>NC_046683.1:35127868-37627868 GCF_009870125.1 Drosophila pseudoobscura | reverse complement strand
GTATGTAGCTTATTTGCAGTATAGACTTGGACTGGCGCTGCCATTCATTATTTTTTCAATTTAATACCAGGCACTGCCCCGCCCCACACCACAACAACAACTCTAACACTAACACACACTGGGCGAACAATGGTACATACATACATACATACATACATATATGTACATATGTACATATGGTGTATAGTGTAGAGGAGAGTGTGTGTGGGCAGAGGGGAGGGGGGATACGAGTAAACTATAATATTGTCGCATCAACAATAGCAAATAAAACGATTTTCATACATAATTAAATTGATTAACTAACTTGAAATTATTCAAGTCGTCGCCGTCGTCGTTGCCGTCGATTGCCGTCGATTGTCGCCGTCGGGCTTTGAATACCAAAACAGCCCGAACGCTGAATAGCAACAAAAGCAACAGCAACAACGATGATCATTAACTAATCTAGAGAGCAGAAAATTGTATTAAATTAACCAACTTGAGTGTGGAGTGGGTAGGGGGGGAGAGAGCGAGGGCGAACAAAACAATTGCTGACTCAATTCTAGTCACGAGACTTCCAATGCAATTAACAGACAGACAGACAGATACTCTTTGAGTATCGGGTATAAAAAAGTCCGAATAAGACGGAAGAAGCCCTTTGATCAGCCCTATAATATGTCGATTTTGGGCAACTATTCTTTTCCGAGATTTTTGCAAAAAATACCAAGACAGTCGCAAGGGACAAAAATATATGTACGTGGTCTTGCGGCGATCAATTCAAACCCGGATTTCGGCGAAAGTAGAGGCAATATATTGATGCGAATTTCTGATAAATCTTTTGCATAGATGTCCCTTTATAATGGTTATAATTTCACGCAAATATGATTTGAATCTGTAGTTTTTTTTTCTTCTTTAATTTGATTTAGCCTCTGTGGCACGGGACCAAAAACTTTATAGAAGTTAAAAGATATACCGTTAACCGATATTGAGAAAAGTTTCTGGAACTTTTATCAAGAATCGTCTGTCGTACTAATAATAATAATAATAATAATAATAATACAAAAGAACCTGACTAAGTCTAAAGAATACAAAAAAATACCTCAAAAATTAAAAATTAACTAGATATGTATATCTCTTATTAGGATTTAATAGGATTTCACATGAAAGGTATGTCAATTGGTTAAATTCGGTAAGTTTCAATCAAACTAGAAAATAATATTGACATAACGTGCGTGCATATACGGATATGTGTTTGTATTAACATTTAATTTGTTGGTCTCAGTAGTTCCTTCAATTTCCTTCCATGGAAATTCCTACATATGTATGTGCATAAATGCAAACATAGTCTGTGGGTCCATGCATATGGATCCGTCCTGGGGGCTGAAGTATACGGTTTCGATTTAAACTGTCCGATCTAAATCATATTTGGGAAGTGGTATGGAGAAGCTATTGCAGAAACTTTGTCCAGAATTACCGTTAGTACCTGCACATATGTACATACATATACATACTATGTGGGATGACAAGCTTAGATAAGCACAGTAGGACACACTCTTTACACTCTGTGCCCTGCAATGGGGGAATATGCAAATGGAAGCTCGCCACCCGTTTCGCCACCTGCCCAGGTGACATCCCGGTGGCATACTCGTGAGTATGTATGTACATATGTATGTACATGCGTACATGTGTACATTGTATATACCTGAATGGAAGGGGGCAAACATTTAATTCTATAATGAGAATTAGACGGAGCAAACAAATGGCTCAGGATAGCGGAATTGGTGGAGACAGTGGAAGTGCCTTCCGAAGGAGCCGAGAAATGAAATACTGAGCAAACAGCGAAAAGGAACGCAGTAAACGATTGGGGCCATTTACGAGTACACACATACATATGTATGTAGATATGTATGTGTGTGTGTGTGTGTGTGTGTGTGTGTGTGTGTGTGTGTGTCTTCAACTGTATTTGCAGCAACAGTTATCATCTATGTTGCTGTTGTTGCCACGTGTAGCATTGAACATTGGAATTGAATGAAACAAACAGAAGCAGGAGCCCAATGAACCCATGCTCACTGTTTTGCCTTGGAGAGTGAGCATTAAGTACTGGCTAAACAAGGGAGCACCCTGGCCTGACTGGATCTAAATGAGCCAAGCCATCTAGATGTATCTAGATATTTATGTATATAGTACATCCGTGATCAAATATGAACTATTTAAATTAGTCAGCCCCCCAACAAATACATGACCACGTTCCATTCATTGCTCTATTTATTCTACATATGTGTACATATATCAACAACCAGGTATATTCAAAACCAGTCCTGACGTTGCGAGTCGCGGAACACGTGCCGCAACATTATACTAACCGGTATTCAGTTTCTGTATATATACATATGTATACAGGAATTCAATATACCCACCCCTGAGCTCTTGGAGCTGCTGGCTCGTTTAGCCAGTACTTACGGACAATAAAGTGTGCGTGTTTGTGTATAAATATCTGTTAGCATACATATCTACATACATATGTACATACATACATATGTTGATATGAATGTACATACATACATATGAGTATGTGGGCATGTGTGTTGCGTACACGTGCCTTTCGCCTCTCAATGTCGCAATGTTTGTGGGGGCAAAACATGAAATGCTTTCGATTCATGGTTACATATCGAAAAGGGGCGGGTGGGCAGGTTGGGTGAACGTAAATTAAAATCAATCTAACGCACATTTTTATAGAAAGGAGATCAGATGGCTTCATGTATTATCAGACAACTTGTAACTTTTGGGTTGGAGTTATATTTTTGTTTGTCCACTAGCACACACACAGCTACACACATACATATAAAAATAAACAAAAACAGAGACTACATATAAGAAACAAACAAATTGTATCTACTCAATTTTGTAAGACGAAAAGATAGGAGGATTGAAGGCACAAACCTGTTCCGCGAGCGGCATACGACGTGGTCGTTTGCATTGAGGATGAACTGGAACCCGCCACAGAGCCCGGTCCAGCATTGCCAGCTCCACTGGTTTTTGTGAATTTCAAAAGCATTTTTTGATTGTTGTTATTGAGGGAGCGTGCGGTAAGCGGATTGCAAGTTTGCGCCTTGTCACTACTCGCAGGCTAACGGTAACACACACTGTCCCCACCGCCAAGTGGAAGCCAAATCGAAATTAAGGTACTACGTAGAAGCGCCTGGTCTGCGTCAACGATGGCACAGGGTTTGTCTATTTGTTGCTATTTTTAGCAACAACAATTGTGTTTGTGTCTCTCTCACTCTCGCGCTCTCTCTCTCTCTCGCTCTGGTGGTGCGCCTTGAGGTTTCTTCTTAGTCTCTGCCGCCTCCTCCGTCCACTCCTGCCTGCTAGTTCTCCGATTCCTTGAGCTGCTGCTGACGCAAAATTGGTCGTTGGCGCAGGCCCGCGTTTTGTTTTATCAATTTTACTATTCCAGGCTTGGTTGGCTTCTCTTCGCACACTTACACACTCACAACAATAACCGAGTTTCCCGTTTCTCTGCACGATTGTGTGCCTATACATATGCCTCTCCGTATGTTCATGTGTCAACGTTCATATGCATTGGTAGGGTTTCCTTTCGAACAGTGATTTTTTCTGTCTTTGGACGTATACACTGCACAATAAAACACAATATCACTCGTATTTGCCGCTTTTCTTCGAAATTGTTTAACAATGTCACATATACACATAAAAAAACAATCTATTTTGCGCACTATTTTCGGGCCCTGCTTCTTCTATTTCTTTTGCATTCAACTGGTTGCACAAGGCTGCCAGACTGTTGTATTCTGGCAGGGCTGGCAAGCGCACAGGAATATACATATATATTCCAAAAAATGTATCGATTGATACTCAATAATTGATATGTGGATAAGGCTTTTCTTAAATGGATAGGATATGAGATAAAACTGTACTTTGATATGCTGGCTGCTCCATGGCTTAACGACATATCGGTATCCGATACATGGCATAACTTGCATTCGTCAGTATATTTACGGTATATTTTTAAAATGAGACGGTATATTTCTGCTGTTCAGACTGGTATATTTTATCACTGCAGTCACACTGCATTGCACGTGTTTGGTTGGGTTCGTTAGTTCAATTTACGGGCTTTATTTTACAGATTTTTGATAACCATGGGTAAATTTCGATCGAAATTGAAACGCCATGGCAAGGGTAAGACATGGCGCAAAGGAGAGTCGGCCAAATCCAACCCGGAGCAGATGAAGCATCGCCTCAAAGCAAAGTCGCGTTTCTTTCAGCCAAATTTAAGTCTGGGTATGTGCAACCGGTTGTTATTGAAACACTGTCCTGCCTGTCCCTAACCTGAATTCCTCTACAGCCTCCGCTCCAGCACCAAACGGCCTCACATTGGAGGCAGTGCACAAGCACGAACAGCGTCAGGCGTACAACGCGGAGACAACAACAGTTAACGATGTGGCAGGCAGCTTAATGAGCTTCACTCTGGACGACGACGATGGCATGTCCGGCACGGGCACACAGCCCACAGGAACATTCAAGACCTTCAAGACATTCGCCTCCAACTACAGCAGCTGCAGCAACGTGAGCTTTAAGAAGCTCCTCACCGGCTTCCGGGCCTCATCCGCTCTGCACAAGGAAATGCTGGCCATACTGAGTGCCCTCACTGACGTTATACGCGAGAATGGCGGCAGTGAGTCTTCCACTGAGTACTTTCTGCTTCTTATGGAGCAAATCGAAGCCTCCACCGAGGAGCGGGACACCATTGCCGGCATCGCGCTGCTCTCCATGGGCATCAAGTCTGTCCCGGCTCCGGTACTGCGAAAACGTTTCAGCCAAACGGCCGCCACCGCTCAGAAGCTCCTTAAACGCTTCATGGAATCCACAAACCAATCGGTTATCCGTTATGCAAGTAGCTTCCCCTACTAGCACTTAAAGCGTCTCTGGCCTTGTAGATTATACATATAATCCTTTTCTCTTGGTTCTCTCTGTCTCTCTTACAGCTTATCGGATGCATGTCAGTGCTGTTGCGGGCCCAGGACTACGCCACTTGGACCTACAGCTCCACCACGCAGTACTTTGACGCTTTGCTCGCGTTCACAATTCACGCCAAGCCGAAAATACGCAAAGCTGCCCAGCACGCGGTTGTGGCAATCATACACGGCAGCTGCTTCATGCTTCCCCAACCTGCGCCAACCACAGGGGGTCAAGAAGGTGAAGAGAATACGGCAGTGGAGGAGGACCAGAAGCAGCAGCAGTCCAAAGTGAATCACCATCCAGCGAGCGGTCGTGTGACCAAGTTCTGTTTGGCCCAATTTAAGCCCGAGGTGCTGGTCAACGCCCAGACGACGGTACTCCACACACTAGCCCTGCTCAAGGACACCTTGTCGGGGTTCCGCACAGAGGAGATACGCGCGGTGTGCGAACACCTGCTGTCCATTATGACGGCAGCGAATTTTCTGGTCCGCACCAATTGCTTCCAGGCGCTGCATGCCCTGTTTCTCACGCGCAGCGCCAACCTGAATGCCACACTCTGTGCAAAGCTGTTGGCCGCCATCCATGAATATCGGCCGGATCGCTCGGATGTCCGTCAGACGCTTACTTGGATCACGGTCCTTAAGGAGGGTCACCTGCATTTGGCCACGTTGCGGTTAGACCTGTGCATGCAAGCCCTGCCCCGCCTCTTCGAGGTGTGCACTACAGACTTGTGGCTCTCGGAGCGCACAGAGCTCGTCGTTGGCGTCTCCAACTGCATCAAGGAACTGCTGCAGGACTGCGTGTCGCATGCCTGCGCGGCGCCCGAAGACGCTCAGCGAAATCGCCAGAGCGTGGCCCGAATCATTTCGGCACTTCACAAGGTTCTGAGTGCTCCGTTTGGAGAAATCTCCAAATACGTCATCCTCATCTTCTCCATTGTTTTCGAGGCCTGTGGCAAGCACTTTGCGTGAGTTCATTCCTGAAAAGCATTCTCCTTGAGTTTTAATTGAGATTTATATCTTCTGTTCCTTTTCCTTTCTGTTTTCCGGTCTGCTTTCCAGCACTGAGCTAACGCCATCGCTGCTGACCATCGCCAAGCGGTACGACAGCCAAAGCAGCATGCGGCTGCAGATTGAGCACACCCTGATCAGTGCCATCAAGGCATTGGGACCCGAGCTGGTCCTCACAGCTGTTCCCCTCGCCGATGGGAGAGGGGGCATGCAGCTGGAGCGTTCCTGGCTACTGCCACTCCTGCGCGAGGGGGCAAACGGAGCGAGCTTGCAGTTCTTCAAGGAGCACATTGTGCCCCTGGCCACGGACTGCCAGGGCAAGTGGAAAGAGTTCGCCGTCGCCGAGAACACCTCATCGTCCCACATATACGAGCTGCTGTGCTGCCAGCTGTGGGGCCTCTTCCCGGGCTTCTGCCGCCAGCCGCGGGATCCCGAGTACCTACGCCATCTGGCCCCCACCCTCGGCTCCGTGCTGCAGAAGAATCCCGAGTTCCGAGCCCCCATCTTTGATGGTCTGCTGGAGCTGCTTGGCGACAGCCAGAGCGAGAGCTGTCACACGGCCATCGGGCTGTACGCGAAGAACTTTCTGCCGCGTCTGTTCAACATATACTCCCAGAAGCCGACCGGCTCCTATGAGGCTGATCAGCGCAAGCGGGCCCTGGAAGTGATTCGGCTGTACATTGCCCGGGCTTCGGCCGAGGTGCAGGCGGAGCTCTTCGAGAGCGCCCAGAGCCAGTTGGCTCTCAGTGCCGTGGCCAGCTTTGAGTATGACGCAATGTTCGACATTAACGCGGCCATTGTCCGGGTGCAGAAGTGCCGCGGCATCGAATCATACTTTGAGAAGTACATGGCTCCGGTGCTGCGCAACGACAAGTCGAAGCTGGTCTCCCGTGACGAGCAGAAGCTCAAGAAGCAGCAGCGCAAGACCTACGAGTAAGATGAATTCAAATTTGAATTGTAATTGCTGTAATTGTAAATTGTAAATTCTACATTCTACTCTCCCCTCCTCCCCCCTTCCCCCACCACTGTTTCGTCTAGGCTTCTTCGCGAGCTGATGACCTCGGAGCAGGTGTCGTGCCAGAAGTTTACGCGCAAGAACTGCAATTCGCTGCAGCAGTTGCTCCTGGAGGCCTTCGCCACCAGCTGCAGTGTGTGCCAGGCATCGCGACTGTAGTAAGTGTAGTGGGACGTACCTCAACCGAGCCTCCTTCACTTGTATCGTATATTGCTTTTCTCTTTTTCTCACTTGTAGCTGCCTGAAATCGCTGCTGGAATGCCGTAGCAATCTCACGCACACGGACCAGCTCGTCATGAAGGCCATCCCAGAGGCAGTGCTCAACTACAAGGAGTTCTCCACGCGCAAAGAGCAGGTGGCCGAGCAGCTGATCAAATTCATTGCCCAACTGTACCAGGATGCAGGAAAAATCAATGATTTCATGGACATCCTTACAGCGGGCTTCGCCGGGGACGAGTCCCTAGTCACGAACACAATCCTCGCCTTCAGGGCAGTGCTGCAGCAGCAGGGCCAGCACCTGACGGTGGCCACCCTCGAGTTCATACTGCAGCAGGTGTCGGTGTTCCTGGTGCAAAAGTCCCGCAATCAGTCGGAGGCCGCTGTCGCCTTCCTCATAACATTCATCAAGGTTATGCCCATCCCGCTAGTGGCCAACCATCTGGAAACGATTGTATGTCCCTAATGTCCCACCCCGTGTTGGTTCCACCCTCCTTTAATGGCTCCCCTCCTCAACAGATGCGCTCCCTGTCGGCCATGACAAAAGATACGAAGCGGTATTGCCGCATCCAGATCGGCTACTTCCTCAAGAAGCTGTGCAAGCGCTTCAGCACCGACGAGCTGGCCAGCTATGTGCCCGGCGACGACGAAGTCACCCATCGTCGCCTCAAGAAGATCCGCAAGCAGATGCGCCGCGACACACGCAAGAAGCAGAGCGAGGAGGCGGCCGCTCAAGCGGACAGCTCCGACGAGGAGCTCGTCGGAGGACTGGAGCAGAAGAGCTATACGTAAGCATTAGGGGGAGAAAACTGCCAAATTATCGTTGTAGGGGAATCTCGTCCATCTGTCCATTCTGTCTGTCCACTATATTTTCCTCGAACATTTGTCTAACATATAACTTTCCTGCATACACATGACCAGTTCGGTGACATGTATCGTGTCTCGTGCGCCAAGCGGCAGCGTCCTTCGGTCGGTCTGCGTTTCCTCCTAGAATCGCGCAACCGACTTCGGCGGGTCCTTGCATATCAACGTCTAATAACACTTATACGCATGTATACTCCCAAGAGGAGTATGTCTATAACAGTCGATAACCTAGTCGATCCTAGTCGATGCCTCTCCTTTTCTATGCGGACTAGTCTCTCAACCTGTAAGCTATATATCGGTTTTAGCTCGGGGTAGTTCCTGTTTGTGACATAGTTCGATCGTTTGGCAATACCAATTTGCACTTTCAAGGAACTAAAACATGAAGCTTTTATAAGGAGAGCCGAGCGAAGAATATAACCTTTTTTAAGAACCTTTGTGTTCTCAAATATATTTACTTAATCTGCTAGGACTTTCGGTGTTCATTTAGAATTGCTTAGAATTTGCTCTTCTGTTATCCAGCATTGATGACATTTTGGCTGATTCGGACTCGGATCTGCCCGAAGATATGGATGCAGAGGAAGAGGGAGCAGCCGCTGTCGTTGGCAAGCGACGCATCAAGTCCAAGCAGCAGCAGCAGCAGCAGCGCAGCACCTACATCCGCGAGGATCCCGACGAGATAGTCGATTTAGCCGATCTTAAGTCCATTGGCAACGTGCTAAGTAAGTCAACACCCATAGCGGTGGGACCAAATACTTATCGCTTCCCTCGTCTGCAGCCAGCGGATCCGCCCAAACAGATGGCCCCAGCAAGAGCCTTAAGGCCAGGCCCCAGCTGGCCAATGGGGGCTTCAAGACTGCCGACGACGGACGACTTATTATCAGTGACAAGGCTCTACGTGGCCAAGGAGGAAAGGATTGCGATGAAGACTCGGATTCGGACTCCTCCATGGACAGCGATCACGAGCATGTAGGTGGCAAGGCCAAGCGCGGCATGGAGGAGGACTCTAGCGACGAGGAGCAGCTACAGCAGGAACAACTGTTCAGTGGCAAGCGCAAACGCAAGGCCAGCGATGCCCTAAGCACGCGTTCCGCCAAGACCAGCACCAGCACTCGATACACGGCCGGCGGCAAAGGTATTCATCGTCCATTGGGCACCGGCAACGGTGCTCCTCCCCCGGGGGCGGATGCCATGTCCATGCGCTCGGGCAAAGCTGCCGGCAAGCCAGCCGGCAGCGAGTACAGCAGCAAAAAGGCCAAGGGCGACATGAAGAAGCGAGGCCAGCTGGATCCGTATGCCTATATACCTCTGACCAGGAATACTCTGAACAAGCGGTAGGTTCCCTTCACATCCATCCCTATCTCTCTCTGACACTCCCTCTACCTTCTATCGTCTCTATCTTGATCTATCTATCTATCTCTCTCTTTGGAACAGGAAACGTTCAATGAACTCGCGCAATTTTAAGAATGTTTTGCGTGGAGCTGGTGCCGAGGTCGGCGGTGCCAGTGGCGGCCGAGTAGGCAAGAGGTACAAGTAGAGCAAAACACGGCAGTAACTGGATCGTAAAGATACTATATAGATAGTGCCAGTATAGGGCAGCACGGGCTGATAATAAGGCTAATATGATGAAAAAGATTTCGCTTGTTAATTTGCTTAAATATCTAAATATATACACTCGTATGATCTTTATATAAGTGCGGGACTGTCGATGTATATTCCAGAGACAAAATGGATATTATTATTATTATTATTCATAACACACCAACAAATGCAACAAAAATGCACACGCATACATTTCCACTACTAGATCTAGATCGCCCCCAAGTGCTTGTGGACCACCGTCCGTAGATTACATGGCTCTAGCGAATTGATCTCGGGATCAAAATTTTCCTCAAAGAAATGCATCTTGTTGTTGGTGTCCACCAGGATAATGGAATGCGTACGACTGCCATAGCCGCGGTCGCCAATGTGGACATTGAGCGCACTCAATTCCTCGCCCCAGTTGGGGGCCCGACGCTTCAGCTCCGCATCGGGCCAGAATTTCTTCTTGTTCTTGAGCAGCATCAGCAGTTGCGCGCTCAGTGCTTCGACTGTGGCAGTGCCATGCTCCTCTACAATATCTGAGAACTGCTGCTGGCCGAAGCGCACCTTCTCGAAGGGAGTCCCGGGCAGACTGTTGCCGAAGCCGTAGCATTTTCCCTCCTCAAAGTCGTTCAGGGTGGGCGGCACATTACTCAGCAGTCTGATCTGGGCTGGCAGGGATTTTGGCCTAAACGGTGGGATGGGAGGGACTGGTATACGTATACAATCATACGAACAGATATTCGACACTCACCCAATCTGAATGGAGACAAAGTTGAAGGCGCTGTACTTGGTGCAGTCCTGAAGCAGGCTCTGGTTGAAGTTCAGTATGCTGTTTGGCTCATCGAACTGGGACACAAAGTCTGCCACAATCATGCCGCGCCCTAGTAAGAAATGTTCGTTATCGTTATTTTCTGGCCTCTTGCTGTTGCTGATGTTGCTCATGTTGCTGCTGCTGTGGCTGTTATTGTGGTTGTTTTGGTTATTTGGTTGCAAAATGTTCTTGTGCGCTTCAAACGGGAAACAGAAAAAGGTTTGAAGCAAAAGTTCAGTGAAAGTTCGGCGAAAGCAAAATGAATCAATGATGTGTGCGTGTGGTGTGGTGTGGTGTGGGGTGTGTTTGATTACCGACTGCATCGCGGGGCTTGGGCTCGCCTGTGAGATTGAGCAGGGCCCCAACTTTGAAGACTCCACTCGCGCTGCCAATGGCCAGCCAGGTGCCGCCCTCGCGGCCCGGTTCGAGATCAATACCTGCAAGGAGCGTTGGAGGTTCAGATTCAAGAGGCGCATACAAGAGGCAAGTGCATCACCGCACCACTTACCGCCAACGACATGATCCGCGTCGGGCCATTCGCTCGCCTTCACGGTTTTACGGGCAAAGAACTCATCGCGATTAGAAGCCAAGATGAGCCTGTAGCCACCGGGCTGGGGATCTGAATTGGCGTAAAAAAAGATCACGCACATGATGCTGATGGTGGAGTTTGGATGGATGATGAACCTCTCGACCGTCCGTTGTCCTCTAGTGGCAGTGACGAACTGTGGAGTGTACTCAGAGTTTTAATCGCGACGAGTTTTCAATTTCAGGTCAGTCTCTTTGTTGCTTTGTTTGGTGTTTGCTAGGGCGTCTAAAGCTGAATTTTATCAACAAATTATCGCTGATACAGTCTTCTTATCCGTTGTTTGTGCTCGACACCAACGTAAATAAATTGTTAGCGCTTATATATACAAATGATTATTTCAAGTATTTTAGGGCGTACTGAGGTAGTTTCAGTGCAATAAAAGTCCAAAAATTAGTATATGTTTTATTTCTCAAAATATCAGTCTTGAAAATATTATAATTCTACATTTTTAGTTTTATATCCTTTTTGTCTCGTTTTTTTTGTTTTGTTTTTTGGGCTGCCATATGTGACGAGCCCCAAGTGTCACATCACGGGGTCGGCATCGATAAATCACTACACTTGAAGACCAATCTAGTCTGCAAGACAAAGATAGCATGAGATACAGGGTAGATAAATTTGTTTTATGGTTGTATCCCTCCACACCTCAAGACCAATCTAGTCTTGAGGACACGCGCAACGATATGTTTGTGTCAGTGTAACACGGGCTGTTTATTTCTCCACCACTCACAGCTGATTCAGATTATCCAAGATAATTCATTTTTTCACAATATTTATCGATAGATAGATCGTGTAGACTTCCATCGCAAAGCTAAAAAGCTGGCAGCGCTGACAGCTGCAGAACAGCTGGGCAACGTTGCCAGGTTCCAGGGATGAATGCAAAGCAAAAAACAAAATGAGAGAACAACAATATATAAAGCACAACGCTACTTAGTAGTAATAACTGAAACACACAACGGCGACTACTTCAACACAATGTGGCTGGCCGCGAACGACATCTGTTGTCATTAAACTGAGGCGGAAACGGTAATGATTACGTTTGGCCAACTCCGTTAGCAGCAAAGAAACGAAACCTAGCAATGAGACAATTTCGAGTCGAGTGTATAAAATGTACATAAAGCGGCTCAAATGTTAATGCAAATGAGAGTGGGCCGCCAAATGGGAATCCATCCAGCAACAAACCACCGAAATAACCGTCAAGCAGAAACCGAAGAGGGGACAACGAAACGAGAATTTTGATTCAGATTTAAATGAGCAGAAATCAAAAACAGAACTCGAGGAGCGCAAAAGAGAAAGAAAGTAAAGCTTCAAGTGAAAATTAGGCCAAAACTTTATTCGAATACATATATGTATTTTGCTTTCCCACCTGCCAATCGGCCATTGGCCATTCCCGATAATAACAAACGAAACCTCGCCAGAAGAGGCCATCCCATCTACTATAACATTCACCGAACATAGGAACTTCGTTCAATTTAATCAGAGTCAAGAAGAGTACTAAACAAAAAGCAAAGATGGAAGTTCTGGAGAATATAGTCAAGACTCTTCAAAGTCTGTTGTGTGAGTACAAGCTAGTTATCTATTATCTACCGCCCGGCCGAGTTGCTACCGATCCCAGAGCCCACATCTAATCAAAGCTTCTCTTCCGATGTACCGTTTAGCATCCTACATCGACCTGGATTACTCGATGTGGCTGTATCGCTTCCTGACGCCGCTGATAGTCACATTCCTGCTGCCCCTGGTCTTTGTGGCCCTTATATACATATCATTCTTGGTGCTCTTCATCTACAAGCTGCACAGGTATGCAACTCTTACACCGCTCAGCGCTTAAAATAATACATTAAAAGAACAACAGGTACAGCAACAACAACAGCAACTATTGCACTCGCCGCCACTCTTGTCCAGGTGTAAATGAACTCTCATGCTGACCGCGCACTTTTCGGCAGCCATTTGCCCATCTTCCACTCCGTCCGTCCGGTTGGCGGTTGGTTGGTCACTCTGGCCTGGCCCTGTGCATAATGCGTCTTGTCTCTTTTTTCCAATGTAATTAAAACGGCACAGCTAGCGTGTGAGAGAGAGGCAGCAGAGCACATACGTATGTACATATGTACAACACACATGAGCCGAGCGTAAGCTCTCTTGGATTCACATCACCCATAATTAACATACCGTTTGCCCTTTGGGTTTACAGGTCCGCTCCTGCTCATAGAGACGTCGACGTCGACGTCGTCAGCGACAGCGACAGCAATAGCGACTGTTTATCAAGTGATCAACGTCGGCTTCAGCGACTTTTACTTCTTGTGTGTGTGGGTGTGTGTGTGTGTGTGTGCGACTACGTATGTATGTATGTATTTTCTGGCGTGCTTTTATTTATTTTCAAACTCTCTAATGTCTTCTATTCACTGCAGAACCAGTTCTGTTCTCTATGCTAATTACCTAAAAAGCTCTCTTTACCCTGCACTAGACTAATAGCTTCACCCTTATCTGCATATACACGTATGTATGTATGTATGTATGTATGTATTAGTGTTTGACATTATCGAACGACTCCCATTGATCGATCCAATCCACTGGATTCCCCGCCAGATAATGGCACAAAAATACAAACACATGCACAAGCAAGTACGGTTATGGCCTTGTCATAGCCCGATACTGGAACAGTTCGATAAGTACTCATCAATAAAAAAACACGCAAGAACACATTGAAAAACTAGGAAGCAAGCCCGAATCTTGTGATGCCCTGCAATTCTCTCGTGATATGGTCATCTGATTTTGATACGATTTCCTTATATACGAAAAAATACAGCTTATTTTCGCCCTAGCCTTCCTATGCTACTATCACCATGCATAGAATCCCATCCGATCGTGGAATTTCTTTAAATTCAAAACAATTGTTCTAGCAATGAATGGTTTTTCTTTTCGCGGAAAAAATATGGTAATTAATTATTATTACCCTCTGTAAAGGTATAGTGTTCCGAAATTTCTGCTAGAGCTGTATAAAAAATAAACATAAATGCTAACCGACCGAGCATCGTTCCTATGACCAAATCTTTGTGAGTTGTTTAAGCACATATATATCTATATAATGGGGTGAAGAGGCTTTTATGTGCGTAACAAACATTGGATCAATTCCATAATACCCTCGCGCTCTTCAAGGGTATAGAAAAACACTAAACCAAAACGTGCCATCAAACCAAACTAAAGCATATTCTCCTGTAGTCGACTCGACGATGCTGTTGCTTCATTTCTGCTGCTTCTTCTCGTGGCTGTTGTGTTCCGATAACAGCCTGCACTGAGGCACCGAGGCACCGAGGCACCGAAGCGAAGTCGCAGCGCCATACGCATCACTAATGACTATCAGTTCATGGTTATTGGCGACGACGCCATTGCTTGCCCCGCACGATCACCAGTACTAATACTGGTCATGAAGCGCAGCGCGATTACGGTCACAGGAATTAAATATCCATAAAAGTCATGGGGGAAGACGAGGAGGCCGAAGAAAAGATATATGTACATATATTCTTGATCAGCTGCTTTTTACCAGATCCCATATCGCTCCCATAGTTATCTACACAAATAAGTACGCACAGGCATGTGTACTTTTGTTCGATATAACAGGCATGGTCCCAGTTTGTAGGGCCTACCTCCACTAGAGATACATACATATCATATGTAGGGAATAAGTACATACATACATATGTACATATGTATGTCCCATGCCTACTCGTAAAAACTAAAATGATAACTAGCATTGTACTCTGTAAAACTTAATATTGAATTCCGTTTTGGTAACGATGGAGAGTGACGATCAAGAACTATTCGTTGGGTGTAGTCCTGGTATCCTTGCACTTCCGGTTAAGTTCTTATGCGACGATTACGTTAGAATCATTTATCCCTATTATATAACAAATTGTTCTTTTAGTGGCTGCTGTTTAAATGCGGCCAGATGTACCGATGAAGATCGGCGAAGCTACGTCAGGGATGATACTAAACTCGAGATCTAGGGGGCCACTTTTCCCTTGAGATCTGCCCTAAAGTCGCTGATCAAATTGTTTTCATTCGATTTGGGCAGAAAATTGTTTTTGCTTCTGTCGGTAGTTGTTTTGGTCCCCAAGCTGTTGGCCATAAGATTCTTTTTGAGAGCATTCTTATCAGCGGCCGAGCGATGTCCCTGCTCCCTGCTCCCTGCTGTCCCCCACAAAACGCAGTTCTGCATTCCTATAAACGGGGCCCCCCTACATATGTACATACATGTATATATAAATTTATGTCTGTATGCAAATTGATTTATAAGTTTTTGAGGACAGGTCTGTCTGTTTTATGCTGATAACACCTGGTCACAGCGAAAGAAAAAATTAAATTTAAATATAATTATCAGTTTTTGGCAATTAATTTGGGATCGGAGCAAGCCGCCGACCCGACCCACCTCACCCCTAGTGGAGTCACCTACTGAACCACCTAGTCCTCTAATCCTCTACTCAATGACAACTTCAACTTACAACTCCCGTCTCCCCTTGTATCTCGCCCTTTAGGCAGGTGATCATGCGAGCTGTGCAGACCGATCGCAACTTCTGGCGCGTGGGCCGCAAGATAGTGGCCGCCATATGGGATGCCCATGCGAGAATCTACCACGGGTACGAGGTGATCGGTCTGGAGAACGTACCCCAGGAGGGTCCGGCGCTGATTGTCTATTACCATGGAGCGATACCCATCGACATGTACTACCTGAACTCTCGGATGCTTCTGCAGCGAGAGCGCCTGATCTACACGATCGGGGATAGGTTCCTGTTCAAGCTTCCCGGATGGGGCACCATATCGGAGGCCTTCCACGTCAGTCCCGGCACCGTCCAATCTTGTGTGAGCATTCTGCGGGATGGCAATCTGCTGGCCATCTCGCCGGGCGGCGTCTACGAGGCCCAGTTCGGAGACCATTACTACGAGCTGCTGTGGCGCAATCGTGTGGGCTTCGCAAAGGTTGCCCTGGAGGCCAAGGCCCCCATAATACCCTGCTTCACGCAAAATCTACGGGAGGGGTTCCGGCAGGTAGGCATCTTTCGGAACTTCTTTATGCGGCTGTACAACAAGGTTCGCATTCCGGTCTATCCCATCTACGGCGGCTTTCCGGTGAAGTTTCGCACGTATTTGGGCAAACCGATAGAGTACGATGAGACCCTCACTCCGCAGGACCTACAGAACAAGGTGAGTGGACTTCGCTAGACTTTTGCTTGGCACTCCATTTTTCCATTTCCACTGATTATTTCATCTGGCAGGTTGCCACAGCCATTGAGGATTTGATCAATCAACATCAGCGATTGCCGGGCAGCATTCTGCTGGCACTTTTGGACCGGCTGCCGGCCTTCAGACGGGCATCTTCAGGCATCAAAAAGAAGGTGGAGTAGGCGTAAATCAGAGAGATTGACTGGCTCCGAGAGTTGCTTCTCCTGCTGCCCCACATCTTTGCCGGCAACGATGATAACTTTTGAAGAGAGATTAACAGAGATTGACTTTGGTTCTGGCCATAGAAGACTTTCTTCCATGTACTTCATGATCATAGGACTAGCATATGTATAAATAGTTTATACACTTACGCTGCGCAGATCGAGTACCTTGGATACTGCTTGGTCCCCCCGTTGCATTATGATGCAATGCCTTTTGTTTTCTCTTCGCGGTTTCTGTTAGACATGTAAATAGGTTCCTACGTTCAGTGCAATCCCCAATAAGAGCCGTCAAAACTCAGTCACGTTAACGTTCACTTAAGTGCAAACACGTAGATCTTATTAATTGTAATTAACACTAGCGATAAGCCCAATCCAATCTCGCGAGCAGAAATGTTCTTAAGTCAATGTTCAACTAGAGTCCAATTCTGAACAAAGAAGAATTATTCGAATTATTTTTTGTTGCTCTTTTTTATACACACCAAAAGACAACAAAAGCAACAAAAAAACCTTAAAAATTTTGATATACTTTTTTTTCCTAATATAATTCAGGCTGCATTAAACAATTATCTAATTAGTCTTGTGTTAAGTGTGTATTTCTAATGGCGTATTTGTCATACGAGTACGTACATACATATGTATGTATATTTTTGCAACCTTATTTTGTTGGCTCAGCCGAGGAGGAGTAGCGAGCGCAGCAGTCGAGTTGCTGTCGAGTGAATGAATTGAATCTGTGTATGCGTCTGTGTAATATATGTATGCATGTGTAGTTAAGAAGAAGATTGTACGATAATCATAGTAGTAGTAGTAAATAGTATGCATAAGTATATTAATGTGACATGTTTCCCTGATCCCTCTCCTCTCCCCACAGACGAAAAAAGCTAATACCGATTTCCAACTGGCAAAAATAATCACATGTGGAAATAAAATGTGCAGAAATTATGAATCGAAGCATTTTAATGGGACGTGGTCCGTGGTTAATCTGCATGCTTTAAACTAAAAGACAAAGGCAAAGGCAAAGGCTTACTTTTTAAAACCCAAGAGGAGAACACAGGAGCTTTTTTGTAAGTGTCGCAGCTATTATGACCACCGATTTGTATCCGTGGTTTTACTCCGTAAAACATACATACATAGTATGTACAGAAACATGTATATATGTACATGCATACGTATATGGGTCCGATAATAAAACGAACCAATGCGAACGTTGCAAATTTATATATGAGCTACATATATATTTTTTTTTTAGCTTTTTTTTACTCTGGCTTTTGTTCTCTATTATCACAACACCGGTCGTTTTATCTCGCTCCTCTTCGTGAATAGCGCACACTGCACGATGAAGAGTGTGTGAGAGAGAGAGAGAGGGAATGAGTAAGCGCGTGGAGGCCGTAGCGAGGCCACTGCACTTTCATTTGTTGCTTCTGGCTATATTAATGATTCGATCCGAACCAGATTCCACAATCTGCTAGATATGGTCCTTCTCTGGGGTTCTGCATTTTCTTTTGTCTTCAATGTTGTGGATGCCACAGTTTTTGCTTCCTTGTGGGGCAGAAGGGGGCGTCGCAAAATTTGGAAACAAACTCCATTCAGTGCGATATCACAGGAAACACAGGAACACAACATTTGGTTGCTCTAGCAATCGAATCTGCTATTGATGCTGATCAAGTATGTACTCTATGAGGTCGGTAACGCTTACTTCTGAATCCATTTCCCCCAGCGTTAATCATACGCTTGTTATGACACGTCCCTTAATCATGTCGCTCAGAATACCCACAAATAGAAGGGGCTCGTAAAAGTATAAGTTAATTTATTTGGGCGCCATGTAAAGCGCCATCCGATGGAAGCCTCTTTTGGTTATGGATTGGACACAAGCGTTATTTCTCACTTGCTGATTATAAACAGCAACAGCAAAATAAAAACATCCAAAGGAATCTTTTATAATAGTTTATAATTTTAAAATTCATCTATTTAACGCTAAAAATTGCCCCTTTTTCTCTTCTTTGTCCCATCCTTTCTTTGTCCGAATTTCTTACTCACATTCTCCAGCACGTGGACATTTCCTCAATAGGGGGAAACGTTTTGTACAGCAACCAGGACTGACGGACAGGAAGACACACTAAAGATTACACACTCTATGTTACTACATAAAAACATATACTATATGTAGATCATTGGGGACTCCCATTGTAGGACTCCATTGGTTGAGGAACTCACAGCAGATAGGGGAAAACGATAAAGAAAGTAGAAACAAGCTAGAACTGCTCGGCCATGAGGAGGACCACGGTAGCCGTCCAGCCGGTGAACGGATTGCAGCCCTTTCCCTCGCCAGTGGAGTCATCGTACTGTTCCCAAAGGTAGCCGCTCTTCTGGTATTGCCTGAATATATTTCTTACTAGATTCTCGCGCAGTTCCGCGTAAATCTCACGGGCCAGAGCGGCATTGGGGCCCTCTATCTTGCCATAATGCTGCAGGGCCCTCACAGCCAGAAAGTTAATGTTGATCCAGATGGGGCCACGCCAGTACGGCGGATCGTGCTCAGTGTTCCGCTTCATATACAGCGGGGAGCGCTTCGATAGCGACCGAAGGCCAAACTTTGTCCAAAGCTGCTGTGGATCCCTCAGGTCCTGCAGCATTTTGGTCAGATACGGCGAGTCGTGATTAAGCTGCTCGAGCAGGAGCGGGAATAGATTTACATAGCCAAATGTGGTGTCCACAAACTGGTAGGTTGGCTGTTCCATCGACACGCGCACCATCTCTGGCTGTTGCGACGGGTGGCTGCCCCGCTGCGGCGCCATCGCTGGTGGACGCTTCAGCATGACCTGGTCGGTGTGGAGGCCCCAGTCGGCGTACTGTTCACTGAAGGGGGCTAGGTGCAGACGGTTCAGCTGCTCGTTGTCCGTCAAATAGGAGGCCGTCTCATAGTACTTGACGTCGTCCTTGCCAAGCAGCGTCGACAGCTCGGCCATCACGCTGGCGGCCAGCGCCACCCAGCAGCGCAGATCCAAGTGCCGCTCCCGGTCGGTGGGATGCGAGGCGCGTGGATAATCATCCAGGCCGGAGGATAGGCTCTTAGGATTGAGCTCTCGCTGGGTGGTAGTATTTCGACCACGCCACAGATATGATCCCATTAAGTCGCCTGCGAAAATGAAGTGCAGAGCACGAATTAGAAAAGGAAAGAGATAGAAATATGCAGAAGGAAACCAAACCTTTTTGTGTGGTGTTGTACCAGTTGAACCACGCCTGGATACGGGGATACAGCCGCTCGAGGGTGGCCAGGCGACCCTCTTGAGAGAGCTCCTTCCTGTGGCTGGTGAGCAGCTTCTGTAGCGTCAGAAAGAACGTTGGCGGATTGGCATTGCTGTTCCTTTGTGTGACAAACTCTTCGGGGACCTTGGACATGGCCTCAGCTCCGAGGATTTGCTCACGTGGAATCCAGCCCTCGACATTGAGCAGATCAAACCAATGACAGATGATGTCCAGCTCTATATCAATGTCCCATGAACTTATTAGCAGCCCGTGGAAGCCCTCGTCCCATAGGAAGCCACGGGGAAAAAAGCTGCGAGAGGGCACGGCCGTGTATAAGGGAGCCTTCCAATAGGGCACTGGGTTTTTGGTGTGGACCGACTGCACACGACTAGAGCCGTAGAAGTAGCCAATGCCACCGAGCATATTGCTCAGGGCGTTGCGTGCGAAGCGCACCTCTTCGAGCGAGTAGCCGCGGCTCTTCAGCTGAAACTTCTCTTCGAATCGCTGGTCGAATTCGCTGATCTTTGCCTGCAGAGACTCTGTGTACGACCGCCCCGTGGGCGGCTTTGGTATGGACTCGCTCAAAGTAAATCCCGATGTGGACTGATAGGTAATGTCGAGGGTGAAGTCTACCTCGGCCGTGATCTGTATGGCTATGAAGTTTGGCTCCGGATTGGACGAGGGCAGACCGTTCTGGAAGACAATCTCGCCGGGCAGGCCAATGAAGCGGTTGCCGCGCTTGTCCGTGAATGCTCGGAAATGCGAAAAGAGCGTGTCTTTCAGCTTACTTAGCGACGGCGCCACCGTGCTCAGGTAGGACTTGTGCAGAATTTTTCCTTTCATTGTATGGAAGCGGACCTGGAACTCGCCCAGTCCCTGCGTC
This sequence comes from Drosophila pseudoobscura, assembly GCF_009870125.1. Lineage (NCBI taxonomy): Eukaryota > Metazoa > Arthropoda > Insecta > Diptera > Drosophilidae > Drosophila > Drosophila pseudoobscura. The sequence goes on along the minus strand of NC_046683.1, from coordinate 37,607,277 downwards.
TCGCCATAGACGCCTGGCTCGGGGCTCTTCTCGTCCGACACGTACTTGATATGGCCATTAGTGCGCTCATCCAGCGCCACGTACCAAATGAGCGAGATGCTCTTGTCCCAGGCCCGAGTTGTGTTCCTCACCGAGATACGAGCGGTCCAGTCGCCGCCATATTGCTTCCCAGCCGGATACTTGACAAAGGAGGTCTTCAGCTCGTAGGGTAGGTCCTGGATCTCCTGCACGCCGAAGCTGCGGCCGTCGTGATGCGTCCACCCGTAGCCGTCGAGATTGTCGCCCTGCTCACACCAGTGCCGAATTCCCTGGCCACCATGGCCCAGACTACTGGGCGTGTACCACATCAATCCCATTACCAGGGAGTGCGGATCGCGTGTTTTCATACCGAAGTAGGTGAGCGGCCGGTACGATCCCCAGTATAGATCTGGATTGTCCAGCCCCGTGTTAACAACCATTTTCTGGTTATCGAACGGAGTGTTCACCCTCGTCTCCAAGTAGCCCACGTAGCCAAAGTACGAAGCGATTCCCAGGCAAATGCAACCGATTAACGTCTTCCACTTGTCCATCATCACCTTCGAGGACAAATTGAACCTGGTGCAACGCTTCTGTTTGGAGTTGGCGGCTGCGGCAGCTGCTGCTACTGCCGCCGCTGCCGCTGCTGCAGATGCCGGTTGGCCCGAGTTGCCTGAACTGGACCTGGCAGCGCCAGCATTCCGGGCCATTTTATTTGCTGATTTCGATCGTAATTGGGAGTTATGAAATTCTACTTAGTTCCTGCACAGTTAAAATTATTTAGACAGCGCATTGTATTTTTGCGTTGTGCGCAGGGTTGCCAATTACAAGAAAACATAACAGCAACGATGGATAACAGGTAAATCTTTAAGATTTATCGATAGATGGACAAGGGCTGATCACGAATTAGTATTCGACACAGAGCACATGTTCGGGTAACGTTTGGAGTTTTTGACGGAATTGCAAAACTCTGCGAATTGGTCAGGACTACATGTATAGTTTTTTTTTGTGGTAATCAGGTAGGTTCCGGTTTTCCGAACTGTGAGTAAAAGTTTTTACCAAGATGTTCTTTTAGGCGCACAGTTTAATATATTTACGAGCATAATCTGATCTGTTAAGCGCACACTTATGCTGTTATGCGCAACCATTTAATTCTTGCCAACGTTTCGATAACCCAATCGAGCTGCGTCAGCTTGCAGCACGAAAACAAAAAGTGTCGTTGCTATTAGACAAGCTAAATTTCCCTAGTATTGGTGTAAAATTGATCTTAATGCATCTAAAAGTCACCTATTCTTTTCTTTTGAAATTAAAATTCGTTTTGTTGGATCAATAGCTTTTTAATTTTAATTTCGGCGAGGAAAATGTTTCCGATGTGAAAACGGAGAAATATTGCGTTTTGTGAAAACGGGTGCTCTAAATTATATGTTTTCAAAAGTATATGAGAAAATTTTGTTGAAAGTTACTGGCGTTACGTTACCAAATTCCGGGTAATAAAAGCTAAAAAATATACCGTTGGTTTGTCCTTTGCTGCTCGCAATTTATTTTAGTATTTCCTGGTGCTCCTCCTGTAATATCTGCTGGTCCTTCCGGGAGTCCTTTCCAGCATTTCGCCATCAATCTCCAGAAGGCTGTCCAGCTTTGGTGGAGCGTGTTGACCGCAGAAAGAAAAAACCCCGCAAATCGTCAATATTATCATACCAAATTTATCATAAAAATTTACCAACTACCCTTCAACCTAGGTGCATTTTTTTAATGGCTGTAAAATACCAATATGATAAACACAAAAATACATACGTACATATAATTATTAAATTTACCACCGCTAGTTTCTGATTTTGATTTTGTATAGTCTCCTTTTTTATGGTTTTCAAGATTTCAAAAGATTTCAAGTATTTATATGCGGGACTTTTTTTTAATCATTGCTTTTTAGGGTTTCACTTGTAAACTATCGGCAAAGTATCGCATAAAAAAGTGCGGATTAGGAACATCCCAGATGGATAGTGGAATAACTGAAAAATTTTCGCAGCTGCAAAACCTTAGGGACCATCCCAGAAATGGATTGTGGATGTTCACCTCTGGAAATAGGTTATCAGGTTGTGAAATGGTTCCAAGTGGCATTTCTACATGAATGGATTAACAACTAGGTGAGTTCACTTTCTTCACGTTATCGATACAAAAGGCCAAGAAGTGGCAAGATGTATGGCCTAAAGAGGGGAAAAAATCGAACAAACTAAAAGAACGACTTAGTTCCCTGAATAAAAGTCAGGGAACGAACTTCTTTAGTACGTTCTTTAGATTTTTACCCCAAAATTAATGGTTAATTTCATTATACATTTGATCAGTAAAAACATCGATGACTCCCATGGATGATTCTGAATTGCCAAAACATCGATGTAATGATAGTGCCATCGTTTGTTTGTACTAGTGATTTAAATTTGAATGAAAACATCAATGTCGATGTCCATTGATGTTGTCAAAATCAAACATCGATGTTGGATTGATACATCGAATTTATTCTTCGATGCATCGATGTATGACCGCGAAATCAGGATCTGAAGACACGGCGACAGCCTCTGATGATTGCGATGGGAAAATTAGTGATAGGCAGTTGTGGTACTGTTTCTGATACTGAGTTTTATTGAACAAATGGATCTCCTTATACATATAGCTAGCAGTGGTACTCTTATTGTATGCGAAGGAACGCACAGGCTCCATGTGAGTGTATTTTTAGATAGGGTACACTTACTCTGGCGGGGGTTACATTTCAGTGCATTTACTTAGGTACTTGGCAGCAATAGAGTAAATAGTTTATTGCTTCACCCTTTTTAGTGGGTTCGAGTTTACAAGTGCAATTGTCTATTCTTTGTTGCTAATGTAATTTTCGTGTCGTCATATGAACATATGAACTGTGAATGAACAGTACCCTTCCCAAATACACAACAGGTTGCCTTCGAATGATGTTAACGGCGTTCGCAGTTTCATATTTAAACAAATGTATACCATCTGTAGTAAATTTGATTCATTTTAAGTCAAATATGTTTACTTACTTTGGTATTGCTGTGTTGCTGCTTACAGAAGACAAATACGCTATGATATGATATTAAACTACCGATGTTTTGCAAAACATCGATGCATCACTCAACATCGGTAGCAACAAAAACATCGGAAAACATCAGTAAACATCGGCAGAAAAACATCGATGCTCGATGCATCGATGTTTTTTTACATCACTATAATGTACACCAACAATTAAATTCAATGCTATCATCTTATCTCTCAAGCATGGACACGAAATCGAGTCAGAAAACCAGACGCTCATTTAAAAAGCCCTTTATCTTCGCAAAGAACTGTGTGTACCGCCCAATGCGCCAGATAAGCAATATGGAACGAAACCAGAAGCTACCTGTTGACAGGCCAACGTGTAAGTAGCAAGAACACCATGCATTTCTTTCGACGCTCAATTCGCCTTGTCTGTTTGTTTGTGTCAATATCCAGACTTCACGCTTAATGCACCACCCTCTCTGGTACCGGCCAAGAAGTACTCGGACATTAGCGGCTTGCCCGCCCCCTATATGGATCCGCACACAAAGCTTCGTTTTGCCAATGCCGAAGAGTACGCCTCCATGCAGCACATGCCATCGGACATCATCAACCGGTACCTATCGGTACGCGGCTACACTAGTGCCGTGTAATGGTTGACGAATGACTGCTGAATGAGCTCTCGAAGGTCCGGTCTGCAGTTATTTCTGACCTTACTTTTAGTTAGAATGTAAGGTTTATTTTTAAGTATAGATTGTAAAGAGTTGTCAAACTGTAAGGTAGTGACAATAACCCCAAGAACTTTTAATAATAAAACAGTGAAAGTAAGCTGAAATTATTCGATACCTTTTCTATTGTTTCTGTGAAAGCTCAACTTTCAGCTATCCTTCAGCTGGGGAACGACCGCTAATGAGCGCTAGAGGACATTTCGGAACAAGTACAGCTAAAGGAGCTTTATTTGGTCCTTTCTATAAATGTTTTACAAACTAAATCTCTCGTGTTATTATCAGTATCATAATTTTGTTTGAGTTAATTGAGATTTAAGCATCTAAAGGAAGTACCAAAATAAGTTTCGGAAACTCATGAATTACCGGGATTTCCCAGAATATCAGTATTTCTTGCTCAATCTGTATATGTGTGCGTGTGGCTGTGGAAAGCGGACTAGTTGTGGGAGTTATGGGACCCGCTTCCCGGACCGCAGCGCATCCGCCGTGTGAGCTAAGACTAATTTCAATGTGTCCTTTATGCATTTTGTGGCATTCGGTCCAGGAATCTTGTTTGATGCTACCCGGCCTGGTTGATGGGGCGGCTAATACTGTTCGGCTGGGTGAGCATCTGCAGGTCGGCGCGAAAGCTCCGTGGCAGTCCGGAGATGTCCAACTGGTACTTCAGCACCACCATGGTGGCCAGGGTCTTCAGTGTTGGCTCGAAATCTAACACATGCAGGTCGCTGTAATCTATGAGAGGCAATACCGGCGGTGGCCCGGCGTCTTGGGCCTCCGCATGGCCTTGAACTCCAGGTGCAGCCGGAGCATCGCCCTGCTGCTCGTGCTGCAGCACCGCCGTTGTACTTGTGGAGATTCGTGGACTGGTGCCGCCAAAGAGGAACATTTGTGTGCCTATCACAATGGCACATTGACGGCGGCGGGCCGTCGGCCCCTTTCCATTGGCCCGTATTAGGTTCCAGAGTTTACTGCGGGGATCAAACGTGTACAGATCGTTAAAGTGCTGGTCGAGCAGCCCATTGTAGCCGCCAAAGACGTAGATGAGTTTGTTATAGACGAACATGCTATGGCTGCGCCGGCCGACGGGGACCTTTCCGGCCGTGAACGGACGGTGCCATACCTTCGTCTTCATGTCCAGAAAGACAATCTCATGGCAATAGGTCTCCTCCTGACTGTGGTATGGGCTGTGCTTATCGCCGCGTCCCCCGAAAATGTACATGCGCTCTTCCTCGTAGGCCACAGCGGCATGGAAGTCCCGGTAGCTGGGGGGAACACCAAATGTCTGTACATAACTCCACTCCATAGTGTCCAGATTGAGGGTGTGCACGTCGCTGCTGAACTCGTTTATCTCATCTACGAAACCGCCGAATATGTACATGGAGTTGCCGATGACACATGCCGAGTGACCGTCCCGGGCCCCGGGCAAGCAGCCAGTAACCACGGGCCGTGTCCACTTCGCAGTCTTCGGGTCAAAGCAGTAGAGGACGTTGCAAAGGTTCTCGTCATTCCGTCCGCCCCATATGTAGATGCGCTCCTTGTAGGCCACCACGGTGTGGCCGTACCGCTGGAAGGGGACCAGCGGATACTTGAGAGGAACACCTTCTTCGTCGTTCTGCTGTGGGACGAGGGTCCAGCGCATAGTGTGTGCGTTCAGGACGTGCACATCGATCTGCTCGTTGAAACGGTAGTCATAGCCGGTGCAGTATCCACCGAAGCTGTAGATTAAGTCGCCCACGCCCACGGCGGCATGGTTAACCCTCTGAGGCCCTCCGTCCAGGTGCACGGTCCACAGCATTGGGATCGGGCTCGGATACTGCAACAGAATGATGACAAAGAAAACTTGATCAGTTTGGGCCGAACGTCAGGCAGAGACTGGCTAGCAGCAAAAAAAAAAAAAGTAAAACAAACAGACCGAGTTATTATGGAGGTGCGAGTGCTTGAAGGCCACACAGGTGTAAAGGCAACGGCAGATACCACCACTGTTGTTAAAGGTAATTTAACTTATTTGTATGTATTGTATTTGTTGTTGTTACCGTTTTTAATAAAACTAGGTATGGAACTTCGTACTTACGGAACGTATATGGTATGTTAAGGCTTTTCAATCGATGACAGCACTGGCACAGAACAGATGACTCTGACTCGAACTCGGACAGTGCTGTAAGTGCGTGAAAGTTCGCAGCTTTTTTTTGTCACATTCACAGCACCAATGTAACGGAAAAAAGGTGGTAGAAGATTTGTTAGTTATAAAATTTGATGTGACAAAGTCACGTATATTTCATTAAAATCCATTCCACAGATAATTCAGTGCTTGTTGCATATAAGTGCCTGAAGGTTTTCACAAATGCGCTTCGAGCGCTGTTAGCGAACTGGTGCTGTTGGGCGCACAGAATGATGTGCTGTTAGAGGCAGTACGTAAGCCAAAAGCATCACATAGCGCTGTAAAGTTATTTAAATAAATAGCTTAAGTGTACAGTATACAGTACTGTGTGACAGTGGCATATACGGAAGGTAACCGCGAATCCCATGACAGTTGGGACCCAAAATAAACTCTGGAGACGCAATTTGTTCTGTTAGGTGCAAGTGCACAGCGAGTGCGCTGTTAGAGAACAGGTGCTGTTAAAGGCAGAATATGAGCGCAGCGCAAACAAATGTGAAATAGAAACAATGCAAACTTCTGCTGCATTATACAAGTGAAGAAACGGGTACCACGGACAAAGTGCCTTTTCCAGTGGGTCGTCGTCGTTGCTGTCTCTTTTTTTTTTGTACTCGGTATATGGTGGTGTGTGTGGCTGTGCATTGTTCTTGCAAACAAAAACAACAGGCAAAACGTAAGTGGTTTTAACATAATTTTTCTGCCAAATTCAGTTGTTATGCCTCTATTTTACCCGCTCCCCTCGTTGCAAGCAGCGCAGCGCATTAGCAAAAACAAGACATGTTTGTTTGTTTGTATGTATAGATAGCTGTTTTCCATGTGCGTGCGTATGCCCACTGTTGAACAAATTGCGCCTTTCGACAGCAAAACTTCAGTTTGAGCAGGAGAGAGCGGGTCGCGAAAATGCTCCATTTCTATCTTTGTCTCTCACCTGCCATTGGTATTGCGTTTCTTCCACACAGCTGACTTTGTTTCTACCCATTCTGGCACAAGAGTGTTTGCGCAGGGGGGGGGGGCCAGAGGCCAAGAGAAAGGATTTTCGCAGTTTATGTTTGTTGCATACATAGAACGAACCCAGCAATTCTCACACAGGCCACCAAAAGACAAACTAACAGCTGTAGTGCGCATGAGTGTGTGTGTGTGTCGACGCAGCTGTTTGTGTATTGTTGTTTACGCTTCTGCCTCTCTTCTGCTGCCACTGTAGCGGTCTGTCGCTAGCGTCACAACGCAATAAGTTCAGGCTGTTTTCTGATAAGAAATCACGAATGCAATCGAATGAAGCCAAAATTTGTTTACCCCCGACGTGGAAATATTTAATGAAAATAAATGTTTTCTAGCCCTATGTACATACATATGTATGCACATATAGTATATGATATGTACTAGCTCTCTTTTCTAAAAGTGTGATCTCACTCCATCTCTCTCTCTCGTCAGTTGTTGGTTATTCTGGTTTTCTTTGTCCCCTGGCCATGATAGAGAGAAATATCTTAGGATAGCATCGCTCTCATACATACATAAGTAGTTTTTATCTGCATCACGATAATCACAGGCGTTACGGACGGTGTGTTTTTGTGTAAGAACATTTTATTGAATTCGACGGTATATAAGTATGCGCAAAAAAAAAATTGGATAATACAAACCAATTATATTTAAAAGTTATCAACAACATACCAAACCATTACTACTAACTTACTAATACGTGCAACTTTGACACAGCACAAAATATATACCAGCGAATATAATAATTTATTATACCCGATACTCAAAATGAGTATTGCGGTATATTAGATTTGTGGTGAAAATGGATGTCTGTAACTTCCAGAAGGAATCGTTTCCGACCCCATAAAGATATATATATTCTTGATCAGCATCAATAGCCGAATCGATTGAGCCCTGTGTGTCTGTCCGTCTGTCCGTCCCTATTAGCGCCTAGTGCTCAAAGACTATAAGAGCTAGAGCAACGATGTTTTGGATCCAGACTTCAGTGATATGTCACTGCTACAAGAATATTTCAAGACTTCGCCCTGCCCCCACAAAGGACGAAAATCTGTGGCATCCACAATTTTAAAAATACGAGAAAACCAAAATCGTAAAATCGCAAAAACGTAGAGAATGACCATATCTATGAGATTGCTGAATCTGGATCAGATCGGATAATTTTTATAGCCAAAAGAAACAAATCAATTTGCAGTGGCTACGCAGCGCCCGACGTCACGCTCAGACTGATTTTCTGTCTCTCTCGCACGCACTCTTTGTCGTGTCGTTCAATATTAGCGGCGTCTGCCGGGGGAGAGCCATACTGACTAAGTATCGGGTATAAATGTAGAGTTGCGGTGTCCGCAGCAACTCACAACGTTCCCCCTCGTTTTTATGGTATTTTTTGGATACAATTTTTTCTTTCAATTCTATCTAACATATTGAACATAATTATTGATATATATTGAGCTTTCTGCCACTGGCAATGTGTACGATTGTCCCGTTCGACATCTTGGATATGCCCATATGCGCATATGTATGTATGTATGTACATATGTATCTACCAAAAACCCCTTCTTTGATGTTCCGCCTTTTATATTGCCTACAGAAGCACCTGACTTAATAGTTTTCAAATAAACAAAGATGGTTTTCTTTCTAATTGATCTAATCGATCCCGGTTAAGCAAGTTGGTGTAAAAAACGAGTATAGGATACATTTCTTCTCCACGGGTGCACAGTAGTAACGAAAACAAACAATCGCAGAACAAATTTCATTGAGAGACGAAGATAAGCAAACAAATAAAGCCATAGAGCCTGGGCCCCTTCGCGAATTAGCTCGGAGATTCCGTGCCGCGCCGCCACATTTTCACTGTAAATGCGTACTCGTATGTACTTCTCAATTAAGCAAGAACAGAAATAGCTGACTAGGCGGTTTCGGTGTTAATTATGTACATACATATGTACATATGTATGCATGCAGTTTTGAACTGGGCTTGCGGCAATCCAATCCAGACTGGCTTGCGTTCCGCAAGCAACGCTGACAGACAATCGCAATCGCATTCCCAAAAACTTATCACGATACATGAGCAGACTTACCGTTACACAGCATGGCGGGGACTTTGCCACAGTCACGCCAACAGGGGCCGAACCAAAACAGCCCACTTCTATGGCATTTCCATATTATAAAACTGGGTTTATGTGTGTGCATACATATTAACTTACATACATATGTACATACATACTATACATAGCTAAAGTTGTCATGACCAGAAGACCTTTGTCCAGCATTAGTGCAGTCGTATGAAACAAGCGCAACAAATTTTCTGTCCACCGTTGCCGATCACATGTAAGTAAATTCGACTTGCTTTGGGCCCTGAGGCCTTGCATACCCTTGCACTACGATCGACCATATGACATGTACATATCTACACATGTATGTATATAAATATCTACATGATTATGTACATACTCGTATCTAACTACATGTATATGTACATTGTACACACAGCTGCCAAAAAATCAGGATTCGCCAACAAAAAATTAAATTATCGCGAACTTCATTAGAAAAGCCAAAATGATTATATTTACTAATTCATGCCTTATATATGCCATTCATGCCATTTATATATTTTGATCACTCACTGCCTGCTTTTTACTTATGGTCTCCACTTAATCAGTATACGTACATATGTATGTACATATTATAAAATCTATGCAATACCTTTTTATTTTTTATACCCGATACTCAAAATGAGTATTGGGATATATTAGATTTGTGGTAAAAGTGGATGTGTGTAACGTCCAGAAGGAATCGTTTCCGACCTCATAAAGTATATACATATGTATATTTTTGATCAGCATCAATAGCCGAGTGGATTGAGCCATGTCTGTCTGTCCGTCTGTCCGTCCGTCCGTCTGTCCGTCCCCTTCAGCGCCTAGTGCTCAAAGACTATAAGAGCTAGAGCCACGACATTTTATATCCAGCCTTCTGTGATATGTCACTGTTACAAGAATATTTCAGAACTTTGCCCCACCCCCTTCCGCCCCCACAAAGAGAGAAAATCTGTGGCATTCACAATTTCGACGATACGAGAAAACTGAAAACGCAGAATAGTAGAGGATGGCTAGATCTTCTAGAGTGCCAAATCTAAACCAGATCGTATAATTATTATAGCCAGAATCAAGAAAACAATTTCATTCTTTCTCGCTCATCTCTCTCTAACACACAGGTTTCGTGGTCGGTTTTGCCAATTGCAAAATATGAGTTCAAGGATCTCAGAACCTAAAAGAGCCAGAGCAACCAAATTTGGTATCCACACTCCTGTGATATCGGACCTTGATCGTTTCGTGTACAAATTTCGCCACACCCCCTTCCGCCCCGCAAAGGACGAAAATCTGGGGCATCCACAAATCTCAGAGACTATTAAGGCTAGAGTAACCAAATTTGGTATCCGCACTTCTTTTGGATCTCACTATAAAACGTATATCTCAAAATTTCAAAGGACGAAAATCTGTTGCATCCACAATATTGCAGATTCGAGAAAACTAAAAACCCATCGCCCGACGTCACGCTCAGACTGATTTTCTGTCTCTCTCGCACGCACTCTTTGTCGTGTCGTTCAATATTAGCGGCGTCTGCCGGAGGAGAGCCATACTGACTAAGTATCGGGTATAAATGTAGAGCTGCGGTCTCCGCAGCAACTCACAACGTTCCCCCTCGCTTATTATATACTAGATTTGATCTGTTTCCATTTTTCGTTAAATTCCTTTTTCCTATTAACACACCCACACCAGTCGTTTTATTTCGCTCCCTTCCGGCAGACAATGCACACTGAACAGGGTAGAGTGTGTGTGATAGAGAGGGAATGATTAAGCGTGTGGCTACGCTTTCGTAGCCGCTGAAATTTCATTTGTTCCTGCTTGCTATGCTAATGATCCGATCTGATCCAGATTCGCCAATGTTGATATGGTTTTTCTCTACGATTCTGTGTTTTGGTTATTTTTGTATCTTCAAAATTGTGTATGCCACAGATGTTCGTTCTTTGTGTGGGCGGAAGGGGGTAGGGTGAAAATTTGAAGTACTTATCATAGGAGTAGGAGTAAAAAATTTGTTTGCTCCAGCTTTGATAGCGTCTGAGATCTTATAATTTTAAATAAAATCTTAATATATGTACATATGTATATACCCTTATAAAACGATAATACTGCAAGCTTTATTCTACTATTGAAATATTTTTTTTAGTTGTTTTATATGTACTTTTTATTCGCGTTTGAAGTTGAAAAAAAAACGAATATTAATGTTATCCAATGTATTTAATTTTGCTCTTACTTTTTCTTCTTCATTTTCTGCTTTAGCTACTTCTGTTTACGTTCGTCGGTCAGTCGTCTTTATTGAATTTGCAAATTGTACGTAATTTGTTTGTTCATTGAGCACGCATTATGCGTTTAAATTTTTGCCATTGTTGCACTTTGCATATCATATTTGTCCTTTATCGTCGCTGCTGATGTCTCGACCACCTGCTGCTGGTGCTGCCACTGCCAGCGCCGCTGTCAGGCCAATACAATACTCTACCAGCGGAGACGGCGTCGCGTCGCCGCTCATTCGTTCGTTTCGCTTCGAGCAGCGCGCTTTGGTTTCTGATTTTTCGTTGGCAAAAACAAAAAGTGTGGGGAAGAGGCAGACGCTCAAAGTACTCTAAAAAGGTGAAAAAATAAGTTAAAATCCAGTTGCATGAATAATAATAAATAAAAGAAAAGAAACAAACGACAGAATAAGATGTGTGTGTGTGTGTGACGAATAGCTTTTGAAGCTTCACCTTTCCCTTCTCCGCCACTGCCACCGCAACCGCAACCGCCACCGCGTTTCTTCGTTCTTTTGTTTTTTTTTGTGGTTCGGTGAACTGTGAATTGTTGTGCTTCTTCGTTTCTGTTTTGGTTTCTGCTTCGATATTATTAAATTAATTACAGTTAGGTGTCGAGAGGAGAAGAGTCGTTGACAAATATCTTAATTATAATGCTAATTAATTTTTGGCCGGGACGCCTCCTAGCAGGCGGCCGGGGGTGTTTTAGATCTCTTTGTTGTCTGGTGCATTTCCCTCTTCTCTCTTTCTCTCTGAATAGCTGTCTGTGTAGCTCTTTGTTCTGCCCGGGCCTGGGCGCTCCTTTGGTTTCTTTGTTCAAGTCGTTAGCGCAGACGCAGGCGCTGACGCCGCCGTCAGCGTCCGAGTCAGCAGCAGCAAATTTGCATACTTTGCATTTGGAGAATACGTCCGCTTTTTTCTTTTTAACAAATCATAACAAATTGCAGAATCATTGAGAATGATTGAGAATCTACCAGGTTGCCAAATCTGATTTAGATCGGATTATTATTTGTGTTATTAGACAGAAGTAACAAATAAAACTGCAGTGGCTACTCAACTCCTTCCATGCGCTCACTCATTTTCTCTCTCCTTTACATACTCTTATTCGTGCAGTGTGCGTCCGCTAGCGAAGAGGACCGAGATATAAATGCTGGCTGGTGTGAGTAGAGCGACGCTTATAGCGGAATACAAAACATTGGCGGAAATATGGAGACAAATAAAATATTTTTAAATTCGAATAAAATTGGTCATTAGGTGTAAAGAGGATAAACGAAATGGAAGAATTGACATTATGTTCTTCTCTTTCTCTCTATTTTTTTCCCATCTCCCATGACAAGTGCTAGCAAAACTGAGAAAAATTGCCGAATTCTGTCCCCCCCACATTAAGCAGCAAATCAATTTGTCCATTTTGCGGAAAGCGATACCAAAAAACTTAGAGAGAGAGAGAGAGAGAGCATGCGGCAAGAGTCTCGGAGAGCCATCAGCTCCGAGACCAATTCCAGTGCTTACGTAGAATTACGTATAAAATATATTGTTGTATAGGTTACATACATATGTACATAAACCATACATATAAACATACATACCTGTGTATGTACATATGTATTTACTGACTGAATACCGGCTACGATTGTAAAGCCGCGACCCCTGCCCTGGCAAAATTCTGCGAAATGGGTATCTGTATAAAATTTTTAACATTTCATTTTCCTTTTTTTTTTATATTCCATAAGAAAAGTTAGGAAATGTACCGTTAGCCGATACTATTTCGTTTTTAAGACATTTTATTTTGTACATGGGAATTTCCTTGGAAAAGAATTTTTCCATTTCCATATATGTACTTTTGTCCCGATATTATTTTCTAAATTGAATGAAACCAATTGATATATATGTAATTAAATTAGCTTTTCCTTAAAAAACGACTTACTAGGGTTTTTAGAGAGACTTTGAGGAAAATAAAGTATATATATAATGGGTTTCAGATGTTAATGAAACTATGTGCCAATTTGTTGGGACAAAAGTATCTGGAAATGGAAATGGAATGTTTCGTTTAAAAAATTCTACAAAGTAATGCAAGAGAACATTGATTGATTATCGGAATATGTTGGGCTAGATCATGAAGGCAGGTGTAGGGCAGTCCCATCTGGAGGTTTGGATGAATAGTTTAAGTAACTTGAAGTGATCTTAATTTTTATGTTCGTTTTATTGAGTTTGTTTATCTTTGCAGTCCCTAAAGTAAAAGTGAAACGAGGGGGAACGTTGTGAGTTCCAGCTGCGACCGCAACTCTATATTTATACCCGATACTTATTCCGTATGGCTCTCCGCTAGACGGCGAGGACGTACGACAAAGAGTACGTGCGAAAGAGACAGAAAAACAGTAAGAACGTGTTAACGGACGCTGCGCAGCCACTGCAAATTGGTTTTCTCCTTTTGGTTATAAAATTGATCCGATGTGATCCAGATTCATGCTCTAGCCTTAATAGTCTCTGAGATCTGTGGATGACACAGATTTTCGTCCTTTGCGGGGCGGATATCAGGTTCGGTAGGATAGGAGTGTGCGGACAGACAGACATGGCTCTATCGACTCGGTTTTTGATGCTGATCAAGAATATATTTTAAGAATCAAGAATTCTTTTTAATATTAGAAGAGGAAATGGGTCTGTCTCATGAGTGTACATATTCCTCTCCAGAGTTTGGGATAGTTTTTATTTTTGTGCTTTGTTTCATGGCATTATGCACCATTCCCTTGGAATACTTCAATGTTTCTGCAATTTCGCAGAACGAAAAAAGATTTTTATTATACAAAAATGGAAAATTGTAGTTATAAAAATATGTATTCCAGATATACATATAGTAAATCAACAGGGTTTGAAATGGTTCAGTCGACAGCTGCTACTGCTAACGCCACTGAACATACATATTACAAGCCGCAGTCAAAACAGAAGCAACAAATGAAAAGTGACGCCAACCGCAGCAGAAAGCCAATCGTCAGAGACTTGAACTTTTACGGTACTCGAGCTGCAAGGGTATATGTACATACATACATATGTACATATGTGTTCTTCTGCACATATTATACGTCCATACGTACATTTTTGTTGTATTTCTTTGTTTCGGGTCGGTCAATCATACGTGTTGTTGCGTGTGGGCAAGAGAGATTGTAAATGGAAATCGATAATGGAAATGCCACAGGCATATATATGTACATACATATGTATATATAACTTTCCGTCCCCCGCTTTCGCCCCAGGCACTTTCCTTCTCTGGCAAACCAATCGCCGCCTGCAGAAAGATGCACCACCACCACAGAGCTACACATGCACTAATAATTTAACTTTGTTCTTATTTTCAGCTTTGGCTGTCGGGAAATTCGATATACATAACTTGGGATCAGAACGGCCAGACAAAGGCGTCGTCGACGGCGTCATCTCGATATCAGTGGCGGGACAGGGACGCCTCTGTAATCGTTCAATGACAGCAGCCGCAGCAGTTTCTGCTGCTGCATTTGCCGCTGCAGCAGCGCGCAGTTAACGCCCGAGCATAGGGTCCAGCGGAGAAAAGAGAACAGAGATTGTTTCGTGTTCTTTTGGACGTGGCCAAGGTATGTGCTGTGTAATCTCTTCATTTATGTTTTGCCACTAATAACTATTTATCCGGTACTTCAGCAGCGGGCCATCTATACAGCAAAAAGACCAAAGGGAAAAGATAAACAACACATAAATTGAAACGACTGAGTGCTGAAGCCTCAACCAAAGGAGGGGAGATCAAGAAGAGGGCACCTACCCATTCAGCAGCAGAAAAAATGGTGAAAACCTTTCAAGCCTATCTACCGTCCACCAATCGGACCTACTCATGTGTTCACTGCCGCGCCCACCTCGCCTCCCACGACGAACTCATTTCGAAGTCGTTCCAAGGCAGCCAGGGCCCGGCCTATCTCTTCAATTCTGTGGTGAACGTGGCCTGTGGCCAGACGGAGGAGCGGGTCCTGCTCACGGGACTCCACGCCGTGGCCGACATCTACTGCGAATGTTGCAAGACGCCGCTGGGCTGGAAGTATGAGCACGCCTACGAGTCCAGCCAGAAGTACAAGGAGGGGAAGTTTATTATCGAGCTGGCGCACATGATCAAGGAGAACGGCTGGGATTGAACGTATGCAAGGCGGATTGGCGGATGTAAGGCAGCCGTCGGCAAGGGTTAAAGCAGAAAAATGGCCGAAACAGCAGCAGCAGCAACAAAAGAGGAAATACAGACACAAACACAAATCGTGGACAACGAGTGAAAGGCGTTGGAAGAAGTCCGAGTGCGAGCGTGAGCGGGATCGCTCTTGTTCTCCCTCAAGTGGAATGCAAATGCAAAGTGCAATGAGAGGGATGGAGTGTGCTGATGTTTTGAGGCGTCGATGAACAGAGGGAACAAGAAAGAGAGCAAAGGAGAAGGATATGATCAGGCAGGGGTGTAGGTTCAAGGGCAAGGGCTAGGCAGCAGGCGGTGAAGAAATTAAATTCGATCCACCAGTGAAAGTTATATGGTACCAGAATGCTATTAGTGCACTAATCGTCGTATCTAATAGAACAATCATCCAATCAGAGACAAAACATAATACAACCCACCCACATAAACACACACTCATGCAGATACGTACAAATATGTGCATATATAACAAATTTATACATACATATGTACATGTATAAAATGCTTGAGTGGCCGTTTGGACGATCTCTGCGCCGGCCGCAGCGAGCCTGGTTGGAGCTGGCGCCATCTCCGTATGTACATATGTAAATGTATATATGTATGTACATATGTATATGTCAGGCTTTTGAATATTTTAATAATTTCTTCACGCTTTATGTTCGCGTTCCCTTTCTTTCTCCTTCTTTGTATTTGAATCAATTGATCGATTAATTGAAGGACACTAATCGAATGAAGATGCTGATTAAATAAGGTTTAATTTATGTTCAGTATGAGTGAAATCGATTTTTGTATAAACAGAAAACAGGAAGCCCGCAGCGAGAAAACGACACACACACACACACACACATGTACACACAACAACAACAACAACTTGCACTGCCAAAAAACAGGAGAAATGCTTAGCAATAAAACACAACCACCGCGGGAAAAAATTGATCTTTAGAACACAAGGCATGCAAAAACCCAATCGGGAATCATAAATAAATATTCACAACAACGCGAAAACACATACAGAACACACATACACACATACAGGCACATACATTCATACACATACTCAGGCGAACACACATTTTCAACATAGTTGGTATTTAAAAATGTATTTTAAATTTATTATTTAATGCAATTTACCATGAAAGAAAAGCGAGATGCACATGAAATGAAAATTATATGTAACTGTTTAAAGCTGAAAGAATAGCAAAGCAGCAATGCACGCGTCAGAGAGGTCGAGAATGGTGCGAACCGAAAGGCGAGATTGCTTCACAGGCACATCAATGAATATACTGCTCCCAGTGGAATGTAATACTGTGACGTGGATCCTGATCGCAGGAAATGGGCGGGGTGTGAAAGAAATTCAATAAAATACAAGGCATTCTATGCGTAACAGTAATAAAATCCAATATGAATATTTATTTATGTATATAAAGAAACTGCGTATTTGTCTCGCAAAAATTGTATAATAATCAAAGAGAATCGAGAAAACGGAAGAAATAATGGAGGAAATATTTTTAATGGAAGCAAATTATGAAATAATGTATGCAAAAATAACTGCCAGAACTATTCAAGTTAAAAGATGTTCTCTAAGTAGTTATATAAATGTATATGAGAAACATATTTTTCGTAGTGTTAAAATACCTTAAAAGTAAAGGGAAAACCGCAAAATATAACAAAAGTTCAATAAAAAAAAACAAAACAAATCAAATTTTTTAAAGAAAGCTTATATCGTGAAACATGCAAAATTATACAAATGGCAGAACCGGTTTTTTGTTGTTGTTTTTATGACATTGTTTGTACATTGCAATAGTCTATTTACTCATATTTATCAATCTTTAGGCCTAATTCTGAAAAAGCTTTAAGCGTTGTTTTACTCTACTCCCTGCATGTGATGCACCATAAATGGAACAAAAATTTAAGCGGAATTCATAACACTGATGCCAGTATCTACATATATATATATATATATATATATATGTACATATGTATATATACTTGCACATACATACATATATCCATTCATACCAAAATATATATGTACATGATAAAACTAGAACACCTTCACATCAAACAAAAAATTACAGCCATCTCCATTAACTGAAGTCAGGTTGGAGTAGAGAGATTGTTAGTAAAAGCGTTTCAAGATTTTCTATTGTACGAGTGTACGAGTGTACGAGTGTACGAGTGTACGAGTATACACGTATATGTATGTGTGTGCTATGCATACCCAGCAAACCAAACGCACGATCCTTCAGCGAGTGTCTCGCAGTTAGCGATACATTTGACTTGCGTGCGACATATGCGTTTGGTTTGCATATATACATATATATTGGATATAAACGAAACATAAATCACTAACTGCAATAAAGCACATTTTTAGCTGTACTTCGAATTTTGGTTTCCTTTAATAGAAGTACGATGCAGAGAAAAATTAGAGACACATTTATTTCTATAAAACGAGTTTAAAACGGGTTTATTTTAAGACAATTTTCTTTTGGTTTATCAATTTTGTGTGTTTATGTTCATGTGAAAGCGATTAAGGTTGTCTATCATTTGTGCGATTGATTTTAATTCTCTTCTCGACTCTGCGTTAACTATGTGCATTTGCGATTCGTGGAATTTAGATTTATGGTGCTAACATGCAACTGTGCTATCGAGAGGTTTTGTTTCTGTGTACTTAGTGGATCAGCTTGATCTGTGGTCACCAATTATTTCCATTTGTTGGAGTGTTAGCACCACTTGGACGACAGTCCGGTAATGGGGTTCATCTGCAGTTGAATGATGCGACGCAGTTGCGACTGGCGCCGGTCCTCGGCATACGTTTCCGGCACGGGGTCATAAAGCTTGAAGTAATAGGACAACGAAATAAGTAGTCCAACGGCGGCTGACCAAAGACCAACGCCAATGACCAACTTCCAGTCGGGCGCAAAATGCTGAAACTCGGCGTAGGTCTGACAGAAGCTGACAGCTTATTGTCCTGGAGCGACAACGCATTCCAGTCGCCTAGCTCCTTTTCGCGCACTGCGCACAGCTCGGGTGTGACCTCGCGATAGCGAATCGCCGGAAACGGAAACTCCACGCAATCGATGTAGATGGGATTGCCGTTTACGCCATTGCCGACCACTTCGCGTTCGCCGCTCATCAGGCGTGTACCATCGTGATGGGTTTCACGACGCATCATTGCCATTAACGCCGCCCGCATGGGAAGTACTTGGTGGAACTGCTTATGTAGACGCAAGCTCAGCACGCATTACTGACATTGTGACGGGACTACACCTGGAAGAGTCACCATTTTTAGTCGTGATAATGTTGCTGCGGCTGCAGACATTTTGTTGCTTACCTGATCTTTGTATTCTGTATTTTGTTGCAATAACTTATAAGGTAGAACTTCGATTCTGATTTTCTGGTCCGATAGACTGGTCCGAAAGCACAGCTCAGCAGGCTGGAAATAGATTTCAAATTTTCACACAACCTTAAAAGCCAAACAAAGTGCATAGATAATATACACGTTATTGTTGCATTTACATATTTTTACATATGTGTATTATGATGCCCTTTTCATACCCGATACTCAAAATGAATATTGGGGTATCTTAGATTTGTGGTAGAATCGTTTCCGACCCCATAAAATATATGTGTTCTTGATCAGCATCAATAGCCGAGTCAATTGAGCCCTGTCTGTCAGTCCGTCTGTCCGTCCCTATTAGCGCCTACTGCTCAAAGACTACAAGAGCTAGAGCAACGATGTTTTGGATTCAGACTTCTGTGATATGTCACTGCTACAAGAATATTTTTATAAAACTTCGCCCCGCCCACTTCCGCCCTCACAAAGGACGAAAATCTGTGGCATCCACAATTTTAAAGATACGAGAAAACCAAAATCGCATCGCCCGACGTCACGCTCAGACTGATTTTCTGTCTCTCTCGCACGCACTCTTTGTAGTGTCGTTCAATATTAACGGCGTCTGCCGGAGGAGAGCCACACTGACTAAGTATCGGGTATAAATTTAGAGAGCAACTCACAACGTTCCCCCTCGTTCTTTCTTCACTTTGCATTTTCTATTTCCAATCGTCAAATTGTGCGAAAACGAAGCGAAATTAAGTGCTGTGATTATTATTATTATCAGGTAAGTGCAGTGTTTAAATAATTAATAATATGTGTTATGCGCGTGGTAAATAAAGAACATTGACATTGTTTTCACAGAACCTGTGCCAGGAGAACAGCCAATATCGCGCAAGTACATGAATTATTAATTACTTTGTGCACAATGCACAATAGCTAAAGAAATGTTGATTACATTTAAAAGTAAGTTATCGATTTGAAAGTTAAAAATCCATGTACACTAACATGTATTTTGTTGTTTATATTTCAGAAGAATTTTATTATTTAGAAAAAAAAATTTGATGTGTTATCAGAAACATTGGCGGAGGCGGTGGCTCTTCTCAAGCTACCATGAAGTTCCAAATGCCATGAAGTTCCCGATAGAGTCGACGATGGAGTTGGAGCATTTCAACTCTATCATAACTCCAGAGCTCACCGATTTCTATGTGAGTGGTAGCCTATCCTTCTATGGAAGTTAGTTGTTATTTTTTCATTATTTTCTTTTATTAGATAAACAAATTACGGAAATTAATGGGGACGAGCCGATCAATGGTATGCAGTTTGAAAAATGTGCTGGATGAGAAGCTCATTTTAGAATACAACTAAAATGGTGCTTCGGCGAAGAGCTCGCTAAAAAATTTTTAAGAGTTTTTGCAATGTCCTGGAATGTAGGTCTACAAATAACTTTAAAAAACATAATAATTAATTAATTAATTTATCCACATATTTTTTCAGCGGCGGTGAAGATGAAAATACCCAACGAGCGAGCAGAAAAAGTGATTCGGAAGGCTATTCACAACATTAAGAAAAGTAATTTTCAGAAGAGCTCACGAGCCTAAAAATACAAAGCTCTGGCCTCCTAAGAAAATAATTAATAATAGTTTTTCATAAATAAAGCTAACTGGAAAAATAAATGCATGATTTTTCGACAAAAATCATCGTTTATTAAGTGCATGATTCGTCGGGAAAAATCATCACTTATAAAATGCTTGAATTTCGGCAAAAATCATAGCTTATTAAGTGCATGATTTTTTGGCTCCTATCGCCCTCCTATCTCTTTCTAACACACACGTATCATAGCCGGCTTTGCTTAGCGCAAAACATTAGCACCTACATAGATCTCAGAGACTAAAAGAGCTAGAGCAAACAAATTTGCTATCCACAATACTATGATTTCGATACTGCACAAGTATATCTCAAAACATCGCCCCACCCTCTTCCGCCCCCGCAAAGGACGAAAATCGGTGGTATCCACAGATCTCAGAGACTATAAGTCCGAACTGTAGAGCTCTCACTGTTACAAAACTATTTATAATATTTCACTGTTACAAGTTTATTTCTTTTTGCTCACTGTAGAGTGCTCACTGCTACAAGTATGTTTTCAAATTTCGCCCCACCCCCTTCCGACACCACAAAGGACGAAAATCTGTGGCAACCACAATTTTGAAAATAGAAGAAAAGTAAAAACGCACAATTACAGAGAATGGCCATATCTACCAGATTGCCGAATCTTGCCGAATTTGACCGCGAATCGACTCCTACTACATAAACTTTAAAAATGTAGAATCCCGTGCCTCTACAGGGAGCTAACTCCGAAAACAACAATATGCCTATTCAGAGCCTAAACGAAACGGCACAATCATACCTAGGGCGTACCCGAAAGTTCTAGGGGCTTTCGTCTGTGTGTTCCAAAAATATCGCGGGCGTGAGGTCTTGAGATAGTAGTCGACCCACAAAATTCTGTACCCACCCTTCCCTGATTTACAGTTGTGAGAAGGTTCTGGAGATCCCTATTATTATCCCTATTCTCATGTCAGTGGGAAATTAGAAGTCTATTCCATATTCATTGCTAACAAAATTTAATATATTTCTCGGTACTTAAAACTAGACATTTTGCCACATTTTCAGAAAATCAGCAAGCACAAGTATTTAATTGCGACCAAATCAAATCAAGGAGAGCAGAAAAATTAATGGAATTAAAAAAAATGGGGCTTAATCCTAAAGGATAAAGAGGAAAGTTATAGATCTATGTATATATGAACGAGAGGGTATATGAATATAATAAAGATATAAGGAAATTAATATTAATACATAGAAAAATCAAAATCCGCCAAAATATCGAAGCAGCGTATGTCAGACCAGCGATCCGCAATGAAAATCTAAAACGAA
The DNA here is from genome assembly GCF_009870125.1 of Drosophila pseudoobscura. Classification (NCBI taxonomy): domain Eukaryota; kingdom Metazoa; phylum Arthropoda; class Insecta; order Diptera; family Drosophilidae; genus Drosophila; species Drosophila pseudoobscura. The sequence continues at coordinate 37,585,557 of NC_046683.1, read as the reverse complement.
ATTAAATTAAAATGTTTTAACTGGTTTTGTTTTTTTTTCTTGTTGCTTAGTGTATTTTTCGGTAAGGTTTCAATGCATTAGAGAAATTCATGGAATGCGAGCAATGCAAGCTTAAAGCAGAATTGGCAACTACGAGAACGAAAAGCTTCGAGTGTGTTTTTAACGCAATCGTTGCTCTCTCTTATCAGCAGCGGTTGGCCGCTGCGCATGCCTTTTAGAATTTTACGAATGCCGACGCAAAGCAGAAAAGGGAAATTGGGTCACTTACAGCTTCAGTACAGTGGTCCCTCGCTGAAAGGCGCCTTTCGTTTTGAAGCTGTGGAAACAGCTAAAAAAGGGGGGGATATTTGAAAGGTTTGGGGTATTTTTTTCTATTTTTGTTTTGTTTTTGTTGTTACTATTATAAACCTTTTTTTTCATTTTCAACCAGCAAAATAAATTAAGTTTTGGGAACTTTCGCGTTCACGGCTATCGAGGCAGGACTGCCTCGGAGTTAATGAAAGTAACATAGGAATAGCAGGGCTCAGAAGGAACCAAAAAAGAAGGAAAATGGAAGCTACACTATGCTACAAAATATTGGACCGGATCTCTATGCCCTCTATGCACCACACTACAAGGCGCATGGGGCCTGCGCGTAGGTTATGTGTGGCCAATAACCATACAGTATATACATACATAGATGTGCCAGTTCATACAACGAAAGCGTCACACACTGGCTAGCGCGTTCAGTACCCCAGAGTGACGTCATCATGAGAGAGAGAGCGCAGAGAGAACATCTTTGCATGTGCTAGTGCACACGCAATATGTTTCGACAAAAATATGTGATTGTATGCTTTTTCAGATTTTTTGAACTCTCTCAGGTCTGGTTCTGTTTTGCCACCAGCATGTTTTAGTGTATGTATATGTTACATGCATTCTCACGTACTTTGCGTGTGTGTGTTTACTATTGCTGGCCGCTAGAACTGAAATTTGAGTTTGATTCTTGTTTTGGGTCTTTTGATGGTCTGACCTACCGCCACAAAATAAATGAAGAATGGGCAGGGGGTGGGGTATGGTACACTAGGGCGCGGGAAATAAAATAAAAGCTGTTATTTGTTTGATTTATACCACAACAGTATTATAATAATATAATTACACATTTATTTCCTTATTTCAAACAGGATTATTATAAATTATAAAAATTATGCAATTATGCAAATTATGCAAAATATAATTGCACATTTATTTCCTTATCTTAAGCAGGTTTATTATAAATTATAAAAATTATGAAAACGCCGTCGGTTCTCGACTTTTTTGTTTATTATAACTAAAACAATGATGTATCTAAATATACAATATAAGAAAATATAGATACATATATACTTAAATAAATATGCATAAATATAAATGGAATTGGTTTTACATATATTTCAAATCAATTGTCAATTGCGCGCTTACCTACAGGAATCTGAAAAGCAAAAATTTAGATGCCGGTCGCACCTTGAATACTCTCATGGACAATACCCATACATTTTCTAATTCAATTAAAAAGACAACATTAAGACAACAGTAATTTTACCCTCATGCAATATACGAATGTAATAATCTTTAATATTTATGTACATAAGATATTTTATGACATGCTATGCTATGACATGCATCGATAATTGGCACAAGGTTATTGCATGCGATATGCCCGAGCACCATAGCAATAACCTAACCTGGATCTGTACTGTCCAGCCGCAACCGTTACAATATGATAACGCACACAGACAACTATGAATTGCTGAGGAGAATAGAAATGCTTAAAGAGGGCGAGAATATTTTGACTATAGAAAAATTGCAAATTGTTAGGAACAAAATCATGGAAAACGTCAGTAAGGCATATCACACCAATAAGAGTATAGTCTCACAATGTATGTTACGTTCGAAAACGTCTTTAGGCGAAACTTTGCCCAAAGTAATAAGATCAATGTATTTAATGCAAAACTAGCTCCTAAATTCTTTAAGGCAACTGTAGTTCGAAAGTTTGGTAACCACTGTTATGAATTAGAAGAAGATGGTAAACTGATAGGAAAGTTCCATGCCAAAGACCTACAGAAATGCGTAACTTAAAGGATGACCGTTTTTCAGCTTATTTTGAGCAAGTAGAACAGCTTAAAAATAACCTGTGATGTGATGGCAAATATTTGGATTGACTTATTTTTGTGCACATTGCTGTAGCTTATCTGCAAGCATTGGAATAAATGGGAATAAAGAGAAAGCTTTTGACGGGAGAGCGAGCTTTGAGTTATCGTGGTGGGTTTATGGCCTTGTGCTTTAGAGCGTGCGGTTAGAATGGGATCAAGAGACAAAATCAAAGCTCATGCGTTGGATCATTCGATCCATACAACTGAATTGTGAAAGGGAAGTTTGGTGGAACGGCAAGATAAAAGAAAAGAAAAGGTTATACACGTGTTTAACAAAAAAAAGGGGGAGCGTTGTGAGTTGCTGACTGCAACTCTACATTTATACCCGATACTTAGTCAGTATGGCTCTTTTCCGGCAGACGCCGCTAATATTAAACGACACGACAAAGAGTGCGTGCGAGAGAGACAGAAAATCAGTCTGAACGTGTCGTCGGGCGCTGCGTAGCCAATGCAAATTGATTTGTAGAGCAACGATGTTTTGGATCCAGACTTCTGTGATAGACATATCACTGCTACAAAAATATTTCAAAACTTTGCCCCGGCCACTTCCGCCCCCACAAAGGGTGAAAAAAACAATTTAATTTTTTCTCGCCCTGTCTCTCTCTAACACACACGTAGCATAGGCTGCTTTGCTTAGAGTAAAACATTAGCGCCTAGATCTCAGAGACTATAAAAGCTAGAGCAACCAAATTTGGTATCCACACTCCTAATATATCGGACCGAGACGAGTTTGTTTCAAAATTTCGCCACACCCCTTTCCGCCCCCGCAAAGGATGCAGATCTGGGGATATTCATAAATCTCAGAGACTATTAAGGCTAGAGTAACCAAATTTGGTGTCCGCACTTCTGTTAGATCTCACTATAAAACTTATATCTCAAAATTTCGCCCCACCCCCTTCCGCCCACTCAAAGGACGAGAATCTGTTGCATCCACAATATTGCAGATTCGAGAAAACTAAAAACGCAGAATCATAGATAATGACCATATCTATCTGGTTGCTGAATCTGGATCAGATCGGATCATTTTTATAGCCGAAAGGAACAAATCAATTTGCAGTGGCTACGCAGCGCCCGACGACACGTTCAGACTGATTTTCTGTCTCTCTCGCACGCACTCTTTGTCGTGTCGTTTAATATTAGCGGCGTCTGCCGGAGGAGAGCCATACTGACTTAGTATCGGGTATAACTGTAGAGTTGCGGTGTCCGCAGCAACGTTCCCCCTCGTTAACTTTCAAATCGATAACTTACTTTTAAATGTAATCAACATTTTTTTAGCTATTGTGCATTGTGCACAAAGTAATTAATAATTCATGTATTTGCGCGATATTGGCTGTTCTCCTGGCACAGGTTCTGTGAAAACAATGTCAATGTTCTTTATTTACCACGCGCATAACACATATTATTAATTATTTAAACACTGCACTTACCTGATAATAATAATAATCACAGCACTTAATTTCGCTTCGTTTTCGCACAATTTGACGATTGGAAATAGAAAATGCAAAGTGAAGAAAGAACGATGGGGAACGTTGTGAGTTGCTGCGGAGACCGCAACTCTAAATTTATACCCGATACTTAGTCAGTACATATGTATGTATCGGGGCTGAGGGACAGGGGGCTCTTCTTCTTGCAATTTTTTTTAAACCTCGAGCGCAGTGAGTCGTGGTGTTGTCTCTCTCTCTAAAGCCAATGAGCAACCTGCCGAGCACATTCTTGTCTCTGCTTCTCTCAATTCTCGCATTGACCGACACAGCATTTTCAGATTTAATTGCTCTCCTTCCTCAATTCCTTTTTGATGTCGCTCTCTCAAATACAACAACACCGCGCCACACTCGGCGACTCTCTCTCTCTTCACAGCGTATTCTTTCTTTATTGTCACCATTTCTTAATGCTATACATCTCTTTCTCCTTCATTCTTATGCATCTCCGACACGGCCATCCTGACTTCCACACGTCCTCGTGTGCATACTGTATCACTAGGTTGGTATCATTCTTGCCTTAGTAATATTTTCTTTTATCGTTCTTGTTTTCATATCTTATGACCATTAAAAAAAAAACATAAACAAACTCAAACAGTACAAAACTTAATTTAATGCCCCGCCTGCGGGCGGAAACGCTCGACGACGAGCTCGCCCCTACACTAGCCAGGCTAGTGTCGCTGGCGTCGGCCTCCGTGTCTACTTCCATTACCCGGCGAGTTGTGGCTCCCTCTATTGGCGTGACTCAACACTAAACGGCACTAGTGGAGACACGAACTGAAAAGCTCCGACCTCGAGCCAAAGCTTCGAACTCGAACTTGCTGACGAACTATTCCGACTTGTCGAACTATTTGCACGCACGCTCGTTCCGTTTTTTCGCGTTTATTTTGCAAAGATTCATTTGCAAAAAGCTGCACTGTTTTTGCACCAAATTAACACGCGATTTCACTGGCGAACAGCGCGTAATCTCGCGGCAATTATGATATATTTTCTACTCAGTCAGTCGTCACCACAACATGGATCATGTTGTCCCATGGTGGTGTCCCATTCCTTCACTTCCCAATCGTATGTGGCCCACATAGTCGCAGCTTGGTTGACGATCGTCACATCGATATCGCTTTGGCCTCTACGGTTATCGAATGTAAACACCCGACTGGCTTCATTGAGCACGCCGGCTCTCATCTCGGTTATCCACTCAGACAGCAGATCACCCCGTGCATAGTTAGCTTGCCCCGATTGGCATGCAGATGGCGTCCGGTTCGTCGACGATGATAGCAGCTTTTCCTCGGCGGTCCTGGAAAACTCGCATTCCAGAAGGAAGGCCGGTAATCCGCCCTGCTCCATCGACGTACGGCTCCTGGACCAGTGCGAACTGACGGCCAGAGCTGCGCATGATGGCTCCGAGTTCCATCACAGCCGCTCGGCCACGGCCACAATTAGCTTGGATGAAGCTAAACATTAATGTCTAGCTTGCACCCTCGCCAGTACCGCTCCGTAGATCGGGCACGCCGCTGACAGCATGGAATGTGCTGCAGGGTACCCCTTGAAGCGGCAGTTGCGGCAGTCCACGGGGTTGGGACACCGTGCAACGTTGTGGCCGTTCTGTCCACACCGGTGGCACACGTTCTCCTTTAGGCGACATTGCGACACCTTGTGGTCGAAGCCTGCACATCTGTGGCAGGCGTATGTTCTGACCAAGGAGCGGCAGCGGCATCTAAACCACTTAATGTATACGCATTCGCGCAACGCCTCCTGTGCCTTTGCGTCGACCTCTAGCGTCACGTTGATCGTGGCGCCGTCGGTGGCCGACCAGGGTTTACTGCCCAGGTGAACCGACTTTTTGAATTCCGCGGCAGTCATGGTCTCCTCCAGGTTCTTTGTGAAGAGCTCCTCCATGAACTCTTCCGGTGTTATGGACGTGTCCACGTCATACACCACGACCTGAGGCTTGGTCTCCGGCCTCTTCTTCACCTCCAATCCTGCTTCGGTAAACCTGCTGCTGGCCACTACCTTCCTCAGTTCGCTCACTGAAGGGGTGCGAATAATCGCTCCTCCGCTCTTCAGCTCGCGAACCTCGTGGACGCGGACTCCAAGAGTCGGCACCACGGTCTTCATAACACGCTCCACTAGCTCCTTGCTGGTCTCCTCCGGGTTTTTGCTCTTTATTAGAGCAGACCAGGTATCCCTAGGCTTTGGGATCGGTGCAGCGACGGCGCTCGGTGCGGGCAGGCCTGGGAAGGCTGTCGCATACGCAGCGGTTGTGACGGCAGTGGTGCCGTGTGCAGTGTGGGCAGCAGCAGCGGGTCTCGGTGGAGGTGCCCTCTCCTCCAGGCGCACCTTTTCCCCAGCCAGGGCCATGACCAACTCGTCGTACCGGTTGGTCGCGACGAGGATTTCCATTGAGGCCTCGGGCGGCATCAGCCCCTTAAGGACAGCCTCGCTCACCGCCATCCTTATTGCAGACATTTCTGCGATGATGGCCGAGTAACCTGCCGCGACAATGGCAGTTGCCGGGCATGTGGCAGCGGTGGTGGCAGCGGTGGTGGCAGCGGTGGCGGCAGCGGTGGCGGCAGCGGTGGTGGCAGCGGCGGCAGAAGTACTGGCAGCGGTGGTGGCAGCGGCAGCGGCAGAGGTGGATGGAGCCTGCTCAAAGGGGAGCGACGTTGGCGGCGATCTCTCGGCTGGGATCGGCCGCTCTCCAGCTAGCCCAATCCCAAGCCCGATCTTTTTGGCTCCCTGTTTGGCGGCTGAGGACTTCGGCCGACCCCGCCTGCGGGCGGGAACGCTCGACGATGAGCTCGCCCCTACACTAGCCACGCTAGTGTCGCTGGCGTCGGCCTCCGTCTCTATTTCCATAGCCCGGCGGGTTGTGGCTACCTCTATTGGCGTGACTCAACTAATCGGCACTTAGTGGATACTCGAACCAACGTCTCAGCGGAGACACGAACCGAACGCTTCGAACTCGAGCCAAAGCTTCGAACCAAAGCTTCGAACTCGAACGTGCTGTCGAACTATTCCGACTTGTTGTCGAACTATTCGCACTTGTTTACGAACTAGGGTTCCGCACGTGGTTGTTTTTAGCGTTTATTCTGCAAATATTAATTTGCAAATATCTGCTTTGTTCTTTCACCAAATTAACATCCGATTACACTCACGAACAGCGCGTGATCTCGCGGCAATTTTGATGTATTTTCCACTTGGAAAAATCACTTTTTACTTTATTCGAACGACGGTATAGCGGACCGCTTGAAAAACACGTCTGCTTCGAGTGGCAGTCAAAAAGCAACTCGAGTAGATAGGGACAGAATGAATCTGATCTCTCAGCTTTATTTTACGTGGTGGTTCCTCAGGGAGGGATTTCCACCACGGCGTCTAATGTTTATTTGCAGCTTAGCCTCGATTAGTGTGATATATATACATATATCACGCCATCACGCACCACCGCTACTTACGCAGGAACCTGGTACAATGCGCCAGTTAGCGCCCCTAAAAAGAAGCTATAGCTATGTACATAGCGACTCTTCTGGTACCAATTGAAAGTATCCTGGTCGGGCATACAATCCCCCTTGGTGAGGGGCGAGGTGTATCTAACACGTCTTCCGATCTATGGGTCTCGACACCCGGTTGAGAGCGCAACTCCACGAGGAGCCTAGCGGCTCTCCCCGCGTAACGTTTGGGTATCAACCACAGCCACCACGATACTCCCACTAGGGGCCGACCTCAATGTGCAGCCTTGGAACTGCACAACCCGTGGTACCGATCTTAAGGACTCAGCTCGATCCTCCCTTTTAGCCCCGACCGGCCAGGATAGGGAATCCACCCAGCCCGTGCGCCGCTTGCGCATTCAGCAACTGCTGTCGCCTGGAGAACGCCAGTCCGGCGAACCTGTCGAGAGTCCGCATTCTCTCCTGAGAAGCCGTCACATCGGAGAAGGTCCAGTCGCCATCCGTGTACTGCACTCCAAGTCCATCGAGGTCTCGCAAGTCTGTATAGAGGGGACAAGCACATAGGAAGTGCTGCCAATCCTCGCGTTCTGCGCCGCATAGACATGCTGGCGTGTCGCTAAGGCTTCTTCCATGCAGAAATGCATTGAGCGATCCGTGGCCCGTCAGCAGGAACCCAGCGCGCAGCGTGAAGCCAAACCTTCGTTCGCTGTAGACGAAGCCTGCGTTCGGGATGAAGCGGTGCGTCACCCGTCCTGGGGAGTCACCATCATCCCATCTACGTTGCCACTCGCACAACAGGTCTTCGTCTAGTCGCGCCATCTTCTGCTTCCAGCTAAGATTTGCCAAATCTTCGCCGTACAGCCAATCGCTCTCCTCCAGCGGGTAGTCACGCTTTAGTTTGAAGCTGATTGCCAGGCGTCTGGCAACCAGATCAAACGGGGGGGCTCCAGCTAGTACTTGCAGCGCTATGGTGGACACTGTTCGGCATACCGGTAGGCATCCAATCAGGACGATCCTTTGGCACGCAAGCAGATGCCTCCTGGCAACCATTTGCGTCGTCGTCACGACAGACCAAACCGAGGCACCAAATAGTGCACAGGGCACCATGAGTCCGGCATATATTGTCCGCTTTGCGCGGGGACTGAGTCCCCAGTCGACCCGAAGTACGCGCGACAATGCCCCTACGACTCCGGTCAGCTTATCACGCAAGCCCGTGATGTGCGGGAGAAAACTCAACCGCTCGCCGACCGTGATGCCTAGGTACCGATACTTGCGCTTATATGGCAGGCTTGCTCCAGCAAACCGTACCACTGGCGGCCGTCTAAGTATGCCTTTGAGCAGCATGATCGCCGTCTTCCTAGTTGAAACGGCAACGCCGACTTCAACTCCCCAAGCGCCTACGATGGACATTAACTCACCTCCTTTTTGTTCGAGCTCTGATCGGGCATTCCCTTCGATGAGGAGGAGCAAGTCGTCAGCATACGCGCTGAGCGCACCAAGGGGCTCTAAGCACTGGAGCAACACGTCCATTAAGATGTTCCATATAAATGGACCACTTATGGACCCCTGCGGGCAACCTCTTGTCAACGGAACAGTGGATACTCCATGCCTACTGACGATGCTCGCACTCCGGCCGGAGAAGAAACTTCGCCACAAGCTTGCTTCTCGGCATCCCAGCTCAAGGAGGCGGCGTAGTGCAGCATTCCACTCAACGTTGTCGAAGGCTCCCTTGAAATCCACGAAGACTCCGAGCACGTATTTCGACCGGCTGGCCGAAAGAGTACTCACGACGTGTTTCCAAGCATCCTCCACACAACGTCCTTGGCGAAAGCCAAATTGCCATCTGCAGCCATCCGGAATGGTGTCCTTCAGACGATTCACCATGATGCCCTCAAGCACTTTGCCCAGCACTGGCAACAGACAGATACCCCGATATGAGGTAGGATCGGTCCGGTCCTTATCGGGTCCCTTCAGGAGTGGAACCACCCTGGGATGCTTCCATTCCGTTGGGAAATACCCTGTCTCCAGGCAGCGGGAATACATCGCTGTCATGTGCTGAGGGATGGCACGCCACAATGCCTTGCAAATGGCTTGTACTGCGCTGAGGAGATCCTCAACGCGAGCACAAGTTCCTCTGCTGCGTCGGTCTCATGCCGACGAGCGTCCTGGAGCCTTCGCCTCAGTCTCCTGACCTCTCGGCGTTTGGAGTGTAGTTCGGCAGTCCACCAAACAACTTTTCTCGCGGCTCTCGGTGCGCTGCGTCCCAGCACTCTGTCGCACACACTGTGCACTACAGAGCGCAGTGCAGACACTTGGTTGTCCAACGGCGATTCGGCGATGTCTTCCGGTAATTCGGCAATCTCCCTTACCACTTCCTCCTCGAACAATCGCCAGCGCGCATTGGAAAGCTTCCATGACGGCACAGGAGCAATGGGCTCAACTGTGTCGTTCGGGTCAGTCGTCACCACAACATGGATCATGTTGTGATCGCTGGTGTCCCACTTCCCAATCGTATGTGGCCCACATAGTCGCAGCTTGGTTGACGATCGTCACATCGATATCGCTTTGGCCTCTACGGTTATCGAATGTAAACACCCGACTGGCTTCATTGAGCACGCCGGCTCTCATCTCGGTTATCCACTCAGACAGCAGCTCACCCCGTGCATAGTTAGCTTGCCCCCGATTGTGTCCGGAGAGCTTGCTAAACCACGCTGGGGATACTGCGTTCGCGTCGAGCCCAAAGATGACAGGAGTGCGGCTGCCCAGCAGCAGCACCGCATCTAAGTACCTGAGGTACGGCGCCAAGTCGGTGTCGAATTGGCAGTACACGGAGCATAGGAAGATTGAGCCGAATCTTCCCGTAACTCTGACGCATACTCCAAAATCCGTGGTAAGGGTCTCCATTGGCATGCAGATGGCGTCCGGTTCGTCGACGATGATAGCAGCTTTTCCTCGGCGGTCCTGGAAAACTCGCATTCCAGAAGGAAGGCCGGTAATCCGCCCTGCTCCATCGACGTACGGCTCCTGGACCAGTGCGAACTGACGGCCAGAGCTGCGCATGATGGCTCCGAGTTCCATCACAGCCGCTCGGCCACGGCCACAATTAGCTTGGATGAAGCTAAACATTAATGTCTAGCTTGCACCCTCGCCAGTACCGCTCCGTAGATCGGGCACGCCGCTGACAGCATGGAATGTGCTGCAGGGTACCCCTTGAAGCGGCAGTTGCGGCAGTCCACGGGGTTGGGACACCGTGCAACGTTGTGGCCGTTCTGTCCACATCGGTGGCACCCGTTCTCCTTTAGGCGACATTGCGACACCTTGTGGTCGAAGCCTGCACATCTGTGGCAGGCGTATGTTCTGACCAAGGAGCGGCAGCGGCATCTAAACCACTTAATGTATACGCATTCGCGCAACGCCTCCTGTGCCTTTGCGTCGACCTCTAGCGTCACGTTGATCGTGGCGCCGTCGGTGACCGACCAGGGTTTACTGCCCAGGTGAACCGACTTTTTGAATTCCGCGGCAGTCATGGTCTCCTCCAGGTTCTTTGTGAAGAGCTCCTCCATGAACTCTTCCGGTGTTATGGACGTGTCCACGTCATACACCACGACCTGAGGCTTGGTCTCCGGCCTCTTCTTCACCTCCAATCCTGCTTCGGTAAACCTGCTGCTGGCCACTACCTTCCTCAGTTCGCTCACTGAAGGGGTGCGAATAATCGCTCCTCCGCTCTTCAGCTCGCGAACCTCGTGGACGCGGACTCCAAGAGTCGCCACCACGGTCTTCTTAACACGCTCCACTAGCTCCTTGCTGGTCTCCTCCGGGTTTTTGCTCTTTATTAGAGCAGACCAGGTATCCCTAGGCTTTGGGATCGGTGCAGCGACGGCGCTCGGTGCGGGCAGGCCTGGGAAGGCTGTCGCATACGCAGCGGTTGTGACGGCAGTGGTGCCCGTGTGGGCAGCAGCAGCGGGTCTCGGTGGAGGCGGCATCCTTGCCCTCTCCTCCAGGCGCACCTTTTCCCCAGCCAGGGCCATGACCAACTCGTCGTACCGGTTGGTCGCGACGAGGATTTCCATTGAGGCCTCGGGCGGCATCAGCCCCTTAAGGACAGCCTCGCTCACCGCCATCCTTATTGCAGACATTTCTGCGATGATGGCCGAGTAACCTGCCGCGACAATGGCAGTTGCCGGGCATGTGGCAGCGGTGGTGGCAGCGGTGGTGGCAGCGGTGGTGGCAGCGGTGGTGGCAGCGGTGGTGGCAGCGGTGGCGGCAGCGGTGGTGGCAGCGGCGGCAGAAGTACTGGCAGCGGTGGTGGCAGCGGCAGCGGCAGAGGTGGATGGAGCCTGCTCAAAGGGGAGCGACGTTGGCGGCGATCTCTCGGCTGGGATCGGCCGCTCTCCAGCTAGCCCAATCCCAAGCCCGATCTTTTTGGCTCCCTGTTTGGCGGCTGAGGTCTTCGGCCGACCCAGCCTGCGGGCGGGAACGCTCGACGATGAGCTCGCCCCTACACTAGCCACGCTAGTGTCGCTGGCGTCGGCCTCCGTCTCTATTTCCATAGCCCGGCGGGTTGTGGCTACCTCTATTGGCGTGACTCAACTAATCGGCACTTAGTGGAGACTCGAACCAACGTCTCAGCGGAGACACGAACCGAACGCTTCGAACTCGAGCCAAAGCTTCGAACCAAAGCTTCGAACTCGAACGTGCTGTCGAACTATTCCGACTTGTTGTCGAACTATTCGCACTTGTTTACGAACTAGGGTTCCGCACTTGGTTGTTTTTAGCGTTTATTCTGCAAATATTAATTTGCAAATATCTGCTTTGTTCTTTCACCAAATTAACACCCGATTACACTCACGAACAGCGCGTGATCTCGCGGCAATTTTGATGTATTTTCCACTTGGAAAAATCACTTTTTACTTTATTCGAACGACGGTATAGCGGACCGCTTGAAAAACACGTCTGCTTCGAGTGGCAGTCAAAAAGCAACTCGAGTAGATAGGGACAGAATGAATCTGATCTCTCAGCTTTATTTTACGTGGTGGTTCCTCAGGGAGGGATTTCCACCACGGCGTCTAATGTTTATTTGCAGCTTAGCCTCGATTAGTGTGATATATATACATATATCACGCCATCACGCACCACCGCTACTTACGCAGGAACCTGGTACAATGCGCCAGTCAGCGCCCCTAAAAAGAAGCTATAGCTATGTACATAGCGACTCTTCTGGTACCAATTGAAAGTATCCTGGTCGGGCATACAATCCCCCTTGGTGAGGGGCGAGGTGTATCTAACACGTCTTCCGATCTATGGGTCTCGACAACCGGTTGAGAGCGCAACTCCACGAGGAGCCTAGCGGCTCTCCCCGCGTAACGTTTGGGTATCAACCACAGCCACCACGATACTCCCACTAGGGGGCCGACCTCAATGTGCAGCCTTGGAACTGCACAACCCGTGGTACCGATCTTAAGGACTCAGCTCGATCCTCCCTTTTAGCCCCGACCGGCCTGGATAGGGAATCCACCCAGCCCGTGCGCCGCTTGCGCATTCAGCAGCTGCTGTCGCCTGGAGAACGCCAGTCCGGCGAACCTGTCGAGAGTCCGCATTCTCTCCTGAGAAGCCGTCACATCGGAGAAGGTCCAGTCGCCATCCGTGTACTGCACTCCAAGTCCATCGAGGTTTCGCAAGTCTGTATAGAGGGGACAAGCACATAGGAAGTGCTGCCAATCCTCGCGTTCTGCGCCGCATAGACATGCTGGCGTGTCGCTAAGGCTTCTTCCATGCAGAAATGCATTGAGCGATCCGTGGCCCGTCAGCAGGAACCCAGCGCGCAGCGTGAAGCCAAACCTTCGTTCGCTGTAGACGAAGCCTGCGTTCGGGATGAAGCGGTGCGTCACCCGTCCTGGGAAGTCACCATCATCCCATCTGCGTTGCCACTCGCACAACAGGTCTTCGTCTAGTCGCGCCATCTTCTGCTTCCAGCTAAGATTTGCCAAATCTTCGCCGTACAGCCAATCGCTCTCCTCCAGCGGGTAGTCACGCTTTAGTTTGAAGCTGATTGCCAGGCGTCTGGCAACCAGATCAAACGGGGGGGCTCCAGCTAGTACTTGCAGCGCTATGGTGGACACTGTTCGGCATACCGGTAGGCATCCAATCAGGACGATCCTTTGGCACGCAAGCAGATGCCTCCTGGCAACCACTTGCGTCGTCGTCACGACAGACCAAACCGAGGCACCAAATAGTGCACAGGGCACCATGAGTCCGGCATATATTGTCCGCTTTGCGCGGGGACTGAGTCCCCAGTCGACCCGCAGTACGCGCGACAATGCCCTACGACTCCGGTCAGCTTATCACGCAAGCCCGTGATGTGCGGGAGAAAACTCAACCGCTCGCCGACCGTGATGCCTAGATACCGATACTGGCGGCCGTCTAAGTATGCCTTTGAGCAGCATGATCGCCGTCTTGCTAGTTGAAACGGCAACGCCGACTTCAACTCCCCAAGCGCCTACGATGGACATTAACTCACCTCCTTTTTGTTCGAGCTCTGATCGGGCATTCCCTTCGATGAGGAGGAGCAAGTCGTCAGCATACGCGCTGAGCGCACCAAGGGGCTCTAAGCACTGGAGCAACACGTCCATTAAGATGTTCCATATAAATGGACCACTTATGGACCCCTGCGGGCAACCTCTTGTCAACGGAACAGTGGATACTCCATGCCTACTGACGATGCTCGCACTCCGGCCGGAGAAGAAACTTCGCCACAAGCTTGCTTCTCGGCATCCCAGCTCAAGGAGGCGGCGTAGTGCAGCATTCCACTCAACGTTGTCGAAGGCTCCCTTGAAATCCACGAAGACTCCGAGCACGTATTTCGACCGGCTGGCCGAAAGAGTACTCACGACGTGTTTCCAAGCATCCTCCACACAACGTCCTTGGCGAAAGCCAAATTGCCATCTGCAGCCATCCGGAATGGTGTCCTTCAGACGATTCACCATGATGCCCTCAAGCACTTTGCCCAGCACTGGCAACAGACAGATACCCCGATATGAGGTAGGATCGGTCCGGTCCTTATCGGGTCCCTTCAGGAGTGGAACCACCCTGGGATGCTTCCATTCCGTTGGGAAATACCCTGTCTCCAGGCAGCGGGAATACATCGCTGTCATGTGCTGAGGGATGGCACGCCACAATGCCTTGCAAATGGCTTGTACTGCGCTGAGGAGATCCTCAACGCGAGCACAAGTTCCTCTGCTGCGTCGGTCTCATGCCGACGAGCGTCCTGGAGCCTTCGCCTCAGTCTCCTGACCTCTCGGCGTTTGGAGTGTAGTTCGGCAGTCCACCAAACTACTTTTCTCGCGGCTCTCGGTGCGCTGCGTCCCAGCACTCTGTCGCACACACTGTGCACTACAGAGCGCAGTGCAGACACTTGGTTGTCCAACGGCGATTCGGCGATGTCTTCCGGTAATTCGGCAATCTCCCTTACCACTTCCTCCTCGAACAATCGCCAGCGCGCATTGGAAAGCTTCCATGACGGCACAGGAGCAATGGGCTCAACTGTGTCGTTCGGGTCAGTCGTCACCACAACATGGATCATGTTGTGATCGCTGGTGTCCCATTCCTTCACTTCCCAATCGTATGTGGCCCACATAGTCGCAGCTTGGTTGACGATCGTCACATCGATATCGCTTTGGCCTCTACGGTTATCGAATGTAAACACCCGACTGGCTTCATTGAGCACGCCGGCTAAGGGTCTTCATTGGCATGCAGATGGCGTCCGGTTCGTCGACGATGATAGCAGCTTTTCCTCGGCGGTCCTGGAAAACTCGCATTCCAGAAGGAAGGCCGGTAATCCGCCCTGCTCCATCGACGTACGGCTCCTGGACCAGTGCGAACTGACGGCCAGAGCTGCGCATGATGGCTCCGAGTTCCATCACAGCCGCTCTCGGCCACGGCCACAATTAGCTTGGATGAAGCTAAACATTAATGTCTAGCTTGCACCCTCGCCAGTACCGCTCCGTAGATCGGGCACGCCGCTGACAGCATGGAATGTGCTGCAGGGTACCCCTTGAAGCGGCAGTTGCGGCAGTCCACGGGGTTGGGACACCGTGCAACGTTGTGGCCGTTCTGTCCACACCGGTGGCACACGTTCTCCTTTAGGCGACATTGCGACACCTTGTGGTCGAAGCCTGCACATCTGTGGCAGGCGTATGTTCTGACCAAGGAGCGGCAGCGGCATCTAAACCACTTAATGTATACGCATTCGCGCAACGCCTCCTGTGCCTTTGCGTCGACCTCTAGCGTCACGTTGATCGTGGCGCCGTCGGTGACCGACCAGGGTTTACTGCCCAGGTGAACCGACTTTTTGAATTCCGCGGCAGTCATGGTCTCCTCCAGGTTCTTTGTGAAGAGCTCCTCCATGAACTCTTCCGGTGTTATGGACGTGTCCACGTCATACACCACGACCTGAGGCTTGGTCTCCGGCCTCTTCTTCACCTCCAATCCTGCTTCGGTAAACCTGCTGCTGGCCACTACCTTCCTCAGTTCGCTCACTGAAGGGGTGCGAATAATCGCTCCTCCGCTCTTCAGCTCGCGAACCTCGTGGACGCGGACTCCAAGAGTCGGCACCACGGTCTTCATAACACGCTCCACTAGCTCCTTGCTGGTCTCCTCCGGGTTTTTGCTCTTTATTAGAGCAGACCAGGTATCCCTAGGCTTTGGGATCGGTGCAGCGACGGCGCTCGGTGCGGGCAGGCCTGGGAAGGCTGTCGCATACGCAGCGGTTGTGACGGCAGTGGTGCCGTGTGCAGTGTGGGCAGCAGCAGCGGGTCTCGGTGGAGGTGCCCTCTCCTCCAGGCGCACCTTTTCCCCAGCCAGGGCCATGACCAACTCGTCGTACCGGTTGGTCGCGACGAGGATTTCCATTGAGGCCTCGGGCGGCATCAGCCCCTTAAGGACAGCCTCGCTCACCGCCATCCTTATTGCAGACATTTCTGCGATGATGGCCGAGTAACCTGCCGCGACAATGGCAGTTGCCGGGCATGTGGCAGCGGTGGTGGCAGCGGTGGTGGCAGCGGTGGCGGCAGCGGTGGCGGCAGCGGTGGTGGCAGCGGCGGCAGAAGTACTGGCAGCGGTGGTGGCAGCGGCAGCGGCAGAGGTGGATGGAGCCTGCTCAAAGGGGAGCGACGTTGGCGGCGATCTCTCGGCTGGGATCGGCCGCTCTCCAGCTAGCCCAATCCCAAGCCCGATCTTTTTGGCTCCCTGTTTGGCGGCTGAGGACTTCGGCCGACCCCGCCTGCGGGCGGGAACGCTCGACGATGAGCTCGCCCCTACACTAGCCACGCTAGTGTCGCTGGCGTCGGCCTCCGTCTCTATTTCCATAGCCCGGCGGGTTGTGGCTACCTCTATTGGCGTGACTCAACTAATCGGCACTTAGTGGAGACTCGAACCAACGTCTCAGCGGAGACACGAACCGAACGCTTCGAACTCGAGCCAAAGCTTCGAACCAAAGCTTCGAACTCGAACGTGCTGTCGAACTATTCCGACTTGTTGTCGAACTATTCGCACTTGTTTACGAACTAGGGTTCCGCACGTGGTTGTTTTTAGCGTTTATTCTGCAAATATTAATTTGCAAATATCTGCTTTGTTCTTTCACCAAATTAACACCCGATTACACTCACGAACAGCGCGTGATCTCGCGGCAATTTTGATGTATTTTCCACTTGGAAAAATCACTTTTTACTTTATTCGAACGACGGTATAGCGGACCGCTTGAAAAACACGTCTGCTTCGAGTGGCAGTCAAAAAGCAACTCGAGTAGATAGGGACAGAATGAATCTGATCTCTCAGCTTTATTTTACGTGGTGGTTCCTCAGGGAGGGATTTCCACCACGGCGTCTAATGTTTATTTGCAGCTTAGCCTCGATTAGTGTGATATATATACATATATCACGCCATCACGCACCACCGCTACTTACGCAGGAACCTGGTACAATGCGCCAGTTAGCGCCCCTAAAAAGAAGCTATAGCTATGTACATAGCGACTCTTCTGGTACCAATTGAAAGTATCCTGGTCGGGCATACAATCCCCCTTGGTGAGGGGCGAGGTGTATCTAACACGTCTTCCGATCTATGGGTCTCGACACCCGGTTGAGAGCGCGTAACGTTTGGGTATCAACCACAGCCACCACGATACTCCCACTAGGGGGTCGACCTCAATGTGCAGCCTTGGAACTGCACAACCCGTGGTACCGATCTTAAGGACTCAGCTCGATCCTCCCTTTTAGCCCCGACCGGCCTGGATAGGGAATCCACCCAGCCCGTGCGCCGCTTGCGCATTCAGCAATTGCTGTCGCCTGGAGAACGCCAGTCCGGCGAACCTGTCGAGAGTCCGCATTCTCTCCTGAGAAGCCGTCACATCGGAGAAGGTCCAGTCGCCATCCGTGTACTGCACTCCAAGTCCATCGAGGTCTCGCAAGTCTGTATAGAGGGGACAAGCACATAGGAAGTGCTGCCAATCCTCGCGTTCTGCGCCGCATAGACATGCTGGCGTGTCGCTAAGGCTTCTTCCATGCAGAAATGCATTGAGCGATCCGTGGCCCGTCAGCAGGAACCCAGCGCGCAGCGTGAAGCCAAACCTTCGTTCGCTGTAGACGAAGCCTGCGTTCGGGATGAAGCGGTGCGTCACCCGTCCTGGGGAGTCACCATCATCCCATCTGCGTTGCCACTCGCACAACAGGTCTTCGTCTAGTCGCGCCATCTTCTGCTTCCAGCTAAGATTTGCCAAATCTTCGCCGTACAGCCAATCGCTCTCCTCCAGCGGGTAGTCACGCTTTAGTTTGAAGCTGATTGCCAGGCGTCTGGCAACCAGATCAAACGGGGGGGCTCCAGCTAGTACTTGCAGCGCTATGGTGGACACTGTTCGGCATACCGGTAGGCATCCAATCAGGACGATCCTTTGGCACGCAAGCAGATGCCTCCTGGCAACCATTTGCGTCGTCGTCACGACAGACCAAACCGAGGCACCAAATAGTGCACAGGGCACCATGAGTCCGGCATATATTGTCCGCTTTGCGCGGGGACTGAGTCCCCAGTCGACCCGCAGTACGCGCGACAATGCCCTACGACTCCGGTCAGCTTATCACGCAAGCCCGTGATGTGCGGGAGAAAACTCAACCGCTCGCCGACCGTGATGCCTAGATACCGATACTGGCGGCCGTCTAAGTATGCCTTTGAGCAGCATGATCGCCGTCTTGCTAGTTGAAACGGCAACGCCGACTTCAACTCCCCAAGCGCCTACGATGGACATTAACTCACCTCCTTTTTGTTCGAGCTCTGATCGGGCATTCCCTTCGATGAGGAGGAGCAAGTCGTCAGCATACGCGCTGAGCGCACCAAGGGGCTCTAAGCACTGGAGCAACACGTCCATTAAGATGTTCCATATAAATGGACCACTTATGGACCCCTGCGGGCAACCTCTTGTCAACGGAACAGTGGATACTCCATGCCTACTGACGATGCTCGCACTCCGGCCGGAGAAGAAACTTCGCCACAAGCTTGCTTCTCGGCATCCCAGCTCAAGGAGGCGGCGTAGTGCAGCATTCCACTCAACGTTGTCGAAGGCTCCCTTGAAATCCACGAAGACTCCGAGCACGTATTTCGACCGGCTGGCCGAAACAGTACTCACGACGTGTTTCCAAGCATCCTCCACACAACGTCCTTGGCGAAAGCCAAATTGCCATCTGCAGCCATCCGGAATGGTGTCCTTCAGACGATTCACCATGATGCCCTCAAGCACTTTGCCCAGCACTGGCAACAGACAGATACCCCGATATGAGGTAGGATCGGTCCGGTCCTTATCGGGTCCCTTCAGGAGTGGAACCACCCTGGGATGCTTCCATTCCGTTGGGAAATACCCTGTCTCCAGGCAGCGGGAATACATCGCTGTCATGTGCTGAGGGATGGCACGCCACAATGCCTTGCAAATGGCACCTGTGATGCCGTCCATGCCGGGAGAGCGTCTGCTCTTCAACCTGGCGACGTATGCATCAACCTCGAAAGCTTCGAGGGCCGGTGGAGCCTCGATCGGGATGGCAATGTGTGCATTCGTCTCCGCAACAGGAAAGAAGTTGCGAAGGAGCACACCCGCACAGTCGCGCCATGTTGCGACCAGCCTACCATCCGTTCGAAGGCATCCAATCTCCGTGCTCTTTTTGCGGCCTCGGCAAATCCTGTAGACGTGGATTTACGCCCCCATGGATCATCTCTGTTCTCTCCCACGAAGCGTCGCCAGTTGTCTTCCTTCGATCTCAGGATGAGCTTCTTGTACTGCGCTGAGGAGATCCTCATCGCGAGCACAAGTTCCTCTGCTGCGTCGGTCTCATGCCGACGAGCGTCCTGGAGCCTTCGCCTCAGTCTCCTGACCTCTCGGCGTTTGGAGTGTAGTTCGGCAGTCCACCAAACTACTTTTCTCGCGGCTCTCGGTGTGCTGCGTCCCAGCACTCTGTCGCACACACTGTGCACTACAGAGCGCAGTGCAGACACTTGGTTGTCCAACGGCGATTCGGTGATGTCTTCCGGTAATTCGGCAATCTCCCTTACCACTTCCTCCCCGAACAATCGCCAGCGCGCATTGGAAAGCTTCCATGACGGCACAGGAGCAATGGGCTCAACTGTGTCGTTCGGGTCAGTCGTCACCACAACATGGATCATGTTGTGATCGCTGGTGTCCCATTCCTTCACTTCCCAATCGTATGTGGCCCACATAGTCGCAGCTTGGTTGACGATTGTCACATCGATATCGCTTTGGCCTCTACGGTTATCGAATGTAAACACCCGACTGGCTTCATTGAGCACGCCGGCTCTCATCTCGGTTATCCACTCAGACAGCAGCTCACCCCGTGCATAGTTAGCTTGCCCCCGATTGTGTCCGGAGAGCTTGCTAAACCACGCTGGGGATACTGCGTTCGCGTCGAGCCCAAAGATGACAGGAGTGCGGCTGCCCAGCAGCAGCACTGCATCTAAGTACCTGAGGTACGGCGCCAAGTCGGTGTCGAATTGGCAGTACACGGAGCATAGGAAGATTGAGCCGAATCTTCCCGTAACTCTGACGCATACTCCAAAATCCGTGGTAAGGGTCTCCATTGGCATGCAGATGGCGTCCGGTTCGTCGACGATGATAGCAGCTTTTCCTCGGCGGTCCTGGAAAACTCGCATTCCAGAAGGAAGGCCGGTAATCCGCCCTGCTCCATCGACGTACGGCTCCTGGACCAGTGCGAACTGACGGCCAGAGCTGCGCATGATGGCTCCGAGTTCCATCACAGCCGCTCGGCCACGGCCACCATTAGCTTGGATGAAGCTAAACATTAATGTCTAGCTTGCACCCTCGCCAGTACCGCTCCGTAGATCGGGCACGCCGCTGACAGCATGGAATGTGCTGCAGGGTACCCCTTGAAGCGGCAGTTGCGGCAGTCCACGGGGTTGGGACACCGTGCAACGTTGTGGCCGTTCTGTCCACACCGGTGGCACACGTTCTCCATCAGGCGACATTGCGACACCTTGTGGTCGAAGCCTGCACATCTGTGGCAGGCGTATGTTCTGACCAAGGAGCGGCAGCGGCATCTAAACCACTTGATGTACACGCATTCGTGCAACGCCTCCTGTGCCTCTGCGTCGACCTCGTGGCGCCGTCGGTGACCGACCAGGGTTTACTGCCCAGGTGAACCGACTTTTTAAACTCCGCGGCAGTCATGGTCTCCTCCAGGTTCTTTGTGAAGAGCTCCTCCATGAACTCTTCAGGTGTTATGGACGTGTCCACGTCATACACCACGACCTGAGGCTTGGTCTCCGGCCTCTTCTTGACCTCCAATCCTGCTTCGGTGAACTTGCTGCTGGCCACTACCTTACTCAGTTCGCTCACTGAAGGGGTGCGAATAATCGCTCATCCGCTCTTCAGTTCGCGAACCTCGTGGACGCGGACTCCAAGAGTCGGCACCACGGTCTTCTTTACTCGCTCCACAAGCTCCTTGCTGGTCTCCTCCGGGTTCTTGCTCTTTATTAGAGCAGACCAGGTATCCCTAGGCTTTGGGATCGGTGCAGCGACGGCGCTCGGTGCGGGCAGGCCTGGGAAGGCTGTCGCATACGCAGCGGTTGTGACGGCAGTGGTGCCCGTGTGGGCAGCAGCAGCGGGTCTCGGTGGAGGCGGCATCCTTGCCCTCTCCTCCAGGCGCAACTTTTCTCCAGCCAGGGCCATGACCAACTCGTCGTACCGGTTGGTAGCGACGAGGATTTCCATGGAAGCCTATGGCGGAATCAGCCCCTTCAGCACAGCCTGGTTCACCGCCATCCTTATCGCAGACATTTCCGAGATGATGGCCGAGTAGCCTGCCGCGACAATGCCTGTTGCCGGACATGTGGCAGCGGCAGCGGTGGTGGCAGCGGCAGCGGTGGTGGCAGCGATGGTGGCAGCGGCGGCAGAGGTACGGGCAGCGGTGGTGGCAGCGGCAGCGGCAGAGGTGCATGGAGTCTCCTCCAAGGGGAGCGATGTTGGCGGCGATCTCTTGGCTGGGATCGGCCGCTCTCCGGTTAGCCCAATCCCAAGCCCGATCTTCTTGGCTCCCTTTTTGGCGGCTGAGGACTTCGGCCGACCCCGCCTGCGGGTGGGAACGCTCGGAGACGAGCTCGCCCCTACACTAGCCAGGCTAGTGTCGCTGGCGTCGGCCTCCGTGTCTACTTCCATTGTCTATGTGGCTCCCTCTATCGGCGTAACTCTACACTAAACGGCACTAGTGGAGACGCGAACCACAAGCTCCAACCTTGAGGCAAAGCTTCGAACCGAAGCTGCAAACGCGAACTTGTCGTCCAACAAAGCGCACTTGTTGTCGAGCTATCTGCACCTGTTGTCGAACTAATGTCCGCAGAGGGCTGTTTCTTGAGTTATTTTAGCAAAAAACTAATTTGCCAATAACTCCACCAAATTGGCACCAAATCGACTCGCAATTTCACTTGATAACTGCGCGTAATCTCGCGGCAAATTTATGTTCACTTTCCACTCGGAAAAATGACTTCTTTCTACACTGAAAAGACGGCACAGCGGAACGCTTGAAAACCACGTCTGCTTTTGAGTAGATAGGGACAGAATGAATCTGATCTCTCAGCTTTATTTTACTTGGTGGTTCCTCAGGGAGGGATTTCCACCACGGCGTCTAATGTTTATTTGCAGCTTAGCCTCGATTAGTGTGATATATATACATATATCACGCCATCACGCACCACCGCTACTTACGCAGGAACCTGGTACAATGCGCCAGTTAGCGCCCCTAAAAAGAAGCTATAGCTATGTACATAGCGACTCTTCTGGTACCAATTGAAAGTATCCTGGTCGGGCATACAATCCCCCTTGGTGAGGGGCGAGGTGTATCTAACACGTCTTCCGATCTATGGGTCTCGACACCCGGTTGCGAGCGCAACTCCACGAGGAGCCTAGCGGCTCTCCCCGCGTAACGTTTGGGTATCAACCACAGCCACCACGATACTCCCACTAGGGGGCCGACCTCAATGTGCAGCCTTGGAACTGCACAACCCGTGGTACCGATCTTAAGGACTCAGCTCGATCCTCCCTTTTAGCCCCGACCGGCCTGGATAGGGAATCCACCCAGCCCGTGCACCGCTAGCACGTTCAGCTGTTGCTGTCGCCTGGAGAACGTCAGTCCGACGAACCTGTCGAGCATCCGCATTCTCTCCTGAGTAGCCGTCACTTCGGAGAAGGTCCATTCGCCATCCGTGTGCTGCACTCCAAGTCTATCGAGGTCTCGCAAGTCTGCATAGAGGTAGTGAAATTGCATTGCTTGCTTGGGGTGTCATGAGTGCCGTAATAACCCATTCAAAAATTGATGAAATGGCGATAAGATTGCCCTTGCTGTCATACATCTTCCTTCCTGTAAATGTAGACCATACGTGTTCGCTACCCAATAGTATGTCAATTGGTGCGTTTGTGCAGAAGTGTGTGTCAGCCAATTGAAGATCACTAAACACATCGAGTGCCGATGCATCAATGTTTTGATTCCCATTGATGAAGTGATTCTGCGAAGTACATGGGCGTTTACAGTCAAATAATCCTCAGAAATTCGGGACTTGATGTGAAGTGTGCTGGATCCCCTTGTGGTGTCGGCTTTTACTGAAGATATTCCCGAAACAAGGATACGTGATTGTGAACGTGCCAATCCAAGAGCGTGAATGCAACGTTCCGATATATACGAGAGTTCTGAGCCAGTATCCAATAAGAGGCGACATGTTATGTAGTCCCCATTTGCGTTTTTAACATAAACCATGGCCGTGGGTAATGTGCTTCTGTTCAATCCTTTTGCTTGAGTAGATTGTGCAGTGCCTTGCGCACATACAATCGATGGTGAGCCCTCTGCTTGGGCAATGTGACTTGAAGTCACCGAAGTGTTATAATGCGCGTTTGAATTGCTCTGATTATCCCCTTTTGTTTGCGCAAAGGTCCCGATAATACCCGATGTAGTATCTGGTAAATGGAGTAGTGAATGGTGATGACCTTTGCATTGTTTACATGTGTATTTTGATTTACACTTGTTGCTCAAATGACCAGGCTTCATACAGTTATAGCATAGATTTGTATCTTTTAGAAAAGAGCGCCTTTGCAAACCTGTCATTTCCAAAAATTGTGGACAGCCATACAGAATGTGTTCTGTCGAATGGCATTTGGTGCAGTTGCTGCCTTCAACTGCCACCATCGAGTGTGTGATTCTTTTTGATTTGTCCCCGTGAGTTACTGTTTTCCCTTCAGACGAAGGCTCCCCTTTGCTTTGTTCCAATTCCTCGCAACGAGCATCCAAGAACTTGAAGAAGTCGTCGAGAGTGGGTGAGTCTTTATTCAAACTGCGTTCAATCCACCTGCGCCTCGTGTCGGCATCAAGTTTTTCCAGTGCTAGATATATAATCCAACAGTCGCGTCCCGTTTGATTTACGGAAAATCGCCGCATCAATTTTAGTAGTTGTGGGCAACCTCATAAATTGTTCCAAAAACGAGTTTACGATATGCCTCGGCCGATTGTACCTTTCCTTGAGACGCTCCCATGCAGTGTTGTAAGCAGTGTCCGTGATCGCCAAATGTCGTACCAAATTGGCAGCCTCATCGATGAGTAGTGTTTTCAAATGATGAAACTTCTGTGTGTTCGTCAAATGCTGGCCACTCTGTGTAGCTGCCAGCGAACCGTTTGATTTGAATTTTTGGCAGTTCGCTCTGTATTGGTGTGACCGCACCAACTGCAGAATTTGAATTTTGAATTTTTCTCCAAAATCATTGCATGTGCCAATAGATACTTTTCCTCGTAGAGTGCATTGTCTTCCTCTGGATCCCCATACCCATCCACGTGTTCGAGAAGGGCAATGGAATCTCCAAGTTGTGAGAACTCTTTCCAAGCCGATTGGAGCAGTTCCATCCGTGAGGTGACCTGCGCCGTTGTAGTTGGTTCCTCCCGTTCAGCCCAAGCCAATGCGCGTGTGATAATTGCCCTTGAGTCTGCCACGGGCTTTTACCAATGCCTTTAATTGTTCCATTGTAAACAATTTTCAATTAACACCAAAGCACACAAAACTGTTCAAGAATCCGGCTCGAAGGACCAAAGAATGTTCGCAAATAATATGCTCGACGGATTTGATTCTAGTGGACTGTATTTATTTTGTTCTTGTCCAGTTCGATGTCTATTTGGTACTGAAAAATGCCGTCGCAGCGTCGGTAAGAATATGTGTGTATACAAATTTTCGTCTCTTCCATTCTCTTCTTGTTCTCTTTTGCCGATGGTTCTTCGCTTAGCGATGGACTTGTTATACGTTCCTCAACAGAAAGTAAGAGGGAGGAGAGAGAATATAAATGAGCGAAGGGTCGATTTTAGAGGATTTTACATGGGTGAGAAAGAGGATTGAGATCGAAGTTAGTTTACATTATCACCGATAGGTGATAGGTGTGGCAGGCCGGATCGCAGCCCCTCAGCAACACTGATCTTAGAGTCGTTCGCTGGTGTGGCAGCACCGGCGACTCTGCCAAGCGGTCTGGCATCTTGATATCTGACTTCGACGCTAAGCACAATGAATGTAGTTTAAATAATAATTAATAAAGATCCACAATAAGAACTCAAGCGTACATTGGCCAATGCGCTAAAGTGGTGACCCCCACGTTAAAAAACAACCGCAAATGCAAGAACAGCAACAAACATGGCGAACACGGAGGCCACACTAAATGAGTTAAGAGAGAAACTGCATATGCTTTAAGTAGCAGCCGCACAGCTAACAGCTTCAAACTCTCAACATTTAGCTCAGATCATCATTCCAAAATTCAATAAATGCAATCCGCAGCTTTGGTTCGCGCAACTGGAGCGTCTTCTTAACTTGCACAATGTGGTGCGCGACGATCACAAATTTGACCTGGTGTCAATACAACTGGAGGGAGACTGGCCGTTCGTGCAATTGAAGATCTCCTTACTCGCCCACCGCCTGTCAACAAGTACGACGCAATGAGGCGTCGGCTGCTCGAAACTTTCGGCGAGTCAGAGGATTCAAAAATGAGACGGCTGCTCCGGGGTGGAGACATGACTGGGAAGCCATCTGAAATCTTGCTTCACTTGCGTCGCTTGTCACCCGCTAGTGGATGCGACCTCACCGAGTTGCCTTCGTCGATTCGTCCGCTCATTTCGGTTTGGGAGGAGAATGATCTGGACAAGCTGGCAAAGATTGTCAACAAGATGATCGAAAATAATGCCATCGACTTCATGTGTGTTATGTCGACTCAACCCAATTCCGCTGACCATATTCAGCAGACCGTCGATGCGGTAAGTAGCAAAAGTCCGAATTTGAAAGACGTTGCTGCTGCTTTGCACCGTCTTTCACAGAAGGTTGATAAGCTACAACACAACATCCCCAAAAAGCCCAAGGAGAAAAGACAAAACTGAATATTTGTAACTTTTCTAGGGGGAGTACTGTGGCAGCCCGGATCGCAGCCCCTCAGCAACACTGATCTTAGAGTCGTTCGCTGATGTGGCAACACCGGCGACTCTGCCAAGCGGCCTGGCATCTTGATATCTGACTTCGAATGAATGTAGTTTAAATAATAATTAATAAAGGTCCATAATAAGAACTCAAGCGTACATTGGCCAATGCGCTAAAAAGGATAAGGGACGGCCGTATATTTACTATAAGTAGCATTAATTAATTTTTATGTCTTCGTATTATAATTTTATTCTTTGTGTGCTCCTGTATATATGTATCTCCCTTAATTATGTGTTCTCTTACCATTCAACCCTCTATACGGACATCTAGAAACCCAGTCATCCCTTTGTGTACCTAACACTGTCCCATAGCAAAGTTCCTATATAATAACTACTCACAGCTAACAGCTAGTAATCTTTCAACAACGATGGATGACCTCGAAAACATTTTTATCGATTCCCAACCGGAATCAACCATAAATCTGGACTCTCAGCCGAGCTCCGTAGACCTGTCCTTGATTTTTGGGATTAAGACCCAAACCTATCTCGAGAGCAACTTCACCTGGTTAAGTGACATTAAATGGGATGATGACGACGATGACCCAAGGAATGCAACGCCTAATAATGATAATCCATCATACATTTTCCCGGATGCTGTAACGTGCAACGAGTCCTGTTCGAAAACGGGCGTTACGATTTGAGAGAGCTGGGCACGCTAATAATTATCCGGCTCTAGCTCGTCGGCTTTGGGGGTGGAGTTGTTGCTCCCTCAGATCAACCCAGACTCGAGGCTTCAATTACCAATAATATTGCCAGAATTTAGCGTGCTGCGACTTGTGCTAGAACGGTAGATTTGACGAGAAGAAGATACGAAGCTAAAGAGGATAGAGAACAGGAAGAGAGAGGGAAGCGAAAGGAAATAAGGATAAAGAGGAAAGGGAAGTGAGAACCAAGGAAAACGGAGAGACATCGGTGTATATGTCCGCAGATGTTATGCGGAGTCTGAACCCACCCTGCCTTTGGTCATCCTCACGGAATAGCCGTTCTTCGATGACCCCTTTTGACCTTTTACTAAAACGCGCGAGCTAGCATTGAGTCCATTTTGTTCTTTTATCTAAACTCCAACATTATTTCCTTAAAACAAAAATTAAATCCGATATGGCAACATAGTAAATGATCTTAATAACTACTAAAAATAGGTGATTCGTAATGGTTTGGTATATGAGGATATTTCATAATGTAATGAGTATATATATAATAACACTGTAATTCGAGTTAAATTCTAATTAAATTCATAAATTTCGCTTTTCGCTTAACATGGGAAAATAATTGAATACTTTAAGTCAGTTACTTTCGCTTTTCGCACAAATGTGGATAAATCATTAAATCTTTTAACTTTGGAATGAGTCGAAAATCAAAGAGGCGGTCTGGCTGACAAAACGTGATATCCTATGCGGAGTTCAGTCGATGACCGGATGCAGATGGCATCTCTAATTAGCCAACGATCAGATCGCTCAAGGCAAAGCCTCAATAGGTAGAGGTCAGAGGTTTCAAATTCGCGAGGTTGGGCATTTCAACTTTTGGAAGGTATGCTTACTCACTCACTGTTCAATTTCTAACGACGAAAGATCGATCTTCCGGCGTAGGCTGAAAACAAGCGTTAATTCGGAAAGGTGGTTTACAGTACGGGAACTCAATCTCTTGCTACAACTCAGAATTCCTAACTTCGACCTACTCCTTGTATGTGGAGCCACAAAACTTTTGGGGGAATTTTCTCCCTGACAATTCAATCCGAACTTAACTGACAACAATAGCTTGTGAATATTTATAAAGATTGCTTAAGCATGATATGAGTTTAACGAATGTGTAACGAAAATGAATTAAACTAGCGATGTCTTAACAATACTTATAACTGCAAATTCTGAACACATTTCCCGAACTCCCAGTGGGAACTTGAACGTTAATGAGGTTGGCTTATAATTATTCTTCATAAATATACAAATTTTGTGAGATTTTTATACTTTAAACCTTAGGATGGTAATAGACGAGCCTAGCATCCGCTGAACCCTATGATTTGGTGAACTGTGCTCCCTGAAGCTGCTGGAAGAGGAATCCTGGACAGAGTCAGGGCGAAGAGGACAGCCGAAGGCGGAGAATTCTGCCTCTGTTTGGCCGACGATGGGGCAACCAGGAAGTCGATGGCCGCAGGTGGCTTTATCACTGTAGCATGGTCTGCGTTCGTCAACCAAGAAAACGAAGGCCGCAGGTGGCTTTATCACTGTAGCATGGTCTGCGTTCGGCAACCACGAAAACGAAGGCCGCAGGTGGCTTTATCACTGTCGCATGGTCTGCGTTCGGCAACCAATAGAACGATGGCCGCAGGTGGCTTTAGCACTGCAGCATCCCTGATGTGCTCTTGATTCTTCTTCACGCGCCTTGGCGCGCGCTGCTGTTTAACATAAGTAACATTGATAAAATGATGATTTTGATTTTGAATAACTAAAGTTGTGGATTTTTAAGGTGTGTTTTCTCAGTGCATTGCGGGAACTAAAAGATGTTTTTAAATAACACAACTCGCAATGAAATGTCCTCATTTCGAAGTGAAAGTGAACTAACCTATCTTATATAGGAAGTGATCAGCATATGAACAAAAATTCTATGCATTTTGTTCTGTTTATATAATTTTTTCATGTTGATGGTTATATAAGACCGAAAATGTAAATATAATATTTGAACCAATATACAGCAGTGTATCCATAATTCATCCCTTATTACTCAACAACCAATCAGACTTAAGACATCTGGCCATTACAGCTTTAAAACCATTTACTTATTATCACTCAACTACCAATCTGCTCAGATCACATTTGTATAAAATTGAATTAATGAGAGTATGAAAGAGCATGCAATCTTTTAAATAATTTAGTATAAAATCGTTAGTAGTTTGAATAGTTTCTATTACTATAATGGTATGTAAGAATATTTAAATCTCTATATAGAAAATGATAAGCACTTAATCAAATATATACCTAGGCTTTCCTAGAATTACTTAACGAGACAAAGCCGGCGGTTGGATACACCAAGGTTGAGGACATGTGCATAGGATTTGAGTACAAGATCAATGGATGTAAAATCAAAAAAACATCATTTGGAAATAAAGTAGTCCTTTATTTAACTGATAAGGACAACGAACCGCTTTGGATATTTTTACCTAAAAGTTATGTAACCAAATTTTCCACAAAAACACTCTTTAAGATGTTGAAGGAGCATGGAATCACATCTTATATATAAAGGAAAAGATATGAATAGATATAGCACTGCCCATTTCCAATTTATATGTATGTATTATATGTATAAGAGTAAATAAAGATTTCCCATTATATACATATATGTAAGAGAAGAAGAGACAACTATACATGTAAAGACAAAAATAAAGAAAAAGGTTAAGAATATATGTACATATGTAAAAAAGAGATGGCTAGATATAGTACTTATCATTTCCAATACATGGGTAAAGATAAATATAAGGGAAAGACGTGGATATAAAGAGTCCTGCTCTTTGAATCATTATCAGCTGCAAGATGCATGCCAAACAAATAAAAATTTTTTTAATGCAATTCGAGGAGATGATCTTTGAGGAGCACGTACAAATTCTTGAAAATTTGATGAGCATTTTGGAGGATCTGGAGGAAAAGGAGCTTCAGTACTCCAAGTTTGGCTTTCATTATAAGCTATGCCCCTGGAGTGATGACGATGCAACGGACGGACCTGACACATGCCTGTGTCATACCCTACCAAATAAGAAAGCAGAAGCTATAGACCTAATGTTAAAGTACTATAACTTAAATAAAAGAATGTATCCCAGCTCAAAAAATCAATAAACATCTTAAATGTCTCTGAAATAATATTGTGTTTTATTTTAAACGAATTTTCTTAAACATTTGTATTATTAACTTATTATATTATTATTATTATATATTATTATTATAGTTAAAATAATTTTTCTTAAATTGTTTTAAAAACTATTTAATGTTTTTTTGCTGCTTTTAATACAGGATACAGTAAGGATACAGTAATGACCGCATGTATTTGAAAAATCCTTGCAGTGGTTGTTTATTCAATGTAAATTTTGTGGAATTTTTCCTTAATATTTTTAAAAATTCTTTATTTTGGGGATATTAACCATATGAATCAAAAAATTCTGCTGAATATTTGTTTTCAAAGTAAAAAGCAACCCAATGAGTTCTTGAATGGCTTGAAGAATCTGTGTTTGCTATTATTAAAGCAGGATATTTCGAAATTACTTGAGGCAGCTGATCAGAGGGATAAACTCCTTTAAAAATTGTTTTTGTTTTTGAATGCTTGGAAAGCAACTTATCGATTTGCAATGTATTCATTTTTACAATAGAACACGAATATTTCTTTGTTCATCAATATCAATCATTGAGTCATATTCGAAGTATACCAGACAAGTAACTGTTTCTGTAAGAGGCTCCGAAAATCGTCCTTCAATTCGGATGGCTCCTTGTGATATTAAATTTGAGCATACAGTTGAATTGTGATGGTCAAATGCTAATATAAAACTATTTTTATCAAACATTTCCTTTGTAATTTGTAAGCCTCGATCATAATGTTTTATTCCACTTGATCTGAATGGCATATTATATCCTCTAGAGCTTTGAGCATTTTCAGAGTTCGAGAAATCAAACTCAAGTGCCTGCGATGGTACTTGTACTCCATTAACCAATAGATTAAAGCGTTGAATTTTAAAATGATCAAAGTTGAAGGGGTTTAATGACCGATTTCCAGAATATGATTTGTTTTTTACCATGCAAAAAGCCAAAAAATTGGGAAGCTGTCCAATAACTGCATTGTCAATTGATAATGTATTATTTCCTGGATATATTGTAAATGATTTTACTTGAACTTTGCTGTATGGATAAATGGCATTTTATACCCGATACTCAAAATGAGTATTGGGGTATATTAGATTTGTGGTAAAAGTGGATGTGTGTAACTTCCAGAAGGAATCGTTTCCGACCCCATAAAGTATATATATTCTTGATCAGCATCAATAGCCAAGTCGATTGAGCCATGTCTGTCTGTCCGTCTGTCCGTCCGTCCGTCTGTCCGTCCCCTTCAGCGCCTAGTGCTCAAAGACTATAAGAGCTAGAGCAATGATGTTTTGGATCCAGACTTCTGTGATATGTCACTGCTACAAGAATATTTCAAAACTTTGCCCCGTCCACTTCCGCCCCCACAAAGGGCGAAAATCTGTGGCATCCACAATTTCGACGATACGAGAAAACTAAAAGCGCAGAATCATAGATAATGATCATATCTATCAGATATCAATCATAACGTTCCCCCTCGTTGAGTTTGTAAAACATGATGATGAGCCAATAAAATGCTCGGATTAATAACTATGTGGTTCATGAATAATATTTTAAGATTTGATTCAGTTTCAGATTCCATTAAATAAAATGCTGTTTTTTCAATGTTAAAAGTAATCCTCAAATCTACATTATTTATAAGCAGTTTTGGTTGATTAAATATATCTCCATGAACTTTTCCGAATAGTTCAACCTTATTACTGTTTTGAAAAATATTTTTGAGCATAATGGATCCATC
Organism: Drosophila pseudoobscura; assembly: GCF_009870125.1. Classification (NCBI taxonomy): domain Eukaryota; kingdom Metazoa; phylum Arthropoda; class Insecta; order Diptera; family Drosophilidae; genus Drosophila; species Drosophila pseudoobscura. The sequence goes on along the minus strand of NC_046683.1, from coordinate 37,553,848 downwards.
GGTGTTAACGTATCTACCAGATAATAAGTTACCATAATTAGGATAATAACTGGCATCACTACCATAGTTTAAAATCGTTTGCAAATAATGATAGTTATTATCACTCTGAGAAACCAAAATATTATTTAAATATAAGGACGAACTTCTAAACATTGAATGCAAAATATTATTCACTACTCCAACATCGGTTTATTCACTTTTTCTTAGTTGCACAACAAGTCTTAAGTAAACACTTGATAGGTCTCGATATGTTTCCCCATTTCCTAAGCAAACGAATTCAATTGAAGAGGCACTGTCCAACGAAGCTATTGGGTTATATGAAACTTCTTCTGTTCTCAGAATAGAGCTTTGTGTAGGATGTGGCTCAAAGAGATCCAATTCGCTTTTCATACATTCAATATGGGTGGTCATTTTGATTTAGAAAAAATTTCTCTTATAGTTAATTTCTTTGTTGATTTTTTTTTTTTGGTCTCGACTGCGTATGTTTGCTTCCTTCTTTAGATGATAAATGAGATAGTTTTTTCCTAGACCTTCTCTTTTTATTCTTTTTACCTGCCCCATTCTGGAATGGGGTTAACTTATTAATGGCTTTATTTGACAGGTTTTGCAAAGTAATTTTACTTTGTTCTTGTATAATGGTTCTTAAAGGTTTTCGACCAAACTCATTTATTACGGCCTTTCCAGTCTCAGAAGCTTGGTTTTTAATAGCGTTTATCCCCGAAAGGAATAAGTAGTGGTTTTAGTAATTAAAAAGACCACTAAAAAAATTCCCAATTCCTCTACCTTGTTGGATAACTCTGGGTGAAACATAAAGACTTCTTATATGATTCAACCCTCCTCCACACTGATTTAAATAATATTGTTGATAAGATTTCGTCATGGTTATTCTACTCTGAATTTCTACTTATTTCTACTCTGAATGTATTTCCAACTTTACAGTATTATTTATAGCATTTCTTTTCGTTTTTTAAAGTGAAGGGTAACAAAAATTGGAATTGCTGAAGATTCAAATGGTACTTTATACCCTTTGGAATCGGTAATTAAGATCGAAATTTCTTTTGGAGACCATATTTCAATGGGATAATATTCAATATTGTTGAATTGTATAAGTTACTTTTTTCCTCGAAGACATCGAGGTCTTTTATTTCCAGCACATCTCGGTTCGATAATATCAGTGTAAACAAAAATCAACCCATTTTAAAACTGTTCAGGCTCTATTGACTCATTTTCATATCGAAATGTTTCTCCATTTACTAAGCTAATAACGAATTCTGTTGTTTCTTCAGATACGATTGAGGTATTCTCAGGCCTGCTTTTTATACATTTATTTAGATATAAGTCTGTAATTCCTACTTTCCAGTCATTGTTCATGTTTTCAGGAATATTTACAATGTTTGTAAATGCACACTTAACGTTATCATGATATACATTTAACGAATCATTACTAAGTAATGTCACGAAAAACTCTGTTACATTTACCATTTTTATACCCGATACTAAAAATGAGTATTGGGGTATATTAGATTTGGGGTAAAAGTGGATGTGTGTAACGTCCAGAAGGAATCGTTTCCGACCCCATAAAGTATATATATTCTTGATCAGCATCAATAGCCGAGTCGATTGAGCCATGTCTGTCTGTCCGTCTGTCCGTCCCCTTCAGCGCCTAGTGCTCAAAGACTATAAGAGCTAGAGCAACGATGTTTTGGATCCAGACTTCTGTGATATGTCACTGCTACAAAAATATTTCAAAACTTTGCCCCGCCCACTTCCGCCCCCACAAAGGGCGAAAATCTGTGGCATCCACAATTTCGACGATACGAGAAAACCAAAAACTCAGAATCGTAGAAGATGACTATATCTTACAGAGTGCAAAATCTGAACCAGATCGTATAATTATTATAGCCAGAATCACGAAAACAATTTCACTCTTTCTCGCTCTGTCTCACTCTAACACACAGGTTTCATGGTCGGTTTTGCCAATTGCAAAATATGAGTTCAAGGATCTCAGAACTTACGAAATTACGAAATTACGCTTATTAGGTTTTGAGTTGAAAGATTTTTCGGTCAGAAAAGCTTCATCATCGATGTCGTTAGGTAAATCAGAGAACTCATTTGTGATAGAGAGTTCCTTTTTTGAGGACCCATTATTTGTATTGTTAAGAATAGAAGTGTTAGGTTTTACATCTAACCAAACTGACTCGTTTTGTGTTTGTATTCCAATGCTTTGAGGTGGTGAAAGTGTTTTGTTCTGCGTAGTTCGTATATCCATTGTCTTATTTCTTTTTTTTATTTTTATAGTAACACAATTCTTGACGTATTTTAATCCATTTATTAAAGTCACTAGTTTTTTTTATCATTTAAAATAGAAAAAAACGTTATATTTATTAAATCGTTTTTCTGGGCATTATTTACCAATTTTTGATATGCATTTGTATGCATTAAAATAACTTTGTTTAATTGATGCTTATTTTTAAGCATTGTTCAATATTTTTCCAAAAATCCCCGAAAGCAATGAACTTATTAAAACAGGTAAAAATCCTCCTTTTTGGATGAGAACTTTTCTCTTAGAATTTATTGACCGTTTTGGACATGAAATAAGACGTAGACAACATATAGTTGCTTTTTTGATACCTTATGATTTCCTCGTAGAGTATTCAACACTATCTCCACTAATGCTTTTACTAACTCAATGTCACAATTACTTATAATTGCATTTCGATCGATTTAGATTCTTTTTGTAAACCATTTTCATCTGAAAAGCAAACTGTATACTCAGAATTAAAAATATGTGTACGAAATCTAAGGAGATCATTTATTCCCTGCGTAAGATCAATAAGTAAATAACCATGTGGTTTATCTGTCACCTCATTATATATTCTGAAGAGCTCGTGAGAATTGAAATTGCTAAGCATTGAAATTGAAGCTTATCTCTAGGATTTTTGAACGCAACGATATATTTTTTGTTTAGTGAAATATCTCGAGTACGTGATGATTTATGAAATATATTTTGTGTGACTACTATTACGGATAAATTCCTGTGGTGTGATCCTTTTGTAAATAGCTCACAGACATTTTTATTAAATGCACCCATCATTAAGTCATCTAGTATTAAAAGAATAGGCTCATGATTTTCATTTTTAATTGTTTCGGGAACTCCTTTATAGTATTCGATGGTATTAAAATTTGGCTTAGCATGCTCCTCTCTATAACACCAAATTATTCGATTAATTGAAATGCTCAGCAAATCATTCCTTTTGTTTATTAAATTTTCTAAAAACGTTGTCTTACCAGATCCTGAAGGTCTGCAAATAAGCATTCTAAAAGGATGTATAAATTGCTTAAACATTTTTGGTTATGTTTTATTTATTAATATTTTATAAATGTTTTCTAACATCTAAGATGTTCTAATTACGCGCTTTTTGGGACAATTTTTTTTCTAAGTGAGTATCAGATCCGCAATAATTACAATAAGCAACTTTTGTGAGGATCCTTTTCAAGCAAACGCTTAAATGAATCCATTTTAAACAACTAGTTACTACAAGTGCTGAATATAAATTCAGCAATCTGAATCTATGATTCTGCGTTTTTAGTTTTCTCAAATCTGCAATATTGTGGATGCCACAGATTATCGCTTTTTGTGGGGGCGGAAGTGGGCGGGGCAAAGTTTTGAAATATTTTTGTAGCAGTGACATATCACAGAAGTCTGGATCCAAAACATCGTTGCTCTAGCTCTTATAGTCTTTGAGCATTAGGCGCTGAAGGGGACGGACAGACGGACAGACAGACATGGCTCAATCGACTCGGCTATTGATGCTGATCAAGAATATATATACTTTATAGGGCTGGACGTTACACACATCCACTTTTACCACAAATCTAATATACCCCAATACTCATTTTGAGTATCGGGTATAATTACAGAAATAGTCATACATTAACCATTTTGAAAAATGGACTGGACTTAGTTGATTCAATGGCAGCCAAATTATCTCCAAAGATTTCAACACTGTGGAAATTTTGTCTTGCTATGCGTTGTCTAAACCCTGCTGAGTTTTGTCTTGAATCATAATGTTTAACTAATGCAACCTCACGATGTTTTTCTACATTCTCCATTTTTTTGCCATAAACGGCATATTATGATATTATGAATATCATCAGGATATCGCATATCTACTTCTAAAATATATCCAACATCACTAGATGCAGAACGTTGAAAGATGAAATTTCATCGTTACTTAGAAATTTAAAATTAGAAAATGGAAGGGGTTGACTCATAGCCCATCCATATACATAAATTGTTGGCGTCAATATATGAAAGGAAATTTATGGGTTCGGTACGCTTAAATTTATTATTTAAATATTTGTTATTTGCTGTTGCAATCCGTTGAGTACATTGGGTCAACCCTCCACGAACAGCAGTTTTAAAAAAATTATAAATGTCAGGATCACTTCTACCCTTGTGTCTTTAAACATTGCATCCCATGAAACTGAAGGAGCAGTAACATAATTAATGGAGTCTAACCTGTACACTCGGGAACAAAGACTCCTAAAATTCTCTAATACATCAGCAAGAATTAAAACATCGCTTTCCAAATATAATTTTAAATAATCTCTAATAGATTTGCAATTAAATGCGCTCCAAACCTTCTGAGCAAAGTTGTAGTCTTCAACACTACATTCCTCATCATTAGACCTCGGATTTTGCATGTTTGCATATTTTTAAAGGATTAAGATAGAAAAATTCTGATGACTCGTACTCGCAGCACCTCCGATCCTCCGATCCCCCAGCCAAGGGCTTTTCAAATATAGTCAAAGGAAAATTGAACAAAAATTAATAATGAGCCCACGACTATGCTGATGAATAAAATATGGAAAATCCGAGGTCTACTCATCATTTAGTGAATTTATTGGCGCAGAAAATCCATGGATGTTTTATACTTTTTAAGATTATTATTTCACTTTATTTTCTCCAACCTCTCCGTCTTGTCGATACAGCAAAAGTGGCCATTGAACCCAGCTCCGATCTCTAGTTCTCTTCCGATCTAGTTCTCGCATAGTTCTAGTTCGCAGAACTAGAACTATCGGATGATTATTCATATCGATACTTATTCAGATACTTACAATATTTCGTACAACGTTAATAGTAAATACAATTGTAGATTAACACTAATAATTATAAGCTAGCAGCAAGGTAAATACAAATGTAGGGTTATAATACTAAAACAACCTAACAGCTCGGCCATCCTGACAATTAGATCGCCCCCGATCGTAAATATGTAATTAAGAGTAATTTTAATTATATGTGTATATAACTAACTATTTAAGTAGGAGTCACTTTCACACTGATTACGCCAATCTGCCCATTTCCTTAATCGGCATTCCTCTATAATGCCCTCATACGGGATTTGGCTTATTTGGCAGTTTTCAATGTCATTTAACACATATCTGTCGTTCGGCAATACCTTTTTGATGATGTACGGACCCCTGTACTTCGGAACAAATTTTTTATTTGTACCTATTGTGGTGTCAATGTTTCTCATTACAACGAAATCGCCTTCCAAGAACTCAATATGATTTTTGTGATTCCTTTCAAAATACTCTTCACTCTTCTGCTGACAATGCTCGATTTTATCCAAAGATTTCTTACGTACTGATTCTAAATCGCTTTGAGTTCGGTCTTGTTTATCATCTAAGTATTCTGTTAACGCGTCAATATTACAACCCTTCTGTTGGACTCCGAATAACAACAATGAAGGCAATTCTTTCGTGGTCGAATGGACTGAGTTATTAATTGCATATTCAGCCTTTATTAAAAGTTTGCTCCAATCTTCGTGATTTATTGGCTCAGTTATTTTGGCGAGCATAGCTTTCATAGTTCTGTTAACCCGTTCTACCTGACCATTCGCTTGGGGTGAAGCAGTTGCCACTTTCACGTGTTCTATATTATTTTCTAACAAAAATTTACTAAATTCTAATGATGTAAAACACGTTCCTCTATCGCTAATAATTCTACGTGGACGACTATAAAATTGAAAATACTTTGAAAAACATGTGTTGACTTCTTTAGTGCTTGTCGTATTTACAGAAAACAATTTTACAAATTTCGTAAAGGCGTCAATGATAACTAATACATGCTTCTTCTTTGATATAACAGCGGGAAGTGGTCCAAAATGGTCTACGTGTAAGGTGTCGAATGGGATTGGTCGCTTAGGAATATTGTGAAGTGTTCGATTGTTCGCATGTGTGGGGACTGAAAACATGATACAATTTAAACAATTTCCTATAAACAAATCGATTTTAGATCTCATATTCGGGAACCAATAATGTCTTAAGATTTCTTTCATACATTTCTCAGTTCCTAAGTGACATAAGTTTTCGTGAACTCTTCTGATTATTTGCGTTTCCATTTCAGCTGGGACATAAAACAGCTCAACGTCGTTCTCACCTATTTTATAAACAATTCCATCGCTCAATGAAAATTTCTTAACAGGTCCATGCTCCAATTGTTCTTTTAATTTTCCTATATGGTTGTCCCTGTTTTGTGTTATCTGAAGCTGAAGATTAATGTCGTCGCACTCAATCACGGAAACTATTCGGTCTTTGTTATCACTTTCATGAATTGTCACTATTGGTTCATATTCAAAATCTTGATTAAGCGCTGAAGGATATCTACTTAAGGTGTCCACATGGGACATATATTTTCCACTACGATGTTTTAAAGTGTAATTATAATTTGCTAGCTCTATGGCCCATCTGGCGATATTTGAATGAAGACGCCCCTTTCCTAAACATACAACTACTGAGTTACAATCTGTTATAATTCTAAACGGAATCCCTTCTAAATAAATTCGAAATTTCCTCAATGAATAGATCACAGCTAACGTTTCCAGCTTGAAACTTTCGTATCTTGCCTCTAGTTTTGTCGCTCTCTGTGAAAAATATGCTGTTGGGTGAAACTTATTGTCATCTTGTTTCTGCAACAAAATTCCACCAAAGCCTTCACTACTTGCATCACAATGCAATTCTGTTTTTCGATTTGGATTATACAGAGCTAATACTGGTGACGAAATCAGTTTTTCTCGAAGATATTCAAAAATTTGTATGCATTTGTCTTGAAGCTCAAACTTAGTTCCAGGTTTTGTAAGTTCTTGTAATGGTTTTGCTATTCTTGAGTAAGCAGGGATGAAACGCCTAAAATAAGAGAATAATCTCAAAACCTTTTGCATTTCATGGCGATCTTTTGGCAATGGCAGATGCTTAATGGTTGCTGTGTGTTCACAGTTTGGGCTTATTCCCCTACCAGAAAGGGTATATCCCAAGAACTCAATACTTTCATAACCAAATTGACATTTACTAACCTTAATTTCTAGTCGATATTCTGCGAGAATTCTTAAAACTCTACCTACTGTTATAAGATGTTCGTTCAACGACTTGGAACCTATAGCGATATCGTCCATATAAACTACTGCATTACCTTCGCGAATTAATGGTTGTAAAATGAAATTAATAAATCTCATAAATACTGCTGGTGCATTCATAAGCCCAAAAGGCATTCTTGTGTATTCATTTGTCCGCTAGGTATGACAAATGCTGTATACTGCACCGAACTTTCTGCTACTTTTACTTGGTGATAACTGTGTTTCAAATCTAAAAGTGTAAAAATTGTGTTCCCTTCTAATCTCTCTAAGCAGTCGTCTATTAGTGGCAATGGATATCCATCACGAATGCAAATCTTATTAAGCTGTTTGTAATCTACACACATTCTTTTTTCCCCTGATTTTTTCTTAGCTAATACTATTGCAGAGCTGTAAGGCGATTTACTTTCTCTTATGAAGCCTTTTTTCAATAGTTCATCTATTTGGGTATCTACTTCCTTCTTCTCCTGATATGAAAGTCTTCTCGGAACAGTGCGTACAGGTTCTTCTGATTTAAGTTTGAGATTCATTTCGTAGTTATGTTGAATTGCTGGAATGTTAGTTAAGTCTGAATAGTTAAGTTTTATCAATTCCATGAATTTACTACGTTCTTTATCAGTTCGCTTTGGGTCGATATTATAGCTGTCCTCTTCTTTTGTTATTTCAATACTATATATATACGGTATATCTAAGTTGGTTCTTTCTAATGATTCACTTGCCATATGCTTTTGCTCGTTATCTTTCAATAAAAGGTCAGTGTTATTACAATTCAATTGGACACTAATCTTATTCTCATAATTTTCATCCTTCAATAATCCATTATTATTGATATCTGATAACATCATCTCACTGTCTCTATTTGTCAATACTACATTTTCAATTTGGTCACTCTCAATGTTCACTAATACTCTATTTTCATCTAAGTCACTGTTCACTAATACTCTATTTTCATCTAAGTCACTGTTCACTAATACTCTATTTTCATCTAAGTCACTGTTCACTAATACTCTATTTTCATCTAAGTCACTGTTCACTAATACTCTATTTTCAATTTCATTTTCAAAAATTAATTTTATTCCATAATTTTCAAGGAAACTGCGCCCCAGAAGGACATTATACGAAATATAGTTGTTTGGTACAACGAAAAATATAAGTTCTTTTTCAATGTTATGAAAAACTAAATTGACAATTATTTTTCCAAAAATGCTTATTCTCGAGCCGTTAACTCCAAAATACTCTGTCGGTCTTAGTACACCATCAAAATTTTCATAAGGTATCGCCGAGCGCTGCATCAAATTAATAGCGCTACCGGTGTCCAACATGCCAGAAAGAAATTTAATTTGATACCTGCGTTTTATATCAGTGTAAAAATATACCCCTACCTGATTAACAATAGGAACAAAAATATTGTTCTCCTCTCTGTCGTCCATCGGCGGGTTGCTGGCTGTACCCACGGATCGCTGGGTTGACATAGGCTTCTGTTGGCAATCCTTCACCTGGTGCTGCATGGATCCACACTGGAAACACGATCCCTTCTCCCGCTTTGGTGCGGGACACGATGAAGCATAATGGCCATGTGATGAACAATTATAGCAGCGCCCCTGGTTCCGGTCATTTCCGGAAGCGGTTATCCCAGTGCGCCTAAAATTCGTCTGGGTACTCTTCCTCAAAGCCTCGTATTGTCGAGCTAGCTCCTTAAGTTTTCCGATGGTCGACGCTGAATACAATAAGGCGATACTGGAAGATCGATCACGAAAACCATCAATGATGAACTGCACTGTCAATTTCTCTTCGATGTCGGCACGCATAGCAATTTCTTCCATGCGAAGAATATATCCCATTACGGAGTTTTTCCCCGGGTTGAAAAAGGTTTCCTTCAACAGGAGTACCACGTCGGCAGTTGAATTGCTGCGGCCAAAAGTTTTTAGGAAGTTTCCTTTAAACTCGTCGTAAGTCTTTGATTTGTCGACACGCATGAACAAGTCCGCCTCTGTTCCCGCCTTCATCAACATGCGCACACAACGAAGCTTAAAATTGCTGCTTTCGTTCACGCCTCCTCAAATCCGTTCAAAATTCAAGACCCATTCAGAGGCTTCATCATTTTCACTGGCAGAAAAAGGGGCAATAAGTTGCTTGACCATTCGGATGTCATCGGTCACATAGTTGTCCATTACCATTAAGGCAGCCAGTTTCTTCATTTTCTCAGCAACCCTTATTGCGGCGTCAAGTAATTCTTCTTTCATATCGTCGATCTGCTCATTTTCAGACACTTTCTCCTCCGATTCAATATCCGATTTATTCACCAGACTTTCAGAAACTTCGTCCATTCCACCACTTATGGCAAGCTTGCGAAGTTGCCTTAGTGTTGCGCTGGCTGGAAAAATGATCTCCTTCTCCAGCAACCACTCTACAATTTTTTCTTTGTCAATGTTTGCCATGGTTTCCTCAGCCATTTATAAAATGTGGAAAATACTCGTTGTCGGGGATGCCAGTAGACAAATACTTATGTAGGCAGATTCTTTAAAGGGCTACGATCCCACTTCTGAAGTTATTGGCGCAGAAAATCCACGGATGTTTTATACTTTTTAAGATTATTATTTCACTTTATTTTCTCCAACCTCTCCGTCTTGTCGATACAGCAAAAGTGGCCATTGAACCCAGCTCCGATCTCTAGTTCTCTTCCGATCTAGTTCTCGCATAGTTCTAGTTCGCAGAACTAGAACTATCGGATGATTATTCATATCGATACTTATTCAGATACTTACGATATTTCGTACAACGTTAATAGTAAATACAATTGTAGATTAACACTAATAATTATAAGCTAGCAGCAAGGTAAATACAAATGTAGGGTTATAATACTAAAACAACCTAACAAATTATAAAAATTATCTCGCGAAGGAAGCTGGGATTCATCAAATTTTTCAAAACTATCCAAATAATCATAGGGAAATCTTCCCTTTCGTCGATCATGTCAAATTTTTCACCTTGATATTTAGTTTTCAAAATTTTAAAATTCGCTATGTTCATATAACTAGCGAGTTTTTCTAAGCTTGAATTTAAAAATCTATTTGAATCTATATATCTGATGAAGACAAGATTCATCGTGCTTACAAATTTGAGTTAACGAAATATATACATAACTCTTTATTTCAAGGAATGGGTCTTAGTTCATCTTTTATTGACGTAACAAATAAATGTATATCATAACGAGACAAGTTATGAAAAACTACCGGGAAAAAGGGATCGCTTAATCTAAATGTCCGTTTACACAGCTTATGAATAGGACCTACATATTGTCCTGTAAACTGATCAAAGAATTTTTCTCGATTATCATCTGAAATTTGTTTCTCGCAGGCATAGCAAACGCCGTGATCCTGGTAATCCTCATCCCAAATGTTAAACTGGTAGTTTGTTTTTTTTATAGAACTTCCAGTACTTCTCATAAAGTCCATCGGTTTTCATCCTAAATGCTTGACAAAATTTTTGGATACAATCCGGTCCTGAAATAACGAAATCATAATGTTTATGAGTTTATTGCCTTTGCTGGAATGTGAAAATATTTACCTTCGTATTGTATTTATGTACAATATAAAATGATGCTGCACATGCTGTATGCCTCTGTGCCATAGTAGTTGATGATTTTGATGGATCATTAAGATTTATATGGTCATTTTCCAGGATACAAAGCAGCAACTTTTCCACACTCTTTAGTGTCATGTACTATAAAATTGCAAGCAGTTCTCGCAAAAATATGCAGTATTATGGGATTTACTATGTTGTGAATAACATAATTTTCTCATGCACGTTATATATGCATAATGCATCATTTGCATATTATCACTATTAATTCCAAGCAAGTTTATGTGGTGAGTCCGAATTTGCTTAGTCCTCACTGTGGGTCCCACAACGTTTTTTCCATTCTCATCGACTTCATGAACATTGATGCTAAAATCCTCATTTGCTGATTCGAATCGCTTGATTCCGGAATAATAAATTATGTCTTGCCGTATATTTCTCGGTATTTAAATTAGACATTTTGCCACATTTTTAGAAAACCAGCAAACACAAGTATTTAATTGCGACCATTAGGCAAATCAAGGAGAGCAGAAAAATGAATGGAATTATATGAATATATGAATATAATAAAGATATAAGAAAATTAATATTAATACATAGAAAAATCAAAATCCGACAAAATTATCGAAGCAGCGTGGTAAATAAAGAACATTGACATTGTTTTCACAGAACCTGTGCCAGGAGAACAGCCAATATCGCGCAAGTACATGAATTATTAATTACTTTGTGCACAATGCACAATAGCTAAAGAAATGTTGATTACATTTAAAAGTAAGTTATCGATTTGAAAGTTAAAAATCCATGTACACTAACATGTATTTTGTTGTTTATATTTCAGAAGAATTTTATTATTTAGAAAAAAAAATTTGATGTGTTATCAGAAACATTGGCGGAGGCGGTGGCTCTTCTCAAGCTACCATGAAGTTCCAAATGCCATGAAGTTCCCGATAGAGTCGACGATGGAGTGGGAGCATTTCAACTCTATCATAACTCCAGAGCTCACCGATTTCTATGTGAAGTTAGTTGTTATTTTTTCATTATTTTCTTTTATTAGATAAACAAATTACGGAAATTAATGGGGACGAGCCGATCAATGGTATGCAGTTTGAAAAATGTGCTGGATGAGAAGCTCATTTTAGAATACAACTAAAATGGTGCTTCGGCGAAGAGCTCGCTAAAAAATTTTTAAGAGTTTTTGCAATGTCCTGGAATGTAGGTCTACAAATAACTTTAAAAAACATAATAATTAATTAATTAATTTATCCACATATTTTTTCAGCGGCGGTGAAGATGAAAATACCCAACGAGCGAGCAGAAAAAGTGATTCGGAAGGCTATTCACAACATTAAGAAAAGTAATTTTCAGAAGAGCTCACGAGCCTAAAAATACAAAGCTCTGGCCTCCTAAGAAAATAATTAATAATAGTTTTTCATAAATAAAGCTAACTGGAAAAATAAACAAATGAATGTATTACTTTTTTTATATTAAATGCATGATTTTTCGACAAAAATCATCGTTTATTAAGTGCATGATTCGTCGGGAAAAATCATCACTTATAAAATGCTTGAATTTCGGCAAAAATCATAGCTTATTAAGTGCATGATTTTTTGGCTCCTATCGCCCTCCTATCTCTCTCTAACACACACGTATCATAGCCGGCTTTGCTTAGCGCAAAACATTAGCACCTACATAGATCTCAGAGACTAAAAGAGCTAGAGCAAACAAATTTGCTATCCACAATACTATGATTTCGATACTGAGCTATCAAAACATCGCCCCACCCTCTTCCGCCCCCGCAAAGGATGAAAATCGGTGGTATCCACAGATCTCAGAGACTATAAGTCCGAACTGTAGAGCTCTCACTGTTACAAAACTATTTATAATATTTCACTGTTACAAGTTTATTTCTTTTTGCTCACTGTAGAGAGCTCACTGCTACAAGTATGTTTTCAAATTTCGCCCCACCCCCTTCGAACACCACAAAGGACGAAAATCTGTGGCAACCACAATTTTGAAAATAGAAGAAAATTAAAAACGCACAATTACAGAGAATGGCCATATCTACCAGATTGCCGAATCTTGCCGAATTTGACCGCGACTCGACTCCTACTACATAAACTTTAAAAATGTAGAATCCCGTGACTCTACAGGGAGCTAACTCCGAAAACAACAATATGCCTATTCAGAGCCTAAACGAAACGGCACAATCATACCTAGGGCGTACCCGAAAGTTCTAGGGGCTTTCGTCTGTGTGTTCCAAAAATATCGCGGGCGTGAGGTCTTGAGATAGTAGTCGACCCACAAAATTCTGTACCCACCCTTCCCTGATTTACAGTTGTGAGAAGGTTCTGGAGATCCCTATTATTATCCCTATTCTCATGTCAGTGGGAAATTAGAAGTCTATTCCATATTCATTGCTAACAAAATTTAATATATGTATTTCTCGGTACTTAAAACTAGACATTTTGCCACATTTTCAGAAAATCAGCAATCACAAGTATTTAATTGCGACCATTAGGCAAATCAAGGAGAGTAGAAAAATTAATGGAATTAAAAAAAATGGGGCTTAATCCTAAAGGATAAAGAGGAAAGTTATAGATCTATGTATATATAAACGAGAGGGTATATGAATATAATAAAGATATAAGGAAATTAATATTAATACATAGAAAAATCAAAATCCGCCAAATTATCGAAGCAGCGTACGTCAGACCAGCGATCCGCAATGAAAATCTAAAACGAAATTAAATTAAAATGTTTTAACTGGTTTTGTTTTTTTTTCTTGTTGCTTAGTGTATTTTTCGGTAAGGTTTCAATGCATTAGAGAAATTCATGGAATGCGAGCAATGCAAGCTTAAAGCAGAATTGGCAACTACGAGAACGAAAAGCTTCGAGTGTGTTTTTAACGCAATCGTTGCTCTCTCTTATCAGCAGCGGTTGGCCGCTGCGCATGCCTTTTAGAATTTTACGAATGCCGACGCAAAGCAGAAAAGGGAAATTGGGTCACTTACAGCTTCAGTACAGTGGTCCCTCGCTGAAAGGCGCCTTTCGTTTTGAAGCTGTGGAAACAGCTAAAAAAGGGGGGGATATTTGAAAGGTTTGGGGTATTTTTTTCTATTTTTGTTTTGTTTTTGTTGTTACTATTATAAACCTTTTTTTTCATTTTCAACCAGCAAAATAAATTAAGTTTTGGGAACTTTCGCGTTCACGGCTATCGAGGCAGGACTGCCTCGGAGTTAATGAAAGTAACATAGGAATAGCAGGGCTCAGAAGGAACCAAAAAAGAAGGAAAATGGAAGCTACACTATGCTACAAAATATTGGACCGGATCTCTATGCCCTCTATGCACCACACTACAAGGCGCATGGGGCCTGCGCGTAGGTTATGTATGGCCAATAACCATACAGTATACATACATAGATGTGCCAGTTCATACAACGAAAGCGTCACACACTGGCTAGCGCGTTCAGTACCCCAGAGTGACGTCATCATGAGAGAGAGAGCGCAGAGAGAACATCTTTGCATGTGTTAGTGCACACGCAATATGTTTCGACAAAAATATGTGATTGTATGCTTTTTCAGATTTTTTGAACTCTCTCAGGTCTGGTTCTGTTTTGCCACCAGCATGTTTTAGTGTATGTATATGTTACATGCATTCTCACGTACTTTGCGTGTGTGTGTTTACTATTGCTGGCCGCTAGAACTGAAATTTGAGTTTGATTCTTGTTTTGGGTCTTTTGATGGTCTGACCTACCGCCACAAAATAAATGAAGAATGGGCAGGGGGTGGGGTATGGTACACTAGGGCGCGGGAAATAAAATAAAAGCTGTTATTTGTTTGATTTATACCACAACAGTATTATAATAATATAATTACACATTTATTTCCTTATTTCAAACAGGATTATTATAAATTATAAAAATTATGCAATTATGCAAATTATGCAAAATATAATTGCACATTTATTTCCTTATCTTAAGCAGGTTTATTATAAATTATAAAAATTATGAAAACGCCGTCGGTTCTCGACTTTTTTGTTTATTATAACTAAAACAATGATGTATCTAAATATACAATATAAGAAAATATAGATACATATATACTTAAATAAATATGCATAAATATAAATGGAATTGGTTTTACATATATTTCAAATCAATTGTCAATTGCGCGCTTACCTACAGGAATCTGAAAAGCAAAAATTTAGATGCCGGTCGCACCTTGAATACTCTTATGGACAATACCCATACATTTTCTAATTCAATTATAAAGACAACAGTAATTTTACCCTCATGCAATATACGAATGTAATAATCTTTAATATTTATGTACATAAGATATTTTATGACATGCTATGCTATGACATGCATCGATAATTGGCACAAGGTTATTGCATGCGATATGCCCGAGCACCATAGCAATAACCTAACCTGGATCTGTACTGTCCAGCCGCAACCGTTACAATATGATAACGCACACAGACAACTATGAATTGCTGAGGAGAATAGAAATGCTTAAAGAGGGCGAGAATATTTTGACTATAGAAAAATTGCAAATTGTTAGGAACAAAATCATGGAAAACGTCAGTAAGGCATATCACACCAATAAGAGTATGGTCTCACAATGTATGTTACGTTCGAAAACGTCTTTAGGCGAAACTTTGCCCAAAGTAATAAGATCAATGTATTTAATGCAAAACTAGCTCCTAAATTCTTTAAGGCAACTGTAGTTCGAAAGTTTGGTAACCACTGTTATGAATTAGAAGAAGATGGTAAACTGATAGGAAAGTTCCATGCCAAAGACCTACAGAAATGCGTAACTCAAAGGATGACCGTTTTTCAGCTTATTTTGAGCAAGTGGAACAGCTTAAAAATAACCTGTGATGTGATGGCAAATATTTGGATTGACTTATTTTTGTGCACATTGCTGTAGCTTATCTGCAAGCATTGGAATAAATGGGAATAAAGAGAAAGCTTTTGACGGGAGAGCGAGCTTTGAGTTATCGTGGTGGGTTTATGGCCTTGTGCTTTAGAGCGTGCGGTTAGAATGGGATCAAGAGACGACACGTTCAGACTGATTTTGTGTCTCTCTCGCACGTGTCGTTTAATATTAGCGGCGTCTGCCGGAGGAGAGCCATACTGACTTAGTATCGGGTATAACTGTAGAGTTGCGGTGTCCGCAGCAACGTTCCCCCTCGTTAACTTTCAAATCGATAACTTACTTTTAAATGTAATCAACATTTTTTTAGCTATTGTGCATTGTGCACAAAGTAATTAATAATTCATGTATTTGCGCGATATTGGCTGTTCTCCTGGCACAGGTTCTGTGAAAACAATGTCAATGTTCTTTATTTACCACGCGCATAACACATATTATTAATTATTTAAACACTGCACTTACCTGATAATAATAATAATCACAGCACTTAATTTCGCTTCGTTTTCGCACAATTTGACGATTGGAAATAGAAAATGCAAAGTGAAGAAAGAACGAGGGGGAACGTTGTGAGTTGCTGCGGAGACCGCAACTCTAAATTTATACCCGATACTTAGTCAGTACATATGTATGTGTCGGGGCTGAGGGACAGGGGGCTCTTCTTCTTGCAATTTTTTTTAAGCCTCGAGCGCAGTGAGTCGTGGTGTTGTCTCTCTCTCTAAAGTCCATGAGCAACCTGCCGAGCACATTCTTGTCTCTGCTTCTCTCCATTCTCGCATTGACCGACACAGCATTTTCAGATTTAATTGCTCTCCTTCCTCAATTCCTTTTTGATGTCGCTCTCTCAAATACAACAACACCGCGCCACACTCGGCGACTCTCTCTCTCTTCACAGCGTATTCTTTCTTTATTGTCACCATTTCTTAATGCTATACATCTCTTTCTCCTTCATTCTTATGCATCTCCGACACGGCCATCCTGACTTTCACACGTCCTCGTGTGCATACTGTATCACTAGGTTGTTGTCATTCTTGCCTTAATTTTCTTTTATCGTTCTTGTTTTCATATCTTATGACCATTAAAAAAAAAAACATAAACAAACTCAAACAGTACAAAACTTAATTGAATGCCCCGCCTGCGGGCGGAAACGCTCGACGACGAGCTCGCCCCTACACTAGCCAGGCTAGTGTCGCTGGCGTCGGCCTCCGTGTCTACTTCCATTACCCGGCGAGCTGTGGCTCCCTCTATTGGCGTGACTCAACACTAAATGGCACTAGTGGAGACACGAACCGAAAAGCTCCGACCTCGAGCCAAAGCTTCGAACTCGAACTACGAGGAGCCTAGCGGCTCTCCCCGCGCAACGTTTGGGTATCAACCACAGCCACCACGATACTCCCACTAGGGGGCCGACCTCAATGTGCAGCCTTGGAACTGCACAACCCGTGGTACCGATCTTAAGGACTCAGCTCGATCCTCCCTTTTAGCCCCGACCGGCCTGGATAGGGAATCCACCCAGCCCGTGCGCCGCTTGCGCATTCAGCAGCTGCTGTCGCCTGGAGAACGCCAGTCCGGCGAACCTGTCGAGAGTCCGCATTCTCTCCTGAGAAGCCGTCACATCGGAGAAGGTCCAGTCGCCATCCGTGTACTGCACTCCAAGTCCATCGAGGTCTCGCAAGTCTGTATAGAGGGGACAAGCACATAGGAAGTGCTGCCAATCCTCGCGTTCTGCGCCGCATAGACATGCTGGCGTGTCGCTAAGGCTTCTTCCATGCAGAAATGCATTGAGCGATCCGTGGCCCGTCAGCAGGAACCCAGCGCGCAGCGTGAAGCCAAACCTTCGTTCGCTGTAGACGAAGCCTGCGTTCGGGATGAAGCGGTGCGTCACCCGTCCTGGGGAGTCACCATCATCCCATCTGCGTTGCCACTCGCACAACAGGTCTTCGTCTAGTCGCGCCATCTTCTGCTTCCAGCTAAGATTTGCCAAATCTTCGCCGTACAGCCAATCGCTCTCCTCCAGCGGGTAGTCACGCTTTAGTTTGAAGCTGATTGCCAGGCGTCTGGCAACCAGATCAAACGGGGGGGCTCCAGCTAGTACTTGCAGCGCTATGGTGGACACTGTTCGGCATACACCGGTAGGCATCCAATCAGGACGATCCTTTGGCACGCAAGCAGATGCCTCCTGGCAACCACTTGCGTCGTCGTCACGACAGACCAAACCGAGGCACCAAATAGTGCACAGGGCACCATGAGTCCGGCATATATTGTCCGCTTTGCGCGGGGACTGAGTCCCCAGTCGACCCGAAGTACGCGCGACAATTCCCCTACGACTCCGGTCAGCTTATCACGCAAGCCCGTGATGTGCGGGAGAAAACTCAACCGCTCGCCGACCGTGATGCCTAGGTACCGATACTTGCGCTTATATGGCAGGCTTGCTCCAGCAAACCGTACCACTGGCGGCCGTCTAAGTATGCCTTTGAGCAGCATGATCGCCGTCTTCCTAGTTGAAACGGCAACGCCGACTTCAACTCCCCAAGCGCCTACGATGGACATTAACTCACCTCCTTTTTGTTCGAGCTCCGAGCATTCCCTTCGATGAGGAGGAGCAAGTCGTCAGCATACGCGCTGAGCGCACCAAGGGGCTCTAAGCACTGGAGCAACACGTCCATTAAGATGTTCCATATAAATGGACCACTTATGGACCCCTGCGGGCAACCTCTTGTCAACGGAACAGTGGATACTCCATGCCTACTGACGATGCTCGCACTCCGGCCGGAGAAGAAACTTCGCCACAAGCTTGCTTCTCGGCATCCCAGCTCAAGGAGGCGGCGTAGTGCAGCATTCCACTCAACGTTGTCGAAGGCTCCCTTGAAATCCACGAAGACTCCGAGCACGTATTTCGACCGGCTGGCCGAAACAGTACTCACGACGTGTTTCCAAGCATCCTCCACACAACGTCCTTGGCGAAAGCCAAATTGCCATCTGCAGCCATCCGGAATGGTGTCCTTCAGACGATTCACCATGATGCCCTCAAGCACTTTGCCCAGCACTGGCAACAGACAGATACCCCGATATGAGGTAGGATCGGTCCGGTCCTTATCGGGTCCCTTCAGGAGTGGAACCACCCTGGGATGCTTCCATTCCGTTGGGAAATACCCTGTCTCCAGGCAGCGGGAATACATCGCTGTCATGTGCTGAGGGATGGCACGCCACAATGCCTTGCAAATGGCACCTGTGATGCCGTCCATGCCGGGAGAGCGTCTGCTCTTCAACCTGGCGACGCATGCATCAACCTCGAAAGCTTCGAGGGCCGGTGGAGCCTCGATCGGGATGGCAATGTGTGCATTCGTCTCCGCAACAGGAAAGAAGTTGCGAAGGAGCACACCCGCACAGTCGCGCCATGTTGCGACCAGCCTACCATCCGTTCGAAGGCATCCAATCTCCGTGCTCTTTTTGCGGCCTCGGCAAATCCTGTAGACGTGGATTTACGCCCCCATGGATCATCTCTGTTCTCTCCCACGAAGCGTCGCCAGTTGTCTTCCTTCGATCTCAGGATGAGCTTCTTGTACTGCGCTGAGGAGATCCTCAACGCGAGCACAAGTTCCTCTGCTGCGTCGGTCTCATGCCGACGAGCGTCCTGGAGCCTTCGCCTCAGTCTCCTGACCTCTCGGCGTTTGGAGTGTAGTTCGGCAGTCCACCAAACTACTTTTCTCGCGGCTCTCGGTGCGCTGCGTCCCAGCACTCTGTCGCACACACTGTGCACTACAGAGCGCAGTGCAGACACTTGGTTGTCCAACGGCGATTCGGCGATGTCTTCCGGTAATTCGGCAATCTCCCTTACCACTTCCTCCTCGAACAATCGCCAGCGCGCATTGGAAAGCTTCCATGACGGCACAGGAGCAATGGGCTCAACTGTGTCGTTCGGGTCAGTCGTCACCACAACATGGATCATGTTGTGATCGCTGGTGTCCCACTTCCCAATCGTATGTGGCCCACATAGTCGCAGCTTGGTTGACGATCGTCACATCGATATCGCTTTGGCCTCTACGGTTATCGAATGTAAACACCCGACTGGCTTCATTGAGCACGCCGGCTCTCATCTCGGTTATCCACTCAGACAGCAGCTCACCCCGTGCATAGTTAGCTTGCCCCCGATTGTGTCCGGAGAGCTTGCTAAACCACGCTGGGGATACTGCGTTCGCGTCGAGCCCAAAGATGACAGGAGTGCGGCTGCCCAGCAGCAGCACCGCATCTAAGTACCGCTGACAGCATGGAATGTGCTGCAGGGTACCCCTTGAAGCGGCAGTTGCGGCAGTCCACGGGGTTGGGACACCGTGCAACGTTGTGGCCGTTCTGTCCACACCGGTGGCACACGTTCTCCTTTAGGCGACATTGCGACACCTTGTGGTCGAAGCCTGCACATCTGTGGCAGGCGTATGTTCTGACCAAGGAGCGGCAGCGGCATCTAAACCACTTAATGTATACGCATTCGCGCAACGCCTCCTGTGCCTTTGCGTCGACCTCTAGCGTCACGTTGATCGTGGCGCCGTCGGTGACCGACCAGGGTTTACTGCCCAGGTGAACCGACTTTTTGAATTCCGCGGCAGTCATGGTCTCCTCCAGGTTCTTTGTGAAGAGCTCCTCCATGAACTCTTCCGGTGTTATGGACGTGTCCACGTCATACACCACGACCTGAGGCTTGGTCTCCGGCCTCTTCTTCACCTCCAATCCTGCTTCGGTAAACCTGCTGCTGGCCACTACCTTCCTCAGTTCGCTCACTGAAGGGGTGCGAATAATCGCTCCTCCGCTCTTCAGCTCGCGAACCTCGTGGACGCGGACTCCAAGAGTCGGCACCACGGTCTTCTTAACACGCTCCACTAGCTCCTTGCTGGTCTCCTCCGGGTTTTTGCTCTTTATTAGAGCAGACCAGGTATCCCTAGGCTTTGGGATCGGTGCAGCGACGGCGCTCGGTGCGGGCAGGCCTGGGAAGGCTGTCGCATACGCAGCGGTTGTGACGGCAGTGGTGCCCGTGTGGGCAGCAGCAGCGGGTCTCGGTGGAGGCGGCATCCTTGCCCTCTCCTCCAGGCGCACCTTTTCCCCAGCCAGGGCCATGACCAACTCGTCGTACCGGTTGGTCGCGACGAGGATTTCCATTGAGGCCTCGGGCGGCATCAGCCCCTTAAGGACAGCCTCGCTCACCGCCATCCTTATTGCAGACATTTCTGCGATGATGGCCGAGTAACCTGCCGCGACAATGGCAGTTGCCGGGCATGTGGCAGTGGTGGTGGCAGCGGTGGTGGCAGCGGTGGTGGCAGCGGTGGTGGCAGCGGTGGCGGCAGCGGTGGCGGCAGCGGTGGCGGCAGCGGTGGCGGCAGCGGTGGTGGCAGCGGCGGCAGAAGTACTGGCAGCGGTGGTGGCAGCGGCAGCGGCAGAGGTGGATGGAGCCTGCTCAAAGGGGAGCGACGTTGGCGGCGATCTCTCGGCTGGGATCGGCCGCTCTCCAGCTAGCCCAATCCCAAGCCCGATCTTTTTGGCTCCCTGTTTGGCGGCTGAGGACTTCGGCCGACCCCGCCTGCGGGCGGGAACGCTCGACGATGAGCTCGCCCCTACACTAGCCACGCTAGTGTCGCTGGCGTCGGCCTCCGTCTCTATTTCCATAGCCCGGCGGGTTGTGGCTACCTCTATTGGCGTGACTCAACTAATCGGCACTTAGTGGAGACTCGAACCAACGTCTCAGCGGAGACACGAACCGAACGCTTCGAACTCGAGCCAAAGCTTCGAACTCGAACGTGCTGTCGAACTATTCAGACTTGTTGTCGAACTATTCGCACTTGTTTACGAACTAGGGTTCCGCACGTGGTTGTTTTTAGCGTTTATTCTGCAAATATTAATTTGCAAATATCTGCTTTGTTCTTTCACCAAATTAACACCCGATTACACTCACGAACAGCGCGTGATCTCGCGGCAATTTTGATGTATTTTCCACTTGGAAAAATCACTTTTTACTTTATTCGAACGACGGTATAGCGGACCGCTTGAAAAACACGTCTGCTTCGAGTGGCAGTCAAAAAGCAACTCGAGTAGATAGGGACAGAATGAATCTGATCTCTCAGCTTTATTTTACGTGGTGGTTCCTCAGGGAGGGATTTCCACCACGGCGTCTAATGTTTATTTGCAGCTTAGCCTCGATTAGTGTGATATATATACATATATCACGCCATCACGCACCACCGCTACTTACGCAGGAACCTGGTACAATGCGCCAGTTAGCGCCCCTAAAAAGAAGCTATAGCTATGTACATAGCGACTCTTCTGGTACCAATTGAAAGTATCCTGGTCGGGCATACAATCCCCCTTGGTGAGGGGCGAGGTGTATCTAACACGTCTTCCGATCTATGGGTCTCGACACCCGGTTGAGAGCGCAACTCCACGAGGAGCCTAGCGGCTCTCCCCGCGTAACGTTTGAGTATCAACCACAGCCACCACGATACTCCCACTAGGGGGCCGACCTCAATGTGCAGCCTTGGAACTGCACAACCCGTGGTACCGATCTTAAGGACTCAGCTCGATCCTCCCTTTTAGCCCCGACCGGCCTGGATAGGGAATCCACCCAGCCCGTGCGCCGCTTGCGCATTCAGCAGCTGCTGTCGCCTGGAGAACGCCAGTCCGGCGAACCTGTCGAGAGTCCGCATTCTCTCCTGAGAAGCCGTCACATCGGAGAAGGTCCAGTCGCCATCCGTGTACTGCACTCCAAGTCCATCGAGGTTTCGCAAGTCTGTATAGAGGGGACAAGCACATAGGAAGTGCTGTCACCCGTCCTGGGAAGTCACCATCATCCCATCTGCGTTGCCACTCGCACAACAGGTCTTCGTCTAGTCGCGCCATCTTCTGCTTCCAGCTAAGATTTGCCAAATCTTCGCCGTACAGCCAATCGCTCTCCTCCAGCGGGTAGTCACGCTTTAGTTTGAAGCTGATTGCCAGGCGTCTGGCAACCAGATCAAACGGGGGGGCTCCAGCTAGTACTTGCAGCGCTATGGTGGACACTGTTCGGCATACCGGTAGGCATCCAATCAGGACGATCCTTTGGCACGCAAGCAGATGCCTCCTGGCAACCACTTGCGTCGTCGTCACGACAGACCAAACCGAGGCACCAAATAGTGCACAGGGCACCATGAGTCCGGCATATATTGTCCGCTTTGCGCGGGGACTGAGTCCCCAGTCGACCCGCAGTACGCGCGACAATGCCCTACGACTCCGGTCAGCTTATCACGCAAGCCCGTGATGTGCGGGAGAAAACTCAACCGCTCGCCGACCGTGATGCCTAGATACCGATACTGGCGGCCGTCTAAGTATGCCTTTGAGCAGCATGATCGCCGTCTTGCTAGTTGAAACGGCAACGCCGACTTCAACTCCCCAAGCGCCTACGATGGACATTAACTCACCTCCTTTTTGTTCGAGCTCTGATCGGGCATTCCCTTCGATGAGGAGGAGCAAGTCGTCAGCATACGCGCTGAGCGCACCAAGGGGCTCTAAGCACTGGAGCAACACGTCCATTAAGATGTTCCGTATAAATGGACCACTTATGGACCCCTGCGGGCAACCTCTTGTCAACGGAACAGTGGATACTCCATGCCTACTGACGATGCTCGCACTCCGGCCGGAGAAGAAACTTCGCCACAAGCTTGCTTCTCGGCATCCCAGCTCAAGGAGGCGGCGTAGTGCAGCATTCCACTCAACGTTGTCGAAGGCTCCCTTGAAATCCACGAAGACTCCGAGCACGTATTTCGACCGGCTGGCCGAAACAGTACTCACGTGTTTCCAAGCATCCTCCACACAACGTCCTTGGCGAAAGCCAAATTGCCATCTGCAGCCATCCGGAATGGTGTCCTTCAGACGATGCATGATGCCCTCAAGCACTTTGCCCAGCACTGGCAACAGACAGATACCCCGATATGAGGTAGGATCGGTCCGGTCCTTATCGGGTCCCTTCAGGAGTGGAACCACCCTGGGATGCTTCCATTCCGTTGGGAAATACCCTGTCTCCAGGCAGCGGGAATACATCGCTGTCATGTGCTGAGGGATGGCACGCCACAATGCCTTGCAAATGGCACCTGTGATGCCGTCCATGCCGGCGACCTGGCGACGCATGCATTAACCTCGAAAGCTTCGAGGGCCGGTGGAGCCTCGATCGGGATGGCAATGTGTGCATTCGTCTCCGCAACAGGAAAGAAGTTGCGAAGGAGCACACCCGCACAGTCGCGCCATGTTGCGACCAGCCTACCATCCGTTCGAAGGCATCCAATCTCCGTGCTCTTTTTGCGGCCTCGGCAAATCCTGTAGACGTGGATTTACGCCCCCATGGATCATCTCTGTTCTCTCCCACGAAGCGTCGCCAGTTGTCTTCCTTCGATCTCAGGATGAGCTTCTTGTACTGCGCTGAGGAGATCCTCAACGCGAGCACAAGTTCCTCTGCTGCGTCGGTCTCATGCCGACGAGCGTCCTGGAGCCTTCGCCTCAGTCTCCTGACCTCTCGGCGTTTGGAGTGTAGTTCGGCAGTCCACCAAACTACTTTTCTCGCGGCTCTCGGTGCGCTGCGTCCCAGCACTCTGTCGCACACACTGTGCACTACAGAGCGCAGTGCAGACACTTGGTTGTCCAACGGCGATTCGGCGATGTCTTCCGGTAATTCGGCAATCTCCCTTACCACTTCCTCCTCGAACAATCGCCAGCTCGCATTGGAAAGCTTCCATGACGGCACAGGAGCAATGGGCTCAACTGTGTCGTTCGGGTCAGTCGTCACCACAACATGGATCATGTTGTGATCGCTGGTGTCCCATTCCTTCACTTCCCAATCGTATGTGGCCCACATAGTCGCAGCTTGGTTGACGATCGTCACATCGATATCGCTTTGGCCTCTACGGTTATCGAATGTAAACACCCGACTGGCTTCATTGAGCACGCCGGCTAAGGGTCTCCATTGGCATGCAGATGGCGTCCGGTTCGTCGACGATGATAGCAGCTTTTCCTCGGCGGTCCTGGAAAACTCGCATTCCAGAAGGAAGGCCGGTAATCCGCCCTGCTCCATCGACGTACGGCTCCTGGACCAGTGCGAACTGACGGCCAGAGCTGCGCATGATGGCTCCGAGTTCCATCACAGCCGCTCGGCCACGGCCACAATTAGCTTGGATGAAGCTAAACATTAATGTCTAGCTTGCACCCTCGCCAGTACCGCTCCGTAGATCGGGCACGCCGCTGACAGCATGGAATGTGCTGCAGGGTACCCCTTGAAGCGGCAGTTGCGGCAGTCCACGGGGTTGGGACACCGTGCAACGTTGTGGCCGTTCTGTCCACACCGGTGGCACACGTTCTCCTTTAGGCGACATTGCGACACCTTGTGGTCGAAGCCTGCACATCTGTGGCAGGCGTATGTTCTGACCAAGGAGCGGCAGCGGCATCTAAACCACTTAATGTATACGCATTCGCGCAACGCCTCCTGTGCCTTTGCGTCGACCTCTAGCGTCACGTTGATCGTGGCGCCGTCGGTGACCGACCAGGGTTTACTGCCCAGGTGAACCGACTTTTTGAATTCCGCGGCAGTCATGGTCTCCTCCAGGTTCTTTGTGAAGAGCTCCTCCATGAACTCTTCCGGTGTTATGGACGTGTCCACGTCATACACCACGACCTGAGGCTTGGTCTCCGGCCTCTTCTTCACCTCCAATCCTGCTTCGGTAAACCTGCTGCTGGCCACTACCTTCCTCAGTTCGCTCACTGAAGGGGTGCGAATAATCGCTCCTCCGCTCTTCAGCTCGCGAACCTCGTGGACGCGGACTCCAAGAGTCGGCACCACGGTCTTCTTAACACGCTCCACTAGCTCCTTGCTGGTCTCCTCCGGGTTTTTGCTCTTTATTAGAGCAGACCAGGTATCCCTAGGCTTTGGGATCAGTGCAGCGACGGCGCTCGGTGCGGGCAGGCCTGGGAAGGCTGTCGCATACGCAGCGGTTGTGACGGCAGTGGTACCCGTGTGGGCAGCAGCAGCGGGTCTCGGTGGAGGCGGCATCCTTGCCCTCTCCTCCAGGCGCACCTTTTCCCCAGCCAGGGCCATGACCAACTCGTCGTACCGGTTGGTCGCGACGAGGATTTCCATTGAGGCCTCGGGCGGCATCAGCCCCTTAAGGACAGCCTCGCTCACCGCCATCCTTATTGCAGACATTTCTGCGATGATGGCCGAGTAACCTGCCGCGACAATGGCAGTTGCCGGGCATGTGGCAGCGGTGGTGGCAGCGGTGGTGGCAGCGGTGGTGGCAGCGGTGGTGGCAGCGGTGGCGGCAGCGGTGGCAGAAGTACTGGCAGCGGTGGTGGCAGCGGCAGCGGCAGAGGTGGATGGAGCCTGCTCAAAGGGGAGCGACGTTGGCGGCGATCTCTCGGCTGGGATCGGTCGCTCTCCAGCTAGCCCAATCCCAAGCCCGATCTTTTTGGCTCCCTGTTTGGCGGCTGAGGACTTCGGCCGACCCCGCCTGCGGGCGGGAACGCTCGACGATGAGCTCGCCCCTACACTAGCCACGCTAGTGTCGCTGGCGTCGGCCTCCGTCTCTATTTCCATAGCCCGGCGGGTTGTGACTACCTCTATTGGCGTGACTCAACTAATCGGCACTTAGTGGAGACTCGAACCAACGCCTCAGCGGAGACACGAACCGAACGCTTCGAACTCGAGCCAAAGCTTCGAACCAAAGCTTCGAACTCGAACGTGCTGTCGAACTATTCCGACTTGTTGTCGAACTATTCGCACTTGTTTACGAACTAGGGTTCCGCACGTGGTTGTTTTTAGCGTTTATTCTGCAAATATTAATTTGCAAATATCTGCTTTGTTCTTTCAACAAATTAACACCCGATTACACTCACGAACAGCGCGTGATCTCGCGGCAATTTTGATGTATTTTCCACTTGGAAAAATCACTTTTTACTTTATTCGAACGACGGTATAGCGGACCGCTTGAAAAACACGTCTGCTTCGAGTGGCAGTCAAAAAGCAACTCGAGTAGATAGGGACAGAATGAATCTGATCTCTCAGCTTTATTTTACGTGGTGGTTCCTCAGGGAGGGATTTCCACCACGGCGTCTAATGTTTATTTGCAGCTTAGCCTCGATTAGTGTGATATATATACATATATCACGCCATCACGCACCACCGCTACTTACGCAGGAACCTGGTACAATGCGCCAGTTAGCGCCCCTAAAAAGAAGCTATAGCTATGTACATAGCGACTCTTCTGGTACCAATTGAAAGTATCCTGGTCGGGCATACAATCCCCCTTGGTGAGGGGCGAGGTGTATCTAACACGTCTTCCGATCTATGGGTCTCGACACCCGGTTGAGAGCGCAACTCCACGAGGAGCCTAGCGGCTCTCCCCGCGTAACGTTTGGGTATCAACCACAGCCACCACGATACTCCCACTAGGGGGCCGACCTCAATGTGCAGCCTTGGAACTGCACAACCCGTGGTACCGATCTTAAGTACTCAGCTCGATCCTCCCTTTTAGCCCCGACCGGCCTGGATAGGGAATCCACCCAGCCCGTGCGCCGCTTGCGCATTCAGCAGCTGCTGTCGCCTGGAGAACGCCAGTCCGGCGAACCTGTCGAGAGTCCGCATTCTCTCCTGAGAAGCCGTCACATCGGAGAAGGTCCAGTCGCCATCCGTGTACTGCACTCCAAGTCCATCGAGGTTTCGCAAGTCTGTATAGAGGGGACAAGCACATAGGAAGTGCTGCCAATCCTCGCGTTCTGCGCCGCATAGACATGCTGGCGTGTCGCTAAGGCTTCTTCCATGCAGAAATGCATTGAGCGATCCGTGGCCCGTCAGCAGGAACCCAGCGCGCAGCGTGAAGCCAAACCTTCGTTCGCTGTAGACGAAGCCTGCGTTCGGGATGAAGCGGTGCGTCACCCGTCCTGGGAAGTCACCATCATCCCATCTGCGTTGCCACTCGCACAACAGGTCTTCGTCTAGTCGCGCCATCTTCTGCTTCCAGCTAAGATTTGCCAAATCTTCGCCGTACAGCCAATCGCTCTCCTCCAGCGGGTAGTCACGCTTTAGTTTGAAGCTGATTGCCAGGCGTCTGGCAACCAGATCAAACGGGGGGGCTCCAGCTAGTACTTGCAGCGCTATGGTGGACACTGTTCGGCATACCGGTAGGCATCCAATCAGGACGATCCTTTGGCACGCAAGCAGATGCCTCCTGGCAACCACTTGCGTCGTCGTCACGACAGACCAAACCGAGGCACCAAATAGTGCACAGGGATGCTTCCATTCCGTTGGGAAATACCCTGTCTCCAGGCAGCGGGAATACATCGCTGTCATGTGCTGAGGGATGGCACGCCACAATGCCTTGCAAATGGCACCTGTGATGCCGTCCATGCCGGCGACCTGGCGACGCATGCATCAACCTCGAAAGCTTCGAGGGCCGGTGGAGCCTCGATCGGGATGGCAATGTGTGCATTCGTCTCCGCAACAGGAAAGAAGTTGCGAAGGAGCACACCCGCACAGTCGCGCCATGTTGCGACCAGCCTACCATCCGTTCGAAGGCATCCAATCTCCGTGCTCTTTTTGCGGCCTCGGCAAATCCTGTAGACGTGGATTTACGCCCCCATGGATCATCTCTGTTCTCTCCCACGAAGCGTCGCCAGTTGTCTTCCTTCGATCTCAGGATGAGCTTCTTGTACTGCGCTGAGGAGATCCTCAACGCGAGCACAAGTTCCTCTGCTGCGTCGGTCTCATGCCGACGAGCGTCCTGGAGCCTTCGCCTCAGTCTCCTGACCTCTCGGCGTTTGGAGTGTAGTTCGGCAGTCCACCAAACTACTTTTCTCGCGGCTCTCGGTGCGCTGCGTCCCAGCACTCTGTCGCACACACTGTGCACTACAGAGCGCAGTGCAGACACTTGGTTGTCCAACGGCGATTCGGCGATGTCTTCCGGTAATTCGGCAATCTCCCTTACCACTTCCTCCTCGAACAATCGCCAGCGCGCATTGGAAAGCTTCCATGACGGCACAGGAACAATAGGCTCAACTGTGTCGTTCGGGTCAGTCGTCACCACAACATGGATCATGTTGTGATCGCTGGTGTCCCATTCCTTCACTTCCCAATCGTATGTGGCCCACATAGTCGCAGCTTGGTTGACGATCGTCACATCGATATCGCTTTGGCCTCTACGGTTATCGAATGTAAACACCCGACTGGCTTCATTGAGCACGCCGGCTAAGGGTCTCCATTGGCATGCAGATGGCGTCCGGTTCGTCGACGATGATAGCAGCTTTTCCTCGGCGGTCCTGGAAAACTCGCATTCCAGAAGGAAGGCCGGTAATCCGCCCTGCTCCATCGACGTACGGCTCCTGGACCAGTGCGAACTGACGGCCAGAGCTGCGCATGATGGCTCCGAGTTCCATCACAGCCGCTCGGCCACGGCCACAATTAGCTTGGATGAAGCTAAACATTAATGTCTAGCTTGCACCCTCGCCAGTACCGCTCCGTAGATCGGGCACGCCGCTGACAGCATGGAATGTGCTGCAGGGTACCCCTTGAAGCGGCAGTTGCGGCAGTCCACGGGGTTGGGACACCGTGCAACGTTGTGGCCGTTCTGTCCACACCGGTGGCACACGTTCTCCTTTAGGCGACATTGCGACACCTTGTGGTCGAAGCCTGCACATCTGTGGCAGGCGTATGTTCTGACCAAGGAGCGGCAGCGGCATCTAAACCACTTAATGTATACGCATTCGCGCAACGCCTCCTGTGCCTTTGCGTCGACCTCTAGCGTCACGTTGATCGTGGCGCCGTCGGTGACCGACCAGGGTTTACTGCCCAGGTGAACCGACTTTTTGAATTCCGCGGCAGTCATGGTCTCCTCCAGGTTCTTTGTGAAGAGCTCCTCCATGAACTCTTCCGGTGTTATGGACGTGTCCACGTCATACACCACGACCTGAGGCTTGGTCTCCGGCCTCTTCTTCACCTCCAATCCTGCTTCGGTAAACCTGCTGCTGGCCACTACCTTCCTCAGTTCGCTCACTGAAGGGGTGGGAATAATCGCTCCTCCGCTCTTCAGCTCGCGAACCTCGTGGACGCGGACTCCAAGAGTCGGCACCACGGTCTTCTTAACACGCTCCACTAGCTCCTTGCTGGTCTCCTCCGGGTTTTTGCTCTTTATTAGAGCAGACCAGGTATCCCTAGGCTTTGGGATCGGTGCAGCGACGGCGCTCGGTGCGGGCAGGCCTGGGAAGGCTGTCGCATACGCAGCGGTTGTGACGGCAGTGGTACCCGTGTGGGCAGCAGCAGCGGGTCTCGGTGGAGGCGGCATCCTTGCCCTCTCCTCCAGGCGCACCTTTTCCCCAGCCAGGGCCATGACCAACTCGTCGTACCGGTTGGTCGCGACGAGGATTTCCATTGAGGCCTCGGGCGGCATCAGCCCCTTAAGGACAGCCTCGCTCACCGCCATCCTTATTGCAGACATTTCTGCGATGATGGCCGAGTAACCTGCCGCGACAATGGCAGTTGCCGGGCATGTGGCAGCGGTGGTGGCAGCGGTGGTGGCAGCGGTGGTGGCAGCGGTGGCGGCAGCGGTGGTGGCAGCGGCGGCAGAAGTACTGGCAGCGGTGGTGGCAGCGGCAGCGGCAGAGGTGGATGGAGCCTGCTCAAAGGGGAGCGACGTTGGCGGCGATCTCTCGGCTGGGATCGGCCGCTCTCCAGCTAGCCCAATCCCAAGCCCAAACTTTTTGGCTCCCTGTTTGGCGGCTGAGGACTTCGGCCGACCCCGCCTGCGGGCGGGAACGCTCGACGATGAGCTCGCCCCTACACTAGCCACGCTAGTGTCGCTGGCGTCGGCCTCCGTCTCTATTTCCATAGCCCGGCGGGTTGTGACTACCTCTATTGGCGTGACTCAACTAATCGGCACTTAGTGGAGACTCGAACCAACGTCTCAGCGGAGACACGAACCGAACGCTTCGAACTCGAGCCAAAGCTTCGAACTCGAACGTGCTGTCGAACTATTCCGACTTGTTGTCGAACTATTCGCACTTGTTTACGAACTAGGGTTCCGCACGTGGTTGTTTTTAGCGTTTACTCTGCAAATATTAATTTGCAAATATCTGCTTTGTTATTTCACCAAATTAACACCCGATTACACTCAAGAAAAGCGCGTGATCTCGCGGCAATTTTGATGTATTTTCCACTTGGAAAAATCACTTTTTACTTTATTCGAACGACGGTATAGCGGACCGCTTGAAAAATCTCTCAGCTTTATTTTACGTGGTGGTTCCTCAGGGAGGGATTTCCACCACGGCGTCTAATGTTTATTTGCAGCTTAGCCTCGATTAGTGTGATATATATACATATATCACGCCATCACGCACCACCGCTACTTACGCAGGAACCTGGTACAATACGCCAGTTAGCGCCCCTAAAAAGAAGCTATAGCTATGTACATAGCGACTCTTCTGGTACCAATTGAAAGTATCCTGGTCGGGCATACAATCCCCCTTGGTGAGGGGCGAGGTGTATCTAACACGTCTTCCGATCTATGGGTCTCGACACCCGGTTGAGAGCGCAACTCCACGAGGAGCCTAGCGGCTCTCCCCGCGTAACGTTTGGGTATCAACCACAGCCACCACGATACTCCCACTAGGGGGCCGACCTCAATGTGCAGCCTTGGAACTGCACAACCCGTGGTACCGATCTTAAGTACTCAGCTCGATCCTCCCTTTTAGCCCCGACCGGCCTGGATAGGGAATCCACCTAGCCCGTGCGCCGCTTGCGCATTCAGCAGCTGCTGTCGCCTGGAGAACGCCAGTCCGGCGAACCTGTCGAGAGTCCGCATTCTCTCCTGAGAAGCCGTCACATCGGAGAAGGTCCAGTCGCCATCCGTGTACTGCACTCCAAGTCCATCGAGGTTTCGCAAGTCTGTATAGAGGGGACAAGCACATAGGAAGTGCTGCCAATCCTCGCGTTCTGCGCCGCATAGACATGCTGGCGTGTCGCTAAGGCTTCTTCCATGCAGAAATGCATTGAGCGATCCGTGGCCCGTCAGCAGGAACCCAGCGCGCAGCGTGAAGCCAAACCTTCGTTCGCTGTAGACGAAGCCTGCGTTCGGGATGAAGCGGTGCGTCACCCGTCCTGGGAAATCACCATCATCCCATCTGCGTTGCCACTCGCACAACAGGTCTTCGTCTAGTCGCGCCATCTTCTGCTTCCAGCTAAGATTTGCCAAATCTTCGCCGTACAGCCAATCGCTCTCCTCCAGCGGGTAGTCACGCTTTAGTTTGAAGCTGATTGCCAGGCGTCTGGCAACCAGATCAAACGGGGGGGCTCCAGCTAGTACTTGCAGCGCTATGGTGGACACTGTTCGGCATACCGGTAGGCATCCAATCAGGACGATCCTTTGGCACGCAAGCAGATGCCTCCTGGCAACCACTTGCGTCGTCGTCACGACAGACCAAACCGAGGCACCAAATAGTGCACAGGGATGCTTCCATTCCGTTGGGAAATACCCTGTCTCCAGGCAGCGGGAATACATCGCTGTCATGTGCTGAGGGATGGCACGCCACAATGCCTTGCAAATGGCACCTGTGATGCCGTCCATGCCGGCGACCTGGCGACGCATGCATCAACCTCGAAAGCTTCGAGGGCCGGTGGAGCCTCGATCGGGATGGCAATGTGTGCATTCGTCTCCGCAACAGGAAAGAAGTTGCGAAGGAGCACACCCGCACAGTCGCGCCATGTTGCGACCAGCCTACCATCCGTTCGAAGGCATCCAATCTCCGTGCTCTTTTTGCGGCCTCGGCAAATCCTGTAGACGTGGATTTACGCCCCCATGGATCATCTCTGTTCTCTCCCACGAAGCGTCGCCAGTTGTCTTCCTTCGATCTCAGGATGAGCTTCTTGTACTGCGCTGAGGAGATCCTCAACGCGAGCACAAGTTCCTCTGCTGCGTCGGTCTCATGCCGACGAGCGTCCTGGAGCCTTCGCCTCAGTCTCCTGACCTCTCGGCGTTTGGAGTGTAGTTCGGCAGTCCACCAAACTACTTTTCTCGCGGCTCTCGGTGCGCTGCGTCCCAGCACTCTGTCGCACACACTGTGCACTACAGAGCGCAGTGCAGACACTTGGTTGTCCAACGGCGATTCGGCGATGTCTTCCGGTAATTCGGCAATCTCCCTTACCACTTCCTCCTCGAACAATCGCCAGCGCGCATTGGAAAGCTTCCATGACGGCACAGGAGCAATGGGCTCAACTGTGTCGTTCGGGTCAGTCGTCACCACAACATGGATCATGTTGTGATCGCTGGTGTCCCATTCCTTCACTTCCCAATCGTATGTGGCCCACATAGTCGCAGCTTGGTTGACGATTGTCACATCGATATCGCTTTGGCCTCTACGGTTATCGAATGTAAACACCCGACTGGCTTCATTGAGCACGCCGGCTCTCATCTCGGTTATCCACTCAGACAGCAGCTCACCCCGTGCATAGTTAGCTTGCCCCCGATTGTGTTCGGAGAGCTTGCTAAACCACGCTGGGGATACTGCGTTCGCGTCGAGCCCAAAGATGACAGGAGTGCGGCTGCCCAGCAGCAGCACTGCATCTAAGTACCTGAGGTACGGCGCCAAGTCGGTGTCGAATTGGCAGTACACGGAGCATAGGAAGATTGAGCCGAATCTTCCCGTAACTCTGACGCATACTCCAAAATCCGTGGTAAGGGTCTCCATTGGCATGCAGATGGCGTCCGGTTCGTCGACGATGATAGCAGCTTTTCCTCGGCGGTCCCTGAAAACTCGCATTCCAGAAGGAAGGCCGGTAATCCGCCCTGCTCCATCGACGTACGGCTCCTGGACCAGTGCGAACTGACGGCCAGAGCTGCGCATGATGGCTCCGAGTTCCATCACAGCCGCTCGGCCACGGCCACCATTAGCTTGGATGAAGCTAAACATTAATGTCTAGCTTGCACCCTCGCCAGTACCGCTCCGTAGATCGGGCACGCCGCTGACAGCATGGAATGTGCTGCAGGGTACCCCTTGAAGCGGCAGTTGCGGCAGTCCACGGGGTTGGGACACCGTGCAACGTTGTGGCCGTTCTGTCCACACCGGTGGCACACGTTCTCCATCAGGCGACATTGCGACACCTTGTGGTCGAAGCCTGCACATCTGTGGCAGGCGTATGTTCTGACCAAGGAGCGGCAGCGGCATCTAAACCACTTAATGTATACGCATTCGTGCAACGCCTCCTGTGCCTCTGCGTCGACCTCGTGGCGCCGTCGGTGACCGACCAGGGTTTACTGCCTAGGTGAACCGACTTTTTAAACTCCGCGGCAGTCATGGTCTCCTCCAGGTTCTTTGTGAAGAGCTCCTCCATGAACTCTTCAGGTGTTATGGACGTGTCCACGTCATACACCACGACCTGAGGCTTGGTCTCCGGCCTCTTCTTGACCTCCAATCCTGCTTCGGTGAACTTGCTGCTGGCCACTCCCTTACTCAGTTCGCTCACTGAAGGGGTGCGAATAATCGCTCATCCGCTCTTCAGTTCGCGAACCTCGTGGACGCGGACTCCAAGAGTCGGCACCACGGTCTTCTTTACTCGCTCCACAAGCTCCTTGCTGGTCTCCTCCGGGTTCTTGCTCTTTATTTGAGCAGACCAGGTATCCCTAGGCTTTGGGATCGGTGCAGCGACGGCGCTCGGTGCGGGCAGGCCTGGGAAGGCTGTCGCATACGCAGCGGTTGTGACGTCAGTGGTGCCCGTGTGGGCAGCAGCGGGTCTCGGTGGAGGCGGCATCCTTGCCCTCTCCTCCAGGCGCAACTTTTCTCCAGCCAGGGCCATGACCAACTCGTCGTACCGGTTGGTAGCGACGAGGATTTCCATGGAAGCCTATGGCGGAATCAGCCCCTTCAGCACAGCCTGGTTCACCGCCATCCTTATCGCAGACATTTCCGCGATGATGGCCGAGCAGCCTGCCGCGACAATGCCAGTTGCCGGACATGTGGCAGCGGCAGCGGTGGTGGCAGCGATGGTGGCAGCGGCGGCAGAGGTACGGGCAGCGGTGGTGGCAGCGGCAGCGGCAGAGGTGCATGGAGTCTCCTCCAAGGGGAGCGATGTTGGCGGCGATCTCTTGGCTGGGATCGGCCGCTCTCCGGTTAGCCCAATCCCAAGCCCGATCTTCTTGGCTCCCTTTTTGGCGGCTGAGGACTTCGGCCGACCCCGCCTGCGGGTGGGAACGCTCGGAGACGAGCTCGCCCCTACACTAGCCAGGCTAGTGTCGCTGGCGTCGGCCTCCGTGTCTACTTCCATTGTCTATGTGGCTCCCTCTATCGGCGTAACTCTACACTAAACGGCACTAGTGGAGACGCGAACCACAAGCTCCAACCTTGAGGCAAAGCTTCGAACCGAAGCTGCAAACGCGAACTTGTCGTCCAACAAAGCGCACTTGTTGTCGAGCTATCTGCACCTGTTGTCGAACTAATGTCCGCACAGGGCTGTTTCTTGAGTTATTTTAGCAAAAAACTAATTTGCCAATAACTCCACCAAATTGGCACCAAATCGACTCGCAATTTCACTTGATAACTGCGCGTAATCTCGCGGCAAATTTATGTTCACTTTCCACTCGGAAAAATGACTTCTTTCTACACTGAAAAGACGGCACAGCGGAACGCTTGAAAACCACGTCTGCTTTTGAGTAGATAGGGACAGAATGAATCTGATCTCTCAGCTTTATTTTACGTGGTGGTTCCTCAGGGAGGGATTTCCACCACGGCGTCTAATGTTTATTTGCAGCTTAGCCTCGATTAGTGTGATATATATACATATATCACGCCATCACGCACCACCGCTACTTACGCAGGAACCTGGTACAATGCGCCAGTTAGCGCCCCTAAAAAGAAGCTATAGCTATGTACATAGCGACTCTTCTGGTACCAATTGAAAGTATCCTGGTCGGGCATACCATCCCCCTTGGTGAGGGGCGAGGTGTATCTAACACGTCTTCCGATCTATGGGTCTCGACACCCGGTTGAGAGCGCAACTCCACGAGGAGCCTAGCGGCTCTCCCCGCGTAACGTTTGGGTATCAACCACAGCCACCACGATACTCCCACTAGGGGGCCGACCTCAATGTGCAGCCTTGGAACTGCACAACCCGTGGTACCGATCTTAAGCACTCAGCTCGATCCTCCCTTTTAGCCCCGACCGGCCTGGATAGGGAATCCACCCAGCCCGTGCACCGCTAGCACGTTCAGCTGTTGCTGTCGCCTGGAGAACGTCAGTCCGACGAACCTGTCGAGCATCCGCATTCTCTCCTGAGTAGCCGTCACTTCGGAGAAGGTCCATTCGCCATCCGTGTGCTGCACTCCAAGTCTATCGAGGTCTCGCAAGTCTGCATAGAGGTAGTGAAATTGCATTGCTTGCTTGGGGTGTCATGAGTGCCGTAATAACCCATTCAAAAATTGATGAAATGGCGATAAGATTGCCCTTGCTGTCATACATCTTCCTTCCTGTAAATGTAGACCATACGTGTTCGCTACCCAATAGTATGTCAATTGGTGCGTTTGTGCAGAAGTGTGTGTCAGCCAATTGAAGATCACTAAACACATCGAGTGCCGATGCATCAATGTTTTGATTCCCATTGATGAAGTGATTCTGCGAAGTACATGGGCGTTTACAGTCAAATAATCCTCAGAAATTCGGGACTTGATGTGAAGTGTGCTGGATCCCCTTGTGGTGTCGGCTTTTACTGAAGATATTCCCGAAACAAGGATACGTGATTGTGAACGTGCCAATCCAAGAGCGTGAATGCAACGTTCCGATATATACGAGAGTTCTGAGCCAGTATCCAATAAGAGGCGACATGTTATGTAGTCCCCATTTGCGTTTTTAACATAAACCATGGCCGTGGTGCAGATTGTGCAGTGCCTTGCGCACATACAATCGATGGTGAGCCCTCTGCTTGGGCAATGTGACTTGAAGTCACCGAAGTGTTATAATGCGCGTTTGAATTGCTCTGATTATCCCCTTTTGTTTGCGCAAAGGTCCCGATAATACCCGATGTAGTATCTGGTAAATGGAGTAGTGAATGGTGATGACCTTTGCATTGTTTACATGTGTATTTTGATTTACACTTGTTGCTCAAATGACCAGGCTTCATACAGTTATAGCATAGATTTGTATCTTTTAGAAAAGAGCGCCTTTGCAAACCTGTCATTTCCAAAAATTGTGGACAGCCATACAGAATGTGTTCTGTCGAATGGCATTTGGTGCAGTTGCTGCCTTCAACTGCCACCATCGAGTGTGTGATTCTTTTTGATTTGTCCCCGTGAGTTACTGTTTTCCCTTCAGACGAAGGCTCCCCTTTGCTTTGTTCCAATTCCTCGCAACGAGCATCCAAGAACTTGAAGAAGTCGTCGAGAGTGGGTGAGTCTTTATTCAAACTGCGTTCAATCCACCTGCGCCTCGTGTCGGCATCAAGTTTTTCCAGTGCTAGATATATAATCCAACAGTCGCGTCCCGTTTGATTTACGGAAAATCGCCGCATCAATTTTAGTAGTTGTGGGCAACCTCATAAATTGTTCCAAAAACGAGTTTACGATATGCCTCGGCCGATTGTACCTTTCCTTGAGACGCTCCCATGCAGTGTTGTAAGCAGTGTCCGTGATCGCCAAATGTCGTACCAAATTGGCAGCCTCATCGATGAGTAGTGTTTTCAAATGATGAAACTTCTGTGTGTTCGTCAAATGCTGGCCACTCTGTGTAGCTGCCAGCGAACCGTTTGATTTGAATTTTTGGCAGTTCGCTCTGTATTGGTGTGACCGCACCAACTGCAGAATTTGAATTTACCGCGCC
The DNA here is from genome assembly GCF_009870125.1 of Drosophila pseudoobscura. Classification (NCBI taxonomy): domain Eukaryota; kingdom Metazoa; phylum Arthropoda; class Insecta; order Diptera; family Drosophilidae; genus Drosophila; species Drosophila pseudoobscura. The sequence goes on along the minus strand of NC_046683.1, from coordinate 37,516,070 downwards.
TCTAAACTCGACGCTCTCGCTCTCTCCAGCAGCACGCGTTCAAATAGCTATTGTTGCTGTTTTAGCAGGCTGAGTACTGCGTCGTTGTTTAGATGAAGCTCTTTGCTGCCATCCCCCACGTGTTCGAGAAGGGCAATGGAATCTCCAAGTTGTGAGAACTCTTTCCAAGCCGATTGGAGCAGTTCCATCCGTGAGGTGACCTGCGCCGTTGTAGTTGGTTCCTCCCGTTCAGCCCAAGCCAATGCGCGTGTGATAATTGCCCTTGAGTCTGCCACGGGCTTTTACCAATGCCTTTAATTGTTCCATTGTAAACAATTTTCAATTAACACCAAAGCACACAAAACTGTTCAAGAATCCGGCTCGAAGGACCAAAGAATGTTCGCAAATAATATGCTCGACGGATTTGATTCTAGTGGACTGTATTTATTTTGTTCTTGTCCAGTTCGATGTCTATTTGGTACTGAAAAATGCCGTCGCAGCGTCGGTAAGAATATGTGTGTATACAAATTTTCGTCTCTTCCATTCTCTTCTTGTTCTCTTTTGCCGATGGTTCTTCGCTTAGCGATGGACTTGTTATACGTTCCTCAACAGAAAGTAAGAGGGAGGAGAGAGAATATAAATGAGCGAAGGGTCGATTTTAGAGGATTTTACATGGGTGAGAAAGAGGATTGAGATCGAAGTTAGTTTACATTATCACCGATAGGTGATAGGTGTGGCAGGCCGGATCGCAGCCCCTCAGCAACACTGATCTTAGAGTCGTTCGCTGGTGTGGCAGCACCGGCGACTCTGCCAAGCGGTCTGGCATCTTGATATCTGACTTCGACGCTAAGCACAATGAATGTAGTTTAAATAATAATTAATAAAGATCCACAATAAGAACTCAAGCGTACATTGGCCAATGCGCTAAAGTGGTGACCCCCACGTTAAAAAACAACCGCAAATGCAAGAACAGCAACAAACATGGCGAACACGGAGGCCACACTAAATGAGTTAAGAGAGAAACTGCATATGCTTTAAGTAGCAGCCGCACAGCTAACAGCTTCAAACTCTCAACATTTAGCTCAGATCATCATTCCAAAATTCAATAAATTCAATCCGCAGCTTTGGTTCGCGCAACTGGAGCGTCTTCTTAACTTGAACAATGTGGTGCGCGACGATCACAAATTTGACCTGGTGTCAATACAACTGGAGGGAGACTGGCCGTTCGTGCAATTGAAGATCTCCTTACTCGCCCACCGCCTGTCAACAAGTACGACGCAATGAGGCGTCGGCTGCTCGAAACTTTCGGCGAGTCAGAGGATTCAAAAATGAGACGGCTGCTCCGGGGTGGAGACATGACTGGGAAGCCATCTGAAATCTTGCTTCACTTGCGTCGCTTGTCACCCGCTAGTGGATGCGACCTCACCGAGTTGCCTTCGTCGATTCGTCCGCTCATTTCGGTTTGGGAGGAGAATGATCTGGACAAGCTGGCAAAGATTGTCAACAAGATGATCGAAAATAATGCCATCGACTTCATGTGTGTTATGTCGACTCAACCCAATTCCGCTGACCATATTCAGCAGACCGTCGATGCGGTAAGTAGCAAAAGTCCGAATTTGAAAGACGTTGCTGCTGCTTTGCACCGTCTTTCACAGAAGGTTGATAAGCTACAACACAACATCCCCAAAAAGCCCAAGGAGAAAAGACAAAACTGAATATTTGTAACTTTTCTAGGGGGAGTACTGTGGCAGCCCGGATCGCAGCCCCTCAGCAACACTGATCTTAGAGTCGTTCGCTGATGTGGCAACACCGGCGACTCTGCCAAGCGGCCTGGCATCTTGATATCTGACTTCGAATGAATGAAGTTTAAATAATAATTAATAAAGGTCCATAATAAGAACTCAAGCGTACATTGGCCAATGCGCTAAAAAGGATAAGGGACGGCCGTATATTTACTATAAGTAGCATTAATTAATTTTTATGTCTTCGTATTATAATTTTATTCTTTGTGTGCTCCTGTATATATGTATCTCCCTTAATTATGTGTTCTCTTACCATTCAACCCTCTATACGGACATCTAGAAACCCAGTCATCCCTTTGTGTACCTAACACTGTCCCATAGCAAAGTGCCTATATAATAACTACTCACAGCTAACAGCTAGTAATCTTTCAACAACGATGGATGACCTCGAAAACATTTTTATCGATTCCCAACCGGAATCAACCATAAATCTGGACTCTCAGCCGAGCTCCGTAGACCTGTCCTTGATTTTTGGGATTAAGACCCAAACCTATCTCGAGAGCAACTTCACCTGGTTAAGTGACATTAAATGGGATGATGACGACGATGACCCAAGGAATGCAACGCCTAATAATGATAATCCATCATACATTTTCCCGGATGCTGTAACGTGCAACGAGTCCTGTTCGAAAACGGGCGTTACGATTTGAGAGAGCTGGGCACGCTAATAATTATCCGGCTCTAGCCCGTCGGCTTTGGGGGTGGAGTTGTTGCTCCCTCAGATCAACCCAGACTCGAGGCTTCAATTACCAATAATATTGCCAGAATTTAGCGTGCTGCGACTTGTGCTAGAACGGTAGATTTGACGAGAAGAAGATACGAAGCTAAAGAGGATAGAGAACAGGAAGAGAGAGGGAAGCGAAAGGAAATAAGGATAAAGAGGAAAGGGAAGTGAGAACCAAGGAAAACGGAGAGACATCGGTGTATATGTCCGCAGATGTTATGCGGAGTCTGAACCCACCCTGCCTTTGGTCATCCTCACGGAATAGCCGTTCTTCGATGACCCCTTTTGACCTTTTACGAAAACGCGCGAGCTAGCATTGAGTCCATTTTGTTCTTTTATCTAAACTCCAACATTATTTCCTTAAAACAAAAATTAAATCCGATATGGCAACATAGTAAATGATCTTAATAACTACTAAAAATAGGTGATTCGTAATGGTTGGGTATATGAGGATATTTCGTAATGTAATGAGTATATATATAATAACACTGTAATTCGAGTTAAATTCTAATTAAATTCATAAATTTCGCTTTTCGCTTAACATGGGAAAATAATTGAATACTTTAAGTCAGTTACTTTCGCTTTTCGCACAAATGTGGATAAATCATTAAATCTTTTAACTTTGGAATGAGTCGAAAATCAAAGAGGCGGTCTGGCTGACAAAACGTGATATCCTATGCGGAGTTCAGTCGATGACCGGATGCAGATGGCATCTCTAATTAGCCAACGATCAGATCGCTCAAGGCAAAGCCTCAATAGGTAGAGGTCAGAGGTTTCAAATTCGCGAGGTTGGGCATTTCAACTTTTGGAAGGTATGCTACTCACTCACTGTTCAATTTCCAACGACGAAAGATCGATCTTCCGGCGTAGGCTGAAAACAAGCGTTAATTCGGAAAGGTGGTTTACAGTACGGGGACTCAATCTCTTGCTACAACTCAGAATTCCTAACTTCGACCTACTCCTTGTATGTGGAGCCACAAAACTTTTGGGGGAATTTTCTCCCTGACAATTCAATCCGAACTTAACTGACAACAATAGCTTGTGAATATTTATAAAGATTGCTTAAGCATGATATGAGTTTAACGAATGTGTAACGAAAATGAATTAAACTAGCGATGTCTTAACAATACTTATAACTGCAAATTCTGAACACATTTCCCGAACTCCCAGTGGGAACTTGAACGTTAATGAGGTTGGCTTATAATTATTCTTCATAAATATACAAATTTTGTGAGATTTTTATACTTTAAACCTTAGGATGGTAATAGACGAGCCTAGCATCCGCTGAACCCTATGATTTGGTGAACTGTGCTCCCTGAAGCTGCTGGAAGAGGAATCCTGGACAGAGTCAGGGCGAAGAGGACAGCCGAAGGCGGAGAATTCTGCCTCTGTTTGGCCGACGATGGGGCAACCAGGAAGACGATGGCCGCAGGTGGCTTTATCACTGTAGCATGGTCTGCGTTCGTCAACCAAGAAAACGAAGGCCGCAGGTGGCTTTATCACTGTAGCATGGTCTGCGTTCGGCAACCAAGAAAACGAAGGCCGCAGGTGGCTTTATCACTGTCGCATGGTCTGCGTTCGGCAACCAATAGAACGATGGCCGCAGGTGGCTTTAGCACTGCAGCATCCCTGATGTGCTCTTGATTCTTCTTCACGCGCCTTGGCGCGCGCTGCTGTTTAACATAAGTAACATTGATAAAATGATGATTTTGATTTTGAATAACTAAAGTTGTGGATTTTTAAGGTGTGTTTTCTCAGTTCATTGCGGGAACTAAAAGATGTTTTTAAATAACACAACTCGCAATGAAATGTCCTCATTTCGAAGTGAAAGTGAACTAACCTATCTTATATAGGAAGTGATCAGCATATGAACAAAAATTCTATGCATTTTGTTCTGTTTATATAATTTTTTCATGTTGATGGTTATATAAGACCGAAAATGTAAATATAATATTTGAACCAATATACAGCAGTGTATCCATAATTCATCCCTTATTACTCAACAACCAATCAGACTTAAGACATCTGGCCATTACAGCTTTAAAACCATTTACTTATTATCACTCAACTACCAATCTGCTCAGATCACATTTGTATAAAATTGAATTAATGAGAGTATGAAAGAGCATGCAATCTTTTTAATAATTAAGTATAAAATCTTTAGTAGTTTGAATAGTTTCTATTACTATAATGGTATGTAAGAATATTTAAATCTCTATATAGAAAATGATAAGCACTTAATCAAATATATACCTAGGCTTTCCTAGAATTACTTAACGAGACAAAGCCGGCGGTTGGATACACCAAGGTTGAGGACATGTGCATAGGATTTGAGTACAAGATCAATGGATGTAAAATCAAAAAAACATCATTTGGAAATAAAGTAGTCCTTTATTTAACTGATAAGGACAACGAACCGCTTTGGATATTTTTACCTAAAAGTTATGTAACCAAATTTTCCACAAAAACACTCTTTAAGATGTTGAAGGAGCATGGAATCACATCTTATATATAAAGGAAAAGATATGAATAGATATAGCACTGCCCATTTCCAATTTATATGTATGTATTATATGTATAAGATTAAATAAAGATTTCCCATTATATACATATATGTAAGAGAAGAAGAGACAACTATACATGTAAAGACAAAAATAAAGAAAAAGGTTAAGAATATATGTACATATGTAAAAAAGAGATGGCTAGATATAGTACTTATCATTTCCAATACATGGGTAAAGAAAAATATAAGGGAAAGACGTGGATATAAAGAGTCCTGCTCTTTGAATCATTATCAGTAATAGATTAAAGAAGTCAGCTGCAAGATGCATGCCAAACAAATAAAAATTTTTTTAATGCAATTCGAGGAGATGATCTTTGAGGAGCACGTACAAATTCTTGAAAATTTGATGAGCATTTTGGAGGATCTGGAGGAAAAGGAGCTTCAGTACTCCAAGTTTGGCTTTCATTATAAGCTATGCCCCTGGAGTGATGACGATGCAACGGACGGACCTGACACATGCCTGTGTCATACCCTACCAAATAAGAAAGCAGAAGCTATAGACCTAATGTTAAAGTACTATAACTTAAATAAAAGAATGTATCAAAAAATCAGCTCAACCAGCTCAAAAAATCAATAAACATCTTAAATGTCTCTGAAATAATATTGTGTTTTATTTTAAACGAATTTTCTTAAACATTTGTATTATTAACTTATTATATTATTATTATTATATATTATTATTATAGTTAAAATAATTTTTCTTAAATTGTTTTAAAAACTATTTAATGTTTTTTTGCTGCTTTTAATACAGGATACAGTAAGGATACAGTAATGACCGCATGTATTTGAAAAATCCTTGCAGTGGTTGTTTATTCAATGTAAATTTTGTGGAATTTTTCCTTAATATTTTTAAAAATTCTTTATTTTGGGGATATTAACCATATGAATCAAAAAATTCTGCTGAATATTTGTTTTCAAAGTAAAAAGCAACCCAATGAGTTCTTGAATGGCTTGAAGAATCTGTGTTTGCTATTATTAAAGCAGGATATTTCGAAATTACTTGAGGCAGCTGATCAGAGGGATAAACTCCTTTAAAAATTGTTTTTGTTTTTGAATGCTTGGAAAGCAACTTATCGATTTGCAATGTATTCATTTTTACAATAGAACACGAATATTTCTTTGTTCATCAATATCAATCATTGAGTCATATTCGCAGTATACCAGACAAGTAACTGTTTCTGTAAGAGGCTCCGAAAATCGTCCTTCAATTCGGATGGCTCCTTGTGATATTAAATTTGAGCATACAGTTGAATTGTGATGGTCTGCAGTTAGGTCAAATGCTAATATAAAACTATTTTTATCAAACATTTCCTTTGTAATTTGTAAGCCTCGATCATAATGTTTTATTCCACTTGATCTGAATGGCATATTATATCCTCTAGAGCTTTGAGCATTTTCAGAGTTCGAGAAATCAAACTCAAGTGCCTGCGATGGTACTTGTACTCCATTAACCAATAAATTAAAGCGTTGAATTTTAAAATGATCAAAGTTGAAGGGGTTTAATGACCGATTTCCAGAATATGATTTGTTTTTTACCATGCAAAAAGCCAAAAAATTGGGAAGCTGTCCAATAACTGCATTGTCAATTGATAATGTATTATTTCCTGGATATATTGTAAATGATTTTACTTGAACTTTGCTGTATGGATAAATGGCATTTTATACCCGATACTCAAAATGAGTATTGGGGTATATTAGATTTGTGGTAAAAGTGGATGTGTGTAACTTCCAGAAGGAATCGTTTCCGACCCCATAAAGTATATATATTCTTGATCAGCATCAATAGCCAAGTCGATTGAGCCATGTCTGTCTGTCCGTCTGTCCGTCCGTCCGCCTGTCCGTCCCCTTCAGCGCCTAGTGCTCAAAGACTATAAGAGCTAGAGCAACGATGTTTTGGATCCAGACTTCTGTGATATGTCACTGCTACAAGAATATTTCAAAACTTTGCCCCGTCCACTTCCGCCCCCACAAAGGGCGAAAATCTGTGGCATCCACAATTTCGACGATACGAGAAAACTAAAAGCGCAGAATCATAGATAATGATCATATCTATCAGATATCAATCATAACGTTCCCCCTCGTTTAGTTTGTAAAACATGATGATGAGCCAATAAAATGCTCGGATTAATAACTATGTGGTTCATGAATAATATTTTAAGATTTGATTCAGTTTCAGATTCCATTAAATAAAATGCTGTTTTTTCAATGTTAAAAGTAATCCTCAAATCTACATTATTTATAAGCAGTTTTGGTTGATTAAATATATCTCCATGAACTTTTCCGAATAGTTCAACCTTATTACTGTTTTGAAAAATATTTTTGAGCATAATGGATCCATCGGTGTTAACGTATCTACCAGATAATAATTTACCATAATTAGGATAATAACTGGCATCACTACCATAGTTTAAAATCGTTTGCAAATAATGATAGTTATTATCACTCTGAGAAACCAAAATATTATTTAAATATAAGGACGAACTTCTAAACATTGAATGCAAAATATTATTCACTACTCCAACATCGGTTTATTCACTTTTTCTTAGTTGCACAACAAGTCTTAAGTAAACACTTGATAGGTCTCGATATGTTTCCCCATTTCCTAAGCAAACGAATTTAATTGAAGAGGCACTGTCCAACGAAGCTATGGGGTTATATGAAACTTCTTCTGTTCTCAGAATAGAGCTTTGTGTAGGATGTGGCTCAAAGAGATCCAATTCGCTTTTCATACATTCAATATGGGTGGTCATTTTGATTTAGAAAAAATTTCTCTTATAGTTAATTTCTTTGTTGATTTTTTTTTTTTGGTCTCGACTGCGTATGTTTGCTTCCTTCTTTAGATGATAAATGAGATAGTTTTTTCCTAGACCTTCTCTTTTTATTCTTTTTACCTGCCCCATTCTGGAATGGGGTTAACTTATTAATGGCTTTATTTGACAGGTTTTGCAAAGTAATTTTACTTTGTTCTTGTATAATGGTTCTTAAAGGTTTTCGACCAAACTCATTTATTACGGCCTTTCCAGTCTCAGAAGCTTGGTTTTTAATAGCGTTTATCCCCGAAAGGAATAAGTAGTGGTTTTAGTAATTAAAAAGATCACTAAAAAAATTCCCAATTCCTCTACCTTGTTGGATAACTCTGGGTGAAACATAAAGACTTCCTATATGATTCAACCCTCCTCCACACTGATTTAAATAATATTGTTGATAAGATTTCGTCATGGTTATTCTACTCTGAATTTCTACTTATTTCTACTCTGAATGTATTTCCAACTTTACAGTATTATTTATAGCATTTCTTTTCGTTTTTTAAAGTGAAGGGTAACAAAAATTGGAATTGCTGAAGATTCAAATGGTACTTTATACCCTTTGGAATCGGTAATTAAGATCGAAATTTCTTTTGGAGACCATATTTCAATGGGATAATATTCAATATTGTTGAATTGTATAAGTTACTTTTTTCCTCGAAGACATCGAGGTCTTTTATTTCCAGCACATCTCGGTTCGATAATATCAGTGTAAACAAAAATCAACCCATTTTAAAACTGTTCAGGCTCTATTGACTCATTTTCATATCGAAATGTTTCTCCATTTACTAAGCTAATAACGAATTCTGTTGTTTCTTCAGATACGATTGAGGTATTCTCAGGCCTGCTTTTTATACATTTATTTAGATATAAGTCTGTAATTCCTACTTTCCAGTCATTGTTCATGTTTTCAGGAATATTTACAATGTTTGTAAATGCACACTTAACGTTATCATGATATACATTTAACGAATCATTACTAAGTAATGTCACGAAAAACTCTGTTACATTTACCATTTTTATACACGATACTAAAAATGAGTATTGGGGTATATTAGATTTGGGGTAAAAGTGGATGTGTGTAACGTCCAGAAGGAATCGTTTCCGACCCCATAAAGATATATATTCTTGATCAGCATCAATAGCCGAGTCGATTGAGCCATGTCTGTCTGTCCGTCTGTCCGTCCCCTTCAGCGCCTAGTGCTCAAAGACTATAAGAGCTAGAGCAACGATGTTTTGGATCCAGACTTCTGTGATATGTCACTGCTACAAAAATATTTCAAAACTTTGCCCCGCCCACTTCCGCCCCCACAAAGGGCGAAAATCTGTGGCATCCACAATTTCGACGATACGAGAAAACCAAAAACTCAGAATCGTAGAAGATGACTATATCTTACAGAGTGCAAAATCTGAACCAGATCGTATAATTATTATAGCCAGAATCACGAAAACAATTTCACTCTTTCTCGCTCTGTCTCACTCTAACACACAGGTTTCATGGTCGGTTTTGCCAATTGCAAAATATGAGTTCAAGGATCTCAGAACTTACGAAATTACGAAATTACGCTTATTAGGTTTTGAGTTGAAAGATTTTTCGGTCAGAAAAGCTTCATCATCGATGTCGTTAGGTAAATCAGAGAACTCATTTGTGATAGAGAGTTCCTTTTTTGAGGACCCATTATTTGTATTGTTAAGAATAGAAGTGTTAGGTTTTACATCTAACCAAACTGACTCGTTTTGTGTTTGTATTCCAATGCTTTGAGGTGGTGAAAGTGTTTTGTTCTGCGTAGTTCGTATATCCATTGTCTTATTTCTTTTTTTTATTTTTATAGTAACACAATTCTTGACGTATTTTAATCCATTTATTAAAGTCACTAGTTTTTTTTATCATTTAAAATAGAAAAAAACGTTATATTTATTAAATCGTTTTTCTGGGCATTATTTACCAATTTTTGATATGCATTTGTATGCATTAAAATAACTTTGTTTAATTGATGCTTATTTTTAAGCATTGTTCAATATTTTTCCAAAAATCCCCGAAAGCAATGAACTTATTAAAACAGGTAAAAATCCTCCTTTTTGGATGAGAACTTTTCTCTTAGAATTTATTGACCGTTTTGGACATGAAATAAGACGTAGACAACATATAGTTGCTTTTTTGATATCTTATGATTTCCTCGTAGAGTATTCAACACTATCTCCACTAATGCTTTTACTAACTCAATGTCACAATTACTTATAATTGCATTTCGATCGATTTAGATTCTTTTTGTAAACCATTTTCATCTGAAAAGCAAACTGTATACTCAGAATTAAAAATATGTGTACGAAATCTAAGGAGATCATTTATTCCCTGCGTAAGATCAATAAGTAAATAACCATGTGGTTTATCTGTCACCTCATTATATATTCTGAAGAGCTCGTGAGAATTTTCAGGATAAATTTGTCTTGCTAAGCATTGAAATTGAAGCTTATCTCTAGGATTTTTGAACGCAACGATATATTTTTTGTTTAGTGAAATATCTCGAGTACGTGATGATTTATGAAATATATTTTGTTTGACTACTATTACGGATAAATTCCTGTGGTGTGATCCTTTTGTAAATAGCTCACAGACATTTTTATTAAATGCACCCATCATTAAGTCATCTAGTATTAAAAGAATAGGCTCATGATTTTCATTTTTAATTGTTTCGGGAACTCCTTTATAGTATTCGATGGTATTAAAATTTGGCTTAGCATGCTCCTCTCCATAACACCAAATTATTCGATTAATTGAAATGCTCAGCAAATCATTCCTTTTGTTTATTAAATTTTCTAAAAACGTTGTCTTACCAGATCCTGAAGGTCTGCAAATAAGCATTCTAAAAGGATGTATAAATTGCTTAAACATTTTTGGTTATGTTTTATTTATTAATATTTTATAAATGTTTTCTAACATCTAAGATGTTCTAATTACGCGCTTTTTGGGACAATTTTTTTTCTAAGTGAGTGTGGAGATAATGTTTTTTATCCCCAATCGGCCGACTAATTATTTCAATTAAATAAAACTCGGCGCAGAAATAAAATTGCGATATGTTCTTTAATGCGTGAAATCCAAATTGCAAGTGTGGCTTGCCTGCCCTTTACATTGCCGCTCCGATCGCTAAGCGCAGCTTCGCTCGGCCGACGTCGGCAGGCAGACACAAAGCGGAGATAGCGAAGAGCGAGCTGGCAGAGAGCGTTTAGCAGGGCAAGCAAGCGCAAAGCTTTAACAAACAAATGAGTGACATAGACATAAGTAACAAACAAAATAAGCGGCTGAGGGCCAAGAATTAGGTGCTATTTGGTAAGCAGCTAATCGGCTGGGTTCTGCTCCGAACATTCACCCCCCGTTGGAAGGCAAAGGCTTTCAACAGATCCATCCTGAAGGGGCAGAACCGCTATTTTTCCAACGGCCCTCTTGAAGATGCTTGCTTGGGCGCAGCTGGCGGCTACGCTGGGATGCTCGTCGAACGCAGCAATCGGCGCTTCTTTACGAAGGCGGCTTGTCGTGATTACGTCTTGATCATCGGGAACCTCTGTAATTGCATAGAATGGCAGGTAATTTGGCAATGTAGAAATTGTTGAAAGTTGAATTTCATTTAGCGTGGATATGTAGGTTTTTAATATATCGAAAAGTTCGCGCTGCAGTTCCTGATTCTCCGATCGCAGTTTTTCCACTTGCACCTGGCACTCGAGCAGCTGCTTCCTGCATTGCTGCTCTAAGTTTTGGTACTCCAGCGTTGTGGGCCGAAAATCGTCATTAGAGATGGAGGAGGAATTTTCAAAAGCGGCTAAAACTGCACGCTTATTCTCCGAGCTATCAATGCTTCCTGACACTATCCAACCAAGTTTTGTCTCCTGCAATGTTGGCAATTGGTCTGATAGTCGAATCTGTCCGACGCACATTAAATCGAAGAACAAACCACCACCTATCAACAGATCGATACGTTGGGGCTTGGAGAAATTAGGATCAGCTAGTTTTAGATTATTCGGCATGGGCCAATCCTTTGCGTCTAGGCCGAAGTTAGGCTGCATTTCCGTAATTGAGTTGGTAACAATTGCTGCGAAGGAAGCTCGATAGCTTGCGTCCTGGGATTGTACAACTATATGTACAGACTTGCTCGAAGGTAGAATGGAATCTCCGATTCCAGAGATGTGAACATAAGACGAGCGATGATCCAACTGCAACTGATCAGCAAGTCTAGATGTTACAAAGTTTGCCTGTGACGCAGAATCCAAAATGGCACGACATGGGATAAGTGCTCCATAACGATCTGTTACATGGACGAGGGCAGTAGGTAGCAACACGTTCTGGCTGGGCTGAGATTTCTGGATCGAGGGGGGAGGGCTAGAACACCCGCTTGCTAGAAGCACAGTCGCGGCCTCTTGCTGGATCGATTCCTCGGCCGGTGAAGAGGAAGATGAAGCACCAGTTCCCGATTGAATGTGGAGTAGCGTGTGATGTTTGGCCTGGCAATGCCTGCAAAGTCCTGACCTGCACCTCTGCAATTCATGGCCTTTGTTGAGACAGTTCAAACACAAGCGGCTCTTCTTTGCTTCTTTGTACCTTTCAAACGCAGAGAGATTCAGGAATGCCTGACATCTAGATATGTAATGCTCGGAGGAATTGCAATGGTTACATATGGGGTTAGGATGGTCGTTACTGGAGGTGATAAGGGTGACAGGTTTGTCTTCTCCCACCTGTTGACTAGGACTTGTTGCCATGGCTGATCCCAAATTCTCCAGCATCCGACATCTCGCTTCCAAAAATGAGGCCATACTTGACCACCGAGGCAATCCTGACGTCGGCAAGTTCTCTTCCCATTTCTCTTTTGTTTTGTGGTCCAGTTTCGTGCCTATGATGAAGATCAGCAACCCATCCGAAATCTCCTGCGGGGTCGCCAAGGTCTGAAGTGCACGCAAGTGCGAATTGATTTTGTCGCTGAGCGCGCGCAAGCCGATAGCTGAGCCCTTCTCCACCCCTTGCAGCCCGAAAATAGCCTTGACGTGTGCCTGAAAATGTAACAGTTTATTATCGAATCGCAACATTAGCAAATTCAACGCCTTGTCGTAATTCTCCTCAGAAAGTTCCAAGGAACGAATCGTATCCAGCGCAGCACCATCTAGACATCCACGAAGATATTGGAATTTTTCGATGATTGGGATACGATGGTCTTTGTGCACCATTGTCGAGAACATCGAGTGGAATTCTGGCCAATCCATGTAGTTCCCACCGAATCGCGGAAGCTGCAACTCGGGCATTCGAGAACGGCCTATACTATTATAGGCGAACAACGACGAATTCCCCTCGAGAGTATGCCGAGCTGTTGAATTGGCAACATTTACCGTGCGAGCAGCCATCAACTCCCGCGACAGCCTGGACCTAACCTTGACATAAACATTCGCAAAGTCCAGCCGGGCATCATGGGCTAATTGCAGGAAATCCAACCTTTCAAGGCTCGTTTGAGCGGCATCGAAATCCGCATTCATTCGCTCGATTTGCTCTAAGCGAGCTTGAAGTTCTGCCTCATCTAACTCGGCAAGCTCTTCCTTGGTGAGAAAGCGATCCATGGCCTTTAGTTGGCGCGCGATGGACTCGGCCTTGTGCCTGTAGAAATCTACATCACTCGGCATTGCTGCGTTCGCGACATTGGTAGGCTCAGGTGCTGCCATGTTGAGGTTTTAAAAGAGTCACTCAGCACGACCGAAAAAGACACCCTGTATACGTATAAACGTGCGAACCGAAAGCAAAGGGATTACAGCTAATGCCTTTAGCTGTGCGGCTGTGCGAGCTGTCCGATTCCGCTTTGTACTCCGCTTGTGTGTATTAGTGAGTTCGCTGCACTGCACTGACCGAATTGTCGCGACAGAGAAATTAGTAGGTGTATGTAAGTATGTTTTAGCACCGAATTGTGCTTAACCGCCGAAAATTTGTTAAGGCTAACGAATGTCGATTGCGAATGATAATTAATTGACACTGCAACTCAGAGATCACGTCGGGGTCACCAAATTTTATGTGGAGATAATGTTTTTTATCCCCAATCGGCCGACTAATTATTTCAATTAAATAAAACTCGGCGCAGAAATAAAATTGCGATATGTTCTTTAATGCGTGAAATCCAAATTGCAAGTGTGGCTTGCCTGCCCTTTACATTGCCGCTCCGATCGCTAAGCGCAGCTTCGCTCGGCCGACGTCGGCAGGCAGACACAAAGCGGAGATAGCGAAGAGCGAGCTGGCAGAGAGCGTTTAGCAGGGCAAGCAAGCGCAAAGCTTTAACAAACAAATGAGTGACATAGACATAAGTAACAAACAAAATAAGCGGCTGAGGGCCAAGAATTAGGTGCTATTTGGTAAGCAGCTAATCGGCTGGGTTCTGCTCCGAACAGTGAGTATCAGATCCGCAATAATTACAATAAGCAACTTTTGTGAGGATCCTTTTCAAGCAAACGCTTAAATGAATCCATTTTAAACAACTAGTTACTACAAGTGCTGAATATAAATTCAGCAATCTGAATCTATGATTCTGCGTTTTTAGTTTTCTCAAATCTGCAATATTGTGGATGCCACAGATTATCGCTTTTTGTGGGGGCGGAAGTGGGCGGGGCAAAGTTTTGAAATATTTTTGTAGCAGTGACATATCACAGAAGTCTGGATCCAAAACATCGTTGCTCTAGCTCTTATAGTCTTTGAGCATTAGGCGCTGAAGGGGACGGACAGACGGACAGACAGACATGGCTCAATCGACTCGGCTATTGATGCTGATCAAGAATATATATACTTTATAGGGCTGGACGTTACACACATCCACTTTTACCACAAATCTAATATACCCCAATACTCATTTTGAGTATCGGGTATAATTACAGAAATAGTCATACATTAACCATTTTGAAAAATGGACTGGACTTAGTTGATTCAATGGCAGCCAAATTATCTCCAAAGATTTCAACACTGTGGAAATTTTGTCTTGCTATGCGTTGTCTAAACCCTGCTGAGTTTTGTCTTGAATCATAATGTTTAACTAATGCAACCTCACGATGTTTTTCTACATTCTCCATTTTTTTGCCATAAACGGCATATTATGATATTATGAATATCATCAGGATATCGCATATCTACTTCTAAAATATATCCAACATCACTAGATGCAGAACGTTGAAAGATGAAATTTCATCGTTACTTAGAAATTTAAAATTAGAAAATGGAAGGGGTTGACTCATAGCCCATCCATATACATAAATTGTTGGCGTCAATATATGAAAGGAAATTTATGGGTTCGGTACGCTTAAATTTATTATTTAAATATTTGTTATTTGCTGTTGCAATCCGTTGAGTACATTGGGTCAACCCTCCACGAACAGCAGTTTTAAAAAAATTATAAATGTCAGGATCACTTCTACCCTTGTGTCTTTAAACATTGCATCCCATGAAACTGAAGGAGCAGTAACATAATTAATGGAGTCTAACCTGTACACTCGGGAACAAAGACTCCTAAAATTCTCTAATACATCAGCAAGAATTAAAACATCGCTTTCCAAATATAATTTTAAATAATCTCTAATAGATTTGCAATTAAATGCGCTCCAAACCTTCTGAGCAAAGTTGTAGTCTTCAACACTACATTCCTCATCATTAGACCTCGGATTTTGCATATTTGCATATTTTTAAAGGATTAAGATAGAAAAATTCTGATGACTCGTACTCGCAGCACCTCCGATCCTCCGATCCCCCAGCCAAGGGCTTTTCAAATATAGTCAAAGGAAAATTGAACAAAAATTAATAATGAGCCCACGACTATGCTGATGAATAAAATATGGAAAATCCGAGGTCTACTCATCATTTAGTGAATTTATTGGCGCAGAAAATCCACGGATGTTTTATACTTTTTAAGATTATTATTTCACTTTATTTTCTCCAACCTCTCCGTCTTGTCGATACAGCAAAAGTGGCCATTGAACCCAGCTCCGATCTCTAGTTCTCTTCCGATCTAGTTCTCGCATAGTTCTAGTTCGCAGAACGTACTTTGCGTGTGTGTGTTTACTATTGCTGGCCGCTAGAACTGAAATTTGAGTTTGGTTCTTGTTTCGGGTCTTTTGATGGACTGACCTACCGCCACAAAATAAATGAAGAATGGGCAGGGGGTGGGGGTATGGTACACTAGGGCGCGGGAAACAAAATAAAAGCTGTTATTTGTTTGATTTATACCACAAAATATAAAATATTACAATAATATAATTACACATTTATTTCCTTATTTTAAACAGGTTGATTATTTATTCTCGACTATATACAATAATATAATTGCACATTTATTTCCTTATCTTAAGCAGGTTGATTATAAATTATACAAATTATGCAAACGCCGTCGGTTCTCGACGTTTTGTTTATATCAAAGACTATACAATACCAAGATGTTGCATGAGCGACCAAAAAGCTGTTCTATGGCGGGTCCTAACATTAGAACCCAAAAGGCACGAGGGAGCGCGCGGGGTTTCAATTCCCTTTTCGCCTGTACTTCGTCTCTACCGCGACCCCGCTGCCCATCGGTTTCGTCTGTTCGGCAATTGTATGGTTAGTGGTACAACGTTAATAGTAAATACAATTGTAGATTAACACTAATAATTATAAGCTAGCAGCAAGGTAAATACAAATGTAGGGTTATAATACTAAAACAACCTAACAGCTCGGCCATCCTGACAATTAGATCGCCCCCGATCGTAAATATGTAATTAAGAGTAATTTTAATTATATGTGTATATAACTAACTATTTAAGTAGGAGTCACTTTCACACTGATTACGCCAATCTGCCCATTTCCTTAATCGGCATGCCTCTATAATGCCCTCATACGGGATTTGGCTTATTTGGCAGTTTTCAATGTCATTTAACACATATCTGTCGTTCGGCAATACCTTTTTGATGATGTACGGACCCCTGTACTTCGGAACAAATTTTTTATTTGTACCTATTGTGGTGTCAATGTTTCTCATTACAACGAAATCGCCTTCCAAGAACTCAATATGATTTTTGTGATTCCTTTCAAAATACTCTTCACTCTTCTGCTGACAATGGGGGTGAAGCAGTTGCCACTTTCACGTGTTCTATATTATTTTCTAACAAAAATTTACTAAATTCTAATGATGTAAAACACGTTCCTCTATCGCTAATAATTCTACGTGGACGACTATAAAATTGAAAATACTTTGAAAAACATGTGTTGACTTCTTTAGTGCTTGTCGTATTTACAGAAAACAATTTTACAAATTTCGTAAAGGCGTCAATGATAACTAATACATGCTTCTTCTTTGATATAACAGCGGGAAGTGGTCCAAAATGGTCTACGTGTAAGGTGTCGAATGGGATTGGTCGCTTAGGAATATTGTGAAGTGTTCGATTGTTCGCATGTGTGGGGACTGAAAACATGATACAATTTAAACAATTTCCTATAAACAAATCGATTTTAGATCTTGTTGAGACAACGAGCTTTTTCGCTGACTATGATTGTTCAATAATTTCACAAATTATTAATTTCCGAAAACGTTATAAATTTTATTATAGGTACACAAAACACACAAAAGTGTGTTGAGGGTGGCCAAAGATGCCAGAGCCTTTTACAATAGTATTAGAGTGAAACACTTGGATGAGGCAAGCGAGCCGATCTCGAGCCAAAGTAATAGATTGGGGACAAAAGGGGTCTGTTCTCCAACTATATCAAGCGGTAACTGTTTGAGCAGGCGCAGCTGCTGACGGCTTAGCGACGGCATAGGAAAGAAAAGATAACAAGAGCGAGCATAGATAAGAATAGATGATTAAATGAGAGCATGTTGCTGAGCGAGCATAGATAAAGCTACGCTTACGTTACGTTAGTTTAGTATAATGACCAAAATAGAAAAGAAAGTGAATTGATAGGCAATAAAACAATGGTATAAAATTTACACTCGGGCTTCGCCCGAACATACTCCCCCCGTGGAAGGATCCATGCCTTTCACCTCATCTCGTAGAGGCAATAGACATAGTTTTGCAAGTGCTCTTCGGCTAACACCTGTAGCCATCCTGATCAAGGCGACTCGAGATACGCCGTCAGCTCCTGGGATGAGCTCGAGGATTCTCGCTAGAGGCCACTTCAGAGGAGGGAAGTTCTCGTCCTTAACAAGAACGACATCATTGACGTGAAGCTCAGGATTCCGGGTGCGCCACTTCGTTCTTTCTTGAAGACTGGTTAAATACGATTGGCGCCAGCGAGACCAAAAGATTTGCTGAAGCTGTGTGACCTTCTGCCAACGGTCCAAGCGATCGACGTTTAAATGAACCAAGTCAGGCTCCAAGAAGGTTGTGATAGGGGCGCCAACTAGAAAATGGCTGGGCGTGAGTACATCGAGATCTGCAGGGTTCTCTGAAAGAGGAAACAATGGCCTTGAATTAATGATTGCACAGATATTGCACGCGAGAGTGCGCAGCTCATCAAATCCAAGAAGCGAGGATCCGAGGGCACGTCGAAGATGATGCTTAGCAAGCTTGACTGACGCCTCCCACAATCCTCCAAAATGTGGCGATCTAGGAGGAATGAAACGCCAATCGATGCAATCGTTGAGACAAGCTTGATGCACGGCTTCTTGATGACTGTCGCTTAGGAATAGCGACTTAAGTTCCGCCAGTTCGTTCCGCGCTCCAACAAAATTTGTGGCATTATCTGACCAAATACGAATCGGTCTTCCACGGGTGCAAATGAAACGGCGAAGAGCAGAGAGGAACGCAGCTGTTGTAAGATCCTTCACAAGCTCGATGTGAACCGCCTTGGTGGAGAAGCATATAAAAATGCTCATGTAGCACTTTAGTGGGGGCCGGTTTCGAACTTCTGATTTATACAGGAACGGACCGCAATAGTCCACGCCGGTAACTAAAAATGCACGAGATTCGCTGACTCTGTCCACCGGAAGATCTGCCATTATTTGCTCGAGAGTTCGAGGCTTCACTCTAAAGCATCTGACACACTTTTGGATTACGTGTGCTACGGTCTTTCGGCCACCGATTGGCCAGTACGTTTGACGAATGATGGCTAATAGCGACTGGGGTCCAGCGTGAAGGTGCTTTTCGTGTAAGTGCCGTATCAGAGCAGAAGTGATGGAATGATTCTTGGGCAATATTATGGGATGCCGTGCTTCAAAGTCCAAGGTAGAGTTTTTAAGACGCCCTCCAACTCGAAGCAAACCGCAATCATCTAAAAATGGCGAGAGAGAGGCGATCGAGCTTGAAGCCTTGATGTCCTTTCGCGTTTCCAGGGCTCTTATTTCAGTGGATAGACGAGATTGTTGAGTAAGACGAATAAGCAGTTCGGTTCCCAAACGCAAGTCCTCCACAGTTATTCCAGACTTTCGTCGATGAATGAATTTGCATACATACGCAAAAATTCGTTGCATTTTGGGGAAGGAATTTACAAACTTTGATTCTTCCACCAAATATCTTGACGCGCAGTTTGTAATTAGTATGGTTTTTCGTGCCTCCAAAACCGGCTCTGGAAGAGCAGGTGTACTTGGCCATTGATCCTTACTGGCTGTCAAGTATGTAGGTCCATACTTCCAAAGATGAGAATTGATGAGCTCAGCTGGTAATGATCCTCGAGAAAGCATATCGGCAGGGTTTAGATCAGTTGGCACGTGCAGCCAAGACATTCCAGATGTGAGTTCCTGAATAACAGAAAGTCTATTAGCGACAAATACATTGAAGTTGGATGGTTGATTCTTGATCCAAGCCAAAACGACTGTGGAGTCACACCAGCAATAATAAGAGCAGTTGAAGTTCATCAAAGACACTTCATGCATAAGCTGAGCGAGTAGCGCTGCACCACATAATTCCAACTTGGGTATTGTGATAGTCTTCAGTGGCGCTACACGAGATCTGGAAGATAGAAGATTTGCCTTGACTCCATTGTCGCCTTGCGAAACAGCGTAGATGCAAGCTCCATAAGCACTCATGCTGGCATCACAAAATCCATGCATTTCAAGGTTGCTGCTTCGAAGGAATGATAGGCGCGGGAAAGAAATTTGTTGCATAGAGTCAAACTGCTGAATAAAGTTGATCCAAGTTGTGCGTAAGGAGACTGGCAGACTTTCATCCCAATGAAGCTTTTCTTTCCACAGCTGCTGTAGAAATATTTTTGCTTTAGTAATAACTGGCCCTATAAGTCCGAGTGGATCATAAAATCGTGCAATAGTTGACAATACAACTCGCTTAGTTGGTTTCGAAGGGACTTGATTGGGACAGAATGAAAATAATAGCTCATCCGAAGTGGGATTCCATGCTAAACCTAGCGTCTTGGTTACATCGCTGCCATCAGTAAATTTAACAAATGTTTCCCTATCTTCATAGGGTGTTTGATCGAGTACATATGTATCGTTGGAACACCATTTTCTGATCTTGAAATTTCCTTTGGCTAATAGTCCTGACACCTGGCGAATTATTTCCAGCACCTCATTTGTAGTATCTCCCCCCGTTAGCAAATCATCCACGTAAAAGTCCCGCAGCACAACTTCAGAGCCAATTGGATATGACGAACTCTCGTCTGCCGCTAGTTGGTGCATAGAACGGACGGCCAGAAATGCTGCTGGTTTCGTTCCATAGGTCACGGTATCCAGCTTGAATGTCCTTAGCTCCTCGAGGGGTGAGTCACGCCACAGTATGCACTGCAGAAAACTATCTTGGGGCGAGACACGGACGCATCTATACATTTTACAAATGTCACCAGTCAATGCTATACGAAAGGTACGAAATCGAAGAAGAGTCGTAACTAACTTTGGCTGAATTGTTGGGCCTGACATCAATATATCGTTGAGGGAATATCCTGTAGATGTACAAGCGGATCCGTCGAAAACTACTCGGAGTTTTGTGGTGGTTTTGTCTTCTCTTAAGACGCAGTGATGAGGAAGAAAAAATTTGCATTGTTTAAGTGCGTCACTTTTGACAGGGGACATGTGATTCAAATCGACGTATTCCTTTATAAATGCGGCGTATTGGGCCTTGAGAAGCGGTTTGCGAACCAACTTGCGCTCTAGATTGAGAAATCTGCGATAGGCTTGTTGATAAGAATCTCCAAGAAGACTGTCACTCAGCTTTAAAGGCAATTGAACGCAATATTCGCCACTTGGAAGCCGACCGCAATGTTTTTTGAAATGTTCCTCGCAAGCAATTTCCTCCTTTGTTGCTTCTGTAGCGGGACCGTGGCAGTTTTCCACTTCCCAGAACCTTCGCACTAGCTCATCCAAACCAACGGTAGGCGTTTGACTCAATTCCGTCGAACTAGAGGCAGCTAGGAGCACTGAGCTGCGGGAGTACTGACCTCCACCTGTGACAACCCAGCCGAGACGGGTTTTTTGTATTATAGGAAGTCCCCTCTCCAATTTGATCTGTCCAACGCATAAAATGTCGTAAAATAAGCTGGCTCCAATAAGTACATCGATGCGCTGAGATTTGTTAAAGTGTGGGTCAGCAAGGCTGATATTGGATGGCATTTCCCATTTGGATACATCAAATGAAGAAGCAGGCTGGTTTCCTGTTATACGTGGAGCAACGAGAGCTGTGAGACTCGTGAAGTAATCGGAAGTCCTGGATTGAATGACCAAATTAACTGAACCTTCCGTGTGAAATGCAGAATCAGCGCCGATACCCGATACTGATACCGACCCTTTGGCTCGTTTCAGCTGAAGCCTCTGAGCAAAGCGAGAGGTTATTAAATTAATCTGAGAGCCTGAATCCAGAAGAGCCCGGCAAGGAAGAAGATCACCAACTCGACTCTTTATCATAATGACTGTCGTGGCTAGAAGCACTACGTCTGAGCTAAGATTCTGAGCAGGAGGCGAGCATGGTGATGAAGCGGCAACAAGAGAACTTGAAAGATTGGGGCCTGGGCATAAGTCTGTCTGAATAGGAGACGTAGTAGCGTTTGCAGGTTCCGTGTTAACTGACGTAGGCAGCGGATTGTTGATATGTAAAAGGGTATGATGCTTTTCACCGCATGTGCGACAAGAGCCTGAACTGCAGGAGGTATTCCGATGTCCCTTCTTCAAACAGTTGAAGCAAACTCTAAGCTTCCTTGCCTCTCTAAGACGCAAAGATGGCGAAAGGTTTCCAAAGCGAGTGCAGCTGTAAATGTTATGCCCTTTATTATCACAGAACACGCATTCCAATACGATTGTATTTGTAGCAACAAGACTGTGTTTTGAATGAGTGATTCGTTTATGTTTTCCAACCTGACTGCTATGGATTTGAATCGACATAGCTTGATCCATGGTCTCCATGGCTTGACATCTCCTCTCCAAAAAAGCCGAAAAATGGTCCCATGTTGGTATGACGTTAGGGGGTGACAGCTCCTCCCATTTGGTCCTGGTATCAGAGTCGAGATACTTGTATGTGGAGTTAACGATGATGCATCCAGCTATTTCCTCCATGGTACCCATCGATCTAAGCGCTCTCATGTGAGAATGAAGCTTGTCCGATAAAGTACGTAGCTTTGTAGTTGACCCATCTTCAACCTTCTCATGCCTCAGAATCTCAGCGACGTGTGCCTGAAAGATTAAACGTTTATTATTGAAACGATTGTTTAAAATGTACAATGCAATATCATAATTGCTCTCCGATACTTCCAAAGAGCGAACAGCCTCCAGGGCAGGTCCATCCAAACATGAGCGCAGGTGCTGGAACTTCTCAATCTTTGATAGAAAGGGCTCCTGATCTATTACTGTGCTAAACATCGAGTAAAAGCCTGCCCACTCAGTATAACCTCCACGGGGTGGGAAGTTTAATGTCAGGAATATGATATCGTGACCGTACATTTCCGGAGGCAGTAACGTTGAGCTCTGGTCGTATCGTTGAGTGATGCGGCATGTTCTGGGTAGTCCTGCGGAGTGCTGAGCGAATACGAACTTCGATTTCCATCGCCAAATCGTCAAAATTGTTGCTTAAGTCGCTGCCAATTTCGCTTACATCAAGCTCTTCTAAATTAGAATGAGTAACATTAAATGAGTCGGACATTTTTTCCAAGAATTTTAAATGAACACTTAGCGCATCTTCACTGATTGGGTTGTTTTCATCATTCAATATCGTCTCTCGAAGTGAAACGGCTTTTTTGTATATTGAGAGTGCCTTTAGTTTGTAAAAAGACACCCTGTTTTCCGGCACGTCATTAGACTCATCCATTTTCGACAGGCAGCAGCGAGCAAAGCACAAAGAAGAATCGAAGAACCAACCGTTTGATTTTTTTTTTGGTATGCAAGCGCAAGTGCAGCGAACCCGAAGCCGCTAATGCACGTAGCTGTATTAGTGCTTGTAAGCAAGCGCGCGACGAAATGGGAACTAACCGCTTCGCGTTCGAACAGTTATGTTTAGCGGATAATTTTCACTGTTTATAATTGTTTATCTCCAAATTGTTACTGACGATCACGTCGGGGTCACCAAATGTTGAGACAACGAGCTTTTTCGCTGACTATGATTGTTCAATAATTTCACAAATTATTAATTTCCGAAAACGTTATAAATTTTATTATAGGTATTTTGTGTGTTGAGGGTGGCCAAAGATGCCAGAGCCTTTTACAATAGTATTAGAGTGAAACACTTGGATGAGGCAAGCGAGCCGATCTCGAGCCAAAGTAATAGATTGGGGACAAAAGGGGTCTGTTCTCCAACTATATCAAGCGGTAACTGTTTGAGCAGGCGCAGCTGCTGACGGCTTAGCGACGGCATAGGAAAGAAAAGATAACAAGAGCGAGCATAGATAAGAATAGATGATTAAATGAGAGCATGTTGCTGAGCGAGCATAGATAAAGCTACGCTTACGTTACGTTAGTTTAGTATAATGACCAAAATAGAAAAGAAAGTGAATTGATAGGCAATAAAACAATGGTATAAAATTTACACTCGGGCTTCGCCCGAACAGATCTCATATTCGGGAACCAATAATGTCTTAAGATTTCTTTCATACATTTCTCAGTTCCTAAGTGACATAAGTTTTCGTGAACTCTTCTGATTATTTGCGTTTCCATTTCAGCTGGGACATAAAACAGCTCAACGTCGTTCTCACCTATTTTATAAACAATTCCATCGCTCAATGAAAATTTCTTAACAGGTCCATGCTCCAATTGTTCTTTTAATTTTCCTATATGGTTGTCCCTGTTTTGTGTTATCTGAAGCTGAAGATTAATGTCGTCGCACTCAATCACGGAAACTATTCGGTCTTTGTTATCACTTTCATGAATTGTCACTATTGGTTCATATTCAAAATCTTGATTAAGCGCTGAAGGATATCTACTTAAGGTGTCCACATGGGACATATATTTTCCACTACGATGTTTTAAAGTGTAATTATAATTTGCTAGCTCTATGGCCCATCTGGCGATATTTGAATGAAGACGCCCCTTTCCTAAACATAAAACTACTGAGTTACAATCTGTTATAATTCTAAACGGAATCCCTTCTAAATAAATTCGAAATTTCCTCAATGTATAGATCACAGCTAACGTTTCCAGCTTGAAACTTTCGTATCTTGCCTCTAGTTTTGTCGCTCTCTGTGAAAAATATGCTGTTGGGTGAAACTTATTGTCATCTTGTTTCTGCAACAAAATTCCACCAAAGCCTTCACTACTTGCATCACAATGCAATTCTGTTTTTCGATTTGGATTATACAGAGCTAATACTGGTGACGAAATCAGTTTTTCTCGAAGATATTCAAAAATTTGTATGCATTTGTCTTGAAGCTCAAACTTAGTTCCAGGTTTTGTAAGTTCTTGTAATGGTTTTGCTATTCTTGAGTAAGCAGGGATGAAACGCCTAAAATAAGAGAATAATCTCAAAACCTTTTGCATTTCATGGCGATCTTTTGGCAATGGCAGATGCTTAATGGTTGCTGTGTGCTCACAGTTTGGGCTTATTCCCCTACCAGAAAGGGTATATCCCAAGAACTCAATACTTTCATAATTAAATTGACATTTACTAACCTTAATTTCTAGTCGATATTCTGCGAGAATTCTTAAAACTCTACTTACTGTTATAAGATGTTCGTTCAACGACTTGGAACCTATAGCGATATCGTCCATATAAACTACTGCATTACCTTCGCGAATTAATGGTTGTAAAATGAAATTAAAAAATTTCATAAATACTGCTGGTGCATTCATAAGCCCAAAAGGCATTCTTGTGTATTCATTTGTCCGCTAGGTATGACAAATGCTGTATACTGCACCGAACTTTCTGCTACTTTTACTTGGTGATAACTGTGTTTCAAATCTAAAAGTGTAAAAATTGTGTTCCCTTCTAATCTCTCTAAGCAGTCGTCTATTAGTGGCAATGGATATCCATCACGAATGCAAATCTTATTAAGCTGTTTGTAATCTACACACATTCTTTTTTCCCCTGATTTTTTCTTAGCTTATACTATTGCAGAGCTGTAAGGCGATTTACTTTCTCTTATGAAGCCTTTTTTCAATAGTTCATCTATTTGGGTATCTACTTCCTTCTTCTCCTGATATGAAAGTCTTCTCGGAACAGTGCGTACAGGTTCTTCTGATTTAAGTTTGAGATTCATTTCGTAGTTATGTTGGAATGTTAGTTAAGTCTGAATAGTTAAGTTTTATCAATTCCATGAATTTACTACGTTCTTTATCAGTTCGCTTTGGGTCGATATTATAGCTGTCCTCTTCTTTTGTTATTTCAATACTATATATATACGGTATATCTAAGTTGGTTCTTTCTAATGATTCACTTGCCATATGCTTTTGCTCGTTATCTTTCAATAAAAGGTCAATGTTATTACAATTCAATTGGACACTAATCTTATTCTCATAATTTTCATCCTTCAATAATCCATTATTATTGATATCTGATAACATCATCTCACTGTCTCTATTTGTCAATACTACATTTTCAATTTGGTCACTCTCAATGTTCACTAATACTCTATTTTCATCTAAGTCACTGTTCACTAATACTCTATTTTCATCTAAGTCACTGTTCACTAATACTCTATTTTCATCTAAGTCACTGTTCACTAATACTCTATTTTCATCTAAGTCACTGTTCACTAATACTCTATTTTCAATTTCATTTTCAAAAATTAATTTTATTCCATAATTTTCAAGGAAACTGCGCCCCAGAAGGACATTATACGAAATATAGTTGTTTGGTACAACGAAAAATATAAGTTCTTTTTCAATGTTATGAAAAACTAAATTGACAATTATTTTTCCAAAAATGCTTATTCTCGAGCCGTTAACTCCAAAATACTCTGTCGGTCTTAGTACACCATCAAAATTTTCATAAGGTATCGCCGAGCGCTGCATCAAATTAATAGCGCTACCGGTGTCCAACATGCCAGAAAGAAATTTAATTTGATACCTGCGTTTTATATCAGTGTAAAAATATACCCCTACCTGATTAACAATAGGAACAAAAATATTGTTCTCCTCTCTGTCGTCCATCGGCGGGTTGCTGGCTGTACCCACGGATCGCTGGGTTGACATAGGCTTCTGTTGGCAATCCTTCACCTGGTGCTGCATGGATCCACACTGGAAACACGATCCCTTCTCCCGCTTAGGTGCGGGACACGATGAAGCATAATGGCCATGTGATGAACAATTATAGCAGCGCCCCTGGTTCCGGTCATTTCCGGAAGCGGTTATCCCAGTGCGCCTAAAATTCGTCTGGGTACTCTTCCTCAAAGCCTCGTATTGTCGAGCTAGCTCCTTAAGTTTTCCGATGGTCGACGCTGAATACAATAAGGCGATACTGGAAGATCGATCACGAAAACCATCAATGATGAACTGCACTGTCAATTTCTCTTCGATGTCGGCACGCATAGCAATTTCTTCCATGCGAAGAATATATCCCATTACGGAGTTTTTCCCCGGGTTGAAAAAGGTTTCCTTCAACAGGAGTACCACGTCGGCAGTTGAATTGCTGCGGCCAAAAGTTTTTAGGAAGTTTCCTTTAAACTCGTCGTAAGTCTTTGATTTGTCGACACGCATGAACAAGTCCGCCTCTGTTCCCGCCTTCATCAACATGCGCACACAACGAAGCTTAAAATTGCTGCTTTCGTTCACGCCTCCTCAAATCCGTTCAAAATTCAAGACCCATTCAGAGGCTTCATCATTTTCACTGGCAGAAAAAGGGGCAATAAGTTGCTTGACCATTCGGATGTCATCGGTCACATAGTTGTCCATTACCATTAAGGCAGCCAGTTTCTTCATTTTCTCAGCAACCCTTATTGCGGCGTCAAGTAATTCTTCTTTCATATCGTCGATCTGCTCATTTTCAGACACTTTTTCCTCCGATTCAATATCCGATTTATTCACCAGACTTTCAGAAACTTCGTCCATTCCACCACTTATGGCAAGCTTGCGAAGTTGCCTTAGTGTTGCGCTGGCTGGAAAAATGATCTCCTTCTCCAGCAACCACTCTACAATTTTTTCTTTGTCAATGTTTGCCATGGTTTCCTCAGCCATTTATAAAATGTGGAAAATACTCGTTGTCGGGGATGCCAGTAGACAAATACTTATGTAGGCAGATTCTTTAAAGGGCTACGATCCCACTTCTGAAGTTATTGGCGCAGAAAATCCACGGATGTTTTATACTTTTTAAGATTATTATTTCACTTTATTTTCTCCAACCTCTCCGTCTTGTCGATACAGCAAAAGTGGCCATTGAACCCAGCTCCGATCTCTAGTTCTCTTCCGATCTAGTTCTCGCATAGTTCTAGTTCGCAGAACTAGAACTATCGGATGATTATTCATATCGATACTTATTCAGATACTTACGATATTTCGTACAACGTTAATAGTAAATACAATTGTAGATTAACACTAATAATTATAAGCTAGCAGCAAGGTAAATACAAATGTAGGGTTATAATACTAAAACAACCTAACAAATTATAAAAATTATCTCGCGAAGGAAGCTGGGATTCATCAAATTTTTCAAAACTATCCAAATAATCATAGGGAAATCTTCCCTTTCGTCGATCATGTCAAATTTTTCACCTTGATATTTAGTTTTCAAAATTTTAAAATTCGCTATGTTCATATAACTAGCGAGTTTTTCTAAGCTTGAATTTAAAAATCTATTTGAATCTATATATCTGATGAAGACAAGATTCATCGTGCTTACAAATTTGAGTTAACGAAATATATACATAACTCTTTATTTCAAGGAATGGGTCTTAGTTCATCTTTTATTGACGTAACAAATAAATGTATATCATAACGAGACAAGTTATGAAAAACTACCGGGAAAAAGGGATCGCTTAATCTAAATGTCCGTTTACACAGCTTATGAATAGGACCTACATATTGTCCTGTAAACTGATCAAAGAATTTTTCTCGATTATCATCTGAAATTTGTTTCTCGCAGGCATAGCAAACGCCGTGATCCTGGTAATCCTCATCCCAAATGTTAAACTGGTAGTTTGTTTTTTTTATAGAACTTCCAGTACTTCTCATAAAGTCCATCGGTTTTCATCCTAAATGCTTGACAAAATTTTTGGATACAATCCGGTCCTGAAATAACGAAATCATAATGTTTATGAGTTTATTGCCTTTGCTGGAATGTGAAAATATTTACCTTCGTATTGTATTTATGTACAATATAAAATGATGCTGCACATGCTGCTCTGTGCCATAGTAGTTGGTGATTTTGATGGATCATTAAGATTTATATGGTCATTTTCCAGGATACAAAGCAGCAACTTTTCCACACTCTTTAGTGTCATGTACTATAAAATTGCAAGCAGTTCTCGCAAAAATATGCAGTATTATGGGATTTACTATGTTGTGAATAACATAATTTTCTCATGCACGTTATATATGCATAATGCATCATTTGCATATTATCACTATTAATTCCAAGCAAGTTTATGTGGTGAGTCCGAATTTGCTTAGTCCTCACTGTGGGTCCCACAACGTTTTTTCCATTCTCATCGACTTCATAAATATTGATGCTAAAATCCTCATTTGCTGATTCGAATCGCTTGATTCCGGAAAAATGTAATCTTACTCCTTCATAATAAATTATGTCTTGCCGTATATTTCTCGGTATTTAAATTAGACATTTTGCCACATTTTTAGAAAACCAGCAAACACAAGTATTTAATTGCGACCATTAGGCAAATCAAGGAGAGCAGAAAAATGAATGGAATTATATGAATATATGAATATAATAAAGATATAAGAAAATTAATATTAATACATAGAAAAATCAAAATCCGACAAAATTATCGAAGCAGCGTGGTAAATAAAGAACATTGACATTGTTTTCACAGAACCTGTGCCAGGAGAACAGCCAATATCGCGCAAGTACATGAATTATTAATTACTTTGTGCACAATGCACAATAGCTAAAGAAATGTTGATTACATTTAAAAGTAAGTTATCGATTTGAAAGTTAAAAATCCATGTACACTAACATGTATTTTGTTGTTTATATTTCAGAAGAATTTTATTATTTAGAAAAAAAAATTTGATGTGTTATCAGAAACATTGGCGGAGGCGGTGGCTCTTCTCAAGCTACCATGAAGTTCCAAATGCCATGAAGTTCCCGATAGAGTCGACGATGGAGTTGGAGCATTTCAACTCTATCATAACTCCAGAGCTCACCGATTTCTATGTGAAGTTAGTTGTTATTTTTTCATTATTTTCTTTTATTAGATAAACAAATTACGGAAATTAATGGGGACGAGCCGATCAATGGTATGCAGTTTGAAAAATGTGCTGGACGAGAAGCTCATTTTAGAATACAACTAAAATGGTGCTTCGGCGAAGAGCTCGCTAAAAAATTTTTAAGAGTTTTGCAATGTCCTGGAATGCAGGTCTAAAAATAACTTTAAAGAACATAATAATTAATTAATTAATTTATCCACATATTTTTTCAGCGGCGGTGAAGATGAAAATACCCAACGAGCGAGCAGAAAAAGTGATTCGGAAGGCTATTCACAACATTAAGAAAAGTAATTTTCAGAAGAGCTCACGAGCCTAAAAATACAAAGCTCTGGCCTCCTAAGAAAATAATTAATAATAGTTTTTCATAAATAAAGCTAACTGGAAAAATAAATGCATGATTTTTCGACAAAAATCATCGTTTATTAAGTGCATGATTCGTCGGGAAAAATCATCACTTATAAAATGCTTGAATTTCGGCAAAAATCATAGCTTATTAAGTGCATGATTTTTTGGCTCCTATCGCCCTCCTATCTCTCTCTAACACACACGTATCATAGCCGGCTTTGCTTAGCGCAAAACATTAGCACCTACATAGATCTCAGAGACTAAAAGAGCTAGAGCAAACAAATTTGCTATCCACAATACTATGATTTCGATACTGAGCTATCAAAACATCGCCCCACCCTCTTCCGCCCCCGCAAAGGACGAAAATCGGTGGTATCCACAGATCTCAGAGACTATAAGTCCGAACTGTAGAGCTCTCACTGCTACAAAACTATTTATAATATTTCACTGTTACAAGTTTATTTCTTTTTGCTCACTGTAGAGTGCTCACTGCTACAAGTATGTTTTCAAATTTCGCCCCACCCCCTTCCGACACCACAAAGGACGAAAATCTGTGGCAACCACAATTTTGAAAATAGAAGAAAATTAAAAACGCACAATTACAGAGAATGGCCATATCTACCAGATTGCCGAATCTTGCCGAATTTGACCGCGACTCGACTCCTACTACATAAACTTTAAAAATGTAGAATCCCGTGACTCTACAGGGAGCTAACTCCGAAAACAACAATATGCCTATTCAGAGCCTAAACGAAACGGCACAATCATACCTAGGGCGTACCCGAAAGTTCTAGGGGCTTTCGTCTGTGTGTTCCAAAAATATCGCGGGCGTGAGGTCTTGAGATAGTAGTCGACCCACAAAATTCTGTACCCACCCTTCCCTTATTTACAGTTGTGAGAAGGTTCTGGAGATCCCTATTATTCTCACCCTACCCCATTACGTCACCATGTCACTGGGAAATTAGAAGTCTATTCCATATTCATTGCTAACAAAATTTAATATATTTCTCGGTACTTAAAACTAGACATTTTGCCACATTTTCAGAAAATCAGCAATCACAAGTATTTAATTGCGACCATTAGGCAAATCAAGGAGAGTAGAAAAATTAATGGAATTAAAAAAAATGGGGCTTAATCCTAAAGGATAAAGAGGAAAGTTATAGATCTATGTATATATGAACGAGAGGGTATATGAATATAATAAAGATATAAGGAAATTAATATTAATACATAGAAAAATCAAAATCCGCCAAATTATCGAAGCAGCGTACGTCAGACCAGCGATCCGCAATGAAAATCTAAAACGAAATTAAATTAAAACTTTTTAACTGTTTTTTTTTTTTTTCTTGTTGCTTAGTGTATTTTTCGGTAAGGTTTCAATGCATTAGAGAAATTCATGGAATGCGAGCAATGCAAGCTTAAAGCAGAATTGGCAACTACGAGAACGAAAAGCTTCGAGTGTGTTTTTAACGCAATCGTTGCTCTCTCTTATCAGCAGCGGTTGGCCGCTGCGCATGCCTTTTAGAATTTTACGAATGCCGACGCAAAGCAGAAAAGGGAAATTGGGTCACTTACAGCTTCAGTACAGTGGTCCCTCGCTGAAAGGCGCCTTTCGTTTTGAAGCTGTGGAAACAGCTAAAAAAGGGGGGGATATTTGAAAGGTTTGGGGTATTTTTTTCTATTTTTGTTTTGTTTTTGTTGTTACTATTATAAACCTTTTTTTTCATTTTCAACCAGCAAAATAAATTAAGTTTTGGGAACTTTCGCGTTCACGGCTATCGAGGCAGGACTGCCTCGGAGTTAATGAAAGTAACATAGGAATAGCAGGGCTCAGAAGGAACCAAAAAAGAAGGAAAATGGAAGCTACACTATGCTACAAAATATTGGACCGGATCTCTATGCCCTCTATGCACCACACTACAAGGCGCATGGGGCCTGCGCGTAGGTTATGTATGGCCAATAACCATACAGTATATACATACATAGATGTGCCAGTTCATACAACGAAAGCGTCACACACTGGCTAGCGCGTTCAGTACCCCAGAGTGACGTCATCATGAGAGAGAGAGCGCAGAGAGAACATCTTTGCATGTGTTAGTGCACACGCAATATGTTTCGACAAAAATATGTGATTGTATGCTTTTTCAGATTTTTTGAACTCTCTCAGGTCTGGTTCTGTTTTGCCACCAGCATGTTTTAGTGTATGGGTGCACATGCATTCTCACGTACTTTGCGTGTGTGTGTTTACTATTGCTGGCCGCTAGAACTGAAATTTGAGTTTGATTCTTGTTTTGGGTCTTTTGATGGTCTGACCTACCGCCACAAAATAAATGAAGAATGGGCAGGGGGTGGGGTATGGTACACTAGGGCGCGGGAAATAAAATAAAAGCTGTTATTTGTTTGATTTATACCACAACATTATTATAATAATATAATTTATTTATTTATTTATTTCAAACAGGATTATTATAAATTATAAAAATTATGCAATTATGCAAATTATGCAAAATATAATTGCACATTTATTTCCTTATCTTAAGCAGGTTTATTATAAATTATAAAAATTATGAAAACGCCGTCGGTTCTCGACTTTTTTGTTTATTATAACTAAAACAATGATGTATCTAAATATACAATATAAGAAAATATAGATACATATATACTTAAATAAATATGCATAAATATAAATGGAATTGGTTTTACATATATTTCAAATCAATTGTCAATTGCGCGCTTACCTACAGGAATCTGAAAAGCAAAAATTTAGATGCCGGTCGCACCTTGAATACTCTCATGGACAATACCCATACATTTTCTAATTCAATTAAAAAGACAACATTAAGACAACAGTAATTTTACCCTCATGCAATATACGAATGTAATAATCTTTAATATTTATGTACATAAGATATTTTATGACATGCTATGCTATGACATGCATCGATAATTGGCACAAGGTTATTGCATGCGATATGCCCGAGCACCATAGCAATAACCTAACCTGGATCTGTACTGTCCAGCCGCAACCGTTACAATATGATAACGCACACAGACAACTATGAATTGCTGAGGAGAATAGAAATGCTTAAAGAGGGCGAGAATATTTTGACTATAGAAAAATTGCAAATTGTTAGGAACAAAATCATGGAAAACGTCAGTAAGGCATATCACACCAATAAGAGTATAGTCTCACAATGTATGTTACGTTCGAAAACGTCTTTAGGCGAAACTTTGCCCAAAGTAATAAGATCAATGTATTTAATGCAAAACTAGCTCCTAAATTCTTTAAGGCAACTGTAGTTCGAAAGTTTGGTAACCACTGTTATGAATTAGAAGAAGATGGTAAACTGATAGGAAAGTTCCATGCCAAAGACCTACAGAAATGCGTAACTTAAAGGATGACCGTTTTTCAGCTTATTTTGAGCAAGTAGAACAGCTTAAAAATAACCTGTGATGTGATGGCAAATATTTGGATTGACTTATTTTTGTGCACATTGCTGTAGCTTATCTGCAAGCATTGGAATAAATGGGAATAAAGAGAAAGCTTTTGACGGGAGAGCGAGCTTTGAGTTATCGTGGTGGGTTTATGGCCTTGTGCTTTAGAGCGTGCGGTTAGAATGGGATCAAGAGACAAAATCAAAGCTCATGCGTTGGATCATTCGATCCATACAACTGAATTGTGAAAGGGAAGTTTGGTGGAACGGCAAGATAAAAGAAAAGAAAAGGTTATACACGTGTTTAACAAAAAAAATGGGGAGCGTTGTGAGTTGCTGACTGCAACTCTACATTTATACCCGATACTTAGTCAGTATGGCTCTTTTCCGGCAGACGCCGCTAATATTAAACGACACGACAAAGAGTGCGTGCGAGAGAGACAGAAAATCAGTCTGAACGTGTCGTCGGGCGCTGCGTAGCCAATGCAAATTGATTTGTAGAGCAACGATGTTTTGGATCCAGACTTCTGTGATAGACATATCACTGCTACAAAAATATTTCAAAACTTTGCCCCGGCCACTTCCGCCCCCACAAAGGGTGAAAAAAACAATTTAATTTTTTCTCGCCCTGTCTCTCTCGAACACACACGTAGCATAGGCGGCTTTGCTTAGAGTAAAACATTAGCGCCTAGATCTCAGAGACTATAAAAGCTAGAGCAACCAAATTTGGTATCCACACTCCTAATATATCGGACCGAGACGAGTTTGTTTCAAAATTTCGCCACACCCCTATAACTGTAGAGTTGCGGTGTCCGCAGCAACGTTCCCCCTCGTTAACTTTCAAATCGATAACTTACTTTTAAATGTAATCAACATTTTTTTAGCTATTGTGCATTGTGCACAAAGTAATTAATAATTCATGTATTTGCGCGATATTGGCTGTTCTCCTGGCACAGGTTCTGTGAAAACAATGTCAATGTTCTTTATTTACCACGCGCATAACACATATTATTAATTATTTAAACACTGCACTTACCTGATAATAATAATAATCACAGCACTTAATTTCGCTTCGTTTTCGCACAATTTGACGATTGGAAATAGAAAATGAAAAGTGAAGAAAGAACGAGGGGGAACGTTGTGAGTTGCTGCGGAGACCGCAACTCTAAATTTATACCCGATACTTAGTCAGTACATATGTATGTATCGGGGCTGAGGGACAGGGGGCTCTTCTTCTTGCAATTTTTTTTAAACCTCGAGCGCAGTGAGTCGTGGTGTTGTCTCTCTCTCTAAAGCCAATGAGCAACCTGCCGAGCACATTCTTGTCTCTGCTTCTCTCAATTCTCGCATTGACCGACACAGCATTTTCAGATTTAATTGCTCTCCTTCCTCAATTCCTTTTTGATGTCGCTCTCTCAAATACAAAATTATTTTGCAAATATTAATTTGCAAATAGCTGCACTGTTTTTGCACCAAATTAACACGCGATTTCAATGGCGAACAGCGCGTGATCTCGCGGCAATTATGATATATTTTCCACTCAGTCAGTCGTCACCACAACATGGATCATGTTGTGATCGCTGGTATCCCATTCCTTCACTTTGTAACGAACCTGCTTTTTGGGCTCGCTTGAGTTTGCTGGGCTCGCTCAGCGGTCGGCAGATTCGCAGCAACGTATTTTTATTGTTGCCCCCAACGACAAATGATAAGACTTTCCTTTTCCTTTTATTTGATTTTCGCTTTATTCGCAATTCTATTAGGACTTAGGGCTAGGTGTTACAGTTTATCTTAATTACCGATCTCCACCACGCGGGGGCTCTCGTCGGGTGTGGCAGCGTCGAGGCTATTGATTGGGGCAAGTTGACCTCCGCTATTGCTTTGGTCCGCCACTCGAATCCGCACTCCACGTCTCGCACTCCCCTCCTAGCTTCCGCCGGCGTACGGGGATCTTCACTTAACTTAGACTTACTCTGGGGGGCAGGCGGGGCCTGTCTGCCTGCTGCTACACTTCACTACACTTCTTTGTTTCGTACCGAGTATCACTCTTGCGTTTCGACCGGGTTTCAACGTGCGCGCGCGCGCGCTTACTTATCCGCGGGAAAAGAGACCCGCTTTGACGCCGCCGCCTCCTTTTATAGCCCCTTGCCAGGCCCCGGCTCGGCGTCGGTAGTTTTCCATCGCCGTCTCCTGGTTTCCACGGCCTTCGTAACGGGGCCTGGCCGGCGGCGTGATCCCGTGCCCTTATTTGGTCATGCGCCAGATTACTGCTGGCCCGATCCCGCCGTTTCCTTTGCCTCTCTTGTGTCTCTCTCTCCGAGAGCAGGGCACTTCCCCTCTCGAGGCCCTTGGCCTCTTCGCCGCGTCCGGATAACCGTGGGCATCTGGCCTGACCTTCGCCTTATCCGGCCGGCCGTCAGCTTTTATCCGACTGTGCTTTTGGTCGCACTCGGCCTGTGGGAACCATGGTTCCTCACACCCCCCTCTTTCTTCCCGTAGCGGAATACTTCCGTTTTCCGCGATCTCGGGATGGGGTGGGCTTTCCTCATTCAAACGGCCCGAAGTTGCGCGCGCCCTTTGTTGTACCTGGGATCGCCGGCGTTCTGGCGCCCTCTGGCGCCTTGGCTCGGGGGCGCTGTCAGCCCTTGCACTTTTCTGGCTGGCGCCGACTCCCGCCTATCGATAAGGTGTAGGGGCGCTTCTGCGATCCACTCGATACTTCCCCCCCTAGTCGATATTCCGTTTTCTTCTTTTCTTTGTTTTCTCTTTATTCATATTCTCCCGCGTGTTCTGCCCTTTTTTCCTTTTGTGTTTCTTCTGCCCCCCCCCCCCCCTTTTTCTTCTCTTCTCCGTCTTCCTTTATTTTTGTTCTCGGAATACCTCCGTGCGCGTGGCCGACATGGCGATGCGGTAACGCGTACCTCGCTCGCTTACCAATTTTTTCACCCGTCTACCCACGAGGCGTATCTGGGCCTGTGCGCGGCTCACTGCCGCCGGCCACTCCTCCCGCGGGATCGCCTTCCAGTGGCCCGTGGCTGCCGGTGCTGAGCTCTGCCGCTGCAGGGCCGGCCGCTTGGGTCTTGCCTGGGGCTCCGGGCAGGAGGCCTGCCTCTTCAGTGTTGGGCGCTCGACCGCCCCCGACCTCTCCGGCGCGGGCCACACCCACGGACCGCGTTCCCACGCCTCGACCTCCGCGTGTTCCGTCGCCTCCGCCGTCGCCGCCTCCGCCGTCGCCGCCTCCGCCGTCGCCGCCTCTGCCGTCGCCGCCTCTGCCGTCGCCGTCGCCGCCTCCGCCGTCGCCGCCTCCGCCGTCGCCGCCTCTGCCGTCGCCGCCTCTGCCGTCGCCGCCTCCGCCGCCTCTGCCGTCGCCGCCTCTGCCGTCGCCGGCGCGGGATCCGATTTGGGGTTTCTCCTCCGCGGGTCCCTGTCGTTGCTGCCGAGGGGGCTCTCCTCCCACACCCGGGCGCCGGTCTCTGGCTGAGTCTCGCACGGGGCGGGCCCCGAGGCCCACGTGATGTGCAGGGTCTGATGGTGCCACACCATCCCCTGGCGCACGGCGGTCCTCACCTCCTGTGACACGTATGGCCCGATTACGGCCGCCTCCGGTCCCCTCCATTGTGGCTGCTGCTGCCACTGCCCGTTCTCTTGCTGCTGCTGCTGCTGCTGGCGCTGCTGATGTTGGTGCTGCTGCTGCTGCTGCTGCTCCTTGGTTTGCGGTGGCCGCCTCTCGGAGCCCTCTTCGTCCTCGGCTGGTGGCGTAGGCTGCCACAATTCGCCTTCCTCCTCCTCGGCCTGTTGCAGTCGCCGCTGCCATTCGGCCTCGGGATTCGAGGCCCGCTCGCCCCTGGCCGGGGACTGCATCGGCGGCCGTACCACTCGGAATGGCGGGGGTGGCGGCGCCTCGTCGCTCTCGTGGCCGGGCTCCTCCTTCCTGGTGGCCTTTCTCTCCTGTCGCCGCCGCGCCTCCAGCCGCTCGTCCCTCCGCCGTCGGATCATTCGCGCCGCCTCCAGCACCCGGTGGATCCGGCACTTCTCCTCCGCCGTCGCCTCCTGGAACTTCCGTTTTAACGCCTCGCCCCGGTCGCGCATGGTCCGCGGCCTTCTCACGCTGGCCTTCTCCTGGGCGGTTGGGGCGCGTGGACCGTCGATGCAAATCACATCGTCCTCGATCTCCCCGGCCCCCTCGTCTGAGGATACCGTCGGTGACACGGAGTCGTGGCCCGACGGCGCCGGAGATACTAACGGCGAGGCCAACAGCTGGAGGAACTGGGAGCCATCGCACCAATCCTCCTCGTCGCCACGCGAGAGCACGGACGCCCGACGCTGACGAGAAGCCTCGGCGCGGTAGCCCCCCTCCCCCACTATCGCCTGCTGCTCCTCCAAGAAAGCCCTGAGGTCTTCCATCTTCTTCTTCCCGTCCTCGTGGTTGAGCCGTTTCGTCTCCATTTTTTTTCTCTTTTTTTTTTTTCCTGCTGTGCTTTCTCCTTGTTGATAATTACCTTCAAGTGTCCGCCGTTCCGTCTTCCACCCGCGTTGCATTACCAGTCGTTCCCTCTAACGGTGCCGGTGCGTCGGGTTCGGTCTCTCTTGCCTGGTTCTAACGGTTGTTACGTATGTGCTCATGGCTTGTCTCTTTACCGGCCGCGCTCTCTAACGGCATCTTTCCCCTGGTTGGGTGAGTACCGACGCGCTCTCCGCTCTCTATCCGGCTTCGCCTTGTCTTTTTTTTTTTGGATACTGTTGTGTTCTCGCCGCGTTCTGTGTTGGCTGACGGATAATATTTTTTTTCATCTTTGATGGACCCACCCCCTTCCCATTTGTGCGTACGTACATTTGTTTTCTGTATATATATATTCTCCTTTTATTTTAATTACAATCTACTTCCCTGCTACCGTCGCCCTGTTCTTCCTCCCGTGCTGATTGGACCCTCCTTGGCCTGGGTGAGTTCTCCCGACCCGGATGCCTTTTACTTAACCCTTTCTTCCTTTCCAGCTCGCCCTCTGCCCTCACTGCGGGTCGCTTGCCGCGATTCCGCTCGTGAACAACGGGTCCTTCGACCCTCCGCCCGGGCTGGAATCTTTGGCTCACATCCCAGGGCAACTACTACGCGCCCCCGGCCGGACTCTTTTGACCGGCGTCTCCCTCACACAGTGGCTCGGACCCGAGGATCATCCGACTCCTCGCCCGGTAGACCACGCATGAGCGGCACCCGTCGTTCCGGCCCGACGCTTGTAGTTGCCCTGTGAGACCGCGTTGAGGCGTGAGCCTGGCCCCTGGGCTTTCTTTGGTCATCCGCTGCCTGAGATTACCCTCCCCGGCCCCGGATTCGCCTCCCAGCTTTGGGGACGCGTTTCCTGTTCAGGTTTGCTGAGCTTTTCCCTCTTCTCGCATTAATTTTCCTTACTCCTACTAATTCTCACTCTTTTTTTTTCAGATCGTTCCAACCACGGCTTTCCTGCTCTTCCTTTTTTTTTTTAAATCTAAGTGCGCCAGTCCGTCACCCTGCGTGCTGACGAGTCTCGCGCGTGTCCTGCGTGGCACCCTACCGTTCCCGGTCCTGCGCGACCCTTTTAGGGCGACCCACTCCATCCATTCCCTCTCACCCCTGCGTCCCTCAATCGTCGGGCTGGGGTTTCAGGTCTCGTATGTGGGCCGTTCTCTTTTTCCTGTCGCCCTCCTTTCTTAGGCTGCAGATAACGGGGGATATGAAGTCCTCTATCTGGTAAGGCCCATCGTACCTTGGTGCCAGCTTCGCGGCGAATCCCTCCGCTGCATTGGACAGGTGATGCTGTTTGGCCCATACGGTTTCTCCCACTTTGGGTCTCCACGGTCTTCTTCTCAGGTTGTAGTGCCTGGCCTGATCCTGGGCTGCCCTTTCCAAGTTTCGTCGTACCAACTGAAACAGCTCTTTTAACTTCTTCGCATTTTCTTCCGGTGTCTCTGTGCCCTGCCCCGTGCCTACCGTCTCCTCATCATATAGAGCCTTGGGCAGCCGGGGTTCCCTTCCTTGCACCACGAACGCCGGTGAATATCCCGTTGTATCCGACACTCCCGAATTCATGGCCAGCATTAGCTCCGGCCATTTTTCGTCCCAACACCTTTGATCGCCCTCGGTGAACTGAGCGATCATGGTCTTTATTGTTCTGTTTGTTCGCTCTGTCGGGTTTTCTTGCGGCGTGTATGGCGCCGTGAACTGGTGGCGGACTCCTAGCTGCTCCAGAAATCGTTTAAATGCCCTGCCCGCAAACTGCACCCCATTGTCCGTAATGAAGACTTTGGGTGCCCCAAACCGGGCTATTATGCGTTCTCGACAGGCCTTTATTAGTGCCTCGGCTGTGGCCTTCCTCAGCGGCATCAACTCGGTCCATTTTGAGAATCGATCCACTAGCACCAGCAGCATCGAGTTCCCATGCTTCGATCTCGGCAGAGGACCCACGAAGTCCGCGCATACCGTTGCCCACGGCTCTTCCGGTACCTGTGTCAACATCTCCCCTGCCGCTTGTAGCTGACTTGGCTTAAAACGCAAACACAGTTCGCACTTCCGCACGTAGGCCCTCACGTCTCTGTACATCCCCGGCCAGTAATACCTTGCCGCCACCCGTGCCGCGGTTCTCCTTCCGCCGGCGTGGCCTGCCTCCGGGTTATCGTGGCTCTCCTTTAAAACCCTTTCTCGGGCATATTTCGGCACACATAACTTCCACGAGGCGACTTCTTCGCTCCCGGCCCGGTGCGGAATGTGCCGGTACAAGTTCCCCCCCTTCTCCATTCTCTCGTTTATACTCTCCCTCCCTTTGTCCTATTATTTGTCGTTGTAGGCCCCACGTTGGGCGCCAGTTGTAACGAACCTGCTTTTTGGGCTCGCTTGAGTTTGCTGGGCTCGCTCAGCGGTCGGCAGATTCGCAGCAACGTATTTTTATTGTTGCCCCCAACGACAAATGATAAGACTTTCCTTTTCCTTTTATTTGATTTTCGCTTTATTCGCAATTCTATTAGGACTTAGGGCTAGGTGTTACAGTTTATCTTAATTACCGATCTCCACCACGCGGGGGCTCTCGTCGGGTGTGGCAGCGTCGAGGCTATTGATTGGGGCAAGTTGACCTCCGCTATTGCTTTGGTCCGCCACTCGAATCCGCACTCCACGTCTCGCACTCCCCTCCTAGCTTCCGCCGGCGTACGGGGATCTTCACTTAACTTAGACTTACTCTGGGGGGCAGGCGGGGCCTGTCTGCCTGCTGCTACACTTCACTACACTTCTTTGTTTCGTACCGAGTATCACTCTTGCGTTTCGACCGGGTTTCAACGTGCGCGCGCGCGCGCTTACTTATCCGCGGGAAAAGAGACCCGCTTTGACGCCGCCGCCTCCTTTTATAGCCCCTTGCCAGGCCCCGGCTCGGCGTCGGTAGTTTTCCATCGCCGTCTCCTGGTTTCCACGGCCTTCGTAACGGGGCCTGGCCGGCGGCGTGATCCCGTGCCCTTATTTGGTCATGCGCCAGATTACTGCTGGCCCGATCCCGCCGTTTCCTTTGCCTCTCTTGTGTCTCTCTCTCCGAGAGCAGGGCACTTCCCCTCTCGAGGCCCTTGGCCTCTTCGCCGCGTCCGGATAACCGTGGGCATCTGGCCTGACCTTCGCCTTATCCGGCCGGCCGTCAGCTTTTATCCGACTGTGCTTTTGGTCGCACTCGGCCTGTGGGAACCATGGTTCCTCACACCCCCCTCTTTCTTCCCGTAGCGGAATACTTCCGTTTTCCGCGATCTCGGGATGGGGTGGGCTTTCCTCATTCAAACGGCCCGAAGTTGCGCGCGCCCTTTGTTGTACCTGGGATCGCCGGCGTTCTGGCGCCCTCTGGCGCCTTGGCTCGGGGGCGCTGTCAGCCCTTGCACTTTTCTGGCTGGCGCCGACTCCCGCCTATCGATAAGGTGTAGGGGCGCTTCTGCGATCCACTCGATACTTCCCCCCCTAGTCGATATTCCGTTTTCTTCTTTTCTTTGTTTTCTCTTTATTCATATTCTCCCGCGTGTTCTGCCCTTTTTTCCTTTTGTGTTTCTTCTGCCCCCCCCCCCCCCCTTTTTCTTCTCTTCTCCGTCTTCCTTTATTTTTGTTCTCGGAATACCTCCGTGCGCGTGGCCGACATGGCGATGCGGTAACGCGTACCTCGCTCGCTTACCAATTTTTTCACCCGTCTACCCACGAGGCGTATCTGGGCCTGTGCGCGGCTCACTGCCGCCGGCCACTCCTCCCGCGGGATCGCCTTCCAGTGGCCCGTGGCTGCCGGTGCTGAGCTCTGCCGCTGCAGGGCCGGCCGCTTGGGTCTTGCCTGGGGCTCCGGGCAGGAGGCCTGCCTCTTCAGTGTTGGGCGCTCGACCGCCCCCGACCTCTCCGGCGCGGGCCACACCCACGGACCGCGTTCCCACGCCTCGACCTCCG
Source organism: Drosophila pseudoobscura (assembly GCF_009870125.1). Classification (NCBI taxonomy): domain Eukaryota; kingdom Metazoa; phylum Arthropoda; class Insecta; order Diptera; family Drosophilidae; genus Drosophila; species Drosophila pseudoobscura. The sequence goes on along the minus strand of NC_046683.1, from coordinate 37,474,281 downwards.
CGTGTTCCGTCGCCTCCGCCGTCGCCGCCTCCGCCGTCGCCGCCTCCGCCGTCGCCGCCTCTGCCGTCGCCGCCTCTGCCGTCGCCGTCGCCGCCTCCGCCGTCGCCGCCTCCGCCGTCGCCGCCTCTGCCGTCGCCGCCTCCGCCGCCTCTGCCGTCGCCGCCTCTGCCGTCGCCGCCTCTGCCGTCGCCGCCTCTGCCGTCGCCGGCGCGGGATCCGATTTGGGGTTTCTCCTCCGCGGGTCCCTGTCGTTGCTGCCGAGGGGGCTCTCCTCCCACACCCGGGCGCCGGTCTCTGGCTGAGTCTCGCACGGGGCGGGCCCCGAGGCCCACGTGATGTGCAGGGTCTGATGGTGCCACACCATCCCCTGGCGCACGGCGGTCCTCACCTCCTGTGACACGTATGGCCCGATTACGGCCGCCTCCGGTCCCCTCCATTGTGGCTGCTGCTGCCACTGCCCGTTCTCTTGCTGCTGCTGCTGCTGCTGGCGCTGCTGATGTTGGTGCTGCTGCTGCTGCTGCTGCGGCTGCTGCTGCTGCTCCTTGGTTTGCGGTGGCCGCCTCTCGGAGCCCTCTTCGTCCTCGGCTGGTGGCGTAGGCTGCCACAATTCGCCTTCCTCCTCCTCGGCCTGTTGCAGTCGCCGCTGCCATTCGGCCTCGGGATTCGAGGCCCGCTCGCCCCTGGCCGGGGACTGCATCGGCGGCCGTACCACTCGGAATGGCGGGGGTGGCGGCGCCTCGTCGCTCTCGTGGCCGGGCTCCTCCTTCCTGGTGGCCTTTCTCTCCTGTCGCCGCCGCGCCTCCAGCCGCTCGTCCCTCCGCCGTCGGATCATTCGCGCCGCCTCCAGCACCCGGTGGATCCGGCACTTCTCCTCCGCCGTCGCCTCCTGGAACTTCCGTTTTAACGCCTCGCCCCGGTCGCGCATGGTCCGCGGCCTTCTCACGCTGGCCTTCTCCTGGGCGGTTGGGGCGCGTGGACCGTCGATGCAAATCACATCGTCCTCGATCTCCCCGGCCCCCTCGTCTGAGGATACCGTCGGTGACACGGAGTCGTGGCCCGACGGCGCCGGAGATACTAACGGCGAGGCCAACAGCTGGAGGAACTGGGAGCCATCGCACCAATCCTCCTCGTCGCCACGCGAGAGCACGGACGCCCGACGCTGACGAGAAGCCTCGGCGCGGTAGCCCCCCTCCCCCACTATCGCCTGCTGCTCCTCCAAGAAAGCCCTGAGGTCTTCCATCTTCTTCTTCCCGTCCTCGTGGTTGAGCCGTTTCGTCTCCATTTTTTTTCTCTTTTTTTTTTTCCTGCTGTGCTTTCTCCTTGTTGATAATTACCTTCAAGTGTCCGCCGTTCCGTCTTCCACCCGCGTTGCATTACCAGTCGTTCCCTCTAACGGTGCCGGTGCGTCGGGTTCGGTCTCTCTTGCCTGGTTCTAACGGTTGTTACGTATGTGCTCATGGCTTGTCTCTTTACCGGCCGCGCTCTCTAACGGCATCTTTCCCCTGGTTGGGTGAGTACCGACGCGCTCTCCGCTCTCTATCCGGCTTCGCCTTGTCTTTTTTTTTTTGGATACTGTTGTGTTCTCGCCGCGTTCTGTGTTGGCTGACGGATAATATTTTTTTTCATCTTTGATAGACCCACCCCCTTCCCATTTGTGCGTACGTACATTTGTTTTCTGTATATATATATTCTCCTTTTATTTTAATTACAATCTACTTCCCTGCTACCGTCGCCCTGTTCTTCCTCCCGTGCTGATTGGACCCTCCTTGGCCTGGGTGAGTTCTCCCGACCCGGATGCCTTTTACTTAACCCTTTCTTCCTTTCCAGCTCGCCCTCTGCCCTCACTGCGGGTCGCTTGCCGCGATTCCGCTCGTGAACAACGGGTCCTTCGACCCTCCGCCCGGGCTGGAATCTTTGGCTCACATCCCAGGGCAACTACTACGCGCCCCCGGCCGGACTCTTTTGACCGGCGTCTCCCTCACACAGTGGCTCGGACCCGAGGATCATCCGACTCCTCGCCCGGTAGACCACGCATGAGCGGCACCCGTCGTTCCGGCCCGACGCTTGTAGTTGCCCTGTGAGACCGCGTTGAGGCGTGAGCCTGGCCCCTGGGCTTTCTTTGGTCATCCGCTGCCTGAGATTACCCTCCCCGGCCCCGGATTCGCCTCCCAGCTTTGGGGACGCGTTTCCTGTTCAGGTTTGCTGAGCTTTTCCCTCTTCTCGCATTAATTTTCCTTACTCCTACTAATTCTCACTCTTTTTTTTTCAGATCGTTCCAACCACGGCTTTCCTGCTCTTCCTTTTTTTTTTTAAATCTAAGTGCGCCAGTCCGTCACCCTGCGTGCTGACGAGTCTCGCGCGTGTCCTGCGCGGCACCCTTCCCCCGTGTCCTGCGTGGCACCCTACCGTTCCCGGTCCTGCGCGACCCTTTTAGGGCGACCCACTCCATCCATTCCCTCTCACCCCTGCGTCCCTCAATCGTCGGGCTGGGGTTTCAGGTCTCGTATGTGGGCCGTTCTCTTTTTCCTGTCGCCCTCCTTTCTTAGGCTGCAGATAACGGGGGATATGAAGTCCTCTATCTGGTAAGGCCCATCGTACCTTGGTGCCAGCTTCGCGGCGAATCCCTCCGCTGCATTGGACAGGTGATGCTGTTTGGCCCATACGGTTTCTCCCACTTTGGGTCTCCACGGTCTTCTTCTCAGGTTGTAGTGCCTGGCCTGATCCTGGGCTGCCCTTTCCAAGTTTCGTCGTACCAACTGAAACAGCTCTTTTAACTTCTTCGCATTTTCTTCCGGTGTCTCTGTGCCCTGCCCCGTGCCTACCGTCTCCTCATCATATAGAGCCTTGGGCAGCCGGGGTTCCCTTCCTTGCACCACGAACGCCGGTGAATATCCCGTTGTATCCGACACTCCCGAATTCATGGCCAGCATTAGCTCCGGCCATTTTTCGTCCCAACACCTTTGATCGCCCTCGGTGAACTGAGCGATCATGGTCTTTATTGTTCTGTTTGTTCGCTCTGTCGGGTTTTCTTGCGGCGTGTATGGCGCCGTGAACTGGTGGCGGACTCCTAGCTGCTCCAGAAATCGTTTAAATGCCCTGCCCGCAAACTGCACCCCATTGTCCGTAATGAAGACTTTGGGTGCCCCAAACCGGGCTATTATGCGTTCTCGACAGGCCTTTATTAGTGCCTCGGCTGTGGCCTTCCTCAGCGGCACCAACTCGGTCCATTTTGAGAATCGATCCACTAGCACCAGCAGCATCGAGTTCCCATGCTTCGATCTCGGCAGAGGACCCACGAAGTCCGCGCATACCGTTGCCCACGGCTCTTCCGGTACCTGTGTCAACATCTCCCCTGCCGCTTGTAGCTGACTTGGCTTAAAACGCAAACACAGTTCGCACTTCCGCACGTAGGCCCTCACGTCTCTGTACATCCCCGGCCAGTAATACCTTGCCGCCACCCGTGCCGCGGTTCTCCTTCCGCCGGCGTGGCCTGCCTCCGGGTTATCGTGGCTCTCCTTTAAAACCCTTTCTCGGGCATATTTCGGCACACATAACTTCCACGAGGCGACTTCTTCGCTCCCGGCCCGGTGCGGAATGTGCCGGTACAAGTTCCCCCCCTTCTCCATTCTCTCGTTTATACTCTCCCTCCCTTTGTCCTATTATTTGTCGTTGTAGGCCCCACGTTGGGCGCCAGTTGTAACGAACCTGCTTTTTGGGCTCGCTTGAGTTTGCTGGGCTCGCTCAGCGGTCGGCAGATTCGCAGCAACGTATTTTTATTGTTGCCCCCAACGACAAATGATAAGACTTTCCTTTTCCTTTTATTTGATTTTCGCTTTATTCGCAATTCTATTAGGACTTAGGGCTAGGTGTTACAGTTTATCTTAATTACCGATCTCCACCACGCGGGGGCTCTCGTCGGGTGTGGCAGCGTCGAGGCTATTGATTGGGGCAAGTTGACCTCCGCTATTGCTTTGGTCCGCCACTCGAATCCGCACTCCACGTCTCGCACTCCCCTCCTAGCTTCCGCCGGCGTACGGGGATCTTCACTTAACTTAGACTTACTCTGGGGGGCAGGCGGGGCCTGTCTGCCTGCTGCTACACTTCACTACACTTCTTTGTTTCGTACCGAGTATCACTCTTGCGTTTCGACCGGGTCTCAACGTGCGCGCGCGCTTACTTATCCGCGGGAAAAGAGACCCGCTTTGACGCCGCCGCCTCCTTTTATAGCCCCTTGCCAGGCCCCGGCTCGGCGTCGGTAGTTTTCCATCGCCGTCTCCTGGTTTCCACGGCCTTCGTAACGGGGCCTGGCCGGCGGCGTGATCCCGTGCCCTTATTTGGTCATGCGCCAGATTACTGCTGGCCCGATCCCGCCGTTTCCTTTGCCTCTCTTGTGTCTCTCTCTCCGAGAGCAGGGCACTTCCCCTCTCGAGGCCCTTGGCCTCTTCGCCGCGTCCGGATAACCGTGGGCATCTGGCCTGACCTTCGCCTTATCCGGCCGGCCGTCAGCTTTTATCCGACTGTGCTTTTGGTCGCACTCGGCCTGTGGGAACCATGGTTCCTCACAACTTCCCAATCGTATGTGCCCCACATAGTCGCAGCTTGGTTGACGATATCACATCGATATCGCTTTGGCCTCTACGGTTATCGAATGCAAACACCCGACTGGCTTCATTGAGCACGCCGGCTCTCATCTCGGTTATCCACTCAGACAGCAGCTCACCCCGATTGTGTGCGGAGAGCTTGCTAAACCACGCTGGGGATACTACGTTCGCGTCGAGCCCAAAGATGACAGGAGTGCGGCTGCCCAGCAGCAGCACCGCATCTAAGTACCTGAGGTACGGCGCCAAGTCGGTGTCGAATTGGCAGTACACGGAGCATAGGAAGATTGAGCCGAATCTTCCCGTAACTCTGACGCATACTCCAAAATCCGTGGTAAGGGTCTCCATTGGCATGCAGATGGCGTCCGGTTCGTCGACGATGATAGCAGCTTTTCCTCGGCGGTCCTGGAATACTCGCATTCCAGAAGGAAGGCCGGTAATCCGCCCTGCTCCATCGACGTACGGCTCCTGGACCAGTGCGAACTGACGGCCAGAGCTGCGCATGATGGCCGCTCGGCCACGGCCACCATTAGCTTGGATGAAGCTAAACATTAATGTCTAGCTTGCACCCTCGCCAGTACCGCTGCGTAGATCGGGCACGCCGCTGACAGCATGGAATGTGCTGCAGGGTACCCCTTGAAGCGGCAGTTGCGGCAGTTCACGGGGTTGGGACACCGTGCAACGTAGTGGCCGTTCTGTCCACACCGGTGGCACACGCTCTCCTTTAGGCGACATTGCGACACCTTGTGGTCGACGCCTGCACATCTGTGGCAGGCGTATGTTCTGACCAAGGAGCGGCAGCGGCATCTAAACCACTTGATGTACACGCATTCGTGCAACGCCTCCTGTGCCTTTGCGTCGACCTCTAGCGTCACGTTGATCGTGGCGCCGTCGGTGACCGACCAGGGTTTACTGCCCAGGTGAACCGACTTTTTAAACTCCGCGGCAGTCATGGTCTCCTCCAGGTTCTTTGTGAAGAGCTCCTCCATGAACTCTTCAGGTGTGATGGACGTGTCCACGGCCTCTTCTTGACCTCCAATCCTGCTTCTGTGAACTTGCTGCTGGCCACTACCTTCCTCAGTTCGCTCACTGAAGGGGTGCGAATAATCGCTCCTCCGCTCTGCAGTTCGCGAACCTCCAAGAGTCGGCACCACGGTCTTCTTTACTCGCTCCGGGTTCTTGCTCTTTATTAGAGCAGACCAGGTATCCCTAGGCTTTGGGATCGGTGCAGCGACGGCGCTCGGTGCGGGCAGGCCTGGGAAGGCTGTCGCATACGCAGCGGTTGTGACGGCAGTGGTGCCCGTGTGGGCAGCAGCAGCGGGTCTCGGTGGAGGCGGCATCCTTGCCCTCTCCTCCAGGGCCATGACCAACTCGTCGTACCGGTTGGTCGCGACGAGGATTTCCATTGAGGCCTCTGGCGGCATCAGCCCCTTAAGGACAGCCTCGCTCACCGCCATCCTTATCGCAGACATTTCTGCGATGATTTTTATGATGGCCGAGTAGCCTGCCGCGACAATGCCAGTTGCCGGGCATGTGGCAGCGGTGGCGGCAGCGGCGGCAGAAGTACTGGCAGCGGTGGTGGCAGCGGCAGCGGCAGAGGTGGATGGAGCCTGCTCAAAGGGGAGCGACGTTGGCGGCGATCTCTCGGCTGGGATCGGCCGCTCTCCAGCTAGCCCAATCCCAAGCCCGATCTTTTTGGCTCCCTGTTTGGCGGCTGAGGACTTCGGCCGACCCCGCCTGCGGGCGGGAACGCTCGACGATGAGCTCGCCCCTACACTAGCCACGCTAGTGTCGCTGGCGTCGGCCTCCGTCTCTATTTCCATAGCCCGGCGGGTTGTGACTACCTCTATTGGCGTGACTCAACTAATCGGCACTTAGTGGAGACTCGAACCAACGTCTCAGCGGAGACACGAACCGAACGCTTCGAACTCGAGCCAAAGCTTCGAACCAAAGCTTCGAACTCGAACGTGCTGTCGAACTATTCCGACTTGTTGTCGAACTATTCGCACTTGTTTACGAACTAGGGTTCCGCACGTGGTTGTTTTTAGCGTTTATTCTGCAAATATTAATTTGCAAATATCTGCTTTGTTCTTTCACCAAATTAACACCCGATTACACTCACGAACAGCGCGTGATCTCGCGGCAATTTTGATGTATTTTCCACTTGGAAAAATCACTTTTTACTTTATTCGAACGACGGTATAGCGGACCGTGGACGTGTCCACGTCATACACCACGACCTGAGGCTTGGTCCACGGCCTCTTCTTGACCTCCAATCCTGCTTCTGTGAACTTGCTGCTGGCCACTACCTTCCTCAGTTCGCTCACTGAAGGGGTGCGAATAATCGCTCCTCCGTTCTTCAGTTCGCGAACCTCGTGGACGCGGACTCCAAGAGTCGGCACCACGGTCTTCTTTACTCGCTCCACAAGCTCCTTGCTGGTCTCCTCCGGGTTCTTGCTCTTTATTTGAGCAGACCAGGTATCCCTAGGCTTTGGGATCGGTGCAGCGACGGCGCTCGGTGCGGGCAGGCCTGGGAAGGCTGTCGCATACGCAGCGGTTGTGACGGCAGTGGTGCCCGTGTGGGCAGCAGCAGCGGGTCTCGGTGGAGGCGGCATCCTTGCCCTCTCCTCCAGGCGCAACTTTTCTCCAGCCAGGGCCATGACCAACTCGTCGTACCGGTTGGTAGCGACGAGGATTTCCATGGAAGCCTATGGCGGAATCAGCCCCTTCAGCACAGCCTGGTTCACCGCCATCCTTATCGCAGACATTTCCGCGATGATGGCCGAGTAGCCTGCCGCGACAATGCCAGTTGCCGGACATGTGGCAGCGGCAGCGGTGGTGGCAGCGATGGTGGCAGCGGCGGCAGAGGTACGGGCAGCGGTGGTGGCAGCGGCAGCGGCAGAGGTGCATGGAGCCTCCTCAAAGGGGAGCGATGTTGGCGGCGATCTCTCGGCTGGGATCGGCCGCTCTCCGGTTAGCCCAATCCCAAGCCCGATCTTCTTGGCTCCCTCTTTGGCGGCTGAGGACTTCGGCTGACCCCGCCTGCGGGCGGAAACGCTCGACGACGAGCTCGCCCCTACACCAGCCAGGCTAGTGTCGCTGGCGTCGGCCTCCGTGTCTACTTCCATTACCCGGCGAGTTGTGGCTCCCTCTATTGGCGTGACTCAACACTAAACGGCACTAGTGGAGACGCGAAACAAAAGTCTTAGCGGAGATACGAACCGAAAAGCTCTGACCTCGAGCCAAAGCTTCGAACCAAAGCTTTGTAAGGAAGTTTTCAGGCCGAGGTACAGCTTTTCAGTCTGTCCAGGGCCCGGTCCTTCCCCACAGCAAAATTTTTTGTGTGAGGACCTAAGGGGAGAGCCGCTCGTGGCGAAAGCGCGCCCGTGGGGTGGATCGTGGGCCGGTCGGGCCTGGCCCGGCCACGAGGCGTGGGTGAAGCCGAGCTTGGGAGCTGCAGAGACGTGCGTTGGGGGTCATGTGTGGCGGGAGACGGGGTTAGGGTCAGAGAGGGGAGCCCAGCCTAGCCCATGCCTCGTCCCCCGGGCGAGGGTGTAGGAGAGGGAACCCAGCTTTGCGAATGCCGCGTGAATCCACGACTCACATCCAGCATCGCCGGGTCCCCAGGGGAGAAAGGTATAGGAGAGGGAAAACCCAGCTTGGTGAATGCCGCATGATCCACGACTCACATCCACTTCGCCGGGTCCCCAGGGGAGAAAGGTATAGGACAGCGAAGTCCAGCTTTGCGAGTGCCGCATGAATCCACGACTCATATCCAGCATCGCCGGGTCCCCAGAGGAGAAAGGTGTTGGAGAGGGAAAACCCAGCTTGGTGAATGCCGCATGATCCACGACTCACATCCACTTCGCCGGGCCTCCCGGGAAAAGGGAAGAGAGGGGAGGGGGGGGGGCGAATGTTCCGAGACAGGTGGGTTGAGGTGTCTTTATTGTTTTCGGATCGAAATAAACGCCAAAAAATATCATAAACAACATGTGCGGGAATGTTCTGCTTATACCTGCCTACTGCACCGATCTATCCCCCCCAGAGCTCACCCTTGTTTCCCTTCTTTGGGTCGTGTTCTCCCACGGCGGGTCCTCGTCACTTCGGTGGCTTCCTTTGCACACCGCGTGGGTGCGGTCACAGCTGGTTTTATTCACCGCGTGCGGGCGAACACGGCTTATTGTGTACACGGCGCGGTCACGGCTAGTTTTTCACATCTATTTAGGCTTCCGCCGCACAACCGGTCTGGCTCAGCCCTCGGAGATCACTCCCGAGCTTGGCTCGCGCTGGACCGTGCCGGGCCTCGGCTTTTCTTTTTCGCAGCTTCTCTGCCGCTTCGGGTGCCGGCCTCTTCGGCTGCGTGGGTGTATGGCTGCGTGTGTGAATTGCCTGCTTCGCCGTCGGCTCTTTTTCTCGGCTGCGTGGGCGTAAGACCGATCGGCGGCTTCTCTGCCGCTTCGCTCTCTTTCATGTTGTCTCTTTTCGTCTGCGTATAGCCGTTCTCTTCCTTGCGTTGGCTGCGTGGGCGTAAGAGCGTATCTCTTACGTGTTGGTTCTCTTAGTTCTAATAAGTAAAAAGGCCTACTGTTTTGGTGTTTCTTAGCCTATTTCTTACTTTAATGGGTGAAAATAAGGATTCATTGTTGTTTGTCTTGGTAATACTAATAATAATTGAAGAAATAAAATCGGAAATGAACTGAGATAATAATGACATTAGATAACAAGCCGTCGGGGCGGTCCCTTCAGGGGATGGTGTCGTGGTCAGTGTTGTGGAGGCTTATGCCTTCACAGCTTCAAACTCGAACTTGCTGACGAACTATTCCGACTTGTTGTCGAACTACTCGCACTTGTTGACGAACTAAAGTTCCGCACGTGGCTGTTTTTTGGCGTTTATTTTGCAAATATTAATTTGCAAATAGCTGCACTGTTTTTGCACCAAATTAACACGCGATTTCACTGGCGAACAGTGCGTGATCTCGCGCCTCCTGTGCCTTTGCGTCGACCTCTAGCGTCACGTTGATCGTGGCGCCGTCGGTGACCGACCAGGGTTTACTGCCCAGGTGAACCGACTTTTTAAACTCCGCGGCAGTCATGGTCTCCTCCAGGTTCTTTGTGAAGAGCTCTTCCATGAACTCTTCAGGTGTTATGGACGTGTCCACGTCATACACCACGACCTGAGGCTTGGTCTCCGGCCTCTTCTTGACCTCCAATCCTGCTTCGGTGAACTTGCTGCTGGCCACTACCTTCCTCAGTTCGCTCACTGAAGGGGTGCGAATAATCGCTCCTCCGCTCTTCAGTTCGCGAACCTCGTGGACCGACTCCAAGAGTCGGCACCACGGTCTTCTTTACTCGCTCCACAAGTTCCTTGCTGGTCTCCTCCGGGTTCTTGCTCTTTATTAGAGCAGACCAGGTATCCCTAGGCTTTGGGATCGGTGCAGCGACGGCGCTCGGTGCGGGCAGGCCTGGGAAGGCTGTCGCATACGCAGCGGTTGTGACGGCAGTGGTGCCCGTGTGGGCAGCAGCAGCGGGTCTCGGTGGAGGCGGCATCCTTGCCCTCTCCTCCAGGCGCAACTTTTCTCCAGCCAGGGCCATGACCAACTCGTCGTACCGGTTGGTAGCGACGAGGATTTCCATGGAAGCCTATGGCGGAATCAGCCCCTTCAGCACAGCCTGGTTCACCGCCATCCTTATCGCAGACATTTCCGCGATGATGGCCGAGTAGCCTGCCGCGACAATGCCAGTTGCCGGACATGTGGCAGCGGCAGCGGTGGTGGCAGCGATGGTGGCAGCGGCGGCAGAGGTACGGGCAGCGGTGGTGGCAGCGGCAGCGGCAGAGGTGCATGGAGCCTCCTCCAAGGGGAGCGATGTTGGCGGCGATCTCTTGGCTGGGATCGGCCGCTCTCCGGTTAGCCCAATCCCAAGCCCGATCTTCTTGGCTTCCTTTTTGGCGGCTGAGGACTTCGGCCGACCCCGCCTGCGGGTGGGAACGCTCGCCTGGCTAGTGTCGCTGGCGTCGGCCTCCGTGTCTACTTCCATTGTCTATGTGGCTCCCTCTATCGGCGTAACTCTACACTAAACGGCACTAGTGGAGACGCGAACCACAAGCTCCAACCTTGAGCCAAAGCTTCGACCGAAGCTGCAAACTCGAACTTGTCGTCCAACAAAGCGCACTTGTTGTCGAGCTATCTGCACCTGTTGTCGAACTAATGTCCGCACAGGGCTGTTTCTTGAGTTATTTTAGCAAAAAACTAATTTGCCAATAACTCCACCAAATTGGCACCAAATCGACTCGCAATTTCACTTGATAACTGCGCGTAATCTCGCGGCAAATTTATGTTCACTTTCCACTCGGAAAAATGACTTCTTTCTACACTGAAAAGACGGCACAGCGGAACGCTTGAAAACGGCGTCTAATGTTTATTTGCAGCCATCACGCACCACCTCTAAATACGCAGGAATCTGGTACATGCGCCAGTTAGCTCCCCTAAAAGAAGCTATAGCTATGTACATAGCGACTCATCCGGTACCAATTAAAAGTATCCTGGTCGGTCGGTTTCCACGAGGAACCGAGCGGCTCTTCCCGCGTATCGTTTGGGTGTCAACCACAGCCACGATACTCCCACTAGGGGGCCGACCTCAATGTGCAGCCTTGGAAACTGCACAACCCGTGGTACCGATCTTAAGGACTCGATCGCCCTCTTTAGCCCCGACTGGCCTGGATAGGTAAACCACCCAGCCCGTGCACCGCTAGCACCTTCAGTTGCTGTCGCCTGGAGAACGTCAGTCCGACGAACCTGTCGAGCATCCGCATTCTCTCCTGAGTAGCCGTCACTTCGGAGAAGGTCCATTCGCCATCCGTGTGCTGCACTCCAAGTCTATCGAGGTCTCGGAAGTCTGCATAGAGGTTTTTTTTTTTTTTTTTTTTTTTTTTTTATTGGGAAAACAATATTAACAATAGTGGGTGGTGGGGGGGGGGATGGGTTATTGGGAATGGGAATGTTGATGGTAGTTCCGCTCCCGCGGGACTGCCGCTAGGCATTACTTCGCGGTGCGGAGCTTGGTGTCTTCTATGGCTCTAGTTGGTTCGGCATCGCTCCAGCCTACGCAGCTCCCTTATGACGCTTGCCGCGTGCCACGTCTGCTCGTCGGCTATCATCCGCTCGGTGAGGGTGTCTGCGCTTACTCCTGGGCTCGCCTCTCCTAGCATCTCTCGTTCCCGACGAAAGCGGGGACAGGAAAAGAAGACGTGCTCCTGGCCCGCAGTAGCTGCAGTACGGGTCATCGGCGTGCTTGAAGCGGTATAGGTATTGCTTGAAGCAGCCATGCCCCGTTAGCAGTTGGCCGAGGTAGTGGTCGATCTGGCCTCTCTTCCGCTGCATCCATGGTCTCAGCTGGGGGATTAGCCGTCTCGTCCATCTTCCATTCTCGGCTTGGTCCCATCGCCGTTGCCAGCGTGCTATAGTGCCCTCGCGGCGTTCGCCACCGACTGTCAAGCCGCTCTGCCGCTCGTCCACCAAGAGGTCCAGCGGGACCATGCCTGCCACCACTAGTGCGGCGTCCTCTGACACCGTCCGGAAGCAGCATGCAACCCTGAGGGCGCAGCGTCTGTATGCGCCTCTGCTGTCCCTGTATGACGGCATGTTGCTGTGGCTGCCTTCGCGCTTACGTACTCCAGGTGCGCCTTGAATGTAAGTCGCTGGTCGAGTACTACCCCTAGGTATTTTAGGGCGGGCTTGGTCCTGATGGCAGTGCTGCCAACCATCACGCACGCCTGTTCGACCACCTTCCTGCTGCTTATGAGCACAGCCTCCGTTTTCTTCTCCGCTAGAGACAGTCCGTTCTCTGTGAGCCATGATGTTATTTTTCCCACTGCTGCGTTGCATCTCTGCTCTGCTCCTCTGATGTGCTTTGCTACCGTCACTAGCGCGATGTCGTCCGCAAAGCCCACTAGCGTGCAGCCTTTCGGTAGTTCCAGACGCAGGATGTCGTCGTACATCGCATTCCACAGGATCGGCCCTAGGACCGAACCCTGTGGGACGCCACCGGTGATTGTGTGCTGCTTCGCTCCATCCTCCGTGTCGTACAGCAATACGCGGTCCGTGAAATAACTTCGGAGCGTCCGGATCAGGTATTGGGGTGTGCCTCTCCTCGCCAGTGCATCGAGGATGCTCTTCCAGCTGGCCGAGTTGAAGGCGTTCCGCACGTCTAGCGTGCACACTGGGCAGTATTCCTTCGAGCCTCCTGCCTATCGCGTTCCTGCAATGGCTTCTCTGGCCAAGCTCGTGACCATCTGGATGGCGTCGGTGGTGCTCCTCTGCTTCCTGAATCCAAACTGGAGGGTGGATAGGCCATTCCGTTGCGTCAGCTCGGCCTCGAGTCGGTTGCATACCAGCCTCTCATAGATCTTACCCACACCATCTAGCATGCATAGTGGTCGGTATGCCGATGGGTCGCTTAGGTCCTTGCCTGGCTTGGGTACCAGGGCAAGTCTCTGGCGTTTCCATGCTAGTGGTACGTACCGCTCCTGGATGCACTGGTTGTACATCCGTGTGAATGCCTCTGGGTGGGCACTGACCAAGCATTTCAGGGCCGCGTTGGGGATTCCGTCGGGTCCTGCCGCCTTGCCGTTCTTCAGTTTGGCAGTGACCTCCTGCACCTCCTTCACCGAGAAGGTGGTGGTGGCCGCCTGTGCCTGGTGCTCTGCGCTGTCTGCCTCCTGGAGTGGTGGTTGCCGGGGGAAGAGTGCGCAGACAATTTCCCTGAGCAGGACAGGGCACTTGGGGGTGGGTTGCCTACAGAGCTTTCCCATGACCAGCTTGTATGCCCCTCCGAAGGGTTCTGCATCTGCCGCCTCACAGAGCTGCTGGAAGCATTTGGCCTTGCTGCTTCTGATGGCGTCTCTAAGGGCTCTCCGGTTTGCCTTGAATGCCGCCCCTTTAATCCCAAACTGTGGTGTACCTCTAGATCGCTGGTACGCGCGTCGCGCTGCGCAGCACTCCCTCCTTGCTTGGGCGATGTGCTCGTTCCACCATGGTACTGGGCGGTGTCGACTTCCTCCTAGCTTCCTTCGCTGCATAGCTGCATCACATGCCGCTACGACGGTCCTGGAGATGGATCTCGCGCTTGTTTCGGCGTCCCCGGCGGCAGCTAGGTTTTCTGCTGCTGTTAGAAGCGCGCCCGTATCCAGCGTTGCTTCTTTGTAGCCAGTCAATTGCGCTCGTTGCCCCCTTGTTGCATTCCCGATGGCGGCTGTGTCCGTCATCACGGCCAGGTGGTCGCTGTGCGTGTACGTGCTCAGGACTTGCCACTTTGCGTGGCGAGCGATCTCCGGGCTTGCAAAGGTGAGGTCTATGATGGACACTCGGCCTGCTTTGCTGTATGTCGGGGTGCTTCCTGCGTTCAGGAGACAGTCGTTCAGGCTCGCAAATTCCTCCAATAGTGCTGTCCCTCGGGGCGTGTTCCTGGCGCTGCCCCAGGTCGTAGCCCAGGCGTTGAAATCGCCCGCTATTATGACCGGGGATCTGTCCTTGGCGTCGTTGGCTATGTCCCTGATGACCGCCTCGTATTCGCTCTATGTAACATTATAGCTATGCCATTATGTTTGGCTCTCACATATCCCACCCTAGCCGCTCTATGTGTGAGCTGGCCTGGTTGGGGGCCACAGCTCCAGATTGCCGCACCGCCGTCTGTGCTTTGGTGCCAGATCGCTTCGCTTCTTCCCTTATAGGGCTCACTGAGGAGCGCTACATCGATCTGCTGCTCCAGCACCGTTTGCGTTAGCAAGTCCTGGGCAGCTTGGCAGTGGTTGAGGTTCAGCTGAAGTAGCTTAACCATCTAGCAGCTGGGAAAGGGCTTTCTTGTACTCGGGAGAGCTGCGGCTAAGGACCGAGTGGGCTGTTGAGCGAGCGTCTCCGTTGTTGCCAACGCACAGTAGGCACTTTGGGGGTTTGGTGCATTTGTTTTGTACATGCCCCTCTCCGCCACACCTGAAGCAGGTATTCTTCTGCACCTTCTGCTTCTGCACCTCGCTGCCGTGTGGCAATAGGCGTGATCCGTTGTCGCATGCGGCACACCACCCAGCCGATTCGCACCTTGCCAAGCTCCAGGAGCTTCTGTGCAAGGGCGGGCTGGAGGTTTAGTGTAGCCACCTGCGTGGCACCATACGCTTTCCGCATCATCGGCTTTGTTGCTTGGGTCAAGTCCAGGTCGGTCGCTGCTGTAATTGCTTCTAATACCTCATCGCCTGTCGTGAGCTCATCAATGTGGAGCAATTCGACCGCGACTGTCTCCTGGATGGCCTTTACGGCTGCCATCTCTCCTATCGCTGCCTGTATTGCCTTCTGCAGTTCATGTGTGGCAGGGTCTGATGGTTGTTGCATCCTGACGAGCAGCTCGCCCGAGGCAGTCTTCCTTATGGCCTGGACCTTGCTCTTCAGGGCCTGGAGCGTTGGCGCCGCCTTCACCACCTTCAGGATGTCGGCATATGACGTACCCTCGGTACACTTCACCAGTACCGCGTCCGGCCGGGCTGTCGGCTTGCGCTTCGGCCGTCGCCCTCTGACCTCGTTCCACTTCTGCGCGGGGTCAGTGTTTTGCGTGCTGGTCGTCGGCTTCTTTGTCGCATCTTGCCGGTTGGCACCGTTGTTTTGCGCTGTCCGGGGCTTACGGCGAGCGTTTTCCTCCTTCATACTGGGTGTTGTCCCCTTCCTGCGAACTCCTGGCGTCGTCTGCGTCTCCTTTGTCGATGTGGTCTTCGCAACGTCTGGGTGGGGGTTAGCTAGCCTGGGGGTGGGTTCTGCGGTGTGGCAGTGGCATTGACATTCACCCATCGCTACCTTTCCTTCCGCTGGCGCCTTCAGTTGGGACCTTACCTCCAGTTGCAGCTCCTTCATGCGCGCCATCATTTTTTTAATGGCCATGTTAAGGGACCTCTGTCCCTTCTCGTTCATCTGGTACAGGAGGTCGTCCAGAATTGCGCCAATCTCGTCAATGTCCTGCACGCTGGTCCTGCTTCTCTTGGGCGGCGCTTTCCTTCCGCTACTCGATGGGGTAGGGGGGTCACGCTGCCTCTTTGGGGTGTCGGCATCTCTGTTGCCGTCCCGTGACGACCCGCTGGCAACGCCGTGTATTTTGCTCTGCTTCATGTGCAGGGCTGGGGCTGCTGGCTGCTGTGGCGGTGTTCTTGCCACTTTCGAGGCTTTTTGGAAAGCCGTTGCTTCGATGCTTGTAGTCATACTTGCTTCGCCGGCCAAGTGTGCCACCGGAAATGCTTCTTGGGGCCTCCAGAATCCGTGCCCCTTCCGCGGGATTGCTCCGCGCGGGTGGATTTCCACCGTGTGGGTTTCCACCTGGAGTAGTTATGTTTTTCGAATACATTTCTTTCCATTTCATACGCATTTTATACCTACTGCCAGGTTGTTTGCATTTTATACCTTCTGCCAGGTTATTTAACTGCCGATCACTGTGATACAGACGCAGACCAAGCAGCCGCCCACTGTGGGTCAGACGCTGCTTGGGTTTGGTTGGATTGTCGGCCCTTTGGGGCGTCCATCGGTGGTCACGAAGGGAAGTGGTTTCTTTCCTTCTTTCTGGTGCGGTCCCCGTTTTGGGGTGCGCCGCCTAGACGGTGGGGGTGGCTGTTGGCCTGCTCCATGACCTTTGACCCCTGTTGTTCCGTGTGTTCCGCTGGGAGTAGGAAGACTTGGGGGCTTTGGCACGGGCCTTGCCAGTCAGTCTGCCTCTGCATAGAGGTAGTGAAATTGCATTGCTTGCTTGGGGTGTCATGAGTGCCGTAATAACCCAACCAAAAATTGATAAAATAGCGATAAGATTGCCCTTGCTGTCATACATCTTCCTTCCTGTAAATGTAGACCATACGTGTTCGCTACCCAATAGTATGGTGCGTTTGTGCAGAAGTGTGTGTCAGCCAATTGAAGATCACTAAACACATCGAGTGCCGATCCATCAATGTTTTGCCTTCCCATTGATGAAGTGATTCTGCCAAGTACATGTGCGTTTACAGTCAAATAATCCTCAGAAATTCGTTACTTGATGTGAAGTGTGCTGGATCCCCTTGTGGTGTCGGCTTTTACTGAAGATATTCCCGAAACAAGGATACGTGAACGTGCCAATCCAAGAGCGTGAATGCAACGTTCCGATATATACGAGAGTTCTGAGCCAGTATCCAATAAGAGGCGACATGTTATGTAGTCCCCATTTGCGTTTTTAACATAAACCATGGCCGTGGGTAATGTGCTTCTGTTCAATCCTTTTGCTTGAGTAGATTGTGCAGTGCCTTGCGCACATACAATCGATGGTGAGCCCTCTGCTTGGGCAATGTGACTTGAAGTCACCGAAGTGTTATAATGCGCGTTTGAAATGCTCTGATTATCCCCTTTTGTTTGCGGTAAGGTCCCGATAATACCCGATGTAGTATCTGGTAAATGGAGTAGTGAATGGTGATGACCTTTGCATTGTTTACATGTGTATTTTGATTTACACTTGTTGCTCAAATGACCAGGCTTCATAAAGTTATAGCATAGATTTTTATCTTTTAGAAAAGAGCGCCTTTGCAAACCTGTCATTTCCAAAAATTGTGGACAGCCATACAGAATGTGTTCTGTCGAATGGCATTTGGTGCAGTTGCTGCCTTCAACTGCCACCATCGAGTGTGTGATTCTTTTTGATTTGTCCCCGTGAGTTACTGTTTTCCCTTCAGACGAAGGCTCCCCTTTGCTTTGTTCCAATTCCTCGCAACGAGCATCCAAGAACTTGAAGAAGTCGTCGAAAGTGGGTGAGTCTTTATTCAAACTGCGTTCAATCCACCTGCGCCTCGTGTCGGCATCAAGTTTTTCCAGTGCTAGATATATAATCCAACAGTCGCGTCCCGTTTGATTTACGGAAAATCGCCGCATCAATTTTAGTAGTTGTGGGCAACCTCATAAATTGTTCCAAAAACGAGTTTACGATATGCCTCGGCCGATTGTACCTTTCCTTGAGACGCTCCCATGCAGTGTTGTAAGCAGTGTCCGTGATCGCCAAATGTCGTACCAAATTGGCAGCCTCATCGATGAGTAGTGTTTTCAAATGATGAAACTTCTGTGTGTTCGTCAAATGCTGGCCACTCTTTGTAGCTGCCAGCGAACCGTTTGATTTGAATTTTTGGCAGTTCGCTCTGTATTGGTGTGACCGCACCAACTGCAGAATTTGAATTTACCGCGCCTCTAAACTCGACGCTCTCGCTCTCTCCAGCAGCACGCGTTGTTGCTGTTGTAGCAGGCTGAGTACTGCGTCGTTGTTTAGATGAAGCTCTTTGCTGCCATTCCCGTTGATCGTTGCAGTTGCAGTTGGTTGTACTAACCCTTTTTTCTCCAAAATCATTTCCTCGTAGAGTGCATTGTCTTCCTCTGGATCCCCATACCCATCCACGTGTTCGAGAAGGGCTATGGAATCTCCAAGTTGTGAGAACTCTTTCCAAGCCGATTGGAGCAGTTCCATCCGTGAGGTGACCTGCGCCGTTGTAGTTGGTTCCTCCCCTTCAGCCCAAGCCAATGCGCGTGTGATAATTGGCCTTGAGTCTGCCACGGGCTTTTACCAATGCCTTTAATTGTTCCATTGTAAACAATTTTCAATTAACACCAAAGCACACAAAACTGTTCAAGAATCCGGCTCGAAGGACCAAAGAATGTTCGCAAATAATATGCTCGACGAATTTGATTCTAGTGGACTGTATTTATTTTGTTCTTGTCCAGTTCGATGTCTATTTGGTACTGAAAAATGCCGTCGCAGCGTCGGTAAGAATATATATATATATTTGTGTGTATACAAATTTTCGTCTCTTCCATTCTCTTCTTGTTCTCTTTTGCCGATGGTTCTTCGCTTAGCGATGGACTTGTTATACGTTCCTCAACAGAAAGTAAGAGGGAGGAGATAGGTGTGGCAGCACCGGCGACTCTGCCAAGCGGTCTGGCATCTTGATATCTGACTTCGACGCTAAGCACAATGAATGTAGTTTAAATAATAATTAATAAAGGTCCAAGCGTACATTGGCCAATGCGCTAAAAAGGATAAGGGACGGCCGTATATTTACTATAAGTAGCATTAATTAATTTTTATGTCTTCGTATTATAATTTTATTCTTTGTGTGCTCCTGTATATATGTATCTCCCTTAATTATGTGTTCTCTTACCATTCAACCTTCTATACGGACATCTAGAAACCCAGTCATCCCTTTGCAATGAATCTAATCCTGTTCGAAAACGGGCGTTACGATTTGAGAGAGCTGGGCTTTGGGGGTGGAGTTGTTGCTCCCTCAAATCAACCCAGACTCGAGGCTTCAATTACCAATAATATTGCCAACGATCAGATCGCTCAAGGCAAAGCCTCAATAGGTAGAGGTCAGAGGTTTCAAATTCGCGAGGTTGGGCATTTCAACTTTTGGAAGGTATGCTACTCACTCACTGTTCAATTTCCAACGACGAAAGATCGATCTTCCGGCGTAGGCTGAAAACAAGCGTTAATTCGGAAAGGTGGTTTACAGTACGGGGACTCAATCTCTTGCTACAACTCAGAATTCCTAACTTCGACCTACTCCTTGTATGTGGAGCCACAAAACTTTTGGGGGAATTTTCTCCCTGACAATTCAATCCGAACTTAACTGACAACAATAGCTTGTGAATATTTATAAAGATTGCTTAAGCATGATATGAGTTTAACGAATGTGTAACGAAAATGAATTAAACTAGCGATGTCTTAACAATACTTATAACTGCAAATTCTGAACACATTTCCCGAACTCCCAGTGGGAACTTGAACGTTAATGAGGTTGGCTTATAATTATTCTTCATAAATATACAAATTTTGTGAGATTTTTATACTTTAAACCTTAGGATGGTAATAGACGAGCCTAGCATCCGCTGAACCCTATGATTTGGTGAACTGTGCTCCCTGAAGCTGCTGGAAGAGGAATCCTGGACAGAGTCGGGGCGAAGAGGACAGCCGAAGGCGGAGAATTCTGCCTCTGTTTGGCCGACGATTGGGCAACCAGGAAGACGATGGCCGCAGGTGGCTTTATCACTGTAGCATGGTCTGCGTTCGGCAACCAAGAAAACGAAGGCCGCAGGTGGCTTTAGCACTGCGGCATGGTCTGCGCTCGGGCAACCAAGAGAACGATGGCCGCAGGTGGCTTTAGCACTGCAGCATCCCTGATGTGCTCCTGATTCTTCTTCACGCGCCTTGGCGCGCGCTGCTGTTTAAGTAACATAAGTAACATTGATAAAATGATGATTTTGAATTTTGTGGATTTTTAAGGTGTGTTTTCTCAGTTCATTGCGCGAACTAAAAGATGTTTTTAAATAAAACAACTCGCAATGAAATGTCCTCATTTCGTATCTTATATAGGAAGTGATCAGCATATGAACAAAAATTCTATGCATTTTGTTCTGTTTATATAATTTTTTCATGTTGATGGTTATATAAGACCGAAAATGTAAATATAATATTTGAACCAATATACAGCAGTGTATCCATAATTCATCCCTTATTACTCAACAACCAATCAGACTTAAGACATCTGGCCATTACAGCTTTAAAACCATTTACTTATTATCACTCAACTACCAATCTGCTCAGATCACATTTGTATAAAATTGAATTAATGAGAGTATGAAAGAGCATGCAATCTTTTAAATAATTTAGTATAAAATCGTTAGTAGTTTGAATAGTTTCTATTACTATAATGGTATGTAAGAATATTTAAATCTCTTTATAGAAAATGATAAGCACTTAATCAAATATATACCTAGGCTTTCCTAGAATTACTTAACGAGACAAAGCCGGCGGTTGGATACACCAAGGTTGAGGACATGTGCATAGGATTTGAGTAAAATCAAAAAAACATCATTTGGAAATAAAGTAGTCCTTTATTTAACTGATAAGGACAACGAACCGCTTTGGATATTTTTACCTAAAAGTTATGTAACCAAATTTTCCACAAAAACACCCTTTAAGATGTTGAAGGAGCATGGAATCACATCTTATATATAAAGGAAAAGAGATGAATAGATATAGCACTGCCCATTTCCAATTTATATGTATGTATTATATGTATAAGAGTAAATAAAGATTTCCCATTATATACATATATGTAAGAGAAGAAGAGACAACTATACATGTAAAGACAAAAATAAAGAAAAAGGTTAAGAATATATGTACATATGTAAAAAAGAGATGGCTAGATATAGTACTTATCATTTCCAATACATGGGTAAAGAAAAATATAAGGGAAACAGAGCAAAGACGTGGATATAAAGAGTCCTGCTCTTTGAATCATTATCAGTAATAGATTCAAGAAGTCAGCTGCAAGATGCATGCCAAACAAATAAAAATTTTTTTAATGCAATTCGAGGAGATGATCTTTGAGGAGCACGTACAAATTCTTGAAAATTTGATGAGCATTTTGGAGGATCTGGAGGAAAAGGAGCTTCAGTACTCCAAGTTTGGCTTTCATTATAAGCTATGCCCCTGGAGTGATGACGATGCAACGGACGGACCTGACACATGCCTGTGTCATACCCTACCAAATAAGAAAGCAGAAGCTATAGACCTAATGTTAAAGTACTATAACTTAAATAAAAGAATGTATCAAAAAATCAGCTCAACCAGCTCAAAAAATCAATAAACATCTTAAATGTCTCTGAAATAATATTGTGTTTTATTTTAAACGAATTTTCTTAAACATTTGTATTATTAACTTATCATTATAGTTAAAATAATTTTTCTTAAATTGTTTTAAAAACAATTTAATATTTTTTTGCTGCTTTTAATACAGGATACAGTAAGGATACATTAATGACCGCATGTATTTGAAAAATCCTTGCAGTGGTTGTTTATTAAATGTAAATTTTGTGGAATTTTTCCTTAATATTTTTAAAAATTCTTTATTTTGGGGATATTAACCATATGAATCAAAAAATTCTGCTGAATATTTGTTTTCAAAGTAAAAAGCAACCCAATGAGTTCTTGAATGGCTTGAAGAATCTGTGTTTGCTATTATTAAAGCAGGATATTTCGAAATTACTTTAGGCAGCTGATCAGAGGGATAAACTCCTTTAAAAATTGTTTTTGTTTTTGAATGCTTGAAAAGCAACTTATCGATTTGCAATGTATTCATTTTTACAATAGAACACGAATATTTCTATATTCATCAATATCAATCATTGAGTCATATTCAAGTAACTGTTTCTGTAAGAGGCTCCGAAAATCGTCCTTCAATTCGGATGGCTCCTTGTGATATTAAATTTGAGCATACAGTTGAATTGTGATGGTCTGCAGTTAGGTCAAATGCTAATATAAAACTATTTTTATCAAACATTTCCTTTGTAATTTGTAAGCCTCGATCATAATGTTTTATTCCACTTGATCTGAATGGCATATTATATCCTCTAGAGCTTTGAGCATTTTCAGAGTTCGAGAAATCAAACTCAAGTGCCTGCGATGGCACTTGTACTCCATTAACCAATAGATTAAAGCGTTGAATTTTAAAATGATCAAAGTTGAAGGGGTTTAATGACCGATTTCCAGAATATGATTTGTTTTTTACCATGCAAAAAGCCAAAAAATTGGGAAGCTGTCCAATAACTGCATTGTCAATTGATAATGTATTATTTCCTGGATATATTGTAAATGATTTTACTTTAACTTTGCTGTATGGATAAATGGCATTTTATACCCGATACTCAAAATGAGTATTGGAGTATATTAGATTTGTGGTAAAAGTGGGTGTGTGTAACTTCCAGAAGGAATCGTTTCCGACCCCATAAAGTGTATATATTCTTGATCAGCATCAATAGCCAAGTCGATTAAGCCATGTCTGTCTGTCCGTCTGTCCGTCCGTCCGTCCGTCCGTCTGTCCGTCCCCTTCAGCGCCTAGTGCTTAAAGACTATAAGAGCTAGAGCAACGATGTTTTGGATCCAGACTTCTGTGATATGTCACTGCTACAAGAATATTTCAAAACTTTGCAACGTCCACTTCCGTCCCCACAAAGTGCGAAAATCTGTGGCATCCACAATTTCGACGATACGAGAAAACTAAAAGCGCAGAATCATAGATAATGATCATATCTATCAGATATCAATCATAACGTTCCCCCTCGTTTAGTTTGTAAAACATTATGATGAGCCAATAAAATGCTCGGATTAATAACTATGTGGTTCATGAATAATATTTTAAGATTTGATTCAGTTTCAGATTCCATTAAATAAAATGCTGTTTTTTCAATGTTAAAAGTAATCCTCAAATCTACATTATTTATAAGCAGTTTTTGTTTATTAAATATATCTCCATGAACTTTTCCGAATAGTTCAACCTTATTACTGTTTTGAAAAATATTTTTGAGCATAATGGATCCATCGGTGTTAACGTATCTACCAAATAATAATTTACCATATGGTTGTGCAAATTAGCCTGCCGTTAGGCACGATTTCTGAAGGTTTAATTAGACACACCAGACAGACCGACAGATCAATTATAAGTGAGTTTATTCTAAAGCGGCGCCCTCTTCATGAGCGGCTGCTGCTTGCATAGGCTCCGTTCGCAACATGGCATAAGAGCGCATGACATTACAATTTAAGAGCGTTATTTCATACATGTCTCTTAGGTATAATTATAGCTATATATATATATGCAGGCAACTGATTTGCCTTAACATCGGCCGCGTTGACAGCCTATAGGCTTCAATCCAATGGAATAGGCGCCAAACGATGGATCGATCGCTTGTAGACCCCGGCCTTCGTCCTAATCACGGCCACGCAAACCTTCCCGTCCGCTCCTGGGATTGCCTCCTCCACTATTCCGGTGAGCCACATTTGAGGGGGCACGTTGTCCTCGTGAATTGCCACCACTCTGCCTGGCTCCAAGTTGGCGATCTCCTCGGACCACTTCCCTCGCTGTTGAAGGCTGAGAAGATAGTCTCTGGACCAATCTCTCCAACATCTTTGCTTGATGGCAGACACGAGCTGCCATCGTTGCAGATATGAGAGGCTGCTGTCTGGTCTGGGCAGCTCTGATTCGGGCGGCAGCGAAACTAGCGTTCTGCCGACTAGTAGATGCGCTGGAGTCACCACCTCCCCTTCGTTGGGGCTGCCGCTGTCGACCACCAGTGGTCTGGAATTGAGCACGGCCTCGACGTCCACGAGAACCGTATGCAGCTCGTCCTCCTTGAGCACTGCGCTGCCCATAGCCCTGAGCAGCAGATTCTTGGCGGAATTCACCGCCGACTCCCACAGGCCTCCAATGTGCGGGGCTCGCGGGGTAATGAATTCCACCGAAAAACTGTGAGCCGCAGCATACGCCTTGAGGTCTTCGTCCTTGGCATTGAATGCATCCATGCGCTCCTTGAGCATGCGAGCTGCACCAACAAAATTCGTGGCGTTGTCGCAATAGAGTTTGACAAGAGGCCCACGACGTCCAACAAACCTGGATAAGCACAAAATAAGTCTTTTACAATATCTAGGTGTACGGCCTTAGATGCAAAGCAGACAAACACTGCTATGTACATCTTAAGAGGCTGCTTGCCAAATCTACAATTTTTTGGCATTAACAGTGGAAATTTTGCGTTATGGGCTAGAGGAGCGTTTAATGGGCGACCACCTACTCGAACCAACGAAAACGAGCATGAGCCCACTTTTTCTTCCGAAATGAAGGGAGTTAGTTTTTGAAGTGATGCCTGCAACTTTGATACCTTTTTTATTTTGTCAATCTCCTGCGAGAATGCGTCTCTTTGAACAGCTTCAACTGCTGCTAGAAACGCTGCGCCGAGCTCTTCTGATGACGGACAAGTACTACTCCAAATTACTCCTTTCCTTTTGTTTATGAACCGGCAATTGTGCCTACCACTTTCATATATGATGATGAGTTTTCTATTAGGGTGAGGATGGGATTGTGTTCGCCATCGGCCGCGACAAGCGGAGTGGCTACCTTCTTCTTCTCTAATGACGCGTCCGCTTCTGTCAAACGTAAATGACGATTTTGAGGCCAATCCATGGCATTTTGTTGCAGGAATGACGGGCCGTTAAACCAAAATAGTGAATCTAAGTCTGCTACTGATGATCCCCGAGATACTGGATCTGCAGGATTTTCTTTGGTGGGTACATGTCTCCATGAGGCAGTCGAAGTGATTTCCTGTATCTATGCAACTGGGAGGGATGAGTTTGCAGCCAATGTAGAACCACTTCCGAATCTGACCACAATATAACCTTCTCTACGGGGCAATCAATAATAGATCGAACTTCCTCCCACAACTTTGCCAACAGATGAGCGGCACACAGCTCCAATCTTGGGATTGTTTTTGTCTTTAAGGGTGCCACCCTTGACTTTGCCGTTAATAAGTTAACGGACACTCCATTTGAATGGGACACACGAACGTAGATGCAGCAGCCGTATGCGTATGCGTGGACGTATCTGCAAACCCATGTATTTGACATCGAGTGCTTGTGCTAGCTCCTACAAAACGTGGAATGGTGACTTCATGCAACCTTTGCATGTCCGAAACCATCGACTCCCATCTTTGTTGCAACTTTAAGGCAATGGGATCGTCCCAACCAAGGGTCAAAAGCCTAATTTCCTGCAAGAAGATTTTTGCATTAGTAATCACCGGACATAGCAGACCCAAGGTATCGAAAAGACTGGTTTCGGACGAGACTATTGGTTTCAGACAGTACTTGAAAATGTCTGCCTGTGGGTTCCACATCAGTCCAAGAGTTTTGCAATCTTGCTGATCTCCACTCGAAATAACCAGATTCTCTTTCTGACTGTCACCTAGTTGACAATTAGCAGTCCACTTCGTCAGCACAAATCCGGCTGGCTCTAGGATTTCAACTAGCTGTTGACGCAATATCCGTAGTTCGGATTTCGTGTCTGCGCCTGTAAGAAGATCGTCAACATAGAAATCGGAAGCAAGAGACTTTGAGCCAAGTGGATGCGAATTTAAATGAGTTTCGCTTAGATACTTCAAGCACCTGACAGCAAGAAATGGTGCGCTGGCCGTGCCATAAATTACCGTATTTAGACGAAACACTTGCAAGGGATCCGAGCTTGCACGTCTCCAAATAATTAATTGGAATTTGCGATGCGCCTCATCAAGTTCGACTTGACAGTACATTTTTGTAATGTCTGCTGTAAGAGCGAATTTGCGACACCGAAATCTTAACAACGTTGCGTAGAGGCACGGCTGGATGGTTGCTCCAACCATGAGTAAATCATTGAGCGAGACTTGACTCGTTGTTTTGCACGACGCATCGAACACTACTCTAAGCTTAGTGGATGTACTTTGTGGTCGTTCCACGCATTGATACGGGATGAAACAATGCGGCTCTGCCGGGATTGAGTTTTCCTTTGCAGTCATGTGGCCTAACGACAAGTATTCCTCCATAAAGTCCATAAACATCGATTTTATGGCAGGTTTTTGGCATAATCGCCTTTCTAAAGACAAAAATCGTCTTCTGGCTGTCTCAAACGACGAACCGAGAGATGTCGGGCTAGACTTAAATGGCAAAGAAACTTGCAATCGACCGGAGGGTAGACGTGTGATAGTGTCGATAAAGGATTTTTCACACATAGTTTCTTCGGGGTATACAGTCTTTCTATGGATGCATTTGGAACATTTTCCAACTCCCAGAAACGTTTGACCAAGCTGTCGAGCGGGCAGGCTTCTTGAACTGTGCTCACCATAGAGCAAGTTAATGTGGCTTGAGGGCCTTTGGACTTGCAACGTCCAGACACCACCCACCCAAAAACAGTGTTTTGTAAGGTTAGTGCCTCTCTGCCCTGTTTTACTTGACCATTACTTAAGATATCGAAAAAGGCGTCTGCACCTAATAGCAAATCAACCTTTTGTGGCTTGTAAAAGACTGGATCAGCCAGTGGATAGCTCTCAGTAGCATCCATTAAGGAATCAGGCGGAACCGCCTTTTCTGGATGGTACGAGGAAATCGATGTTAAAATCACGAAATCTGCCATATGCGAGAGCAGATTGTGGTTTGCACAACTTGGTGTGCCGATAAGCTGGATTTTCCAATACCTAACAAACTAATATGCTTTCTAGTTCTCTTTAACTGCAGACTTTTTGCCAATTCATCAACAATACTCTGGCTGGCTGATGTTGGCTTGAGCTGCCTTTAATGTCAACAACTGCTGTGGCTAAAAGTACTTGGTCATTGTCGCATGCCATTGCATGATTCGAAACTAGTGGACGTGCGTTCAGAATTGCAGGCGGATTGTCCAACGCAGCTTGACTTGTGGATGAGTCAGTTGTGTAACGATGTAACAAAGTATGATGCGGTTTGGAACAAACTCTGCAATGTGACGATTTGCACTTTGACACAATGTGTCCTTTGCGTAGGAAATTAATGCATAGCGGAACTCCCTTTGCAAATTGGAAGCGGGTTGCGACTGAAGCTGCAGCGAAATCCGAGCAAGAAGTAATGAAATGATCAGTTGCCTTGCAAAATGAACATTTCTGATCTTGAGAAGGTTTGGCCTGAGCCACAGTCCACGAAGTCTTTCCAGATTGCTTGCTCTTTGAATCCTGACTTGTCTTTTTTCCTCTAGATTGCCCTGAATTCGTCTCTTCTGCAGATAAATGTTGGTAGCGTTTGTTAAGCGAAGATACACAGTCTGTCCAATATGGAATGGATTGATAATCCAGATTCTCTTCCCATCGAAAGCGGGTTTTTTGATCTACCTTGGACATGAAAATGTGTATCAGTAAAGCATCCGAAATTTGTTTATAATCTCCTACAGACAATAGCGACTCATAAATAGCGGAAGCTGTGTCAAGAAGGGATCTCAGCCCAGATGCAGACGGACCTTGCATGCTTTGCAACTCGAACAGACGGGCTATACTATTTAAGAATATTAAACAATCATTATCGTATACCTTCATTAAGGCACTAAGGGCCTTCGGATAGTTTTGTTCGGTCACTGGATAAGCCTGTACTACTCCTAGCGCTTCTTTCTCTAGGCAAGTCAATAAATGATTAAATTTCTCCACATTGCTTAATGTGGGATCGCTATCCACTATGCTACTAAATAGGCCGATAAAATTTTTATACTCGGTATAATCGCCACTGAATTTGGGCAATTTTACTGGCGGCAAATGTCTATTTGTAGCAATTGTCGTATTTAATACCGACTCATTTGCTGTCCGTTGCCCAAATTTAGAAGACATGGACTTGAGCGTGGATTTAGCCTCAATACATAAATCCTCAAGCTCGGCTCGAGAAGCTAAATCTGGGTTGACATCCTCAATTTCTACTTGTAATTGGAAAGCCCGTTCAATGTATGACTCTAATATTTCCATGCGGCACTCCAAATGTGCCTTTGAAAAGGAAGACTGTTTATCTTTAAGAACGCTCCATTTATGATTGATATCTTTCTTAACTGCACTCAGCTTGCGAAGAGTGTCTAACGACTCCACATCGTCAACCTCTGCCGATTGTCTAGACATTTTAGTTCTATAAAATTTTTGTTTCTCAAAAATGGCACTGTCACACTCAGCAATTACACTCACAAATTTTTTCTGCCTGCTAACAGCCCAATGCTGTTACCGTGCTAGAGACTACGAGAGAGAGAGAGAGATGATCGCCAAAATGCCTACAAGCCAACGCTTTCGATTTCGAGTCGAGCTTGTAGTTCACCGAAACGCAACTTAACTGCGCGTATATGTATGCGTATGCTGACCGACCGACCGACCGACTAAACCACAAGTAATGGTATGTGTAATGTATGTGAGTGCTACATGGAGACAAGGAGAGAACACGAAACGATAAAGAGCAAGCGAGCGCTGAATGAGAGAGCACAAAAGTGCAGCTGCGCTGTAAAACGAAGAGCGTCCAGCAAGAACCGTTCGCGCAAAGCAGAAACGAAAATATATGACGAAGACGGGCGAGGGGGGAATGATGAAACCAAAATATTATTTAAATATAAGGACGAACTTCTAAACATTGAATGCAAAATATTATTCACTACTCCAACATCGGTTTATTCAATGTTGGTATTATCACTTTTTCTTAGTTGCACAACAAGTCTTAAGTAAACACTTGATAGGTCTCGATATGTTTCCCCATTTCCTAAGCAAACGAATTTAATTGAAGAGGCACTGTCCAACGAAGCTATGGGGTTATATGAAACTTCTTCTGTTCTCAGAATAGAGCTTTGTGTAGGATGTGGCTCAAAGAGATCCAATTCGCTTTTCATACATTCAATATGGGTGGTCATTTTGATTTAGAAAAAATGTCTCTTATGTATAGTTAATTTCTTTGTTGATTTTTTTTTTTGGTCTCGACTGCGTATGTTTGCTTCCTTCTTTAGATGATAAATGAGATAGTTTTTTCCTAGACCTTCTTGTTCGGGCGAAGCCCGAGTGTAAAATTTATACCATTGTTTTATTGCCTATCAATTCACTTTCTTTTCTATTTTGGTCATTATACTAAACTAACGTAACGTAAGCGTAGCTTTATCTATGCTCGCTCAGCAACATGCTCTCATTTTATCATCTATTCTTATCTATGCTCGCTCTTGTTATCTTTTCTTTCCTATG
The DNA here is from genome assembly GCF_009870125.1 of Drosophila pseudoobscura. Classification (NCBI taxonomy): domain Eukaryota; kingdom Metazoa; phylum Arthropoda; class Insecta; order Diptera; family Drosophilidae; genus Drosophila; species Drosophila pseudoobscura. The sequence continues at coordinate 37,445,087 of NC_046683.1, read as the reverse complement.
CCGTCGCTAAGCCGTCAGCAGCTGCGCCTGCTCTAGCAGTTACCGCTTGATATAGTTGGAGAACAGACCCCTTTTGTCCCCAATCTATTACTTTGGCTCGAGATCGGCTCGCTTGCCTCATCCAAGTGTTTCACTCTAATACTATTGTAAAAGGCTCTGGCATCTTTGGCCACCCTCAACACACAAAATACCTATAATAAAATTTATAACGTTTTCGGAAATTAATAATTTGTGAAATTATTGAACAATCATAGTCAGCGAAAAAGCTCGTTGTCTCAACATTTGGTGACCCCGACGTGATCGTCAGTAACAATTTGGAAATAAACAATTATAAACAGTGAAAATTATCCGCTAAACATAACTGTTCGAACGCGAAGCGGTTAGTTCCCATTTCGTCGCGCGCTTGCTTACAAGCACTAATACAGCTACGTGCATTAGCGGCTTCGGGTTCGCTGCACTTGCGCTTGCATACCAAAAAAAATCAAACGGTTGGTTCTTCGATTCTTCTTTGTGCTTTGCTCGCTGCTGCCTGTCGAAAATGGATGAGTCTAATGACGTGCCGGAAAACAGGGTGTCTTTTTACAAACTAAAGGCACTCTCAATATACAAAAAAGCCGTTTCACTTCGAGAGACGATATTGAATGATGAAAACAACCCAATCAGTGAAGATGCGCTAAGTGTTCATTTAAAATTCTTGGAAAAAATGTCCGACTCATTTAATGTTACTCATTCTAATTTAGAAGAGCTTGATGTAAGCGAAATTGGCAGCGACTTAAGCAACAATTTTGACGATTTGGCGATGGAAATCGAAGTTCGTATTCGCTCAGCACTCCGCAGGACTACCCAGAACATGCCGCATCACTCAACGATACGACCCGAGCTCAACGTTACTGCCTCCGGAAATGTACGGTCACGATATCATATTCCTGACATTAAACTTCCCACTTTCCGTGGAGGTTATACTGAGTGGGCAGACTTTTACTCGATGTTTAGCACAGTAATAGATCAGGAGCCCTTTCTATCAAAGATTGAGAAGTTCCAGCACCTGCGCTCATGTTTGGATGGACCTGCCCTGGAGGCTGTTCGCTCTTTGGAAGTATCGGAGAGCAATTATGATATTGCATTGGACATTTTAAACAATCGTTTCAATAATAAACGTTTAATCTTTCAGGCACACGTCGCTGAGATTCTGAGGCATGAGAAGGTTGAAGATGGGTCAACTACAAAGCTACGTACTTTATCGGACAAGCTTCATTCTCACATGAGAGCGCTTAGATCGATGGGTACCATGGAGGAAATAGCTGGATGCATCATCGTTAACTCCACATACAAGTATCTCGACTCTGATACCAGGACCAAATGGGAGGAGCTGTCACCCCCTAACGTCATACCAACATGGGACCATTTTTCGGCTTTTTTGGAGAGGAGATGTCAAGCCATGGAGACCATGGATCAAGCTATGTCGATTCAAATCCATAGCAGTCAGGTTGGAAAACATAAACGAATCACTCATTCAAAACACAGTCTTGTTGCTACAAATACAATCGTATTGGAATGCGTGTTCTGTGATAATAAAGGGCATAACATTTACAGCTGCACTCGCTTTGGAAACCTTTCGCCATCTTTGCGTCTTAGAGAGGCAAGGAAGCTTAGAGTTTGCTTCAACTGTTTGAAGAAGGGACATCGGAATACCTCCTGCAGTTCAGGCTCTTGTCGCACATGCGGTGAAAAGCATCATACCCTTTTACATATCAACAATCCGCTGCCTACGTCAGTTAACACGGAACCTGCAAACGCTACTACGTCTCCTATTCAGACAGACTTATGCCCAGGCCCCAATCTTTCAAGTTCTCTTGTTGCCGCTTCATCACCATGCTCGCCTCCTGCTCAGAATCTTAGCTCAGACGTAGTGCTTCTAGCCACGACAGTCATTATGATAAAGAGTCGAGTTGGTGATCTTCTTCCTTGCCGGGCTCTTCTGGATTCAGGCTCTCAGATTAATTTAATAACCTCTCGCTTTGCTCAGAGGCTTCAGCTGAAACGAGCCAAAGGGTCGGTATCAGTATCGGGTATCGGCGCTGATTCTGCATTTCACACGGAAGGTTCAGTTAATTTGGTCATTCAATCCAGGACTTCCGATTACTTTACGAGTCTCACAGCTCTCGTTGCTCCACGTATTACAGGAAACCAGCCTGCTTCTTCATTTGATGTATCCAAATGGGAAATGCCATCCAATATCAGCCTTGCTGACCCACACTTTAACAAATCTCAGCGCATCGATGTACTTATTGGAGCCAGCTTATTTTACGACATTTTATGCGTTGGACAGATCAAATTGGAGAGGGGACTTCCTATAATACAAAAAACCCGTCTCGGCTGGGTTGTCACAGGTGGAGGTCAGTACTCCCGCAGCTCAGTGCTCCTAGCTGCCTCTAGTTCGACGGAATTGAGTCAAACGCCTACCGTTGGTTTGGATGAGCTAGTGCGAAGGTTCTGGGAAGTGGAAAACTGCCACGGTCCCGCTACAGAAGCAACAAAGGAGGAAATTGCTTGCGAGGAACATTTCAAAAAACATTGCGGTCGGCTTCCAAGTGGCGAATATTGCGTTCAATTGCCTTTAAAGCTGAGTGACAGTCTTCTTGGAGATTCTTATCAACAAGCCTATCGCAGATTTCTCAATCTAGAGCGCAAGTTGGTTCGCAAACCGCTTCTCAAGGCCCAATACGCCGCATTTATAAAGGAATACGTCGATTTGAATCACATGTCCCCTGTCAAAAGTGACGCACTTAAACAATGCAAATTTTTTCTTCCTCATCACTGCGTCTTAAGAGAAGAAAAAACCACCACAAAACTCCGAGTAGTTTTCGACGGATCCGCTTGTACATCTACAGGATATTCCCTCAACGATATATTGATGTCAGGCCCAACAATTCAGCCAAAGTTAGTTACGACTCTTCTTCGATTTCGTACCTTTCGTATAGCATTGACTGGTGACATTTGTAAAATGTATAGATGCGTCCGTGTCTCGCCCCAAGATAGTTTTCTGCAGTGCATACTGTGGCGTGACTCACCCCTCGAGGAGCTAAGGACATTCAAGCTGGATACCGTGACCTATGGAACGAAACCAGCAGCATTTCTGGCCGTCCGTTCTATGCACCAACTAGCGGCAGACGAGAGTTCGTCATATCCAATTGGCTCTGAAGTTGTGCTGCGGGACTTTTACGTGGATGATTTGCTAACGGGGGGAGATACTACAAATGAGGTGCTGGAAATAATTCGCCAGGTGTCAGGACTATTAGCCAAAGGAAATTTCAAGATCAGAAAATGGTGTTCCAACGATACATATGTACTCGATCAAACACCCCATGAAGATAGGGAAACATTTGTTAAATTTACTGATGGCAGCGATGTAACCAAGACGCTAGGTTTAGCATGGAATCCCACTTCGGATGAGCTATTATTTTCATTCTGTCCCAATCAAGTCCCTTCGAAACCAACTAAGCGAGTTGTATTGTCAACTATTGCACGATTTTATGATCCACTCGGACTTATAGGGCCAGTTATTACTAAAGCAAAAATATTTCTACAGCAGCTGTGGAAAGAAAAGCTTCATTGGGATGAAAGTCTGCCAGTCTCCTTACGCACAACTTGGATCAACTTTATTCAGCAGTTTGACTCTATGCAACAAATTTCTTTCCCGCGCCTATCTTTCCTTCGAAGCAGCAACCTTGAAATGCATGGATTTTGTGATGCCAGCATGAGTGCTTATGGAGCTTGCATCTACGCTGTTTCGCAAGGCGACAATGGAGTCAAGGCAAATCTTCTATCTTCCAGATCTCGTGTAGCGCCACTGAAGACTATCACAATACCCAAGTTGGAATTATGTGGTGCAGCGCTACTCGCTCAGCTTATGCATGAAGTGTCTTTGATGAACTTCAAGTGCTCTTATTATTGCTGGTGTGACTCCACAGTCGTTTTGGCTTGGATCAAGAATCAACCATCCAACTTCAATGTATTTGTCGCTAATAGACTTTCTGTTATTCAGGAACTCACATCTGGAATGTCTTGGCTGCACGTGCCAACTGATCTAAACCCTGCCGATATGCTTTCTCGAGGATCATTACCAGCTGAGCTCATCAATTCTCATCTTTGGAAGTATGGACCTACATACTTGACAGCCAGTAAGGATCAATGGCCAAGTACACCTGCTCTTCCAGAGCCGGTTTTGGAGGCACGAAAAACCATACTAATTACAAACTGCGCGTCAAGATATTTGGTGGAAGAATCAAAGTTTGTAAATTCCTTCCCCAAAATGCAACGAATTTTTGCGTATGTATGCAAATTCATTCATCGACGAAAGTCTGGAATAACTGTGGAGGACTTGCGTTTGGGAACCGAACTGCTTATTCGTCTTACTCAACAATCTCGTCTATCCACTGAAATAAGAGCCCTGGAAACGCGAAAGGACATCAAGGCTTCAAGCTCGATCGCCTCTCTTTCGCCATTTTTAGATGATTGCGGTTTGCTTCGAGTTGGAGGGCGTCTTAAAAACTCTACCTTGGACTTTGAAGCACGACATCCCATAATATTGCCCAAGAATCATTCCATCACTTCTGCTCTGATACGGCACTTACACGAAAAGCACCTTCACGCTGGACCCCAGTCGCTATTAGCCATCATTCGTCAAACGTACTGGCCAATCGGTGGCCGAAAGACCGTAGCACACGTAATCCAAAAGTGTGTCAGATGCTTTAGAGTGAAGCCTCGAACTCTCGAGCAAATAATGGCAGATCTTCCGGTGGACAGAGTCAGCGAATCTCGTGCATTTTTAGTTACCGGCGTGGACTATTGCGGTCCGTTCCTTTATAAATCAGAAGTTCGAAACCGGCCCCCACTAAAGTGCTACATGAGCATTTTTATATGCTTCTCCACCAAGGCGGTTCACATCGAGCTTGTGAAGGATCTTACAACATCTGCGTTCCTCTCTGCTCTTCGCCGTTTCATTTGCACCCGTGGAAGACCGATTCGTATTTGGTCAGATAATGCCACAAATTTTGTTGGAGCGCGGAACGAACTGGCGGAACTTAAGTCGCTATTCCTAAGCGACAGTCATCAAGAAGCCGTGCATCAAGCTTTTCTCAACGATTGCATCGATTGGCGTTTCATTCCTCCTAGATCGCCACATTTTGGAGGATTGTGGGAGGCGTCAGTCAAGCTTGCTAAGCATCATCTTCGACGTGCCCTCGGATCCTCGCTTCTTGGATTTGATGAGCTGCGCACTCTCGCGTGCAATATCTGTGCAATCATTAATTCAAGGCCATTGTTTCCTCTTTCAGAGAACCCTGCAGATCTCGATGTACTCACGCCCAGCCATTTTCTAGTTGGCGCCCCTATCACAACCTTCTTGGAGCCTGACTTGGTTCATTTAAACGTCGATCGCTTGGACCGTTGGCAGAAGGTCACACAGCTTCAGCAAATCTTTTGGTCTCGCTGGCGCCAATCGTATTTAACCAGTCTTCAAGAAAGAACGAAGTGGCGCACCCGGAATCCTGAGCTTCACGTCAATGATGTCGTTCTTGTTAAGGACGAGAACTTCCCTCCTCTGAAGTGGCCTCTAGCGAGAATCCTCGAGCTCATCCCAGGAGCTGATGGCGTATCTCGAGTCGCCTTGATCAGGATGGCTACAGGTGTTAGCCGAAGAGCACTTGCAAAACTATGTCTATTGCCTCTACGAGATGAGGTGAAAGGCATGGATCCTTCCACGGGGGGAGTATGTTCGGGCGAAGCCCGAGTGTAAAATTTATACCATTGTTTTATTGCCTATCAATTCACTTTCTTTTCTATTTTGGTCATTATACTAAACTAACGTAACGTAAGCGTAGCTTTATCTATGCTCGCTCAGCAACATGCTCTCATTTTATCATCTATTCTTATCTATGCTCGCTCTTGTTATCTTTTCTTTCCTATGCCGTCGCTAAGCCGTCAGCAGCTGCGCCTGCTCTAGCAGTTACCGCTTGATATAGTTGGAGAACAGACCCCTTTTGTCCCCAATCTATTACTTTGGCTCGAGATCGGCTCGCTTGCCTCATCCAAGTGTTTCACTCTAATACTATTGTAAAAGGCTCTGGCATCTTTGGCCACCCTCAACACACAAAATACCTATAATAAAATTTATAACGTTTTCGGAAATTAATAATTTGTGAAATTATTGAACAATCATAGTCAGCGAAAAAGCTCGTTGTCTCAACACTTCTCTTTCTATTCTTTTTACCTGCCCCATTCTGGAATGGGGTTAACTTATTAATGGCTTTATTTGACAGGTTTTGCAAAGTAATTTTACTTTGTTCTTGTATAATGGTTCTTAAAGGTTTTCGACCAAACTCATTTATTACGGCCTTTCCAGTCTCAGAAGCTTGGTTTTTAATAGCTTTTATCCCCGAAAGGAATAAGTAGTGGTTTTATGTCATTAAAAAGACCACTAAAAAAACTCCCAATTCTCTGTTGCATCCACAATATTGCAGATTCGAGAAAACTAAAAACGCAGAATCATAGATAACAATCATATCTATCAGATTGCTGAATCTGGATCAGATCGGATCATTTTTGTAGCCAAAAGGAACAAACCAATATGCACTGGCTACGCAGCGCCCGACGTCACGCTCAGACTGATTTTCTGTCTCTCTCGCACGCACTCTTTGTCGTGTCGCTTAATATTAGCGGCGTCTGCCGGAGGAGAGCCATACTGACTTAGTATCGGGTATAACTGTAGAGTTGCGGTGTCCGCAGCAACTCACAACGTTCCCGCTCGTTACTTTTCGGTACAAGAACTTCCCTTGCAACGGCAGCGAAATGTATTCCGCCGAAATTACGCTTATTAGGTTTTGAGTTGAAAGATTTTTCGGTCAGAAAAGCTTCATCATCGATGTCGTTAGGTAAATCAGAGAACTCATTTTTGATAGAGAGTTCCTTTTTTGAGGACCCATTATTTGTATTGTTAAGAATAGAAGTGTTAGGTTTTACATCTAACCAAACTGACTCGTTTTGTGTTTGTATTCCAATGCTTTGAGGTGGTGAAAGTGGTTTGTTCTGCGTAGTTCGTATATCCATTGTCTTATTTCTTTTTTATTTTGATAGTAACACAATTCTTGACGTATTTTAATCCATTTATTAAAGTCACTAGTTTTTTTTATCATTTAAAATAGAAAAAAACGTTATATTTATTAAATCGTTTTTCTGGGCATTATTTACCAATTTTTGATATGCATTTGTATGCATTAAAATAACTTTGTTTAATTGATGCTTATTTTTAAGCATTGTTCAATATTGTTCCAAAAATCCCCGAAAGCAATGAACTTATTAAAACAGGTCGAAATCCTCCTTTTTGGATGAGAACTTTTCTCTTAGAATTTATTGACCGTTTTGGACATGAAATAAGTCGTAGAGTATTCAACACTATCTCCACTAATGCTTTTACTAACTCAATGTGACAATTACTTATAATTGCATTTCGAAGCTTATTATTTGCCCTTTTGAGCACATAAATTAAATGTTTGTTCGCTTTCAGTCGATTTAGATTCTTTTTGTAAACCATTTTCATCTGAAAAGCAAACTGTATACTCAGAATTAAAAATATGTGTACGAAATCTAAGGAGATCATTTATTCCCTGCGTAAGATCAATAAGTAAATAACCATGTGGTTTATCTGTCACCTCATTATATATTCTGAAGAGCTCGTGAGAATTTTCAGGATAAATTTGTCTTGCTAAGCATTGAAATTGAAGCTTATCTCTAGGATTTTTGAACGCAACGATATATTTTTTATTTAGTGAAATATCTCGAGTACGTGATGATTTATGAAATATATTTTGTTTGACTACTATTACGGATAAATTCCTGTGGTGTGATCCTTTTGTAAATAGCTCACAGACATTTTTATTAAATGCACCCATCATTAAGTCATCTAGTATTAAAAGAATAGGCTCATGATTTTCATTTTTAATTGTTTCGGGAACTCCTTTATAGTATTCGATGGTATTAAAATTTGGCTTAGCATGCTCCTCTCCATAACACCAAATTATTCGATTGAAATAATTGAAATGCTCAGCAAATCATTCCTTTTGTTTATTAAATTTTCTAAAAACGTTGTCTTACCAGATCCTGAAGGTCTGCAAATAAGCATTCTAAAAGGATGTATAAATTGCTTAAACATTTTTGGTTATGTTTTATTTATTAATATTTTATAAATGTTTTCTAACATCTAAGATGTTCTAATTACGCGTCTCCTGATCGCGCTTTTTGGGACAATTTTTTTTCTAAGTGAGTATCAGATCCGCAATGATTACAATAAGCAACTTGTGTGTATCCGCTTTTGTGAGGATCCTTTTCAAGCAAACGCTTAAATGAATCCATTTTAAACAACTAGTTACTAGAAGTGCTGAATATAAACTGAAAATCTACACATATGAGTCACCATTACAGTAGATAGCGTAGTTAGAATTTTCCAAGATAACAAATAGCTTAAATAAATTATTTAGAGCACATCTGAGAGGAATTTTTTTGTGGATTCTACAGTTTGTAAACAAATTTGGATAAAATGTGAGACTTTTTCCTATATCGATATCAATCATATTATTTGTTAAATACTTAGATAAAAACTTTTTTTTAATTTCACCACTTACAATAACGGTGCTAAATCTATTAAGTGGTGAAAGTATTTCACCTAAACTTAAATATGATATTTCGCCATCTGCCCGTTCCAATCCATTTATCGTTTGACGATTAATATTTTGTTGTTTAATCATTTCATTGTCCAATTCATTCAGATGATATGGTGGTTTGAAATGAAATAAGTTTGGTGTTACTGTTCCGGTTTGCATAAACGCCAATTCCTTAATAAAAAGTTGTTTATTATTTCCAAAGAGATATTGAAAATCAACTATAACGCTTGAATTCCTGTCGATTGTGTTCATGTTGGTTTGAGATTTTGTAAGAAAGTGAATGAGTCGTTGATGCTGTAGGCCGTCTAACCCGGGAATTGTAGTGACCAATATCGGTGCGTGAGTGAACTGTTTAGGTATAAAAACACAAGCCCGGCGATTTGATATAACTCTTTTTTATTAGCTGCGCGTCCGTCTCTCACAATCGCCATTTACAAAGTGAACTTACTCTCTTATCGATGTTTCTTATCCGATATCTCACTATTGGTATTTCCCGCCGAGTGTATCGATGGTGCGGTAAATACCAATGCGCGCTGTATGCTATTTTAAATACTAGTTGAATGCCTCACTAATTATTACCTTGCTACAATGCCTATCTCCTTTATATACAGCCCAATTCAGTAAGAGTTCCTAGTTTAACAAAAGCATTCAACCCAAATGGACACGCTTCAATCAAAAAGAATTAGGTCCACTAGAAAGAAGCAGGATCACGAAGTCATTTTCGGTCTCGAATATTATGTAGTACATAATTTAAAAATTAAATGCGGTTTTTCAACTACAAGAAAATTCACTCCAACGATATGGATGCAGCAAAGCAAAAACAATTTCATCGGTTTAGATAAAGATGAATGGATGCAATTGGTTACATACAAGGAGTATATCCAATTGAAACTTGATCAGTATGATTTTTTGATGCCTGATACAATTATAGACCATCCATTATTGCCCACAATTCAGTGTAATTTTAGATTTCGAAAATCAGATAAGCAGTATGTGTTTATAATAAAGCAGTTTAGAAATAAAATTAAATTTGATAGTGAGTCCTGAAGATCGTTTTTAAGATTAGGAATTTTTTTTACCACATTTTTATACATTAGCAACAAATTATAATACTATACTATACTATACTACTATAATAATATTATTCCTAAGTGTGCAGCCTTACAATAATTTGATGTTCAACTAGCTGATTTAGACGGTACTTATGATAGAAATGTGCAAATAGATTTAACCCGTTTATGCTTTGAAATTTCCAAAAAAAATGTGTAATCAAATAAAACGCGATGTTCTTGAGTATAAGCAAACACTTTTAAATAAGAAATCATCCCAACATAACAATAGAAAACGAGGGGGAACGTTGTGAGTTGCTGCGGACACCGCAACTCTACAGTTATACCCGATACTAAGTCAGTATGGCTCTCCTCCGGCAGACGCTAATATTAAACGACACGACAAAGAGTGCGTGCGAGAGAGACAGAAAATCAGTCTGAGCGTGACGTAACGCGCTGCGTAGCCACTGCAAATTGATTTGTTTCCTTTCGCTATAAAAATGATCTGATCTGATCCAGATTCAGCAATCTGATAGATATGGTCGCTATCTATGATTCTGCGTTTTTAGTTTTCTCGAATCTGCAATATTGTGGATGCAACAGATTTTCGTCCTTTGTGGGGTCGGAAGGGGGTGTGGCGAAATTTTGAGATATACGTTTTATAGTTAGATCTAACAGAAGTGCGGATACCAAATTTGGTTACTCTAGCTTTAATAGTCTCTGAGATTTGTGAATATCCCCAGATTTGCATCCTTTGCGGGGGCGGAAGGGGGTGTGGCGAAATTTTGAAACAAACTCGTCTCGGTCCGATATATTAGGAGTGTGGATACCAAATTTGGTTGCTCTAGCTTTTATAGTCTCTGAGATCTAGGCGCTAATGTTTTACTCTAAGCAAAGCCGCCTATGCTACGTGTGTGTTAGAGAGAGACAGGGCGAGAAAAAATGAAATTGTTTTCTTGATGCTGGCTATAATAGTAATACGATCCAATTCAGATTCTATATTCTAAAAGATATGGTCATTCTCTACGATTCTGCGTTTTTGGTTTTCTTGTATCTTTAAAATTGTGGATGCCACAGATTTTCGCTTTTTGTGAGGGCGGAAGTGGGCGGGGCAAAGTTTTGAAATATTTTTGTAGCAGTGACATATCACAGAAGTCTGGATCCAAAACATCGTTGCTCTAGCTCTTATAGTCTTTGAGCATTAGGCGCTGAAGGGGACGGACAGACGGACAGACAGACATGGCTCAATCGACTCGGCTATTGATGCTGATCAAGAATATATATACTTTATAGGGCTGGACGTTACACACATCCACTTTTACCACAAATCTAATATACCCCAATACTCATTTTGAGTATCGGGTATAATTACAGAAATAGTCATACATTAACCATTTTGAAAAATGGACTGGACTTAGTTGATTCAATGGCAGCCAAATTAGCTCCAAAGATTTCAACACTGTGGAAATTATGTCTTGCTATGCGTTGTCTAAACCCTGCTGAGTTTTAATGCAACATCACGATGTTTTTCTACATTCTCCATTTTTTTGCCATAAACGGCATATTATGATATTATGAATATCATCAGGATATCGCATATCTACTTCTAAAATATATCCAACATCACTAGATCCAGAACGTTGAAAGATGAAATTTCATCGTTACTTAGAAATTTAAAATTAGAAAATGGAAGGGGTTGACTTATAGCCCATCCATATACATAAATTGTTGGCGTCAATATATGAAAGGAAATTTATGGGTTCGGTACGCTTAAATTTATTATTTAAATATTTGTTATTTGCTGTTGCAATCCGTTGAGTACATTGGGTCAACCCTCCACGAACAGCAGTTTTAAAAAAATTATAAATGTCAGGATCACTTCTACCCTTGTGTCTTTAAACATTGCATCCCATGAAACTGAAGGAGCAGTAACATAATTAATGGAGTCTAACCTGTACACTCGGGAACAAAGACTCCTAAAATTCTCTAATACATCAGCAAGAATTAAAACATCGCTTTCCAAATATAATTTTAAATAATCTCTAATAGATTTGCAATTAAATGCGCTCCAAACCTTCTGAGCAAAGTTGTAGTCTTCAACACTACATTCCTCATCATTTACTGAATTATAAAAATTATCTCGCGAAGGAAGCAGGGATTCATCAAATTTTTCAAAACTATCCAAATAATCATAGGGAAATCTTCCCTTTCGTCGATCATGTCAAATTTTTCACCTTGATATTTAGTTTTCAAAATTTTAAAATTCGCTATGTTCATATAACTAGCGAGTTTTTCTAAGCTTGAATTTAAAAATCTATTTGAATCTATATATCTGATGAAGACAAGATTCATCGTGCTTACAAATTTGAGTTAACGAAATATATACATAACTCTTTATTTCAAGGAATGGGTCTTAGTTCATCTTTTATTGACGTAACAAATAAATGTATATCATAACGAGACAAGTTATGAAAAACTACCGGGAAAAAGGGATCGCTTAATCTAAATGTCCGCTTACACAGCTTATGAATAGGACCTACATATTGTCCTGTAAACTGATCAAAGAATTTTTCTCGATTATCATCAGAAATTTGTTTCTCGCAGGCATAGCAAACGCCGTGATCCTGGTAATCCTCATCCCAAATGTTAAACTGTTAGTTTGTTTTTTTATAGAACTTCCAGTACTTCTCATAAAGTCCATCGGTTTTCATCCTAAATGCTTGACAAAATTTTTGGATACAATCCGGTCCTGAAATAACGAAATCATAATGTTTATGAGTTTATTGCCTTTGCTGGAATGTGAAAATATTTACCTTCGTATTGTATTTATGTACAACATAAAATGATGCTGCACATGCTGTATGCCTCTGTGCCATAGTAGTTGATGATTTTGATGGATCATTAAGATTTATATGGTCATTTTCCAGGATACAAAGCAGCAACTTTTCCACACTCTTTAGTGTCATGTACTATAAAATTGCAAGCAGTTCTCGCAAAAATATGCAGTATTATGGGATTTACTATGTTGTGAATAACATAATTTTCTCATGCACGTTATATATGCATAATGCATCATTTGCATATTATCACTATTAATTCCAAGCAAGTTTATGTGGTGAGTCCGAATTTGCTTAGTCCTCACTGTGGGTCCCACAACGTTTTTTCCATTCTCATCGACTTCATAAACATTGATGCTAAAATCCTCATTTGCTGATTCGAATCGCTTGATTCCGGAAAAATGTAATCTTACTCCTTCATAATAAATTATGTCTTGCCGTATATTTCTCGGTATTTAAATTAGACATTTTGCCACATTTTTAGAAAACCAGCAAACACAAGTATTTAATTGCGACCATTAGGCAAATCAAGGAGAGCAGAAAAATGAATGGAATTATATGAATATATGAATATAATAAAGATATAAGAAACTTAATATTAATACATAGAAAAATCAAAATCCGCCAAAATATCGAAGCAGCGTATGTCAGACCAGCGATCCGCAATGAAAATCTAAAACGAAATTAAATTAAAATGTTTTAACTGGTTTTGTTTTTTTTTCTTGTTGCTTAGTGTATTTTTCGGTAAGGTTTCAATGCATTAGAGAAATTCATGGAATGCGAGCAATGCAAGCTTAAAGCAGAATTGGCAACTACGAGAACGAAAAGCTTCGAGTGTGTTTTTAACGCAATCGTTGCTCTCTCTTATCAGCAGCGGTTGGCCGCTGCGCATGCCTTTTAGAATTTTACGAATGCCGACGCAAAGCAGAAAAGGGAAATTGGGTCACTTACAGCTTCAGTACAGTGGTCCCTCGCTGAAAGGCGCCTTTCGTTTTGAAGCTGTGGAAACAGCTAAAAAAGGGGGGGATATTTGAAAGGTTTGGGGTATTTTTTTCTATTTTTGTTTTGTTTTTGTTGTTACTATTATAAACCTTTTTTTTCATTTTCAACCAGCAAAATAAATTAAGTTTTGGGAACTTTCGCGTTCACGGCTATCGAGGCAGGACTGCCTCGGAGTTAATGAAAGTAACATAGGAATAGCAGGGCTCAGAAGGAACCAAAAAAGAAGGAAAATGGAAGCTACACTATGCTACAAAATATTGGACCGGATCTCTATGCCCTCTATGCACCACACTACAAGGCGCATGGGGCCTGCGCGTAGGTTATGTATGGCCAATAACCATACAGTATATACATACATAGATGTGCCAGTTCATACAACGAAAGCGTCACACACTGGCTAGCGCGTTCAGTACCCCAGAGTGACGTCATCATGAGAGAGAGAGCGCAGAGAGAACATCTTTGCATGTGTTAGTGCACACGCAATATGTTTCGACAAAAATATGTGATTGTATGCTTTTTCAGATTTTTTGAACTCTCTCAGGTCTGGTTCTGTTTTGCCACCAGCATGTTTTAGTGTATGGGTGCACATGCATTCTCACGTACTTTGCGTGTGTGTGTTTACTATTGCTGGCCGCTAGAACTGAAATTTGAGTTTGATTCTTGTTTTGGGTCTTTTGATGGTCTGACCTACCGCCACAAAATAAATGAAGAATGGGCAGGGGGTGGGGTATGGTACACTAGGGCGCGGGAAATAAAATAAAAGCTGTTATTTGTTTGATTTATACCACAACAGTATTATAATAATATAATTACACATTTATTTCCTTATTTCAAACAGGATTATTATAAATTATAAAAATTATGCAATTATGCAAATTATGCAAAATATAATTGCACATTTATTTCCTTATCTTAAGCAGGTTTATTATAAATTATAAAAATTATGAAAACGCCGTCGGTTCTCGACTTTTTTGTTTATTATAACTAAAACAATGATGTATCTAAATATACAATATAAGAAAATATAGATACATATATACTTAAATAAATATGCATAAATATAAATGGAATTGGTTTTACATATATTTCAAATCAATTGTCAATTGCGCGCTTACCTACAGGAATCTGAAAAGCAAAAATTTAGATGCCGGTCGCACCTTGAATACTCTCATGGACAATACCCATACATTTTCTAATTCAATTATAAAGACAACATTAAGACAACAGTAATTTTACCCTCATGCAATATACGAATGTAATAATCTTTAATATTTATGTACATAAGATATTTTATGACATGCTATGCTATGACATGCATCGATAATTGGCACAAGGTTATTGCATGCGATATGCCCGAGCACCATAGCAATAACCTAACCTGGATCTGTACTGTCCAGCCGCAACCGTTACAATATGATAACGCACACAGACAACTATGAATTGCTGAGGAGAATAGAAATGCTTAAAGAGGGCGAGAATATTTTGACTATAGAAAAATTGCAAATTGTTAGGAACAAAATCATGGAAAACGTCAGTAAGAGTATAGTCTCACAATGTATGTTACGTTCGAAAACGTCTTTAGGCGAAACTTTGCCCAAAGTAATAAGATCAATGTATTTAATGCAAAACTAGCTCCTAAATTCTTTAAGGCAACTGTAGTTCGAAAGTTTGGTAACCACTGTTATGAATTAGAAGAAGATGGTAAACTGATAGGAAAGTTCCATGCCAAAGACCTACAGAAATGCGTAACTTAAAGGATGACCGTTTTTCAGCTTATTTTGAGCAAGTAGAACAGCTTAAAAATAACCTGTGATGTGATGGCAAATATTTGGATTGACTTATTTTTGTGCACATTGCTGTAGCTTATCTGCAAGCATTGGAATAAATGGGAATAAAGAGAAAGCTTTTGACGGGAGAGCGAGCTTTGAGTTATCGTGGTGGGTTTATGGCCTTGTGCTTTAGAGCGTGCGGTTAGAATGGGATCAAGAGACAAAATCAAAGCTCATGCGTTGGATCATTCGATCCATACAACTGAATTGTGAAAGGGAAGTTTGGTGGAACGGCAAGATAAAAGAAAAGAAAAGGTTATACACGTGTTTAAAAAAAACGAGGGGGAGCGTTGTGAGTTGCTGACTGCAACTCTACATTTATACCCGATACTTAGTCAGTATGGCTCTTTTCCGGCAGACGCCGCTAATATTGAACGACACGACAAAGAGTGCGTGCGAGAGAGACAGAAAATCAGTCTGAACGTGTCGTCGGGCGCTGCGTAGCCAATGCAAATTGATTTGTAGAGCAACGATGTTTTGGATCCAGACTTCTGTGATAGACATATCACTGCTACAAAAATATTTCAAAACTTTGCCCCGGCCACTTCCGCCCCCACAAAGGGTGAAAAAAACAATTTAATTTTTTCTCGCCCTGTCTCTCTCTAACACACACGTAGCATAGGCGGCTTTGCTTAGAGTAAAACATTAGCGCCTAGATCTCAGAGACTATAAAAGCTAGAGCAACCAAATTTGGTATCCACAATCCTAATATATCGGACCGAGACGAGTTTGTTTCAAAATTTCGCCACACCCCTTTCCGCCCCCGCAAAGGATGCAGATCTGGGGATATTCATAAATCTCAGAGACTATTAAGGCTAGAGTAACCAAATTTGGTGTCCGCACTTCTGTTAGATCTCACTATAAAACTTATATCTCAAAATTTCGCCCCACCCCCTTCCGCCCACTCAAAGGACGAGAATCTGTTGCATCCACAATATTGCAGATTCGAGAAAACTAAAAACGCAGAATCATAGATAATGACCATATCTATCTGGTTGCTGAATCTGGATCAGATCGGATCATTTTTATAGCCGAAAGGAACAAATCAATTTGCAGTGGCTACGCAGCGCCCGACGACACGTTCAGACTGATTTTCTGTCTCTCTCGCACGCACTCTTTGTCGTGTCGTTTAATATTAGCGGCGTCTGCCGGAGGAGAGCCATACTGACTTAGTATCGGGTATAACTGTAGAGTTGCGGTGTCCGCAGCAACGTTCCCCCTCGTTAACTTTCAAATCGATAACTTACTTTTAAATGTAATCAACATTTTTTTAGCTATTGTGCATTGTGCACAAAGTAATTAATAATTCATGTACTTGCGCGATATTGGCTGTTCTCCTGGCACAGGTTCTGTGAAAACAATGTCAATGTTCTTTATTTACCACGCGCATAACACATATTATTAATTATTTAAACACTGCACTTACCTGATAATAATAATAATCACAGCACTTAATTTCGCTTCGTTTTCGCACAATTTGACGATTGGAAATAGAAAATGCAAAGTGAAGAAAGAACGAGGGGGAACGTTGTGAGTAGCTGCGGAGACCGCAACTCTAAATTTATACCCGATACTTAGTCAGTACATATGTATGTGTCGGGGCTGAGGGACAGGGGGCTCTTCTTCTTGCAATTTTTCTTAAGCCTCGAGCGCAGTGAGTCGTGGTGTTGTCTCTCTCTCTAAAGTCCATGAGCAACCTGCCGAGCACATTCTTGTCTCTGCTTCTCTCAATTCTCGCATTGACCGACACAGCATTTTCAGATTTAATTGCTCTCCTTCCTCAATTCCTTTTTGATGTCGCTCTCTCAAATACAACAACACCGCGCCACACTCGGCGACTCTCTCTCTCTTCACAGCGTATTCTTTCTTTATTGTCACCATTTCTTAATGCTATACATCTCTTTCTCCTTCATTCTTATGCATCTCCGACACGGCCATCCTGACTTCCACACGTCCTCGTGTGCATACTGTATCACTAGGTTGGTATCATTCTTGCCTTAGTAATATTTTCTTTTATCGTTCTTGTTTTCATATCTTATGACCATTAAAAAAAAAACATAAACAAACTCAAACAGTACAAAACTTAATTTAATGCCCCGCCTGCGGGCGGAAACGCTCGACGACGAGCTCGCCCCTACACTAGCCAGGCTAGTGTCGCTGGCGTCGGCCTCCGTGTCTACTTCCATTACCCGGCGAGTTGTGGCTCCCTCTATTGGCGTGACTCAACACTAAACGGCACTAGTGGAGACACGAACTGAAAAGCTCCGACCTCGAGCCAAAGCTTCGAACTCGAACTTGCTGACGAACTATTCCGACTTGTCGAACTATTTGCACGCACGCTCGTTCCGTTTTTTCGCGTTTATTTTGCAAAGATTCATTTGCAAAAAGCTGCACTGTTTTTGCACCAAATTAACACGCGATTTCACTGGCGAACAGCGCGTGATCTCGCGGCAATTATGATATATTTTCTACTCAGTCAGTCGTCACCACAACATGGATCATGTTGTCCCATGGTGGTGTCCCATTCCTTCACTTCCCAATCGTATGTGCCCCACATAGTCGCAGCTTGGTTGACGATATCACATCGATATCGCTTTGGCCTCTACGGATATCGAATGTAAACACCCGACTGGCTTCATTGAGCACGCCGGCTCTCATCTCGGTTATCCACTCAGACAGCAGATCACCCCGTGCATAGTTAGCTTGCCCCGATTGTGTCCGGAGAGCTTGCTAAACCACGCTGGGGATACTGCGTTCGCGTCGAGCCCAAAGATGACAGGAGTGCGGCTGCCCAGCAGCAGCACCGCATCTAAGTACCTGAGGTAAGGCGCCAAGTCGGTGTCGAATTGGCAGTACACGGAGCATAGGAAGATTGAGCCGAATCTTCCCGTAACTCTGACGCATACTCCAAAATCCGTGGTAAGGGTCTCCATTGGCATGCAGATGGCGTCCGGTTCGTCGACGATGATAGCAGCTTTTCCTCGGCGGTCCTGGAAAACTCGCATTCCAGAAGGAAGGCCGGTAATCCGCCCTGCTCCATCGACGTACGGCTCCTGGACCAGTGCGAACTGACGGCCAGAGCTGCGCATGATGGCTCCGAGTTCCATCACAGCCGCTCGGCCACGGCCACCATTAGCTTGGATGAAGCTAAACATTAATGTCTAGCTTGCACCCTCGCCAGTACCGCTGCGTAGATCGGGAACGCCGCTGACAGCATGGAATGTGCTGATGAACATGGATCGCAACTCGAACACCAGCAAGCCAGCAGCAGCATCAACAGCGGGGGCGACCACCAGCACACCCAGCCACGCGCATCGCAAAAGGAGACGCATACGCACCCAATCGCCTGTAGGATTCTCGCCATCGCCCACGTTAAGCAAGCGTCCGCGTCTCCTGCCACCTTACATTTGCTGCAGCCAGAACCGCGATAAGTCGCACATAAGCGGCTTTCTGGCCAGCCATGTGGACGACGATGACGAAGTCGAAGCCGAC
The DNA here is from genome assembly GCF_009870125.1 of Drosophila pseudoobscura. Classification (NCBI taxonomy): domain Eukaryota; kingdom Metazoa; phylum Arthropoda; class Insecta; order Diptera; family Drosophilidae; genus Drosophila; species Drosophila pseudoobscura. The sequence goes on along the minus strand of NC_046683.1, from coordinate 37,426,161 downwards.
GATCAGGATGAGGATGAGGAGGAGTCAGATGCGGAGAGCATTGTTAAGCGGCAGTTGCGGCAGTTCACGGGGTTGGGACACCGTGCAACGTTGTGGCCGTTCTGTCCACACCGGTGGCACACGTTCTCCTTCAGGCGACATTGCGACACCTTGTGGTCGAAGCCTGCACATCTGTGGCAGGCGTATGTTCTGACCAAGGAGCGGCAGCGGCATCTAAACCCCTTGATGTACACGCATTCGTGCCACGCCTCCTGTGCCTTTGCGTCGACCTCGTGGCGCCGTCGGTGACCGACCAGGGTTTACTGCCCAGGTGAACCGACTTTTTAAACTCCGCGGCAGTCATGGCCTCCTCCAGGTTCTTTGTGAAGAGCTCCTCCATGAACTCTTCAGGTGTTATGGACGTGTCCACGTCATACACCACGACCTGAGGCTTGGTCTCCGGTCTCTTCTTGACCTCCAATCCTGCTTCGGTGAACTTGCTGCTGGCCACTACCTTCCTCAGTTCGCTCACTGAAGGGGTGCGAATAATCGCTGCTCCGCTCTTCAGCTCGCGAACCTCGCTGACGCGGACTCCAAGAGTCGGCACCACGGTCTTCTTTACTCTTCTTGGTAGCGACGAGGATTTCCATGGAAGCCTCTGGCGGCGTCAGCCCCTTCAGCACAGCCTGGTTCACCGCCATCCTTATCGCAGACAGTTCCGCGATGATGGCCGAGTAGCCTGCCGCGACAATGCCAGTTGCCGGACATGTGGCAGCGGCAGCGGTGGTGGCAGCGGCAGCGGTGGTGGCAGCGATGGTGGCAGCGGCGGCGGAGGTACGGGCAGCGGTGGTGGCAGCGACAGCGGCAGAGGTGCATGGAGCCTCCTCAAAGGGGGGCGATGTTGGCGGCGATCTCTCGGCTGGGATCGGCCGCTCTCCGGTTAGCCCAATCCCAAGCCCGATCTTCTTGGCTTCCTTTTTGGCGGCTGATGACTTCGGCCGACCCCACCTGCGGGTGGGAACGCTCGACGACGAGCTCGCCCCTACACTAGCCAGGCGTCGGCCTCCGTGTCTACTTCCATCACCCGGCGAGTTGTGGCTCGCTCTATTGGCGCGACTCAACACTAAACGACACTAGTGGAGACACGAACCGAAAAGCTCCGACCTCGAGCCAAAGCTTCGAACTCGAACTTGCTGACGAACTATTCCGACTAGTTGTCGAACTATTCGCACTTGTTGACGAACTAAAGTTCCGCACGTGGCTGTTTTTTTGCGTTTATTTTGCAAATAGCTGCACTGTTTTTGCACCAAATTAACACGCGATTTCACTTGATAACAGCGCGTAATCTCGCGGCAATTTATGTTCAGTTTTCACTCGGAAAAATTGCTTCTTTCTACACTGAAAAGACACAGCGGAACGCTTCAAACCACGTCTGCTTTTGAGTAGATAGGGACAGAATGAATCTGATCTCTCAGCTTTATTTTACGTGGCGGTTCCTCAGGGAGGGATTTCAACCACGGCGTCTAATGTTTATTTGAAGGTTAGCCTATCACGACTCTTCCGGTACCAATTGAAAGTATCCTGGTCGATAGGGGGGGGGGGCCGACCTCAATGTGCAGCCTTGGAACTGCACAACCCGTGGTACCGACCTTAAGGACTCAGCTCGATCCTCCCTTTTAGCCCCGACCGGCCTGGATAGGGAATCCACCCAGCCCGTGCGCCGCTTGCACGTTCAGCAGCTGCTGTCGCCTGGAGAACGCCAATCCGGCGAACCTGTCGAGAGTCCGCATTCTCTCCTGAGAAGCCATCATTTCGGAGAAGGTCCAGTCGCCATCCGTGTACACTCCAAGGCCATCGAGGTCTCGCAAGTCTGCATAGAGGGGATAAGCACATAGGAAGTGCTGCCAATCCTCGCGTTCCGTGCCGCATAGACATGCTGGCGTGTCGCTAAGGCTTCTTCCATGAAGAAATGCATTGAGCGATCCATGGTCCGTCAGCAGGAACCCAGCGCGCAGCGTGAAGCCAAACCTTCGTTCGCTGTAGACGAAGCCTGCGTTCGGGATGAAGCGGTGTGTCACCCGACCTGGGGAGTCACCATCATCACAACTGCGTTGCCACTCGCACAACAGGCCGTCGTCTAGTCGCCATCTTCTGCTTCCAGCTAAGAGTTGCCAAATCTTCGCCGTACAGCCAATCACTCTCCTCCAGCGGGTAGTTACGCTTTAGTTTGAAGCTGATTGCCAGGCCTCTGGCATACCGGCAGGCATCTAATCAGGATAATCCTTTGGCACGCAAGCAGATGCCTCCTGGCAACCACTTGTGCCGTGTCCACGACAGACCAAACCGAGGCACCATGAGTCCGGCATATATAGTCCGCTTTATGCGGGGACTGAGACCTCAGTCGACCCGTAGTACGCGCGACATTGCCCCTACGACTCCAGTCAGCTTATCACGCAAGCCCGTGATGTGCGGGAGCAAATACTTGCCCTTGTATGGCAGGCTTTCTCCAGCAAACTGTACCACTGGTGGCCGTCTAAGTATATATATATATATAAGCTTAACAAACTAGTCTGATTCCTAAAGCTTACTTGAGTATAGCGGACCGCTTGGAAAAAACGACTGCTTCGAGTGGCAGTCAGAAAGCAACTGGCTCCTGGACAAGTGCGAACTGACAGCCAGAGCTGCGCATGATGGCTCCGAGTTCTATCACAGCCGCTCGGCCACGGCCACAATTAGCTTGGATGAAGCTTAACATTAATGTCTAGCTTGCACCCTCGCCAGTACCGCTGCGTAAATCGGGCACGCCGCTGACAGCATGGAATGTGCTGCATTGAAGCGGCAGTTGCGGCAGTTCACGGGGTTGGGACACCGTGCAACGTTGTGGCCGTTCTGTCCACACCGGTGGCAGGCGACATGGCGACACCTTGTGGTCGAAGCCTGCACATCTGTGGCAGGCGTATGTTCTGACCAAGGAGCGGCAGCGGCATCTAAACCACTTGATGTACACGCATTCGCATTCCGCGACAATGCCAGTTGCCGGACATGTGGCAGCGGAAGCGGTGGTGGCAGCGATGGTGGCAGCGGCGGCAGGGGTACTGGCAGCGGTGGTGGCAGCGGCAGCGGTAGAGGGGAGCGATGTTAGCGGCCATCTATCGGCTGGGATCGGCCGCTCTCCGGTTAGCCCAATCCCAAGTCCGATCTTCTTGGCTCCCTCTTTGGCGGCTGAGGACTTCGGCTGACCCCGCCTGCGGGCGGAAACGCTCGACGACGAGCTCGCCCCTACACTAGCCAGGCTAGTGTCGCTGGCGTCGGCCTCCGTGTCTACTTCTATTACCCGGCGAGTTGTGGCTCCCTCTATTGGCGTGACTCAACACTAAACGGCACTAGTGGAGACGCGAAACAAAAGTCTTAGCGGAGATACGAACCGAAAAGCTCCGACCTCGAGCCAAAGCTTCGAACTTGAACTTGCTAACGAACTATTCCGACTAGTTGTCGAACTATTCGCACTTGTTGACGAACTAAAGTTCCGCATGTGGCTGTTTTTTTTGCGTTTATTTTGCAAATATTAATTTGCAAATAGCTGCACTGTTTTTGCATCAAATTAACACGCGATTTCACTGGCGAACAGTGCGTGATCTCGCGCCTCCTGTGCCTTTGCGTCGACCTCTGGCGTCACGTTGATCGTGGACCGTCGGTGACCGACCAGGGTTTACTGCCCAGGTGAACCGACTTTTTAAACTCCGCGGCAGTCATGGTCTCCTCCAGGTTCTTTGTGAAGAGCTCTTCCATGAACTCTTCAGGTGTTATGGACGTGTCCACGTCATACACCACGACCTGAGGCTTGGTCTCCGGCCTCTTCTTGACCTCCAATCCTGCTTCGGTGAACTTGCTGCTGGCCACTACCTTCCTCAGTTCGCTCACTGAAGGGGTGCGAATAATCGCTCTTCCGCTCTTCAGTTCGCGAACCTCGTGGACGCGGACTCCAAGAGTCGGCACCACGGTCTTCTTTACTCGCTCCACAAGCTCCTTGCTGGTCTCCTCCGGGTTCTTGCTCTTTATTAGAGCAGACCAGGTATCCCTAGGCTTTGGGATCGATGCAGCGACGGCGCTCGGTGCGGGCAGGCCTGGGAAGGCTGTCGCATACGCAGCGGTTGTGACGGCAGTGGTGCCCGTGTGGGCAGCAGCAGCGGGTCTCGGTGGAGGCGGCATCCTTGCCCTCTCCTCCAGGCGCACCTTTTCCCCAGCCAGGGCCATGACCAACTCGTCGTACCGGTTGGTAGCGACGAGGATTTCCATGGAAGCCTCTGGCGGCGTCAGCCCCTTCAGCACAGCCTGGTTCACCGCCATCCTTATCGCAGACAGTTCCGCGATGATGGCCGAGTAGCCTGCCGCGACAATGCCAGTTGCCGGACATGTGGCAGCGGCAGCGGTGGTGGCAGCGGCAGCGGTGGTGGCAGCGATGGTGGCAGCGGCGGCGGAGGTACGGGCAGCGGTGGTGGCAGCGACAGCGGCAGAGGTGCATGGAGCCTCCTCAAAGGGGGGCGATGTTGGCGGCGATCTCTCGGCTGGGATCGGCCGCTCTCCGGTTAGCCCAATCCCAAGCCCGATCTTCTTGGCTTCCTTTTTGGCGGCTGATGACTTCGGCCGACCCCACCTGCGGGTGGGAACGCTCGACGACGAGCTCGCCCCTACACTAGCCAGGCGTCGGCCTCCGTGTCTACTTCCATCACCCGGCGAGTTGTGGCTCGCTCTATTGGCGCGACTCAACACTAAACGACACTAGTGGAGACACGAACCGAAAAGCTCCGACCTCGAGCCAAAGCTTCGAACTCGAACTTGCTGACGAACTATTCCGACTAGTTGTCGAACTATTCGCACTTGTTGACGAACTAAAGTTCCGCACGTGGCTGTTTTTTTGCGTTTATTTTGCAAATAGCTGCACTGTTTTTGCACCAAATTAACACGCGATTTCACTTGATAACAGCGCGTAATCTCGCGGCAATTTATGTTCAGTTTTCACTCGGAAAAATTGCTTCTTTCTACACTGAAAAGACACAGCGGAACGCTTCAAACCACGTCTGCTTTTGAGTAGATAGGGACAGAATGAATCTGATCTCTCAGCTTTTTTTTACGTGGCGGTTCCTCAGGGAGGGATTTCAACCACGGCGTCTAATGTTTATTTGCAGGTTAGCCTATCACGACTCTTCCGGTACCAATTGAAAGTATCCTGGTCGATAGGGGGGGGGGCCGACCTCAATGTGCAGCCTTGGAACTGCACAACCCGTGGTACCGACCTTAAGGACTCAGCTCGATCCTCCCTTTTAGCCCCGACCGGCCTGGATAGGGAATCCACCCAGCCCGTGTGCCGCTTGCACGTTCAGCAGCTGCTGTCGCCTGGAGAACGCCAATCCGGCGAACCTGTCGAGAGTCCGCATTCTCTCCTGAGAAGCCATCATTTCGGAGAAGGTCCAGTCGCCATCCGTGTACACTCCAAGGCCATCGAGGTCTCGCAAGTCTGCATAGAGGGGATAAGCACATAGGAAGTGCTGCCAATCCTCGCGTTCCGTGCCGCATAGACATGCTGGCGTGTCGCTAAGGCTTCTTCCATGAAGAAATGCATTGTCCGTCAGCAGGAACCCAGCGCGCAGCGTGAAGCCAAACCTTCGTTCGCTGTAGACGAAGCCTGCGTTCGGGATGAAGCGGTGTGTCACCCGACCTGGGGAGTCACCATCATCACATCTGCGTTGCCACTCGCACAACAGGCCGTCGTCTAGTCGCCATCTTCTGCTTCCAGCTAAGAGTTGCCAAATCTTCGCCGTACAGCCAATCACTCTCCTCCAGCGGGTAGTTACGCTTTAGTTTGAAGCTGATTGCCAGGCCTCTGGCATACCGGCAGGCATCTAATCAGGATAATCCTTTGGCACGCAAGCAGATGCCTCCTGGCAACCACTTGTGTCGTGTCCACGACAGACCAAACCGAGGCACCATGAGTCCGGCATATATAGTCCGCTTTATGCGGGGACTGAGACCTCAGTCGACCCGTAGTACGCGCGACATTGCCCCTACGACTCCAGTCAGCTTATCACGCAAGCCCGTGATGTGCGGGAGCAAATACTTGCCCTTGTATGGCAGGCTTTCTCCAGCAAACTGTACCACTGGTGGCCGTCTAAGTATATATATATATAAGCTTAACAAACTAGTCTGATTCCTAAAGCTTACTTGAGTATAGCGGACCGCTTGGAAAAAACGACTGCTTCGAGTGGCAGTCAGAAAGCAACTGGCTCCTGGACAAGTGCGAACTGACAGCCAGAGCTGCGCATGATGGCTCCGAGTTCTATCACAGCCGCTCGGCCACGGCCACAATTAGCTTGGATGAAGCTTAACATTAATGTCTAGCTTGCACCCTCGCCAGTACCGCTGCGTAAATCGGGCACGCCGCTGACAGCATGGAATGTGCTGCATTGAAGCGGCAGTTGCGGCAGTTCACGGGGTTGGGACACCGTGCAACGTTGTGGCCGTTCTGTCCACACCGGTGGCAGGCGACATGGCGACACCTTGTGGTCGAAGCCTGCACATCTGTGGCAGGCGTATGTTCTGACCAAGGAGCGGCAGCGGCATCTAAACCACTTGATGTACACGCATTCGCATTCCGCGACAATGCCAGTTGCCGGACATGTGGCAGCGGAAGCGGTGGTGGCAGCGATGGTGGCAGCGGCGGCAGGGGTACTGGCAGCGGTGGTGGCAGCGGTGGTGGCAGCGGCAGCGGTAGAGGGGAGCGATGTTAGCGGCCATCTATCGGCTGGGATCGGCCGCTCTCCGGTTAGCCCAATCCCAAGTCCGATCTTCTTGGCTCCCTCTTTGGCGGCTGAGGACTTCGGCTGACCCCGCCTGCGGGCGGAAACGCTCGACGACGAGCTCGCCCCTACACTAGCCAGGCTAGTGTCGCTGGCGTCGGCCTCCGTGTCTACTTCTATTACCCGGCGAGTTGTGGCTCCCTCTATTGGCGTGACTCAACACTAAACGGCACTAGTGGAGACGCGAAACAAAAGTCTTAGCGGAGATACGAACCGAAAAGCTCCGACCTCGAGCCAAAGCTTCGAACTTGAACTTGCTGACGAACTATTCCGACTAGTTGTCGAACTATTCGCACTTGTTGACGAACTAAAGTTCCGCATGTGGCTGTTTTTTTTGCGTTTATTTTGCAAATATTAATTTGCAAATAGCTGCACTGTTTTTGCACCAAATTAACACGCGATTTCACTGGCGAACAGTGCGTGATCTCGCGCCTCCTGTGCCTTTGCGTCGACCTCTGGCGTCACGTTGATCGTGGACCGTCGGTGACCGACCAGGGTTTACTGCCCAGGTGAACCGACTTTTTAAACTCCGCGGCAGTCATGGTCTCCTCCAGGTTCTTTGTGAAGAGCTCTTCCATGAACTCTTCAGGTGTTATGGACGTGTCCACGTCATACACCACGACCTGAGGCTTGGTCTCCGGCCTCTTCTTGACCTCCAATCCTGCTTCGGTGAACTTGCTGCTGGCCACTACCTTCCTCAGTTCGCTCACTGAAGGGGTGCGAATAATCGCTCTTCCGCTCTTCAGTTCGCGAACCTCGTGGACGCGGACTCCAAGAGTCGGCACCACGGTCTTCTTTACTCGCTCCACAAGCTCCTTGCTGGTCTCCTCCGGGTTCTTGCTCTTTATTAGAGCAGACCAGGTATCCCTAGGCTTTGGGATCGATGCAGCGACGGCGCTCGGTGCGGGCAGGCCTGGGAAGGCTGTCGCATACGCAGCGGTTGTGACGGCAGTGGTGCCCGTGTGGGCAGCAGCAGCGGGTCTCGGTGGAGGCGGCATCCTTGCCCTCTCCTCCAGGCGCACCTTTTCCCCAGCCAGGGCCATGACCAACTCGTCGTACCGGTTGGTAGCGACGAGGATTTCCATGGAAGCCTCTGGCGGCGTCAGCCCCTTCAGCACAGCCTGGTTCACCGCCATCCTTATCGCAGACAGTTCCGCGATGATGGCCGAGTAGCCTGCCGCGACAATGCCAGTTGCCGGACATGTGGCAGCGGCAGCGGTGGTGGCAGCGGCAGCGGTGGTGGCAGCGATGGTGGCAGCGGCGGCGGAGGTACGGGCAGCGGTGGTGGCAGCGACAGCGGCAGAGGTGCATGGAGCCTCCTCAAAGGGGGGCGATGTTGGCGGCGATCTCTCGGCTGGGATCGGCCGCTCTCCGGTTAGCCCAATCCCAAGCCCGATCTTCTTGGCTTCCTTTTTGGCGGCTGATGACTTCGGCCGACCCCACCTGCGGGTGGGAACGCTCGACGACGAGCTCGCCCCTACACTAGCCAGGCGTCGGCCTCCGTGTCTACTTCCATCACCCGGCGAGTTGTGGCTCGCTCTATTGGCGCGACTCAACACTAAACGACACTAGTGGAGACACGAACCGAAAAGCTCCGACCTCGAGCCAAAGCTTCGAACTCGAACTTGCTGACGAACTATTCCGACTAGTTGTCGAACTATTCGCACTTGTTGACGAACTAAAGTTCCGCACGTGGCTGTTTTTTTGCGTTTATTTTGCAAATAGCTGCACTGTTTTTGCACCAAATTAACACGCGATTTCACTTGATAACAGCGCGTAATCTCGCGGCAATTTATGTTCAGTTTTCACTCGGAAAAATTGCTTCTTTCTACACTGAAAAGACACAGCGGAACGCTTCAAACCACGTCTGCTTTTGAGTAGATAGGGACAGAATGAATCTGATCTCTCAGCTTTTTTTTACGTGGCGGTTCCTCAGGGAGGGATTTCAACCACGGCGTCTAATGTTTATTTGCAGGTTAGCCTATCACGACTCTTCCGGTACCAATTGAAAGTATCCTGGTCGATAGGGGGGGGGGCCGACCTCAATGTGCAGCCTTGGAACTGCACAACCCGTGGTACCGACCTTAAGGACTCAGCTCGATCCTCCCTTTTAGCCCCGACCGGCCTGGATAGGGAATCCACCCAGCCCGTGTGCCGCTTGCACGTTCAGCAGCTGCTGTCGCCTGGAGAACGCCAATCCGGCGAACCTGTCGAGAGTCCGCATTCTCTCCTGAGAAGCCATCATTTCGGAGAAGGTCCAGTCGCCATCCGTGTACACTCCAAGGCCATCGAGGTCTCGCAAGTCTGCATAGAGGGGATAAGCACATAGGAAGTGCTGCCAATCCTCGCGTTCCGTGCCGCATAGACATGCTGGCGTGTCGCTAAGGCTTCTTCCATGAAGAAATGCATTGTCCGTCAGCAGGAACCCAGCGCGCAGCGTGAAGCCAAACCTTCGTTCGCTGTAGACGAAGCCTGCGTTCGGGATGAAGCGGTGTGTCACCCGACCTGGGGAGTCACCATCATCACATCTGCGTTGCCACTCGCACAACAGGCCGTCGTCTAGTCGCCATCTTCTGCTTCCAGCTAAGAGTTGCCAAATCTTCGCCGTACAGCCAATCACTCTCCTCCAGCGGGTAGTTACGCTTTAGTTTGAAGCTGATTGCCAGGCCTCTGGCATACCGGCAGGCATCTAATCAGGATAATCCTTTGGCACGCAAGCAGATGCCTCCTGGCAACCACTTGTGTCGTGTCCACGACAGACCAAACCGAGGCACCATGAGTCCGGCATATATAGTCCGCTTTATGCGGGGACTGAGACCTCAGTCGACCCGTAGTACGCGCGACATTGCCCCTACGACTCCAGTCAGCTTATCACGCAAGCCCGTGATGTGCGGGAGCAAATACTTGCCCTTGTATGGCAGGCTTTCTCCAGCAAACTGTACCACTGGTGGCCGTCTAAGTATATATATATATAAGCTTAACAAACTAGTCTGATTCCTAAAGCTTACTTGAGTATAGCGGACCGCTTGGAAAAAACGACTGCTTCGAGTGGCAGTCAGAAAGCAACTGGCTCCTGGACAAGTGCGAACTGACAGCCAGAGCTGCGCATGATGGCTCCGAGTTCTATCACAGCCGCTCGGCCACGGCCACAATTAGCTTGGATGAAGCTTAACATTAATGTCTAGCTTGCACCCTCGCCAGTACCGCTGCGTAAATCGGGCACGCCGCTGACAGCATGGAATGTGCTGCATTGAAGCGGCAGTTGCGGCAGTTCACGGGGTTGGGACACCGTGCAACGTTGTGGCCGTTCTGTCCACACCGGTGGCAGGCGACATGGCGACACCTTGTGGTCGAAGCCTGCACATCTGTGGCAGGCGTATGTTCTGACCAAGGAGCGGCAGCGGCATCTAAACCACTTGATGTACACGCATTCGCATTCCGCGACAATGCCAGTTGCCGGACATGTGGCAGCGGAAGCGGTGGTGGCAGCGATGGTGGCAGCGGCGGCAGGGGTACTGGCAGCGGTGGTGGCAGCGGTGGTGGCAGCGGCAGCGGTAGAGGGGAGCGATGTTAGCGGCCATCTATCGGCTGGGATCGGCCGCTCTCCGGTTAGCCCAATCCCAAGTCCGATCTTCTTGGCTCCCTCTTTGGCGGCTGAGGACTTCGGCTGACCCCGCCTGCGGGCGGAAACGCTCGACGACGAGCTCGCCCCTACACTAGCCAGGCTAGTGTCGCTGGCGTCGGCCTCCGTGTCTACTTCTATTACCCGGCGAGTTGTGGCTCCCTCTATTGGCGTGACTCAACACTAAACGGCACTAGTGGAGACGCGAAACAAAAGTCTTAGCGGAGATACGAACCGAAAAGCTCCGACCTCGAGCCAAAGCTTCGAACTTGAACTTGCTGACGAACTATTCCGACTAGTTGTCGAACTATTCGCACTTGTTGACGAACTAAAGTTCCGCATGTGGCTGTTTTTTTTGCGTTTATTTTGCAAATATTAATTTGCAAATAGCTGCACTGTTTTTGCACCAAATTAACACGCGATTTCACTGGCGAACAGTGCGTGATCTCGCGCCTCCTGTGCCTTTGCGTCGACCTCTGGCGTCACGTTGATCGTGGACCGTCGGTGACCGACCAGGGTTTACTGCCCAGGTGAACCGACTTTTTAAACTCCGCGGCAGTCATGGTCTCCTCCAGGTTCTTTGTGAAGAGCTCTTCCATGAACTCTTCAGGTGTTATGGACGTGTCCACGTCATACACCACGACCTGAGGCTTGGTCTCCGGCCTCTTCTTGACCTCCAATCCTGCTTCGGTGAACTTGCTGCTGGCCACTACCTTCCTCAGTTCGCTCACTGAAGGGGTGCGAATAATCGCTCTTCCGCTCTTCAGTTCGCGAACCTCGTGGACGCGGACTCCAAGAGTCGGCACCACGGTCTTCTTTACTCGCTCCACAAGCTCCTTGCTGGTCTCCTCCGGGTTCTTGCTCTTTATTAGAGCAGACCAGGTATCCCTAGGCTTTGGGATCGATGCAGCGACGGCGCTCGGTGCGGGCAGGCCTGGGAAGGCTGTCGCATACGCAGCGGTTGTGACGGCAGTGGTGCCCGTGTGGGCAGCAGCAGCGGGTCTCGGTGGAGGCGGCATCCTTGCCCTCTCCTCCAGGCGCACCTTTTCCCCAGCCAGGGCCATGACCAACTCGTCGTACCGGTTGGTAGCGACGAGGATTTCCATGGAAGCCTCTGGCGGCGTCAGCCCCTTCAGCACAGCCTGGTTCACCGCCATCCTTTTCGCTGACAGTTCCGCGATGATGGCCGAGTAGCCTGCCGCGACAATGCCAGTTGCCGGACATGTGGCAGCGGCAGCGGTGGTGGCAGCGATGGTGGCAGCGATGGTGGCAGCGGCGGCACGGGTACTGGCAGCGGTGGTGGCAGCGGCAGCGGTAGAGGTGCACTTTCTCCTCAAAGGGGAGCGATGTTGGCGGCCATCTCTCGGCTGGGATCGGCCGCTCTCCGGTTAGCCCAATCCAAAGTCCGATCTTCTTGGCTCCCTCTTTGGCGGCTGATGACTTCGGCCGACCCCACCTGCGGGTGGGAACGCTCGACGACGAGCTCGCCCCTACACTAGCCAGGCGTCGGCCTCCGTGTCTACTCCATCACCAGGCGAGTTGTGGCTCGCTCTATTGGAGCGACTCAACACTAAACGGCACTAGTGGAGACACGAACCGAAAAGCTCCGACCTCGAGCCAAAGCTTCGAACTCGAACTTTCTGACGAACTATTCCGACTAGTTGTCGAACTATTCGCACTTGTTGACGAACTAAAGTTCCGCACGCTGTTTTTTTGCGTTTATTTTGCAAATAGCTGCACTGTTTTTGCACCAAATTAACACGCGATTTCACTTGATAACAGCGCGTAATCTCGCGGCAATTTATGTTCACTTTTCACTCGGAAAAATTGCTTCTTTCTACACTGAAAAGACACAGCGGAACGCTTCAAACCACGTCTGCTTTTGAGTAGATAGGGACAGAATGAATCTGATCTCTCAGCTTTCAACCACGGCGTCTAATGTTTATTTGCAGGTTAGCCTATCACGCACCACCTCTACATACGCAGGAATCTGGAACATGCGCCAGTTAGCTATAGCGACTCTTCCGGTACCAATTGAAAGTATCCTGGTCGATAAGGGGGGGGGGCCGACCTCAATGTGCAGCCTTGGAACTGCACAACCCGTGGTACCGACCTTAAGGACTCAGCTCGATCCTCCCTTTTAGCCCCGACCGGCCTGGATAGGGAATCCACCCAGCCCGTGCGCCGCTTGCACGTTCAGCAGCTGCTGTCGCCTGGAGAACGCCAATCCGGCGAACCTGTCGAGAGTCCGCATTCTCTCCTGAGAAGCCATCATTTCGGAGAAGGTCCAGTCGCCATCCGTGTACTGCACTCCAAGGCCATCGAGGTCTCGCAAGTCTGCATAGAGGGGACAAGCACATAGGAAGTGCTGCCAATCCTCGCGTTCCGTGCCGCATAGACATGCTGGCGTGTCGCTAAGGCTTCTTCCATGAAGAAATGCATTGAGCGATCCATGGTCCGTCAGCAGGAACCCAGCGCGGAGCGTGACGAAGCCTGCGTTCGGGATGAAGCGGTGCGTCACCCGACCTGGGGAGTCACCATCATCCCATCTGCGTTGCCACTCGCACAACAGGCCGTCGTCTAGTCGCCATCTTCTGCTTCCAGCTAAGAGTTGCCAAATCTTCGCCGTACAGCCAATCACTCTCCTCCAGCGGGTAGCTACGCTTTAGTTTGAAGCTGATTGCCAGGCCTCTGGCAACCAGATCAAACGGAGGGACTCCATGGTGGACACTGTTCGGAATACCGGCAGGCATCTAATCAGGATAATCCTTTTGCACGCAAGCAGATGCCTCCTGGCAACCACTTGTGTCGTGTCCACGACAGACCAAACCGAGGCACCATGAGTCCGGCATATATAGTCCGCTTTATGCGGGGACTGAGACCCCAGTCGACCCGCAGTACGCGCGACAATGCCCCTACGACTCCGGTCAGCTTATCACGCAAGCCCGTGATGTGCGGGAGCTAATACTTGCAGGCTTTCTCCAGCAAACTGTACCACTGGTGGCCGTCTAAGTATGCCTATGCGCAGCCTTTGAAACGGCAACGCCGACTTCAACTCCCCAAGCGCTTACGATGGACATTAACTTACCACCTTTTTGCTCGCGTTCTGAACGGGCATTTCCCTCGATGAGGAGAAGCAAGTCGTCAGCATAGGCCGGAACTGTGACGATGCTCGCACTCCGGCCTGAGAGGAAACTTCGCCAGAAGCTTGCTTCTCGGCATCCCAGCCTCAAAAGCGTCGAGGGCTGGCGGAGCCTCTTATCGTAGAGGATGTAAATTCTGAACCAGATCGTGTAATTATCACAGCAGAACTTTAACAGTTTCTGGGTTAGATCCTGGTCTACGATTAAACTCCTGGGAAATGGTCTGAAAAATTGTAGATATGGTTCTACTCTTGCCGACGCCTGCGCCGCCACCAACAAACTCATAAAAAACTGCCTTATTTCTCACATTATGCAGAACATGGGTTAGATATGTAGGTTTTTTGTTTCAAATTCAGCGATCTAATCAAATTAGCAATTACCGCATGCTTGAATGCTTCAATTGAAAAGGCGAACCATTTGCAGGAGCAAATCGAGGACATAACAGGTGATGATGCATATGCAGGCGAGTTGGAAGAGCTGACGATTGTCACCAAGAGAAAGATAATGTCGCTTATCGCAGCAAGCGAGATGAAGCCAGTGTCTTCTTCAGAACCAACTCATGCTAGACTTCCGAAATTGGCATTACCAAAATTTAGTGGGAAACACTCGGAGTTCAAAAATTTCATTAGCCTTTTTGAGAGACTAGTCCATAGTGACAACAGCATACCGGTGATCGAAAAATTTAATCATTTAATTTCGTGTCTCTCTGATGAAGCATTAGGAACAATAAAGGCGTTCCAAGTCACCGAGGCAAATTATGAAAAGGCCATGGCTGGCCTAAAACGAGTATATGACAACGATTATTTGATTTTCACGAATAATATTTCCACATTGTTCAATCTGCCGAGAATACCGCATCAATCAATAAGAACTCTAATCGATACTATTTCGTCGATTTACGGATCGTTACTGTCGATCGGAGATGATACAAAAATTTCATTCATCTCGTCTTAAACAGAGTCGTTCCAGTGACGAAACAAAAGTGGGATGAACAGTGTTCGGGCCAGCCGCTGAAGAATAACCGTAACTTTAAAATTATTATTATTGTATGAGCATAGAGAGCCGCCTACATATGTATGTTGTAAAGCGTTGACTTTCTGCAGAGCTGCTGCGCTCTCCCGCTAAAGGGGCTCTCTGCCGCCGCCACTTCGGCAACTACTTTGAACTGCTGCCGCCACTTCGGCAGTCACTTTGATCTAACGCCGTCGTCTATAGTTTAGTTCTATGCTAACCCCTCTGCGCATTGGTTGCATATCGATCTCGCATAAAGTACATCTGGCAATAGCAAGCAATCGGCTTCCGCTAAGCCACCAAGATTAAATATATTATATATTATAAAGTTTAACCCAAATCTCTTTTTATTGTGAAATACATAGGTGCCAAAAAAGCTTGGCATCTCAAACATTGGTGACCCCCCGACGTGATGTAAAACCATTGCTTAATCGCGTTCCGTTAAAACACTTATTAATTATACAATATTGTGTTGTTGGGTAGTTTAACTACCAACAAATACATTTGTGTGCACATTAAAAACAGTTTAAAGTGCAAATTCAGTGAGAGTGCGGCTGGAATATTTATAGACAAATTCCGGTACTTTAAGCGTCGAATCTCTCATTCTCTGCGCAGCTGCAGCCGCGGTTCTTGACTTTTCATGTCTTGCATTCTCGCTCTCGCGTCTATACATCGTCGCTTAAGCGGTATTTCATTTTCCGTTGTTGTGTCGATTGCACAACGGTTAACATGGACAACGATCCAAATACAGGCGCGGGCGGAAATATTGTGGTGGCTGATTCCAGACTGAGTCTGTATAAACGTAAAAGTCAGTCATTATATGATCGATTGCACAGGCTTGGCGAATCCTTCGCGGGGAATAAAATCGACAAGCTGACCGCCGCGGAAGTCGAGGTGCGCCTTGATATGTTGGCAGAAATTCGAGCGGAATTTAATAAGGCCCATAATGAGTTCGAGGCTCTCGATCAAAACGAGATTGGGAGTGAGCTGCGCGAAATCTTCGATACTCTTTTCATATCGTTGAAAGCTGAGTTGCTGGCTGCTGTTGAAGTAGGCCAGTCACACGCCGCTGCCAATTCTACGACTCTGCCAAGCCATTCCGGACATAGTACCATCATCATGGCTCACAAGCAGCGACTTCCTGAGCTGAAGGTGCCGAAGTTTTCTGGTGGATACGTCGAGTTCTCGGATTTTATGGCAATGTTCAAATCGGTGATTGAAGCGGATGCGGATCTCAGTGACATCGAGAAATTCCAGCACCTTCGCTCTTGCCTCGCTGATGCGGCTTTGGATTCGGTTCGATCGTTGGAGCTCTCCAGTGCCAATTATCGTGCGGCTCTGGATATACTTAATAAACGCTTTAATAACAAAAGACTTGTTTTCCAGGCACACATCAAGAAGATTCTTGGGCTAAAGAGGGTAGACTCGCCTTCTGCTAAAAGGCTTCGGGAGTTTTCGGATGCAGTCAATTTACACATGCGAGCGTTGCAGACATTGGGAACTGCTGAGGAGATTTCGGGACTCATGGTTATCAACATGCTGCTGCAGAAGTTGGATTCGAAGACGCAAACCAAATGGGAGGAGCACACATCGTCGAATGCTATACCTACCGCAGAGGAATTCTTCGAATTCTTGCAGCAACGCTGCCAGAAAATGGAGCGATTGGAATATGCTACAGCGACACACGCTAGTAGCGATCAGGTGGGAAAAAACCATTCATATACGCATGTTAAGAAAACGTTTGTAGCTTCCAACTCTTCCGCCGACCCGTCTGTATGCGTCTTTTGCCACTCAGCGGGCCATGGAATATACTCGTGCAAGATATTCGAAAATCTCTCACCGTTGCTGCGCCACAAAGAAGTGAAGAAGCTTTCCCTATGCTTCAATTGCCTAAAACCGGGGCACCGGACCCGCGCATGCAATAGTGGAAAATGTCGAGTATGCGGCGGTAGGCATCATAGTTTGTTGCACTTCGTTAGTATGCAGCCCACAACACAAGGCTGCCCAGGTATTACTCCTCCCGATCTGGCCGTTTAACCGGACGCTCTTTCCGTTGCTCAAAATTCTGCTAGCAGCTCGTCTCTACCTTCGTCTACCTCTCTTGCTGCCCAAGGTCTTCACTCTGATGTCGTGCTTCTGGCTACAGCCGTGGTTCTCGTGAAGAATCGGTCTGGCGTTTTAGTTCCTTGTCGTGCCATCTTAGATTCAGGATCGCAGCTGCATCTCGTCACATCCAGGTTCGCCCAGCAGCTTCAGCTTAGGAGAACTCAATCGTCTGCACTTGTGTCTGGGCTGGGCGATACCAGCGTTTCTACTGAGGGATCCACCATAAGCATTTGTATGCATTCTCGCACCTCTGCTTACACAACTACACTTACTGCTCTCATCGCCCCCACGATTACCGATTCTCAACCAAGTATGGCAGTAAATGTATCCGATTGGCGTATTCCATCTAACATTCAGCTCGCTGATCCTGCATTTTTCAATCCTCAACGGGTTGATCTTCTCATTGGTGCGAGCGTTTTTTATGATCTCCTCTGCGTAGGGCAAATCAAACTCACCGATGGACTGCCTCTTCTGCAGAAGACCCGGCTTGGGTGGATCGTATCTGGTGGTGGACAGAAGGTATCAAGCTCGGCGCTTTTGGCCACGCACAATTGTCCAGATTCGATAGCTGAGATGGAAGCAAGGTTGGATAAAACTCTTCGTATGTTTTGGGAAGTCGAGGATTGTGTGGAGGCTGGGTTGAATACCAAAGAAGAAGACGATTGTGAAGCACATTTCGTAAGCCACCTTTCACGGTTGCCATCCGGGGAGTATGCAGTTCGTCTACCGCTAAATAACAATTCTGATCGTTTGGGAGAATCTTATACTCAGGCTTACCGACGGTTCATCAGTCTGGAGCGAAAACTGGAGCGTAATCCTACACTCAAGGAGCGGTATTCCGCCTTTATGAGGGAGTATATTGATTTGCATCATATGCACCAAGTCAACCCTGATTCCCGTAGCCTCTGCAAATATTTCTTGCCTCATCACTGTGTCCTAAAGGAGGACAGTACGACGACAAAACTCCGTGTCGTTTTCGATTGTTCCGCAGCTACATCAACTGGATATTCTCTAAATGATGTGATGATGACAGGCCCTGTTATTCAGCCTGCATTGTTCAACATATTGATTCGCTTTCGAACATATCCAGTCGCTCTCACTGGGGACATTTGTAAAATGTACCGCTGCGTACGAGTGTCTCCACCCGACAATTTGTATCAGTGCATCCTATGGCGAGATTCCATCGAGTCCGAGGTTCAAGTCTACACATTAGACACCGTCACATACGGGACGAGGGCTGCATCATTTTTAGCGGTCCGCGCAATGCACCAGCTGGCCATCGACGAGGGTGAATCCTACCCTCTTGGCTCAGCTGCTCTGCGGCAGGAGTTTTACGTGGATGACCTTATTTCGGGCGGTAATTCGGTCGCACAGGTCATGGAAAAGATGCACCAAACATCAGCTTTACTGTCCCGTGGTAACTTTAGACTTAGGAAATGGTGCTCCAGTCACCAGGAAGTACTTGAGGGAACCCCTGAAGATGACATAGAGAAGTTCCTAAAGTTTAATGATGGAAGCGACATAGCCAAAACTCTCGGCTTAGCGTGGGACCCTGCTTCGGATCAGCTGCTTTTTGCCTTGTCCGCACTGGACACAACCTCAAAGCCATCAAAGCGGTCGGTTTTATCTACGATTGCGCGGTTCTACGACCCTCTTGGATTGATAAATCCAGTCATTGTCAGGTGCAAAATCTTCCTTCAGCAGCTTTGGAGAGAAAATTTGGATTGGGATGAAAGCCTACCCTCAGCGTTGCATTCAACTTGGATGGACTTGAGAAATAGTTTGGCAAGCATTTCTCGGATCTCATTTCCTCGCTTGGTTCTTCGTTCTAGTGTGGCTACAGAAGTTCACGGATTCTGTGATGCCAGCTTAGAAGCATATGGCGCTTGCGTGTATATCGTGTCCAGGGAAGCCCAGTCTTCGAGCCACGTT
The DNA here is from genome assembly GCF_009870125.1 of Drosophila pseudoobscura. Classification (NCBI taxonomy): domain Eukaryota; kingdom Metazoa; phylum Arthropoda; class Insecta; order Diptera; family Drosophilidae; genus Drosophila; species Drosophila pseudoobscura. The sequence continues at coordinate 37,407,514 of NC_046683.1, read as the reverse complement.
TTGTGCTCAAAGTCGCGAGTGGCGCCGCTAAAGACTATATCGATTCCTAAGCTGGAATTAAGTGGAGCCCATTTGCTTGCGAAAATCATGCAGAATGTAAAGGACATGGGAATCTTTACAGGTCGGTTCTATTGCTGGTCGGATTCGTCAACAGCATTATCTTGGATTAGGGACGAGCCAGCTAAATTTCAAGTTTTCGTGGCAAATCGAGTGGCATCAATTCAGGAGTTGACGGCAGATATGGAATGGCGCTATGTTCCCACATCTTTAAATCCTGCTGATATTCTCTCGAGAGGCTCGCTTCCCAACCATCTTATCCAGTCAGAGCTATGGTTTCACGGCCCATCCTTTTTGCTATGCTCCAAGGATAAGTGGCCTGTATCTCCTACTAACAACATAGCAACTTTGGAGCTTCGCAAGAGAGGATTGCTAATCACGTCTCCACATGCCGATCTCACGTCCGGATGCAAATTTGCGAATTCATTCTTTCGCATGCAGCGCACATTCGCCTACATGCATAAATTTATACATCGTCTTAGGCATCCAGGACTCACCGTTTCTGATATTCGGCAAGGAACGCATCTTCTAATTCGACACATTCAGCTGGCAAATTTGTGGATGGACATAAAGGAGATTCGGCGCAATGGTCAAGTCATTAAATCCAGTTCTATTAGTTCGCTCAACCCGTTCATCGATCATTCTGGACTACTTAGAGTTGGAGGTCGTCTTGGCAACTCATCGCTAGGATTTGATGCTCAGCACCCGCTCATTCTGCCAAAGGGACATTCCATTACCTTTGCGCTGATAAGATATTACCATGAAAGAAACCTCCATGCCGGACCTCGCGCCTTGCTATCCAAAATTCGGCTGGAATATTGGCCCATTGGAGGTGTTAAGGCAGTGTCAAGGGTCGTCAGCAGATGTGTGAGATGCTTCAGGACTAGGCCGCGCATGGTCGAACACATCATGGGAGACCTACCTAAGGAACGATTGGAAGGATCTCGAGCTTTTGAAGTCACTGGAGTAGATTACTGTGGACCTTTTTTCTACCGATCAGAAATCCGCACAAGGCCTCCGATCAAGTGCTACCTTAGCGCATTCATCTGCTTCACTTCCAAGGCTATACACATGGAACTCGTAAAGGATTTGACCACAGCGTCGTTTCTAGGCGCACTAAAGCGTTTTACTTCCATTCGTGGAAGGCCAAGTCAAATTTGGTCGGACAATGCGACAAACTTCGTTGGCGCCAAGAACGAGCTTCTGGAGCTAAAGAAGCTCTGTCTGAGCGAACCGCATATGAAGGAGGTCCACGAATCCTGCTTGGCTGACTCGATCGACTGGCGTTTCATCCCACCTCGCTCTCCGCATTTTGGCGGGTTGTGGGAAGCGGCCGTGAAGACCGCAAAATATCACCTGTACCGCTCAGTTGGACCATCTGTGCTTAGCTTCGACGAGCTGCGCACTCTGATCTGTCAGATCACTGCAATTGTTAACTCTCGCCCTTTGCTCTCGCTTTCAGAAAATCCTGATGATTTAGACGTTTTGACTCCTGCTCATCTGCTTTTAGGTGGCCCCCATGAGCAAATCCTCGAGCCTGACCTAACGAGGCTGAACTACAATCGTCTGGATGGCTGGCAGCGGGTCACCCAACTACAACAAATATTTTGGAGCCGTTGGCGCGAAGAGTATCTCACTCTTTTGCAAGAGCGCGCGAAGTGGCGCACCCCCGCGCAAAACATCTGCAAGAACGACCTCGTTCTGGTGAAGGACGAAAATCTTCCTCCAATGCGTTGGCCACTGGCTAGAGTGGTCGATGTCGTTTTCGGCAAGGACGGAGTGTGTCGCGTCGCTGACCTGAAGACATCCTCAGGAAACATCAGGAGGGCCGTCACTCGGCTAGGTTTGCTGCCCCTTAAGGAATCTGTTGAGAGACTAGCTCCCAACGGGGGGAGTATGTTCGGGCCAGCCGCTGAAGAATAACCGTAACTTTAAAATTATTATTATTGTATGAGCATAGAGAGCCGCCTACATATGTATGTTGTAAAGCGTTGACTTTCTGCAGAGCTGCTGCGCTCTCCCGCTAAAGGGGCTCTCTGCCGCCGCCACTTCGGCAACTACTTTGAACTGCTGCCGCCACTTCGGCAGTCACTTTGATCTAACGCCGTCGTCTATAGTTTAGTTCTATGCTAACCCCTCTGCGCATTGGTTGCATATCGATCTCGCATAAAGTACATCTGGCAATAGCAAGCAATCGGCTTCCGCTAAGCCACCAAGATTAAATATATTATATATTATAAAGTTTAACCCAAATCTCTTTTTATTGTGAAATACATAGGTGCCAGCTTACTTGCCGCTTTGGTCCGACTTTGAGAAAGTCTTGAATCGTCTAATAGTCTCGCGTTGCCACCACCCCAAGAGAGTCCTTCACCTCCATCGACAGCGTTGGATCGTAAGCGTCCGAACTAAGAGCGGTGAACACATTCTGGCCAGAGCTCTGCTCGACTCTGGATCACAAACAAATTTCATTACCGAGGACCTCGCTAATCGCTTACAGATCCGTAGAGAGGAGTCCTGTATTAGCTTGCTTGGAATTGGTGAATCTAATTCTCAAGTAAAGGATAAAATACACACAGTGGTGAAGTCGCGAATAAATGGTAGTGAGTTCTCCTTTGATTTTTGGATCCTCAAATCAATTTCAGGTACTCACCTTGACTGACGAATCCCAGAGAACCTACCACTGGCCTACCTTATTTCTACAAGCCACAAAGAATAGATATGCTAATTGGAGCAGAATCGGAGTGTCTTTAATGGCACTCTGAGTCGAGCGTTGCCTCTTGGTGGTTAGCATATGCATCACGTTCATTCACAAAAGGTGAAAGTAACAAAAGTACTACAGAACAGGAATTAGCAGCAATTCATTGGGCAATTACCCATTTTCGACCATATATCTATGGTAAACACTTTACAGTAAAAACGGATCACAGACCACTAACATACCTATTTTCAATGGTCAATCCTAGCTCAAAACTCACACGCATGCGGCTCGAATTAGTCGAGTATCTAAAGGGTAAAGATAATCATGTAGCAGATGCGTTATCACAGACCTGAAAAACATACAAAAAACAAATAAAGTCCTGAAAGTCACTACCAGGCAACAGAGTAGACAGAAATCCTGCGCAGGAAAAGAACAAATAGAATTGCCTAGGCAATCTCTAATCTTCGTCATCAACAATGACGAAGTACGTAAAGTAGTGACCTTGCATGTAAATAATAATTTATGTTTTTTCAAACATGGAAAAAAAATTACTGCAAGATATTATGTTAGCGATTTGTATACTAATGGAACCCTTGACTTAGGTCAGTTTTTCCAAAGGGTTGAAACGCAAGCCGGTAAACAAAAAATCAGCCAACTCAAAGTGGCACCGTGGGAAAATATCTTTGAATACATTTCAATAGATAATTTTAAAAATATGGGCAATAAAATATTACGAACAATAAGAGTAGCGCTACTCAACCCGGTGACCCTAATTAAAAATGAAAAAGAAAAAGAAGCAATACTGTCTACATTACATGATGATCCCATACAAGGAGGACATACAGGCATAACAAAAACCTTGGCCAAGGTCAAAAGACATTATTTTTGGAAAGGTATGACTAAAGAAATAACCAATTACATACGAAAATGTCCAAAATGCCAAAAAGCTAAAGTAACCAAGCACACAATAACTCCATTGACTATTACAGAAACACCATACATGGCTTTTGATAGGGTGGATACGATCGGTCCACTTCCTAAATCAGAACAAGGAAATGAATATGCAGTCACCTTAATATGTGACCTAACATATTAGAAACAAAAGTGCAAATACAGTAGCTAAAGCTATTTTTGAAAATTGTATTCTAAAGTACGGTCCAATGAAGACGTTCATTACGGACATGGGAACAGAATATAAAAATTCAATAATTGAAGACTTATGTAAAAATCTAAACATCAAAAACATAACTTCTACTGCACATCATCACCAGACTGTAGGAACCGTGGAGCGAAGCCACAGAACATTTAACGAGTTCATACGCTCATACATCTCAGCTGACAAATCAGATTGGGATGTATGGCTGCAATACTTCGTATATTGTTTTAATACAACCCCCTCTATGGCACATGATTATTGTCCATATGAGCTAGTTTTCGGTAAGACTTCAAACTTACCAGTTCAATTTAATACTATAGATAGAATAGCACCTCTATATAACATAGATGATTACTCTAAACGAGCAAGGATTATGCTCGAGGAGCATAAAATTAAAAATAAACAGCTCTATGACTTAAAGTTAAAAGATTTAAATTTAGCTGTAGGAGATAAAGTTTTATTGAAAAATGAAACAGGACATAAGCTAGATTTTAAATATATAGGACCATATAGAGTAGAAAGTATCGGAGAAAGAGATAACGTCATAATCTCCGATAATAAAAACAAAACTCAGAAAGTACATAAGGATAGGTTAAAGATTTGCAATTATTAATAATTTTTTAGTATGGCCATACATAAATATAAACCATAAAAATATACTATTCTGCATTTATATTCAAATAACTTTTAAATTTTATCAATATTAATTAAAATTCAATATTCTAATAATTGACTAAAAAGAAAAAAATATATATATAAATTGTCTTTTTAAGAATACATAACTCGTATACATATATAGTAAAAGCTAAAAATAAAATAACTTCATTATATTACGTTATTTTTCAAAAGGAGGGAAGTATTAAAGTAAAGTAAAGTATTCATTATTTCGAATACCGTCTGTACCGACGGTACTTAAAGAATACACACTGTAACACTTTGTTTCAGTGTTTACGTAACAATAAAGTCCCAGACATTCTGGGTGATCGTATTACGATTCACTCAAGAATGCCTCGAGCGACCCAAGTGCAGCGTCAGCATGTTCCCATGACTTGACGGCACTAATATACATGCATACACACATATATCTTCCCTCGCGCTCTCGCTGCCAACAGCGCTGAGCATATTCACACATATACATATTAACATATAAGAGATAAGAACCCATAGTTCTGCCGCTCCGCTGCCGGCGTCACTGGCAGCGCAGCTCCGCGGCTTTTGGCTTACAAAAGCCCAAAAGACAATTGTAAAATTGAGAACATAAATCACAATAAAACAGATCGGAGGGTTGAGCCCCAGCGATCCAACAAAAAGGATTGAACATTTCGTTTTACAAACCATCGGCCCCACCCCGTCTTCGACGTAGCGACTGCGATAATGCCGACAATGCAATTCTGATGATTCCGCTGTTCTTCGTCGACCCAACATCGACCAGCAACATTGATTTCCTATTGCCGGTCAAGGAGTTGAGTTGAGTTGCTTTTTGACTGCCACTCGAAGCAGACGTGTTTTTCAAGCGGTCCGCTATACCGTCGTTCGAGTAAAGTAAAGTGATTTTTCCAAGTGGAAAATATATCAAAATTGCCGCGAGATCACGCGCTGTTCGCGAGTGAAATCGGGTGTTAATTTGGTGCAAAAACAGTGCAGCTATTTGCAAATTAATATTTGCAAAATAAACGCCAAAAAACAGCCACGTGCGGAACTTTAGTTCGTCAACAAGTGCGAATAGTTCGACAACAAGTCAGAATAGTTCGTCAGAAAGTTCGAAGCTTTGGTTCGAAGCTTTGGCTCGAGTGTAGGGGCGAGCTCGTCGTCGAGCGTTCGCACCCGCAGGTGGGGTCGGCCGAAGTCCTCAGCCGCCAAAAAGGGAGCCAAGAAGATCGGGCTTGGGATTGGGCTAACCTGAGAGCGGCCGATCCCAGCCGAGAGATCGCCGCCAACATCGCTCCCCTTTGAGCAGGCTCCATGCACCTCTGCCGCTGCCGCTGCCACCACCGCTGCCAGTACTTCTGCCGCCGCTGCCGCCACCGCTGCCACATGCCCGGCAACTAGCATTGTCGCGGCAGGCTACTCGGCCATCATAAAAATCATCGCAGAAATGTCTGCGATAAGGATGGCGGTGAGCGAGGCTGTCCTTAAGGGGCTGATGCCGCCAGAGGCCTCAATGGAAATCCTCGTCGCGACCAACCGGTACGACGAGTTGGTCATGGCCCTGGAGGAGAGGGCAAGGATGCCGCCTCCACCGAGACCCGCTGCTGCTGCCCACACGGGCACCACTGCCGTCACAACCGCTGCGTATGCGACAGCCTTCCCAGGCCTGCCCGCACCGAGCGCCGTCGCTGCACCGATCCCAAAGCCTAGGGATACCTGGTCTGCTCTAATAAAGAGCAAGAACCCGGAGCGAGTAAAGAAGACCGTGGTGCCGACTCTTGGAGGTTCGCGAACTGCAGAGCGGAGGAGCGATTATTCGCACCCCTTCAGTGAGCGAACTGAGGAAGGTAGTGGCCAGCAGCAAGTTCACCGAAGCAGGATTGGAGGTCAAGAAGAGGCCGGAGCCCAAGCCTCAGGTCGTGGTGTATGACGTGGACACGTCCATAACACCTAAAGAGTTCATGGAGGAGCTCTTCACAAAGAACCTGGAGGAGGCCATGACTGCCGCGGAGTTTAAAAAGTCGGTTCACCTGGGCAGTAAACCCTGGTCGGTCACCGACGGCGCCACGATCAACGTGACGCTAGAGGTCGACGCAAAGGCACAAGAGGCGTTGTGTACATCAAGTGGTTTAGATGCCGCTGCCGCTCCTTGGTCAGAACATACGCCTGCCACAGATGTGCAGGCTTCGACCACAAGGTGTCGTAATGTCGCCTAAAGGTGAACGTGTGCCACCGGTGTGGACAGAACGGCCACAACGTTGCACGGTGTCCCAACCCCGTGGACTGCCGCAACTGCCGCTTCAAGGGGTACCCTGCAGCACATTCCATGCTGTCAGCGGCGTGCCCGATCTACGGAGCGGTACTGGCGAGGGTGCAAGCTAGACATTAATGTTTAGCTTCATCCAAGCTAATTGTGGCCGTGGCCGAGCGGCTGTGATGGAACTCGGAGCCATCATGCGCAGCTCTGGCCGTCAGTTCGCACTGGTCCAGGAGCCGTACGTCGGAAAAGCTGCTATCATCGTCGACGAATCTTCGACGATTGACTTCGTCAATCTTCCTATGCTCCGTGTACTGCCAATTCGACACCGACTTGGCGCCGTACCTCAGGTACTTAGATGTGGTGCTGCTGCTGGGCAGCCGCACTCCTGTCATCTTTGGGCTCGACACGAACGCAGTATCCCCAGCGTGGTTTAGCAAGCTCTCCGAACACAATCGGGGGCAAGCTAACTATGCACGGGGTGAGCTGCTGTCTGAGTGGATAACCGAGATGAGAGCCGGCGTGCTCAATGAAGCCAGTCGGGTGTTTACATTCGATAACCGTAGAGGCCAAAGCGATATCGATGTGGTGACGACTGACCCGAACGACACAGTTGAGCCCATTGCTCCTGTGCCGTCATGGAAGCTTTCCAATGCGCGCTGGCGATTGTTCGAGGGGGAAGTGGTAAGGGAGATTGCCGAATTACCGGAAGACATCACCGAATCGCCGTTGGACAACCAAGTGTCTGCACTGCGCTCACTGCGACAGAGTGCTGGGACGCAGCACACCGATGGACTGCCGAACTACACTCCAAACGCCGAGAGGTCAGGAGACTGAGGCGAAGGCATGAGACCGACGCAGCAGAGGAACTTGTGCTAGCGTTGAGGATCTCCTCAGCGCAGTACAAGAAGCTCATCCTGAGATCGAAGGAAGACAACTGGCGACGCTTCGTGGGAGAGAACAGAGATGATCCATGGGGGCACGTCTACAGGATTTGCCGAGGCCGCAAAAAGAGCACGGAGATTGGATGCCTTCGAACGGGTGGTAGGCTGGTCGCAACATGGCGCGACTGTGCGGGTGTGCTCCTTCGCAACTTCTTTCCTGTTGCGGAGACGAATGCACACATTGCCATCCCGATCGAGGCTCCACCGGCCCTCGAAGCTTTCGAGGTTGATGCATGCGTCGCCAGGTTGAAGAGCAGACGCTCTCCCGGCATGGACGGCATCACAGGTGCCATTTGCAAGGCATTGTGGCGTGCCATCCCTCAGCACATGACAGCGATGTATTCCCGCTGCCTGGAGACAGGGTATTTCCCAACGGAATGGAAGCATCCCAGGGTGGTTCCACTCCTGAAGGGACCCGATAAGGACCGGACCGATCCTACCTCATATCGGGGTATCTGTCTGTTGCCAGTGCTGGGCAAAGTGCTTGAGGGCATCATGGTGAATCGTCTGAAGGACACCATTCCGGATGGTTGCAGATGGCAATTTGGCTTTCGCCAAGGACGTTGTGTGGAGGATGCTTGGAAACACGTCGTGAGTACTGTTTCGGCCAGCCGGTCGAAATACGTGCTCGGAGTCTTCGTGGATTTCAAGGGAGCCTTCGACAACATTGAGTGGAATGCTGCACTACGCCGCCTCCTTGAGCTGGGATGCCGAGAAGCAAGCTTGTGGCGAAGTTTCTTCTCCGGCCGGAGTGCGAGCATCGTCAGTAGGCATGGAGTAGCCACTGTTCCGGTGACAAGAGGTTGCCCGCAGGGGTCCATAAGTGGTCCATTTATATGGAACATCTTAATGGACGTGTTGCTCCAGCGCTTAGAGCCCCTTGGTGCGCTCAGCGCGTATGCTGACGACTTGCTCCTCCTCATCGAAGGGAATGCCCGATCAGAGCTCGAACTAAAAGGAGGCGCTTGGGGAGTTGAAGTCGGCGTTGCCGTTTCAACCAGCAAGACGGCGATCATGCTGCTCAAAGGCATACTTAGACGGCCGCCAGTGGTACGGTTTGCTGGAGCAAGCCTGCCATATAAGCGCAAGTATCGGTACCTAGGCATCACGGTCGGCGAGCGGTTGAGTTTTCTCCCGCACATCACGGGCTTGCGTGATAAGCTGACCGGAGTCGTAGGGGCATTGTCGCGCGTACTGCGGGTCGACTGGGGACTCAGTCCCCGCGCAAAGCGGACAATATATGCCGGACTCATGGTGCCCTGTGCACTATTTGGTGCCTTGGTTTGGTCTGTCGTGACGACGACGCAAGTGGTTGCCAGGAGGCATCTGCTTGCGTGCCAAAGGATCGTCCTGATTGGATGCCTACCGGTATGCCGAACAGTGTCCACCATAGCGCTGCAAGTACTAGCTGGAGCCCCCCCGTTTGATCTGGTTGCCAGACGTCTGGCAATCAGCTTCAAACTAAAGCGTGACTACCCGCTGGAGGAGAGCGATTGGCTGTACGGCGAAGATTTGGCAAATCTTAGCTGGAAGCAGAAGATGGCGCGACTAGACGAAGACCTGTTGTGCGAGTGGCAACGCAGATGGGATGATGGTGACTTCCCAGGACGGGTGACGCACCGCTTCATCCCGAACGCAGGCTTCGTCTACAGCGAACGAAGGTTTGGCTTCACGCTGCGCGCTGGGTTCCTGCTGACGGGCCACGGATCGCTCAATGCATTTCTGCATGGAAGAAGCCTTAGCGACACGCCAGCATGTCTATGCGGCGCAGAACGCGAGGATTGGCAGCACTTCCTATGTGCTTGTCCCCTCTATACAGACTTGCGTGAGCTCGATAGACTTGGAGTGCAGTACACGGATGGCGACTGGATCTTCTCCGATGTGACGGCTTCTCAGGAGAGTTTGCGGACTCTCGACAGGTTCGCCGGACTGGCGTTCTCCAGGCGACAGCAGCTGCTGAATGCGCAAGCGGCGCACGGGCTGGGTGGATTCCCTATCCAGGCCGGTCGGGGCTAAAAGGGAGGATCGAGCTGAGTCCTTAAGATCGGTACCACGGGTTGTGCAGTTCCAAGGCTGCACATTGAGGTCGGCCCCCTAGTGGGAGTATCGTGGTGGCTGTGGTTGATACCCAAACGTTACGCGGGGAGAGCCGCTCTCAACCGGGTGCCGAGACCCATAGATCGGAAGACGTGTTAGATACACCTCGCCCCTCACCAAGGGGGATTGTATGCCCGACCAGGATACTTTCAATTGGTACCAGAAGAGTCGCTATGTACATAGCTATAGCTTCTTTTTAGGGGCGCTAACTGGTGCATTGTACCAGGTTCCTGCGTATGTAGCGGTGGTGCGTGATGGCGTGATATATGTAAATATATCGCAATAATCGACGCTAAGCTGCAAATAAACATTAGACGCCGTGGTTGAAATCCCTCCCTGAGGAGCCGCCACGTAAAATAAAGCTGAGAGATCAGATTCATTCTGCCGGTCAAGGAGTTGAGTTGAGTTGCTTTTTGACTGCCACTCGAAGCAGACATGTTTTTCAAGCGGTCCGCTATACCGTCGTTCGAGTAAAGTAAAGTGATTTTTCCAAGTGGAAAATATATCAAAATTGCCGCGAGATCACGCGCTGTTCGCGAGTGAAATCGGGTGTTAATTTGGTGCAAAAACAGTGCAGCTATTTGCAAATTAATATTTGCAAAATAAACGCCAAAAAACAGCCACGTGCGGAACTTTAGTTCGTCCACAAGTGCGAATAGTTCGACAACAAGTCAGAATAGTTCGTCAGCAAGTTCGAAGCTTTGGTTCGAAGCTTTGGCTCGAGTGTAGGGGCGAGCTCGAGCGTTCGCACCCGCAGGTGGGGTCGGCCGAAGTCCTCAGCCGCCAAAAAGGGAGCCAAGAAGATCGGGCTTGGGATTGGGCTAACCGGAGAGCGGCCGATCCCAGCCGAGAGATCGCCGCCAACATCGCTCCCCGTTGAGCAGGCTCCATGCACCTCTGCCGCTCCCGCTGCCACCACCGCTGCCAGTACTTCTGCCGCCGCTGCCGCCACCGCTGCCCCCACCGCTGCCACATGCCCGGCAACTGCCATTGTCGCGGCAGGCTACTCGGCCATCATAAAAATCATCGCAGAAATGTCTGCGATAAGGATGGCGGTGAGCGAGGCTGTCCTTAATGGGCTGATGCCGCCAGAGGCCTCAATGGAAATCCTCGTCGCGACCAACCGGTACGACGAGTTGGTCATGGCCCTGGAGGAGAGGGCAAGGATGCCGCCTCCACCGAGACCCGCTGCTGCTGCCCACACGGGCACCACTGCCGTCACAACCGCTGCGTATGCGACAGCCTTCCCAGGCCTGCCCGCACCGAGCGCCGTCGCTGCACCGATCCCAAAGCCTAGGGATACCTGGTCTGCTCAAATAAAGAGCAAGAACCCGGAGGAGACCAGCAAGGAGCTTGTAGAGCGAGTAAAGAAGACCGTGGTGCCGACTCTTGGAGTCCGCGTCAGCGAGGTTCGCGAGCTGAAGAGCGGAGCAGCGATTATTCGCACCCCTTCAGTGAGCGAACTGAGGAAGGTAGTGGCCAGCAGCAAGTTCACCGAAGCAGGATTGGAGGTCAAGAAGAGACCGGAGACCAAGCCTCAGGTCGTGGTGTATGACGTGGACACGTCCATAACACCTGAAGAGTTCATGGAGGAGCTCTTCACAAAGAACCTGGAGGAGGCCATGACTGCCGCGGAGTTTAAAAAGTCGGTTCACCTGGGCAGTAAACCCTGGTCGGTCACCGACGGCGCCACGATCAACGTGACGCTAGAGGTCGACGCAAAGGCACAAGAGGCGTTGCACGAATGCGTGTACATCAAGTGGTTTAGATGCCGCTGCCGCTCCTTGGTCAGAACATACGCCTGCCACAGATGTGCAGGCTTCGACCACAAGGTGTCGTAATGTCGCCTAAAGGAGAACGTGTGCCACCGGTGTGGACAGAACGGCCACAACGTTGCACGGTGTCCCAACCCCGTGGACTGCCGCAACTGCCGCTTCAAGGGGTACCCTGCAGCACATTCCATGCTGTCAGCGGCGTGCCCGATCTACGGAGCGGTACTGGCGAGGGTGCAAGCTAGACATTAATGTTTAGCTTCATCCAAGCTAATTGTGGCCGTGGCCGAGCGGCTGTGATGGAACTCGGAGCCATCATGCGCAGCTCTGGCCGTCAGTTCGCACTGGTCCAGGAGCCGTACGTCGATGGAGCAGGGCGGATTACCGGCCTTCCTTCTGGAATGCGAGTTTTCCAGGACCGCCGAGGAAAAGCTGCTATCATCGTCGACGAACCGGACGCCATCTGCATGCCACCCTTACCACGGATTTTGGAGTATGCGTCAGAGTTACGGGAAGATTCGGCTCAATCTTCCTATGCTCCGTGTACTGCCAATTCGACACCGACTTGGCGCCGTACCTCAGGTACTTACTGCTGCTGGGCAGCCGCACTCCTGTCATCTTTGGGCTCGACACGAACGCAGTATCCCCAGCGTGGTTTAGCAAGCTCTCCGAACACAATCGGGGGCAAGCTAACTATGCACGGGATGAGCTGCTGTCTGAGTGGATAACCGAGATGAGAGCCGGCGTGCTCAATGAAGCCAGTCGGGTGTTTACATTCGATAGCCGTAGAGGCCAAAGCGATATCGATGTGACAATCGTCAACCAAGCTGCGACTATGTGGGCCACATACGATTGGGAAGTGAAGGAATGGGACACCAGCGATCACAACATGATCCATGTTGTGGTGGCGATTGAGCCGAACGACACAGTTGTGCCCATTGCTCCTGTGCCGTCATGGAAGCTTTCCAATGCGCGCTGGCGATTGTTCGAGGGGGAAGTGGTAAGGGAGATTGCCGAATTACCGGAAGACATCACCGAATCGCCGTTGGACAACCAAGTGTCTGCACTGCGCTCTGTAGAGTGCTGGGACGCAGCACACCGAGAGCCGCGAGAAAAGTAGTTTGGTGGACTGCCGAACTACACTCCAAACGCCGAGAGGTCAGGAGACTGAGGCGAAGGCTCCAGGACACTCGTCGGCACGAGACCGACGCAGCAGAGGAACTTGTGCTCGCGTTGAGGATCTCCTCAGCGCAGTACAAGAAGCTCATCCTGAGATCGAAGAAGACAACTGGCGACGCTTCGTGGGAGAGAACAGAGATGATCCATGGGGGCACGTCTACAGGATTTGCCGAGGCCGCAAAAAGAGCACGGAGATTGGATGCCTTCGAACTGATGGTAGGCTGGTCGCAACATGGCGTAACTTCTTTCCTGTTGCGGAGACGAATGCATACATTGCCATCCCGATCGAGGCTCCACCGGCCCTCGAAGCTTTCGAGGTTGATGCATGCGTCGCCAGGTTGAAGAGCAGACGCTCTCCCGGCATGGACGGCATCACAGGTGCCATTTGCAAGGCATTGTGGCGTGCCATCCCTCAGCACATGACAGCGATGTATTCCCGCTGCCTGGAGACAGGGTATTTCCCAACGGAATGGAAGCATCCCAGGGTGGTTCCACTCCTGAAGGGACCCGATAAGGACCGGACCGATCCTACCTCATATCGGGGTATCTGTCTGTTGCCAGTGCTGGGCAAAGTGCTTGAGGGCATCATGGTGAATCGTCTGAAGGACACCATTCCGGATGGTTGCAGATGGCAATTTGGCTTTCGCCAAGGACGTTGTGTGGAGGATGCTTGGAAACACGTCGTGAGTACTGTTTCGGCCAGCCGGTCGAAATACGGCTGACGACTTGCTCCTCCTCATCGAAGGGAATGCCCGATCAGAGCTCGAACAAAAAGGAGGTGAGTTAATGTCCATCGTAGGCGCTTGGGGAGTTTAAGTCGGGGAGATCATGCTGCTCAAAGGCATACTTAGACGGCCGCCAGTGGTACGGTAAGTATCGCAAGTAAGCGCAAGTATCGGTACCTAGGCATCACGGTCGGCGAGCGGTTGAGTTTTCTCCCGCACATCACGGGCTTGCGTGATAAGCTGACCGGAGTCGTAGGGGCATTGTCGCGCGTACTGCGGGTCGACTGGGGTCTCAGTCCCCGCATAAAGCGGACTATATATGCCGGACTCATGGTGCCTCGGTTTGGTCTGTCGTGGACACGACACAAGTGGTTGCCAGGAGGCATCTGCTTGCGTGCCAAAGGATTATCCTGATTAGATGCCTGCCGGTATGCCGAACAGTGTCCACCATGGAGTCCCTCCGTTTGATCTGGTTGCCAGAGGCCTGGCAATCAGCTTCAAACTAAAGCGTAACTACCCGCTGGAGGAGAGTGATTGGCTGTACGGCGAAGATTTGGCAAATCTTAGCTGGAAGCAGAAGATGGCGACTAGACGACGGCCTGTTGTGCGAGTGGCACGGCCTGGAGTGCAGTACACGGATGGCGACTGGACCATCTCCGAAATGATGGCTTCTCAGGAGAGAATGCGGACTCTCGACAGGTTCGCCGGATTGGCGTTCTCCAGGCGACAGCAGCTGCTGAACGTGCAAGGGGCGCACGGGCTGGGTTGATTCCCTATCCAGGCCAGTCGTGGCTAAAGAGGGCGATCGAGCTGAGTCCTTAAGGTCGGTACCACGGGTTGTGCAGTTCCAAAGCTGCACATTGAGGTCGGCCCCCTAGTGGGAGTATCGTGGTGGCTGTGGTTGATACCCAAACGTTACGCGGGGAGAGCCGCTAGGCTCCTCGTGGAGTTGCGCTCTCAACCGGGTGCCGAGACCCATAGATCGGAAGACGTGTTAGATACACCTCGCCCCTCACCAAGGGGGATTGTATGCCCGACCATGGTACCAGAAGAGTCGCTATGTACATAGCTATAGCTTCTTTTTAGGGGCGCTAACTGGCGCATTGTACCAGGTTCCTGCGTATGTAGCGGTGGTGCGTGATGGCGTGATATATGTAAATATATCGCACTAATCGAGGCTAAGCTGCAAATAAACATTAGACGCCGTGGTTGAAATCCCTCCCTGAGGAACCGCCACGTAAAATAAAGCTGAGAGATCAGATTCATTCTGCCGGTCAATGACTACAAATTCGCCGCCGCCTACAACAATTCTGATGACCCCAACAATTCGGCCGCTGCCGAAGTTCCTCTGCCGAGATCATCGATAGGTTTCTTTAAGAACTATAATTCTAGATTTACATTCACAGTCAGTCACATTCTGATATTCAATAAAAGCACATCGCTAAAAAGTGAACAGAATAAAAAATAATCTTTTATTTTGTCCTTCCAACGAGGATAAAATTAACTGGCGCCCGAGCAGTGAACAGCACAACAAAAAGTTTAGTACGTTCGTCGGTCTCACAATATTTCGTAAAGAAAACGAGGGGGAACGTTGTGAGTTGCTGCGGACACCGCAACTCTACAGTTATACCCGATACTAAGTAAGTATGGCTCTCCTCCGGCAGACGCCGCTAAAATGAAACGACACGACAAAGAGTGCGTGCGAGGGAGACAGAAAATCAGTCTGAACGTGATTAATAGCTTAATATAATACCTATCTACGATAAATAAATATAGTTTCTACTTAAAAAAAATAAGAAGTTACGACCGAATATGTTGTGCATAATATTTGTCCAAATACTTATGCCGATGCGTGTAATAAATTTGTTCCTTATTTGACCTTGAATTTACTCATTATCAAATGAGTTGCTGCGCAGACCGCAACTCTACATTTATACCCGATACTTAGTCAGTATGGCTCTCCTCCGGCAGAGGCCGCTAATATTAAACGACACGACAAAGAGTGCGTGCGAGAGAGACAGAAAATCAGTCTGAGCGTGACGTCGGGCGCTGCGTAGCCACTGCATATTGATTTCTTGCTTTTGGCTATAAAAATTATCCGATCTGATCCAGATTCAGCAATCTGATAGATATGGTGATTATCTATGATTCTGATTTTTAGTTATCTCGAATCTGCAATATTGTGGATGCTACAGATTTTCGTCCTTTGTGTGGGCGGAAGGGGGTGGGGCGAAATGTTGAGATATACGTTTTATAGTGAGATCTAACAGAAGTGCGGATACCAAATTTGGTTACTCTAGCCTTAACAGTCTCTGAGATTTGTGAATGCCCCAGAATTTCGTCCTTTGCGTGGTCGAAAGGCTGCGTGGCGAAATTTTCACGCAAAAGGGTCAAGATCCGATATCGCAGTATTGTGGATACCAAATTTGTTTGCTCTGGCTCTTATAGATTCTGAGATCCTTGAACTCATATTTTGCAATTGGCAAAACCGACCATGAAACATGTGTGTTAGAGAGAGACGGAGGGAGAAAGAATGAAATTGTTTTCTTGATGCTGGCTATAATATATAATACGATCCAATTCAGATTCTGCAGTCTAAAAGATATGGTCATTCTCTACGATTCTGCGTTTTTGGTGTTATCGTATCTTTAAAAATGTGGATGCCACAGATTTTCGTCCTTTGTGGGGGCGGAAGTGGGCTGGGCAAAGTTTTGAAATATTTTTGTAGCAGTGACATATCACAGAAGTCTGGATCCAAAACATCGTTGCGCTAGCTCTTATAGTCTTTGAGCACTAGGCGCTGAAGGGGACGGACAGACGGACAGACGGACGGACGGACAGACAGACAGGGCTCAATCGACTCGGCTATTGATGCTGGTCAAGAATATATATACTTTATAGGGTCGGAAACGATTCCTTCTGGACGTTACACACATCCACTTTTACCACAAATCTAATATACCCCAATACTCATTGTGAGTATCGGGTAAATTGACACCCGCAGTAAAATGTATCCTTTGCGTAGGTCTAACGATAATTATAGAATACAAAATTTTACCTCCTACCTCATTGTCAAATCATATATAAGGCTCTGTTTTAAGATTAAAATTTAGTTTGAATTTACAACTCAACTCGCAAATGTCTAGACTTTTCTTTTAAGGTCTTAGCAACATTTGTAACAGTGACATATCACAGGAGTCTGGATACAACATTTGGTTGCTCTAGCTCATGTAGTCTCCCTCTAGTAATGGGGGTCCCGATTGAACATGCCCGAAATACTTGTTTGGCTGGTTCCTACATGGGTACTTTCCGAACTAACCCTATGGTAAACGAACGCCGAACCACTCAAAGAAGAGACAACAAATGTTGCTCTGTATACTTTACAAGCCACCGCGCACCAGCCACCGAAGAAACGAAAAAGGATGAGAGGAAAGTGTATGGGTAGCAGCAAATACTATACAATATTGGTATTGTATAGTCTTTGGTACCATTTTGTTCCGCAATAAAAAATATGTTTAATTTTTAATATGAAATTAATTTAATATGAATATTGAGGATATATGTATATGTATGTATTATGTACTACAATTTAAGCTTTTTGCCATCACTTTTTTCCAATCTGGCCTTCCGTTCCTGAGCATACTGGAAATATTTTTGAGTTGTATGGTCGTAGTCCTGATCCTCGAGCGCAAGCTTCTGTTTAAATGCACCTGTAGACAATATAAAAAATATGAAAAATTAGGTAATTACACAAGCTAAAATAGTAAAACTTACTTCTTAGTGCTAAAGTGGTTCGAAGTCCTCTTACACACTTTTTGGATTCTGTCCCACGCCAGGAGAAAAACTTCGCCACATCATTGCTTGTAATCTGTCGCCAGGAGCTCCTTATAAGCTTATAAAACGTTTTTTCATTGATAGCGATTAATTCCTTGATCTTGAGAAAAAAAAAGAGATTAATCAAAAGATTTACACAGAATAAAAAGCAAGGCATTGCCTGCCATATGGCTGACATTATTAGCAGACAGCCACTTCGCTAACCGATTATTAAAGTCAGTTTAACTGGAATGTTCAGTGAATGGAAATTTATTATTTTCCGCATTTTCAGTAAACTGGAATGCATTACTTTCGCCAGATAATGCATTTTGTTGGTGTTCGGGTTCCGAAATATTTTGCCTATAATTCGATTTAACCTAAAAATCTCCAGTAGCTCTTTGCACATGTCAAGCCTCTCCGATATATGTTCGGCTTTTTCTTTTGGAGGACATTTTCTTTATTAATAATGTACTTACCTATTGGTAGAAATTTCTAGTAAATGCGTAAGAGATTGTAGATTTTCTAACTTTGCACTGCACAGTTCGACGAAAATAATTGAAATGCCGGCGCAAGGAACGCACGCTTTATTTGCACTTGTTTCTAATGCTGGACACATGTAGCAAAAGAAAAACACGAATGACTTCTCGACCACTATTCTGTCGAAGGAAGCTTGCCGGACCGGCAGCACAGTCGCAGCGCACTTTCCTAATGTAAAACTCCCGCTTGCGCACTCGTTTGCGAGCGTTTTGCGACCCAAGAATTAGAGCTCATTTTTGTCTCGCTTGCGACCTCGTTTGCGTGAGTTTTGCGATACAAAACCATATCGTACATGCAAAAGGCATGTTTGTTAGTTTGCTGGGATATACCACTATACTAATTTTAAGTATCGGGTATAAGAGCATGCACCCTCGTTCTCTCTATGAACAGCAGACTTCGTTTCTTTTCGTTTCGGTTTACCGTTTAGCGTTTTACGTTGAGCTGTTCGTGAGACTCTTTCTTATCGAACATCGCACAAAGAGAGATACGAGTGACGCTGGCACAGACCGATTGGCTAAAAAAGTCAACGAATCATTTTTCATAGAGATCGGTTGTGTCGCGCTTGTGCAAAGTTGTTTTCTTTATTCTGCTTTAGCAGAGCATGCTCTTGTGTGCTAAAAATAGCATATGTACATCATAAATTCGGGTGCTGCTTCGTGCGGTATCGGCAATTGGGCAAAAACAAAAAACACATTTGTGAACGTTTTTGCAACTGTATTCACTGCCCTTCGGGCAAGACATTCCCCTCACTCTGCGCACAGCCGCACAAGAGGGGCAATAAAAACTTCGCTTATCAGCTAAGGTGATCTCTCCCTGCTCCATTTCTTTAATATTGGTAAATTGAAGAATATACATAACTATAGAATGAATGAAAACATTTTATCTGACTCTCGGCTTAGAAATAAGCGGACTGATCATGAGAGAATGCTTCTAATATCAGGCAAATTACCTTCTGAGATTCGTTCTGAGTACCGTTCAGAGGCAGAACGCTCTACATCCACAGAAACCACAACAACAGTAACATTCACTAGTGCCACCAACAACACCACCTACACCATGGCAACTGCTACAATAAGCAGTATCTGCCCTGCATTAAGCTTTGATAGCCAAGAAAACTCCATATCCACATGCCCCGACGACACTGAGGCAAAAACACTTCGCACTGCTGCCGAACGACTTCTGGATGCTCAAAAACGGAGAACGGGCAAAAGAAAAAATGATCAGACTTTGTCATCCTATCCTAAATCTAAACGAGGGAGCGGCGGCCGGTACCTGGGCGTGTCCCCCACTACAAGCCAACAGGCAACCACCAACAACAGATTTGCCATTCTTGACACGATCATCCCAAGTG
This sequence comes from Drosophila pseudoobscura, assembly GCF_009870125.1. Taxonomy (NCBI): domain Eukaryota; kingdom Metazoa; phylum Arthropoda; class Insecta; order Diptera; family Drosophilidae; genus Drosophila; species Drosophila pseudoobscura. The sequence continues at coordinate 37,388,280 of NC_046683.1, read as the reverse complement.
ATAGTAATAATGAGGAAGTTCGGATGAATGTAGATGCAGACGCTGGAAATGACCAAATAGATGAACACCTTTATGAAGCAGTTAATACAGACCAGTGTCTTCAAGGTGAATCAACGAGCTCTGGTAATCAGCTTAAAGGCCCTCCAAAACCACCACAAATAGCTGTCAATATTAGCAACTTAAATGACTTATTTGATGTCATAAAGGACGTTGCAAACTTGAATAACGTTGTCGTCAAAGCTAACCAGGGGGAAACGGTCAGAATCCTCCCCAAAGACTGTGATACCTATAGAGCAATTGTGGATCGTTTCGATGCCATTGGAATAGAATTCCACACATACCAATTGCAGACTGAAAAGCCTCATAGAATTGTTGTAAGAGACCTACATCATAGCACCCTAAACAATGATATTACCGCCGGATTTAAAAAGTTGGGCTTCGAGGTCCTTCACATCCATAATCCTAGCTCAAGGACGAAATTTACCAAGGCAAGACCCTTTGCTGCCAAAAAATAAGGATAGAAAGGATGCGAAAATCCACAGAGATTGCTCAATGTCGTCGATGCCAGGATTTCGGCCACACAGCCAAATACTGCCGCCGGCATCACAACTGTGCCAGATGCGGTGAAAATCACCAAACCTCACAATGCACACGCCCCCTAGATACACAGCCAACCTGCGTTCACTGTTCTGGAAGCCATATGGCCAGTTATAAAGACCAACAATACAGCAGCACCAGCGAAATATTGTTCAGCACCAACCTTTGGTAGGCACTAGAAGTAATACAGGAGCCTCCTATGCTGCCGTAGCAAATGGTAATTCAAATGCAATACCTGCTACACCTGCTCAGCGTCGTTTTCATAGTCTACAAGCGCATCAGCCGCAAGGATTGAATAACCAGCAACAGAATTCATATCAAGTTCAGGCACTGCTACAACAACAGCAGACACAATTTCAACAATGGCAACAACAGCTCCAACAGCAGCAGCAGCAGCAGCAGTTTCTTATGTGGCTACAGCAACAGCAGCAAGAACAGCAGCAGCATAATAGTCAAGCCAATCAACGCCTTGAAAAACTCGAAAAAATGGTTTTTGAATTGGCCAACACGATTAAGCAATGGGCTGGATCTAATCTTCAGCTCCAGAACAACGTTTCAGCATCTCAATGAACCCACTAAAGGTTCTCATCTGGAATGCTAACGGCATTTCACGGAAAGCAAAAGAGGTTGAGCTCTTCGCGCACAAGAATAGCGTTGACATTCTTCTTTTGACGGAGATCAGAATTAAAAGAGGGGCAGCTGTTAAAATACATGGATATGCCTTCTATCCAGCCTTCAAGCCATCGCGGAATAATAATACCGTTGGTGGTGTTGCGGTTTTAGTTAAGACTTCGCTTCGTCATTTTCCACAAAGGGTCATTGAGACACGCAGCATGCAAATGTCAGCAGTAAAAGTAGCCACAGGACTGGGCGATGTGGAGTTCAGCGCCATTTACTGCCCTCCCAGAGTCAGGATTGAGGAAAGACATTACATTGATGCACTCCGTGCTTGCGGGCAAAGGTATTTGGTTGGTGGTGACTGGAATGCCCGACACTGGCTGTGGGGAGACACTTACAATTCCCCTAGGGGGCGAGAGCTAGCGGAAGCCATCTCTGCTACTGGCGCTAGGATCCTTGCAACTGGATCACCAACCAGGTACCCATATGTACTCAATCACACGCCGTCCTGCATAGACTTCGCAGTACATCATGGTATTCCGGATTCTCGAGCAACAATAAGTCAGAGCTGGGATCTGGACTCCGACCATCTGGCCTTAGTCATCAGCATTAAAACAGATGGCATTATAGAAAATCCAAGCCCTCATCTAGTCACCAAGCACACTGACCTGCTCGCATTTAGGCAACATTTGGAGAGGTCTATTCAACTGAACGTCTCGCTAAACTCTGAGGAAGATATCGAGATGGCTGTAGATAACATCACAGAGAGTATACACATGGCTGCAGCTGCCTCAACGCCCTCGCATCCTCCGACAAGCGCCGCCTATGGAATAGTCCTTACAAGAGAGGCCAGAGAGCTTTTGTTACAAAAAAGGAGACTTCGAAGACGCGCAATCCGATCTCAAGACCCATGGGACCGAATTCTATGGAACCGGACTACCAAGCAACTTCGAAACACCCTGAGAGAACTTCGAAGCAACTTCTTTGAACAAAAGCTTGCTTCCATGGATTACACCGTGGATGCTGGATATTCGCTTTGGAAGACCACTAAGTCTCTTAAGAGACAACCGTTCAGACAGATTCCCATCCGGTGTCCCAACGGTGAACTTGCTAGAAACGAAGAAGAGCAGGCCAATTCGTTTGTACATCATTTAGGGGACAGGTTCACCCATTACCAATTCGCCACGGAGGCGCAGTACAAAGAGACAAAATATAGTCTGCAAACACCTCTACAAATGGCCTTACCCATTAAACCAGCCAGGGCTGAGGAGATTGTTGAAGTCATCAAGTCCCTACCGAGGAAGAAGGCTCCTGGCATTGACAGAGTGTGCAATTCCACACTGAAAGCATTGCCTCCTCGGGCGATACTCTACATAGTGCTCATCTTTAACGCCATGTTAAGGATGCAGTTTTTCCCTAAGCAGTGGAAGATAGCAACAATCCTGATGATCCATAAGCCTGGAAAACCGGAGGACGACCCTGAGTCGTATCGGCCAATAAGTCTCTTGTCTTCCTTATCGAAGGTCTGGGAAAGGCTTCTTGCCAATCGTCTTGGTGGGATCATCAAGGAACGCGGTATCTTGCCGGATCATCAGTTTGGCTTTCGGGAGGGACACGGCACAGTGGAGCAAGTCCACAGATTGGCAGGACACATCCTACAGGCCTATGATGATCTAGAATACTGCAATGCAGCAAGCCTTCGATAGAGTTTGGCATATCGGCCTACTGAGCAAAATTAAAAAACTGTTCCCAGCACCATACTACGGTGTCCTACGATCATACTTGGAAGGACGTCAGTTTATGGTCAGGTTCAGGAACACACATTCAACACCTTGCCAAATGAGAGCTGGAGCTGCTTTACTCTATCTATACTGCAGATCTACCCTCCCCAAGCGAGCAACATATGGAGGCCCCCCGTAAGGCTCTGCTTGCTACCTATGCGGACGATATAGCACTGCTCTACAGCTCCAAGTGCCGCCTTGAGGCAGCAGATGGTCTCCAAGAGTACCTCTACTCTCTGGCAGCTTGGTGCAAAAGATGGAATTTAAAAGTCAACCCACTGAAGACCACCAATCCTTGCTTCACCCTGAAAGCGCTCATAGACCACACCCCACCCATAAAGCTTGAAGGCGTAACTTTGGACCAACCAAAGCAAGCAAAGTATCTCGGTATCACCCTTGATAAGCGTCTTACTTTTGGTCCACACGAGCTACGGCTCGTAAATGTGGGCAAAGAATGCAGCAATTGCGGTGGCTGATTAACAGAAGAAGCACCATGTCACTGAGAGCCAAAAGAGCAGTTTATGTACACTGTGTAGCCCCGATCTGGCTATACGGTGTGCAGATTTGGGTTATAGCTGCCAAATCGAACTATAAACGGATACAGGTCTTGCAGAATCGCGCCATGAGGCAAATAACGAACTGCCCTTGGTACGTGCGCGGCTCCACCCTACATCGGGATTTGAATCTGCATACAGTAGAGGAGCAGATTGGAAGGCATACCAGCAGATACAGTGACAGGCTAATTAGACACCATAGTATGCTCGCCAGACGATTACTACCTGCCAGGCCTTTGAGGCGGTTGAAGAGATTGGGTTTTGCCAAAACTATTGGCCAACTCTAAGTTTCCCTCCCAATATTATAATATTACTTTTTTTTTATTATTACTATATACTATACTATATTATATCTCTATAAGTCCTCTTGCATAAAGCAATAGGTTTGGTCTCCTTAATACTATTTACCTGTGTTGTTAAGATACGATATATGCAATGTACGGATTCAACGCTTAATAAATAAATAAATTAAAAAAAAAAAGTCAGTATGGCTACATTAAACGACAAAGAGTGCGTGCGGAGAGGCAGAAAATCAGTGAGCTCTCTACAGTGACCAAAAAGAAATAGTCTTGTAACAGTGAGTTCTACAGTGAAAAACGAGGGGGAACGTTGTGAGTTGCTGCGGACACCGCAACTCTAAGGTTATACCCGATACTAAGTCAGTATGGCTCTCCTCCGGCAGATGGCGCTAATATTTAACGACACGACAAAGAGTGCGTGCGAGAGAGACAGAAAATCAGTCTGAGCGTGACGTCGGGCGCTGCGTAGCCACTGCAAATTGATTTGTTCCTTTTGGCAAAAAAAATGGTCTGATCTGATCCAGATTCAGCAATCTAATAGATATGGTCATTATCTATGATTCTGCGTTTTTAGTTTTCTCAAATCTGCAATATTGTGGATGCAACAGATTTTCGTCCTTTGTGGGGGCGGATGGGGGTGGGGCGAAATTTTGAGATATACGTTTTATAGTGACATCTTAAAGGAGTGTGTGCACCAAATTTGGTTACTCTAGCCTTAATAGTCTCTGAGATTTGTGGTTGCCTCAGATTTTCGTCCTTTGCGGGGGCGGAAGGGGGTGTGGCGAAATTTGGACAGGAAACGGTCAAGGTCCGATATCACAGGAGTGTGGATACCAAATTTGGTTGCTCTGGCTTTTATAGGTTCTGAGATCCTTGAACTCATATTTTGCAATTGGCAAAACCGACCATGAAACCTGTGTGTTAGAGTGAGACAGAGCGAGAAAGAGTGATATTGTTTTCGTGATTCTGGCTGTAATAATTATACGATCTGGTTCAGATTTTGCACTCTAGAAGATATAGTCATCTTCTATGATTCTGCGTTTTTAGTTTTCTCGTATCTTTAAAATTGTGGATGCCACAGATTTTCGCCCTTTGTGGGGGCGGAAGTGGGCGGGGCAAAGTTTTGAAATATTTTTGGAGCAGTGACATATCACAGAAGTCTGGATCCAAAACATCGTTGCTCTAGCTCTTAAAGTCTTTGAGCATTAGGCGCTGAAGGGGACGGACAGACGGACAGACGGACGGACGGACAGACAGACAGGGCTCAATCGACTCGGCTATTGATGCTGATCAAGAATATATATACTTTATAGGGTCGGAAACGATTCCTTCTGGACGTTACACACATCCACTTTTACCACAAATCTAATATACCCCAATACTCATTTTGAGTATCGGGTATAATTACAAAAAGTTTTGTAACAGTGAGAGCTTTACCAGATAGTTTCAATAGTCTCCGAGATTGATTTTCGTCCTTTGCGGGGGCGGGAAGGGGTGTGGCGAAAAAAACAAACTCGACAAGGTCCGGTTTCACAGGAGATTGGATTAAAAATTTGGTTGCTCTAGCTCTTGCAGTCCCTGAGATCTAGGCGCTAATGTTTTATGCTAAGCAAAGCCGCCTATGATACGTGTGTGTTAGAGAGAGACAGTCTGCATATGTATCATTCTTTACGATTCTCCGTTTTTTGTTTTCTTGTATCTATGAAATTGTGGATGCCACAGATTTTCGCCCTTTGTGTGGGCGGCGAAAAGTTTTGAAATATAAAATGTCTTATATTCTTTGAGCACTAGGCGGTAATAGGGACGGACAGACGGACAGACAGACGGACGGACCGACGGACAGGGCTCAATCGAGTCGGCTATTGATGCTGATCAAGAATATATATACTTTATGGGGTCGGAAACGATTCCTTCTGGACGTTACACACTTCCATTTTCACCACAAATCTAATATACCCCAATATTCATTTTGAGTATCGGGTATAAAAAAGTGCATACATTTTTTACATTTAATTCATTTGACAATAAATCAGTATGCGGAGTAAAATTAGCTGGCAATCATTCTACAAATTTTAAACGTCAAAATAAACATGGTGAAATATTTAGAACGTGCGACAGCGAAGAGGAGGCCGAAATTGAAGTTGTAAAGAATACGAAATTACACATGAAACAAGTGAAGAATCTATTGTAAATTCACTTATTAAAATTTTAACAACTGACGGAAAGAAATTTTTATTTTTGGATAGCGAGCGATTTAAAGAAATTCTTGATCCAATTTATAATGCCATTGGTATGAACCCAAACACGTCGAGAAACTTTATGAGTTTCGTATCCGTAAGAAACGAAAATGAATCAAAATATGTGACGCTGTGAGTAAAAAAGACAACTTATTGAAAAGACCGTTTGCGTTGACTTTTTTAGCCAATCGGTCTGTGCCAGCGTCACTCGTATCTCTCTTTGTGCGATGTTCGATAAGAAAGAGTCTCACGAACAGCTCAACGTAAAACGCTAAACGGTAAACCGAAACGAAAAGAAACGAAGTCTGCTGTTCATAGAGAGAACGAGGGTGCATGCTCTTATACCCGATACTTAAAATTAGTATAGTGGTATATCCCAGCAAACTAACAAACATGCCTTTTGCATGTACGATATGGTTTTGTATCGCAAAACTCACGCAAACGAGGTCGCAAGCGAGACAAAAATGAGCTCTAATTCTTGGGTCGCAAAACGCTCGCAAACGAGTGCGCAAGCGGGAGTTTTACATTAGGAAAGTGCGCTGCGACTGTGCTGCCGGTCCGGCAAGCTTCCTTCGACAGATTAGTGGTCGAGAAGTCATTCGTGTTTTTCTTTTGCTACATGTGTCCAGCATTAGAAACAAGTGCTAATAAAGCGTGCGTTCCTTGCGCCGGCATTTCAATTATTTTCGTCGAACTGTGCAGTGCAAAGTTAGAAAATCTACAATCTCTTACGCATTTACTAGAAATTTCTACCAATAGGTAAGTACATTATTAATAAAGAAAATGTCCTCCAAAAGAAAAAGCCGAACATATATCGGAGAGGCTTGACATGTGCAAAGAGCTACTGGAGATTTTTAGGTTAAATCGAATTATAGGCAAAATATTTCGGAACCCGAACACCAACAAAATGCATTATCTGGCGAAAGTAATGCATTCCAGTTTACTGAAAATGCGGAAAATAATAAATTTCCATTCACTGAACATTCCAGTTAAACTGACTTTAATAATCGGTTAGCGAAGTGGCTGTCTGCTAATAATGTCAGCCATATGGCAGGCAATGCCTTGCTTTTTATTCTGTGTAAATCTTTTGATTAATCTCTTTTTTTTTCTCAAGATCAAGGAATTAATCGCTATCAATGAAAAAACGTTTTATAAGCTTATAAGGAGCTCCTGGCGACAGATTACAAGCAATGATGTGGCGAAGTTTTTCTCCTGGCGTGGGACAGAATCCAAAAAGTGTGTAAGAGGACTTCGAACCACTTTAGCACTAAGAAGTAAGTTTTACTATTTTAGCTTGTGTAATTACCTAATTTTTCATATTTTTTATATTGTCTACAGGTGCATTTAAACAGAAGCTTGCGCTCGAGGATCAGGACTACGACCATACAACTCAAAAATATTTCCAGTATGCTCAGGAACGGAAGGCCAGATTGGAAAAAAGTGATGGCAAAAAGCTTAAATTGTAGTACATAATACATACATATACATATATCCTCAATATTCATATTAAATTAATTTCATATTAAAAATTAAACATATTTTTTATTGCGGAACAAAATGGTACCAAAGACTATACAATACCAATATTGTATAGTATTTGCTGCTACCCATACACTTTCCTCTCATCCTTTTTCGTTTCTTCGGTGGCTGGTGCGCGGTGGCTTGTAAAGTATACAGAGCAACATTTGTTGTCTCTTCTTTGAGTGGTTCGGCGTTCGTTTACCATAGGGTTAGTTCGGAAAGTACCCATGTAGGAACCAGCCAAACAAGTATTTCGGGCATGTTCAATCGGGACCCCCATTACTAGAGGGAGACTACATGAGCTAGAGCAACCAAATGTTGTATCCAGACTCCTGTGATATGTCACTGTTACAAATGTTGCTAAGACCTTAAAAGAAAAGTCTAGACATTTGCGAGTTGAGTTGTAAATTCAAACTAAATTTTAATCTTAAAACAGAGCCTTATATATGATTTGACAATGAGGTAGGAGGTAAAATTTTGTATTCTCTAATTATCGTTAGACCTACGCAAAGGATACATTTTACTGCGGGTGTCTATTTACCCGATACTCACAATGAGTATTGGGGTATATTAGATTTGTGGTAAAAGTGGATGTGTGTAACGTCCAGAAGGAATCGTTTCCGACCCTATAAAGTATATATATTCTTGACCAGCATCAATAGCCGAGTCGATTGAGCCCTGTCTGTCTGTCCGTCCGTCCGTCTGTCCGTCTGTCCGTCCCCTTCAGCGCCTAGTGCTCAAAGACTATAAGAGCTAGCGCAACGATGTTTTGGATCCAGACTTCTGTGATATGTCACTGCTACAAAAATATTTCAAAACTTTGCCCAGCCCACTTCCGCCCCCACAAAGGACGAAAATCTGTGGCATCCACATTTTTAAAGATACGATAACACCAAAAACGCAGAATCGTAGAGAATGACCATATCTTTTAGACTGCAGAATCTGAATTGGATCGTATTATATATTATAGCCAGCATCAAGAAAACAATTTCATTTTTTCTCGCCCTGTCTCTCTCTAACACACACGTAGCATAGGCGACTTTGCTTAGAGTAAAACATTAGCGCCTAGATCTCAGAGACTATAAAAGCTAGAGCAACCAAATTTTGTATCCACACTCCTAATATATCGGACCGAGACGAGTTTGTTTCAAAATTTCGCCACACCCCCTTCCGCCCCCGCAAAGGATGAAAATCTTGGGATATTCATAAATCTCAGAGACTATTAAGGCTAGAGTAACCAAATTTGGTATCCGCACTTCTGTTAGATCTCACTATAAAACGTATATCTCAACATTTCGCCCCACCCCCTTCCGCCCACACAAAGGACGAAAATCTGTAGCATCCACAATATTGCAGATTCGAGAAAACTAAAAACGCAGAATCATAGATAATGACCATATCTATCAGTTTGCTGAATCTGGATCAGATCAGATAATTTTTATAGCCAAAAGGAACAAATCAATTTGCACTGGCTACGCAGCGCCCGACGTCACGCTCAGACTGATTTTCTGTCTCTCTCGCACGCACTCTTTGTCGTGTCTTTTAATATTAGCGGCGTCTGCCGGAGGAGAGCCATACTGACTTAGTATCGGGTATAACTGTAGAGTTGCGGTCTCCGCAGCAACTCACAACGTTCCCCCTCGTTTTGTAGTATCTTGCGATGGGCTACAGATCTTTGTTTACACTCGAACTGTCATTACTTATCTACTTTATGTGATTTCTTTAGAGATGCATTTTTTGGATAGATGCGTGAATGTGTACAATAATATGTTTATGTTTGAACATTCTGCAAGGGGCCGAAAGTGGCGTGGTTTCGACGATAATATGTTCATGTTTGAACAAATGTTTTTCAGAACTTCGCAGCGCCCCCTTCTGCCCCCACCAAAGACGAAAATCGCGGAATCGTAGAGAACGACTATATCTTCTAGACTGTGGAATCTGAACCACATCGTGCCATTATTATAGCCAGAATGAGGAAAACAATTTATTTTTCTCTCGCTCTGTCCCTCTTTATCACACACGTTTCTTGGTCGGCTTTGCCTGTCGCTAAAAGGGAACGCCTAGATCTCAGCGACTAAGTATACGACCTAGAGTAACCAAATTTAATATTTCGCCCCACCCCTTCCGCCCCCACAAAGAAGGAAAATCTGTGTCATCCTCAATTTGGAAGATACGGGAAAATTAAAATCGCACTATCATAGAGAGTAACCATACACATAGACCAGATTGGCGAATTTTGATCAGATCTCTCTCGCACACAACTATTGTCGCTCAATGTATGCGCCATCTGCCGGGGAAAAGCCATTCTGACTAAATATTGGGTATATATGTAGAGTTGCGGTCGCAGCAGCCACTCACAACGATCCCCCTCGTTTTTATCAAATTCGCAAAGCCAGACGTACAGTGGCTCACAGCTTAAATAAACCAAGGCACTTCAGAACTTCTAAACCATCAAACTTACCAATGAAAATCAAATGTATGTACTATACTGTGGCTTTTAAGTTTTTCATCTCAAGCTCCGACATATGTCTGCAGCCGAGTTGGAAGAGCTGTCGATTGTAACTAAGGCAAAGATAATGTGGCTTAATGGCGCCTTTTATGCAGCAATCGATACGAAGCTTGCAGTGTCTTTCTCAGCCCCAACTCGTGCTAGACTTCCGAAGTTGGTGGCATTACCCAAATTTAGTGGGAGTTATTCGGAGTTTAAAAGTTTCATTAGCCTTTTCTAGAAATTTAATCATTTTTTTTCGTGCCTCTCTGATGAAACATTACGAACAATAAAGTCGTTCCAAGTCACTGAGGCCAATTATGGAATGGCCTTGGCGGGCCTAAAACGAGTATACGACGAGTATTTGATATTCACGAATAATATCTCCGCATTGTTCAATCCGCCGAGAATATCGCATCAGTCCGCATCGTCCCTAAGGAATCTAATCGATACTGTTTCGTTGATTTATAAATCGTTACTGTCGATCGGAGACAATAAAAAAATTTTGAATACAATGCTCATTCATCTGGTTTTGAACAGAGTCCACCCAGTGTCGAAAAAAAAGTGGGATGAACAGATTACTTATGAGATATTACCGCTTTGGTCCGACTTTGAGAAAATCTTGAATCGCCGATACCAGGATCTGTCTGCAGATGAATCGGCCAAACCAGGACAATGTCATGCCAAGCAAGCAGCATAATCGCAGTTCATTTGCTTGTTCTTCCACATCCGCCAACAGTAGAACTCAACAATTCAGAAGACCATGTAGTGTCAAACTGCCCTCTATTTTCGCGTCCCTCGGTTATGCAAAGGTTTGCAATGCAAAGCCAATAAATACATACAATTTTGCATAGATACACAGTGACTGCTATAGTCTCGCGTTGCCGCCCACCCAAGAGAGAACTTCTCCTCCGTCAGATCAGGATCAAGCTTTCACCTCACAGGGTCTGCATACGGCATTGTTGAACAAGGTACGTCGATCGTAAGTGTCCGAACTTAGAGAAGAGTTGGCCAGAGTTCTGCTTGACTCTCGATCTCAAACCAATCTTATTACCGAGGATCTTGCTCATCAAAAGATAAAATACACACAGTTGTGAAGTCACGAATAAATGGTAGTGATTTTTGATTTTTGGATCCTGAAATCAATAAAAATCAGGTGTAAAAACTGCCAAGATCCTACTCCTACGGGCGGTAGTATAATGTGTCTCGATGTTCCGGTGTGGTAGTAAATTCTTTGACGTCTTTTTTCATATTTGGCCAAAAAAGATTTCGACGAAGCTTTTTCAACGTTTCTCCGATGCCGCCATGAGAACTATGAGGAGGTGCGTGTGCATTACCGTTCGTTTTCGTAACTTTATAAGAAAAGCTAAGTCTAGATTCGATTGTAGATATGAAAAAAGATATTAGACCATTTGTAGAAATAAAAATATTTGGTAAGACCTATGGAGTATTATAGGTTCTGGTGCATCAGTTTCATGCCTAAGTGGGGAAGCTGCAAAGGAGTATACAAGCAAGAATAGGCCCTACATTGCAAGCAAGTCGGAAGTAGTCGAAATACGTGCTCGGAGTCTTCGTGGGAGCCTTCGACAACGTCGAGTGGAATGCTGCACTACGCCGCCTCCTTGATCTGGGATGCCGAGAAGCAGGCTTGTGGCGAAGTTTCTTCTCCGGCCGGAGTGCGAGCATCGTCAGTAGGCATGGAGTAGCCACTGTTCCGGTGACAAGATGTTGCCCGCAGGGTGAAATCCCTACCTGTGGAACTATAGTTCTCGCGCTATACTGTGATAAAATACCCCACTATCGCGCGCCATAGTTCAATAAAAATACCCCACGTCGCTCGCAAACATTCACAAGAAGCTGGTACCATGCGCCACTTAACGCCCCAGGAAAGAAGCAATAGCAATTACATAGCGACTCTTCCGGTTCCGATTAAAAGTATCCCCCCTTGGTGAGGGGCGAGGTGTATCTAACACGTCTTCCGATCTATGGGTCTCGGTACCTGGTTGAGAGCGCAACGGCACGATGAGCCTTGAGGCTCTCTAACGTTTTAACGTAACGTTTGGGTACTAACCACAGCCACGACTCTCGCGTTCTGCGTCGCAATGACATGTAGGCGTGTCGCTAAGCCTTCTTTCGTGCAGAAATGCATTGAGCGATCCGTGGTCCGTCAGCAACAACCCAGCACGCAGCGTGAAGCCAAACCTTTTCTCGCTGTAGACGAAGCCTGCGTTCGGGATGAATCGGTGCGTCACCCGACCTGGGGTGTCACCATTATCCCATCTGCGTTGCCACTCGCACAACAGGCCTTCGTCTAGTCGCGCCATCTTCTGCTTCCAGCTAAGATTTGCCAAATCTTCGTGGGTAGCCCTTCCTTCCACTTGAGGTAATATTCGGTGCGTCTGCTCACCAAACGTTTGTCTTCCACGCGTTCCACGGAAAAAGACATTTCTGATCCGATCTGATGCAAAAAACTCTTAACAAGATTATTATTTCTCCAGCGGGTAGTTACGCTTTAGTTTGAAGCTGATTGCTAGGCGTCTGGCGACCAGATGAAACCGGGGGCTTCAGCAAGTACTTGCAGTCCACCTGTTTGCCACTGTGGACACTGTTCGGCATACCGGCAGGCATCCAATCGGGACAATCCCTTGGATGCCTCCTGGCCACCACTTGTGTCGTCACGACGGACCAAACCGAGGCACCAAATAGTGCACAGTGGCACCATGTATCCGGCATATAATGTCCGCTTTGCGCGGGGACTGAGTCCCCAGTCGACCCGCAGTACGCGCGACAATGCCCCTACGACTCCGGTCAGCTTGATGCCTAGGTACCGATACTTGCGCTTATATGGCAGGCTTGCTCCAGCAAACCGTACCACTGGCGGCCGTCTAAGTATGCCTTTGAGCAGCATGATCGCAGTCTAGCTAGTGGAAACGGCAACACCGACTTCAACTCCCCAAGCACCTACGATGGACATTAACTCACCTCCGTTTTGCTCGAGCTCTGATCGAGAACAAGCGTCTCATAGGGACGGACAGAAGAATATGTATAGTTTATGGGGTCGGAAACTCTTCCGACCTAATATACCCCTATACTCGTTATGAGTATTGGTTATAAAAATACACCTAAATGCAATTGTAAAGTACAGACCGAAAATGTTTCTCGCCATAACTTTTCGATTTACTTGGAGCATTTTTCAGCATGGTCCGTACGTCAGCTTCAACGATACGAAATATGGCTCCCAAAGTTTCTTGTGGTATTTTATTGCCTTTGGAACTGGATCAAAAATAAATTCAAGCCCTGCGATGTGCTTGCGGGTATGGAGGTGCTATGGGCACACTGGTCTGGTCAGCTGTAGGTGTGACCGTCGAGGGCTGCGCTACAGTGCTGCCAGTTTTTTAGAGTCACCTAGTCAAGCTAAAAACTAAAAAAAAAATAGCTTAACAATAAGCTAACCATAAAAACACATCAGAATAATGGAAACTTTAATTTTATTGATATACTTTTTAAAAATGTTTAACTAAGTAATGACATGATTTTTTCACTTCATTATGCTATGGCCGAGTGCTCAGCAATGTACAAACAAACCGCAGCCTCCTGCATCTCGGTTTTTGAGGACTTTCTAACAAAATGTATTTTGTTTGTGCCATGCTTGAATTGGACGCAATATGTTTTTTTGCGACAGCATGCTGCCGTAATTCGCACAACTTGGCCCCAGCAGTACGATTTTGTGGGATCAGTCGGCACATTGCGTAGCCACTCCTTAGATTCATTGCTTGTATGTAATGTGCAAACATGTGCAATACTGTGGTGTGACTAAAATTTATCAACAAATAATTACCATACATTTATACACAAAATTGGATGATATACCGAAATACGAACAAGAAATATTATTTTTGTCCGATTTTTCGCTAAAAATTAACAAATATTACAATTACAAAAATAACGAGGGGGAACGTTGTGAGTTGCTGCGGACACCGCAACTCTACGGTTATACCCGATACTAAGTCAGTATGGCTCTCCTCCGGCAGACGCCGCTAATATTAAACGACACGATAAAGAGTGCGTGCGAGAGAGACAGAAAATCAGTCTGAGCGTGACGTCGGGCGCTGCGTAGCCAGTGCAAATTGATTTGTTCCTGTTGGCTATAAAAATGATCTGATCTGATCCAGATTCAACTTCAACAGATTGAACTTTTAAATAAGCTAGATTTCAAGCTATAAGCATTTAAATTGGTTTTCAAGCTATTTGGCTGTAAAATAAGCCAACTCCAGCTTAAAATAATCTAAAATGGCAACACTGCTGTGCTTTGGTGATGATCATCTGCTTGTTATACCCGATACGCCAGTCACAAAACTACTCTCCTAGAGATCGAACGTGCCTACGCTAACTAAAAGCTCATCGCAAAACCTCGCACAAAGTAGAATCACCAACAACTACCAACAATTATAACTAAAACAGTTACAAACACAAATATTCAATTAAGTGACAACCTAACGGAATCAAAACCAGAGGCGCCGTAATGGGGGAACCCCAAGATCGAGGGCCTAGACTCTCTCCCCAAATTGAAACCCTTCTACAAACACCTGGACCGAAATTCGTCAACCTCTCGAGAACAGATCCCAACAAAGACCTCAACTTGGTATCCCCCTTTCTCATAAAAAAACAAGTTGACTACACGAAATGTGCAAAAAAATAAGAAACGGAACAATTTTGATAAAGACGAAAACAAACATACAAGCGAAAAAACTAATACACCTAAAATCTCTTGCAAGCGACATCAACGTCAACGTCACAATACACAACTCTCTTAACTACTCAAAGGGCGTCGTTTACTCTAACGATTTAAGAGGCATTGAAGAAGAAGAAATCCAATTAGAACTTGCGCACCAACAGGTCTCCGAAGTAAAGAAAATTTTGAAAAGAGAAAACGGATCTCTTAAAGAGACTGGCGTCTGCATATTAACATTCAACCTACTAACCCTACCGGAATACATAATGATTGGATACCATAGAGCCCAAGTCAGACAATATATACCACTTCCAATGAAATGCAACAATTGCTTCCAGTTTGGACACCTCCAAAAATTCTGCAAAAACAAAAAACTTTGCTTCAATTGCGGAGAGGACTTTCACATTGACGCGACCACACTAGAGAAATGTAACAAAACCCAGCACTGCATTAACTGCACTCTTCGAACCCACATAACTCCACCAGCAAAAAATGCCCTATCTTTATCACTCAATACGAACTCCAAGCAATCAAAACCACGAACAAATGCGACAACAAAACAGCCCTCTCAATACTACGGACACGGAACACAGATAATACACCCCACTTATTCTCTTCAGTCACCAACACCACACAGGCCTCTACGCATTCCCAACAACAATACACAGCATCACAACACACAACACCACAACAACAACACACAGCATCACAAAAACAACAACACCCCCAACAAGCATCCACATCCAAACGCCAAACTGTAACGTACCCTGATATCGACTCAGAAATATACAGTAAGATAAACACCCTATCAAATTCCCATAAAGACAGCACAACCTCTAACAATGTAAAAATTCTACCACTAACTACCTCTAAGCGCAGATTAGCAGCAATTAAGGCTGCGGACAAATTAAAAAGCTCAAGCAGCAAAAGAACAAGACAGAAGAACCCCAATACTGACGCCTTGAGTAGCAACAACTGCTTAATGGAAATAGAATCCGACTAAAACTAACAGATCAAGTAAAAACAACCCAAATAATCAGCACTCAAGAGATAAAAACTTACAAAAATGACTCTGACAATAATCCAATGGAACCTTCGAGGCTACAGAAACAACTATAATGAATTACAAATTATTATTAAACAATACCAACCGCATATAATTGCATTACAAGAAACACATTTATTTAATATTCACAATATACCCATTCTTATCAACTTCTCACTTTACGCTAAAAACTACTCACCCAATTTTGGGGGAGCAGCAGTCTTCATACACAACTCAATCCAATCAAAGGAAATACATTTACAAACTGACTTCGATGCAACTGCTATTGAAGTTGAATCGAAGAAAAAATTTAAAATAATTTCTGCATACATATCGCCCAGCCAAAATTTTAACGAAAGTAACCTACACAATGTTCTCAGCAATAACTCAAGCTCACTTATTTTAGGTGATTTCAACAGTTGGAGCAAACTTGGCTCACCAAAAAATAACGGAAGAGGCAATACAGTAGCCAAATTCCTAAATAACACCAACTTTATAATCTTAAACGACAAATCCCCCACACACTTTACCACTCACAATACATACACACATATTGACCTATCATTTTGCTCTCCAATACGCTAACTGGAAAATCATCGACGACCTTCACGGAAGTGACCATTTCCCTATCCTCATTACATTCTTTAACAATAACAAACAGAATAAAACACAAAACAACCCAATCTTCGAAATAAACTCAGCCAACTGGGATGCATTTAAGGACAAAACTGATTACTTTAATACAAAACGAGGGGGAACGTTGTGAGTTGCTGCGGACACCGCAACTCTACGGTTATACCCGATACTAAGTCAGTATGGCTCTCCTCCGGCAGACGCCGCTAATATTTAACGACACGACAAAGAGTGCGTGCGAGAGAGACAGAAAATCAGTCTGAGCGTGACGTCGGGCGCTGCGTAGCCACTGCAAATTGATTTGTTCCTTTTGGCTATAAAAATGATCTGATCTGATCCAGAATCAGCAATCTGATAGATATGGTCGTTATCTATGATTCTGCGTTTTTAGTTTTCTCAAATCTGAAATATTGTGGATGCAACAGATTTTCGTCCTTTGTGTGGGCGGAAGGGGGTGGGGCGAAATTTTGAGATACACGTTTTATAGTGAGATCCAAGAGGAGTGCGGATTCCAAATTTGGTTACTCTAGCGTTAATAGTCTCTGAGATTTGTGAATATCCCCAGATTTGCATCCTTTGCGGGGGCGGAAGGGGGTGTGGCGAAATTTTGAAACAAACTCGTCTCGGTCTGATATATTAGGAGTGTGGATACCAAATTTGGTTGCTCTAGCTTTTATAGTCTCTGAGATCTAGGCGCTAATGTTTTACTCTAAGCAAAGCCGCCTATGCTACGTGTGTGTTAGAGAGAGACAGGGCGAGAAAAAATGAAATTGTTTTCTTGATGCTGGCTATAATAATAATACGATCCAATTCAGATTCTGCAGTCTAAAAGATATGGTCATTCTCTACGATTCTGCGTTTTTGGTTTTATCGTATCTTGAAAATTGTGGATGCTACAGATTTTCGCCCTTTGTGGGGGCGGAAGTGGGCGGGGCAAAGTTTTGAAATATTTTTGTAGCAGTGACATATCACAGAAGTCTGGATCCAAAACATCGTTGCTCTAGCTCTTATAGTCTTTGAGCATTAGGCGCTGAAGGGGACGGACAGACGGACAGACGGACGGACGGACAGACGGACAGACGGACAGACAGACATGGCTCAATCGACTCGGCTATTGATGCTGATCAAGAATATATATACTTTATGGGGTCGGAAACGATTCCTTCTGGACGTTACACACATCCACTTTCACCACAAATCTAATATACCCCAATACTCATTTTGAGTATCGGGTATAAAAATTCGCCCTCAAACAATATCAATAATGAATCATCATGTCTAAATAAAATTCTACTACAAAGCGCCCATCTTACCATCCCACAAACATCAATTAAAAACCATCCCAGAAACGTTCCCTGGTGGAACAATGGACTGCAAACTCTCAACAACGAAATAAAACAAGCATGGAACGAACTAAAAAAACACATTACAACTACAAACATCATTAGATTTCGAAAAGCAACGGCAAAAGAAAATAGAATCAGATATCACTTCCATAGAACTTTCCTCCGCACTCTCAAGCTTAAGGACCCAATGATTGCAAATACATCCCCAGCAGTTAAGGATAGAATTTTAAAACTCTACAATAATATACTTAATAACTATATACCCCAAACTTACAAAATAGGTCTTGTTATACCAATAGCTAAACCCGGCTGCATCAAAACATCAATAACCTCATACCGCCCGATTTCTCTAAACTCTTGCTTCGCAAAAGTTCTAGACAAAATCATAGCCAAGAGGTTGTGGTTACTACAAACAAACGTATGCACACAAATCAAGTTGGTTTCAAACGTGGAAAATCAGTTACAGACAATCTAGCGTACTTAGATCATCTCATAATGTTTAATGTTTAGAGTTCAACTATGGACAGTTAAACTGTGTAAAAATAGGAATGTACAAAACATAAGATTATCTGCTACTGGAAAGTACGGTAACACAATGCAAGGCCGAAAGAAGCTAACTTAGATTATTCATTAAAGAAGATTTTACTTTGGAAGCGCAAGTATCAAAGGAAAAAAGATGGAAAAATGTATTGTAATCGCGGCAAAGGCTACGGAAAGATTCATGGTCAGAGTAGTTTTAAGGACAGAGAGGAAGACGGAGAGGAAAGTAATGCCTAGTCGGGCGGGATGGGACAGCAATTCTGATAAGGCTAATGAGGGCCGAAGATTCAACCTCGCCTGAGAGGCGCAGCCGACTCTCATAAGAAGGAAGATGATGAGAGGGGTCCCAATTAAGTCCGCGCAGGGCAAAGATAGGGAATTTTTTTGAACGGACTCAAGCATATCTTGATATTTTTGGTAATGGAGAGACCAGATACAGGAACCATATTCCAAGATAGGCCGTACAAGAGAAACGTAGTGTAGTTTAGTGGTATAGGGGTCAGAAAATTCCTTCGACCATCTTTTGATAAAGCCAAGGACTCCTTTGGCTTTATTCGAAATAGCGGATATATGAGAATTAAAACATAAGTTCGGAACGAAGATAATGCCTAAGTCATTAACTTTGTACAGGCGTTCCAAGGAAATGTTATTAATTGTAAAGTCAAAAAGGTAAGGCTTGTTACGATGGAAGGTCATGACGTTACATTTGGAAATGTTAAGAGGAAGAGCGTTAATAGTACACCAATTGTTGAGAGCGTCGATATCTGATTGAAGAAATGACGGGGACACCGGATCGCTGTAGGAAAAACAGCTTGACATCGTCAGCATACATTAGGACTCGTGAATTCATTAAAACTTGGGGAAGATCGTTTATAATGAGTAAGTAATAATTTTTTCGAAGAGTTTAGAAATGGCAGATAAGTTGGAGATATAACGGTAGTTTGAGACGTCTGATTTAGACCCCTTTTTATACCCGATACTCAAAATGAGTATTGGGGTATATTAGATTTGTGGTAAAAGTGTATGTGTGTAACGTCCAGAAGGAATCGTTTCCGACCTCATAAAGTATATATATTCTTGATCAGCATCAATAGCCGAGTCGATTGAGCCATGTCTGTCTGTCCGTCTGTCCGTCCGTCCGTCTGTCCGTCCCCTTCAGCGCCTAATAGTCAAAGACTATAAGAGCTAGAGCAACGATGTTTTGGATCCAGACTTCTGTGATATGTCACTGCTCCAAAAATATTTCAAAACTTTGGACGAAAATCTGTTGCATCCACAATATTGCAGATTCGAGAAAACTAAAAACGCAGAATCATAGAGAATGACTATATCTATCCGGTTGCTGAATTTGGATCAGATCAGATAATTTTTGTAGCCAAAAGGAACAAATCAATTTGCATTGGCTATGCAGCGCCCGACGTCACGCTCAGACTGATTTTCTGTCTCTCTCGCACACACTCTTTGTCGTGTCGCTTAATATTAGCGCCATCTGCCGGAGGAGCGCCATACTGACTTAGTATCGGGTATAACTGTAGAGTTGCGGTGTCCGCAGCAACTCACAACGTTCCCCCTCGTTATGAATAGGAATTAGGTAGGATTCTCTCCAGACGGTGGGAAAATCACCAAGCTCGAGAGAGAGGTTGAACAGTTTCAAGAGGGGCGCGCAAAGAGAATCCGCACAGAGTTTGAGCACGGCACTGGGAACCAAATCTCGACCAGTGGAGAAAGAAAGTTTACATGATTTTAAATTAGTTAGAAGGCCATCATAATCAATAAAGGGGGGTGGATACAACTTGAACTATTAAAAGGGATAGGATATAAGTGCGAGGCAGGATAGTCGTGGGGTGAGGCGAGAATAGAGGGCATGTTATTAGAAGGAGCAGAGTAGCAAAGTTGAAAAAATGAAGAAAATAGATTAGCGATATCGGAATTGTTATCTGCGTAAGTACAATTTAAGTGTAAAGAAGAGGGATATTGTGAAGAATTACGTTTAGAGTTAACAAACTTAAAGAATTTTTTAGGATCTCGTTTAAAGTTGAGCTTACATTTTGCCAAATAACTATTATAGCATAGGGTATTACAAATTGAAAATTTAGATTTTGCAATTGAGTACTTAGAGAAATCTGACTGCGAACCAGACAGTTTAAACCTCTTATATAAACGAGATTTTATATTCCTTAGGTTTACTAGCCGCGGAGTGAACCAAATAGGGCCAGAAAGGTTTCTGAGAGGGAAAACTAATGGAACAAAGGTAGGAAAGATGAAAAAAACAGTGCTATAGAAAGCGTTAGTGGCGGGTTCGATTTCGCGAAAGTCGTCGGGGAATGACCAATCTATCAGAGAAAGTGCGCTGTTCAAAGAGGTAAAATCAGCCCTCTTGAAGCAAAATATAGCTGAAGGCTTTATGCAGGATTTGGTGGGACCAGGTGAAGGCAGCTGGACATCTATTTCCAGGGTAGGATGGTAAAGGTCTTCGGGAAAAGATAGAGGGGAACTTTGTTCGTAGAGTCGGTAGTAAAGACAAGGTCTAAAATCCTACCAATGCTATTGCATATGCCGTTTATCTGACCCAATGATGAGTCGGACAGAGAATCAACGAAATCGTGCTGTATGATTGGGAACATCTGGTTGGAGTTATAAGCTAGGATAATAGTTTTAACTCTAACCTCGCTGTAAATAAATAAATAAATAAATAAATAAATAAAAATTGGTATTGGGGTATATTAGATTTGTGGTGAAAATGGATGTGTTTAACGTCCAGAAGGAATCGTTTCCCACCCCATAAAGTATATTTATTCTTGATCAGCATCAATAGCCGAGTCGATTGAGCCCTGCCTGTCTGTCCGTCCGTCTGTCTGTCCATCTGTCCGTCCCTATTACCGCCTAGTGCTCAAACACTATCAGAACTAGAGCAACGACATTTTATATCCGGACTTCTGTGATATGTCACTGTTACATGTATATTTCAAAACTTTGCCCCGCCCACTTCCGCCCACACAAAGGGCGAAAATCTGTGGCATCCACAATTTCAAAGATACGAGAAAACAGAAACTACGCCGAATCGTAGAAGAGGACTATATGTTCCAGAGTGTAAAATATGAACCAGATCGTGTAATTATTATAGCCAGAATCAAGAAAACAATTTCATTCTTTCTCCCTCCGTCTCTCTCTAACACACATGTTTCATGGTCGGTTTTGCCAATTGCAAAATATGAGTTCAAGGATCTCAGAATCTATAAGAGCCAGAGCAAACAAATTTGGTATCCACAATACTGCGATATCGGATCTTGACCCTTTTGCGTGAAAATTTCGCCACGTAGCCTTTCGACCACGCAAAGGACGAAAATCTGTTGCATCCACAATATTGCAGATTCGAGAACGCAGAATCATAGATAATGACCATATCTATCAGATTGCTGAATCTGGATCAGATCGGATAATTTTTATAGCCAAAAGCAAGAAATCAATATGCAGTGGCTACGCAGCGCCCGACGTCACGCTCAGACTGATTTTCTGTCTCTCTCGCACGCACTCTTTGTCGTGTCGTTTAATATTAGCAGCGTTTGCCGGAGGAGAGCCATACTGACTAAGTATCGGGTATAAATGTAGAGTTACGGTCTCCGCAGCAACTCACAACGTTCCCCCTCGTTTTATTTAAGCACTGCACCTTACTGATAATAATGGATAATTTAGATGTTTTTCGATTCTTACTCTTTTGCGCACAATTTACAATTTAAAATTTATGGATTGAAGCTTTATGAAGCCTTAAAACAACTACGGCCCACAGTGGGGCCTTCAGCCATTTCAGCTCGCTAAATTAATAACTTCTGAACGAATATACATAAATATATATTTCCATCAAATAAAAGGCAAATGTTTCAAAATTTAGTATGCACGAGTACATGGTAATGTCTAGATGGTTAAAAGTTGAAATTTGTTGGCGGTTATTAATACTGATCAAAAATATATTTATTGTATGTGGTCGAAAACGCGTCCTTCAGGCTTTTACATACATTTACACGAACTTAATCTTTAATCTTTTACTAATCTTTGAAATATCAATCAAAAATCTCATATTATCGTCCGAAAGTCAGATATCCAATATGACCGAGAGACAGGAAGAGGCCTCCCTCATGGAAAATACAACCCTAGGCAACATCATTCTCGATGAGTTTACCTGGGACTTTATGGCCGCCATATTCGACGGGGAGTTATATAGCATTATTGTAGAGATTGTGGCTCAAACTCTCCTTATTGCTATTGGTGTAGCCATAGCCACGAAATGCCTCGTACGGGGTCTTGTCCGAACAGCGGAGCACGCATTTTACTGCGTCCTCGGATTATTTCTAGCCGTTGGCGAGGCGCTGCTGTTCAGACACAGCTGGTGGCTGGTTCGGATGATCGGGATGCCCAGTCTGGAATTGATGCACAGTACTTTGGGCCTGCTGGGGTTCTGGAGCGGATGCATTGGGGTGCTACCCAAGTTGCGGCAGTGGTCCGAGCTGAAGCGACGGCATGGACACACGTCGTGCATCAGTATTAAACACTGTCTGACCAAGCATGGACTCTGCGGCCTGATGGGTCTGCTCCTAACCTTAGGCTGTCTCTTGTCGGGTCTGGCCTTGCTCGGGATCAGAAATGTTTCTCTGCACTGGTCGCACCGTATTTTAGGGCTTTCGGGTTTCTTTTGTTCGATCTGCAGTCAATGGTTTGCCTTCAACTCAGGGTTCGCTCGACGAGAGTGGCGCGAAAATCAGATCAAACTATTTAAGCTGGGATCTCTGGCCACCATTATCACGGTGGCCCACTTTGAGCTCTGGAGTCTTGCGAGGGACGTTGTTTATCTTATGCCCAAGTCTACACTCGGGCCGATTGGCGTTAAAGAAGAAGAATCATCATGATTGACCAACTTCAGTCAGTTAGAACTGAGTAAATTTTGTGACTAAATTTAATTTTTGATTCAAAATTGTTTTTTGTTGTTTATTAAGGTTGTTCAGAAGTGCCAATGTTTTATGATACCTTGTTATGCAAAGACAATCAAAACTAATAATTGGGATATTGCGCTTTATTCTATGGGGAGCGAGTACTAATGTTCGTCCCTACGATCGACGAAAATGAGAACGAATGGAACGAATATATAGAGAAAAGCTTGCAGAAGCCAATTTGTTCCCAGTTAAAATGCTGATACGAATATAATCCGATTGAATTATTTTCTTTAATATGTCTGCACTGCTGCGTTGCGTCGTTTAACGTCTTCTTTTAGTTTTTGCTGGGCAGCAAGGAGACAAAAGGATGCATCGGCCTTAAGCTTTGAGGTCTTCAGGAGCATAAACATAAAAGCATAGGTGGTGGAGAAGTTCATACTTATCGGCAGGATCATTCTACCTTGCAATACCGGCAACATTGGACAGCCTCTAGGACCAGTGCATCTGGAGCGTGATCCCTGGTGGCTGGTGGCGAACGTGCCCAATACTGCCTTTAGACGCACTTAAGCTAGGTACACACGATGCAAACAATTTGCAGCAAGTTGAAAATAATTTGCAGCAAAAGTTGCACAAATGTTCACACCAATGCAAATATTGCATGCAAATTTCTTGCTTCAATAAATTTTTGTTTTGCACGCAAACTTTTGCATTGCTATTTCGTGCAATATATTGCGTTAATGTCTACATGTGTTTTCATTTTTTGTTTGCAGTGCTTGAAAGTGACACTCATTTGCAAGTTCTGTTGTTTTGAGAAAGTCAACGAATAACGACGTGTTTAATTATGTCGGCACAAAAATCGAGAGATGCTGCTATTGCTATATTAGCAACTTCAATAAAACGTAAAAAAGTGAGAAGTTTAGAGTCTGCAAAAAAAAAGAAAGAGAGAAAGAGAAAGAGTGAAAGAGTGGATTTCCAAAAGAGATGAAAAAGGAGTGCATCAGAACCTTTCAAAAGAGCTACAAAATGGGGATGAAACAAACTATTACAATTTTTTCGCATGTCAGTCAGTGATTTCAGTTTTTTATTAGAAAAGTAAAAAACTACATAACTAAACAAGACACTGCTGGTATAAGTAGTTGTCCGATGTACCCTGGCCACTCTTTTTTTTGCTTCACTCTGCGCACATGCAAAAATTGAGTGCGCAAATTATGAATTTTTGTTTTTATTTCATCATCACTTTTGTCTAATTTTTCTGCAATTTCGCGATAAGCATTTTGCTTTTTATGCTTATTTTTATAGTTTGCTGACGACAGATCCCATAAAACAGAATAATTCTCGTACAAATCAATTAATTTTATCGTTTTCTCGCGATCCCACATGTTGCTTTGCTTGCTGCAATATTGCGACTGAAAGCAAACAGCACATGCAAACAAGCAAGCAACTGACTCAATCAAGTTAACCGTAAAATTCTGTATACAGACGAAAAGCAAAAATAGTTGCCGCAAACAGTTATTGCAAATTTTTTGTTTGCTGCAAATTGTTTGCATCGTGTGTACCTAGCTTTAGCTGCATTTCCTTAGCTCGCACAGTGGGGCTTTAGCCGAAAAGAGGTGACAAAAGTCAAACGATTTTTGTGAGCTTTGGATAATATGAATATATCTGATTGAGAGACTTCAAGCCTTTATTAAGAGTATTAAGTATTGTTAATGCTCAACAAAAGCCTTGGCTGTTGCATAGACAGTTCTAAAGAAAAACTATTTTCCAAACCATTTAATTTTTTCGTTGTTTTTCAACATTGACTTGAAAAAGAGCAAAAAGGGATGTCGCAAGAATGAAATTCCATATAAAATAATATTTTGACCGTTTGACTGTGCGATGTTGCTTTACTAAAATCGATCTAGAAGCCGAACGGCTCGAAATCGCAGGATGCGCTGTAAAACTAAGATAAACAAATATTCAAAGAACATACGCTGTGACGAAAAACGTTGTGAGCAGTGCTGCCAGTTTAGCCTATTCCAGGCTAGATCTAGCATTTTTAAAAGTGAACTAGCAATAAAATGTTTAGCATATTAAAAAAAAAATTAGTTTATTTTAGCTTTAAATGTAAACTGAAACTTTTTTTTTGTTTTTTGCTACCCCGTAGACTATACATATATAAATATTAGTTCTTAAGAAACTCAATGTACTTTCCGTGGGCCAAGTGCTGCGGCACAAAACACCAACGATATTGTGAATATTTGTGAATATAGCACCGACATTGATCGTATAAAGTCATTGTACGATAACATATATTTATAAAAATGGGAAAATACCCATAATACTATTATGTTTTGGGCAGTTTTGCTGGCCCACAAAGATGGGGGAAGAAGCAACCTATTTGAATCACTATAACGAACCAGGCTGGGTGTTGGGGAGTGGGAGAACGGCATTTGGCTAGCCGAAAGCAAAAAAAAACTGTAGTCGAAAACTTTATAAAATTTATTGAATCATGACCAAAGAAACTGAGTAATTTCCAAATTAAAACTAAACCTAACCCAAAAAAAAAAACGTACGCATAAAAAAATAAAACAGAATGAATTTCAAAATATCAATAAAATGACTTACTAATAACGATAAATAAAACGAACCGGAGGAGATCCGGACCTGGAAAGAGAACTCCGATCGGGAGTAACACAAAAGCAAACAAAAAACTCACTCGCAAATTCCACTCTATTATCTCTCCACTTTTGTTTTTCAAGACTCACTCCGCTCGAGTATAAAAACCACTTTCTCGGCACTCTTTTTATACCCGATACTCAAAATGAGTATTGGGGTATATTAGATTTGTGGTAAAAGTGGATGTGTGTAACTTCCAGAAGGAATCGTTTCCGACCCCATAAAGTATATATATTTTTGATCAGCATCAATAGCCGACTCGATTGAGCCCAGTCTGTCTGTCCGTCCGTCCGTCTGTCTGTCCGTCTGTCCGTCCAATTCAGCGCCTAGTGCTCAAAGACCATAAGAGCTAGAGGAACGATGTTTTGGATCCAGACTTCTGTGATATGTCACTGCTACAAAAATATTTCAAAACTTCACCCCGCCCACTTCCGCCTCACAAAGGGCGAAAATCTGTGGCATCCACAAATTCAAAGATACGGGAAAACTGAACACGCAGAACCGTAGAGGACGACTATATGTTCCAGAGTGTGAAATCTGAACCAGATCGTGTAATTATTATAGCCAGAATCAAGAAAACAATTTCATTCTTTCTCCCTCCGTCTCTCTCTAACGCACAGGTTTCATGGTCGGTTTTGCCAATTGCAAAATATGAGATCAAGGATCACAGAACCCATAAGAGCTAGAGCAACCAAATTTGGTATCCATACTCCTGTGACATCGGCCCTTGACCGTTTTGTATCAAAATTTCGACTCACCCCCTTCCGCCCCCGCAAAGGACGAAAATCTGAGCATCCATAAATCTCAAAGACTATTAACGCTAGAGTAACCAAATTTAGTATCCGCACTCTCTGTTAGATCTCACTATAAAACGTATATCTCAAAATTTCGCCTCACCCCCTTCCGCCCACACAAAGGACGAAAATCTGTTGCATCCACAATATTGCAGTGTAATATAATGTTCAAATCCTTTTTGTTGGATCGTTGGGGCTCAACCCTCCGATCTGTTTTATTGTGATTTCTCTTCTCTTCTGTATTTTACAATTGTCGTTTGGGCTTTTGTAAGCCCAAAGCCGCGGAGCTGCGCTGCCAGTGACGCCGGCAGCGGAGCGGCAGAACTATGTGTTCTTATCTCTTATATGTTAATATGTATATGCTCAGCGCTGTTGGCAGCGAGAGCGCGAGGGAAGATATATGTGTGTATGCATGTATATTAGTGCCGTCAAGTCATGGGAACATGCTGACGCTGCACTTGGGTCGCTCGAGGCATTCTTGAGTGAATCGTAATACGATCACCCAGAATGTCTGGGACTTTATTGTTACGTAAACACTGAAACAAAGTGTTACAGTGTGTATTCTTTAAGTACCGTCGGTACAGTGGGTATTCGAAATAATGAATACTTTACTTTACTTTAATGTGAGCATACTACATCTCCCTCCTTTTGAAAAATAACGTAATATAATGAAGTTATTTTATTTTTAGCTTTTACTATATATGTATACGAGTTATGTATTCTTAAAAAGACAATTTATATATATATTTTTTTCTTTTTTTTTTTTTTAGTCAATTATTAGAATATTGAATTTTAATTAATATTGATAAAATTTAAAAGTTATTTGAATATAAATGCGGAATAGTATATTTTTATGGTTTATATTTATGTATGGCCATACTAAAAAATTATTAATAATTGCAAATCTTTAACCTATCCTTATGTACTTTCTGAGTTTTGTTTTTATTATCGGAGATTATGACGTTATCTCTTTCTCCGATACTTTCTACTCTATATGGTCCTATATATTTAAAATCTAGCTTATGTCCTGTTTCATTTTTCAATAAAACTTTATCTCCTACAGCTAAATTTAAATCTTTTAACTTTAAGTCATAGAGCTGTTTATTTTTAATTTTATGCTCCTCGAGCATAATCCTTGCTCGTTTATATGCTATTTCTAATCTATATTTACTCTCTTTAGAGTAATCATCTATGTTATATAGAGGTGCTATTCTATCTATAGTATTAAATTGAACTGGTAAGTTTGAAGTCTTACCGAAAACTAGCTCATATGGACAATAATCATGTGCCATAGAGGGGGTTGTATTAAAACAATATACGAAGTATTGCAGCCATATATCCCAATCTGATTTGTCAGCTGAGATGTATGAGCGTATGAACTCGTTAAATGTTCTGTGGCTTCGCTCCACGGTTCCTACAGTCTGGTGATGATGTGCAGTAGAAGTTATGTTTTTGATGTTTAGATTTTTACATAAGTCTTCAATTATTGAATTTTTATATTCTGTTCCCATGTCCGTAATGAACGTCTTCATTGGACCGTACTTTAGAATAAAATTTTCAAAAATAGCTTTAGCTACTGTATTTGCACTTTTGTTTCTAATAGGTATGGCAACAAGGTATTTTGTCAGGTCACATATTAAGGTGACTGCATATTCATTTCCTTGTTCTGATTTAGGAAGTGGACCGATCGTATCCACTATTACCCTATCAAAAGCCATGTATGGTGTTTCTGTAATAGTCAATGGAGTTATTGTGTGCTTGGTTACTTTAGCTTTTTGGCATTTTGGACATTTTCGTATGTAATTGGTTATTTCTTTAGTCATACCTTTCCAAAAATAATGTCTTTTGACCTTGGCCAAGGTTTTTGTTATGCCTGTATGTCCTCCTTGTATGGGATCATCATGTAATGTAGACAGTATTGCTTCTTTTTCTTTTTCATTTTTAATTAGGGTCACCGGGTTGAGTAGCGCTACTCTTATTGTTCGTAATATTTTATTGCCCATATTTTTAAAATTATCTATTGAAATGTATTCAAAGATATTTTCCCACGGTGCCACTTTGAGTTGGCTGATTTTTTGTTTACCGGCTTGCGTTTCAAGCCTTTGGAAAAACTGACCTAAGTCAAGGGTTCCATTAGTATACAAATCGCTAACATCATATCTTGCAGTAATTTTTTTTCCATGTTTGAAAAAACATAAATTATTATTTACATGCAAGGTCACTACTTTACGTACTTCGTCATTGTTGATGACTTCATATACGTTGGGCTTTGAAGCTTTTGTTAGAGATTGCCTAGGCAATTCTATTTTTTCTTTTCCTGCGCAGGATTTCTGTCTACTCTGTTGCCTGGTAGTGACTTTCAGGACTTTATTTGTTTTTTGTATGTTTTTTAGGTCTGTGATGGTTATTCTTGATAACGCATCTGCTACATGATTATCTTTACCCTTTAGATACTCGACTGTAAAGTCGTATTCTTCTAATTCGAGCCGCATGCGTGTGAGTTTTGAGCTAGGATTGACCATTGAAAATAGGTATGTTAGTGGTCTGTGATCCGTTTTTACTGTAAAGTGTTTACCATAGATATATGGTCGAAAATGGGTAATTGCCCAATGAATTGCTGCTAATTCCTGTTCTGTAGTACTTTTGTTACTTTCACCTTTTGTGAATGAACGTGATGCATATGCTAATGGGAGTTGGAGTCCGTTATGGTTTTGAGTTAAAACCGCTCCACATGCTTGTTTACTAGCATCGGTGATTATGCAAAATTCTTTCTGAAAATCTGGGTACTGTAACAGAGTGGGTTCCATAAGTTTATCTTTTAAATATTGGAATGCATTTTGGCATTCAGTTGACCACTCAAAGGGGACATTCTTTTTACATAATCTAGTTATGTGCCGGGAATAGTCGGCGAAGTTTTTAATAAAACGTCTATAATAATTGCAAAATGCAATAAATCGTCTAGCGCTGTCGGCATCATGTGGGACTGGATAGTTTTTGCTCTTTGCCTTTATAGGGGTTGTTGCTCATATTGCTCATATTTTTGAATTCGTTTGTTTCTCGTTACAATTGTTTTTGGTTTATACTTTTGTTCATTTAGAATTTGCCTTAAACATCTCTATGGTTATTTTTGTGGACGCACCTCATCCATTATGGTCCGGTCCGAGACGGTTGTGCCTATCCTGTCCAGCCAGACTCGGACCGTACCGCAGTGCCACCGCCGGCCGTTCTCAGCGCGCAAGCCCCTTAGGGCGGAGGGCGACGAGGGGGCGCCGCTCACGAGAGCGTGCTGCTTGTGCTTTACCATCTGATGGACTGATGGACCGTTTTGTCCATTGGCCATTGGCCGTGTTGGAAGTCGGCCTTGGCCTGACCCGGAGCTGGTGCTACCGATGCCCGTCTACCCACTGATGGCTGGGTCGGGGACGGAGAGGAGGCGGTTCCGTGTGGCACGGGGCTGAGGTGGGGACCTGGCGCGTCGGCGATTACACGAACGGGACACACACACCAATGCATTTTGAAGTTTTTATATTTTTTTTTTTTGTACGATTTTTTTTTCAGAGTTTTTGCAGTTGTCCTGATACATTATCTACTAGGTCACATTTAGGTTAGTCTTCCTTTTTTTTGTCTTAGTGTATTTTTTTTTTTTATGTATTCTTTTTTTTTTTGTTTTTTTTTTTTCATTGATATACTTTGGTCTGATATTCCTCCTTTGTCATTGCCAAGTCCTCTATGTTCGTTTTTAAACTCTATCTAAATTTTTTTTTTATAATTTGCTATTCATTTATTCATTTCAATAATAAAAAAAATTACTAAAAATCTTTTTTTCTCATGGACACACATATCTATATACCCTTCCTTTTTTTTTTTTTTACTCTTTAAAATTTCATCAATATAAATTTTTTTTTTATATATGTATATTTGATCAAAAGGAAGAAAAAAAATGTTAAGGGACATGTGATCGATTTACAGGTTTTTCATTATATAATTCAATATCGATCACATGGTTTTAGTAATAGCCTAACAGAGGTTAGTATTTTCAAGTTGCACTTTAAGGGTGCTTCAACTCGAGATAGAATATTATAATTATTGGCAATATGAGGCATGGCATTTCTGCAGCTCAATTGCGTTACTTCGCACCAGTGCGAAGTTGATCCTTTGTTGGTGGGGGTTGGTTGGTGTCTCCTTTTTTTGTCGTGCCCGGTACTCAGCTATTGTGAGTGGGCGAGGTCCATCGTTTGGGTACACTTTTAAAGCCTCTTGTAGGCTGAGTGCATCCCTTTGCTCGGTAGGAGCAGAATCTTTTGGTCCATCGACGGTGCAAGGGGCGGTCCTATGCCACTCG
Source organism: Drosophila pseudoobscura (assembly GCF_009870125.1). NCBI lineage: Eukaryota > Metazoa > Arthropoda > Insecta > Diptera > Drosophilidae > Drosophila > Drosophila pseudoobscura. The sequence continues at coordinate 37,357,173 of NC_046683.1, read as the reverse complement.
CACTTATATTATTGGCCTGTTGGTCCATCGACGGTGCAAGGGGCGGTCCAATGCCACTCGCACTTATATTATTGGTACTTGCTGGGTCTGGTGGGGCCGGTGCTGGTCTTCGCACAGGTTTTTATATTGCGTGTACGCTCTTTGTAGCGCGGGCTGTTAAATCTCCTTGGGTATTATATATTCCTGGCCGCATTGTAGCCGCCAAATTTAAGGGTATAAATTATAATGCAACATGGGTTTGTGCGTAATATCGTCGGCAGTCGTGCATGGGTCTGGCGAAACGGCTGGTTTGGCTTTCTGCTGGGTTTTTTTTCTTTGGCACTGGCACTGGGGACAACACTGTTTCAATAGTTTTTCCAATTCATCAATTTTCTTTTGACTTGGTCCGATTTTTTAAAACAAAATCACATAGTATTATATTTTTTTTTTCGGCCATTCTTTGTCTTTCAAAATTTTAACACTTTTTTTTTTAAAAATTTCTCTCTTTTTTTTTCTCAATCCTTAGATTGATCCATCGCGTAGGACATATCGAGTCCTGTCACGACTCGATATGTCCTGTCACGGTCGCCATGTAATATAATGTTCAAATCCTTTTTGTTGGATCGTTGGGGCTCAACCCTCCGATCTGTTTTATTGTGATTTCTCTTCTCTTCTGTATTTTACAATTGTCGTTTGGGCTTTTGTAAGCCCAAAGCCGCGGAGCTGCGCTGCCAGTGACGCCGGCAGCGGAGCGGCAGAACTATGTGTTCTTATCTCTTATATGTTAATATGTATATGCTCAGCGCTGTTGGCAGCGAGAGCGCGAGGGAAGATATATGTGTGTATGCATGTATATTAGTGCCGTCAAGTCATGGGAACATGCTGACGCTGCACTTGGGTCGCTCGAGGCATTCTTGAGTGAATCGTAATACGATCACCCAGAATGTCTGGGACTTTATTGTTACGTAAACACTGAAACAAAGTGTTACAATGTGTATTCTTTAAGTACCGTCGGTACAGTGGGTATTCGAAATAATGAATACTTTACTTTACTTTAATATGAGCATACTACAGTACAGTTGTTTCGTAACGTACGGGTCGTCAAACTCCTTGGACCAACGCTTGATGAGCGCTAAAACACCCTTAGCTTTATTTACAGTTGGAGCTATATGGCTGTTAAAACACATCTTATGATCAAAAAGGACTCCGAGGTCATTTGAACTCGAAATTCGCTCAAGGACATGATTTCCTAGAACATATGAGACAAAATGTGGAGCACGACGGTAAAATGTCATAAGTTGTCATGTTGGCATCTTTATCAAAATATACGTTTTACCTACGCAATATGTCGCTAAGTTCACTTTTGGTTTTCGCTCTTATGTCTTCATATTTCATCGCAGAGTTTTTTGGGCAAACCAAAAAAATGTAAACTTTTAATAGCACGTTTTTATACCCGACACTCAAAATGAGTATTGGGGTATATTAGATTTGTGGTAAAAGTGGATGTGTACAACGTCCAGAATAAATCGTTTACGGCCCCATAAAGTATATATATTCTTGATCAGCATCAATAGCCGAGTCGATTGAGCCATGTCTATCTGTCTCTATCAGCGCCTAGTGTTCAAAGACTATAATAGCTAGAGCAACGACATTTTATATCCGGACTTCTGTGATATGTTACTGCTACAAGTATATTTCAAAACTTTGCCCCGCCCACTTCCGCCTCACAAAGGGCGAAAATCTGTGGCATCCACAAATTCAAAGATACGGGAAAACTGAACACGCAGAACCGTAGAGGACGACTATATGTTCCAGAGTGTGAAATCTGAACCAGATCGTGTAATTATTATAGCCAGAATCAAGAAAACAATTTCATTCTTTCTCCCTCCGTCTCTCTCTAACGCACAGGTTTCATGGTCGGTTTTGCCAATTGCAAAATATGAGATCAAGGATCACAGAACCCATAAGAGCTAGAGCAACCAAATTTGGTATCCATACTCCTGTGACATCGGCCCTTGACCGTTTTGTATCAAAATTTCGACTCACCCCCTTCCGCCCCCGCAAAGGACGAAAATCTGAGCATCCATAAATCTCAAAGACTATTAACGCTAGAGTAACCAAATTTAGTATCCGCACTCTCTGTTAGATCTCACTATAAAACGTATATCTCAAAATTTCGCCTCACCCCCTTCCGCCCACACAAAGGACGAAAATCTGTTGCATCCACAATATTGCAGTGTAATATAATGTTCAAATCCTTTTTGTTGGATCGTTGGGGCTCAACCCTCCGATCTGTTTTATTGTGATTTCTCTTCTCTTCTGTATTTTACAATTGTCGTTTGGGCTTTTGTAAGCCCAAAGCCGCGGAGCTGCGCTGCCAGTGACGCCGGCAGCGGAGCGGCAGAACTATGTGTTCTTATCTCTTATATGTTAATATGTATATGCTCAGCGCTGTTGGCAGCGAGAGCGCGAGGGAAGATATATGTGTGTATGCATGTATATTAGTGCCGTCAAGTCATGGGAACATGCTGACGCTGCACTTGGGTCGCTCGAGGCATTCTTGAGTGAATCGTAATACGATCACCCAGAATGTCTGGGACTTTATTGTTACGTAAACACTGAAACAAAGTGTTACAGTGTGTATTCTTTAAGTACCGTCGGTACAGTGGGTATTCGAAATAATGAATACTTTACTTTACTTTAATGTGAGCATACTACAGCAGATTCGAGAAAACTAAAAACGCAGAATCATATCTATCATATCTATATCGTATCATATATCATATCTATGTATCTATCATATCTATATCTGACCATATCTATCAGATTGCTGAGTCTGAATCAGATCGGATCATCTTTATAGCCAATAGAAACAAATAAAAAACTGGCTACGCAGCGCCCGACGTCACGCTCAGACTGATTTTCTGTCTCTCTCGCACGCACTCTTTGTCGTGTCGTTTAATATTAGCGGCGTCTGCCGGAAGAGAGCCATACTGACTTAGTATCGGGTATAACTGTAGAGTTGCGGTGTCCGCAGCAACTCACAACGTTCCCCCTCGTTTTTTCTTGTTTTCGCCCGCTGCTTATGCTGCTTCTGCTTCTCCTCTGGACCCCTTTTGGCGTCACTCGGACGCTCGATCTCCTCGACGCCTCGGCGTCTTTGGATCTGCGAAGCCGATCCACGCCGGTTTTGAGACGCAAATACGGCGACGCGGCGTTCCTCTTTGGGCAGTATGCCAATGGCCGGTCTTATACGGATGAAACTGTCAGACTAATTTGCCAAATTATTCTTTTCCCTTCTCAATCTCACCTAACATGGGACAACTAATGCCGGAGTGACTCCAGCTTTTCTCCTCCCGCCGCGATTGCTCTTTTTGACGCACAAAAAACAATAGTTTTCCGCTGATGGAGAAGACGAATACTCGGGTCGAGCGCCAAAACTGGAAGAGACCGAAGCCAAGCACCTCATCAAGCTAGAACCCTCGGGACCCTCAAAGAACAGGTTGAAATGCCAGAGAAAGTTGACGATCCATGCTGTTAACTCTATCACCCTTTTGCTATGCCCCTTGTCGTGACCTCCCAGACTTAGCCCATAGATGGTGTTTGCTCTGCCACGGCCATTACGGTGCCGACCACTAGATTGCGCTGTGATCCAGATCTCTCGGCTGATCCAAGCGTTACATCACTTGATCTTTTTGCTATTCAAATGCTCTCGCTCCCATGGCCAAATGCTGATGTGGAACGAGTGTTCACTCAAATGAATATATTTGAGACTAAATTGCGCAACAGGTTGCATGTAAAAGCGTTTATCGTTCAAGTTGAACGAACAAGTTTTTGAAAACATTTTAACACTGTTTAAAATTGTATAGTGTTGCGAAGACAAGGAAAATTGCCATCGAATCGCCAATAAAAAAACGAAAAATATAACAACTGTTAAAGTTATTTTACTTGGTAATGCAACTAAAGATCAGTTTACAGAATTATACAAATTCGCTTTCGAGTAATGTGCGCAAGAGACTGAGCCGAAAGAAGAAACTTAGATATGCAGCAGGGCACATCCGCAGTGTTGAAAGGGATCGATAACTAATTATCGTGGCAGTCAGTTTGTCGCCTTTTTTTGCTGCAGATGATAAGGCTATGTACTCTGCCTCTTTGGAACTGAGCACAACCGTCGATTGCTTTCTTGACTCCCAAGAAACTGCTCCCCCTGCCAACATGCATGACTTCCGGTTTGTCAAATCACTAGCCCAATCTGCATCAACAAAACCCTCAATTGCCTTTCTTTGCTTTGTGTAGCATATCTCCCAATCGATAGTCTTTGCCAAATATCGAATGATGTGCTTGGCTGCCGCTTCATGCTCGGAATGAGGATCCTTGTTACGTTGTGCTAATTTGTTCACCGAATGCGCAATGTCCGGACGAGTCATAACTGCAAGATATGATAACTCTCCAATTAGCTTCTGCGGCGTGGACGTCTGTCGACAATCTTTCATACTGTACTGGACTGTTCGAGTAACTCTCTAATGTACTTTTGTTGGCTGATTGAAATCGCACCAGTACTGCCTTCACGTTTCACCTCAATACCTAAAAAGTATTGCATAGGCCCGATGTCAACCACATCAAACTCTGCTGCGATCCTTGTCTTGATATCAGATATATCAGCTAGGTCTTTTCACAAGGATTGATTCATTTTTAAAGCTTTTACAGGCGCTTAAAGTGAAAAGTGATAAAAATATATCCACATGTGCTCGTCACTGTAGATGCGCCGTTGCGCCACTGTCTATGCACCATGCATTTAACATCTGGTCATTCTTAGCTTAGCTTAGCTTGGCTTAGCTAAACTTAGGATTGGTACATATTTTTCTGGTTCCACTTTGGCATATTCGGTTACGCAAAGCATTGTACCCAATCTTTCCCCGCTTTTACTGTTTGCGCCCTTGTTGTTTGCTCCTTCCTGCTTACTTTTAACATGGCATTCTGATTTAAAATGCCCTTCCTTTCCGCTGTTGTCATAACTAACGTGTAGTTCAGTGCTACTTGTAATTTCCTTGCTAATGATATCTTCCTGCCTATTCTTCAGAAATTTTTATTGTAAGCATACTCAAGCTCGGCAAATTATCTCCCGACTTAATCGCAACAACAAAACTTTCATAAGTTTTCCACTGACGATTGGCCACAAATCATTTTGAATGAGATCACTTCTCATCAAAACCTCCCATGTGCTATAATTGTTTTCGTCCAGTTTTTCAACATTGAAATGAACCACAAGCTCAATATTTGGCTTCCGCCTAATTGATTTTTAAGATGTACAATCTCAATCTTGGGCTCCCGCCACAATCCCAATCTTTGACAATCGCCTCAATAGAAAAACAATCTTTGCCCACACCCGGCTTCTGATAAACAATTTCACACCCGGCTTTCTGCAGATTCTGCACTTTGAGCATTTTATCGTTCTCAACCTTTGGATGACGAAGTCCAATATTCGGGATGGGGAAATAATTCGGCATGTTTATAGAAAAATTATTCCCGAAAGGGATTGACGAAGCAAAGATCAAAAAGTTCAATTCAGTCTTGATCCAGAAGCGAAACCGAAAAGTCGAGCTAAAAACTAAGATCGCGCAAACACTTTGTCCGGAATCCTTTGTAACCCTCAATTTAAGTCTATATCTGTTTATATCTTAAAAGTTAAATATAAACTTTTAAAAAACGCAATCCGCTACCGCAGTTATTTAATTGGCGCCCAACGTGGGGCGACGTTGTATAAAAAGCACTGAATAATAAAAGTGTTGCGTCGTGCCGAAACTCGAAGAACAATTAATTAATGGAATAAATCCTTCAATAAAAAGACGCGGAGTGACTGTGAGATATTAGACAAGAAAAAGTGAAATAATAAAAAAAAAGGAAACAAACCGGAGCTTAGGGTGCGGGAAAAATAAATACAAAAAAAGGAATCAAGACACTTAAAAAATATAAAAAAGAAAAGCTTTAAACAAAACACAAAGAAATAAAAACAGCTAAACCAGCTAAAACAAAGAAGGAAGACCCCTAGAAAGACGATTAAACAACAAAGAATCTTACCAAGGAAGACCCGTACGAAGATTTGTCAGCCAAACCAAGAAGCAAGACCCTAATACTAAATATATAAGTTGAAATAGGTTTAAGCCCAGCGGTATCCAAAAATATAAAAACAAACATATAAACAAAATACAAGGTGGATCAACTAACTTTAGAGTTTGGAAAACTAAAAATGATTTATTCACAGACAAGGACCGATCTCACTGCAGATCTGCTCAAACAATTTATAGCACTTCAAATTCACAAGTACAGGAGCAAATAATAAATTTGAAACAACAAATAGAATCTAAATCCGATCAGGTTTCAGATTATCAGGCAGAAACAATAGATGAGACAATCAAAGATGACACCACATTAAAAGTAATAGAATCCCTACCAATTTTCAATGGTGGATTAAACCAATACGTAGGATGGAGGGAAGCTGCAGAAACTGCAGTGAAACTATATAAGAAAGGAAGTAAGCAATATTATATTGCCTTAACAATTTTAAGAAACAAAATAACAGCACATGACGCACTGACCAACCACGGGACAGTTTTAAATTTCGATGCCATACTTTCACGACTTGATTTTGTTTACAGTGACAAGAGATCAATATATATAATAGAATAGGAACTAAGCGTTCTCCGACAAGGGAACCTTTCAATAGTAGAGGTCTACAATGAGGATAACAAAAAGATGACTTTTTTTTAAAAATAAGACCATAATGATTCATGGAAAGGCAGTAAAGATACCAAAGAACCTAATAACAAAATTAGACAGAATGCCTTAAGCATTTTTATCACAGGCCTAAACGGCAACATTTTGGAAATTTTATTACCATTAAATCCCCCAGATTTACCAAATGCTTTGGCAAAGGTACAAGAATTGCAAGCGAATAATAGACGGGCCTAATTTGTCTACCAATTCAGTACCAATACCAATACAGTGGCGTATTATTCAGTAATAATACTTTAAGATTCAACCAATGGCAACCAAGGACAAATAGTTCACCATTCGACCAAAAAAACGATTTCCAAGGGAATTAAATGTCATGGGGACAACCCTATTTCTTAGGCAAAAGACAACAAAATCAGGCTTCAGAACCAATGGATGAAGACGAATCAATAAAAATCCAGAACCGACAGAACACCAATCAATACAGGGGTAATAATAATAATAGATTTTATTGGAAAAATAATAATGATAAAATAATAAAAAACTAAACAAAGATTTAAAAGTTTTGATAGATACGGGAGCAACTTCCTGTTATATAAAAAAGGGAATTTACAAAAATAAAAAAGAATTATCAATTTATAAGAAAGTTGCTACAGTAAATGGGTATTCGATAGTTAAATCTATCCATAATATAACTATTTTTAATACAAAAAAAGTGTTTTACGAAATAAATGGAATGGAGGCGGATTTCCTAATATTTAACCCATTAAAGAAAATCGGAGCTTTTGTTGATACAGGAAAGGGGATTTTAAGTTATAAAAACAATGAAGAGAAACTAATATATAATGAGGTTCTTTCTTGAAACAAATTAACCATTATAGAAGGAACGAGGGGGAACGTTGTGAGTTGCTGCGGACACCGCAACTCTACATTTATACCCGCCGCAGACGCCGCTAATATTAAACGACACGACAAAGAGTGCGTGCGAGAGAGACAGAAAATCAGTCGGACGCTTAACACCTTAAATTGGTACCCAGGGAACACCACGGGGAGGCCATCACGATTCAATGGGGTCACTCTAGCCAAAATATAATCTTGGGGACCTACGAGACCTACGAGCTCCATATTCCCCAAAAAATAAAAAAGGGGATTCCAATCCTTTATAAAAATATCTAGACTAACTAACCTATTTACATAGAAATAAACCTATTTCATACAAACTTAATTAACAAAATAATAAAACAGATAAAAATAAAAAAGTTTTAAAAAAAGTAAAGATTAAAGTACTAATATAATTAAGAATACGGCTAAATAATGCAAAATATTAAATATTTACACTATTGCCTGATTACCAAACAAATCTAATCTTCTGCCTCTCTAACAAATCTTAAAAATCTAACAAATCCTCTCCAAATCTAAATATGGCCTACTATTCCTTTCTGAAAGGAATTTATAAATTTTCTTACAGCAGCCTAAAAGGCAACGAAGGCATAAATTAAAATCTCCTAACACTACGGAATTTCTATCTAAAAACGGATGCCGTTGAAATAAGACCTCTAGTTCTGCTTCGAACTTTCGCAACGGATACGGGTTCTGTAAATAACAATAAAATCGACAGAGTTGTACTTAAACAAAGCATACTCGAACACTGGAGATGCTAAGTTCCCGAAATCCGCATAATATCTATTACTTTTAATAATACTACAATGATTCAAAAGTTCATTCCTAACGAATATTAGAATGCCTCTTTTCGGTCTAGCTCAGCTGGCTACGGACTGGCAATCTAACCGCACTGCTGTGGAAAAGCCAGGAATATTATAAGCTTCATTTGAGTATGTGGAAGCCTCAACGAAGCACAAAATAGAAGATTTGAGCATTAGCTGATCAGAACAGACATCGATAAAATGGCAGTGCAAGCTTTCCGTATTATGGAAGAAAATATTTAATTCGGACGGATTGAGTAAACAATCGAAGTGGGTGTGAAGTAACTTAGCGGAACGCAAGTTCTCCATCTCTTTCGCGACAGGACAGTCCCGCTTGGGTCTCGAAGGAATGAGTGGTCCAACGATATAAAGTCCGTTCGCACTGGTGGCCCTACTACCCTACACTTTGCTGTATGTTGCTCCCTGACTCTTATGAAGAGTTATAGCTTCTGCAGCTACAATCGGAAACTGTTTTCGGTCAATAGTAACTTGTTCGTTTTGATGGTATTGAAAACATTTTGTAGTTTTCTGAATTGGGGTCCAAGAAGATTCGTTACTATGGCTGCGCTTTGACCGTGCGTTAACTCTTACGCTTTCCTCGAGAAAATGTATCCAAAGAAGTTCGGGGGCATTGAATGAGCTGAGATCTATCTGCATTAAAACACCAGTGGCTCCGTTAACAAGACCATCGGATGTATCTACATTGACTTTCATCATATATTTAGCCGTGGTTTGAGAACCAATGAAGTGCACAAGCCATGTGTATTCGAAATTTAGAAACTCTTAACAGAGTCCAGATATTTTGTTTTGATTTCTGGGTTAAGATGATCGGCTTTGATGGAGTCTAAAGCTATTGAAGTATATTCTACAGTCATAATCGAAAAAAGCTTCTCCTTATTGTACTTATCTGTCTCGCTAATGCTATACAATAAGTGGATCGCATCTCTTGGTGCTTCACTGCCGTGAACTATTCGGTCTCTAAGCAATTGAATATCTTCTGACGTCATTACGGCCGATGCCTTGTTATTTAGTGCGGTTGCAAAAGGTTGGTCATCTCGCTGTCGCATTATCTCTGTAAGTTCGAAAAACTTGAAGCCATCCCAGAGACTAGAGCCAACTATCGCACTGTATGGATTATGCGCTCCTGATGAGGATTTGAATATCGATCGTTGGATATTCAACGGATTCCTACTGGACATAACTTCCTTAGATCGCCAAACACGACAACAGAAATGCCACCGAAAGGACTCTCGGGCTGTGAAAATATTTGTTTTAGACGCATATCCAAATATGAAAACATTTTTTCACCGACCATAGAAATTTCGTCAATTATAAGAATTTTAAGATCAATAAATCTTGAACGCAAGGTATTTAACAAATCTGGACCCAATTGTTTAAAAGCATGGTTGGATTGATTGAGAGGTAAAGAAAACATTGAGTGAAGTGTGGCACCTCCAATACCAAATGCAGCTTTTCCTGTGGGAGCACACAGCAGAGCTCTAACAGTTTCTGGGTTAGATCCTGGTCTACGATTAAACTCCTGGGAAATGGTCTGAAAAATTGTAGATATGGTTCTACCAAAGACTATACAATACCAAGATGTTGCATGAGCGACCAAAAAGCTGTTCTATGGCGGGTCCTAACTTTAGAACCCAAAAGGCACGAGGGAGCGCGCGGGGTTTCAATTCCCTTTTCGCCTGTACTTCGACTCTACCGCGACCCCGCTGCCCATCGGTTTCGTCTGTTCGGCAATTCTGGACTCTCGAGCCTCAGCACCGTCGAAGCGGTGGTCGCGGATCGCCGATGTCTTTGGAGCGGCACAGTGGGACCTTTGGCCGTCTCAGCTTGCTAAATTAGTTAGTGAATATGAGTTCAAAAAATATTTTCACACTGAAAAAATGTTAAACTTTGAGTGCTTATATCTCCTAAACTAAAACTATCTTGAAAATTCGATTGGAAAATTCTCTATTAGATGCGTACATTAAATTTATCTAAAGCACTCATACAATTTTTTTACTATACTATACTATACTATACTGAGTCCCCACTGTGCCGCGCCAAAGACATCAGCGACCACGCTGCCCTACGGTTTCGGCACGCAGACGATTCATATTTTGTTTTTGTATTCTATCTCTCGAGACACACCGACTCGACGCTGACCGAGGCATTGACGAAGCCGAGTAGCATTTCGGAGGCGAAGGTAGCGTAAAAGAGAATTGAAGTAATAGCCCCGCGCGCCCATACCTTGAAGCGTCAAACGAAAATTTAAAAAGAATTTGTTCCTCATGCAACATCTTGGTATTGTATAGTCTTTGGTTCTACTCTTGCCGACGCCTGCGCCGCCACCAACAAACTCATAAAAAACTTCTTTATTTCTCACATTATGCAGAACATGGGTGAAATATGTAGGTTTTTTGCTTCAAATTCAGCGATCTAATCAAATTAGCTAAAATATTAAGGGAAACAATAGGAGGAAGCTTAATTAATCGAATACTTCTATCTTGATCCGCTGCCTGGTCATTCAAATTCAAATTCAAAACATTTATCTGGGAACTTATTTCTGGAATCGCTAAAGCCCTAAACTCCTCAGCAATTGCCTCATCAACTACCTCTTCACCTTCCTCCCTATTCTCTTCGGCTTCCATGGCCCTCCTAAGCGCGTCTTCCAAATCTCCTAATGCATTGAATTTTTGGAAATTTGAGTTTACCAAATCCTGATGATTATTATAAAGATCCTCGCAATTTACGCTCACTAAATCTTTCTCTTCATCTCTCCACGGATAAAACAGCATAGCTAATGCTCTATAATAGTTTGACCTATCTGTATTTATATTAAACCTCATATATTTTAAAATGGACGGCTTAGTTATTTCCCTAATAAAACCCCTATTATCGCGGAGAGAGATAAAAACTTCTACTTGTGCCTCATTTTCTTCGTCCTCTTCATCATCTCTATTTTGGATAGTTCTTTTCCCGCTTTTAGAAAATTCATAATTTGCTGCAAAATCGGCTAAACACAGTCCCTCAAGATCAGTTGGTCTTTGTTCATAGCGCTCCAGCAATCCTTTGACGAATATGTCAGTGGACTCCTGATGCATATTTTGTAGGATGCTTGTGGATTTGAGCATTCGAATTCGTTGCTCTGGAGGGAAGTATTTACTTGAACACATTTATTGCTAGTTCCGGACAACGGAATGCCTAGACAACAATATACGGCTTCCTGAGCAGATATCTCAGTGCCAGAAATAAATTTGTGACCAATATGCTGTAGCTTTTGTCTTGTCGTGTAATTGTCCCCTTGAACTTCTTTTGCAGCTTCGCGCATAAGCTTAGAAAAATACCCCTTTGGGTTTTATTTATATAATTTATTATATAGCTACAGCATGCATAAGGGTCCAAAATATATTGGATATCCATATTGGCCCTTTGCATTGAAAGGATGTGTTTATTATAAGCATTAACGCAAATCTCAGCAATGACCTTTTTAGAAAAATGTGTGGTTTCTTTAAACCAGAAGAAATTGCATATTTGTAGTCCTCGTAATTGAGGCTCACTTGTTCGTGCGAAAGAAAGTTCTCAAATATGCTCAAGTGATCAATCATATCAGAGGATTGATCAGAATTTAGTAGGTTTTGTTTTTTCTTAAAATTTCCTTGGTGAAAATCAAGGTTTGGAGTTTCCTCCGGCAGTGGACTTAATATCTCCGTTTGGGGCATTGGAGGGTATGGAATACCGAATCTACAAACTTTTTTTCCACTTTTATTGGCCTTTTTAAGACATGACATGTCCTTATGCCGATGATTTTGGTATTCAACATACGGAGCTAATTCAGAGTCTGTGACATCTACTGTAATATGTTTGTTAATGAAGACTTTAACTGTTGAAATTGACTCTGTACTGGTTAAGTCCACTGCTGGGGCATCTTTCAGCCAAAACATGCCGTGAATATGGGGGGAACCTCTTTGTTGGAATTCAACACGCCAATAATATTTGATGATTTGATGAAGTTTTCCCCGAAAATGCCCTCGCGATTCCTCATAGCTTTTAAAATCTCGCGATACCTATAATCGAAATACCTAGCACAAGTAACTGGATCTGCCCTGATAAGACGCTCCTTTTCGGTGTAGGGTAGATTCATTGCTTCTTCTTCGCTAATGATCTCCCTATCTACGTTTTTTTTGAGCAAAACAAGCAACTCTGGTCACCGCGTTTCAGCAGCAGACAGAGTAATGAAAAAAGTCGGCAGGCCGAACTGACGAATCATGGCCATAACCTTCTTCTATTCATCCTCCCAGTGAGCCGGAGACGATCGAATATCGCGAAGAACCCTATATCCCTCATCGTGGTTAAGAGCGTTAGCTGCCGTTACTGCACTGGAAGTGCTCCGCTTACGTAAGCAGATTGAAATATTATTTCGAATCTTAATGAGTTCTAACTTCTTCTAATTGAAGAATAGTTTGTCAGTTATACAACCTCTCCTATCTACATTTCGAAGCTCTGATCTAACAATGGTTGTAAAACTTTGCGAAGATTGTCTTTTGACGCCTGCATAAATAGTGGGAAAGGATAACTCTTCCGAGTCAATGTCTACAATCATGTCGAGAGGTCGTTGGCCTTGACCTGGTACGATTTTAATAATCCAATCATCAAATGGTATGTTGTTTTCAAGCAGAGTTTCCTGACCTCCAGGGTTGAGCTCTTCGGCTTCTACTTCCTCGTCGGGATGGGCCGGCTCCATATCTACATTCCTATCTCTATTCTGCATACTTTCTAAAAAGGCTGCGTCTGCTTGAGATGCTACGAAAGGAACAATATCGGATGTGAAACCAGAGATCCATTGCTCGTTCACTACAACATTATGCTTTTTATACAAATCTGTGGTAACTAAATAACGAAGTTCTTCAAAAATGTTGGAAGGTCTAATGGTTTCAGCCATGAAAGCATGAAGATACTCTTTTCTGCGTTTGAGGTGGAGCTGAATTACCTGGGCTTCATGGAAAGCTCGTGGAAGCTCCTTCACGATATCGCTTACCGAAATAGGGACGTTTACCACTGCCCCTTTAATGGCATTTTGACCTCGCCCCCCAGGCATTATAGGCTTAATTATCATAAATGGAAGTCGAGGAGAAATTAGTCGTTCCTCTAATGGAGTAAGCCCCTTTAAGCAGTCGGGTAGCTTAGGGAAATCTAATTCATTGAAGAAAAGCTTAGGTTTTTTACGCTTATTAATGTTGCTATGAAATGTTCTGCAAAATTTTAATGTTGAGCAATCAGAAGGGAATTCTAAAAGGCTTTCAAGAGCGAAAATTTCACCACTCGCAATAACTTTCTAAAAGGACGCGAGGAACCTTACAAATTTGTTTGGGGAACCACAGGCCTTTGTAAGAAAGGCAAACCTGATCAGGACCCAGCTTAACATTCCTGTTATAAACTACTTTCAGAGCTTCTAGGCCACTAAGCCTGATTCTGGGTTCTATCTGAGCCCTATCTTCCTGGGAGATATTTGATCGTTCCTGCTGCATTCGGGAGGCGTTTCTTAAATTTTGCTCAACTCTATTGCTGCTATCGCTCCTATATTGGCTAACTCTCTGACTAGCAGTTCTGGCAGCGTCAATTTCTAGCTGTCGTGCTGCGGCACGAGCAGCTTGGCGTGTCAGAGTGTCTTGCGCTCGCGAGATACGCCTACGATCTACTAAGCTCCGTTCTTCGACCCTGCGAACTCTATCCTGTTCTCTTTCTAACATGCGTCTCCTTTCATTATTTAAACGGATGCGTTGTCGCCTCTCTGTGTTCCGTTCTTGCTCCCTTGTCCTATAGTCCAAGTCCTGTCTACGTCTGGACCGACGCACAGTATCGGCCACTTGCTCCTCGTGTCTAATCTGTGCGTCTGTTCTTCTAACTATATGTTCTACAGTATTCTGCTCCTGCTCTCTTGTCCTATAGTCAGGGTCCTGTCTGCGTCTGGACCGACGCACAGTATCGGCCACTTGCTCTTCATTGATAATCTGTGCGTCTGTTCTTCTAACTATATGTTCTCCTGTACTCTGTTCTTGCTCTCGTGCCCTATAGTCCAAGTCCTGTCTCCGTCTGGACCGACGCACAGTATCGGCCACTTGCTCCTCGTGTCTAATCTGTGCGTCTGTTCTTCTAACTATATGTTCTACAGTATTCTGCTTCTGCTCTCTTGTCCTATAGTCAGGGTCCTGTCTCCGTGTGGACCGACGCACAGTATCGGCCACTTGCTCCTCATGTCTAATGCGAGAGTCTGTTCGTCTCAGTACATGTTCGGCGGTATTTTGTGCCTGCTCTGTAGCCCTATACCTTTGGCTTCGTCTCCGTTTGAACCGACGCTCAGTGTTGGCCACTTGCCCCTGTCGTGTTCTCAATTCTACTCTTTCTTCTATATTCTCTACATGTTGGTTCCGTAAACGTACGGACTGACGCACGGACACTTGTCGTTTATTCTGTGCATTTCTGTCGTCACTATTTTATTCTTTGGACGTTGACATGCAATGACTGCATCTAACAAGAGGCGATGCAATTACTGCACCGTCAAGTGGCCCGTGTGACACCAGCAGAAGGCTGTTACGCGCGGATCCCAGGCAAAACGCAGCCCTCCTCCCGCCCAACCGACCGAGAGGCGCTGCCGCATGACGCGCGGTGCGTAGCCGAACCAAACGCGAGCATGCAAGAAAGATAGATATTAGACTAACCTTCGAGGAAAATTAGCACTAAACTTATTAAGAAATTAAGCATGCAATAAAATACAAAATACAAATACCACTACAATTACTAATTACTAGAAAGGTGTGTAAGGATTAGTAATTTAATAAGAGGAAGAGAATTAGTGGAGGATATAATATGGTAGAGGGAATTATAGTCCGAGCATAAGACCCTAAACGGTTCATGCAAGGAATAATTCGATCTACAAAGTGGAAGGAACAACGGAATAAAGTTTCTAGTCAGTCTAATAGGAATCGTGAAGTTTATGCGGCTCAACAGATCAGGGCTGTCTATGTCACCCCTGATCAAGTTGTGCATAAATATCACACCAAGCATTTTTCTACGGTTAACTAAGGATGGGAGGTTTACTAATAATAGTCTACTAGAGTAAGATGGGAGTCTTACACCCGCATCCCAGTTAAGGCCCCGCAGAGCAAAGAGTAAAAAGTTTTTCTGTACTGATTCTATACGGTCCTGGTGTACTTTGTACTGAGGGCACCATACACAGGAGCCGTATTCTAAGATCGGACGACCAAGCGAGGTATAGAGAGTCTTTGTTAAATAGGGGTCGTCAAATTCCTTTGACCACCTCTTTATAAACCCAAGCACGCCCATGGCCTTATTTACCATGGTAGAAATGTGTTCGGAAAACTTTAACTTGGGATCTAACATAACACCCAGATCATCCACCATGGTAATTCTCTCAAGAGAACCCCCAAATAGGGTGTAGGGAGCCAACAAAGGGTTAGAACGATGAAATGTCATAACTTTGCATTTCGAGGCATTAAGGTGTAACAAGTTTGCACAACACCATGACTGAAAGCTATTGAGATCGGATTGCAAGCGAGAATGAAATGAAATGTCCTTGTACTGGACACAGAGTTTAACATCATCCGCATACATAAGTACTCGAGAGTATGTTATTACTGAAGGCAAGTCATTAATAAAGAGTGTGAAGAGTAAGGGGCCTAGATGGCTGCCCTGTGGTACTCCCGAAGAAACCTTTACTGGTAAAGAGAGGGAGTTTTTGAAGAGGACTCTTTGAGACCTAGAACAAAGATAGCTAGAAATCCATCTCAGGAGGTTGGGCGGAAACCCTAAAAGGTCAAGTTTATGTGCTAAAAGGGAATGGTTTACAGAGTCGAATGCTTTACTAAAGTCGGTGTAAATAACATCCGTCTGTAAGTTACCTTGAAAGCCTTTAATAATGAAAGAGGTAAACTCTAACAAGTTCGTGGTGGTTGATCGCCGCCTTATAAATCCATGCTGAGTTGGAGATATAAGTGACTTGCAGAGATGTTGCAAGTGCGGAGTTAAAACCTTCTCAAACAATTTGGGAATAGCGGATAACTTTGCTATACCTCTATAATTTTTTACATCAGACTTACTACCTTTTTTATGGAGAGGAATTATAAACGATTCCTTCCAGATTGGGGGGAAGCAAGATGAATCAATGGACATGGTGAATAGTTTAAGCAATGGTCCACACAGAGCCTCGGCGCAGTACCTGAGTACACAACCTGGAACCCCGTCTGGACCCGGTGAAAACACCGGCTTAACTAGTCGAAGATCTTGAAGTAGGGAATACTCATTTAACAAGGGACTTAAAATGCCGTTCGACCTCGGTAATCCGTATGGGTACGGTTGACCAGAGTAGCGTTCCTCAGAATAGGTAGTTTGGAAAAACTGGGCAAAAAGATCGGCAATTGCCTGATCATTATTTGCCGACGTATTACAAAATGATAGCGAGGATGGGTGTGCGGACGTTCTACGCTTACTGTTTACGAAGCAGTAAAACTGTTTAGGGTCCTGAGAAAAACGTATCCTGCAACGAGATAGGTAGTTCTTATAGCATTGAGCATTAAGAACTGAAAAGTTGGACCGAGCTATTACATAACGAGAGTGAGAAGTAGGAGAACCCACTTCTTGAAATTTTTTATAAAGTCTTGATTTTAAGTTTTTTAGACTGGATAACTCTTTGGTAAACCAAGGGGGTTTTCCAGATCTAATCGGACAAGAAAGCGGGACACAAGAATCAAAAAATGTGCCAAGAGCATTGTAAAAAATGTTTGTGGCTTTTGTGACATCAGTGCACAAGTACAAAGCGGACCAATCAAAATCCCTAATTAGGTTATTAAGCTTCGCAAACTCGGCTTTACGAAAGCAGCGGACACGTTCAGGTAGTCTACTCGACCGATCCAATACAGTTGGTCCTATGTCTAGCGACACCTCGAAAGTAGGGTGGTAGGCGTCTTCAGGTATAGTGAGCGGAAGGGCTCGGGTTAACAACACTATGGTCGGATCCGATACAAAGCATAGATCAAGCAATCGACCCAAGGAATTTTTCACATGATTGACTTGAGACAGGGACAGGTCAAGCAAGCCGTCAACAAAGTCATGTCGTGACATGGGCACTAGGATACTAGACTCGTTTACCGAAGACCAAACAGTTCCTGGCAAGTTGAAGTCACCAAGAACTATCATACGATCTTTATCAGATAGCGAGGAAGCAACAGCGGTTAAAGCGGACAAGTGCTGCTCATAAATTGAAATATCCGAAGAAGGTGGGATATACGAGCAAGTAATGAATATAGCGAAAGCGGGAAGAATCAGTTTTACACACAGGAATTCCAGTTCCTGTTGAACTTGGACTGTGAAGTGTTCTGACGTGAAGTAAGAGTCCACTGCAATTAGAACCCCTCCTGCACGTCGAGACGAACGGTCCTTTCTAAAAGTTGTGTACCGACCTGCCAAAACCTCGGAACTAAGAATGTCCGGCTTTAACCAGGTTTCAGTAAACACAATAACGTGGGAAGCAAATGCAACACTATCCCGGAAAAGAATGCTGAGCTTACTACGCAAGCCTCTTACATTCTGATAGGTTACTTAAAGAGAAGTTAGTTTTTTGGAAAGGTTGGAGCAAGACGGGAAGTTGAGGAAGAGGAAGTTGAGGTTGAGGGTGGCACGCTGGAAAGATTTGGAAGCGATATGGGGGGCCTATTCTTCTTCTTAGCCTTAAACTCCTTCACCACCAAATGCTCCGGCCAAAATTTGGTGGAGCAAATGGTGTCAAATTGAGTTGGGGAGATGCTTATCTTAAACGACGCTATCTCCCTGGCATAAGAGAAGTTAAATTTCTCCACCTTTAAACCCACGGCTTTTATTTTGCTTTGAATGAAAGCAGTTACATCATTAGATGTGAGGTCAGGGGCCAGCCGTGAAACAAAAACTTGTCGTTTTGGTGGGACTCCCACCAGTGGTTTAGTCACCGCAGGTCTAGTACCTGTAGTGGCAATATCCGGAGGTCCGGAACGTCTATTTACTGGTGGGATCGGGATAGACGGGACAACTAGTGAACTTGCGGACACCACGGACACGGACGCAGCAGACGTACTTGGCTGCACATTCTCCGAGGCGATGAATTCGGCTACCGAATCTGCATCGCCAGCAGCTTTCGTTGCCTTTGGAGTGGCAAACGAGATCAACTGCTGTACACTTGGAGTGGTCGGAGTCAATTTTTCGGCGGCGGACGGCTGAGTGACGGTTGGCACTTGCAGGTCCCGCGGAGTGACCTTTTTGCGCCTCGGAGACTCATTCAGCAGCTTTAAACCGCTAAACTGAGCCTCCATGGCTAGGAGCCGATCGTACTGGTTTTTAAAACCAACGGTCAGCTCCTTAAAGCCACTCCGCGTCTGCCTCATGAAAGCCACCATGTCTTTCTCCACCGCACGGCATGCCTCGCAACTGTAATGCAAGCCATTACGTTTGGCTATGGCATCGCTCACGAGGCCAGAAAATCCCGCGCATTTTGCGTGGACTACGCTGTCGCAGAGCCAGCAGGGGACATTTGGCTGATCGTGAGTGATCTGCTTCTTGCAGGTTTTTTTGGCGCAGACCACAGCGAATTCCATTCTATTTTTATTATTCAAATATTTTATTAAAATCAAAAAAATTAAAAATTTCCAAAACAAATTGGTATCAGACCAATGTGCCAGACAACGCTCAAAGCGGAATTGGTAAGAAAAAAAAGAGAGCAGAGTGGAGAGCGGTTATAGAGCTACTAGACAGAGAGCGCTATTGCTCAGAAAGTTGAAAGAGCGAGAAGAAAGAACAGTTATTGAGGTTGAGGTGATAGCGAGAGAGTGATAAGACAACAAAAGCTACCAGACGAGAGCGGACTGCAATGCAATACTCACTCACTGCAACAATACAACACAACACAAGCCGACGCCGAAAAATAAAAAGTTAAATAATATTTTAACACAAATCAAAAGGCATGCACTCGCGTAAATGAATAGGTTTCCAGATTGTTGTCTGGTTAGAAAGTATATTTAGAATTTAATTAGGAAAACTCCGGCTGTTTATTTGAAACAAAAGGAAAAATGCGGAGCGCAAAACAAAAACACGTCTGATCACTACGAAAGAGAACGATCGTTGCCTACTGTATTCTCTACCTGCTCACCAGGGACAGCTGCCTGCTCTTCCCGACCTACTCCTGGAACTTGCCAAGCAGTCACTTGATTTTCTCCCTCCGCATCTAGCTCTTGGTTTCTAACTGGGTCAACGAACTCAGGGTCTGCATCTATTACAAGTTCCCTATTTTCAATAAACTCGACATTTTCTAAATTTCCTAAATTTTCTAAATTTCCTAAATTTCTATCTCTATTTGATCTGTTTCTCAATTTGCGTCTCTGAGACTGCTGAGAAGCAGATAGCCTACGAGGCATGATAAAATGTAGTCAAAATATAATTAAATAACAAAAATAAGAAAAACTATTTAGTAAATATATAATATATACATGTCGGAGATTATGAAATAGTTCCAGTATTTTTAAATAAAATAAGTAATCGACTTACAATAAAATTAGTTACTACGATAGCTGTATCGATATATTCAATGATATACAATGTTGCTGAGAGCATAGTCTGAGCGAGAGAGAGAGCGTCTCAGATGAGCATATTGCTAGTGTTGTTGTTGAGAGTCAGTCGAGATTGGACTACGAAAAGAACGCGACGCAAGTGACTTGCTGTGCTACAGCGGTGATACAAAATGGCGGATGAAAATCAAGAGAACGATGTGCCGCATCAGGGTCTTCATGTTCCGACATCAGAAGTGGGATCGCCCTCGCCATCAGACCACTCTGACAAATACTGGCGTACACTTCTCGAGGCCCAACACCGAAATTTCATGGAGCTTATTAAATCAATGCAGGCATCAAAAAATTCTGATGAAAAAGCCAAAGTTGTAACCTTGCCAAAGACAACCCCGACGCTGTAGGTGCAGATGCCGCTGCTTGGTGCAAAACGGTGGATATAATCATGGCAGAGAATCCGCTAGAGGGCAGCGCACTTGTGATGGCACTCAGTGACTCGCTGGAGGGAGGACCATCACAGTGGCTATCACAGATCTGTTACACAGGAATCAAATAGCCTGCGTTTAGAGATCTATTTGTTCAGCGCTACGAAGGAATAGAGACGCCGGCAGCCATTTTGCTAAACATCTTCAATGGCAGCCCGAAGCCAAGGAAGGAACAAGCAGCAGTGATGTTCAAACATGAACATATTATCGTCAATACAATGCCACTTTCGGCCCCTTGCAGAATGTTTAAACATTAATAGATTATTGTACCCATTCACTCATGTAACAACACCGAACTCTAAAGAAATCACATAGTAGACAAGTTATGACTGCACTGGTGTAAACAGAGATCTGTAACCCTGTAACAAGTGGAGAAAACACTTAAAAAATGCGGTCCTAAAATAAAACTTATGTAAGCATGTACTCAAATAGACACCCTCAGTGAAGTGTATCCTCTGCGTAGGTCTAACGATAATTATAGACTACCAAATTGTACCTCCTACCTCATTGTCAAATCACATATAACGCTCTGATTTTTATACCCGATACTCAAAATGAGTATTGGGGTATATTAGATTTGTGGTGAAAGTAGATGTGTGTAACGTCCAGAAGGAATCGTTTCCGACCCCATAAAGTATATATATTCTTGATCAGCATCAATAGCCGAGTCGATTGAGCCATGTCTGTCTGTCCGTCTGTCCGTCCGTCCGTCTGTCCGTCTGTCCGTCCGTCCGTCTGTCCGTCCCCTTCAGCGCCTAATGCTCAAAGACTATAATGGCTAGAGCAACGATGTTTTGGATCCAGACTTCTGTGATATGTCACTGCTCCAAAAATATTTCAAGACTTTGCCCCGCCCACTTCCGCCCCCACAAAGGGCGAAAATCTGTGGCATCCACAATTTTGACGATACCAGAAAACTATAAACGCAGAATCGTAGAAGATGACTATATCTTCAAGAGTGCAAAATCTGAACCAAATCGTATAATTATTATAGCCAGAATCACGAAAACAATTTCACTCTTTCTCGCTCTGTCTCACTCTAACACACAGGTTTCATGGTCGGTTTTGCCAATTACAAAATATGAGTTCAAGGATCTCAGAACCCATAAAAGCTAGAGCAACGAAATTTGGTATCCACACTCCTGTGATATCGGACCTTGACCGTTTCCTGTCCAAATTTCGCCACACCCCCTTCCGCCCCCGCACAGGACAAAAATCTGGGGCAACCACAAATCTCAGAGACTATTAAGGCTAGAGTAACCAAATTTGGTACACACACTCCTTTAAGATGTCACTATAAAACGTATATCTCAGAATTTCGCCCCACCCCCATCCGCCCCCACAAAGGACGAAAATCTGTTGCATCCACAATATTGCAGATTCGAGAAAACTAAAAACGCAGAATCATAGATAATGACCATATCTATTAGATTGCTGAATCTGGATCAGATCAGATCATTTTTATAGCCAAAAGGAACAAATCAATTTGCAGTGGCTACGCAGCGCCCGACGTCACGCTCAGACTGATTTTCTGTCTCTCTCGCACACACTCTTTGTCGTGTCGCTTAATATTAGCGCCATCTGCCGGAGGAGAGCCATACTGACTTAGTATCGGGTATAACTGTAGAGTTGCGGTGACCGCAGCAACTCACAACGTTCCCCCTCGTTTTAAGAATAAAATTTAGTTTGAATTTACAACTCAACTCGCAAATGTCTAGACTTTTCTTTTAAGGTCTTAACAGTGACATGTTTTAAGTGTGGCAACCCTGGACATATTGCGTCTGTATGTACGAAAGGTACCTCAGCGTCAAGTAAGAGCAGCACATACGAGAAGCGGGTAGATGTCTGTACCGTGATGGAGCCGAGAGGAACCCTGTATCAGTTTGGTGAGCCCGTTCCATTCTTCTTTGACTCAGGTGCTGAATGTTCATTATTGAAAGAAAAACTGGTTGAAAAGTTTGCAGGAAAGAGATTGAACAATAAGGTAGTTTTAAAAGGAATTGGGGAAAATTCTATATCATGTAATTTGCAAATCTTATTAACAGTTAAAATTTGTGAATATTCCGTAGAAATCTTATTTCACGTGATAATGAATGAATGTATAAAGCATGATGTGTTAATCGGCCGCGAGATTCTGAGTCAGGGTTTTAATGTTTCCATAGATGACAACAAATTTGAGATATATATATAAGATCAAAACTGTCAACACGCTGTCCGACATTGCCAAAAGGGATTCTTTTCAAGCTTGGATATGGCGAGTGGTTTCTATCAGGTACCCATACATTCGGACTCGATAGAACGCACAGCATTTGTAACACCTGAGGGTCAGTACGAGTTTCTGTCCATGCCGTTTGGCCTGAAAAACGCATCATCTGTTTTTCAACGAGCAATAACACGAGCTTTGGGAGAACTGGCCTATTCGTATGCCATAGTTTACATCAATGATGTTCTGGTTGTTACCGGCACGAGAGAGGAGGCGTATGAAAGACTTGAAAAGGTGTTGAACGTACTAAATGAGGCCGGATTCTCAGTTAATATAGCCAAGTGTCCATTTCTGAAACCAAGCGTAGAATATCTGGGGTTCAAAGTTGAAAATGGCGAATTAAGGCCGAATCCGCGTAAGATAGAAGCGTTGGCTGCTCAGTCGCCACCACAATCTGTGACCCAACTGAGACAGTTTATAGGGTTGTCATCCTACTTTCGGCAATTTGTTCCCAGATTCTCCGAGGAAATGAAGCCATTATATTTTTATACCTCTAAGAACAGCAAATTTGAGTGAGAACCAAAACATGAACAGGTGCGACAGAAAATTATATCAACGCTAGTTAGCGACTCCGTTCTGATAATCTTCGATCCATAATACCCTGTTGAGTTTCATACCGATGCTAGATCGATTGGCTATGGCGCCATATTGATGCACAAGGTAAATGGCAAACCGAGAGTGATTGAATATTGCAGCAAATGCACTACAGCAGCCGAATCAAAACACCACTCGTATGAGCTGGAAACACTAGCCGTTTTTAATGCCGTTAAACATTTTCGCCATTACCTGCATGGCCGTGCTTTTGTAGTGTACACCGATTGCAATTTCTTAAAAGCTAGCCGCCATAAAATAGATTTGTCGCCTCGGGTACATCGCTGATGGACTTATTATTGCAATCATTTGATTTTAGTGTGGAGTATAGAAAAGGAAATCATATGGCACATGTTGACTTTCTTTCACGCAATTCATTGTCGGTTGAAAAACGTGCGAATGCTGCGAATATAAATGAATTTCGTGTAGAATTAGCGGAAATAACGGATAATTGGCTCTTAGCAGAACAGCAGCGAGATCAAGAGTTAGCAGGCGTAGTTTCGAAATTGCAAAATAATGAATTACAGGATAAGATTGCAAGGACATATGAATTGAGAGCGGGTATGCTGTATAGGAAAATACAAAGAGATGGTCGAACCAGGTGCCTACCTGTAATACCTAGGGCGTTCAGATGGTCAGTCATCAATCACGTACACGAAGCTATAATGCATTTGCGCTGGGAGAAGACTTTAGATAAGGTTTACACACAGTATTGGTTTGAAAATATGTCAACATATGTGAGAAAGAATACGTGATAGTACAAGTCGATGCATTCACCAAGTACGTGTATCTTTATCACACTTTGAATCTTGATACAGACAGCTGCATTTATTTGTATATATATATTCCTAACGCGACATTATTTCTACTTTATGTTAATGCGCTAGTCACATGGAGTTCACATAGTTGCGTGCTTTAAGCAGAATGATTTTCTTATTCTAACATTTTTAATGTGACTAATATTTTTATTATTATGACTAATATTTGTATTATTAATACTAATACTAATTCTAATTTTTTTTATTTTTTTTTGACAGCTGCATTGAGGCAGTGAAATCTGCCATATCCTTACTTGGTGTTCCCAATCGGATAATCGCAGATCAGGGCCGTAGTTTTGCGAGTAGTGATTTCCGACAGTTTTGCTCTGCACAAAAGATTGATTTTCATATAATAGCAACTGGCGCTAGTCGTGCGAATGGACAGGTAGAGCGCGTTATGAGTACCATGAAGGCAATGTTGACGGCTGTGGAAACAAGTAAACGATCTTGGCAGGATGCGTTGAAAGATGTTCAGTTGGCTTTGAATTGTACAACGAATCGAGTCACTAAGGCTAGTCCATTGGAAATGTTGATTGGGAAAGAGGCAAGGCCATTGTGTATGATGCCATTGATAGAAGAAGAAAAGGTAGATATAGAAGGTGTCAGAACGAACGAAGGTGTTGGCGACCATGTCTTGCTCAAGTGTGAGGAACGTCACCAAACGAAGTTGGATCCTAAATTTTAAGGTCCATTTACGATAATTGAAGTTCTTGAAGGTGATCGATATATGTTAAAATCTTTATCAAGTAAGAGAACATTTAAGTATGCTCATGAACAATTACGAGCTATGCCAAGTGAGCTAGTTGCGGCTGAAGTGGATCACCTGCTAGAGGGCATGGATGATGAAGAAGTACCATACACTCCGTCACCAGTGGGTGTGTTGAGGTGAATCATACACGAATGCTACGACTGCACCACGATGGTCAACCGATGGCACAAGTGTGGGCTAAGAGAGTCCAACATGGCGTGCGGCGCGGTTGATGTCGCGTGGCGGGGGTCATGAGGGTCTAGAGAGAGACCAGGACGCAAAATGTGCGTGAGAGCGTTGTATTGAGACAGCAAGAGCCTGAGAACGTGGTATGAAGGATATGTGAGTGACAATCATAAGAGAAGAGTGAGAGAGTGATGGTGCGATGGTACAATGGTACTATAGACGTAAACGAAACAAGAAATTAAGAGCATCATTGAAAAGAAGAGAATGTGGCTTTGGTATATTGTAAGAATTAAAAGATAAAGATTGAAGAACAAGTTTAAATTGGAATGAGCAATTGAAAATTGGAATTGATTGGAAAATAAGTTTAAGTTGAAATAAGCAATTGATTAAAAACAAATAAAAGCGAATGTAAATAAAATGTTAAGTTACTTGAGCAAGTGATGGACGACTATGTATTTTGTCGTTAATTGGTATGGCCTGGCCCACGAGGACGTGTGAGCGTCAGGAAGGCCGTGTCGGAGATTATGAAATAATTCCAGTATTTTTAAATAAAATAAGTAATCGACTTACAATAAAATTAGTTACTACGATAGCTGTATCGATATATTCAATGATATACAATGTTGCTGAGAGCATAGTCTGAGCGAGAGAGAGAGCGTCTCAGATGAGCATGTTGCTAGTGTTGTTGTTGAGAGTCAGTCGAGATTGGACTACGAAAAGAACGCGACGCAAGTGACTTGCTGTGTTACAGCGGTGATACAAAATGGCGAATGAAAATCAAGAGAACGATGTGCCGCATCAGGGTCTTCATTTTCCGACATACATATAATAATAATATAACTAATAATGAAATATATAATCAGCCAGGCTCCGTTTTTCACATTCACAAAAGTTTTCCGATTTACTTTTGAAATCACATAAATTGGGGCTCTCTTTTTCCCATTCCGCAAGATTTCTTCGTTTTCAAAACGAAAACATTTTCGTTGACGAAATGAAAAGTAAACGGCTTTTTATACAACAAAACGAACCTTAATTGCAAAAGGAAAAAAATAGATGACTTATTGATGCATTAACATAAACTTGATACCTATATCAGGGTAATTTAACTTGTGCTTTCTTTATAAATAATTTTATTTTAACCCAACCTAAAATTTGGCTCAGAAAAAATTGGCCACAGCAACAACAAATTTCGTTTTGGTGTAAGCAGCTGACGCATTCCGATTTAGTTATCGGAACGTTGGCAATTAATAAATTTTTGCGTATAACAGCACAAATGTGCATGTAACAGCTCAGACTGTGCTTGTAACATGCGCTTAACAGAACATCTGGGTGAGCACAACTGTTTCCCGCACAATTTAATTCGGACAAAATTACCGCTTTGTTCTTTATATCCAGGGGAAAGCATAAATCATCACTACAAGATGAAATCCTGGTGGGTTTCATGAAAGAAAACCCGGACTTGGCAAAAGGATTTGTGAAGGGCGACCGAGTTGTTGTCGATGCCAAGTGGGCAGAGCTTTGCGGCGCTCTCAATGCTGTTGAGCCGCCAATCAAGGACGCATTGGGTTGAAAAAAGGTATGTGTTGCACAACAAAAGGTAGCACACTACTATATTCAATTCTACAATTTTAGGTTTGGGCGGATTGGAAAACCAACATCCGCAAGAAGATGGTAAAAAACAAATCCGAAACTCGAGCTACAGGTGGAGGGCCCTTCGCTCAGCAATTGCTTGGGGAATTGGAGGAGGAAGTGGCCAAGCTATGTGGCCTATACGAAATGGTGGAAGGAGTAGGTTGGCCAATCTATGGACTTCCCCCCCGTACGACTAAGGAGGCCGACACTGGGGTTAAGTGCGCGATTGAAGACCCCATTGAGGAGGAACTCTCAGAGAAGGACGAACCCTCAGAGAA
The DNA here is from genome assembly GCF_009870125.1 of Drosophila pseudoobscura. Lineage (NCBI taxonomy): Eukaryota > Metazoa > Arthropoda > Insecta > Diptera > Drosophilidae > Drosophila > Drosophila pseudoobscura. Next base: position 37,330,161 of record NC_046683.1, on the reverse strand, counting down.
GGAGGAGCCCATGCCGAAGCGCCGTCGAACTAGACCAGCGCAGACCATGGACCTGAACGATCTCTGCGCTGCTCAGCTGAAGGAAATGTCGGCAATTTCGAAGAAAATGTCGGAACATTTCGAACGAATGGAAACATTAGAGAAGGAGAAGCTAGAGGTCCAAAAGGCGCTTGTAGATAAATTTAGCCAAATATTGGACAAATTGGCGAAATAATTAGATTCCTATTAGTTTTTGTGAAACTTAGCTTTATTAGTTATAAAATCGAATGGTATAAAGAAGAAAACATGACAAATTTTGCATTTTAATAAGGAATGGCCTGAGCTATTTCATCGCGTATAGATGATCCATTATTTTCAGTGTCGTCGAATTCATTTTCAGTGTCTAGAGGGTCGTCAAATCGAACATCCTCCTCGATTAAGACATTACGTCTTCTACAAATATTGTGCAGGGCACAGCATACATTTATAATTTGGCAACAAAATATTGGTGGGTAATTTAAAGTGCGTTGCAAGCAACGGAAACGGCTTTTAAGGACTCCAATGGTGCGTTCTATAATATTTCGTGCTCCAGTATGCTTTATGTTGAATCTGTGCTGATAGGTGGCTATCTCCGCGCTCCTATAAGGAGTCAGAACAAAACTCTCTAGAGCGTAGCCCGAATCAGCCAAAACAAACCCATTAATGGTCGTGGATAAATATTCCCTAACAGGGGACTGATTCCAAATGAAGGAGTCATGGCAGGAACCCGGGTGCGTGGCATCAATAGCAATTATCTCCATGTTGTAGTTACACACCACCATGGCATTCATGCTATAAAATCCTTTCCTATTATAGAACACGGAGTGGTTTTGTACAGGCTTTAGTATTCTGATGTGAGTTCCATCCACACAGGCACCAATTCGAGGCAATTTAAAGTTCCGATAGAAATATTCATATGATTGTTGCAATTGATGATTATTCATCTGCAACGAAATGAACTCAACACATAACAGCCTGTCCATCAACGGAATAAGTTTGTGAAGAATCTTTCCAATTGCGTAGAGGGAGATAACTTCCTGGTAACACCTAAATGGGGTTGAACTTTCTCCAAAATCATTTTGAAAGTTTTTTTGTCGATCCGAAATGACTTCACAAATCTGAAAGCTTTACCATTAGCAATTTAATTTTCAATACGCATGCTGTTACTCACAGTTCGTCAGACATGTTAAATACACAAGTGTTGCATCTAAGATGTCTAGATCTTCTTAGATCACGTAATTTCTGCAATCGTTTTGCTTCAAAACAAGCTATTGAAAAAATAAAAGGCATTTTAATCACGCTGTATTTTTACAAAGCAGCCAGGTCAGCTGTTTTTGTTTGCCAGAAACGATGAAAAAAGAAACATATCGATAAAAAAAATATGTGAAAACTGGAACACCTTAAAACGAAAACGAAACGTTTTGGCTGAAAACGTAATCCGCAAAAGTAAATGAAAAACGGAGCCTGCCTGAATATATATTTATATATATATATTATAAAACTATAATTATATATATATAATATATAATTAATGTAAATTAACTTTTAACTTCCCAAAGCGTCAGCAATCGGTGGCAGCGACGTCCCCTGGCGAGAGAAGCAGCGACGTCCGTCCTCAGCCGCTATGCAGGCAGCGACGTCCGACCTCAGCCTCCAGTGACGCCAGCAGAGGCACTGAAAAGCGCGCGAAGCAACGACGAAAGTTAGAAACTGTTATTAGTTTCTAACTAACGATCGGCGCAGAAAAACTAAGGCACTATACCTTAATAAACAAGCACTACTGGTGAGAAATGAGCCTCGTAGTTTTTACATGTATATTGCGATTGACCTATTTACACGCTCATGATTGTAGTACACCGCCTAAGTAACTATTTTTACGCGCATAGCTGTGTTGTTGTTTACTCGGGTCCAGAACATAGCTGTAATGTTCTCACACGCATGGCCAGACCCGCAGCTGCACACGCACACAGCGATGCGTTCCGTTGTTTTGCATTGAAACCGTCGCGTCGAGTCTTATCGCGTGATCTTTCAATTCCCTTTTGCTCGACTTCTTTTCGCGGAGTTGATGCAGTAGAAACTTCGAGACGAAGCCGCCCGCACGCATAGTTTGTACCGCCGCAGAATCGAACCCCCCGCTATTCTTGTAATATAATTGTACTATAACCACCAATATTAAATAATCAATAAATAATAAATAAGCTCAAGATATAAACGATTATACAGTCCACTAATTCATAACCATAACAAATTTTGGTCCTTCGAGCCGGATCTCCGCGTTTGAGTTTATTTATACATATGTATACATATTGAGTGATACCGTTACCCGCTGTTTGCCATGAAGGCCCTAGTGCATCGTCTAATTCAGCAACGTGGGGCCTGCAAATCCCAATTAACTCGCGTGGCTGCGGAGGCTCAAGAGTTTGTACAGTCATGTACTTCTGTGCAAACATTAGAGCACAAGTTGGACCGACTTGTTGCAACTTTCAACCGCTTTATGGAGCTGTCTGAAGAGCTGGTCCAATATAATGATGAAGAGGAATACGTGGATCCGGATTTGGACATCCCCGAATATGAGAAAAGGTTCTTTAGTGCGCATAGTATCTTCACTGAAGCCATACGTGACCGGAGCAGTCACGAGAATGAGCACGACAACTCAAATCTACTGCTATCGACCACTGTGGAACGCTTATTTGAGGGACAAACTCAACTTCTGGAGAGGATTCGGGACTCATCGGGAACCACAGAGCTGCAGTTCGAGAAAATACGCATTCCGACGTTTTCGGGCAGATACGAGGATTGGTGTCAGTTTAGTGACTTGTTCTTAGGCTCAGTCGACAAGAAGAGTAGTCTGTCCAAGTGCCAAAAGTTTCATTATTTGAAATCCTATCTGGATGGTGAAGCGTTGTCTCTGATAAAACATATTCCCGTATCGGATGCCAATTACCAGGACGCATGGGAGAGGCTCGAAAATCGCTACAACAAGAAGTCACTGATTGCTCGTTCGTTCATTCAAAACTTTCTTTCGTTGCCAACCGCAAAGGGTTCAAACATCGCCGAGTTGCGTAAGATAGTCGACACCGCTGACGAAAGTATACGTGGTCTACATGCGCTGAGCTGCGACAGCCGCGATGTGTGGCTAATCCATATCTTGCTCTCAAAGTTAGACCCGGAATGCAAGGAAGCGTGGGCCACCTCCAGTGAATCGTGCAAGGAAAATGTGACCATAAATGACCTGTTCGGCTTTGTCTTCGCCCGTTGCGATGCACTTGAGTCTTGTCAAGATCCAAAGCTAATCCAGGATACACACACGGTGCTGAATAAACGTCGTGCAATTTCTCATCATGTGGACGTGCCAAATACGTCTGCTCGTGATTGTGTATATTGTCACGAGCAACACAGTCTTTATGCATGCACTCAATTCAAGGCTCTGGATGTTGTGGACCGCCGCAAGTTCGCAAGGGATGGTCATTTGTGCTTCAATTGTCTAAGCCGATCTCATCAAGTCAAGAAGTGTAATTCCACAAACACGTGCCGTCTGTGTAAGCTGAGGCACCACACTCTTGTTCATCCAGAGGACATACGCTCTGTCACGGCTTCCGCTGATGTCAACAACTCCGCTGACTCACCCTTCCGCTCGTCCAGTTTCCCTGCTGACGCTGATCCTGCCGTGGTCAGCCATCATACATTGGAGAGGAAATTCGTGGCCAAGAGTCAGGCCATATTGCCAACGATTTTGGCCACTATAGTCGACTCCTGGGGCAACGAGACCACCTGCAGGATACTGTTGGATACTGGTTCGACTATAACGATGGTCGCCGAATCATTTATTCAACGAATTGGTTTGCCGCACACCCACGCTCGTATACCAGTGGTTGGTCTAGGCGCAAATCCTGCTGGGGTTACTAGAGGTCGCGCCACATTCACGCTGCTCTCCCGCACAAGCTCGGCCTCAGTGGTGGTAACAGGTCTGATTATGAACACTTTAACCTCCTCGATTCCAGCCCAGAGGATCGAGTCTAACACACCGATGTGGAAAAGGATTCGTGATCTACCCTTAGCGGACCCTACATTTGGTAAACCAGGCGAAATCGACGTGATCTTAGGAGCTGATCAGCTTTGGAACTTGTACACTGGACAACGCAAAGAGTTTGGTTCTGAATATCCTATTGCACTTCATACTAATTTTGGTTGGGTCATTACAGGCAGCTACCATCTCAGTAGTGATGCTCACAACCACGCACTAGCACATCACGCGCACGAGGATCTGGACACTTTGGTTCGATCGTTCATGGACATGGAACGAGTTCAACCAAGTGACGCTACCATTGATGCTAGTGATCCCGCTGAGCAACACTTCGTTCATACGCACGCCCGCAGAAACGATGGCGTATACATCGTCCAATACCCGTTCAAGGAATCTGCCCCTCCGATGGGGTCCACACTGCCACAGGACATTTATAGTTGGCTGAGCTCGGTCGACTGGAACGAACCACTACTCGCGCAGCTATGCGCACGGTGGCAACAGTTTGCAGCCGAAGTTCATTTATTGGAAAGCTGTCGCATACCCCGCTACCTATCCTCGCCACTTCAAGCAACGGAGCTGCATGGATTCGCCGATGCGTCATCTCATGCATACGCCGCTGTTATCTACAGTCGCGTGAGAGTCAATAATGATTACGCTGTAACACTGATCGCCGCAAAAACCCGGGTGGCACCCATCAAACCTAACTCCATCCCACGGCTCGATACTTCGTGTTGGTCAGACTCCGAAATTGTACTACATTGGCTCTCATCACCCCCACGGACTTGGAACACTTATGTTTGTAATCGCACGGCTGAGATTCTAGAAGCTTGCCCACGTAGCTGCTGCCACGTAGCTGCCCACATTCGCACTGAGGACAATCCCGCGGACTGTGCATCACGCGGACTTCTACCAAAGGATCTGGTGGAACATCAACTGTGGTGGAATGGACCACCGTGGCTTTCCCAATCACATCGCAATTGGCCACCTGCTAAGGCCAAGTTCGCACTGTCGACTGAGGACGCTGAGCGGATGGAAGTAACGGTCAAGCCCCAAGTTAATCTACACATTTCCAATGAAGGAAATGATCTTAACTGTATGATCAACAAAGCGTCCTCCTGGTCACATCTCTTGCGGACACTTAGCTATTGCTTTCGGTTCGTACATCGTCTTCGTTGCAAGGACCGCCTGTCATCATTTTTATCGTCATGGGAGCTTCAATATGTCCGCTCTAGGGTAATCAAACATGTCCAGATGGAGTTCTTCCAAGTGGAGTACAGACAGCTGAGCACTGGACAAGCCCTTTCTCAAAAATCCAAGTTGATTCACTACACTCCATTTGTTGACGACCAAGGAATTCTGCGCGTAGGAGGACGCATTGGAAACTCGATGACAACCTATGACGCAAAACATCCCATACTTCTTCCAAAGGAATCACCAGTCGCTGTTTTAATAGCTAGACACCAGCACGTCACATCGTTACACGCTGGAGTCGAGTTTATGTTTCACACGTTGAGACAGAAGTATTGGATCCTGGGAGCCCGTAACATAGTCCGCAAAATTGTATTCAACTGCAAGATATGCTTCCTCCAGCGCAAAGGAACGAGTACACAGCTCATGGCTGATCTTCCCGCCGTTCGCGTTCAGCCCACCCGCTGCTTTCTACATTCTGGATTGGATTACGCTGGACCAGCTACCATCAAGACATCAGCAGGTCGGACACCGAAGTTTGGCAAAGCTTGGTTTGCCATCTTTGTTTATCTGTCCACCAAAGCAATTCATATCGAGCTCGTCAGTGATTTGACGACTCCTGCATTTATCGCCGCTTTCAAACGTTTTTGGTCTCGACGTGGCCCTATATCCGACTTGTACTCGGACAATGGCACAACATTCCATGGAGCCAGAAAGGAGCTAACGGAGATGCAACGGATAGCTGTATCTCAAAGTCAAGACGAGGAAATTGCTAATTTTCTGACGAGTCAGGACATCAACTGGCACTTCATTCCGCCATCTGCCCGGCACTTTGGAGGTCTTTGGGAAACAGGCGTACGATCTATCAAACTCCACCTTCGCCGAGTAATTGGTAGCAGTGCGTTAACCTTCGAGGAATATTCAACAATTTTAACTCAGATTGAAGGGTTACTCAACTCTCGCCCACTGTGCGCGCCCAGCGATCACAGCTTGGATCCCCTTACCCCCGCTCATTTTCTTACAGGTCAACCTCACATGTCGGTGCCGGAGCCGTCCTTGTTAGACGTCAACATTAACAGACTGCAGCGTTGGAGACAACTGCAAGCCAAGGTTCAAGGATTCTGGAAACGTTGGAATCTGGAATACCTTACTTCCTTGCAACCTCGCACGAAATGGCAGCAGGAGTCCAACGACATAACCGTGGACACTCTTGTGGTACTGAAGGAGCCAAATCAACCGCCTAGCAAGTGGCTGCTTGGGCGAATCACCGAAGTTCATCCTGGCCAAGACGAGAGAGTTCGAGTGGTCACCGTCAAAACCGCCCGAGGAGTGTACAAGAGGCCTATTACCAAACTTGCTGTGCTTCCCTTGTTCTGAACAGTCGTTCAGGGGGGCCGGTATGGTGAGAAATGAGCCTCGTAGTTTTTACATGTATATTGCGATTGACCTATTTACACGCTCATGATTGTAGTACACCGCCTAAGTAACTATTTTTACGCGCATAGCTGTGTTGTTGTTTACTCGGGTCCAGAACATAGCTGTAATGTTCTCACACGCATGGCCAGACCCGCAGCTGCACACGCACACAGCGATGCGTTCCGTTGTTTTGCATTGAAACCGTCGCGTCGAGTCTTATCGCGTGATCTTTCAATTCCCTTTTGCTCGACTTCTTTTCGCGGAGTTGATGCAGTAGAAACTTCGAGACGAAGCCGCCCGCACGCATAGTTTGTACCGCCGCAGAATCGAACCCCCCGCTATTCTTGTAATATAATTGTACTATAACCACCAATATTAAATAATCAATAAATAATAAATAAGCTCAAGATATAAACGATTATACAGTCCACTAATTCATAACCAACTACCTTTTTTTAATAAGTTAAAAGCTAAACTAGTTTGAATGGGTTTAATTCGAAATCGGTAATCGGTAATCGGTAAAAAGACTATCGCTCTGCCTGGCTCGATATCAACTGGTCCCACCAAAACACGGCCTATTGAGATTTCGCGGTCTTTTTACGAGTGAGTCACTCAAAAAAGAGAGAACGGAGTCAAAGCATGCGGAAAGACTCTTACATGGTGAATGCATGAATAAGGTGGCGTATGATAATCGCCGAAAGACAGCAAGTGTGGTGATGACGTCATCTTGTTAATAAAGACACTTGCATCCATATGTAAATGTGTAAGGATGTGAACAGACAGTTGAGAGAACTCTTTTCTGAGTGGGGCAGAGAAGCATGCGGAACAAACGGACAATTCAATTCACGTTTTCCAAATAGACATAGAAGGTGAATTCACCAATAAGGTGCCGTATGATAATCGCTGAAAGAGAGCAGCTGTGGTGATGACGTCACCTTGTTAGACATTTTCAGCTTTTGTATGTATGGACATTTGCTTTATTGAGAGAACACTTGTCTGTGTAGGACAGAGAACTGAGAGAATAACTCAAATAACGCAAAAAAATGGAGCGGCTTTTTTCTCATTTCTTCCATTCGCATACGAGTGAAAACATTTTCGTGTCCCCCTCACTTACTGTAACGGTTAAGAAATTATTTACCAATTGCCTGGGCCTGGGTGATGCTCTCTTCCTCTTTTTGGCTTGCGGAAAGAGTGAGAGAGCCCCTGGTGTTTAGCTTTCGCGGTTTTTTTACAGCCAATTCTCATTCTTTCTAAAGGCATTTACAGTGGGCTGCAAAAGTGAGTACATATTCACAATCACTGACTTTCGCCGCCCATAACAGCCAAACGAATAAAGCAAAGAAAAAGAACTTTTTTAACAAAACGAAATGAGAAGTTGTCAAAGAGTGAAAAAGAAAAAAGCAAAAAAACTCGCATGTACTCAGTTTTGCACTTTTACAAAAATCAAAGAAAATAACATAGTATTAATATTTTGTCCATAGACCCTTATTAGCTATTACTTTATTAACACGGTTTGGCTGTAACGAACCAGGCTGGGTGTTGGGGAGTGGGAGAAGGGCGCACGCGGTTGTTCCCGGCTGGGATGCTCGTCGGCTAATTGGGGTGGTGATCTTGCCCTCCTCTCACCTGATGCCTATCTTCATTATTAACAAGTTAAAATTTATGCGTGCTACGACGAGAGTTAAGGTGGACCTAAAATTGCTTGAACACGTAATTGGCCCTTTCTCCGACCTGTCCCCGAACGCTTTTCCCCGCCTCAGATCTCGTTGAGGGCGGATTGACCCTCCCTACCTTGGCCATTCCTAGGTCGCAATTTATATGGAATGACCCCTTTGCGTCGTTATGGGATCCTCAGGGGCATTTGGCTAGCCGAAGGCAAAAAAACTGTGAACTAAAACATTATAAAATTTATTGACTTATGACTAAAAACTGAGCGATTCCTAAATTAAAACTAAACATAACTCAACAAAAAGTACGCATAAAAAGTAAAAAGAATGAAAAAAATAATATCAATAAAATTGCTTAATAATGATGAGGAATAAAACTAACAATTATCTCGGAATTCATGTATAAAGACAGTACAACAGCCAGACCGAAAGGGGGGAAGAAACGGAACAAACAATAGGGGGAATTATGTAATTATCTAAATCTCTCTTTTCTTTTCTCTCATGAGTGGAATTGCCAGGGTTAAATTTTCTTGTTCGTTCTCACTCACCCGATGATCCGCATATCCACCGATGAAGCGCTTCCCGGAGGAGATTTGGACCTGTAAAGTGAACTCCAATCGGGAGTAAATCAAAGGCACACAAAAAAAACCTCACTCACAAATTCAACTCTTTGCTCGCTCCACTCTTACTTTGAGCGACTCATTCCACTCGAGTACAACAAAAAAACTCTCTCGGCCCTTTCTTTTTTTTTCCTTTTCTTTCGCCTGCCCTTCACCGACTGTCGCAGACTTTAACGCACAAAAAAACTAACAAAGAAATATTACTTAACTCATTAAATTATTAACACTAATCACTTAACACTGAATCCTATTATTGCTAGAGATCTCGGCCATTCCCGGTTTCTTTTAGTTTTAGATTTTCCCTTCCGAAATCACTTCATCGTTCCCTGGGACGGTTCCCGACGATGAAAGCACTCGCGAAGCCACTCGAAAGACCCCGCCAGATCTCGGACTGCTCTTGCTTTCGCTCTAGCTGCGCTATATAGCCCTGCCTTGGCTCGCTCTCCAACAAGACGATTGAGTTTTTTTTTCTTCTTCCCCAAAAACCACTCAACCCCCGCTAGCGTGACGTCGGTGCCCGTGTACTTGGGCCTGCAATTTTTTTCCACCGCTGCTTTGGCTGCTCCTCTGGACCCCTTCTGGCGTCCCTTGGACGCTCGATCTCCTCGACGCCTCGCGTCTTTGGATCCGCGAAGCTGATCCGGGCCGCTTGGCAACGAAAATACGGCGATGCGGCGTTCCTCCTTTGCGGTATCCACTGCGCCAATGGCCGGTCCTACACGGATGAAATTATCTGACTAGTCCAATTTTCCTTTACCCTTCTCAATCTTACCTAGGCTGGAAAACTAATGCCGGAATGCTGAAGCTCTTCTCCTCCCGCCGCGATTACACGTTTTTTCCCTTTTTAGCACTTATAAAAAATACTTGTTGGCTGTTGACAGAGAAAACGAACGCTCGGGTCGAGCGCCAAAACGGGAAGCGACCGAAGCCAAGCCCCTCAACAAGCTACAACCCTCGGGCCCTCTCAAAGGACAGGGTGAAATGCCAGAGAAAGTTGACAATCCAAGCTGTTAACTCTATCCCCCTTCCTATGCCACTTTTCGTGATCTCCTCGACCTAGCCCATAGAGGGTGTTTGGTCTACCACGGCCCTTACGGTGCCGACCACTAGATGGCGCTGCGAACTAGCTCGCTCGCTGATCCAAGCGTTACAAATACCCCCCGCCGAAGATCTGACTTAGTGGTATCACACAAGTCGGATCCAAACTGCGCGGATCAGCTATTGTTTTAAGTCTTTCGCGTGGTATCGCCCAATAGACCGTCCTTGTAGATCCTCCAACTCATAATAAGCATTACCTATCTTCTTGCGGATTCTGGCCTTCACAAAGGCTGGGCCCAGTTTGGCACTATAGCCAGCCTGGAAGTTGCTCTGCTTAAAGTTCCTCCGGAACACCTCTTGGCCCACTTGGTACGAAACCTCCCTTGATCTCAAATTGTAATTTCGTTCGTTTTTCTGCCTTTGCTTTTCCATTACCGTTAAGGCCTTGCTACGTACCAATTCCAACGAATCCTCCTTGGAGAAGACTAGGGATTTATCTTCCAACAATCGAAGAGCTCTCAGAACTTTATACGTTTCCCCTGAGCTAACGAACTGCTGCCCAAATACCATATAATAGGGCGAAGCTCCAAGGCTAGAATGGACCGCGGTTCGCAAGGCGCAACAAATGCTGCTCAGCTCCTCGTCCCAATTTTTCTGATCGGACCTCACATAGGAACGAATGGCGGCAATTACAGATCGGTTTACTCGCTCTGACGCATTCGACTGCGGAGAGTATACTGCTGTGGCCGTGTGTGATATCTTGTGCGCTTTGAGAAACTTTTGGAAGACTTCCGACTTAAATTGCGAGCCATTGTCCGATACGATGGTCTCCGGAAAGCCAAAAGTGTGGAATAGATCTTGCTGCAGATACTTGATCACGAGATCAGCCGTTAGTTTTTTTACAGCCTTCAGGAAGACAAACTTAGAATAGTGGTCTAGTACTATAAATATGCCAATATTCCCGCTTTTTGAACGTGGATAAGGGCCGAGAAAATCTACGTATAGCTTCTGGAAAAACCTCTGCGACTCGGGTGCCACTCCCATCGGGGGTCGCTGGACAGAGTTCGGTGCTTTAGTTGCTTTACAAGTGTCGCACGCGAGTACATACGCTTTTACATCTTTGACCAAACTTGGCCAATAGAGAAACTGTCGCACTCGCTCTAGAGTCTTATGAATTCCCCCATGCGATGCTAAGGGATGGTCGTGAGCATTGGCTAGTACCTCTGCAATGAGACTCTGTGGGATCCATAACTTCCAGATAAAATGATCATGAAGAGTACTCCCTGTGGCGAAATCACACTTCCTGTACACACGATCTTCGACCACCCTCAGATCCGGCAAGTTAACGTCATTGGCCTTTATTCTGTTTACCAGCTCCACATACTCGTCGGACTGAAAAGCTGGCGACTCGAGATCAACTGCTTGTCCATAACCAACATCCACGGCCGCCAAATCTTCTTCATTAACTCTGGATAAGGCATCGGGTACAACATGTAAACGCCCACTCCGGTGTTCTATTTTGAAGTTAAAGCCCTGTAATTTCAATGCCCATCGGGCCAGCCGCGAATGTAGATCCGTCTGCGTCATGAGCCATTTCAGAGATGCATGATCGGTGATAACCGTAAAATCATGTCCCTCTATGTATGCCCTAAAACGATTGATGCAAACAATCGCCGCCAGACACTCTTGCTCGGTCACAGAATAATTTCTTTGCGCCTTATTAAGTTTTTTCGACACAAAAGCTATCGGAAATTCGTCTCCTTCCGGAGTCTTTTGCACCAAGACACCTCCAACACCTGACTTGCTGGCATCACAATGCACAAAGAAAGGTTGGCTAAAATCGGGACTACGAAGAACTGGCGCAGAGCACAACAGTTTTTTAAGTTCCTCGAACGCGGTACGTCCTTCCGGAGTCATGACAAATCTGCACTTAGGTTTCAGCAGGTCAGTGAGAGGGGAAGCTATCGACGCAAAATTTGCTATAAATTTACGATACCATCCAACCATCCCAAGGAATCTCCGTAGGGCTCTCAAAGAGTTCGGCACTGGAAAGTCTATCATGGCCGAAATTTTCCCGGGATCCGTTCGAATGACACCCTCCCCGACGATATGACCAAGATACTTCACCGAACGCATACAGAATTTGCTCTTTTCTACGTTGAGCGTTAATCCAGCCAATCGAACATGCTGCGCTACAACTCTCAACACCTTCATATGCGACTCAAAGCTATCGGAAACAATTAACAAGTCGTCCAAGTAGACGAAGACTTCATTGCGAAGTTCCGCAGGGATCACCTTGTCCATCAATCTGGTCATGGTTTGCGACGCGTTGGTGAGACCGAACGGCATAACCTTAAACTGATATAAAGGTTTACCTGGAATTGTGAAAGCAGTTTTGTCCCGAGACTCCGGATCTAAGGGTATCTGCCAATAGGCATCCTTGAGATCCAGACTCGAGATGAACATGGCTCTGGGGAGGCGACTTAGTATACCGTCTATTTGCGGCAACGGATAGGCGTCCTTTCGTGTAACGGCATTGACTTTTCGGCTGTCTAGGCAAAGTCGAACCTTTCCCGGTTTCTGGACTAGCACAACTGGAGAGGACCAGGCGCTATCAGATTCCTCAATAACTCTTAATTTGAGCATCCTATCCACTTCGGCATACAGCAGTTTCTCCACGGCTGGTGACACGGGAAAATGCCGTTGTTTTACAGGCATTTATTACATTTTGTTGTTAAATCATTATATATAATATCTTATTTCAAATTATCTATATTTATATATAAACTATGGAAATTTATTACACACTAATTTTTTTCTTAAATGACCTCATCTTCTTCTTCTAGTTCTATGTCGTATATATTATAATCAGAATCAGAATCAGATTGCGAGTCATTATCGTATTCACATGAATCTTTGCTTTCGGTAGACGGCAACTCCAGAAGGCTTAATACTTCTTTGGAAAGAGGCTTTTTCTTGTTTTTCCTTTCCCTCTCCTTTAAACAGACACTCGATAGTAATGGATCCGAGGAATCCATCGCTCTATAAAAAATGTCAGTCATAGTATTTACCCGACTATTTTTTCTTGCATGTGATAATCTGTCTTTTTTGTACATTTTATTCCGTGCCTCTGAAGCATTTTCTCCTAAACATCCAAGTGGAACCAACGTCGAATTGTTTATTTGAAAACCGTGGACTAATACTTTATGAATCGTAGGGGACATTGGGTACCACGGATATGTTTGCATATATAAGCAAAAAGTACTCTCACAAAAAGAACGAAATTTTTCCGAATTTATATAATAGTTACACGAAATTGCGATTAAGATTATGTGAAAATTATTTAAAAGGGCTACGCTAAAGTTGGTTATGGATGATAGTAGCTTAGTGTTCGCAAAAGCTCTTCTTGCCGTATTCCCATCATTGCTATTTCCGTTGCCATTCTGCTTTGGCATGCTTATACGTAGACCCATATCTTCCCAAATCTTTTCCTGAATATATTTTTTCCGAATTCTCATTTTTATCTTATTATCACCTTTTATATGCCATTTTTGTATCTCTATTCTGTATGATATGTTCAAGACAAATTCTAGAAACCGGATCCAAGCATGTAATGGACTTACTCCAAATTTCAAAGCTCCAAGTTTTGGGGTAAAGGTTTCTGAACTAAAATCTGTAATTTCCAATACTTTTGTCGGGGTGACCCCACATATTGGACAACATTGAGTAGATTTAGTTCCAGTTAATACGTTCAGCACTTTTCCATCTATAAGTGTCATATGCATTTCATAGGTAACTACTATGTCAACATTCTCAACTAATTTATAAACAAAGGGTTTAAGAGTGTTAATTTGAAAATCTAAATCTTTTTTTTCTATAATTATGTGCGCAGTAGTTTCTTTTACTAGATCAATTTTTAGCGGTCTGCAAAATCTAATAGACTGCGGTGTTCTATTTGTCCAGATGTTCCGATGATAGGTGTCTGTAATTTGTATGGGTATAACAGAAGTTACAAATAAAGAATGATCGGAAAGCTGACTGCCAGGTATTTCAGTTAAAAACTTCTGCTTGTATATACTATGACCCGTTGAGCCATCAAATCCGTAGCTGCAGATTAATTTGATTTCAGATGCATCCGGGAACTGCTTGAAAACATCGGACTGCAATTTAATTATTCGATGTGCTGTATGATCCAAAAGATTTTGTAATGGCACTCGAGCAGTAGTTTCCATTACTTCTATGCACTCTGGTCGGCACTGTAATTTAGCTTCCATTACTTTATTATAGCTAGGATAAATGTCGCAGTTATGCCTTTTATTTAAAAGCCTAGTGTTTGTATACTGCTGTTTGTTGAGTGAATTTTCCAGGAGGTAAGCTAAAGCTTCATCTGGTGAAAGTGCAATGGGCTTTTGCAATTGAAGATGCTTTTTCGATTCAGTCGGGTATTCAGGTGTTCTAATTGTTTTTGTTACGACAAAAGCCACGTAGGTCTTGCGTTCTTTCTTAGCAGAAACTGCCGCAGCATGCATAAGAAGATTCGTGTTATTATTATTATCATTTGCAAGATCAGACGCCAGTTTCCTTTTTAATCTTGTCCCTGCATTTGTATAATGTAATGTTGGACGTCCCATTTTCTTTGGTGTCTTACAATTTTCATCAACAATAATTGTTATTTTAGAAGCCATCCATTTAGCATGGGTGGTCATAAACCGTTCCATCATTTTGTTGCACTTCAGAAGGTTTCTTTTAATGAAGGACTCAAAATTACTGATTTTTTTATCTATTTCTCTTTTTTTTCATTTTCCAAATGGTTGTTATTGATTTTACTGTAAATCCAATGTGAGACAGATTTTTTTTGGCGATTGTTGTTGCGCCAAATATCGATGAGATCGCTATGCAAAAACTCGAACTTTCCTGAATATTAACAAATTTAAAGAAAAGGGGCCAAAACGGGCCAAAGTTGTTACTTTCCAGTCAATTACAACATTTGTAGGTACAAACTCGCATAGTTAGTTTTTCTCAGCAGAACTCAGTTCATTTGTTATATTCTACGAAACACAGGGGACGCAGTTAAATTTTCTACAAAAATACACATAAATTGGACATTGCACAACACTTAAATCTTGGGACTACACATAAAATAACTAAATACATTAGATACTACAAACCTTTATCTTCATTTTCCATTTTTAGCCGAATTTATTTGAGCAAATTTACTCGATCGCCACGTAAAAATGTAAACAAGTAATTTGGCGCCAATTTTTTTCCCACAATCAGCTGATCGATTGTTCACTTTCAAAAGCTCGCCAAAATCTTCAGGGGAGCTAAATAATTTTTAATATGTATGATGAATTTACTTTGAGAATTTGCAAGAAAAAACGTAATCCATTCACATAAAAATTTCGACTTTATGCCAAAAAAAACGAACTCTGGACCATAGTGCAGTGGTCGGCAGCAACACAATAATACTTTTTGTTTTAGTTTGACTTCTGTCAACGCACACAAACGCAATGTAATGTGTGCGTGCCGACCGCTGAAGTATATATGTATGTACATATAGTGCCTCACAGCTTAAATGAACCAGAGCACTTTTCAAACTTCAAACCCCTGTAAAAATCAATTGAGCAGTCCTATAACAAAAATTTTAATACAATTCTGTTAAGATTTTACTTATCTTACCAACCAAAAAAAAGAGTTCGATATTCTTCTCCGTTACCCCGCAAAAAGGAAAAAAACAAAATGCGCACTAGAAAACACCTTCTCTTTGAACAAAATAAGCTGTGGGGTGGAAAAAGGCAGTATTTTTGTTATTTATTATTTAAAACGTCTTAGAAAAATGTTAAAAAATATAAGAAGTTCGTTTTGTTTGTCATTTGATTTTCATTGGTAAGTTTGATGGTTTAGAAGTTATGAAAATTTTAAATTTTTAACGTGCTTTGGTTCATTTAAGCTGTGAGCCACTGTACAAACATATGTAGCAAGGCAGTATGTATTATTAAAATTTCAATTAATATATTAACTTACTCAGCAAGAACATCATTGAATACTTTTTTGGTGTCGAAATTGCTATTATTTTCGCACTTCAGTTTTATTTCACTAAGAGCACTGATTTTTTTTCATTTCATCACTCTGAGGGCCATGGCTATGCACAACATATTCAGGATTTGAGTAAACTCTAGATTTGTCTGAACTTAAATAAACTCTGGCTTTACAGAATTTAACTCGGCACACATATGTGGTTTCGCCTAGTTTTAATTGTTTGTTTTTTACATAAATTTGTTGCTCGAATAATGAAAACAACAGTAACGAGCAGCCCGCTCGGCTTCCTTCTCTGAATTCAAATTTAATATTTTCGTAGTCCATTCTTACTGTCTGAGCAACCGAATCGGAATGAATGCAGCAGAATAATGCGGCATATTTTTGGCGCGCGCCTCGCACGCTTTGCCTATTGCACAGAAAAAAATATTCTATAACATTATATTCTATGCACATGTTTAAAAACAATAAATTATCTACATATTACATATTAAATAATACGTTTATATTACATTAAATACAACACGGCATTCTTTAACAATTTTTGTTTAATGAAATTAACTTCCTAATAAAAACGCTGTTCATAAATTATGCAGTAGCTATATTTGCTCAATTAAGACAATATTTTTTACGGTGCATTTACAGTTAGGTAACCAGCTAAAGATAAAGAGTATGTGCGAGAGGGACAGAAAATCAGTCAGAACATGTCGTTGGGCGCTGTGTAGCCACTGCAAATTTATTTGTTCCTTTTGTTTTCTTTTTTTTGTTTTTTTTTTGTATTTTTTGATGGTGTATCGGCATAATTTGCTCAAAATCGCTGCGCGGAGATATGTCGCTTCTAAGCGTCATAGCTCCGCGCGGAGATATGTCGTTTGTGACACGGCGGAGATATGTCGTTTCAAAACGTCATATCTCCGAGCGGAGATATGTCGTTTGTAACACGGCGGAGATATGTCGTTTCAAAACGTCATATCTCCGAGCGGAGATATGACGCTTTCAAACGACATAAGTCCGCCAGAAAAAAAGCGACATAATTCCGCCGGCAAAATGTACTGGGCGGAGATATGTCGTCGGAGATATGACGCTATGCCGACTGGAGTTCTCAATCGACCCAGAACCTCCTGCCGCCTGCCATCTGCAGTATGAGCAACTGAGATGCCCCGTTTAAATGGAATCCTGCTGGTAATTATTTGTTTAGCCAAATTCCCACCAACTACACTCATCGCTGCCCCCGTATCTAACAACCCAAGCACTGGCCGCTCAAAAATTTTTACCTCTGCGTACGGACGTTTATCGAGCTCTTTGTACCTAATTGCATTTATTGATTTAGCTGCCTTCCAAAATGATCTCATCCGTTTGGAGTGTCTTGAATTGGATCTGCGACGGAACAGTGTTTCTACAGCTTCTGCATCTGAATTAGAATTAATGAAATTATGCCATAAATTTGTTTTTACTGTACTGACGGGCTGGACTGGAATGCTCGTATCTATAACTGCCTGGTGTTGATTTTCTACTGGCTGGCGTCTGGGTTCGCGGATTTTTGGCGACGCACACTCTGAAGCTGACGAGGCTGTGTGCTCGCCCTGCCGTTTTTTTTCTGACATTTTTCGCAAGCTGGTTTGTAAATGTTTGGAATGCCACACCCATAGCAAAAGATCTTGCATTTGGATTCGCAATCCTGGTACCGATGTCCTTCTTTATGGCAGTTCCAGCATACCAAGGCCAACGCTCCTATTTCGGCTTCGCCCTCACCTTCAGAAAACTCCGTTGCGTCATCAGACATGTGCTCCTCCACCAACTCAGCTACTTGCCTACGGAAAGGAACACTCTTTTGATAACCATAATTCCGTCTCACGTCCTCCAGGAAACTCTCTCTTCGTCTGCATATTTCCCTGAGCTCCCCAACCGAAGTTATTTTTATATTGAGCAACTCGTGCCTTACTTCGGGCCTCAAATTTCTTCGCAGTATATCTACCACAGACTTTTCTGACAAGGGAGACTCTAAACTATCCATTAGCTGGACTATGGCATCATAAAAGGCATCGAACCCTTCTTTTTCTTTCTGCTTCCGGTCCCTGATCGCCTCTCGAATGTCCACATCCGTGCGAGTGTCTCGGAACTGTTTCTTTAATGCCTGACAAAGCACATCCCATCGGACCACTACCACTGACTTATGAAACCTCCAAAAGAATTCCCGAGCCTTTCCGTCAAAGAGGATGCTAGCGTTGCTACATAGCACCGCAAAGTTGCTTTCCATCGTTGCATGGGTGAGAGCTTCTACCCTATAGATAAAATTATCAGCGCTAATTCCTTCCGCATCCCCGCTAAATCGTAGCTTCCAACCATTCATGATGTGTACGACCTTGTCCGGCCTTTGGGACAGATCGGAAGCTAAACTTCTAGGAGTGTCTCTGCCCTCTCTGTAAAATCCTGCCGATTCTCGGCCTCCGCCTGCTTCCTGACCCTGCGAACTATGGTCTGGAGCTATATTTCGAGTGTGTTGATCCCGGCCAGTCAGTTGAAGATGAGCAGCGACATTGGTTTGTATTATTTGCGCCATCTGCTCCGACAACTGGGTTAAAAGGTCGTTTTGCATGGCTCGCACTGCTTGGGTAATCATGATTCCTATATTCCCGCCATCAACTGAAGCTGAACCTGGATTATTATTTGCTGATCCCGTCGCTGGGGTGCCTGAAGCTTTTTCTTTGCTTCCTGCCTGCTGTTTTGCGGTTTGCGTGCCCGAAACCGATGCGCCGCCTTGCAACTCAAAAGTGACTCTTCCACATCTGGGACATTTAGCATTTTCCTTCGAGTAGGGGACGATGCAAGCTTTATGAAACTCGTGGCCACACCTGGTCTTGTATAACTGCAGGGATCCAAACTCTTCCCCACACAGAAAGCAAACGGACGGATTTACAGGTTCTCCCTCCATTATTGATTCCCTTCGGCACGTCACCTAGCTTTTTTCTTCCCAGTGCTCACAATTCTTTGCCGGTCGATGACCTATCTCAACCGAGACAGCGGTTTCGGCGTTCTAGCAACTTTTTTTTTTCTTGTGACACAAAAAAAATAAAAACTCTTTGCTTACAGCTTGAGGAATTGAGACGCGTTTGTAGCTGATAATAAAACATAAAACAATTTATAATTAAAAATAAGAATAATATTTTGTGAAAATCGCAATATATAAAGAAATCAAAAAAACATTTATTTGCCTTCAAGCATAGCTTAGTTCCCCTGAAAAAAAAATCATATCGGAACTGGTGTGAGAAGAAAGAACAAAGATATTTTACCGCTGCTTGTGCCGCTAATCAGCCCTCGCAACAACAACCAAACGTTTTATTGCTTTGGAGCGCCGATCCGCAAGACAAAAACAACGACTGCAAGCTCGAGTGCGAGTAAATCGAAGCTAATCAGTTTCGTCTTCTTTACTCTCCTTCGCACTCTTGCTTTCGCGGACAGGTATGCTGGTTTTCCATCACCCGTGGCCAGGCAAACTCTTATTAAAGATTTTGTTCTGTATTTCCGAGCGTTTGATGGCTAGCTCTGCCGCATGACTATTGTAAACTATGGATGGGTCTTTGCTAAAACTCGTTATTCGTGGTCAGGGTGGACTTATTTAAAGACTTCTTCCCTGCTTTTCCAAACGTCTAACTCGTTGGGCTACGGACTCCATTACTGTAGGGTATTTAATCGCCTACTAAGCTCTACGTCCTCAGCCGTGGCTTGTCGATCGCTGCTAGCAACGTCTCAACAATAAATCCTATGCGACTGACTTGCAGAATTTAGCTGACTATGAAGATCGGTATTCTGGCCCAGATGCTGCAGCAACCGTAGTTTGAGAATAAAAGCGAATAAACGTATATGCCTCTCTTCTCAAGCCCACTACATATGTATGTACATCGTTTGCCAGAAAAACCGAAAGTGTTTTTGATGTGTGTGTTTCTGCGATATTGTTGACCACATCGGGATGCGGTTCTACCAATTATTTTGGGTCCCATTGTTGGGCGCCACTAACTTTATAATAATGAAATTAATAATTACTTATAACTGTAACGAACCAGGCTGGGTGTTGGGGAGTGGGAGAAGGGCGCACGCGGTTGTTCCCGGCTGGGATGCTCGTCGGCTAATTGGGGTGGTGATCTTGCCCTCCTCTCACCTGATGCCTATCTTCATTATTAACAAGTTAAAATTTATGCGTGCTACGACGAGAGTTAAGGTGGACCTAAAATTGCTTGAACACGTAATTGGCCCTTTCTCCGACCTGTCCCCGAACGCTTTTCCCCGCCTCAGATCTCGTTGAGGGCGGATTGACCCTCCCTACCTTGGCCATTCCTAGGTCGCAATTTATATGGAATGACCCCTTTGCGTCGTTATGGGATCCTCAGGGGCATTTGGCTAGCCGAAGGCAAAAAAACTGTGAACTAAAACATTATAAAATTTATTGACTTATGACTAAAAACTGAGCGATTCCTAAATTAAAACTAAACATAACTCAACAAAAAGTACGCATAAAAAGTAAAAAGAATGAAAAAAATAATATCAATAAAATTGCTTAATAATGATGAGGAATAAAACTAACAATTATCTCGGAATTCATGTATAAAGACAGTACAACAGCCAGACCGAAAGGGGGGAAGAAACGGAACAAACAATAGGGGGAATTATGTAATTATCTAAATCTCTCTTTTCTTTTCTCTCATGAGTGGAATTGCCAGGGTTAAATTTTCTTGTTCGTTCTCACTCACCCGATGATCCGCATATCCACCGATGAAGCGCTTCCCGGAGGAGATTTGGACCTGTAAAGTGAACTCCAATCGGGAGTAAATCAAAGGCACACAAAAAAAACCTCACTCACAAATTCAACTCTTTGCTCGCTCCACTCTTACTTTGAGCGACTCATTCCACTCGAGTACAACAAAAAACTCTCTCGGCCCTTTCTTTTTTTTTCCTTTTCTTTCGCCTGCCCTTCGCCGACTGTCGCAGACTTTAACGCACAAAAAAACTAACAAAGAAATATTACTTAACTCATTAAATTATTAACACTAATCACTTAACACTGAATCCTATTATTGCTAGAGATCTCGGCCATTCCCGGTTTCTTTTAGTTTTAGATTTTCCCTTCCGAAATCACTTCATCGTTCCCTGGGACGGTTCCCGACGATGAAAGCACTCGCGAAGCCACTCGAAAGACCCCGCCAGATCTCGGACTGCTCTTGCTTTCGCTCTAGCTGCGCTATATAGCCCTGCCTTGGCTCGCTCTCCAACAAGACGATTGAGTTTTTTTTTCTTCTTCCCCAAAAACCACTCAACCCCCGCTAGCGTGACGTCGGTGCCCGTGTACTTGGGCCTGCAATTTTTTTCCACCGCTGCTTTGGCTGCTCCTCTGGACCCCTTCTGGCGTCCCTTGGACGCTCGATCTCCTCGACGCCTCGCGTCTTTGGATCCGCGAAGCTGATCCGGGCCGCTTGGCAACGAAAATACGGCGATGCGGCGTTCCTCCTTTGCGGTATCCACTGCGCCAATGGCCGGTCCTACACGGATGAAATTATCTGACTAGTCCAATTTTCCTTTACCCTTCTCAATCTTACCTAGGCTGGAAAACTAATGCCGGAATGCTGAAGCTCTTCTCCTCCCGCCGCGATTACACGTTTTTTCCCTTTTTAGCACTTATAAAAAATACTTGTTGGCTGTTGACAGAGAAAACGAACGCTCGGGTCGAGCGCCAAAACGGGAAGCGACCGAAGCCAAGCCCCTCAACAAGCTACAACCCTCGGGCCCTCTCAAAGGACAGGGTGAAATGCCAGAGAAAGTTGACAATCCAAGCTGTTAACTCTATCCCCCTTCCTATGCCACTTTTCGTGATCTCCTCGACCTAGCCCATAGAGGGTGTTTGGTCTACCACGGCCCTTACGGTGCCGACCACTAGATGGCGCTGCGAACTAGCTCGCTCGCTGATCCAAGCGTTACATGGCATACTCTCTACCAAATTCTCAATAATAGCTTTTGGAATACGATTCCATTCCAATTCTACGCGGCTCCAGAGATCGCCTAGGTTGGATGGGGCTGATTTTTACTGACCGAGCCGTCGTTTCACGATTGACCATAAGTTTTCAATCGGATTGAGGTCGGGACTTTGAGCTGGCCACTCCATCAGTTTAAAATTTTGATTTCCCAGCCATTCTCTAACAATTTTCGCAGTGTGCTTCGGATCTCCATCTTGTTGAAATGTTATTTGTGGTTCGGGATAAGCATATTTTTCCAAAAAATTGGGTAGATAGGTTTGCAAAATATTTAAGTAGTTCTCTTTTCGCATGATACCATCTATTTTTTGTAGAGGACCAACGTGACATCATGTAAAACATCCCCAAACCATAATATTTCCACCGCCATGTTTTACAGTTTGCTTGACATGATGTTTTTGAAGTTTCTCTCCGGGCCTACGCCAACTGTACTGCTTCCCATCCGATTGAAAACGGTTAAATTTGGATTCATCAGGCCAGATAACACGTTTCCAATCATCCGTGGTCCAATTTTTATGATCCCTTGCAAATATCAACCTTGCTTTAACATTTTTTTCCGACATCGCAGGTTTATTTTGCTTAACGGCTACCATGTACCCAATGTTGCGAAGGGCTCTTCTAGCTGTCCAGCAACTAACATTTTTTTTATGGCCATAGAAGCATTCTTTGGTGTTAGCAACTTATTTTTTCTCATTTCGGACATCATAAGTCTAGCGTCTGAGTCCGTTAACTTCTTAGGGCGGCCTTGTACTTGAGGTTTGGGGACAGCATTTCGAACGAAAATAGTTGCAAATAACGAAAAGTGCAAAACTGAGTACATGCGAGTTTTTTTGCTTTTTTCTTTTTCACTCTTTGACAACTTCTCATTTCGTTTTCTTTTTATTACCTATTTGCTAAGAATAAAGTGTATTGATATGGGAAAAAAGTTCTTTTGCTTTGCTTTATTCGTTTGGCTGTTATGGGCGGCGAAAGTCAGTGATTGTGAGTATGTACTCACTTTTGCAGCCCACTGTATATCACTTTCACACTTGCATTCGCTGGTCCCCCTTTCACTCCCTAACCATAACGGCTCATTCAAACAGCTGCATATACATACACATACTATATAATGTTTATTTATTTACATATTTATGTTCATTGCTCTTGCTCTTCCTCTTTGGACAAGTGATATTGCTGGGCATGCTGTGTGTCTCTCTCTATTTAGTCTCTTTGTAGGCAAATGGACTGATTGATTTGTTAATGTGGGAGGGGGTGATTGAACTGAGACCTGGACAAGCAGACACCGCGGTGCGCTTGTTTGTAGAGAGAGGGGCATCTGGGCATCGGGTATCCCTCTTTTTTGGATAAAGGGTATTGGTCAGAATGTTGAGCGTAAAACAAAGAAAAAGACATCGCCTGCCAGCAGTTAGTCTAGGGCTTGCATTGCCGGGGTTGTTTTTATTTTTTTCAGGGTAGAGAGATAGAGAGAGAGGGAGATAGAGACGGCGAACGCATAGCTGCGTAGCCACTGCCAATTGTTTTGCTCCTTTTGGCTATAAAAATGATCCGATCCAAATTTAGCAATCTGGTAGATATGGTCGTTATCTATGATTCTGCGTTTTTAGTTTTCTCGCATCTGGAATATTGTGGATGCAACAGATTTTCGTCCTTTGTGGGTCGGAAGGGGGTGGGGAGAAAAACTGAGGTATACGTTTTATAGTGAGATCTAACAGAAGTGCGGATACCAAATTTTGTTACTCTAGCGTAAACAGTCCCTGAGATTTGTGGATACCCCAGATTTTCGTCCTTTGCGGAGACGGAAGGGGGTGTGGCGAGATTTTGACATAAAACGGTGAAGGTCCGATGTCACAGGAGTATGGATACCAAATTTGGTTGCTCTAGATCTTATAGGTTCTGAGATCCTTGAACTCATATTTTGCAATTGGCAAAACCGACCATGAAACCTATGTGTTAGAGAGAGACAGAGCGAGTGAGAATGAAATTGTTTTCATCATTCTGGCTATAATAATTATACGCTCTGGTTCAGATTTTGCACTCTAGAAGATATAGTCATCCTCTACGTCTCTGCGTTCTCAGTTTTCTCGTATCTTTGAAATTATGGATGCGACAGATTTTCGCTCTTTGTGGGGGTGGAAGTGGGCGGGGAAATGTTTTGAAACATTCTTGTAACAGTGACACAGAAGTTCGGATATAAAATGTCGTTGCTCTAGCTCTTATAGTCTTTGAGCACTAGGCGCTGAAGGAGACGGACAGACGGACAGGGCTCAATCGACTCGGCTATTGATGCTGATCAAGAATATATATACTTTATGGGGTCGGAAACGATTCCTTCTGGACGTTACACACATCCACTTTTACCACAAATCTAATATACCCCAATACTTATTTTGAGTATCGGGTATGAAAAGAAACTAGAACTGATTCAGTAAAGGTAGAAGGAAGTTAATACAGAAGGAAGTATCCGTCAATAAAGAAATAAATAGTTCGTGATTCAAATATCCTGAATACGCCGTCGTTTAATTATCGGACACCAAAAGTTTTAATAGTTTGGGATTTAAAAATTCCTGAACATGCCGTCGTTGAATTATCCGAAAATTAGCGATTTAACAGTTTGGGATGCAAAAATCCTGAACACGCCGTCGTAGAAATATCCGACATTAAAAAATATGCAAACTCTGAATCGAAAAAAATGAAATTGTATAACACAAGAACATATAAAGAAGATAATTTAGAAAACCTCAGAGAAAATGATAGCTATAATCAAAGAAAACCATGCGAATATAAAATTACAGTTACCCTTTAGAACGGATATAAAAGGAGAGATTAACACTGAACATGATAGACCGGTATATGGCAAACAGTATCCATACGCTTATTCGGTTAACGATTTCGTTAATAACGAAATAAGTAAAATGTTAGATGAAGTTATAATCAGACCTAGTAAAAGCCCATATAATTCACCGGTAATAGTAGTACCAAAGAAGGGAGTAAATGAGGACGGAACTCCTAAACATAGATTAGTAATAGACTTTAAGAAACTTAATGAAAACACCATACCGGATAGATACCCTATGCAAGATCCTTCAGTAATCCTTGCCAATTTAGGTAAGGCAAAGTATTTCTCGGCTATTGATTTAGAGTCAGCTTTCTATCAGATTTTAATGAGGGAATCAGATATTGAAAAAACATTATTTTCCATAAATAACGGTAAATATAAATTTCTGGAATGCCTATGGGATTGACGAACGCTCCCAGAATTTTCCAAAGGGCAATGGACGATATACTTAGGGGACAAGTTGGGAAAACTTGTCACGTCTATATGGACTATATAATAATATTTTCAAAAACTATAGAACAATATTATAAAGATCTTATTCATATAATACAGAAACCAAATTTTTGGGATACATTGTTTCCCATAATATCATTAAAACAGATCCAGAAAAAATCTCCACAATACAAAACTATCCAATTCCTAAAAATATCAGAGAGCTTCTTAGGACTAACAGGGTATTACAGAAAATTTGTCCGAAATTATGCCACAATTGCCAAGCCATTAACAAAATATCTGAGTGGAGTAAATGGGAAAGTTTCACGAAGGGCATCCAAAAAAACATTAATACAACTGGATTAACCAGCAATTGGAGCATTTAATAATTTAAAGGACAGTTTAATAGCACATATTGAATTAGTACAACCAGATTACAATAAAAAATTCACATTAACCACAGATGCATCGGAAATAGCAATAGGTGCAGTTTTGTCACAAGATGGGAATCCCATAACGTTTATTTCTAAAACTTTAAGTAAAACCGAGCAATTATATGCTACTAATAAAAAGGAATTATTAGCTATTGTATGGGCATTAAAAAATTTGCGAAATTATTTATACGGAGTGAGTGGAATTGAAATACATACAGATCACCAACCTTTGTCCTTTGCAATGTCGCAAAAAAATCCAAATGTTGAAATGAAACGTTGGTATTACTTCACACAGAAAATCATTTATAAACCAGGCTCAACTAACGTAACATATGACAGATTGTGATGTCGACCAGACGGAATAGGAATCAGATATAAATACTAAGCATTCAGCAGAGAGTAGTTTTGAAAACGTCATTCAAGAGACTAGCAAGCCTTTAAACCAATTTAAATAGCAGCTACTATTATCGCAAGGGAGATTCACAGTTCATGAGTTAGTAAGAGTTTATGAAAATACCCGACATATTATTGAATTTGATATGGTTGACAATTTGCTAATCATTTTGAAAGAATTTATTCAACCTAACTTAACCACAGGAATACATTGCACTTTAGAAGATTTATACTTTATCCAAAATAAGCTAAAGGAAAACTTCATAAATAAATTTCTCTTCACGAGAAAGTTCCTCCAAGATGTAGTAAATTCAGAAGATAAAGCTATAATTATAGAAGAAACACATTGCAGAGCCCATAGAGGACTAGACGAAAATTACAAACAAATAACTAAGTTGTATTATTGGCCAAACCTACACAAAAAACGAGGGGGAACGTTGTGAGTTGCTGCGGACACCGCAACTCTAGAGTTATAGCCGATACTAAGTCAGTATGGCTCTCCTCCGGCAGAGGCCGCTAATATTAAACGACACGACAAAGAGTGCGTGCGAGAGAGACAGAAAATCAGTCTGTGCGTGACGTCACGCGCTGCGTAGCCACTGCAAATTGATTTGTTTCCTTTGGCTATAAAAATGATCTGATCTGATTCAGATTCAGCAATCTGATAGATATGGTCGTTATCTATGATTCTGCGTTTTTAGTTTTCTCAAATCTGCAATATTGTGGATGCAACAGATTTTCGTCTTTTGTGTGGGCGGAGGGGGGTGGGGCGAAATTTTGAGATAAAGATTTTATAGTGAGATCTAACAGAAGTGCGGATACCAAATTTGGTTACTCTAGCTTTAATAGTCTCTGAGATTTGTGAATATCCCCAGATTTGCATTCTTTGCGGGGGCGGAAGGGGGTGTGGCGAAATTTTGAAACAAACTCGTCTCGGTCCGATATCTTGGGAGTGTGGATACCAAATTTGGTTGCTCTAGCTTTTATAGTCTCTGAGATCTAGGCGCTAATGTTTTACTCTAAGCAAAGCCGCCTATGCTACGTGTGTGTTAGAGATCTTTAAAATTGTGGATGCCACAGATTTTCGCCGTTTGTGGGGGCGGAAGTGGGAAGTAGCAGTGACATATCACAGAAGTTTGGATCTAAAACATCGTTGCTCTAGCTCTCATAGTCTTTGAGCATTAGGCGCTGAAGGGGACGGACAGACGGACAGACAGACATGGCTCAATCGACTCGGCTATTGATGCTGATCAAGAATATATATACTTTATGGGGTCGGAAACGATTCCTTCTGGACGTTACACACATCCATTTTCACCACAAACCTAATATACCCCAATACTCATTTTGAGTATCGGGTATAAAAATCAGATATCGAAAAAACTGCATTCTCCATCAACAACGGTAAATACGAATTCACACGTCTCCCCTTTGGATTAAAAAATGCACCAGCAATATTCCAACGCACCCTTGATGATATCCTTCGACCACATATTGGTGAAATCTGCTATATTTATATTGACGACATAATTATTTTTGGGAAAGATGAAGAAACACATGCTAACAATCTCGCGACCATATTCGATACCCTTGAACAAGCCAATATTAAATGCCAACTCGACAAATGCGAGTTCTTTAAAAATAAAGTAGAATTTTTAGGATTTATTATTTCCGATAGAGGCATAGAAACAAATCCTGCAAAGGTAGAAGCCATTTCCAAGTATCCTTGTCCGAAAACATTAAAGGATCTCAGATTCTTCCTAGGATTATCCGGTTACTATAGAAGATTCATAAAGGACTATGCAATGCTAGCTAAACCACTTACCTCATTATTAAGAGGGGAAGATGGTCGCATATCTAAAAACAACTCGAGCAAAAAAATCAGTCACCTTAACCCAGAGGCAATGGAAGCTTTCAAAAAACTCAAGAACACCCTCATTTCGACACAAGTCATTTTATAATACCCAGATTTCAATAAAGAGTTTCAACTCACAACAGATGCTTAAAATTTCGCATTAGGAGCAGTTTTACTCAAAATGACAAACCAATATCCTTCATCTCCCGAACCCTTTCGAAAGCCGAAGAAAATTATGCAGCAAACAAAAAAGAAATGCTAGCAATAATATGGTCATTGAAGTCTTTGAGAAATTATCTCTATGGGGGAGCAAAGGTTAAAATTTACACCGACCATCAACCCTTAACCCATTCCATGAGCGATTGGAATGGCAACGCGAGAATAAAACGATGGAGAACATTTTTGGAAGAGCACGACTATCAGCTAATCTACAAACCAGGAAAAGGCAATGTAGTAGCTGACTCTTTGTCCAGAATCAAGGAGATAAACTCCATCACGACACAACATAGTAGCCAAAGTTCCTCCGAAAGGTTAATTCATAGTTTGGAAATACCAATAAATACTTTTAAAAACCAAATCTTTATTATTCCAGGAAACGAAAAAAATTACAAATTTAGTATACTTGGCTTACTTGGTTCAGGATAATCATTTACGATACGATTAATAGCTTTGACTCCCACGCAGAAAGATCTTTCGTTGTGTGTTGGATGAGGTGATTTGATGGTGTAGCATACAACGTACAGGTTATAGGAGCTGATGATAAGTAAACGGGAGTAGGAAGTACGCGCTGGCTTCGGCTTTTGTCTCTGGTCGGCGGGGTGTGGGCATGGAGGAAATTTTACTACCCATTTATAGCTCTGGCAAATGGTCGAGATAAGAATTTATAAAAAAAATCGCGTACGAGTAGGGAAAGGATACTAGGAAACGGGATACAGGGGGGTCAAAGGGACAGATCAGCAGGTACACGTAAATGAAGAAGATCACCGGTCAGATCTTTGTCGGCTGCGGTATCGCCCATTGGCGAGAACGCCCACCCTACCATGATCCTTCAGGGCCACCTATTAATCGTCAGGATCCCTCCAACAAAGACTGCGGTGGGTCACATCTCCTTCAAACGACGCTGCAGGGTTCTGATATAGTCTATTTAGTCTTGTTTCATTTCAAAAACAAATTTTATTTAAGCAATCCATGAATATTCATCTACTTTCTTATTAAACCTAACCTAACATAGAACGTATACCCTAATATAACCATGATATTCGAAATTTTCTTTCATTTACAGGGTATTACTATAGAGAATATGCGGGGGGAAAGAGAATCATATGGGAGAGGTAGGGTATAATGATGAATAAATATATAAAAATGGTTATGAGTATGTATAGATATGTGCAAGAACTACATTACGTGTTCATTATAGGAACACTAAAACTTTAAACTTCATTAATTTAACTTGGTCCGTGCGAAACCAGGCAAAAACCAGGTATATGGAGAGTCGACCAAGAGCATGAGTAATACGTGTATAAGACCATGATCACGGTTGAAGACCAACGAATAGTTACCGCACAGTCATGTTTATCATATGGCTTACTTGTTTCATGATAATCACTTAGGGGACGAATAATAATTTTGGCTGCCACGCAGAAAGATCTTTCGTTGTATGTTGGATGAGGTGATTTGATGGGTGGATGAGTATGATGATGTGTGTGATTGTGATGATTAGCTGCATAGATGATGAGATGAATGTGTGGCAACCAAAATCAAAAACTGTAACAATAATCGGTATTAATACACTACTCATTTGTTCAAGTTCGACTTAGCCCATGTACAGGAATTCCCTTTTTGTTTATACCGGATTTAATTGGCTGTTGCAAATTTTTGCCGTATCAAAAGAACGTAGTTAAACAGAAAGCGGATAAAAAAACAGGGTTTCGCATATCGGGTCTAATTTTGAAAGAAAGATAGAAAATATAACTAAATCCGAGGCGGGGTGGATGCTTCCCGGCTGGAGACCGAGTTCCTACTCGAGGTCTCGAGGTGGCACACGATTGTACCGGCCGCAGGTAACTTCAGCTGCTTCCGATGCCAAGGGTCAATGACCGCGGTCCATCTGCGGCGTGAGGTTAGGTACACCCGCACACTTGATTGCTCGTGAGGCGACTGGTGTATTTGAAGAGTCAGTCTGATTATCCCCATGGGTCGAACGGGTTCAGGCGACGCTTGCAGAGCCCACCGATCGGGTTTACTGGAGGAGCAAGTCCATGCCCTCGGCTACCGCCTCATCCGAATGTCACACGGTGGGGGTTTAACCGGTGGGACGGGCACGTGGCCAATAGAGGTCTCCGGGAATAACCAATCCGTAACTTCTAAACCAGCGTTTCAATACGTAGATACTAGTGGTGCTAATCCTACGCGGAAAGAACATCACATTTTTCAACGGGTCGCTGTAGCTGGGTGGATAATTACCTCAACAGAATTGCACCACTGTTTCGAAAAATTTTAGTTAACTGTGGGCGCTCGTTTTCCAAATATTTCCAAATATCCAGTATTGGCGATATATAACTGGCGCGTCCACTCAAATAAAATGATCACTTTGAGCCGCACTTGGCACTTGCACTAGGCTTTGACTTTGGCTTGACCTTGGTTTAGAGAACTGGGTCCGCTCTACAAGACTTCTTTTTCCACTGCCAGTCCCTCTGACGGTCACGAGGAGAAAAGGACAGAGGCTGGGACTACTAAGTACACTTTCTATGGTCTTCTTCTGTTATACAGAATCCAGACACAGCAATATTTAATAAAATATAGTGCACGGCAGAAAAATTGCATATCATAGCATTGCCGCTTGGTCGCGAAAGAGCTGTTGATAAGCTTTATCAAAGCTCAAAAGATCTTCAACTCGAATTTTTTTACGGCCTAGTTTTAGGCTGTAATTTTGGGAGTTAGCCGTGGATAATTAAAATACAAGAAGGCACGACAAGCGTCGAATATTACTGCTGATTTATTACAAATATTAAAAAATACCTTAACCCCTCCGTTATTAATGGAATTTGAACAATCGAACACATTATGGGACAAATCCAAAAAATATACCCATTAAATTTCTTCCAATACAAAGTTAGATTCACACAAAGTAGAGTAGAATACTTAAGTAAGGAAAGCCAACAAGAAGAAGAGATCTTAAAAGTTCACAATAGAGCCCACAGAAATGCCGTAGAAAATCAAAAACAACTCATCGAAAAATTATATTTTCCAAAAATGAAACAGAAAATTTCCACTATAGTAAAGCAGTGTCAGATTTGTGAGGAAGTAAAATACGACAGACACACCAATTCCGAAATCGTGGAAACACCAATACCACAATATCCAGGTCACACTATTCACGTTGATATTTATTCCACAGAAAGAAATTTAGTTTTGACAGAAATAGACAAATTTTCCAAATTAGCCCAAGGAAGAATCATCAAATCCAAATCCATCGAAGATATAAAACCATCCCTGCATGATATTCTGTTTTATTTCGGCGTTTAAAAAATGTAGTAATTGACAACGAAAAATCCTTAAATTCAGCTTCCATAACGTTTATGATGAAAGACCAATTGGGAACTCAGATATTTACAGCCCCACCCTACACAAGCTCAGTAAACGGACAAGTAGAAAGATTCCATTCAACCCTCTCAGAAATAATGCGGTGTTTAAAAATTAAAGGAATCTATAGCACATAGAATAACTAAAGAATGACTAAAGAATAACTAAATCGAGCTATTTACGAATACAATTTCTCGGTACACTCAGTAACAAACAGAAAACCGTTAGAAGTGTTCTTTGGTAGGAACGTCACAAGAAATCCTCATCAATACGAAATAAGCCGACAAAATAATATTGACATACTTAAAAATAAACAGGACTTGGATTTAAAAAATCACAACAAAAAAAAACCGATAATACAATACTCGCCAGGTCAAGAAGTATTCGTAAAAATTGTAATGTGCAAGAAATTCTTATTCTTAGAGGTGTGAGATTGTATGTACGGATGGAGGTTGTACCTACTTTTTTTGACGGTCAGACACCAATAGTATAGCAGGATTTCGGAACGTGTACCTCTAGCTATGCTCTAACTAGCTCGCCGGAATGTCGTGGGATCTTTCCTACTCTCCTATTTGCCATACGAACACATTCGCAAAGATGTTTTAGGTACACTTGATTTAATGTTCAAAAGGAACTCTATAAAAGAAATCAAAAAAAGAAAAGAATGGGAATTTTAACTAACTGGCTAACCGACTACCGACAAATAGTCAGGCTATATTCCGCCGCTCTCGGGGAACTCAGATGACTTTGACCCCTTCTCTACCCTCCCTACCTTTAGTATGCCGTTTAATCGACAGCATAACCCTAATCAAGCGTATCTCTATTCGATCATCGGACTGCCTCAGGCTCTACTCAGGACAAACACAAAAGGTTTAATGTTCCATTATTATCTGATAATTATTATTTAATAATTCAAAATTTACGGGTTGGGACTTCATGATTTTCTGGATATGCATAAACTTAATACAACTTAATCAGATAAAGAAAGAGGAAATAATAACAATTTATATCTAGTTATAAATGTATATGTATATGTATATAGGACTTATGTATGTGTAGAGAATATGGCGTAAAAGAAATTAAATTGGAAAGAATAGAAAAAAAATATGATAATAATATAAAAAGAAGGCAAACGTGAAAGAAAAATTACTAGCCGATCGGCTTTAATTAGCGCACGTATGTATATGGTTGTTCAACATACCGCAATAGAAGTTTTACAAGACGTATATATATACTTTGAAAATACTCGAGATCTCCGTTTAAGGAAGCTCGTAACTCACTCATACTTTATATGAAATATCCGGCGTGTCCGTTGAGCTCAAGGGGCGACGTGGGAACATATTCTGAGGAAAGGAGAAAAATTATGAATATACATGTCTTCACTTCTAATTCGGATGAAACACCGATTATATCATTTCCATACCAGTTCGACGACGATTTGCAACTTAACGGCTGATCTTAAAACTATGTGGCTTTCACTTGCGCAGATTTTAATTATGGGTCATTATATACATTGTTTGTTTTTCTCTTAACGTCTATACAATACAGAACTAAGATGAATAGCTAGTACGGAATTTAATCTTTAATAATACAAAGAAAATGGAAAATCTCATAAAGAGACTCAAAATTGATACTTTGGGTACATTTTGATACGACGACTGTTAAACGGCAGTGTGGATCGCAGCAGAATAATGTTTTTATTTCCCCAGTTTGGAAATCACTACACACACAACGAAGAAACTACGTGCGAAAGCTTTAGCCGCGCGCTTAACTCGTAAGCGAGAAGGGTGACGAGTGCGGCACATTAGTTTCTCCGAATTCGCAAGAAAACCATTCTTGTCGTCTTACTCCAAGAAGTACATCAGTTTAAGTATGCATCCACATAACTTCAAGCTTCACTCTAGTACATATATCTTCGGGCGGCTTTGCTAGTCTATTTGGTTGTAGTTATCGTTGGTTTATGTAGATGCTGGTTCCTGGGAAATCCGAGGCCTTTCCCAGATCTACTAAGAAATCGATGGACTTTGACGACTTCGTTATTGGAGGGGTCAGTTGGTACTTTTTCTCTTTCCCGATGTCGAACGTAGTAAGATTCCCAGTCCTAGGATACGAGACTGTTAAAACTGTTTCACTATTGTACGATTCAAATACCTCTTGTCTTCTTTAAACCAAACCGAATAATATAATCCACCAGAACTTCAATTTAATTGGCACGTGTTTGATTGCACAACGTTTTCAAATTCACTGGATATATATATATATTTGCATAGAAAAATACCTCCGAGTTCGTACAGCTTCACTAAAGCAATGATCCATCTAGAAGTTTTATCACTAGCATTAGCCCCTTGCGATCGGAACTTTACCTTCCACAACCAACGGGGAAATCATACGATGCTAAGCCAAGCTTACACATAGCTTCCACGACTAACGGAGAAATCGTACGATGCTAAGCAAAGCTTACACATAGCTTCCACGACTAACGGAGAAATCGTACGATTTCTAGTGAAGCTTTAAAACATAACTCCCACAGAACCACGCTGCTTCTCTCAATTAGATCTTAAGCTCTTCAGTGAAAGCTTTAACTCTCTTATAATCAATCTCTTATCTTGTTTTAAAAAAAGAAGAGTTAATGTTGAACGCGAGGGCAATACTTCCCAAACTGTTCGCTGGAGTTTTAGAGTCACAACTGGCCGTTGTCCGGCAGTCGCCGCTTATATTATTCGACATGACAAAGAGTGCGTGCGAGAGAGACAGAAAATCAGTCTGAGCGTGACGTCGGGCGCTGCGTAGGCAGTGCAAATTGATTTGTTTCCTTTCGCTATAAAAATGATCTCATCTGATCCAGATTCAGCAATCTGATAGATATGGTCGTTATCTATGATTCTGCGTTTTTAGTTTTCTCAAATCTGCAATATTGTGGATGCAACAGATTTTCGTCCTTTGTGTGGGCGGAAGGGGGTGGGGC
This sequence comes from Drosophila pseudoobscura, assembly GCF_009870125.1. Taxonomy (NCBI): domain Eukaryota; kingdom Metazoa; phylum Arthropoda; class Insecta; order Diptera; family Drosophilidae; genus Drosophila; species Drosophila pseudoobscura. Next base: position 37,295,637 of record NC_046683.1, on the reverse strand, counting down.
GAAATTTTGAGATATACGTTTTATAGTGAGATCTAACAGAAGTGCGGATACCAAATTTGGTTACTCTAGCTTTAATAGTCTCTGAGATTTGTGAAAATCCCCAGATTTGCATTCTTTGCGTGGGCGGAAGGGGGTGTGGCGAAATTTTGAAACAAACTCGTCTCGGTCCGATATATTAGGAGTGTGGATACCAAATTTGGTTGGTCTAGCTTTTATAGTCTCTGAGATCTAGGCGCTAATGTTTTACTCTAAGCAAAGCCGCCTATGCTACGTGTGTGTTAGAGAGAGACAGGGCGAGAAAAAATGAAATTGTTTTCTTGATGCTGGCTATAATAATAATACGATACAATTCAGATTCTGCAGTCTATAAGATATGGTCATTCTCTACGATTCTGCGTTTTTGGTTTTATCTTATCTTTAAAATTGTGGATGCCACAGATTTTCGCCCTTTGTGGGGGCGGAAGTGGGCGGGGCAAAGTTTTAAAATATTTTTGTAGCAGTGACTTTTCACAGAAGTCTGGATCCAAAACATCGTTGCTCTGGCTCTTATAGTCTTTGAGCATTAGGCGCTGAAGGGGACGGACAGACGGACAGACGGACGGACGGACAGACAGACATGGCTCAATCGACTCGGCTATTGATGCTGATCAAGAATATATATACTTTATGGGGTCGGAAACGACCACGACAACATTTTTGAAGAACTTCGTTATTTAGTTACCACAGATTTGTATAAAAAGCATAATGTTGTAGTGAACGAGCAATGGATCTCTGGTTTCACATCCGATATTGTTCCTTTCGTAGCATCTCAAGCAGACGCAGCCTTTTTAGAAAGTATGCAGAATAGAGATAGGAATGTAGATATGGAGCCGGCCCATCCCGACGAGGAAGTAGAAGCCGAAGAGCTCAACCCTGGAGGTCAGGAAACTCTGCTTGAAAACAACATACCATTTGATGATTGGATTATTAAAATCGTACCAGGTCAAGGCCAACGACCTCTCGACATGATTGTAGACATTGACTCGGAAGAGTTATCCTTTCCCACTATTTATGCAGGCGTCAAAAGACAATCTTCGCAAAGTTTTACAACCATTGTTAGATCAGAGCTTCGAAATGTAGATAGGAGAGGTTGTAGAACTGACAAACTATTCTTCAATTACAAGAAGTTAGAACTCATTAAGATTCGAAATAATATTTCAATCTGCTTACGTAAGCGGAGCACTTCCAGTGCAGTAACGGCAGCTAACGCTTTTAACCACGATGAGGGATATAGGGTTCTTCGCGATATTCGATCGTCTCCGGCTCACTGGGAGGATGAATAGAAGAAGATTATGGCCATGATTCGTCAGTTCGGCCTGCCGACTTTTTTCATTACTCTGTCTGCTGCTGAAACGCGGTGACCAGAGTTGCTTGTTTTGCTCAAAAAAAAACGTAGATAGGGAGATCATTAGCGAAGAAGAAGCAATGAATCTACCCTACACCGAAAAGGAGCGTCTTATCAGGGCAGATCCAGTTACTTGTGCTAGGTATTTCGATTATAGGTATCGCGAGATTTTAAAAGCTATGAGGAATCGCGAGGGCATTTTCGGGGAAAACTTCATCAAATCATCAAATATTATTGGCGTGTTGAATTCCAACAAAGAGGTTCCCCCCATATTCACGGCATGTTTTGGCTGAAAGATGCCCCAGCAGTGGACTTAACCAGTACAGAGTAAATTTCAACAGTTAAAGTCTTCATTAACAAACATATTACAGTAGATGTCACAGACTCTGAATTAGCTCCGTATGTTGAATACCAAAATCATCGGCATAAGGACATGTCATGTCTTAAAAAGACCAATAAAAGTGGAAAAAAAGTTTGTAGATTCGGTATTCCATACCCTCCAATGCCCCAAACGGAGATATTAAGTCCACTGCCGGAGGAAACTCCAAACCTTGATTTTCACCAAGGAAATTTTAAGAAAAAACAAGACCTACTAAATTCTGATCAATCCTCTGATATGATTGATCACTTGAGCATATTTGAGAACTTTCTTTCGCACGAACAAGTGAGCCTCAATTACGAGGACTACAAATATGCAATTTCTTCTGGTTTAAAGAAACCACACATTTTTCTAAAAAGGTCATTGCTGAGATTTGCGTTAATGCTTATAATAAACACATCCTTTCAATGCAAAGGGCCAATATGGATATCCAATATATTTTGGACCCTTATGCATGCTGTAGCTATATAATAAATTATATAAATAAAACCCAAAGGGGTATTTTTCTAAGCTTATGCGCGAAGCTGCAAAAGAAGTTCAAGGGGACAATTACACGACAAGACAAAAGCTACAGCATATTGGTCACAAATTTATTTCTGGCACTGAGATATCTGCTCAGGAAGCCGTATATTGTTGTCTAGGCATTCCGTTGTCCGGAACTAGCAATAAATGTGTTCAAGTAAATACTTCCCTCCAGAGCAACGAATTCGAATGCTCAAATCCACAAGCATCCACAAGCTACAAAATATGCATCAGGAGTCCACTGACATATTCGTCAAAGGATTGCTGGAGCGCTATGAACAAAGACCAACTGATCTTGAGGGACTGTGTTTAGCCGATTTTGCAGCAAATTATGAATTTTCTAAAAGCGGGAAAAGAACTATCCAAAATAGAGATGATGAAGAGGACGAAGAAAATGAGGCACAAGTAGAAGTTTTTATCTCTCTCCGCGATAATAGGGGTTTTATTAGGGAAATAACTAAGCCGTCCATTTTAAAATATATGAGGTTTAATATAAATACAGATAGGTCAAACTATTATAGAGCATTAGCTATGCTGTTTTATCCGTGGAGAGATGAAGAGAAAGATTTAGTGAGCGTAAATTGCGAGGATCTTTATAATAATCATCAGGATTTGGTAAATTCAAATTTCCAAAAATTCAATGCATTAGGAGATTTGGAAGACGCGCTTAGGAGGGCCATGGAAGCCGAAGAGAATAGGGAGGAAGGTGAAGAGGTAGTTGATGAGGCAATTGCTGAGGAGTTTAGGGCTTTAGCGATTCCAGAAATAAGTTCCCAGATAAATGTTTTGAATTTGAATTTGAATGACCAGGCAGCGGATCAAGATAGAAGTATTCGATTAATTAAGCTTCCTCCTATTGTTTCCCTTAATATTTTAGCTAATTTGATTAGATCGCTGAATTTGAAGCAAAAAACCTACATATGTATTTCACCCATGTTCTGCATAATGTGAGAAATAAAGAAGTTTTTTATGAGTTTGTTGGTGGCGGCGCAGGCGTCGGCAAGAGTAGAACCAAAGACTATACAATACCAAGATGTTGCATGAGGAACAAATTCTTTTTCAATTTTCGTTTGACGCTTCAAGGTATGGGCGCGCGGGGCTATTACTTCAATTCTCTTTTACGCTACCTTCGCCTCCGAAATGCTACTCGGCTTCGTCAATGCCTCGGTCAGCGTCGAGTCGGTGTGTCTCGAGAGATAGAATACAAAAACAAAATATGAATCGTCTGCGTGCCGAAACCGTAGGGCAGCGTGGTCGCTGATGTCTTTGGCGCGGCACAGTGGGGACTCAGCCGAAATAGTAAAAAAATTGTATGAGTGCTTTAGATAAATTTAATGTACGCATCTAATAGAGAATTTTCCAATCGAATTTTCAAGATAGTTTTAGTTTAGGAGATATAAGCACTCAAAGTTTAACATTTTTTCAGTGTGAAAATATTTTTTGAACTCATATTCACTAACTAATTTAGCAAGCTGAGACGGCCAAAGGTCCCACTGTGCCGCTCCAAAGACATCGGCGATCCGCGACCACCGCTTCGACGGTGCTGAGGCTCGAGAGTCCAGAATTGCCGAACAGACGAAACCGATGGGCAGCGGGGTCGCGGTAGAGTCGAAGTACAGGCGAAAAGGGAATTGAAACCCCGCGCGCTCCCTCGTGCCTTTTGGGTTCTAATGTTAGGACCCGCCATAGAACAGCTTTTTGGTCGCTCATGCAACATCTTGGTATTGTATAGTCTTTGGTAGAACCATATCTACAATTTTTCAGACCATTTCCCAGGAGTTTAATCGTAGACCAGGATCTAACCCAGAAACTGTTAGAGCTCTGCTGTGTGCTCCCACAGGAAAAGCTGCATTTGGTATTGGAGGTGCCACACTTCACTCAATGTTTTCTTTACCTCTCAATCAATCCAACCATGCTTTTAAACAATTGGGTCCAGATTTGTTAAATACCTTGCGTTCAAGATTTATTGATCTTAAAATTCTTATAATTGACGAAATTTCTATGGTCGGTGAAAAAATGTTTTCATATTTGGATATGCGTCTAAAACAAATATTTTCACAGCCCGAGAGTCCTTTCGGTGGCATTTCTGTTGTCGTGTTTGGCGATCTAAGGAAGTTATGTCCAGTAGGAATCCGTTGAATATCCAACGATCGATATTCAAATCCTCATCAGGAGCGCATAATCCATACAGTGCGATAGTTGGCTCTAGTCTCTGGGATGGCTTCAAGTTTTTCGAACTTACAGAGATAATGCGACAGCGAGATGACCAACCTTTTGCAACCGCACTAAATAACAAGGCATCGGCCGTAATGACGTCAGAAGATATTCAATTGCTTAGAGACCGAATAGTTCACGGCAGTGAAGCACCAAGAGATGCGATCCACTTATTGTATAGCATTAGCGAGACAGATAAGTACAATAAGGAGAAGCTTTTTTCGATTATGACTGTAGAATATACTTCAATAGCTTTAGACTCCATCAAAGCCGATCATCTTAACCCAGAAATCAAAGCAAAATATCTGGACTCTGTTAAGAGTTTCTAAATTTCGAATACACATGGCTTGTGCACTTCATTGGTTCTCAAACCACGGCTAAATATATGATGAAAGTCAATGTAGATACATCCGATGGTCTTGTTAACGGAGCCACTGGTGTTTTAATGCAGATAGATCTCAGCTCTTTCAATGCCCCCGAACTTCTTTGGATACATTTTCTCGAGGAAAGCGTAAGAGTTAACGCACGGTCAAAGCGCAGCCATAGTAACGAATCTTCTTGGACCCCAATTCAGAAAACTACAAAATGTTTTCAATACCATCAAAACGAACAAGTTACTATTGACCGAAAACAGTTTCCGATTGTAGCTGCAGAAGCTATAACTCTTCATAAGAGTCAGGGAGCAACATACAGCAAAGTGTAGGGTAGTAGGGCCACCAGTGCGAACGGACTTTATATCGTTGGACCACTCATTCCTTCGAGACCCAAGCGGGACTGTCCTGTCGCGAAAGAGATGGAGAACTTGCGTTCCGCTAAGTTACTTCATACCCACTTCGATTGTTTACTCAATCCGTCCGAATTAAATATTTTCTTCCATAATACGGAAAGCTTGCACTGCCATTTTATCGATGTCTGTTCTGATCAGCTAATGCTCAAATCTTCTATTTTGTGCTTCGTTGAGGCTTCCACATACTCAAATGAAGCTTATAATATTCCTGGCTTTTCCACAGCAGTGCGGTTAGATTGCCAGTCCGTAGCCAGCTGAGCTAGACCGAAAAGAGGCATTCTAATATTCGTTAGGAATGAACTTTTGAATCATTGTAGTATTATTAAAAGTAATAGATATTATGCGGATTTCGGGAACTTAGCATCTCCAGTGTTCGAGTATGCTTTGTTTAAGTACAACTCTGTCGATTTTATTGTTATTTACAGAACCCGTATCCGTTGCGAAAGTTCGAAGCAGAACTAGAGGTCTTATTTCAACGGTATCCGTTTTTAGATAGAAATTCCGTAGTGTTAGGAGATTTTAATTTATGCCTTCGTTGCCTTTTAGGCTGCTGTAAGAAAATTTATAAATTCCTTTCAGAAAGGAATAGTAGGCCATATTTAGATTTGGCGAGGATTTGTTAGATTTTTAAGATTTGTTAGAGAGGCAGAAGATTAGATTTGTTTGGTAATCAGGCAATAGTGTAAATATTTAATATTTTGCATTATTTAGCCGTATTCTTAATTATATTAGTACTTTAATCTTTACTTTTTTTAAAATTTTTTTATTTTTATCTGTTTTATTATTTTGTTAATTAAGTTTGTATGAAATAGGTTTATTTCTATGTAAATAGGTATTCATTCATGTTAGTCTAGATATTTTATAAAGGATTGGAATCCCCTTTTTTATTTTTTGGGGAATATTTAGCTCGTAGGTCTCGTAGGTCCCCAAGATTATATTTTGGCTAGAGTGACCCCATTGAATCGTGATAGCCTCCCCGTGGTGTTCCCTGGGTACCAATTTAAAGTGTTAAGCGTCCGACTGATTTTCTGTCTCTCTCGCACGCACTCTTTGTCGTGTCGTTTAATATTAGCGGCGTCTGCGGCGGGTATAAATGTAGAGTTGCGGTGTCCGCAGCAACTCACAACGTTCCCCCTCGTTCCTTCTATAATGGTTAATTTGTTTCAAGAAAGGACCTCATTATATATTAGTTTCTCTTCATTGTTTTTATAACTTAAAATCCCCTTTCCTGTATCAACAAAAGCTCCGATTTTCTTTAATGGGTTAAATATTAGGAAATCCGCCTCCATTCCATTTATTTCGTAAAACACTTTTTTTGTATTAAAAATAGTTATATTATGGATAGATTTAACTATCGAATACCCATTTACTGTAGCAACTTTCTTATAAATTGATAATTCTTTTTTATTTTTGTAAATTCCCTTTTTTATATAACAGGAAGTTGCTCCCGTATCTATCAAAACTTTTAAATCTTTGTTTAGTTTTTTATTATTTTATCATTATTATTTTTCCGATAAAATCTATTATTATTATTACCCCTGTATTGATTGGTGTTCTGTCGGTTCTGGATTTTTATTGATTCGTCTACATCCATTGGTTCTGAAGCTTGATTTTGTTGTCTTTTGCCTAAGAAATAGGGTTGTCCCCATGACATTTTATTCCCTTGGAAATCGTTTTTTTGGTCGAATGGTGAACTATTTGTCCTTGGTTGCCATTGGTTGAATCTTAAAGTATTATTACTGAATAATACGCCACTGTATTGGTATTGGTACTGAATTGGTAGACAAATTGGGGGATTTAATGGTAATAAAATTTCCAAAATGTTGCCGTTTAGGCCTGTGATAAAAATGCTTAAGGCATTCTGTCTAATTTTGTTATTAGATTCTTTGGTATCTTTACTGCCTTTCCATGAATCATTATGGTCTTATTTTTAAAAAAAGGCATCTTTTTGTTATCCTCATTGTAGACCTCTACTATTGAAAGGTTCCCTTGTCGGAGAACGCTTAGTTCCTATTCTATTATATATATTGATCTCTTGTCACTGTAAACAAAATCAAGTCGTGAAAGTATGGCATCGAAATTTAATACTGTCCCGTGGTTGGTCAGTGCGTCATGTGCTGTTATTTTGTTTCTTAAAATTGTTAAGGCAATATAATATTGCTTACTTCCTTTCTTATATAGTTTCACTGCAGTTTCTGCAGCTTCCCTCTATCCTACGTATTGGTTTAATCCACCATTGAAAATTGGTAGGGATTTTATTACTTTTAATGTGGTGTCATCTTTGATTGTCTCATCTATTGTTTCTGCCTGATAATCTGAAACCTGATCGGATTTAGATTCTATTTGTTGTTTCAAATTTACTATTTGCTCCTGTACTTGTGAATTTGAAGTGCTATAAATTGTTTGACCAGATCTGCAGTGAGATCGGTCCTTGTCTGTGAATAAATCATTTTTAGTTTTCCAAACTCTAAAGTTAGTTGATCCACCTTGTATTTTGTTTATATGTTTGTTTTTATATTTTTGGATACCGCTGGGCTTAAACCTATTTCAACTTATATATTTAGTATTAGGGTCTTGCTTCTTGGTTTGGCTGACAAATCTTCGTACGGGTCTTCCTTGGTAAGATTCTTTGTTGTTTAATAGTCTTTCTAGGGGTCTTCCTTCTTTGTTTTAGCTGGTTTAGCTGTTTTTATTTCTTTGTGTTTTGTTTAAAGCTTTTCTTTTTTATATTTTTTAAGTGTCTTGATTCCTTTTTTTGTATTTATTTTTCCCGCACCCTAAGCTCCGGTTTGTTTTCTTTTTTTTTATTATTTCACTTTTTCTTGTCTAATATCTCACAGTCACTCCGCGTCTTTTTATTGAAGGATTTATTCCATTAATTAATTGTTCTTCGAGTTTCGGCACGACGCAACACTTTTATTATTCAGTGCTTTTTATACAACGTCGCCCCACGTTGGGCGCCAATTAAATAACTGCGGTAGCGGATTGCGTTTTTTAAAAGTTTATATTTAACTTTTAAGATATAAACAGATATAGACTTAAATTGAGGGTTACAAAGGATTCCGGACAAAGTGTTTGCGCGATCTTAGTTTTTAGCTCGACTTTTCGGTTTCGCTTCTGGATCAAGACTGAATTGAACTTTTTGATCTTTGCTTCGTCAATCCCTTTCGGGAATAATTTTTCTATAAACATGCCGAATTATTTCCCCATCCCGAATATTGGACTTCGTCATCCAAAGGTTGAGAACGATAAAATGCTCAAAGTGCAGAATCTGCAGAAAGCCGGGTGTGAGATTGTTTATCAGAAGCCGGGTGTGGGCAAAGATTGTTTTTCTATTGAGGCGATTGTCAAAGATTGGGATTGTGGCGGGAGCCCAAGATTGAGATTGTACATCTTAAAAATCAATTAGGCGGAAGCCAAATATTGAGCTTGTGGTTCATTTCAATGTTGAAAAACTGGACGAAAACAATTATAGCACATGGGAGGTTTTGATGAGAAGTGATCTCATTCAAAATGATTTGTGGCCAATCGTCAGTGGAAAACTTATGAAAGTTTTGTTGTTGCGATTAAGTCGGGAGATAATTTGCCGAGCTTGAGTATGCTTACAATAAAAATTTCTGAAGAATAGGCAGGAAGATATCATTAGCAAGGAAATTACAAGTAGCACTGAACTACACGTTAGTTATGACAACAACAGTTTTAAGAAAAGCTTTAAGGGCAAAAAGTGTTTTAAGTGCGGAAAGGAAGGGCATTTTAAATCAGAATGCCATGTTAAAAGTAAGCAGGAAGGAGCAGACAACAAGGGCGCAAACAGTAAAAGCGGGGAAAGATTGGGTACAATGCTTTGCGTAACCGAATATGCCAAAGTGGAACCAGAAAAATATGTACCAATCCTAAGTTTAGCTAAGCCGAATGACCAGATGTTAAATGCATGGTGCATAGACATTGGCGCAACGGCGCATCTACAGTGGCGAGCACATGTGGATATATTTTTATCACTTTTCACTTTAAGCGCCTGTAAAAGCTTTAAAAATGAATCAATCCTTGTGAAAAGACCTAGCTGATATATCTGATATCAAGACAAGGATCGCAGCAGAGTTTGATGTGGTTGACATCGGGCCTATGCAATACTTTTTAGGTATTGAGGTGAAACGTGAAGGCAGTACGGGTGCGATTTCAATCAGCCAACGGAAGTATATTAGAGAGTTACTCGAACAGTCCAGTACAGTATGAAAGATTGTCGACAGACGTCCACGCCGCTGGAAGCTGGTTACCAGGTGACATGCAACAAAGAGGACTGCCGCAAGGTCGACATCACATCGTTCCAAAAGCTAATTGGAGAGTTATCTTATCTTGCTGTTATGACTCGTCCAGACATTGCGCATTCGGTGAACAAATTAGCACAACGCAACAAGGATCCTCATTCCGAGCATGAAGCGGCAGCCAAGCACATCGTTCGATATTTGGCAAAAACTATCGACTGGGAGATATGCTACACAAAGCAAGGAAAGGCAATTGAGTGTTTTGTTGATGCAGATTGGGCAAGTGATATGACGAACCGAAAGTCATTCACTGGCTATGTATGCATGTTGGCAGGAGGAGCGATTTCTTGGGAGTCAAGAAAGCAATCGACGGTTGCCCTCAGTTCCACGGAGGCAGAGTACATAGCCTTATCATCTGCAGCAAAAGAGGCGATATACTTTCGCAGCCTACTGATTGACTTGAAGCTGATGTCCAAGGAGTCAGCTATTCAGATGTACGGCGACAACATTGGAGCACAGCATCTTGCTAGAAACCCCATGTTTCATGCACGTTCAAAGCACATCGACGTCAAGATACATCACATTCGAGAGGTTCTCAAGAGAGGTGAAGTCAACATTGCGTATCTGCCAACCGATGAGATGATAGCAGATGTCCTCACAAAGAACTTAGCCAAGGTTAAGCACCATAAATTTGTATTCGCATTTGGTTTAAAAGATCGTTTATTAGTGCTTGACATGTTATTGAATATTAGTTAAGTATATTTAAAGTTTGTAAACATGCGTTGTGTTGAGGAGGAGTGTTCAAAGTGACCGCCACGATAATTAGATATTGATCTGTAACAACACTGCGCATGTGCCCTGCTGCATATCGATGTTCTCATATCGATGTTCTTCTTTCGGCGTCTGTCTCTCTTGCGTATGTTACTCGGAAGCACATATAATTCTGTATACTGATATTCTGCTGTCTTACAAATAAAATAACTTTAACACTCTCTTTTTCATATGCAAATATCCACGAGCAACAAAGTTAAACTTTGCCGATTCATTGTAAAGGCTCTAGACATGGTAGCACCATTTATGATAATATATTTTTCAAATTCAGTTTATTTCATGAAAATATCTTATTTCGTTCAGAAGGTAATAATTTAGCAAGCTGAAGTTGCCACTGTGCGTCCCTACACATTTGGCAAATAATTTCAATTCAATTTACGAGCAACATGAACAAGCCCAGCGAGACCAGCGGCAGACTCAGCCAATTCGAAAGAGTACTGGGCATACAGATGTCCTTTTTACCAAAGTTTTGTATAGAGTTTGCGGAAGCATCCCCGCTAAATACTGTTGAGACGGGGCAAAGCCCTAAAAAGCATGCTACGATCGCAGACCACACATGCTCGCAGCCTGCTAATGCGGTTGCAAGGTATCAGCGCCTCAGGAGCAGCGGCTCAGACTAAAGCAGACACGTAAGTACTTATGCATGTGTTTAGCTGGAACCAGACTGATAATAGAGACATTTCAAAACGACAGCAGCACCAACTGTAGCCACAGGCAGAGTGAGTTTTATAGAGAGCGCGAGCAGCAGCCAGCAACGTCTTAACGAATTTTCGCGGCCTGCACGCGCCGACCAATGAGGTGGTTGCTTGCGACGCGAATCGCTGCAGCTCGCTGGCGGCAAACACTTGGCAAAGTTGCAGCGCACTTGTCATTGCAGTCAGAGTCAGCGTGTGTCGTACCAAATGTTGCCTGCAGTGTCGCTCTCACCGAACCCGTGCATACAGGTTTCTACATACTTACATATACACCATATGTACATAGATTTGTGATACATGTATGTCTCTGCCTCTGTCCGTCCTAGTCTTCGACTTTGTCTGTGCTGCTGTCGCTGTTTCTGCCTGTCTTGTATATTTCGCATATTTTGCTGGATATTTTGCGGAATCATGTAACCGGCCCCTCTGCTGCCCCCTGTCGTACACGCATCCGTGGTACCATGCAAGTATTTTCAAAATTTAAGCACTTGCGTGCGACATGTTCGCGTGAGTTTCCCGCACTCTACCTTTCTAGAGTACAACCGGGCAAGGGGGGCCTCTAACTCCCTGGAGGGCCTCACTCAAAATCTTAATTATAATAATTATACAAGCAATAATTAAAGCACTTAGGTACTATAGCCAAATCCGTCGGGGGTCTTTCTGAGATAGCGAGAAAAGAGAAAGAAAAAGAGGGAACTGAAAAATATTTAATTGAAATTTTAATAGAACCGTAAGCTGGGCACGTAGTCAGCAAAACGGTGAAGCGGAGAAACGGCTAAGAAAGGAGCTGCCGTCGCATTTTGTTTGTTTTCCTTTTGAATTTTTTTCTCTCCCTCTCCCATTTCCTTCAAGGCCGGTGAGCATCTGAATTTTTGACAAATTAATTACGTTGTTTGTTTGTTGGACTCTTTCTCTCCCACGGTCACTCCCTCTTTCCCGCATCGCTTGAATCTCCCATCTCGACTATCGTGCATTTAAATGTGCTTTTGATAGAGTTCTTTTACTCGAAATTGCGGTCAAAAAATACCTCATTGTCCCTCCCTCACCGCAAATGGTCCACACAGATGGCTCTGTCACACACATACTCCCTTATACACCCGCAAATTTTTCTATACTTTTTATTGCTTGAATGCTTTAGTCGCTTTAGTAGTAGTCTTCGTGGGATGTGAGGGCTAAGTAAATCTTTACTGATTCATTTGGGTGATTATACAACCTATGATTATAGCGACTACTGTGGTGGTTTATTTTATCCCCACTTTAGGGTTGTAGGGATCTCTCTAACACAGTGGTCCCAACCAAAGATGGAGCACCACCTGCAATTGCCGTTAAGGTCTTCGCTTGTAAAATTCTTATTTTGCTGAGATGCGTTTTCGCGGCACATTCCCAGGTTTGAACGGCGTGTGACCTATGGCCTTTATTATTGCCTTTGGTTCATGGGAGAAACTTTTAGTTTAGTTTTTAGTTTAAAATCCAATGAAACCTTTTAAGCTTATTTTGACCATTAACGACAGTGGCTTCGATGTGTAGTCCCCAAGTCAGGTGTCATTCGAAGTGGACTTTGAGGGCATTCGAAGTGGACTAATACAGCTCTTAACATAGGCACGCGGCAGGCGGAGCAAGGGTCTAATGAAGGGCTGCAAGCAGTGTGTCCATCTCCATCTATTTGTACTTCTTCATAAAATTGAACTCTATCATCAGTTTCAGCCTGTCCGCCTGCGGCAGGATCATGCTGCGGAAGTGATAGATGGCGGGTTTTGGGATTTTGCCCGAATCCGCTACAGCTACCGCTCCTCTCGAGGACCTCGAATGCGTAGAACGCATTGGGAGCCATGCCCCTGGCCTTGGCTACCGGGATCGTTTTGGGTGGGATCTCGATCTGGGGAAACACGTGCATTGGCCTCTGGACGGGGTTCACCTTGTAGCCCTCGAAACTGCTGAGCGTCTTGTGGACAAGCTCTGCGCGCTCCTTGACGGCCGCTAGGGTGGCGCTCTTCTCTTTTTGAAATAGATCGTAGGAGGGCTCGCCGGTCCTGGGTGGATTAACCAGAGCACTGACGGCCACCTGACCGGCGGTGGTGATGCAGAGGGCAGCCGTTCACCCATTCACCCGCCACGAATGCCGCACTCGCCGAGGAAACCCTTTGATGTGGAAGGGAAGCTGACCAGATATTGGCTGCAGTAGGGCTCACCCATCTCGTAGGCGACCTTCTTAAACGAGTAGAACTTGGAGTTCTTGTCGTAAACGTTGTCCTGGTACACCTCATCGGACAGCAGAATCAGCCCGTTATCATTGTTATCGCAGGTTAGCACTTGACCGGTGGGATTGCCCGGATTGATGACGACCAGAGCGCATGTATTGCACGACCTCTTGGCCTCATCGAAGGAGCGCTTCAGCTCCTCGCGGCTTAGACTCCAGCCGGAATCCTCCTCAAAATAGTAGTCCAGCTTGCCCATGCCCTACTCGGCTTGGTGGCAGAGCACGGTGGACGCTGGGAAATGATCACCATCACGACAAGTGGCTTGGCATGACAGTCACCGATAATGGCCCGAATCACATGGTCGTACGCTTTGGATTGAATGCTTTCCGCTTTTGTGTAAAAAGCGAATGTCACGGTTGATTATCTTTATCTTTATATTATATTTGTGGTGAAAATGGATAAGTGTAACCGTCCAGAAGGAATCGTTTCCGACCCTATAAAGTATATATATTCCTGATCAGCATCAATAGCCGAGTCGATTGAGCCCTGTCTGTCTAACCGTCTGTCCGTCCGTCCGACATTTTATATCTTATGTACTTATGTGATATTACAATGTTACAAGTATATTTTAAAACTTCGGCACCCACAAAGGACGAAAATCTGTGGCATCCACAATATTGAAGATACGAGAAAAGTAAAAACACACAATCATAAAGAATGACTAAATCTACCAGACTGCAGAGTCTGGATCAGATCAGATCTTTTGAACATCGGATCGACATGTTCAGACACGTTTTCTCCCGCTCTCCCGCACGCACACATTGTCGCTCAATGCAGCCATACGGATTACGAGGGTTGCTATTTATATTTCGGGAATGGGCAATACTAAAGCCAATACGTAAAATCTGGCAACGCCATAATAAACTTTGTCATTTTTTAGCATATATGTACGTACAACGTTTTTATGTACAATTGGTTTTTGTTGTGTTCACGATCAGTTAAAAAAATCAATTTAGCAAAAAAATGGAAATTTCGCGAGAGGGTTTTCGTTGGATTATTTTTCACAACTTTCGACGTGGATTATCCCAACACGAATGTGTTGATGAACTTAGTTCTTTATATGCCGAGAAAGCACCATCAAAAACGACAGTTTATCGCTGGTTTGCAGAGTTTAATAGTGGTCGTAGTTCAGTCGCTGACGAATTTCGTGAAGGTCGCCCAAAATCGGTTGATCTGCCACAAAACATCGATGGTGTGCGTGAACTGATAGTGCAAGATCGACATGTGACATATCGTGAGATAGAGGCATCCTTGCACATTAGTTCCACTTCAATACATTTCATTTTACATGAACACTTAGTTGTAAAAAGGGTTTGCTCTCGTTGGATACCCCATAACTTATCAATCGCTCAAAAAAAGGGCTCGCGTCGATTGGAGTAAGAAAATGCTTAAAAAGTTCGACCGAGGTGCTTCAAAAGATGTTCATAAAATGGTGACAGGTGATGAATCATGGATATATGCGTATGAGGAAACTAAACAGCAATCGACCGTGTGGGTGTTTCAAGATGAGCAAAATCCAACAAAAGTTGTTCGAGCACGAAGCACTTCGAAGCAAATGGTCGCCTGTTTCTTCGGGAGAATGGGTCATGTGGCCACTGTTCCGCTAGAGAAACGTAGGACTGTCAATTCTGAGTGGTACACGACCATTTGTTTGCCGGAGGTCTTCGGAGAAATTCGCAAAACCATCATGACAATGCGAGCTCGCACACATCTCGACAAACAGGTGAATTTTTAAGCAGTCAAAACGTCGAATTGATGACTCATCCTCCCTACAGTCCTGACTTGGCACCCAATGACTTCTTTTTATTCCCTAACATCAAAAAAAAACTGCGTGGTCAACGTTTTACGAGCGCCGAAGAAGCAGTTGAAGAGTTTAAAAACCATGCTTTGGAGGTGTCTCAAGAGGAGTGGAAAAACTGCTATGACCAATGGTTCAAGCGAATGCAAAACAATTGAAAAACAATAGAACCATTTTCATTTAAAAATTGTTGTTCTTATTTCCAATTCCCGAAATATAAATAGCAGCCCTCGTATGGACCCGATAAATGTAGAGTTGCGCAGCAGCAGCAGCAACTCATTGTATTGTATATACGATCTGTCGGGCAATTGCAGTATAGCAGTAAGACGAACAATAGTCTAAGACCTCGATGCTGCCCTAGAAGATCTAATTCCTCTGAGCAATCGTTCCGAGCTCCTTTAGCGCGTCTTCACATCCTGCCGTGCGCCAGGAGCTTTAAAGTGCATGCAACCCAAATGAAGTCCGTCTGCGATTCACTCGGAAACAGGGAGTAGTTAATGGCATCAAGACACTGAGGGGTACGCTTGATGATTATTTGATGAAGTCGGTGTATTTTATGCTCAGCTCGACAATGGACACTCCTTAAAGTGCGTCACAAGTGACCCTGCTCGGCACAACTTATGGTACTACCGCACTTGCTCAGTGCTACAACGTGGTTGAACGCCGAGCCCTTGTGCGACTGGAAACATGTCCCGCTCCGTGCTTGTGGTGGCTATCGATACATTGAGAAGTTTTGGGAAATCTTCCAGCACCAGTAGAGCTGGATCTTTTGAGTCGATGTACCGAAAATTCTAACGAATGGGAGTATTACTCTTGGAGTACCTGGTATAAAAATGACTGGTCAATTATAGCTTTTGCCATATTTAAATGCGCGTTTGATTGTCTGTGACGTTCCTGCTTCAAAATTCAACTCCTGAATGATTTATGTACTCAAAGGTCGGCGACTGCCACTCGTTAAAGGTCTGTTTACTTCAGGAAAAGGAAAAACTTCACCCATATTTATGCGTAAATAATATATGTTTGCTTTATTAAATTTCATTCCATTAAAATGCTACCACTTAATGTGTATGTGTGTGTGTGTGTGTGTATGTGTATGTTGTGGGTGAAGGGGTAAGGAGGCCCTAGAGGTTTTTTTGATTCTATGCTTTTTTCTCTGATACTTGAACCTTTTAAGGTATTTTTGTTCTCTTTCCTCTAAATCACTTTTCAACTAATTTTTACTACAATAAAATATGAAAATATGAAAGAACAGAGCATTTATTAAAAACGGCAACAGTTCCAAAATTAAGGCGTTTTCTCAATTTTTAGTAAGCCTCAAACATATCGAGATTATAGTCTGGCTTGACTACGCATTATTCAAACACGCTTTTCGCCTAAAAGTAATCACTTTTATTCGCTGCCTGTATTGGAATAGATTACAGGAGCTATTTTGATATCCTTTTATAAAATTCTATCATAGACGAGACGATGTTTTTCGGGCTTAACTGCCTTAAAACGGGAAACTAGCTTATTTAACGAGTATGCATATTTTCAATAAGGCCTTCCTCCTTTCCCCAAGCTATGTAAGAACAGCAAAATAACATAAAATTATTCATAAAGAATATTTATGTATATGCCGTGAAGTTTTGCAGGTGATCTTAATTATGCTTGCTTTTCCCTTTCGGCCATTACACTGCTCGCGCATCGCTCTTGATATGTTAATTAACTACACAGCCCCACCTCTGAGCTCTGACCTCGCCCTGACCTTCCCGTCTAATCATCTTCTCCTGGCCTATCCCAATCGTGGCATTCTTCTCGCTACTCTTGTATGTATTTGCCTATGAAATTTCTATTTCTGGTCGCAACCTTTGCTTCTGTCTCTGTGTGTGCGTAAGCTCGTAACTCGGATAAGTCTTTAGGATGTGTTCACACTACTTATGGATTTTCACTTTTTTCCCACGCGAAATAACGTACTATATTTTCTTTTCTTATATTTTAGTTTTATTTTATTTCGGGTTATTGTTCTGTTTGAATATTTATTGTTTGTTTTCTTAACGGTGTGATGGTAAGATGTTTGCTTCAGACCGATAAATACATAATTTTTCGTCGAGAATAATTTCTTCGACTAAAACTCCGATTGAAGCGAATACTCTGAAGCGAGTATTGCTCAAAATACAATATACAATGGTTTTACCGCTTCAATACCGATTCAACGATTCATAATCGATTTTGGTGCTAAAATTGTTGGGAGACGGTAGACAAATACCAGATACACCAATGTCAATGCGTTTCGCAACAATTTCAGTTTAAATGGTTTCAGAAAATGGAAGGAAGTATAAAATTAGCAAATCAATATCGCTATTTAAGTTGGTTAAGGTTATTTCTTGTTTGGTTTGTCGTCGAAGAATGTTATGCAATGCTTCGAGCGATGATGATGGAATCGGATCTTACTTATGTTAACCATTTTTAGCACGAACACGTTATAAAAAACGATTACTGATGATTATTTGAACCTAGTTAGAGTTTAAAGTTACGCGTCGTTGATGGCAACGGTGGCTGGCAGTACCATGCAGGAACTATTTAACAACGAGCCTGCTAAATCGTTCTTGATATTGCTCGCCTCCCAGAATTTCTTAAATCTTGAAAAATCTTTATTTATTTTCAAAGCGATTTATTAATCCGAAGCAAAATCTTGATGTATAATTAATAACTGCCTATTCCTTTTAGTGATATGTTTTCAGTGTTGTTTCGTTCGCCTTGCTATTGACTTCTAAAATTTATCTTTTCTCTGGATAATAAAATACATATGTACTCGTATCTTTAAAATTCTGTATAACACCATTTTTAATGCAAATTTAGTTTTTTGTTCAATTTTGAAACCTATTTGTATGGTTTGCGTGCAGTAGGGAGAAGGGAGCGTTCGCCATATGTTTGCGTAAGTGTTGTGCGTGGAAAGGCGAGTTTTCGACCAAATTATTCAAGATTCTTGTTCATTTCATTGAAAAAAATTAAATTTTGGATATCACTTTTTGATTTCTAACAGCTCTTAGAGTGTGTGTGTGTGTGTGTGTGTGTGTGTGTGTGTGTATGTGCATGTGTCTACAGAATTTGGTGATATTTCCTATTTTTACAAAAAAAATTCTTTGCTCACATATAGTTACATATTTTTGTAGAATTTTTACTTTCATTTTTTACCTTCCTATAACATTTATGGTTTCTTGTTTTTATATATCTACCACCACAAAAAGTTCTCTGACAATTATTTCTAAATCCTTTGATTCTCTGGTTCTCCTCTTTCAGACACATGTACAAGAATATGGAGTATTCGTGATTTTGTGAGTATAAAACACAAAAAACCATCCGAAAGCGGCGACTACAATATTATAGTTCTATATTTATGTTACGACCCATGGCTGAAAATAAGGCTGGATATGAGGACTTGACCCACGAAAAAGCTGTGGAATCGTACTCGAAAAATATTTAATGATGCCTTTTTGCTCAATCGGCTTAAATCGGTTCATTCAATCTGAAATACATCTGCCTAAATCGGTCTTGGCTGGATCTTGAAAATGCTGCTTTAAAAATTAATATTTTTAAAATCTATATGTGATTGAAAACCTTTACAGTAAGCACGAAACACTGAAATAGTTTTTATTATGGGTATGCACCCGGACTTAGGTGGTTGCAAGTAGTTTAAATATTACAAATTTCAATCGTGCTTGAAACAGTAGAAAATTGAAGCTAGTGTTTCCTAATCGACCCAATACCCATCTCATTTCCAGCCCTCATCAGCCCTTCATTATTTATTCTTGCTCTCCCTCCGCACCTGAACCACTCCGACGCTCTCACTTTGAGGTCGGGGCTTAAGGCATTGGAAAATGATTCTGCTCAAAGTCTTTGTGTCGCTCTGCTAGCGTCCTCTTGCTGACCATCGTCTCAAGTCTCCGATCAGTAATGGCTACAAAGGGAAGCCGAGACTGCTTGTGACTGTTGGCGCCGCTTGTGCCGACACCACTGGATAGCACCGAGTTGCCGCCGATTCCATCGACGACGCGGTGATATGCAAAGGAGTTGAGCGGCGATGCTGCAGCTTCCGCTACACCTTCACCAGTGCCCTTGGCTCCATCGCCTATTTTATTGGAGGTGTCGTGGTGTGGCAGACTGCTGCTCTGTCCACGACCCGCCACATTGGCCACGAACTGTGTGCTTCGGCTGCGGCTTCTCGGAGCTCCCAGGAAACTGCTTGCTATGGCTGGATACGAGGGCAATTTAAACAGGGCGGGCTTGGGAGTAGTCACAGCTGATTGCGGAGTGAAGGAAGGCCGAGGGCGAGGTGCTTTGTTGGCCATTTCCTTCTGCCAGAAGTCAACGGATGCGGTTAGACGCGTCTTCTGCCGATTTCCATCGATGTGCACATACCCGTCGTCGTCAGGCAGTTGATTGCTGGGAAGCTCTGCTAACGTGGCTGATGTTTCTTCTGTGACTGATGTAGGCGCTGTAATCGTGGTTGTTTCTTGGGATTCTGTGGCAATGAAGCCGTTGCGCTGCTCGGCAAACAAGTCCTCGAAATGGTGCTGCTGATGGTAGCGTCGCCGCTTCTGCTTCAAATATTCATCGTCCAGACGCACCGGTGTTGTGACAGGTGTTCCAGCCTTCGACACGGATCCGCTCCAAACGGAGTTACCGGAGGGGTTCGATGGTGGTGGTAGGGTGCCCTCGAGCAGGTTGAGCAACTGTTTGTTGCGCCGATTGTACTTCTTGATATACGGCGGCAGGTTGGCCTCCTCGCCTTGCTCTTCCTGGGCCTCTTCCAGCTCGGCTGCAGTCTCGTAGTCATCCTCGTAGTCGCCATACAGCTGTGGATGCTGCTGAGACTTGCGTTGCTCATCGTACAGCTGGAACTGGACCCGTGCCAGATGCGGCCACTTGGCGTAGTAGCGTTCGAGGTGCTCAAGTTCGGTGATCTGGTGTCCTAGCTGCTGGGTGGGTGGTGGCAGTGGTGGAGTAGGCAAGGAACTGCTCGGAGAACCTTCCACCGAACCTGCCCATGACGCTGCTGGTGCCTTGCGCTGGTAGGGACTGCTCAGCCTCTGACGCAGTTGACCCGGTTTCTGGTAGGAGTGCTGGTGGTGGTTTTGCCTGTTTTGGTTGTTTTGGTTGTTGTGGTTGTTGTGATGGTGGTGCTGGTACTGGTGCTGATGATGATGGTGTTGATGATGTCCTTTAACACTTTGGTAATGCTGGTGCTTTTGCTGATACGGATGCTGCTCGCCCTGGCCACCTTTGATGCCATTGCGGAGAACGGGACTTATACGACGGTACCAGTTGTCATTGTCGTGGGCTATTAGGCGCTCCATCTCTGTGGTCTGCTGTTGCTCCTGGTCTTGCTCCATGCCGAGTCGGGGGTGGTCGTAGTAGTGTACGCGTCCCTCATAGAAGGGTTTATCAGTGGACAGAGATGAGCGGGGCCGCATACCTAAGGCGAATATGGGAGCTGAGAGGGATCGCTCCCGCTCTCGCACTTGTTCGTGGAGCAGCTTCTGGACATGACGGGGTGCGAGACTCGGGGGTGGTGGTTGTTTTACTGTTCCTGGTTCTGGCTGGTGATGCCGTTTTAGGTAATCCTTGTATCGCTTTTTGTGGCTCTTGTGGCCAGTCTTCTGATGGCTGCGCCGCAAAGCCTTGAATCGCTCAAAAGCAGAGGAAGGTGTCGAAGAGGTTGGCGTTATGGTTGTGGTCGGAACCGTCTCTGTGAATGGAGAAAAACAAGAAAACTATTAGTCCCGGCATGCTGCAGATTTCTTTATATTAAGGAATGGTACAATGTCTTGTTGTACTCTCCGAAGCACATACATAGGGGTCAAAATTCAGACCAGAAGTTTCAAACATTCCCAAAATAGATACTGCCTACATAAATAGATACATACATATGTACAAATGTACAAAAATTTACAAATGTTTTATAATATCTTGGTATGTTTTTCAAGAAAAATCTTATTCAACGAAGTAAACCATTAAATTAGCTAAAGAAACACCAAAAACCTTTTTTTCAAAAGCATATTCAAGTCAGTGAAAAAGTATTCACCTTTATAATAGTTGTCCGAAAAACTTCAATATATGTTTTAGCAGGACTTTGAGGTAAACATTTCATAAGGAATCATCTCTCATGTAGGATATATGTTTGTAATAGTAAAGGAAATCAGCCTATAAAAATACCAAAATATTTCGTGTCGTTCAATATTAGAGGCGTCTGCCGGAGGAGAGCCATACTGACTTCGTATCGGGTATAACTATAGAGTTGCGGTTCCCCCTCGGTTTTAAATAATTCCTTTTACATTACATATTTGTGAACAAAATTTTAGTTTTTGGAAGCCGAATCGTAGTCTTCTGATTCTTCGGGGTGATCCGATAGTAGATTTTGGGCTTCCTTGTCAAAGAAAATGGCCGTGCTGTTTTTACTTATTGACCTTTTGTATAAGTATTACTGGATCTGAAGAATCTAAAAAACTAGTTCATCAGAACCTCCATCGAACTTAGTCGCGAATTTTTTCGAGTATGTTGAATCCGAAAATTGCGTAAATTGTTGTTGTTTACTCCCAAGGCTTCTTCCAACATCATTCTAGTCGGAAGTGGTGTACTTTCTATTATATCATTATATCGGCTCCATGATTGCATATTTTGTGTACAGAGCAGAGCATGTAAAACCATCGATATTCTTGTTTAAGAATACGGTTTCCAATGCGTATTCGCGAAAGCTGTCGGGTTTTATTGAATACAACCGAGACAATACAACGCAAAGTGATCCCAAGTCTTTTTAACCGTTCACACGGTTCAACATATTTTTATGAATTTTTTTTTTTTTTTTGAAAGCGACGTATAAAACATATTACATAAATTTAATAAATCATCAGCTCACATACTAACTGAGTTCCCGGTATAAAATAAAGCCGCGGCCGTAGCCGCGACTTCTTTCCTATTTAGGAAAAAAAGCAAAAGGAAACTGCAAAAAAATGTTGCGGAAACTTTTTGCCCAAACTAATTAGGAAAGTACCGAACCCAAAACTCCTCCTTTGCAGCCCGTCTCAAGCATTCTCAGTCCTTTTAAAGAGACTTCCCGGCCAACAGTCTTATCCCCCTCTCTATGGGGATGCATTGCTGATTTTCTTTATACTTGTATTTAAATTTAAGTAAAAACAGGTAACATCAGGTACTACATGAAATTTACATTTATCTTTTTTTTTATATGCCTAACATATTTGAAACCTTATTTTGGTAGATGTCTGTCACAATTTAAAAGTTTCAACTGGTTTGCTTTTTTGTTGTTTGTCCAAATTTTTCGACTTACCCTGAAACGGCTGCAATGCAGATTCCATATAAGTTTCCGATTGGCTTCTTTTCAACTCCAGACTTCCAAGACTGTCCTGCTGTGGTTCCAGAGGGGGGGGCTGCTCCGAGGTCTGATCGTCAGCGAAACTTGATTCGGGATGCTGTTGCTTTCCATTTTCTGGCAGACCAAAGGAGCTACTTAAATAACTGGCCCGTAATGGGACCTGAGTCGGGTCCATCATCAATCCCTTTTCTGCTGGTTGCTTCTGATGCTTACCACCGTTGTCGAAGTAGTGCAGCTCCCCAACAGGGGAACCAAGGATGTCGTCGTCATCAGCACTCGTCTTAACATTTTCCCTTGCATTGTCAAGCTCCTCGAACTTTTCAAAATATTTAGCCATGATATCTGGCCTATACATGCGGAAAAATCCACGCTTTTCTTTGCGACCAATCATTGCTATGGTCGGTGACATTGTGGCTTCACAGTCCTTACCAGTCTCCCTGCCGGCTGTGGGTGTTATTTTTGTGGAAGTTGTTGGTACTGGTGGGGGTTTTTGGGATGATTCGTCAATGTCAATTGAAAACTGGATGCCTTCGTCCTCCAGTATTTTATCATTATCAAAATTGTTTTCAATGTCGCCGATTGCTTCCTCATCCTCTCTCACTATCTTGACTATCTCTTTCCCTTTTTTGTTGTCTCGATTATGTTTTTCCTGCTCTTTATCCAGCTCCGGTTCCAATGTTAATTGGCCCGGTGGTTTATTAAATTTTCGTTCATTTAATATTTCTATAGAATCAAACAGCTGTTCCTCTCGGCCTCTCCTCTCCCCCATCTCACCACCTTGCCACTTGGCCCTGTCTGGACCGTGAGCCTGCTCCTGGCGGTCCTGCGGCTTGGGGTCCTGTTCTTCGTGTTGCTTCTTCGGCTGTTGATTTTCCTGTTCATGCATTTTCTTAAATCTTGTATACCTTAAACTTTTCCTGTCAAAGTTAGCGTTGTCCTGGCTCGACTCAGTCACTGCCTCCTTGGCGAAAACAAATTTTACTGCACTTTCTGTCCCGGCCACGGCTTCCTTTGCTGCCCCTTCATTTTCATCGGGTAATCTTTTCGGCGGCTGGCTCTCCTTATTGTTCACCAATTTGTAGATGTAGTTACCTTTATTTTGCTTCTGTTCCGCAAACTTCTTCTTGCTGTTACCATTCTGGTACTTTATGAACATTTCTTTTGCGTCTAGGTAAGCAGTACAGTTTTTCGTAGTGGGCCATTGCGATTCAAGTATCTGCAAATATATGACAATTACATATTACATAGATAAAAATGCTGGAAACAAACGCAAAAAGATGGAAGCGAGCACACGTGCAGTTAACAATACAATTACGTATAGTTTTATTTCCTTTGACCATATCTACATATCTCTATGTCTTGCTGCCACTCCCTCAAGTGTCTGCAAACCGTGATGTTTAGCCTAATGATTAGGAGGGTCGTGCGCTATAATTATCATCTCCGGTGCTCCATTCATTTGTTTAATCTCTTTTGTATTTTGTCTTCCCCTTTTCCTTTTGTCTGATGAACAGCATACGAGTAGTTTGAATTAAAAAGGCGAAGCGAAACTTTAAGCTATTCATTTTCTTAATGCGCTACTTTTTATGTATTGTGGCCTTCATTCGTATTAATTCTGTGAAGCATAACAGACTGAAGAATGTAGACTTACTGTTCGTCATATTTATATCTAATGTATCAACTTTGGGTCTCTGAAGTGAGCTTCCTTACTGCCTGTGTCTAAATATTGGGCTCAAAAATGGTTTGAAGTGAATGGCGCTGGTATCGACTCATTTTTTCTCAAGTGAATTTTAATGCAGATATTCAGCATTGTGGCCGTAGCCCTCTTCCTCTTCGCCGCCTAGTTAGAATAGTAATTTGACTTGGCCGACATTTTGCGACATTTCAATGGACTGGTACACTGGTACAACAGAACTGACCTCATTCGCAACGGACTTGGCTCGGGCCTCAGGCACTCTATGTGTATGTACTTACAAGTAGGTATGTACTATATTTATATTTACACACGGGTATGTATGGGTGTGTATACTTACTATATCGGCTGCCTCGGATGCATCATTCTCCTCGTCCTCGTTCTGGTCCTCATACCATAGGGGTGAACCATCCACATCGCTCCACACAGCCTCGATCGCATCTTCAGCATCTCTGGCTTCATCATCGTCGCCAGCGGTTGCATCAGTGGCGGCTGGGGAAGCTAGGGCGGCTGGGGCATAATGCAGCTGGGAGTCGGTAACTTCAATGTCGCCATCGTGCTGGTCAAATATGTCCTCCGGTATGGAGGCCTCTTCTTGAAAATTGAAATCTGCAAAAGCAAGAAAAATAAGCAAGAATTGAGTACGGTATAGAAAAAAGCAAAAGAAAGAGACAGAAAGTACCCCATTGGAATTGTTCAGGTGGTTTGCAGGAAAACGGGCCTCCGTACACACGAATGCCCCACAATAAAATAACATAGAAAAGGTCAGAGCAGTGGGCATGGACTAGTGGTGGCCCTGCTCAAGTACATTTCGAACAAAAAATATGTGTGAGCGTGTGTGTTCTTTTTCCTTTAAATAAAGGTAAGCTGGTTGAATTGACTTCCACTTTGGGTCTCTTTCAATGCGAATATATCTATTCGTATGTGATAGCACATATGCATACATACACCTATTCATATATAGATACTATACATATGTACATATGTATCTGGAAGGTATGTGAGTATGCATGCAGATACCATGCATGACCTCAGGAAAATAGGTTTCACTCATAGTTGAATAGAGAAGATTTTCTTTCCGGCCCCTGCCATTGCCCCTGGCCCTGCCCACCACTTCACCGCATACACGCACAGGTATCTTTTATGCTCTGTCATTGACTGAATTGCCATTTGGGCAGCTTGAGAAACGGCGCGATGCAAAAGAGGTGGCCGCACGTGGGAGTGCTGTTGACATACACGCAAGCCGGCGATGTGGTAAGCCGCCGTACAACATGTTTTAGGTCTGGAAATACCAATCAGTATACCTCCCATACTATATACCCATAAGTACATCCTTATTTTTTACAGATACGTAGTTTTATCCGGTAAATTAATACATTTTCATTAAGACTGGCAAAATTTTTTGCGCAGACTTCTTATTAAATTATTTTGTCTAAAATTAGGCGAACAATTAGGAGCGACATTACACCACCCTTTTAGACAGGCTAAAATTGCCTCTCCAATTTCAAAATGTAGCATTTTCTGGCCATATAATTCTGATAACTTTTTCTTGTACGGTCGTTACTGTTATATGTATATAGTTTAATAATAAACGAAATATGTATTCTCAGAAAAAAACTGAAACTATGTAAGATATGAAAATGTCCGTCTATTATATGCCGTCGGCCAGTTGTCAGTTAAAAATGGTTATCACTAGACGAAATGAACCCTTCAAAAAGTTTAAAAGGTACAGGACTGAAATTCATTTTAATATGTACAAATCGTTAATATCAAATGTAAGAAAGCTAATCAACCCTGCGAAGACCGCCCTCTACTCGTACACGTCAAAGTTTAACAACGCTGTATACCTCAAGGAAAAATGGCAAATAATTAAAAATATTGGAATAGAGAAATTAACAATAAACTACTCTAAATTTGACATGAACGTTAATGAAGTAATTACAAATTTTGTGAAATTAGTTGTACCAGGCTTTCCCCCAGCACTGAACTTGAAATCGTAGCTTTAGTTTCTGTTGTGTTAGACCTTGTGACGTCCTATAAATCCCTTCTTAAGATTAAATCGAATCCAATTGGCCTTGAATTCCTAAGAATAATTCTCCCCCGAACTATAGCGCAAGCTACCCACATTTTCAACATAACCATTACTATGCCAATGCTGCCTGAAAAGTAGAACTAGGTCAAAAGCAAACTCCCAAGATTACAGAACAATATCCATTCTACTGACCCTATCAAAGCGCTTTCCCACAGTGCATACATTTGAACTTTGGCTTTGACTCACTTGACCATGGTATCCTCAGTGCAAGGATTTGCAGATAATATAATTTCTCTGACTCAGCAGTACCGTTGCTATCGTCTAAGTTCCTAAATAGGAGTCAGGCTGTTGTCGCTGAAGCTAAAATGTCGGACCAGTACTTGGTTCGTTATTGTTCTTTATTTATGTAATTGACCTGCTGGTGTATCAATGTTAGCAATCGAGAAGATTAGTGCATGGGCAGCCAACAATCGTCTATGCCTAGATCCAACCATGGCAAAATGTTTGATTATCTATGCGTGGAACTTTCAAATACTCCCATGAGCTACGTAGAGAAGGTTTGATGATCACGTAAGTAAAGACTGGGAAAACGTATTGGATCTTAAGATCACTCAACATTACCAAACGAACTATACCATTGAACATTCGTATGCGGATAGCAAAAGCATACC
Source organism: Drosophila pseudoobscura (assembly GCF_009870125.1). Taxonomy (NCBI): domain Eukaryota; kingdom Metazoa; phylum Arthropoda; class Insecta; order Diptera; family Drosophilidae; genus Drosophila; species Drosophila pseudoobscura. The sequence continues at coordinate 37,268,748 of NC_046683.1, read as the reverse complement.
TTGTACCTGTACTCACTTATGGGATTGAGATATTTGGTAGCTGTGGCTACCCAAACAGGCAAAAGCTAAGCGTGTGCTTTTATAATATAGGTAGATATCTGTTCGGATTAAGGCTAAATGATCGAATCTTAGCATTCTCATTCAAAATATACGAAACGAATCTTTTCAAATGGATTGACTATAAGATGCTAGAGTACTACATTAGATACTATTCACCAAACAACCCGAATAAATGCACCAAAATCTTGGATTTACTAATTCCGACAGAACAAATAATATTATCATTCGGCATAAAACTCACAATTCCGCGAGGCATTTCTTCGTCAATGCCATTCGCAAATAGAATAGCATCACATGATAAAGAGAAATAACCTTTCACAGTTCAAAAAGCAGTTAAGGGCACACCTTAAATTAGAATAAGAAAAATTAACTTCTTAAAACTAAATTAACATAGAAAAAAAATAATAGGCAAAATGGCCTAAAATTAATTAAATTAAGTTCGTTCCTAAATGAAATTTTACCGTTAAAAACTGTTGTCTATACGAAATTTTGGTATTGAAAAAAACGGTCGTTTTCCAGTATTGAAATTAAACCGTAAAATGCGGCATTAAAATATGTAGTAAGAAGGCTGCGCCTTAGCCGTTTATCCATAGATGTAACAATACCTTTAACGACGCCCCATTAATGTATTTTTACGGAAAAATTATTAAAGCAGAAGAAAGTAATTGTTTTCGAGTTTTTAAAGCCAAATTATTTTTTAATAATATACCACAAAAAATTTACAATTTTGAATTTAAAAGCATAATATTTTCCAGACGGTTAGCTGAAGCTAAAAACTGTCCGATTTTTAGCTTCTTTTTATAATTACAAAGTTCCATACAACCAAATGTAAGATTAAGTATCTGATGCTATGTGAAAAAAAGAAGCACAACCTTTGGAAAAAATAGCACAAAACACACAACGCCTAAATTGGTAAACAATCCTTGACCACACCCGGGTTCTGATAAACGATGTCTGCAGATTCTGCACGTTGAGTATTTCACAATTTTTAATCCTTTGGATGACGAAATCCAATAATTGGGATAATGAATTCCAATCGCATTTTTATGGAAAAATTTTTCTACAAAGCAAACAAACGCGATTCAGAAATTCATAAGTTCAGTGTTGATCCAGAAATGAAACTTTGAAGTTGAACTAAAACCTTAGATCGCGTAAACCTCAACTTTAAGTCTTAATCTGTGCAGCAAAAATTAAATAATAATTTAAACGAGGTGGAACGTTGTGAGTTGCTGCGGACACCGCAACTCTACGGTTATACCCGATACTAAGTCAGTATGGCTCTCATCCGGCAGACGCCGCTAATATTTAACGACACGACAAAGAGTGCGTGCGAGAGAGACAGAAAATCAGTCTGAGCGTGACGTCGGGCGCTGCGTAGCCACTGCAAATTGATTTGTTCCTTTTGGCTATAAAAATGATCTGATCTGATCCAGATTCAGCAATCTGATAGATATGGTCATTATCTATGACTCTGCGTTTTTAGTTTTCTCAAATCTGCAATATTGTGGATGCAACAGATTTTCGTCCTTTGTGGGGGCGGAAGGGGGTGGGGTGAAATTCTGAGATATACGTTTTATAGTGACATCTTAAAGGAGTGTGTGTACCAAATTTGGTTACTCTAGCCTTAATAGTCTCTGAGATTTGTGGTTGCCTCAGATTTTCGTCCTTTGCGGGGGCGGAAGGGGGTGTGGCGAAATTTGGACAGGAAACGGTCAAGGTCCGATATCACAGGAGTGTGGATACCAAATTTGGTTGCTCTGGCTTTTATAGGTTCTGAGATCCTTGAACTCATATTTTGCAATTGGCAAAACCGACCATGAAACCTGTGTGTTAGAGTGAGACAGAGCGAGAAAGAGTGAAATTGTTTTCGTGATTCTGGCTGTAATAATTATACGATCTGGTTCAGATTTTGCACTCTAGAAGATATAGGCATCTTCTACGATTCTGCGTTTTTAGTTTTTTCGTATCGTTGAAATTGTGGATGCCACAGATTTTCGCCCTTTGTGGGGGCGGAAGTGGGCGGGGCAAAGTTTTGAAATATTTTTGGAGCAGTGACATATCACAGAAGTCTGGATCCAAAACATCGTTGCTCTAGCTCTTATAGTCTTTGCGCATTAGGCGCTGAAGGGGACGGACAGACGGACAGACGGACAGACGGACGGACGGACAGACGGACAGACAGACATGGCTCAATCGACTCGGCTATTGATGCTGATCAAGAATATATATACTTTATGGGGTCGGAAACGATTCCTTCTGGACGTTACACACATCCACTTTCACCACAAATCTAATATACCCCAATACTTATTTTGAGTATCGGGTATAAAAATGCAATCCGATACCGCAGTTATTTATTTTGCGTGTGTGTGTGCTGGCGCGCGTAAGTTTGTTAGTGTGCTTGTGTCTATTGAACTTGGGTTAATTTAATCACAGTACAAATAGTATAATAATATAATAGTATATAAAAATATTTTGGTCCCAGGTCAAAAACAACAAAATAAAGAAGAATAAGCGTGATAACGGAAATTTCCGCATTATACCGTTAAATACCGCTGGGTACCTTACCAAATACCATTTTACCGTGTAAAACTGTTACAAATACACAATTTTTTGTTATTTTTTGAAAAAAAACTGTCGAATTCCATAGAAAGTAAGAACGACACTGAGCCATAAATGCCGAACGATACATAATTGTAAAATTCAATTTTAGGAGGTTTGGGCAAACAGCCTACCCTTAGCCGTTTATCTATAGATTTGTATAAACGGTACCTTATACGACGACTAGTAAATGACCCTATACAAATAAAGTTTACAACCACAATACATTTTTTTCTACTTTTCTAGAGATTTTAAAGTCAAAATACCGCAAAAAAATCAATTTTGCATTTGAAATTAATATTGACCAGAAGTAGAATGTGGAATGAAGCTACAAAATGGTCAGGTCCAATTACATACAACCAGATGTAAGATATTTAACTTATGTGAAAAAGATGCCTTACTTCTAAAAACAACGTAGAACTTCTGAAAATTAAAAACAAAACCTATAATAAATTATTCAAGAAAAATTCGCTTTGGTTCGTGGAGTAAATGTGATGTTGCATAGTGTTATCAATTGATTTAAGTTTTTGCAACAAGCAGTGTTATCGGAGGGAATGGATCTGATAAATCCCGAACCCCCAAATCTTATTTGGTTGGAGTTCCAGAAAATTATATTTCAAGAAGTAGGTACGTTTATACGTGCAAGCCTAGAAAATCCCAACTGAGAGGCAGGACTGAAGTGACAATTTACTCAAGTGCTCATAATTTACTAGAAAAGATAAACTTACAGAGGCTACTGAGCGGAAGTCATAGAAGATCTTGCAACGCCTTGACGATGAAGTATAAAAAATCCCAGGACTTTCTCCTGGTCAAAGGTTAAAAAGAAGTTCACCAAGCCATAATTTAATTTGACTGCCTTCCTATTTGTAAAATATCAGAAGAAGTGCGCGGTTAAAAAATATAAAAGATAAACAATAAAAGTTTAACAAAAGTTAGTTTATTAAAACATGTTAAGGAGTTGGCTGAACTTGAAGCAATGTGTACGCCTAAAGTGATAAGAGTTTGGAAATTGTCGAAGATTCGTTCGGAAAAAGTCAAAATTATTACTTCAGCTAAGAGCAGACACGCAACATGCCGTGGTTCGATGCACTAAAAGCGAAAAAGTAACTTTGAATGGCGATTAAAAGAATGTGTTGTAACTTCCCAACTAAAGTGTACACAAATTGTTGCCAAATTCCACAACTCGTAATACTCGCGAATTACCTAAAAGCAGCACTATCTGACCCCAACAAATATTAACTTTGCTCTGACGCCAGTTGTGTACAAATAGTCTGATTAGAAATCTCTCTGAAGTCGATTGTGGGAGGGTTTGAAGAGCGTTACCTCTGCTCCAGAAGTAATTGACTGCTGACGCTCTCTTCCGACGCAAACTCAAGCCCTACGCTGAGGTACTTTTCCTAGGCCGTTTGCCGACGACTTGCTGCTCCTCTGCACTGCTCTCTCCAGATTTACGCTGCTGACGTGTGCACTCACTTTTCCAACGTCTCCTTTGCCGACAGCCCATGCACTTCCCCAATCACCTTCTTATTTGACATTTAGCTCTCCCAGTCAGCTTCCCAAATAGATTTTAAGACCAGCTACGGCCGCGACTCTACATTTAATAAATAACATTTATACCCGACAATCAGCTAGTATGGCTGCCCTCCGCCAGAGGGGTACACAGAACGACGAAGAGTGTACGGGAGAGAGACGGAGAGAAAATAAGTAAGCGTGTGGTCTGCGTTGCGTAACCACTGCAAATTGAATTTTTCCTTCTGGCTATAATAATGATCCGAGATGATTCAAATTCTGCAGTCTGGTAGATGTGGGCATTTTTTATGATTTGTGGGCTACGATTTGACCAGTTCTGCCGAGTAAATGCGTCAAATGCGTATCCAATATCAGCAACTGTCCACAAAGTTTTATTTCGCGGCTCGCAGATAATAATTAATATCATCATCAGTAAAATGCACGTGAGCCACGAAATAAACTTTATAGGCGCTAGACGAAATTTTATTATATACAATTTATCGCATGTGCTTCACCGGTCAATGGATTCGTCGGACTCTTTAAATTCAAGAATTAGTTTTTGAGCTCGTTTATATTAATGTATCAATTAATTATAAAAAATCTTCTCCTCAACAATGGGTCCTAGTATGGGCGGTATATGTGGGCGTGGTCGGAATTCCACCAAAATTCAGCTCTCTAGCTATATTTTTAAACATTAGGCAAAAAAAAAAAAAATCTGGCCCAATGTGCAGAGTGGGGTTTTGTGTCATCGACTGCGTTACTCGGTTGTCGAATGGATGACTCTCTCATATGCCTGCCCTCTCATCCAGCCATTAGCTGGGGGCCTAACCCTAGCCCTTCGGCGGACACTCTTCCTTCGTCTCATGCTCTACTTCACCTTCTATGACTGTTTCATGCCATAATGAATAAATGTCGCATTAATTTGCACGCAAACCTGGTCCACAAGGGGTTACGTGTTCATGCGATGGCGATGGGGTCGCCTGGCACGTTCTGTTCGTTGCTTTGCTTTGCACTGTTGGTTTTTCTTGGAGCTTTGGAGGCAAATACCGCAAATCCATGCAACACACGCACACACCCAGTCATGGTAGGCAATGTCTACATGTACATACATATGCCATACAAATGCCATTTGAAATCGCGTAAGCAAGCTGAGCCGCTCGCTCTCGCTGTGAATATTTGAACTTTCTGTCACTCTGTAGTTTAATTATTATGCTTGTAATGAGGATTTTGCATATTCTAGCAGGCCAATGCCATCGTCAACCCACGCCCGGCTTCGCCGGCCTCCTGCCCGGCAATCACCGCCATCCACTTTAGGATAATTAATAGACAGAGGGACAGGTCGGACTGCAGACTGCGGACAGATGATGCAGAGCTGAGCTGGCCTGGCTTTTCCCCTCTTCCTGACAGAATTAATTAACCCATTATGGCCTGTTGATTTTGTCGGATCCTCCTCTTTCACCTTTGGCTGGAAGGACTTTTTGCATAATAATCCAACGATCTATTTGTCCATTCCACTGAGCAATTTATTTACATCCTCTGAACATTCATTTAGAAGCAAAAAAAAACTTTAACGTGCATACTTCCATCGATCCGATGGATCCGATAAGAGGATCTTTTAATTTTTTTGGTCAAAACTTAGGCAACAGAAATTTTTTAAGTCCCTACCGAAATCGACCTTCTTGTTAGACTCCAACATTTTACAAAGAATTATGGGCCTGTAGAAACCTTTTAATAGGTTCAACCTTTTTGTTAATTTTGGATACCTAAACCTTGCCAGCCTGAGTTTCAAAAATAGGATATATCTATCAATCGTGTCGAATGCTGCTTTGAAGTCTATAATGAAGGTTGGGTCGTCGCTTTTGCCTTCCATAAACTTTGGCTAAAGGCACCAGGGCGAAAATACTTTCCACTCTTTTATATGCGGCTAAGAACGTTTTATTTCTTCATCCAGTGATTCACGCTCGAAAGGACTATAGAGCCGAGGACCTTCACATTCGCAGTAAAAAATATCCCTCTCCATTCCATGATAGAAAATTATGTGGGCAGTAGCTTTCATATTTTTGCATGTTCTCTTCGAATAAAGATTCTTATAGGAATAAGGAATAAGATTTAAAAATTTGTTTATGAAATAAACAAAATTGGCTAAATAACGCTTGTCAAACCTGCACTTTTGTTGATACTAATTTATAAAATTATGTTATTATTTATTTTTGTTTTATTGCGAGAGCGTGGTTGCAGTCTTGTGGCTTCTGCAGATTTTACTGTTTTTTAAAAGTCAACAGTTCAGGAAAAACACTGCAAAAAAACTAATAAATTTAGAATTTGAAATCCCAATATTTCGAAAACGGTAAGCCTAAGATTCAATTATTTGTAAGCCGTTTGACGCTGCAGTCATTACCTTTTTAAAGTTCTTTAAAACTAGTTGTAACATACTTAAGTTATGTGCAACAATCCAAGCTAACCTCTGAAAAAAAATTAAAAGAATAAAATATTTAAAGAATTTCATTGCCTGTTTCATAGTCTTACACAGCTGATAAAGTTATTGATTTGATTGGATTGTTTGATTTTCGAACTTTAAACACACGAAAAGATATTTGTACTCACTGTACATTTGCCAAAAAATCAAGACCATTTTTAATACCCATTTCAGAGCAAATAACTTCCCTGTTACCCTGTTTGACGATACCCCTCCATTCCAAACAAGGCGGAGCCCTCACTCGATTTTTCTTAGGATATCATCGATGTCATGGCATATTTAAATACAAGCTAAGCTAATGTTCCACTACGAACATAACGAACATACGAACGTAATTTACATATCTATACGTATTTATGTATGTATGTACATATTTATGAGTATGGGGTCTTTTTTTATTGTATTTGAAGCCCTGCAATCGGTGGATGGGGTGCAAATTTCATAAGCTTTCCATTTCAATCGGACTTCTAAATATTTCCTTTCTCTCTCTGGCACTACACCCCTCCCTCTATTTCTGCTGCCCCCTCTCTCCCTTCATTTTCCTTTTGCTGTTTGTGTGGCATAAGCCCATACCGAACACCCATTTGCATTTTTATGATGCTGAAATTGCAACATGGTGCAAAAAGGCAACGACACACCATCAACAAATATTTTAAAATGTTATACATATGTACATATATGTATACATTCATATAGTAAAAAGGAGGGGGAACGTTGTGAGTTGCTGCGGCGACCGCAACTCTACATTTATACCCGATACATAGTCAATATGGCTACATTGAACGACAATGTGTGCGTGCGGGAGGACAGAAAACGTGTCTGTCGGGCGCTGTGTAGCCACTGCAAATTTATTTGTTCCTTTTGGCCATAAAAATGATCCGATCAAATCCAGATTCAGCAATCAAATAGATACGGTCATTCTCTATGATTGTGAGTTTTTAGTTTTCTCGTATCTTATATATTGTGGATGCCACAGATTTTCGCCTTTTGTGGGGGGCGGAAGTGGGCGGGGCAAAGTTTTGAAATATACTTGTAACAGTGACATACCACAGAAGTCCGGATATAAAATGTCGTTGCTCTAGCTCTTATAGTTTTGAGCGCTAGGCGCTAATAGGGACGGACAGACAGACAGGACAGGGAATATATATACTTTATGGGGTCGGAAACGATTTCTTGTGGACGTTACACACATCCATTTTCACCAAAAATCTAATATACCCCAATACTCATTTTGAGTATCGGGTAAAAAAGGGTAAATATATGAACATATGTACATATATGTATGTGTCGTGTCGGTAAAAAGGGAAAAGTGACAGCTAAAAAATAATCTTCAAGCGAAAAAACCCGAAAAATTCAAACTTTTTCAGTTTTGTCAAACTCAATGGCAAAGGCCGTGGGCGCAGAAGCAATGTAAAGGTGGAGAGCAGATGAATATGGCTTGCCGGTGAGGGGCAGAAGAGGAAAAAGTGTGACCTTCGCATTAAACATTTCAACAAAATATGCCATATAAACTGTGAAAGCCATTTGCGTTTTGATTATTGGTTATCTTTATTATTCCTTCCAACACTCATATTTAATAATCTGGATGTATGCTTTGCTCTGCAAAGCCTATGAATTATGAATATTTGGAAAGATACTTTAACATTCGAAAATGCTCATTTGGTATCAAAGAAAATATTTTCCTCTCAAAGCTTAAACTTTCGATTGCTTACGCATTGCTACAAAGGAAACACTTTTTAATTAGCTTTACACAAAATTAAACTCAAGTCATTGGCCTGGTTGAGTAGATCTTTTGAATCTCTTTACAATTCGTAATAAGCCCCCAAAATAGTTGTGATTTTCCAAACAAAAGTTGCGATTTAGCTAGGTATCTTTTTCATTGCAAATTGGGGTCTTCGGCCGTTGCAACTTGCAACTTCTTTAACAATTATTTTGAATTTTTTTTTTATGTAAGTATCCCACATCAGGTTGTATTGGAATTTGCAATTCTGAAAAACTGATATATGCAGCTATAAATTGGACCTAAATTTGTTTACAAAACGGTAAACTGCAAATAAGTAATAATTCTAAAAACAAAAATGTAAAGCCCCAAATCTACCAGAAAAAGTAGGTTTGGTTCGATGTATATATATGGTCAAAAAGTCCCTAAGGACATAAGTGATTTTAAGTAACTACAGTTTAACCTAGAGCAGACTCTGTAAGTAAATAAATAATATGTTTAGAGTTTTAACCAGTTGTAGAATTAAATGCAAAATTCACACACTTATTGATATAGCCTTTAATTCCTAAACAATAAATTCGCTCTTTTCTTATTTTCTTACGACCGAACCTCGTACTTTGATAGGAGTATGTACATACAGCGTACATACGTATATTCATAATCAGGATTAATGACCGAGTCGATATAGTCATGTCTATCTGTCCGGATTGATTGACGGCTAATTCTCAGATATTATAAGAGCTAGAGCAACGACATTTTGTATCCAGACTCCTATGATATCACACTGAAACAATTTTTTTTTTAATTTTGCCACGCCCTCTTCCTCTACCACAAAAGTCGAAAATGTGGCATCCACAACATTAGAGAAAGGCCATATCTAGCAGATTGCCGAATCTGAATCAGATCGCATTATTATGATACCCAGAAGGAACAAACCAATTAGAAGTGGTGATGCAACGCCTTCCACGCGCTTACTCATACTATCTCTCTCTCACTCTATCTTACACACTCCCAACTTTCAGTTTGCGCCCTCTGGCGGAGGGCTGACTGACTGAGTATCGGGCTTACATGTAAAGTCGCGGCTACAGCTGCGACTCACAACGTTCCCCCCGATTTTTCTGATATTAGGTTTCGGCTTCTGTCTGCATTATGCTTTGTATGGATGCCACATGAAGGAGCAGTATAGAAAAAAACGAGCGAGAGCAGTGGAATTGTGGAAGCGTTTAATGCTATTTAAAGTAATTTACCACAACGGTGGACAGGAAAGAGGCTGTGAGAGAGTGGGACTGGGAGATTCACTTACGATAAGCCGATTCCTCTAATTTAACTTCATTTGAGCGCATCAAAAATGTGCCCCTCCTGCAATTCTTTTTATGGCCGATAAGCCAAATAGCACATACTTTACATACATATAAAGGATGCGACATCTTTTTTGGCGGTATTTAAACATTGAATACCTTTGACTTTTGTCCCAGTCCAATTAACTTGAGTAGACCAGTGTTGGAATCGTCGATTCAGTAACATTTTAAACATGAACCTGAAAGTATCGTGAAAAGCAAGCACCATCTGACAACTATTCCTCGTTTGGTGCCAAATTTGGTTAAGCACGGGACAGTAAGAGATCGAGACTTGACGAGTCTGCACTTTAAATCAAAAGCTTACAAGCAAAGGTTTACGACAGCAAACCGATCATCTGAGGCAAAAAAGTGATGGAAAACGCACCAAACGGGCACACTTACAATTTCCAATTAAGGCGGCCACTTGATTGATAATGTTTTGCAAAAATTAGTCCGAATAAATTGTAACGGACTAAGTTAAAAAAAAGTATCGAGATATTTGAAAATTGGTTGCCTTTTTTTCCAAGGTCTTTAATGTTTACCTTCCGACATAAAAGATGGCGCACCCTGTACATATACATATATGTACATCCATAGGTACACATGCATATGTATGTTTGTCTGCTATCGTAAAAGACAAGTTTAAGCATCACTGAACACGTCGAATTTTCGGCAACAGGTGAATAATTTCAGTTGCCTTTCGGCTCATAATTAAATTAATTAAAGCCTAAATTAATCAATGGCCTTACAAGCATGAAACTGAATTGGATTGGGTATGCGTGAGAGGGGGCACGTAGTGAGCCGCAGCAAGGGCCGCGTCTCTACTTTAGCAATAACACTGTGCAACACCACATTTCCGCGGTAAACCAAAACTAATTTTTCTGATAGATATGGGCTTTAAGACATTTAATACATTTTTTTTCCAGTGTTTTTTTTTTAATTAAAAAAGAAGAACTGGTACTTTTCAATGTTTTTTTCAGAATTTGTGCTTATTCTTTCACCTTTTTAACCTAACTATAACCCAAACTCAGTGTAGCTTAAGCTTACCGTTTAGAAAATGTAAAACTTTTAAATTCGAAATTGATAATTTGTTGCGCTCTTTTTTTCCAACAGTTTGACTTTCACTTTACGGTCTTATGACGCCTTTTAAAGGTTTATAAGGGTAGGTTTCGCGGGTATCTGATATAATGGTCTCGTCCCAAAACAATCCGAGACATCCCTTCCCTCTTGTCGATGTTCCCTGAACATGGTTAACTGCTAAGCGTTTCGGCACACACCGAGTCAGAGGCACTGAGCCCTCATACCCAAAGAGATTCGGTGGACAGAGACTGTTTTGCCCAATACGAGGGACATACAAAATGTTCACTCCCACAAACACAACTTGCTTGTTTACACAGCCTGCACATAGCAGCATCGTGGTCGAGACGTGCAATTAATTGAGCTGACTCCGTCTTCGATTTGAGGCCAAGTAACGGGTCTGGAGTCAGCCCCAGAGCGCTCATAAAATCGAGTGCGCACCCACAAGTGCAGACGAACGCAAAGACATACAGAGCATTGCCTGCTTACGTGCACTCCAAAGCTAAATCCAATAAATTCAGGTAACCAAAAACCAAAACTGGCAACTGAACTGGCTCTTGTGAGACTGGCATGGAAATAATCTATTCTTTTTACTTCATATCTTATATTCCATATTTTAATACCCAGTTTCATTAGGCTTAGCTTGTGGTCAGGTGCTTTAATTTGTTTCTGTTGCATAACAAACTCTCAAAGCTGTCTAAAAAGATTGTGCGGTTTTCAATCAAAACCCACAGTAAACCATTGTATTATGAACAAGTGAAAAACTTAAGTTAAAATAATGTTGTTTTTGAATTCCCCTTATAGATCTATCCTTCCTCATTACTAAACGAGGGGGAACGTTGTGAGTTGCTGCGGATACCGCAACTCTACATTTATACCCGATACTTAGTCAGTATGGCTCTCCTCCTGCAGACGCCGCTAATATTGAACGACACGACAAAGACTGCGTGCGAGAGAGACACAAAATCAGTCTGACGCGTGACGTCGCGCGCTGCGTAGCCACTGCAAATTGATTTGTTCCTATTGGCTACAAAAATGATCCGATCTGATCCAGATTCAGCAATCTGATAGAAATGGTCGTTATCTATCTATTCTGCGGTCTGTGGTCTATCTGATTCTGCGTTTTTAGTTTTTTGGATACCAAATTTGGTTGCTTTAGCTTTTACAGTCTCTGAGATCTAGGCGCTAATGTTTTACTCTAAGCAAAGCCGCCTATGCTACGTGTGAAATTGTTTTCTTGTTGCTGGCTATAATAATAATACGATCCAATTCAGATTCCGCAGTCTAAAAGATATGGTCATTCTCTACGATTCTGCGGAGGGACGGAGAGACGGACGGACAGACAGGGCTCAATGGACTCGGCTATTGATGCTGATCAAGAATATATATACTTTAAGGGGTCGGAAAAGCTTTCTTCTAGACGTTACACACATCCACATTCAGCAAAAATCTAGTATACATACGTCTATACTCATTTTGAGTTAAAAATCATTTTCGATCTTGCATACAATAATTGCGTGAGGCCATGAGGATATAAGATAATAGATCACTCTTTATAGATCATAGATCTCCTCCTTTTAAAAGATTCCGAGTTATCTGAAGCTTTGCGTAGCACAGATTCAGATTGCGAAATCGTAATATTAATAATGGGATAAAAGGACAGAATATAATGAGTCGCCTTCATTCTAAATAGATAAAAGATATATTTTTTTCTTTAATAGAGGGATACCGCTAGGGAATATTCGGAAAAAAAATCTGACCGATACATGAACAACGTTGATCCGCTAAAAATTTTCCATATCGCGGGTACCTATAAAGCTAAATTGCTACACTACTTCCCCGGAACTCAAATATTACAGCGTTCAAGCTTAAACTGATATTACTTCTAACGGAGGATCCAATTGGCGCCATTAGTGGTACCGAACAAGGAACAGCACAAGGGACCCCGTCAATTTTGAAGAAATTGAACCAGGCCCGTCCATAGAAATTACACCTATTAAAGCGTCGATTGTTACCAGGGAAATCAAATTGCTAAAGTAATGCAAAGTAAAAATGGTAATGTTATAATATACCTGAAGAATCGACTTCGGACCATTTCATACCCAATACTCAAAGAGGATAGGGGTATAATGAAATATATATGAAGGACTTGGTAGGAAGCCACAGAAAGCAACAGAGGCTGCAAGTATAGCTGAGCAAGTAACAGAGAAAGCAACAGAAAAAGTAACAGAGAAAGTCACAGAGAAAGTAACATAGCAAGTAACAGAGAGAGAGACTAGAAACGGCCGTCGAACCTAAGAGAGGAGAGCCTCAACGATCGACGCAAAGAAGTTCAGTACCAAGCTCTCACTCAAGCACACGCAAATTACTAGCGCAATGGAAATTGTAACGAATCTACATAATATTCATAAATAAAAACTAAATGTAATAAAACCTGGGTCCTGGATTAAATTATAACTACGGAAAACTTGGGGCCACATATGTACATATGTATGTGTGTATAGTAATTATACGATCTGGTTGAGATAGATAGTCATCCTATACGATTCTGCGTTTTTGCTAGTATCTTTAAAAATGTGGATGCCACAGATTTTCGTCCTTTGTGGGGCGGAAATGGGCGGGGCGAAGTTTTGAAATATTTTTGTAGCAGTGACATATCACAGAAGTCTGGATCCAAAACATCGTTGCTCTAGCTCTTATAGTCTTTGAGCACTAGGCGCTGAAGGGGACGGACAGACGGACGGACGGACAGACAGACAGGGCTCAATCGACTCGGCTATTGATGCTGATCAAGAATATATATACTTTATGGGGTCGGAAACGATTCCTTCCGGACGTTACACAAATCCACTTTTACCACAAATCTAATATACCCCAATACTCATTTTGAGTATCGGGTATAAAAATTGCATTATTCCCGCAGTTCACAAATTTTTCACGCTTTTCCTCTTAAAAAAAGCCAGATCTGACGGGAAAAAAGCGTAATCGGCAGCACTGGTCATATGGACAGCAGCAAAACTTGAGCAACTGTGTGCCAGCTGAACAAATGGCTCAATAGTCCACACATCTGTGTGTCGCTTATTTATGATTGCAACATACCGAAAAATAGATGAGAGCTATGCCACAACTTCTCCAACAGCAGGCTTTCAGCCAACATCCAAAACCGAGTGAGCGGGAACGATGTATGTAAACAAGAAACATCAAGAGCTATATGTAGTTACATCTGTGTAAATTTGCATAATTCTCAAAAAAGCTTTAGGCCCTGTTATATTTAAGCGAGCTTCTGGCACACTCTGGGACTGTGGGCTGTGGAAGAATGAAAAGCCCAGCCATGAAACAATAACTTTTTCCTTTCTGGAAAGTTTAATCGGCTTGTAGATAATGTTTTCCTGAAGTCGTTCTGGGCGATGCCTACCAACTAAATATTTACAATCTACATGCACGAGGAGCTGGAGACGGGATGTGAGGTCCAATCGGTTTAGATCTGTTTTTGATGTTGGATAGTGTTTGTGTGTGTTTTTTGTCTTATACCCACAACTATAAGAGTTAAGGCATACAGGCAGGCTCCGTTTTTCATTTACTTTTGCGGATTACGCTTTTAGCCAAAACGTTTCGTTTTCGTTTTAAGGTGCTCCAGTTTTCACATATTTTTTTATCGATATGTTTCTTTTTTCATCGCTTCTGGCAAACAAAAACAACTGAGCTTGCTGCTTTGCTTTACATCGTGATTAAAATGCCTTTTATTTTTTCAATTGCTTGTTTTGAAGCAAAACGATTGCAGAAAAGTCCGAATTAAATTGGACGGGAAACAGCTGTGCTCACCCAGATGTTCTGTTAAGCGCATGTTCCAAGCACAGTCTGAGCTGTTACATGCACATTTGTGCTGTTATACGCAAAAATGTATTACTTGCCAACGTTCCGATAACCAAATCGGAATGCGTCAGCTGCCTACACCAAAACGAAATTTGTTGTTGCTGTGGCCAATTTTGTCCGAACTAAATTTGAGGTTGGGTTAAAATAAAATTATTTATAAAGAAAGCACAAGTTATATTACCCTGATATAGGGTATATTTCCTGATAAGTTTATGTTAATGCATCAATAAGTCATCTATTTTTTTCCTTTTGCAATTAAGGTTCGTTTTGTTGTAGAAAAAGCCGTTTACTTTTCATTTCATCAACGAAAATGTTTTCGTTTTGAAAACGAAGAAATCTTGCGGAATGGGAAAAAGAGAGCCCCAATTTATGTGATTTCAAAAGTAAATCGGAAAACTTTTGTGAAGGTGACAAACGGGGCCTGGCTGATATATTAGTTTTGGGTAGATGTGTGTAACAGTCAGAAGCAAGAATTTCCAACCTATTCTTGCGATTGCCTGCCTTTTATCCGCGCTACAGCGCTATAAATAGCGCTGTGTCTATAGCGCTGTTCGTTGTCTGCTCGACGATAGCGCGATCTTCTGCTTATAGAGTGCCGGCGAAGATCGTGTGTTTCGAGTCCTCGCAGTACTCCAGCCTACGTGAAGTAATACCTGAAAGCATTTAGCCTTGCTCCTCTTGATGGCGCTTTTAATGCCTTTCGTTTCGATCTGAAGTGCTCTTCGTTGAGTCAGTACGCGTGATCGCCTCTAGATCTCTGGATTCTTCGTCTGGTGGCACAGATGTCGGCCCTGACCTTGGCGATCTGCGCGTGCTCCTCCTGTTGGGCGGGTGGGCGATCTCGATTAGTATGGCGCGGTGGTCGCTGTGCCAAGACATACTCGGATCTAAGCCCAGCTCAGTTATCATACACTGCGACTCATAAGGATTTCAGGCTACGCAGGGGTCCTTGGTCCTGTTATTTTAGTCCTAGACCGCGGAAAGCCCCAGACAAATCACTTGACTCGCACACCTAGCTTCTGATGGCAGACCATTGGGGCACTGCATTGGAGTGGTGGAGCCGAACGGGTAGCGGTAAGGACTCAAAGGCTCGAAAAGGAAAAGGGTTATGTCTTGCACCAAACTACGATTGTTTTTCTAAATGGCACTGCTTTCCTTGTTATTATCCTGTGGCTGCATCTGCTGCTCGAACTTGTTACTGGTAATGTTTTTCCTGGATTTGTAGGCGTGCCTATGGGGTGCGCCTCGGGATGCGAGTTTTCATTGAGCTTTAAGATACTATCTCAATGGCAAAATAATTAAAATCTGTGCGGAGAGATAGCAGGAACAGGAGCAGACGCAGACAGGCACAGACAGACATACAGCAGACAGGGTCAGGGCACTGGGCTCAGGGCTCAGGGAACAGTACTGGGAGTCAGAGAGCGATTATGCGCCGCAGTACATAAATAAATCACTGGGCTGTCAGCGGTTTTGGTATTTTACAAGCTGTTGTCATCGCTGCCCCACCAGCTCCAGCCGCTCCATCAACGGCAACAACTGAGACCATATCGATTTAATAAAATATTTATTTCATTCGCAGTCATCGCCTTCGCGCAGTCAGCCTTGAACAGGGCCTGGAAGAGCCCAGGATGCGTATGAGTTATGAGCCCCAAATGCCGAAAGCAAATCAACGCTAAGCTGCCCCAACTGAGAGCTCTTCAGACACCTCTCGTCAAGGAAATGGCTACAAAAATTACTTCCCTTCGTCGAATTCTGGACCGCTTCGTTTTCTATTTCTGTGGCTGCGGTATTGGTTATTAATTTCTCATTCGATTCCTAATTCTATTCCCATTCCCATTTCTATTACAGTTCCAGTTAGCTTGCAATTGGTGTGGATAAGAAAGAAGGAAGGAATGGAGGAGAGGCGGAAAGGCTCAAATAATATCAAGCATATTTCAAGGACACGTAAATGGAATTCGCTACGTGCGACCGCTGAAAGCCCTAGAAGGAACCACAAAAATACAAACACAATGTGTAGGACGGGAACTGAGGAAGAATGTCCATGGCGTGGTGTGGGGAAAAGGGACAGACAATGTCCCAATGGTGTGGTTCCTATATTTGATTCACTAAGTAAGGGTATTCAGAAGATTATCAGAACGAATAGGGGTGGAAAGGAATAGCTATAAAGAATGGATTTACCGGCCGAATATAGAATATAGAAAGGTACAAATATACTTCGCAACTTAAACTCTGAAACTTTAAAGCATTTAAAAGAATTGTCCATTGGTTGTAGTGAAGATTGACAAAAACTATTTCCCCCATTACTTTCCCAGGATATACATTCGAATTTACCTTCGTTTCCTGCTTGTTTGCTGTGTTGTGTGCTTGGCTAAATAATTTTTGATTTTGTTTCGTTTTTGTGTATCTGAAAGTGTCTGGGTGTGATTTAGGAAATACTACTTGGATATGTGCAGATAATGGTTAACATACATACATGTATGTGTATACAGCTACATAATACATATACGAATATATTGTATGTACATTGTACAGATTTGAACATGCAATGACAGGAGCCAAAGATCAGCCATGAAAAGTTAATAGTTTACTGAAGCGACAAAAAGTGGGGGAGTGCCACTGTCTCTCAGCGAAAACTACCCTACTTTTTCATTGGCTTCTATTACTCATAAATTAAGCACATCAGCCAACTTTAGTTCTGCGTTTATTTTTGACCTTCTGTGTTCTTTAACGGTGCGTGCTTGGCAAGGATGGTGTTCATACTTAGTATACTTATCAATACGTGTAATCATTTTAATCACTTTAATCATTGATTGCCAGCAGAAACATACACTTTCACTGAAATCGCCAAATTCCCCTAATGCGTTTCTATGCACAGCTATGTTTTTCGTCTTATTGACTGACACATCGCTCCCGCTCGTTTACAGCTAATAGTATCACCGTATTAATACGGTAAAGATAGCTTTCCTTGGAATGTGAGAGCTATACAGAGGCAGAGATACCGATTTGATAACTGGTATAATTACATGTTTATGCATAGCCCTCAAAATTATGCTGAAAGTCGATCAAGCTTAGTTTACATTCAATAAGCTGAATTTAACTGCGCGTCGATTCTAAGCAAACAATTTTTAAATATTTTTTATACAAATCAATTTTGAATTAAAAAAATGAGAACAGTTTAACTTTATGCGAAAACTGTAAGATTTTCAACATATTGAAGACTTTTCAATACTTTTCCACACAAATCCCAAGGACCCAAGATTGCAAGGTGTTTTTGGTTTTCTTAAAAAAGTAAAAAAAAAAACGTAGTCCTTTCCTTTTCCAAATAGACTTCAAATCCATGATCTCCTCCCTCTTTGGTGGAATGGTAACGTATTGTTAGACATTCAAATATCCAATATACATACACATACTCCTTTCCTCAACTCTCCAGCACCTTTTTTTTAATAAATATATAAATATCATTCTCCCCCAATTTCGCCATTTTAGTTGTGTTTCATGATAAATGAGCATAATTATACCCGATACTCAAAATGAGTATTGGGGTATATTAGATTTGTGGTGAAAGTAGATGTGTGTAACGTCCAGAAGGAATCGTTTCCGACCCCATAAAGTATATATATTCTTGATCAGCATCAATAGCCGAGTCGATTGAGCCATGTCTGTCTGTCCGTCTGTCCGTCCGTCCGTCTGTCCGTCTGTCCGTCCGTCCGTCTGTCCGTCTGTCCGTCTGTCCGTCCCCTTCAGCGCCTAATGCTCAAAGACTATAAGAGCTAGAGCAACGATGTTTTGGATCCAGACTTCTGTGATATGTCACTGCTCCAAAAATATTTCAAGACTTTGCCCCGCCCACTTCCGCCCCCACAAAGGGCGAAAATCTGTGGCATCCACAATTTTGACGATACCAGAAAACTAAAAACGCAGAATCGTAGAAGATGACTATATCTTCAAGAGTGCAAAATCTGAACCAAATCGTATAATTATTATAGCCAGAATCACGAAAACAATTTCACTCTTTCTCGCTCTGTCTCACTCTAACACACAGGTTTCATGGTCGGTTTTGCCAATTACAAAATATGAGTTCAAGGATCTCAGAACCCATAAAAGCTAGAGCAACCAAATTTGGTATCCACACTCCTGTGATATCGGACCTTGACCGTTTCCTGTCCAAATTTCGCCACACCCCCTTCCGCCCCCGCACAGGACGAAAATCTGGGGCAACCACAAATCTCAGAGACTATTAAGGCTAGAGTAACCAAATTTGGTACACACACTCCTTTAAGATGTCACTATAAAACGTATATCTCAGAATTTCGCCCCACCCCCATCCGCCCCCACAAAGGACGAAAATCTGTTGCATCCACAATATTGCAGATTCGAGAAAACTAAAAACGCAGAATCATAGATAATGACCATATCTATTAGATTGCTGAATCTGGATCAGATCAGATCATTTTTATAGCCAAAAGGAACAAATCAATTTGCAGTGGCTACGCAGCGCCCGACGTCACGCTCAGACTGATTTTCTGTCTCTCTCGCACACACTCTTTGTCGTGTCGCTTAATATTAGCGCCATCTGCCGGAGGAGAGCCATACTGACTTAGTATCGGGTATAACTGTAGAGTTGCGGTGACCGCAGCAACTCACAACGTTCCCCCTCGTTTTAAACTGAAGTTTCAAAAATTTGTATCGCTACCCCCGTCAGCTGCTCCTTCTTTACTTTCATCATGCTTTTTTCTGGTTTTTCTTATATGTTGTTTTTTATTCTCTCCTCTTGTAGTAGGGCTCCTTGTTCTTCTTAGTGTCTTCGTTAAGTGTGCAAACAGTAATTATAAATATGGGCGTCTCCGCTTCATTTTCTTTTGCACCATCACCATCGTCAAAGAGTGTGACACCACCCCTAACAATCTTTGCACATACACTTATACTAACACAGAGGGAGAGACAGAGAGCAGACTAAATTTATAGCAGTAGACGAACAATAAATTTGCTGTAACGATAATTAGTTTTGTTTCATGTTTCAACTCCGACTTCCTCGCAGATAATTTCTATGAATTGCGTTTTAGCTTTTTTTTCGTGCTAACATCCACCCACAATTTTACCAGGCAAAAATGGTCCTGCTACCAGCGTACGCCTTCTCACTGATCATTTTGCAATGATTTTTCCTGATGAACGGCACTGATCAGTGATAATGATCTCGTTCTGAGGAATGTTAAGCGAAAGTTAAAACGCGGAGTAGGTTACCAGTGAAAAACTACTGTGCAACATGGTTACAACATTTGGTTACAAATTTTTTAGTCCCACTTAATAAACCATTATTTGATATCTTTAATAAGTTTTAGCTGCTTGTTTTGTACATTTTAATCTAAAATATTTATTTAATGAATTACAATTAATTATTTACAGTATGGTCTTATTGCAGGGTGTGGAGGAGTCGTGTATGACTACTTTGCCAAGTTAAAAACTGCGCAAGGCGATTAGGATGGGCCAGAAGCCTGACGTGATACTATGCTTTCAACTTGGCGATTTAATCTTTTACAGATCCTACATTTAAATCTCTATCAATGTTTTCCTTCACGATGTACCATCGTCCCTCAGTGATAGTTTTCAGTATCTTCGATTAAGCCCTCTGGATTATTTCTATATTACGAATGTAAGCGTTTCCAGATGGCTCAGAGCCGTATGATCAGATCTGATCATTTTTATAGCCAAAAGGCTCAATTTGCAGTGGCTACGCAGCGCCCGACGTCACGTTCTGACTGATTTTCTGTCTCTCTCGCACGCACTCTTTGTCGTTGAATGAAGCCATATTGTCTTAGTATCGGGTATAAATGTAGAGTTGCGGTCTCCGCAGCAACTCACAACGTTCCCCCTCGTTTATTATCAGTATTTGGCCGAAATGAAATAAACGAATGCCGAAATGGACTGCATTTGGCATTGATTATTTGTTTTGATAGTACTGCGGATTTTCGGGGGGTCCCGAAATAATTCCGATTATGTCGACGAGGATAGATCCAACTGCAGCCCTAGTATTCTTTCTGCAACCAAGGCGCCGCACCAAAGCGGATTAAACAGGAAAATCTTCTTGAGATTGTTCGGGAAATACTTGAAGTCCAGAAAGAGCAGCAGAAATTACAGGAGGAGCACCAGAAAGCAAAGCGAGAGAAACCCCAGCAATTTGTGAGCTGCCAAGGCCAAACGAACTTCCAAACAGAGCTACTGCAATTATTAAGGGAGTCCAAAGGGTAACGATTATTGTAAAATGTACACATATGGATTGTTCTATTATAGCAAATTAAATGGCCAATTTACTAATTTTAAATTGTGGAAATTAACCAATTCAGACCAAAACTTTGTTGTTTTTATTCATCAGCTGCTTTTTGATAAAAGATGGTGGATAGTGCCATTGTGATTCGGGATTTCACATCTGTCAAAAAATACCACCGTTCCCCAAGATGTGCTCATTGTGCAGATCCTATATGTTAAGTGTTCCGTTGCTCTTGTTGGTCACTTGAAGCGACTTAGGATGGCAGTATCATCAGCGAATGTCGAAGTTGTTGTAAGACTGTTTGTCGGTATAACCATGGTTTCATGCTTTTCGCGAAACCCAAATTGGTGCATTGGGATTGCACTGTTGATGTGTAGGTATTCTTTAATATGATTCAGCAAACTAAACTTAGAACATGCATTCAAAATATAAATACTATATATATATAAATAATTTAAGAAGACGAAGGGAATTAGTTGAAGAAGTTATAAGGTAAGAACCTAAACGATTCATGCAGGAATAATTCGATCTATAAAACGGATGGGTCCACGGTAAATAGTTTCTAGGGGATCTATATGAATCGTGAAGTTTATGCGGCTCAACAGATCGGGCTATCTACGTCACCCTGGATCAAGTTGGGCACAAAAATCACACCAAGCATTTTCCTACGATTAACTAACGATAGAAGGTCTATTAAAAGCCATCTACTGGGGTGAAATATCACTTTCCCACTTGCATCCCAGCTAAGGCCGCGCAGAGCAAGAAGTAAAAAGTTTTTTTGGACTGATTTAATAAGTTCTTGGTATGCTTTGTACTGAAGGCACCATACACAAGAGCCGAATTCTAAAATCGGACGAACTTGGATCGTCATATTCCTTTGACCACCTCTTTATAAACCTAGGCACACCCATGGTGTGATAGAAATGTGTTCAGAAAACAAAAACTTGGCGCCTAATATAACACCAAGATCATCCACCAGAGGAATTCTCTCTAGAGAACCACCGCATAGGGAGAGGAAGCCAACAAGGTTCTAGAACGATTAAATGTCATTACATTGCATTTTGAGGCATTATGGTGTAACAAGTGTGCACAACACCATGACTGAAAGTGGTTCAGATCGGTTTGCGAGCGAGAATGAAATTAAATGTTTAGCATCATCAGTGTTTAATATCATCCGCATATATCCGTACTCGAGAGTATGTTATACCGAGGGAAAGTCATTAATGAAGAATGTGAAGAGTAAGGGGCCTAGATGGCTGCCCTGTTGTACTCCCGAAGAAACTTTGACTGGTGAGGAGAGGGAGTTTTTGAAGAGGACTCTTTAAGACCTGAAAAAAGATAGCTAGAAGTCCATCCAAGGAGGTTAGGCGGAAATAACAAAAGGTCAAGCTTATGTGCTAGACGGGAATGGTTTACAGCGTCGAATGCTTTACTAAAGTCGGTGTAAATAACATCCGTCTGTAAGTTACCCTGAAAGCCTTTAATGATGAGAGAGGTCAACTCTAACAAATTCGTGGTGGTTGATCGCAAATCCATGCTGAGTTGGAGATATAAGTGACTTGTTGAGATTTTGCAAGTGCGGAGGTTAAACTTTCTCAAACATTTTAGGAATAGCGGATAACTTTGATATATCTCTATAGTTCGTTGCATCAGACTTGCTACCTTTTTACGGAGAGGAATTAAAAACGATTCCTCACAAATTCGGGGGAAGCATGAAGAATCAATGGACAGGGTGAATAGGGCACGCTCAGAACCTCCGCGCAGTACTTGAGTACACAGCAGGGAACTCCGTCAGGACCCACTAGTCGAAGATCATGAAGCAGCAAGCTTTTATTTAGCAAGGGACTGCTGTTCGACCTCGGTAAGCCGTATGGGTACAGCTGACCAGAGTAGCTTTCCTCAGAATAGGTGGTTTGGAAAAATTGGGCAAAAAGATCAAAGACGTATTGAGAAAGGTTTGCGAGGATGGGAGTGCCCACTCCCCTCTTTGGGTACGTAACGGTGATTCACTCTCGGTTGGTGGACATACTCGACTTTTCTCATATTCTAGGGTTTTACGTAGTAGCTTGTTGGCTATTTTTTAACGCTCCTTCTTATATATCGCGTAGCAGCTCTTCAATATACCCAAGAAGACGAATGCTGGCCTCAAGGATTAAAGCTGTTCAAAAAGTCAACGTGGTGATGAACAGCCGCATCAGCTTCAATAACGGAATTATTCGATTGATTCGATTATTCGATTACTTTCCCCTTCAAAAGCGCCTAATTCAATTCAGACATGTTCGCATTTGTAGTGAAAACCGTTCTAAACCTTTCTTTTTAATATGTCGATTATCAGGATATATTTTTTTTCGTTCGTTTACATTAGAAAATAACAGATTCGCATCAGAAACCTTTTAAGTGAACTCTCATCTTTATACCGAGAGAATTGTTTTGAACTTTATACCTATTTTTTATGGTCTCAAAACATACTTGAACCTTTCTATACGGTGTCATCATCACATCTGCTTTCTTTTGAGGATCATTCGTTTGTCAGTGAGCATGAAAACAACAAGCAACAAAGAGTGGTATTCCTCTCTGGCGCTTGTCTTTTTAAAAAAGTAGATGGTCTTCACCAGGGCGGACGAAGTCACTTAATTACTTTAATATTCATCTTCAAAAGCGTCGTCATACTACTTCCTACGAATTGCTTTTCGTGCGGACGAGATGCTCTCTCTGAAGCAGTGCGTCGGTCATGCAGTCGAATGCTAAATGTGAGTTCGTAGGATCAATTTTAATATGCAATTTTTAGGGTCTTGCGCTTGTGGGCGTAGCCATAAAAGAAAAATAAAGAATTTTTTAAAGAAAACAGGAAAATATAAAACTATAAGCCAGTCCTGGCCTTGAACAGGGGACCACCGGATCGGAAGTCTAGACTTATTCCACCAGACCGGCAGACATAATGCAGCTTTTTGCCAAACTGGAAATTTCGGAAGATCGAGAATCGGTTCGTTAGTTGACATCCTTGGCCAAACAGAAACAATGAAAACAAAAAATCAAGTCGTCGAGATATTTGGCCCCTGACCGATAATTATGTTCGTCATTGACTTGTATTGTTATTTAATTTATGTCACCACTATTTATGGACGTGACATTTTTTGTTTTCGCCATCTTTATTAGTTATTTTTTAACCATTTTAATTCAGTAAATAAGGGGTTTCCTTACTTGCTTGGCCTTAGATTGAGCGTTATCATCATCTGCTTTCGGGTCACTAAGAATCGCGAATCTATATCACAGTGTTTTTAAATGTGTTGGTTATTTTGGGTGTGCAGATTTGCTTAGTTGCTTGAGGGCTCAATTTTCTTTTTATTTGCACATAGCCAACGAGCCCAGGTTGTATTAGCGTTTTCTGCACATTTCGGTTGGGAGAGGGGTGTGAGAATCTTCCATACAGGGTGCTCCAAACGAAACCTGGATCCAGAGGGAGGAGGAGGGGAGGCTTTTTCTATTCAATTATCGATTAAGTATTGCTATTTCATTCCACACGCGATCGATAGCAATTGGGCAAAGCTTTTCATTTGATAGATGTTCAATTCCCATTTCTTGTGGCATTGAGCTGAAAATATCGGGCGCTAAGAAACTGCCGTTGTTGTTGTAATTTGTAAGCGAGGGCATTGTATTGGTCGTAGTTATTATCAGCAGTTCGTTGGTAAGACAGTAAGGGTCGGGGGACGGGTTCTTTGTGCTGCTTGAGTATAATATCGCAGGGGAGAGAGCGTGCTCTCTCCGCGTTCGCTTGCAGTGTTGCAGTTGCTGTTGTGCACGCATAGAGAAGTACGCGTTGTTTCTAAGTGACGACAGTCGACGTTCGCCTTAGTTTTTGGTTAACTAACGCAAAGCAAAGTAAACTTGAGACGGGCTAAGGGACTATAGGGTTATGAGGTGCCATTATTTGATGAGAAAAAATTAACTTTCTAAGCATTGGGAAAGCCTGAAAACAGTGCTTTTTGAACCAGCAAATATTGTGCACTTGCAAATATTTAGGTCACTGTTTTAGTTTCTGTGTATTACCCCAATTACCCCAATAAGGTCATATAATAATTATACAGCTATGGGAGTTACTATGCCAATATAGCGAGAATGAGTATGTCTGTATGTATATACATATGTATATGTATTGGCATGCGATTTCAGGAAATCCCGTCTTAGTTCAGCTACATTAAAGTACGCGTGGAGCAATATTGATGTAATATTAATGTAATTTCTACATCAAGATTAGTATTTTGAAAAAGGCAAAACGAAAAATGAAGTCAGGTATCAAGAAACTCACAACGTTTTGTAAATTTTATTGATAACCTTTTTCATTTAATCCATCACCTTTTCACTTGCCACAACATATTTAATTTTTTTTAAGCGTCTGAAAAGCTCAAGGTTTTTTCACCTACCCTTTATTTAGACGCCCATGCGAATTGATGCATACAGAAAAGGTCTCAGGCATCAATCGAAAAAAAAATATTGATATTTTGCAATCGTGTAAGAACGAGGTTTTCAACGTGTTAAAAGGGGGAACAGACCAAATTTATAAGAGTAAGTGTAAGACCGAGATCGTGTAAAAAGAGTTGGTTACGCGAGGGCGAGGTGATTAAGATTAAGCAGCGAAAATATAAAAATTTTGTTATTATTTGTTATTTGAAATTAATTCATTAAAAAAGAGAGGGAACATTGTGACCAGCGGCAAAGGCCTCAGTCTGACTCCCCTCCGCTAGATGGCTCGCACTGCATGTTGAGAGAGTGTGTGAGAAAGAGGGAGAGAGAGAGAGATTATGAGTAAGTGCGTGGACGGCGTTATTCTCTCTCTATAATTACAGTATGTCAAGAAACTCTTTACACACTGAAAATAAATTAAATTTTTTGACTTTGGATAAGAAAATAATGGCCTTTGGTTCAAATTTATCAAATTTTTTTAATTCCTAACCATTCAGGGATTAATTATAAAGTAGTTAGTGAAAAAAGAATAACAAAACTATAAATAGGTAACTTACAAAACAACAAAAACAATGATTACTCATTTTTGACACTGTCAAGAAACTCTTTACACATTTCGTTTTCGAGCTCTGTTTTGATCTCGTTCTTAGAAAAAACGGGACTTTACCGTAATCTATGCTTTTGGCGTTGCTCAGTGATGCTCTATTTTTGCATTGACTTTGATTTGGTTGCGAAATTTTGACCGGTGCACATGTACAGAGTAACATTCTGAAATTTTTAAAATGCCTGGCAAAAGACTTAGTTTTGACGTTGTCCAGTTGATTTACTATAATCACCAGTTGGGCAAATCTGTTGCAGACATGGTAGAAATGTTTTCAGTATCCAGGAAAACAATTTACAATGTCCTAAGTCGCGCGAAGAACGAAGGGAGACTGGAAACCAAATCTGGAGGTGGCCGTAAAAGGAAGATAGACAAACGGGCAGACCGCATAATCATGAGGAAAATTAATCAGAATCCGCAAATATCGGTCAGGACTTTGGCCAAGGAGCTTGAGGAAGACCTTGACTTGGTTGTTTCACACGAAACAGTACGTCAGGTTATTCTACGCCATAGATACTCTTCCAGAGTGGCACGAAAAAAAACCGCTGCTTTCGTCGGTCAATGTGGAAAAGCGCTTCACTTTCGCTGTTAACATGATCAGTAAGCCGGCAGAGTATTGGGATGACGTCATATATAGTGCGACGAAACAAAAATGATGCTTTATTACAATGATGGTACACCCAGAGTATGGCGCAAGCCGTTAATAGCTTTAGATAACCGAAACATCTTTCCGACTGTAAAGTTTGGAAAATTTGCGGTTATGATTTGGGGGTGCATCTCTATCCGAGGAGTGGGAAATATTACATTTATTGAGAACACAATGGATGTCAAACAGTACCTCCAAATTTTAAAAACAAATTTAAAAAGCAGTGCGGAGAAATTTGGGCTCATTACGGACAATATGGCCAAATTCAAGTTTTATCAAGACAATGATCCCAAACATAGAGTCCAATGTGAGAGCTTGGGTGCTTTACAACTGTGGAAAAGTTATTGATACACCATCCCAGAGCCCCGATCTTAGCCCCATTGAAAATTTGTGGGCCTACTTCAAGAAGAAAGTGGGAAAAGACAGCCCAAAAACCGCAATCAGCTAAAAGAATTCATACTGGAAGAGTGGCAAAACATTCCCTTTGAGTATGACCTACAAAAACTGATAAATTCGATGAAAAAACGGCTCCAGCATGTAGTCAATGCTAAGGGAGGACATACCAAATATTAAAATAAGTTAAATATATTAAATAATTACAAAGAATTTTGAATTTAAAAAATGAAAATATTTTGTGTAAAGAGTTTCTTGACAGTGTCAAAAATGAGTAATCATTGTTTTTGTTGTTTTGTAAGTTACCTATTTATAGTTTTGTTATTCTTTTTTCACTAACTACTTTATAATTAATCCCTGAATGGTTAGGAATTAAAAAAATTTGATAAATTTGAACCAAAGACCATTATTTTCTTATCCAAAGTCAAAAAATGTAATTTAATTTCAGTGTGTAAAGAGTTTCTTGACATACTGTATGAGTTTTTTATTTTCTCGTATCTTCAAAATTGTGAATGCCAGATT
The DNA here is from genome assembly GCF_009870125.1 of Drosophila pseudoobscura. Lineage (NCBI taxonomy): Eukaryota > Metazoa > Arthropoda > Insecta > Diptera > Drosophilidae > Drosophila > Drosophila pseudoobscura. Next base: position 37,241,207 of record NC_046683.1, on the reverse strand, counting down.
TTGTTGCTCTTGCTCTTATTATCTCTGAGCACTAGGCGCTCATAGGGACGGACAGTCAGACATGGCTCAATCGACTCGGCTATTGATGCTGATCAAGAATATATACACTTTATAGTGCCGAAAACCTTTCTCCAGGATGATACACACATCCACATAAATAAAATATATTCCTTTGCTCTTCGAGTATGGTGTATAAAAATCGCAAACAAAAAACAATGGTATTTTACTATTTTATAATCAGAACAGACCAATTGCCAACTAAAGCTAGTTTTAGGGTAGACAAGTTTAGATATTTGTAGATAAATCTCACGAAACAACGCTAAAAACTGTTAATATAGAACAAATTTAAGAATAGATGAACATTATGTGTAAACATGCAAATAACTATTTTTATTGTATTACCAAAATAAATTTATGTCAACAATTTTCTATTACACTATGCAACCGTATTTAGGTATTTATTTTTTGTAAGAGGGTTTTTCAGAGGTTGCGGCGTTAATTAAGGTTTCGTTTGTAAAAAATGTATGGATATACGGATAAAGTGCAGCCGTTTGATCCATTGAATTCCATTACGTACCTTCCCTAATGTAATTTTTTTAACGCTAAATACTGTGAAAATACAAAATGTTTTAACAAAAAAAAAAAACGGTCGTATTTCGAGTAATGGAATTGAACGGTAAAATGCGGTAAAGCAGGGACTATACTCTTTGAGCACCGTATAAGAAACGTTGCCATAGAAAAAAACATACTTTATTCAAAAATTGTAGAAATCTGAAAAAGTTGATATGGTTCGTAGCGTCAACGATTAGCGTTCGATTTTTTTGCCATGTGTCATAGGAGTATATTGGTAAATTTAATTCTGCTGTGCGGTTATTCTAAGAGGATGATTTTTTCGACTGCAAAAATACAAAATTATTAATATTAACGGTCCCTGAAAAATACTCTTGGATCAAACCGACTGTTTCTGATAGATTTGGGGCTACAACATTTTTTGAGGCTTAAAAATTTTGTAGCTTCAGCTTAACTTCGGGAAATATAAAGCTTTCAAAAGCAAAATGGAAAATTTTGTTCGGTATTTTTCATCGAAATAAATTAATACGACGAAACGGCTAGGCTGGTTGACAAACCCTCCTAATGACCTAGTGATATCAGATTGTCAAGCGTAAGCAAAAATCGTTTAATATCATTGAATATTTATTCTGTTTTCGGAATACTAGCCTGTAACTCTTTAATTAATTATTCAGCTACAAACTTTGACAGGCCGTTGTCATTTCTCAAACTATAATTTGAAGAAGGGGAAAAGTATATCTTGTCTGGCTTGAATTAAATCTGGCACGCGATTGCGATTCCGGCTCTAACGTAATAAGTATCTTAGTCACATTAAATATGTACATGTATCAGTCTTCGAGTCTTAATTCTTTGCTCCGGAGGACAACTTTACTGCATATTTTTCTCGGATATTGCGAAGATGCTGACATTTTCTATTACTCTGATTAGTACTTCCCCATTTCCGTGTGTTCTGGCTTTGTTTGGAAGTCGCCACTAATGACATGCTGCTTAGGGTGTGCACCCCCTGCGCCACCACTCTCCTCACTCCTGCCTCGTGCATCTCACATGCTGGGGCACAGTTGGAAGCTAATTGGGCCAGCGATGGGCCATCACCAACGCTATGGCCCCCGTCGTGGGCGATGCGGCAGCTTCCACATCACTTCGCCTCACTTGTCCCTTTCCCTTTCAAGTCTTTTAGCCTCTCTGCTGTTTCACGCGCTCTCCCTCTCACTCTGCGTCTGCCTTACCCACAATTTGCCGAGGCACATATGTATGTACATATGTACATGCCATGCGTTATTTTTATGGCATGATAAAAATTTAAATTAATTTTTTTCTTTTGCTGCTTCCACTCGACACACACACAAACATTCATACATACATGAGGTATTTTTATGCATCTGTTCAGCTCCACACACTCCGTGCCAAAGCCCCCTAATCATACGCCAAGTGGCAGTTACATTTTCCTTTTGTGGCCGCCAACCGGTATCCTCTTAGACTAATTTGTATATTTTCCATTGACCCAGTCCTGTCGGATGATAAATACATACGCGGTCCTTGTTCCTTGTTCTTGTTTTTGGTTCCTCTATTTCTGAATTTTTGAGTGTAATTGTATCCCGTCCCGATTCAGGTAGAGGCTTTCTAGCAATAAAATGATAAACCATATGTACATATATAAACTGGACGATAACCTCTAGTTAGAATTTGTTCCTTGCTCTAAGAATCATATGAACATTCGTTAACTAGTAGAACGTGAGATGGCAAACTTAAGTCACGAACTTGAAAAACTACAATAATATACAAATTAAAATTTCGAGCTTGCTAAATAATGGGTAACTACTCTTTTTATTTCTTCCTGATATGTGATTCCTACCTGGTATGTGATTAAATTTGAGGATTAGCTTACATTTCGTTCTCTGAGTTCTATCGGATCACTAAAAAGCTAAATCTAAACGAGCAAATGAAAAACTGTAGTAGGGAATATCATTACACTTTACATACATACAAGGGGCGAAGCGATATGTGTGGAGCTTGGCATGAAAAGTTTTGTGAAATTTGGAAAAAGTTGTAATAAACATTAACCTCTTGGGAGGTGAGAAAATCGCGAAAATCTAGCTTTTTGCTTTTGCTCTTTGCTTAACATTATTTTCTCTTTCATTTGAAAATTTAGATTGAATCAATGTACTTGAGCTATTTTCTCAAAGTTTCTCAGTTGGTAAAGGAACTCTACCAATCAACAAATACTTTGAATTAGTATTGAGCGGTATTAGCTTTGAGCGGTAAACTTTTATACAATTGGGATTTCTTAATTTTGGTTTATGTCAAATCTGATCATTTTATTGGAATTAAATGCTTTGACCAAAAACTAACATTTGCTCTTAACATGACTTACTTAATCTATCTCAAGATCAGGTGTTAAAGTTGAATAAGCGAGATATATATCTCTATATTATATAAAAAAGTTTTCTGTCGTGGTCGTCCGATATCTTACTCATATTAGCACGAGCGGGGGTTTGCTTCCTAGTACCTCCTCCTTTGCCTCCTCCCCTGAAATGGCTCGACCGATTTTCGTGAAATTCTGTGTGCTTTATGTTAGGTGTTAGGTGTGCGCATCGGCCAACATTTAAATGCCGATCAGACTACTCTTCGGGTACCTATCTATGTCCTTTTTTTGGGAGCTCTTTGTGGCTAAACTCGTCCGAAATGGCTCTGCCGATTTTTTTTTTAAATTTTGTGTGAAAAGTTCAATGCCAAATATTGCAACCCGATAATTTAATATATTTGAGCAATGCCAATTTCAGGTGAGCCGGCGCAGTTACGTGACTAGACTACAACTAGAACGGAGAGTAACGCGCAGATACATAGACGGACTTCTGCACAATCATCGACTCGCAAAATTCTCTCATCGATAACATATTTCCCGATGCAGTTTGCGATACCAACGAAACTGTGAATTATCCAATTGAGTTTTTCAATTCATTCGATTACCAGGCATGCCACCATTTATGCCACCATGCATACCATTTACAATTGAAGGTTGGATCTCCGATCATTCTGCTTTGTAACTTGAACCCATAACGGCTGTGTAATGGCACGCAATTAGTCACTAAAAAACTAATGGGAAACGGTATTGAAACCATCATTTTGAATGGAAAGATTCAAAGCGAAAATGTGTTGCTGCCACGAATCCCTATGATTAATTCAGATGTGTCAATTGAATTCAAACGCAATCAATTCCCAATAAGATTGGTATTCGCTATGACGATCAATAAGGCACAAGGCCAGACATTTTCTGTATGTGGCATAGATTTGAAAACACCATGTTTATCCCACGGACAACTATATGTGGCGTGTCCTCGCGTGGGAAAACCATCCAGTTTGTTTGTGTTGGCTAAAGACGGACTAAACCAGAATATTGTACACTCTATTGCGCTGAGAGATTAACGTTTCCTAAAAATAATATACATGGTAAAGTAACGTTCGCCGGGGCACCTAGTATATATGTATATAGAGTCTTTTATACAGTCTTCTCCTCTCTCTCCAATTAGGCTGAATAGAGCTGACGGGCTTACATCTACCGCTTTCATTGCGGTTTCATTTGAAGTCAAGCAAATTCTATTGAAATGATTGCTAAATAATTAATCCGTGTGAGCTCCCAGCGTTTCAAGCCCTGATCGCAGAGGGGGTGATGGTAGAATATGGGGCATCTTCCACTCGCTTGCATATCCACATTGGGCATGCAGATAGAGCGTGACTTTCCACGCCTTTCCAACTGTTTTGGGGCCTGGCGCTGAGTGGGGGTGGTGGAAGATGGACATAAATATGCATGCCGGCGCGCCTGTCATTATGCAGCAAACTATTCGTACATGCGGCAACTTTTGCCTTTTTGCAAAGTTGCCTCAATTACAGCAGTAGAGGTATTGGTATGAGGGGAAGCGGGATAGACAGCGAGCGGAAGGAAGAGGCCACTTGGCTGGTCCGATGCCTTAAGTATGCACAAAAGCTACTTTCAATGTATGTATATTTGTATGACTGCATGCCTGTGTGTATTTGTGTGTAGTAAGTAACCTACTTAAAGTTCTTTTGGCTGCCAACAGCAGCAGCGGCAGCCTTCCCAGCGATTTGTATTCAGAATATTGCTATCGTCCAAGCTCTGCATGAGACCGCGACTTTGAATGGGTCCGTCCTGAAACTTGCACTGGGAAGGAGACTAGGACTCAAGACTAGTTCTTCGACTTGCAGTCGGGACATAAAAATTAAACAACAAAATGTTGCCACAGAATTCGCGTGCCTAGCGAGACTCTCATTTTTCATGTACATACAGAAAGCTCATAAGCGTGTACTTATTATTTTGGCCAGTAGTGTATGTATGTACATACTAGATGGTACTATATATATGCGAAAATGTACAGGTATATTTATATACTTAACTACAAAATTTGCATGTCAAACAAAGATGCAAAGAAAATTGTACAATAAAAAACTGGAACATTTTCGAGTCGAAGAAGTGATGATCAAAGCAATAGTATGAAGGAGTCGATACCCTATACATACATAATTCCCTATTTATTGTATGCTATACTGAAACTTGTGGATACAGTGGGTTTTAATAATATTCTCAACAGATGGGATTTCATTAATTAAAATGAGGCTTTGGCACCAAACTACTATGCGTAGATCGTTGAGGCTCTCCTCTCTTAGGTTCGACGGCCGTTTCTAGTCTCTCTCTCTCTCTCTCTCTGCTACTTACTGTGTTACGCGCTCTCTTACTTTATCTGTAACTTGCTTTGGTACTTTCTCAGTTATGTCTACAGACTCTGTAGCTTTCTGTGGCTTCCTACCAAATCCCACTTATATACGCCATGGGATCGGACTTGCTTATGGGTTTTACACAAATCTACTTTCACTAAAAATCTAATATACTCCCAAACATTTGAGTATCGGGTATAAATACACCGATAGCCGATATTGGACCTTTTCTGGGTTTTTTTATAGATAGTTGAGTGTGTAACTTACTTATACGGTGTCTTGCTTACCTTTAAGTACTTTATAAATATACCCAGGGGCTGTGTGTGAGTGTGCTGTGGTACATGAAATTTGTGTCAGTCGTGTGTATAATTACAGGTGCATTGCATGTTCAAAAAAGAGCTAAGAAGGCGTAAAAAGGGCCGGAAGGAAACCAAGCCAAACATATTAAAATGTACATACATACATATGTACACAAACACGAACTTTATTTCCCCCTTGTACATCCCCAAAAAAATCCAGATACTATGTACTTACATATATGCACACATATGCACATACATATGTATGTATGTATGTGCTTGTGTACTTACGTGGTACACACTCCTGTATTATTGAGTGCAGAAACTCGACTTTAATTGGATACCGAGTGCTAGCAAATTGAACGCTAATCCTTTGAGCCACATGCCAGTGCTGCGATTAGTTTTTAGTGCGCATCGATTTCTATGCATCTGACAGGCTGACTTTTAGCCAGCTGGAGCTAATATCATTAAAGTCGACCAAGCATAATTAATAGTTGTCCTCTCTGCATCTATATCAAATCAAATTAGAACCAAAGGAAGTCTGGTCCCTACCTGGAAGTACCACTCTACGAGTAGTTTCTGCTAGAAAGGTTTAAGGACGCAGCTTAAATCTACCAATAAACTACGTATCTACGGGGGTATTATATGTTCGTATTAATATTCAAAATATTTTCCAGATACTCTTAATGATCAGCACATACATACATAGATATGTTCCTTCGAATCAGGATACCCTTTAGAATATGTGTACAATAGACCCCCTTTCAGTTAGAAATACGGTTGCACTTACATACCACCTCTCTGTTTCTCGCGTACTGGTAATACAGCCCATTTCCCTTCAATCCAAGAATTAACATCATTCAATGTGTTTCATAGAGATAATAGTTCAGTAACTAGTACAAACTGAATACTTAATACTTCCGATGCTCTCTTGATACGACAGATAACATTCCAACTCATAGTTTCTAAAGAAACTCCAACTAAACGACCACATATAGTTATGGAGTGCACAGCTTAGTACGGACCTTATCAAGCGAAATATAAATATAGATAATTGGGTGCGTTGCGTGGGGAAGTCTGTTGGAGGGATACAGATTTATTGGTAGTGTATCTTCAAGGGCGCGAAGTCGAATATACATAGATAGATAAATGTATATTTACAGAGATCTACTGATTTTTTTCAAAAGCTCACCCTCGCCCATTCTTCTAATACCCGGTTTATTAAGATTCGGCGAATAGTTTATTTGCAAACTAGTCGATGACTTACAAAGATATTTATTTGACGAAGAACCACTTTTAGTAGTAAAACTAGAGTCGAAAAGCGATGAGCTTTGATACCCACAAACGATATGTATTTTAATTTTGTTTTCAAGGCATATCTCCGATATTGAATCTCGGCGCAGCAGTCCCTTGTACGCGCTCATCACTTTGTCTATTTTTTTATGGGAGACTCGGGCCCGAAAGTGATAACTACATACCTAAATGAAAGCCTTTATTTATTTAGCCTCAAATGATAATACATCGTCATAACCAAAACTTCATCACATTTGACCGTTAGACACCGTCCGGTTCATGAAAAAAATTCTAATATTTTTGGTCGAACAAAAAAACGGTTATAAAACGTGGAAAGGTTCCTGCGTGGCAGAGGTACGGATGAGTATTCAGTTATTCAAACATTCAAATTACCCGTATTTTTGCATTTCCACTTTATGTATTCGTTCGATACTTGGGCTTTTCGTTCTTGTGTTTCTTTGTTTCCTTACCCACAGCAAAGCAACAACAATTGAGAGGCTATTGCTGACCATGTTGTAAAATCGGCTATTTGATGGCTAGTTCTGGCTATTTTTTAAGTTCCAATTCTATACAAATTTTTTTATTAAATTTAAAATATTTATAAAGCTATATTTTGCTATATATTTATAAGTATGTTTTCTAAAGCTGTACAAAGCTTGCACCAAAAAAACAAACTATTGTTTCATTTTACCACAAAATCAGCTATGTATGTATTTTTCTTCTCAAAAATTAACCACACTGTTCCCTGCCCAAATGTAGAGGCAAAAAAATTGACTGCATTCGAATGGAATCGAATTCAGCCGCTTACTCAACTCATTCAAATAGTGCCAATTCATTTGAATGTTGTTGGATGGGTTATATGTACGTCATCGCACTCATTTACTCGAAATCTATCGGCGAGCATTCGAATTCATTCAATTCATTTTGCGCATGGCTGATTCGAATGCCGGTTTTTTCTATTCACGCAAACCTCTAATACATATGTACATATAACATGTGATTTTTGAGACAAATAGACAAATACAAACGATACCCTAAACGCACGCAATGTTGAACTTTGCTCCGGTGCATATTTGCCTATATAAAATACATTTTTTTGCTATACAAAAATTGTATATTTAATTTATAACCAAATAAAATTAAAAAATAAATATTTTAATTATAAAAATTTGTCTAATTTTGTATTTTTGTATATTAATCATCTGATTTATTTTGGTATCTCACCTCTCGTATGTATGTATGAAAAATATGGATTTATTTGTATGTGGAATTTTTTTTCCTTTTTAGTTTTTTATACCCGATACTCAAAATGAGTATTGGGGTATATTAGATTTGTGGTAAAAGTGGATGTGTGTGACGTCCAGAAGGAATCGTTTCCGACCCCATAAAGTATATATATTCTTGATCAGCATCAATAGCCGAGTCGATTGAGCCATGTCTGTCTGTCCGTGTGTCCGTCTGCCCGTCCCCTTCAGCGCTATATATGAGAGCTAGAGCAACGATGTTTTGGATCCAGACTTCTGTGATATGTCACTGCTACAGGAATATTTCTAAGCTTTGCCCCGCCCACTTCCGCCACCACAAACGGCGAAAATCTGTGGCATCCACAATTTCGACGATACGAGAAAACTAAAAACGCAGAATCGTAGAGGATGACTATATCTTCTAGGGTGCAAAATCTGAACCAGATCGTATAATTATTATAGCCAGAATCAAGAAAACAATTTCATTCTTTCTCGCTCTGTCTCTCTCTTACACACATGTTTCATGGTCGGTTTTGCCAATTGCAATATATGAGTTCAAGGATCCCAGAACCCATAAGAGCTAGAGCAACCAAATTTGGTATAAACTCTCCTAATATATCGGACCGAGACGAGTTTGTTTCAAAATTTCGCCACACCCCCTTCCGCCCCCGTAAAGGACGAAAATCTGGGGATATTCACAAATTTCAGAGACTATTAACGCTAGAGTAACCAAATTTGGTATCCGCACTTCTGTTAGATCTCACTATAAAACGTATATCTCCAAATTTCGCCCCACCCCCTTCCGCCCCCACAAAGGACGAAAATCTGTTGCATCCACAATATTACACATTCGAGAAAACTAAAAACGCAGAATCATAGATAATGGCCATATCTATTAGATTGCTGAATCAGATCAGATAATTTGTATAGCCAAAAGGAACAAATCACTTTGCACTGGTTACGCAGCGCCCGACGTCACGCTCAGACTGATTTTCTGTCTCTCTCGCACGCACTTTTTGTCGTGTCGTTTAATATTAGCGGAGTCTGCCGGAGGAGAGCCATACTGACTTAGTATCGGGTATAACTGTAGTGTTGCGGTGTCCGCAGCAACTCACAACGTTCCCCCTCGTTTTCAACTGTGACTTGACTTTATATAAATCTACCATACAATTTTCCCGAAATTTGTATATGTTCTTTAAATATTATTTTATCTAAGTTCAAATGCTCATTGTGCGATTTTGAGCCGATCGGCTTATATGTATGTAGATCGATTTAACTGACGTAATCTCGCACGAAAACAGTCAAAATATGGGTTATATGGGATTTTATACCTGCGACTGGCCTTTTTTGCTTGTTTGCCTATAAGATGAATGTATTTATTTTATCCAAAGCGCTCATAAAGTTCTTTGATTTTTGTCCCCTCTTTTGGGCTGAGTACCCACTGTGCGAGGCTCAATTACATACGTGCCTATACGAATAAAATATAAAATAACAAGAATCTAATTTATTTTCTTAGTTTTCAAAGAAAAAATATCTATATAGTATAATAACCAGCCAATAAACTGGTTACTTGACTCGACTGGTGTAATTGGGTAACAGCACTCGTGAGTCATAAAGCTCCCTATTTTGTGTCCTTTATTTCCCGGTTGACTGACTGAAAGCTTATCGGGCAATTTTCTCTACGAGGCTGTCCGCAATAGTAGAGGGACAGAGTGGGAGTCGGAGTCGGAGTCGGAGTCAGAGTCAGAGTCAAAGCGGGTTGGCCAGACAGGCGAGTTTTACATCAGTTCAATGATGTGGGTCTGCCCACAGTCATAAATTTGTCGGCGCCATTTGCCTTTAGTGTTTGGAAATTATTTCATTATCGATTTTCCTTCCGTTTCATTCGGTTCGGATTTTTGTACAGGTTGTGTTGCTGGCGCCGCTCATATTGGAGCGCTGCTTAAATGCGGCCATTAAAAACAGTCCAAAGGACCAGAGGCAGTGCCACAAAGGCCACGACGATGATGGTGAAGGTGTGATGGCTTGGAGTAGCATTATGAATGGATCATTTACAAAGTCAACACAATTAAAACACCCTAGCCGACCCTGCCCGTGCAGGCTGCCAGACGTAGGCGTCGCTTCCGCCAGGTGTATGACCCCACACCCAGAAAGATTGCATGACCAGAAACCGGTTCAATGCCATTGCCACTGCGAATGAGAATATGAAATGTAAAATATTAATGGGAAAAGCGGTTGGAAGCAAAACAATTTCGCCAACATCGATTGATGTCCTTGTTTGTGGGCATTATCATATTCCCAAGGAGCGGGAGTGGATCCCGCTAACTGCGGGCAGGTTCCAGTGGGGTTGGATAACGGGAGCTCGAATTGTGTTACCCAGAGGACTGCTTCCTATATCACTGGGCCAGCTCCAGCTCCTTTTATTAAGTTTGATGGGGGCAAAGTTCAAAGGTAAATTTTATTCGTACGTATATGCGTAAGTACGTGTATCTGTACTACACATGTCTGTCGGCCCGTGTGTTTGAGCGGGCCAGCAACCGGGGATTAACATTTACATTTATGTAAATGGACTTTGTGTGTTTTGGAATCGCTGTCGCGGTAACGAGAAGTTTGTGGCGCAGTGGAATGGTTGAACCGATGCAGTGGGTCCTCTCGCAAAATTAGCTTGAATGTGTGTTTGTTGATTATTTGTGACTTCGGCCCCATGCACGACGCTTCAATACCGCATGTGACCAAGCAATTCTACTTTCCCCACTATGATATATGATGATTGTCTGACAGATATTTGTACCTTTTTAAACCCGATGCTCGAAAAGTATAGGGTTAGATTTGTGGTGAAATCGAATGTGTGCAACACCCAGAATGAAGCGTTTTCGACCCGATTAAGTATATGTACATACATGTACATATGTATGTTACATACACTCTTGATCAGCATCAGTAGTCGAGTCGATATAACCATTTCGTTCTGTACATGAGCACCTAGTTCTTAGAGACTATAAGTGGTAGAGCAGAATACTTTAGTATCCAGATTCCAGTAATATTACACTGTTACAAGTGTATTTCAAAATTTTACCCCACACAATAAAGCATCCAAAATTTTGAAGATACAAGAAAACCAAGAAAACAGAATCGTAGAGGAGATCATATCTATCAGATTAACGAATCTGAATCAGATCGGATCATTATTATAGCCATAAGGAACAAATGAAACTGTAACTACGCAGCGCCTTCCACGCGCTTACTCATTCCTTCTCTTTCACACACTCTTCTTTGTGCGGTGTGCGCCCTCTGGCGGAGGATAGCCATACTGATTGAGTATCGGGTATAAATGTTGAGTCACGACCCTAACTGCGACTCACCACGTTCCCGATCCTCTATAAATCTTTTCATTTCAATAGGTGAAAGAATTCAACATTCAAGTAAAGCCGCCGTTGAGAGATTCCACCCAAAATACTTATTGGGAATTGTAAGACATCGTAACTATTATAAATTGTAAAAACCTGTAAAAACATTGTATATACATACATACATATGTATATATATTCGTTCGTTCTCTTTCGTAGTGATCAGACGCGATTTTGTTTTGCGCTCCGCATTCTTTCCTTTTGTTTTGAATAAAAAGCCGGTGTTTTCCTTAATAAACTTGAATAACCCTCCTAACCAGCCAACAATCTGGAACCTATTCTATTCCGCGAGTGCATGCCTTTTGATTTGTGTTAAAACATTATTTAACTTTTTATTTTTTGGCGTGGCTTGTCGTGATTGTGTTGTTGCACTGAGTGAGTACGCATTACATTGCATTGCAGTCCGCTCTCGTCTGGTAGCTTTTGTTGTGTTATCACTCTCTCCCTATCACCTAAACTTAGCTAACTGTTTTTTCTCTCTCGCTCTCGTAACATTCTGTTAAGTAGCTCTGCAACTGTTCTCCTCTCCTCCTATTAGCGTTTGTCTGGCACACTGGTTTGATAGCCATTTGTTTTGAAATATTATTTGATTTTAATTTTGTTCAAATTTTGTATTATGGAGTTTCTGTTGTATGTGCCAAAAAATCATGCAATAAGCAGATCACCCACGATCAGCCGATTATCCCCTGCTGGCTCTGCGACAGCGTAGTGCACGCAAAATGCGCTGGATTTTCTGGCCTTGTGAGTGATGCCATTTGAGCCATTTGATGCCAAAGCGTAATGGTTTGCACTACAGTTGCCAGGCATGCGGTGCGGTGGAGAAAGACATGGTAGCTTTTATGAGGCAGACGCGGAAGGGCTCTAAGGAGCTGACCGTTGGCTTTAAAAAGCAATACGATCGGCTCCTAGCCATGGAGTCTCAATTTGGCAGTCTGCAACTGCTGAATGAGTCTCCGAGGCGTAAAAAGGTCACTCCGCGGGATCTGCAAGTGCCGACCGTCACTCAGCCGTGCGCCGCCGAAAAACTGACTCCGACCACTCCAAGGGTGCAGCAGTTGATCTCGTTTGCCACTCCAAGGGCAACGACAGCTGCTGGCGATGCAGATTCGGTAGCCGAATTCATCGCCTCGGAGAATGTGCAGCCAAGTACGTCTGCAGCGTCCGTGTCCGTGGTGTCCGCAAGTTCGCTAGTTGTCCCGTCCATCCCGATCCCACCAGTCAATAGACGTTCGGGACCTCCGGATATTGCCACCACAGGTACTAGGCCTGTGGTGCCCAAACCACTGGTGGGAGTCCCACCAAAACAAGTTTTTGTCTCACGGCTGGCCCCTGACCTCACATCTAATGATGTAATTGCTTTTATTCAAAGCAAAATAAAAGCCGTTGGTTTAAAGGTGGAGAAATTCAACTTATCTTATGCCAGGGAGATAGCATCGTTAAGATAAGCATCTCCCCAACTCAATTTGACACCATTTGCTCCGCCAAATTTTGGCCGGAGCATTTGGTGGTAAGGGAGTTTAAGGCTAAGAAGGAGAATAGGCCCCCTTAACTCTAACAAATCATTCCAGTGTGCCACCCTCAACCTCAACTTCCTCTTTCTCATCTTCTCTTCCTGCTTCCACCTCTCCAAAAAACGAACTTCTCTTTAAGTAACTTATCAGAATATTAGAGGCTTACGTAGTAAGCTCAGCATTATTTTCCGTGATGCATTTGCATTTGCTTCCCACGTTATTGTGTTTACTGAAACCTGGTTAAAGCCGTACATTCTTAGTTCCGAGGTTTTGGCAGTGGACTCTTACATCACGTCCAAGTTCAACAGGAACTGGAATTCCTGTGTGTAAAACTGATTCTTCCCGCTTTCGCTATATTCATTACTTGCTCGTATATCCCACCTTCTTCGGATATTTCAATTTATGAGCAGCACTTGTCCGCTTTAACCGCTGTTTCTTCCTCGCTATCTGATAAAGATCGTATGATAGTTCGTGGTGTCTTCAACCTACCAGGAACTGTTTGGTCTTCGGTAAACGAGTCTAGTGTCCTAGTGCCCATGTCACGACATGACTTTGTTGACGGCTTGCTTGACCTGTCCCTGTCTCAAGTCAATCATGTGAAAAAATCCTTGGGTCTATTGCTTGATCTGTGCTTTGTATCGGATCCGACCATAGTGTTGTTAGCCCGAGCCCTTCCGCTCACTATACCTGAAGACGCCTACCACCCTACTTTCGAGGTGTCGCTAGATATTGGACCAACTGTATTGGATCGGTCGAGTAGACTACCTGAACGTAAAGCCGAGTTTGCGAAGCTTAATCCGCTTTGTACTTGTGCACTTTTCAGTTCTTAATGAACAATGTTATAAGAACTACCTATCTCGATGCAGGATACGTTTTCACCGGGTCCAGACGGGGTTCCAGGTTGTGTACTCAGGTACTGCGCCGAGGCTCTGTGCTGACCTTTGCTTAAACTATTCACCCTGTCCATTGATTCTTCTTGCCTCCCGCCGATCTGGAAGGAATCGTTTATAATTCCTCTCCATAAAAAAGGTATCAAGTCTGATGCAAAAAATTATAGAGGTATAGCAAAATGTATGCGGATGATGTTAAACTCTGTGTCCAGTATAAGGACATTTCATTTCATTCTTGCTTGCAATCCGATCTCAATAACTTTCAGTCATGGTGTTGTGCAAACTTGTTACACCCTAATGCCTCGAAATGCAAAGTTATGACATTTCATCGTTCTAGCCCTTTGTTGGCTCCCTATACCCTATTTGGTGGTTCTCTTGAGAGAATTACCCTGGTGGATGATCTGGGTGTTATGTTAGTCCCCAAGTTAAAGTTTTCCGAACACATTTCTACCATGGTAAATAAGGCCATGGGCGTGCTTGGGTTTTATAAAGAGGTGGTCAAAGGAATTTGACGACCCCTATATAACAAAGACTCTCTATACCTCGCTTGTTCGTCCGATCTTAGAATACGCCTCCTGTGTATGGTGCCCTCAGTACAAAGTACACCAGGACCGTATAGAATCAGTACAGAAAAACTTTTTACTCTTTGCTCTGCGGGGCCTTGACTGGGATGCGGGTGTAAGACTCCCATCTTACTATAGTACACTACTATTAGTAAACATCCCATCCTTAGTTAACCTTGCATGAACCGTTTAGGGTTTTATGCTGGGATTATAATTCCCTCTACCATATTATATCCACCACTAATTCTCTTCCTCTTATTAAATTACTAATCTTTACACACCTTTCTAGTAATTAGTAATTGTAGTGGTATTTATATTTTGATTGCATGTTTCTTAGTAAGTTTAGTGCTAATTTTCCTCGAATGTTAGGCTAACAGCTATCTTTCTTGCGGCAGCGCCCCTCGGTCGGTTGGGCGGGAGGAGGGCTGCGATTTGCTGAGACCCGCGCGTATCAGCCTTCTGCTGGTTTCACACGGGCCACTTGACGGTGCAGTAACTGCATCGCCTCTTGAAAGATGCAGTCATTGCATGTCAACGTCCAAGAATATGCATGTAAATAAAATTGTTGTAATCTCTTATCTTTTTAGTATTTCTGTATAGAATGCTAAAATTTACCACTGTGTGCAGCAGAAAAATTAGAAATAACTGCAATTAAATCTATGCAGTTCCTTTTAGAAAACTTTCCCCATGAAAAAAATTCTCGCTCTTGCAAGGGCTGGAATTCCCAAATAAGTGGCATAAAGTCGAAAATTTTGTCGAAGCAAATATTAATTATATTTCAATATATTGAAAGTAGAATCCCTATATATTACAAATCAATAAATTTTGTTGCTAAAAATGCAACCCTGTCATTCTGATCAAACTTCAAAGTCAGTTGATTAGTCAGCTGATTCCTGAGACAAAATTGGCGGGAAATTTGTATTCACTTTGAGCGCTTGGCAAATTCACACATTGCTAAAATAAAATATTGTGAAATATGGATTTTAAAGGCCCGGGTATGTAGATTGAATAACAAAAAACATTTTGTGTTAAAATGTGTCAAAAAAAAAAAAGAAAACCAAACCAATGTGTTCGTCTTGTGTGGAGTAAAAACTAACCTTCTGCGTGTTTGTGCGTTATGTAATGTATGTTAAAATAAAGTAGAAAGTGTGTATTAAAAGTAAGTAATAATCCGGTTTGCGGCTTTTTGCGGCTCTTGCGGTACTTTGAACTTTTAGATCAGCTTGAGTTCTGTCATGCAACGCTGCTGGACGTATGGATCGACAACGGCCGCAACTCTACCGCCCTTGCAAGCTGGATAGTTGGCCAATTGACGGAATGTTCACTAACCAATGAAAACATTAGTGAAATTAACAAGAAAGTTAAAAGCCTTGCAATTTATATTTCTTCGAATCTGCAAAAGTGCAACCGAAATATGCGCACATTTAGAAAAAAACATTCACAGTGGCTATCAATGCGCTTAAAAATTGTTTTGGAAAATAAAGAAGAGACGCACAGTCTTCAATTGGGTAGACCAAGGCTAATTTATGATAAAGCAGGGCCCCGTCTAAAACGAAAACCAGCTGCCGATGTAGCAATCAGTAATAAAAACTCGATTCGGAGTTACTTGAGAGTCTGCATACTCTTTTAATAGCTATTAACTGCGAATTTGCAATCGACGCTTTAAAATTTCAAAATTTCTCAGATAAAACCATTAGATGATACATGTTGCATTACTCTTGCTATCCTATGTCACCAACTCTCCATAAAATTTTAGTTCATAGATCACAAATAGTAACTCCATCTGTGATGCCGGTGGGCTGTCTTGGGGAAAATGCGTCTGAAGCGAAAAATAAATTTTACAAGCGTGACCGGCTAATGCACGCTCGACACAATTCGCGGGTAAATAACATGATGGATATATTCCAAATTCCAAAGATCTATGGACTCCTCAGATCCTCAGCCTTTAACTAATGACTACAGTTTCGATTATGACTCGGATGAGTCGGGATTAGAGGATATAAATCCATATTCGTTTGAATTATCTGTACAAAACATCTAAATGATAATTTAACATAAATAGTTAGAAATAGTTAAATAGTAGAATAAGAATTTGATCATAATAAGAATTGTTTATCAAAAAATTTGTTTTATATTTTTATATTTACCACTATTACATCAAAATTACAACAGAATAATAAATTCCCTTAAAATTGTAGTACTTTTTTATAGCTCTCATGACTTTCCTTTGTGATCACGTATACGCCTTGTTGCCATATATGGGCTTTTGCGGTAGGCGTGGTCAGATGAACTTAAAATTTTGTTCAAATATTTAGAGTGCTATATTTATTAAATACACCAAGTTTCAGCTCGATATCTACTTTATTCGACTTTATGCCACTTATTTGGGAATTCCGCCCAGTGTGCCTTGGCATCTGGACCTCTGTAACCGACAGTTTCCCTAGTTTCTCATCATGTATCACAAAAAGTAGTGCCACAGCAAACTGGCAAATTTTCAAGTATGATAGGCCAGTACAGTACAACCTCACAAATTAACAGACGCACAAATTTGAACTGTCCAGAAATTAGAACTGGTAATTTTAATTTATTGGGCGCTGTGAAATTAGAACGTGTGGTTCTCATTTCTATAAGTTGTTTCTTTATTTGTTTTTATTTTATTAGAACCTTTGGCTCTAATTTCTTGAATTTTTGTTTGGTTTTATTTTCATTGAACATTTTTGTTTTTTTTTGTTTGTATTGATTATTTGTTGTATTGTTGTTGCTGTTTCTGGTTAAAATAAAGATTGCGTAACTATTTGTATTGTTATTTTGTCATTATCTGTGAAAACTACCCGAGGATTAAATTGGTTCCTATGTGTCAGATGCTACTATAAATTTGAAACAAGCTGCTGCATCTATTGTTCACTCACTAAGCCTCTTCTCTAGTCCCACCGCCTAGACTGGTCCTTTTTCATCTCTTTAGGCCAGTGATTTTTCCTCTTTCGCTGCCAGTTTTATTTTCATTACAGACCGCGTCGGTTCTAAAGCGTTCACGCGATCTTTGTGAATTTTTGTACACCAACTTTTCCCTCCCTTTTTTGGGAGATTGACTTGTACGGAAACTGGAGGCAATGTTGCCACCATGGCTGAGGAATGAAGCACATCCAAGGCCAAAGCTGATAGCAAAGTTGAGAGGGGTACGTATGAGTGGTCCTGCCACTTTTGCTCCTTCTGCCCATGCGGATACGGCTCATGCAGAAGCTACGACAGAATAAATTTCAGAGTATTTGGCCACACCAGACCCCAATCACGGCTGGTGGACTATGCCGTCCCATGCCATTCATCTCGCTGTCGTACTTTCAGTAATGTGACATTTAGGGCCATGGCATGTAGCAGTACCAACAGAAACAAAAATACGTACATATATCACCGTAGTATCATACGCAGAAGAAACAAAAAAAATGCCACCTCAACATGGAGACGTATAGCTAAAAAGTCTTAAGCAGATGCAGCAGTCGTGAAGGCAGTACGTTCCGTGAGCGCGGAAATGAATGGCATGTCTGATCTATGGATAAATCGATTCCGAGATAGAACAGCCCAGCCTCATTGCACATTCACCCAAGTACGAGGCTGCACTGTACTCTATGTTCGGTGCAAGCAGCAATTGTTTTAAGTGCTGGAAAATTTTAGTCGGACTCCCTCCCACACTCCTTACGCTCCGCTGCTTCCGCTTCCGCTCACACTGGGTCCCAAGGAGGGATGGGCGGTGGGGATGAAGTCCAAAAAATTTATGTTAATCATACGCAACGGGGTGCCAAATTGTAACGGGCATAGGCAGCCAGCAGACAGCAACCAGCACTTTGGAGGAGCATCGCTTCTACGTTGTCGTCCAGCTTTCCTGCTTTCCGCCATTAGCTTAGTGCAGCACGACGACATTTGGAGCAATTCTTTCCTGGAGTAAGCTCTTAACGCATGCAGGAAAGACGAAGGCCACTGGGCGGAGATTCTGGAACGATAAAAGCACTGGCTAAACGAAAGGGGGTTTATGCTAAATAGCACACAGGACTGCTTCTGGTCTTCAGATGTTCTATAAAAAAAATTTCATTCTGAACACGTAATGGATGCTGACTGAATGGCCCGCCTGCCATCGAATAGGCTTGGCCAATTGGACTACATCCTCAGCTGCATTCAGATGCACATCAAATTCATTTAAGGATAATTAGAGTGATTGAGTGTGGAAAATTGGCTGAGGACAAAACGAAGCACAGCCACTAGGCGGACGCCAGCAAGACGACATTTTACATTCGATTTCGATGTGGTAGATTGCACATGAGTGGATCTCGACTCGGATTTCATTTGTCTGAATACGATGCCAAACACAATGATATCCTTTGTTCAATGGACTTCATATATGAACGGATGGCTTGTACGTACGCGTGTGAGAGTTGTTGCCACACAACAACGCAACGAACTTTGCGTTACGAATATGTGGGATTACCTTTTAGGTTTCAGGTGTCGTACATCTTATGCCCAGTTCATCATGCCTCAGGCCTTCGGGATTATGTAAAGCAAAGGCTTAAATACGACACATTATCTGGCGCAGGACACTGAATAGACCTTACAGAAGGCCAATTACAGGCCGTCTAAGTACCTACTACGTACCTTAGTTATTAGTTTATTTAAGCTAGATTGCCCACTGTGCGACGCACACAATGAATTGAATTTGTTATTCTTTTCCTTACGCAAAGCAACCACAATTGCGAGGCCATTGCTGACACTGTTACATAATGAGCTATTTTATGTGAAGCTAGTACTGGCTATTTTTAAAGTTCGATATCTATAAAAATTTGAAAAACATATTTATCTCTGTTTTGCTATTTATTTTCATGATTTCTAAAACTGTGTGCAAAAATTAATAAAAAAAAAACTTTTTTATACTTTACCACAAAAACAGCTATTTTGCTTCTCAAAAGTTGACCAAGGTGATTGCGGTCCAAATGTAGAAGCAAAAAAAAAAAATGCATTTCGAATTTCGAAACAGACGCTCATTTAATTCATTCAATTCGTGACAAGTCGCATTGTTAATTCGAATGCTGCTTTTTGCCATTCATTCAGTGCTCTAGTACGTACTTATTCGTGAGCGGAATGTCCCTATTATTGCATGTCAATATATGTACCTTGCTATTCATCCTACTCTGGCTCTATCTGCTCTCTCCGACACATGTTCATTGATTCGAAAGCAATTAAATTCCCAAAACACTTCACATACAAAGACGAAAACAGACTCTGATGTCATGCAAGATTGATAATAATACAAAAATTGCACATTCAGTTGTCAGTTTCAGTCTACTCTGTGGCGAGCGGGCGAGTGGGCTAGCGGGTGAAGAGATCGGTGAAGCCTGGAATTGTACTAGATTGACTTTTCAAAACATGCTCCTCGTTATGGGCTCGGCAACCGCAGGCGAAACGATTATATTGTACCTTTAATGCCCGCCGAGAATCACTCTGCTGCTGCCTCCGATTGCCTGCTTGCCCATCGTAAGTTAGGGAAAAGTGCTACACAGCCCCCTAGTCTGTGTCCTATTTGTAATTAGCCGAGTCGATCAAGCCCTGTCTGTCCGTCCGTCCGTCTGTCCGTCCCTATCAGCGCATAGTGCTCAAAGACTATAAGAGCTAATGCAATGACATTTTATATCTAGACTTCTGTGATATGTCACTGTTACGAGAATATTTTAAAACTTTGCCCCGCCCACTTCCGTCCCCACAAAGGGCGAAAATCTGTGACATCCACAATATTGCAGATTTGAGAAAACTAAAAACACACAATCATAGAAAATTACCATATCTATCCGGTTACTGAATCTGGATCAGATCGGATCATCTGTGTCTCTCGCACGCACTCTTTGTCGTGTCGTTTAATATTAGCGGCGTCTACCGGAGGAGAGCCATACTGACTAAGTATCGGGTATAAATGTAGAGTTGCGGTCTCAACAGCAACTTTAACATAGTTTTTCGCCTCTCCACCTAATGACCTATTTGTTTAACATTTTATAACATCTTATCTGTTTCCATTTTTATACCTAGTACTTGAAGAGTATAAGGGTATATAAGATTTATGGCAAAATGTAACTTTTAACAATGTGATATCACACGAGCCTGGATACAACATTTGGTTGCTCTAGCCCATATAGAGTCTGAGATCTAGGCGCTCAGCGGGATGGACGGACTGAATCATATATTGGTGCTGTTCAAGAATATATACACTTTATAGGGTCGGAAATGTTTCATTCTAGGTTTTACATACATAAACTTCCACTAAAAAACTAATCTACCCCTAAAATACACACATAGTTTCTTTTTATTTTATATTTGATATTTACGTATAGACGCGTTACCTAGGCGTCGCACAGTGGGGCATTCCGACGTTTCAGCTTGCTAAATTAAAAACTTCTGAACAATTAAAGATATCTTCATGAAACAAACTGCATTTCACAATTTAATCTGCTTAAGTACATTATGCTACGGTGTCTAAAAGCTTCACAATATTGAATAAAGTTCAACTTTGACGGAGCATATTTTCCTAATTAAAATGCTTAATTTTTATTCTTTAAGATAAGATTCTTTTAATGTTGTGTTTTTCCTATAAACTAATATTTTTGATTTAATTTTCAACTCAACCTTATTTAACAAAATTTTATTTACAAAAAAAATTTTTTTTTTTATCGGAAAGTTGGTTGAATTTTTTTGTTTCTGTAAAATAATCCTCCACATCCTGTTTAGTGGGTGGAATATCTTATAAACTTATTATTTCTAAAGAATGACTGCTTGCCGATTAATTTTGTGATCTCACATATCTAATGGATGAAATATATGGATCTGAAGAGGCTCACATGTTGAAAAGGTCTTTGTTTTGCTTAATTCGTTATGTCTTGCACGTACTCGTATTCCTGTATTTTTTGTATTCTTTGTTTCTCGGTTCCTACGCTTCCTCTGACATCTCTCCAATTGGTAGGCTTTGGTGTACAATTAAAATTTGACCATGTGCCAGAATTTTATGAAGCGTAGGAGCTAGCTTCTTTTCAGGATATTTTTCCAGTAACAGCTCTGCAGTCTTCGAGGCATATTCACCAAACTTGTGGGTATTTACTTTCTTTGCAGTTTAAAATATACAAAATGACACCCAATCTTTTCATAATGTCAATATCCACCCAGTTATTTCATTTTTCTCAAAGAATGGTGAGTTTCCATCGTTTGTGTTTCCAAATCCTTTTTTGGGGCGGTCCATTTTCAGCAATAGTTTGTTCAAAAATTGTTCTTGGATAATTTTGTTTCTAGTCTTCTGTATTTCCTTGGCTGGCGTTTTTATTTATTTATTTATTTATTTTCTTTCCTAGTGCTACAAGCATGGGGCTTATAATTAGAGCACTAGTGACTAGATGTCACATTGGTTTTGGTTGGGTCAAACTCAACTATTATGATTATATAATCTTTTCTACATAGTACTAAGTTCTAAGTATTCGGAGTATTCTGCTCAGGTAGCATATGGATTCATTAGTACCCAGCTTTTGAGCAGTTTTCAACTTTGACTGGACTTTAAAAAAATATATCCCTAAATTTTCCCGAAATTTTTTTTATGTACATATGTTCTTTGAACTATTTATTACCTAAGTCTAAAAGCCCTGCGCTTCGGAACCGTTTGGCTTCTATACCGATTTACTTGCCACAACCTCGCGCGAAAAACGGTGCCGTTCGACCAAATCTCCCAAAATCACCGTCAAAAAAACCAAAAAAAAAAAAAACAAAAACCAAACGAGATTGCGACTGCGATTGACAATGTAAAAAAAGAATTTTGTGGACTTCAGTAGGCTTTTGGTATTTTCTATGAAATATTTCGCAGCTCATTAACAAAAGCTACTTTAAGTACTTTAATAACACTACTCAACAAAATTTTCCGCTGTGAACCAAACCCTTTTTTGTATAGCTTTGGGGCTGTATATTAAAGAACAACTTAAAATCTATTTTTAATCTTTTGAATTTTTTTTTTGCAATTCGGACCAAATAACTTGTAGCTGCAGCTTGCCGTCTGGAAAACATAAAGCTTTCAAATATTTTTCCACAATTCTGAATTTGAAAACTCGGAAAAAGTCGAAATACATTCATTTTAATTTTAAATTTTAAAGCCTCAAATCTATCAGAAAAGGTCGGTTTGGTATACAGCAGAAATGTTGAGTAGTGTAATTAACACCTGATCTTGTATCCCAGCAGCACCTTCCCTAAACCATTTGCGACGGAAAACTTTTGTAAGCCATTGAATACCTTTCGCTCATTCGCTCAATGTTTTTGGGAGTGTGTCTAGGTAATTACTTAAGCGATTAAAAGGATTTGTGCTGAGAGTTTCTTTGCGTCGGCATTTGAGCATTTAATTAACGCTGAACACAGTTTGATTTAACCAATTAAGCATATCATAATATTACCCATTAGAAAATGACAACAGAATCGGAGCAGACGCCCTCCTACGTCTGCATTTTAAATGCATATTCTGATACATCATTATCAGCTTTGGGCTTATTCTTAGTAGCCTTTACCCACGCAGTACATCTACGGGGAACGGTGGGATTTTTTACAGACGGAAACCGTGGGAATCGGGGCCTCATCCACCATTTACTATACATCAAAAAATCTGCTGATGACAATAACAATACCAAAGTTTTTGGCTGAATTGTGATATTTAACAAGTTGAAATGAATAAAGTGGCGGTTTTATTGGCTATAATATACTATCTACTATATATACAGTTTTTAGCCACTAGGCACTATGAGACGTTATTCTTTATATGGCCTTAAACATTTCAGAAGCTCTCTTTGGAAGTTGGCTGCTCACAATTTGCTGGAGTATCTCTTCCTTTTGTTTCCTGGTGCTCTTGCTGTAATTTCTGCTGATCCTTCTTAGCAGCATTTCCCGATTAATCTCCAGAAGGTTGTCCAGTTTTGTTGCTTTGGTGAGGCGCCTTGGCCGCAGAAAGAATACTAAATACTTAAAGATGCATTTTATCTGTCCAGATCGACATCAAAAGGATTCTTTCGGGCTCCCCGCAAACTCATATGTTTTCATACTAAATGTATATAACAAGATTTTTGAATGGCTTCAAAAAAACAAAAAATAAAAAAATTCTTACCACCACCAGTTTCTACGCGTTCTTTTTTTTGTATTGCGTCTGTTTTTTTTTTCTTTTGTTGGTTATGTATGACAAAAAGTGCGTGCGGGAGAGAGAGAAAACGTGTCTGAAAGTGTCGTCGGGCGCTGCGTAGCCACTGCAAATTGATTTGTTCCTTTTGGCTACAAAAATGATCCGATCTGATCCGGATTCGGTACATGTGGTCATTCTTTATGATTGTGCTTTTTGAGTTTTCTCGTATCTTCAATATTGTGGATGCCACAGATTTTCGTCCTTTGTGGGGGCGGAAGGGGGTGGGGCGAAATTTTGAAGTACACTTCTAACAGTGAGATCAAACAGGAGTATGGGTCCAAAATTTGGTTGCTCTAGCTCTAATAGTCTCTGAGATCTGTGAATGCCACAGATTTTCGTCCTTTGTGGGAGCGGAAGTGGGCGGGGAAAAGTTTTGAAATATACTTGTAATAGTGACATATCACAGAAGTCCGGATATAAAATGTCGTTGCTCTAGCTCTTATGGTCTTTGAGCACTAGGCGCTAATAGGGACGGACAGACGGACGGACGTAGAGACGGATAGACAGACATGGCTCAATCGACTCGGCGTTTGATGCTGATAATGAATATATGTCCTTCTGGCCGTTACACACATCCACTTTTACCACAAATCTAATATACCCCAATACTTATTTTGAGTATCGGGTATAAAAATGCGAAAGCCATTTGGCTCAACAATCTTTGCTTAATTTCGTAAAAATTCGACCTTTTTTGCGCCGGGTGCAAAGAGGCACCAAAATTTGTTGATGCGCCTTCATTGATGTATTCTCTTTTAAGATCGTCTAACATAACCAGATCGGTGTCAAAAATAAAAATAAAAAAAATATTGATATTGATATATTGATGATATTCATATCATTATATTATTATCCGAATAGACAGAAAAAAAATTTTCGGATTTCAAAAATTATGATATTATTATATGATATTGCACATGCTAAAGCTATATTGACCGTTTGACCCACTGTGCTTCGCACTTATTCAACTTAATTCGAATATATTCTGTACTACGTACCCGTAATGCAATTGATTGCCGTTTTTTCGCGTGCGTATTTGTCGCCTTTGTGTATAGCAAACATTTCGTGATTCGCGCTATAAAAAAATGCTTCGATTCGAAATTTTTGTCAGTGTGGTTAGTCAGCTCTTCCGCCCGCATCTTTCTTCACCAAGATCTTTGAGTGACTTTTGTATATGTAGCTTTTAAGTGCCAAGTCCCCTTCCCCCACACATAAACACAGATACTGTTTAAAATTTTTGTCGTTCTAACTGCAATGTAGATGGCATATCATTCATTTTTCTTAAATGAACAAAATGCAAAAAAAGTTGTTTGGTGTATATGTACATAATCGAAAAACATAGTGCTTTTAGCTGAAGATTATGTTAGGAGCTATTAGGCTAGTCAAATAAACTAATAATTTCGACACAGGTGCAGTTGTTAACACTGCACTTCTTAACACTGCCGGCAATAGTAACACCCAGAAAAAAGCGTTTCCGAACACCTTAAGTATATATTCTTGAACAGCATCAATAGCCTATTCTATTGAGCCCTGTCTGTCTATCCGTCTTGCCGTCTATAAGAGCCAGAGCAAAAAAATTTTTTATCTAGATTCTTGCGATTTAGAAAATTTCGCCCCTCCTTTCTGACCCAACAAAGGACGAATTTCTGTGGCATCCAAAATTTTGGAGATACAAAACGACCAAAAACCCTCTCATTCTTACAGTACATTGTACGCCCTCTGGCGGAGGGAAGACATACTGACTGAGTATCATGTATAAATTCAGAACAGCGGCTCACGATGTTCCCGCTAGTTGTTAGAGTACTTTCTTCTTAGAAGTTCTTTAGCAGCGTAATGGTAATATTGTCGAGAGCTCGGAAATAGGTTGATTGAGAATTAAGAAGTTAAAAAAGCTCATATGAGACCAAACAGTTCATGTACCTAATAGTCTTATTTATAGTATGGTCAGATAATTAAATAAAAGGTAAGGCTTTCAAGGGTTTGCAACAATAGGCTGGATACATTCAAGATCGGTAAAATAAGGAAATACTGTGAATGATTTGGACAGATTGGATTAGTTACGTGGAATATGTTTTAAAATAACGTATACAATGCCAGACACTCAATTTTGTTACTGGTACTCGAAAAACATCAAATAATATGTATCTTACTCAAGCTTCGAAAAGTACTCCAGATAATTTGAGAATGCGACTCCAACTCGTGAAATATCGGTTTAGGAGCTCTTTCCTTGCACTTTCTTCTTTCCTCTAATGGTACGTACCCTTGAAATCGCCAGTTCCATCCCCATCCCAACCGGCACTTACCGTTCGCGTAGGCGTCATAGTCAATATTTTTGTGTGGTCTCGGCTGGCGGGACTGGTCGCTGGTATCCGCTGCATCTTCGATGTCCTGGTCGAGCTGCATCAGACCGTGCTCCGACTCTGCTTTCGTCGAGGAAATAACATCATTTCCGGCTCCCCCGGCGGGCAGTGCCAGATCCAGAGCCACACTCAGGGCCAGTACTAGAACCAGCGGCAGGTGGTGGGGTCGGCGTTCCTTAGCCGCCATAGCCGCCATAGCCGCCATAGCCATGCTCGACTGCAGGCTCACTGTAAATCGCACGCACGTAACTTAAAGCACGGAACGCAACCCGGAAACACAAAAAATTGGCACCCGACGAAAAGGACTCGCCTTTT
This sequence comes from Drosophila pseudoobscura, assembly GCF_009870125.1. Lineage (NCBI taxonomy): Eukaryota > Metazoa > Arthropoda > Insecta > Diptera > Drosophilidae > Drosophila > Drosophila pseudoobscura. The sequence goes on along the minus strand of NC_046683.1, from coordinate 37,214,804 downwards.
GTTTCACTTATGGATTACTGTACTCTGGTTTGCCTCAGTCTGGGGCGACTCCGAAGAAAATAAGCGGTGGTCGCCACACCAGAACAGCAAAAAAAAAATACCACACACACTGACTCAAGCCCCGCAGCCAAAATTGTTGAAGGATAGAGGCTAATAAACCTTACTTGTGTTTTCGACGGTTCGATTCCTGTATTCTGGCTGCTTGGGACACGCGTTTCCCACGCCGGCAACAAGGATTCTAAACTGAGCGCTAGGCAGGCAGCGTGCGACCTGGCCAACTTGCGAAGCCCAATTGAGGCAGTGAAGTCCTCAGCCAGCACTCATATAGCCCCCGAAGCCGAACTTCTGTTTTGGTGAATGGACGGCTGCTTCGGCTGACGCCTGCGCCTGAGACAGTCAACGATGGAGCATGAAGTAGCTGGAGCTCCTGCAGGGCAGGAGGGCTGGAGGGCTGGAGGGCTGAAGGGCTGCAGGGTACGTGGCAGCGGAAGGTAGTGTGTGACAGAAGTCAGTTGCAGTTCATTTGCTCGGCTACGTGCTGAGAGTTTCGGCTGGGGAAGGCGGGAAGTGGGATAATGGATAATGGCTGATGGGCAATGGGAAATCGGATTTGCAAGCGCCGTCAGAGCTTCTGGCTGCAGTTTTGATGGACTGTTTTACGGGTAGTGTTCTCAAAAAGTCTGCAAAGGACTGTATGTTTGTTGATCATCTACGGTTGGATAGCAGGATACGTCTTTAATAATATACAGGGTGCGCCATCTTTCTAACATTAAATTATATATGAATCCAAGAGAGAGCTGGGGAAAAATATCGGCTATAAAAACCAAACCGTTTTTAAAATTTTACTATTCCAGATAATAGTATTGCAATAATGCACAAATTGTATGGGATATTTCATGGGATAGGGTATGACACGGGGTATTTTAATTAGCTATGGGTTTAAACCTTTAGGGTTCCTACGGAAAGGTAGACGGATAAAATATCGAAGTAAATTTTTCCAAAATAACTGCGGAGGAAAAATTAATATAAGCAATCTTAATCTAGAGGTAGATACAACAGTTTGTATTTGAATTTATTCGGCTGAATTCAATGGATATCGAAGTTTCGAGCTCGTTTCTGTTACTTTTATTCACCTTGCTACAGTTTCGTTGAAGATCACATGAAATTGGTACCAATTGCAGCCACTGCTGCCTCCGCTGCCTTACTCCAAAGCTGTTCATCCGGCTTGGGATTGGCATCGCAATGGCATTTCGGCATTTAGTAGCCTCTTCCTTTCCATACTCTCCACTCAACTCCACTCCACCTGTATTTCGCTCTCTCTCTCTTAGTTAAAACATTTTGCAGTAGATTTTATCTGCCGCGCGGTAGTTTTCTTAGCGTGTTCTCAAAGCAATTTTTGTTATTTTTGATATGTTCATTTTCAAGCAACGAAAAAAGTGCTTTTCGAGAGTGAATTTCCAGACCGACATAGCACTCGAAGTGACGCCTGGTAGAGCGGGACAGCACAGTATTAAATACTCACATAAATGCTTATTTATAAGGAACAACACAGTATACCATAATAGAAATAAATGAAATGATGCTGCATATACGCAGCTATCACGAGAATATGTTTTATAAAACTATCATTGATTCGATCAATAACTCTAGGCAACAAAATTAAACTTTTTAACCACGCTACGAACCGAACCGATATTTTCTGATAGATTTTGACTTTCAAAACATTTAATGAATTAATTGGTTGTTTTTCATGGTGTAGTTTTTATTAATTTCAAAAAGCTTATTTATTTAAGTGTTTTTCAGGGGCAGTGCTTCTTTTTTTCACATAACTTAAGCATCTTACATCTGCCTGTATTCTGGCAATTTAAAAATTTAAGTACCGCTTTATTCAACTATAATAATACAATCGGACCCAAACACTTTGTAGCTTCAGCTTACCGTTTGGAAAATATTAAGTTTTCAAGCTAAAATTGATCCTTTTTGCCGGTATTTTGTTATTTAAATCTTGACTTTATAAACTCAGGAAAAGATGAAAAATATATTTTTGTTGTCATTTCTGCTTTCGTTTCGTTTGTTAAATTCAATGGATAAACGGCTAAGGTACAGTAGTTTGACCAAACCTTCTTATGCAGCACTTGATCGTTTACGGACGAAAACTTACAATACTCTTGACTTTTGCCATACTTACATATATGGCGCGAAGTAGAAACTGTCCCTATATATGTAGGTATTTCAGATGAAGTTTAGAAAAGCCACATATTCATGAAAAGGAAGCTAAGGAAGTGAGAAGTGAAGAGGAGTTATGTACATTTGGATCGTCTTCACAGCTGTGTGAGCGCTATTATGCTGTGGTGTGCAATATCCTATTACGGATTGGACGAGCTGCAATTTTTATCAAATCAAGTTTATCAAGTATGCTAAAAGCTGGTCTTTTTGATCATTTAGTTGTTTGATTAATTACAGTCCCATAAGGTGTGTAGTCTTCGGAAAAACATGTTTTATTAATTTAGCACTAGCTTAGAAGACAATTTTAGATTTTATATTTTCTATTATTTGAGTTGTAAGTTTTCGATGCGGCTCGCAGAATAGATCGCTTAGCGGACTCGAAAAACAACTGTTTTGGTTTAATTTTATTCGTTTTTAACGAAATCACTCAAGGCACACCTAGTTTAACCTACTTCATTCAACGATTTTATTCTTTCTTATAATTAAGACACTTCAATGCATTTTTAAGAATTTGTTCTACGTCCGCTCGCTGCCACAGCCAATAAAAAAATTTTACAATTTAAGTGTAGTATTCATGTGTTGCACTTTTAAAGAACGAAACTTTGAGTTATGTCAGTCTTCATTAGTGAATTTTGCTATTTGCTTTTCTAAAATACATGCTAAATTGAATACAAATTTGATCAAAATTCTAATTCACCGTTTTCTTTGGATTGCGCTGTAAATATTATTTGTTTATGTAATTTTTTTAGTGTGTCGTATTGATGTGTGGGAGAGTGTCGTGTTTCAATTATGATTGCTATTATGACAGAAGTAGGAATGGATGTGGTATCTGCAAAACAGAATCCGCATATATGTACATGATTTTTTTTAATCACACTTCCCTCTGGCTGAGGTGTGCTGAGAAATGCTCTTATGGCTGTAATTGTTATTGTGGCATATTTACTGAGCTAATTGTCGAGCTATTTTTTTTGTTTGTGGTCCGGTCCAGTTCCGGCAATTGCTGTTCGCTCGCCTTCGTTTGACCCTGGCATTCTCCAGTGCATCCTACAAGGCTCTAATTGAATTCACTGCGACCTCGGCACTGCAGCACGAGATTGAACAAAGCCCGCAAAGCGCTCAAATAGGCTATCCCCGAAAGCGAAAAGCGTGACTGATGCCCCACAACAAGAGTCGACGCATTAAATAGACTTGCATATCGATCAATCGTATAACGAGATGTCTTCTTCATATCATCTCTTTTGACATGCATTTATTCATAATGCATAATTTGACTCGCTATATAAATAAATATATACCTAGTATTAATATACAGTGTGTGTGTGTATTATGATTAAGCCAACTATCTGACACCTGACTGTCATCTTCGCAGAAACTAACTCGAAAGATTAGACAAAACAAGACAGGATTTGCCACGTTGTTTATGATCTAAAGCAGAAGCGAAAATATGGACGTGACTGTCGACTCAAGAGGACGAACACGATCGCTCTATAAGGTGAGAGATTCACTTTGTGGTTTGCAAACGGCTGGCCAAAATTATGATATTCTTCGATAGAGTATATGTACACATATCCAATCGGACAGGAGCCCTGCCCTAACCGCAACAATAATCAGCTTTGTGTGCAGGATGTGCGAGCCATTTGGCTCACTCTAGAGTGATGATGGGGCAATTTGCTTAGCCCAGTAATGCTTAATCTGGATGGGACTGAGACTGCGGGCTAGGGGATTAGGTAACCAATACGATTTGCAGGCATAAAATCCGGGTCAGCGTAGACGCAGTATCCTCTTCGTCAGCACAGAGTTGAAACTGGCACTCAAGCTTTGGGTTATTTACGCTAAGAAGAATACATTTTATTGGGCTTCAGCTGAAGCCATTCTGAGAATAGTAGGCGACCAGAATAATCTCGCAGGAAGAGCAGAATTAACTCGTGGTCCGGCAGCACGCGCAGAAGTACCACCAAAGAATTTTCGGTATAGTTAACACTCTTACATCGGGAAGGTTTCGGTGGGGCTTACGCACGAGGTACCCACTTCTCCGCTGCTGAATGGACACACTCGCACGAGAAAAGCCAGAGAGCAGAAAGCCAAAGCATTCCTTGCTGCCCACAGGCAGGTCAGACGATGGTCAATACCTCGGCACCAAAAACCAACAGCAACCAGTACAGTTGGAAAAAGTCGTACTGAAAAGTGATGCGCTGAATGATGGAGAGAGAGTCACATTGATACTCTGATAGCCTTTCTATCCTGAGGCACTGGCACTCTGCATACGACTATAGACTGTTGGAGGGTTCAACCTGGTTCAACCAGGCTTAGGTTCAGGACCTCCAGATAACGGCTACGCAAGTGGTATGGCTTAGGGAAGAATTTTCCTCGGCGGTCCTTGTTTAGCATTGCATACCAGGCCCGAAGGATCGTTAGTACATTTTATCATGCACGTTATTTTATGTGCGCCAACGGGGCTCTGTATGGCGCAGATCGTGGCCCGTGGGCAGGGTGCTGTGGAGTGCTGTGTGTGCAGGATCCTCTTCCTGCAGCCTTTACTGGCTTGAATGCCAAATTAGAGGCAGAGGCATTTTGAGATAGACCCAGTCGAAACGTTGGCTCGCGTTGGGTACTAATACCCGATACTTAGTAAGAATACTTATTTGCAGGTACAAATATTAAATTTCATCGAAAAAATCACCAGTGCTTTTGGCAGGCCACAAATTTTATCGATTGGAGCGCTAGGCTAGTAAGAACTATCTAAAAAAACACGAGGGTGAACGTTGTGAGTTTCATGCTGCGACCACAACTCTACACCCGACACAACATATACCCGATCAGTATGGCTCACCTCGGGCAGACATTGAACGACAAATGTGCGAGAGAGTCAGAAAATCAGTGAGAACGTGTAGGGCGCTGCGTTACCACTGCAAATTGATTTGTTGCTTTTGACTGTAACAATAATCCGATCTGATCCAGATTCGGCAATCTGGTAGATATGGTCATTCTCTATGATTCTCCTGTGATATGTCACTGTCAAAAGTGTATTTCAAAATTTCGTTACATGATCCAAATTCGTGACTGGGAATTTCTTGGTATGCCACCAATCCAGTGCGTCTCCTTACAGTATTACTGGCATAGGGAACACCATGTGGTTCACCTCTATTCGTATGATGTTCCTCCATTCTGTTCCATCCAGCAGTGCGCTCCAAGGAGAAGAAATTTTGCGCAGGTTTAGGTACGCTCCGATGAGAATAATCGTTCAACTTTCGGAGCGCAAGCGACCCAGAAGGAAGACTCGCAATCACGATCCCGATCCTTAATAAACTCTCTACATTTAAGATCAATAAACAGAAACTATTCTTGTACCACTGAATCCACACTTTACTTTAAACTACGAGACTCCATCTTTCAGATACCACAAACAGAAACCTGCAAATTTCTGTGAGCCCCGGCACGGCGAGCATATCCTGACCGAAAGTGTCGCTACAACAATAACATTTTTCCGACCGTTTCGTTCCGTTTTACTCGCCCAAAAGCAATACAAAATATGTGAATGTCTAGGTACCGACCACTGATCTACACGAATCTAATGTATGTACCTACGGTGTACCTTTTTAAGTACCTCGTATAAAAACCGTTTTCGACAAGAACCATCGAAATATTTTGCCAATTATGATTCGAAAGTGCAAGAGGTTTTCCAGCTAGCTGATAGCCAGCGATTCACAATAACAACTTAAGAGCACAGACGGACGGACGGACAGACAGACAATCGAACGGGTGACTGGTTGGTTTTTGCTCAAAGTATGCACCATCATCCCAGATCCGCCATCACCATCATTGCTGTGAGGCAATGTTGTCAGCTTCCGCTTAATTTCCTGCTCATAACTTTTCAATATGTGCCTAGCTTGGTCATCCACTTCTGGGGAGCCCTGACCTCACTACTCCTCTGCTACCAATACGCGACTGGGATTTTTTTCCAGTTTTTTCACTGTGTGCCTGTCAATCTCTTGGGTGGGTGGCGGAAGGGGGCATAAGGTGCCACTTTGCATTACCTTTATCAGCTCGCTCGACATTGGTCTCTCGCACCCCACGTGCTCGTATGTAAATGCATGTACTCGCCAATAAACTAAATAGGGACAGTGAAAACATATAACTAACCAATTTGCATATGAATACCTGACATCTCCCTGCATTTTGATCTTTATTGGATGGAGGGGTAGGATGAATTGGAATTCAGCTGCCAAAGGTTTCTCCTTCCCGAAAGCTCTTAGGATTCATTACCTTAATAATATTTATAGTGAAACCGTGGGCCGCTCCAATACTCGCTCACAATAAGTTCCAGGGTATGTCAGGCCCCGAATCGATTGACTCATCTGTCGCATCAGTCATCTGCCAATGCCAAGTATATAGCATATATTGCAGTATGATTACAGGACTGTAGGACTTTAAATCGAATCGGAATCAGAACCAGAAGTAGAACAGAGGTTGTGACAAGAGCTTAGATAAGCAAAGCATAGTGAAGAATGAAAACAGTTCTGTTTCGAATCCTGTGATTGTTACTGATATCGAAGCTGCTTTAGAGTATCATTTTCTTTGTGTTCATATTGAAGGTTGACCAAATGGGATATGTATAAGTGTTGGGGAGAGAGAGATAGAGAGAGGAAGAGAAAGATAGAGGGAGATACATATGTACAGAAATTGATCATAGAAATATTTGCTCCTCATAGGAGTCTACATATTGATACTGAAACTGATATACTACTATGTGTATCGCAAGAAGAAAAGGTGTGATCTGCTATAATTAAAAGCTGCTTTAATAATGATACAAATAATATTTCGTGTAATTGCAATACGCCTTTTCGCAAATTTTCTTAGCTTAGCTAAGGTAGAAGGGAGTAGTCGTACGCTCCTCTGACTGTTCCTCACGTTCTCTTTCCTCCCCTCCTAAAATTTCGGACTATTTGCTATGAGCTCTTCCCGGGAATGCGTCCGTGCAGACTTTGACTTACCCGGTGCCCAAATAATACACATTCTTGTATTCTTGTATTTACACATTTAGTCAAACGTAAACCCGTCAATAACAATGCGTGAGTACCAGTACCTAAGAAGAAAGCAGAAGCCGAATGCTTTGGTGAGTCTTTCGGGTGGCTTGTTAATTTGAAAACAGTATGAAATGTTTTAGGAGCTTTCTTAATGCCGTCTGCCCTTCAAGATGGTTATGCTCTGATAAATAAGGGTGAGGAGAGACAAAAAAAAAACAAAACAAAAGAGAAAGTGGAGAACAGTTTCACTGGATCGCGAAAAATAGTTAAAGTTATGAGACAAAATGGAGCCAAAGAGCAAAATCAACTTGCACACACTCTCAGTGAAGCAGTCACAAAGGCACACATGCCACGTTACTTGAAGAGCGCACAATGTGCAAAGAGTATTCTCTGCCTTATGTGTCTGCGTGTGTGAGAGAGTTTTACGGCGAGAGTAATTCACATTTCAAGCACGTTTCGCTTTTATGCTCTTAAATGGTGAGTGTTCTGTGGGTGTACACACCCCGCGTTCACAGCCCACACCTTAGACCTGGCCCTTCCCTTCCACATGTGCTGTCTGTGGCAAAACGATAATTTTGTTGATGATGCCATGATTATAAGTTTTAGCCTCGGAAGAGCTTTCTGCTTACGGCGAGGAGTCGAACAATGGCTGGAACAAGCCATAGCGCACCAGAGACCGAAAGAACGGAAGACCGAAAGACCGAGAGACCAAGGGACCCGGAGAGCCGGAGAGCCTCGCCAGGCGCAATCAGGGCTCCAAGTAGCGTGTCTACTAAGCGTGTATGTGTCTGTGTATATTTCTAAGTAAATTATACATACACCCGCATGGAGGAAAGAGCGGCTGAATAGACCACATAAAAAGCCGCGTGCTTCGGCCAAGACTTTATTGGCACGTACCGTACCGAAAAACACTATAGGGGAAAGCGATAGAGTTTCCAAAAAAGGCGCAACCATTCAACAGCTTCACGGTTGAAGGCTGTGTGCCACATTTTTCATTTTAGAAGTTGAATTGAATTTCATTTTGCGTTAAGTGAGGACAATGAGGACAGAGTCTGCCAAAAAAATGCAATCCAAGAACTTCTCTCCGAATTCAAGAAACAATTACAGTCGAACTTCTCCATTACGAACTTTCAAACAGCGAAGTAATTTCGTTAAATTTTCAGTATGATTTGCTCTCTTCATAACCAATTCCTTATATCGAATAGTTCTTCACTACGACTTTTTTCTACCCCTTTATCTTGAATGCTCTTGCGTTTTCGATCTTCCTATAACTAATTTTTTATTTGAATTATTTTAATTGTGATTTCTTACCTAAAAAAGGACAAAATTGAAGTTAGAAATCGATAAACAAATGGTTATGTAGAATGTTTTGAATGAACGAACGAGCAATCAGTGATGTTTGTTGTAACGGGTTTGGGGCCTGTCGTATGCGTCCTGGAAATGATTGTCTTCAGTTAATGCGACTGCTCCGGTCCCTTATGGCTTCAGTGAAATATCATGGGCACTAAAGAACCTTCTCTCATAGTCGGGGATATCCAAATACGGATCCACAAATTCATCTACCGCATTATTTTTGATTTTCTACCTCAGAGAGCTCCATAAAGAAGTTAAAAGCTGCAACCAATCGGTCCAACTTGTGCTCTAATGTTTGAACAGACTGTACAAATTCTCGAGCCTTCGTAGATGTGCGAATTAGTTGTTTTACGTAGGCATTCCTGAAAAAAGCGATCAACGATATTACTTAATATATTTCAAAATTTCGCCCAGCCCCCTTCAGCCCCTACAAAGGAAGAAAATCTTTCGCATCCACAATTTCGAGGATACAAGAAAACCAAAAACGCAAAACTATAGAGAATGGCCATATCTACCCGATTGCCGAATCTGGATTAGATGTGATTATTATTTGAATAGCTGGCTAGAATGAACAAACCAATTCGTAGTGGCTCCCTCCGTCTCTCTCTCTCTCACACACACTCTTCGGAGGGGAGCCATACTGACGGAATATCGGGTATAAAGGTAGAGTCGGGGCCCTAGCTGCGGCTCACAATATAATGGTTATTTAATAATGGGGACTTACAGGTTATATTACAACGTGGCTCAACTAAATAAGCTATGCGTGCGGTTGGTTCCAACTGGAACTTTCGACTAACTCCACTCCGCAAGGAGAAATCGAGAAAAAGGGCATTTGGGTTTTGGCTATGCGTGTGAGAGCTTTTCAGTTATGTTTTGGACATAAGCAATAACAACACAACTTTTCGCGTAAAACTAGGTGCTTAAGGGGGAACACACAATGATGAGCAATGGTGATATGAATAGGGAAAGTTATGATATGAATGACTATGAACTATAGAAAACTCAAATAAGCGGCTAATATCTCAACAATAATAAACAGTGAACAGAACATAATTTCTTCAGGTCCAGATTCAAATGAGGATGAACAAGACGTTGCTTTAATCGTTTATGAGGTACCCACATTTCAACAAACTTTAACAGCAGTTGAAGCACTGAGTACCTTTGTGGATATGCAAAATAATTTGCCTGAAAATGTGTTTTCTTTCCTTAACGTCCTTGAATTTTTTGTTGAAAGGGGAAAAGTGGAAAAATCAAACGCAATCAAAACTTACGAATTATTTTAAAACAAGTTTTACGAGTTCTATATTAATGAATTTTTCACAAAATAAATTTTTGTGGGTCCCCTTGAAATTCCCTATATGATTCCCTCTGTATTGCATACATAATATGATGTGATGTCTAGACAGGCAAGACCATTCACATTTTACACCACACAGAAGAGCCCCCAAAGATATGCATCACATCGTTAGCACGCTAGCAAGTGCCACCTACAATCTATGCGCTACGCAATGAAGGTTGGGCCTGTGTATACATACGTGATTTCTTGCCTTTCCGGTCCTAAATATTTGTCTAATAAATTGTTTATTTATTGCCATAGCTCACACTTACACAGGAACACTTCATGTTCGTTTCTTGTAAGTTGTCATAAATTCAATCATGACAGCCCCCACATGATATCGCCCTCTGCTGCTGGCTGTTCTCCCCAATTGATTTATTATGATTTTTTTAGTATCATCTGGTCCCCCTCCCTGTTGGTCTAATAAACCAAGCTCAAAAACACCTTCTCTGCAAGGCCATCATACTAATTTCCGCTCTATGTCCGGCTCCCCCAAAACCTGTTGCATACCTCCTGGGGCATTTGACGCTACTTCTGGCAGTGACTGCGTCGCACAGTGGGACTTAGCCAAAATGAGGCTAATAGCATTCAGAAATGCAATCTTGAAGAAAATTGGATTTCTAGTTTAGGACAGATTGATTTACATACTTATGTATATATGTATGTATGCATGTGTGAGCATGTACATATGTAAATGGCGCAACTTCGCACGTAAGAACAGTCAAAATAGCGCTGCTGCAGGTATAAGAATAAGAATGGTAAATAGTAGTTTGATTCACGCAAATTCACTGAAATTAAGGAAGGAAAAACATTATATGGGAATTACAAATTATTCGAAACAATGATCGATGGGAATGTTCTTAATGAACTGGCACTAAAAAGACCTTGACATGAGCATTCGGCAAAAAAAGGAATATCCCGATATTATTTTCTGAATTGACTGAAACTCAGCTAACTTAACCAAATGGCATATAATTTCTTTAACTTTGATCTGAAAACCATTAAAATAAGCAGATCTCTTTTTCGGCATTTTTATAGTCATGTTTTCCTTTACTATTCTCTCCCATAAAAGGTGAAAGGTGAGTCTTGATGAAAGTTTTTTCTCAAAGTCAACTAAGTTTTTAGTTACGAACACATGAAGTGCTTTATAGGAGAATGTGATTAATTAAAAAAAAAAAAACACACACATGGGAACATCGTACTATCGAGACCCGTACGTTCACGACCGGTACTTAATTCAATTTAAGACGAGGGGGAACGTTGTGAGTCGCTGCGGACACCGCAACTCTACGGTTATACCCGATACTAAGTCAGTATGGCTCTCCTCCGGCAGACGCCGCTAATATTAAACGACACGACAAAGAGCGCGTGCGAGAGAGACAGAAAATCAGTCTGCGCGTGACGTCGGGCGCTGCGTAGCCACTGCAAATTGATTTCTTCCTTTTGGCTATAAAAATTATCTGATCTGATCCAGATTCAGCAAACTGATAGATATGGTCATTATCTATGATTCTGCGTTCTCGAATCTGCAATATTGTGGATGCAACAGATTTTCGTCCTTTGTGTGGGCGGAAGGGGGTGGGGCGAAATTTTGAGATATACGTTTTATATTGAGATCTAACAGGAGTGCGGACAGTAAATTTGGTTACTCTAGCCTTAATACTCTCTGAGATTTGTGAATATCCCCAGATTTGAATCCCTTGCGGGGGCGGAAGGGGGTGTGGCGAAATTTTGAAACAAACTCGTCTCGGTCTGATATATTAGGAGTGTGGATACCAAATTTGGTTGCTCTAGCTTTTATAGTCTCTGAGATCTTGGCGCTAATGTTCTACTCTATGCAAAGCCGCCTATGCTACGTGTGTGTTAGAGAGAGACAGGGCGAGAAAAAATGAAATTGTTTTCTTGATGCTGGCTATAATAATAACACGATCCAATTCAGATTCTGCAGTCTAAAAGATATCGTCATTCTCTACGATTCTGCGCTGTGGATGCCACAGATTTTCGTCCTTTGTGGGGGCGGAAGTGGGCGGGGCAAAGTTTTGAAATATTTTTGTAGCAATGACATATCACAGAAGTCTGGATCCAAAACATCGTTGCTCTAGCTCTTATAGTCCTTGAGCACTAGGCGCTGAAGGGGACGGACGGACGGACGGACGGACAGACAGACAGGGCTCAATCGACTCGGCTATTGATGCTGATCAAGAATATATATACTTTATAGGGTCGGAAACGATTCCTTCTGGACGTTACACACATCGACTTTTACCACAAATCTAATATACCCCAATACTCATTTTGAGTATCGGGTATAAAAACGAAGAAAACTTCCGTCTGGCTACTGTACGTCTGGCTACGTACGTGAATTAATAATTCATTAACAATATAATAATAATAATTATAATGATATCTATTGATGCCACTTAAGGAGATAGACAAAGGGAGGCAATGGCTTTCAGCTTTCAGCAATCAGATCAGCCGTCAATGTACGCACCTGCAAGCTGATTCTGCCTGAGAAAAGCTCTCAGATCAGCTGAGCTTTCAGCTCTGATTTCACGACGCTGAATTTCAGCTATAGTGTGCGCGAGCCCTTAGACATACATACATATGTACATATGTATGTATGAGATCCAAAAGTTATTAACAAGTAGTTATTCTTTAGAAAATTTTATTTTATTTTATCTATTATTATTTTAGTAGATAAAAGTTTTACAGAACACAAATTTTTAGATCATCAATATATACAAAAATAATTGTTTTCTTAGAAAATCATTATTTTTTTGGTTTATATTAAATTAAATTGAATATTAAATATAAAATTAGTTTGTACATATAATGAAATGTACCAATAAAAGTTCTTTATCGATCCAAAAAAATAAACAACAAAAATGTATGGTGATATATTTTTCCAATTCCCCGGCAGCAAAGTTCAAGCAACTTTAACAATGTATTTTAAAGCTTATAAAAATCGTATCACAATGTACTCGTGAAGACAAACTTTCTTCCAAATACAGCTTATTTTATGCAAATATTTGTTATTCGTGCAGAAGTTATTACTTTGCATGCTAAAAAGGCTGAAGCTCCAACTGTGCTTCGCACAGTGCATATAGTCTATAGTTTAAAATTTAATTTTTTGTTGTTTCCATTCATTATAAATTTAAGGACTTAAATTGGGTGTTTTATTGGCTATAATATAACAATCCATATATGTATGTACATTGTAAAAGAAAACGTTACTCTTTGGACTCCCTTAAAAATTGCAATAGCTCTGTTTGGAAGTTCGTTTGGCCTTGGCAGCTCACAATTCGCTGGGGCTTCTCTCGCTTTGTTTCCTGGTGTTCCTCCTGTAATTTCTGCTGCTCTTTCTGGACTTCAAGCATTTCCCGAACAATCTCAAGAAGATTTTCCTGTTAGAGCTGCAGTTGGATCTATCCTCGTCGATATAAACGGAATTATTTCGGGACCCCCGAAAATCCGCAGTACTATCAAGACAAATAATCAATGCCAAATGGAAATGGACTGTATCATTTCGACATTCGTTTATCGTTTGTTTATTTAATGGCTGCCAAATCATAAAAAATAAAATACATACATACATATGTATATATGTTTACTTATCACCAACATTTTCTGGTTTCTCTGCCTATCGTATTTTTTCTTGTTTTAGTTTTCAACGATCTGAAATTCGAGTTACGGCTTGAAATATGTCTAGCCGCGAACTATTTTTTATTGCCATTCACTGTTTTTTAGGGTTGCCTTTGATTACCATCAGATAAATATCGCATAGAAACGTGCGGCTTTCGAACATCCCCGATGGATGGTGGAATAATAGGGAAATTTTCGTAACGGCAAACCTCAGTTAAACACTTACAATTAGTTACAATTACATTGACTCCAAAATCTGTATTAACGAATTATTTAACATATTTTGACTGACATTTGTATATATTCTTATGCCGTGTTTATTCAATCGCAAGCAAGATCAAATCTCCTGAACTTTTTACTAAATACTTTACTAAATATTTCCACTCTGAACAAATTGACTTTGACCCATAACACAAATATAAGTTGGTAGTCCGTACAAATTTTTCGAAGTACTCTTAGGTCGTCTTTGCGTATTATATGTATTGATATATTGTAAAATTAAAAATAAGACAATTCTGAACAAACAAATAATTTTAATTGTGCAAAAAAATATGTAATTTTTGTTTTCATAAAATTAGTTTTAGTCTGCACGTGTGGTACTGATAGAAATTTAAAAAAAAAATTTATAAAATGTAATCAGAGGTCAAAGATCTTCAAAACTACATACCTACATAACTAAAAAACTACAAAAGCTTACCTTTTAAAGGAACAGTAAAATACTATCCATATCAAGCACCCTAGTTCATTTAAAAAAGTGCATAAGGAGCCCTAGGTCTATTGAAAAAGCTCATACCCGATAAGAAGTAAGTAAGAAATGAAGTTTTCGTGACTAATGACTCTCCTCCTATGTAACTATGAGCTAAATAATAAATAAGTGTACATAAACAGAACGCTTGTAGGACCAAACTGCCTCATAAAAGTGTGTTTTAGATTATACTGGCAATTGGTCGCAGCCAAAGAACATTCAAAATTGACACTTTTTTCACTGAGCAGCAATTTACTTAATATTTATGCATATATGTAGCTAAACTACATATGAAACGTATGATTCTTGTTTCGTACTTTTTATATTTCTGTTTTTTTTTAAAGATGTATTCATTGTTGACATTCTTTAATAAAAAAAATGGCTAACAAATAAACAAAAAAGACTGCGGCAGGTATAAGAAGAATACAGACTACAATAGACCAACATTTTGAATACAAAAATTGTATGTGTTGTCGTCCAATATTTCACTCATATACATATGTATAAGGTATATTATTAAATTAAGTTAGTAATACAGCATTGAAATTTGAGTCGTATACGAACTAGTTACTACTAAAGCATGGATTGGGAGGTTGGAGATCGAGCGAAGTGAAGCGAGGGTAAATTAACTATAAAAAGTTTCTTAAAATTCCATGAGGATATCACCGGAAATACACACACTTTTTTTAGCTGATTAATGATCATACATCATGAGATCGGTTCAAAAAATAATTTATCAGATTGACAGAGCCACGCTGAATTATTTCCTCACTGAAAATGGATGCTGAATTATCATAGTATCAGGGTCGCAAAAATCTTCTATGTCACATAATGTAATGAGGAAGGCGTTAAATGTGTTTTGACAATTAAAAGTTTGAAATTTTGCGATGTAAACTTTGGAATGTTTTTGACTGGAATGATCAAAATGGAGAGATTTAAATGTCGGCGAATGTTGAAAATTTAAATAATGTGATGAATTATTCGTGGAATGAATAATTTTTCGGGGCATATTGAAGATTAAAATGAAAACATGGGTCCGGACGGGTCATTTGTCTGTCAAAGGTTTAAACTAAAAAAATTACTATAGACGTGTAACCACCGTATCACTTATTTGAGATCACAAAAGATTATCTTTTTTTATAAATACATAGTTATTTTTGAATAGTTTATTTCTTAAAAATTCGCTATATTGAACATGTTTGTACCAAGTTTTTGTCCATTCCAGTAAATAAGTAGTGTAGTCCCCAGCGACAAAGGGGAAACCTGTATTCCATGTACCCCTGCTCCCTGCTTGTGTTTGGTATGGGAACTTCACAAGTTATGCCACCAGTTTGCCTCCAACTTTTCCTGCAGATGCTGTTGCATGCGCGTGTGAGTGTGTGTGCGTGCTGCGGCTCTGTTTGCTTTACGGAGTCGAGAGTCGAAACTTCACCGGAGCGCTAATGTTGTTTTTGTTGATTTTGCTCTTGTGGCGTTCGTCAGTTTGTCCCCCTGCCATCCTACCCTTCGGACTGGACATACAACCCCTGTATTTATTATTATTTTTGCTGGCACCTATGGCATTAGGCAACCAAATTACGGGTATACTGGAAGGTTCATCAGCCGGGCACAGAACGTCCATTCCTATCTGGACTTTAATGTTTTCGATCAAAAAGTGCATAAAAATACGAGCTCAGAGGATTTCTGTCATTTTTAACGTTTTATGTGACTTTAAGTATACAAAATTTATAATATATTCTTATAATTCGAATGCTTAAATGGATGAAATGATAAATGGGCATTTCCGCGGATACGTTCGTATGTTTTGATTTACTAATAAGATAGAAAACAAATATTTTCCCCAGGTTTTTTTTTTGTCGATTCGATAGAATTTTGTTAGTCCTATGTTTACTACCACAGAACGTACGCGAAAAATAAGCTGACTTTGGCTTAACCTAATCTAATCTAAATCAGTTAACTTATTTTAAAAGAGGATTAATGTAGGTTTCCGCCGATTATTTACACAATAAATTATCTCTACTGGTGTTTTGAAAATTGAATTAAGTACCGGTCGCGAAAGTACGATTTTTCCATGTGTTTTTTTTACTCTATCACCTCACACTCTCTCATAAAGCACTCCATATTTTCTTAACAAAGAACTTAGTTGGCTTTTAAGAGACTTTTGCGGGAAACCTTTTATCTTTCTAATAGAAGAAAATAGTAAAGGAAAACATGACTGTAAATATATGGAAAGGTACCAGAAAAGTGATCTTCTGCTTACAATATTTTAATACGTTTTCAAATCAAAGATAATAAAATTATATGCCAATTGGTTAAATTAGCTGATTTTCAATCAACTTAGAAAATAATATCGGGACAAATGTATATGGAAGTGTGTTTTTATTGACTTTTGTTTTTTGGTTGACATTTCCACGGAAATGCCCAAATGTACGACATAAGCAGTAGGTTGAATACTCGTAATTTAAAGACTAACAATATTGATTAAGTTTGAAAAAATATGAGTGTAGAACTTACAAATTGAAACAAATCAATCAAGATAATTATTGGAGTTCTGTAGAGGCTTTTAAAAATACATACATATGTAGTCAATAACTTTACCAAGTCCAACGATTTTTAATAAATTTAATTATATATTCCATATATATTTTTATTTATTTGTAGATCAGTCTGTGTGCATTCAAAACATAAAGAGCACTGCTAAACGAAAAACGATAGATAATGCTAGTTATAAATAACTATTAATATGTATATAATATACTACTCCTATGTATTAGCGAAAAAATAAAAATAATATATTCCTGTGCAGAGCTTTCAAGCAATCCTGTGTTCAATCCATCTACTTTTTTCAGGCCAAACATAACAATTTTCGCCAAAAAGAAGGCGTGGGCGGCAGCGTGGTGGGCACAAGACCCTCCCAAATGGCCGTATCGAACACATCCTTGACTTTTTCCTGTGAAAGAGGACAAATTAATAATTAAGCATATACAAATAATAAAATGGCTGGTTATGACTATGAGATTTTGTGGCAATTTTTTAGATGACAACGGTTATGAAAATCCCTATCAAGTCTTTCATTAAGCTTTCGAATGCTCCCAAATACGTTGAACATAGTTAGAACTGCCACTTGAAATTTCCTGCCTTCAGAAGTACATTTCGTATCGTCTTATGCACTGACAAGTCCCCTGATAGCTCTATTAGGGCGTTGGCGTGCACTGTCTGTAGAATCAACGGGCTCAAGCAAAACCAAGGAGAAGTGGATCCGTAGAAGAGCGCAGCCCTCCTCTCGCCCAACCGCCGAAGCGCGCTTCCGATATTTTGAAACAAATTTGTAACAGTAAGATCTAACAGTAGTGTGGATACCAAATTTGGTTGCGCTCATCTTAAGGTACAGGCAAAGCCGACCAGAAAACGAGTGTTAGAGAGTGGGAGAATGAAATTGTTTTTCTGGTTGTCTGCATACAAAATTTTGTTGCTCTCTCGGGACGGACAGACAGACATGGCTCCATCGACTCGGCTATTGATGCTGATCAAAAATATATATCCCTTATGGGGTCGAAAATGCTTCCTTCTAGTTGTTACACAAACCCTTTTTCATCAGAAATTTATCATAGACCTATACTCTTTGATTATCGGGTATAAAATGGTAATTTTTTAAGGTTCTTTTTAATTTGTAATCTTTCTTTATTGCAATAAATTCTGTTTGTTACTGATGAACGTGTTTCAAAAATGGTCTAAGTTTCTTTGCAGTCTTCCTTTGTCTACATATAGTCCACATGTAAAGGTGATCATCATAATGTGATCCCAACCACCTTGACACCATCGTTTTATAGCTTTTAATTACTTTACTAAACAGCATATGTACGCTTCGAACCAAACCGACTTTTTTTATAGCTTTGGGGCTTTTAATTAATTATGGGTTTTTTTTGTGGTGTGTTTTTTTTTAAGTAGTTTTAAGTAGTCGATTCGATGGGCTTTATCGATGGGCTTCATCCACTTTTTAGTCTTCATAATGATAGCTATAACCATGTGGTCGCGAAGGTACGCGGAATACTTTAAACTTTAAACTTTAGCTTAATCGGAACAGAATATTCCAAATCAGTTAATTTATTTTAAAAGAGGATTAATGTATGTTTCTGCCGAGCATTAACACGATAAATTATCTGTATTGGTGTTTTTAAAAAATAAATTAGGTACCGGTCGCGAACTTACGATTTGCCATTCGTTTACTTTATCACCTAACATTCTTCCACAAATAACTCCATATTATCTTAACAAACTACATAGTTGGCTTTTAAGAGAGTCTTTGAGGAAAACCTTTCATCAGGGATAAACCCTCTTATAGAAGAAAATAGTAAAGGAAAACATGACTATAAGTATACGGAAAAGTACCGTAAAAGTGATCTTCTGCTAACCATATTTTAATAGGTTTTTAGATCAGAGGTAATAAAATTATACACCAATTGGTTAAATAAGTCGAGTTTAGAATTATAAAATTTGGTAAATAATATTGGGACAAGAGTATATGGAAATGTGAGTTTATTGACTTTTAATTTGTTGTCCTCGGTTACCATTTCTACGGAAATGCCCATATGCGAGTATATGTCTTATCTACAATCTATTTTCTTTCGCAAGAAACTGTCGCGGTCCACACTATCACTATCATTATCATCATCGCCAACATCTGGTAGCAGATGTCGTATTATTTCTTGCGTTCGATTCATCTTCGGGCAACCAAGTGTTGCCACCATTAGGGAAATATGCAAAGATTCTTTGCCAAAGAGTGCAATGCACTGCTGCCAGGTCCGGCGGGCAGTGACAGTGAGCAAAGTCATTCATTCGGAAGTGCTGGGGCAAACAAAGGTGTCACCAGAGCCTTTTTATACCGGGCCCGAAGGAAGCGTTTCCGACCCCATATAGCACGAATATATACTTTCCTCTTATCCCAGCTCTCCCCCTGCTCTTTCCGCGCACCGAAAACCGCACAATTGTGATAATTGTTTAGGTGTGTGCATGTTGTCGCTCAACGTTACGAGGCAACTCAAAGGGATGACACCCTGCGAATCTCGCATAGCGCAGATCCATCCCCGATACTAGTACGAGTAAGTGCTTCAACATCTTTGGGATGTTTCATTTGATCTTTGAGGGATTATTTGTCGCTAGAAAACCCCAGAACCTCAGAAACCCAGAACCGCAGAAAAGACTGCTCGCTTTTATTATGTTCTCTTCATTGAAAAGTGGGTATCCGCTAGCTCAAACACTCCACGATTTGATTAAGACATATTTTTTAAGTGTTTAAACTAGAGAGCCGCAATGGAGTCGTTGTTGGACCCAGAACCAGAGCAATGACTTTTCTGTCTTTTGGCTGTATACTCGTATTATATGATGTTTTCTCCTCTCCAGTCCCCTCTCCAAAGTCGTTTTGCGTGCTTCTGTGGCCCGCTTCCCAGGAAATGGCGAGAGATGGACTCACCTGTGTGGCTGACGAAGTTTCAATGTATTTCGCACCAATTGTTGTTGCCAAATCCCAGGCGTCTGCATATGAAATGGCTTTCTCACCGTTTGTCTGCAAAGCGGAATTAAAAGGGAGGACGAGAAAAAAGGGAGGGGAAAAAACGTTAGCTCGAATCAGATTACATCAAACAAGATTTTCATAAATATTTGAGTCGCAGAGCGGCAGATAAATTATGATGAAATACCTAGAAGCTCTTCTTCAGACACGGACAGCACCGGTACCGACACCGGAATAACAAAATAAATCAAATCCGAAAAAAGCTGCAGTACACCTCACCTGAAGTTTGTTCAGGACACTCTGATTTCCGCGTAGATCGGCTTGGGTTCCCACGAGAATCAGGGCCGCCTTGGCCTTGGCGAACTTCGGTGCCCACTTCGATTTTATGGCCCGAAACGTTTCCGGCTTGACTACTGAAAAGCACAGCAGAAAGACGTCGCTGTCCGGGTAGCAAAGCTCGCGCAACGGATCTAAAGTGTCCTGACCGGCGGTATCACAGAGGGTCAAGTGCACCGGACTTTCGTTCACATTGACATCGGCTGGAGGGATACAATGAGTGTGGTTTTGAACAACAGCAAGGTGTTAAATAAAATATATTGATCAGCGTCAATAAAATATACGCTGCGATTTGCATAACATACACTATGGAACACCTCTTTCAATTAAATATACATTTACATATTTCCATTGGATTCACCAAATGCGAGTACCTTTGCGTATGATTGCGTATCATTGCGTATCATTGCGCCTTGCCACTAAAAACTCTACACCAGCCACGGGAGCAGAAGTCAGCAGAGCCTGGTCAAACTGTCCACTGCAGACCACTGCATTCGTATTTGTTTCTGCTTTGTTCCCTGTTTATTTGCCAAATGAATCAATCAGTGTGTGAGCCCCCTTCGGTTTGGTTTGGTTGGGTTTCGGTCGCATTGCTGGTTCAATTTAATTGCAAAATATGTAAATTGCTCGTCAGGCTGCACCGCTGCCCGCTGCCCGCTGCCCGCTGCCTCTCTGCCCCTCTGCCCGCACTCTCCGATTGAATTTTGCTGTTGGAATTTAATTTATTTTAAAATGCTTATGCTCGGCCAAGGCTGTCCGTATCCATCCTTTGACCCTTTACGGAAGTGCACATTTTTGGGATACCATTTTAGACGGTCGGACGCGCACAAGGTGGCTCTTTGCCCCAAACGCAGGCTCGCATCCACACGCACACACACACATGCACACACATGCACACACACACAGATCAGTATTGGAAATGCCAGAAATTTGCCAATTCATTTGCCCCCAACCTCCTCTGTGCCTCTATGCCTCTATGCCTCTATGGCTTTGATATGTCCTTTGTTCCCTAGCTTAGGTGTAGATATTAAGTAGCTCCTTGGAGCATACGGCTGTTTGCCAGCACAGAACCAACTAATATATCAGATGAAGATTTAATTGCGAGTATAAATCCCATTAAGTACGATTGAAGATTATCTTGTAATTGTAATCATTTGTAGCTCTTGGCGCGACTCAAGGCGAGAGTTCAGCGGTAATGGTGCACAGCCACACCTTCCATTCTCAAAACGGGATCTTAATATGGGTTGCAGCCGCGGACAGTCCTCAGTATTGAACAAAAATATTGCCTCTGGGCTACCTGTAATTCTAGACAGAGCTTACTGTTGCGTAGGTCTCTGTGAATAAAACAAGCAATGGGCGCTTGGTAAACTGCAAATGCACCTTAAAGTTTCAGCGGAAACCACAAACTATTTGCTCGCTCTTAGTGAAAAATTCTACTCTCAAAATGCTCTGCACTGACTCGTGCGAGTACCGTAGTAGTGTATTCCAGCCGCACATGGAATCACATATGTACGAGTATGTAGGAGTATAAACAATGACAGCTCGAACTGTGGGCCGGCACATTTCCCACTGGCATCACAAAAAGAACCAAAGTACCCTTTACTTCTCTAACTCATTTATAAATGTCTGAATACTCGTTGCTTAAAGTAAAAAAAATATTCTTTAGAGTAAATTTACTTTCCGGAGAACAGCTATGAGTTTTGCACACTAGTGCTTTTCTATACTCAAAGGGTACAGACGTATTAAAGTCGGTGCTTTTAACGTGAGCACCTAATGTATTGGTTTTTCCTCACGGTGCCAAGCACCAGGATTAATTTAGGCGTCAATCAGCGCCGCATTGGGACATTGTCCCGCTGGTGCGAGCTGGAGCCGGTCTGGCTCTTGGTCTTGGCCAAGACTTCCTCCCTGTCTTGGACCGATGCGCAGTGGGCAAAAAACAGTCAATTGTTGTGCAAATTGTTGTTGCTTAATGGTGGAATAATCAAAGGATTTTGTTGGACATTTTTTATATATTTTTTTATTTTTATTTTTTTTATTTTTTTTTTTTTATTTAGCATAAATATTTTGTTATGTTCGATTTATTTTTTGTTGACAGTAGCAGAATGAAAAAATTATTTCAATTTAAATATGAAAGAGAGAAAGAAAGAGAAAGAATGAGTAGGCGTCACACAAGACGGACGGAAGGACATCCTGTACTAATTTTGAGTATCGGGTATTACAAAAGTGTTGTCCTGGTCGATGCCGTGCCAGCTCTATCATAGTGAGACCTCTTGGCGAAAACTCCCCGATTCCGAACAAGTTTTTAGGGTCATTTTTTGCGTTGTTTTTGTCGAAGCTTCCGTAATTTTGAACAGAATCCGATTTAAGCAGACCACAGCAGATATTCTTCCAGATACAATTTCTTCCGACGCCATTTGCCAACCGATCCCTCTGACCAAGTGGGGGAGTGGCCTGGGCCTGTTGCGTCTTGGGTGTATAAGCAGGTGGGAAAAACATAAAAATTTTGAGATTACTGACGCAACCGTTCATGTCTAGAAGGAACATTCATGTTTAAGCGTCAGCGAAAATGAGTTGAGCGGGGGGTTGGTACATACATACATATGTATACATAAGTATGTACATACATACATCATTTTTATGTACGAGTACGTACATATGTTTGAAGAGTGGGGAGTGGAGAGTAGAGAGTGGAGAGTGGGGGTTTCGGATTGTTTTGGCACGCCCCGACGGGAAAATTTGACCTCGTCCTATCTAAAAGATAATCATGGCAGCCTTTTATTCATTGCAACGCTGCTCCACTACCACTGCTGTCGCTGAAAGCTCCTCCAACTGCTTGCTATGTGTAAATAAAGCTGGATGACTGGCTTTCGCTGGGATTTTTTCAGCAGCATGCTGCATGTTGCATGCAGCCGGAGGAACATCAAGCAGCACCAGGCAGCACCGGTCGCCAGACCCATTACGCCGGGGCTCATGTAAAATAGATTTAATTTGTGCGCCGCATAAAACTCATGAATACATTTCGGGTTGCCACGGCTACTCCCACTACCAAGCTGAACCGACCCGAACCGACCCGGCCCGACCCGACCCGACCCGAACCAAACTGTACCGAACCTTAGCATTCCATCCTATTCCGCCCGACTTGACCTGATGTTAATGGGGATTGCTTTGCAGTGCTGTGCTGTGCTGTGCTGTGTCCCGTCCTGTCCTGTTCCGTCTTCTCTTTCCTTTGTACTATGTAGCTGAAGTCCTGCCACCAATCGTAATTTCGCGAGGTGAAATAATTTTCAAAAAGTAAAAGTGAAAATCAATGCCGGAGCACCCTCACAACACACACAAAGCATTGAATGCTGTTTTCTCGTTACCCACTCACTCACTTGCTCGCTCGTTCACTGAGGCACTGAGGCACTGCCACAAAGGAGAATTGTTTGCCATCTCAGCTGAAAATCGCATTTCGCGAAGGCCATCTCAAACAAAGAGGGGATAATAGAGTGGCTAGTAGCGAGAGCGGCAAGTGCTAGGACTAAGAACTCCGTAGTCGAGATTCAGACTAGCAGATACCCGATGGCCGAATATACAGAAAACATCCGAATTTAGTGTAGAATACTGCTTGCCGTGAAAGGTACGGCAGTAGAGCAATACGAGTACTTCTTTTCTGTTACCTTCAATGGCTTGAATAGTTAGCCGGTCGCATTCGATATCTCTTGCCAGAGCAAAGTAAAGTAATGCTCGTAATGGCTCTAGCTATTCTAGTCACCAAGATCACCTAGACATCACTACTATGGATCAAGAATATACACATCGATATGACTAATAATACACATATTCGTAAGTGCTGAAATGCTTGGAGTACCTCCTTGCGTTGTCGTGTCCTCATTTCAATACCCTGTGCAAGGGTAAGAAAAGAAAACCGAGCTAAAAGAAGAAAGAAAAAGGGGAGCAGACCAGGACAAAAGGAAAAGTGTCGCTGGCGGTTCCTTGGATGTGACTGGATCCATGTCTGAGGAGCTGTGTCCATGGAAAGGGAGCAGCTCTGTAATTATGGGCTCAAAAGTCAGTAGGCCCCTCAGGGTCTTTCCCCAGATCCAACGCCCGAAAAAGCTTCTGACTCAGCACTATTCACACCCAATTGAGTCTGAGACGATCTTCCTCTCTTCCTTTGTCCGTCTGTCCGTCTGTCTGTTTGTCTGTTCTTTTTCTCTTCACAATTGACTGAAAACGGTTGGTTTTATAGCTGTAGAAGTCCATTTTGTGGAGAAATCTGTTGTTGCCATACGTCCCACAACTGATGTGAAATTGTCTTCAAATAAAAGAAAGTTGAGGCTGCAGAAATAGTTTAGTTGAATCTGCCCAAATACTAGTGCGCTTTACAATATTATGCCATGTGAGAACATGGCATGTTGTCTGAGAAGCAGGCAAATCAATTTTGGGCCAGACTGGACGGACCACTCCACTATGGAGTGGAGTCCCTCAAAAATTGAAAAACGCCAAGACCTGATTAAATTTGTTTGATAATCTTAACCAGTCGGGTTTTTACTACGTGTTTTGAGCTTTGAACCGTATCTAGTAGTTGTGATGTCTCCGTAGGTTGAAGGTTCAAGTGGCCTTCAACATGGGCACCTTGTAACGAAAATTAATTTTTGAAAAGCTGTACAAAGTGGGGCCTACCTAGTCCCACCCTGAAACCTTTTCTGTTTCGTAGATTAATAAGTTCTTATTGATATGTACATACATATATAGTAAGAAATGCCAATTTTTACCCAAATTCTTGAAATTTGCATTAATAGATCATAACCTCAAATTCGAAAATGCAGAGTGGTTTGCCGTATGCAATTCAGAGAAGGGTAAATTATCAATTATTTGAAAATGGCTCTTAAGGCGACACATCATATGGAATTAATAAAGCTTTTGAAGATACCAGCAAGAAAATTTGATATCGCTTGGCAACATAACGGAGCAAATGCCGGTCAAAATAAGTGAATTGGCCACAAGCCTTAAAGTCAGTGGGACGCCCTGTATTGTTATATACCAAAAAAGGTCGCAGAGCAAAAAGTAGGCAGGCTGCAGATCTTGTTGTATCAGAGGGAGGAAGCATCAATTTAATGATTCAAGCGGCAAGCATCGCCGCACGAAAACGAGGCAAATACGATCGCGTATTTATTACAATACTTTTATCTTTATGCCCAGAGAATGCTAAATTTGTTCTGTACAGGACCCAGTCGGAAAGCCGCACCTATCTCACCCAACGAGGCGTTAGCCCCGCTTCTAGACAAGGATCTCAGCTATAATTTACGGGAACATTCAAACAATTTTATTTTTATTTAAATCAACATTTTCCTTTTTTAATAAAAATGCTAAAAATATGCTCAATACTTGACTAATAATTTAAATATGCATTATTAAAAAAGGACGGTGGCACACCCATTTTTTTTTTCTTGAATCCACTTCTCATTGATTATATAAATCCAATACAAAAAACTAAATAAAGAAATCTTGTATCGTTCGGGAGTTATTAATTTTGGCCAACAAAAGTGATCGTTCGGACCATAGTGCACTCGTGGAGAAGCAGGACTAGATCAATTGCACTACAGTCACAGCCTAGGCTGAGACACAGAAGGGCTGCCAAAAGCGGCATCAGCGGCGGCAGAAGGGAACTCGGCCGGCCGCCAGCCAGGACAAAGGCAACTTTTTGCACGCTGTCCTTCAGTTGAAATGCCGAAAATTTCAATTTTCTGTTCATTAAAATCAGTGAATAGCCCCACGCACACATAGCAGCTCTAATACTCAAATACACACACACACACACGCACACACGCACGCTCGGGCACACACAAGCACACAAGGGCACGCATATATACGAGTACGAGTCTCACAATGCGGAAGCAGTGAAAGTCAAAAGACGGTTCCCGAGGAGGCTGGCCCACACCCACACCCACACCCACAGCCGGCAGCAGCTGAACATCCTTCTTGCCTACTTCGCTCAGCTGTGCACATCTCTCACACTGAAAACCTAGGAAAGAGTTCACAAATTGATTTTCAACAAAATGAAAAATTCATATACGCGCCAGCCAGCCCAGCCAAAACCAATCCAAAAGCAAGCCAAGAACGACGAGTGGCAGGCAGCAGGCACCCTTGACTCACCCATAAACCTGTTGAAAAGCGCAGCCAGCACCGGTCTCCCTTACCTCACTCAGAGACCCGGCACCTTTAAGATAGGCGAAAACTTACCTTTATAAATATCTGAGGCCGTCGGGATGTGCTCTGGATTAAAACTGTTCTCCAGATATGACAGTATCAAGTTGGTTTTGCCCACAGCTCCGTCTCCGACGAGCACGCACTTAATTGAAGGCTGCGTGGCGGTGCCAGCTGGAAAGCGAGGCAGAAGTACATATTTAGAGAGGGAATTAGTCTATGGGAATATATGCGAATATATACATGTGTGTAACTTGTATCGGTTGTATCAGTTGTAGACATGTTGGACATTATCTGGTATCAGGCTACCAAGTCTAAGTACTCTCTCAGGAACAACATCGCCCGCAACATAGCCGTGTCCAATGCTCTGCAGTCGCACAGGGAAAACGACTGGGAGAGAATCACGACTGAGAACTGCGAGCGCCAGCAACGCACAGCTTAGTAGGGCAGAATAAGGCCCGAAAAGCACAAAAGCTAAACAGAGGCATGGATGTGAGTCCCAAGCTAATCGCTACAATTATACCTTTCCATATATTTCCCCCCAAGAAGGCCAACAGAAGAGAAATTAGGCTACACATGGAAATTTTTGTCTGGACTTCAAAATGTATTCAAAGTTTACTAATCTACTTTTAACTTACTGCCGATTCGGCTATTGATGCGGATCAAGAATAAATATACTTTGTGGGGTCGGAAACGCTTCCTTCTGCACGTTACATACATCCACTTTCACCACAAGTCTAACATACCCCTATACCAATTTTGAGTATCGGGTATAAAAATGCGGAAGCTCACTATACATATTGATCTTAGCCCAGCGTTGGATAATGAGTCAGTAGCTGATGACATTATAATCAAGAGAATGAATTGAACAATTGACCAGAAAAACTTGTCCAGAAAAAGAGGAAATCGCTCCGGGAATAGCAGTCACCAGCCCTACAACCTCACCATTTAATGATGGCATACTGTGGAAGCTTGCTTGCTCTGTGCTTTGGATCTGATCCGACCATAGTGTTGTTTACCTGAAGACGTCCACTAGCCTACTTTCAAAGTGTCGCTCGAAGAAAGCGTAGAACGTCCGCACACCCATCATCTATCAGCTATCATTTCGTAATACGTCGGCAGATAGTGAACAGGCGATCGCCGATCTCTTTGCCCAATTTTTCCAAACATCCTATTCTCAAGAAAGCTACTCTGCTCAGCCGTACCTATACGGCTTGCCGTCGAACGGCATTTGCAGCCCTTTGTTACCTTAGCTAGAGTGCTCTGACTCGCTTTGTCATAAAAGCCTAGGAAAACCGTCCGGAAGGCTACTTCTGCAGTACCACAGGGCAGGCTCTTCCTTTGTACACTCTTTATTAAAGACCTGCTTTCGGTTTTAACATGCTCTCGAGTACTCAGGTGTGTATGCATGCGTATGATGTTAGCCACAAGGACTTACAAAAAAAAGCACAACAAGCGAATCAAACTATTTAATGCCGCACCCTAATCACCTTGACTGAAAGGTAACCCGAGTTTATAATATCAAGAGGAAGGTTTTTAAAATCGTCCATGGGCGTGGCAACTCATTTTTCAAAATGGCAAATCGCATTTAAGTTTTGTTAGCTATTTTTTATAATAGCAATAAGTTAAAATTGCTCTCAATGTAGTTTTGTCCCACATATTTGTATTAGGGGAGTTCAAATTGTATTTTAATACTAACGGTTCGGCTTTAGCACTTCTAGAGATATACTCATATGGCAATGCCAGACAAAGCATACTCACCGTTTGTGCCACCATTTGCGGCAGTTCTTGATCCGTCATTCGGTGACGCTGGTGCTGCTGTCTTCTTCGATTTACGTTTCCGTAACAAGAATTTGGATCCTTTACTACTGCTTGCAGCGCAGGAATGCTGTCAAGGAATGGAGAATAGAAACAGATAAAGATGTATGTATGTATATGCGCAGTATATGTATATGTACAAAGTTGTAAGTGTTGAATTTAGCGCCCCATCAAAATTTGGTTCTGCATTGCGCATATATATGCTGTATTAAATAATTCCAGGCTCGACTCTTCTGCCTCGCTCGAATAATTCAATATTCACGTTTAAATTAGCTAGGCAGGCGCCCTGCCGCCAGAGGAGGACTGCCAGGGAGCAGGCACAGCAGCGCGCAAGTGGCAGCAGTGGCAGACTTTTCCGATTTCTTGATGCCTCGTGACCGACACACCACACACCCTTTCGCCCTGTGCCGCCCTGCCTTCCCCTGCGGCAGGTTTTTTTCCCCTTTACCTTTTATATCTGCTCTTTTCTTATGTCTCATAGCATTGGCTTAGCACAATTTCCTTCTATTCTTTCGACCAAAAAACTGTCCTTTTGTTTCCATCTCCCGCAAAATTCAAAATGTTTTTAGGAGGAGGAAAAAAATGTTTTTAATACCACGACGTAATGTCGCGACTCTACATTTATACCCGAATATCCGACACTAAGTCAGTCTGGCTCCTTTTCGGCACATTGTACGACGAAGAGTGCGTGAGAAAGAGAGAGAGAAAAGGCGCGTGGCGAATTGACTTGTTCCTTCTTGCCATCCGATCTGATCCAGATTCCGAATGGTCAGATAAGGTCATTCTCTACGATTCTGCGTTTTTGATTATCTCGTATCTTCGAAATGGTGGATGGCACAGATTTTCGTCTTTTGTGGGCGCGAAAAGAGGCGTGGAAAAATTGTAAAATAAACTTGTAACAGTGTAACAGATTGGAGGTCATAAGAGAAGAAAACAACGTATAAAATTAGCAACAAACAAAAATTTGTAGATTAACTTTCGCTGATTTCAATACAATAAAAGTTCATGAAAATCAGTTAGCTTTGCTTCAATAAATTTATGTGTTTTTATTGAGTTTACTGGCTCTTTATGTTCGTCTCGGCGGACCTCTCTATGGAAAGCCAAAATGTAAAACATATGTACACTTTTAGGTAGATACTATATATCGATTATTCTTATCCACGCCACGCCATCACACATATGTGGCTTCATTGCTAGCCTTTACTATTGCGACGGTCAGGGTCAGGGTCAGGGTCAGTGTGTACAAATATCCTTTTAATCTATTCATTGGACAGACTGTGCAAAAATGGGAAAATGGGAAAAACTTAATTTTTTGGCATAAATACATAAAATACAATTTATATTTTGTATTGTTCAGAATTTAAAATAAATCAAAGAATCTTTGAAAATTTGCAAGGAATACTCCCCATATTTATATCATCGGTCAAAGCGTCGCAATCCTTACCAAAAAAAAAAACCAGAAAATATTTTTACCCAACCTCAAGTTTGTCTCGGAAATAATAGGTCAGGGCAACTAAACTTTTCGTTTTCGTGCGAACAGCTGACGCTGCCCGAATTCGGCTATCGGAACGCTGGCAAGAAGCGAATGTTTGCCCGTAACAGCACAGACTGTGCTCGTAACATGCGCGTAACAGAACATCTGGGCAAAGACAGATTAATTTTCAGTTTGCACGCTGCTACTCACAGTTCGCCAGACATGTTAAATGTGCAGTTGTTGGTCCGCAGGTGTCTTAAGGACACCTTTTTGTTTTTGTTTCGAAACAAGCTGTATCGATGAGAACCATATCGAAAGCAAGACTTTGTGGAGCACCTCAAAACGAAAAAGATAACGTTTTTTCTAAAAACTTAAAACTTAAAAGTAAGTGAAAAATCGGGCCTGTCTGATCAGCATAAATTCACTGAATTAGAATGGATATGCACCTATTCCATCACCCGTAGCACTATGCAGAAGCATTTGTATGCCTCGAGCAAAGCCGACTTTTTCTTATGGATTAAGGTCCTCAAAATTGTTTAGTGATTTATGGTCTTTTTCGTATGGCAAGGTTTTTTTTAATTTAACAAAAAAAAAGGTTTTCTAATATTTTTAAAATATATATTTTTTTAAATACCTTGAATATGGTACAAAAGTCCAAATTTTGACGAAAAAAATATCTCAGGAAAAGTATCTATTTTGAATTTGAATTCTTAATACATACTTCCCAAAGTTCGTCCCAAAAAATGAATTTCGGTTTAAAAAAAAAAAATTAGTTTTTTGCCCAGTGTAAACAGAAGTAACAGAATCGAATTTGACCTCGATTCAGACCTAACGAAATCAGCTATTCCGAAATAGCTCAAAATTAAGTTACCAACAAAAAAAAAACTAATTATCTTTACTAGTATTCGAGCGAGGCATTGCAATGTTTAAAGTCACCACAAACATTTTGTATTTAATACATTTTTCAAGCATTTAACTTATTAATTGATAAAAAACAGATTGCAGCTATTTTTATACCAGATACTCAAAATGAGTATTGGGGTATATTAGATTTGTGGTAAAAGTGTATGTGTGTAACGTCCAGAAGGAATCGTTTCCGACCCCATAAAGTATATATATTCTTGATCAGCATCAATAGCCGAGTCGATTGAGCCATGTCTGTCCGTCCGTCCGTCTGTCCGTCCCCTTCAGCGCCTAATGCTCAAAGACTATAAGAGCTAGAGCAACGATGTTTTGGATCCAGACTTCTGTGATATGTCACTGCTACAAAAATATTTCAAAACTTTGCCCCGCCCACTTCCGCCCCACAAAGGGCGAAAATCTGTGGCATCCACAATTTTAAAGATACGAGAAAACAAAAAACGCAGAATCGTAGAGAATGACTATATCTTTTAGACTGCAGAATCTGAATTGGATCGTATTATTATTATAGCCAGCATCAAGAAAACAATTTCATCTTTTCTCGCCCTGTCTCTCTCTAACACACACGTAGCATAGGCGGCTTTGCTTAGAGTAAAACATTAGCGCCTAGATCTCAGAGACTATAAAAGCTAGAGCAACCAAATTTGGTATCCACACTCCTAATATATCGGACCGAGACGAGTTTGTTTTAAAATTTCGCCACACCCCCTTCCGCCCCCGCAAAGGATGCAAATCTGGGGATATTCACAAATCTCAAAGACTATTAACGCTAGAGTAACCAAATTTGGAATCCGCACTTCTGTTAGATCTCACTATAAAACGTGTATCTCAAAATTTCGCCCCACCCCCTTCCGCCCACACAAAGGACGAAAATCTGTTGCATCCACAATATTGCAGATTCGAGAAAAACTAAAAACGGAGAATCATAGATAACGACCATATCTATCAGATTGGTGAATCTGAATCAGATCAGATCTTTTTTATAGCCAAAGGAAACAAATCAATTTGCAGTGGCTACGCAGCGCGTGACGTCACGCTCAGACTGATTTTCTGTCTCTCTCGCACGCACTCTTTGTCGTGTTGTTAAATATTAGCGGAGTCTGCCGGAGGAGAGCCATACTGACTTAGTATCGGGTATAACCGTAGAGTTGCGGTGTCCGCAGCAACTCACAACGTTCCCCCTCGTTTTTATTTGCCGTTGTTGATTAAATTAAAGCGTTTAATTAAAATATTGGAAGCCCATGTATCGAATGGCTCTCGACAGCGGCGATAGGCATATCAAGGGACAAGAAGAGCGAGAGCTGGTGGCAGAGCAGCGGCAGCGATAATCGATAGCTACACGCTGTGCGTTTCGGAAAACATCCTGTCTCAAATAGTGCCTCAGCTCTTCGAGTAATAGCTGGGAGACGTGACTAGAGAGATGCGGCTAACCACACTAATCTCTGTCTTTGCAGCAAAGACGGCAAAGTCTGACGCCATACGCCGCTAAGACTAGCTTGCAGACACAGCTTAAAGCGCCGATCATCAATATGTATATTCATTGCATTCCTCTGCGGTGGGGCAGTCGACGGCTCTCCTTCTACTTGGCTAGGACAAGTCCTCCGTTTATCCTTCAGAAGTCGTCCAGAACTGCTGCATCGGCCGCGAATGCGAATCAATCGAGAAACAACTGCCAATTACCGCCAGCTGCCAAGTTATCGACTTATCGATTCCGCCCCCATGAGACCCCACACTGCCCTAATGGTAGAGCAATTGCCGCAGCGCCTTGTATGTCGACTCCTTCCGGGTGATGCTGTTGCTTTTACTGTTAGAGGCAGAACATGTTTTCGAGACGCTGTCTAAATCAGTTCCTAAATTTCTCTGAGTTTTTTCCTTTTCAGCTTTGGAAGCACGGATACGGGCTCCGTTTCCAGCTCCGCCTTCCGCACTTCGACTCCCATCGATACACTCTCGCTTTCCATTTTCCGCTTGCTGGGCGATAATACGTACAATTATTTTCTCCCACCAGCCAGCGCAGGTGGAGGAAGGAAGAAGGATGCGTGGCCAGACCCGTGTGGCGCGAGGCGAAAATAAAACTCAAAAAAGGGCAAGAGGACAAAAAGTGTACGTACAGAACTAGATCTGGATTAAAGCTGAGTGCACTAAAAGTTTAAATTTTAATGTTAATTTCAATATATGTATTATGTATGTATTCACATAAGTTCTGAAATATCAAAGTAGTTTGAGATTGAGAACAACAAGCTCAAAATCTGCGGCACAGATCACACGAGATTGGCTGTGGATCATTCAGATATTTATGGGAAATACTTAAAATATTTCTTTTATTTTTTGCCCATTTTTGGTAAGTCACGAAAACCGAAAGTCAAAGCCAAGTTTGTCCTTTCCAGCAAATTTTTCCGAGCAAAAGGAGAAATCTGAAAACTTCCATTTGCCGTCGAGTGGGAGATGAAGTACGAGTGGGAGTGGGAGTGGGAGTGTGAGTGTACTCGTAACTACGAACGTGGTTGGGTGGGTATGCCTCGCAAGTATGTACGTGATGTATGTAAGACCCGTCCATTCTCTTCCGCAACAAAACCAGGCCAGACCAGGGCAGACCACAGTGCACCACACCACACCAGAGAATGCCAAGAAGCTGCTTGCGATGCCCAGGGCAGAACAGGGAAATGTTGCTTCTGTTGCTTGGGTCTTCTGGTCATCGTAAATATGCAACTTTCTCATAATAATTTTATCCAGGCTTTGGTTCGCATAAATATTTATTTACTTATAATTTTAGCACAACTACATTTCAGGATTGTTCCCCATTTTTGAAATGCGGACTGCTTGAAAAGTCTGTCGTCAAACCCTCGACTAGGCTGCCGTGGTATATTTCATCGTGATGGCGGGACGGGGAAAAAGTCTTGCCAAGTAAATCAAAGAATTGCTGTGGGGCGAGGGTACTGCCTGCCAGCGGGCTGTGCCGTGTGGCGGAGACACAAACGGTCATTGGGCGAAACACTCTCGGAAACGCCCTCTTCGGCCTGAGGACCTTTTCGAATGAAGCAAAAATGCAAATCAAATAAATCAAAACAGAAGGACTTGAGTCTCGCGTATCCACACCGCTACCTACTTACCCACCTCCCTCCATCTTTCTGTTAGGTCGAGACTGAACATTACATGAATCACATATGTATAATCACAGCGTCCCCCCTCGTTCCTCTTCATTTTGAAGTAGTTTTGCTATACTTGAATGATAGTTCAAATAGGAGCATCCGTGATCGTGTATCGATCGTCCCTCGAAATGCTGGAAACCTTGAAAGGAGAGAGCCTTCCGTCTAATCTGTCTGTCCTCGTTCTATTCAATCACAAAGAAAGTGCTTTCCGCAGCGCCCATTCTGTTAATGAGAGAGGGAGGGACCGCGAGGAAAAGGGAATTGTGTTTATGTCATTACGGCTAAAATAAATATCCGATCTGACTCGGATTCTGCAATCTGGTAGAAAGGGGAATTTTTATCAGTCTGCGAACAGACGGACCTGGCCATATTGGGGTCCGAAACGGTTTCATCTGCCTGTTCCATACATCTAACACACATCTAGTGCGTATACTCTACTCTACACCCTATCCATGATCGAAAAGTGTCGATCAAATCCAGTACTACTATCACTATCTGATAGTGTAGTGATCACCTTATACAAAACTAAGTTCTGCCCATAAAAGCAGGCTTGGTTGCAAAAATCTTTTAGGTACTGCATGTACATTGTATATAATCCAAATCAGGTAAATCGAGCCAAAAAGCCCTAATGATTCCAGATCTAGTGACCTTTTTCTTGGAATTTCTGTTGTCATCGTTGGCTTCGGCTTCGGCGCCGGCGCCGGCTTCTGCTTCTGCTTCTGTTCAGCCATTAAAAGTTTTTGTTGTGGCAGACATGTAAATCATGCTTAAGGCCCAGTGACAGGTCCAACAGAAGGGTGGGCGAGCGGGCGAGCAGGCGTTCAGGCAGGCAGGCAGTAAACTTGAAAAATGGGTCAAAAGTTTCTCTACTCAACAGTCAAATTTAAGGCTTACGCATGTACCAGTACAAGCATATTCTACGAGAATGTTTAAGAATATGTATAGCGCATAAATACATATAGAACATATGTACATGTGTGCATATATTCATGAAAACTAAGAGGGAAACAGGCCAAGGGCACAACTAATCCTGAGCATCCAATAACTAGAGTTTTTTTCGAAAACATTTAATCCTACGGCGAGCCTTACAATGTATGTACCTACGAGACTGTATTCATTTGGGGATTCATGCTCGCATAAGGAATGCACCTCACACATGAGATCGTAGTCAGTCAGGGGGAAGCCAATACTTTTCGCTGAATGTTGTAGAGAGTCTGCATGTATGCCGGCGATGAGAGACAGAGACGACAGAGCCGGAAGCAGCTGCCTCTAAGAGTGTGTGGCTGGGAGCAGAATGGGGGTGTACACTGTACACCGCACACTGTACATATTTCCGTATCAATAATTTTCCCCCTCAGAAATCATACATTTTTTCATATCTTAACAAGAGTACGACCGATCCCCAGAGCTGTGCAAAGCGCAAAGAGTATATGGAAAAAACTTCCCTGGAAAAAACACGCCCTGAAATGCCCTGAAATGCCCTAAAGACATCTATCGTATGTATGCATATAAAATACTAGTATTTAGGCAATTTACAAGGCCTGGAACTACAACCCTTACAACAAAAAATGAAATGAGCCGATGACACGACGACGGGATAGAGATTGGTTAACCGCAGATTACAGATTACAGATTATATAATATTATTTTTATTATTCCTGCTTTGGGTCCGGCGGCGTACTCTTCAAAAACTCTCAAAAAAGTTACAAATGCGACCCGTCTCACCATAATTGAATAAATCTGTGAATGGCAGAGGATAAATACTTTCAAATTTTTTTTTGAACTAATGTTCAAGGGTCAATTTTCGCAACCAGCAGCCAAAAATCAGGAAGAAGCGCATCCAATTGCAGACATCAAATCGCTCCTCATGTATTTCCATATTCAGAAAAAGCTTTGCGGATAAATGCTCAAGAAAACGAGCCAGAAATCACTTTCAGAGGGCAAGCATCAAGGACGAAAGGGGCATCCAGTGGGCAGATATGAAAAAAGGGCATTTGACTCTGCTAATTCACAAGCTCCCATTATTAGGGTTCCCAAAGAATCTTCAAACTCTAATCCTATCCCTCTAGCCATACTCAACGTGCTTTGTTTTCTAAGGTGTTGTCCAATATCGTTAATGTTACTTCACGAGTGCCACAGGGAAGTCACTTGGGCCCGCTTCTGTTTGTTTTATTTGTGAATGACCTTCCTCAAGTTATAACATACTCCACTACACTAATGTGTCTGCCTTGGTACTGATTGGTACTGGCACTCCAGCCTTCAACTGGATCTAAGTGAACTATCTAATGTTCATTTTCTGAACCTTTCTAAATGCAAACCTGTGACATTTTACCGTCGAGCTCCACATTTTGTCTCATACGTTCTAGGTAATCATGTCCTGGATCGAGATTCGAGTTTAAATGACCTCGGAGACCTAATTGATCATAAGATGTGTCTGAACAGCCATATAACAGCAACAGTAAATAAAGCGATGGGTCTTTTAGCGTTCCTCAAGCGTTGGTCCAAGCGTTGGTTTGACGTCCCGTACGTGACAAAACAACTGTAGAGTGAGCGTATTATGAGAGTACTATCTAGCTCTTGTGCAAAGAGAAGACCAATTCCTATGCTCCAGGCTCCAGTCATTCGGTCTATGCCTTTGAATTGGGCAAGGTCAGTTCTGTGCTGGTACATACGAGAACGAGTAAACTCCAGCACGTGCATGTTCGATAGGTACTGGAAACACTCTTTGAAAGTGCCGTGCATCAGTGTAAATCTCATAACGGTTAGAGTGCAATAATTCCAATCATTTTCAGAGTGAAAGTATTGAGAAAAATAATGTTACGAAAGTTCGAAAGCAGCAACGAATAGACAATTCATTAATTCAAAGGTGTCCTTATAAAACAATTTTTAGGCCATTGCGGTAAAACCAACTTGCAGCGTTAGCAGCTGATATCGTATACATGTGTGTACATACATCATCATTCACATATACAATATGCCTTTCTGATCAGCGACCTGAAGAGGCTTAATAGTACCAGTTGGAAAGCGTGATTTGATGCATTGGAAATATGCTGAAGCTGAAGTAATAATAATAATAATAGTAACGGGGTATCGGCAGGGGAACCTACATAAAAAGGCATAAGAAAAGATCAGAGGTATGGGCATGGTTGGGTGGGCAAACTGGGGTTGCGACGGCCGGGCTAGCACTGGGAGCCCTTGTAGTGTGTGACTAGCTGGAATCAACTGAAAGATGAACCCATCCGACGAGCCCTAGCCGAAAGACACCCCCGTGCAGGCCACTGGCATGTGGATTGTGAACACCATGAACACCATACACAAAAAAAAACCAGGGGGAACGTTGTGAGTTGCTGCGTAGACCGCAACTCTACATTTATACCCAATACTTAGTCAGTAAGGCTCTCCTCCGGCAGACGCCGCTAATATTGAACGACACGACAAAGAGTGCGTGCGAGAGAGACAGAAAATCAGTCTGAGCGTGACGTCGGGCGCTGCGTAGCCAATGCAAATTGATTTGTTCCTATTGGCTACAAAAATGATCCGATCTGATCCAGATTCAGCAATCTGATAGATATGGTCATTCTCTATGATTGCGCGTTTTTTATTTTCTCGAATCTGCAATGTTGTGGATGCAACAGATTTTCGTCCTTTGTGGGGGCGGAAGGGGGTGGGCGAAATTTGGAGTTATACGTTTTAAAGCGAGATCTAAGAGAAGTGCGGATACCAAATTAGGTTGCTCTAGCCTTAATAGTCCCTGATATTTGTGGATGCCCCAGATTTTCGTCCTTTGCGTGGTCGAAAGGGTGCGTGGCGAAATTTTCACGCAAAAGGGTCAAGATCCGATATCACAGTAGTTTGGATACCAAATTTAGTTTCTCTGGCTCTTATAGGTTCTGAGATCCTTGAGCTCATATTTTGCAATTGGCAAAACCGACCATGAAACCTGTGTATTAGAGGGAGACAGAGCGAGAAAGAATGAAATTGTTTTCTTGATTCTGGCTATAATAGTTATACGATGTGGTTCAGATTTTACACTCTAGAACATATAGTCATCCTCTACGATTCGGCGTAGTTTCTGTTTTCTCGTATCTTTGAAATTGTGGATGCCACAGATTTTCGCCCTTTGTGGGGGCGGAAGTGGGCTGGGCAAAGTTTTGAAATATACAGTACATATGTACTTGTAACAGTGACATATCACAGAAGTCCGAATATAAAATGTCGTTGCGCTAGCTCTGATAGTCTTTGAGCACTAGGCGCTGAAGGGGACGGACAGATGGACAGACAGACAGACAGACAGACAGGGCTCAATCGATTCGGCTATTGATGCTGATCAAGAATATATATACTTTATGGGGTTTGAAACGATTCCTTCTGGACATTGCATACATCCATTTTCACCACAAATCTAATATACCCCAATACTCATTTTGAGTATCGGGTACAAATATAAGAAAATTAGCGTTTTTTCGAAGATGGAGGCAACATTTTAGCAACAACTTTTCCTTGAGCGGATTCCTAAGATGTCAACAAATTTGATTTATAAAATACTGTTCAGGTTTTGTATCAGACAGAAGCGAGCCTCTCCCGCCCCATTAAGCC
This sequence comes from Drosophila pseudoobscura, assembly GCF_009870125.1. Lineage (NCBI taxonomy): Eukaryota > Metazoa > Arthropoda > Insecta > Diptera > Drosophilidae > Drosophila > Drosophila pseudoobscura. The sequence goes on along the minus strand of NC_046683.1, from coordinate 37,176,486 downwards.
CAATACATACGTACATATACTCGTAGAGTGGATCAGAACAGCAATCGGATCTACCTCTCCGTCCCTTGGGTTGAGTTTACCCTTTAGAGACATTTATAATTTATGGGTTTCATGTAGATTTACAGTTTATTAACGGGTGGCTTGTAGCATATCATCTGGTATATTATAAGTCTGGAGATTTTGGCGGAAGCGACAGCTTTAACTCCTCACCGGTTACCACTCCATTTTCCGCCCCTGCCGCTTGCGTTTCCTATAGCTTTCTCTCTGTCTGCATATGCCAGAGATCTGCATGGCTCCATTGAAAACATACATATGTAGGTCCAATAGAATTCGACTCGTGCCAAGTCGTTTGAGTGTTGTGTGTATGACGTATACGTGGCGTATATGTGACGCATATATGTATGCTTATCGCATAGATTAACTGCTCTGCTCGTAAACTGTGTACAGCTGGCATGGCAATGATGCACGTTTAGCTTCGGGGGTGCAGGGGTGTGCAAGGCTGAGGGCCTCCAATGTAGCCGATCCTTAATTTGAATGCTGACCCAGTACCCAGTGGCAGGCGACGAGAGCCTGCTCGCTGTTGGGAGTGCTGCAATTGGTGCATAAATTACAAATAAAAAGACTGCGGCGACAGAGACAGCGACACCCTCCACTTGTGGATTGCGCTGTTTCGGGGCATTGTTTTTCGAATGGTTTCGCCCCTTTGTTGCCGGATTTGATCGACATACATGCGGCAATGGCGGCAGTCGACCCAACCTGCGCTAATGCCAATTTGAAGCGCACTGGCACTGACAGCAGCAGCAGCAGCAGCAGCAGTAGCCAAAAAATCCAGAGAAACCATTGACGTCACTGACGCCTTTATTGTCAATGCCAATTCAATGTCAGCCAGCATCCTTGTCTGACGCACACATTTTGCGTCCAGAGAACTGGAAGTGCTGGGCGCAAACAACATCTGCTATCTGGCTACCTGTTAAATACAGTGCACAGCTACTCGAGCTACTCACCTTCGCACCTTCGCATCTTTACACCTTTACACCTCTACACGAGTCTGGGCTCCAGGTCATACGGAGTCCCTCAAGGCTCCGTTCTGTCTGTTCTGGGAGCCCTGCTCCAGAGCACCATGTATGATGGGGTGGCCAGACAACATCAATTTGGTTGGATTCGCCGATCCAAGCCGTTGAGGCGTGGCTGTCTGTTGCGGGACTAGAGCTGGCGGCTCAGGAAACGGAGGTTGTCCTCGTTTCAAGCCGGAAAGTCGTCGAAATGGCAGAGTGCAGGTTGGAGGGTCCACGATCCAGTCGCAGAGGGCGCGGATGGTTGTTTGCCAGGCTGTTTGCCAGGCGCATTTAGGACCATCTTGGACGAAGCAACGCTGGTCATCGCGGGGCAAGTAGCGCTCAGGGAGACACTTAAGCAAAGATACGCGCCAAAGCTGGGCTGACCCTCCTCCGTGGGATTAAAACTGCATTTTGATCTTCAGCATTTCCCCCTCGCGAGCTCGGGAGTAACTTTCAGACCGAAGTTTAGAGAGGAAACCTGTCTATGCTTCTCCACTAACTCCTTTTCCGAGCTACAAAAAGACTGCCCAGCTGCCCTCTGAAAACTATTAACGGCAGCGTAAGGCGATCTGCATTGTTAAAAGATGTGATAATTATCAATTGACACACAAATTCGCATCTGATTTAGCGTGAGGCCTTCTAGGAAGCACGGCCACCCGCAGGCTCTTAGGCGCTAACTAATGTACTCCCCGACCCGCCACTGTATTCGTAGGTGGCCCCTCCCACAGAGCGGGCACATGGGCGAGTATGACGGCTGCATAAGCTCTAAATTCGCAGTAACAATTTCAAACATGGCCAAGGGCTCAGAGCTCTTCCCGTCCTAATGCATTCCATGTCACATCAAGTCCTATATACACATCTGTCAAGCCCTTTTCCCACGCCATCAGTCCATGCTTGGGACCACAGGACCACGACCACGACCACGACCACGACAGACCCCACCAGTCCCGTCGCAGCTGGTCCTCACATTGATTTGCCATTTGGGAGCGGCGACGGGCTTAGAGCGGCTTTGCAGACCCGCTTGACAGTTAGATAACTTGCAAACGGCAACCGGCAACCGGCAACTGGCAACTGGCAACTGGCAACTGGCAACTGCAACATGCAACATGCAACGCGACAGATTAACCTGCAATCCACTAACAGACAAAAACACAGGCACATATCCGACTCCTGGCTGGGTCTGACTATCTGCCTCTTGTTTCGTGTTGCTCTGTGTCATAATTAAAAATTCAGCAAATTACACATGCAACGACACACAGCGATGACAGCCATGTAGAGGGATCTCTTCCTGTCCGTCTGTCAGTCTCTCCAGCCCCCCTTTATGTACGCATACATATATGTACATACATACATACATACATATGTATGTGCATGCATGTACATACATACATATGCTATATGCTATATGCCTCTCTCCTTCTCTGTGGCAGCATTGATGCCACGCTGAAGATGGCGACCCCAATTTCGCACTTAACAGGCAGCAACTGAATGCCACAGCCAGCCCACTTACGGCGAGGTGAGTGTGGCAGCTGTCGCGCTAAAGCGGCGCAAGCAGACAGACAGAAAGAGATAGAGAGAGAGAGAGAGAGAGAGAGAGAGATAGAGTGAGGGAGTGCCATGTTCCATGTTCCATGTGGCATGTGGCATGTGGCATGTGTCTCTGCAGTTATGCCATCAAGTTAAATGAACTCGCTCTAGCTCTCCCAGCTGCAGCCAGACCGAATACCGAGTTGCTGGTAAAAGTTGCTGGCAGAAATGGAGCTTCAGATCAATCCAGCACCAGATCCCAGGCCCAAGGTCCGGCGCTTCAGCGACAGCTTTAACTGGCGACCCACCCGAGAGCTTTTCCCCCTCCTCACAATCAGGGCTCGTATGCAGACGAGTGTCTATAGGAGGAAAATAAGACCATAAAACTACAATTAAAGTCAGTTTTGGCTAATCAAATAATGCAACAGGCGGGATGGGGGGCCTGGGACGAGCACCTGGAGATGCAGTGGTAAGTGGTGCCGCAATGCGTGTGTGGTGTGTGTGCGGTGTGTGTGCGGTGTCGCTACTGGCTCATGGTCGCTGGAACCGGCTTGGTTGGTCAGCTTCTAGTCGGTTTCGCCAGGTGCGGACCCAACTTTGTCAGACATTGCGACGACACGGGGCGAACAGCTTAACTATGTGGCAACAGCTGTGACAACAACAACTCCGGGAACAAAATCGACAGCCACAACCACAGCAGCAGCAGCAACAGCACGGATTTGCCCTCCTTCCAGCGGCAGACTGACAAAATTCAGCTTATACGAGTATGCACGAGTAACTGCCTTGGAGACCAGCTCTGGTCTCGGAAGATAATTGATCTTAAGTGGCATATTTCTCACTGGAACTATACGACGATGCGCGTCAAAGCAGCCGCATATACCAGCATATACCAGCTTGTATAAAGAGGGAGAACATTCATTCGTCAGCTCTGCCTTTCATCACTTTCAGCAACCTACATATATCTGGCGGTTCCCTTTTCGAGCTAAAAGGTCACTCATTTCCCTTGTGAGAGCGCCACGATAACAAGAGGATCGAGGGTCGGCTATTCTCAGTCGAGATACTTTCTACGCGAGTCCTGCCTGCTTTGCTGGCTCCTGTACTCAATGCCGCTCACAACCTTTCACATGCTCATTGAGCTTGCAACGCCAAAACAAAAGCACTACACGAGTATCTGCCACTTTTATGCTACTTTGTGGCATGCCTGGCCATGTAACCGAAGACGTTTCTAGTGTTGCTGTTGATGCTTTTCGAAATTTAATTTGATTTGTCTCGGTTCGGCTTGGTTAGGTTTGCTTTGGTTTAGATTTGGCTTAGATTTGGTTGCTCGTCGCGGATTGAATTGCATTCGATTTCAGTACAGTGTCTCGGAATGGAGGCTGCTCGCGGCAACGCCGCGTTCAACCGCAACCTCGCGAGCTGGTTCGATGCCCTCTACATGGTGCAAACATCTGTACATACGTGTACATAGAGTTGCCATGGCCATAGCATATTCAGGCAGGCTCCGGTCTACACTTACTTTTACTTTATTTTTTCCTACATTTTTGTGGCATTTTTCCTACATTTTGTGGATCGACATTTGTCGATCAAGACACCTGAGAAGCAACACCTGCGCAATTAACATGTCTGGCGAACTGTGAGAGGCAAATGGTCAAAAAAATAAATCTGTTGTACTTCCATTTTGAATTAAATGTGGCGGGAATCAGCTGTCTTTGCCCAGATGTTCTGTTACGCGCATGTTACGAGCACAGTCTGTGCTGTTACGGGCAAACCTTCGCTTCTTGCCAGCGTTCCGATAGCCGAATCGGGCACGAAAACGAAAAGTTTTGTTGCCCAGAACAATTATTTCCGAGCCAAACTTGAGGTTGGGCTAAAAAATTATTTATAAAGAAGGCGCAAGGTAAATTGCCCTGATAATGGTGTCAAATGTACATATGTCAACGCATCAAAAAGTCATTTAATTTTTCCTGTTGCAAATAAGATTCGTTTTGTTGTATAAAAAGCCTCCACGGCTTTTTCATTTCGTCGAGAAAAAGGTTTCCGTTTTGAAAGCGGACAAATCCTGCGTTTCGTGAAACGGAAGCAACAAATCGGAAAGTGCAAACCGTAGCCTGCCTGATTGTTAATTTCGATCCAACTTGTTTCTTTTTACAGTTATATTGACTAGTCTTTTTCTTTTTTCTTTGCATTTTATTACGGTATTTCTTTGGTAACCACCATCAAAGGAATAGTAGTGCTTTCTAAAAATGATTTTTTGAAGGTTTTCGGTGCTAAGAAATACTTGAACCGCTTATTCAACAGTATAAAACATTTTTAGCATCGTTTTTTGTAATTGGGTGACGGTATCAGGGGCGAGGAACACACTCTAGTGCGGTGAAGCGCAAAATAATGAAAGCGCGTATTTCAGACGGAAAAAAAGAGGCCAAGGTGCAAAATATCCTCAGGTGCTCAGCTCTTATCATCAGAAACGGCAGTAAATAGGAATCCTAAAGTATAACCTACGTAGTAGATCGACTACTGCGAGAGGCGAAACGAGAGAGCGCCGGCACTGGCTTACTCCGGCAATCTTGGAAAGTGGCGTAGTTAGCCCAACGATGCTAGATATGTATGTACATAAGTGCATGTATGCGCAACTCGCACTTTCTCTTGCTCTTACTCTCATAAGTCTTTCCCGTTCTGTCAATCTGTACTGTACGGATCTTACGGAAATTAGATCTTAGTCGTATGGACAAATAATATGCACATTTCAGTTGGGAATTTGACAAAAGAAGTACATATGTTTCGGTTTCGGCCTCGGCTTATCCCCGAAGTCTGTGGAAAGCTGGCACAAAACTATCATGCCCTCAGCAAGGGTATACAAGGGATGACATCGTCGAAATGTGGCTTCCTCCGCAGGATGAGGGGAGGGAATATCTGTCCGGCAATTAACAAACTTAAGTGTAATTAGGGAATTTTTCCTTCCCCGCTTCTTTCCTTTCATTCTACTTTCGGTGTTTCTCTCTCTCTCCTTCTCTCTCTGCTGCTTTTGCGTTCATCCGCCTCTCGGGCGCCAGCCATCCGTACCGGAATGGCAGTGGAGTTTATAGAATTTCTTTATCTCTTATTAGTTCACGAAATGTGAATTTCCTCCAATTTCGTTGTTCAACATCCTTTGCCTTTCCTTGCCGTGCCTTGCCATTGGTAGGTTGTCTGTTGTAATACCCGATACTCAACAAGATTTTACGGGGTACATATGCACATATGTACATATGTATATTGTATTAAATTTTTGGTGAACGTGGATGTACGTTACGTCCAGAAGGCGGCGTTTCCGACCCCATGAAATACACATATTCGTGGTCAGAATCGATACCCGAGTCGATTGAGCCATGTCTGACTGTCCGATGAGCGGCTAGATCTTAGAGACTATACCAGCTAGAGCAAAGAAATCTTGTATGCAGACTCCTGTGATATAGCGCTGAATCAAGCTTGGTTCAAATTTCTGGAGATACGACAAAAACAAAGTCGTATAATTATAGAGAATCCCATACCTACAAATGAGTATTGTCATTGAGCCCCTGTCAAGAAAAAGCACGCCGTAAATGCAGATTATAGAGACCTTGCCTACCCCGGGCTAAGTCAGAACTAGATCAGTTGGTTGCTGGGAATGGTGTACTGTAAAATCAGAAATGACGCAATCAATGTCCCCAATCCGAGTTTCGAACACCAGGCTGCTGGAGAAAGTGAAAACTTAAACGGTGATTCTCAGCACTTCATCGAACATTTGTTCACTAACACTGAACAAAAAAAACTGAGCAATGCACTTAGCCATTAAGTATGATGCCGGTTAAAGTCCATAAGTGGGGTCAAGCCAGGTCAAGTGAGGTACTAAATGCATGCAAATTAGTTCCCGCTTTTTGCGAAACTCTGCGAACTCATAGTTTCCATTTATCACCAAATTAAAACAAGGCGGAACCTGATTCCAGTGCGTGTAGTCCGTGGCGCTAGAGGGTATCTACATATGTGCAGAGGTTTTCCTTATTTTCACTTACCAGCGGCTTGTGGTCCCTTCTGAACGGAATTTTCAGAGGCTGAAGTGCATTTCGCGAGGCTGTCGGGGTCACCGGAGTGCAGCCGTAGTGCGCAGGCTGCTGTTCGTGGGAGATGCCGAAGATGAAGGGACCCGTGGTGGAGGCGGCCGCCGCTGCGGGGGGCAATGGCGGGGCCTCGGACACGGATAGGGAAAGGGGCGAGTCTGCCGGGCGACGCACACAGAAGTCGTCTTCGAACCGCGACGGATAGACTGGGGCCGTCGCCGCGTCCTGGTAGTAGCGCGTCGGCGACGCGGTGGAGGTAGTTACCGAGCTGCTGCAGTTGGACGAACTGCTGGACGTGGCCTGGCCCGACTGGCGGTCGAAGCAAAAGTCGCGCGAGTGGGCGGTGGGCGAGGGCGGACTCCCGTAGGGGTAGCCGATGTGCGGACTCTGCAGGTGCTGGTTGTACTGCTGGGACAGGGCGTCGAAGTCGTTGAAGCCGTGCAGGCCCTTGGCGCTGTCGCGTTTCTGCTGGTGCACATAGGGCGATATGTACGCGGCGGTCGCGTGGCCTCTCTGCGGTGCCAGGGACAGGGCAGGGCCAGGCAGGGCGTGCTGCTGGAAGGACTTGGCCACAGTTTTCTGGCCCACAGCCGTCAAGGTGAGCTGGGGCCGCCGCTCCCCAAGCAGGGGCCGCTGAGAATTGTTGAACGGTTGGTTGCGCTGCATGCAGACGGAGCTCAGGGACATGCTATCCTCGTAGTTTTCCTGATCGTCCTCCTCGTCCAGCATCAGATCGTGGCAGTCGTAGGAGGCCTGCAGGTGCTCGTAGTACTTGAGATTCTTCATATTTGTATTTGGTGGTGGCAGAGGCGGCGGCTGCTGTGCCTGTTGGTGCTGGTGTTGGTTTTGCGCCGCTGGAGTTTGCACGTGTGCCAGCGGCTGGTGGCTCGCATCCATGTTGCTCTCGCCATGGACACTGCTGCCGGAACCAGCTCCCACTCCCACTCCCACTCCCACTCCCATTCCTACTCCGACTGCCCCAACCCCAACCCCAACCCCAACTCCTCCAAAGAGCTTGGCCAATTTGACAGTCATATTTGCGTGTCTCTATGCAGAATTGCGTATGCAAAACTTTTTCAATTAAAACGTTGCACAACGCCGAAGACAATGACAGTTTGGGGACAATTTTGTCCGTCGCCGTTGCAGTTGCCGTTGCAGTTACAGTTGCAGTTTAAATTTAGGTCTTTGTGTCCCACAGTTTCCAGAGTTTCCAGAGTTTACACAGCTGGCGTATCTGGAAAAAAGGATAAAAGAAAGGTATTTTTTAAAGTAAATTCATGCTTTCTGCACATTGTAATATTCCAGTTTTAGATAATAATATTTGATTCATTTTGTGCCATTTCCTGCCTACAGCTCCTACAGCGAAGGCACGCGGGAACGAAGGACGTCACCATAAGTCGGGTTCCTATAGCATTCTAAGGCACAGAAGTTCCTTGCCTTCAATCTACATGCGAGTACACATAGGGGTCCAAAAATGCCTCTCCCTAGCCTCTCCATCTCCATCTCCATCTCCATCAAAATCATGATTCCAGGCTTCGCAACAACATAATTGGCACATGTAGCAAAGCTTATTGCCACAACTCCAGTGCAATCCAGTGAACAAATTCTGGAAAGCGCATTAAACAGCGGATCGGAAAAATTTGCTCATGTATCGAATGGCAATAAAACTGTCAATTCTTATATCGGTTCTGCAGCTCTGCTGCCATAACACAAAACCTATAATAAAATAATAAAGCAATCAAATGGGAAGAGTGCTGAGGGACAAGGAGAAGAGAGAAAGAGAGAAAGAGAGAGAGAGAGAGAGTGAGAGGGGGGGGGGGGGGAAATCTACCGCAGCAGCTGTCAATTAAACACCCCCCCCCCCCCCACCCCATTTACGTCATAATAAAATGTCATGAAAAGAAAATGCGCAAAAGCTGCAACGAAACTTGTTAGAGAACGCGCACTGAAAAAAGGGAGGGAAGAAAGGAAGGGGCGGCGCCAGAGGGTAGCCTCGCGTGCATTGAACGACTCCCCGCCGAGCGGGGACTTCCTCCCTTCAACACTCGTCCACTCGCACAGACTGCTTCCCGTGCTTTCGCCCCAGAGTACACCCCGTAGTCCCAGTGCATGCTGCACCCGTGGGTGCGCACCGCATGTTGGTAGCACCCAGGGAACGGGTAGCAGTAAAAGAGTAAGGTAAGGTAGAAGGTAGAAGGTAGAAACTACAAGGTATAAGCAAGGGAATCTTGTGCAGAGATCTATTTAAGCAGGAATCTTACGAACACCCAGGGACCTGCAGGTCTTCGATTCCGTTCGGCTCCAGTTTCTACGTCACACAATTACAAATCGTGGGCATCAAGCAGTCGGAACCGCCAGCTGGAGCGATCCAATTTGTCTTTTATTGCTTTCCCTGTGGCGGTTTCTTGCAGCGAAGTTTGTCATATTGCTGGCTGCACAAACGACAATGGCAGTGTGGGGAAGCATACACATAAACAAATACATACATATACATATACATACGTATGTACGGTATGTACGGTATGTACGGTACGGGGGCATGTCCGTGCGCGGCTAACGAACGAAAGTACGGCCAAAAGCAGACTCCACAAGAGACCCGACAGAAGGACGAGAAGCAACAATTGGCAGTTATAAAATTCGCTAGCTGACGCTCTTCTGTAACCCTGTAGATGAAGGAACGGACCCATGGCCCCCAGAGGAGCCAGGCTTCAAGTTCGAACGAGTGGTGGAACCGCCTGGGACCGATCGTGGCTGTGTTCCTTGAATATGATCGAAGGCCAAGTCCTTAGTGAACTCACAAGCACGAAATCGACTTGTCAGGAAGTTTTATTAAGAGATATCGCATCATCATGAAGAAGAGGACTCGCATCATCGGCGAACCTGAGAGGAAGCATTCCCCCGAATATGAAACCCGAATGTGAAGGCCACAGTGGAACCCGAAAAGCTTTTGCGGGGTCTTTGCGAGCAATGGACACGTATTTACTTGCAACAAAGCAAAACATTCGATCAGCAGTCGATTCCTTCCCAAACAGGTGCAAAAGGATATATTGGCAAGGAATCGCAAGGAATAATAGCAGCAATAATGGTGCCTCCACTGATCAAAACGTAAATTAATAAGTTTAGTTCAAATTCGAAAATTGAATTGTCGCCCCACCCATTTTCGCCATATACATACATACATGCATACATACATACATACATACATACATACATACATACATACATACATATGTAAGTCCCCTGCAGTGCCAGCTGTGGGCGATGACGAGAAACTGCAGAGATTTAGTGAAAAATAGTTACATATATTATCTATTATTATGTGCAGGTAAGTGCAGTTTTTAATAAAAGAAAATGTCAGTTGTATAAAGTGTTAAGTTTGGGAAATTGTGAAAAACTGTGTTCAGTTTTCAGTCTATGAGCAGTCCTGCAACAAATCAAAAACAACAAAAAGCAGAGCCGCAGCCAGATCTACAGTGAGCATTGTCCTAATAAACATACATATTATTAGACCAACAAAATACGGAGCACAATGGGGACAGGCACATCATGGAAGGACATGGAAAGGAAGTGTAAGCAAATAACTAAGCAAAAACACAATATGTAAATTAAATTTAAATAAATAAATTTATTGTAAACTATTTTCAGTAGCGGTGCCGTTGAAGATACCAGATGAGCCGTAAGTCTATTCCTTTTCCTTTTTTCCGGCTAAATGCCAAATTCATCGCTTAGTAAATGCATGATTTCTGCGCACTGCTGGACGACAATGTCATCGACTATGCCCGAGGACCTCTCCATGTTAATGTCAACAGCTCAGCGTATGGCGGGTCATCAACTATGACATCGCTGTCATCGGCGTGTCAGCAGATGGGTCATCGAAGGCCCGTACAGCAGGGCTCATACGAGTATGCACTGTGCACTGTCTATGTATGTGTGTATGTGTGTATGTGTGTGTATATTTCCTATTTTGTTGCACTCAATCCGTTTAATTGTTTCCATTTGTTTGCGCTTACTTCGTTGCCTGGGTCGTGCCTGGGCGCCATTCCACAGTCCTCGGCTTGGACTCTGGCGCTCCTGGTTTCGAGCGCCTGCCCATAACCGAGCCCGTTTCAGGCCAGGCGTCCATCTTCTGCGTTTTCCACTCGGGAAAAGGAGCATGGTGCACGTGGTGCTTGTCAAACAACTGCTGCAACAGCAACAGCAACGGCAACAGCAACAGCAACGGAAACAACAGCCATGACAAAAAACAAAATTGAAATTGCAGAAGAGGGCAAAAGTCTGAAAAAACAGAATGGAATGTTGGCATATGCGCCGTAGGTGCGCCGAGACCCAAATCCCCTTGAAGCACTATCTAAAACGCGAAAAGGAAGCTAAGAAGCGATAGGACTCCCGTTGGGAGCTCCGATGGGACTAGCTGTACTGGCTACAAAAGTGGTGGCTTTTTGGAAACAAACACCGCTTCGATCAATAGCAATAGCCAAGGGTCGCCAACCCATAGGATTCACACAGATATTCGGAGAATTGTAGACCCAGAATCGCCATCGAAAAAGATGGCGGCGATAAAATTACATAAGTGGAAGTCCCCAGCTAACGCTTTACAGTGGGACAAACACCGTTCAAACTTGAACACATTCCAGTACACGTTCACTTATGCGAACAAAACCCGATATCTCAAATTCAGTGACAAAATTGCATAGAGCAGACACGTAATGGCTGTGTGTTCGGGTGTGAGCGGGGAAAAGCCACCAAAATACCACTTACCGAATGCATGCACTCTGTTTAGCACCCGCAGCTACGATGTATCCTTTCCGTGGGTCTAGCGATGATTATAGAATACCAAATTGTACCTCAAACCACACTGCTAAATCAGATATAAGGCTCGGGTTTTAGCTCGGATTTAGGGTCAAATTCAGTTTGAATTTCCATCTCAACTCAGGCATGTCCAGACTTCTGCTTAAACTCTTAACAAACACCACTTCCCTTCCCTTGCAGCATACGACTGGGGGATGTGGCGTAAAGACTGCTGAGAAAAAGAAATAAACTCAGTACAAGCGAAAGCGAAAGCCGGTAATCAGTTTCTATACATACAGATGTTGCATTGTGCATGTTGCAGCGGATCTGCAGTCTTGTGGCATATACTGTGGATGTACTATGTTGATTCCGTTGGAATACAATCACATCTTTGAGATTAAATCGTAGATTGAAATTACCCCAAATGCTTTGGGCCTTTGGCCCACTGTGCACTCGTACATCATCAAGGGTCCTAGCCAAGGGGCTGCTGAAGCAGGACTGGGTGCTGGGTGCTGGGTGCTGGGGGCTGGGGGCTGGGGGCTGGGGGCTGGTTGCTGGCACCGAGACTGCAGTTGATTGTGTGGCACAAATGTTAATGAGACAAAATATGTCAAAGTAAGGGAGATGCGGTGGTAGTGGTGTTGTGGTGTAGACAGCGGAATGCAGAAATGGATAATGAAAGTTGGCCAGGCTATTGTACTTGATCTCTCTCCCACAGTGCTCTCTTTTGCACTTTCTCTCCATCTCTCCATCTCTCTGTCTCCCAGTCTCTCCTTCGTTTTCACTGTGATAATTGCCTTTGCAAGTTTGTGGTGGAGACAGTGGTTTCGGGGCACGCGACAAAGAAGCATGCGAAGAGCAATGGAGAAGGGGAAGGAGATGGAGATGGAGATTGAGATGGAGATGGAGATGGAGATGGAGATGGAGAGGGCAAGCATATCGCTTGAAAAATGTCAGGGACTGGCGCCTTAACACATCAAATGCCGCCTCGACACCTCGAAACAACAAATAGCCAGATCTTGCAGCAAAAATGAGGTAACAAGCAATGAGGGAAGCGTGCGTGGATGCAATGTGATGTAAGTAAAAATGAAGTGCAGTGTGCGTAGTGTATGATTCTATGGGGAGTTAGATAGATTTTCTTAGTTAAACGTAGAATTGAGCGGAATGTCGGAACTGCATACCGGAGTCTTGCCCCCTATCGACTATCGAGCGTCCCGCGACAGCGACTAAAGAAACTACGAGTAGAAGCGAGTTCGTTCAGTCGGGAGGTACCAAAATTGGATCCACCTGTTTGGTTGGAAAAATATATGACGGACGATCGCCGGATCGTTCGTCGCCGGACCGCAGAACGCTATCAAAATTAGTGCCTTAAGCGAACGGTGTGGCAAGGAGGCAGCAAGATGGCCTGGGACGCCCTCATCTTCTAGGACGACTCTGCTCGTTGCCGCCAGGAACGATTGGTCATTGCAATGGTGGGTATAGGGGCTCTGCACTGGCCGGGAAATGGTCCTAGTGTTAATTCGATCGAGAGTCTTTAGCAGAGCTTGAACGCTTTCATATGAAAGCAGAGACCCAAAACTTTCACGGAATCGAAAGAAAATAATTGAAAAAGTGTGCCACAACGCTGATGACACAAGATCGCAACAATCTGCAGTCCAGTACACAAATATCGCACTAATTCATTGCATACTCTTCAATATTCTTGGAATTAATCTGCCATTAACAGACCTGACCCTATCCTGGCACCTGGCACCTGGCACCTAGCATTCTTTCCTCTGCCCTGGAAAAACCTTCGTGGCAACACTATTTCCGTTGCCGTTCCCGATTGAGCCACGAAGAAACATTCTTCAGGCATAAAAATATGCATGCATAATGCATTGCCCTTAAATTTTATTCATTGGTATTATAGCATTCGTAATGACCCCAATCGATGAATGCTTAATGATGGGGGCAGTGCGCAAAAACCAGCACAGGAAAGTCCCCCCTCCCGAACCGATTGGCAGGCAACAATGGATATGCCACAACCCAATTTTAACGTTGTAAATAATCTCTGCCCAGCCCGAAAGCTGTGAGCCCCCCAAAAATAAATGTAATAATTTGAGTGCATTCAAATACCCATACACGCATGCATATACATACAGATACACAATCTACAGCTACCACTATCTACTAACAGCGATCCTAGAGATGCAATTTTGGTTTGGGGATATTTGGCTGCATTGCACGAGGGGTAATGGCCATTTAAGCAATCATTTTGCGGTAATCCTCCTCAATGGTGTATCTGTATGTTTTTTTTGTGCCTGCTCTCTGCTCTCTGCTGTCTGCTGTCTTCTGTCTTCTGTCTCCTGTCTCCTGTCTTGTGTCTGCTGTCTTGTGTCTGGTGCATTTCAATCAGCACATGTGCATTGCCAGTGCATCGATTTCCAGGGCTGACGGCAGGTGCAAGTTCTGAACAAATCCGTACCGAGAACAGGAACCGGTTTTCCTTTCATTTTGCAATCTTTCACAAACAATTGTCAGGTTAGGGAATCCCCCCCCCCCCCCTACAGGGGGAACAGGTAGGCAACATCTTCAGACAAATGCAGATACAAGCTGTTCAGAGGCAGCTCTTAACTGAACCCTGTCGGTATTCCGAAACTATCTTGTTTTCCCACTTCCTCCCTCTCCTCTCCCCTGCTCAACGCTCCTCACCTCGCAGAACATTGTGCCAGTCAAATGATAAGATTCTTCTGGCGCAGCTGCTTCACACAAAAGATACAAAATCTGGAAGAGTTGTCTTGTCTCCGTATTGTACTTTTTTCGGGTCGTCTGAGCGTGTGAAGTGAATCGCTCTAAAACCAAAATGTTTCTGTCTCTGCTCTTTTGCAGGTGGCTGCTGCTGTTGTTTCTGCTGCTGTTTCTGCTGCAGCAATTTAATTTCATTTGCAGCATAAGAATCTACGGAGTACGCTTTAAACCTGCCTCGAGGTCGGTAGGGGCAACCTCGAGTCAACACACACAGAGTCCAAATCCGGGAATCCGGGAAAATAGAGAGCAGGAGACGTGGACGGGGACGGAAACGGAGATGGAGATGGAGATGGAGCCGAGGTCGGAGATGGCCGAAGACACGGAAGATGGGTGTAGAAATATTATCGCATCACGCGCATCGAGCAAATAATTTCGTACAGAAAATACATAGACACAATGTTGACTTGGTGGGCTTTGGGGCCCCAAAAATATTCAATGAATGGTGATTTCTTTTTATAAGTAGGTAGTTTTCGTTAAATGTAAAAAGAAGTGACATTTTTACGTTTTCTCGTAGGTATTATAAGTGTTCTTCGACCCTCCAGTATTAGGCTAACAAACAAAAGAGAAAAAAAGAGAAAATAAATAAATCACAAGAAACACACTTATTTCGGTCTCAATATATATAAAATATCTATGAGAAAACATCGGTTTCGTTTCAGGAAGTTCCCTTAACAATTTGGGAGCCACGATTCCGGCAGCAGCATCAACAGGAACAACAACGACAGCCAACAACACTGCAGCTCCCACAACTCTGAAAATGTTGCAGGCTGTGAAGGGAAC
Organism: Drosophila pseudoobscura; assembly: GCF_009870125.1. NCBI lineage: Eukaryota > Metazoa > Arthropoda > Insecta > Diptera > Drosophilidae > Drosophila > Drosophila pseudoobscura. The sequence goes on along the minus strand of NC_046683.1, from coordinate 37,161,473 downwards.
TCGCTGTGTTGTCCACGGCTCCACGGCCACCAGGAAGGGCAAGACTACTGCTGGATAGCCAGGAGGCACTGCCAATGCACTTCCAATGCACAGACCATATAGGAATCTGGGACATCCGGACATCCTGAGAACTACATGTGTGTATCTCCTGGCCTTCGCAAGCCAGCGGACTAGTATAATCACAGTACTCATAGCCACTCCTTCAGTAATACCACGCCAATGATAGAATCTCACTGCAGGAGTTTATAGGTTATAAGTCAAGTCTACCCGAATGCGTTCTGTACGATCGAGAGAACAGGAGGTTTCACCTGCACGGAAGGTACTTGACTTTTATTTTACGATGCGTTCTCTCCATTTTCGTGCTGCAATTTCTTTACGTTCTGTGCAACGAGCAAAAGAGAAAGGTCCCAGAAGTAGGTCTCAAGTGTTTTTCCAACACAAGTTGCTGTGGCTCTTGTTGAGCCTTGGCATTTAACTGCAGTGCTTCCCAAACTGTTCCAGGCCCTTCTCCACCCTCTGCCCCACCCCGTAAAGAAACTACATACTGTGGCGGTGGGGGGTGGGCGCGAAGAAGAAGAAGAAGAGTCTGCGCAACATCTTCAGTGGTCTTTTGTGCCTGCTGCTGCGGCTGCTGCGGCTGCTGCGGCTGCTGACGCGCCTTAATGATTTTCCATTTTTTACAAATAACCGCACTCCACCTCCCTCAGCAGCAGTCCGGCGGCACACGAAGCCTACGGAAAGCATTCAAAAGCAATTAAGCGCTTTCCTTGCCGCCAGACTAGTCGCTGCAGAAGATCTGGCAGGTACACGGGGCTCTTGCAACACGTGACTTAAAATGTAATATCATCGATCAAACAAAAACAGGGAGACCAAAGAAGAGAGGAATAGACAGAGAGAAAAGACAGAGAAAAATGAGAGAGCAGAGCCACGAGCCGAACAAATTCCGAGAAAAATGGCATAGTATGGCACCCAAAATTGTACGAAATACGCGGTTTTCCAATACAAAAGTCGTGAAATTCAATAACTAACATAAATGTATTCATGTACATAAATTCGCGGTTTGCGGTTTGCGGTTTGCGGTTTGCGGTTCGCGGTTCGCGGTTCGGGGTCATCATTTGGGTCCAGTTGAACAAAAGGCTGAAACCAACAAAAATATTTCAGAGAATTCTAATGATTTTGAACACAAACAACACTTAAATACATATACATATCTTAATTGGAATGTATCAAAATAAACAAAAACAAATCATAAACATGCAATCGAGTGTGGAGCCTGTTGAACCTTTCTGCTACAAAACTTGCCACAGCCGGCTCGGAAGGGTGCATTCAACCTGGCCAAATAATTTAGCGATATCGAGCTGCTAGTTGACTCCATGGCCCAGGTTGTTTCGGGTATAGTTTGACACTGTTCGCCTGATCCATACTCTTGACGTATCAGCCAACGTGTCCCCAAACATTTTCGATGCCATTCAAATCCGCTGAGCAGGGCGGCCAGCTAAACAGCCCCGGCTTTATGGATAGGCCCATTGTCAGGTTGATATATCCCCGACATTGATTCAGAAAGAGGACGAAATGGACGAGTCCCCACACCATCCCACCTCAAACTCTGCAATATAAGCTAGATTCAAGGCAAAAATGGGCCGAAAGTGGCTAGAAGCGATGAAAAAGCTACAAGACTAAATACACCTGAAAAACAACAAATTTTGTGGCTTTAGTTTTTTTCTTTAGCGATTAGCGATAAATGAAGAACATTATCAACTTCAACATCCCATCGTATCCGCCCTTTACTGCAATGCCAGAGAAACTTGGCGCCTTTTGGAATTACAAGTAAGCATTACGATGGCACATTGCGCTTATGGCCACATTCGGCATTTCTGCCCACCCATATCCACACAACTCAGAGCAGGATTACAATGTTTAATTTTTTAAACGAGGTGGATCGGGGTGAGGCGTAGCTACGGCCGTGACTCCACATTCATGTAAACCCGATCCTCAGGCAGGCAGACTCCCCTCCGCCAGAGGACACAGAGGACGCCACAGAACGAGGAGAGTGTGGGCGAGAGAAAGACAGGAAATGAGTACCACTAAAATTCAATTTGTTCCTTCTGGCTGTAATAATAATTCGTTCTGATCCAGATTCGGCAATCAGATCCAAGTACATCTATGCAATTTGCTTTTTGTTTTTTTACTTTGCCTTTGCTTGATTCACAATAAAAATGCATGTTCCAAAATTTGCACATTAGCACAGTGTCTATGGATAAATGGATGGACTGATGGAAATGATCAGGGGGGCAGCATCCCATTACAAAGTGCACAAACTGGCTTTCGAGTTGGCTGGCAGCAGCGCTGCGGCAGAGATGATCGATTGTTATACTTTTTAGATCTACTGTGTGTATTGGAAAACATAATTTTGTCACAAATAGTGCCCAGTTATCCAACTAATAGCCGGCAGACGGCTACGAACACTAGCGGCGGAGAGACGGACGCATGGACAGACGGACATGGCTCAGTCGACTCGGCTATTGATGCTGATCAAAAATATATATGTATCCGGTATCGGGTATCGGGTATCGGGTATCGGGTATCGGGTATACAAAAGAACGCAAGTTTGTAATCCGAGCAATCCGACTCGCCTATCAATCCGTATAGCACATAATCCCAAAATAAATGTTATATGGACCCAGGGACACAGCAATATTAAAGGAACAAATTTCACTTATTTACACCGAAAACCTAAACATAAAATACATTCTGGCAGGCTCCGGTTTTCACTTTCACAACAATTTTTCGATTTACTTTTAAAAATACATGAATTGGTGCTACCGTTTTCACAATCCGCAAGACCGTCTTCAAAACGGAAATTTTGTGAAAACTGGCGCACCTCAAAGCGAAAACGAAACGTTTTGGCCGAAAACGTAAAACGCAAAAGTCTGCGAAACCCGGAGCCTGCCTGATTACACTACTCAACGGGACATCGACGCTGTCAACCGTTACGTTCCTTCCCAAATGCCATTTTACCGTTAAAAACTGTCGTATTTCAAGTATTTACAGTATTTCAAGCTTAAACGACGCTATGCAACAAAAACACAAAAGTCACGAGTTTTTAATGTCAAAATTGTGAAGTAATACATCACACAAAATTCCTAAATTTTGAGTTTGAAAGCTTAATATTTCCCAGTCGTTCGGCTAGGATTTATGGCTGCGTTTATCAGCTTTTCAGAGTTGTAAAGTTCGATACAACAGCGTCGAAAGAAAGGTTCGCTCAAGGTTGAGTAGTGTTATGGATAGATACATCGATGGATATTGAATCAAATGGGCTTCAAATGGGTAAACAGCTTTCGCTGTATGGACCGCTGTAAGTACTCTCCGAATTATTTCTATGACAACTTTTACCCTGTCATCGATTCAAGGACTTGGGGCAAAGCCAAGCCACATGGCAAACATTCTACCTTAATTTTGATGTATTTGTCTCTGTCGTGCTCACTCTTCGCTCTGCCTCTCTGGTATCTCTGCTTATAACCTTAATGCGTCTCAGTCTCAGCTTGCGAAAGGGTATTCCATGCCTCGAAATGTCGCAGGAAGCCTTCGATGGTCTGTCACCGTTTCTCTCCCCCTAATTTGTCTAGCATTTCATCTGATCCAATTAAAGGGCCGGACAAAAAATCGCCGAGATACTTTCCCTGTGCTTGGAGCCTTCAATTGCCATTTACCCACGATAATCACATATGTACATACACACTCGTACATAGAGTCTTTTAATTTACGCTTAAGTTAACCTTTCTCCTTCAGTAATATTAATTATAGTTTTTGCTGTCGCAGCACCGGCAATGAGTGGCCTTTCAATTAAAGAGGCCTGGAAGTTAATTAAGTACATATGTATGTACATATGTATGCATGTGTGTGTGCAGGAGTATGTACATACATATGTACTCGCGCCCCTCTCCTCTTTGTTTGCGGTGTTAACAGTTGATAGTACGGAAAATACAGTTCCTACTTTCAGAAGCTGATTGCCTTTTCAACCCTCATCGGCCAGGAATAGCAAAATATAATATAATTCATTTGATTTGCTTCCTGCAATGCAATTATTGACGTTCATATGTATGTATGTATGTACAGTGTACACATATCTGGTCTCTAAAAATAATAAAATGGAATAGAATAGAATACTTATACATAGACGTAAGCGTAAGACGTAACTCAAATGTCACTTTTATAGTACCAACTACTTCTTATAACATTACGCGGAAGAAAGTATCAAAAGCAACAAAAAATGTCTTTTATGGACCGCGATATGCCAAGAATTAATGTGCAGAAACTATTTGAAATTTCTGAGCAAAATATAGAGCGCATTCGACCTTTTCAGCTTGACACATGAGTACCTTCTGAACAAAATAAGATACGATAAATAATGATCCGATCTGATCCAGTTTCAGTAATCTTGTAGATATGGCCATTCATTATGATTGTGATCTTTTGTTTTCTCGTATCTTTGAAATTGTGGATGCCACAGATTTTCGCCCTTCGTGGGGGCGGAAGTGGGCGGGGCGAAGTTTTGAAATATATTTGTAACAGTGACATATCACAGAAGTCTGGATACAAAATTTCGTTGCTCTAGCTATTATAATCTTTGAGCATCAATCGACATCAATCTACTCGGCTATTGACGCTGATCAAGAATATATGTATATACTTATGGGGTCGGAAACGCTTTATTCTGGACGTTACACACATCCATTTCCACCACACCCCTATACTCATTTTGAGTTTCGGGTATAAACAGTAGCGTAAAAAACAAAATATTTTAAAAATCAAATAAAAGAAAAATACAGGCTCAATCATTAACCAATCGAGCTGAAATTTTCAGCGCGGCCGAATATTTTATTATTCATCCTAAAATCATAAACAAATTCAATCCGATCAGAGCGGCATATACAGGCAGGTATATACATACATGTATGTAAGTGCAGATGTTCCTTTACGCGCATGTTTAGAGTACAGTCAGTGCTGTTACGCGCAAACATTTATTTCTTGCCAGTGTTCCGATAACCGAATCGGGCAGCGTCAGCTGTTCGCACGAAAGCGAAAAATGTTGTCGGCCTGACCAAATATTTTCGAGACAAATTTGGGAAGGATTAAAACCCAAGCTAAATTTCCCTGGTAATGGTGTCAAATTGATGTTAATGCATCAATAAGTCATTTAATTTGTTTCTGTTGTAATTACGGTTCGTTTTGTTGCATAAAAAGCATAAAAACGGCTTTTTCATTTCGTTTGAATGTTCGTGATTCCGTTTTAAAGACGGAGAAATCTTGCGGATTGTTAAAACGGGAGCACCAAATGCTGGTTTTTCAAAAGAAAATCGAAGCACCTTTGTGAACATTTTTGGACACTGTGAACTTAGATTCCGAGAAAAGCGAGGCAGGAACTATTCCACTGATTAAAGCACGACTGCCCTCCGCTCCGCCCTGCACCACTCAAAAAAATCCATTTGTAATAGTTTAACCAACCAACCAATAGTTTAACTAACGTCATTATGGAAAGTTTATTATTTTTACACATTATCAGAGTGAATTGGGTTTTTCAACTTTTCGTTCGCGTCAGAGTTGGGAGTCGGGAGTCGGGAGTCGTAGTCGGAGTCGGCATTTTGAGGTACGGTGCGCATGCATGGAAATCGGTGTGCCAGCAGCCACAGAGCAGATGAAAAGAAATCGGGCTGGCATACCATACCGAAGTATACCGGTCCGAAACCGGTCCATAGCCCATAGAAAATCAGTTTTGAAATGCAATAAAGCGTGGTTTTTAAAAGTGAAGCGTAACGAGCTACGAACGAACGAGCAACAACAACAAAAATGTCCCTTTTTATGTGATTATATCTGTACAGATACACATACATATGTATGCATGTACGAGAGTAAGTACACACACATGCAGACTGCTGCTCGTACATTGCAAAATAAACACCTGAAGCGAGACAAATAGCCGGAGCGACAGCGAGAGCAACATCAGCCGATTGAGATATGAGATCTCTTTGTTTCTCTCTCTATCACTCTCTCTCTCTCTCTCTCTTTGCACCAACGGCCTACCGTCCGGTACTTTTATATGCAAAATCAGGTGGAAAAAAAAACTAGATTCCATTGAATTGGAAAACAACTCCTCATTTTGTACTAATTCAATACTTGCTCTTCGTTTTGAATTTTGTGTGTCTCTTGTCCGAGTCTTAGGTGAGCGCACTTATTCACTCAAACCATTTTGGAGCAGAATTTAAATTTACTCAATTCGTTTTCAGCATTGGGGACGTTCGCCGTTCAAGCACAGATTGCTAAACGCTCAGTGACGGATTTCATACGATTGTGCCGATTATTTGTGATTTTCATCCATAAATTCACCCGTCATGCCGATATATGTAGGCCAGAAGCAATGCATCATATATGGACCGTACTGTTTTTACGCTATATTACAGAATATCTGAGCACAGCAGGGCAACACGTCTCAAGCTTTTCATACTCAAATGATACGCGGAAATGGATTCCCATTTCCGGTTTCACAGGAACAGTGTTCCTTTTGGTTATGATAACGATCAGACCCAATCCAGATTCAATCCAAAGACAGACCTGGCTCTACCAACTCGGCTATTGATGCTGATCAAGAATATAGTACATACATATATACATTATGGGGTCGGAAACGCTTCCTTCTGGACGTTACACCTATACTCACCTATACTCATACTCCTATACTCACTTTGAGTATCGGTTTCCGTTTCAATAAAAATTAAAGGGCTTTTTATGCAACTAAACGAATCTGAATATATGTACGTATATTTTGACGTATGTATATTTTGCCTTCTTTATAAATATTTGCTTTTGGCCCAACCTCCAGTTTGGCTCGAAAATAATTGTCAGGGCAACAAAAATTATTTGCCCGTAACAGCACAAATGCGCGCGTAACAGGGCAGACTATGATGTTAACATGCGCATAACAGAACAGATAGGAAAAGACAGCTGATTGCCGCCACTTTTAGTTCAAAATTTAAGTGCAACATATTCACTTTCACCAATAGAAGTTTAATTTTCCCCAGACATGATAAATGCACAGGTGTTGCATCTAAGATGTCTTGATCTTCTTAAATCGCGCACTTTCTGCCGTCGTTTTGCTGGACATGCAAAACGAAAGAGTAAGTGAAAATGGGAGCCTGCTGAAAACTTTAATATGTACAAATATCTCACAATCAGGAAATTTTTGTTTTGTGAACAGTCAGTTCTGTGCTTTTGCGAACCGCGATACCGAACGACATATAAAATATGTTGTATAAATTACATAAATCATAGGCTCGCATATGTATTGGCTGAGTACCATGTATAAACTAGAGTCAAGGCCCTTGACTCTGCGCACAAAGTTCTTACTAGCTTTTTTATATCCTTCAGTTGTAACGTAACCTATGTATATTAATCTTTTATGTATTTTTTCTTGATGCATGCCAAAGATAGACCTCGACCTAAACAGCCTGTGCCCGCGTGTTCCGCCTTACCCAAAGGCCGCCTTACCTCAATAACATACAAAAGAATGTGGAGCTCTGATGCAATTCGAGCATAGAATCTCGCAGTGCGAGGGGAAGCTATTGGGTGATTCCAAAAAGCTCAGCGTTTCCACGGATACACACTGGCTTGAGCACATATCATCGCTGTTTTTATTTTGAATCACTCAAACTGCCGCAAAACAGAGCGTATTGACCATGAGTGGAAAAGCAATGAGTAAAAATAAGCCCGTATGATTGAATTCATGTGGAGGAGTGGTCGGCACAGAGTTCGCAGAGAGTTCGCAGAGCCGAAGAACTCTTCGGCTGGGAACTCTCACGCTTCGCTCTTTTCGGGTCGAGTCAGTCAGCTGTATGCGAGTAAACCGGTTCTCACATTATTCTATATTATTTTATTATATTCCTGAGTCTCGGTATACACATATGTATGCATGGTAATACAGTGGCGGAGAGTAGAATGTGGACACTCTTGCCAACTAACTTTAAAATGATGGGGCTATTTAAAAAACGAATGTGTATATAGTCCGAAAAACGAAATTTTTTTTTAGATTCATTCATTAGATTCATAAGCTATTAATTAACTTTATGTTTTGGTGTCATAATGTTAGAGGGGTAAACAAACAAAAAAACATAAAAATGTTGAAAATTACGAAATCGGATATGACGGCCATATTGGCTTCACGCTCTCAAAATTTAAGCCTTGAGCTTAAGGACGACCGTCTCGGCCGTCGAGCATCAAAGAAATCACTTTTTCGCCTAATAATCAGATGAGAAAAATTGTCCATTGATCGAATCAGGGATGATATTCGTAAGGAAACGATGGGGTTGCATGCCTATTTTTCGTTCAATGGGAAATTTTGCCGCATTTTGCAGACTACTCAGTTCAGCAAAATAAATAAAAGATAATACTGGAAAGGTATCCGGAACTGGAAAAGGGAAGCAAGCGAGAACGTGCCAGCCGGCTAGATGGCAATAATGGAGACAAATTTATTCTCATTTAATGAGTTTTTTTTTGACTGTCCACATTTCACTGTTCGCCACTGTATGTAGGGCCATGGGAATGTATTTGGCGGTGCAGCATAGGCTAGAAGTGGCCGGCCACAGTGAAGCCCCACAGAGTGGGCCTCAGAGACGGTGCACACGTACAGAGTGTGATGCAGGGGTAGACGAGGCACAGTGGGTTCTTATTGCAGGCAGACAGATTTGTATTATAGCAGTGGTCGGCTCGCATACATGAACATGCAGTGCTTTGGTGTGCGTGGACAGCAGGCTTCAACCACTGCACCCATAACCGTAATCACAGCACAGATCACGGAACGGAATGGGAAGAATAGACAAAGCAACACAAAAAAGGCAAACAAGGGAAAAGGGTGCATACGTTGTGAAGCAGCTGTTGCTCTCCGATCACTACCTGGCGTAATCAGACGACAACGGCAAACCTGCTTCCATGCCTCGAAAATATGCTGAAAGAGAAATGCCAGTGAATAGCAGGTAGCGCAAGAGAGTGCGGATTTTTCGAAGATTCCAAATCTCCTGGCTGGTCTTCAACCCATCAAATGGAAGCTATCGTTCCTGTAAAAGGCGCGTGTGACAACGGTTACGTTGTCATATGTACGAACATACCACCATACCATACACAACGAAACCACCCGCAAGATCTTTTCACCACCAAGCACATCAGACTTACCTTGGAACCGGTATCCATAACCTGGTTGCACTTCTTCTGTGAGAGGCAGCACTGCAGACAGTCTAAAAAGTGACAACCACATATGCGGACAACTCCGCTTCTTTTTCCCGATATGCACAATTTCACAATAAACAATGAAATAAAAAAAAACACCTGCAGTATTCTGCTGGCAGCGACGCGCGCAACCGAAACAAGCACAGACGTGCTGCTGCTGCGTGACGGCACGCAATAAAGTTGCGTGTGCAAGTATGAGGGTGGGGAAACTCAAAATTTAATCACAAAAACTAACACACAAAAAAAATTAGATGCAACGCAGAGAGCACAAAAAATGTTGAGAAAAAATACCGGATCGATAAGCTGGGCTTGACGATATGAAACATATTGAAACAATCATATTTAATATCAATGAAACCACTTTTCTAAATTTCTAAAAAATTCGACATTACTTTCTGCTGTTTCCATTGCCACGGCGGCCAAGACGGATCATTTCTAGTACAAATTTTTACAACCCGACGATCACTGACTTATTCAGATATACCCGCGACTTTTGATTATGTGTCTTATCGATTCACAGGGTTGTTGAAAAAAACTATCGATATTTTTGTGCGATAAGCGGGACCTCATACCATCGAATGTTCCAACAGATTATTCTGAGACAGCTCCCAGTGATATTCGGCTCTGGGAGTTCTCAGTTCAGCTCTGTTCGCCCCGAGCCGCGTCTGGTGGAACTCAGCAATGCATTTGAATTTAAGCGTGGCAACCGGTTCTCACACATTTTAGCCATAAGCTTGGTACTCACAACAGCAAAATTTTCCATCAGCTCAGCAGTTTAGCTGAATAGAGAAATATTTGATACATTTAACATTTTTACATAGACGTTTCCATAAGAATATTATACATGATTCGATCGGTGGAAAATTTTGCTGATCTAACTATGTTCTAGTTTTTACGTCGCACCTTGAATACCTTAATGAAAAATTTTTCTAATGTGACCTCTGTCGCATGGGACATCTTGCACAGGACTAAAACGTCTTGGGTTAATAAAAGCTAACAAATATACCATTAACCAATATTGAGTATATTCTGGAATTTTTTTAGTTAGTTCAATATGTGAAATAGATTTTGAGAAGAAACTTTCATCAAAAATCATCTAGAAGAAAATAGTAACCGAAAACTTGACCATAAAAATACCGAACAAGTGAACTTGTGCTTATTGTAATAGGTTTTTAGATCAAAGCTAACGAAATTGTATGTCAATTGGTTAAATTAATTAATTTTCAATCAATTTAGAAAATAACATCAGAACAAAGGTACATGCAGATGTTTTTATTTCAGCTTTTAGATATTTGGTCTGTGGAAACCTTAGCATGGAAATGGAAATACCCATACACAAAATAAGAGTTCTTCTGATATTGTGTGGCAAGCTTTACATTTATGTACACATAATAAGTGTGATACATACATTTATACCTTGAGCCTCAATACACACAATGAAAAAATGAATACAATCCTAAATAGATCACAAATTCTGTGTATTACACACTCATTCAAATGCGCTGCTGACTGGCTGGCTCATGGCTGAACGCTGGGAGTGTACGCAGCAAATTCGTTTGCGACATGATCGGGTTGTAAACTGGCACAATTATATACTGAATGGTTCCATAAAATACCGATTACTACGAGAAAAGCAGCCGATGGTATTTTTTGGTATCCTGCTAGGCTTGAGCGGAATATATAAATGTAATACACCTAATTCTGTTTTTACACGGTTTGAAAATCAAACATTCTAAATTTTGTTCACGATTTTATTCCATTCAACACGGTTCAAAATAATCCAACACAAATAGATAAAAACACAAACAGCTAGAAACCACACGAAAACAAGAAAGAGCATAAAGCGAATATATACATGCATATTTGATTCTCTTTAGTTTTTTTTCGTATACATACATATATGCAAGCAAATTTACTGGTCAGAGAAATTGACCGCTGTGTGGAAATTTAATAGGATTTATTAATTACTCTATTAAATATTATATTAACACATTTATTTTCAATAGAAATGTGTTAGTATTTTGTGAACTGTATTATTTATGCGCAAATTTAATAGGTTTTAGAGACAAGGAACCAATCAACTATTTTTGCATACGATCAACGTCTATTTTTACGCGGTTTTTTCAGGAACCAATCTACCGTGTTAAAACAGAATTAGGTATACATATACATACACATGTACATAATAGTGTAACCGTAGGGCATGCACACCTGGTCACACTCTTGCGCTAGCAAAATATATGGCACGTTCTGCTAGCAAAACTGTTTCCAGATCTAAACATTGCGCTTAAGGTACGACGCCCAAAAGTTAACTTTTCTATATATTAGTTTTCAACAAATTTATGTATAATTTGATTTCAAAGTAAGGTTATTTATCTGATTTTTACATGAATTCTACACCTACCAAGGCGGCTCCATCTGTTGGTGGTCCATGCAGAATACCGACTCGATATATCGATTAAACGGTGACTGAATTTCCTAATGCGTTTGACTCTGCGGTTAGTTCTGTGTGCGGTTTCTTTTGGCCATCAAAGTTCGGGCACTCTTCCCGCCATATGTACTTCTTTGTACACAAAGTGTTTCATCTTTGGCTATAAAGACATTATCATATAACTATAAAGGACTAATTCGTAACCAAAACTAATAGATGTCATAGACAAACTTATTTTTTCAACTATAATATCAATCTTTGGTAAGCATGGAAAAATAATTTTTCTTACACTTCAGCAATAGAAATGCACGCTTTTGACTTCAAACACTCCATACAACTTTCCTTATTATTCCTAGAAAAAAATGGCGGATAGCGATGATGATAGTGTAGCGTCGTTTAAGACGGCTGAAGAGATCAGCCCGTCGCGTGAGAAAACAATTTTTCCTCTAATGAGCCACGAGTTGAGCTCGCTGGAAAGGAAGCTTAATCGAATCGTATACATACAGCAGGCAGACGCGGCTTATCACAAAGCACTTAACGATATGCGAGATCAGTTGAGCATATCAGTGATTGCGGAGCCTAGTTTATATGGACGCCACAGACCCGTAGCGGTGCTAGTGGTGGCCACGGCCAATCAGACATATGTGTTCGATATCCAGGCACTGGGCGCCTTTTTTCCCGAGTTGAAAAAGCTGCTGGAGGATAAATATCCGAGAAAAGTGGTGCACTATAGTCATCGTATTTCCGATCAGCTGTTCTATAAGCACCAAATTACACTGACTGGATTCAGCGACACATTTGTGGCTCTGTGCGTAGCCCGGCAAGATAAAAGTGCCTGCTCATTGCCAGAAGCGATTTCGTCAGTGCTTAATATTCCTCTAAGGGAACTGCTCAGCGACGAGGTCACCGGGGTAAGTGCCATACCAAATGGGAAATTCGTTATTCGTTAATTATCCGATTCCTCACTGCAGGTAAGTGAGTCTCGCCAACTTTTCACAGCACGCCCATTGAGCGGGGACCAGTTTCGTTTTCTGGGCAGGATGGCCATACTGCAGCATCTAATGCACGACCGGCTGACCTTTGGCCACATTTGTGCAGGGATGCAACGCATGTCTGCTACATTTAGTCAAAGCTTCTGCCGTTTCCGAAATGGGTGCGATGTGGCACCTTATATGGGTCCCAAAAGCCGATTTGGCTTCCAATACATCGATACGTACTACAAGTCAGCCGTAGGCTCTCTGCCGGTAGACTATGAAATTGATCATGCAGAAAAATAAGCAATTAATCAAATTTTCCTTGAAGAAATAGAATCCCTGAACTGAAAAAGAGAAAGAAGAGACCTGAATTTCAGCATTAAGAAATACATCCATGAAATACATATAAAATAGTTATCATACCTTCCGAACATAGATCTAATTTGACCGTTGAATGAAATCATTAATACAATACAACTGCCGTAGGCAATACAAATTATCATTAGTTTCACACAATTTCTTTTGTTTCCTTAACAGTTGTATTATTATAGTATATTAAAATATTATTAATAATAAATAAAACAAGGCATCCACAATGATCAGGCCATCGTCAAAACGGGAATCAGGAAGACTTTTGAAGGCGATTTCAGAGAAGTTTGATACTGAGGAATACATTGATGATGATTCGACTGGAAAATTTGAATGACGTACTCATGGAACTTTAGAACCAAGATAACAAATAGTTACTGGAAGTTATTCGGCTACTTCTAAGAGAAGCGGAAAACGACTTGAACATATGAATACCCCTGATGAAAGATGACTGACATATAATTTCTCTGAATATAAGTATAACATGTAACTTCTTAAGTATGCTACTGCCCGTGTTCCATTACACTTCATAAAGTCAGTAGGTAGAAAGGGGATAAACGCAGTGCAAAAATAAATTCAAGTATAGAAATTAAATCGAGCCTTTTGCTAACAGAGCTCTGTTACCTCTACAGAGGTACCAAAAGACAGAGAGAGAGAACATACGGCTGTAATCTGCTCCATACAGTATTTACGAGGGTGGTCTGATAGGTACATAGCCTCACCTGAAGAACGTGATTCATTCTTTTAGACGGCTACTGTTAAAATTTCATCCAAATCAAACTCATGAAGCGGGTGGAAGCGGGCTTGTCTGCTGATTTTATAAAAATGGAAAAATTGCAATATCGGTCGTTGTTTCGATTCTTATTTTTGGAACGGAAATCGCGCAGCGAAATCAAAGAGCGCTGGGATGCTTTGTACGGTGACTCGTCTCCTTCGATGGCGACCGTCAAAAATTAGTTTAGCGAGTTTAGCGATGAGCCTCGTCCAGGGGCCCCGAAAATGGCTACCTCGGAGGAAAACGTAACAAAAATCCACGATCTCAAAAGAACGCGGGGGTCATATCCTGCATAAAATTTTGGACGTGAGAAAGCTGGGCAAAACGATCAGAGCGTTCTACTGTACCGAATAATATACCGACAAACGGCCCCATTTGGCGAAGAAAAAATAACTCTTCCACCATGACAACGCATCGTCTCACACCTCCGCTATCGCCATGGCCGAATCGGTCGAATTGCATTACGAACTGCTGCCCCATCCACCGTTGTATCCAGACTTGGCCCCGTATGAGTTTTTATACCCGATACTCAAAATGAGTATTGGGGTATATTAGATTTGAGGTGAAAGTGAATGTGTGTAACGTCCAGAAGGAATCGCTTCCGACCCCATAAAGTATATATATTCTTGATCAGCATCAATAGCCGAGTCGATTGAGCCATGTCTGTCTGTCCGTCCGTCTGTCCGTCCCCTGCAGCGCCTAATGCTCATCGACTATAAGAGCTAGAGCAACGATGTTTTGGATCCAGACTTCTGTGATATGTCACTGCTACAAAAATATTTCAAAACTTTGCCCCGCCCACTTCCGCCCCCACAAAGGGCGAAAATCTGTGGCATCCACAATTTCGACGATACGAGAAAACCAAAAACGCAGAATCGTAGAAGATGACTATATCTTACAGAGTGCAAAATCTGAACCAGATCGTATAATTATTATAGCCAGAATCACGAAAACAATTTCATTTTTTCTCGCCCTGTCTCGCTCTAACACACACGTAGCATAGGCGGCTTTGCTTAGAGTAAAACATTAGCGCCTAGATCTCAGAGACTATAAAAGCTAGTGCAACCAAATTTGGTATCCACACTCCTAATATATCGGACCGAGACGAGTTTGTTTCAAAATTTTGCCACACCCCCTTCCGCCCCCGCAAAGGATGCAAGTCTGGGGATATTCACAAATCTCAGAGACTATTAAAGCTAGAGTAACCAAATTTAGTATCCGCACTCCTGTTAGATCTCACTATAAAACGTATATCTCAAAATTTCGCCCCACCCCCTTCCGCCCCCACAAAGGACGAAAATCTGTTGCATCCACAATATTGCAGATTCAAGAAAACTAAAAACGCAGAATCATAGATAATGACCATATCTATCAGATTGCTGAATCTGGATCAGATCAGATAATTTTTATAGCCATAAGGAACAAATCAATTTGCACTGGCTACGCAGCGCCCGACGTCACGCACAGACTGATTTTCTGTCTCTCTCGCACGCACTCTTTGTCGTGTCGTTTAATATTAGCGGAGTCTTCCGGAGGAGAGCCATACTGACTTAGTTTCGGGTATAACTGTAGAGTTGCGGTGTCCGCAGCAACTCACAACGTTCCCCCTCGTTTTATTTCCTGAAAAGTCACTCGCCGGACAGAAATTTGATTCGACTGAGGAGGTCATCGCCGGAACGGAGGCCTACTTTGCAGACCTCGAGAAAACTTATGGGTTAAAGGAGTTGGAACATCGCTGGGTCAAATGTATCGACCTAAACGAAGACTATATCGAGAAATAAATCGCCACTTTTCCAAAATTTTCGTTTTTCTTTTGACCCCCCTCGTACGTAAGGGAGATCTCCGAAGGCCGAAGACTCCTGTTTTGCCTGCTAAAATTGAAAACAGGTTTTTCTATGGTCATTGAGTTTAGGGGAAGATTTAATGCAGAGTGGCACCTCTTTCGTCCTTCTAGTAAAGCAGCCGGGATTCCTGATAGGGCAACTGGTACTGAAATTCCGAGAGAGCGAGATGAAAAAGTGGATGGTCCTCACCACAGTGGAGGACGTCAAATATTAATTAATTCCTCTTGATAAGCGTCGGTATATTATTTTTTACGAAATGGTGAGTTAAGGGCTTGAACAGAGGGTCCCCGGGACGGAGGTCTGGACCTATCCCTCCAGATCGCACTCAGTTTGATTATGGCAGAAGAATTGTCTATTTGGGTCTCGAAGGTGCGACGTACAGTTTCATTCTTTTTTTGCATTCGCATCAGAAAGCAGTATCTGTACCCGACAATCTGCAAAGACCAACTTCATAGCTCAGCGTTTTATTATATGTATGTCATTTAATATATATATTTGAATAGAATATATACATACGTATCTGGGCTGGGCATTTTCGTGAAATAAGAAAACTAAGGCCAAAAACTTAAGGGACAATAAAAATACGTTTTCATATTATTTTGTCCCGATACTATTTTTTTGATTGATTGAAACTGAACTATAATTGCATTAACACTGATATGAAAGTCTATTAGCAGAAGATCATTTTTCTGGATAGAAACTTTAATTAATGCCCTTTTCAAATAAATGAATTGATTTAGAATTTTCTGTTCCGTTTGGAAGATTTTTAGATTTTACTGGATTAAGCCTAAGTCGACTTCTAGTTCTCGTACGTTCGCGACCACATGTTTATTGCTATCAATATGAAAATTTAAAATTGGATGAGCCCCATCTTTTGTACTAAACATAGAGCTATCAAAATGCTATCGAATGCATTAATGCGAAATGCTATTAAAATTTGAGCTCCATATTCATATACCAAGAAGTAATCTGTGAAAACTAAAACGAATTAATTGTTACGTGGATGTTACGCTACCCAGAAAAATCACTTTTGCAACTTTCCCGAGTTTTGAAAAAAACCCTCGAAAATAACCAGTTTTGAACGCTTAATAATTTCCAGACGGTAAGCTGAAGCTTTAAAGTGTTTTGGTCTGATTTATATCTGCATTTATCAGCTTTTCAGAATTGAAAAGTTCAGTAAAACCAAAAGTCAGTAAAAACCACAGCATCAAACCAAACGAGGGGGAACGTTGTGAGTTGCTGCGGACACCGCAACTCTACACTTATACCCGATACTAAGTCAGTATGGCTCTCCTCCGGCAGACGCCGCTAATATTGAACAACACGACAAAGAGTGCGTGCGAGGAAGACAGAAAATCGTTTTTAGGTTTCTCGAATCTGCAATATTGAGGATGCAACAGATTTGCGTCTTTTGTGGGGTCGAAAGAGGGTGAGCCGAAATTTTGAGATATACGTTTTATAGTGAGATCTAACAGGAGTGCGGATACCAAATTTGGGTACTGTAGCGTTAATAGTCTCTGAGATTTGTGGATGCCCCAGAATTTTGTACTTTGCGGGGGCGGAAGGGGGTGTGGCGAAATTTTTACTCAAAACGGTCAAGGTCCGATATCACATGAGTCTGGATACCAAATTTGGTTGGTCTAGCTCTTATAGGTTCTGAGATCCTTGAGCTCATATTTTGACAGACATGGCTCAATCGACTCGGCTATTGATGCTGATTAAGAATATATATACTTTATGGGGTCGGAAACGATTCCTTCTGGACGTTACACACATCCACTTTTACCACAAATCTAATATACCCCAATACTCATTTTGAGTATCGGGTATAAAAACAATTTCTGGACTATAGCGGTGGAGGGTGGTGGGTGGTCCTTGGGGGTGGTGAGGGTGGTGTGTTGCAAGAACAAGTACAAGTATACAAGTATATGTACAAAATTTAAAAGCTCTAGCTTTAATTTCGAGCTCTGTGTTAAACAAATCTGAGGTGCTGGCTATATCATGCTGGGGAAGGGGGATGATGGCGTGGTCGAATCTAAAAAAAAAAACCGAAAGTTTATAAAAATATTCAAAATAATTGTGCAAAGTTTCAAGGCTCTAGCTTTAAAACTAGACTTTATGCCAAAAAAACGACGTCTGGACCATATGCTCTGGCTCAGTGTCATTTTTATTTTCCTTGGAATAACGTTTGTTTTTTTTTACATTTAAAATGGTAATTGGCATTTTCGAAGGTACCGAACGATGTTTAACGGTCAAATGCGATTTTAGGCGGTTTTCCATAGAGTTTTACAAGCAATACCTTAAACGACGCCAAATAAATGTACCTATACAAAATATGAAAGCACAAGAACCATTTTTTTGTTCTTTCAACTTTGTTTTCCTTAGATTTTAAAGGCAAAGTTTTGAATAGACGACTCATACTGAGCGGGTCCGTTCAAGACTGGCATACACCAGGATTAACGAAAAGTTCCCTATCTGCTGGTAGAGTCAAGGCGCGTTATCACAGGCAACAAAGCCCAAAGAAAAAAGGACGCCATTGAGTTTAGAATTCCATTCCCTTTCTGACTGCTTCAATCCACATATTTCCTTTCTCAGCAGCAAAGCCTTAGCTGGATGAGCTCCATCAATGTAAACCTGCGGTTTTTTCATGTTCACTGTATTTCTCAGGTCACTGTACAGGTATGTCGTGCATACATCCAGCGGCGTGTCGAGAAAAGTTTGCACCTAGGGAAAAATATATTTGTTCCATAATTAAAGAATCCGTTACACAAAACTCGTTCGATAAAAAATTGAGACTGTTAAGTCTCTTCTATCCCATTGAAGATCTTAAGTAATTCCTAACTAACGTTAGATTGCTAAATGAACGCTCTGCTGATGCAACAGGAATGGTTAAAAATATACTTTAAGCAATTTAGATATTTTTGTAATTTAATGAATGTATTAAAGAATTTCAAAATGATCAATTTTTTCAAAGTTTTTTGTTTTTACTTTACTTGACACTTTTCCTGGACTTTGTTCAGTAGCATTTTCTCGCTAAATTCATTGCATGCTTTTAAAGCCTGTTGAAAAATCAAAATCATGTGGGTTTCTTTATTTATTTGATAGCTAATAGCTAATTTTTACTTAATGTTTGGTAAATTCGTTGTCGTTTTATTTATGGGCTGGCCTCTTCGCAAAGTTTTAGCCTATTTAAGGCTAGATCTAGCTTTTTTGAAAGCGGATATGCTTTAAAAATTATGCAAATTCTTATAGCCTTAAATCTAGCCTTTTATTAATTTTACTTGTCCCTTGTACTTAGTCCCTTGGGAAAGTACAGATGACACTTTGAAGTTTTGGTCAGAAGTACTGACTTATAAAGATGCTGGCAAAAACAAACCTTTTGATGAAATCGCTTTATTACCCATTGTAATTTTAAGTCCACCGTGGTCAAATGCTGTGATTGAACGGGTATTCAGTCTAATGAATATCGTTAAGACCAAACTTGGGATTCGAGTAATAGCGAATGAGATGAAATAAAGATAATAAAAATAATTATAATATCTAAATATCTATGTATGTGCTGTTTTATTTGTAACCTATTTTTATACCCGATACTCAAAATGAGTATTGGGGTATATTAGATTTGTGGTGAAAATGGATGTGTGTAACGTCCAGAAGGAATCGTTTCCGACCCCATAAAGTATATATATTCTTGATCAGCATCAATAGCCGAGTCGATTGAGCCCTGTCTGTCTGTCCGTCCGTCCGTCTGTCCGTCCCCTTCAGCGCCTAGTGCTCAAGGACTATAAGAGCTAGAGCAACGATGTTCTGGATCCAGACTTCTGTGATATGTCACTGCTACAAAAATAGCAAGGGTTTTCGTCCTTTGTGGTATACGTTTTATAGTGAGATCTAACAGGAGTGCGGATACTAAATTTGGTTACTCTAACGTTAATAGTCTCTGAGATTTGTGGATACCCCCAGATTTTCGTCCTTTGCGGGGGCGGAAGGGGGTGTGGCGAAATTTTAAAACAAACTCGTCAAGGTCCAATATCTTAGTAGTTTGGATCAATAATTTGGTTGCTCTAGCTCTTATAGTCTCTGAGATCTAGGCGCTAATGTTTTACTCATTTTGAGTATCGGATATAAAAAGTGAGCGCATATGTAGATCTCAGAGACTATAAGAGCTAGAGCAAAAAAATTTGGTATCCACACTGCTGTGTACTTCAAAATTTCGACCCACCCACCACCCGACCGACCTATCATTATTATAACCAAAAGGAACAAATCGACGAAAAGTTCTGATTGAATTTTCGTCTCTCCCGCAGACACTTTTTGTCGCTCAATGTACGCGCCGTCTGCCGGGGGAGAGCCATTCTGACTACATATGTATCGGGTATAAACATAACATATGTACATACATACATAGCTCGCAAATAACTGTTGACTGTTTTTTCCTTACGGTCTCCTCGCGAGAATAACCGAACAAAAAGCATGCAAGTTAACGTACCCAATTTTATTGAGCTCTTATACGAGTTGTAAACAATCTTTGGCTTTCCAAAACGAAAACAATTTCAATCTTGGGCCTCCGCCTAATTGATTTCTAAGATGTACAATCTCAAGCGCCCCCGCCGCAATCCCAATCTTTGACACTCGCCTAAATGGAAAACCAATGTTTGCCCACACCCGGCTTCTCATAAACAATCTCACTCCCGGCTTTCTGCAGATCCTGCACTTTAGGCATTTCTCTCTTTGGATGACGAAATCCAATACTCGGGATGGCGAAATCAATTGAAATGTTTATAGAAAAACTATTCCCGAAAGGGATTAACGATGCAAAGATCAGAAAGTTAAAGTCAGTCTTGATCCAGCAGCGACACCGCAAAGTCTAGCTAAATATTAAGATCGCGCAATCCCTTGCCCGGAATTCCTTTGTGACCCTCTACTTAAATCTATATCAGGGAAGTTCGAAGTAAAATAAAAACTTTTTAAAAACCCAATCCGATAAAAGTGTTGCGTCGTGCCGAAACCCGAAGGACAATTAATTAATGGAATAAATCCTTCAAATTTAAAAACGCGGAGTGACTGTGTGATATAAGATAAAACGAGGGGGAACGTTGTGAGTTGCTGCGGACACCGCAACTCTACAGTTATACCCGATACGAAGTCAGTATGGCTCTCCTCCGGCAGACGCCGCTAATATTAAACGACACGACAAAGAGTGCGTGCGAGAGAGACAGAAAATCAGTCTGAGCGTGACGTCGGGCGCTGCGTAGCCACTGCAAATTGATTTGTTCCTTTTGGCTATAAAAATGATCTGATCTGATCCAGATTCAGCAATCTAATAGATATGGTCATTATCTATGATTCTGCGTTTTTAGTTTTCTCGAATGTGCAATATTGTGGATGGCACAGATTTTCGTCCTTTGTGGGGGCGGATGGGGGTGGGGCGAAATTCTGAGATATACGTTTTATAGTGACATCTTAAAGGAGTGTGTGTACCAAATTTGGTTACTCTAGCCTTAATAGTCTCTGAGATTTGTGGTTGCCTCAGATTTTCGTCCTTTGCGGGGGCGGAAGGGGGTGTGGCGAAATTTGGACAGGAAACGGTCAAGGTCCGATATCACAGGAGTGTGGATACCAAATTTGGTTGTTCTGGCTTTTATAGGTTCTGAGATCCTTGAACTCATATTTTGCAATTGGCAAAACCGACCATGAAACCTGTGTGTTAGAGTGAGACAGAGCGAGAAAGAGTGAAATTGTTTTCGTGATTCTGGCTGTAATAATTATACGATCTGGTTCAGATTTTGCACTCTAGAAGATATAGTTATCTTCTACGATTCTGCGTTTTTAGTTTTCTCGTATCGTCGAAATTGTGGATGCCACAGATTTTCGCCCTTTGTGGGGGCGGAAGTGGGCGGGGCAAAGTTTTGAAATATTTTTGGAGCAGTGACATATCACAGAAGTCTGGATCCAAAACATCGTTGCTCTAGCTCTTATAGTCTTTGAGCATTAGGCGCTGAAGGGGACGGACAGACGGACAGACGGACGGACGGACAGACAGACAGGGCTCAATCGACTCGGCTATTGATGCTGATCAAGAATATATATACTTTATAGGGTCGGAAACGATTCCTTCTGGACGTTACACACATACACTTTTCACCACAAATCTAATATACCCCAATACTCATTTTGAGTATCGGGTATAAAAAGTGAGATAAAAAGGAAACAAACCGGAGCTTAGGTTGTGCAAAAATAAATACAATATACAATACAAATACAAATACAACTACAAATACAATGCAAAATACAAATAAATACAAAAGCTAATCAAGACAATTCATAAATACAAAAAAACCAAAAAACCCAAAGTTTTTAAACAAAACCAACAAAACCAAAACACAAAGAAAGTGAAACTATCAGCGAAACCAAAGAAGGAAGACCCCCAGAAGACCCAGTTAAACAAAGAAATTTAAGAAGGAAGACCCGTTCAAAGACCTGTCAGCCAAATCAAGAAGGAAGACCCGTTCGAAGATCTGTCAGCCAAACTAAGAAGGACGACCCCTACCGGATAGTTCGTGAGCAAAAGTTGTATTAATAAATATATAAGTTCAATTAGGTTATATTAGATTATAAAAACTAACATATAAGAAAAATTAAAGGTGGATCAACTAACTTTAGATTTTGAAAAACTAAAAATGATTAACTCTCAAACAAGGACCGATCTCACTGCAGATCTGGTCAAACAATTGATAGCACTTCAAATTTCACAAGTACAGGAGCAAATAGTAAATTTGAAACAACAAATAGAAACTAAATCCGATCAGGTATCAGATTATCAGGCAGAAACAATAGACGAGACAATAAAAGATGACACCACATTAAAGGTAATAGAATCCCTACCAATTTTCAATGGTGGATTAAACCAATATGTAGGATGGAGGGAAGCTGCAGAAACTGCAGTGAAGTTATATAAGAAAGGAAGTAAGCAATATTATATTGCATTAACAATTTTGAGAAACAAAATAACAGGACCAGCACATGACGCACTGACCAACCACGGGACAGTTTTAAATTTCGATGCCATACTTTCACGACTTGACTTTGTTTACAGTGACAAGAGATCAATATATATAATAGAATAGGAACTAAGCGTTCTCCGACAAGGGAACCTTTCAATTATAGATTTCTATAACGAGGTTAACAAGAAAATGACCTTGTTAATAAATAAGACAATAATGACTCACGGAAAGGACAGTGAAATCACCAAAGAATCAAATAAAAAAATTAGAGACAATGCCTTACGCATTTTTGTCACTGGCCTAAACGGCGGCATTGCTGAAATCCTATTTTCATTGAATCCCCCAGATTTACCGAATGCCTTGGCAAAGGTACAGGAATTGCAATCTAATAACATTCGGGCCCAATTTGCCTACCAATTCAGCGGTCCCAGAAATTCAGGGAATAATAATTTCAATACCTTAAGATTCAACCAACGACTACCTAGGACTAACAGTTCACCATTCGACCAAAAAAGGGATTTTCAGAGGAATAACATGTCTTAGGGACAACCCTATTTCTTGGGTAATAGACAACAAAATCAGGCCCCAGAACCAATGGATGTAGACGAATCGATACAAATCCGGAACCGACAGAACAGCAATCAATTCAGGGGAAATAATAACAATAGAAATTATCGGGAGAATACTAACGGTTATTATAGGAGAAATAATAACAATTATAACCAAGCCCAGCATTTTAGGGCAAACGTAGTACCGAATAATCAGTCTAACGACAATCAAGCGCAGAAACGAAAGCCAAACGAAATGTCGGAACAACCGGCTAATAAAGCAATGAGGATAAATAACATTGAGGAGGATCATTTTTTAGATCAGCCCCCGAAGTAGGTCTGCCCTACCTAAAAAGAGTAGATAAAAAAATAAACAGAGAATTAAAAGTTTTGATAGATACGGGAGCAACTTCCTGTTATATAAAAAAGGGAATTTACGAAAACAAAAAAGAATTATCAATTTATAAGAAAGTTGCTACAGTGAATGGGTTTTCAATAATTAAATATTTCCATAATATAACTATTTTCAACACAAAACAAGTGTTTTATGAAATAGATGGAATGGAGGCAGATTTACTAATAGGATTTAACCTATTAAAAAAAATCGGAGCTGTTATTGATACAGGAAAGGGACTTTAAGTTATAAAGACAATGAGGAGAAACTAATATATGACGAGGTCCTTTCTTTAAACAAATTAACCTTTATAGAAGGAAAAACCATCCTTCCGTTGAAGGAATATATAATAAAACGAGGGGGAACGTTGTGAGTTGCTGCGGACACCGCAACTCTACAGTTATACCCGATACTAAGTCAGTATGGCTCTCCTCCGGCAGACGCCGCTTATATTAATCGACACGACAAAGAGTGCGTGCGAGAGAGACAGAAAATCAGTCTGAGCGTGACGTCGGGCGCTGCGTAGCCAATGCAAATTGATTTGTTCCTTTTGGCTATACAAATTATCTGATCTGATCCAGATTCAGCAATCTGATAGATATGATCGCTATCTATGATTCTGCGTTTTTAGTTTTCTCGAATCTGCAATATTGTGGATGCAACAGATTTTCGTCCTTTGTGGGGGCGGAAGGGGGTGTGGCGAAATTTTGAGATATACGTTTTATAGTGAGATCTAACAGAAGTGCGGATACCAAATTTGGTTACTCTAGCTTTAATAGTCTCTGAGATTTGTGAATATCCCCAGATTTGCATCCTTTGCGGGGCGGAAGGGGGTGTGGCGAAATTTTGAAACAAACTCGTCTCGGTCCGATATATTAGGAGTGTGGATACCAAATTTGGTTGATCTAGCTTTTATAGTCTCTGAGATCTAGGCCCTAATGTTTTACTCTAAGCAAAGCCGCCTATGCTACGTGTGTGTTAGAGAGAGACAGGGCGAGAAAAAATGAAATTGTTTTCTTGATGCTGGCTATAATAATAATACGATCCAATTTAGATTCTGCAGTCTAAAAGATATGGTCATTCTCTACGATTCTGCATTTTTGGTTTTCTTGTATCTTTAAAATTGTGGATGCCACAGATTTTCGCCCTTTGTGGGGGCGGAAGTGGGCGGGGCAAAGTTTTGAAATATTTTTGGAGCAGTGACATATCACAGAAGTCTGGATCCAAAACATCGTTGCTCTAGCTCTTATAGTCTTTGAGCATTAGGCGCTGAAGGGGACGGACAGACGGACAGACGGACGGACGGACAGACGGACAGACAGACATGGCTCAATCGACTCGGCTATTGATGCTGATCAAGAATATATATACTTTATGGGGTCGGAAACGATTCCTTCTGGACGTTACACACATCCACTTTTACCACAAATCTAATATACCCCAATACTCATTTTGAGTATCGGGTATAAAAATATTTTGAAGAAGAAAAAGAAATGAAAAGTGAATCAGTAAAGGTAGAAGGAAGTTTATATAGCTTGGGATCAAAAAATCCTGAGCACGCCGACGAAGAATTATCCGTTAATAGTTTGGGATTCAAATATCCTGAACCCGCCGTCGTTGAATTATCCGACATCCAAAGTTTTAATAGTTTGGGATTAAAATATCCTGAGCACGCCGTCGTTGAATTATCCGACATTAAAAGTTCGAATAGTTTGGGATTAAAGAATCCTGAACACGCCGTCGTTGAATTATCCGACAATGAACAATTTAAAAGTTTGGGATGCAAAAATCCTGAACGCGCCGTCGTAGAAATATCCGACATTCCAAATTATGCAAATTCTGAATTGAAAAAAACGAAATTGTATAGCACAATAACATACAAAGAAGACAATTTAGAATACCTCAGAGAGAAAATGGTATCTATCATCGAAGAAGACCATGCCAATATAAATTTACAGTTACCGTTCAGAACGGATATAAAAGGAGAGATTAACACTGAACATGATAGACCGGTATATGGCAAGCAGTATCCATACGCTTATTCGGTTAACGATTTCGTTAATAACGAAATAAGTAAAATGTTGGATGAAGGTATAATCAGACCTAGTAAAAGCCCATATAATTCACCGGTAATAGTAGTACCAAAGAAGGGAGTAAATGAGGACGGAACTCCTAAACATAGATTAGTAATAGACTTTAAGAAACTTAATGATAACACCATACCGGATAGATACCCTATGCAAGATCCTTCAGTAATCCTTGCCAATTTAGGTAAAGCGAAATATTTCTCGGCCATTGATTTAGAGTCAGGTTTCTATCAGATTTTAATGAGGGAATCAGATATTGAAAAAACATCTTTTTCCATAAATAACGGCAAATATGAATTTCTAAGAATGCCTATGGGATTGACGAACGCTCCCAGAATTTTCCAAAGGGCAATGGACGATATACTTAGAGAACAAGTTGGGAAAACTTGTCACGCTTATATGGACGATATAATAATATTTTCAAAAAACTATAGAATAACATTATAAAGATCTAATTCATATAATACAGATATTCAAAACGCTAACGTGAAAATTTCACTAGAAAAGTCTAAATTCTTTCAATTGGAAACCAAATTTCTGGGATACATTGTTTCCCAAAATATCATTAAAACAGATCCAGACAAAATCTCCACAATACAAAACTATCCAATTCCTAAAAATATCAGAGAGCTACGTAGCTTCTTAGGACTAACAGGGTATTACAGAAAATTTGTCCGAAATTATGCCACAATTGCCAAACCATTAACAAAATATCTGAGTGGAGTAAATGGGAAAGTTTCACGAAGGGCATCCAAGAAAACATTAATACAGCTGGATGAACCAGCAATTGGAGCGTTTAATAATTTAAAGGACAGTTTAATAGCACATATTGAATTAGTACAACCAGATTACAATAAAAAATTCACATTAACCACAGTTAACCACATTAACCACACAATAGGTGCAGTTTTATCACAAGATGGGAATCCCATAACGTTTATTTCTAAAACTTTAAGTAAAACCGAGCAATTATATGCTACTAATAAAAAGGAATTATTAGCTATTGTATGGGCATTAAAAAATTTGCGAAATTATTTATACGGAGTGAGCGGAATTGAAATACATACAGATCACCAACCTTTGTCCTTTGCAATGTCGCAAAAAAATCCAAATGTTGAAATGAAACGTTGGTATTACTTCATAGAAAGTTTCACACCAAAAATCATTTATAAGCCAGGCTCAACTAACGTAGTAGCGGACGCTTTATCTCGGATTAAAATAAATCATATGACAGATAGCGATGTCGACCAGACAGAATCAGAATCAGACATAAATACTCAGCATTCAGCAGAGAGTAGTTTTGAAAACGTCATTCAAGAGACTAGCAAGCCTCTAAACCAATTTAAACAGCAGCTACTATTAGCGCAAGGGAGATTCACAGTCCATGAGTTAGTAAGAGTTTATGAAAATACCCGACATATTATTGAATTTGATACGGTTGACAATCTGCTAATCATTTTAAAAGAATTTATTCAGCCTCACTTAACCACAGGAATACACTGCACTTTAGAAGATTTATACCTTATCCAAAATAAGCTTAAGGAAAACTTCATAAATAAATTTCTCTCCACGAGAAAGTTCCTCCAAGATTTAGTAAATTCAGAAGATAAAGCTATAATTATAGAAGAAACACATTGCAGAGCCCAAAGAGGACTAGACGAAAATTACAAACAAATAACTAATAATAACTTTTAACAAAAAATTAAAAGAATATATAAAAAATTGTGAGATCTGTAACAAAAATAAATATCACAGACACCCTGTAAAAATTCCAATTGGGGAAGCTCCCATTCCAGCAAAAGAAGGAGATCGATTACACTTATACTATGCCCAAAACTTAACATTCATAACTTGTATAGATTCTTATTCCAAATACTTGGTGGTCAAGGAAATCCAAAGTAAATTAAACATTGAAAATACGGTAATTGAAATTTTGCATCACTTTCCGTTAGAAACATCATTAATGACTGACAACGAACCAAGCTTTACTTCAGCACAATTTAGATCATTCATACAAAGAAGTAACTTAACTATTTATTATGCTGATCCCAGACACATGCGCAGTGCATCAAGGATGAACTAAATCTAATAGATTATTCAGAAATAATAATAAGGGCGGCACTGAAATATAATCTGACGATACATTCAACGACCAATCAAATGCCATTGTATAACAAAATAGAGCACAAGAATAATCCAATATTACTTAAGGAAGTTTAGACCAAAATGCTTAAGCTACATAACAAAGATAGAAGAGAAAAAGAATATAAAACAGGAGAAGTAGTTTATGAAAAGAAATTTGGGGAAAGAAATAAACTTCAATCCCGATACAAAAAGCAGGTAGTTAGGGAAAATCGACCGAATAAAATTATAATCAACAATAGAAACATAATTATACATAAAGATAACATTAAATATTAAGGAAATACTTTCCATTTTTCCAGAAAATGTATGCGAATATACTCATACTGACTTTTGTTATATTGACGACTTCGCAAGTAATTGACTATACGCATAGTGACTATCTATTGCTCAAAGACGACAGAGACGTTTACACTTATGAAACATACGCCAAACTTTTCCATATTACTAATTTGAGTTTTTATAGAGAATAATTGATATTGAATCCAAATATGTCAACAAATCAATTAATTCAGATGATGAGTGGGAAATATCAATGGACTTAAGTCTAACAAAATTAATGATTTCAGAATTAGTTCCAAAACGGAATGAAAGGGGAATTAATGAAGCCCTGATCATGACGACTTTGAAAATACAAAATAAAGTAAATGAATTAACTGAAAATAATAATAAACAATTTATAATAAATTCCAAATTTTTCAAAGAAAATTTTTCAATGAAGAAACGATACTGAGAAAGCATCGTTAAAAATTAATAACTTTTGACCTACTAAATTTAGTTGATATCATAACCCTCTTAAAAGTAAACATTTTCAATACAAAAATTGTAAATAAAAATGAGATAGATGACATTTATAAGCATGAAAAACAGCCTGTTAAAATGGCTGATCTACTGGATATTGCAACGGTTAAAATAATTCGAAATGCAGATTTAATAATCATTTATATAAAATATCCTCAAATTATTTGCAAGTTTTACCATGCAAGAGCCATCTCACAAAATGATGGAATGTTAGTTATAAGTGAAAAAGTTTGTGAATGTAAGGAGAAATACTATTTAATGAATAATTTTAAAAGTGAAACTTTTAACAATTACGCACAAATAAATTTAAAGAAGACCTGTTTCACCAATTTACTTAATGGCTTTAAAGCCAACTGCACTAAAAAAAGGAAAAAAAACAAAGAAATATACATCATACAGGATGGTGCCATATTAGTTTCAGGCAACAATAACGTAGACAATATTACTTTGTTAAGTTCGTATCTCCTTATATTCAACAACACAATTATAATACATAATATAACCCACATAAATGATAAGGGTAAAATTCTAAAATACATATCGCATCATAGATATAGCGAATTTGAATTAGTTGATTATGTACAATCGAATGATAAACAATTTTCTTTTGATAATGTTAATATTTTAAATCCCCTTATAACATTAGGTAATACGGCCTTACCATTAACAACGTTATTTTTAATCATTTTGATATTGCTAATGTTATTTTACTTCGGCTATAAATTAACCAAATTTGTACTTATTAAATCAATAAGAATACCGACAGAAGAAATAGTGGAAAGCAACCTTCAAATATTATCAGAAGAAATTAGAGCTCTATCAGAACTTCAAAATGTATCGGGACGAAACATTTAAGAATGGGGGGAGTTAACGTACCAAATTCTATTGAGCTCATATACGAGTTGTAAACAATCTTTGGCTTTTTAAAAAACAATTTCAATCTTGAGCCTCCGCCTAATTGATTTCTAAGATGTAAAGATGTAATGGCTCCCGCCACAAACCCAATCTTTGACACTCGCCTAAATGGAGAAACAATGTTTGCCCACACCCGGCTTCTCATAAACAATCTCACACCCGGCTTTCTGCAGATCCTTCACTTTGGGCATTTTGCAGTTCTCTCTTTGGATGACGAAATCCAATACTCGTGATGGCGAAATCAATTGAGATGTTTATAGAAAAACTATTCCCGAAAGGGATCGACGATGCGAAGATAAAAAAGTTCAAGTCAGTCTTGATCCAGAAGCGACACCGAAAAGTCGAACTAAATACTAATATCGCGCAAACCCTTCGTCCGGAATCCTTTGTGACCCTCAACTTAAATCTATCTCTGTAAATTAGAAGTTAAATAAAAAATTTTTAAAAACTCAATCCGCTACCGCAGATATTTAATTTGTACATATGCCACGGGAACTCGGACTGGGATGGAAAACTCGCACAAAATCACTGCACTGGTGTTTGGCTTACTTATCTTGAACTTGGAGCGATCCGCCGATGCTGGCTGGGCTAAGCTTCTCCTTATGAGGAAGACGAAGATCCGGCTCGAAGGACCAATGTTTGTAGGGGGGCGGATCGAGGTTCAATTATCCAACGGCGAGGTGTATGTTCCAGCTTAAACTCCTAGCAGTCGTCACAGAAAGGAAAGGCCGATGGGTTTCGTTGTATATATATATATATATATATTGTTCAGGTATTTATTGGGTATTCGCGCTGTATGTCGTAACGTAACTGCTTAACTGTATGCCTTATGGTGCTCTTTCTGCCGTGAGCGCCGTGTGGATCGTGGATTGTGGATCCGAGCGCCCCTCCGAGCGCACGAGAGCGAGCCGGGACCGAGGCGCGCGGAGCCGGCACAGTGCGCGGAAACTTTCTACTGCTGGCCTGAAAAGATCTATTTATCTTTTTTTTTCACTTTCCAAATGGTTGTTATAAATTTTACTGTAAGTCCAATGTGGGACAGATTTTTTTTGTCGATAAGATATCGATGAGATCGCTTTGCAAAAACTCGAACTTTCCTGAATATTAACAAATTTAAAGAAAAGGGGCGAAAATGAGCCAAAGCTAATACTTTCCAGTCAATTACAACATTTGTAGGTAAAGATTCACGTAATTAGTTTTTCTCAGAAAAACTCAGTTCATTTGTTATATTCTTGAAACACAGGGGACGCAGCTAAGTTTTCTACAAAAATTCACTTTAATTGGACATTTAACTTGGGACTACATATAAAATAACTATATACATTAGATACTACATATGTACCTTTATCTTCATTTTCCATTTTTAGCCAAAGTTAATTGAGCAAATTTACTCGAGCAAGTAATTTGGCGGCATTTTTTTCTAACAATCAGACCATCTATTGTTCACTTTTAAAAGCTCATTTATTATTTTTAAAATAATTGATGAATTTACTTTGATATTTTGTAAAAGAAAAAATTTAATGTATTCACTTATAAATTTTGACTTAATGCCAAACAACGACTTCTGGACCAGATATCGCATTTTTCAATTTTGACCTCAACTCGTTCGTAAACGTTGTTGAATCATGCTTAAACTTTATATTTTATTGTTGTATACTAAAAGGAACATTTTGAGACCCTGAGACCTTTGGTTCCGACACATTTTTTTCGCCCATACAAATAGGCACAACCCTAATGTACATATGTATACTGAATGTTCGGTATGACGTAAAGTTGCGAGGTGGCATTTTCTAGCATGAAAATAATTTTAGCTAAGCCACGAAATTCAATATCTGACCAACAGCCGAACCATTGCTCAGCAATGCGAGCTTGATATTTTTCCCCAGTTTCAAAACGAAAGATATTGATCCCGTAAATTAAAAGGCTATTATTTTCTTATTTTATTTAAATTTTTAAGTAACACGAAAATTTTAGCAAAAAAAATTGCAAACTACAAATCATTTTTCCCAGCGTAAATTTTTAAACCGGTTTCGCCCGCAAGCATGTTCGGGTTTTTGCTATCCAGCGATAGTAAAACGGAACTATCATAAAATGTCCGGAAACGGACTTAGAAATGATAAAAATCCGGGAGCGATGAGTGAAGTCTCGCAAAATGCTCGCAGACGGACTCAGAAAAGAGCATTTACCGGACGAAAACCGTGCGACGACCAAAGTCTCGCAAAACTATCACAAACGGACCTAAAAACGGGTGAAAAATGGACAGAAAAGTGAAACATAACGGAAAAAATAGCTAGGTACGGGTGAAGTCTCGCTATTTTGTGATTGAAAACCGTAGCAGAAGGACGTAAACGTGGAATAGTGAAAATAGTGAAAAAAAGGGAAAATCGGTGAGTAAATTATTATTTATTTAATAGTATAGTATAAATATACATATATGGATGAACAAGTATACGGACTTGTTTAACATGGATTCTGGAAATATTGCACAACTAAATGAGTATGTTCCAGACACCCAGCAGACACGTAAGAAAATTTCTTCATATTGGCCAAATAAATGTTCAAAAATTATTTCTAATTACAGCTACCAAAGAAAAAATTAATAAACTGGACAAAAAAATTGACCTTTTACTAAATAAACTCTACGGAATAAATAACCTGGATAAAAAAATTGACATAATGTTTAATAAACTGGACCGAAACACAGCGGAAATGGTGGCTCTTCGTTCCGAAATTGGCTCCATTAAGACCAAGGTTTGTGGAGAGATCCGGAAACCAAAAGAAGTTCTGCCTTGCTAACCGCTCACAACAATAGAAGAATCGAGCACAGCTTGTAGGAAGAAAATTTCTTCAAAAATGTGGTAAGTGTTTTGCGTGAAACTTGCGAGCTAAATTTGAAAACTATATTTATGTAAATATAATTCTGTACAGATCACAGAGTTAATGATGTCGGGCGAAAAGGCGTTTGATACTTGGATTCGGAGTTCTTGGCGTTCCATTGTATCCGACGAGGTCGCACGACAATGGTCTTGGCGAGGCACAGAACCGAAAAAGTGTAGTAGATGCTTGCGGGTTACTCTAGCCATCCGTAGTAAGTATTACTTTCAAATTAATATGTATATTGTGATATAATACCCATGATTATTTGTTTACAGCGGAATTTAAGGAACGATTTTCTTTAGAAGATGCTGATTTCGACGGAATAACTCAAAAATTCTTCCAGTACGCCCAGGACAGAGTGTCGAAGGGGCAACAAAAAATTAAATCTAATTTACTAATCTAATTCATTGTACTATAAAAATTAAAAACTATAATTAACTTAAGATAAATTAAAAATTATAAAAACAAAATACAATTTTGCGTCCCTTTTCATGTTACTTTCGGCTCGTAAAAGATATCATAAAGGGCTCGCAAACGATATTGCAAAAGTCTCGCACAAGATATCATAAAAGGATCGCAAAAGATATCATAGAAGGCTCGCAAAAGTCTCGCAAAAGATATCATAAAAGGCTTGCAAAATATCCGTTTTTGAGCTATCAAAAATGAAACTTTCACTGCCACAAACTGAGCGACTAGTGATTCATTTTCTTATCTTTTTCAGTCCGTCCGTCCGTCTGTACGTCCCTATGAGCGCCTAGTGCTCAGAGACTATAAGAGCTAGAGCAAAGACATTTTGTATCCACACTTCACACCGGACGAAAATCTGTGGCATCCACAATTTCAACGAGGAGGAACGTTGTGAGTTGCTGCGGACACCGCAACTCTACAGTTATACCCGATACTTAGTCAGTATGGCTCTCCTCCGGCAGACGCCGCTAATATTAAACGACACGACAAAGAGTGCGTGCGAGAGAGACAGAAAATCAGTCTGAGCGTGACGTCGGGCGCTGCGTAGCCAGTGCAAATTGATTTGTTTCTTTTGGCTATACAAATTATCTGATCTGATCCAGATTCAGCAATCTGATAGATATGAGATCCTTGATTTCATATTTTGCAATTGGCAAAACCGACCATGAAACCTGTGTGTTAGAGTGAGACAGAGCGAGAAAGAGTGAAATTGTTTTTGTGATTCTGGCTGTAATAATTATACGATCTGGTTCAGATTTTGCACTCTAGAAGATATAGTCATCTTCTACGATTCTGCGTTTTTAGTTTTCTTGTATCGTCGACATTGTGGATGCCACAGATATTCGCCCTTTGTGGGGGCGGAAGTGGGCGGGGCAAAGTTTTGAAATATTTTTGGAGCAGTGACATATCACAGAAGTCTGGATCCAAAACATCGTTGCTCTAGCTCTTATAGTCTTTGAGCATTAGGCGCTGAAGGGGACGGACAGACGGACAGACGGACGGACGGACAGACAGACAGGGCTCAATCGACTCGGCTATTGATGCTGATCAAGAATATATATACTTTATAGGGTCGGAAACGATTCCTTCTGGACGTTGCACACATCCACTTTTACCACAAATCTAATATACCCCAATACTCATTTTGAGTATCGGGTATAAAAATTTGCTGTGGTTAGCAGCGACCGATGACCGTTCAGAAATGTTTTCTGTCTCTCTCGCATGCAATCTTTGTCGTTCGAGAGGAGAGCCATACTGAGCCATATCGGGTATAAATTTAGAGTTGCGGTCGCCGCAACAACTCCCAACGTTCCACCTCGTCTTATTTCCCGACTGCTGCGCCATCATCGCCACTCTTTTTTCCTCACACTTTATCCCATGAGTATAAGGCCTTGTGCCATACGTTGTAATGGTTCTCATCACGTTTTTCGATTTGAATTGATTCCGCGTTAATACGCGCACCATATTATGTTAACTATTGACTATTGACTATTGACTATGCACAAACGACACCAAAACTTAGCCGCTTTACATTCTGTTATTAAGCCGAAACAACGAACTCTGGGCCCATTAGCAATGTTGAGTTTTACCGTTCTATACATATGTATATACATGTGTTTCATATATGTATGTATAAACCGGAGCCAACGAAGAGACACGTAGTGGCTCGGTTAAACATTCATTTCAGAGTGATAGCGAGTATACATATGACTAAATGAGTTTATACTCATATGAGTATAATGCAAGACTGTGTTGCTAGATTATTTTTTCTTATTCAAATAATAATATCGACTACATTTCCATCTATCCTTACAAATCCTAACGATATGTATCAAGTTTTTCTCAGCTCCCCATGCTATTGATTTTTTCAGCTACATTTTTCCCTGCAATTTACGGTTAGAGGAAAGCGAAAGTATGTGGTTTCAAGAACGATTAAACAATACATACATAGAAGGATGGTGTTTGAGCAGCCGGGGTTGCTGCTAGATAGATAGATAAGGAGCGAGGGCAGCCTAGATCCTGCAACTGCAGGAACGAAGAAAGTGGGACGGTGGCTATAATTTTGGGATTTGACGACTAAATATCGGGCTGGGAAGCCCGACAATATTGCAAAAAAATTCATTCAAGAGTATGGATTATCGCTTAATGAAACAGGAAACACTTTACAATCCACCCTTTATTACTATGTAAATTTGACATACACATTTACATATGTATCTCTTATTTACAGAGATATTCGTGAAAATAGTCTAACTATTAAAACTAAACGGCTGTCTATGAAATTCAGATCTGGATTTTTTCCTGGTAAATACCCCGTAATTTTTTCAATTCGATTATTCAGCTATCGGAATATCATATCCCCAAAAGCTTTATGGGCAGTTTCGGCCCTTCCATCCATCTATAACCAGACGTGGATTGTTAATGGACGAGCTTTTTGGGACAACATTTTTCGTTATAAATTAATTTGATTACCATAAATATGAAGTAAATGTTTTAGTCACGTGTCCAACTTACGCCAAAAATGCATCTTCTGGAATAATTTAAAGACTCAAAAAGGTATAAAAACCCAGGACAAGGTTTTTACTCAAAGCTTAAATTATGGCGCTCTATGTGCATTTTAAAAGCTTTTATTATGGTAAGCACTGTATGTAGGTACATACATAGGTAGTAAACAATTGTACCGTTTATTGTTACTTTCCTACTATTAAAATGGATACACTGTTCTCCAAAGTCGTTCGACTAATACGCCCTTTCCATAAACAGAAACCACCATATTTTACGAATTACGAATTTTACGGTACTAAAAATTCTCAGTAAACAGCTGAGGAAGCGAATATCACATCACTTCCATTGCTTTTACATGGTTAAATATGTACCTTCTTCCTTCAGTTTATGTATTCAGCTGGAGAAAAATTTGTATAACAGTTTTAAGGGAAGCCAGTCAAATGTGGTACGTATTTCAGTATAACAGAGCAATGTTTATTATGAAAGGGGAAACTTGACGGGGTGACAGATTTTGGATTATTCTGACATAGCACGTGGCTCATACTGGATTTCTAATGTTATTCTCAGAAACTCTGAACTGTTCTTGTGGTAAGCAGTTTTCAAATTTATACTCTCCATTTTGTAGGTTCCCGAAAGAGCAGCCAACAGGCAACAGAAAATGCGTATGCGTATTTCATTAATTGTTGCCTCTTTGTCTCGCTTAGGAACCTCTCCTGTAACATCAAAATCGGGACATGCATCGGCATCGGCATCGGTATTGGCATCGACGTACGGGTGGGCCTCTGAGGAAAATTCAGCCATAACCATGAACCAAACGTCAATGGGTGGGACTTGGAGTAACAGAAGTAACAAAACCACCAGGGAGGCCACGTGGTCGCCACCGAAAGACGACAAACGGAAATAAAAACGCAGAGTGTCGGCTTAAGCTTCCATCAAGAAGGCAGCTTTAATCTATTTGTTTACTTTTTCTAACAGAACTAGGAACAGCTACAGCCCAGTGTACAGTGGCAGGTTTCATCTAAACAGGATCCGAGCATCCACTGTAAACGGTCTAACGTTTCTGTTAAACTATTAGGACCAGAACGAAGCTACTGCCGAGCCACGTGCCTCTGTCAGACGGTAAAAGAGCACGGTTCACTTTTAGTCGAGGCTGCGTAGTCGAGCACATCGTGTGTCGTTCATTTTCCGTAGTCGTGGTTATCGTCCCGTCGTTGGGGCTGTAGCTGTCGCTTCGCATTTAATGCTGTTGTCGCAGTAGTTTAGGAATCGTGTCGCCTCGTGCATCGCCTGCCTGCATCTCCGAGGCTTTTTCCGCTTCTCAGTCGAGTACGTGGTCTTGCACGAAACGGTCGAGGTCGAAGTCTGCAGGAGAAGGAAGGCAGTTCGGTTTTTGGCAACAGCCCTAGGAACCCACACCCTGCGAAAGCGGTCGGATACGGACACGTGCGAAGCAAACGGCCAGTATACGCGGAGCATTGCAGAAGTGGGGGAAAGACATTGATAACTTCGAGTCTCGACGCGCAATAATACATCTGCGAAAGATCAGGCGATCAATTTTTTTTTTTTGGCGTGCCATTTTTTTTGTTACTGTTGGGCCTTTAAGCGCCTTCATCGTGATTCCGTAATAACACACAACACTACAGCTGCAAGAGGCAATGGGCGACATGCAAAGTAAAATGAAAGCTGAGGGATTCTAAAGAATTTGTGTCATTATGGCTATTTTCAGTTGTTAGTCATCCCAATCATACGATTCTGTTTTCCCTGCAACTGCTTCCAATTCGATTGTCATTCGTCCTGGATTCAAAGTATATAAATGCTCAAAGGAAATATATGCAATCCACACCACAAATCAAACAGTCAATGACAGTTTCACAACCACAGCGGGAAAATATTGCGACTGGTAAGTGCAAAAATTCACATGGCTGTGATAAATAAGAACAAATAGTTTAGTCCGTTAAACAATACACAAACTTAAAATCCTTTGGAACAATTCTCGATTCAAGCTGTTGGGATACTAAATACCATCTTTAGACTGTCCTTTCTATGTTTGTACATTTTTGAATGAGTAATAAGGTTTAACATCTCAATAGTCCTCATGTACTCTTTTAGGAGAGCGTTTTTTTAGAATGAGCCAAAAATGTTGGTGATTACCTGCAACGAAACAAGTTTAAACTATATTGAAATCAAATTTAAGAATTCCTATTATATCATATTAGACTCTTAGGCATGGAATTTATGAGAAGTTTCATAGCAATCATGTCATTTATCATCTTGACGTCTTGAAGTCAGGCTACTTATTGTCCCGTTGTCAATACATCTGAAATTTAAATATGTTAATATATAACTAGAAATATACACTCACAGAGTACCAACTAGCAAACTCATTAAAAACTAGTTTTATTTTTTCCAAAAACACCGCCTGGTCTGCGACCCGGGTAAAAACGGTGATTTTGAATTTTAAGTGAAACACCATTGCGCCAAAGGTGGTGGACGGGTGGACGGAAAAGTTCTGGATCTATAGTGCCAACCAGTTGAATAATTAAATGTTTATTTTTTTATTATGTTATGTGACAGAAAACGGTTCACTGCTAGACACAGCCCAAAGAGAGAGAGAGAGAGGGCTTAGTTTTTCCAAAGATTTAAATGCAAGCATCTTCGAACTGAACAAAGTAGCAGAGTCTAGAGAGCAGATGAAGAAGCTGTCTCCTAATTTTTCTAACGGCTGCATGTTATTTAGTATATGGACATTTTCTTGTGTGTTGCGATAGTTCCATGCCTTGCATTTTTCGCCATATTTTAGGGGCTCTTCATATCGTCTAATTTAGCTTTCGGTTGAGAACTATATCTTTGGACGTTGATATGCAATGACTGCATCTTTCAAGAGGCGATGCAGTTACTGCACCGTCAAGTGGCCCGTGTGAAACCGGCGGAAGGCTGTTACGCGCGGATCCCAGGCAAAACGCAGCCCTCCTCCCGCCCAACCGACCGAGGGGCGCTGCCGCATAACGCGCGGCGCGTAGCCGAGCCGAACGCGAGCATGCAGGAAAGATAGCTAACATTCGAGGAAAATTAGCACTAAACTTACTAAGAAACTAAGCATGCAATCGAAATACAAATACCACTACAATTACTAATTACTAGAAATGTGTGTAACGATTAGTAATTTAATAAGAGGAAGAGAATTAGTGGTGGATATAATATGGTAGAGGGAATTATAATCCGAGCATAAGACCCTAAACGGTTCATGCAAGGAATAATTCGATCTACAAAGTGGAAGGAATATAGTTTCAGGCTTATTGGATTTCGTTTCATGCTGTTCGAATTTTCCGAGATTTTACAATGTCGGGAAAAGTTTAAAGAGAGCTCAAATTTCTAAGCTGGAAAGCACTTTTTCAAATCTGCTGAAATCGATACAACCTTATTATGTAGTTTTTTAATCTCCTCAATGAATGAAAATGTATTGTACCCTCACTTTTGGTCTGTAGTGTCATTAGGTACTCTCGTTATACACGGTGCTCGAAAATAAATAGCCTTCATAAATATCGGAAATCTGTGGCATCCACAATTTTGAAGATACGGAAAAACGGAAGCGCGGAATTAAAGCTTACATAAGCTTACACCACGGCCAATAAATAAGATCGCGTGTCTAAGCATGACATTTACATCATTTTGTACGCTGTTTCATATATTTTATATCAATGTTATTTACATATTGAGGCCTCTGGCCTCAAGCCTATTTTTTTTATCTCCATTTCTGGAGCACCGAAAATGCTTCATGAGTTTTAAAATATAAATCTTTGCTTTGTTAGTTGTATCTTTCTCGATCACTTTCGATTTACTCCCTAGTGTATCTACATGTACTGGTTCTAGACTGGTATCCCCAAAACGTATTTTTACAGGTACAAGGATTTTAAAAAATTCCTTCATAGGTGCTTCAATTTTCTTGAAGAGTCAATCCTGGATCATTTTGCTTTACAAATATTTGCATTTGGCCTGGTTAAAAAAAACTTTATTATTAAGAAGACTAGTAACTAGTAATTATTATAAATATGAATATGAATAATGAAGAATTTTTAAAAAATTGGAGGAAACATCAGTAACGGTCTCCAAAGAGAAAAATCTATGGAACGAGGGAACGACGTTAAGGTTTTTGGGATCCCAGTGCCAATTAATGAGTAATAAGGAGGGAGTGTGGCGAAATTTTGAAAAAACTGGATTCAGTGTTACATAATAGGATTTTGCATACAAAAATGGATTGCTCCAGTTTTAGCTCTAGTTGAAGAATATATACATATACATAAGTACATAATTTATGCGGTCGGAAACTCTGGAAAGGCGAATTTATACACCTGCATTTTGTGTTATTATTTTTTCTTGATTCTATCACCTCTCTCCAATATGTAGGCACTAATATTACGTTAAACTTTGACCATAAGCCTACATTTTAGGAAGACTTGGAGTAAAGTTCCTTCCAGCATATTTTTCTAGTAACTAAACTTTTGTGTAGGCCTGCAGTAAAATCCCTGTTGGCCTTTGTAATTAATCAAATAATACGAAAACATCAAAATTTAAATGGGATTTTCCAGATCAAGAGTTAGTTTCGAATTGTAGGACACCACACGTAGTTGGAGTGTTCCTCTATGTGGGATGAATCCAGGTAGGGTTCAGCCCTTGCCGCGGAGCTGCACATCCTTGCACTTCCTCAGAGCTTGCTAGCTGTCTGCTCGTTTGTTTGCACGTTTGTTGGTGGAGATGTTTTCGACTGCTGACGCCATTCATCCGCAAACACATCGCACCTCACGACTCGCCTCTACATACATAATTAAAGCGTGTTATCCTTGTTGATTCTGTTATTAATCCACTCAAGCAAGTTACTGTGTTGCGCTTCTCTTCTCTACATCACCTATATAACATTTCTCCGTTCTCTCTGTTTTCTCTGTCTTTCTCTTCTTTCATTTCATTCGCATTTCTCGCCTCCTTATTGGTT
Source organism: Drosophila pseudoobscura (assembly GCF_009870125.1). Taxonomy (NCBI): domain Eukaryota; kingdom Metazoa; phylum Arthropoda; class Insecta; order Diptera; family Drosophilidae; genus Drosophila; species Drosophila pseudoobscura. Next base: position 37,121,079 of record NC_046683.1, on the reverse strand, counting down.
GTGGCCTGTTCCTGGCCTGTTATTCGAATCAGCAGCATTTTGGATTATGTGTATGTGTGCTTGAGTGCGTAAGTCTGGAAGTTTATTAAGGGGAAAAGGTTAATAAATGGAATTTTCAAATTGTTAAATTGTTTACTTAGGATGGCGCCAAGCCAAAGAATATCCTGCACCCGCATCCCCTTTTCGCAGCCACGCCATGCCTTGGACCCTCCACTTGCCCTAAAAACCATTAGGAGTACGAAGCGATTCTGTTTTGGGGTCTCTCCATTCCCAAGGGCATTGCTTTGGGGAATGCGAGTTCGTGTGTACGATTAGAAGTACATACATAGACGGACTTTTTTTTCTCAGGAAGGAAACTGTTGGTATATTTTAACACGTTGTCATTTTACTGGTATTATCAAACTTGGAAAGGTTAGGTTAGGTTAGGTTGACCCGGACGGCCCTCAGAGGGGGCCCCACATAGGCCAGTATGGCCCTTGTCCGGATAGGGGGGTGTATGAACCGTAGCGGAAGTGTTTAGGGGGTTTTGAAGTCCTCGAGGATCGAGGTATTTTTCGCATAGGCCAGTAGTTGCTGTGATGCCAGCACTGGCGCGCCCAAGTACTTCCTCCTTGCCCTTAAGAGAGCAGGACAGTTGCAGATAAGATGTTCTAGGGTTTCGGTTGCCCCATGTTCGTCACATTTCCTACAACTGACTCTGTTTGTGATTCCTAGCTTTGTTGCATGCGCCGCAGCCAGGCAGTGGCCCGTTAATATTCCCACTAATAATCTGCAGTCCTTCCGTGGTAGGTGCAGCAGGTAGTGGCTGAGTTTGTCATTGCGGTCCTTGCACATGATTTTCGAGGTTCTGCAGCCGGTGGTACTCCTCCACCTACTTTCGGTTTGTGATCCGGCCTGCTTTTCTAGATCGCTTTGCAGCGTTCTGAGGGAGACAGGCACGTTCTCGGTTCTCGTATTCGCCAGCCCGACGCCTTCCTTAGCTAGTACGTCCGCCGTCTCGTTTCCTTCGATGCCCTGGTGGCTGCGAATCCAGTAGATCCGCACTGACTTTGTCGTGCTTAGGGTATCTAGTGCCTCCCTGCTCGCCAAGACATTTCTGGAACTGACTGCGGACGACTGCATGGATCTTATCGCCGCTTGGCTGTCGACGAATAGGTTAACCGCATCGTGAGCTCTTTCAGTGAGAAGAGCGACCTCTGCTGCTTTCCTGATGGCAAAAACCTCTGCCTGGAATATGCTACAATGGTCCGGTAGCTTATATGACAGCCTTATCTCAGGGTCTGTACAGTATAGGCCCGCTCCTACTCCTCCGTCCATCTTGGAGCCGTCCGTATATACATTGCTCCGTTTGGTCTCTTCCGATTTTCCAGTCTTCAGGTCCCAAAGATGCAGTTGTTTTTACGTCAAGACATGTTTGGGGGGTCATGTAATCATTTGATCTGTTCATTTCCCTTCCAATTGAACTATGCCCGTATTCTTGTGGTGACATATTTCCTGAAGCGATGAGGCGTTGTGCTGCCTTTCCTGCAGTCAGACGGGCGCGAGTTCCGTTGTGCTTTACGTATTTCCTTCTTGTAGCTCCTGAGTAGGAGTCTGTATTCCTCATAGACGATCCCTTCGTTCGCTTGTTTTGCGATCTTAAAGAATTCCTTGAGGTTGTCCCTTTGAAGAGAGAGATCCCGGCTCCACCAGAGTGGCTTGGACCTCTTCTTCGTCCTCGAGGGTTTGCACGATGTGTGGTAGGCGTCCAGCAACGCGATGGATAGGGTCTCTAGAGACTTCTCTATGTCCTCCACGGATTTTACTGTGCCCGGACTCGCGAGCTTCGAAGTAACTGTCTTTTTTAACTTTTCCTAGTTTGTACTCCGGGGTTTTTATAGACTATGACCTTCGAAGAATGTTTGAAGTCGCACTTAAACTGAATGTACCTGTGATCTGAGACGGAGGGTCTTTCAAGGACCCTCCAGCCAGATACCGTAGTACTGTTTCCCGTTGCAAGTGTTAGGTCTAGCACGTTGGACGAGGTCGGACCTACGAAGGTGTGCTCCTCCCCGACGTTTGCTATATATAGATTAGTTGCTAGTATAAAGTCTAAGACTGACTCACCTCTATCATTGATGTCAGTGCTTCCCCACACAGTGTGGTGGGCATTGGCATCCGTCCCGATGACGAGTAGATAGTTTTTGGTGGCGGCTTCTGTCACCAGGCTCCTGAGTTCGTCGGGTGGTGCGGGTCTGTCGTGAGCCATGTTGCAGGAAGCCACCAGAAGGCGCTTTTCCTCACATTCCAGCATGAGAATGTAATGTGAGAATGTGTAATGAGACATAAGGTAAGCATGGATTCCCTTTCGTACGTTCGTATAACCCTATACGCAAAAAGAGTATACGAGTATATAAGATTTGCGGTGACAGTGGATGTGTGTAACGTCCAGAAGGAATCGTTCCCGACCCCATAAAGTATATATATTCTTGATCAGCATCAATAGCCGAGTCGATTGAGCCCTGTCTGTCCGTCCGTCCGTCTGTCCGTCCCCTTCAGCGCCTAGTGCTCAAAGACTATAAGAGCTAGAGCAACGATGTTTTGGATCTAGACTTCTGTGATATGTCACTGCTACAAGAATATTTCAAAACTTTGCCCCGCCCACTTCCGCCCCCACAAAGAGCGAAAATCTGTGGTATCCACAATTTCGAGAAATTTCGATACGAGAAAACCAAAAACGCAGAATCGTAGAGGACGACTATATCTTCCAGAGTGCAAAATCTGAACCAGATCGTATTATTATTATAGCCAGAATCAAGAAAACAATTTCACTCTTTCTTGCTCTGTCTCTCTCTAACACACAGGTTTCATGGTCGGTTTTGCCAATTGCAAAATATGAGCTCAAGGATCTCAGAACCCATAAGAGCTAGACCAACCAAATTTGCTATCCCGACTCATGTGATATCGGATCTTGGCCGTTTCGTGTCCAAATTTCACCACACCTCCTTCCGCCCCCGCAAAGGACGAAAATCTGGATCATCCACAAATCTCAGAGACTATTAACGCTAGAGTAACCAAATTTAGTATCCACACTCCTGTTGGATCTCAATATAAAACGTTTATCTCAGAATTTCGCCCCACCCCCTTCCGCCCACACAAAGGACGAAAATCTGTGGCAAAAACAATATTGAAGATACGAGAAAATTAAAAACGCAGAATCATAGAGAATGACCATATCTATCAGACTGCTGAATCTGGATCAGATCAGATAATTTGTATAGCCAAAAGCAACAAATCAATTTGCAACTTTCCCCCTCGTTTTTCTTTTCCAATTAAGGTTCGTTTCGATGTATAAAAAGCCATTTACTTTTCATTTCTTCAACGAATATGTTTTCGTTTTGAAAACGAATAAATCTTCCGGAATGTAAAAACGGGAGACCTAATTTTTGTGTATTCAAAAGTAAATCGGAAAACTTTTGTGTATGTGAAAAACGGAGCCTCGCTGAACATGTATATCAATTCTAATTAATCTAATTTGACATTCAAAACTTCAACTTCAAGTATCGCTATTGACTGAATGGGTTTTGATATGATATTCTTAATATCAATAATGCTAATATAAATAACTCTTTACTTATGAGTATTACCTGAAATTAAAACTGAGTTGCAGCTATTCCATAGTAGGAAAATGGCGACTCTACGTGGTTTGCAAAGTTTACAGCATGGCCGCAAAGTATTCAGATAAATTCCATTACTTTTCATTTTTATTTTGTGCTTGAATAAAAAAAAAGCAGTGTTTAACACGAGTGGGCAAAAGGGAAGCAAAAAATGGGAAGCTTCCCTTGATACTCAAGTCAGCGAGAAATAAAACCCTTTGCAACATGAGGCATATACTTCACAGGCGTTCCACGCATAAGACCTCTTGGATTAGGGAAACGTTTTTGCTCCCCGTTTGAGTTGAGTCCCCTCTGAGTTGCGGAGCAGCAATCGAAATGGAAAAGAAATAAGTTATATGAATTGTCGTAATGATTGTTAGATGGTTGTTAGAGTACATTTTACATACTTACTCTTACATACGATAGAGGGCACCGCAATAGTTTTAGAGTTGCCCCGTTTAATCAAATCCTAATCGTTGGCTCAAAAACCAAACCCATCACGTGCTGGTGTAAGAGGTGATTGAGACAGTGGTGCCATCGGCATGCGTTGATATATTGATTTCCTGTTAGCGCATTTGAGCGTGTACTTCTAAATACAATGATTGATGATCGCGAATTTGTCGGGAGTCGTCGGAAAGAGGGCGAAGATTGTGACGCGTGAATAGCTTGTGAAACTCTCGCATTTTCCATCGAACACTGTGCTATAAAATGGTCCTATCTTCTTCCGTATCGGTACAAGAAGTATTTAAAGAAGAGCACACATAAAAATTTTTAGAATCAGCATATTTGTTGCAAGTTCCATTCCATATGGGTGTTCTTAAGTATCGATCTCGAAACTCCAGCGAACCCGAAGGCGGAAGGAGGGAAGAATGACACTGTAGGCTAATTGACTAATTTTCCAAGTTATTAACATTAAAGAGGGGGAACGTTGTGAGTTGCTGCGTACACCGCAACTCTACAGTTATACCCGATACTAAGTCAGTATGGCTCTCCTCCGGCAGACGGCGCTAATATTAAACGAAACGACAAAGAGTGCGTGCGAGAGAGACAGAAAATCAGTCTTAGCGTGACGTCGGGCACTGCAAATTGATTTGTTCCTGTTGGCTATAAAAATTATCTGATCTGATCCAGACTCAGCAATCTGATAGATATGGTCATTCTCTATGATTCTGCGTTTTTAGTTTTCTCGAATCTGCAATATTGTGGATGCAACAGATTTTCGTCTTTTGTGGGGGCGGAAGGGGGTGGGGCGAAATTCTGAGATATACGTTTTATAGTGAGATCTAACAGAAGTGCGGATACCAAATTTGGTTACTCTAGCCTTAATAGTCTCTGAGATTTGTGGTTGCCCCAGATTTTCGTCCTTTGCGGGGGCGGAAGGGGGTATGGCGAAATTTTGACACAAAACGGTCAAGGTCAGATATCACAGGAGTGTGGATACCAAATTTGGTTGCTCTAGCTCTTATGGGTTCTGAGACGGACGGACGGACAGACAGGGCTCAATCGACTCGGCTATTGATGCTGATCAAGAATATATATACTTTATGGGGTCGGAAACGATTCCTTCTGGACGTTACACACATCCACTTTTGCCACAAATCTAATATACCCCAATACTCATTTTGAGTATCGGGTATAAAAAAGCATTTCAGTAATGACTACTGCCTCCCTTTTTCGAAATAACTGCATATATCCGATCCATCATAGAATGGTACAGAAAGTCTACGTAGATTGCGGAAATCTCGCTCCAGGCACGTTGAATTGCTGCAGTTAGTTTTTCCTTATCTTCGTATTGCTTTCCTCCTTCCGGATACTTTCCGCACAAGTCAGCCCCATACATTTTCAATAACGTTAAGATCTGGAGAATATGGTGGCCAAGTCATAATATTAACGTTTTGACTGGCAATAAACGACTTCACTACTCGAGCGTTATCTTGTTGGAAAATCCATGGGATTGGTCCGAAGAGATCATTTAACTTTGGAAATATGTGTTTTGAAGCGCCCACCGTTCATTTTCTGATCTCTAAAAATCAAATCCATTGTACGATAAAAAATGATAGCACCCCTCACCATGACTCCACCTTCTCGGCTTTTCAGCTCATCTTTTCGCAAATTATGAAAATAATATTGAAAACCATCAGGTCCGTCAAAATTTAAACGTTTTTCATCAGTAAAGACCACCGAACGCCAGTCGCCCATGGCCTCATTTACCATGGTAGAAATGTGTTCTGAAAACTTTAGCTTGGCGTCTAATATAACACCAAGTTCATCCACCTGGGTAATTCTCTCAAGAGAACCACCACATAGGGTAAATGGAGCCAACAAGGAGTTAGAATGATGAAATGTCATAACATTGCATTTCGAGGCATTAAGGTGTAACAAGTGTGCACAACACCATAACCGAAAGTTATTGAGATCGGATTGCAAGCGAGAATGAAATGAAATGTTCTTATACTGGACACAGGGTTTAACATCATCCGCATACATGAGTTCTCGAGAGTATGTTAATTACCTTCGGCGTTCATTAATAATGATTGCGAAGAGTAAGGGGCCTAGATGGATGCCCTGTGGTACTCCCGAAGAAACTTTGACTGGTGAGGAGAGGGAGTTTTTGAAGAGGACTTTTCGAGACCTGAAAAAAAGAAAGCTAGAAGTCCATCTAAGGAGATTGGGCGGAAACTCCAAAAGGTCATGCTTATGTGCTAGAAGGGAATGGTTTACAGTTTCGAATTCTTTACAAAATTCGGTGTATAATAGTGTCAATAATAATGCATTACTCAACAAAAACAACTAGTAAAACTTTATATACATATGTTCGGTATATGACGCATACTCGGATCGGTCTGAAATTTGTTTCAGCTCTTTTATATGTATGTATATCACTACAATGTACTATACCCAACTTCAAGTCTCTAACTTAAATTTTAGAATTTTTGCTAGATATCGGCTGTCTGGCCCAGTGTGCACTTAAAGGAGCGATTGTATCATGTAGTGCAGTGAGATCCTGTTGGGGCATTTTATATTTAATAATGTGCTTGGTGCACACTTATGTATATATACTTATATACTTGAATATACCAAATGAGAGGGAAATTATATAAATACCGAAAAATACAGAAACTGAGAAATGGCGGGCAGGCTTTGTGGCGTAAAGTATCAGTAGTCCACACTCTAAGCACAACAGCACTTCGTATGTACGAGTAATGTGCGTCTGTAATTTTAGGAAATGAGGAAATGGGAATCGCCATAGGATGAGACACGGTATTTAGTATTAGTTTATTCTGCAGAAGCTTGCAAATAAAACCAGTTTAGGCTTTTTGCCAGTTTTTCGTATATTAGGCATTCCTAAATGGATTCCAAATGTATGTATGTACATATGTATGTACCTAGCAACGGTTGAATGCCCAGGTATGACGAGAACTAATACCCTGACTGAATTTACATACATATATGCACTTTTTACTCTTAAGATGAATTTGTTTTTTAAAATACTATATGTATTTTATTTGTAATATTCTTCCAACTTCCCTTGCAGCCTTGCTACCAAATGCCAACTGTGGTTAACCAGCCAACACGTTTCATCGAGCGAACATTATAAAAAATGTTAAACAAACAAAATGAAATTATTGAGTAAGACATAGCTTAAGCAATCAAAACATTTTCACGTAATATCCCTCGACTGATCCGGACCAAGACAGGAAAAAGTAATCAACAGTTCTGTATAAGTTCCGGTAATATACTGCAGATACCCATCTACTCACTAATCAAACTGCCACAAGGAAAAATTAAATACAATAAAAGTACCAATTTGGTCTCTAGGCAGTTAGGGCAATAGCTTGGTGCTTGACACTTGCGACTTGCCACTTGCCACTTACCACAAATGTCGACAAAAATCCTTTGTCGGGTTGTCATGACAGTCTGAAAAAAGGACAGAGATCGAGAGACCACCGAGCCGCCCCACATCCACGCACAGACCCTGGTCAGAGCTGAATCAAGCCATAATTCCAAGCCAAACGGTTAAAGCGAACAATTTTTCCTGAATATTGGCACCTCAAATTTAAAGACCGCCTTCTTCCTGCAGGGTCGAAAGTAAGGTATGCCGAATTAACAACAATAACAATTAACAACAATACAAGCTGCAGAGTTTTTGGCAGCAAAACAACACCACACCACTCCCAACCCATCGCTGGAGCATCAAGAAATTACAATAATATAAAATGGGTAGCAATAGTTAAGAAAAAAATACTTGCCGGGATGAACTGTTAGCGCCTGTCTTCTCGTCCATCGGCCAAGTCCTAATTTGGTTGGCTTATTGATTTCGCCAATCGACCCGACATTTGTTTTGGTAGCATCCTCGACTTTGTCGATGAATATTTGGATTTCCAATTAGCAGACGTTGCTGCCACAGCTCGAGTGATACGATAGGGTGATAAGACCGAGCAAACCATAAATCGGGCAACCAATTTATTGAACTCTATTGAAATGGACAGAATGAGTTTCTTGCAGCCATACGTACCATCTAGAGCCGCCGTTGACGCCGTCATATGGCTGGCTTATGGCCTGGGATTCCTCATTATGTTTCCAGGTGAGTGCCTCCATAAATATTTGTGAATTTCAACATCGGTTTCATAGCAGGTTTCATGACTTACCCGGACGTCCGGCTTGTAGATAAGGACAGATTGCATACTACCTGCTCTATTAGTGTATACAAATTACCCGTAATGATAACATTCAAGACAACAGCAAACTAAATTGTACTTGCAATTTGTACTTTTCTTGTGTCAAAGTATTTATAAAAGAAACTCTAACCGTAGGCGCTTGCGATAAATATATCCTGTTTAAGAACTAGACTTGAGGCTTGGTCGTTTTCTTTTTCGTCCCTGTAACTTGGTGGAGTCAGATCGCTAGCATAATATATAATATTTTTATACATATATACATATGTATGTATATAGTGTTTAATTTAGTTTCTCTGAGTACTATACGGAAAATGATGCCTGCTAAAAATGTGCTAGCGAAATTTTGAGCTACTTAGTATGTGCATATGTGCATATGGTAGGCTTAAAGGTAGAGGCATGGCCTCCAAAAAATGTTTGAAAAGTAGTAGTTGTTATTAAATATTTTTCTTGATTCATAAATTAAGTTGTACACAACTATACAAAGCTTGGTTTATAACCGTCAGCTTTACAATTAAAATGCATAAATTTCAATAAATAAATAGAACAATTTTTAAAAATTTTCTCAAACATTTTTGTATCTTCATATATATGTATATATATCTATCCCATACTACCATTCAACGCTGCTCCTCATTTAGTGTGCACTTTTGAAGGTGTTGGCAATTTTATAAAAAATTCTGTATGTCTTCCTGCTTACTCCACCATTTGTAATTTTCATTGGGCTCAGTTCAGTTATTCGGCAAGGTCCCTACGAGCTTTACGAATCCAATTCATGGTAGACTTGTTTGCATATCTTTTTACTGCCGATTTAAAATTTGCATACCATTCCAAATTATTTATCCCCTTTGTGAAGTTTCTATGCAAGTCTGTCAGAAAAGGTAGATTACATTTTGCCTAAAAATGAGGGGGAATGGTGTGAGTCGCTCCTAAGGCCGAGACTCTATACTTATACCCGAAACTTAGTCAGTATGATTCCCCTCCGCCAAAGGGCGCACATAATTCACGACAAAGAGTGCGTGAGAGACAGAAATAAAATGAGGAAGCGGCGTGGTCATGCTACGATACCACTAAAATGTCATTTGTTCCGTCTGGCTATAATAATCCGTTCTGATTTAATTCATTTTGATTCTGCATTTTTGATTTTCTCGAATCTTCAAAATTGTAGATGCCACAGGTTTTCGTCCTTTTTGGGGGTGGAAGGGAGCGGGCAGTAGTCTAATCCCTCTAGTACTGGCGGTGGCGATTAACCATGCCTGAACTAAAATGTGGCTCTGTATACTTTACAACCCACCCACCCACCAGCCAGCGAACTAGTTCGGTTGGGAAGCAATGTCTCGCCAGAAAACTACGAAACGAAAAAGCATGAGAGACAAATGAAGAGAACAGGTAGCTAAAAATGATTCTATCCTGCTCTTTTCCTTTCTCTTTCCCTTTTCTGTTTGCGGTCATTGCATTGCTGGAATGTTCTTTTGCGTTTGGCGTTTGTAGAAATCAGTGCGGCTGACCAAGTGATTATAATAATTTAAATTTAAACAGTAAGGCAAAGCAATTAAATTAAAAATGTATAGCAAACGTATAAGACAAATATGCAGCCAAACATAATCGTGCTAGCGGAGAAACAGTGTCGTGCAGTGATATAGAAAAATGGAATGGAAAGTGACACTGAAAAATTTAAAGAACTTCTTTGGAGTTTTGATTGGTAGGCTTATTTGCTTTTTGGTTTTTTGTATGCCTATTATATTTGTATTTTATATTTATAGATGCCATAACTGTAGAGACAGGGACTGGATCAGCTGAAGCCCAGCTTAGGAAACCCTTCAACTTACAACTTACAAAAAAAAAGTTGTTTAAGAAGTAGTACCACCGCGAATAGCAAAACTTAAATTAAGTAAATTTAAAAATTAAAATGAAATAAATAATAAAAAAATGTAAATATGACATGAAATGCAGATTGAAAACCTACTACATTTCACTACCTACTAGATGGGTACCCATTTCACTAGCTACTAGACGAGTACCCATATCACTAGTTCGGGGTTAAACGATGTGGTGTCGCTGGTCCCCATGTCCTAAGACATTGCGGGTTAAAATGGAAATGATGAAAAGCATTGCTAAGGGTTAGTAAAGAAAGTACCCCTGGTCAGTTAGGGTAGCCTAGCTCCCAGTACTGCTGGGCATTTCCGACCCCATAAAGTATACATATATATTCTTGATTAGCATCAATAGCCGAGTCGATTGAGCCATGTCTGTCCGTCCGTCTGTCGATATCGTATCATTATTATACCCAGAATGAAGAAAACAATTTCATTTTCTCTCGCTCTATCTCTCTCTCTAACACACACTTTTCATGTCGACTTTGCTTAAAAGTGAGCGCCCAGATCTCAAAGATTATAAGTGCTGGAGCAACCAGATTTGGTATCCATACTTCTGCGATATCGAACATGCACAAGTGCATTTCAAAATTTTGCTCCACTCCCTGCCGCCCCCGCAAAGAACGAAAATCTGTTGCATCCACAATTTTGAAGATAGTACGAAAAAATTAGAAACGCACAATCATAGAGAATGACTATACATATGTACCAGATTGCCGAATTTAGATCAGATCGGATTATTATTATAGCCAAAAGTAACAAATCAGCGCCCGACGACATGCTCAGACTGATTTTCTGTCACTCTCACATACACTTTTTGTCGCTCAATGTACGCACCGTCTGCCGGGGGAGATCCATACTGACTAAGTATCGGGTATAATATTAGAGTTGCGGTCGCAGCAGCGACTCACAACGGCCCCCTCATTTTTATTTGTTTTGTTGTTTTTATAAAATGTTTCCTTAGGCTATCGTATCCTCAAAGTAGTTTCTTTACATGGAGTAAAAGTTACCGGACTAGCGCAGATTAATTAAAATAATAACTTAGCTTTGACCTTTAATATGTTACGCACGATTGACCGCATAATTTTGGATGTTCTTGAGCTACCTCAGTCATTTTTAAAAAATCGATTTTTGTTATGAAACAAAGTAAAAAGTATTTTATTTGTTTTCGAGATTTAATAAAAAGTCGAGTATGTACATATGTTGGTTGCATGACGATCGGCGCAGAATAATTACAAGAGCTGAAGGGCCGAATAGCCCGTGTCCCAGCAGAAAATTTTAGACGAGAGCGATAGTGGGTGATAGAAGGAGAGCGTCAGAACAGCTCGGGACTGCTGCTTAGCCGAGCACGAATGATAGAAAAATAAACAGAGGGCGAGAGAAAAAATAGATGATATATGTAGCTGTAAAATCAAAAAGCATGAGTTCCACCAAAGTGAGCACCACTGGCTAGTCATCGTAGCTTCGACAGGGTCCGACTTTGTATTCTGTTAGAACTTAATAAAAAAAATTGCAAGCTTGGAAAGTATACCGCTCAAAGACTATTGTCCCATCTGTTTCTCGATGGTCACGATGGGCTTTGTACTTGCGATGTTCGTGCAAAGACAAAGCAGAACCCGATTGAGCGAGTAGGATGTTCCAGAGAAAAATGTTCAAGACTCCCAACCGTTTGCAAGCTTTGCAGCTATCGAATGTCCATTAAAAGCTTTTTCACATGGGAATATGAGCACATGTGTTTCTTGAGCGTAGAGATACAAAATCGATTATCAAAACTAAAAGACTTATTTAATAGTCTTTGATTTAAAATATTTTTTTTTAGTTACAAATATTTCGGAATTTGTGTTACTATATCCATGTTAGGACATACATATGTAAATATGTACATATGTATATGTAAATATGAATAAATACGATTTTATTCTAGAATTAAACCGCTACTCATTTGTGCTTCCATTGAGGCGAGAGCTTGTTGCGGTTTTCCGTCTGCCTGCAATGATGAGCTCTGTCATTGCACTCCCAAGTATTTTATACATTTGCATAAGTAGGCAATGCCAGGGAAGCACACTCCTCCAACATACTTGGCTCAGCTTGTCTCTCGCTGGAGCATCTTTGTTTGCGGCGAAGGGAAGTCTGGCAGCTTTGGAAGAGGTTAAGCATCAAATGAGGAAGTTACGTACAGCTTGATTTCTTCCCCAGCAGAATGGGGAGCTATCCGTGAATTATGGGGAATCGAATGGAATAGAGAGTGGAGCGTATGTGGGAAAGGGGGTCTGCGCGTTTCGTGTGCTTATTATTGTCTAGCCCGTTTCGCTTTTGGTTACATTTTTACACTTTACTCAGGCTGCGGGCGTGTCAAGACGACTTTGCATGAAAAGACATTAGCATAAGTCACAGCTAACGAGCCAACATATAAATACAGTGGTGCTCATACACTTAAGCCACAAGAACTACACCAAGAATTTAAACGAAAATCAAGAAAAGTTTTTATTTTACAGCTCCCATTTTTTGTCTCAAATTAGTTCTATATGTCGGTGTTCTAATACAACATTAACCAAGTTATAAAAAAAATATAGTCAGCGAAATAATTACAAAATCTGAAACCATCTCCAAAACGTCCTGCTCATATACTTGAGCCACCTGGAAAAAAATTGTTAAAAAAATTAAAATTTGCCCAGTATTCCTAGTATTTTTAATAAAATTACTTTCATATCGATTAGGATGACCTTTCTTCTTAAGAACAGGGGTGCAACGATTTGGTATTGAATCAAGTAGATTACAAGACGTGCGTTCTATTGAGGGGTGATTTTCTTCCATTCTTCCTGTAAAACTCGGCACAAATCCTTTTAATTGCTGGGTTTTTTTTGGGCAACGAAATGTTTTAGAATTCCCCACAAGTTCTCTATATGGTTCAGGTCGGGACTCTGCGGTGGCCATTGCAAAACATTGACTTTCAGTCATTTCAGACTTTTTAATTGTTTCGCTGACTATATATTTTTATAACTTGGTTATTGTTGTCTTAGAATACTGACATATAGAACTAATTTGAGACAAAAAGTGGGAGCTGTAAAACAAAAACTTTTCTTGATTTTCGTTTAAATTCTTGGTGTAGTTTTTGTGGCTTAAGTGTATGAGCACCACTGTTTGTATATGAATGTGTCTGTGTATATGTATGTACATATATGTAGATTTATTTGTATGTGTATATATTTTGATGTATATGTATATGTATGTATATGTACATGTGTATGTTTATTCATATGTATGTATATGGAATAACATACATATGTACAAGCATACGTAAATACGTAGCTGAAAGGGATCGTTTAATATTCGTGTTGGAGCAAACTCCTATAGACTGGGCAAACCTGTCTTAATAAAATATGTACGGATGCAAATATCTATATACATACATATGTATACACATGTATTTATGTATGTACATTATATATTCGTATATATTTTTGGACTTGCACGGCTTCTGCACATTCCTTTCTGCGGACCCCAGGCTGATGTGTTATTTAATAAATTATGCGAAGTAACCAAATCTCTTTCTATTTTATTTGTCACTTTCCCGCTGAAAAATTAATGCATCCCTTCAGAAAGGGGCATCTGCATGATATACGGTGCGGCCCTCATTATTTTAGGGGCATGGCATCCTTATGTGCGCCATGCTGTGGAATGCAAAGCTTGGCAATAAGGGTGTTCTTTCTGAATATTGCCTGCATATTTATTTAAAGTATTAAGCAGCTAGATACATTGTCCGCTTGTTTTGGATGAAAATAAAATTGCATTAAATGGGTCTGTCCGCTGAATAAGCCACCACCGAAAATTTGAAGATTTTTGGAAGTGTGATCTTTCGATTTTGCGATTTTCACTGGTCAGCTAAATCACCGGAGTTATCTGTTGCGGGCTTCTTAAGGTGTTTTTCAAACTCACAGTTGGTTTTTAACCAAGCTGGACACTACTGAAGAGCTAAAAGAAATCATTTGTAAGAATTCGTGAGCCTATCGCCGGAAATTATCGCAAATGTGATGGATAATTCAATAAAATGGGCACGTATTGTAAAAAATTGTGGGGAACTTTGGACTGGTAATTTCTTGGCTTTTTGCAGTAATTATAATTTAGTTATGTTTTATTTATATTCTGTTTTATTCAGGGGCCTTAAGTTCACATTAGGATTTAGGAAATATTTTACTTACTTACCAGGTTCAACTAACAGGTAGAGCTTGAGGTAAGTTTGTCCTTTTTTCATCGCAGCCTGAAAAATGTATGTTGAAAACAAGGTTTAACGACTCGTTGCTGGACACTGTCCAGGACTGGTCGACGTTTTTTAGAAAATCCAGGGTGGGTGTTGTCTTCGAGAGAACTCTACGCAAGTGCGAATCATCCTCTTCTTTAATCACTAATATTAGCATACCTTTCTCGTAGTGAGTATTAGTATTTATGTTTTGAATGCATGCTTAGTTCTTTTAGCAAGTTTAAATTTTCCCCGAATAATAGTTTAACAGCTATCTTCTGCTGGTGTCTCAGGGGCCACTTGATGGTGCAGTAATTGCATCGCCACTACAAAGAAGCTGTCATTACATATCAACGCCGAAAAAAAAAGAAGGGGAACTTTGTGTGTCGTTTTTACCGCCGCGACTCTACATTTGTAGCCGATACTCATTCAATATAGCTCCTCTCCGCCAGAGGGCGCACACATTGTACTACAGAGAGTGTGTGAGAGAGAGGGAAGGAGTTATCGCGTGGCTAGGTTTGCGTAGCAACTGCAAATTGATTTGATAATTCTTGTGATCTAAATTCTGGCTATAATAATATAATACAATGGCTATAAACAGATCTGATTCGTTAATCTGGTAGATGCGGCCACTCTCTATAACCAAAGACTATACAATACCAAGATGTTGCATGAGGAACAAATTCTCTTTTACGCTACCTTCGCATCCGAAATGCTACTCGGCTTCGTCAATGCCTCGGTCAGCGTCGAGTCGGTGTGTCTCGAGAGATAGAATACAAAAACAAAATATGAATCGTCTGCGTGCCGAAACCGTAGGGCAGCGTGGTCGCTGATGTCTTTGGCGCGGCACAGTGGGGACTCAGCCGAAAAGTAAAAAAATTGTATGAGTGCTTTAAATAAATTTAATGTACGCATCTAATAGAGAATTTTCCAATCGAATTTTCAAGATAGTTTTAGTTTAGGAGATAGAAGCACTCAAAGTTTATATATATGTAAGTACTCAATGCAAATATTTATTGAACTCATATTCACTAACTAATTTAGCAAGCTGAGACGGCCAAAGGTCCCACTGTGCCGCTCCAAAGACATCGGCGATCCGCGACCACCGCTTCGACGGTGCTGAGGCTCGAGAGTCCAGAATTGCCGAACAGACGAAACCGATGGGCAGCGGGGTCGCGGTAGAGACGAAGTACAGGCGAAAAGGGAATTGAAACTCCGCGCGCTCCCTCGTGCCTTTTGGGTTCTAATGTTAGGACCCGCCATAGAACAGCTTTTTGGTCGCTCATGCAACATCTTGGTATTGTATAGTCTTTGGTACCATTTTGTTCCGCAATAAAAAATATTTTTAATTTTTAATATGAAATGAATTTAATATGAATATTGAGGATATATGTATATGTACATATGTATTATGTACTACAATTTAAGCTTTTTCCCATCACTTTTTTCCAATCTGGCCTTCCGTTCCTGAGCATACTGGAAATATTTTTGAGTTGTATGGTCGTAGTCCTGATCCTCGGGCGCAAGCTTCTGTTTAAATGCACCTGTAGACAATATAAAATATAAAAAATAAAATAAAATATAAAAAAATAAAAATTGGGTAATTACACAAGCTAAAATAGTAAAACTTACTTCTTAGTGCTAAAGTGGTTCGAAGTCCTCTTACACACATTTTGGATTCTGTCCCACGCCAGGAGAAAAACTTCGCCACATCATCGCTTGTAATCTGTCGCCAGGAGCTCCTTATAAGCTTATAAAACGTTTTTTCATTGATAGCGATTAATTCCTTGATCTTGAGAAAAAAAAGAGATTAATCAAAAGATTTATACAGAATAAAAAGCAAGGCATTGCCTGCCATATGGCTGACATTATTAGCAGACAGCCACTTAGCTAACCGATTATTAAAGTCAGTTTAACTGGAATGTTCAGTGAATGGAAATTTATTATTTTCCGCATTTTCAGTAAGCTGGAATGCATTACTTTCGCCAGATAATGCATTTTGTTGGTATTCGGGTTCCGAAATATTTTGCCTATAATTCGATTTAACCTAAAAATCTCCAGTAGCTCTTTGCACATGTCGGCTTTTTCTTTTGGAGGACATTTTCTTTATTAATAATGTACTTACCTATTGGTAGAAATTTCTAGTAAATGCGTAAGAGATTGTAGATTTTCTAACTTTGCACTGCACAGTTCGACGAAAATAATTTAAATGCCGGCGCAAGGAACGCACGCTTTATTTGCACTTGTTTCTAATGCTGGACACATGTAGCAAAAGAAAAACACGAATGACTTCTCGACCACTAATCTGTCGACACGTGAACACACAGCCGAAGGAAGCTTGCCGGACCGAAGGCACACGAAGGCTTGCATCTTTTTCTTTGGCTTTCGACCGGCAGAGCAGTCGCAGCGCACTTTCCTATTGTAAAACTCCCGCTTGCGCACTCGTTTGCGAGCGTTTTGCGACCCTAGAATTAGAGCTCATTTTTGTCTCGCTTGCGACCTCGTTTGCGAGAGTTTTGCGATACAAAACCATATCGTACATGCAAAAGGCATGTTTGTTAGTTTTCTGGGATATACCACTATACTAATTTTAAGTATCGGGTATAAGAGCATGCACCCTCGTTCTCTCTATGAACAGCAGACTTCGTTTCTTTTCGTTTCGGTTTACCGTTGAGCTGTGCGTGAGACTCTTTCTTATCGAACATCGCACAAAGAGAGATACGAGTGACGCTCGCACAGAGAGACTCACTAAAAGACCGATTCTTAAGGACACGAAACTCATAAAGTTTCTCGACGTGTTTGAGTTCATACCAATGGCATTATAAATTGGGTCAAGAATTTCTTTAAATCGCTCGCTATCCAAGAATAAAAATTTCTTTCCGTCAGTTGTTAAAATTTTGATAAGTGAATTTACAATAGATTCTTCACTTGTTTCATATGTAATTTCGTATTCTTTACAACTTCAATTTCGGCCTCCTCTTCGCTGTCGCACGTTCTAAATATTTCACAATGTTTATTTTGACGTTTCAAATTTGTAGAATGATTGCCAGCTAATTTTACTCCGTATACTTTACACAGTGATTTATTGTCAAATGAATTAAATGTAAAAAATTTATTCACTTTTTTATACCCGATACTCAAAATGAATATTGGGGTATATTAGATTTGTGGTGAAAATGGAAGTGTGTAACGTCCAGAAGGAATCGTTTCCGACCCCATAAAGTATATATATTCTTGATCAGCATCAATAGCCGAGTCGATTGAGCCCTGTCTGTCTGTCCGTCCGTCCGTCTGTCCGTCTGTCCGTCCCCTTCAGCGCCTAATGCTCAAAGACTATAAGAGCTAGAGCAACGATGTTTTGGATCCAGACTTCTGTGATATGTCACTGCTCCAAAAATATTTCAAAACTTTGCCCCGCCCACTTCCGCCCCCACAAAGGGCGAAAATCTGTGGCATCCACAATTTTAAAGATACGAGACAACTAAAAACGCAGAATCGTAGAGAATGACCATATCTTTTAGACTGCAGAATCTGAATTCGATCGTATTATTATTATAGCCAGCATCAAGAAAACAATTTCATTTTTTCTCGCCCTCTCTCTCTAACACACACGTAGCATAAGCGGCTTTGCTTAGAGTAAAACATTAGCGCCTAGATCTCAGAGACTATAAAAGCTAGAGCAGCCAAATTTGGTATCCACACTCCTAATATATCGGACCGAGACGAGTTTGTTTCAAAATTTCGCCACACCCCCTTCCGCCCCGCAAAGGATGCAAATCTGGGGATATTCACAAATCTCAGAGACTATTAAAGCTAGAGTAACAAAATTTGGTATCCGCACTTCTGTTAGATCTCACTATAAAACCTTTATCTCAAAATTTCGCCCCACCCCCTTCCGCCCCCACAAAGGACGAAAATCTGTTGCATCCACAATATTGCAGATTTGAGAAAACTAAAAACGCAGAATCATAGATAACGACCATATCTATCAGATTACTGAATCTGGATCAGATCAGATCATTTTTATAGCCAAAGGAAACAAATCAATTTGCAGTGGCTACGCAGCGCCCGACGTCACGCTCAGACTGATTTTCTGTCTCTCTCGCACGCACTCTTTGTCGTGTCGCTTAATATTAGCGGCGTCTGCCGGAGGAGAGCCATACTGACTTAGTATCGGGTATAACTGTAGAGTTGCGGTGTCCGCAGCAACTCACAACGTATCGTATCGTCGAAATTGTGGATGCCACAGGGGGCGGAAGTGGGCGGGGCAAAGTTTTGAAATATTTTTGTAGTAGTGACATATCACAGAAATTTTGATCCAAAACATCGTTGCTCTAGCTCTTATAGTCTTTGAGCATTAGGCGCTGAGGGGGACGGACAGACGGACAAATAATTATCTCTATTCATGCTACCATCAACAGGAACTAAAATTCAAGCAAGCCATTGTAGGGGACTCGTCTTTGCCATCATTCCGAACTTAAACATTATCAAACAATCTGAGAGGTGAAACACTCTGGAGAGAAATTCTGTTGTCTAATATACACAGCTTAGTGAAGTCTGTTCCGAGACGCCTGCAAAAGGTGATAGAAGCAAAGGGAGGATATATATTTTGCTGATTCATCATAAAAAGTTTCTGCGTTCCATTTGTTTTTGTTTTTTTATACCCGATACTCAAAATGAGTATTGGGGTATATTAGATTTGTGGTGAAAATGGATGTGTGTAACGTCCAGAAGGAATCGTTTCCGACCCCATAAAGTATATATATATTCTTGATCAGCATCAATAGCCGAGTCGATTGAGCCCTGTCTGTCTGTCCGTCTGTCCGTCCCTATTAGCGCCTAGTGCTCAAAGACTATAAGAGCTAGAGCAACGATGTTTTGGATCCAGACTTCTGTGATATGTCACTGCTTCAAAAATATTTCAAAACTTCGCACCCCCCACTTCCGCCCCCACAAAGGGCGAAAATCTGTGGCATCCACAATTTTAAAGATTAGAGAAAATTAAAAACGCAGAATCGTAGAGAATGACCATATCTGCAGACTGCAGAATCTGAATTGGATTGTATTATTATTATAGCCAGCATCAAGAAAACAATTTCATTTTTTCTCACCCTGTCTCTCTCTAACACACACGTAGCATAGGCGGCTTTGCTTAGAGTAAAATATAAGCGCCTAGATCTCAGAGACTATAAAAGCTATAGACACCAAATTTGGTATCCACACTCCCAAGATATCGGACCGAGACGAGTTTGTTTCAAAATTTCGCCACACCCCCTTCCGCCCCCGCAAAGGACGAAAATCTGGGAATATTCACAAATCTCAGAGACTATTAACGCTAGAGTAACCAAATTTGGTATCCGCACTCCTGTTAGATCTCACTATAAAAGGTATCTCTCAAAATTTCTCCTCACAAAAAGGACGAAAATCTGTGGAATCCACGTTCCCCCTCGTTTTTATTGATTTGGAGCTTATATTATATATTATATTATTGATATTACAAAACTGGCTGTGCAGTACTACTGACCTGATAGGAATTTTCGTTTCGGATTCCAATGGTCTTAGCAACAACAATAAGTTTGCTGTTCCTTGCAACTCAATGCTCTGTCATTTCAGGTACACCAACATGGACAGACACGATTTCACAATCTTTTTCAAAACTCGCTGTTACTGCTAAGAAACTTTTCATGGACATTTTTTCTGGCCATATGTATTTGTTGTCAGGGCCTTCGCTTAAATAAGGAAGCCACTTTGTAAAAAATGCTTCATATATTGTGTCCAACAAGACGGCAATTATACCCGATACTCAAAATGAGTATATGGGTATATTCAATTTGTGGTGAAAATGGATGGGTGTAGCGTCCAGAACGTCAATATATATATCAGCATCAATAGCCAAGTCCATTGAGCCATGTCTGTATGTCCATCCGTCTATGCAGAGACTATAAGAGCTAGAGCAACGGCATTTTGTATACAGACCTCTGTGATATGTCATTGTTACAAGTGTATTTCAGAACTTCGCCCCGCCGCCACAAAGATGGAAAATCTGTGGCATCCACAATTTTGAAGATACGAGAAAATCAAAAATGCACAATCATAGAGAATGATCATAGAGAGAATCATAGAGAATCATGAGAATGATACATATGTACCAGATTGCCGAATTTTGATTAGATCGGATTATTCTTATGGCCAAAAGTACCAAATTTCAGGCGCTACCCAGCGCCCGACAACACTGATTTTCTGTCTCTCTCTCGCACACACTCTTTGTCGCTCAATATACGCGCCGTCTGGCGGGGGAGAGCCATACTTACTATGTATCGGGTATAAATGTAGAGTTGCGGTCGCAGCAGCAACTCACAACGTTCGCCCTCGTTTTTTTATATTTTTACAGTCATCAAAAAATGAAATAAATGTAAATTAAACAAACAGTCAAAAAAGGTAAAACAATATTTGTTTTTAGTTTTTGACTTTAAAACAAATTTTTATAAAAGTCCTTGCACTATTATCATAAGGCCAACAAAATTTCAAAGGTATATCTTTATTATTTTACAAGTTGCAGTTGGTGGGAAGAGAGTGAAAGTGAAAAAGGTCAAGGCTTGGATTATATTATATTATATATTTTAAATCAACGCGTTTTCTAAGACAATGTGCTGGGACTCATTCTTATCCCTGACTATCTTCTCTGAAGTCTATTTGATATTGTACATTCTGAGTGTCGCGGAAGTGGTTGCGGCTGTCTCTAACAGCTATTAATTGCTCAGCCCACAGCCATCGTTTTGCAGTCAACCCTCTTGGTTTCTTTCATTCGTATTCAGAGTTTTTTTCCAAATTTTTTCAGCTCTCGGGAGATTACTATCTAGCCTAATGCAACGGCTACGACAACAGCTTAACCTGCTGGTTGTGCCGCTTCTGACACTAAAAAGTAGTACCCTGTCGTCGCTAACTGGTGACAGTCGACTAATTGGCAAAAAATCCACATGCGAACAATTTTCTGTAGCGTAACGTGGAACGGTCTGGGGCCCTGAAATGCGCCCTTCTTCTCCAATCGGCAATCTCGTATTGTCTGTTCTTCATTCACTTGCAGAGTTGCACAGCAATACAACGATGTCAAGTAGTTGTTTGCACATCTTCTACTAACAATGTGTCCATCTGTCAACCAATTAATCAAAAAATCTATTGAGCTCAGCAACGTGAAACGAAAGACTGCCTGCCACCACTAACCATACAGTATATAAATTTGTTGTTTGTATGTTGTGATTCAATGCCTACTCCCACCACAACGTACGTAACCTATATTTTTTCTTTAACATTAAAAATCACTTTCAAATTCGGGTGTGGCCAGTCAATTTGGTTCGGTAATGGACCCCCTTTTGTTTTGACAAATATGTCAACATAATGTAATTCTTCTGATATTGTGGGGCAATCAGAAACCAAACGAGGGGAAACGTTGTGAGTTTCTGCGGACTCCGCAACTCCACAGTTATACCCGATACTAAGTCAGTATGGCTCCCCTCCGTCAGACGCCGCTAATATTAAACGACACGACAAAGAGTGCGAGAGAGAATATGAATTATTATGAATATCCCCAGATTTTCATCCTTTGCGGGGGCGGAAGGGGGTGTGGCGAAATTTTGAAACAAACACGTCTCGGTCCGATATATTAGGAGTGTGGATACCAAATTTGGTTGCTCTAGCTTTTATAGTCTCTGAGATCTAGGCGCTAATGTTTTACTCTAAGCAATGCCGCCTATGCTACGTGTGTGTTAGAGAGAGACAGGGCGAGAAAAAATGAAATTGTTTTCTTGGTGCTGGCTATAATAATAATACGATCCAATTCAGATTCTGCAGTCTAAAAGATATGGTCATTCTTTACGATTCTGCGTTTTTGGTTTTCTTGTATCGTCGAAATTGTGGATGCACAGATTTTCGCCCTTTGTGGGGGCGGAAGTGGGCGGGGCAAAGTTTTGAAATATTTTTGTAGCAGTGACATATCACAGAAGTCTGGATCCAAAACATCGTTCCTCTAGCTCTTATAGTCTTTGAGCATTAGGCGCTGAAGGGGACGGACAGACGGACAGACAGACATGGCTCAATCGACTCGGCTATTGATGCATCAAGAATGATTTATCAAGAATATATATACTTTTTGGGGTCGGAAACGATTCCTTCTGGACGTTACACACATCCACTTTTACCGCAAATCTAATATACCCCAATACTTATTTTGAGTATCGGGTATAAAAACATTTCAACCGCTGGAAACGAAACAAGGGGGAACGTTGTGAGTCGCTGCTACGGTGGCGACTTTACATTTATACCCGTTTCTCAGTCAGTATGGCTCCTCTCCGCCAGAGGGTGCACACATTGTACAACAAAGAGTGTGTGTGTGAGAGAGAGAGAGAGAGAGAATAAGTCAGCGCGTGGCTGGGTTTTCGTAGCCAGTGCCAATTTATTTGTTGCTTCTTGCTACAATAATGATACGATCTAGTTCAGATTGCAGCAGTGAGATATCACAAAAGGATACAAAATGTCGTTGATCTTTTTCTCATAGTCTCTGAGCACTAAGCGCTCATAGGGACGGACGGACGGACAGACGTAAATAGCTTAATTGACTCGGCCATTGATGCTGATCAAGACTATACATACTTTATGTGGTCGGAAACTTCCTTCTGTACGTTACACACATCCAATTTCCCCACAAATCGAATAAACCCCCATACTCATTTTTAGTATCGGGTATAAAAATGTTAAACATTGCCTTAAGATAGTTCATTGTCAGCACTGGTTCGCAGCCACATCAAGCGCAATTAGCCTACGTCTTCACAACGGATGAACAGTGGAAAGCAGAAAAGAGCTGGCCAAAGTCAAACTCTGAGTGAGCGCTTTGGATAATTTGAATATAGGCATCTGATAGAGAATTTTCTAACGTTTTCGAAAATGGAAACTAAGAAAATCGCAATGAAAATCGAAAATGACTATTGTTTCAGTGAGCAGCATGTTGCGGCATATTACAGCCTTGCATGAATCCACAGTATTCACAGCTATGTATACTCATGCCCCTTTAATGCGTTCGATCGTTACGAATCCTGCCTTCCATCAGGTTCGAGTTTTTAAAACGACGTACAGTGGATGACATTAATATTCGGTATTTTTTTTTAAGTTTGACTTCCGGAATTAAATGCTAAGCTCTTTGCCGACCACGAAAGACTGTTTTAGCCCAAACCATTCGACGTACCACACAAAAACAAGGGTACAACGGCCGAGCTTCAAGAAAAAGGACATTGCTTTGTGAGCGAAACCGAAAATTAAAAAAAAAGGTTTGCCTAGGAGTACTACAAAAAGGACTGAGGCTGGAGGGATGTTTAACAAGTTTAACCTTGTTGGCAGTAACGGTAAGACTGTGCTTTGGCGGAAACCAAATACTGAGGTGCAGAAGAATCACTTAAGATCGTTATGATGTTATGATTTGGGGCTGCATTTCCGCAAAAGAAGTGAGAAATTTTGATGTCATTGATGGCATAATGAGCTAAGACCATAGCATGAAAATTTTGAAAGAAAAAGACTCGAAACATAAGTCTCATCAAGTAAGGTTTTGGCTGCTAAATAACTGCCCGAAAATCATAGCAACGCAATCCCAATCGCCTGATCTAAGCCTTATTGAAAATTTGTGAGTTAGTTGGACCGACGTGTACACAAAACGCGAATATCGCCCATATCCGTGTTAAGGAAACAGCTTCAGGAAGAGTGGCCCAAAATTGGCCATGAATGTACCCAAAAAATCATAAAAAATATGCCAAAGCACCTAAGCGACGCAATTAAAAAAGATTGGTTATTATACCAAATATTAAATTCGTTTTTTAGTTTAAGTAGGTTTTTTCAGTTAAGCTAGGTACACACGATGCAAACAATTTTCAGCAAGTTGATCACGAGAAAACGATAAAACTAATTGAATTGTACGAGAATTATTCTGTTTGATGGGATGTCACGTCAGCAGACTATAAAATAAGCATAACGAGGGGGAACGTTGTGAGTTGCTGTGGACACCGCAACGCTACATTTATACCCGATACTAAGTCAGTATGGCTCTCCTCCGGCAGACGCCGCTAATATTAAACGACACGACAAAGAGTGCGTGCGAGAGAAAATGATTCGATCTGATCCAGCAACCGAATAGATATGGTCATTCTCTATGATTGTGCGTTTTTCGTTTTCTCGAATCTGCAATATTGTGGATGCAACAGATTTTCGTCCATTGTGGGAGCAGAAGGGGGAAGGGTGAAATTTTGAGATATACGTTTTATAGTGAGATCTAACAGGAGTGCGGATACCAAATTTGGTTGCTCCAGCCTAAATAGTCTCTAAGATTTGTGGATGCCCCAGATTTTCGTTCTTTGCGGGGGCGGAGGGCGGAGGTCCGATATCACAGGAGTGTGGATACCAAATTTGGTTCCTCTAGCTCTTATAGGTTCTGAGATCCTTGAGCTCATATTTTGCAATTGGCAAAACCGACCATGAAACCTGTGTGTTAGAGAGAGACAGAGCCAGAAAGAATGAAATTGTTTTCTTGATTCTGTCTATAATAATTTTACGATCCAATTCATATTCTGCAGTCTAAAAGATATGGTAATCTTCTACGATTCTGCGTTTTTAGTTTTCTCGTATCGTCGAAATTGTGGATACCACAGATTTTCGCTTTTTGTGGGGGCGGAAGTGGGCGGGGCAAAGTTTTGAAATATTCTTGTAGTAGTGACATATCACAGAAGTCCGGATCTAAAACATCGTTGCTCTAGCTCTTATAGTCTTTGAGCACTAGGCGCTGATAGGGACGGACAGACGGACAGACGGACGGACGGACTGAC
This sequence comes from Drosophila pseudoobscura, assembly GCF_009870125.1. Lineage (NCBI taxonomy): Eukaryota > Metazoa > Arthropoda > Insecta > Diptera > Drosophilidae > Drosophila > Drosophila pseudoobscura. The sequence goes on along the minus strand of NC_046683.1, from coordinate 37,095,798 downwards.
GGACAGACAGACAGGGCTAAATTGACTCGGCTATTGATTCTGATCAAGAATATATATACTTTATGGGGTCGGAAACGATTCCTTCTGGACGTTACACACATCCACTTTTCCATAAATCTAATATAGCCCAATTCTCATTTTGAATATCGGGTATTATTACCTGCTTTGTTCAGTCCTTATTCGGCGGACCTTATTCTAACGGACCGAACGAAGCGAATCCCGAAGCCCACCGAATCGATTCTGTTGCGCGTTTATGCAGGGTCTTAGTATACAAAAGAAAAACACAGACTAAAAATGATGACACCAACTCTGATAATAAAACATAAAAAAATAAGACATATTTGGTTTTTCATTTTTGTAAAATAAACTTTAAGCTAAAATTATTTTGTATAATGTACATTGTACCATATGTATGCATTGCTTAGCACTTAGACATCATTGCACCATGAGCTCATGGAGACTACATTTTTGAAGTTATTCCAAAATGTAGTTTTCCAATTTATTTCATGAAGATGTTTTTATTCGTTGCATCTATTCCATTGTTTAAATCACATCACAATTGGCTCTTCTCAGAAGTTGTTAATAAAATATTTACTCTCGAGAAATTATAGACCAGCCTGACCTGCGTTCCCTTCAGCACTCATCGCAGTGGTACTTCGTGTCTTAGTGGACTTTGATTTCCCTCGTTTTCTGAGCTTCGCCTAAATTATTCAGAAAGATGAAAACACTTAATGCCCTAATGGCGTTTATATGCCCGATTATAATGCCGTGAGTGGCAGCAGATAATGAATTTAATCCGCAATGCCTCAAAGCATTGTTCCTGCATACTTTGCCAGTGTGAATGAATGTACATACATACATGTACATGTATGTATGTATGTACTAGATACATATGTACATACTAATTGAGATTGACTTCAGAAGCGAAAAGCCGTTCGATTGATGGGGCGGCTATAAGACTGACTATAATCTCCGGATAATATTATAATAATAATAATATATATAATAATATAATGATATTGTACCAAACAATTACTTTTTATCTAAAATCATCGCTTATAAAATGCATAATTTTTCGTCTGAAAATACTATTTAGTCTCTACTCCACGCCATATGAGTACAGTAGACGCTCGAATATTAGATCCACTTTGTAAATGACGTGGACGGATTCTTTTTCAAATATAAAAAAACTACTGTTTTTAAATTATTTTCATTTTACATGAAAAAATATTCAGTGCATCAGTTTTATTTCATATAATCTAAGATACTGGATTGTTTCTTGGTCCTCTTCAACTGAACTTCGGAACTGAACTGTCTTTACTGTGTACGCACATGCGAATATGACACAAAACAAATAAGGGAAACCCTCTTTTTTAAACCAACGAAATAGCAGCAAAAATAAAAATAAAAAATTAAGCTCATTCGTAAGCAGAGGTTTGTTCCACTATGCAAGACATTGATGCTGGTCGAACATTTTGTAGCTGAAGCTTATCGTCTAGAAAATATAAAGCTCTCAAATTCAAAATTGAGACATTTTTTCCCGAAATTTTGACTTTTTATTCCTTGTGTTTTTATTGTATAGTTACATTAATTGGGCGTCGATTAAGGTATCGATTGTTAATCTATGGATAATCGAATGAGGTGCCGCCATTTTACCTTTAGATTCCGATACAATAGAATTAGTTTAATTATTTGTCCACATTTTGTTAGATGTCCCCATTTATATATATAATTGTTAATCTCTTTATTTAAGTCGGGCACAACAATAAGAGATGAGAGCTGCATAGTCAAACCAAACAAGCAGCTTTTATTGATTCAATCGTTTGCCTTTTGGCTGCTATCTTTGATTTCATGCTATTTTTCAGCTGGCGAGCTTTATTTTCCGTATTGTGTGAAGAAAACATAGGCTAAACAAAATTGTTGGCATTAGAGAAACACATTTTAACAACACACACATTTTAACGTTTTAAGCCGCGGCAATGCTTTATTTTTATACATGTGAGCTTAAAATTTATGTAACTTATACAATATATGTTATAAGTAATTACACCAAGCGCCAGAATCGGTATCGAAGCCGATGGCTACAGCATTTTAATTTCTTTTGGGGGAAAGTTTGTGAAATACCCTTATAACAGTGTGATATAATAGCCTGTTAGTCTCTGAAATCTGGGAAGGAAAATGTCAAATTATGCTTTATCTCACGAGAACAATTCTTCCTGGCGGCCATCGGTTCATGCAATTTTGAATGTACTGGGGTCACTTTAATGCCCAAAGATGTCTCTATCTCATGGTATGTCATGTGACCAATAGCCAATCCCGCACAGTATACAGAAGGAACCGTCTGACAGCAGCTGTGTTTTAATGGTTGTCCTCCGTTGCAGTCCGTCGTCTCTGAAAGGTTTTTGAGAAAAAAGAGGACTTCCATGCCTAGGTGTTGAAAACTATTTTTGCCTTAAGCCAATCGGAATGGATTTTTCGGATTGGCTTACCTTAGTGAAGATACTTTGCAGCCCGGTGATAGCCATATTTTCGGCCCTTTGTAGTTGGACCAAAGAAACTATCAGAAACTGCCGATTTGAACGGCTTGAAGCTTTTTACGGAACACCTAACATTCCGTTTTGTGAGGATGAGTGCCATCGATATTATCCAGCCTTCTTTAGGGAAATGCGTATGTTGGCTCGATGGATATACACCCAGAGAGCTCGGTATTTAATATAATGTGTACAAATTCTCAATGGTTTTTCCAAGGAGTATCACTTCTTTTAAGGTATTCCACCAACTTATGTATAATTAATTTTCCCTACTATTCTTCTGAAAATACACAAAAAAAAAACTCTAAAAAGAAAACAATATTGGGTGAATAGCTTAAATTGTAGAAAACTAAGGAAAATAATTTCGGGCAAGCCTGTAAGGCTGTTCAAATTTTGATTTTTGGGAAATGTTGTAATTTTAAATGAAAATATTGAACACTTTTTATAAAGGAATGCCATGCCGGCCTTTCCAATTTTAGTTTGAGTAAACCCTTCGTCTTAATAAACACGCACTACCCAATTTGGGGTCCACTAACAAATTGACTAACTAGAAAATTGTCCAACAAAGAACACCCTTAGCCTGCATACAATAAACGTATACTTGCACTTGTATACCATACGAGTATTCTGGCTATGTATAGAGACGCAAAGGGTCAAGGACAGGACTTATTGTACGCATGGAAATGCATTTTTTTAATAGACTGATGTCCATGTTTTCGTCGCCTTAAAGCCAAGTCAGTATTATGTTCATATCTCTAGGACTACTTGCATAAGACCTATAGAAAACCGAATTAAATGTAAAATGTTTGATATTTTCTGCTCCCAATCCACCTAAAATTGTTGGGACCGGGTTATTAAAAGTATGTTGGCAGTTTTTTTTTAAATGTACCTTTAATTACTTATAAATTTTTAGTCGCGTTTAATAACCGAGTCGGATTATTTTTATAGCCAAAATAACAAATTAATTTTCGGTTGCCACGCAGCGCCCGACAACACGTTCAGACTGATTTTCTGTCACTTTTTGTCGCTCAATGTACGCGCCGTCTGCCGGGGGAGAGCCATACTGATGGCGGCATCAAAAGCCGAGTCGAGTGAGCCATGTCTGTCTGTCTGTCTGTCTGTCCGTCCGTCCGTCTGTCCGTTTGTCCGTCCGTCCGTCTGTCCGTCCCCTTCAGCGCCTAGTGCTCAAAGACTATAAGAGCTAGAGCAACGATGTTTTGGATCCAGTCTTCTGTGATATGTCACTGCTACAAGAATATTTCAAAACTTTGCCCCGCCCACAAGGGGCGACAATCTGTGGCATCCACAATTTCTACGATACGAGAAAAATAAAAACGCAGAATCGTAGAAGATGACTATATCTTCTAGAGTGCATCTGAACCAGATCGTATAATTATTATAGCCAGAATCAAGAAAACAATTTCATTCTTTCTCGCTCTGTCTCTCTCTAAAACACAGGTTTCATGGTCGGTTTTGCCAATTGCAAAATATGAGCTCAAGGATCTCAGAACCTATAAGAGCTAGAGGAACCAAATTTGGTATCCACACTTCTGTTAGATCACACTATAAAACGTATATCTCAAAATTTCGCCCCACCCCCCTTCCGCCCACACAAAGGACGAAAATTTGTTGCATCCACAATATTGCAGATTCGAGAAAACTAAAAACGCAGAATAATAGAGAATGACCATATCTATCAGGTTGCTGAATCTGGATCAGATCGGATCATTTTTGTAGCCAAAAGCAAGAAATCAATTTGCAGTGGCTACGCAGCGCCCGACGTCACGCTCAGACTGATTTTCTGTCTCTCTCGCACTCTTTGTCGTGTCGTTTAATATTAGCGGCGTCTGCCGGAGGAGAGCCATACCAAAGACTGTAAAATATTGTATAGTCTTTGGCCATACTGACTTAGTATCGGGTATAACTGTAGAGTTGCGGTGTCCGCAGCAACTCACAACGTTCCCCCTCGTTAAGATATGAGAATACCGAAAACTCAGAATCGAAGAGAATGACCATATCGACCAGATTGTCGAATCAAATCGGATAATTATTATAGCCAGAATGAACAAATCAAATTTCAGTGACTACGTTAGTCCTTATTTACTTATTCATTCTCGCTCTCTTTCTCCTCATCCAGTATTCGCCCCCCTGTCAGAAGGGAACGAAATATAACGGCGGGTGCTGTTGTGAGAATGGTGTGAGATCGAAGCAGAAGCAGAAAAATTAGAGAGAGGTCATCCAGGAAATAAGGATTCAACAGGGGTACATTTTTTCAACAGCTAAATTTAATTCCTGGTGATCATATTCACGTTCCCGTACCAATTCTCGATTAAATGCGTCATAATAATAAACTACCGCATGTAACACATGTCTTCGAAGAGCTTGATTATGTATGTATCTCCTCTTTCACTTCAAGATCGGTATTTCTGGAACCTACACGATTTTGATGTAAAATATCTTCTGACAGATTATCCTTGTATTTGTGCCAAAGGTTAGATGGGTTCGATGGAGATTATGTCGAAATGCTGATATCAGATAATGTGCGTAACTGACTTGGAAATGCATACATAAAAGCTTCCTCGATTGTCGTATCCCAATGTGTATCGTTTTCTAGTAAATTGAGTCCTTCACATGTAGCACAATATATTGGGAATTTTGGTCCATTCACAGTGCGTTGTGACTCAAATGACGTTGGCTCACGCATTCATAAATCTTTGGATGAACTGATAACATACTACCAAGAGAATGAGTAGAGCGCACATCCGGATAACCAGGAACTGCATCGCTATAATTCCGTCGTTGAAATTTCTTCGATGAATCATTCCAAGTGTAATAGAGTGACAGTAAAGAAAACTTCGTGCAAATGGATCGCTTTGGCAGATCGCAAAGAAACTGGTCAATGTTGTCGCTGTAAGTGTTCACGTTGAACATTTGACGATTCTCCATATGCACCGCCAAATGCACAACAGTATAATGACGTTCATGAATAGGGAATGAAAATGTACGCCAAATCGCTTAATTACACTTCAAATAACGGCCAACTTAATAGCGCGCAATTTCATCGTTGGTATTGTACGATTGGATGCCAAAACCCGCCATATCGCTTCCTTTCGTGACATATTTGCAAATGTATTTTATGGACTTTACAGAAGTGCAATACTTAACGTTGCAATGTGTCTTGAACGGTTCGGAAGGGAAGTGGCGAATGTGGAACAATCCAACTGTTGTCGACAACGAAATCCATACTTTTCCCATTTTTGCGATAGTTCGCCCGTTGTCGTCGACGCCGATACAGTGGATAACCGTTGCTTCCAGTGATGGTCTCCCCCGTTAATTTGCGTTTATATCGTTTGAAAGTTTCAAGTTTAAACTCTTACCGTCGACCATGCAAGATAATTGGAGATTGATTGCGCCACACGGTTCATGAATCATATTTGTAATTTTGACGTCATGTAGGTCTGGATCGGCTTCGAGATCGGGAATCTCAGTACATAGATGATATCTCAACTTGGTCCGGTTGACTTCTTTCCACTAACCAAATAAGAATGTGTGCATGTGGCAGGCCTCGTTTTTGTCATTCGATTGAATACATCCAGTATCTCCAAAGACGCGTTCATCAGGGACCTAGTTTTTTGCCTAAATACACGTGCTGTGATGTCGTGTCGATCACTTGATGTTTGTCCGGGAAGTAGCAATTTAACAATTTCTATTCATTTTGGATTACAGGTAAAAGTAATAAAGAGATCTGGCCGAACGTAATGACGAACATACATATGTCATTACACCTTGCGCATATTAATGCTTATGACGTGGACTACCTACATACGTCGCCGGCAGAATTCAATACAATTCAAGACAGAAGAAAGTTAACTTAAATTATTCATTAATGAATATTTGACTTTGGAAGCACAACTATCAAAAGTTTATGGAGAAAGAGAATTCCATAACAAATCCTAAGGCTTTCAAGAGAGTGCAAGTTAATAAGACGCACCCAACTCTCAAAAAAAGGAAGATGAAGAAAAGGGTCCCAATTAAGGCCGCGCAGGGCAAAAAATATTGTGAGGAATTATGCTTAGAGTTGATAAATTTAAATAATTGTTTAGGATCTCGTTTAAAGTTGAAAAATCTGACTGCGAGCCAGACAGTTTAAACCTCTTATATAAACTAGATTTTATATTCCCTAGGTTTATTACCCGCGGAGTGAAACAAATAGGCCCAGAAAGATTTCTGAGAGGGGAAACTAATGGAAAAAAGGTAAGAAAGATGGAAAAAACAGTGCTGTAGAATGCATTAGTGGTGGGCTATCAGAGAAAGTGCGCTATTCAAAGAGATAAAATCAGGCCTCGTGAAGCAAAATATGGCAGAAGGCTTTATGCAGGATTTGGTGGGAACAGAAAAAGGCAGCCATTTCCAGGGTGGGATGGTAAAGGTTTACGAGAAAAGATAGAGGGGAACCTCTGTGGACTAGAGTGTTCGTTGAGTCGGTAGTAAAGAGAAGGTCTAAAATCCTACCTATGATATTTCATATGCCGTTTCCCTGACCCAATAATGAGTCGGACAGAGAATTAACGAAATCGTGCTGCATGGATGGGAACATCTGGTTAGAGTCTTCGGATGGAGACCAGGAAATATTTGGATGATGAAAATCCCCAAGGACGATAAGACAATCGGACTCATTAAGTTGGAACGAAAAAGATTGAATATGGGCTGTGTGAGCTGCAAGTAAGTTGAAAAAACAGAGGATGTAAGAGCACGATATATATATAGATTTATCGAGTAGAGTCGAAGTTTAACTACTATTATTTCAATAGTGTTACGCGCTTCGACAGAGAAGAGTTGGGAAGCTATGTATGTCAGAACGGAAATCAATCAGGACACCGCCCCCACGTGATGGACGATCCGATCCTCAAAAGTTGCATCTATCTAAACTATCAGTTTGTAATTTGCTGAGCTTGTTGCCCAAACCACGAACATTGCGATAGGAAATCTTTACCGTACTGGGAGAAACTACTTTTTTTTGCTACGGAAGGTGTACCGGACGGAGATGAAGTTGCAAGAATTCCAACTCGATGTTCAGCTGGAAAGACGGGTAAAGCGAACTATGGACATGTTTATCCGGCACGAGAATTTTGAAAGGGGAGATGTTCCCTTGAAGCTAAATTTAGTAACTACAAGACCCTCGAAAACTATCTATGTATGTTGTTTTGACAGTATAAAGTCTCGGACTATGATCTCCGTAGCCGATAGCATTAGTCGAGAAACGCAAACAGATTTTAGATGGCCAACCGCAGGAAGAACAGATGGAGGGGTCACCGAAACAGTGGAAGTCAGATACAGGAGAGACTTAAGGTGAGGCCGCAGTCGCGGTCGGTGCAATGGTACCATTATATCCAAGATCCACTGCATCAAAATTAATTAATGACGGTGATCGAACTAGGGGTGCAGGTGATCCCGGGACTGGAAGAGACACGACCGTATTACTGTTTGGCAAATAGCTGTTACCCTTCTTAAGATTTTTGAAATGAGACTCCATCGCGAGAATTTTATTCTAGACCTTTTTGAATCCTGAGTTGTTTAAAAACCCTCATGTTATTCTCAATAGCCATGCAGTCCCAAAAATTCCAGTTGAGACCGCGGTGAAACTTAATCAGGCCGACTACAGGTCCACCAATTTGGCCAAAGTCAGCGCAAACAGTGTCACAACCAGAGATAATAGCACAAAAAATCACATAGATAAAAGAAACAACGCGGGGAACGTTGTGCGGCAGCAACGCTACATTTATACCCGATACTTAGTCAGTATGGCATTCCTCCGGCAGACAAAGAGTGCATGCGAGAGGGTCAGTCAAATCAGTCAAAACGGGTCTTCGGGCGCTGCGTAGTTCCTGCAAATTGATTTGTTATTTTTGGCTATAATAATATTCCGATCTGATCCAGATTCGGCACTCTGGTAAATATGGACATTCTCTATATCTTCAAAATTGTGGATCCCACTGATTTTTGTCTTTTGTGGGGGCGGAGCGGTGTGGGGCGAAATTTGGAAATACACTTGTAACAGTGAGATCTAAAAGTGTGGATACCAAAGTTTTGGATTAAATACTAGTTACAGTGACATATCACAGAAGTCTGGATACAAAATGTCGTTGCTCTAGCTCTTATAGTCTCTGAGCACTAGGCGATCATAGGGACGTACAGACGGACGGACGGACGGACAGTCAGACACGGCTCTATCGACTCGGCTATTGATGCTTCCTTCATGGATTCATTAAGCTAACTTTCTTTGTAGTTTCGTCACCATTCAATGGATTTACCATTTGATATAAAAATAATATCCATTTTCACCTTGCCAAAACATGAGCGGGTACTGGAACGTGTCATTTGGACGATGTGTTTCAGATATTTTTTGCAGGTCCAATTCGATGGTGAATCTGTCCTTGTATCTTGAAAGTCAGATTAAGTCCCTGTTCTTTGATAATGTTTTTTTCATTTTTGGAAACAACCAATGTATTTTTGAGTGTTTGAAAGAAAATGACTTGATTCGGGCGTTTCGCCACAAACCAATGGATAAAATTGCAGAGGTGGTGGAGCCAATAATGGCGATTTAATTTTTCCACTAAGGCAGCACAATCCGACAGTTTCTCCGGAAAACTTAGTTGCGCCACAATATTCACAAAAAATGTCCATTGGCCCAATGCAAGCGCTGGGATGCAAGCAGAAATCAGTGCTGTTGCTCTTCTTCAGTAGATTTATCGCTATATTTCGTATATTTCGTTGTGAGTTGCTGCGGAGACCGCACCGCAAATTTATACCCGATACATAGTCAGTATGGCTCTCCTCCGGCAGACGCCGCTAATATTAAGCGACACGACAAAGAGTGCGTGCGAGAGAGACAGAAAATCAGTCTTAGCGTGACGTCGGGCGCTGCGTAGCCACTGCAAATTGATTTGTTTCCTTTGGTTATAAATATGATCCGATCTGATTCGGATTCGGCAAGATTCGGCAATCTGGTAGATATGGCCATTCCCTATGATTGTGCGCTTTTAGTTTTCTCCTATCTTCAAAATTGTGGTTGCCACAGATTTTCGTCTTTTGTGTTGTCGGAAGGGGGTGGGGTGAAATTTTGAAACACACTTGTAGCAGTGAGCTCTCTACAGTGAGCAAACAGAAATACAATTGTAACAGTGAGCTCTGCAGTGAAAAATTACAAATAGTTTTGAAACAGTGAGAGCTCTACAGTCAGTTCTAATAGTCTCTGAGATTTGTGGATACCCCAGATTTTCTCCTTTGCGGGGGCGGAAGGGGGTGTGGTGAAATTCGAAACAAACTCGTCAAGGTCCGATATCACAGGAGAGTGGATCTAAAATTTGGTTGCTCTAGCTCTTACAGTCCCTGAGATCTAGGCGCTAATGTTTTACGCTAAGCAAAGCCGCCTATGATACGTGTGCGTTAGAGAGAGACAGGGCGAGAAAAACTGAAAAACTGTGATATCGGACCTTGACCATTTTGTGTCAAAATTTCGCTATCCAGTTGCTGAATTTGGATCAGATCGGATAATTTTTATAGCCGAAAAGAAAAAAAAACAATTTCCAGTGGCTACGCTACGCGCCCGACGTGACGCTCAGACTGATTTTCTGTCTCTCTCGCACGCACTCTTTGTCGTGTCGCTTAATATTAGCGGCGTCTGCCGGAGGGGAGCCATACTGACTTAGTATCGGGTATAACTGTAGAGTTGCGGTGTCCGCAGCAACTCACAACGTTCCCCCTCGTTTTTATTAAAGCCCTACAAATCACAAGGGGGAGCAGCAACTGATCCCTGAGTTAATGTGCTCAGTCGAGGTCACTAACCGTGGAGACAATAAGTCGGTGGCCGGTATGGACTTATTGGTATCCTTCCTAGTAACAATCGGTTGCACCCGATTACTCGAATCGACCGGAAGGGCAGTGTGAAAATCAGACTTGAGATCCCGATAAGTCGGGTCATTCGAGTCATTCGCAACCAAGCAGTCATCACAGTGCCCTAACAATCAAGGCAATTTTGTTAATAGTTTAACGGCATCTAAATTTAATTCAATGCAATAATTCAAATAAATGCCCGAGAGCTAAATAACCACTGCCATAGGTGTTTGATAACAGAGTCATAACAGTCGCAAAGATACGTCTGAATTTTATTGCGTTCTTTTCTGTGTACAAAATGTGGCTTGCTTTGGGTGTTGATTTCTTTCATTTTTGTTGGGCGATGTGTTCAGAGACATATAAAAGGGATTAAAGTTTAATCAATGACGTCCACTAGGAGCCCTTCCATCTGCGCTGATGGAGTCAGGCTGGACACACCTCCCTCGACCATCTGCGTAACTCAGGTACATAACTCAGACCATAAAGCTCTCGGACCTAAGGATCGGATTCTGGAACGCCGGAGCCTGGCTCATAACACTAATGAGGTGGCTCTATTTTTATAGCGTCATAACATTGACGGGCCAGAGGAGGAGCAGCTGTACTCATTCGGAAGGATATTTCCGACTACCACCTACACGCTATGCAGTTGGGGTCGATTCAGCTTGCGGCGGTCATGGTTTCAACATGCGCGGGGAGATCCTCATTGCTGCAGCCTTTTTGCCTCCATCGATTCTCTGGTCAAGCACTGATTTCGACATATGGCTGGCCCAACTGGGTATACAATTTATCGTTGGAGACTATAATGCGAAGCACAAGCTTTTGGAAAAATCACGCCCTAACCAATTTCTCTACAAAAATTCTGGCGACAGGAAGCCCGACCGACTCACTGCTGTGATGGGGGTGTGTTATTTTTTAGCAAACAAATTAAATTCGATATGTGAGTTAGCCGTGCCTGAAAAGTCGATGGATGAGTAAGTACAAAAAGTGAGCGTAGGCTATCTATATATCTATATTACGAGTGTCATTCGAGTAATTTATTCCTTAAGAGAGCTTGACTGAACATCCCGGCCCCGTTGAAAGGACTGCTTTCAAGCCACCGGGAGAATTTCCCACCTGTGTATTGGCCTGCAAAATGGTCCATTTGCAGTGCGGAGGTGCACCACTCGTACAAGCCCATCCTTCCCAAGCACAGTAGACTGCACTCGGCTTAGTTTCCAGCGTAGCAGTGGCAGGTTGTTCTCATGGATGATGACCAACGTACTGTCCAGTTCGTTGGTGTTGGCCAGAGTACGATTCAACAGCCCATTTGCACTCTTGACTGCCGCTTCCCAAAGGCCTCCGAAATTAGGTTCCCTGGGGGGAATAAAATGGAAATTAACGATAACATTATCGTTAACGATCCAATACTCCGAACGAATGAGAGCGTCTAAGGCTTTAGGTCCAGCGTGATAGCTCCGAAGATGCAAATGCCGAATATAGTTCCATACAAATTTGGACTGACTGGGCTGCAGCAACGGATGTTTTTGACCATCTGGTAGGTCTGAGTATTCGAATCGTCCACCAACTTTGATAAGTTCAAATCCGTTCACGACTTCTAAAAAAGGCGTAAGAAACTTTAAGCTAGAGAATTTTGATTTCATCAACCTTAAAAAAATGTTATCAACATAAAAGGGAGTTTTTACAGCAGCAGCTCCTAAGGGCCATTCATCCTTTTAATCCTCAGCCAAGCAATGCAAACTACGAGTTGCGACAAATGGGGCAGACGCAGTCCCATATGTCACGGTATTGAGTTGGTAGGTTTGAAGATCCGTATTTGGATATGCTCGCCAAAAAATGTACTGGAATTTTCTTTCTTTTCACCCACAAATACCTTCCTGTACATTTTTGTAACGTCAGCCGTGATGCCGAACATATGCATGCTGAACCTCAGCAATTGCATGTACAATTCATCCTGGATAGTAGGGCTGACTAAAGGCAGATTTTTAAGTGAGTTGTGAGATGTTGTACGTCAAGACGACAAAGGCGACGATTCAACAGGTTTTAGTGCAAACAATGCCTCAATACCTTCTAGAAATATGAGAGTGGGATTATCATACCGGCTTATGAGATTTTTATGAACTTCGAAAATTTTTCCCGTAACCTGCAATGGCTAAAAAGTGGGCAACGGTTGTCGCTGTTGTTGTTAAACGCCCCAATCTTTGAACAAGGAGCGTTTACCGAGTTAATATTTATTACAGGATGGGGGTATGATAATTAACAGCAAAGGAATAAAAAACGATGCAAAAGATAGCTGTGCAAAAGAAAAGGGGATAGGTGCGTTTGAGCATTAGGCAATATTTATTAGGGTTCTTAGCGTATGAGCACTGAGCATAAGAGAGACTCTATTGTGATGAGTTTATGACAATGATGGTGAGAGAGAGTAAAACCATAAGTGTAACAAGGTCTTTAACGCGGGGGTCATTCAAGTAATTCTTTCTTAATTCAAATTAAATGGTTACTATTTTAAAATATACGAATCGATTCTTTAAGACGGTAACAACGATAACTGCTCAAAACTTTTAATTACAAATATTTAAAAAAAAAAAACTGATAACTCTTGAAATTACGTACACTACTGGCCAAATTAATAAGTGCACGCTTATGAGATTTCTTTCACGCCTTATAAAACTTTTCTAATAAACATAATTGAAAATCAAATTTGCTTTTAGTTTTCTAACCTACTGTAGACTATACAAATATTTATCATAAGCATTTTTCATTTCAAATATATCTTTTATGCTTGATTAAACCTTAAAAACATAAACAAGGGTTGGGTAAAATAATAAGTACATCAATTCTACAAAGCGAAGGTGTGCTTTGGGTAATTTTCCTGTAGAAAGAACCATCTCAAGGGTTCTCCTCATCATAAGGTTGCATAATATCTGTCAATATGTATTTATACCCGAATTGTGTCAGATACCTATACATCGACCTCCGTTCTTATAAATTTTCTTTGTGTACCGGAAGTCGAATTCTTTGCCTTTGGGTCGTTGTATACATCTTCTGGAGTCATTATCAATAAGATTTATTTTTTTTTTCGTCTCTCAATAATATATTATTCCATTTTTAAGACCAATCTGACCCAGACCATGCCAAATGATTTTCAACGACTTTTTGCCTCATCTTTAAATTTCTACTCGGAATAAGGGAACTTTTTGGACTATACGTCCAGTTAGGTATGTATATTGTAGTCTCCGACGAACCATCAGACCTGATTTTTCTTTGCCAATTTGAGCGTATGTGGCCTGTTAAGCTTGCATTTTATTGGCCAGTAGCATCAAAAATGCGGGTTTGGAAATTTCACTTACATTCTCTGGTGGGTAACGGTACGGATATTAACTAATTCTACAATCATAATATAATATTATGTATAAATTACAATACTATAATGCTTAAACTTCCAAAACACGATCTGACTACCTTATTGTCCTGAAAACTAGTTCCAATAATCGAATCAGAATAGAAATCCCATTGTGCTGGCGAGTGATGGCACCACATCGTTAAAAGCATTGGGATATGACATTACATAAACCAAGATTTAGTAGAAATTTCTGCGTGTTAAACCTTAGGAGGAAATGAATTGAGTATTGAAATGGGTTTGGTTAGGTAGCCTCAAAAATGTAACGCCCTGACATTCAGCGAAAACGCTACTCTCGCTGCCCCCTTCTTCTGTTTGCCCATAAAAGCGCAAAAAGCTTAAATGAAACTTGTTTGCACAGAAAATAAGACTTTGGGACAGCACAAGAGGGACACACAAAAAAGAAAAACTCGAACAGTGGCAATGTCCAAAAACATACAATGGTGTTTACCAGATTTATAATGCCTATTATCCAAAATGGGCGATTTGACACATCTAGCTCGGAAAAATTGTATTATATGTTAAACTTGTAGTTTTAAAAATATAGGTTCTGAGATCGTTGAACTCATATTTTACAATTGACAAAACCGACCATGAAACCTGTGTGTTAGAGAGAGACAGAGCGAGAAAGAATGAAATTGTTTTCTTGATTCTGGCTATAATAATTATACGATCCAAATCAGATTCTGCACTCTAGAAGATATGTCATCCTCTACGATTCTGCGTTTTCTCGTATCTTTGAAATTGTGGATGCCTCAGATTTTCGCTCTTTGTGGGGGAGGAAGTGGTCGGGGCGAAGTTATGAAATATTCTTGTAACAGTGACATATCACAGATGTCTGGATATGAAATGTCGTTGTTCTAGCTCTTATAGTCTTTGAGCACTAGGCGCTGATAGGGACGGTTTGACGGACAGACAGGGCTCAATCGAATCGGCTATTGATGCTGATCAAGAATATATATACTTTTTGGATTCGGAAACGCTTCCTTCTGGACGTTACACACTTGCTTTTTCTCCACAAAGCTAATATACCCCTATACTAATTTTGAGTATCGGGTATACAAATGTTTTTTATCACAAGGTGCTTGGCTAAAGAAAAAACGAGAGCCTAAAAATGTAAAAAAAAAACACATTAAAGAATCGTTAAATTACAAATATTAATATGATCAAATCAATATATAAATATTGTTCTTAAAATTGTTCGCTATATATTAACCACATTTAATGACTGGTTTTGATGACTGAAGAGAATGAGTGGGGTATTAGTAGTGTTATCAATGTGGAAATCCTCTCCGCAGTTAAATCAAAGTTTTTTGTTTCTACAAAACTTCTGGAGGTGCCCAAACTGGAAACAATTGTGGCCTTTCATTGGAAGTGGTAAATCATTATTGACTTGGACTCTTTGATATCCAATCATTGTGTACTCCGGAAAGTTTAGTAAGTTGATCGTGATTATGCAGAAACCAGTCTCTTTAAGAGATCCGTTTTCTCTTTTCAGAATTACTAGATTTAAGGATTACAGCACATTTAAAAATGTAATTATTATTATAGGCACCATGGCTTGGTGATCTGCATCAATAGCACTGTTGATTGAGCCATGTTTTTTCTGTCCATCAGTCCGTCCGCCCATTCTGTCCGTCTGTCACACACTCTTCGTGGTAATTTTGTGCGCCTTCTGGGACGGGAACCATACTGACTGTGTATCGGGTATTTAAAGTAGAGTCGCGGCCGTAGCTGCCTTCCCCGTCGTTCAAAATACTTTTATATTATATTTAATTATATATACCATCGCTTAAAATATAAAATTTACATATTTTTATTAATTGAAACTACGTTATAACAGCACCTGCTGTTACGCATCATAAAAGATAAGGAAAGCTAGTTACTTATAGTCATAGTTACTCATAATGGTACCTGAGAGGGGACTGAAAAGACTAACTGGCGCTTGAGGGGAAACTGTGTGTGCAATCTAAAGTGGCACTTAGAAGTGAGGCTCAACGGCGAATAGAACAAACTGGCCGAAAATAAAGAAACCGAAGTGCCTGAAAAGAAAAATAAGCTTTCGGGAGTATTCAGTCGCTAAATTCTTGGTGTTAATGTCCAATTCATCGATCACGGTGCAATATGTGTACAAAATTTGGTTCTGATAAAGCGGAAAACACTAGCTCACATCCCAAAGCCACTGCACTGAAATAAAGTCTATATTGACTGATTTCAGCATATCAAAGCAACAAATATAAGCAATAAAACATGGTCAAGGCAGTGGGGCAGTGGGCTGCTCAAGAATTTGAAAACTCATTAAATTATTTTTGCTTACAAAATAACGCTAGAAAAAAAATGTATCACCAAACATTTTTAAAGCCCCAAATCGATTAGAAAATGTCGGTTTGGATCACAAATGTGGTGCTGCACAGTGTTATCATTGCAATTAGGATAATTTGTGAAATTTTTAATAGTTTTAGAATAAAGAAATTAATACAAGTACTGATTTTGCTACTTATAATTAGAGATAGACAGTCTTGATGAGGGTCGATCAGAGTGAGGACATTTATTGAAATTCATTTCGTTATTCAATGCTAATTCTCAACATGGCGTTTACGTAAAAAAATGTACGTAGAAATTTCTTTAATCATAAGATTACATATGTATACATATACTGACTGAATACCGAATATCAGTAGTGTCACGTGTGCCGCGACTGAAAATGTACCGACATGTTTTATTCTGCAATTTTATTCGTTTTATATTAATTTTTACATAGCTTGCTTTGCTGGCCCGCACGAGAAGCGCTTACTGCATGCACTACTGGACAACTACAACAGCTTGGAACGGCCCGTGGTAAATGAATCAGATCCATTGCAGTTGAGTTTCGGACTAACGCTTATGCAGATTATCGATGTGGTAAGTTTAAAGAAAAAAATTATAGATTCAGAACGGTTTCCATGTAGTTTTATAGCTGAGCCGAAACATGATTCTTAATATCAAATTTGAAAAAAACTTGTAATTTTTTTGTTGGAATCGATTACCAACACACTATATAGGCTTTCGATAATTTGTTATCGATATTATTGATCGATTTTCGATCGCTGTAAGCATTGCAAATTAACATAAGTTTTCGAATCTGCAATTTTCCTACTCTTTTTCAGACTTAACAGATTTGGCTTTACAGCGACAAAAAACTGATTAATGTTTGAAATTGTTTTGGGTTGCATAAACTTGAAGATATATATTGATAAACGAGGGGGAACGTTGTGCGCCGCGAAGACCGCAACTCTACACTTATACCCGATACTTAGTCAGTATGGCTCTCCTCCGGCAGACCCCGCTAATATTAAGCGACACGACAAAGAGTGCGTGCGAGAGAGACAGAAAATCAGTCTGAACGTGTCGTCGGGCGCTGCGTAGCCACTGCAAATAGATTTGTTCCTTTTGGTTATAAAAATGAGTCGATCTGATCCAGATTCAGCAATCTGATAGATATGGTGAAAGTGATGTGGGTAACGTCCAGAAGGAAGCGTTTCCGGCCCTATAAAGTATACATATATTTATATATATATATATACATATATACATATACATATACATATACATATACATATACATATACATATACATATACATATACATATACATATACATATACATATACATATACATATACATATACATATACATATACATATACATATACATATACATATACATATACATATACATATACATACATACATACAAGAGATCAGGAAGGCCAAATAGTAAGCTATCGAGTCGCGACGAGAAGCATCCTCAAGGAACACTTCGAAAAGTGTTCAGAAGTCATTGTGCACCCAAAAACAATTGCCATTTTTTTGCACAAGGATGGTTTCAAGAGCTGATGGCCGTTCCAAAGTTCGGAGAAGGGTAAACACCGCTCGTGACCCTATTAACTTGATACCAACTGTCAAGCATGGAGGCGGTAGTGTAATGGTTTGGGGCGCTATGGCGGCGTCTGGAGTCGGTAACTTGGTGTTTGTGGAAGGGAATATGGATCGCTTCCAGTATAAGAATATATTGGAAGATAATTGTAAACCATCGGTGGATACATTGAGCCTGGTGAGCAGTTAGATCTTCCAGCAGGGCAATGATCCAAATCACACCGCACATGTTTTTAGGGATTGGTTGCTGTATTATGCCCCAAGACAGCTTCATTCACCAATCCAATCTCCCAGATCTTAACCCAATCGAACATCTTTGGGACATTTTAGAAAGATTGGTACGGAAGTATGACATCAGCAGACAGGAAAGTCTCAAAACCGCCCATATTCGAGCTTGGGCCGAAGTTCCGCCCGCAACAACCGAAAATTTGGTGGCATCGATGCCCCGACGACTGCAGGCTGTAATAGATGCTAATGGTGGACTAACCAAATACTAAAAATAAAATAAGTATTAATATTAAGATGTCTTTGAAGCTATAATACAAAAGCATTATATTATAATTATAATTATAATTCATTCCCATGAATTTGTTATGTTTTTGTTCCAACTTTTCCTATTTTCATTGGGAAAACCCGAAATATCGCAAAATTGGTGCTGTATGTTGACTTTTTTCCTTGACTGTATATTCTTGATCAGCATCAATAGACGAGTCGCAGTGTCTGTCTGTCCGTCTGTCCATCTGTCCGTCGCTATGAGCGCCTAGTGCACAGAGACTATAAAAGCTAGATCAACGAAATTTTGTATCCAGACTTCTGTGGTATGTCACTGTTACAAGTGTTTTTCAAAATTTTGCCCCTCCTCTTCTCTCTTCTCTTTCCTCCCCTTGAAAATATAAAAATCTGTGCCATCCACAGATTTCAGAGTTTATTAAAGTTAGAGCAACCAAACTCGAACCTGCACAAGTGTATTTCAAAACTTCGCCCAACCCCCTTCCGCCCACACAAAGGACGAAAATCTGTGGCAAAAACAATATTGAAGATACGAGAAAATTAAAAACGCGCAATCATAAAGAATAACCATATCTATCAGATTGCTGAATCTTGATCAGATCAGATAATTTGTATAGCCAAAAGGAACAAATCAATTTGCAGTGGCTACGCAGCGCCCGACGTCACGTTCAGACTGATTTTCTGTCTCTCTCGGACGCACTCTTTGTCGTGTCGTTTAATATTAGCGGCGTCTGCCGGAGGAGAGCCATACTGACTAAGTATCGGGTATAAATGTAGAGTTGCGGTATTCGCAGCAGCTCACAACGTTCCACCTCGTTTTTCCTTAGTCTTTTTTACTTCCTTGGCTGGCGAGCTGTTGTCAAAAAGATTCTCCCCCTCGCGGATTGGTACATGCAAGTTCTAAAATTAACTCCATACATCTAATTCTTGTGTGCAAAACATAGTCAAAAAGATAGGTAAAGGTAGAAATACTAGCCTGCATATGCCTTCATAACCAACAACGTAATTGAGGTCGCGCGAAATGGAAAATTATTGTTATATTGAGTGTGCCTGAACATATGGATTCATTAGTAACTAAATTTTAATCAGTTTTTCTACTTCGACTGTTCCTTAAACTATTTGCATGTTACAAATTGAAACGAGATTATAGAGAAGATTCATAGAGAAATGGCTTGCGTATAAATTGGAGTAATTGTAAGGTATTGAAGGTAGTGAGGTGTAAGGTATTCACGTTATAAGGAGGGACTTTGTCAGACTTAATGCTCCTAGAGGTGAAGTTTGAATTTCGGGAAAAACATTTAACAGCAATCGATAAGTTGAAAGGAGCGTTGATTAGTGGACTAGTTCTTAATAATTGTGATATTTTGCTTGAAACAAAGATTCATATTGATACTTAAAAATTCGGATTCGAAGCTGTCATGCTTCAGCGAGATTCCGGCGAGAATTTGTGGTACCCAGTATTCTAAATCAGTCGTAAAACCAAGCCTTGCGGGGTGAAGTATCATTCTTATGAACTAGAACTTCTTGCGGTCATTGCAGCTTTGGTGACGTATGTACATACGTCTTAGGTAAGAAGTTGAAGATAGTTACGGACTGTAACGGACTTCACCATGAGACGGGCAATGTGATCTCGATTTCAAGATGAGACGAGGTGAGATGAAGCTGTTAGATAAATATAATAGATAAAGATAATCACCAGACGTTCAGGTGTGATAGTTGTTAGGGCAAGGGCTCGTCGGATGGGGTGGATCCCCAACCAACCAACACCACAGCTGTTTTATCTCGCTCCCTTCCGCCAGATCGCGTACACTGAACAAGCTAAAGTGTGTAAGAGAGAAGCAGTAAGCGCATGGAAGGCGTTTCGTAGCCACTGCAATTCAATTTGCTCAATCTGGCTATAACAATGATACAATCTGATCAAATATCGGCAATCTACTAGATATGGTCATTATGTATTATTCCGAGTTTGCGGTTTTCTAGTATGAAACAAAAAAAATAAAAATAATAAAAAACAAGTACACTTTTTAAACGTTTCGTATCTGAGGCCATAGAAGGGCGTAGCCATGGGGAAGGCGTCCTATGCTAAGAATGGGATTTTTATTGATATAACAGACAACATTTAATACTCCTTACTGCTAGAAGTATACAATATTCTTGATTAGTCCGTCTTTAGCCAACACAATAAAACTGGATGGTTTTCCCACGCGAGAACATGCCACACATACATACATATGTATGTAGCTATCTGTGAGAAAAGCCTGGTGTTTCCAAATCTAAGCCACGTACAGACTATGTGTGTCCTTGTGATTTATTGATCGTCATAGCGAATGCCAATCTAATTGGGACATTATTGCGTTTGAATTCAATTGACACATCTGTATTAATCATAGGGATTCGTGGCAGCAACACATTTTTGCCTTAAAACGTTCCATTCAAAATGATAGCTTCAATAACGTTTCTCATTAGTTTTTTAATGACTTTCTTTTTAATGTACTTTTAATGTCCGTCTGTTATTTAAAGCATCCAGTATATTCATGCTATGCCTTAAAACTAATCAATCTGAATCAAACTTTGTAAAAACATAAGGGAGTATAAAAAAATTATGCAAACCAAATCTTGACCCGATCAGACCACTCCTTCGGGTAAATCCCAAAAAAAAAGGACATAGGTGTTTGGAAGGTACCCGAAGGATTGGTCTGATCGTGATGAAAAATATATGTTCGCCAATGCGCAGACCTCACCGATAAGCACACAAAAGCTCGGTAGAGATATGCTCTTCGCGTACCGTGTATAAAAATGAATTAATAATAAATAATTACTGCAAAAAATGCAACAAATAATTGCACATTCTTGGTAGCTCGCTGGCCTCTTAGAACGCCATCACACATTTGAAGGCAAAAGAAAACTGAGAAAGAGATTAAATTATATACGAATAAAAACAAAAAGTATTCACAAATATATTTCCGCCGCGAAAAACATAGGGCCAACCTAGAAATAAATGGTGACCTGTATGAACAGAGTATAGACATCCTTAAAATATCGCTTTAAACTTTGCCTCAACTTCGCCGGTATGATCCATCCGGAAGGGTTAATAACTATGAGCAAAGATACTACAATATTGTATAGTCTTTGCTATGAGACACTGCGATGAGAAATGTCTGGCAACACATGTCTAAAATTTATTTTACAGCACTAAATAGTGACGACGGCAGTCTACTGAACTCAAAAGCTGAAAGCAGTAGTGGAAAGCGGAAAAGTGCAAACACTGACAAACAGCTTTAATTGGAAGGAACGGAAATAATGTAAGAGGGACACGGTCGACCAGACAAAGAAGAGCTAGTTAAAGACCCAGGCTCGGCTGAAGTGCGCAAATTAAATATACAGGCCCACTTCCTTTTTCGTTGCCGATATGCAAACAGTTTTTGATTACAAAGCGAGAGTGGCAGGTGAGCGAGCAACTTGCGATTTTAATGAATCGTAGTCAAGTAGGCCTGACGGGACCAGAGGAGGGGAAAAAAGCAAATGAAACCACAGAGGACAATTTTTTGGAGAACTAGCGCTGAAACGAGCGCGTTGAGTTGGCTGGTTTTTAAGTTATTGGGCTGCGACAACTAAGTAGTCGGTACCGGGCATTCCTGAGCATGGTGCGCCTTTTATTATTCTAAGAATTTTCTAAAATTACGTATATTCATTCTTAGCAAAGGCAGTGAGAAACTCACCATTGCAGATGTAAATCAGGCAATCAGTGGTTTCCGAGCAAGCCGGTCAATCGGCGGCCCCACAGATTGCCAAAGCAACCGAGTTCCAATTGTTTTTCTAGGTGCCACAGCAAGCTGTCTCGGTGGGCTTCAAAAATTCTATTACTATAACTAGAGAGATTTGGTTTTTTTATACCCGATACTCAAAATGAGTATTGGGGTATATTAGATTTGTGGTAAAAGTGGATGTGTGTAACGTCCAGAAGGAATCGTTTCCGACCCTATAAAGTATATATATTCTTGATCAGCATCAATAGCCGAGTCGATTGAGCCCTGTCCGTCTGTCCGTCCGTCCGTCTGTCCGTCTGTCCGTCCCCTTCAGCGCCTAATGCTCAAAGACTATAAGAGCTATAGCAACGATATTTTGGATCCAGACTTCTGTGATATGTCACTGCTCCGAAAATATTTCAAAACTTTGCCCCGCCCACTTTCGCCCCCACAAAAGGGCAAAAATCTGTGGCATCCACAATTTCGACGATACGAGAAAACCAAAAACGCAGAATCGTAGAGGACGACTATATCTTCCAGAGTGCAAAATCTGAACCAGATCGTATAATTATTACAGCCAGAATCACGAAAACAATTTCACTCTTTCTCGCTCTGTCTCACTCTAACACACAGGTTTCATGGTCGGTTTTGCCAATTGCAAAATATGAGCTCAAGGATCTCAGAACCTATAAAAGCCAGAGCAACCAAATTTGGTATCCACACTCCTGTGATATCGGACCTTGACCGTTTCATGTCCAAATTTCGCCACACCCCCTTCCGCCCCCGCAAAGGACGAAAATCTGAGGCAACCACAAATCTCAGAGACTATTAAGGCTAGAGTAATCAAATTTGGTACGCACACTCCTTTAAGATGTCACTGTAAAACGTATATCTCAGAATTTCGCCCCACCCCCATCCGCCCCCACAAAGGACGAAAATCTGTTGCATGCACAATATTGCAGCTTTGAGAAAACTAAAAACGCAGAATCATAGATAATGACCATATCTATTAGACTGCTGAATCTGGATCAGATCAGATCATTTTTATAGCCAAAAGGAACAAATCAATTTGCAGTGGCTACGCAGCGCCCGACATCACGCTCAGACTGATTTTCTGTCTCTCTCGCACGCACTCTTTGTCGTGTCGTTCAATATTAGCGCCGTCTGCCGGAGGAGAGCCATACGGACTTAGTATCGGGTATAACTGTAGAGTTGCGGTGTCCGCAGCAACTCACAACGTTCTCCCTCGTTTAATTCAATGTTCATGTATATTACGATTGACCTATTTACACGCTCATGATTGTAGTACACCGCCTAAGTAACTATTCTTACGCGCATAGCTGTGTTGTTGTTTGCTCGTGTCCAGAACTTAGCTGTAATGTTCTCACACGCATGGCCAGACCCGCAGCTGCACACGCACACAGCGATGCGTTCCGTTGTTTTGCATTGAGACCGTCGCGTCGAGTCGTAACGCGTGATCTTCCAATTCCCTTTTGCTCGACTTCTTTTCGCGGAGTTGAGTCAGTAGAAACTTCTAGACGAATCCGCCCGCACGCTTACTTTGTACCGCAGTAGAAACTTCTAGACGAAGCCGCCCGCACGCATACTTTGTACCGCCGCAGATTCGAACCCCCCGCTGTTCTTGTAATATATGTAATTGTACTATAACCAACAATATTAAATAATCAATAAAACTAAATAAGCTCAAGATATAAACGATTATACAGTCCACTAATTCATAACCATAGCAAAATTTGGTCCTTCGATAATATTTATATATTCAGTCCTTCAATATTTACATATTGAGTGATACCGTTAACCGCTGTTTGCCATGAAGGCCCTAGTGCATCGTCTAATTCAGCAACGTGGTGCCTGCAAATCCCAATTAACTCGCGTGGCTGCGGAGGCTCAAGAGTTTGTACAGTCATGTACAGTGGGTAACTTTAATATTCGGCATTTTTTTTTTTCATCTTCAAACGCGAATAAAATGCATTAAACTACAGCAAAATTTTAATGAGGGAATAAAGCTTGAAGTTTTACCTTTTCAGAGAGGTATATATAATAATGATTTTATTTTAAATGAAGATAGAAAATATAATTAAACAAAAAAAGCCTCAAAATATGCGTTACATTAATATTCGGCATTACCTTATACAACTAAAAAATAACTACTTAATCTAGAAAAATAACTTAATTTAATATTTTGTGTGATAGCCATTATTATTTATGGTATCGGCTAGGCGATTTGGCATATTTTTATACCCGATACTCAAAATGAGTATTGGGGTATATTAGATTTGTGGTAAAAGTGGATGTGTGTAACGTCCAGAAGGAATCGTTTCCGACCCTATAAAGTATATATATTCTTGATCAGCATCAATAGCCGAGTCGATTGAGCCCTGTCTGTCTGTCCGTCTGTCCGTCCCCTTCAGCGCCTAATGCTCAAAGACTATAAGAGCTAGAGCAACAATGTTTTGGATCCAGACTTCTGTGATATGTCACTGCTCCAAAAATATTTCAAAACTTTGCCCCGCCCACTTCCGCCCCCACAAACCAAAAACGCAGAATCGTAGAGAATGACGATATCTTTTAGACTGAGGAATCTGAATTGGATCGTATTATTATTATAGCCAGCATCAAGAAAACAATTTCATTTTTTCTCGCCCTGTCTCTCTTTAACACACACGTAGCATAGGCGGCTTTGCCTAGAGTAAAACATTAGCGCCTAGATCTCAGAGACTATAAAAGCTAGAGCAACCAAATTTGGTATCCACACTCCTAATATATCGGACCGAGACGAGTTTGTTTCAAAATTTCGCCACACCCCCTTCCGCCCCCGCAAAGGATGCAAATCTGGGGATATTCACAAATCTCAGAGACTATTAAAGCTAGAGTAACCAAATTTAGTATCCGCACTCCTGTTAGATTTCACTATAAAACGTATACACACAAATCTCAGAGACTATTAAGGAGGGGTAACCAAATTTGGTATCCGCACTTCTGTTAGATCTCACTATAAAACGTATATCTAAAAATTTTGCCCCATACCCTTCCGCCCACACAAAGGACGAAAATCTGTGGCAAAAACAATATTGAAGATACGAGAAAATTAAAAACGCGCAATCATAAAGAATAACCATATCTATCAGATTGCTGAATCTTGATCAGATCAGATAATTTTTATAGCCAACAGGAACAAATCAATTTGCAGAGGCTACGCAGCGCCCGACGTCACGCACAGACTGATTTTCTGTCTCTCTCGCACGCACTCTTTGTCGTGTCGTTAAATATTAGTGGCGTCTGCCGGAGGAGAGCTATACTGACTTAGTATCGGGTATAACCGTAGAGTTGCGGTGTCCGCAGCAACTCACAACGTTCCACCTCGTTTTTTTTGTCGTTTATTATTATTAATAACAATTAACACAAATAACAATATACGAAAAAATTATCTACTGTAATTATTAAAACTACTTTTATAATGGGTCGGCAAAATGACTAGGATTACAAGTAATCAGCGGCCCAGGGTCCATACGCCGGTGTCTGGTGCTTGCAAGTCGCCTCGCCAGCACGTTTGGGTGATTGCTGATTCTTAAGGCATACCTTGCAGCGATTTCTCGGAGATCCTGCGCAGCAGCTTGCTCTGGAAAGTGCAGATTGTCGCAAGGTTGGTCTTTGCGGCGATACCGTAAACCTGGACACCGTATTTCCAGATTGGGGCTAATTTAGCATTGTAGGCTATTGATGCTAATCAAGAATATATATACTTTATGGGGTCGGAAACGATTCCTTCTGGACGTTAAACACATCCATTTTCACCACAAATCTAATATACCCAAATATACTCATAATATACTCAAAATGAGTATTGGGTATAACAAAATTAAGATCAAGAAATCGTCGAAAGCAGGGTGCACATGCCAGACTGCCCCACGATTGAGATCAGAGTGCCGAAAACCTAATCAGTGATTCTCTAAAGTGATTCTCAAGCCGCAAAAGGTAGTCCTTGGCAGAGGACATACAGTTGCCTTTAATATTTTATGTCGTGGCCTGGATAGGTGCACTCATAGCCATGTCGGAAGTCTAAAAGGAGGAACGATTGACACACACACACTGATTTCAACCGTAGCTACTATTACTATTTTTTAAATTTAAATTTTGGACATTATAATCTAGCTAGGTGGACACATCAATGCATGCAGGCCTGTTGCAGCATTAACTTTTCTTATTTCTATTACATATGTATATATACAAAAGTTACACCCATACATCTTTATTCTTAAATCTACATGTATTATTAATCAACAACAACTACCACACCAGAACATCGGGACACATTACATTACCGCCCGTAGGAGTAGGATTTTGGCAGTTTTTACACCTGATTTCTATTGATTTCAGGATCCAAAAATCAAGTGAGAACTCACTACCATTAATTCGCGACTTCTCAACTGTGTGTATTTTTTCCTTTAGATTGTGAATTATGTTCACGACTCCCCTCTAGGGATCTGTATTGGTTTGAGATCCAGAGCTCTGGCCAAAGTGTGTTCACCGCTCTAAGTTCGGACACATACGATCGACATACCCTGTTCAACAATGTCGTATGCAGACCATGTGACGTGGAAGCTTGATCCTGATCTGACGGAGGAGAAGTTATCTCTTGGGTTGGCGGCAACGCCGGCAGTCACTGTGTATCTAGGCAATAATGTATGATGTGAGCATTTATTGGCTTTGCATTGCAAACCTTTGCATAACCGAGAGGCGCAAAAATGGAGGCCAGTTTGACACTACATGGTCTTCTGAATTGCTGAGTTCTACTGTTGGTGGATGTGGAAGAACAAGAAAATGAACTGCAATTATGTTGCTTGCTTGGCATGACATTGTCCTGGTTTGGTCGATTAATCAGCAGACAGATCCTGGTATCGGCGATGCAAGACTTTCTCAAAGTCGGACCAAAGGGTAAAATCTCATAAGTAATCTGTTCATCCCACTTTTTTTTCGACACTGGGTGAACTCGTCGTATACTCGTTTTAGGCCCGCCATGGCCACTCCATAATTGGCCTCAGTGACTTGGAACGCCTTTATTGTTCGTAACTTTTTATCAGAGAGGCACGAAATCAAATGATTAAATTTATCGAAAAGGCTAATGAAATTTCTAAACTCCAAATTAACTCCCACTAAATTTGGGTAATGCCACCAACTTCGGAAGTCTAGCACGAGTTGGGGCTGAGAAAGACAGTGCAAGCTTCGTATCGATTGCTGCATCAAAGGCGCCAATAATCCTAATTATCTTTTCCTTAATTATGTGGTAGGATAACCCCTATCACTCTGTACGGCAGCCCCATTACAACCTATACCAGCCAATACGGCATCACTAGCTTACATTAAGAATCCATAAATGTATGGCCACTCCAGGAAAATACCGAAGAGACGGCCACATGAAAAGTATGTAGATGGACGCTCGATCATTCTAAATGGCGGATGAGTTGAATAAATACGTGCTCTGAAAAGTAAATCATCTTAATCTATTTCACTCTCACAGTTACAATCGCCAGCTCTTCCAACTCGGCTGCAAATGCATCAGCACCTTTTATCTCCTCGATTTTCTCTTGCAAGCATTCAAACAATCTAATCTATAGTGGCTCACAGCTTAAATGAACCAGAGCACTTTTCAAACTTCAAACCTCTGTAAAAATCAATTGAGCAGTGCTATAAACAAAATTTGAGTACAATTCTGTTAAGAATGTTAAGAATCTTACCAACCAAAAAGTTCAATATTCTTCTCGGTTACCCGCAAAAAGGAAAAAACAAAATGCGCACTAGAAAACACCCGCACATCTTATTTGAACTACAGCTTATTTCCCACTCCATTATCTCTCGATCATCGCAACGAATAACTGTATTTCGTTTTCCTATGTCTTCTTTCGGATGTAAAATAATTTGTTTGACAAAATTCAGGGTGATCTCAGTTTTCTATATCAAAAGAATAGTCATGAATTGGTGATTCACCATTATAAAGACGGCCATCCTCGACGCAAAACTGCGGATGTGGTAAATCTTCTCGAGTCAACGGTTAAGCATATTATACCGCGGTTCATTCATGAAAATCGGATAGCTGATAAAGGCTGAAAGGCCCCAAACAAAATTTTTACGGAGCAGGAGGAACACGATTTTAATGGCCGAGTAGCCAGAAATAAGCCGTTTATAAGCAAAATAAAATCAAAACAGTCGGCTTAATTTCGCTAATGAACATGTTACTAAAGACCAAATATTTCGGAACTCGGTCGTTTTCGAGGATGAGTCCAAGCTCAACCGACATACATACAGTATGTCAAGAAACTCTTTACACACTGAAATTAAATTACATTTTTTGACTTTGGATAAGAAATTAATGGCCTTTGGTTCAAATTTATCAAATTTTTTTTATTCCTCACCATTCAGGGATTAATTATGAAGTAGTTAGTGAAAAAAGAATAACAAAACTATAAATAGGTAACTTACAAAACAACAAAAACAATGATTACTCATTTTTGACACTGTCAAGAAACTCTTTACACATTTCGTTTTCGAGCTCTGTTTTGATCTCGTTCTTAGAAAAAACGGGACTTTACCGTAATCTATGCTTCTGGCGTTGCTCAGTGCTGCTCTATTTTTGCATTGACTTTGATTTGGTTGCGAAATTTTGACCAGTGCACATCTACAGACTAACTTTCTGAAATTTTTAAAATGCCTGGCAAAAGACTAAGCTTTGACGTTGTCCAGTTGATTTACTATAATCACCAGTTGGGCAAATCTGTTGGAGACATGGTAGACATGTTTTCAGTATCAAGGAAAACAATTTACAATGTCCTAAGTCGCGCGAAGAACGAAGGGAGCCTGGAAACAAAATCTGGAGGTGGCCGTAAAAGGAAGATAGACAGACGGGCAGACCGCGTAATCATGAGGAAAGTTAATCCAAATTGGCAAATATCGGTCAGGACTCTGGCCAAGGAACTTGACGAAGAACTTGACTTGGTTGTTTCACACGAAACAGTACGCCAGGTTATTCTATGCCATAGATACTCTTCCAGAGTGGCACGAAAAAAACCGCTGCTTTCGTCGGTCAATGTGGAAAATCGCTTCACTTTCGCTGTTAACATGATCAGTAAGCCGGCAGAGTATTGGGATGACGTCATATATTGCGACGAAACAAAAATGATGCTTTATTACAATGATGGTCCACCCAGAGTATGGCGCAAGCCGTTAATAGCTTTAGATAACCGAAACATCTTTCCGACTGTAAAGTTTGGAAAACTTGCGGTTATGATTTGGGGGTGCATCTCTATCCGAGGAGTGGGAAATATTGCATTTATTGAGAACACAATGGATGTCAAACAGTACCTCAAAATTTTAAAAACAAATTTAAAAAGCAGTGCGGAGAAATTTGGGCTCATTACGGACAATATGGCCAAATTCAAGTTTTATCAAGACTTTGATCCGAAACATAGAGTCCAATGTGAGAGCTTGGGTGCTTTACAACTGTGGAAAAGTTATTGATACACCACCCCAGAGCCCCGATCTAAGCCCCATTGAAAATTTGTGGGCCTATTTGAAGAAGAAAGTGGGAAAAAGACAGCCCAAAAACCGAAATCAGCTCAAAGAATTCATACTGGAAGAGTGGCAAAAGATCCCTTTGAGTATGACCTACAAAAACTGATAAATTCGATGAAAAAACGGCTCCAGCATGTAGTCAATGCTAAGGGAGGACATACCAAATATTAAAATAAGTTAAATATATTAAATAATTACGAAGAATTTTGAATTTAAAAAATGAAAATATTTTGTGTAGAGTTTCTTGACAGTGTCAAAAATGAGTAATCATTGTTTTTGTTGTTTTGTAAGTTACCTATTTATAGTTTTGTTATTCTTTTTTCACTAACTACTTCATAATTAATCCCTGAATGGTGAGGAATAAAAAAAATTTGATATATTTGAACCAAAGGCCATTATTTTCTTATCCAAAGTCAAAAAATGTAATTTAATTTCAGTGTGTAAAGAGTTTCTTGACATACTGTATGTCTGGAGAAAACCAAATACAGAGCTTGAGATGAAAAACTTAAAAGCCTCAGAATACATATATTTGATTTTCATTGGTAAGTTTGATGGTTTAGATATTCTGAAACTTTTAAATTTGTAAAGTGCTTTGGTTCATTAAAGCTCTGATCCACTGTACATACATTGTATCTCCGGCAATAGTAACGGAATCGACTCTTGGTTTAATCGATCCTCTCAGCGGCGATTGCCTTTTACCAAAGACTATACAATACCAAGATGTTGCATGAGCGACCAAAAAGCTGTTCTTTGGCGGGTCCAAACATTAGGACCCAAAAGGCACGAGGGAGCGCGCGGGGTTTCAATTCCCTTCTCGCCTGTACTTCGTCTCTACCGCGACCCCGCTGCCCATCGGTTTCGTCTGTTCGGCAATTCTGGACTCTCGAGCCTCAGAACCGTCGAAGCGGTGGTCGCGGATCGCCGATGTCTTTGGAGCGGCACAGTGGGACCTTTGGCCGTCTCAGCTTGCTAAATTAGTTAGTGAATATGAGTTCAATAAATATTTGCACACTGAAAAAATGTTAAACTTTGAGTGCTTCTATCTCCTAAACTAAAACTATCTTGAAAATTCGATTGGAAAATTCTCTATAAGATGCGTACATTAAATTTATCTAAAGCACTCATACAATTTTTTTACTATTTCGGCTGAGTCCCCACTGTGCCGCGCCAAAGACATTAGCGACCACGCTGCCCTACCGTTTCGACACGCAGACACTGACATTCTTTCAGTGCGCTTGTGTGTGAAGCTAAAAGCCGTATATGCTGCGGGCGAAACCGCGGTTTATGGCCGTACCGACCTAGGACATACACACATATACACAATTACAAGCATATTTCTGGCTTCCCAGTGGACCAAAAAGCGATAGTAAAACGGAACTATCATAAAATGTCCGGAAACGGACTTAGAAATGATAAAAATCCGGGAGCTCGCAGACGGACTCAGAAAAGAGCATTTACCGGACGAAAACCGTGCGACGACCAAAGTCTCGCAAAACTATCACAAACGGACTTAAAAACGGGCACAATACGCAAGAAACGCCGGATCACGTAATAGAACATGATTGTGATTAAAAACCGCAGCAGAAGGACGTAAACGGGGAGTTAAATCATAAAAATAGTGAAAAAAAGGAAAAATCGGAAAGTAAATTATTATTTATTTAATAGTATAGTATAGTGCACAAAATTTGAGTTTGGGAGCAGTATAAGACCCCAAAAAGACAACAATCTACACATTCTGTGTATATATTTTTTTCTAGCCATCTTCTTGTGCATCAGGCCACCTGCGTCAACGAATATAACAATTTTCGCTGGAACTGACTTTGCGCACCATTTTTTTTATACACATTTTTATCATTTCTAAGTCCGTTTCCGGACATTTTATGATAGTTCCGTTTTACTATCGCTTTTTGGTCCACTGGGTTCTTTCAGTGCGCTTGTGTGCGAAGCCGAGTAGCATTTCGGAGGCGAAGGTAGCATAAAAGAGAATTGAAGTACTAGCTGCGCGCGCCTGTACCATGAAGCGTCAAACGAAAATTGAAAAAGCATTTTTTCCTTTTATGATATCTTTTGCGAGACTTTTGCTAGTCGCTTATGATATTTTTTGCGAGACTTTTGCGAGCCGCTTATGATATCTTTTGCGAGCCTTTTGCAATATCGTTTGCGAGCCTTTTGCAATATCGTTTGCGAGCCCTTTATGATATCTTTTGCGAGCCGAAAGTAATATGAAAAGGGACGCACATTTTTTTTTTTGGTTTTTATAATTTTTAATTTTATTTTAATTAATTTTAATTTTTAATTTTGGTAGTACATAAATAGATTAAAAAATTATATTAGTGAATTAAATTTAATTTGTTTTTTCTCCTTCGACACTCTGTCCTGGGCGTACTGGAAAAATTTTTGCGTGATTCGGTCGAAATCGGCGTCTTCTAACGAAAATCTTTCCTTAAATCCCGCTGTAAACAAATAATCATGTTTATTATAATACGATATACATATTAAAACTATCGAATTGAGATCCGAAAACGATAAGAAAATGAATCACTAGTCGCTCAGTTTGTGGCAGTGAAAGTTTCATTTTCGGTAGCTTAAAAACGGATCTTTTGCGAGCCTTTTATGATATCTTTTGCGAGACTTTTGCTAGCCGCTTATGATATTTTTTGCGAGACTTTTGCGAGCCGCTTATGATATCTTTTGCGAGCCTTTTGCAATATCGTTTGCGAGCCTTTTGCAATATCGTTTGCGAGCCCTTTATGATATCTTTTGCGAGCCGAAAGTAATATGAAAAGGGACGCACAATTTTTTTTTGGTTTTTATAATTTTTAATTTTATTTTAATTATACCCGATACTCAAAATGAGTATTGGGGTATATTAGATTTGTGGTAAAAGTGGATGTGTGTAACGTCCAGAAGGAATCGTTTCCGACCCCATAAAGTATATATATTCTTGATCAGCATCAATAGCCGAGTCGATTGAGCCATGTCTGTCTGTCCGTCTGTCCGTCCGTCCGTCCGTCCGTCTGTCCGTCTGTCCGTCCCCTTCAGCGCCTAATGCTCAGAGCCTATAAGAGCTAGAGCAACGATGTTTTGGATCCAGACTTCTGTGATATGTCACTGCTCCAAAAATATTTCAAAACTTTGCCCCGCCCACTTCCGCTCCCACAAAGGGCGAAAATCTGTGGCATCCACAATTTCGACGATACGAGAAAACTAAAAACGCAGAATCGTAGAAGATGACTATATCTTCTAGAGTGCAAAATCTGAACCAGATCGTATAATTATTACAGCCAGAATCACGAAAACAATTTCACTCTTTCTCGCTCTGTCTCACTCTAACACACAGGTTTCATGGTCGGTTTTGCCAATTGCAAAATATGAGTTCAAGGATCTCAGAACCTATAAAAGCCAGAGCAACCAAATTTGGTATCCACACTCGTGTGATATCGGACCTTGACCGTTTCCTGTCCAAATTTCGCCACACCCCCTTCCGCCCCCGCAAAGGACGAAAATCTGAGGCAACCACAAATCTCAGAGACTATTAAGGCTAGAGTAACCAAATTTGGTACACACACTCCTTTAAGATGTCACTATAAAACGTATATCTCAGAATTTCGCCCCACCCCTATCCGCCCCCACAAAGGACGAAAATCTGTTGCATCCACAATATTGCAGATTTGAGAAAACTAAAAACGCAGAATCATAGATAATGACCATATCGATTAGATTGCTGAATCTGGATCAGATCAGATAATTTGTATAGCCAAAAGAAACAAATCAATTTGCAGTGGCTACGCAGCGCCCGACGTCACGCTCAGACTGATTTCGAGAGAGACTCGCACGCTCTCTTTGTCGTGTCGTTAAATATTAGCGGCGTCTGCCGGAGGAGAGCCATACTGACTTAGTATCGGGTATAACCGTAGAGTTGCGGTGTCCGCAGCAACTCACAACGTTCCCCCTCGTTAATTTTAATTTTTAATTTGGTGGTACATAAATAGATTAAAAAATTATATTAGTGAATTAAATTTAATTTGTTTTTTCTCCTTCGACACTCTGTCCTGGGCGTACTGGAAAAATTTTTGCGTGATTCGGTCGAAATCGGCGTCTTCTAACGAAAATCTTTCCTTAAATCCCGCTGTAAACAAATAATCATGTTTATTATATTACGATATACATATTAATTTAAAAATAATACTTACTACGGATGGCTAGAGTAACCCGCAAGCCCCTAATGCACTTTTTCTCCTCTGTGCCCCGCCAAGAGCACTGTCGTGCGACCTCGGTTGGCAAGGCAGAACTACTTTGGGTTTGCGGATCTCACCACAAACCTTCGCCTTAATGGAGCCGATTTCGGAACGAAGAGCCACCATTTCCGCTGTGTTTCGGTCCAGTTTATTAATCATGATGTCCATTTTTTTGTCCAGGTTATTTATTCCGTCGAGTTTATTAAGCATAAGGTCAATTTTTTTGTCCAGGATATTTATTCCGTCGAGTTTATTAAGTATAAGGTCCATTTTTTGGTCCAGTTTATTCATTTTTTCTATGATAGCTGTAATTAGAAATAATTTTTGAACATTTATTTGGGAAATATGAAGAAATTTTCTTACATGACTGCTGGGTGTCTGGAACATACTCATTTAGTTGTGCAATATTTCCAGAATCCATGATAAATAAGTTTGTATAATGGTTCATCCTTTGTGGAATTAGTGAATTAATGGAAAATAAATGTGCACATCAGTATCTAATATGTGAATGATTTTTCCGGAAATTTTTTCTATTGGATGCTGCACTACATTTAATTCGTAATTAATATTCTTTGAAGAAAATATGCCGACAAGGGTAGAGTCTATTGGGAAAATAAAAAAAGGTTCAAGATCAACAACTAATCGGCTATGCAACGTACTATTTTGAATGTCACAAATTTTAAATATTTTGTATGAAGTGCTATCTTTAATAAAGTAAAAACTATTTGATTCTTTCAAATCGAAAAATAAATCGTTGTAGGAAATTTTATTTGTGACATTTTTAAAATCTAATGTTTTTGTTTTAGGTACAACTTTCAAAATACTTCGCTCTACTATACGATTATACAATTGCTCTATTACAAAATCGCAATTTTTTACCATATTTTTCAACAATCCTAGAAAATTTTCAAATGGAAAAGAGCTTATTGTCTCTAAAGAGCCGAAGGCTAGGGACTGTGTGCTTAAATGTGTTAGGCAATGAAAATTAAATGTAAGCATGGAAAATATCTATAATGAGGGAATTTGTTTTACAAAATCATTGAGTAAACTGAGTTTTTCAAAACAATTGGTCTAGTATACAACAAAAATGTTCGGAATTCTGTGGCCTTAAATCTTTCAAGATCATCAAGGGATCTTGGCTTTCTATTAAATTCTCTAGGTATAAACTTTCGAAACGATATCAATTTGGAACTTATTAAGTTGATTGTATGCCGATCCAAAGAAAATTGGTGTCCTTTAACCCTTACTAATGCCACTAGTAATGTTTTCATAATGCCAAGACAAACTACATGCATATAATCAAAGGGAAACTGATTGACCATATCAATTGGCAAGTTTTCTAAAACTAATTTCTCCTGTAAGTTGTGATGTTCTGGATGTAAGCGATTTCTGAAACTCTGACACTTTAAAAACTATTCGCCTTTGAAAACTTTCGCCCTTTTGAGTGCATTTGTTGCAAGAATAAAATCCAGAGTGATGTTTAACACCCAAAATATATGCACGAGCCGGTGCATCGCAAACAATGGATCTAATGCTAATATGAAGCTTTCTACTTTGAAAAATTATGCCATCCTCAATCAATTCTAATAACTCGTTTACAAATTCTTCTAAGTAAATATTGGGATCGCTGGGCTTGGAATTCCCTACATATATCCCAGCTACAAGAATTGGCTTTGTGCCATTGACATTAATTAAAATGGGCCAGGCTTGTTTAAGTGAACTTTTATATAATGGAAGTCCGTCCACATTAATATTTAAGCTAACGTTTGCAGATTCATACAAAACCCTACTAAGAAAATCAGTTAGCGCGTCTTTTCCACCGTAGTGCACATAGCTTCCTGGAGCCACAGTCCTTTTAATAACCCCACGTGGCGTGCATTTCAAAGTTCGAACATCTCGTGGTAGCCCTGGAATTTTTTCGGACAAAAGCTGGAACAAATCATTAGCTGGTCTCTTGGTCTCTTTTATTGATATGCTTCGATTCGCATATATATTTCCTGCTTTTACGCTTAAATGGCATTTTTTATTAATATTAGTACTCCCCTGTGTATAAAAAAAATGGTGCGCAAAGTCAGTTCCAGCGAAAATTGTTATATTCGTTGACGCAGGTGGCCTGATGCACAAGAAGATGGCTAGAAAAAAATATATACACAGAATGTGTAGATTGTTGTCTTTTTGGGGTCTTATACTGCTCCCAAACTCAAATTTTGTGCACTATACTATACTATTAAATAAATAATAATTTACTTTCCGATTTTTCCTTTTTATACCCGATACTCAAAATGAGTATTGGGGTATATTAGATTTGTGGTAAAAGTGGATGTGTGTAACGTCCAGAAGGAATCGTTTCCGACCCTATAAAGTATATATATTCTTGATCAGCATCAATAGCCGAGTCGATTGAGCCCTGTCTGTCTGTCCGTCCGTCCGTCTGTCCGTCTGTCCGTCCGTCCGTCTGTCCGTCCCCTTCAGCGCCTAATGCTCAATGACTATAAGAGCTAGAGCAACGATGTTTTGGATCCAGACTTCTGTGATATGTCACTGCTCCAAAAGTATTTCAAAGCTTTGCCCCGCCCACTTCCGCCCCCACAAAGGGCGAAAATCTGTGGCATGCACAATTTTAAAGATACGAGAAAACTAAAAACGCAGAATCGTAGAAGATGACTATATCTTCTAGAGTGCAAAATCTGAACCAGATCGTATAATTATTACAGCCAGAATCACGAAAACAATTTCACTCTTTCTCGCTCTGTCTCACTCTAACACACAGGATTCATGGTCGGTTTTGCCAATTGCAAAATATGAGTTCAAGGATCTCAGAACCTATAAGAGCCAGAGCAACCAAATTTGGTATCCACACTCCTGTGATATCGGACCTTGACCGTTTCATGTCCAAATTTCGCCACAACCCCTTCCGCCCCCGCAAAGGACGAAAATCTGAGGCAACCACAAATCTCAGAGACTATTAAGGCTAGAGTAACCAAATTTGGTACACACACTCCTTTAAAGTGTCACTATAAAACGTATATCTCAGAATTTCGCCATACCCCCATCCGCCCCCACAAAGGACGAAAATCTGTTGCATGCACAATATTGCATATTCGAGAAAACTAAAAACGCAGAATCATAGATAATGACCATATCTATTAGATTGCTGAATCTGGATCAGATCAGATCATTTTTATAGCCAAAAGGAACAAATCAATTTGCAGTGGCTACGCAGCGCCCGACGTCACGCTCAAACTGATTTTCTGTCTCTCTCGCACGCACTCTTTGTCGTGTCGTTAAATATTAGCGGCGTCTGCCGGAGGAGAGCCATACTGACTTAGTATCGGGTATAACCGTAGAGTTGCGGTGTCCGCAGCAACTCACAACGTTCCCCCTCGTTTTCACTATTTTTATGATTTGACTCCCCGTTTACGTCCTTCTGCTGCGGTTTTTAATCACAAAATAACACAAAACGAAAAAACGGCGGCGTTGTGCCGGGCCGCAGTTTGACATGTTCGTTCATGTTCTATTACGTGATCCGGCGTTTCTTGCGTATTGTGCCCGTTTTTAAGTCCGTTTGTGATAGTTTTGCGAGACTTTGGTCGTCGCACGGTTTTCGTCCGGTAAATGCTCTTTTCTGAGTCCGTCTGCGAGCTCC
This sequence comes from Drosophila pseudoobscura, assembly GCF_009870125.1. NCBI lineage: Eukaryota > Metazoa > Arthropoda > Insecta > Diptera > Drosophilidae > Drosophila > Drosophila pseudoobscura. Next base: position 37,058,336 of record NC_046683.1, on the reverse strand, counting down.
CGGATTTTTATCATTTCTAAGTCCGTTTCCGGACATTTTATGATAGTTCCGTTTTACTATCGCTTTTTGGTCCACTGGGAAGCCAGAAATATGCTTGTAATTGTGTATATGTGTGTATGTCCTAGGTCGGTACGGCCATAAACCGCGGTTTCGCCCGCAGCATATACGGCTTTTAGCTTCACACACAAGCGCACTGAAAGAATGTCAGTGTCTGCGTGTCGAAACGGTAGGGCAGCGTGGTCGCTAATGTCTTTGGCGCGGCACAGTGGGGACTCAGCCGAAATAGTAAAAAAATTGTATGAGTGCTTTAGATAAATTTAATGTACGCATCTTATAGAGAATTTTCCAATCGAATTTTCAAGATAGTTTTAGTTTAGGAGATAGAAGCACTCAAAGTTTAACATTTTTTCAGTGTGCAAATATTTATTGAACTCATATTCACTAACTAATTTAGCAAGCTGAGACGGCCAAAGGTCCCACTGTGCCTCTCCAAAGACATCGGCGATCCGCGACCACCGCTTCGACGGTGCTGAGGCTCGAGAGTCCAGAATTATTTCGTTGCTGCTGAAGACATAATGCAATTATACAAGGTGGTCTCGTCGGGAGCCGAAGTTCGTTCGTGTTGTCCATCACCGTCAGTGCATTCTTGCTTGTTGATGATGAAGGTTGTTCACGGACGATTTGTTTGATATATTCTTAACCCTTATGTCCCGACAGCAAAAAAATTACATATTGCATATTATATAAATAGCATATAAAAAAAATATCACAGAATTAGAAGTAATATTTATATATTATGTAAAAGAAAATTTTAATATAGCTAAAAATGTTAAAGACAAATTTTTAATGGCTGCATAAAGTTTAAATATTAATATATCAGTAAAATCATTTTATGTTAAAATTTTAAACCTGTTAAGCCTGTTAAGGGTTAAGGGTTAATCTACATCAACATATGCCGTCTCACTCGCACTCATTATACTATGTGCCCTTCATTCGCACTTATTGCTAGCATACGTTATGGGACTGACTTTTGCCGACGAGACCACCTTATATAATTGCATCATGGACGGACACATTGAGAAAATGGACTGAAAAGACCCGATCAAATCTGTTTTTGCTCAACTCGCTCTTCGCTCAAGCAAAGAGCGATTTTTTCACTTCTCTTTTGTTCCTGTTCTTCACTGAGCATCTTGCCGCGAGCAAACGAACAAAGTGTCTTTTGCGTATGTATGCGTGCTTGCATGTGTAATGCTTATGGCAACTATCAATTTTTGTGAATTCTATACGGTTTGACTATTGGAGCTGAAAATGAATCGTGAAAAGCAAAACGAAAATGTTCGTTTGCCAATTTTGCAAAGAAATATACATGTTACAATACAATACAAGCCCAAAAGATGCGGAAAACATGAATAAATAAACATATACACGAAAAAAAAACTAAAAACACTTTACTCAGGCAGTTTTTTGGTTCTGCTCTGCGCTGTGAGCGCTTGACCAAAGTGTCTCTCTAAGTTGTTATTGTGTGACACGATCGTGTGTCGGGATCACCCGAAAACCCGAAAAACATATGTACATATCACAAGCGAAGAGACAAAAAGTGTTCTGCTCAGTGAGGGACCGTGTCTTCGTGGTCTTTTTCGGTTTTGTCAGTAAGGAGACAGCCAAGGGAAAAAGTGTTGACCGTCGTTTGCGAGCTATGATTTTCTTAGATCTTATATTTAAATATATCATTTTTTTTAGTTAAAATCACTTTTTTATATGGGATAAACAAAGAAGTCGAGAGCCGACAGCGTTTAAATAATATTTATAATTTATAATCAACCTGTTTAAAATAAGGAAATAAATGTGTAATTATATTATTGTAATATTTCATATTTTGTGGTATAAATCAAATAAATAATAGCTTTTATTTTATTTTCCGCGCCCTAGTGTACCATACCCCCACCCCTGCCTATTCTTTATTTATTTTGTGGCGGTAGGTCAGCTCATCAAAAGACCCAAAACAAGAACCAAACTTCAATTTCAGCTCTAGCGAGACTTAACCCGACAAAACGCTCGCATTCGGACTCGCATATGATAGAAATATGATACTTGTGTCGTTCAGTTTGTGGCAGTGAAAGTATCATTTATGATAGCTCGCAAGGGAATCGTATGCGAGCATTTTGCGGAACTCTCGCAAAAGGCACGTTAGTTGGTTTGCTGGGAATGCATGTGCACCCTTACATTCAAATATGCTGGTGGCACAACAGAAAACAGAAATTAGCATCAGCATCAGATCTCTGAAAACGAAAAAAAGCATACAAACACACAAAAGATGTTCTCTCTGCGCTCTCTCACGATGACGCGTCAGTACCCGAACGCCAGAGCCGAAGTCTCTGGGGATCCAAAACTGGTAGCCCAGCGTGTGACACATTCTAGTATGAACTGGCACATTTATATACTGTATGGATAGCCACCAAACGAAACGTAAAATCACAATCAGATGATCATCACCAATGTGCCCGTAGCACAGCCCTCGACGGTCACACCTACAGCTGACCAGACCTGTGCGCCCATAGCACCTCCATACACGCAAGTAAACAACAGCTGCCCTTCGGAAATAAAACGGGCGCCGCCAGAGAGATCATCATCAGTTCGGCTCCGGCCACTGGACTGGTAAGCATTGGCAGCAGCCACCAACAGCTCCCGCGATCCTTCCATCCCTCTCAGAGCGTAATTCATCATCCGACAACCTCGCCTCTCGGAAAACACTTAAACCTCCGCAACCAAATCATCTCGGAGCGCACTTAAACCACCGCAACCAAATCTTCTCCTCGGAGCGCACTTAAACCTCCACAACCAAATATCCTCGGAGCGAACTTAAACCTCCGCGACGTAGACCAACACCAACCGGATGATCGCCAGGACCCGCCCGCAGCCATCCGCCACGTGCGGCCACTACGCCTTATTCTTGAACCAAGAGAATCTCCTTCAGCTACCACAGCTAACGTTCGAAATCAATAAACAGCGGTTGTATGATGGATTTATTCAATAACAAAAAATTAACAAAATTTCATAGTTAAACAAAAAAAAAAATAAAATATTCCATTTAACGTAGAAAAATTCAAAATGAATGGCACTCGTATGTACTCAGTTTTGCACTTTTGGCAATTGAAATTTTGTTGTCATTTTTTAATATTTGCTCCATAGCCCTTTATTTGTTATAACTCAAAAGATACGTCTAGGCATACTATCTACCAAATTATGCAAAATGTCGTGGGGAATTTCCATCCACTCATAGTCTATTTTTTGCAACAACATGTCGAAGTTAGTGGGAGAGGTATCATATTGTCCTAGCCGTCGCTTCACGATTGACCACAAGTTTTCAATGGGATTGAGGTCGGGACTTCGTGGGTGCCACTCCATCAACATAAAACTTTGAGTCGAATGCCATTCCTTAACCACTTTTGCTCTATGCTTGGGGCATGATGCAATTATGCAAGGTGGTCTCGTCGGCAAAAGTCAGTCCCATAACGTATGCTAGCAATAAGCGCGAATGAAGGGCACATAGCATAATGAGTGCGAGTGAGACGGCATATGTTGATGTAGATTAACCCCCTTAAAAATTTGTCTTTAACATTTTTAGTTATATTAAAATTTTCTTTTACATAATATATAAATATTACTTCTAATTCTGTGATATTTTTTTTATATGCTATTTATATAATATGCAATATGTAATTTTTTTGCTGTCGGGACATAAGGGTTAAGAATATATCAAAAAAATCGTCCGTGAACAACCTTCATCATCAACAAGCAAGAATGCACTGACGGTGAGGGACAACACGAACGAACTTCGGCTCCCGACGAGACCACCTTGTATAATTGCATCATGGCTTGGGGTCTCCATCCTGCAGAAATGTTAGTTCAGCCGACTGATACTGTATGAGCATACATCCAAAAAGTTGGCAAGATGGGTTTGTAGAATGCTACGGTAGTCCTCCTTTTAAATTATCCCTTCTATTTTTACTAAGGGACCGAGCTTCCACCACGCAAAGAAACCCCACGCCATAACATTGCCGCCTCCGTGCTTGACGGTTTCCTTTATATGACGTCGTTGTAACGATTCGCCTGGGCGTTTCCAGCAATACTGCTTCCCGTCAAACTCCCGTCCCGTTAAACTTTGACTCATCTGACCAAATAACTTTTTTGCAATCGTCTATGGCCCAGTCTCGGTTTTTTTTGGCAAATTTTAAACGACCCTCAACATTTTTTTTAGATAACGGCGGTTTTTTCTTTTTTATTTCATCCACATAGCCGATTTCTTGAAGGGTCCATAGGTTCCATTATTGTTGTCCATCGACTAACATTTTTGCCAGTAGCCGTGGCACCATCTTCTGGTGTTATTTGAGGATCTTTTTTAAGATTTGCGACTATTAGCCTGGCGTCACCATCTCTTAACAGTGGGGGGCATCCACCAGAAATATTCTTAGAGGCAACTCCACGCCTTTTCTGCACTCTAATTACCACCGACTGGCTTATATTTAATGCTTTTGCAATTTTTCGAGACGAGCAGCCGTTTTCAGTTAAGCACTGGATTTTATTTTCAACTTCAAAAGGAGTTTCAAATAATAATGCATTTGAATTAGAGACCAAGAGTTTTTTCGTTTTCTTTTCCCCCATTCTTTTGTTCTTTATTTCTCTTTCACTAGAATGCATTCTGATTTGATAAGGCAATACTGAAAAAAAATTGTTTGTTTTGCTTTGATCGTTTTCATTCTGTGGGCATTTATGTGCAAAGTCTTTGAACATGTACTCAGTTTTTCTCCCCACTGTATGTGGCTTTGTGTTGGGAAGGCTTCTGCGGGTTGTACGGGTGCTTTTGATGTCTTCAGACATCAGCAAATATTAATCGGCCGTTCTGTCCACACCGGTGGCATTGGGACACCTTGTGGTCAAAGCCTGCACACCTGTGGCAGGCGTATGTTCGCACCAAGGAGCGGCAGCGGCATCTAAACCAGTTTATACGTCGTGCAACGCCTCCTGTGCCTTCGCGTCGACCTCTAGCGTCACGTTGATCGTGGCGCCGTCCGTGACCGACCAGGGCTTACTGGCCCAGGTGAACCGACTTTTTGAATTCCGCGGCAGTCATGGTCTCCTCCAGGTTCTTCGTGAAGAGCTCCTCCATGAACTTTTCAGGTGTGATGGACGTGTCCACGTTGTTGGACTCTTCTTAACCTCCAGTCCTGCTTCGGTAAATTTGCTGCTGGCCACTACCTTCCTCAGTTCGCTCACTGAAGGGGTGCGAATAATCGCTCCTCCGCTCTTCAGCTCGCGAGCCTCGTGGACGCGGACTCCAAGTGTCGGCACCACGGTCTTCTTGACTCGCTCCACAAGCTCCTTGCTGGTCTCTTCCGGGTTCTTGCTCTTTATTAGATCAGACCAGGTATCCCTAGGCTTTGGGATCGGTGCAGCGACGGCGCTCGGTGCGGGAAGGCTGTCGCATACGCAGCGGTAGTAACGACGGTGGTGCCCGTGTGGGCAGCAGCAGCGGGTCTTGGTGGAGGCCATGACCAGCTCGTCGTACCGGTTGGCAGTAGCGGCAGAGGTGCCTGGCGTCGCAACAGCCTCCTCAAAGGGGAGCGATGGTGGTAGCGATCTCTCGGCTGGGATTGGCTGCTCTCCGGATAGCCCAATCCCAAGCCCGATCTTCTTGGCTCTCTTTTTGGCGGCTGTGGATTTCGGCCGGCCCAGCCTGTGGGCGGGAACGCTCGACGACGAGCTCGCCCCTACACTAGCCAGGCTAGTGTCGCCGGCGTCGGCCTCCGTATCTACATCCATTGTCTATGTGACTCCCTCTAGCGACGTATCTCAACACTACGGCACTAGTGGAGACAAGAACCGCAAGCTTCAGCGGGGACACGAGCCGTAAGCTCAAACTTCGAGCTCGAACCTGTAGACGAACTATTCGCACTTGTAAAGTTTGCACGTGGCTTTTGCAGAGGTAAATTAGCAAATATTAACATGCTAATTTCTGCACTCTTCTGCACCGAATTAACTCGCACTTGTAGCGCGTAATGTCTTGGCAATTTATAACTTACACTCTGTACTTCTGAACACGGCAGCAGAACGGAACGCTTGAAAAACACGTCTGTCTTCGGTAGCAGTCAGAGAGCAACTCAGTTCTCAGACTATAAGAGTTAGAGCTAGAGCAACGAAATGTTGTGTCCAGACTTCTGTGATACTTCACTGTTAAGCTAGGTACACACGATGCAAACAATTTGCAGCAATTTGATTACTGCAATCAAATTTGCACGTTTGAACACGAGTGCAAACACTTTTCTGCAAACAAAAAATTTGCAAATACTGTTTATGGCAACTATTTTTGGTTGTCGCCTGTATACAGAATTTTACCGTTAACTTGGTTGCGTCAGTTGCTTGCTTGTTTGCATGTGCTGTTTGCTTTCAGTCGCAATATTGCAGCAAGAAGAGCAACATGTGGGATCACGAGAAAACGATAAAATTAATTGAATTGTACGAGAATTATTCTGTTTTATGGGATGTCACGTCAGCAGACTATAAAAATAAGCATAACGAGGGGAAACGTTGTGAGTTGCTGTGGACACCGCAACGCTACATTTATACCCGATACTAAGTCAGTATGGCTCTCCTCCGGCAGACGCCGCTAATATTAAGCCACACAACAAAGAGTGCGTGCGAGAGAGACAGCAAATCAGTCTGAGCGTGACGTCGGGCGCTGCGTAGCCAATGCAAATTGATTTGTTCCTTTTGGCTACAAAAATTATCTGATCTGATCCAGATTCAGCAATCTGATAGATATGGTCGTTATCTATGATTCTGCGTTTTTAGTTTTCTCGAATCTGCAATATTGTGGATGCAACAGTTCTTCGTCCTTTGTGGGGGCGGAAGGGGGTGGGGCGAAATTTTCAGATATACGTTTTATAGTGAGATCTAACAGGAGTGCGTATACTAAATTTGGTTACTCTAGCCTTAATAGTCTCTGAGATTTTTGAATATCCCCAGATTTGCATCCTTTGCAGGGGCGGAAGGTGGTGTGGCGAAATTTTGAAACAAACTCGTCTCGGTCCGATATATTAGCAGTGTGGATACCAAATTTGGTTGCTCTAGCTTTTATAGTCTCTGAGATCTAGGCGCTAATGTTTTACTCTAAGCAAAGCCGCCTATGCTACGTGTGTGTTAGAGAGAGACAGGGCGAGAAAAATGAAATTGTTTTCTTGATGCTGGCTATAATAATAATACGATCCAATTCAGATTCTGCAGTCTAAAAGATATGGTCATTCTCTACGATTCTGCGTTTTTGGTTTTCTCGTATCTTTAAAATTGTGGATGCCACAGATTTTCGCCCTTTGTGGGGGCGGAAGTGGGCCGGGCGCAACCACAAATCTCAGAGAGTATTAAGGCTAAAGTAACCAAATTTGGTATCCGAACTTCTGTTAGATCTCACTATAAAACGTATATCTCAGAATTTCGCCCCACCCCCTTCCGCCCCCAGAAAGGACGAGAATCTGTTGCATCCACAATATTGCAGATTCGAGAAAACTTAAAACGCAGAATCATAGATAAAGACCATATCTATCCGATTGATGAATCTGGATCAGATCAGATAATTTTTATAGCGAAAAGGAATAAATCAATTTGCAGTGGCTACGCAGCGCCCGACGTCACGCTCCGACTGATTATCTGTCTCTCTCGCACGCACATTTTGTCGTGACGTTTAATATTAGCGGCGTCTGCCGTAGGAGAGCCATATTGACCTAGTATCGGGTATAACTGTAGAGTTGCGGTGTCCGCAGCAACTCACAACGTTCCCCCTCGTTTTCTAATAGACTTGTGGATCCGAAAAATGAAAAGGAAAGATGTTTATTTTTAAGTGCGAGGTTTTATATTGAGAATTTAAATACTAGAGGAGTGCATAAAAGTGCATGAGTGCCCCATTCTGTCACAACTCTCAAATTCAACATCCACTCCACAATTGCCTGCGATACTCTTTGGCTTTGAACTTACTGCAATATCGTCATCCACGTCGTCCTTACTTCAGAGTCACAGACGGGATGTCGTGTGGCTGGCCACTGCTGTAATGTACTCTGGTACATTGGTTCCTTGCCATGGCCTGCTCGATTCTGGATCGCAGGTGCATCTCATCACTGCTAGTCTAGATCGAGAGTTATAGCTACAGGAGAGAGAATCGGAAATTTCAGTTTCCGGTCTCGGCGATTTGTGTGCCATGTTCGATAGTTGCTGAATGAGTATCCAACTGGAATCACGCGCGTCAAGCTATAGCGCGACCATTTCGAAATTAGTTGCTCGCACCATTACGAGTATCAACCCAACTGTACCGTCGACATAAGTCGCTGGAACATGCCCTTCAACATACATCTGGCGGAAAACACTCTTTAAGGTTGAGCTCGCGCCAGACAACAGAACTTTGAAGAACGAAGTGCACCCAATCTACAAATTGCAATTCCTGTTGCACCGAATAATCACAGTAAGAGAATCACATAATCGCAATGGTCCAGTGAAATGCACAATTTTGCAGGCTTATTGGTTCGATCATTCTGCGTAGCTTTTGGAGACTGCCACAAGTCAGTCTTTTGCACTGCTAATAAAGAAAAGAGTTTACAAGTTTACAGTTTACAAGGATTTGAAAAGTCGTATCCGCCGAGTAAGTACGGCACGCTCTCACAATACACCCAAGGAATTTGTAACTTCTCAATTTACACCTGACGTATTCTTCGCAAGAGCAGCCAGGGCTTCATTTGGTCCCGCAAAGCACCATAAAGGGAGTATTTTTTGCTAGTGCTTTTAAGCAGGACTAGAAAAACAAACCCAGCCGAATATGGTAAACTCTTAGAAGCTAATGGATCAACCACGAAGTCCTTTATAAGTGGTAATATTTACTCTGCAGCATTTATGGGAACGACTATGGAAAATCTCACCAAAAATCAAAATACACTGATTCAGACGCTCGCATCTCTACAGACCAAATAACACTAGGCATCAAAATTTAAGTTTTTGGACACTATGAACCAAACAGAGTTTCTATACCCGATACTCAAAATAAGTATTGGGGTATATTAGATTTGTGGTGAAAGTGGATGTGTGTAACGTCCAGAAGGAATCGTTTCCGACCCCATAAAGTATGTATATTCTTAATAGCCGAGTCGATTGAGCAATGTCTGTCTGTCCGTCTGTCCGTCCGTCCGTCTGTCCGTCCCCTTCAGCGCCTAATGCTCAAAGACTATAAGAGCTAGAGCAACGATGTTTTGGATCCAGACTTCTGTGATATGTCACTGCTACAAAAATATTTCAAAACTTTGCCCCGCCCACTTCCGCCCCCACAAAGGGCGAAAATCTGGTGCATCCACAATTTTTAAGATACGATAAAGACCAAAAACGCAGAATCGTAGAGAATGACCATATCTTTTAGACTACAGAATCTGAATTGGAACGTATTATTATTATAGCCAGCATCAAGAAAACAATTTCATTTTTTCTCGCCCTGTCTCTCTCTAACACACACGTAGCATAGGCGGCTTTCCTTAGAGTAAAACATTAGCGCCTAGATCTCAGAGACTATAAAAGCTAGAGCAACCAAATTTGGTATCCACACTCCTAATATATCAGACCGAGACGAGTTTGTTTCAAAATCTGGGGATATTCACAAATCTCAGAGACTATTAACGCTAGAGTAACCAAATTTGGAATCCGCACTTCTCTTAGCTCTCACTATAAAACGTGTATCTCAAAATTTCGCCCCACCCCCTTCCGCCCACACAAAGGACGAAAATCTGTTGCATCCACAATATTGCAGATTTGAGAAAACTAAAAACGCAGAATCATAGATAACGACCATATCTATCAGATTGCTGAATCTGGATCAGATCAGATAATTTTTGTAGCCAAAAGGAACAAATCAATTTGCATTGGCTACGCAGCGCCACGCTCAGACTGATTTTCTGTCTCTCTGGCACGCACTATTTGTTGTTCAATGGAGGAGAGCCGTACTAACTATGTATCGGGTATAATTTAGAGTTGCGGTCGCAGCAGCAACTCACAACGTTTTCCCCCTTTTTTTCTATGGTGGACGTAACCTCCACTATTTTTATAGTTCTTAGTACGAACTTCTAGTGTTAAAAAATTGGTCCGGTGTTAAGGTTACAATTTGGCATTTATTGTTCGATATTGCTTGTGTGCTTTTGTTAGAAGCCGTGACCGTGAACTTAGATTTAGGTGTAAGGCGCTTCGACTATGAAGAGGACTAACCGACTGTTTTGAAGAGGACTGACCGAATGAAGGGTCGAGGCACTGGGTCATTAGAAGTAAGAACGTTACATACTTACATATGTGTGTGCGTGGGATGAGCGCGATAATCGAAAACTTAAGACAGAAGTTCTTGACGTTACTTAAGACCTATTAATGGCTTCTGCTCCGAACAGCCATTATATTAAATAGGCAGTTATTCCTTAAAATTATTAAATGTACGAGTTCTACCTACATAATTAACTTTTATTTACTTTCTTTGCAGGATGAAAAGAATCAGTTGCTTATAACTAATATTTGGCTTAAATTGGTAAGTTGTCTGTGTATAATTTGATTTGTAAATTTAATGTATAGGTAAAAAAATCATAGTATTTTGGAATAAGATATAAAAACTTTGTCCGCCGCGCCGCCGATATACTCTTCTACTTGGTGCTCAGTCACTTTACTGGCCCATTTTCAAATTCGACCATACAATTCTATATTCTATAATTTTTTGCGTCAGACTTGCTACCTTTTTTAGGAGGAGAGGAATTATAAACGATTCTTTCCAGATCGGGGGGAAGCAAGAAGAATCAATGGACAGGGTGAATAGTTTAATCAAGGCTCCACACAGTTCCCCGGCGCAGTACCTGAGTACAAAACCTGGAACCCGTCTGGACCCGGTGAAAACACCGGCTTAACTAGTCGAAGATCATGAAGTAAAGAACATTCATTTAGCAAGGGACTGAAAATGCCGTTCGGCCTCGGTAAACCAGAGTAGCTGAATTGGAAAAATTGGGCAAAAAGATCGGCAATTGCCTGATCATTATTTGCCGTCGTATTACAAAATGATAGGCTATTCTAGGCTTACTGTTTACGAAGCAGTAAAACTGTTTAGGGTCCTGAGAAAAACGTATCCTGCATCGAGATTCGTATAGCATTGTGCATTAAGAACTGAAAAGTTTGACCGAGCTGTTACATAACGATAGTGAGAAGTAAGAGAACCAACTTCTTGAAATTTTGTATAGTCTTGATTTGGAGTTTTTTAGGCTGGATAACTCTTTGGTAAACCAAGGTTTTTCAGATCTAATCGGACAAGAAATCAGGACACAAGAATCAAACGAGGGGGAACGTTGTGAGTTGCTGCGGACACCGCGAAATTCTGAGATATACGTTTTATAGTGACATCTTAAAGGAGTGTGTGTACCAAATTTGGTTACTCTAGCCTTAATAGTCTCTGAGATTTGTGGTTGCCTCAGATTTTCGTCCTTTGCGGGGGCGGAAGGGGGTGTGGCGAAATTTTGACACAAAACGGTCAAGGTCCGATATCAAAGGAGTGTGGATACCAAATTTGGTTGCTCTAGCTCTTATGGGTTCTGAGATCCTTGAACTCATATTTTGCAATTGGCAAAACCGACCATGAAACCTGTATGTTAGAGTGAGACAGAGCGAGAAAGAGTGAAATTGTTTTCGTGATTCTGGCTGTAATAATTATACGATCTGGTTCAGATTTTGCACTCTAGAAGATTTAGTCATCTTCTACGATTCTGCGTTTTTAGTTTTCTCGTATCGTCGAAATTGTGGATGCCACAGATTTTCGCCCTTTGTGGGGGCGGAAGTGGGCGGGGCAAAGTTTTGAAATATTTTTGGAGCAGTGACATATCACAGAAGTCTGGATCCAAAACATCGTTGCTCTAGCTCTTATAGTCTTTGAGCATTAGGCGCTGAAGGGGACGGACGGACGGACAGACGGACGGACGGACAGACAGACATGGCTCAATCGACTCGGCTATTGATGCTGATCAAGAATATATATACTTTATGGGGTCGGAAACGATTCCTTCTGGACGTTACATACATACACTTTTACCACAAATCTAATATACCCCAATACTCATTTTGAGTATCGGGTATAAAAATTTGCCAAGGGCATTGTAAAAAATGTTTGTGCCTTTTATGACATCAGTGCACAAGTACAAAGCGGACCAATCAAAATCCCTAATGAGTTCATTAAGCTTCGTAAACTCAGCTTTACGAAAGCAGCGGAAACGCTCAGGTAGCCTACTCGACCGATCCAATACAGTTGGTCCTATATCTAGCGACACTTCGAATGTAGGATGGTAGGCGTCTTCAGGTATAGTAAGCGGAAGGGCTCGGGAAAAGAAGGTGCTCATCAAGACGAAAGAACGGACGGTCTAAAGGACAAAGCTATATCGACTCGATTATTGATGTTGATAAAGAACGCTTCTTTCTAACTGTTACATAAATATGTACATGAACAGGAATCTAATGTATCCCTTTACTCTTTGAGGGAGTATCAAAAACATAATTCATTAATATTTTCGAAACCCCAACCAAGTCTATTAGAAAGTCACTTTGTTTTTTAAGCTAACCGTCTGGGAAATATAAGGCTTTCAAATGCATTATTTGATCACATTTTCCAAGCTAAATTTTGCGCTGTTTGTCGAAGATATAAAATCGCATAAAAAATCATATTTTAACCGTTTCTCGTGCGAGGTTGCGTCAGTTAAGTCGACCTAGAAACCGAACGGTTAAAAATCGCTGTGAGTTTTTGCTACGGCCGGGACTCTACATTTATACCCGATAATCATTCAGTATGGCTCCCCTCCGCCAGAGTGCGCTCATAATACCCGACAGAATGTGTGTGAGAGTGAGACCGAAAATGAGTAAGCTGTGTGGGCACGCTGCGTGGCCAAGAAAATTTAATTTGTTCCATCTGGCTATAATAAATGTCTAATCCGATTCGGACTCTGTGACATCACAGGAGTCTGGATGCAAAATTTGATTGATTTAGCTCCTATAGTCTCTGAGAACTAGGCGCTAATATAGACGGACAGACAGACATGGCTAATCAAGAATATGTATAAACTTTAAGGGGTCGGAAACGCTTCCTTCGTGAGTATCGGGTATACAAATGAAGTTACATAACCCCCACCTTCACATGTGGCTGATCAAATTTTGTTATTTTCAAAGGGGTCTAAGCTTTACCAAGTCAATTAAAGTCTCGGCTTTACTTCAGTTTACGCTCAAATATACTGTGCTAATCGAAGATCGAACTCAACCATGATTATTACAATGAAAATATACTGACGTTAGATGAAATTGAATGATGAAACTGGAGTAAAGTAGGTAGGTAGTTGGTAGGATGAAAGAGGCATTGTTAACACGGTTGGGTGGGTAAACTCGGATTAGTAACACCTGACTCCGAACGGCAATACGTATGACGCTATGAATTGATTTTTTTTACACCTAACGGCCACGTTAGCACTTAGATTCTCTTTTATGTGTTCAACTAGAACAACTGAAAGATCCCTACCCATCCGACGAGCCTTATTCGAAAGATCCACGCACTCTAACAATGCACACTGGGCGGAATTCCCAAATAAGTGGCATAAAGTCGAATAAAGCAGATATCGAGCTGAAACTTGGAGTATTTAATAAATATAGCACTCTAAATATTTGAACAAAATTTTAAGTTCATCTGACCACGCCTACCGCAATAGCCTATATATGGCAACAAGGCGTATACGTGATCACAAAGGAAAGTCATGAGAGCTATAATTCTGTTGTAATTTTGATGTAATAGTGGTAAATATAAAAATATAAAACAAATTTTTTGATAAACAATTCTTATTATGATCAAATTCTTATTTAATGCCAGGTTCTATATTAATTTATTCTAATATTTAACTATTTCTAACAATTTATGTTAAATTATCATTTAGATGTTTTGTACAGATAATTCAAACGAATATGGATTTATATCCTCTAATCACGACTCATCCGAGTCATAATCGAAACTGTAGTCATTAGTTAAAGGCTGAATATTTTTTGGAAAATTACAATGGGGTGTTTCTTAAAGCTCAATGACATCTCGCGGAAGGGTTTGTTTTTTATGTCGAGCTGCCCTCTTCTTAATGGATATACTTGAGATGAGGGGATCTGAGGAGTCCATAGATCTTTGGAATTTGGAATATATCCATCATGTTATTTACCCGCGAATTGTGTCGAGCGTGCATTAGCCGGTCACGCTTGTAAAATTTATTTTTCGCTTCAGACGCATTTTCCCCAAGACAGCCCACCGGCATCACAGATGGAGTTATTATTTGTGATCCATGAACTAAAAGAGAGTTGGAGTTATGGAGAGTTGGTGACATAGGATAGCAAGAGTAATGCAACATGTATCATCTAATGGTTTTATCTGAGAAATTTTGAAATTTTAAAGCGTCGATTGCAAATTCGCAGTTAATAGCTATTAAAAGATAAATGTGTAGTGTACCAGAGTTTAAATATATATATATGTAAACAGATATATAGGCCCTCGGTATCAGCAGATGACCATGACTGACTTAAGGACGGCGTACAAATAGGGTTGGTCGTGTGCACTCTTGCTAGGCTCGGGTCTAGCTCGCCGGATGGTCGGGGTTCTTCCTCGCCTAATTGTACTATCGTACTCCACTACATTTAATTAGTGCACTTTACGGGAACTATAAGTGATTATATAAAACAAAGTAAACTGAAATACTGATAGCGCCGACACGCCAAATAAAAGCCCTACTGAACCATTTCTATTTAGAGAGAACCTAGGTGTTGATTGTCCCTCTCTTCTGTACCCTCCCTACCATGACATTGCGTTCGAGTTCTTGCATTTTCCCTTGATCAATCCTTTACTAAGGTTTACCACATTTTATAAGATCGAGTTCTAAAATTTATGCGAATAATTGCGTATTTGAAAAAGCTTTTCTCGCAGTGTTGGCATCGTTCGAGTTTCCGCTTCCATTCTGTTTTGGCTTATCCACACGCTTATCCAATCCCATTTCTTGCCACAATCTTCTTTGTAAATGTTTTTTTTTTTTGGCAATCATTTCCAATTTGTCATTGTCGTTTCTTACTTGCCATTTTTTAAACCCCATTCTATATGATATTTAAAGCAGCAATTCAAAAAGCAATTTGGCATGTCGTATTTTGTCGTATGAGACAGTGATCTTCTTTTCATTTGAAATTGTTACTACACAATGAGTCAAGTTTTTTATTTGTGTGTCCAAATCGTTTTTTCTGCAAGAATATGATCTTTTGCTTCTTTGGCGAATTCCATTTTGACGGTCGGCAAAATCTTACAGACTACGGAGTTCTATTATTCCAAAAAATTGTTCCTGCTTCATCGATAAGCTTCAAAGGTATATGGGTAGTAACAAACAAAGATTGATCAAAAGTATCCGGTTCCTTCGTTTCAAATCTTTTTTTATACATACTTTGCCCAGTTGATCCATCGTATCCGTAACTCGCAATTAATGTAATACTAGAAACGTTTTCAAAGTTAGCGAATAACTCTTCCTGTAACAATATTATGCGGCTGGCAGTGTGGTTTAACAAATGTTGCAAGGCAACCTTTGCCATAGTTTCTGTAGCAGTTATTCCCGCAGGTCTCAATTGCAATTTGGCTTCCTGGACATTTTGGTAGCTTGGGTATATGTCAAAATTATGCTGTTTGCTTATTTGACGAATTTCATTATATAATCGTTTGCTTAAAGAATTTTCCAGCAAGAATTCCAAAGCATCATTTGTTGTTAAAAGTATTGGTTCTACAATATCGAGCTTTCCTTTAGCTTCAGTAGCTTCGCTTTCAGAAGTGCCAACATTTTTAAGTAAAAATGCAGTAGCATTTGCATATGATTTCCTGGCTGACATTGTTGCTGCATGAATTAAAAGATGGTATCGTTTTTATACCCGATACTCAAAATGAGTATTGGGGTACATATATTAGATTTGTGGTAAAAGTGTATGTGTGTAACGTCCAGAAGGAATCGTTTCCGACCCCATAAAGTATATATATTCTTGATCAGCATCAATAGCCGAGTCGATTGAGCCATGTCTGTCTGTCCGTCCGTCCGTCTGTCCGTCTGTCCGTTCCCTTCGGCGCCTAATGCTCAAAGACTATGAGAGCTAGAGCAACGATGTTTTGGATCCAGACTTCTGTGATATGTCACTGCTACAAAAATATTTCAAAACTTTGCCCCGCCCACTTCCGCCCCCACAAAGGGCGAAAATCGGTGGCATCCACAATTTTAAAGATACGAGAAAACTAAAAACGCAGAATCGTAGAGAATGACCATATCTTTTATCTTTTAGTGTTATTATAGCCAGCATCAAGAAAACAATTTCATTTTTTCTCGCCCTGTCTCTCTCTAACACACACGTAGCATAGGCGGCTTTGCTTAGAGTAAAACATTAGCGCCTAGATCTCAGAGACTATAAAAGTTAGAGCAACCAAATTTGGTATCCACACTCCTAATATATCAGACCGAGACGAGTTTGTTTCAAAATTTCGCCACACTCCCTTCCGCCCCCGCAAAGGATGCAAATCTGGGGATATTCACAAATCTCAGAGAGTATTAAGGCTAGAGTAACCAAATTTAGTGTCCGTACTCCTGTTAGATCTCACTATAAAACGTATATCTCAGAATTTCGCCCCACCCCCATCCGCCCCCACAAAGGACGAAAATCTGTTGCATCCACAATATTGCAGATTCGAGAAAACTAAAAACGCAGAATCATAAATAATGACCATATCTATCAGGTTGCTGAATCTTGATCAGATCAGATAATTTGTATAGCCAAAAGGAACAAATCAATTTGCATTGGCTACGCAGCGCCCGACGTCACGCTCAGACTGATTTTCTGTCTCTCTCGCACGCACTCTTTGTCGTGTCGTTTAATATTAGACGCCGCCTGCTGCAGGAGAGCCATACTGACTTAGTATCGGGTATAACCGTAGAGTTGCGGTCTCCGAAGCAACTCACAACGTTCCCCCTCGTTTATTTTAGCAATGTGTGAATTTGCCAAGCGCTCAAAGTGAATAAAAATTTCCCGCCAATTTTGTCGCAGGAATCAGCTGACTAATCAACTGACTTTGAAGTTTGATCAGAATGACAGGGTTGCATTTTTAACAACCAAATTTATTGATTTGTAATATATAGGGATTCTACTTTCAATATATTGAAATATAATTAATATTTGCTTCGACAAAATTTTCGACTTTATGCCACTTATTTAAGAATTCCGCCCAGTGTGCAATGATCTCTTAGCAAAAGTTGACTAACTTTTGGTATGCGTCACAGCAACCACCACACCAAAGCACCAGGAAACATTAAAAAAGTGGCGCCCAACGTGAGCATGATGCAATAACAACGATATCAAAAGTTTTGTGTCCAGTTATAGTCAGCAAATAGAGTTTTGTTGTGTTTTTTCTTTCTTTGACAGTCCATTCTGTCCGAAACGATAAGGGAACAATAGGTGGATGAAAATTGTATTATTTTCTGTGGAAAATATTATGTTTTGGAAAGAAGACATAGTGTAATATGTATTGCCCTAAACTTTATATATGTATTCCATTTTTTGTGTGTGCACCATGGCCGTAAGACATAGTTTGGGTAAAACCACATCCTCAAATAATGAACAACACAATAATGACTTACAAAGTCTGTTCAAGCCCAAAGATTTTTTTTTGATTTAAAACTCCGAAACTCAAACGTCTCCAACAGAGCGCGCAAACATTCACCACGAAGAGTGCGTGTAAGAGAGAGAGAATGAGTTGGGCGTGGCTAACTCTACGGTACTGCGATTTTTGATTTTCTCGTTTTGTGAATGCCACAGATTTTCGTTTTTGTAGGGCGGAAAGGGGCGTAGCAAAATTTTAAAGAAACTTTAGTCAGTGTGATATCACAGGAGTCTGGATACAAGAAGTCGTTGCTCTAGCTCTTATACTCTCTGAGAACTAGGCGTCAAACAAGACGGACGGACCGACGGACAGACAGGCATGGCTCCATCGACACGGCTATTAATGCTGATCAAGAATATATGTATACTTTATGGTTTCGGAAACGCTTCTATCTGGGCGTTACACACATCGATTTTCCCCACAAATCCAATATACCGCTATACTCTTTTTGAGTATCATTTTCTCCACAAATCTATTATACCCCTATTCTCATTTGGAGTATCGGGTATACAAAATCTGAATTGACACAATCCCGAGAAGGAGCTCGTGCACGATCATTACCCCATTACATATTCTGCGATGGTGCAAAGATGGCAGGTCAATAAGATTTAGTCTAGATCGGTAGGGTGGCAAGATTCTACCCGAGTCCCAGTTTACGTTACGAAGAACAAAGATTAACGAGGGGGAACATTGTGAGTTGCTGCGGACACCGCAACTCTACAGTTATACCCGATACTAAGTCAGTACGGCTCTCTTCCGGCAGACGCCGCTAATATTAAACGACACGACAAAGAGTGCGTGCGAGAGAGACAGAAAATCAGTCTGAGCGTGACGTCGGGCGCTGCGTAGCCAATGCAAATTGATTTGTTCCTTTTGGCTATACAAATTATCTGATCTGATCAAGATTCAGCAATCTGATAGATATGGTCATTCTCTATGATTCTGCGTTTTTAGTTTTCTCGAATCTGCAATATTGTGGATGTAACAGATTTTCGTCCTTTGTGTGGGCGGAAGGGCGTGGGGCGAAATTTGGAGATATACGTTTTATAGTGAGATCTAACAGAAGTGCGGATATTAAATTTGGTTGCTCTAGCATTAATAGTCTCTGAGATTTATGAATATCCCCAGATTTTCATCCTTTGCGGGGGCGGAAGGGGGTGTGGCGAAATTTTGAAACAAACTCGTCTCGGTCCGATATATTAGGAGTGTGGATACCAAATTTGGTTGCTCTAGCTTTTATAGTCTCTGAGATCTAGGCGCTAATGTTTTACTCTAAGCAAAGCCGCCTATGCTACGTGTGTGTTAGAGAGAGACAGGGCGAGAAAAAATGAAATTGTTTTCTTGATGCTGGCTATAATAATAATACGATCCAATTCAGATTCTGCAGTCTAAAAGATATGGTCATTCTCTACGATTCTGCGTTTTTGGTTTTCTCGTATCTTTAAAATTGTGGATGCCACAGATTTTCGCCCTTTGTGGGGCGGAAGTGGGCGGGGCAAAGTTTTGAAATATTTTTGTAGCAGTGACATATCACAGAAGTCTGGATCCAAAACATCGTTGCTCTAGCTCTTATAGTCTTTGAGCATTAGGCGCTGAAGGGGACGGACAGACGGACGGACGGACAGACAGACATGGCTCAATCGACTCGGCTATTGATGCTGATCAAGAATATATATACTTTATGGGGTTGGAAACGACTCCTTCTGGACGTTACACACATCCACTTTTACCACAAATCTAATATACCCCAATACTCATTTTGAGTATCGGGTATAAAAATTGCTTTTGCACTGATTCAATAAAAACCTGCTGCTCCTTCTACTGCGGGCTCCACAAACAAGAACCATACTCCAATATCAGAAGTACTACCGAGATGTACAGTTTTTTAGTTACGTACGGGTCGTCAAACTCCTTGGACCAACGCTTGATACGCTAAAAGACCCTTGGCTTTATTTAGAGTTGCGGCTATATGGCTGTTCAGACACATCTTATGATCAAATAGGACTCCGAGGTCATTTGAACTCGAATCTCTTTATATATAAAAAATATTTTTTGGAATCCCGAATAAAGAGAGCTTGTGAATTAGGAGAGCACGGCTCACACAATCAAATGCCTTGCTAAAATCCGTATAAACAACATCCGTCTGCAAACAACGTTGAAAGCCGTGGTGGATTAAATAAGAGAACTCAAGAAGGTTAGTCGATGTTGATCTATGTCTGAAAAAACAGGACATATCAAGCTGCAGCAAAGATGTTGAAGTTGCCGGGTGACCACGAACTCAAGCAGCTTTGGGATGGCGGAAAGCTTTGCGATACCACGATAGTTTTCAATATTTCATCTTGAACTTTTTTGTGAAGCGGAATGATGTAGGACCCATTCAAAATTACTGAGAGACAAGACTGTTCCAAAGAGAGTTTGAAGAGAAAAGTCAAGGGTTGGCAAAGGGACTGGGCACAGTGTAAAAAAAAATAAAACTTGGTACATTATCTGGACCCACAGAGAACGATATATCTATAGATGATAAACCTTCCAGAACAAAGCTTTAATCGAAAATAGGTAGAACGAGGGGGAACGTTATGAGTTGCTGTCGCGACCGAAAATCTACATTTATACCCGATACATAGTTAGTATGGCTCTCCGCCGGCAGACGCCGCTAATATTAAACGACACGACAAAGAGTGCGTGCTAGAGAGTCAGAAAACGTGTCTGAACATGACGTCGGGAGCTGGGTAGCCAAATTTATTTGTTCCTTTCGGCTATAAAAATGATTCGATCTGATTCAGATTCGTCCGTCCATCTGTAGATATGGTAATTTTCTATGATTGTGCGTTTTTAAACTTATCTTCAATATTGTGGATGCCAAAGATTTTCGTTCTATGTCATTATGAACATCGATCTTACTAATACTAATTTTAAACCTAAAAACAAAAAAAAACCTTCTTTGGCATATAAAAAAAAATTTAAAGTATCAAAAAGGCCTCTTTTTTACGCACAACAATTATTTGGACACATTTTAGTTTGTACAAAAAAAACTTATTGTGCACAAAAATTGTGCTTTCAATATTTGGTGGGGCCGCCCTCAGCTTCAATAACAGCTTGTAGACTTCGCGACGTCAGAAAGAGGGCTCAAGTCGAGGGGCCAAACAGCACCGCAACGAGCAGTAACAATATGAAGCTATGGCGTTTTGTCTCAGAGAACGAGGATATATTATCATCTGGGACAGATGAAGATGAGCAGGAGGGCCGAATGTAAAGGACAGTGTATCAAGCAGTTAACACTATCCCATCTAAATTAACATTTGAACTTAAGATACCATCGATAAGACCTAACCGATATAACCAGACTTAGCCGATGTTTAAAATACCTAACCGATAAGGAGTTATCGATATGGGAGTCGGTTGTTAGAAGTAGAAAGTTGAACAAAAAGTCGGAAGAACAGACTCATTAATTGCACATCTTAAATCATACACTTTGTACTCTTTTTCGAAAAACACTATTAATAAGCGATACATTATTATTAATCTTACATATGTATATGTTTGTGTGTTTCATTTTTAGTTGGGTTAGAAAGAAATGTGAACGGATTATTGTTAGAGAAGATTTTGAAACGAATGTATGTCTGTGAGTTGTGAGGATTGGCAGTCTTTAAGTAAATTTTATATAGTTATTGGGACGTTGATCTGACAATTCTAGGTAATGTTGATGAGTTATTCTTGTATGCCCAAGTCTTAGTCTAATTATTGATTGATTTATCCTTGATGTGGTGTTTTGGTCTAATCTTTGGTGAATTGCTCGGCTGTTAATTGTAGGGCTTGATAAATTGATACCAGTTCGATGTTTGTTCAAGTTTTATGAGTTTTTCTTTAAGCATGTTTGTCTTGAGGTGTTTATTAATGTCTGATATATTTTTATTGCATGTGTATGTAAGGGGCATTATTGAAGCTGATTTCGCTTTGTGGTCTGCTATTTCATTTCTTTTTATGTTTCTATGACCTGGGATCCAGAGTAGTTTTATTTTAGGATATAGTTACATTAGAAGGGATCTGATTTTGGATTCATGATGGTTGAAATTATCGGGGATTGATATGGCTTGAATAGAGGATAGAGAGTCTGAACATATAATATATTTCCCGCGAATAGTTTTAACAGTTTTTATTGCCTCGAACAAACACAACAATATTAGAGAGGGTGCACTCTTTTTTAATTTTATGTACACGCTCTTTTTGGCCATGTCATGACGCTTCTATTGTCGGTGCCAATCCCAATCATATTTGATATACTTAGATATAAGTTATGCAGCTCCAGCTTAACAGCTTCTGCGATAGTAATTGCGTCTCTGGAGATAGTTGGAATTAAATTCAAAAAAGGTGTTACCATGCTTGCATTTTTATGCTGTAATAATTTATTGCGGCACCTAAAGATTTATACTACTAAATACTGCCCACACCAATGTATATAACTTATTTACCAAGTAATTTTTCACGCTTATGTCAGTGGACTCATCCTGTTGGGATTATGACTTAGGTGGATTGTAAGAAGGTTGCAAAAGAACAGAAAAGATTATTCATTCTATTGAAAAAGATCTTCATGACACAGGGTGTTCATTGCAAGTAGATATGTGGTACATTTATGTAGGAAACGAAGGAAAGAGATAAACACGAAGCGGTCGTGTTTTCGTCGTGTCGTCTGGATCATGATGCAATTATAATTGTCTGGATAAAGCAGTAATCGGCTCTGAGAGAGCCGATAGCAAAAGAGAGAGATCACTCAGTTCTCCGTTCAGCCACGCATCAGATGTACACGCGCATAATTACTCACAAAATTTATAATTATAATTT
Source organism: Drosophila pseudoobscura (assembly GCF_009870125.1). Classification (NCBI taxonomy): domain Eukaryota; kingdom Metazoa; phylum Arthropoda; class Insecta; order Diptera; family Drosophilidae; genus Drosophila; species Drosophila pseudoobscura. The sequence goes on along the minus strand of NC_046683.1, from coordinate 37,035,718 downwards.
TAAGTCCAACATACTTATCAAATAAATGTTATGCGTTGCCATCAAGCAACTGAAACTACTACAAATTGGGGGCTCGTCCGGGATTAAGCCCAAGACAACAACATTTGCCAGTGAGATTTGTGCGTGTATTTGGAACAATTTGGCGAACACGAGACTGTAGACATAAGAGATCGGTCGCGGTGCAAAATTGAATTGCAGTCTGGCCTATAAGTGCGAGAGAGACAGAACAACACTTGTGGAAGAAGGCGCATTAGTGTGGGCAGACATTCAAGAGAGCCGGAGCGCCAAAACGACGGCAGACGGCAGCAAACACAGCAAGAATCAAAACCTTCGTTGTTGTTAGCATTGCGTCTGAGAGAGGCTAGAGCTACACGGAGACAAGCGGCACAGAGACGACAATCTGAGTGCGTTCGTTCCAAAGAGAGCAGAAGCGACAAAACGACGGCAGCAAACAGCAAGAATCAAAGAACATTGGTTGTTGTTGTGTTGCACTGCGTCGGAGGGAGGCTACAACTACAGGAAAAGGCAAGCGGCAAAGAGACGACCATCTTGTAACAGCAGAAGCAGCGACGATTCGAGAAGCGACAACGAGTTAGCGGCGAACAGCGAGAGCACGGCAAGGCAACAAAGAGAGGACGGCAATAGCGGCATCGACAGGCGAGCGAGATCTGGATTTGGTGGTGTGTGTGCGTCAAATTTGGAGTCTGGAAAGTTCTGCGCAGAAGCGAGAGTTAACAAGGGTAAGCCCATAGTAAGGTGAGCGTTAACAGAGAAGCGATCGTTAACAGTGACGACTTTAAAGGCGTTTTCGGAGTGAGGCCTTGAATTGGATGGTATCATTATTATAGCCAGCATCAAGAAAACAATTTCATTTTTTCTCGCCCTGTCTCTCTCTAACACACACGTAGCATTGGCGGCTTTGCTTAGAGTAAAACATTAGCGCCTAGATCTCAGAGACTATAAAAGCTATAGCAACCAAATTTGGTATCCACACTCCCAAGATATCGGACCGAGACGAGTTTGTTTCAAAATTTCGCCACACCCCCTTCCGCCCCCGCAAAGGACGAAAATCTGGGGATATTCACAAATATCAGAGACTATTAACGCTAGAGTAACCAAATTTGGTATCCGCACTCCTGTTAGATTTCACTATAAAACGTATACACACAAATCTCAGAGACTATTAAGGAGGGGGTAACCAAATTTGGTATCCGCACTTCTGTTAGATCTCACTATAAAACGTATATCTAAAAATTTTGCCCCATACCCTTCCGCCCCCACAAAGGACGAAAATCTGTGGCAAAAACAATATTGAAGATACGAGAAAATTAAAAACGCGCAATCATAAAGAATAACCATATCTATCAGATTGCTGAATCTTGATCAGATCAGATAATTTGTATAGCCAAAAGGAACAAATCAATTTTCATTGGCTACGCAGCGCCCGACATCACGCTCAGACTGATTTTCTGTCTCTCTCGCACACACTCTTTGTCGTGTCGTTTAATATTAGCGCCGTCTGCCGGAGGAGAGCCATACTGACTAAGTATCGGGTATAAATATAGAGTTGCGGTATCCGCAGTAACTCACAACGTTCCCCGTCGTTTAACTTTGACCTCAAGTTGCCACTTCAAAACGTTGTCGAATCGGGCTGAAAGTTTATATTTTATAAATAAGCGCAAGCCTAATATACATGCATATACATATATATAATAAGAAAATATTGACTCAGATATACATTCGAACATATGTATATGTAAATATATTTAGTAAATTTTGTTTGTCTAATTCTAGGAATGGAATGATATGAATCTACGCTGGAATTCCAGTGAGTTTGGTGGTGTGCGGGACTTGCGAATTCCGCCCCATCGTTTATGGAAGCCGGATGTGCTCATGTACAACAGGTGGGTCTAGACATAGATAAAATCTTATCGCAAAAAAAAATTTCATTTATTAATTTCTGTGGTGGGTCCCATGACAAGACTATGTGCTGCACTTTTCGTATTACTTTGGTTTAAATGTGTATACATTTTGAGGCTAGCGTGTATTGATTTTGTCCGTCCGTGTTGATCAGCACCTACATACATACATACATACATACATATGTACATACATATGTGCTTAGAGTTGCGCTGATTTTATGGGCGAAAAATACTAAAATATAACGTTTTAGTTCGATTCGATGTGTGTATGTAGATTGTATGTAGATCGTTTAAATATTATAGCCAGAATCAAGGAAACAATTTCATTCTTTCTCGCTCTGTCTCGCTCTAACACACAGGTTTCAAGGTCGGTTTTCCCAATTGCAAAATGTGAGTTCAAGGATCTCAGAGGCTATAAAAGCTAGAGCAACCAAATTTGGTATCCACACTCCTGTGATATCGCACCTTGACCATTTCGTGTCAAAATCTCGCCACACCCTCTTCCGCCCCCGCAAAGGACGAAAATCTGTTGCATCCACAAATCTCAGAAACTATTAAGGCTAGAGCAACCAAATTTGGTATCCGCACTTCTGTTGGATCTCATTATAAAACGTATAACTCAAAATTTTGCCCCTTTCCGCTCCCAAAAAGAACGAAAATCTGTTGCATCCACAATATTGCAGATTCGAGAAAACGAAAAACGAACAATCATAGAGAATGACCATATCTATCAGATTGCTGAGTCTGGATCAGATCAGATAATTTTTATAGCCAACAGGAACAAATCAATTTGCATTGGCTACGCAGCGCCCGACGTCACGCACAGACCGATTTTCTGTCTCTCTCGCACGCACGCTTTGTCGTGTCGTTTTTTATTAGCGGCGTCTGACGGAGGAGAGCCATACTGACTTAGTATCGGGTATAACTGTAGAGTTGCGGTGTCGCAGCAACTCACAACTTTCCCCCTCGTTGAACCTGCGGACGATGTCACCGATAGTATTCAGCTTCATTTTCAGAATTTGGGCAGTTTCTTTGTAGGTCTTGCCCTCTAAATGCAACTGGAGCACAAGTTTTCGCTGCTCCAAGGATGAATTAATCCCTTTACGGCCCATTTTAATTTTAGGTGGAACAATTTGATTTAGCGGTGTGCTTGCTGATCTTGAATGTAAGTCAAGTGTTTGTTTTTCGGCGAAACCCATTTTTTGTGCCATTTGGGGCTATTTGGAGTTGCCACAGGGTTTTAAAATGCGATTTCCCAAAAATGCCGAATATTAAAGTAACGCAAATTTTGAGCTTTTTTTGTTTTATTATATTCATTTAAAATAAAATCATTATTATATATACCTCTCTGAAAAGGTAAAACTTCAAGCTTTATTCCCTCATTAAAATTTTTTTATTTTTTTGTAGTTTAATGCATTTTATTCGCCTTTGAAGTTGAAAAAAAAAAATGCCGAATATTAAAGTTACCCACTGTATTTCTGTGCAAACATTAGAGCACAAGTTGGACCGACTTGTTGCAACTTTCAACCGCTTTATGGAGCTGTCTGAAGAGCTGGTCCAATATAATGATGAAGATGAATACGTGGATCCGGATTTGGACATCCCCGAATATGAGAAAAGGTTGTTTAGTGCGCATAGTATTTTCACTGAAGACATACGTGACCGGAGCAGTCACGATAATAAGCACGACAACTCAAATCTACTGCTATCGAACACTGTGGAACGCTTGTTTGAGGGACAAACTCAACTTCTGGAGAGGATTCGGGACTCATCGGGAACCACAGAGCTGCAGTTCGAGAAAATACGCATTCCGACGTTTTCGGGCAGATACGAGGATTGGTGTCAGTTTAGTGACTTTTTCTCAGGCTCAGTCGACAAGAAGAGTAGTCTGTCAAAGTGCCAAAAGTTTCATTATTTGAAATCCTATCTGGACGGTGAAGTGTTGTCTCTGATAAAACATATTCCCGTATCGGATGCCAATTACCAGGACGCATGGGAGAGGCTCGAAAATCGCTATAACAAGAAGTCACTGATTGCTCGTTCGTTCATTCAAAATTTTCTTTCGTTGCCAACCGCAAAGGGTTCAAACATCGCCGAGTTGCGTAAAATAGTCGACACAGCCGACGAAAGTATACGTGGTCTACATCGCGACAGCCGCGATGTATGGCTGATCCATATCTTGCTCTCAAAGCTAGACCCGGAATGCGAGGAAGCTTGGGCCACCTCCAGTGAATCGTGCAAGGAAAATGTGACCATAAATGACCTGTTCGGCTTTGTCTTCGCCCGTTGCGATGCACTTGAGTCCTGTCAAGATCCAAAGCTAATCCAGGATACACACACGGTGCTGAATAAACGTCGTGCAATTTCTCATCATGTTGACGTGCCAAATACGTCTGCTCCTGATTGTGTATATTGTCACGAGCAACACAGTCTTTATGCGTGCACTCAATTCAAGGCTCTGGATGTTGTGGACCGCCGCAAGTTCGCAAGGGATGGTAATTTGTGCTTCAATTGTCTAAGTCGATCTCATCAAGTCAAGGAGAGTAATTCCACAAACACGTGCCGTCTGTGTAAGCTGAGGCACCACACTCTTGTTCATCCAGAGGACATACGCTCTGTCACGGCTTCCGCTGCTGTCAATACATCCGCTGACTCACCCGTCCGCTCGTCCAGTTTCCCTGCTGATGCTGATCCTGCCGTGGTCAGCCATCATACATTGGAGAGGAAATTCGTGGCCAAGAGTCAGGCCATATTGCCAACGATTTTGGCCACTATAGTCGACTCCTGGGGCAACGAGACCACCTGCAGGATACTGTTGGATACTGTTTCAACTATAACGATGGTCGCCGAATTATTTATTCAACGAATTGGATTGCCGCGCACCAATGGTCGTATACCAGTGGTTGGTCTATGCGCAAATCCTGCTGGGGTTACTAGAGGTCGCGCCACATTCACGCTGCTCTCCCGCACAAACTCCGCCTCAGTGGTGGTAACAGGTCTGATTATGAACACTTTAACGTCCTCGATTCCAGCCCAGAGGATCGAGTCTAACACACCGATGTGGGAAGAGATTCGTGATCTACGCTTAGCGGACCCTACATTTGGTAAACCAGGCGAAATCGACGTGATTTTAGGAGCTGATCAGCTTTGGAACCTTTACACTGGACAACGTAAAGAGTTTGGTTCTGAATATCTGAATATACTAATTTTGGTTGGGTCATTACAGGCAGCTACCATCTTAGTAGTGATGCTCACAACCACGCACTAGCACATCACGCGCACGAGGATCTGGACACTTTGGTTCGATCGTTCATGGACATGGAACGAGTTCAACCAAGTGACGTTACCGTTGATGCTAGTGATCCCGCTGAGCAACACTTCGTTCATACGCACGCCCGCAGAAACGATGGCGTGTACATCGTCCAATACCCGTTCAAGGAATCTGCCCCTCCGATGGGGTCCACACTGCCACAAGCACTACGCCGCTTTTCTTCTCTCGAGCGGAAATTTCGAAAATTTCCTGCGTTCAAACAACTGTATGTCGACTTTATGGAGGATTATATACAACGAGGACACATGGAGGTGATTCCTTCTACTACCGTAGAAAACGATCCCGCCAATCACAATTACTTAGCACACCACGCAGTATTTAAACCAGATAGCACCACCACGAAATGCCGAGTTGTATTTGATGGCTCTGGGGAGGACTGCAATGGATCTTCACTTAATTCACGACTACACATCGGACCACCTACTCAAAGGGATTTACTTGGAGTATGTCTACGTTTCCGTCAGCATCGCTATGTGTTTTGTACGGACATTGAGAAAATGTTTAGAGGTATCCTGGTTTCAGAAGATCACACGCATTACCAACGGATTGTCTGGCGAAAGGAGGAGACTGCTACACTCGATCATTATCGATTGCTGACCGTGACGTATGGTCTAGCGTCTTCACCGTTCATGGCTGTACGAGTTCTCAAGCAGATCGCGCAAGATCATGCCGATTTGTCTCCGAAGGCTGCTGCTGTGCTGGTACGAGACGCGTACGTGGATGATATTCCTACTGGTTGCGATAATATCGACGATCTCATTGTACTCAAAGATGAATTAATTTTGCTATTGAGCCAAGCTCAATTTAAACTTCGAAAATGGAGTTCAAACTGTTGGTCACTACTCAAATCGCTGCCAAAGGACATTTGTGAGTATCCACTTGAAGCCCTAGAGGGAGATAGCCCAACTCAATATGTCAAGGTTCTTGGTATACGCTGGGACCTTTACTGTGGACTGTGGCTGTGGCTGTGGACGAGCTTTCCTTCAATTTGACCATTTCTGACGCCACAGGGGTTCTGACAAAACGGGCTTTGCTGTCCGAGCTTGCCAAGATCTACGATCCACTGGGGTTGCTTGCCCCCACACAACTGTATTTCTAAAGGTTCTCTTTCAAGATAGTTGGCTGAGCTCGGTCGAATGGAACGAACCACTACCCGCGCACCTATGCGCACGGTGGCAACAGTTTGTAGCTGAAGTTCATTTACTGGAAAGCTGTCGCATACCTCGCTACCTATCCTCGCCACTTCAAGCAACGGAGCTGCATGGATTCGCCGATGGTTCATCTCATGCATACGCCGCTGTCATCTACAGTCGCATGAGATTCAATAATGACTACGCTGTAACACTGATCGCCGCAAAAACCCGGGTGGCACCCATCAAACCTATCTCCATCGCACGGCTCGAATTGAATGCCGCCCATCTTCTGTCGAAATTGATGTCTCTGGTTAAGCAAGCTCTAACAATTCCTATTTCCAGTACTTCGTGTTGGTCAGACTCCGAAATTGTACTACATTGGCTCTCATCGCCCCCACGGACTTGGAACACTTATGTTTGTAATCGCACTGCTGAGATTCAACACATTCGCACTGAGGACAATCCCGCGGACTGTGCATCACGCGGGCTTCTACCAAAGGATCTGGTAGAACATAAACTGTGGTGGAATGGACCACCGTGGCTTTCCCAATCACATCGCACTTGGCCACCTGCTAAGGCCAAGTTCGCACTATCGACTGAGGACGCTGAGCGGATGGAAGGTAAGGTCAAGCCCCAAGTTAATCTACACATTTCCAATGAAGGAAATGATCTTAACTGTATGATCAACAAAGCTTCCTCCTGGTCACGTCTCTTGCGGACACTTAGCTATTGCTTTCGACCGCCTGTCATCATTTTTATCGTCATGGGAGCTTCAATATGCCCGCTCTAGGGTAATCAAACATGTCCAGATGGAGTTCTTCCAAGTGGAGTACAGACAGCTGAGCACTGGACAAGCCCTTTCTCAAAAATCCAAGTTGATTCACTACACTCCATTTGTTGACGACCAAGGAATTTTGCGCGTAGGAGGACGCATTGGAAATTCGAGGACAACCTATGATGCAAAACATCCCATACTTCTTCCAAAGGAATAACCAGTCGCTGTTTTATTAGCTAGACACCAGCACGTCACATCGTTACATGCTGGAGTCGAATTTATGTTTCACACGTTGAGACAGAAGTATTGGATCCTGGGAGCCCGTAACATAGTCCGCAAAATTGTATTCAACAGCAAGATATGCTTCCTCCAGCGCAAAGGAACGAGCACACAACTCATGGCTGATCTTCCCGCCTTTCGCGTTCAGCCCACCCGCTGCTTTCTACATTCTGGATTGGATTACGCTGGACCAGTTACCATCAAGACGTCAGCAGGTCGGACACCGAAGTTTGGCAAAGCTTGGTTTGCCATCTTTGTTTGTCTGTCCACCAAAGCAATTCATCTCGAGCTCTTCAGTGGTTTGACGACCCCTGCATTTATCGCCGCGTTCAAGCGGTTTTGGTCTCGACGTGGCCCTATATCCGACTTGTACTCGGACAATGGCACAACATTCCATGGAGCCAGAAAGGAGCTAACGGAGATGCAACGGATAGCTGTATCTCAAAGTCAAGACGAGGAAATTGCTAATTTTCTGACGAGTCAGGACATCAACTGGCACTTCATTCCGCCGTCTGCCCCGCATTTTGGAGGTCTTTGGGAAGCAGGCGTTCGATCTATCAAACTCCACCTTCGCCGAGTAATTGGTAGCAGTGCGTTGACTTTCGAGGAATATTCAACAATTTTAACTCAGATTGAAGGGTTACTCAACTCTCGCCCACTGTGCGCGCCCAGCGATCACAGCTTGGATCCCCTTACCCCCGCTCATTTTCTTACAGGTCAACCTCACATGTCGGTGCCGGAGCCGTCCTTGTTAGACGTCAACATTAACAGACTGCAGCGTTGGAGATAACTGCAAGCCAAGGTTCAAGGATTCTGGAAACGTTGGAATCTAGAATACCTTACTTCCTTGCAACCTCGCACGAAATGGCAGCAGGAGTCCAACGACATAACCGTGGACACTCTTGTGGTACTGAAGGAGCCAAATCAATCAATCAAATCAATCGCCTAGCAAGTGGCTGCTGGGCGAATCACCGAAGTTCATCCTGGCCAAGACGAGAGGGTTCAAGTGGTCACCGTCAAAACAGCCCGAGGAGTTTACAAGAGACCTATTACCAAACTTACTGTGCTTCCCTTGTTCTGAACAGTCGTTCAGGGGGGCCGGTATGTTGAGAAATGAGCCTCGTAGTTTTTTAATTCAATGTTCATGTATATTGCGATTGACCTATTTACACGCTCATGATTGTAGTACACCGCCTAAGTACCTATTCTTACGCGCATAGCTGTGTTGTTGTTTGCTCGTGTCCAGAACTTAGCTGTAATGTTCTCACACGCATGGCCAGACCCGCAGCTGCACACGCACACAGCGATGCGTTCCGTTGTTTTGCATTGAGACCGTCGCGTCGAGTCGTAACGCGTGATCTTCCAATTCCCTTTTGCTCGACTTCTTTTCGCGGAGTTGAGTCAGTAGAAACTTCTAGACGAATCCGCCCGCACGCTTACTTTGTACCGCAGTAGAAACTTCTAGACGAAGCCGCCCGCACGCATACTTTGTACCGTCGCAGACTCGAACCCCCCGCTGTTCTTGTAATATAATTGTACTATAACCAACAATAATAAATAATCAATAAAACTAAATAAGCTCAAGATATAAACGATTATACAGTCCACTAATTCATAACCACCGACCATGAAACCTGTGTGTTAGAGAGAGACAGAACGAGAAAGAATGAAATTGTTTTCTTGATTCTGGCTATATTAATTATACGATCTGGTTCAGATTTTGCTCCCTAGAAGATATAGTCATCTTTTACGATTCTGCGTTTTTAGTTTTCTCGTATCGTCGAAATTGCGGATGCCACAGATTTTCGCCCTTTGTGGGGGCGGAAGTGGGCGGGGCAAAGTTTTGAAATATTCTTGTAGCAGTGACATATCACACAAGTCTGGATCCACATCATTGCTCTAGCTCTTATAGTTTTTGAGCACTAGGCGCTGAAGGGGACGGACAGACATACATGGCTCAATCGACTCGGCTATTGATGCTGATCAAGAATATATATACTTTATAGGGTCGGAAACGATTCCTTCTGGACGTTACACACATCCACTTGTACCACAAATCTAATATACCCCAATACTCATTTTGAGTATCGGGTATAAAAATGTTTCATTCTTTGAATAGATTTGATTATTTAGTATAATCGTAATTTAATTTAATTTGATTAATCAATAGTACTTTAAAATTTCAGTGCAGATGAGGGCTTCGACGGCACCTATGCTACTAATGTGGTGGTGCGGAACAACGGGAGCTGCTTGTACGTTCCACCGGGAATCTTTAAGTCAACGTGCAAGATAGATATCACCTGGTTTCCATTTGACGATCAGCGATGTGAAATGAAATTTGGATCCTGGACATATGATGGCTTTCAGGTGAGTGAAAAGTGGCAAACAAAAAATGTACATAATTTTAATAGCTTAATCATCGTTTTTTGGCGTCTTCACTTAACCAGTGATTTACTGGTTACTAGAGCCAAACTTATTTGTCATCTAAGCTTGTCGCCCAACAAATCTGACTTTTAAACAGGGTGTTTGTTGCGAGTATGCCCCTCCGCCCACAACACAGCCTAAAAACTATATTTCATTACAATGTCGCTTATATTATATCGTTATTTGATTAGGGACAAATATAACCGGCTTATGAAAAATTACATATACACTCATACATTCTTATTTTTTATCAGAATCAAAAAGAAAATTTTTGATGGGATTTTGCGACCGACAACAGCATTTTTCACTGTAGTTGTAAAATATGGCCCACATACTATTGTGCTTCAAGAAACTCACGTAGTATCTACACCATGCACCACACACCAAAAAACTATAAAATGATAACTCTGAAATCCTTTCTTACCTATGGATGAATCCTAATTCAAAATTCTTTACAATACAAATAAATACCCCTCTTTCAATTCTATATCTTTACACTACCACAAAATCCTACTGTTAGCTTAAACGTTAATCAAGAATCTACCAACATTAAAACGAGGGGAACGTTGAGATTTTAAGATATACGTTTTATAGTGAGATCTAACAGGAGTGCGGATACCAAATTTAGTTACTCTAGCCTTAATAGTCTCTGAGGTTTGTGGATGCCCCAGATTTGCGTCCTTTGTGGGGGCGGAAGGAGGTGTGGCAAAATTTTGACACAAAACGGTCAAGGTCCGATATCACAGGAGTGTGGATACCAAATTTGGTGTCTATAGCTTTTATAGTCTCTGAGATCTAGGCGCTTATATTTTACTCTAAGCAAAGCCGCCTATGCTACGTGTGTGTTAGAGAGAGACAGGGTGAGAAAAAATGAAATTGTTTTCTTGATTCTGGCTAAACTAATTAAACGATCTGGTTCAGATTTTGCACCCTAGAAGATATAGTCGTCCTCTACGATTCTGCGTTTTTAGTTTTCTCGTATCGTCGAAATTGTGGATGCCACAGACTTTCGCCCTTTGTGGGGGCGCTGCCGGCTATCCTACGTGTGTGTTAGAGAGTGACAGGGCGAAAAAAAAAAAAGAAATTGTTTTCTTGATGCTAGCTATAATAATGATACGATCCAAATCAGATTCTGCATTCTAAAAGATATGGTCATTCTCTACGATTCTTCGTTTTTGGTTTTCTCGTATCCCTAAAATTGTGGATGGCACAGATTTTCGTCCTTTGTGGGGGCGGATGTGGGCCGGGCGAAGTTTTGAAATATTCTTCTGTGCCCTGTCTGTGTTTAACGTCCAGAAGGAATCGTTTCCGACCCCATGAAGTATATACATATAAATTTCAAAATTTCCCCGTGGTCTTTGATGATAGATTCTGGCCAGTATCGGTAAGGGTTTCCCGCTTTGTGCATAGACAGAGGCCGGAAGTTGATTTCACGGCAGTTAATATATGTGCAGCTGTGCCATTGCGGACGTCCACGCCGACTCAGAAAGCTCCAGTTCCATCCTCTTCAAAAAAACCCCAGTGAGCGGCGCCTCTGGTTTTACGATCGCCGCTTCTCCACAACATATTCTGCATGCATCGTCACCTAGATTCGCTCTCCTGGCTGCTTCCCTGCTCTATTTTCTGGACGAGGATGGTGTGCTACTGATTCGGACTTCGACGTTTAGGCAGGTTCTAAGCATAGGCCTCGCTCCTCTGGCTCAGTTGGATATGGCTAACCCTCCTCTGGATCCATCTTCCGTGGCCGCTAACAGGACGGCAGCGCCACTTTCTAGGACCGTGCCGATTGACGGTGCCAAGTCTATACGAATTTTTTTTCCAAAATATAGCGGTAATGCGCACCAAGGCTCAGGCTGTCAGCTTGGCTACCTCTAACATACGTGTGACTTCGACATTGTTATTTTACTTCGATTCTAACCTTTTCCAGGAATTTCGTAAGGACAGAGATTGTGCCAAATCCTGCGATCCGCAATCCTCAGCTATGATACGAAGTAATGTGCATTTGCCGCACGAGATTCTTTTGATAAATGATTGTTTTAGTATGGTCTTGACCCAAGTAAATAATGATTTTAATAGGCCAAATAAGATTCTAGACTTAATTTTGGTTAGTTCGTATATATATGGCCATGTTACATGTTGCGAACTGCCTATCGCGGATTGTGACATGCATCATATGCCTTAAGAATTCTCAGCTAATTTCCACTTTAAGCGTTAAACGTTAATTGGGCTTCTGTTCTCTCGCATCCTAGTGCTGACACTTCCTATAGTGTTTTCCTGCATACGGTGCGTCGTATTATTGTTAACAATGCTTCCAAAAGTGTGCATGGCTGCTATAGGCCACCGTGGCATACGAAGGGTCTTGTGAAATATAAGAATCTGCGTAAGAATGCAGCATAAGAGGGAGTTTGATTTCTTAATCAAATTTTTGTATAGCCAATATATTGCTTAAATGGGACTTAACATCAATCCCAGGTCGTTTTGGCATTTCATAAATTCCAAAAGGTCGACGAGCTCTTTTCCTTCAGCTATGAACCTGGCCAGCTGGAGCGCTAATACGGATAGTGGTATAGCAAACCTTTTTGCTTATTTCTTTAGCTCAAATTTTAAGCCATACGCAGATTGGCATAGTTTTAATGTGGATATTTTGGAGGCAATTGATGAATTCAATAACTCTACTAAACCCGACTGTGATGGCATTTCTGCCTTCCTGCTTCGCAACTGTGATGGAGAACCTTCTGTGAACCTCTTAAAATTCTCTTCACAAATTCGCTGCTAACGGGTCGGTTTATTGCCAAGTGGAAAGCTGCCACGATTACGCCAATTTTTGAGAAAGGCGCCAAAAATCTCATTTCCAATTATAGATCAATTGCCGAACACAGCCATGTTTCAAAACTTCTAGAGCGAATCAGTGCCAGAAAGATCACTTTCCTCATGTTGTCGTACATAAGCCGAAATCAGCATGGTTTTATGCCGGGTAGATCAATGACCACTAATCTCATCGCTTTCAGTAATTTCTGCACTCGTGTCTTTGAAATGCACTCTCAAGTAGATTTTGTGTATACTGACTTTGCTAAGGCCTTTGACAAAGTCTCCCACTGTGCCTTAATAGCCAAGCTGCATCGGTTAGGGATTCATTCTTTCCGGCTCAACTGGCTTAGGTCAAATCTTGAGCGGCGAGAGTACGTCGTGTTGGTAAATGGAACCCTTCGGACTCATTCTTGGCTACTTCCGACCTTCCACAGGGAAGTGCACTTGCATTCAAGCATTCTCAGCATTCAAGCTTTTGAGCATCTGCTTTATGCAGATGATCTTAAAATCTTCCGATCGATCAGACAGTATACTTCTTCAGCGCGACGTGGATAGAGTTGCTCGTTGGTGCAGACTTAATTCGCTCCCTCTCAACGTTAGCAAATGATGCTTTGTTTCCTTTAGCAAGTGTATCTTCAATGTGCTGGCCTCATACTCTATAGATGGCAATCCTCACTTAAAGATTTATTTTTGCTGAGCATCTGAATTTTATATTGCCAAAAGCCTATGCTATGTTTGGCTTACAAGGTTGAGCTTGTACTCATTACTTGTTCGCTCGCGCCTAGAGTACGCTTTCATGGTCTGGAATGCACCTTTTGCAGGACCAATTATGGCTTTAATGAGCCCATTTGTAGGGCGTTTCGACAGCACAATGCGCTGCCAGCTGGGATGCGTTTTGACTTTTGCCAGGGGAAGAAAGCCGTCAGACGGTTGGTTGTAGACCTCTTTCTTTACCATAATTAATTCTTGTTATTTTCTGATAATATCTAAAGTTAGAAGTTAGTCTAGCCAGATCAGGATTTTTGATTCCGTTGGCGAATAAGAATCGGTTTATCCGCTTTATCGCGCACCAGTTCCAGTTCCAATAGAGTGGGAAAGATTTTTGTTAAGCCTCATTCGTAGACTTCCTTAATAGCAGGCGCTGTAGTGTGATTAAGGCTAAGGCACAAGTTGTTGAAGAAGTGCTCTAGTTTTCCCCCTTCCACATACGGAACTCCATAGATCCTAAGGCTGCTTGTGAGGTTTTCGTTAGCCTGTTCATCAAGCTTTAGCTTAAGCTGGGCTTCCATATTCTCTACCTTTTGTGTAAGGTTTTGACTCTCACCCAGTTTGTCCTCGACAAACTGAACTCTCTTTGTGAGATTCTGGATCTCACAAGCTCAACAACCGCCTTTCTGCCTCATTCATTTTTGTAGTAATGAGAATGGCTTGCTCCTCAACTCTTTGGTTCATCAACGCGATTCCGACATCTAATGTTAAAACTTCTGTGTTAACGAAAGTTGTCTTAGTAAGTCATCAGTTTTTCCAGCAGCCTTGGATAAATGGTCACTCCAGGACAATTTCTTTTTAATGATAAGTTGACACATTTTCCGGAGACTATAGCAGGGTTTAGTGAAAACATTGCACTTAGCCGATTATCTAAAATTTCTATTACATAACGGACAACAATATATCTGGCAAAACTGACCATAGCCCACTTACCAATTTATTTTCCGTGATAAACCCCATTTGGAGGAATATGATTTTACTGTAGAGTATCTTAAGGAAAAAAAAAAACCGTATAGAAAATGCGTTATCAAGAACGACTAAGAAAATATACACCGTCATACCGTCATTTTGTAGCTAAGATCCTAGCTAATATATTGTAACAAGATTTCGCTACTAGGCGGGCCGAGCGGATGTACGTTTCAGGTTGGGGGATTATAGTACGATTAGGAAGGCAGCAGTTAAGGTAGAGTAGCAGTCCGGTTTCGTAATAAAAACAATTGTATTCTGCCTCCGTTCTGCTAAGTGCCACGCTGCGTTGTTTCTCAGATCGCCAAGAAATTGGGCCACCTGCCAAAAAATAAACATAGCCCGTATACGACTTCCGGTTAGTTCGATCGCCGCCCCAATCCGCATCCACATATCCAGTAAGTGGCTGGTGACACCGTTTGTAGTGTAGTTTGAAGTTCATCGTCGCTGCCAAGTACCTCAGAACGTGCTTCACACCAGCCAGATGCTGTGCGTGCGGATCTTTGTTCCTCTGGGCCAACTTTGCAACTGAATGCAAAATGTCCTGTCTGGTTGTGAGTGCCAGCCACATCAGCTCACCAATCATGGATTGATACATGACAGTATCAACCTTTTGACACTGCTCATTAGTACAATCCACCTGGAACCCCGCATCCAACGGAGTAGCCACTGGTCTACATTTGTCCATGTCGTGAGCTTGCAATAGTTCCTTGATGTATTGCGAGTGGCCTATGGTGATAGGCCCGAGCTCACCTTCACGGTGCACATCCATGCTTAAAAACAGCTCTGGAACACCTTTGTCGATACATTCGAACGCATTTGAAATAGCCGATTTTATACCGAGCATGTCCTCTTTGGACTGGCATGCTATAAGTAAATCGTCAACATATACCAAGATTAACGATAAGTTACCTTTCTCTCTCTGCTGGTAGAGACACGGCTCGTTGTCACAGGAAACAAAACCCAGATTAGTCAGGACGCCATTCAGTTTCGAATTCCATTCCCTTCTTGACTGCTTCAATCCATATATTGCCTTTTTAAGCAGCATAGCCTTCGCTGGATAAGCTCGATCAATGTACCCTTGTGGTTGCTTCATGTACACCGTATCGCTCAGGTCACTGTTGAGGTATGCCGTACATACATCCATTTGGTTGACATATAATTTCAATTCTGCTGCTAGCGCAAGAATAAATCGCACGCTCTCCAGTCTGCAGACTGGAGAAAATGTTTCCGCATAGTTTATGCCGTACTGCTGGGAGCAACCTTTTGCCACCAGCCGCGCCTTGAAACGTTCGATTTGACCATCTTTGTCGCGTTTCAGGCTATATACCCATTTGCATCCAACTGCTCGTTGTCCTGCCGGTAAGTCTGCCAACTGCCATGTCTCGTTTGCCATTAATGCCTCATATTCGCGTTGCATCGCTTCGGACCAGTGTGATGCATGAATACTGATCAACGCCTCCTCGTAGGATACTGGAATCTTTAAGTCGCTGGCAACCAGAGCACCAAGAATGTTGGTGCTCCACTCCTTTCTCGGACGGCCAAGTTTGCCGGTCCGAATCAGCCTTGGTCTGCCAGGTCCAACGCGAGAAGCTGGCTCATCTGACTCAACCTTTTCTGTTGCGCTCTCGTACCCATCAGTACCGCTGCTACTGGGATTCTCCCCGTCAACGCTTGCACCATTGCTGCTGTCTCCACCGCTGCTGTCAATGTCATCAGTATCGCCGCCTGACTGCATGCTAACTTCTCCCTTCGGAAGTTCGAATGTGACTGTATCCTTGTCGTCTTGGATCTCGTCAAAGAGAACATCTCGCCTCTCAATCACCTGATGAGACACAGGGTCATACAGTCGATAGCCCTTAGCCGCTACTGAATATCCAATCATGCGATATTATTTGCCTTTTGGTTGAAGTTTACTCTTCCTTGGACCCTTGTCCAAAGCTACTGCAACGGAGCCAAAAACCTTTAGATGACCAACAAAAGGTTTCTTACTAGTCCACGCTTCCATAGGCGTCATACTGGTCAGCGCCTTGGTCGGTGATCGATTCCGTACATACACAGCTGCGTTGACTGCCTCAGCCCACAAGGATTCGCCTAATCCTGACTGGACCAGCATACATCTTGACATTTCCACCAGAGTGCGGTTTGCCCTCTCAGCAACGCCGTTTTGCTGTGGAGTGTACGCCACTGGCAGCTGCCTCTCAATCCCATTAGTTTTCAGAAATTCATCAAACGATTTGTTGACAAATTCACCGCCATTGTCGCTCCGGATACATTTGAGACTTTTTCCCGTTTGCCGTTCAACCAGGGTTTTGAACTCGACGAACTTCTGGAAGACTTCATCCTTTGTCCGCAGGAAATACACCAAAGGGCAAATACATGCCAAAGGGCCCGCACACATCTGCATGAACTAGTTCCAATATATCTTTAGCTCTACTGGTGGTTGCAACAGGAAATGATTGCGCATGAGTCTTGCTGACCATACATGTTTTGCAATTCATATTCGCCGGGAAAACCATATTTTCAATGCCGCGCACCATTCCTTTGCTGATCAAATCTTTCATACTGCTGATGTTCAAGTGGCCGTACCGTTTATGCCACAGGGCACCATCAGCCTTAACCGCCGCAAAACAGTTGTTTTGTTTTCCTCGAAACATATACAAGTTTCCAACTCTGTTCGCCTTTACAATGCATTCGCCATTTTGGATAACTCGTGCATATTCTTGTCCAAAAGTGACGAAACATTTATTCTGTACAGCGCTGCTCACCGAGAAATAATTTCCATTCATTTCGGGCACATAGAGAACATTCTTTAACAGCAGCGTGCATATGTATCTCTGTCTCTTAGGAAACCGGAGTCAGCCAGACCAATCATTTCTGTGTGTTTCTCGAACTTTGTGAATAACTGTTTCTCACAACACATGTGGCTTGTGGCACCACTATCCAAACACCACATACTCTTTTTCAAATTATCTGCGTCCAACGCATTTAATAGCCTGCACTGCTTGTTCTCCACTCTCGCTGCCCTTTCCACATTTGCGCTCTCCTTCTTACACTGAGCCTTCATATGCCCGCGCTCACCACACTTGAAACATATCATTGTATTGTTTCTCTTCTTTTGCGCTCTGTGCGCGGCCGGCTTATGTACTGCCTTTGCGTATTCCTTTTGATCTTCTGTGTTTCCCTTTCGTTCGCCTCCTTCCTTCAGCTTTACGCATAGAACATCGAAAGTCGGCAGACTGTCGCGCGTCTCTACGGCGACAACGAAATTTTCGAATTGTTCTGGAAGGCTTGACAACAAAACAATTGAGCGCAGTTCATCATTTAGCTCGATTCCTACTGACCCAAGGCCATCAAGAATATCCACGAACTAATTAATGTAGCTTGAAATGCTTTGCCTTTGGTCCATGCGCTTGCTTAGCAATTGCTTGTACAGTTGAACCTTTCGTACAGGTCCACTTGGTTGATGAACACTTTTTAATTTGTTCCATGCTTCGGACGACTTACTGCAATTTTTAATGTATCCCAACTGTGAAGTTTTCACACTCAATATGATCATGGCCAGCGCCTTTTCATTCTTGGCCTGCCAATTCACACTTTCGGGGACATTCGTTGGTAGCAGGTCTCCATATGCCACACTCCACAATTAAGCGTGCACCAACACAGACCGCATTTTAATACACCTGATTATCGTTTAGTCTCTCGTTTAGTTCGTAACTAAAACAATCATTTTACTTTTTAATTTACAAAATCCGAACCTGGGCCCATAACCTGTTGGACAGAACTTCGCTGCCGTTGCAAGGGAAGTTCTTGCACCGAAAAGTAAAAACGCAACCATTCATACATATGTATGTAAAGTTTATTTGTGAATAAAAAAATGCTCTGTTCGCAGGCAGATAGAGATCGAAAAATGGAAAACAAACGAGGGGGAACGTTTTGAGTTGCTGTGGACACCGCAACTCTACATTTATACCCGATACTAAGTCAGTATGGTTCTCCTCCGGCAGACGCCGCTAATATTAAACGACACGACAAAGAGTGTGTGCGAGAGAGACAGAAAATCAGTCTGAGCGATACGTCGGGCGCTGGTTAGCCACAGTAAATTGATTTGTTCCTTTGGGCTATAAAAATGATCTGATCTGATCTGATCCAGATTCAGCAAACTGATAGATATGGTCATTATCTATGATTCTGAGTTTTTAGTTTTCTCGAATCTGAAATATTGTGTATGCCACAGACTTTCGTCCTTTGTGGGGGCGGAAAGGGGTGGGAATAAATTTTGAGATATAAGTTTTATGGTGAGATCTAACAGGAGTGCGGATACCAAATTTGGTTAGTCTAGCGTTAATAGTCTCTGAGATTTGTGGATACCCCCAGATTTTCGTCCTTTGCGGGGGCGGAAAGGGGTGTGGCGAAATTTTGAAATAATCTCGTCTCGGTCCGATATCTCAGGAGTGTGGATACTAAATTTGGTTGCTCTAACTTGTATAGTCTCTGAAATCTAGGCGCTAATGTTTTACGCTAAGCAAAGCCGGCTATCCCACGTGTGTGTTAGAGAGAGACAGGGCGAGAAAAAATGAAATTGTTTTCTTGATGCTGGCTATAATAATGATACGATCCAAATCAGATTCTGCAGTTTAAAAGATATGGTCATTCTCTACGATTCTGCGTTTTCTGTTTTTTCGTGTCTTGAAAATTGTGGATGCCACAGATTTTCGTCCTTTGTGGGGGCGGAAGTGGGCGGGGCGAAGTTTTGAAATATTTTTGTAGCAGTGACATATCACAGACGTCTGGATCCAAAACATCGATGCTCTAGCTCTTATAGTCTTTGAGCACTAGGCGCTAATAGGGACAGACGGACCGACGGACAGACGTACAGCCAGAGAGAACTCAATCGACTCGGCTATTGATGATGATCAAGAATATATATACTTTATGGGGTCGGAAACGATTCCTTCTGGATCTAAAATATAATATACCCCATTACTCAGTTTGAGTGTCGGGTACAAAAAACACGTGTATTTATGAAACGCGTACACAATGCCAAACAATTTAAAGAATTTTTGGACAATTTCGTATCTGAGTCGACCCGAATTATTTCATGTTTTGAAAAACACAGTCAAACCGGTGCCTGTGACGCACAGGCAGTATCCTGAATCTAAGCTACCTCCCCTCCAAATTTTTTCAGCTTGTCAGCTTTGGGGCTTGTCACCGGCTCTAATGCACTGGCTGTATCTCTCGGTGGTGCGACCAACACTGCTGTATGGAGTCTTAGTGTGGTGGCAAGCTACCGAAAAGAAAACGTATCATAAGCTGAGGTCCAGCCCAACAAAAGCACTCGAAACCGAACTTGGAATCGAACGAAAGGCAGCACAGCGCCTCATTGAATCAGGAAACATATCGCCACAAGCATACGGGCATAGTTCAATTGGCAGGGACATGATCAGATCCTCTGATTAGATGACCCCCCAAACTTACCTCGACGTCAGAGGAACCTCATCTTTGGGACCGGAAGACTGGAAAAATGGTTGGGACAAACCGAGCACCTCAACATATACAAAGACGGCTCCAAGATGAGATGACGCCTGAGATAAAGCTGTCATATAAGCTACTGGGCCAATGCAGCATATTCCAGCCGGAAGTTTTTGACATTAGGAAAGCTGCTGAGGTCGCCATGCTTGCAGAACGAGCACACGACGCGGTGAAGATCCATGCAGTCGTCCGCGGTGAGTTCCAGAAGTGTCTCGGCGGGCCTGTCTTGGGAGGCACTTGATTCCCTAAGCACGCCAAAGTCAGTGCAGATCTACTGGGTTCCCAGCCACTAAAGCATCGAAGGCGTCGGGCTGGCGAATGAGATAACCAAGAATGTGCCTGTGTGCAGAATCACGAAAACTATGTCCAAAGAACGCACATTAAAACTCAGTCACTACCTAATGCACCTACCACGGAAGGACTGCAAATTTTTCGTGGGAATACTCACAGTTCACTGTCTATTTGCGGCGCACGCTGCAAAGCCAGGCATCACCAACCGAGACTGCTGTAGGAAATGTAATGAACCAAGGGTAATTGAAAGCCTTGAACATCTCATCTGAAACTGTTCGGCTCTCTTAAGGGCAAGGAAAAAATACCTGGGCGCACCGGTGTTTGTATCACTGTTAGATGCCTCCATTGCAACTACCTCGATTCTCAAGTACTTTAAAATCGCAAAAACGCTATCGAGAAGGTCCATATCATGCCATGGCGCTGGCGATGGCCCGAATCAAAAAGAGCTTCGCTGACTTCACGGACTTCAGAAGTCAAATGTGTGACAACATAAAAATGGACAGATTTTGTGTCAAAACACACAAAAACTTAAATATACATTTTTACTAGTGGCTTGCCATGCTGTTTAGGCGAAACCCTAATCGGACCTAGAAGTGCACTCCATTAACTTAAAATCCTTGGATAGATATTCCATAACTTATGACAACAGTCGAAGCCTATATCTAAAGCAAAGCGTGCACTGGCGATCGCACTACAAAATTGACATGCGTTGGCGATATGCTTGGGCCAGCATAATGACCTGTATTGGACCTGTAAAGATGTTCGACATATAGTTTTGCAAATCGATCATTTCTGGGAAATAAAAGTGGATTTCGCATCATATGGTATGAGTATTTAATAAACAAGTACCAACACGCAAAAAAGAAAACGTCCGTTGTGCATTTTGGTGCTTCCAAATAAACAGAGTTCGCTCCAGATTTCTCAAACGTGTCAGTAAATGTAACGTTTTCGACACTGTGTAATACTGTCAAAAAGGCTTGATCTAGCTCTACTGGAAGCTGCGTTGCTTTTCTCGGCAAGAGTTCTCCGTTGTTTGATTTAAATTTAGTAGTTTCTTACTCTTACTCTTAATCATCTATTATTTGTTCCATATTTAAAGATTTGTCGGGCATTTGCATGTGGGAAACGTCCAGAAGGAAGCGTTAGTTAAACTACTCAACAACAAAATATTGTTTAATTAATAAGTTTTTTTAACGGAACGCGATTAAGCAATGTTTTTATATCACGTCCGGGGGTCACCATTGTTTGAGATGCCAAGCTTGGCTCTCCTCCGGCAGACGCCGCTAATCTTAAGCCACAAGACAAAGAGTGCGTGCGAGAGAGACAGAAAATCAGTCTGAGCGTGACGTCGGGCGCTGCGTATCCACTGCAAATTGATTTGTTCTTTTTGGCTATAAAAATTATCCGATCTGATCCAGATTCTACAGCCGGATAGATATGGTCATTCTCTATGATCGTGGTTTTTTTGAATCTACAATATTGTGGATGCCGCAGACTTTCGCCCTTTGTGGAGGCGGAAGTGGGCGGGGCAAAGTTTTGACATATTCTCGTAAAAGTTTTATATCACAGAAGTCCGGATATAAAATGTCGTTGCTTTAGCTCTTATAGGGATGGACTAGGCGCTAATAGGGACGGACAGACGGACGTACCGACATCAATCGACTCGGCTATTGATGCTGATCAATAATATATGTATGTACTTTATGTGGTCGGAAACGATTACTTCTGGACGTTACACACATCCATTTTCACCACAAATCTAATATACCCCAATACTCATTTTGAGTATCGGGTATAAAAAGAGAACTAGGTTAAACTTTATAATATTTATTTGATTTTGTGGCTGAGCTGAAGACGATTGCTTGCTAGGGCCAGATAGGTCAGAGGTATGCAACCGATGCGCAGAGGGGTTAACATGGAACTAAAAAACGAAGGCGGCAGATCAAATGTGATTGCCGAAGTGGCGGCGGCAGAGAACCCCTTTATCGGGAGAGCGCAGCAGCTCTGCAGAACGTCAATGCTTGCAAAACATAGGCGGCTGTGCGTACTAACTGCCGATCAATGGAATAGACTCAATGTATTTTCTGTACGAATTTTCATTTTAAAAATCAAGATACGAATGAAATTGGGAAAAATATATTTTTATACCCGATACTCAAAATGAGTATTGGGGTATATTAGATTTGTGGTAAAAGTGGATGTGTGTAACGTCCAGAAGGAATCGTTTCCGACGCTATAAAGTATATATATTCTTGATCAGCATCAATAGCCGAGTCGATTGAGCCATGTCCGTCTGTCCGTCCGTCCGTCTGTCCGTCCGTCCGTCTGTCCGTCTGTCCGTCCCCTTTAGCGCCTAATGCTCAAAGACTATAAGAGCTAGAGCAACGATGTATTGGATCCAAACTTCTGTGATATGTCACTGCTACAAAAATATTTCAAAACTTTGCCCCGCTCACTTCCGCCCCCACAAAGGACGAAAATCTGTGGCATCAGGTTGCTGAATCGGGATCAGATCAGATCATTTTTATAGCCAAAAGGAACAAATCAATTTGCACTGGCTACGCAGCGCCCGACGTCACGCTCAGACTGATTTGCTGTCTCTCTCGCACGCACTCTTTGTCGTGTCGCTTAATATTAGCGCCGTTGCGGTGTCTTCTTTAATAAAAAAAAAAAAAAATGGAGTTATAATTCAAAAGGTATTCTTTATTTAAAATTAATATAAATGAAAAAGTTTTTCAGAATCTTAATCTTAAATTTTTTATGATGTTTATGATATTGTTATGATATTTAAAGTCTGTTTAATAATGAGTGTAGCCACGTTTATTAGAAATGACTTCGAAAATTCGTTTTGGCATTGAATTATACAGGGACCTAAAATATTCCAGGGATATTTCGCTCCAGGCGTTTTTGATTGCCATTCCCATACGTTCTCCATTTTATTTAGATCAGGAGAGTAAGGTGGCCATTCCATTAATCCAACATTTTGGTCTGAAATCCACTTCTAAACCAGTATGGATTGGGGCATTGTCTTGCTGAAAAGTCCAATTTAATGTCTCTAAGATGTAGGAAAAGTAGGGAAATGACATTTGGAGTAGCTCTTTGTAAAGAATGGCATTCATCTTACACGAAAAAAACTGGATTTTAAATGTGCCATAAAAGGAGATGGCACCCCACACCATTATACCCCCCTCACGACTATGACGACGGGTCAGTTGCTATACTAGCTTTAACTTCCAAATTTGATCGAATTTTAACCACAGAGCACGCTGAGTTTGAGGCTTCGCGCAGAATTCTTCTCGTTTCCCAAGGCGTGAGTGCTTTTCTGTTGGGAGCTTTCATATTATTTCCATAATTTGATGGATTTTTTAAGACATTCGACACAACAGAATGGCTTTTACAAATTTGTTCGGCTATCTGCCTGGTTGCAAGGTTGCTGTCTCGATACGCCAATATTTTAGCTTTTTCCTCCGTTGTTAGAGCTTTACCACGACCCATTATATATTAAAATAATTAAAAAGTGCAAGAGGTATTTAAATTCAACTTTTGGCGTTTACAGCTTATCAGTAACTGAAGCCGCAGCCTCTGAGTCTATTCTAATGATCACCTAAAAAGCTAATTTTCCGGCATAGGGTAAAGCAAAATTAAAATAAATCATAGCTGTAAAATTATTGCATTCCACTCTCATTCCCCTATTTTGTCAACTTTACTGCTCTAACAAACACAACAAAAATTTCGTCGAAAGCTTAACAGTGTTTATACATATGTATATATTATTTTTTAGCATAAATAGCCGAGACGAATGACGAATTTTTTGACGCCTAGTTCTCAGAGACTATAAGAGCCAGTGCAACCAAATTTTGTACCATATATGTATGTATCTAGCAGACTACCAAATCTAGAACAGATTTGCTCGTATCTTTAAAATTGTAGATTCCACAGATTTTTGTCTTTTGTGGGTGCGGAAGAACGAAATTTTGAAACAAACTTAACTCAGTGCGATATCACAGGAGTCCAGATACAACATGTCGTTGCTCTAGCTCTTACAGTCTCTGAGAACTAGGCGTCAAAACCGACGAGCAGACGGACAAACAGACACACATAGATCAATCGACTCGGCTATTGAGGCTGATCAAGAATATTTATACTTTATGGGGTTGGAATTGCTTCTCTTTTTACAAATCTAATATACCCCTATAACCCTATACTCTTATATTCCCTATACAAAAACATAACAAAGAATTGAAGTGTATAAAATAGGACATGCCATTTTCATTAACGATAAACATTAAAACTTTTTCTAAATTTGTTCGTTGTTGAACATTTTATTTAATTTTTTTCAATTTTCCCTTTTGACAGTTGGATCTGCAGTTGCAGGATGAAGCTGGCGGAGACATTTCTAGCTTCATAACAAACGGAGAGTGGGATCTGCTAGGTGAGTTGAGAAGACGGAAGCCGAACATATCATGGTGAGAGATGTAAGATTAATCTAAATTTGAACATCACAATTCGATTTAAGTGTAATATCGTAATATTTAATCTTTTCTTCTTTATCTAACTCACCATCTGTCATTAAATTCGTTCCCATCTCAAAAAACAACCAGGTGTGCCCGGCAAACGAAATGAAATCTACTATAATTGCTGCCCAGAACCTTATATTGACATAACATTCGCAATTTTGATACGACGTAAAACCCTGTATTATTTTTTCAATTTAATTGTGCCGTGCGTACTAATTGCCTCCATGGCACTGCTAGGGTTTACACTTCCGCCAGATTCTGGTGAGAAGCTTTCACTTGGTAAGTGTTGCCCAGTCTTACACACTCTATCTCCCCTTCTCATTTTCTCTCTCTGTTTTTCACCCACTATCAGTAGATTAATGAAAAACTTAGAGCTCGGCTGAATCAAAATCTGATCAAATTAGGAAACTAAATGCAAATAACATAAACGCATAACTTAACTTATGTAGACTTACTGTACTCAGTGCACATATTTTTGTGAATGTGTGCATATAATTTTATTTAAACTTATAAAATACTAAGATATATTTATTTCAACTCAGGCTTCATAAAAAAGTCAACACTTTATCGTTTAAACTATAAAGGTCAAAAGCGCAAGTACAATATATGGAGGGCCTTGTTATGCCAAAGCGAATCAAGATTCCTCTTTGACCTCAGGGCGGAGGGAGCAAGGAGAGCCTCGAATTGCCGATAATTCATAGTGGGGGAAAATACTAATCCAACAGGAACAAGTCACTTGCTCCCAAATTATTTGATATAACTTAATCGGTTTTTACAGACAAATTTAGAAAAAACTATGACAATTAATTTTTTTTTTAGTTTTTTAATAAAACCAGTCAAGAAAAAAAAATTATACAGGCTAAAAATGTGTAAAAAATGCATCTCTAACGAAAAAAAATTTGGTAGCCTGAAAACTGACAAGCCAGCTGTAGAATAGCATCAATTCAAGGTTAGTAGCCATAAGCAAAAGATTGAATACATTTAAATTCACATTAAATTAAATTCAAATCTAGCAGAAAAAATACTTGTACTCCCCGAAAGTCGAATAAACGACTGTCTTCCCAATGTTTGCGTTTCTCTGAAAATTTGGTTGACGTAGCTAGAAACTTATGCTTAGGTTTATCAAAACGAACCTGAGCTGTAGTATCGCAAGAGAGATTTAACTCTTTGGCTGACGAAAAGGCTACTCATTTCGATTTATCGAAAAATTCGCTCAGGCCAAAGCACTTAAAGTAAGATTCTTGTAATTAATATTTCAAAAACTTGATCACAATAAAAATTAAATCAGTCACAATTCTTGTCTGTACTTTTTTACTTTGTGCGTCCCAAAAAAGAAAAAACCGAAATAATATTAGCACTACTGTATTAGAACAGTACGACTGTATAAATCCACAGAAATCCTTTTGGGCCAAGTAAGATTCAAATGTTGCATTGCTTCAACGATTCATTACTTTAGTGAAAAAGCCCGAAGAAAATTGGGATGCACTTTGTGGGGTAGCAAGGTATCCGCGAATTGCTTGGCTGCTAACTCGAGTAGGGGGTATCGCTCTCTGATGAACACGACCACCATCGAAAGACTTCAGTGCCCGTTAAGCACAGAAAGAGAAAAACTATTGTGCTGGGCTGCGGCACATGAATCTGTCGATTGATGCCCTTTTAGTTTTATGAGATCTGCATGAACTCATTCCAATCGGAATATGAAGTTTAACGCATGTTAGAACCATTCAGACAGAATTTAAACGTGGAGGCACAAATGAGAGGGGCGAAGCTGCTGGCCACTCTGCTCTTTAATCATATAAGAGTTCGATTTCTATCATTTACGGCTAAGGATAAGTTATGTATTGACTGTGTTCCGAAACTATCATAGAAATAAAAGTGCAAGAAATGCATACAGCAGAGGGAGACAAGAAAACATGATACTGTCGTTGGACATAACAAGCCAACTGAATCTTTATATACAGATATACAAAGAACATATGGACAGCCAGGCTTCTATCATAGCCCTAATATCATGTAGCAGCTCCGCGTCAGTCAGTAATCGAGTCAGTCTCACGTAGGTACTGGGTAACTCAGTGAACGAAAGAGCGCAGAATGTGCTCAAACAGGATCGGCCAAACTAAAAAATTATCAGAATGGTTTGAACACCAATAATTTGTACATATATATGTATGCACATATATGCATATATACAAATACAGGGTGCGCCGTGTTTTATGATTCTATTTAAACATTGAATAGCTTTGAAAAAATCCCGATTTCCAAATATGAGGTAATTTATTTAATTTGTTCCTCTAAAATATATTTGAACATACAATATCCATAAACTGACCGCATAATTCGGACACAATAAAGTTTCCCCTTTTGCTACGTTTTGCTTCACTTTATCGAGCATCTCAGGGGTATAGCTGTGATTTCGGCGCCAATATTTACCTTAAGCTCGTCAGTTCGGAGGCGTCAAATCCGAAGGTTTGGATGGCCAATCAATATTTCCATTTATTTTTCGTTGTAAAAGCTTAATGGTTTGATTTACAGTTTTGCATGGGATCTTGCTGAAACCAGTTACTGCTCAGATAATATTCACGCATTTCAAAGATATACACGTTGAGTTAACACAACTAAGCGGCTATTTTCCGTATACAGCATTACTATTTCAGCAAATTGATTCAGTGTAAAGCGATCCATACTTAATATTTTACTGAATTGACGTTACCATCACTGGTATACTCAAGTCAATAGGTTCACAAATCTCAAAGTTATTGAATAAGATAAAATATGGCGCACCCTGTAGATATATATACTTATAAATATACATATATGTACGTTTGCATGTACATATACATTATGTTCTGATTTTTGATCAAAGTTTTCATCAAAGATATATTATTAGAAGCATTCAGCTAAATTTGTTTCAAAAAAATCAATTACAACCGATACTCCGTAGTGACTGTATGTATAATGCAAGACTTCCAGAACTTCTGCATATAGCAGAACTTCTAAGCAGCCAAAAGCTTTCAAATTAAACTGAATAATTGGACGTTGGAGACAGCTAAATGGCTTTCTTGTTCAGACCTTTGTCGACTATTCTAAGAGCAAAAAGCTAGATTGTACCTACGTAGCTATGATAAGATTAACCATTTTTGACCAGTGGAAGTCAATAAAATGGTCATAGGTGCTGTCTACGTCATTCTAGGTCACAGTAAACTAGTCAGCTACCATACCTAGTTTTGTTTTCAACGCACTAAAAGAGGAATCCATGTTAGTAAGTTCCAAACAACCAAAAAATTAACTCAAAAGACCATATCGACTGACTACCGCCTACAGACCGTGAGGTTCAGCGCAGAGAATATGGTAGTA
The DNA here is from genome assembly GCF_009870125.1 of Drosophila pseudoobscura. NCBI lineage: Eukaryota > Metazoa > Arthropoda > Insecta > Diptera > Drosophilidae > Drosophila > Drosophila pseudoobscura. Next base: position 37,007,618 of record NC_046683.1, on the reverse strand, counting down.
GTTTTTTATTGAACGCGGCAAAAACAAAACTGAACAAAACAACGCACCACTATTACCATCACACTCCCCATATGTACGTTCATGCATAAGTATCAGCAGTCTCAGCAGCAGGAACTGAGGGATCAGCCGGACCAAAACCTCTGAATAATGTACTGTTTCTCGTATTTTGATTTTAATTGTGATCGAATTTTAGCTGTTTACTCAAGTAATACAAGTATAAATGTAATAATTTCTCAATTTGCATTTGATTTCATTCTGTCTCTTTATCCCCTCTTAATGTGCTTGTGTTTCTTCAGACCATATCAACGACTGCCATTTTAATTAAGCTTTGCGTATTTCTAGGAGTTACTATTTTACTATCGCTCACAGTCTTCCTCAACATGGTTGCAGAAACAATGCCAGCGACTTCTGACGCCGTGCCGCTTTTAGGTAAGTACAAGATGGCAAGGGAAACCTACTATTCCCACTACGAAGAACTACTTATCTTAAACTTCTTAACGCAATCTCAATTCACTCAGAAACTAATCAGCAAAGATTCTTATTTTTCGCGCAGCCACGATGTCGTAACGTTTGTATAAAACGTTTTTATATATTTTATTTATCGTCTTTCGAGTACGGAGTTTATGATTTGTGAGTTGGGGCACACACATCTAAATGCACTGCAAATAACAATTGAATGACAGGAATTTATTAAAATTAAATAAAGTCCAAGCTCGGCACACACACCCAGATTTACATTCGCAGTCATTCTTACAACATTCGTACTCATAATTCAAAAATTACTTGCCTACCAGTCACTTGACATGTAGAGACGCAAGCTAACGGTCGTATTCCACTACACTTTAAATGAAGACTGTGACACCAGATAAACAAAGCGTTTGCGAGAACCATTGACTTTTCCGCAAAATTCATAGTTGAAAACGTTATAGATGACATATACGAAAAGCTGTTTTTTTTCTAAATATTCTACTCTATTATTCTTTTATTCAACACTCTTGTAATTAATTATGAGTTTTTTATGGTTTGGGTTTTATTTAAGGAATTTTGCTTTTCCATTTAACTTGTGTAAGCCTTATGGAAAAATTAAAAAATTCATATTTTACCTTTAAATTCCGTTCGATATTTTAGAAATAAAAATCTTATCATTTTTTTATTTATAAAAAAAGTTGTTTTTCGAGGAAATGAAAATTACCAAAGTAGGATCTTTTGGAATTAAAAAGGTTAAAAAATTAACTAATTAATTACATATTTAAATGTGTGGGGGTGATGCCAGAGTTTTGATTGGCTTTTCAGAAGTGTAAAGAATACATGAACTGAAAACTAAATATTAAAAGAAAATACATGACTGTGTATACTTGGCATTGGGTTGGTTTTCTGTTTTTCTTAATTGACTGCTCGCAAATTGAAAATTCGTGTCTACCGTAGCTGACAACAATATAATTTTTTATTTTTCTCTTATTCTTTTTAGTTACCTGATAAAATTAATCTTGTATATTCTTCAAAAATCCAACAAAAACAAGGAAGTTTTTCGTTTCATTTCTCGAAAAAGTTTAATATTGTCGTAGTAAAATGAAAAACAAACAAAATTTTGCCGACGAGAAACAAAAGTAAAGAAAAACAGTTCTGGTTCGGTTCTGCCTACACACAGTCGGGCTTCGACCATTTAAGCTTGAACGAACAAATAAATTTTCATAAAATAAACCTTCTTTGAAGAGAACATTTTCCAAAATGTAGTTTGCTCGAGGCTTTTGGCTTTACAATCAATCGTCAAAATTGAACTTTGTTCACAGTACTTATTTTTAAATGACTCCAGTTCTTGCTGAAAATGGATTTTCGATTGTTCTGACGTAAAGTTTCAATTAAAACCCTACCTGCACGTCGAGACGAACCGTTATTTTTAAAAGTTTAGTACAGACCTGGGAAAACTTTGAAATTCAGAAAGTCCTGTTTTAACAAGGTCTTGGTAAGCACAATAAAGTAGGATGAAAATTCGACACTGTCGTGGAAAACGTTACTACAAAAGAAGTTAGTTTTTTGGAAGGGTGGAAGAAGGACGAAAAGATGAGGACAACACATTGGGCTGATTTGATATTCCTCTTCGTAGCTTTAAACTCTTTCAGCACAAAATTCTCTGGCTAAAATTTGGCAAAACAAATATTATCGAATTGAGTTTAAAGAAGTTGAATTTCTTTTTATTAAAGTCGACGGCTTTTTTGCTGTGTATAAAAGTTGCACAGTGGGCTAACGAACCTATTTTTTGACGTAAGTTAAAAAAAAAAGCTAGAGACTTTAAACTTTGTACACAAAATATAATCGAAGTGTTCATATATGTATTTTAGGTTTGGATTGATCCGACCACGCCCACACTAACGCTCATAAAAGAAAAGATTCGCTAATATTGATTTTCAGGGCGTACATACATACAATAGTTGTAGTTATACTAGAATATGTTATTCAAATCTTAAAATGAATATTTTTAAATTTAAACTTAATACTTAGATGGGAATATATGTTTAAGTTTTTCAATTTACAATGAATTTATTATTGATCTTCTTTTACATTTATTTATATTGAAAATTAATTTTAATTTTGGGAATTCGACTCGTCACTTTCAGAAATATCAGAACTAGTACCAGTTTCTGGGGAAATATTACTGTTGTAATTATTATGAAATAGAATAAATAAAAAAAATTCAATGATTATTTAAAAAAAAGCATGTGTGTGTCTAAAAGTTCAATAATGTTCTAAAAGTTCAATGCATTGTGGGAACCCCACCAGTAGTTTTAGCACCACAGCAAAGTGGGCGAAACGGCGGATCTGGAGGATTTAAAGTCAGTCATATAAAAAGTTTTAAAATTGTTATTGTATTTGATTATCAATACACCAGTTAGGCTTTCGGACCAGGTTTGCCGGTCCGAATCAGCCTTGGTCTGCCAGGTCCAACGCGAGAAGCTGGCTCATCTGACTCAACCTTTTCTGTTGCGCTCTCGTACCCATCAGTACCGCTGCTACTGGGATTCTCCCCGTCAACGCTTGCACCATTGCTTCTGTCTCCACCGCTGCTGTCAATGTCATCAGTATCGCCGCCTGACTGCATGTTAACTTCTGCCTTCGGAAGTTCGAATGTGACTGTATCCTTGTCGTCTTGGATCTGGTCAAAGAGAACATCTCGCCTCTCAATCACCTGATGAGACACAGGGTCATACAGTCGATAGCCCTTAGCCGCTACTGAATATCCAATCATGCGATATTATTTGCCTTTTGGTTGAAGTTTACTCTTCCTTGGACCCTTGTCCAAAGCTACTGCAACGGAGCCAAAAACCTTTAGATGACCAACAAAAGGTTTCTTACCAGTCCACGCTTCCATAGGCGTCATACTGGTCAGCGCCTTGGTCGGTGATCGATTCCGTACATACACAGCTGCGTTGACTGCCTCAGCCCACAAGGATTCGCCTAATCCTGACTGGACCAGCATACATCTTGACATTTCCACCAGAGTGCGGTTTGCCCTCTCAGCAACGCCGTTTTGCTGTGGAGTGTACGCCACTGGCAGCTGCCTCTCAATCCCATTAGTTTTCAGAAATTCATCAAACGATTTGTTGACAAATTCAGCGCCATTGTCGCTCCGGATACATTTGAGACTTTTTCCCGTTTGCCGTTCAACCAGGGTTTTGAACTCGACGAACTTCTGGAAGACTTCATCCTTTGTCCGCAGGAAATACACCAAAGGGCAAATACATGCCAAAGGGCCCGCACACATCTGCATGAACTAGTTCCAATATATCTTTAGCTCTACTGGTGGTTGCAACAGGAAATGATTGCGCATGAGTCTTGCTGACCATACATGTTTTGCAATTCATATTCGCCGGGAAAACCATATTTTCAATGCCGCGCACCATTCCTTTGCTGATCAAATCTTTCATACTGCTGATGTTCAAGTGGCCGTACCGTTTATGCCACAGGGCACCATCAGCCTTAACCGCAGCAAAACAGTTTTTTTGTTTTCCTCGAAACATATACAAGTTTCCAACTCTGTTCGCCTTTACAATGCATTCGCCATTTTGGATAACTCGTGCATATTCTTGTCCAAAAGTGACGAAACATTTATTCTGTACAGCGCTGCTCACCGAGAAATAATTTCCATTCATTTCGGGCACATAGAGAACATTCTTTAACAGCAGCGTGCATATGTATCTCTGTCTCTTAGGAAACCGGAGTCAGCCAGACCAATCATTTCTGTGTGTTTCTCGAACTTTGTGAATAACTGTTTCTCACAACACATGTGGCTTGTGGCACCACTTGTTCTCCACTCTCGCTGCCCTTTCCACATTTGAGCTCTCCTTCTCACACTGAGCCTTAAGGCTCACTTATGTCAGATTTGTGTTAATCTATCAATAAGTCATCTTTTTGTTCCCTTTGCAATTAAGAATCCTTTCGTTGTATTAAAAGCTGTTTACTATTCATATTGGCAAGGAAAATGTTTGCGTTTCGAAAACGAAGAAATTTTGTGGAATGTGAAAACGGGAGCACCAATTTATTTATATGATTTCAATAGTAAATCGGAAAACTTTTGTGAAAGTTAAATCCGGAGCCTGGCTGACTGTGTACCTTTTATTTTACCTTGAAGATGCGAGTTCATAAAAATTTAGTCAATTGCTGCTCACTTTGAAGGCTCATATCTTCTAAATAAAACAGGCAAAACTCAAATTTGAAATCTCTGGAAAATTCCATATCACATGCGTATATATAGTATATCCGAAGCGCGCACTCAAAAATTAACTTTCGCCGCCTCTTTTCGGCTAAATAACCACTTTGCGACGTCGACGCCTATTAGAAAAGTGAAGACTTTATCGATCATCGTTGACTTCTGGAACTGCAGGACTAGTCTTAAACTGTAGTGGAATACGACCATAAAAAAGGAAAACTCTCGCTGATATATAATATGATAATCTGTGGTCAAACAACTTAATCGTACCAGATGCGAAGGCTCTTGCACACACTTTTTAATCAATTCAGATGGTGAAAAGTCTGACAATATTCTCATGCCCATATTTTCGAGCTATTTGATTTAGTAGAAGTTTCAAGCGAGTTTTTATCAGAAATTTGTTGTTTCATTGTAAAACCACTTAAGAGCGGGGACCGTAATCATAATATGATATGTTTTAAAAATCACTTATAAAAAATGTAATTTTGAGTTTTACGGATAATCTTTAATTATAATAATTATTTTTGTTAATTATTATTAGTAATTATTTTTATTAATTATTTGTATTATTTATTATATAAGTAGTTATTATTATGAATTATTCAAAATAATTATTTTCAAGCAACACCAAAAAATTAATCTCAAATATAATTATTATTTCATGATTTGTATTTTTTCGATCAAAAATAAGACGCAACGCTGAAAAAATTAGAAAGAAATGTATACAAATCTTTACTACTTGAGCTAAGGTGAATAGTAAAGAAGCTTTAATTTAATTTAATTAAATTAGATTTTTTTTTCAGTTCCCCACCATTTTTTATAGCATAGCATAGATTATCCTTAGAGCAGTCTATTGGTTTTTTTCAGCCCATTTTTTTAGATGAAAAAACAATCATTATATACGGTCCCTGCTTACAATTTTGAAGAGTCTTGTCAAACTACATGTACTATGACCGTTGAATGTGAATCTACAGTTCTAATTAAAAAAATTAGTTATACTTTTTTTAATAAAAACCCAAAGTATACCAAGGTTAGAGGTTCCTCACTAAACTAAAAAAAATGTTTTAGACCCTCAGTAGTTATTGCAATTTCTCTTACTGATAGCCAAAATTCACACTGCACGTATCAGATTTTAATGGTGATAGTGATGATACTTTGCGGATCGATAGCCAATAAAAGTATGAATATAAATTTATCAATCCGACCACTGAACACAGGAACTATGAAAAACGATAAATTTGAGTTAATAGAATACTAAAACAATCGTAAGCTGTTTGTAAGCGTTTTATACCGGACAACTTGATTTTTTTCTTTTTATTCTAGTGTGAATTTTTTAGGATTAAATAAGATGTGTTTTACATTTGTTTTTTTTTCTTCGTTTTATTTATGTATTTCTTGACTTATACATACAAGTTTGAAGAAAAATTGTTTAAAACTTATTTTTTTAACACCACAATCACCACTACATTAGTCAAAGAAAAGCAAAAATGTTCTATATAAATACGGACGTATGCGTAAACTGTATTTTTGTTTGGAAATCGTATGCCGTTCGATTGGTAGCCCCATTCAGGTCCTACTCACCCCTGACAACGTTTATACCCCATAGAGTATTGAGGTATATTAAATTTATGGTGGAAGTGGATATCTAAGTGGACATCTAAATGGAAGGCGTTCCGACCCCATAAAGTATATATATTCTTGATCAGCATCAATAGCTGAGTCGATAGAACCATGTCTGTCTGTACAATGAGCGCCTTAATCTCAGAGGCTATAAAAGCAAAACCAACCAAAATGTTGCATCCAAACGCCTGTTATGAGTATATTTCACAATTTCGCCCCAGCCTTTTCCGCTCCCTCAAAGAACGAAAATCTGTGGTATCCACAATTTTAAAGTTTAGTACGAAAAAATACAATACAAGGTTATAGCCTGACTCGGTATGGAGGTTTCTTCGACTTAAGCTGAAAGTTGCAGAATACGATTTTTGGCCAATGCAGGTATACTTTAAATCGTTTTGATCTGATTAAATGTGTTGTATGATTTAGAATATTAATATATAATCAAGCCCAAAAAATATCAGTTCGATATTGCTAAGACCAACAATATATAGTTTGCAAATTTGTATTGTTTATGGCATAGAGCAGTGGGCAAGCAAGCAAGCATGTCGTGCACAACATACAGAAGAACGAAATCGTGAAAAACTCGAAGGATACACTATTATTTTTTAAACAGAGTGTTTTATTCACATCATAAACAGTGTCCCCATTGACAGACAACAATTGACGGTGAAAATAATTGAAGGTATCACTGCAACGCCAATTTTAATAACATACAGTGGAATAATATTTGTTATTGGCTGTGTTGTGGAAGAAGAATATTTTTTATTGTTCTGAACCACTCTCAGTAAACCGGCATTTGATTTTGTAATGAACAGTTTGGTCGAACGTAAAAATGTAGTTAATAAACTACATTGGAAAATTGGACGTTTTGGCAATGATATGAGCGAGTAGAGGGGCAAGTGAAGAGAAAGACAGACGAATTGTCAAAAATAACATTACTCTCTCCTTCGCTCTCTTGCTAAGATCTTTTGGTAGCATGGAGCCATGGACCATCGTTCTTTTCCTTCCAAACCACTGCAATGTGCAGACGTACAAACGCACAGCCCCAGGGAAATTGGTGCAACGTGGATTAAAAGAGCCCAAAACCTATCCGATCCTATTTCAACCATCTGCAGGCATTTTTAGTGGTAAAAAGGAAATAAACTCCAGTGAAACCAAGTAGAATCAGTGCCAATACATCTGGAAATCTGAGGGTATCGAGAGTATCTACTGCACGGGTTGAGTGACTACGCGAAGAAAGAGTATTCCGTAGTCGACTCGACAACGGAGTCATACTTGCATTTTTGGTTCTTCTCTTTTGTGTCTTGGCTAAGCAAGCGAAAGTAACGTAACGTAGAGAAATAAAGGAAAAGAAAAAGAAAAGAAGGGAAAGCAGCACGAAAAGAAGAAAATATAAACAAACAAGCGAAAGTAACGTAACGTAGAGAAATAAAGGAAAAGAAAAAGAAAAGAAGGGAAAGCAGCACGAAAAGAAGAAAATATAAACAAATGCAAATATGGTTTAATCGCGCAAGTGGATTCAAATTTAGAACGATCAGTGGTGCTTCATATAAATAATCAATTGGTTTTTTATTAGTGCCAAAAAGGAGAAAGCATCGAACCTCATCGCAACGACGAAGGCCTTCGGCGGACATAAAGAGTGAGTGTTTATCAAAAACCCAGACATGGAAGGTATCTATTTGCCAAATTGTTTATTTGTATGATTGCACTGAACTTAAACTGATTGAAAATGAAACGTGAAAACAAGAGAAAAAAAAAACACCAAAACAAACGTAATGATCACGAATAGAAGCTCACGAATGGCAATTTATAATGTTAGAGTAAATAAATATTAAGAATGGAGTAATAACGTGTGTTAGGTTTTCCATGATGGGTTAGAAGAGGATAATTACCGTGTTGTAACCGCTTAGGGATTTTCCCATAATCATTGCCATTTGAAAATCATTGGTAGGGTGGGTATAGAGGCAAGAGCGTTACCATAACATCTAGGTAATTGCAAGCGGTCTGGTCAGAGTCCCCAGGTACTTTCTTCTTTTTTTAAGATGTTATTGTCGTGCTGCATGTAGAGTCAGACAGGCTGTCAGAGTCAGACAGGTGTGAGATTTTGCTGAACCGAAAGATCACGCGAACCGGCGACCAATCGTCTACGATATCCACGGGAGAAATTAGGTTCTCTATTGTGGTATTTTGGGCGAAGGAAGCAAGGATGTTACATATTTTGGCGCCCAACGTGGGGCTGATTTTGTTGAATCAATCTTCTCTAATACCCAGTTCTACGCGGGTATTTAACAAGTTACATATATTAGAGCCCAACATGGTCATGATTTTGTGGCAGAGGAGAGATGAGGGTACAATCGGTTTCATTCTTTAACAAGGTCCTACCATCAATTCTATTTTCTTTCTATACAAATGTAATTTCGTTTCTATACAACTCTAGTTTCTTTCAAATCTTCAATTAAGAAGCTGAATCGGCGCTATCTTATGGAATTAATGACTTTTTGCTGAGGTCCGGAATCATTACTAGGGATTTGTCGTTTGTTTAGTTTACATTGAAGAATCTTTCCTTCGGTGCTAGTACGATTGATGCAAAACAACAACAGCATAGAAGGAATCTCGAATCGAGGCGTATAGCCACGATTTTGACCGCTGTGATGTTAGTTGTGGAGTAAAAATTGTATCTACTATCAAAAATCCAACTTTTCGTGGCAGCTTAATTCAAAATCAAATAATCTCAATGGTGAAGAAATTTATGTCAACCGGTGGAAGAAAGCCTTTGGAATCCTGCATTACACTCGATTATAAGGCTATGCCAAGTCCGACTCACTTTTCCCCTATTTTCTCTGTTCAAAGGCTTCGAAATTAGCGCTAGAGGACTGAAGTCTTCGCTTAGTTAAATAGCCTAGTAACGGAAAATACGCTAAGCTCTTTCATCAGCGAAGTGGTTTTGAAAGCCTTTGATCCCTCTTTATAGTACTGACGGAGCTTAGACCCCTCACTAGGTTATCCCCAACGAACCCTACGGAAAACTTACAAGATCTAATCAAAAAATAATCAAATAAAACAAAAATTATTTGTGAAATATAGCTTTAGTAAGAAACTGATATAGAAAATGTTTGTCGCGCGCAGCGAAGAAGATTTGCGCGAAAACGCAGGAGCTTTGGCTCTCGAGCATTGCAGAATTTGTTTGTTTGAGATGCTCGCTATCGAAAACGTAACTATTAGCAACTGTAAGCATCAATTTTATGAAAAATGTCTGCGAACCTAATTCGAAACCAAAAAGGAGTGTCCTGTATGCAAACAATTATGTCATCCGATTTCATTACGATGACTGAGGCAATGGTAGGTCAACGTCCACAACCAGCAACAGGTCCAGTCACCAAAGGGGCCACTCCGAAAGCACATCATACGCGTAGCAAATCGAGACAGAGAAAAGAAGTGGCAGGTCCACTAACCGACCGCAAAGGTCCAGCCATGAATACAACCGTTACTCATAGCCCAGCTATGACCATTAGTATTAATACCACGCGAAGAGGGCGGCCTCCAAGAAAAAAAACCGAAGCAAGATCCGGTTTGGTAAATTCTTCGAACAGTTCCAATAGATCTCCGATCCAGAACCGTTTGGATTATGAGCAGATACTTAGTATGATGGAAAATTTAATAGGCAGAAAGTTTGCTAACTTACAGGTACAAACCAATTTAGAGGGAAACGAACAATTTGTAAATTTGAGAAATCAGAGTTCAGTTGGAAGTGCGCAGTCCCCAATAGGGCGAGTACAGTCTACGACCCGATCCCAAGCGAATACCGGAGGGGTCCTGCGTCCTGAGAAAGTAGCACAAATTGTCTAAAGTTGGAACAAAGTTCAATCAAAGGTCCCACAGTGCAGGAGTTTCTTTATCGACTCCGAGCACTGACGGAGGATAGTTTGAACAACGATTTCAGTTGTTTAGGCAAGAATTTGCATATCGTCTTATGTGGTAAGGCCAGAGAGTGGTATTGGCGCTATCGGAAAGAGATTGGTAGTGTAGAATGGGAAGAGTTTTGCGAAGCTCTAAAGCAGTCGGATGGCCCCGAAGTAAATGTTTCAATTACTCAGAGAAATCGTTTGGCAACACAGCCAGCGCGAGAATTGTTACAAAACAATACGTCGAAAAATACCCAGATGTACGAAAATCCTAAAATTGACCAGACTGTCCCGAGCTTAAGTTGACCGTACCACGAACTATATTAAAAAACTACCTAAGAGTGCGAGATAAAATCGAAGAGATCGACTTTACGTATGCGGAAATTCTGGGAAAATATACATAATACAAGGAAACTTCTAGTAGCTTCCGTGGTGAATGATCAGCTAGATGATAGATTTTACGCCTCAATAAAGTTTGCTGAATCCTCCGAAATGGGATTACTAGATACCGGGGCAAATATTAGTTGATTAGGAGGCAGCTTAGCGAAGCAAAATTGGACAGACTGTAAGCAATTTAAGAAAGTATCTTCAGGAGTTAAGATCGCAGATGGCAAAAGTCATGAGGTCATAGGTTCTGTGCGGATGGACGTAGAGTATAATAAAGAAAAGAAACCAATTCTCTTTTTCGTTATTCCGTCGTTAGACAAGCGAGTCATTCTGGGCATCGATTTTTGGAAAGGATTCAAATTAGCGCCAGGGTTAATAAATGCTCTCGAAGTCACTCCAGACAGTGAAACCCAAGAAGAATTAAATGAGAATAATTATCCGTTGACGGTAGAATAAAAAAAACGGCTAGACGTAGTCATCGATTTGTTTCCAAATTTTGCACGACAAGGATTAGAAAGAACGCCATGGATAAAACATGAAATAGAGATTGGCACAGCTCGAGCGGTGAAGCAACGCTTCCATCCAGTTTCCCCAGCCGTGGAAAAGCTTATGTTCAAAGAGTGATAGAGACGTCCACCAGTGCTTGGAGCTCACCGATGGGATTAGTGATCAAGCCGGGTAAGGTACGTTTATGTCTAGATGCCAGAAAATTAAATGAGGTGACCAAAAAAGATGCTTATCCATTGGCCAGTATCGAGGGAATTTTTGCCAGATTACCAAAAGCGAACATAATCACTAAAATTGATCTGAAGGATGCATATTGGTACATAGCCCTGTCGGAAGAATCTAAGGCGATTACAGCTTTTACAGTACCGGGGCGACCCCTATATCAGTTTAGAGTCATGCCCTTTGGACTTTGTAACGCTCCTCAGACTATGTGTCGCCTAATGGATGAATTGATCCCTCCAGAGCTGAAATATTACGTGTTTGGTTATCTCGATGATTTGTGCGTTGTGTCGGAAGATTTCGATTCTCACTTATCGGTGCTGATCCAATTAGCTGATCGCTTTAGGAAGGCAAATTTTACGTTGAATATAGCTAAGACCAAGTTTTGTGTCACGGAAGTGCTATATCTTGGATTTGTAATAGGACATGGTGGTATTGCAACAGATCCCCGGAAAATTGCATCTATTCGGAACTGGCCAGATTCATAGAAAACTTCTCTGGGGTTACTTTCTGTCTACTAAGAAGAAGTTTGATTGGCCGGCGACTGCGCAAGGCGCGTTTGATAAGCTAAAGCAGTTATTGACCACGGCTCCAGTCTTAATTAAACCAGATTTTCAGAAGAAATTTTATGTCCACTGTGATGCTAGTGACTATGGCATTGGAGATGTGCTTGTGCAGATATCCGACGAGGGTATAGAGAACCCAGTGGCATTCATGTCCAAAAAACTCAATAGCGCGCAACGCAACTAGAGCGTTACTGAACAAGAGTGTCTAGTAGCTCTTGAGGCAATCGAACGATTCCGTTGTTACTTAGATTTGCAGGAGTTTGAAGTAGTCACTGACCACGCCAGCTTAGTATGGCTAATGCGACAACCAAATTTGAAAGGTAGACTATCTCGGTGGGTTATGCGATTACAAGGCTATAAATTTAGCGTGAGTCATAGACGAGGTCAAGAAAATGTCGTGCCAGACGCATTATCGCGAATTTATTCAGATATAGCTGCACTTGACCAAATTTGACCTGAGGTCGATTTAAACTCATCTTGCTTTAAAGACAAAGATTATGAGAAGCTACGTTTGAAAATTGAAGACAATCAGGAAAATTACCCTGATGTGAAAGTGGTAGATCAGTTTGTATATATCCGTACAGAACATGACGTGGGTGATGAAGCTAGTAACCAGAATAGCTGGAAACTATGGCTTCCAGTCGGGTTGGCTCAAGAACCTCTTATTAAGAGATTCCACGATTCGATTGTTACTGCTCACGGTGGTATGGATAAAACGCTTGAGTTAATTCGGAGAAAATTTTTTATTGGCCGGGAATGGTAGCGCAAGTTCGAGAATATATTAGGAATTTCGATGTTTGTAAATCTACAAAAGCACCAAATGTTATGCTAAAACCGCCTATGGGAAAGCAGGTCACTTCGGAGCGTCCCTTCCAAAGGCTATACGTAGATATACTTGGCCCATAACCTAGGAGTAAACGTGGTCATATTGGCTTGTTGATTGTCATAGATCACTTGTCAAAATTTCATTGGCTGTGTCCATTGAAAAAGTTCACAGCGGTAGTGATTAAAGAATATTTGGAGAATCATATATTTTGCATGTATGGCGTCCCAGATGTTTTGGTAAGCGACAACGTGTCTCAGTTTAAATCTGGTGAATTGAATTCATGGTTGACGTCCTTAGGAGTCTAATATACTCACACCGCCTTATACTCCCCGCAATCAAATGCGTCTGAGCGAGTCAATAGATCTTTGATAGCGGCTATTCGAGCATACCTGCGAGAAGATCAACGAGAATGGGATGAGTTTATCCACCCTATTAGTTGTGCTCTACGCAACGCCCAGCATCAAGCAATAGGTTGTTCACGACGCACGGGTCCCAGTTTAATTTACTGAGGAAATTAAATCTCCTCGAGGAATCCGAAAATGTGCTAGTTAGAGACGACCAATTAAAGATACTACGAAAGGCAATCAAACAGAATATATCGGAAGCTTATGAAAAGAATGCGCAACAATCTGAGAACATGAACAGTAAATTTTCAGGTAGGGCAGGAAGTATTTCGAAGAAATTTTAGCCAAAGCAATTTTGCACGAAATATTAGTGCCAATCTCAATCGGCAATGGCTTAAATCTAGAGTTAGAGAAAAAGATGGCAGCAGTCACTATATTTTAGAAGACCTACAGGGAAACCTACAGGGAACTTACCATGTAAAGACATCCGGCACTAACTGTCCTTTTTCAGGCTAATCCCTTAGATCAATGCTCTAGAATTCGCCTGATGGTGTAATGAACAGTGTGACTACGCGAAGAAAGAGTATTCCGTAGTCGACTCGACAACGGAGTCATACTTGCATTTTTGGTTCTTCTCTTTTGTGTCTTGGCTAAGCAAGCGAAAGTAACGTAACGTAGAGAAATAAAGGAAAAGAAAAAGAAAAGAAGGGAAAGCAGCACGAAAAGACGAAAATATAAACAAACAAGCGAAAGTAACGTAACGTAGAGAAATAAAGGAAAAGAAAAAGAAAAGAAGGGAAAGCAGCACGAAAAGAAGAAAATATAAACAAATGCAAATATGGTTTAATCGCGCAAGTGGATTCAAATTTAGAACGATCAGTGGTGCTTCATATAAATAATCAATTGGTTTTTTATTAGTGCCAAAAAGGAGAAAGCATCGAACCTCATCGCAACGACGAAGGCCTTCGGCGGACATAAAGAGTGAGTGTTTATCAAAAACCCAGACATGGAAGGTATCTATTTGCCAAATTGTTTATTTGTATGATTGCACTGAACTTAAACTGATTGAAAATGAAACGTGAAAACAAGAGAAAAAAAAACACCAAAACAAACGTAATGATCACGAATAGAAGCTCACGAATGGCAATTTATAATGTTAGAGTAAATAAATATTAAGAATGGAGTAATAACGTGTGTTAGGTTTTCCATGATGGGTTAGAAGAGGATAATTACCGTGTTGTAACCGCTTAGGGATTTTCCCATAATCATTGCCATTTGAAAATCATTGGTAGGGTGGGTATAGAGGCAAGAGCGTTACCATAACATCTAGGTAATTGCAAGCGGTCTGGTCAGAGTCCCCAGGTACTTTCTTCTTTTTTTAAGATGTTATTGTCGTGCTGCATGTAGAGTCAGACAGGCTGTACGGGACTCTTGATAATATTTTTTATTTATTTATTTATTTATTTAATTAACAATTATCTGTTAATAATGGTACTTAGTTACTAAAGGCGGAAAAAGATAAGTTAAAAGTTAGCTAAATTTAAATGATTATAAATATTGCATGCAATTAGTTTAAGAGACAGTTCAGGGGATAGGGTTTGACAGAGGGAGTTATAATTATGGCATAAAACCCTAAAAGGTTCATGATCAGCATAATTAGATCTACATATGGGTAGACGGATAGGCCTAAAAGTACGGGTAGGGCTAGATGGAACGGCCAAGTCAATCTGACCCAAGAGAGTTTGGGAGTCAACAGTCCCAAGAAGGAGCTTGTGCACGAACATTACGCCATTGCATATTCTGCGATGGTGCAACGACGGCAGGTCAATAAGATTTAGCCTAGACCGGTAGGGTGGCAAGATTCTACCTGAGTCCCAGTTAAAGTTCCGAAGGGCAAAAATTAAAAATTGCTTTTGCACGGATTCAATAACAGCCTGCTGTTCTTTATACTGCGGGCTCCACACACAAGAACAATACTCCAATATAGGACGTACTAACGAGATGTACAGTTGTTTTGTAACGTACGGGTCGTCAAACTCCTTGGACCAACGCTTGATGAACGCTAAAACACCCTTAGCTTTATTTACAGTTGCAGCTATATGGGCGTTAAAACACATCTTATGATCAAAAAGGACTCCGAGGTCATTTGAACTCGAAATTCGTTCAAGGACATGATTTCCTAGAACATATGGGACAAAATGAGGAGCGCGACGATAAAATGTCATAAGTTTGCATTTGGAAAGGTTCAGAAAAAGAAGATTAGTTGAACACCACAATAGTAGTTCACTTAGATCAAGTTGAAGGCGTGTGTGCAAATACCAATCAGAGTAAGAAAGACAGATTTTGACATCATCAGCATACATTAGTGCAGTAGAGTATGTTATGACTTGAGGAAGGTCATTCACAAATAAAATGAACAGAAGCGGGCCCAGATGACTTCCCTGTGGCACACCTGAAGTAACATTTACAGTATTTGACAACACGTTAGAAAACAAAACACGTTGAGTGCGGTTAGAGAGATAGGACAAAATCCAATCTAGAAGATTCGTTGGGAACCCTAATAAAGAGAGCTTGTGAATAAGCAGAGCATGGTTCACAGAATCGAATGCCTTGCTGAAGTCAGTAAAAACTACATCCGTCTGCGAACCAATTTGAAAACCACGGTGGATTAGGTTAGAAAACTCAAGAAGGTTAGTCGATGTTGAACGATGTCTGAAAAAACCGTGTTGCGACGGAGATATCAGGCTGCAACAAAGATGTTGCAGTTGCCGGGTGACCAGGAACTCAAGAAGCTTAGGGATGGCGGAAAGCTTTGCGATACCACGATAGTTTTCAATGTTTGATCTTGAACCTTTTTTTTGAAGCGGAATGATGAAGGACACATTCCAAATTACTGGGAGACAAGACTGTTCCAAGGAGAGGTTGAAGGGAAAGGTCAAGGGTTTGCAAAGGGTTACACAGGGTTTTAAAATGCAACTTGGTACCTTATCTGGACCCGCAGAAAACGATATGTCCATAGATGACAAACCTTCCAGAACAACGCTTTCCTTGAAAATAGGAAGAAAAATGATGTTAGCGTGAGGTAGCTGGTACGGATGCGGAGTGGATGAGTTGTAAATATGAGACGAGTACGTTGTTTGGAAAAAGGTAGCGAATAAATTTGCAATACCAACAGCAGAAGCTTCTGTTTTGTTCTGGTAATGAAGGGACGGAGGAAAAACGTTTGACTTGCGCTTAGAGTTAACGAACGAATAGAATTTTTTAGGATCACTACGAAAGTTTCTACTACATTGTGAAAGGTAATGATTATAACACTGACTATTGACGGCAAGGAACAGAGAGCGAGCGGAGGAGTATAGAGCTAAAGCCAACGTGGAGCCCGACTTCTGGTACTTTTTATAGAGCCGGGATTTATTATTTTTTAAGTATGATAAATACTTGGAGAACCAAGGAGGCTTGGACGATACAGGTACAGTGATATCAGGAACAAACGTATTTAGGGCGGAGTAAATAGAACTATAAAACGAGTCAACAGTTGCATCTATGTTCGGTAATGAATAAAGAAACGACCAATCAACACGCGAGAGATGTAGATCTAAATCGATAAAGTTTGTTTTGCGAAAACACTTTATGTGACAAGGAGCCATGGAACTGTCAACACATCCAGATTGTGTACACTCCAGTGATATCAACAAAGTTGGATGGTAAGGATCTTCAGGGAGAGATATTGGACTTGCTCTAGATACCGTAGCAAGAGAACCATCGTTAACAAAAACGAGGTCAAGAAGTCTGTCCCTCATTTTTTTAACGGCATTAATTTGGACAAGGGAACTATCCGTTAGCCCATTGATAAAGTCATTATGGCAATTGGGAAACAATAGGTTAGCGTCATCACAAGGCAGCCAAGAAAGAAATGGGAGGTTAAAGTCCCCCATGACAATAATTCGATCATGGCACCCTAATGCAGAAACAACAATATTAATTGCTGAGAGGTGGTGAAAGTAAAGCTCAGCATCAGACCTGGGAGGAATGTAAGAGCAGGTTAAATAGAAAAATGCGGAGCAAACACGAACTTTGACTGCAACAAATTCAATTCCGTGAATGTTATTAAATGGGAATAACTCAGATGAGAAAACAGATTTAACTGCAATCAGAACCCCACCTGCAAAAGATGGGCGGTCCATTCTATAAATAGTGTAACTATCAATGAAAATTTCATGATCATTGACAGAGGAGTTAAGCCAGGTTTCGGTAAACGCGATGGCATCGAAATCAAAGGACGCGCTATTAGTATGAATTTGACGCAATTTTCCCAGCAAACTGCGAACGTTCTGATAGTGCATGGAAAAATAGTACTTCAGTTTTTTGGAGCATGTTCAGTTATTCTAGGATTCGAGTTCGAATCTTTGAGAAGGAACTCATGCACAATTGTATGCTCAGGCCATATTGACGGTTTTAGAGAACTGGATAGTAAAGAATCAGGGAGAAGAATTTTAAATGATGATATGTTGCGCTTATGTTTAAATGTAAATTTAGTCACAACTATATCAACAGGCGAGGTGTTAAGTTTAGAGGAGAGATGTTGTTTAACATCCTCTGTTGTAGCCTCAGGAATAAGACGAGAAACAAATATTGCTTTCCGAGGGACCACTGCTCTAAGTTGAAGTCCCGAGCGAGATCGAGATGGTGGAGCCACTCCTAAAAGAGATCTCGGTCCAAGGGCAGAGGAATTGGCAGCAATGGTTGTAGCAGGAATTGGAGCAGAAATTGGAGCAGGAATTGGAGCAGGAATTGGAACAGGAATTGGAGCAGGAATTGGAGCAGGAGTTGGCAAGACGTCGTCAGCAACCAGCACACCCGCACTAGGAGCACTCACCGCGTCAGAAATGACGGCCACATTGCTCGGTGTAAAGAACTCCGGAGCCACCGTTGGCGGATTTACAGACAACGGCGTGGCATGACTACACGGAAATGCTGCCGATGGATTAAGGTGGGAGGCAGGCGTACCAATCGGATTAGATTGCAAGAGATTGGTATCATTATGCGGAATTTTCCGTCTAGGCGATTCGCTCAAGAGTTTGAGCCCAAGAAACTGTGATTCAAGGGCAAGAAAATTCTCGTTGAGAGCAACAAATTGTTTCCGGACATCCAGAAACCCAGTTCGAGTCTGTCTCATAAATGTGCGCATTTCGGCCTCAATCTCCCGACAAGCCAGACATGACCAAGACAGGCCCATGCGTTTCGAGATTAGATCATTCAACCGGCCAAAATTTCCACCACCAGCACATTTTATGTGGGCAAAATTGTCGCACAGCCAGCAGCTAAGAAATGAATCACCAATGATAACACCACCGAATTCACATTTCTTTGCACTACAAACGATTGCCATTATTGACAGCAGTAGAATCACTGTGCACGAATAATAAAAGAGCGGAGTTAGATCGCAGGTAAAGTAGGAGAGCAGACAGCAGAGCGAGCCAGACAATCAGCTGCAGCAGCAATAATTCAAAACAGATGATCCAACGAAGTGCAGAAAACGAGCAGTAAACTCACCAAAGCAGAGACACAAAAGAAAAGTCCACAGAGAGGGAGAGTATAAGCAATCCAGAGAGAGTGAGAGCAACAATGCGAGCAGCCCGCTTATGCTCACGAGAGAGTGTGGGCGATGCAAACGCTGATGCGCGAGAACAGTGCACACCGAAGAAGCGATAACGAAAAGCAGACTGAGCAAAAAAACAATAACAAATTGCCTGCACGAGTCCGATGCGTTACGATTGCAATATTGAATTTATATTAAACACTTGTTTACTAACAAAACACTGGTGGTTAACACAATGTAGAATCAAATTAAAGAGATGCGATAATATATCAAAACAAAGTCACAACAATGTTGTATGATATTTAGGCAAAGGGCGGAGAATGCGGGAGCAAGAAAAAAACACAACCGGCTTAAGCAAGAGCTAGAAGCGAACTGTATATATATATATATATAATATATGCTGTAGATGTGTTGGAACGGACGCGTTAGAAATATCCAGCTGGAGAAATTTTTAGAGTGGAGAAGATGCATGACCTACCAACATTGCGTGATACTTCCGATGATGAGCTTGCACAGGTGATCCAGGTGCAGTTAACAGGCCAGTTGAGACAGACCAGAATAACCTTATAATGTTAAAATTTAAGGTTCTATGTTTTTATAGAGTTAGAAGTGATTTGTGTATATTGCGTGTGCTGCTAATATGCTATTTAATATCTTTTAAACGGTCCATAATATAAATAGACTTCAAACGAATAGTAGGATATTGATTCGTACGCTGGCGCAACAAAAAGATTGCATATATGTATATTTGTATAATAAATGCTCAGAGTCTATATGGTAAGATTGATGAGTTCCGATATATGTTTGAAGAATCGAATGTTGATGTAGTTTGTGTTTCGGAAAAGTGGTTCATGCTGCATCTATGTGATACTGTCATTTTGTGTACCGGAATTGATCTATACCGATCTGATCGGGAAAGAAATGGTGGGGGTGTTTCTATATACATAAATAAGAAACTCAAATCCAAATTAATATGCAAACACCCTCCAGAAAGTGCAATAGAATACTTTTTTATAGAATTATCGGCCTATAACAGTTCTCCTAAACTACTATTGGGCTGCCTGTACAGACCACATCGCAAAACAAACTACAACCAAGTAATTGACGTAATTTCAGACTTATCTGTAAGCTATACTTACGTAAATTTAATCGGGTATCAAAACAGCAATATACTGAAGGAACGACATATGGCATCAGCGATGGCATCGTTAGGTTTGCATCACGTCAATAATAGTAGAGCAACACATTTCTCAAACACTGAAAACACATTATTGGACCATTGTTTTGTTAATGAAAAACAAAAAATGGTTCTATATAATGCGTTATCTGTCCCAATATTTTCCGGACACGACTTACTTTTCCTGACTTATGAATTTACTAGAATGAATTAACTGGAATATAATATTTAAGATGGATGATGTTAATTCCCAAGTATAACAACTACGAGTTCACATAACGTGCCTTTATGAGAAATTCGTACCGCTGAGTAAATTAAAGATTGCACCAAAGAAAAATCCATGGTTCAACCAATGTATTGCACCCAATATATCATTAAGGGACAAAGCATATAACAAAGGGAAACGCTACAGAACGTCTGTTCATTATTAAGAATTTAAAACATTAAAGAAAAAACCAACCAATTAATACTGACAGCTAAAAAGTGTTTTCATTCTGTAAGGTTTCAAACTGCAATATCAACAAGAAGGACATGGCGGGAGCTCAAAGACTTGGGAATAGGGAAAAGGACAAATAATACCAAAATTGATGTACACATAGATGAATTAAATAGAAAGTTTGTGATAAACGGGGTACCTGAAGTAGCATATAATCACTATCTTAACAAAATATCGAATAGTTCCTGTGATAATAACTTTAGCTTCATGTGTGCCAGTCAGTGTGATATCCTTGAATCTGTGCTTAAAATTAAGTCAAATGCAATGGGACTAGATGAAATAGATCCAAAACTTTTAAAAATCTTACTTCCGAAAATATTGCCTCATGTGACTTATATTTGCAGCACTGTCTTAACAAAATCAATGTTTCCAAGTACATGGAAGCTTGCGAAAATAACCCTGATCCCTAAAAGAAAAAATGAGTATAGACCAATATAAAATCTATCGTTTTTCTCAAAGGCCTTGAACGATTAATGTCACAACAAATTTGTACTTTCCTAGATAACAATGCACTACTAAGTGACAAACAGCCAGGTTACAGAAGGCAAAGAAGTTTTACTACGGCAATATTATATATAACGGAAGACATTAGATTGACTTCAGTAAAGCATTTGACACGGTTAACCACGAAATCTTATGAAGAAAACGAGGGGGAACGTTGTGAGTTGCTGCGTACACCGCAACTCTACAGTTATACCCGATACTAAGTCAGTATGGCTCTCCTCCGGCAGACGGCGCTAATATTAAACGAAACGACAAAGAGTGCGTGCGAGAGAGACAGAAAATCAGTCTGTGCGTGACGTCGGGCGCTGCGTAGCCACTGCAAATTGATTTGTTCCTGTTGGCTATAAAAATGATCTGATCTGATCCAGACTCAGCAATCTGATAGATATGGTCGTTCTCTTCGATTCTGCGTTTTTAGTTTTCTCGAATCTGCAATATTGTGGATGCAACAGATTCTCGTTCTTTCTGGGGGCGGAAGGGGTGGGGCGAAATTCTGAGATATACGTTTTATAGTGTTTTTATAGATTTTTTATAAGATCTAACAGAAGTGCGGATACCAAATTTGGTTACTCTAGCCTTAAAAGTCTATGAGATTTGTGGTTGCCCCAGATTTTCGTCCTTTGCGGGGGCAGAAGGGGGTGCGGCGAAATTTTGACACAAAACGGTCAAGGTCCGATATCACAGGAGTGTGGACACCAAATTTGGTTGCTCTAGCTCTTATGGGTTCTGAGATCCTTGAACTCATATTTTGCAATTGGCAAAACTGACCATGAAACCTGTGTGTTAGAGTGAGACAGAGCGAGAAAGAGTGAAATTGTTTTCGTGATTCTGGCTATAATAATTATACGATCTGGTTCAGATTTTGCACTCTGTAAGATATAGTCATCTTCTACGGTTCTGCATTTTTAGTTTTCTCGTATCGTCGAAATTGTTGATGCCACAGATTTTCGCCCTTTGTGGGGGGCGGAAGTGGGCGGGGCAAAGTTTTGAAATATTCTTGTAGCAGTGACATATCACACAAGTCTGGATCCACATCATTGCTCTAGCTCTTATAGTTTTTGAGCACTAGGCGCTGAAGGGGACGGACAGACAGACATGGCTCAATCGACTCGGCTATTAATGCTGATCAAGAATATATATACTTTATGGGGTCGGAAATCATCTCGCTATAAAACGTATGTCTCAAAATTTCGCCCCACCCACTTCCGCCCACACAAAAGACGAAAATCTGTTGCATCCACCATATTGCAGATTCGAGAAAACTAAAAACGCAGAATCATAGATAACGACCATATCTATCAAATTGCTGAATCTGGATCAGATCAGATCATTTTTATAGCCAAAGGAAACAAATCAATTTGAAGTGGCTACGCATCGCGCGACGTCACGCTCAGACTGATTTTCTGTCTCTCTTGCACGCACTCTTTGTCGTGTCGTTTAATATTAGCGGCGTCTGCCGGAGAAGAGCCATACTGACTTAGTATCGGGTATAACTGTAGAGTTGCGGTGTCCGCAGCAACTCACAACGTGGGGAACGTTTATTTCGTTTATTTCTCAATTTGTCAATTTAAACTCTTCTCGAAATATATTAATTTTGTAGGTATAAATCGCCTTAGACATCCTTTGTCTTGATTTGTTCCTTTTGGTTATAATAATGATTCGATCCGATCCCGATTCGACAGTATGGTAGATATAGCCATTGTCTATGATTGAGCGTTTTTAATTTTCTCGTATCTTCAAAATTGTGGGTGCGGAAAAGGGTGAGACGAAATTTTGAAACGCACTTGTCAAGGTTCGATATGACAGGAGTGTGGTTACCAAATTCGGTTGCTCTAGCTCTTATAGTCTCTGAGATCTAGGCGCTCACTTTTAGCAATAGGCAAGGCCGACCATGAAACGTGTGTGTTAGAGAGAGACAGAGCGATAGAAAATGATGCGATCTGGTTCAGCTTCTGCAGTCTAGAAGATATTGTCATTCTCTATGATTCTTTTTTTGGTTCTCTCGTATCTTTAAAATTGTGGATGCAACAGATTTTTAAATACACTTGTAACAGTATGACATATTAAAGAAGTCTGGATATAGAAATAGTCGTTGATATAGCTCCTATAGCCTCTGCGGACTAGGCGCTCATAGAACCAGACAGACGGACAGATGGATGGACGGACAGACAGACAGACAGACAGGGCTCAATCGACTCGACTATTGATGCTAATCACTAATATATATGCTTTATGGGGCGGAAACGCTTCCTTCTGGACGTTACTCATATCCACCTTCACCACAAATCGAACATTGATAAGGGACATTGATAAAAAGATAAACAGGATTTTTACTTTGAAAATAGGATTAAATTATACGCATTAATTGGCCCCATAATTGGTTTCAAGATATTCGCAAAAAACGGGACAAAAGAAAGTGGTTTTGTCGTTGCCCACAAAACCGATTTGCCGATTTGCGCGAATGCGAAGATTGTTTTGCATTGATGTCGTATAAAAATGGTTTTGATTTTATCTACAAACTATTTATACTTCTTTTGAAATGTTAAACATAAATGTTAAAGCAACAAAATTAACATTTGCTGATTTTAGGGAAATGTATTCTTGATTTTTAATTTTTTGGAAGTGCTCATACTTATTTACATATGCATCAGTAAGTATACATATATACATATATGTATATATATATATTTTTTTTTATTCACAAACTAAATTCAGCGGCTCGGCTTGAAAGTTTAGTTGGCTTGGTTTTTTTTTTAAATCTCCCGTAAGATATCCCGTTAAAGTCCGAATGTCGTCCTTATTCAAGTTTAGAAGCCTCATGTCCGATTCAAACCTTTCTTGGCGAGAGCATTTGCCAAGTCTTGGAACCCGCCCTACCGTGAGGGAGTTGTGTGCGTTAGTGTTGTGTTGCTCATGAGTGAGTGAACAAAAAATCTGGCAGCTGTTGCTCATATTTGCGTTTACTTCACACTTTTTGTATTACCGGCAAAGCTGTTTACTCTTTCAAAAATTCAGTATGTCGCTAATTCGAAAGTATATTGAAATGTGCATGAATAGTGAACAACTGAGTGAGCAAGTGAGCAACTGAGCAAGTGAGTAACTGAGCAATCTAAGAGAGCAATATGAGTGTGTTGACTCACTTACTAAAAAAGAACAAGTGAACATTTTCACCAAAATGGGCAATGTTTACCCAACACTAGTGTGCATCAAGCTGGTTGAGATATTGAAAGCATTCATCGACCAGTTTTGATTTGATCGTTTATGACCTCAGGGCCAATGGCGCTGCGGCTTACCTGTAAACACTACTTAAGCATCTGTGGGACATGTTATAATTGCCCAGATAAGGCAGGCCTAGGCAGTTCGCCTAGATCAGCAACTGCTTTGCTTTGAGAGACCGTTGTCCACCACACAATTGAAGCATATGTGACGATTGGTCTGAAGACAGTATTGAAAGGTCGTTCGTTTTTAATGGACGTTCGTAGGTGCGCGTTCCAAGTGAGTTTGGAGTCACACGACTTTACTTGGGAACTCAATATTCATTCCATTCAGGGTAGGCTTTTGTGGAGCTACATGGAAATTGACTGGGTTTATGGTTAACTATTTGAATACAAACCATCCCTGGGTTATGCTTGATGCATGCATTTCTAAACGGTCTGGTCATATATACCTACTCGTATTTATATTACATCATTTTGCTTAGTTATGGTTGAGCCGTCTGCAAGGGTATCAAATTCTGCGGCAGGGAAACTGTGCTTTCTTTCTGGTTACCTGTTGAGTGAAGAATACATTCATCTGAAAAGCGGGAATGATGACAAAAGCGCTCTTTCAGGCTTCTTTCATATATGTATGTATATGATGGTCATTGATTTACTCCATCAGCGGAACTGCATATGCAGTACAAAAATACAAACATGTATCTATATGTATATGTATCTGTGTAAATAAACAAGTGTGGCGTAAGTGTAGAAGTTTACGAGAATCTCTCATTAATACCTTGATTCCAAGAGCAACATATTCTCTGGTGAAATATGACCCTGAGATGTGACATTCGTCCTGTGACCGAAACTCTTCGATCAGTTGAATTACTTGATTTTATTCCTTCAAACAGTACACTTTTTCTTAACTTTAACTTGTTTCCCTTAGCTCGTATTTTCTTCCATACAGCAGCCTAACCAGGTTCTTGTCATAGATGGAAATTTTTCATAGTGGAACCAGGATACAATATAAGTTGATGTGTACTTTGTCTACACAGCACCAAAATCCCCATTGTTTTTGTTTATGACAGGGGTCGGTCCGCATATATTCCCGTTCTACGTAGTAAAGTGTTCTACATAAGCGGCAGCTCAGCAGCAAAGCACTTTTCTATGAACTTATTTATGTACATATGTATGTAAGATAGAGCCTTGTCGACCCCTTGTTTATGATATCCCCTTTAACCTTTCGTGGTTTTTAATCGCACACGATACTCATTGTACCACTTATTAAATGGAAGAACTATTCCATAGCCCTTACTTGTCCCCAGGTGTGACTATTTTTCCAGTTTAACTGGATTAAGCCAATGGGAATATTTATTTTATTTACTCGTATATCACTTCTTAATCTTGAGTTGTATTTTAATTGAACTGGCGGTGTTGGTAGCTCGTACCACATGAGGATTCAGTAAGGTAAAGCGGATTACATTCTCATTCGCATTCATTGTTTTGAGTTATGGAAACAATCGTTCATATAAATATATAATACCCACATATACATTTATTTTGTTTCACAATATCGTGAAAATACTTCCTACCAACTGCATGCTACCCCCACTGCACACTTTCAACTCCAGCATATTTCTCTATGTACTTAAATATGTATTTCTAGTACGCATATGTTTGTACATAAGATAGACACATACTATATGTATACATAAATACGTTTACACTGAACACCAACAAAAATACATATCTATGTTGACATATCCGGAACACCAAAACATACACAAATCCTAAGTGAATTAAGTGTATTAAGTGTACTTGTTGTACCATATATGTACATATTTTTTTGTAACGAGGACTGGTATGGCCGCTGAACTTAATTTATCGAGTACGAGATCATCTGCAAACGAGTAAGCTTACTATTCGTATATGAGTACTCGTAAATGGTCAATTCCGTACATCTTCTATAAAGCTTTTATTTTTTTATTTTTGGTCTTGAAACTGTTTTTGTATATTTTTTATATATATTTATATATTATATTTATATATATTATTTATTTTACAATCGTTCGTGATATTTCGAATATTTTTTTTTTTTTTTTTTTTTTGGTTTTGAGATTTTGGTGTTTCCGTTTCTGTTCTGCTCCGTTTCGCTTGTGCCAGAGAGGTTTTGCTAGGGACCACTACCACATAATGTAAAAGAAAAAATGTTCTTGTTGGCATGCAGGAACACAAATGTGCCGAATCACCTAGCTTACTTTCCCCCACCTCGAGTCAAATTCATCCTAACAAATCTAGAAAGACCTATTTCTTCGTTCCAGGACCTATTCAGTGAATGAATGATGTTGATAGGTTGTTAAATTAATTTGAAGGATGGTATGATTCAAGTGGAATTCGCCACATGTGATATAGAATTCTTAACTAAAACATATAATACAAAAATCATACTTCGGTTTTGTATCTTAAATAATTAGGCCTATCAGTATCCAGCAGCTGATTAAACGTTTCAAGGAAAATCTGGTTAATACTAAATATTTAGTCAAAGGTGTTCAATTCTGGTTAGAATAATTATCCAGCCTTGACTCTCAATTTCAGCTGTTGCATTGTACAAAAATTTCGATGTTCGACTCAAACGTAATGATCATAAAACAAAGTGTAGCCACTTTCGGTCCGAAATGAGGATGAATAGCAATTGGAATTAATATTAAACCAATTCTACCCGATCTCGCCCACCACAAAGTCAATACACCCTCAGACCCAACAGAACCGCAGGTACCTACATACTGAACAAGTGCGAATGCGTGACCCTGGTCTAATGAAAAATGGAAGAGCTGTAGGTTACCCAACTGGGAATGGCATTACAAATGCAGATTATGAAACATGACGTGTGAACAAGACCTGCCCTGCCGGATCTTTGGACTTCTGCGACACTTTTCACTTGCTTTCCTCCCTACTCATACAATCTCATTAATCTATTCCCTCAACCCCTGTAAAACACGCGAGGGGAGACAACAATGTAAATAATTATGTACATACACATACATCTATACAACATTCATACATCTGTGTCCTATGTAGAACTATGGGAAAATACTCCTAGTTTTAGTTTGTTTTTTTCTGCTATCTTTACTATTTTTATCTTCCTTTCTCTACAAACTTTTTAAGTCGTCTGTTTGTTGGCGTTGATATGCCTTCTCGAACTTAATCGAAATGGATATTCAACATATGCACGGCACAGAGTATGGATATACATACATAAGTATGTACGGTCGTGTTCCACCAGACTTCAATTAACCTAAAAATGAGGTTGTTAAGACCACATATAAAAATCTTACAGGTATAGGTTATATTCAGGTCCTAATTAAGACTGAAGAATTTTTTTTGAACGGACTCAAGCATATCTTGATATTTTTGGTAATGGGGAGACCAGATACAGGAACCATATTCCAAGATAGGCCGTACAAGAGAAACGTAGAGTAGTTTAGTGGTATGGAAAATTCCTTCGCCAAGGAAGGACTCATTTGGCTTTATTCGAAATAGCGGATATATGAGAACTAAAACATAAGTTATGTACGAAGATAATGCCTAAGTCATTAACTTTGTACAGGCGTTCCAGGGAAATGTTATGAATTGTGAAGTCAAAAAGGTAGGCTTGTTGCGATGGAAGGTCTTGACGTTACATTTGGAAATTTTAAGAGGAAGAGCGTTAATCAAAGACCAATTGATGAGATCATCGAGATCCGATTGAAGAAATAACGGGGACACCGGATCGCTGTAGGAAAAACATAGCTTGACCTCATCAGCATACATTAGGATTCGTGAATTAGTTAAAACTTGGGGAAGATCATTGATAAAGATGTTAAATAATAAGGGACCGAGATGGCTACCTTGCGGCACACCCGAAGAGAGAAAAACTGTTTTAGAAAGAAAAGATTGTTACGTATTAGTCCAGAAGAAGAAGAAGAAGATTGTGATTAACTGAGTCGAAAGCTTTACTAAAATCAGTATAAACTACGTCAGTTTGACATTGTTTTGCAAATCTGGCAGTTACATGGGAGGAAAATTCAAGGAGGTTAGACGAAACTGAGCTACTTTTAACAAATCCGTGCTGTGATTCTGATAACAGGGAACTACTAAAGTGTTGGAGCTGAGAAGTAATAATTGTTTCGAAGAGTTTAGGAATGGCAGATAAATTGGAGATACAACGGTAGTTTGAGACGTCTGATTTAGACCCCTTTTTATGAATAGGAATTATGTAAGATTCTTTCCAGACGGTGGGAAAATCACGAAGCTCGAGAGGTTGAACAGTTTTAAGAGAGGCACGCAAAGAAAATCCGCATAAAGTTTAATAGACGTTAAGTGACGCGAGAATAGAGGGAATGTTATTAGAAGGAGCAGAGTAGCAAAGTTGAAAAAATGTAGCAAATATGTTAGCAATATCGGAATTGTTATCTGTATAAGTACCATAATAATAGGAAATTAAAATAAGTAAATATTAATTCAAGTAAAAGTTTGCGGCACTAATGGCTTCCGTTTCTGTTCCATTTGTTGCCTTCTAAATAAAATAATTTTTCAGCTGCTACACATGCAAAGCGGCCGATCAGGGTCTCCTTAATACATTAGGTTCATACATTTTTTGTTTGCACTAGATTTTTTTAAATTGCGTGGAAAAGCCAGTCGCTCTTATTTTAGGTCGGTCTGCTTGTATTGGCTTTTTGTTATTACTGAAATCATTAGAGAATTTAATACTTCTTAAAGACGCTAACAAACAACATATAAAAGTATTAGGTTTTAGATGTAATTGTTCTATTTTCTTGGTTAATACCACAGCATATCAAATATGTTAGCGTGTGCGCGATATACCCGGCACCCGCAATACATATTGTAAAACTTGCAACCGAATTCCGACTGGCAAGAGGTCTGTGAGAAGAGGATCAAATGAATTATACTTTAAAATTACAATTTAGCTAGACTGGGTAAGGGTAAACATTGTTTCTGCCACAAATAAATGACACTGCTCTTTGACTGCTGGCACTGCGGATAAGTCAGCAAACACAAATTTATCATGGTTTATTATGCTATCTCCGCCTTGCAGTCACTTGAAGTCTGGTGGATTAAAAGTTCGATCAAAATTAGGAGTAAGGGATCGGTTAACGTTATTATTTACTTTCATTTTTTTGCTTTCAACATAAAATGGATATTCGTCAGTTAACAGTACACATTACGCTTGATCCTTTGATCTTCAAACTTTCTCACAATACTGAACAAAAAGATCGTTCTACTGTCATCGGCGCAAAATATATAACTGAAGTGAAAACTCCTTTATGGACGGGACCGAACTATTTTCTGTTTTGAACTACTACAAAATTAATGCGTGCCCTTTTTTAAACTAGTGTACGTTTTTAAATTTTATTATATTTGTCGGGAAAATTCTTTAATAATAAAATATAAAACATTGGATTGGTCCTCAAGCTACCAGATATCGAACAACTTTAAAGAGGAATGATAACGGATAGCGATTCAGCTGGACACCTACTTACACTAGTCAATAGCTAAAAAAAACGATGGTTTTTTCTCACTCGAATTTGAGATTTTCACTCAACAGACTTAGGGGCACATCAATTTACATATGTAGATATTAGTCATATTATTGATTTTTATTTGTTCTTTCTTTTGGGATGATGCTGTTTCAGATGATTAATTATTTTTTCGTTTCCCAAAATATTTCTGATTTCGTTTTTAGTCGCGACGTAGTGTGGTAGAGTTTATATACTGTTATTATTACTATTTTGTTGCTACTTTTGAGGTGTTTTTGAAGTTCCAACCACCAACTACAGGCATTTCCATTTTGTCCTACATACTTGTACTCCGAACCAAAACCTAATGTATGTACATCAGATTAGCAATTATACGTAGCAGACTATTGTTTGTCTCCTATACTTGTAAATAAAATACACGATATGCATACCCACATATGTACATACATATATGTATGTGTAAGCCAACGTAACTCTATTCATTCATGTATATACACTAGTCTATCGGTACTAAAAACAACATGTAGTGCTCCTCCGAGTACATTCATTTTTGCTTTAGACTATCGGCCGTACTCAGAAGAGCTCCAATATTCATACTTAAAAGGCTTAGAGTGTTCCATGCAACTAATGCGATAGGGTCAGCGTGTGTGCCCCAAGCAAAATATTTTGTAGAGCCATTTACAAACCTAAAATTAGATACTGTCGCACTGGATGACACTAAGCGCAGTGATTCTGGGCTTGAAACAAATAGACATACTTAATTACTTACTTAATTGCTTGTTCCAAACATTCATATCGGCTTATACTTCGGTTTTCGGTTTATACTTCTCACAACGAAAGTACTATCAATAAAAAATCAATTTGTCCACATTATTTTTCAACGCATATGTTAATAATGATGTTACAAAAACATTTAGCTCATTAAAGCGATAAATACCGATAGGAATTTGATTTTGTTATTCAAAAAGAAAGATCATACCATATGTTCATCACGATATTCAGTTGACTTCTTTCAGTATCAAGGTATACATTAAACTTCAAATAGACCTAAACTAATATGCATACATACATTTATCAAATTCATATATTTACATATATGTTGTATTTAGTGCATAAATATCTCTGAAACCAAATTTCCAACCTAATGTTCGATGAAAGTAAACAGCTTAAGATCTGAGACGAGGTTTACTATCCCTACCAAAGTTTTAACTCTGTGTATAGTTTTCCAATTTACATTAATTGTTTGATTTCCTGATTTTTTAAACGCAAAGCATTTTCTGCATCACTGTGCATAACATAAATAAAGGAGCTTTAATATTAACAATAAACAACCCAGGCCACTTAAATCAAACAAATAAAATAAAAACTTTCTAAAAAGATCGACCCTTTAAAAATAGCCTCTCAAATCCAAATTCAACTTAAATGAACAAAAACATCAAAACCCACAACAAAAATATAACCATTGTGATACCAAAACAACCTTTATACACCACCATAGAAAACGTCTTGAAAAATGTACTGCTCAAAAATGGAGAAAATTTTAGATTAGATCTCGATTTTTAAACAAAAATGATGATTGCGGATAATTGGTTGTACACTAAAACAAATGACGTAAAAGCAGGTAACAACTAGTCGATTGTCTAGAAATTAAGAAGGTGAGGTGTGTCGTCACCTCACGCTTTCAATAGTGGGAGGACGACAAAAAACCTAGCTACCCAAATGCGCGGCTCAGTTCAAAACCAAACCTTTCACCCCAGCGCCAACGGCGGACCTGGGATCGTTATGAAATGAGCCACAAATTTGAATTGCGCAAGGCCGCCTGTGGACCGTAGGACTGTATGTTGGACTCGTTAAACTTAGGGCTAAAAATATTATTGTATATTAAACTGAAGCGAATTATATTGTAAAATAACAAAACATTCGCTTACTTAACAGCTTAACTTAATTTATTGTTTTTCTCCTCTCTTTCTCTTATACTCGTGCTCTTTTATAACAAGAAAACAGAATTCCACCATTTTCTTACCTTTTTTCTACCCTCCTCAAAAACACACTCAAGTGGACTTTCTTAAAAACTGAGACACAATCCGAGTATACACACAATTACGCGAATACACACATATGAACATGCAAGGCTAACCATTTAGTAACTATATTACTTCAGTGTCTTTCAAATTTTACAATTAACTAAAATATACATATGTAATTATGAAAACTAATTTATACCATAACCTTACATATACCGGACGATAGAAGAGGGTGCTTCATTTTTGTTGAAACCCTATAAAAAGACATACATTAACACAATAAAGCGCAGACAGATACCAACCAGCAGAAGTACATGCACATGTTACTGTACTTACGTGTATGCATTAATGTACTACATATTTACATACATGCATCAGCAGGTGCGGTTAGGAAGCAATGGAGGAACAGTCCGTTATCCTCCAGTCATCGATATCGATTGGGGACTAGGCTAAGAAAAAAAGAAGAAAAATCACAAAACGAATCGAACAATTACCACAATGTTTGTGTAATTTTTGTGTCCTTCTAGGAACTTATTTCAATTGCATTATGTTTATGGTGGCCTCATCAGTTGTGTCAACCATACTTATCCTCAATTATCATCATAGAAATCCAGATACGCATGAAATGAGTGAATGGGTAATGTTTATATATTCAAATTAACAAAACTAACTACTTACTTATTTTATAAAAAAAAAATCAAGTTCCATTGTCGAGTTTTAGTTTCCGAGAAATACTAATTACTTTTTATATCATTTATTCATCTGAGGTTTATGCATACAAACATATAGTATGTATGCATATTTATATCTATCATTTGATTCATACACTTTTTTTGTCCAATAAATTTTCCAATATATTAGCAATATAAACACATACACATGTAAATATTTTTGCGATCATGTGCTCTGCATGAACGCACAGGAAACGAAATTTTTTGGCACAGAACGAGTGTACTCATTTTCATGCATATGTATGCAAATATTTTTTTTTATTTTTCAGTGATCTGTTTAAATGGTCCAAATAAGAGCCATGCATGGATCTAATCCTACCGAATATTTTCACGTCACTATGATTACAAACGAACATTTCAAATTTGTATTCTGTTATATTTACAGTTCAATTAGAAACAAGATATGCTCATTCTGAAATTAGCTTCGTTCCGGGAAAAATTAAATGTTCATAATCAGATTATCAATTAACGTTCAGATGCGCCAAAACGACAACCTACTGTGCTTCTAAATTGTTGATGTACATTTTATATACATGAATTTTCAGCATCGGCCTACCATCGTACATACTTACACATACATATGTACACACATATGCTCGTATCTAATATTGCAAAAAATCAAAGTTCCTTTTTGGGACACTGACATTTGTAATGTTAATATATGCTTTTCTAAGATATGCGTACTGCATAATACGTTTTTAAAGAATGGATGTGGTATGTGCGCAATTCCATTAAAAAAAAATTTCAAAAAAAAATTAAATTTTATAAAGATTTATTAGAACATCAAAATGGTCCTTTTTAGTTGGTCTTAACAGAATTACAGAATTGAAGACATTCACCATTTGTACATATTTAAAATAAAATAAAATCGTTGCCCAATTATCAAAACGTGTGCAGTCCAAGAGAATCTCACGATATTATTTTCTTCAGTGAAATTTGTAATAGACATAAATGAAATAATTTTTCCTACGAATCAAGCCATTTAATTTTTGTTTGTGTGTATTCAGAAGAGACCATTCATACACTAGTGACAATTTTACGAGTGTGCAGACTACGTTATTTTCCTGTTAGCATGGGCGAACGAATATTTATATAAAATAGGGTCTTTTGACAAGATTCGGCACTACAAGATAGTTCCATAAGCTCCTAATCGTTTCAAAATACAAACACGAATTTTAGGTATAGTCTTTGGTACTTAGATTTACCGTACTGTGCAAACCTGCAGCAGAATCACTAGCAGCCTGTGCCATGAATATACTTATATATGTTAGATAACTGAAATATGAATTATCTGAAAAGAGTTACACGCCGAAGCTACGATTTCATTCTTTAGCTATGTATCCATTGTCAAAGTGTTGATTAGTTCATGCAGAGCTCCGCACAAATACGAACTCCACTCAACTACACTACACTGCACTCCTCTCCACTACTACACTGCACTCCACCCGCTGACGAGTAAAGCAAAATATCCAATATGTATTGTACATACATACTTACATATATACACACATATGTATGTATTTACATATATTGAAGCCGCACACAATCAATCTACGCACATTGAGGAAAGAAAAAGATCATCAAGAACAAATTTACGGTCCGAAGAGTAAATATATTAATTATACCTTACACACATATGTACATATGTGAATGCATATATGTATGTATGTATGTATGAATTGTACAAAACTTGCACGCAAAAGCTCTCTGACAATCACACGTACACGTAGCTTACTAGACATATGTACATACATACATGCATCCGAGTACAGTTGCGGTCGAAATAATCGCAGTTATAATGGCATCCTAACAAGTTTTCTCTTTGGGTAAAATTGTGTAATCTGGATTAACATTCTTTATAAATTCGGATTTTAGCTGACCCAAATAACACCGTTCCGTTAATTCAAAGCGTTATTCTCGCTCTTAAAATTGTAGAAAACTGTGCAAAAAATATATATGTACACTGCTGCTTAACTGAATAGGATCATTATTTTCTTAAATTACATAGCTGCATATATCTTTTTACATAACTTGCCTATTTTGATTAAATATTTTTTGTTTTTATATATTGATTATTGGTTAATGAAACACGAAAATTTCCGGTCTCCAGAAAACGTATTTGTGTAATACAAGGGAAGTTCAATAAGTAGGTTAATAGGACAACACTGCTTCTGCCAAAATGCATCTTTCAGCTGATTTTTGTCAAAACTTGAAGAAAATGCTCTATTTTGTTAGTATATTACAGCCATTGTTAGTAGAATTCCTCGCTAATTGATGACAAGGTGGAAAAAAGTGAATTTCGTGCGCTCATTAAGCATTATTTTTTGTGGAAAAAAACCAACACTGTAACCAAGGCTAAGTTTGATGAATACTATGGGAATTCAAACCCAAAATTTCAATGATAAAAAAGTTTTTTTTCTGAATTTCGGTGTGGCCGTTCAAGCACGAAAAATTTCTAGCGTACAACCAGAAATATTGAAATAATTCACGATCGGAGATTCAAATTGCGGAAGATTGTGGATAGGCATAACCAATGGGGTCAGTGGTTTCCATTTTGATTGTTCACTTGGTTGAGAAAGCTTTCCGCAATGTGGGTGCCACGTGTGCTCACGATCGACCACAAACGTAATCCTGTGACTACTACGCAGTAGTGTTTGGCGATTTGATTTTCCGCCGTTTCGTAGCAGTTGATGATACATGGATCCACCACGACACAGTGAGTTTCTCAAGGTAACTATGCGCCAAAGAATGCCAAGCGAATTTATTCACATTGACTACCTTCGAAATGGTAAAACAATTATGGAATCTTATCAAGTCGATTTAATGAGACTTTAAAAAAGAAATGTCCGCCATAAGGAAAGGTCTTTTTCAGCAGGATGCAACAGTTTCAATTCCATGAATTAGGCTGCGAATCGCGGGTGAGGACCCGCCCTATTCTCCGGATTTAGTCCCGAGTGACTATTTCTTGTTTCCAAACCAGAAGAAAAGCAAATGCCTATTTTTAGGACCTCGACAAATCATATTTTTTGTTGGAGGGCATGCAAAAATTAAAGAAACGTTGGAAAAAGAGTATAGAGCTAAAGGACACAATGTTAAAAAATAAAATGATTGTTTCATTCAAAAGGTCACGGACCTATTGAACAGCCCTCGTATATACATATAGGAAAAAAGTAATTCCTACGAGCATTTACATACATCTGTATTTTGGCTCAACTAAATAAGTTCAAGGGAAATTATTGTAGTTTTTAGTTTTTGTAATGAGTAAACGCAGCACAGTGGGACATTAGGCCATTTCAGCTTGCTAAATAAAAACCTTCTGAATGAATAAAGATATAAAGATAAATTTAGTCTGCACAAGAACATTGTGCTACGATGTCTAAAAATTTTACAATAAAGTGTCAAAGTTAAACTTTGTGGACGGTGCATATTTTCCTATATAAAATACAAATTCGCTATGCAAAATATTCCCATATTTAATTTTTAATTTAATTAATCTAACATATTTTATAAAAACTATTAAGCATTGTCCAATTTTATATTTTTGTATTTCCCACTTTGCAAATAAAATCTAATAATAAACTTAATGTCTCCAACGAATAATTATTTGCCGACTTATTTTTGTGTCTCAAATGTCTAATATATGATATATGTACATATATGGATGTATTCGTATATGGATCTCATTTATTAGTTTTTGTATTTATTTGTCTTTACAAACATATTTTCCATAAGCCGTCCCGCTTCTAGGTAGTTTAAACTGACACAACCTCGCACGAAAAGCGGTAAAAATATGATTTTTTATGGGATTTTATGCCTTTATACAGCAGTTTTGGGCCGTTTTTCGTGCAGGTTTGCGTCCCTTAAGTCGATCTAGTATCTAACATCTCATAATTGCAGAATTCTTTTTAAAACTTAGGTAAAAAAATATTCAAAGAACATATACAAAAAACAAATATCGGGGAAAAATACCGAATATATTTGTGTACATTCAAGTCAAAGTTAAAAAACAGCCAACAAATTAGATTGTTTGGAAAATAAGTTTATCTTTAGAACGGTCTATGCAACGGGCCATTTTTATACAGAGTATTACTACAAATGAATACATATAATAAAAGATACCACAAAAATGATACAATAAACCACATAGAAGGTATGTACATGAGTTACATGTTTTTCAACCTGAAAGATGCAGTATGCTAAAAAAGTTGAATACATTTTGGCACACTGAAACTATTTTTAATTTTGAGTGCTCATATAATTTAAACTAAACGGCCAAATATTTCTAAAATTAAATTTTCGAAAGCTCTAAATTAGCTTTGTCTATTAGATGCGTATATTTGTTTCATCCAAAGGGCTCATAAAATTCTTTGGCTTTTGCCACCTCTTTCGGCTGATGTTCCACTGTGCGCCGTATATTTTGTTTCTCTATCTTGTTTCTGTAAAATTGGTCAAAGGGTCAAATGATTTTAGATCTTCTACAGCAAAATTAGGCAAAGAATGAGATACTAGTGAATGTAATCTTAAAAGACATCTTAAAAATAACATCTTTCAATAATGCTCGGGTACACGCCTTCGGTTTGCCAAAAAATATATGACATAGATGACAATAATTTTAAAACTTTTATGTTTTCCAGTGAAAAAAGTAAAACTACTTATATTTTGAAATACGAAAGGAGGAATGTACATAGTTTAAATAGAAGCCACAGTGTAGCTCGAGTAGCATAATGGCTTGTGGGGTAATATCATTAGCAAAATTCATTATAACTTTTTAGATACTCATTTCACACTTTTGGTGTCGTTGCAGACAAAAGTTCGATTTTTTAAATAGATTTTACCGGAAATATGAGCTATTAAAAAGCTAGATTTGGCAGATACAAAAGGAACTGAGTAAGATCCTGCGAAAGCACGGTTGATGAAAAACCATCTGGCCAAAATTTAGGAAGTTCACATGTTTGCATTCGCTTATGAATGCTGGGGAAATACTGTGAATTCTGTATTTAATTTGATTTTGTAGCCACGTAGCTTTGATTCTATACCGTTAATTGCCTTTATGCGAAGTCTTTAATATTTTTGTTTACGCTTAGTATAATCACATTTGTCACACAGAATCATCCAATAGAAAAATAACGAGCAAAAATTTCAATATGTATATCAAATTAAAAGTTCATAAAATTACGACCACTAAAGGCTCATTCTTTAACATAAAATTAAGAGCAGCTATTAACC
Organism: Drosophila pseudoobscura; assembly: GCF_009870125.1. NCBI lineage: Eukaryota > Metazoa > Arthropoda > Insecta > Diptera > Drosophilidae > Drosophila > Drosophila pseudoobscura. The sequence continues at coordinate 36,970,054 of NC_046683.1, read as the reverse complement.
TTTAAAACAGTTTCCGGTATTGTTTGTGAAAAAAACAAAATACATATGTATGTAGTGTGAGTGATTTGTAGATATTGTCATTAGTGGAGGGCTTTTACTATGACCGCAGCTGTACATATGTATGTATGTTGGTTTACAATGGTATACTAATAATAATTTACTGAAATTTTTGTATCTCTTGTGGCCGTTAAAGTTAATCTCCATATAGTAGCAACATACAACTCTACTGAATGACTGGATTCCTTAGGTAAAGAGGCTAACAGAATTAACTTTTTCTGTGCTGTGTTTCTTTAAATATTATATCTGTTTCAAAATATTTAATTGCTATTCAAAAAGTCAAGCTTATCCGGGAAAATTCGTAAAATTTAAATCCCATCCTTAAAACGACAAAAGTTGGTCAAATTGTGCAGACATGCAACAGACAAAAATTGCTTTCCCAAGCACGTTTTCCAATAATATTAATTAAATATAACGATTTATCGTGCAAGTCCCATAAAATATGCTGCAGGAGGTTTTTTGTCGTTTTGCTTGTTTTTGGGAACACTATAAAATTCAGCAGCTAATTTTTCTGTTAAATGTATATTTTATTGTTATTTTTTTTTTGCCGATCTGAGTACTGGGGTAGAAAACCCGATCAGCGAAAGCCAATACATATATTGAATGGAGATTTTTCTCAGGAAAATTTCTTTGTCGATCTGCACGCTTATGTTGGCTGTCAAATTATATACATATAGCAGATTATTGAAAAAAAAAACAATAGAATTCAACTCAAATTTAATTTCCCCCTTTTTAGATATATGTACAAAACAAAATTGTTAATTTTGATTATCCAAGCCAAGTCAGTCAGAAGCAGTATGCAAAATAATATGAATTAAACGCCAGAGATGTACATACATATATGGAATATAATTTTACTCGTATACGCACATCTTTTATATTTTTTATTCATTTCTGGATATGGAGAATAAATCAAAATAAGAAATTTCCCTAAGCACCTAACCTACAAACGATGTCTCCTCTTTCGCACAAAGTGACTTGAAACTTCTAAATAAATCTAAATAATATAATAAAAATTAATATAATATATAAAGTAAAGTATACTGTCGAGATTTACTAACAATACCATTTTGTGCTCCTAATAGTAATAAATAGTAAATTTGCTTTCAATATTATTAAATCAGAATAATTTCGATTTCGATCATATTTATTATTCTAATTGCATTTACTCGTCATATAACTTTCCCCATATTATTTCATATACTCGTAATTACCTACCTGATTAAAACAATAACACCACCAATAATCTCACAAAATTCTTATTTTTCTAACAAAAACTCTGGCCAACTACTACAAATACAACCACCAACTACGCTAACCGGCAACTCAACTACTCTCAACGCTAACAACTCAACTTAACTGCTTCCTCAACTGTCTTTCTGTGTATCTCTTTCTTTCTCTCACGCTCTCCGTCTATTTGTCCCTCTCCCTATCCCTGCTACTTCCTGCATAAAAACACCAAAAACTTACAAAAATCAATGGCATTCGTAAAAACCGACAACATAAATGACATGCAACAACGCGAAACCCAATCACTTCCAATCATTCCATCCTGTTCAACACTGATATATGTACATACATATATACAATTACAAAATACATATATCCCATATCCGACCAATGTGCTAAAAAATGTACTAACTAAAAAAATCAAATTTACAAACCGTAACGAAATAAACACTAAAACAATTAACCAAATGCTACTAATCCAAAAACTTTAAACTGTAATGACTCTCATTCTGTCCATTCAATACCATATCATGCGTATCAACGAAAACTGGAACGAAAACTGCTGTCACTACTGTGTCTTTACAACAACAAAAATTACGGAAACAAAATAATAAAAAACTTCGCCAAACCAAAAATATACTGACATTAACATTAATCTGAATCATAAACTAAAATCAATTCAAATCAAACAAATCGATAAAATTGGAAAACCCTTTGAAATACTTATTGCTATTATTTTTAACCGCATTACCCAAACACTCCGTCTCTCTGTCGAACTCGCACACACAGATAAGAGTAATATTCCTTTATTGGTTACCTTGCATATTGCGCATGCAAAGACCCGGACAGGTTGGATACGAATGTCCGCCACCGCCCTCCTCAGCGGGCTCGTCGACAGCAGGCGACAAAAAGCAACAAATACAAAATGTTGAGCTCAAGGAAAGGTAACCGCCGACTGTTTCTAGTGTTTCCCCTTGACCCCACACTTTGATTCTTTGATATTTCTACTTTGTCAGTCCCTAACTATATTATGTCGTTTCAACGCCAATGCAGGTCCTCAAAGTCGCTGCTTGCAAATGTCCTTGACATAGACGATGATTTTCGCTGTAATCATCGATGTGCCAGTTCCACATTGCCGCACCAGCCAACATATTACAGGACAATGTACAGGTGAGTACTGACCAACAGGTCAAATATTGATATCCCAGAAATCATTTTTGGTTCTTTTTATACCCGATACTCAAAATGAGTATAGGGGTATATTTGATTTGTGGTGAAAATGGATGTGTGTAACGTCCAGAAGGAATCGTTTCCGACCCCATAAAGTATATATATTCTTGATCAGCATCAATAGCCGAGTCGACTGAGCCCTGTCTGTCTGTCCGTCCGACCGTCTGTCCGTCCCTATCAGTGCCTAGTGCTCAGAGACTATAAGAACTAGAGAAACGACATTTCAAATCCGGACTTCTGTGATATGTCACTGTTACAAGAATGTTTCAAAACTTTGCCCCGCCCTCTTCCACCCCCACAAAAGGCGAAAATCTGTGGCATCCGTACGTTTTCAAAGATACGAGCAAACTGAAAACGCACAATCATATAAAATTACCATATCTATCAGATTGCTGAATCTGGATCAGATCGGATGATTTTTACAGCCAAAAGAAACAAATCTATTTGCAGTGGCTACGCAGCGCCCGACGACACGTTCAAACTGATTTTCTGTCTCTCTTGCACGAAATCTTTGTCGTGTCGTTCAATGGCAGCGCCCTCTGCCCGAGGAGAGCCATACTGACTATGTATCGGGTATAAATGTAGAGTTGCGGTCGCTGCAGCAACTCACAACGTTCCACCTCGTTATATAATTACACTGTTACACTAGGCATCAAACCAACTTTTTCTGATAGACTTGGGGCTTAAGAAATGTTTTGTTGAGACAACGAGCTTTTTCGCTGACTGTTCAAGAATTTCAAAAAGTAATGATTTCCGAAACGTTATAAATTTTATTATAGGTAATTTGTGTGTTGAGGGTGGCCGAAGATGTCAGAGCCCTTTTACAATAGTATTAGAGAGTGATACACTTGGATGAGGCATGCGAGTCGATCTCGAGCCAAAGTAATAGATTGGGGACAAAAAGGTTCTGTTCTATATATCTAACTATATATATATATAACTATATATCTAACTAACTAACTATATCAAGCGGTAACTGTCAGAGCACGCGCAGCTGCTGACGGCTTAGCGCCGGCATACGAAATAAGAGATAACAAGAGCGAGCATAGATAAAAAATAGTTGATTAAATGAAAGCATGTTGCTGAGAGAGCATAGATGAAGCTACGCTAGTTAGTTTAGTATAATGACCAAAATGGAAAATAAAGTGAACGAAATGTACACTCGGTCTTCGCCCGAACATACTCGCCCCGTGAAGGATCCATGCCTTTCACCTCAACTCGCAGAGGCAATAGACATAATTTTGCAAGTGCCCTTCGGCTGACACCTGTAGCCATCCTGATCAAGGCGACTCGAGATACGCCATCTGCTCCTGGGATGAGCTCGAGGATTCTCGCTAGAGGCCACTTCTGAGGAGGGAAGTTCTCGTCCTTAACTAGAACGACATCATTGAAGTGGAGCTCCGGATTCCGGGTGAGCCACTTTGTTCTTTCTTGAAGACTGGTTAAAAAAGATTGGCGCCAGCGAGACCAAAAGATTTGCTGAAGCTGTGTGACCTTCTGCCAATGGTCCAAGTGATCGACTTTTAAATGAACCAAGTACGGCTCCAAGAAGGTTGTGATAGGGACGCCAACCAGAAAATGGCTGGGCGTGAGTACATCGAGATCTGCAGGATTCTCTGAAAGAGGAAACAATGGCCTTGAATTAATGATTGCACAGATATTGCACGCGAGAGTGCGCAGCTCATCAAATCCAAGAAGCGAGGATCTAAGGGCAAGTCGAAGATGATGTTCCAAAATGTGGCGATCTAGGAAGAATGAAACGCCAATGGATGCAATCGTTGAGACAAGCTTGATGCACGGCATTTTGATGACTGTCGCTTAGGATTAGCGACTTAAGTTCCGCTAGTTTGTTCCGCGCTCCAACAAAATTTGTGGCATTATCTGACCAAATACGAATCGGTCTTCCACGGTTGCAAAAAAAAAAAAAATGCAATAAAAATACAAATACCCTTTACAATTACTAATTACTAGAAAGGTGTGTAAGGATTAGTAATTTAATAAGAGGAAGAGAATTAGTGGTGGATGTTGAAATTTGAAGTGTAACCATAATATGATCTGTCTGGCAACGCTAATTAACATAATGTACATGAACAGCGAGAGCCTCTGTTATCTCTCGTCTCTCCTATTCGTATGTAAGTACATATGTACACATGTCATCTCTTCAGTTCTGAATAAACCACTTATGAGCACAGACGCGTCGTTCTCTATTTAATACATGACAAAAGGCGCAATTCACAATAGTGGATATAATATGGTAGAGCGAATTATAATCCGAGCATAAGACCCTAAACGGTTCATGCAAGGAATAATTCGATCTACAAAGTGGAAGGAACAACGGTATAAAATTTCTAGTCAGTCTAATAGGAATCGTGAAGTTTATGCGGCTGAACAGATCAGGGCTGTCTATGTCACCCCTGATCAAGTTGTGCATAAATATCACACCAAGCATTTTTCTACGGTTAACTAAGGATGGGAGGTTTACTAATAGTAGTCTACTAGAGTAAGATGGGAGTCTTACATCCGTATCCCAGTTAAGGCCCCGCAGAGCAAAGAGTAAAAAGTTTTTCTGTACTGATTCTATACGGTCCTGGTGTACTTTGTACTGAGGGCACCATACACAGGAGCCGTATTCTAAAATCGGACGAACTAGCGTAGTAAAGAGAGTCTTTGTTATATAGGGGTCGTCAAATTCTTTTGACCACCTCTTTATAAACCCAAGCACGCCCATGGCCTTATTTACCATGGCAGAAATGTGTTCTGAAAACTTTAACTTTGCGTCTAATAAGACACCAAGATCATTCACCAGGGTAATTCTTTCAAGAGAACCGCCACACAGGGTATAGGTAGCCAACAAGGGGCTAGAACGATGAAATGTCATTACTTTGCATTTCGAGACATTAAGGTGTAACAAGTTTGCACAACACCATGACTGAAAGTTATTGAGATCGGATTGCAAGCAAGATTGAAATGAAATGTCCTTATACTGGACACAGAGTTTAACATCATCCGCATACATTTTGCTATACCTCTATAATTTTTTGCATCAGACTTGATACCTTTTTTATAGAGAGGAATTATAAACGATTCCTTCCAGATCGGCGGGAGGCAAAAAGAATCAATGGACAGGGTGAATAGTTTAAGCAAAGGTCCACACAGTGCCTCGGCGCAGTACCTGAGTACACAACCTGGAACCCCGTCTGGACCCGGTGAAAACGCCGGCTTAACTAGTCGAAGATCATGAAGTAGGGAACATTCATTTAACAAGGGACTGAAAATGCCGTTCGACGGATGACCAGAGTAGCTTTCCTCAGAATAGGTGGTTTGGAAAAATTGGGCAAAAAGATCGGCAATTTCCTGATCATTATTTGCCGACGTATTACAAAATGATAGCGAGGATGGGTGTGCGGACGTTCTAGGCTTACTTTTAACAAAGCAGTAAAACTGTTTAGGGTCCTGAGAAAAACGTATCCTGCATCGAGATAGGTAGTTCTTATAGCATTGAGCATTAAGAACTGAAAAGTTTGACCGAGCTATTACATAGCGAGAGTGAGAAGTAGGAGAACCCACTTTTTAAAATTTTTTATAAAGTCTTGATTTTAAGTTTTTTAGACTGGATAACTCTTTGGTAAACCAAGGGGGTTTTCCAGATCTAATCGGACTAGAAAGCGGGACACAAGAATCAAAAAATGTGCCACGAGCACTGTGAAAAATGTTTGTGCCTTTTATGACATCAGTGCAAGTACAAGTACAAAGCGGACCAATCAAAATCTCTAATGAGGTTATTAAGCTTCGCGAACTCGGCTTTACGAAAGCAGCGGACACGTTCAGGTAGTCTACTCGACCGATCCAATAAAGTTGGTCCTATATCTAGCGACACCTCGAAAGTAGGATGGTACGCGTCTTCAGGTATAGTGAGCGGAAGGACTCGGGTTAACAACACTATGATTGGATCCGATACAAAGCACAGATCAAGCAATCGACCCAAAGAATTTTGCACATGATTGACTTGAGACAGGAACAGGTCAAGCAAGCCGTCAGCAAAGTCATGTCGTGACATGGGATACTAGACTAGTTTACCGAAGACCAAACAGTTCCTGGCAGATAGCGAGGAAGAAACAGCGGTTAAAGCGGACAAGTGCTGCTCATAAATTGAAATATCCGAAGAAGGTGGGATATACAAGCAAGTAATGAATATTGCGAAAGCGGGAAGAATCAGTTTTACACACAGGAATTCCAGTTCCGGTTAAACCTGGACTGTAAAGTGTTCCGACGTGAAGATAGAGTCCACTGCAATCAGAACCCCACCAGCACGTCGAGACGAACGGTCCTTTCTAAAAGTTGTGTACCGACCTGCCACAACCTCGGAACTAAGAATGTACGGCTTTAACCAGGTTTCAGTAAACACAATAACGTGGGAAGCAAATGCAACATCACGGAAAAGAATGCTGAGCTTACTACGTAAGCCTCTAACATTCTGATAAGTTACTAAAAGAGAAGTTCGTTTTTTGGAAAGGTGGAAGCAGGAAGAGAAGATGAGAAAGAGGAAGTTAAGGTTGAGGGTGGCACACTGGAATGATTTGTAAGAGTTATGGGGGCCTATTCTTCTTCTTAGCCTTAAACTCCCTTACCACCAAATGCTCCGGCCAAAATTTAGCGGAGCAAATGGTGTCAATTTAAGTTGGGGAGATGCTTATCTTAAACGAGGCTATCTCCCTAGCCTAAGAGAAGTTAAATTTCTCTACCTTTAAACCCACGACTTTTATTTTGCTTTGAATAAAAGCAATTACATCATTAGATGTGCGGTCAGGAACCAGCCGTGAAATAAAAAATTGTCGTTTTGGTGGGACTCCCACCAGTGGTTTAGTCACCACAGGACTAGTGTCTATGGTGGCAATACCCGGAGGACCTTCTGATCACTGGGGGGGTCGGAATAGACAGGACAGCTAGCGAGCTGGCGGACACCACAGACACGGACGCTGCAGACGTACTTGGCTGCACGTTCTCCGAAGCGATGAATTCGGCTATCGAATCTGCATCGCCAGCAGCTGTCGTTGCCCTTGGAGTGGCAAACAAGATCAACTGTTGCACACTTGGAGTGGTCGGAGTCAGTTTTTCGGCGGCGCACGGCTGAGTGACGGTCGGCACTTGCAGATCCCGCGGAGTGACCTTTTTACGCCTCGGAGACTCATTCAGCAGTTGCAGACTGCCAAATTGAGACTCCATGGCTAGGAGCCGATCGTACTGCTTTTTAAAGCCAACGGTCAGCTCCTTAAAGCCCTTCCGCGTCTGCCTCATAAAAGCTATCTTGTCAGTCTCAACCGCATGGCATGCCTCACAACTAAAGTGCAAGCCATTACATTTTTTTTTATGGCATCGCCCACGAGGCCCGAAAACCCAGCTATCGCAGAGCCAACAGGGGATACTCTGCTGATCATTGGTGATCTCTTTCCGACAGGATTTTTTGGCACATACATTGAAGTTGAGGTGATAGCGAAAGAGTTTTAAAACAACAAAAGCTACAAGACGAGAGCTGTAATGCAATGTATTGCGTACTCAAGGCAACAACAGAAACACGACAGGCCGACGTCGAAAAATTAGAAGTTAAATGAATAATGTTTAAACACAAATCAAAAGGCATGCTTTCACGGAATAGAATAGATTTTCAGATTGTAGGCTGGTTAGGAAGTTAATTAAAGTTTATTTATGAAAACACCGTTTGTATATGCAAAACAAAGGGAAAATATGCTGAGCGCAAAACAAAAACGCGTCTGATCTACGAAAGAGAACGAACGATATTCGATGTAGAAAAATAATTGTTCTGTACCCTATCCATGTCTTTAAATCCATTTTGAATATTTTTCTTGCTAAGATTCAGATATGATCGGTTAGTCTCTTTTTATATATGTATGTAGTGGGCAATGTTGTTAGGTGTTCCTTTTAGTTTTTTTTTAGATTCAGCGTTACAATTTCCAAATATTTCCATCCCATAGAATAAGGTAGCTGTCAAATATGTCTTAGCTATCATTAGTTTGAGTACATCTGTTAAGTATTTTTATGATGGTGCGAGTTGTCTTAGTAGACTATCTACGTAATTAATTTGTTTTCCTTCGATTTCAAATTTTGTATAGGCCATCGTATTTAGTTGCTTCTTGTATATTATTTCACATTTACATTTATCTGGATTAAGTGCCAGACCATTACGCTTCGCCCAGCTACTCACTTTGAACAAATCACTGTTACAAACATTTATAGACTTATAAATTTTACTCAGTGGACGACTAACATACATTTGGACATCATCCGAATACATATGACTTTTACAATTTAACGGGACGTCTGGCAGGTCATTAACTTATAATGAGAACAAAAGCGGTCCAAGAACTGAACCTTGAGGCACACCACGTGTAGTGCTCATCATTGAAGAGATTCTACTTCCACTTACTACTAAGTACCTGTCTTCTTTCAGCTAAATACGATTTTAATAGCTTTTTAGCTACATTACTAAAATTGAAAAAATTGACTAATTTTCTTCATAAGATTTCGTGGTTAACCGTGTCAAATGCTTTACTGAAGCCAATCTAATGTCTTCCGTTATATATAATATTGCCGTAGTAAAACTTCTTTGCCTTCTGTAACCTGACTGTTTGTCACTTAGTAGTGCATTGTTATCTAGGAAAGTACAAATTTGTTGTGACATTAATCGTTCAAGGCCTTTGAGAAAAACGATAGATTTTATATTGGTCTATACTCATTTTTTCTTTTAGGGATCGGGGTTATTTTCGCAAGCTTCCATGTACTTGGAAACATTGATTTTGTTAAGACAGTGCTGCAAATATAAGTCACATGAGGCAATATTTTCGGAAGTAAGATTTTTAAAAGTTTTGGATCTATTTCATCTAGTCCCATTGCATTTGACTTAATTTTAAGCACAGATTCAAGGATATCACACTGACTGGCACACATGAAGCTAAAGTTATTATCACAGGAACTATTCGATATTTTGTTAAGATAGTGATTATATGCTACTTCAGGTACCCCGTTTATCACAAACTTTCTATTTAATTCATCTATGTGTACATCAATTTTGGTATTATTTGTCCTTTTCCCTATTCCCAAGTCTTTGAGCTCCCGCCATGTCCTTCTTGTTGATATTGCAGTTTGAAACCTTACAGAATGAAAACACTTTTTAGCTGTCAGTATTAATTGGTTGGTTTTTTCTTTAATGTTTTAAATTCTTAATAATGAACAGACGTTCTGTAGCGTTTCCCTTTGTTATATGCTTTGTCCCTTAATGATATATTGGGTGCAATACATTGGTTGAACCATGGATTTTTCTTTGGTGCAATCTTTAATTTACTCAGCGGTACGAATTTCTCATAAAGGCACGTTATGTGAACTCGTAGTTGTTATACTTGGGAATTAACATCATCCATCTTAAATATTATATTCCAGTTAATTCATTCTAGTAAATTCATAAGTCAGGAAAAGTAAGTCGTGTCCGGAAAATATTGGGACAGATAACGCATTATATAGAACCATTTTTTGTTTTTCATTAACAAAACAATGGTCCAATAATGTGTTTTCAGTGTTTGAGAAATGTGTTGCTCTACTATTATTGACGTGATGCAAACCTAACGATGCCATCGCTGATGCCATATGTCGTTCCTTCAGTATATTGCTGTTTTGATACCCGATTAAATTTACGTAAGTATAGCTTACAGATAAGTCTGAAATTACGTCAATTACTTGGTTGTAGTTTGTTTTGCGATGTGGTCTGTACAGGCAGCCCAATAGTAGTTTAGGAGAACTGTTATAGGCCGATAATTCTATAAAAAAGTATTCTATTGCACTTTCTGGAGGGTGTTTGCATATTAATTTGGATTTGAGTTTCTTATTTATGTATATAGAAACACCCCCACCATTTCTTTCCCGATCAGATCGGTATAGATCAATTCCGGTACACAAAATGACAGTATCACATAGATGCAGCATGAACCACTTTTCCGAAACACAAACTACATCAACATTCGATTCTTCAAACATATATCGGAACTCATCAATCTTACCATAAAGACTCTGAGCATTTATTATACAAATATACATATATGCCATCTTTTTGTTGCGCCAGCGTACGAATCAATATCCTGTTAACAGCACCTGGATCACCTGTGCAAGCTCATCCTCGAAAGTATCACGCAATGTTTGTAGGTCATGCATCTTCTCCACTCTACAAATTTCTCCAGCTGGATATTTCTTAACAAAACAGCCGATAGTGCTTTTCCTTTTTTCATTTTCATCGCCTCTTTGAAAAAAACCAGATTCTCTTTAATATAAAACGCTGCCTGCGAGTCGAGTTCTATTAGGTCCAGTGATAGCAGTTTTTTCGATTCCCTGCTATAGTTGCCAACAGCTGACAAATATTCTTCTTCCACAACACAGCCAATAACAAATATTATTCCACTGTATGTTATTAAAATTGGCGTTGCAGTGATACCTTCAATTATTTTCACCGTCAATTGTTGTCTTTCAATGGGTACACTGTTTATGACGTGAATAAAACACCCTGTTTAATAAATAATAGTGTATCCTTCGAGTTTTTCGCGGATTTGTTCCTCTGTATGTTGTGCATGTATGTTGATTGCTTGGGCGGCGATTTGAGGCTAGCCAGAATACTGGCCGTGAGATGCGTTCCCAGGAGCCGTTCCATCGACTTCGGAAGGAAGGAAGGTAGACTTATGGGTCTGAAATCTTTCGGGCAGTATGCGAGGTCTTGCCTGCCTTGGGAAAGAAGACGACTTTGATCTGAAGCCAGGTGTCCGGGATGTATCCATGTTTCATCCTTTTAAGCCAATTAGTGGCTTTTTGTCCAGCGTGCATCAGTTGGCTAGGAATAATGCCACCTGGCCCCGCAGATTTGTATGGTTTAAAGCTTTTGATCGCACAGGAAATGTTTTCCTGGATTAGCAGGTTCATGATTTCACTTGAGACAACAGAAGGAGCCGCGAAGTCTGTTCTCTTCATAGCCAGGGAAGGGGGTTTCTAAGGAGAAGATGAAGTGACTCATTGCTGGAAGCTGTCTAAGACTGGTCGGCATTCTTCAGATAGCCCAGAAAGGGTGTTGTCTTCGATAGAACTCTACGCAAGCGCGAGGCTTCTAAGCTATTCTTGATTTCGCGACAGAACTTACGCTATGGGGCGCGTTTGGTTTTCCTAAGTTTTTATTATAAATTGACAGACTGACCTTGTATTCGGCCCAGGTCCGCTCAACGCTCTCAGCCTTAGCTCCTTTTTGGAGTTCCCCCAGTTTGGGAGACCACCATTCAGTTTTCTTGCGACCTTTTTTCTTCACTCTGCCTTGGTGCCACCCGGCGTCCTCACACTTGGGCGGTGGCCCTCCAATCTCCTCCAACTTCTAAAGAAAGCGGTCCTGGAACTTGTCCCGAGGAATCTGCCCATCTTAGGAGCCCCTGTCTAGGACTCTAGTGGGGCTTTTTCCTCTCGCCACATTGGCAAAACGAGCGGTTGCTCTGAGTTTTCGTCCTTTTGGACTTGCATGGTGGTGTCTTGGCTGCGCCCTTACCAGCTTTGGTTGGCTGGTAGTCTGGCAGAACCGTTTTGGCCCATCGCCGTAATTCAATTCCTTGGGCAGACGCCAGGAACGTTGCCCATGACGAAGGCCGCACGTGTCTTGTCCTATCTGTTGAGGCAGAAGCGCCACCTGGATTCAAGGCATGCCATGAACCCGAAACACCTGTGCCCCGTTCCGAGTGTACAGCTCCCCGTTTAGCACTCGATGGTTGTGCGTTCGCATTTCTTTCTTGTAGCTTCTAGGTTGAGTTTTATAATCATTTTGGTGATTTTGGTCATTTTTGATCCAGAGACGGACAAGACAGACAATTATATTTACTCCGCCATTAAATACACTTTAATTAGACTACTAATATTAAAAAAATCTATTTATGTACATAACGCTAAATAGCCACAAGTACTCTCTGCGGCACACTTGAAGCGGAAATTATTCGTCAAGCTATCAATAATGAAACCATTTCATCTATATTGCTTATGATAGACACTATTTATTTTGATATACCCGATATATTATGGGTATATTCTATGTTTGGTGGCCGTAGATGTGTTTAACACCCAAAGGGAAGCGTTTCCGACGCCATAAAGTATATACATATAATCTTAATCAGCATTAATACCCGAGTCGATATACTGTGGCGAGAACGGGTGGATACATTTTCATCACTTTTCTGTTTAGGCGCTTTAAAAAAGGCATCAATCCTTGTGATTTTTATATCCGATACTCAAAATGAGTATTGGGGTATATTAGATTTGTGGAAAAAGTGGATGTGTGTAACGTCCAGAAGAAATCGTTCCCGACCCCATAAAGTTAAAGTATATATATTCTTGATCAGCATCAATAGCCGAGTCGATTGAGCCTTGTCTGTCTGTCCGTCCGTCCGTCTGTCCGTCCCTATCAGCGCGTAGTGCTCAAAGACTATAAGAGGTAGAGCAACGATGTTTTATATCCGGACTTCTGTGATATGTCACTGCTACAAGTATATTTCAAAACTTTGCGCCGCCCACTTCCGCCCCCACAAAGGACAAAAATCTGTGGCATCCACAATTTTTAAGATACGAGGAAACAGAAAACGCAGAATCGTAGAGAATGACCATATATTTTAGACTGCAGAATCTGAATTGGATCGTATCATTATTATAGCCAGAATTAAGAAAACAATTTAATTTGTTCTTGCCCTATCTCTCTCTAATGCTTGAAAAAAAAGCAATTAGGCGGAGGCCCAAGATTGAAATTTTTTTCGTCTTAGAAAGTCAAAGATTGTTTACAACTCGTATAAGAACTCAATAGAATTGGGTACGTTAACTCCTCCCAATTCTTAAATGTTTCGTCCCGATACGTTTTGAAGGTCTGATAGAACTCTAATTTCTTCTGATAGTATTTGAATGCTGTTTTCCACTATTTCTTCTGTAGGTATTTGTTGGATATAATTTTACCGTTCTATATATAAGCGATATATAAAACGGAGCTGTTACAAGAGACACGTAGTGGTTCGGTTAAACGTTTATTTGAGAGTGAGTAAAGTGGTATATATGTACATTATGAGCACGATACAATACAGTGTTGCCAGATAATTGTTGCTTATTCCAACAATAGTATCGATTACATTTTTAACACTTCTTCTTAAGCTACATATTATCATTTTTAACTAACTACCGCATGTTTAACTTTGTCATTCCAAGTAATTTAACAAAGCTGTCGTGTTTTTTCTTGCTTAAAAATTTTGTTAGTAGATCTGCTACATTGCCGTTTGTCGATACGTATTCTAGTGTAATTTCATTACATTCTACTTTTTCGCGAACAAAATGATACTTAATGTCAATGTGCTTCGTGCGTTTGTGATGTACCGGATTTTGAGCAATATGTTGCGAACTGATGTTGTCGCTATAGATAGTTAATGGCTCTGTAGCAGTTGGCCAACCAATCTCGTCCAGAAGTCTTCGTAAATAAATGGCCTCTTTAGCATCCATAGATAGTGCTATGTATTCAGCTTCAGTGCTGCTCAACGCGACAGGTGCGCTTCATGTCCATGGTCGGCCATGTTTGCCGAGTTGTGCGACATCGTGGCACTGTTTGCCACATATCGTTTGTATCTCGCTTGTATTGCTCCCTTATAATGAGCTTACGAAGGCCACTGGCATATAAATTTGGATTGTAGTGCTAGATCTGGGCAGCTCGTCCGCTATACAGTTGGCCTCGATGTCCCGATGGCCCGGGACCCAAATCAGGCTAATAGCAAATTGCTGAGCCATCTCGTGCAGAGATTTGCGGCAGTCTGCCACGGTGGCCGAGTTCGAGAAAATCGCGCTTAGCGATTTGATCGCAGCCTGGCTGTCGCTGTAATTGTTTAGCTTGGTTGCCGTAACGGCAGCCGCTTGTAGGCAGTCTATTGCTGATTGCTATGCCTTCCGCTTGAAGTACACTGCAATGATCTGGGAGTCTGTAGGAATGCCTTATGTTTAGCTGTTCAGAGTAGATTCCCCCTCCGACTCTGTCGTCCAGCTTTGATCCATCTATGAAGATGTTTATGGCCCCATCTGGGCCTGGGAGTCCCTCGAGCCATTCGTCTCTGGGAGGGATGATTGTGTCGAAGGGTGTGACTGTGTACTCTCTTGGAACTTGGTAGTGTGTTTTTGAGGGGACGGTACTGCTATTATTTAATATGGCTGAGTGACCTATGCACTGTGTCACCCATTGATCTGAGTCTCTTAGACGTATTGCTGCTGCTTCAGCCCGTTCCTTTCCTGCGAGGTCAAGGCTCTGTAGGCATAGGATGGCATTTAGCGCATCATTTGGGGTGGTGCGAAGATCTTCGCTGATACATAGGGCGGCAGTCCGCTGGACTTTTCCCAGTTGCTTGGTGATCGCCCTTTTTGATAGGGCCGGCCACCACACCGTAACTCCGTAGAGTAGTATTGGTCTAACTATAGCTTGATATATGCATTGGACTATGTTTGGGATCATACCCCATCTTAGCCAAATAGCTTTTTTGCATGTGTAGAGTGCAGTCATTGCCTTCTTCACTCTGTCTTTGACATTCAGGTTCCAGCTAAGCTTCTTATCAATTACCAACTCTAAGTACCTGGCACTGTCGCTAAAGGAGAGCCTGCATCCTTGTAGTATTGGAGGGTTGAGGGGCGGGACCTTGTATTTATTTGTGAATAGTACGAGTTCCGTTTTTGAGGGATTTACTCCCAGACCGCGCGATTCTGTCCAATCCGAAAGTTGCGCTAGCTTTGTGGACATTAAGTCGCACAGTGTTTGGGGGTATTTCCCCGAGAAGACAATCGCAACGTCGTCCGCATAGGCCACGATTTTGCAGTCCCCCCCCCCCTCCCCCCTCTTCTAGGTCACATAGAATCTTGTTGACTGCTATGTTCCACAAAAGAGGAGACAGGACACCACCTTGCGGGGTGCCTCTGTTGACATACCTTGACTGGGCGGACGATCCCATCGATGATGTCACCGTCCTGCATGTGAGCAATTGATCAATTAGCATCACCAAGTGACGGTCCACCCCCAGGTCAGTCAGGGCTTCTGTAATGGCGACCGGAACAACGTTATTGAAAGCTCCCTCAATATCGAGAAAGGCTATGAGTGAGTACTCTTTGTGATGCAGAGATTTCTCTACCGCTGAGATCACTTCATGAAGAGCCGTTTCCGTGGATTTTCCTTTCCGGTAGGCATGCTATGCGCCTGACAGCAACTGAGGGTGTATAGTTGTCCTCAGTTGCAGCCCGACGACTCTCTCAAAGGTTTTGAGGAGGAAGGACGATAGGCTGATTCTTCTAAAGTCTTTTGCAGTTGAGTGCGAGGCTTTTCCTGCTTTGGGAATGAAGACTATCTTTGCCTTAAGCCATGTTCGCGGGATTGTACCCACAGCCAGTATCTTCCTGAAGATACCTTGTAGCCAGTTGATGGCCGTATCCCTGGCCTCCTGAAGTTGGGCCGGGATTACCTGGTCTGGGCCTGGCGATTTGAACGGGTTGAAGCTGTTTATTGCCCAGCTTATGTTAAGTTTTGTGAGGATGTGAACCATCGAGGTTACCGGTCCCTCTCCTGGAAGATTTACCGTCTCGATGGTTGTGCACCCTGGAAAATGCGTGTCTAGTAGAATGTGCAGGGACTCCTCACTGGAGTTAGTCCACGTGCCGTCATTCCTTTTAAGATACCCTACCGAGGGGTTAGTTTTTGAGAGAATCTTGTGAACCCTTGCGGCCTCTGACGTTTCCTCAATTTCCGAGCAAAATTTTTGCCAAGAGGCCCTTTTTGCTTTCCTTGTTTCCTTTTTATATAGTGACAGACTGATTTTGTAGTCTGCCCAGTGGCTCTCCTCGTTCGCGCTTTTGGCCCTGAGGAAGAGGGTCCTGCAGCTTTTACGTAGGATGTCTATTTGTTTTGACCACCAGGGGGGTTTCTTTTTCCCCCTAGGTTTGCTAGAGGGGCGTGCTGCCGCAAAGGCTTTGTTGCATGCTTCTGTGAACCTGTTCACTAGGCGATCTAGGTCGTCTTTTGTGTCGGGGCATGATGGTGCTTTGGAGGGGAGTAAGTCCTCCAGGGCTGAGCTATATTTTTCCCAGTTGGCTTTCCTGTGATTAATATAGTCCTTAGGTTTCGGACACTCTTGGGATAGTGTGGTCTTGATGTATCTGTGGTCAGAGAAAGAGTGGTTATCAAGGACTTGCCAACTCTTGACTATGTCTAACAGGTTGGGAGACACTAAGGTGATGTCAATAACCTCCTGTCGATTTTTTATTATAAAAGTGGGGTCGTTGCCCCGATTACAAATAAATAGATTTGAGCTAAGGATGAAGCTGAATTGTGACTCACCCCTTACAATTGTGTTCGAGCTCCCCCATTGAGTGTGGTGAGCGTTGGCATCGCAACCTATTAATAGGTCTATGTTCGACCTCTCGCTGTCGCTGGCTAGTTTGCGAACAAGGTCGTTGGGAGGATCGTTTCCCTCATGGGCCATGTAGGACGACATCAGCCTTAGATGTGTCCCTTTCAGCTCTAGGCTTGCCGCCGTGTTGTCGCTATCGCTATAATTATGGAGCAGAACGATATTAAGGTGCTTTCTGGCGAGAATGCAGGTGCGGGTTTTACCTTCATGTTGAGCTACAATTATCTTGTACTCCTTCGACCCTAGTCCACAAACCTTGTCTCCCACTATCCAAGGTTCCTGGAGCAGGGCTACGTCTGTTCCGCTCTCTTCGAGGCGGAGTATAAGAGCAGCGGAGGCTGCTTTACAGTGGTGGAGATTGATCTGAAAGAGCCTCAAGGACATCCTTAGTGTTCTCCACCACTGTAATGTCGGCATCCGGATCGTCCTCGCCTTCCTCGTGGCAACACATCGCCTCGAAGTCGCATCTCAGCGTGCCATCGGTGGAGCAGCCCTCTGGGTCTATCTCTGTGTGATCGTCGGGTGCTTCGATCTCCGAGGCAGCGTCCTGCTCGACTGGCTTGTCGACAGGACGTGCCCCGGCCGCCGAATCCGACATGTAGACCTTTACGGTCACAGAGCTGAACCCAAAATTGAGCTCGCCTTTGGCAGCGTCAATCGGGGCCAGCGACTCTTTGTTGAGGACGACCACCGCCTGGTTTGTGGGGACCTGTGTCGTCTCAACTTTGACCACCTTCCAATCCGCTGTTGGGAGGTGGGGGTTGCATCTTTGCAGCTCGAAGCAGCGGTCGGCCAGTGCCGCTTCCACCCACTTCCACTGGTTTCTAGGTGTCCCGGAGTCCGCGCTGCCTTTGTCCTGACCTACCTATATGACCTGTATATAGGTAGGTGGTTCGCTATCCGCAACCTGCGACCCGTCCGGTGGCCTCAGCTAGGCCCCCTTTGAGCCACCTCACGAGCTCATCAGACCAGATTGTGTTACATTTACCTTGACACAATTATCATCAATGCAGCCAACTTGATAGCCCGGGTCGAGCGGTGTGCTAACTGGACGGCACTTGCTCATGCCATACGTGTCCAATAGTCCTTGATTATGCGATTTCTGGCAAAACGAAATCGAACCCTGTTCACCGTCTCGCTCAATTTCCATCCTAGGAAAAAGTTTATGGGGCCGCCATCGTGCATCTTGAAGTTTGATGCGAACTTCTTCTTAATTACGGCTGTTTTTGTTGGACATGCGATAATTAAATCGTCGACGTAGACTGCAATATAGCTGTATGTTTGCTCATCTTTCTTGACTTATAAGCATGCCTCGTTCTTACATCTCTTGAGGCCCATGGTCGACAATACCTCGTCGAGCATTTTGTTCCATACTCGCCCGGATTGCTTAAGTCCATAAAGTGCTTTTCGCAGCTTTAGAACTTCTGGATGATGCTTGTCGACAAAATTCTGAGGCTGCCTCATGTACACAGTCTCATGGAGTTTACTGTTCAGGTAAGCATTTGATATATCTTCTTGATGCATATACAGCTGTTTTTCTACAGCAAATTGCGAACAACATGCGAATGGTCTCGTACCGAATTACAGGTGAAAACGTTTCACAATAATTTAATCCAAATTGTTGTCCACAGCATTGAGCAACCAATCGAGATTTGAACTTCTCGATGAGACCATCCTTGTTTCTCTTAATTCGAAAAACCCATTTGGAGCCAATGGCTTTTTGTCCTGGAGGGAGTTCACACAATGACCACGTGTCATTTTCCTGTAGAGCGTCGTATTCCGTTTGCATAGATTCTTTCCAATTTTGAGAATGATCGCCTTGCAATGCTTCAGCAACTGACTGCGGTGTCTCAGTGTCATCCATCTGATTTAGGAAACTATTGAGCGCTGCTTGGTACTGCTTTTTCGGTCGCCCAGGTTGACCGGTGCTGATGATTTTTGGTCTGCCACGCCCACGCTGTACTACATTCTCTTGTGGTGGCTCCTCTTGGCCACTCACGGAATTGTCGTCAGGTTCACTTGTGCTCAAAAACTCCTCCTCCACTTCGCTGTCACTGCTGGAATTTGCATGATCAGCTAATAAAGGTACATATGAGTGTTGATCAGGAACTTTAATTGACTCAAGGCGGAGTATGTTTGTCATGAAATGCCACAATTCTCAGTGATTTTTGTGTCAAGCTCACCTTCTATAAATTTGACATCACGCCTTTCAATTATTGTACTGTTCTCTCGATCGTACAGGCGGTAAGCTTTTGCTGTAAAGGAGTAGCCGAAAAAAATGTATTCTTTGCCTTTTGCCTGGAATTTGCTTCTTCTGGTCTTATCTAAAGCAAATGCGCGAGATCCGAATAATCGCAGGTGTTTTACTGATGGCTTGCGTCCTTTCCAGGCTTCGAATTGTGTACCGCCACTTAAAGCTTTTGTGGGACATCTATTTCGCAAGTAAACTGCCGTGGTAACAGCCTCTGCCCACAAGAACTCCTCCAGCTTTGCATGGATAAGCATACTTTTTGCCATCTCTACAATTGTTCGATTGGCTCTCTCGGCTACACCGTTTTGCTGAGGGGTGTAGGGAACCGTCAGTTGCCTTTGTATACCGCACTCGTTCAAAAAATCAGAAAATTCCTTATTTACATACTCTGTGCCATTATCGCTGCACACAGCCTTTATTTTGTTGCCCGTTTGGCATTCCACAAAACTTTTTAACATTTTGAATTTTTCGAAAACTTGGCTTTTCGCGTGCATAATGTATACAAATATCTTGCGCTAGTAGTAATCAATAAATGTCACAAAATAGCGATTGCCGCCGATCGATTTTGCATTCATTGGGCCACATACAGCTGTATGAACTAGCTCAAGTACTTGCTCCGTTGTACGATTTAACTTCTGTTGAAACGGCAATGCACATATTTTTGCTCTGTTACATGTATCACAATTAATTTCCATTTTCATATTTTCAAAGTTCATGCCATGAACAAGCTGTTTATCGTTCAACTGTTTTAAATCTTGGAAATTAAGGTGACCAAACCTATTATGCCAATTAATTGCAGGCAAAATTGTGTTCAACATATAAACTGCACTTTTTTCTGAGCACTGTTTGTACACATACAAATTGTTTTCTTGCTTGGCTTTTATTATTGTTTCTCCTTTTTATACCCGATACTCAAAATGAGTATTGGGGTATATTAGATTTGTGGTAAAAGTGGATGTGTGTAACGTCCAGAAGGAATCGTTTCCGACCCCATAAAGTATATATATTCTTGATCAGCATCAATAGCCGAGTCGATTGAGCCATGTCTGTCTGTCGGTCTGTCCGTCTGTCCGTCCCCTTCAGCGCCTAAAGCTCAAAGACTATAAGAGGTAGAGCAACGATGTTTTATATCCGGACTTCTGTGATATGTCACTGCTACAAGTATATTTCAAAACTTTGCCCCGCCCACTTCCGCCCCCACAAAGGGCGAAAATCTGTGGCATCCACAATTTTAAAGATACGAGAAAACAAAAAACGCAGAATCGTAGAGAATGACCATTTCTTTTTGACTGCAGAATCTGAATTGGATCGTATTACTATTATAGCCAGCATCAAGAAAACAATTTCATTTTTTCTCGCCCTGTCTCTCTCTAACACACACGTAGCATAGGCGGCTTTGCTTAGAGTAAAACATTAGCGCCTAGATCTCAGAGACTATAAAAGCTAGAGCAACCAAATTTGGTATCCACACTCCTAATATATCGGACCGAGACAAGTTTGTTTCAAAATTTCGCCACACCCCCTTCCGCCCCCGCAAAGGATGCAAATCTGGGGATATTCACAAATCTCAGAGACTATTAAAGCTAGAGTAACCAAATTTGGTATCCGCACTTCTGTTAGATCTAACTATAAAATCTTTATCTCAAAATTTCGCCCCACCCCCTTCCGCCCACACAAAGAACGAATATCTGTTGCATCCACAATATTGCAGATTTGAGAAAACTAATAACGCAGAATCATAGATAACGACCATATCTATCAGATTACTGAATCTGGATCAGATCAGATCATTTTTATAGCCAAAGGAAACAAATCAATTTGCAGTGGCTACGCAGCGCCCGACGTCACGCTCAGACTGATTTTCTGTCTCTCTCGCACGCACTCTTTGTGGTGTCGTTTAATATTAGCGGCCTCTGCCGGAGGAGAGCCATACTGACTTAGTATCGGGTATAACTCTAGAGTTGCGGTGTCCGCAGCAGCTCACAACGTTCCCCCTCGTTTATTTTTAATCAGTGCCACTTTTCCAATAAATGTAGTGGAATTCTCGAATTTTGCTGCTGTGCTCACTGAGAAAAAAATCATGTGTAATTCGGGGACGTATAACACATTTTGCAATTTTATTAAAATATTTTCAACCTGAATTTTAACATTGCCAGATCCGGGTGATGAGACGAACTTATTTGTAGCCAACATTATCGATGTTTCCTTCTCGACATAGTTTAGGAACATGCTGCGATCGAAACACATGTGCGATGTTGCGCCACTATCTACGCACCAAACTCTCCATTTGCTGCTCTCCGACAAAACAGTGCATTAAACTGCTTGCCTGTTCTCTTTGTCCATTTGTTTTGCTACCCTTTTTCTTAGATCTGCACTCGCTTGCACGATGACCAGTTTTTTCGCATTTGAAACATTTTCCCTTGAATTGTTGCTTTACGCCTGTGCTCGCGTCGTTCTTGGTTCCGTTATTCTCGACACTCTCGTTTTCTCGCGATCTGCGCTGTGTATTTGTGTATACTGCTTGTGTGGCCGAATGATTTTCGCGCTCTGCCTTCTCCTGTTTACTGGTGCCTTCTTTCAGCATTTTTACTTTAAGAGCTTCAAATTTTGGCAGCTCGCCACGCGTTTCAATCGCGACTACAAAATTTGCCCAAGATTCGGGCAAACTGCTCAATAACATGATGACTTTTAGCTCACCGTAGAGTTTTATGTCCAGTTCCGCCAATTTTTCAATTGTCTCTACAAAAGAATTGACATAGGCGGACACATCATCGCCCTGCTGCAGTATGTCAAGAAACTCTTTACACAGTGAAAATAAATTAAATTTTTTGACTTTGGATAA
Source organism: Drosophila pseudoobscura (assembly GCF_009870125.1). Classification (NCBI taxonomy): domain Eukaryota; kingdom Metazoa; phylum Arthropoda; class Insecta; order Diptera; family Drosophilidae; genus Drosophila; species Drosophila pseudoobscura. The sequence goes on along the minus strand of NC_046683.1, from coordinate 36,947,955 downwards.
GAAAATAATGGCCTTTGGTTCAAATTTATCAAATTTTTTTAATTCATAACCATTCAGGGATTAATTATAAAGTAGTTAGTGAAAAAAGAATAACAAAACTATAAATAGGTAACTTAAAAAATAACAAAAACAATGATTACTCATTTTTGACACTGTCAAGAAACTCTTTACACATTTCGTTTTCGAGCTCTGTTTTGATCTCCTTTTTAGAAAAAACGGGACTTTACCGTAATCTATGCTTTTGGCGTTGCTCAGTGCTGCTCTATTTTTGTATTGACTTTGATTTGGTTGCGAAATTTTGACCGGTGGACATCTACAGACTAACTTTCTGAAATTTTTAAAATGCCTGGCAAAAGACTAAGGTTTGACGTTGTCCAAATGATTTACTATAATCACCAGTTGGGCAAATCTGTTGCAGACATGGTAGACATGTTTTCAGTATCAAGGAAGACAATTTACAATGTCCTAAGTTTCGCGAAGAACGAAGGGAGACTGGAAACAAAATGTGGAGGTGGCCGTAAAATTAAGATAGACAGAACTTGACTTGGTTGTTTCACACGAAACAGTACGCCAGGCTATTCTACGCCATAAATACTCTTCCAGAGTGGCACCAAAAAAAACCGCTACTTTCGTCGGTCAATGTGGAAAAGCGCTTCACTTTCGCTGTTAACATGATCAGTAAGCCGGCAGAGTATTGGGATGACGTCATATATTGCGACGAAACAAAAATGATGCTTTATTACAATGATGGTCCACCCAGAGTATGGCGCAAGCCGTTAATAGCTTTAGATAACCGAAACATCTTTCCGACTGTAAAGTTTGGAAAACTTTCGGTTATGATTTGGGGGTGCATCTCTATCCGAGGAGTGGGAAATATTGCATTTATTGAGAACACAATGGATGTCAAACAGTACCTCCAAATTTTGAAAACAAATTTAAAAAGCAGTGCGGAGAAATTTGGGCTCATTACGGACAATATGGCCAAATTCAAGTTTTATCAAGACAATGATCCCAAACATAGAGTCCAATGTGAGAGCTTGGCTGCTTTACAACTGTGGAAAAGTTATTGATACACCACCCCAGAGCCCCGATTTTAGCCCCATTGAAAATTTGTGGGCCTACTTCAAGAAGAAAGTGGGAAAAGACAGCCCAAAAACCGCAATCAGCTAAAAGAATTCATACTGGAAGAGTGGCAAAAGATTCCCTTTGAGTATGACCTACAAAAACTGATAAATTCGATGAAAAAACGGCTCCAGCATGTAGTCAATGCTAAGGGAGGACATACCAAATATTAAAATAAGTTAAATATATTAAATAATTACGAAGAATTTTGAATTTAAAAAATGAAAATATTTTGTGTAAAGAGTTTCTTGACAGTGTCAAAAATGAGTAATCATTGTTTTAGTTGTTTTGTAAGTTACCTATTTATAGTTTTGTTATTCTTTTTTCACTAACTACTTTATAATTAATCCCTGAATGGTTATAAATTAAAAAAATTTGATAAATTTGAATCAAAGGCCATTATTTTCTTATCTAAAGTCAAAAAATGTAATTTAATTTCAGTGTGTAAAGAGTTTCTTAGTCGAATAAGTTTTTGATAAAGTTGCACCTTTTGGATGGGGCCTTTTGGCATGTGGAGTTCCTTTAATTTTTTCCATATGGCTTCAGATGTTTCGCACGTCTTTATGTGCACAAACTGCGATGCCTTAACATTTAAGGTTATGTACGCCATTGCTTTCTGATCCAATTTATTCCATTTCTCCACAGCTGCGGCATCTCCTCTACTGCCTTTTCCACGGACTGCATCCCATAATTTTGTCATTACCAGGACACTTTTCATGGCCATATGCCATACAGTGTAATTGCCCTCATCAAGTTTTTCGATTTGATTTGACAAATTCATGTTGCTAATTGTTCCGCGTTAATGTACAACAAAATAACTGTTGACAATTAAGCACAACCGACACTCAAACCCAGACGCTTTTTAGTCTGTTATTAAGCCGACATAACGAACTCTGGGCCCATTACCAATGTTGGATATAATTTTACCGTTTTAGTTTACCGTTCTATATATAAGCGATATATATAACGAAGCTTTTACAAGAAGCACGTAGTGGTTCGGTTAAACGTTTATTTGAGAGTGAGTAAAGTGGTATATATGTACATTATGAGCACGATACAATACAGTGTTGCCAGATAATTGTTGCTTATTCAAACAATAGTATCGATTACATTTTTAACAGTAATTGATTAAATTGAGTAAATTGATTTAATGAGTGCAAATTTGGTTAATTTATAGCCGAAGTAAAATAAAATGATCAATATCAAAATTATTAAAAATATTGTTGTATACGTTATTGTTGCCTGAAACTAATATGGCACCATCCTGTATGATGTATATTTCTGTTTTTTCCCCTTTTTTAGTGCAGTTGGCTTTAAAGCCATTAGGTAAATTGGTGAAACAGGTCTTCTTTAAATTTATTTGTGCGTAATTGTTAAAAGTCTCACTTTTAAAATTATTCATTAAATAGTATTCCTCCTTACATTCACAAACTTTTTCACTTATAACTAACATTCCATCATCTTGTTAGATGACTCTTGCAAGGTAAAGCTTGCAAATATCGTTAAGTTGAGGATATTTTATGTAAGTGATTATTAAATCTGCATTTCGAATTATTTTAACCGTTGCAATATCCAGTAGATCAGCCAGTTTAACAGGCTGTTTTTCATGCTTATAAATGTCATCTATCTCATTTTTATTTACATTTGTATTGAAAATGTTTACTTTTAAGAGGGTTATGATATCAACTAAATTTAGTAGGTCAAAAGTTATTTTGAATGCTTTCTCAGTATCGTTTCTTCATTGAAGATGCCATTTTTTAATGAATTTGATAGCAATTCAACTTCTTTGAAAAATGTGGAATTTATTATAAATTGTTTATTATTATTTTCAGTTAATTCATTTAATTTATTTTGTAAGTGTCGCGGGAGTGTTAAAGTCCCCGAGAATCGAGGTGTTTCTAGCATAGGCCAGATGTTCCTGTAGATGTATCTCCTCCTTGCCCTTGAGAGAGCCGGACAGTAGCAGATGAGATGTTCCAGGGTTTCGATAGCCCCAGGTTCATCACATTTCCTACAACTGTCTCTGTTGGTGATGCCTAGCTTAGCTGCATGTGCAGCAGCCAGACAGTGACCTGTAAGTATTCCCACTAGCAATCTACAGTCTTTTCGTGGTAGGTGCAGTAGGTAGTGGCTAAGTTTCTCGTTGCGTTCCTTGCACATTATCTTCGAGGTTTTGCAGGTGGTGGTACTGTTCCACCTGTTATCAGTCTGTGTTCTGGCCTGCTTCTCCACATCGCATTGCAGCGTTCTAAGGGAGACAGGCACTTTCTCGGTTCTCCTATTCTCCAGCCCGACGCCTTCCTTAGCTACTACGTCCGCCGCTTCGTTTCCTTCGATGCCCTGGTGGCTGGGAACCCAATAGATCCGCACTGTCTTTGTCGTGCTTAGGATGTCTAATGCCTCCCTGCTCGCCAAGACACTTCTGGAACTGACCGCGGACGACTGCATGGATCTTATCGCCGCTTGGCTGTCGACGAATAGGTTGACCGCATCGTGTGCTCGTTCTGTTAGGAGAGCGACCTCCGCTGCCTTCCCGATGGCAAAAACTTCTGCCTGGAATATGCTGCATTGGTCCGGTAGCTTATACGACAGCCTTATCTCAGGGTCTGTACAGTATAGGCCCGCTCCTACTCCTCCTTCCATCTTGGAGCCGTCTGTGTATATGTTGAGGTGCTCAGTTTGGTCCCTTTCAATTTTCCAGTCTTCAGGTCCCAAAGATGTGGTTGTTTTGACGTCAAGGCAAGTTTGGGGGGTCATGTAATCAGTTGATCTGGTCATGTCCCTGCCAATTGAACTGTGCCCGTATCCTTGTATGGATAGGTTTCCTGATGCTATAAGGCGTTGTGCTGCCTTTCCCGCAATCAGGCGAGCATGAATGTCCAAGGGGTCGATTCCGAGTATAGTTTCGAGTGCTTTTGTTGGGGTTGACCTCAGCGCCCCTGTAATACAGAGCAGAGCCTGTCGCTGAGTCTTTTCCATAAGCTTATGGTATGTCTTCTTTTCAATAGCCTGCCACCACACTAAGGCTCCATACAGCAGAGTTGGTCGCACCACCGAGATGTAGATCCAGTGCATTAGAGCAGGTGACAGGCCCCATGTGCTGCTGAGCATCTTCTTGGATGCATAAAGCGCAATGGTAGCCTTCTTCACCCTTTCCACTACATTGGGCCTCCATGCCAGCTTGCTGTCCAGTACTGTGCCTAGGTATTTCACCTGTGATTTGGAGTCAGCCTAGTTTGGTCAATTTTCGGGGGGGTCCATATCGGTACCTTGTACCTCTTGGTAAAGAGGATGAGGTCCGTCTTGTCCGCGTTGATACTGAGTCCTACCTCTTCCGCCCACTCACGTATCTCCCTGAGTGTACGTTCCATTATGGAGCTGAGGGTCGATGGACAAAAACCCGTAATAAGTATGCTTATGTCATCTGCATAGGCTGTTATTTTTGGGGCCTTCCTTTCAAATCTCTTAATGAGGTCGTCGACCACCAGATTCCACAGTAGTGGCGATAGGACTCCACCTTGAGGTGCGCCTCTGTGTTCCCCCTTTACCATGGAAGCGGTGCCCCACTCCGATTGCACCCGTCTACAACTTAGGAGGTTTTTGATCCAGACGTTGACTGCAGGGTTTATGTTATTCGCTTCTAGGCGACTTGTTATTGCGGTTGTTGCCACGTTGTTGAATGCTCTTGAGATATCCACAAATGCTCCCAAAGCATACTTTTTGTTGTGGAGGGCGCTCTCGATGGTGGCTACTAGCGAGTGTAATGCCGTCTCCACTGATTTCCCCTTGGTGTAGGCGTGTTGGTTTATTGACATCAGTCCCCCTACCTCATTCCTGATGTGTAAATCCAACAGCTTTTCTAGTGTTTTTGTAGAAATGAGGTAAGGCTTATCGGTCTGTAATACTTGGGACTCACGTGGCTGCACTTTCCTGCCTTAGGGACGACCATCGAGGTTCTCCATTGGATGGGGATATAGCACGTACTTAGGCATGCTGAGTATATTGCGAAGAGCCATGGGGTAATAACCTCTTTGGTCAACTGCATCATGGCTGGGAATATCCCGTCCAGTCCTGGTGCTTTTATGGCCGCGAAGGAGTCTATGGCCCAGTGGATTCTCTTAGTGGTTTATAGACCTATTGGGGGGTGCTGTTCCTCAGTTGCTAGGTCCTGATGCTCCTTGGCGTCAGTGACCTCGGTGCATCCAGGGAAGTGCGCCTCCATTAGTGCTGTTAGGGCTTCTTTACTGCCCTCTGTCCACTGTCCGTTGTCTAGTTTTAGTTGGCTCTGTACTGTGGGCTGCTTTGAGAGCAGCTTCCGGAGCCTAGCGGTTTCGGGCACTTTCTCAATGTTGGAGCAGAAGTTTCTCCACGAGTTCCTTTGTGCCTTTCGTATTTCCTTCTTGTAGCTCCTAAGTAGGATTTTATATTCCTCATTGACAATCTCTTCGTTCGCTTGTTTGGCGATCTTGAAGAATTCCTTGAGGTTGTTCCTTTGGAGACAGAGATCTCGGTTCCAACAGAGTGGCTTGGACCTCCTCTTCGTTCTCGAGGGTTTGCCTGATGCATGGTAGGCGTTCAGTAACTCGTTGGATAGGGTCTTTAGGGACTTCTCAATATCCTCCGCGGATTTCACTGAGCCCGGACTCGCGAGCTTCGAAGTAACAGTCTTTTTAAACTTTACCCAGTTTGTGTTTCGGGGGTTTCTATAGACTGTTATCTTCGAAGAGTGTTTGAATTCGCACTTGAACTGAATGTACTTATGGTCTGAGAAGGATGGTCTTTCGAGGACTCTCCAGTCAGATACCAAGGTACTCTTTCCCGTGACAAGAGTTAGGTCTAGCACGTTTGACGAGGTGGGACCCACGAAGGTGTGTTCCTCCCCCACGTTTGCTACATCGAAGTTAGTGGATAAGATAAAGTCTAGGAGTGACTCACCTCTATCGTTGGTGTCAGGGCTGTGTGGGACATTGTGATGGGCGTTGGCGTCTGCACCGATGAGGAGTTGGAGATTTTTGGAGCCGGCTTCTGTCACCAGACTCCTAAGTTCTTCCGGCGGGGCGGGCCTGTCGTGTGCCATGTAGCAGGAAGCTGCCATTAGGCGCTTTTCCTCGCTCTCCAGCATCACCACCGTCAGGTCATCCGTGCTGTAATGAGACATAAGATGAGCATGGATTCCCTTCCGTACGAGTACGGCGGTTCTGTTCCTGCTTACCGATGTTGAGTAGAGAAGGCTGTAATTTGAGGACTTTAGTCCGGCCACAGAGTTGCCTGACGCAATCCACGGCTCCTGGACTAAAGCTATGTCGGCGGGCCCTTGCTCCAGGAGGGTGTGCGCATCTTTATCCTCGGGGTGGCGCTTTTTCAGCCGTACGTATACGCTACCTACGCCCCACGCCATCTTCCCGAACTTGGGATACAGGATGTCCTCCGCCACCTTGCTGATCTGGAGGATCACGTGCTGGCCCCCCTCGTTGGGTAGTGGGCTAGCGGCATGCAGAACCTTCCAATCAGCCGTTGGCACGTCCGGATTTTGCCTCTGCAGCAGCTTCAGTGCTCGCTCCCCCTGGACAGCAATGGGGAAGAGCACCTTCGCCTTTGGTATGGACGGGATCAGCTCCCTGTCTACTACCTCCAGCTTGGCCCCCTCCCACAGAGCTTCCAGTAGGGGCACCTTCTGCACCAGCCACTGCCACGTTGGGTCGTCGTTGCATTTGAGGATTTTGACCCCGTTCAGCCATCCCGCCCTATCGAACGTGGGCATGGGAGCGCTAGGGTCCTGGAACTAACTCTGAAATCATTAATTTTATTAGACTTAAGTCCATTGATATTTCCCACTCATCGTCTGAATTAATTGATTTGTTTAAATATTTGGATTCTATGTCAATTATCTCTCCATAAAAACTTAGATTAGTAATATGGAAGAGTTCAGCGTATCGTCTGTCGTCTTTGAGCAATAGATAGTCACTGTTCGTATAGTCAATTACTTCCGAAGTCGTCAATAAAAAAAAAGTCAGTATAAGTATATTCGCATACATTTTCTAGAAAAAGGAAAAATGTTCTTAATATTTAATGTTATCTTTATGTATTATTCTGATTTTCCGTAACTACCTGTTTTTTGTATCCAGATTGAAGTTTATTTCTTTCTCCGAATTTCTTTTCATATATTACTACTCCTATTCTATAGTCTTTTCCTCTCTTATCTTTGTTATGTACCTCAAGCATTTTAATCTGAGCTTCCTTAAGTAATATTGGATTATCCTTACACTCTATTTTTTTATACAATATGTCATATGGCATTTGATTGGTCGTTAAATATAAAGTCAGATTATATTTCTGTGCCGCCCTTATTATTATTTCTGAGTAATCTGTTAAATTTAGTTCATCCTCGATGCACCGCGCTATTTCTGTTAGTATGGAATGTACCCTTTCTTCCTGTCCATTTAAGATGCTGTGTCTGGGATCGGCATAATAAATAGTTAAGCTACTCATTTGTATGAATGATCTAAATTATGCTGAAGTAAAACTTGGTTCGGTTCGGAAAATGATGCAAAATTTCCTTTGTGTTATTCTCAATGTTTAATTTACTTTTGATATTCTTGAACACCAAGTATTTGGAATAAGAATCTATACAAGCTATGAATGTTAGGTTCCGGGCATAGTATAGGTCTAAATATAATTGATCTCCTTGGAAAGGGAGCTTCCCAATTGGAATATTTGTAGGATGTCTGTGATATTTGTTTTTGTTACAGATCTCACAATTTTTGATATACTCTTTCAGTTTTTTGTATAGGTTTGGCTAATAATACAACTTAGATATTTGTTTGTAATATTCGTCTAATCCTCTATGGGCTCTGCAATGTGTTTCTTTTATAATTATAACTTTATCTTCTGAATTTACTACATCTTGGAGGAACTTTCTCGTGAAGAGAAATTTATTTATGAAGTTTTCCTTATTAGCTTATTTTGGATAAGGTATAAATCTTCCAAAGTGCAGTGTATTCCTGTGGTTAAGTTAGGTTGAATAAATTCTTTCAAAATGATTAGTTGACAATTGTCAACCATATCAAATTCAATAATATGTCGGGTATTTTCATAAACTCTTACTAACTCATGAACTGTGAATCTCCCTTGCGCTAATAGTAGCTGCTGTTTAAATTGGTTTAGAGGCTTGCTAGTCTCTTGAATGACGTTTTCAAAACTACTCTCTGCTGAATGCTGAGTATTTATGTCTGATTCTGATTCTGTCTGGTCGACATCGCTATCTGTCATATGATTTATTTTAATCCGAGATAAAGCGTCCGCTACTACGTTAGTTGAGCCTGGCTTATAAATGATTTTTGGTGTGAAACTTTCTATGAAGTAATACCAACGTTTCATTTCAACATTTGGATTTTTTTGCGACATTGCAAAGGACAAAGGTTGGTGATCTGTATGTATTTCAATTCCGCTCACTCCGTATAAATAATTTCGCAAATTTTTTAATGCCCATACAATAGCTAATAATTCCTTTTTATTAGTAGCATATAATTGCTCGGTTTTACTTAAAGTTTTAGAAATAAACGTTATGGGATTCCCATCTTGTGACAAAACTGCACCTATTGCTATATCCGATGCATCTGTGGTTAATGCGAATTTCTTATTGTAATCTGGTTGTACTAATTCAATATGTGCTATTAAACTGTCCTTTAAATTATTAAATGCTCCAATTGCTGGTTCATCCAGCTGTATTAATGTTTTTTTGGATGCCCTTCGTGAAACTTTCCCATTTACTCCACTCAGATATTTTGTTAATGGCTTGGCAATTGTGGCATAATTTCGGACAAATTTTCTGTAATACCCTGTTAGTCCTAAGAAGCTCTCTGATATTTTTAGGAATTGGATAGTTTTGTATTGTGGAGATTTTGTATGGATCTGTTTTAATGATATTATGGGAAACAAGGTATCCCAGAAATTTGGTTTCCAATTGAAAGAATTTAGACTTCTCTAGGGAAATTTTCATTTTAGCGTTTTGCAAAATCTGTATTATATGAATAAGATTCTTATAATGTTGTTCTATAGTTTTTGAAAATATTATATCGTCCATATAGACGTGACAAGTTTTCCCAATTGCCCTTTGGAAAATTCTGGGAGCGTTCGTCAATCCTCCTCATTTACTCCCTTCTTTGGTACTACTATTACCGGTGAATTATATGGGCTTTTACTAGGCCTGATTATACCTTCATCTAACATTTTACTTATTTCGTTATAAACGAAATCTTTAACCGAATAAACGTATGGATACTGTTTGCCATATACCTGTCTATCATGTTCAGTGTTAATCTCTCCTTTTATATCCGTTCTGATCGGTAACTGTAAATCTATTTTGGCATGGTCATCTTCGATGATAGATACCATTTTCTCTCTGAGGTATTCTAAATTGTCTTCTTTGTATGTTATTGTGCTATACAATTTCTTTTTATACCGGATACTCCAAATGAGTATTGGGGTATATTAGATTTGTGGTAAAAGTGGATGTGTGTAACGTTCAGAAGGAATCGTTTCCGACCCCATAAAGTATATATATTCTTGATCAGCATCAATAGCCGAGTCGATTGAGCCATGTCTGTCTGTCCGTCCGTCCGTCCGTCCGTCTGTCCGTCCGTCCGTCTGTCCGTCTGTCCGTCCCCTTTAGCGCCTAATGCTCAAAGACTATAAGAGCTAGAGCAACGATGTATTGGATCCAAACTTCTGTGATATGTCACTGCTACAAAAATATTTCAAAACTTTGCCCCGCCCACTTCCGCCCCCACAAAGGACGAAAATCTGTGGCATCAACAATTTTGACGATACGAAAAAACTAAAAACGCAAAATCGTAGAAGATGCCTATATCTTCTAGAGTGCAAAATCTGAACCAGATCGTATAATTATTACAGCCAGAATCACGAAAACAATTTCACTCTTTCTCGCTCTGTCTTACTCTAACACACAGGTTTCATGGTCGGTTTTGCCAATTGCAAAATATGAGTTCAAGGATCTCAGAACCCATAAGAGCTAGAGCAACCAAATTTGGTATCCACACTCCTGTGATATCAGACCTTGACCGTTTCGTGTCAAAATTTCGCCACACCCCCTTCCGCCCCCGCAAAGGACGAAAATCTGAGGCAACCACAAATCTCATAGACTATTAAGGCTAGAGTAACCAAATTTGGTACACACACTCCTTTAAGATGTCACTATAAAACGTATATCTCAGAATTTCGCCCCACCCCCATCCGCCCCCACAAAGGACGAAAATCTGTTGCATCCACAATATTGCAGATTTGAGAAAACTAAAAACGCAGAATCATAGAGAAAGACTATATCTATTAGATTGCTGAATCTGGATCAGATCAGACCATTTTTTTAGCCAAAAGGAACAAATCAATTTGCAGTGGCTACGCAGCGCCCGACGTCACGCTCAGACTGATTTTCTGTCTCTCTCGCACGCACTCTTTGTCGTGTCGTTAAATATTAGCGGCGTCTGCCGGAGGAGAGCCATACTGACTTAGTATCGGGTATAACCGTAGAGTTGCGGTGTCCGCAGCAACTCACAACGTTCCCCCCCGTTTTTGTCCTGGATTTGCGTTAGATTGATTGTTCGGTACTACGTTTGCTCTAAATTGCTGAGTTTGGTTATAATTGTTATTATTTCTCTGATAATAACCATTATTATTTTTCCGATAAAATCTATTATTATTATTATTATTACCCCTGTATTGATTGCTGTTTTGTCAGTTCTGGATTTTTATTGATTCGTCTACATCCATTGGTTCTGAAACCTGATTTTGTTGTCTTTTACCTAAGAAATAGGGTTGTCCCCTTGACATTTTATTCCCTTGGAAATCGTTTTTTTGGTCGAATGGTGAACTATTTGTCCTTGGTTGCTATTGGTAAAATCTTAAAGTATTATTACTGAATAATAAGCCACTGTATTGGTATTGGTACTGAATTGGTAGGCAAATTGGGCCCGTCTATTATTCGCTTGCAATTCTTGCACCTTTGCCAAAGCATTTGGTAAATCTGGGGGATTTAATGAGAACAAAATTTCCGAAATGTTTCCGTTTAGGCCTGTGATAAAAATGCGTAAGGCATTCTGTCTAATTTTGTTATTAGATTCTTTGGTAACTTCACTGTCCTTTCCATGAGTCATTATGGTCTTATTTATTGAAAAAGTCATCTTTTTGTTATCCTCATTGTAGACATCTACTATTGAAAGGTTCCCTTGTCGGAGAACGCTTAACTCCTATTCTATTATATATATTGATCTCTTGTCACTGTAAACCAAGTCACTGTAAACAAAGTCACTGTAAACTGTCCCGCGGTTGGTCAAGGCGTCACGTGCTGGTCCTGTTATTTTGTTTCTTAAAATTTTCAAGGCAATATAATATTGCTTACTTCCTCTCTTATATAGCTTCAGTGCAGTTTCTACAGCTTCCTTCCATCCTACGTATTGGTTTAATCCACCATTCCAAAATGGCTAAGGATTCTATTACTTTTAAAGTGTTGTTATCTCTAATTGTCTCATCTATTTTTTCTGATCAGATGTTAATTCCAATTGTTTTCTCAAGCTTGTTATTTGTTCTTTTACTTGTGAGATTTGAATTGCTATCAGATCGGTCCTTGTCTCTGAATTAATCATTCTTAATCTTTTAAATTCCAAAGTTAGTTGATCCACTGTTTTATTTTGATATATTCTGCTTTTACATTTTCTTAGTACTGCTAGAATAACTATTTCAACTTATCATTTACTTTTATTTTTTATACCCGATACTCAAAATGAGTATTAGGGTATATTAGATTTGTGGTGAAAATGGATGTGTGTAACGTCCAGAAGGAATCGTTTCCGTCCCCATAAAGTATATATTCTTGATCAGCATCAATAGCCGAGTCGATTGAGCCCTGTCCGTCCGTCCGTCTGTCCGTCCCCTTCAGCGCCTAGTGCTCAAAGACTATAAGAGCTAGAGCAACGATGTTTTGGATCCAGACTTCTGTGATATGTCACTGCTACAAGAATATTTCAAAACTTTGCCCCGCCCACTTCCGCCCCCCCAAAGGGCGAAAATCTGTGGCATCCACAAATTCAAAGATACGAGAAAACTCAAAACGCAGAAGCGTAGAAGATGACTATATCTTCTAGAGTGTCAAATCTGAGATCGTATAAATATTATAGCCAGAATCAAGAAAACAATTTCATTCTTTCTCGCTCTATCTCTCTCTAACACACAGGTTTCATGGTCGGTTTTGCCAATTGCAAAATATGAGTTCAAGGATCTCAAAACCTATAAGAGCCAGAGCAACCATATTGGTATCCACACTCCTGTGATATCGGACCTTGACCAGTTTGTGTCAAAATTTCGCAACACCCCGTTCTGCTCCCGCAAAGAACGAAAATCTGTTACATCCACAATATTGCACATTCGAGAAAACTAAAAACACAAAATCATAGATAACCACCATATCCATCAGATTGCTGAATCTGGATCAGATCAGATCATTTTTATAGCCAAAAGGAACAAATCAATTTGCTGTGACTACGTAGCGCCCGACGTCACGTTCAGACTGATTTTCTGTCTCTCTCGCACGCACTCTTTGTCGTGTCTTTTAATATTAGCGGCGTCTGCCGGAGAAGAGCCATACTGACTTAGTATCGGGTATAACTGTAGAGTTGCGGTGTCCGCAGCAACTCACAACGTTCCCCCTCGTTTAAACTTTTTTTTTTTAAATAATAGGTCTCACTAACTCTCCGAAAGGGGGTTTCCTTCTTGATTTGGCTGACAAAATTTCGAACGGGTCTTCCTTGGTAAGATTCTCTGTTGTTTAATCGTCTTTCTTGGGTTCTTCCTTCTTTGATTTTGCTGGTAGTTTTTATTTCCTTGTGCTTTCTTTTTAAGTTTGTTTAAAGATATTCTTTTTTATATTTGTTAAGTGTCTTGATTAGTTTTTTTGTTAAGTGTCTTGCATTTTTTTTATTTTTCCCGCACCCTAAGCTCCGGGTTTTTTGCTTTTCTTATTATCTCACTTTTTCTTGTCTCATATCTCACAGTCACTCCGCGTTTTTTATTGAAGGATTTATACCATCCTTCGGGTTTCGGCACGACGCAAGACTTTTATTATTCGGAGGTTTTTATACAACGTAGCCCCACGTTGGGCGCCAATTAAATAACTGCGGTAGCGCATTGAGTTTTTAAAATGTTTTTATTTAACTTCTAATTTACAGAGATAGATTTAAGTTGAGGGTCACAAAGGATTCCGGACAAAGGGTTTGCGCGATCTTAGTATTTAGTTCGACTTTTCGGTGTCGCTTCTGGATCAAGACTGACTTGAACTTTTTGATCTTTGCATCGTCGATCCCTTTCGGGAATAGTTTTTCTATAAACATCTCAATTGATTTCGCCATCACGAGTATTGGATTTCGTCATCCAAAGAGAGAACTGCAAAATGCCCAAAGTGAAGGATCTGCAGAAAGCCGGGTGTGAGATTGTTTATCAGAAACCGGGTGTGGGCAAAGATGGTTTTTCCATTTAGGCGAGTGTCAAACATTGGGTTTGTGCCGGGAGCCCAAAATTGAGATTGTATATCTTAAAAATCAATTAGGCGGAAGCCAAAGATTGAGATTGTGGTGGGAGCCAAAGATTGAGATTGTTTATACTATCTTGAACAAAAAACCAATTAGGCAGAGGCCCAAAATTGAAATTTTTTCGTCTTTGATTGTTTACAACTCGTATAAGAGCTCAATAGAATTGGGTACGTTAACTTGCACACTTTAAAAATACCTGTTATAACATGTTTTAGTATTCGATTTTTCTATACTTGACCTTTTTCTGACGTATGCATATATCATAGTCATATATGGGAATGAATTGGGGTTAGACTATGAAACCATTTCCATTACGCACATATGTATATATATAGAATTTAACGAGCGGAAACTTTGTGAGTGGTGAAAAGGGCCGCTGCTCTACATATATCCGACACTCAGTCAGTATATATATGAGCTTATGATTTATGTAAATATTATATTTTTTACGTAATTGTACGTTAGCGCCGGAATCGGTCTCTCTTTCTCTCTCCCTCTGTCTTCTTGTATCACTGATCGCCAATGGGACGAATTGATTGGTTGGTTAATGCAGGGAGGGTAGATCTCTCGCCATTTTTATCGCACTTGTCATGGACAAAACAGAGAGAAGAATAGAAGAATCATGACCGCAAGTTATGTTCTAGTGATAATTATTGCACTTCGTTTATTCCCTATGACCTATTTGATTCGAATTTTATAATAATTTACATGTTTCCACTTATTTGATTTCGCTGCTTTTTGGTTTTTTATTCCGATACATGTCAGTCTCTCCGGCAAAGGAAAAGAATGAGAAGAAAAGAAAAAGGAAAATAAATAAAAAGGGGAACTCTAAATCTAATCTGCGAAACGAAACGGAATATTCTAAAGTAGTTAATTTATTATAAAAGAGGATTAATTTAGGTTTGCATCGAGTATTTACACAATAAATAATCATATTGGAGTTTTTGAAATTGAATTAAGTACCGGCGAATGTACGGGAAGCAAATATACGTTTTTTTTGTATGTTTTTTAAATTTATCAACTGACATTCTCTTATACGTAAATCACTTTATATTTCCTTAACAAACAACTAAGTTGATTTTTAAGAGAGTCTTTGAGAAAAAACTTTTATCCAGAGCCATCTTTCGTAAACGAGTAAATGGAAAAGGAAAACATGACTATAAAAATACCGAAAAAATAAATTTGGCTTATTTTTATAGGTTTTCAGATCACTTACATTTCCACTAAAAATACATATATCAAAATATAAAGTGGCTTTACATTACAATTAACGTAACCAGTAATGTAATCTAAAATTAAAATGCTAATGTTAAGTATTGCATTGAAGAAAATAACTTTCTACACAAATTATAAATTCTATGTGACATTTACGCTTGTAGCACTAGGATATACATAGCATGTAAAACGGTCACCGTGCGCATGAGTAGACTCAGAATTACATTTGTTATTAGAATTATAACCTGTCGCAGTCCCCAGGAATGCAAAAGGGAAGAGACTCTTGACCTATGTTATGAAGAAATATATGGTATAAGTGCACGAGTGAGTACTTTTGAACGTAACACGGATGGGCCGCCACGTTAACTTACACTAAAGACTATGCAATCTCGTAACAAGATGTTGCATGAGAAACCAAAATACTGGTCTATGGTGGTGTTTTAGTTACGCCCGCGCGCCTTGGGGTTATCTTTTTACATAGGCTGCTAGGCATCGTCTGTTCAGCTCGTCTGGGTTCCAGAATCCTGCAAAAAATTACAAAGCCGCAGAAACGATGTACTTTTCAGTCCGGTAAATTTCCAGCAGCACATAAAGTCTTTTCCAACGCATAAAGCCGAGACCCTCGCGAATGCGAGTGGTTCAAAACGGAATGTTCAATAATACAATACCAAATCGTACGTCTTGGGCAGGACGAGGCATATTTTCTCCGAGACGGCGACTGTGTATTTATTGTAGGATTCTTGGACGACTCAGCTGCCCAAAGACATTGAAGAAAATTGAAATGGAATTTATTCCTGATACAATACTTTGGTTTGATAGTTTTTGCTTGTACTAACTGACTACCTAGTATAAGTAATGCTGCGACTCACTACGTGTCGACTTGTTTTGATGTTTATTATATGATGCTATTCTAATATATGGCGGATACAAATATTTTATTTTACTACTGCATTAACTCGGATATGAGTTAAAGTGAAAATAATTACCACATATGTATACCGGGATAATTCAGTCTTTATGTTCAGGTAGAGGGTTTCTTAATTAAGAAGGATATTCATGGGTTTTTATGTATTTCTCCAACAACGTCTCCAACAGGCAAGGTGATGATAGCAGCGTTGGACCCGTGGGTTCAGTAGGACCTGTGGCCGCTGTTGCCGAGGCCCGTATACATGAAGCCATCTCCCATACCTGTCTTAGCTCATCGGCAGAATACGAGTTGGCGCTAATACTGAAGGAGCTACGCTGGATAACCGATCAGGTAAGAATGACTTTGACTACGAGTTACATTATATACGAGGGTACCACAGACCGAGCTTCCGCTGAATTCCAGCTAAGTTGGAATGGCAATCTGGGCAGCCCCGGTAGAGATTAGAGTAAAAATAGATTGGACTCACAAGGACTGTTCAAAGAGCTCGCCTCTTAACTGATAGAGCAGCACTGCTTCTGTCGAAACGCATCTATTAGCTGATCCCTGAGGTAGCTGAGGACATGATTTCCTAAAACATATGAGACAAAATGTGGAGCGCGACGGTAAAATGTCATAAGTTTGCATTTGGAAAGGTTCAGAAAAATAAGTTAGTTGAACACCACAAAAGTAGTTCACTTAGATCCTGTTGAAGGCTTGTGTGCAAATACGAATCAGAGTAAGACAGACAGATTTTAACATCATCAGCATACAGTAGTGTAGTAGAGTATGTTATAGCTTGAGGAAGGTCATTCACAAATTAAACAAACAGAAGCGGACCCAGATGACTTCTCTGTGGCACTCCTGAAGTAACATTAACAGTATTTGACAACACATCAGAAAACAAAATAAAACGTTGAGTACGGGTAGAGTGATAGGATTCGAATTTAAAAGATTTTGTGGGAACCCAATAAAGAGAGCTTTTAAATTAGCAGAGCATGGTTCACAAAATCAAATGCCTTGCTAAAATCCGTAAGAACTACATCCGTCTGCAAACAAATTTGATAGCCGTGGTGGATTAAGTTAGAGAACTCAAAAAAGTTACTGGATGTTGATCGATGTCCGAAAAAACCGGACATATCAAGCTGCAGCAAAGATGTTGGAGTTGCCGGGACCAGGAACTCAAGCAGCTTTGGGATGGCGGAAAGCTTTGCGATACCACAATAGTTTTCAATGTTTGAGCTTGAACCAATATCAAGAAGCGACGTAGAATGATGTAGGTCTCATTTCAAATTACTGGGAGACAAGACTGGAGGTTGCAGAGACAGGCAAAGGGTTGGCAAACGGACTGGGCAAAGTGTTTTAAAATACAACTTGGAACATTATCTGGATCCGCAGAGAACAATATGTCCATAGATGACAAACCTTCCAGAACAACGCTTTCCTCGAAAATAGGTAGAACAAGGGGAAACGGTGTGAGTTGCTGCTGCGACCGCAACTCTACATTTATACTCGATACATAGTATGATTACATTGAGCGACAATGTCGTCGGGCGAACCAGATTCGGCAATCTGGTAGATATGGTTATTCTTTATGATTGTGCGACTTTAGTTTTCTCGTATCTTCAATATTGTGGATCCCATAGATTTTCGTTCTTTGTGGGGGCGAAAGGGGGTGGGGCGAAATTTTGAAATACACTTCTAACAGAGAGATCTAACAGGAATATGGATACAAAAATTGGTTGCTCGAGCTCTAAAAGTCTCTGCGATTTGTAGATGCCAAAGATTTGCAAAGCCGACCATGAAACCTGCGTGTTAATGAAAGAAGGACGAGATAGAATTAAACAGTTTTCTTGACTATGGCTATAATAATAATACGATCTGGTTTAGATTCTGCAGTCTAAGAGATATAGTTATTTTCTACGATTGTGGATGCCACAGATTTTCGATCTTTGTGGGGGTGGAAGTGGGCGGGGCGAAGTTTTGAAATATATTTGTAACAGTGACATATCACAGAAGTCCGGACATAAAATATCGTTGCTCTAGCTCTTATAGTCTTTGAGCAATAGGCACTGATATGGACGGACAGACAGACAAGGCTCAATGGACCCGGCTATTGATGCTGATTAAGAATATATATACTTTATGGGGTCGGAAACGATTCTGGATGTTACACACATCCATTTTCACCACAAATCTAATATACCCCTATGCTTATCTTGAGTATCGGGTACAACAATTTACATGGATGACATGATAATACCAAGCCAAGATAACGAGGAGGGACTTTAAAGATTAGGAAGGGTATTAGAGGTAGCTGCTGAATATGTTTTGCTCATCTATTGGGGAAAATTACAAATATTGCAGGGGAAAGTGTGCTACCTGTGTTACATTGTTCAGGATGGGACAATAACACCAGGGACTGAGAAGATTTAGTTTCCGGTGCTATTGACAACAAGGGCTGAAAAGATTCAGGCTGTGAAAGACTTTGTAACGATACAACAACAACTAAAACGATTTTTAGGATTGACTTCGCTTTTTTTTTTTTGTTTTATTAAAAAACGGATATCTAGTGGAATTTGTCAGATGTTCTGAGAAACGACTTAAAGTACCTGTTTAAGGAAAAGCAACGAGTAGCTTTCGAAAAGCTGAAGTTGGCATTGATTAGAAAGGTGGTATAAGTCTTGTTGCAAAAGGATCTTGTAGTCAGTATGGTTGACCCTCCTATATATTGATATGTGTCGGAAACAACACCACATGAATTAAAGTATGTGTTCGAGCGAAGTCCCTCCAACAGCTTTGCAATGGAATCCGTCTATAATTTTAGACCTTTCTCAATCCGCTCGATGTAGTTCCTTGCTCGATCGTTTTTATACCCGATACTCAAAATGAGTATTGTGGTATATTTGATTTGTGGTGAAAATGGATGTGTGTAACATCCAGAAGGAATCGTTTCCGACCCCATAAAGTATATATATTCTTAATCAGCATCAATAGCCGGGTCGATTGAGCCCTGTCTGTCTGTCCGTCCGTCCGTCTGTCCGTCCGTCCGTCTGTCCGTCCGTCCGTCTGTCCGTCCGTCCGTCTGTCCGTCCCTATTAGCGCCTAGTGCTCAAAGACTATTAAAGCTAGAGCAACGATGTTTTGGATCCAGACTTCTGTGATATGTCACTGGTACAAGAATATTTCAAAACTTCGCCCCGCCCGCTTCCGCCCCCACCAAGGACGAAAATCTGTGGCATCCACAATTTTAAAGATACGATAATTGGATCGTATCATTATTATAGCCAGCATCCGCTGCATAGCCACCAGGTTCATACTTTAATGGAGCTCTATGCTTATGTTTATTAAGATGTATCTTCTCATTTCTTATCTGCGACATCCGACAGAACTCTAACGAGGTGAAACAGGTCCCACGATCTGATATTATCCTAGTAGGGCGACTATAGAAATCAAAATATTTACTTAAGGCATCCTTCGCTTCCCGCGTGCTGGTACCATTAACCGGGAATAATTTGACAAACTTAGTGAATGCATCTATTACCCCAAGGAGGTTTTTTTCACGTAGATCTAATACTCGGCAACGGACCCAAATGACCAACATGTAGGGTATGAAAAAGAACACCCGCCTTTGGGATACTATGGAGCGTTCTATTATGGATTGTTTTAGGCATCGAGTGTAGTATACACGGTAGAAAGTTTCTGATAAACCTTACCACTTTACTTCACATTGATGGAAACCAGAAGGTCCTCAAAAGGTCGCTCACGCACTTCTCTACGGCCAAATGTCTTAGTTTTTCGGGTGACCGCCTTATCAAGTGCTCTTCCATACACATTGGAACATAGAAATATAGTTTGTTTTCACAACTCCTCTTGTAAACAATATCATCTACCATTTCAAAATATACTTCGATTCCATCGTCTAGCATTTTTTGACTTCTAACTACTTCCTTATCTCGCATCTGTTCTGTTTGCAATAACAAATCAACATCTTCTGGCGTTGCTCCTACTACCCCAACTATCAATGATTTTATTAATCTTTCCTCCTGAAACTCCAACTTGTCCCTCTCTTCTGTATTCTCAACACATTTGTTCTCTTTATCTGAATTTCAACTATTAATGTACTTTACTCCCCCCACCACATCGTTAACGCTTCCTCTATCTATCGATCCATCCTCTTCCCTATATTCACTGTTCTCTAGGTTATCTCTACAATTACTATCAAGGTTCTCTCTATCATCAGATTTCCCCCTATTTCCCAATCTACTTCCTACGTCACTTGATTCTCCACACTCAATCACAGTGTTCTCTACGGTAATACTATGCTCGCTACTGATATTTAATTCTCTACACTTAATCACAGGGTTCTCTACGGTACCTTTATGCTCACTACCACGATTGTCTCTACTAACGCTATTCCTTGTATATTGCTTTCCACTCTCATCTTTTTCCAAATTAGACTTTTCTAAAACGTATTTGACTCTATAACCATCCTCTAACATATTCGTCACTTGATCTTGTCTGTGCATGGACTAATCATAGTTCTCTAACTCTAGAGGCCACCGTGCTATCTTAGGACTAATTGACTTTCTGGTTAACGTCTGTACTAACGAATTACAATCCGTGATTATTTTGAAGGACCTATGCTCCAAATATGCTCTAAAACGTCTAAAACAATGCATAAATTACAGCCAAAAGTCTCTAGTTCGAAACTATGATAACGTGATTCTGTTTCTGTTGTTTTGCCGGAATAATAGGACACAGTGTGCATCTTCGCATGAACTTTCGTCTGTATGCAATTCCGATTCTCTATTTGGGCTAAAAATGGCTAATACCGGAGGATTTGCCAACGCATTCTTAAGAGTTTCAAAAGTCTTCACCTGTTCTTTATTCATGGGAAAAGGACCACCTTCTTTTAACAACTGCACCAAGGGTTTAGCTGTCGTCGCAAATGACAACATGAAACGTCGAAAATACGAAAAGAATCCCAAGCATGAGTGCAGTGCTTTTACATTTTGAGGGACTAGGTATTTTTTCAAGGCCTCAATATGGGAATCACTAGGAACTATTCCGTTTTGATTAACTTTATACCCCAGGAACTCGATGTTTCGATTGACCTACACTTTTTTAGATTTATCTCTAAATTTTGCTCGCTAAACGGAATACACAGTCTTTTTAATATATCCATGTGTTTATCAACTACTTAGTCGCTACTAATATACCATCCATGTACACTACAATGCTTTTGTTCCTAATAAAGTCTCTCAAAAGTTCCGAAATAAATCTCTGAAAAATAGCGGATCCATTTTATAGCCCAAAGGGCATTCTTAAGTACTCATACTATCACAAACGATGTATACAGAACGGATTTTTCTTCTACGCCTATTTGATGATACCCACTTTTCAAATCTATAATGGAAAAACTGCACTTGTTTTCTAAAAAATCAAGACATTGCTCAATAAAGGGCAATGTGAAATTATCTTTAACAATTTGTTTGTTCAGGCCGCGGTAATCGAAACACATTCGAAGTTCTCCTGATTTTTTTTTTACACGGACCAAGGCGGAAGCCTAAGGAGACTCACTATGACGGATTACTTTTTTTTAACAGATCATCTACTATTTCAGCTACTTTCTCTCTCTCATGGTAGGATAAACAACGCGGAGTACAATGCAATGGTGTTGTTTCTGTTACACGAATCTGCATCTGATATTTTGGTTGTGCTTTAAAGTCAAATTCTTTGTGTAAATAGTATGTCTTAATAGCTTCCCTACAATTTTCTGCAAGAGTGGGACCAAATTCGAAACCTACGTTAATATGTTCCTCTTCATCAATCTTTACCGACGCACAAAAGTTACAGAATTCGTCGCCTTGATTCATATTTTCGCTGGCCATTTTGACATTCCTTGAGTTTTCTTGTGTCTGATTTTTAAATGGATTAGAACGTTTGCTTAGCTCGCTTCTTTCTGTGTGTTGCTTCGCATTGATATTTTTCTTGTGAACTAATTTTACTTCAATAACTTTAATGGCATCGCGTCCCAACAATACCGTCAAAGGCAGCATGTTATCATCTACGATGTTTAATAAAATTATATATTTCTTTGTGCAAAATTCAACATGGCACTTTAATTTTCCCCATATGGGAATTGGTTGTCCTCCTAGTCCATAGTATTTTCTGACTTCATTATAGGCATCAACTATAGCCGAGTTCGGCATCAAAGACTTATGAATAAAACTTACAGGGATACCTGTGTTCTTTGTTCTTTGTTCACCAAACGGAAGTCATAAAGTGATTAACTGGACAGCCGCTAAATTGTCGTTGTTTTTCTCTCCCGGTCGCTCCTCATCTTGAACTGCCAAGTCAGTGGCGCCACATGGTCGATGTACGCCTTCGCCGATCCGCCTGGCAACCGCTTCGCCAATATCCAGCATTTGGACTCGGATACACCATGAAAATTCATAATGTCCTCAAAGTTACTTATCCAACTGGTTACAGCCTGGTCGTCATCTCCAGAAAATGCACGCATCAGCGCCTCAATATGTGTCAAGTCGATGCAATCTCTCGGCATTTCCAACTCTATAGCCTCTTTCTCCGTTTTCAATACGCTTAATTTGAGATCAGCGAAGCGCTTGCGAGAAACGTACAATTGTTCCAACTGCTGCAAACGGCGCGGTTCTTCTTCATATTTATCTGATCGCATGGTCAATTTCGAACAAGCATTGTCCTGTCGCAGGATGAATGCTTATCGAGCCTTCTGCACATTTTCATCATATTCTTCTGGCGCCGCCTCCGCTGCGTGTTGTGCACTACCGTTGTCTCTCTCTATCTCGCGCTCAACCAGGACTGCCTGCATAGTCTCGTCTGCGCTTGGCGCCGTATTTCCTTGCTCATGCGTGTCTTCCATGATTTTTTTCACTGCTGTACGTAATTGGTGTATTTATTTATTTATTTATTAAATTAACAAATTATCTGTTAATAATGGTACTTAGTTACTAAAGGCGGAAAAAGAGAAGTTAAAAGTTACATAGCTAAATTTAAGTGATTATAAATATTGCATGCAATTAGTTTAAGAGACAATTAAGGGGATAGGGTTTGACAGAGGGAGTTATAATTATGGCATAAAACCCTAAAAGGTTCATGATCAGCATAATTAGACCTACATATGGGTAAACGGATAGACCTAAAAGTACGGGTAGGTCTAGATGGAACGGCCAAGTCAATCTGACCCAAGAGAGTTTGGGAGTCAACAGTCCCGAGAAGGAGCTTGTGCACGAACATTACGCCATTGCATATTCTGCGATGGTGCAACGACACCAGGTCAATAAGATTTAGCCTAGACCGGTAGGGTGGCAAGATTCTACCCGAGTCCCAGTTAAAGTTCCGAAGGGCAAAAATTAAAAAATGCTTTTGCACGGATTCAATAACAACCTGCTGCTCTTTATACTGCGGGCTCCACACACAAGAACAATACTCCAATATAGGACGTACTAACGATATGTACTGTAAAACGAAAAATGTTCAATCCTTTTGTTGGATCGTTGGGGCTCAACCCTCCGATCTGTTTTATTGTGATTTATGTTCTGTGTTTTACAATTGTGGTTTTGGCTTTTGTAAGCCAAAAGCCGCGGAGCTGCGCTGCCAGTGACGCCGGCAGCGGAGCGGCAGAACTATGTGTTCTTATCTCTTATATGTTAATATGTATATGCTCAGCGCTGTTGGCAGCGAGAGCGCGAAAGAAGATATATGTGTGTATGCATGTATATTAGTGCCGTCAAGTCATGGGAACATGCTGACGCTGCACTTGGGTCGCTCGAGGCATTCTTGAGTGAATCGTAATACGATCACCCAGAATGTCTGGGACTTTATTGTTACGTAAACACTGAAACAAAGTGTTACAATGTGTATTCTTTAAGTACCGTCGGTACAGTGGGTATTCGAAATAATGAATACTTTACTTTACTTTAATATGAGCATACTACAGTACAGTTGTTTCGTAACGTACGGGTCGTCAAACTCCTTGGACCAACGCTTGATGAGCGCTAAAACACCCTTAGCTTTATTTACAGTTGGAGCTATATGGCTGTTAAAACACATCTTATGATCAAAAAGGACTCCGAGGTCATTTGAACTCGAAATTCGCTCAAGGACAT
This sequence comes from Drosophila pseudoobscura, assembly GCF_009870125.1. Classification (NCBI taxonomy): domain Eukaryota; kingdom Metazoa; phylum Arthropoda; class Insecta; order Diptera; family Drosophilidae; genus Drosophila; species Drosophila pseudoobscura. The sequence goes on along the minus strand of NC_046683.1, from coordinate 36,923,968 downwards.
GATTTCCTAGAACATATGAGACAAAATGTGGAGCACGACGGTAAAATGTCATAAGTTGTCATGTTGGCATCTTTATCAAAATATACGTTTTACCTACGCAATATGTCGCTAAGTTCACTTTTGGTTTTCGCTCTTATGTCTTCATATTTCATCGCAGAGTTTTTTGGGCAAACCAAAAAAATGTAAACTTTTAATAGCACGTTTTTATACCCGACACTCAAAATGAGTATTGGGGTATATTAGATTTGTGGTAAAAGTGGATGTGTACAACGTCCAGAATAAATCGTTTACGGCCCCATAAAGTATATATATTCTTGATCAGCATCAATAGCCGAGTCGATTGAGCCATGTCTATCTGTCTCTATCAGCGCCTAGTGTTCAAAGACTATAATAGCTAGAGCAACGACATTTTATATCCGGACTTCTGTGATATGTTACTGCTACAAGTATATTTCAAAACTTTGCCCCGCCCACTTCCGCCCCCACAAAGTGCGAAAATCAACAAATTCACAGATACGAGAAAACTAAAAACGCAGAATCGTAGAAGATGACTATATCTTCTAGAGTGTAAAATCTGAACCAGATTGTATAATTATTATACCCAGAATCAAGAAAACAATTTCACAATCACAACGCACAATCATAGAAAATTACCATATCTATCAGATTGCTGTATCTGGATCAGAACGGATCAGTTTTTTTACCCAAAAGGAACCAATCAATTTGCAGTGGCTACGCAGCGCCCGACGTCACGCTCAGACTAATTTTCTGTCTCTTGTCGAGGACAAATATCGATATATCGAGTACATTGGTGTTTCTTATAATACTATCGATGAGTAAATCTTAAACTAATATTCATATCTTACAAACTAATATTCAAATCTGACACATTCAAACTTTTAACATTTATAACTAATTTAATACATACTCTATTATATTAAGGGGCGTCAACAGTATGAATATTATGAGCTGAAAGTATGAGCGATCGATCATTAGGGCTCGCGCACACTGTAGCTGACATCGGAGCTGACAGCGGAGCTTATTTATAAATTTAAAAACAAACACACTGCAGACCGAACTGAGCTGAAAGCTGAAAAAACTTGCTGAAATCAGCTCCGCTTAGTTTGATCTATGAAGCATTTTTGTTTTTTTCAGCAGTTCATACATAAGTGAGTGAAAATGGGCTGCGAAACATTGTGAAGCGAAATTACGGTTAAGCCAGCGCTGGGGAATAAGCGGGATTATTACAAATATTTGAATAATAGTTTTATATCTATAAATTTTGGAAGGCGATAGATTGGGCAAAAAAGGTGTATTATTTAAACCATTAACCAATAAACCATTTTCATATGCCAATAATAAATATAATACACTATGTCCCCAAGTACAGTAAACGCTCGAAAGATATCACAATGTTTATTTTTATACAAAATAAATAATATTTTAAAAAGGTAATAATAATTCGTAAAATAAAAGTAATACGAATAAAAACTCAACGGAAATATGGTTTAAATGCACGTAATTTAAAAAAAAAAACGAAGAAAACTTCCGTCTGGCTACTGTACGTGCTGTGAAGTAATAATTCATTAACAATATAATAATAATAATTATAATGATATCTATTGATGCCACTTAAGGAGATAGACAAAGGGAGGCAGTGGCTTTCAGCTTTCAGCAATCAGATCAGCCGACAATGTACGCATCTGCAAGCTGATTCTGCCTGAGAAAAGCTCTCAGATCAGCTGAGCTTTCAGCTCTGATTTCAGCTCCGCTTTCAGCTATAGTGTGCGCGAGCCCTAAGGGCTTTTGTTAAGTGGAAATATTAGCTTTACTATCGTTACGGACTGTAATGCTTTTAAGATGACCATGAATACGAAAGAAGTTGCAGTCAGAATAGCACGTTGGTCATTATAATTGCCGGACTTCAACTGTGAGATATAACACCGTTCGGGGTTGAAAATGAAGCATGGGGATGCGTTAAGCCGAGTCTCATGTAGCTTTTTTCCAGATGCATTATCATTAACATAAGCTAGCGAAGTCGCAGGAAATATTAAGAGACTGCAAGACTGGTTATGAAGGTCGGTGTGAAGCGGAGTCCATGTCCCATAAGACTAAGAGAAAGACAGTATGAAATGTGACAGTTGCTAAGGGTGGAATGTGCTAGAAAAAAATTTACAGATGGGAAGAGAGAAAGAATGAGAGCGATTGAAGCTGCGGAGACCGATTCTGTTTCAATTCCTCGATATCGTATATGATAGCTTACTCGGTCGTCAGGCCGAGCGTCTATCCCAGCTGACCTATGGTTGCAGGAGCTTCTAGATTAACCTCAACCATTGCCGAGCTGCCTAGGACCTGCTGTCACCAACGGTTATAGAGCAGCAGATCGACATAGCGTTACTCAGCGCGCCATACACGGGGAAACATGAAGGGATCTGGCAGCAAAGCTCAGACGGCGAAGCGGTAATATGGAGCTGTGGCGCCCAACCAGGCCAACTCATGCATAAAGCATGGTCGGCGCCATGGCAATCACCATCCCGATCCACCTGCATGCCGCATCTGCATCTGCATGCAGAACACCATGGGTAAGGTAGGCTTTTATGCAATCGCCTATCGGCTTAAGTAGCAGAGCACCGCGGCCTCTACAACCTTCTTCGAAAGGGTTTCGGAAGCAGAGGAGCACTACGGGCGCTACCGAGATGTTGACTTAACTGGCCAGAGAAGCTATTGCGGAAACGCGATGGCCGAGCGCATCAACGACGTAGAGGAAAATTCAGCGCAGCAGTCGGAAATATAGTATCCTGGCTCGAAACGAACTGACTGTCCCTGGTGGAAAATAAGACGGAACTTGTGCTAATTAGTAGCAGGATTATCGGATCGATTAGGCATGCGTGCGATCGGCAGCATAACCATCGTGACCAAACTTGCCTTAAAATACCCAGAGGTAATGCTGGACCATAGGAAAACATTCAAGGCCCACCTCCAGCCACAGCAAACACAGGAGGACCACGACAGCGCACCAGAATGAAGTTCAGAAATCCGTCATATCCTGTATCATCATTTAGGACAGTTATTGAAGAATGCATTTAGCGAGAGTTGAGCTGAGAAATAAAAATGTTTTTGTCGACTTTAATAAGGACCCCAAGGGAAAGAGTTCGGGATGTATGTATGTATTATGTCCATCTAAACCTCAACAATGAAACAGTAAACAGGAAAACTTGCAATACCAGCTAACAGAGCGATAGAGAAATTCAATTTGTACTGATTGTCTAAGTCGTATATTAAATTCCTAACTCCTTTTTATTTGATATAACTTTCCATTTCCCAATGAATTTTTTCTTCCACTAGCTGAAAAAAGAGGACGAGACTGGCGACATAACACGAGACTGGAAATTCGCTGCTATGGTCGTTGATCGTTTGTGCCTTATTATTTTCACGCTGTTTACTATTATTGCAACCCTGGCAGTTTTATTCTCAGCACCACATTTCATCGTAAGTGTTAAAATCCCACCTTTTAAATACTCTGTAACGATCCTGATTGCAGTTTCCATAAAAACGGACGCTGGATGAGGAGGATGGGTGGAAGAAAATGCAGTTTGAAGCACAGCAGGACTGTCTACAGTGGCAAATTCGCGTGTTACGGACAAACATTCAAACAATTAATTTTGTAAGATGTGCGAGAAAAATCAAAAACATAGATACATATTTGTGCATTAACCTACGGGAACGAGGTGTAAAAGCGAAAAACATTCAATCCGACATTCTTTCGGCATCCAATTAGTTAATCCTTTGGTCTTCCTGTTTACAATTTCGACAGATGTATCGGCAGCTCTTAATGTGAAAACAGAAAAATTACATATACAAGCATATTTTCATGCATATATGTATGTGTATGCAGATGTACATTTTTTGTATGGATAGTAAAGTCGAGATGAACTAATAATACTTACATATTTGCATCCATGTGCATAAAAGTATGCATGTGTGCAGCACAATATATACATACACACTTACACTGCCGATCAATAGAATAAACTCAATGCATTTTCTATAGGAAATGTAATTAAAAAAATCAAGATACCAATGAATTTAAAAAGAGTATTTATTTTCTTATATTCAAGATTCCTTTACTTAATTAAAATATTAAAAATTGGTTTTTTTCAAAATCCTAATATTAAATTGTATGTTTATGATATTTAAAGTCAGTTTAATAACACAGCCCCACAAAAAAAAAGTGTCGTGCGAGGCAGACCAGAGTATCATATCCCTATGTATTTGGGGGCCACACGAATCCAAGGTCAGACTTAGACTTTTTTTCTAACCTCAAAAAACCAATATGGTCGAAACATGGTGGAAACTCATTTGAAAAATTCATCGGATTTGCTTGAAACTCATAACTCGGGAGCCTTTGAGGTCCCTGATCCTGGATTTCTTAAGAAATAAGACACAACAGACTTCTAACCCATCTGCCTGGTTGTAAGGTTGCTGTCTCGATATGCCTATATTATAGCTTTTTCTTTCGCTGTAAGAGCTTTGCCACCACCTTTTCTTATTTAAAATAATTAAAAAGTGCACGTGGTAATTGAATGCAAATTTTACCGTGTGTACTGATTGTTGGACAGAATTTCGCTGCCGTTGCAAGGGAAGTTCAAGGGAAGCAACCATTCATATGTAAGGTTTATTTGTGACTAATAAATGCTCTGCTCGCAGGCAGATAGAGACCGAACGAAAGGGAGAACAAAAAGGGAGATAAGAGAACGTCGCTTCGTTACGTCTCCCACTCTTACATACGTCTACATACTCATATGTCTGTCAATACATGCATGCATTGCTAGAGATGGTCATTCTTCAACACTGATCGCCTAAAAAGCTAATTAATTGAAGCATAATGGAAAGAAATCATAGCTGTACAATTTCTAGAGCTAACTCTTATTACCCTATTTTGTGAACTTTACTGCTGTAACAAACACAACAAAAATTTCGTCGTAAGATTAATTCAAAGTATAAACCCAAAAATGCATTGAGTCTATTCTTTTGATCGGCAGTGTATGCACATTTGTAAATACCCGTATGTTGATTTCTGTTAACGATAACTTGTTTCTTCCTCTCAGTTTCGAAATTGAATATATAAAAGTTCATTTTTGATATTTGTGTATTTTTTCATGCTTATGGCCATATGAGTATTTCTTTGAATTTTTATAAATAAAATAGTGTATACAAATATGTTGCTGTGATAGAAAAATGTATTAAAAAACGTTAACCAGTCACAATAAATTCAAAGTGAACAAAAAAAAAGAAGATGATGGTGCTGGTGAAACTTTCATACTTCCATCGATGAGTAATGTAAAAATAATTAGAAATTAAAAATATACTGTCAAAGCCATATGCAAAAATGCAATGAAAAGATAAATCAAAACTGCGAGGGAAATAGCTCGATTATCAAAATATATGACAAACTAAACAAAATATGCGTACAAGCATTCATTCATATTCTCGTACGGAAACACTTATAAAGACGTGTATACATACATATGAATTTAACTTTCTGGTACGGGTATTTACTTATGTATGCTTGTAAATATTTATTTTTTTTTCAATCTGGCCATATGTATTATTCGACTATTCGAATACGATTAGTGGGAACATCAATCGTTGCTATTCCCATACAAAATTCCTACAACAATATGTGCTTACATACGAGTATGTATGTACATAGGCTCTCGTATATTGTACGCACTGCTGGCATTTCAAAAAGGAAAATATATTGAGGCAATTCTTATACTGGATACAAAAAACGGATGATAAATAACAACCTGAAGGTTGAGAGGTTTTTAAGCATATGTAAAAGGGATAGAATAACTGAGAAAGAAACAAAACTAAAAATATGTAAAAACAATGTTCATGTGCAAGAAAAGCATAAAGAAGAAAGTGTTGAAAACAAAGTATAAAGTTAACTATTTTTAAATTTAAAAAAAGCAATGGCAACAAAAAGCGTGGTATAGAGAGTAAAGTTTACTTAAACCAAAACCCAAGCATAAACCAAATTATACAAGTGTACATACATATGTAAGAACATATGTGTTAGTCAATCACGTATATAGAGAAAATGATAGTAAAGTATACATACAAACATACTCGAAATATATAAAAACGAATTAAAGATGTTTATATAACACTCTTAAACACATACATTCAAACACACATATATTACCAGTTAGTCAAAACCCTTTTTAAAACAAAACAAAAAGAAAAATAACTTAAAAACAGCAAAGAGTTAACAAAAATTCGTGCGTAGCGTAAAACTAAAGAAACTAAAAATCCGCGAATTTTATTTAATGAAAAAAAAAACAGGTAACACTAGATGGAATATTTTTTCCAAGCGTCTGCGACTTCAACATTAACAGCCAAAAAATTGCCTTTGCATATAAAATACGAGTAATTATGCCAGTATTGCTTTCCCTTACGCGGCGTTGTAAGATCACATTCATCTTATGATGATATCGATAGCAACACCGCGATCTATTCAACCGATCAAAATATTGCGCTATAAACGGGTTACCATTAATTGTGTCACATTGACATGTTTCTTTTTACCAATATAAAACATTAGCGTGTAGCAGAAAAGGCATTTTCATATGCAACAGGTGGGCGGCGAGAAGCGTACGTATATTTACAATTCATATGTGTATGTGTACATATGTATGTATATATTTACAAGCTATTAGTGTTTGTAGGTACTACTTGCATTCTAAGCATGCATATACACGTATACATACATACATACATATATACATATTTGTATGTACGACAATAAACGCGAAGGCATAGTCGTGAAAACTACATACATACATATATAAAAAAAATCAAACCCATGAACTAAATCAAGGCATATTGTATGTACTTAGAGCTTTTGTATATTCATATAATCTATAATCTATTGAATAGTTGCAAAATAAATTCGAAAGTGTGCTCCAAGAAAGCACCCACGCACTGGTACATCCATAGACCCTCGCGACTACATACTCGTACAGAACTGGCTATTCAGGAAAGACGCAACTTTCAAGCAAAAGTCTTCCTTAATTATAAAAAAAAGACTTAGATACCAGAGCATAAATATAATTCGGTAAAAAAAAACTAACAACTACTAATTAGCATGATTAAATAAACGATTAAAACACATTGAAATCCAATTCCTGTAATTTTAAGTGCTTGTAGGCCAAATGGGAGAGACGTTGCCGTTGGCGTTACCTTTACGTGATGTTAGCGTCGTCTAGCGGTTACTCATAAAGCTTCGCTAAAAAAACGTTTCGCCGAAAGTTCTATTGACATCCAATGCTTTCACATCCCGACAAAAGCGTACCGCTTTCTTAGAGACTCGGATACACTGTAGAAATTACTTTTGAGTTTAAAAATATCATTCTTGAACATCCGCGAATAAAGGAAGAGTACAAAATAATGCTGTTCACATATGTATGTATGAATATTTTATAATTTTTATAAATATATATTAAAGAGCCGGACGCTTAGACGCTTTGACGCTACCAAATAATTTAAAATCTAGTTTTGAAAAGTAGGGGAAGTGTGCCGGCTGTGGTCACCGTTTTATTTTTTCCTCATATCTTTTGACCAAGTGCATATTACTGTCAGTGAAGGAACGAAATTGATTCCTTCAAATAAAAGGGAAATTATCATAAAAAAAAACACCAAACAAAAAAATTATGATGAACTTATTTTCAGAGCCTTCACTGGACTCCTGCTCCTTGGTGCGTTTACCCGATGGTTTCTTTGGTGCGCTTAAATAGGTTCCTTGTTTTCGGTAGTGTTGCCTTCCGTCCACGCTTTTTCTGGGATGTAACCGCTTGCAGAGGAACAATTTCTTCTAAAAGTGATAGGAAGCTCAAAGTTGATGAAGATTTTGTTGATGTTACTGGCGCTGAAAGTAAGACATCCTTCTGACGTCCAATATCTGAATAAGCAAGACGATTAGGCGCTGGTCCTTTTCATCAACGCGAGCCTCACACACAGCTTCTCAGCGGTTTGAACAAAGTCAGAGTCGCTGAAGATCTGAAGGATCGATCGGAGAGACAAAGCCAGCAACGTGACGAATTTCAAACACCTAGAACAACGAGGTGAAAAATAAGGAAAACAAAAAATGTACCAAGTTGGCTGCTATTACTGACGAATTCTAACAAAAATTGTCTTCCACTGATGAAACTTCGTCAAACTGACTTTCATTTTCTTTATGTAGCGTTTTGCTGTATCGAGGAATGCCGTGTGCTTTAACAGTCCCTTTGGCAGGTTTCTTGTCCGCTAGGCAGCACTTAAAGGCTTGCAACAGCGCATTTAAGTTCATTTTTTTATTCAATTAATCAGTTGATCGCACTTCCAAAACAATAAAACTACTTTTTGGTTTTTTTGTTGATACATTTTATACCCGATACTCAAAATGAGTATTGGGGTATATTAGATTTGTGGTAAAAGTGGATGTGTGTAACGTCCAGAAGGAATCGTTTCCGACCCCATAAAGTATATATATTCTTGATCAGCATCAATAGCCGAGTCGATTGAGCCATGTCTGTCTGTGCGTCTGTCCGTCCGTCCGTCCGTCCGTCTGTCCGTCTGTCCGTCTGTCCGTCCCCTTCAGCGCCTAATGCTCAAAGACTATAAGAGCTAGAGCAACGATGTTTTGGATCCAGACTTCTGTGATATGTCACTGCTACAAAAATATTTCAAAACTTTGCCCCGCCCACTTCCGCCCCCACAAAGGGCGAAAATCTGTGGCATCCACAATTTTCAAAATACGAGAAAACAGAAATCGTAGAAGATGACTATATGTTCTAGAGTGTAAAATCTGAACCAGATCGTATAATTATAATAGCCAGAATGATGAAAACAATTTCATTCTCACTCGCTCTGTCTCTCTCTAACACACAGGTTTCATGGTCGGTTTTGCCAAATGCAAAATATGAGTTCAAGGATCTCAGAACCTATAAAAGCCAGAGCAACCAAATTTGGTATCCACACTCCTGTGGTATCGGACCTTGACCGTTTTGTGTCAAAATTTCGCCACACCCCCTTCCGCCCCCGCAAAGGACGAAAATCTGGGGCATCCACAAATCTCAGAGACTATTAACGCTACAGTAACCAAATTTGGTATCCGCACTCCTGTTAGATCTTACTATAAAACGTATATCTCAGAATTGTATTATGCCCACAGCTATTACAAAAATGCATATCTTTATTTCGTTATCAGCACATAAACTTAATTTTGTAAACAAACATGACTTCCAATACACAGATCAGTAGTCTGATTGCTGTTCAAGTTTAAGTTCGAGTGCCCACAACTAAAGCGTTTTCACAACCAGCACACTTCTCCCACATAATCCCATTAAATAAATTCATTCAACTATAATTTCCACAATTAATAATAATTCCACTTTTCAAATGACTTAGAATAATAGATCTCCAGAATTTCCATATCAATTAAGAAATATGGCAAGTATATATCTTTCGAAACAGATACTAAATAAAATTTTAGTGGCTATTAACTATTGGTAAATAAATAATGCAAGAATATACTTATAATTTGCACAGACTAAGCACATCCTGTCGACTGCCTTCCAGCCGCTGCTAGAGTATATCAACTCTCAAAACTCGGAATAAATTATTCAAATAGGTCCATTAGCAGCGTTATGTTATGTTTGTTATGTTATGTTTGTTATGAATCATGATTTTGTTAGAGTCTATTTTAAAATTATATTTTTGTTTCAAGTTTTTTCAGAGCTAAGCTTGTTGTTTAACAATAACGAGAGTAGGTTACAGATATGTTGTTTTAAGGAACTTTGCAATTCTGAAAAGATAATAATTTCAACTATCAATCGGCACCCACAATTTTGTAGCTTAAGACTATTTCTTCTGCTTTTGTTTAATGTTTACTGTCTAAGTTGTTTGCTTTTTTTAGACACATTTATTGGTCGTCGTTATCGCTATTGTTTAAGCAAATTTTATATATTCTAAAATTTCCCGCGACATTTTTGAAGAAGTTAGGAATTTTAAGCCATAGTACATTTTAAGACGCAATTTTATTAGCTTGTTTCATCTTATAACCATATGTATTTGTTAGTCACACAACCCGACCACTTTGAATCTAGACATGGCTATTCGATGCTCATTTTTGAGACCTCGATTACACCACTGTCAATGAAAATAATAATACAACAATCAGAAATTGCCTTTATGCTACTACAAGATAAGAAATTAAATTGGGTTTGTTAAGGTTTCTGGTAATTTAAAATTGGTGAATTTTCATGGCTGTCTTAATATGTCACTCGAACTCGATTGTAAGACTATACATCACATTGATAATGTCGATTGATCAATTTTAATTTTTAGTTGGCCAAAAAAGAAAAAGTAGTAGGAAATGCAGGAAACGGATTCTTGATTATATTTTGTACGATATTAAAATAATCTTGACTTGTTATGTTGGCAAAAAAAAGTTTGTTTTAACCAGTTCATGTATAAATATGAACCAAAACGACTCAGGAATGACTCTGTAAGAAAATGGAGGTTCTATGTTACTCATTTCAAGTATTTTTTTATAAGAAATACAAGATTTGTACTATTTTTCGGTTAAAAATATAATGGTTGTATTTTCAAGAACATAAGGAGGTAGAGGTGCCACGGTATGTAACCGTGAAGTGAAATTAAGGAGGATTGGTCCCATGTCTCGAGCTTTGTCACTGTTACCAAGATTTGAATAAACGATACCTTAAACGCCTCTTAATTAATTCATATAAAAGAACCAACAAGAAACTAATAGGTACAAGGTTGTTCAATAAGTTTTGCGGTTCGATAAGAAAAACACAATTTTATGGTTTGCAATACACTTTCATATTTAGTTTAGTCTTTCGAACATCAATAAACTTGTTTCAACTAGATTTAAATTTATAAGTTCCATCCCAGAAGTTAGAGTCCGGAAGGGCCTCAAAATACGCTTCCACAGCTGTTATGATCTAATTATTTGATGAAAAACGCTTTTCACTCATGAATTGGAAAGGTTTGGAAACAGTTGGAAGTCGCTAGGGGCCAAGTGTCTTGAATACAGTGAATGCTCCAACAATTACTTTTTTCTTCTGCAAGCCGGGTGTTTTCTTACGAGTTTTTTCCTTCAGCTAAAACGATACAGTAATTCGGAATTCAGAATTTATTGTTTTACCAGTTTGCAAGTAGTCCACAAACAAACTTCCTTTCGCATCCTAAAAAACTGATACTAACAACTTCTTGGTCGGTTTAGGTGCACACCACTCTTTAGCCTCTTCTTTTCATTCAGAATCTTGGTGATAAGCCCAAGTCTCATTCATAGTCATGATTTGACGCACAAAATCCACTTTATCCTTTCGAAAATTCTCGAAATGCTGGTTAGAAACTCGTTTTTAGCGAGGGCCAAACATTTTTTGGAAACCCAATTCTTCAGTCAAAATATTTCTTACACTGCCCAATGAGATGCCTAGGGCTTTAACTAAATCTCTTTTTATCTTGGACGTTGACATGCAGTAACTGCATCTTGCAATAGGCGATGCAATTACTGCACCGTCAAGTGGTCCGTCTGAAACCAGCAGAAGGCTGTTAAGCGAGCATGCAGAAAATATAGCTATTAGACTAATATTCTTCCAGGATGTTGTTGCAGATTTTTACGTGTATCGTCTTCAAGGCTCTTACGATCACGTTTAATCTAATTGAATTAAATTAATTAAAGGCTTTTAAACCTTCAAAAAAATAAAACAAACTAATCTGCACGATGCTTGACTTTTTACATTGTAAAAAAGTTCTATGAGACGTCAATACTAAATGATTAAAAAAAAAATGATTTGACAGATTAAAATAAAATTTTACATATGTTCATATAAAAGATGTACGAACCTAACAAACACAAATTAGGGTAGTCGTAACGCCCTCTCTTATCGAACCACGAAATAAAACGCCCTTGTATATTTTAACTTCCCTTTAATTTTTTAATTTTTAAATAATAAAGATAAAACATTTATAATTTATTATAATTTTTTAGAATCGAACACAGTTTACTGATAGACTTGTTATCAGTAAACTGTGTTCGATTTTAGAGTTCACATAAATTTACTTACATATTTCTATTGCTCTTTCTAATTTTTACGTAAAATCGTTGGCAAATATCCCTGTTGGTGACATATTTTAAGAACGAATCAAAGTGATTCGCTGTGTCAGGTACTGTATCTTATCTCTTGCTCAAGATATTTCGGCTTTAAATTGGCTGTTGCATGGTCAACGCACTTAAGAACTACATAAAAAATGTAAAAAGTTTTAAAACTTTTTGTACGCAAATCTATTATTGAAAAAATCACTTAAATTGAGTGATGATGATGATAAGCCAAACGTAATAAATTGGCATACTTAAGTCGACGCCTGCTAATGTTTTTCATATCCCGCATTAGCGAATTTACTACGTAAGATATTTGAGTAAATGTAATAAAGAATGCAAAAATTAATTTAAATGAAAAAGTTCAAAATCTTATGATATATATTTAAACAAAAATTAAAACAAGAACCTCTAAACTGAAGGGTAATATTTCATCAATGCCAATTGTTTGTGTTGTTTATACGACGTATTGTTTTAGAGTAAATACATTGATTGAATTTATAGAAAAATAACGTTTTGATAACAATTTTTTTTACCGAGAAAATGAAAAAAATGTGAGTTTGCATAATGGTTTCATCCACAAGATATTTCTGATGAAAACAATAATTAATGTATTTAACATCAGAGGTACGCATAAGTATCCCAACATAATACAACAGATTGGAAAGGGGACAACTTTATTAAGTTTTTATAAATTTTTAAGGCGGTGTTTTAAAAGTTTCACTTATTGAAAATAATAACAGTTTTTTTTATTGTTAAGTAAAAGTAAGCCTCCAATAGACAATCGCCGGAAATCTATGTACATATGTATATCATTTAGCCATCACGGAAAGAAACGAAGTATATGCAAGCTAGGTTAATTTGCGCAATTTCGAATAACCCTCGTTCAACATTTTTCATTTAATTTATTTAATGCATACCCCCACATAGACCGATACCCGATACTCAAAAGCTATATATTAGATGTGTGGATCTGTGTAACACCCAGAAGGAAGCGTTTACGATCCAATAAAGTATATATATTCTTGATCAGCATCAATAGTCGAGTCGATATAGCTATGTATGTCTGTCTGTCATATGTGTATATTTAATATCACACTGAATAAAGTTTTTTTTTTTTTAATTTGGAAGATATAAAAAACCGAGTCCGCAGAATCGTAGAGAACAATCATATCTAGCAGTTTGGAATCTGGATCAGATCACGGCATTGTTATTGCCAAAAGGAACAAATGAAATTTTAGATTTAAAATTTAAATTTTCGCTCGATGTTATTTGCATATTGATTTATATATTTGTATTAGGACTTAGGACTCTTCTTGAAATCATTGACCAAATCGATAACTATTTGCCGTTAATTTTATTTAAAAACTAAGGTTAGTTTTACGCAATTAACAGTTAAATGTTAATAAATATAGTTCATCTATTGGTTTTCAAACGTAGATTTTCTGAAGAAGTGTTTTTATAAATATTGGCTAAGGTGTTTAAAATTATATTAGGCTATAATTAATTTAATCTGGTGGGAATATCATCAAAAAAATACCTTTTTATAAAAAACTAATTTGTTTAACTAATTTCACATGATTCAATGATCAGATCAGATCAGTCAGCCAAATGGAACTAGGTCCGAATTAATTTTATTTTTTTTTAAAAGTACAACTTTTTGTTAGACTTACTGAAAAGATTAATTTTATTTGGAATATATGTATGTAAGTTTGTGCGTAATAGTGATTTCCTATAACCAAAAAAAGTTTGATATTTCTTAGAACTCTTTTTTTATGTGAAAAAATCAATGATTAATTAGTTCTCTTGACCAGAAAACATTGAAAAAGTACATAAAAAGATTTTCTCCGATTAATAAAAAAGCGGAGACCAATCACAAGTCACGGTCCCAAGTTCAGGGCAACAATGGTTAAAATTTAAATTTTTTTCTAACACATTCATATGATTTAGCTCAAAGCTACTTTTAAAAGTTGTTAAAAGTCAGGAAAGTTCTCTGAGCCAAAAATATTAAATAATTTTGCTGCGTGTTTCGAATTTTTTCGGGGCATATGTACATCATTTACCACAAAGGTGTGGAAAAGCTAAGATACGTTGAACTACACGTGTCAGTGAATTCAAATTTAAAAAAAAAAAAAAGTGTTTTCCATGTTAAATCAGCGATCTACTGAACAATGTGGTATTTACTATGACAGCTATATAATGCAAAATCGAGTTCTTAGAAAAATGTTATGAGGTACATCCATTAAATGCTCATAGTGGACTTTTGGTTTGAGGATTAGTAAAATATTTTGTTCACAATGACTTTTTTTAAATAAAAGTTCTGTAATCTGTTTGTATTTAACTGAATTATGAAGAAAATGAATATATGTACATTGTACATAGATAAATTGACGATCTTCAGAAACAAAAGGATTCCACAAGGATTTTTCATCGAATTATGAAATGAAATTTTCCTTAACTCATAAGTTTTGGGACGTAGGGGGAAAAAATATCATCTTCAGTGATGATAAAAAATTTATTTTAGAGGGTCCAGATAGCTAACTGCTTAATGCTTTGTAACTCACAAATGAACTAGGAAAAATATTTTAATTTCACAGGACAATTATCCGATCCAGGAAAATCCAAATCTATATCTGAAAGCACTCAAACCTATTTTTTGAAGAGAGATAAATCCCTTTTTTAAAGTGTCTAATAAAAAATCCAGTTCTCAACCCAATAAAAAACCTTTGGGTCATGCTTTTCAGCAAATTCTACATTCACGGAAGAAAATTTACTGCATCGCAAGAATTAAGGGAGACTACTCTAAAAGAGTGAGCAAAAATGGATATAGCCTTATTTAGTCTATTTAAAAATATTTATTTTAAGAAAATAACGCACTTATAAAATTATTAGTTTACTTATTTCATTGCGCAAAATATTAATTTAATTTTTAAACAATTTTACGAAGCTTTATACAACTTAAAAAAAAAAAAAATTACAAAACAAAATAATGTTGGAAATTTGAATTTTTATAAAGGTTTTTATGTTTGGAAGTTCAAATCTTTCGCACACCTTAGATGGTTCGATAATACTCGGATGCTTCCTTCTGTGCGTTACAAACATTAGACTTTTCAGATTTATTGGTGCCAGCCACTGTTATACACGTGTACACAAATACATACATATGTGAGCGGAAACGCAGCAGCAGAACACTGCTATTCACTGTGCATAGGACGCTGCCGGCCCCTGGTTTATAGTATGAACTTTATACCAACGCTTATAAAAACTTTCATGTTTATTTATACAGGTTATACATATGTAAACAAAAAGGCTTTAGACTGTAAAGACTGTATCTTTGAGGAAGAACAGAAATTTATATCCATACAAGACAAGCCAAAAAAAGCGCAGACACAGCGACATTTAACTCATAACTAAAACGAAACAATTTTCTTCTCAAAATGAATACAATTTGGAAAGTACAGCGATTGAATTCGTACACTTTTTTTACTTAAAAACTGTAATAATATCAGAAGTATTATGCGTGAAAGGAATATGTACATATTTGTTTCAGCAATACACACATGCGTACATAGAAATATGTACGTAGCAGTAGATCAAGTAGGAAAATAAAATTAAAGCAATTAATAGAATTCACTCAAACAGTGGGGAATTTAGAGGCATAGTACATACCTACATACATACATATATGCATTTGTAGGGCATCGTCAGGTATCCTGCCTAGGGTTGACGACAGACTAAGAAAAACAACTAAAAGAAAGCTTAACTACAGTTAGTATTTTTATACCCGATACTCAAAATGAGTATTGGGGTATATTAGATTTGTGGTAAAAGTGGATGTGTGTAACGTCCGTCAGCATCAATAGCCGAGTCGATTGAGCCCTGTCTGTCTGTCCGTCTGTCCGTCCGTCTGTCCGTCCCTATCAGCGCCTAGTGTTCAAAGACTATAAGAGGTAGAGCAACGACGTTTTATATCCGGACTTCTGTGATATGTCACTGCTACAAGTAAATTTCAAAATCTGGGGTATCCACAAATCTCAGAGACTATTGACGCTAAAGTAACCAAATTTAGTATCCGCACTCCTGTGAGATCTCACTATAAAACGTTTATCTCAAAATTTCACCCCACCCCCTTCCGCCCCCACAAAGGACGAAAATCTGTTGCATCCACAATATTGCAGATTCGACAAAACTAAAAACGCAGAATCATAGATAACGACCATATCTATCAGATCGCTGAATCTGAATCAGATCGGATAATTTGTATAGCCAAAAGCAAGAAATTAGTTTCCAGTGGCTACGCAGCGCCGGACGTCACGCTCAGACTGATTTGCTGTCTCTCTCGCACGCACTCTTTGTCGTGTCGCTTAATATTAGCGGCGTCTGCCGGAGGAGAGCCATACTGACTTATTATCGGGTATAATTGTAGAGTTGCGGTGTCCGCAGCAACTCACAACGTTCCCCCTCGTTTGTTATGTTCTGGTGTTTGTAAAGAACATTCGTATTATTTATTTGTTTAAATACGACAGACAACACACTTAGATGACTACAAAAATACAGAAATATGAATATTAGACAAAAATTTGTGTATTCACACATAGTATAATGATTTTCAAAATATAACGGGATGTATATATTAATCTGCTGCTGGAAACATTTGATGGCATTCATATAACCCTTTTGCAGTTATGAGTTATTACAGGATGGAACTGAAGTCTGAAACTCTCTCATTTCAACCCAAATTACAAAAAAAGGAGTGCGCGTACTACGAATAAAAATCAGAAAAGCTTCGTTCGCAACTTTTTGAAAGTCAAAATATTTGAAGTGGAAATATTCTTGCGTTTGGATAATCATTTATCAATTTAATGTGTCGGTTCCGTTCATACACAATCTTTTTGTGGATATGTATACTTTGCAGAACACAACAGAAAGGAGAGGAAACATATCGGAAAATGTGTTGGTGTTGGTAGAAGACATACAAAAATACATTTTTTTTTGGCAGAAAGCAAAATAGCCCTGAATTTTGTTTTCTGTTAATATATTTTTAATATTTAAAGTAATGCTTTTGTAAAAATTATGTAGGGTTAGGAGGAGGAATTTAGCTTAGCCTGCTATGGTATTTGAATATACTTTTTTCTTATATATATGTATGTACATAAGATCGGAGATGTTTTTTTTAAACTGGCTTGAACTTAATTTAATGTTATTTAATTTTCTCAGTTAAAGTTTCCGTTTAATATTTCTCAAGACTTGAAGATAATATATTTTGAACAAAAATAAAGGTTCATTCGACTCTGTTTCTTTCTTCATAGAGTCATTTCTTTTTTTCTGCATGCAATTGAACTGTCATTTAAAAATGTATACATATTTTAAGAGTTTACGAGTTTTGAACATCACTAACATACAGGTATATGCAATTTCTGGTGAAAGACAATAAATTAACATTCCTGGTCTAAGCTTTGAATTTAAAAATCGAACGATCCTTATATAAATTATAAAACATAATTTTGTATTAACGCTCGTATAATTTTGTATTAATTAAATATACTGAACAATGATGAAGTCATAAAAGAAATGGTTGTACGATAATAAAGACATATACGGATACACAAAAAATATACCAGCTAAAGCATACAAATGTGAAATACGAATATCTTAATTTAAACATTTAACAAAATATATTCAAGCGAAAAATTCTTAAAATGGCAAATCGAAAATGGCAAAATGCGAGTCAACATGAAAAACTGGAGAATAACACACACAACACAAAA
The DNA here is from genome assembly GCF_009870125.1 of Drosophila pseudoobscura. NCBI lineage: Eukaryota > Metazoa > Arthropoda > Insecta > Diptera > Drosophilidae > Drosophila > Drosophila pseudoobscura. The sequence goes on along the minus strand of NC_046683.1, from coordinate 36,906,031 downwards.
ACAATAATTAAAAAAGAAATAATTGAGCAAAGTGTGAAAGCTAAAACTGACAGATAAGAACTCTTAAATTTAAAAAACTACTCAACGGAAAATAAATGTTAACTTAGTAAATACAACCGAAACAATATATAATGTATATTGATCATGTTTTAAGCAGTGAAAATTAGAATATAATTTTATATTATAGTACATAATATAAATAATAATTATAATATTGAATTCAATAAAAGAAAATCAAAATAATCTGTCTCGGTCATTGATGTTCTTTAGTCCTATGCAACTTATTTATGTGAGAGGGGCCACGGACCTTACACAGCCTCCATATATCATATGTGATACCGCACGGGATTTTTAATGCCTGGGTACGCAACAAAATTTAACTTCTTTGTTTACCCCAAACGAAACGATTTGCATACCCGAAACTAAAAGAGTATAGGGATATTCAAGGCTGTCTTTTATATTCGTAGCCTAATAGTAAAGAACCAAAAAAAAACATTGAAAATGGTTTTATGGTTGTTCAGGGACTACCCCGAACTGGGGGCAACCGCGCTGTTAGCACCGCAAGCTAACAGCCTGTCATCGCTGCTGGGTACCGCGCTCCATTAACAGCCAGTTACATCGCACTCTGCCTTGCTCTCGCTCCCTCGGTTCTGTGTGCTTCTTTCTTCTTACGACGAGTGCTTGGAGTTTTTCTACAATACCGCCCTCTTCGTTGGATAATTACGTCTCGATCCGTTCCCCTACAAACAATGGTGTTTAAAAATATTCTTAAGGAAGATGAAAATCCATTTTGAAACTTTTTAAAAATGCAAGTAATTAGCGGCGTCCGCCGGAGGAGAGCCATACTGACTAAGTATCGGGTATAAATGTAGAGTTGCGGTCACCGCAGCAACTCACAACGTTCCCCCTCGTTATACCCAATACTCGAAATTAGTACCTAGAAATTAGAAATTAGATACTCGAATTATAAAAGTGGATGTGTGTAACGTCCAGAAGGAAGCGTTTCCGACCCCATAAAGTATACATATTCATGATCAGCATCAATAGCCGAGTCGATTGAGACATGTCTGTCCGTACCTCCCTATTAACGCCTAGTGCTCAAAGGCTATAAGAGCTAGAGCAACGACGTTTTGTATCCAGACATCTGTGATATGTCACTGTTACAAATATATTTCAAAGCTTCCGCCCCCACAAAGAACGAAAATTTGTGGCATCCACAGGTCTTAGAGACTCTTAGACCTGACTGTAGAGCTCGCACTGTTACAAGTGTATTTCTTTTTGCTCACTGTAAAGAGATCACTGATACAAGTGTGTTTCAAAATTTCGCAGCAATGATTTTTTGGTGTCTGTCGATTTCGTGGTATACAAACGTACGAATTTCGTAAATGCATCCACCACTACTAATATGTAGTTTCTTGACCTGCTTTTGTCCACTGGCCCACAGTGATCATTGCGAACTACATCGAACGGTTTGCTGCCCTTCTCCTTTTCCCTGAACCATTTTCTAAGTGTTCTGACACCTTGTTCCTCATATTGGGAAACAAGTAACTTTTGCAAACCGCGTTTAATATCTTATCCCTTATAATGTGGCCTAATTCATCTTGTTCTATCAACGTTTTTGCTTTCTATAGCTCCCACCATTTCACATTTTAACTAACTTATTACCCGATACTCAAAATGAGTATTGGGGTATATTAGATTTGTGGTGAAATTGGATGTGTGTAACGTCCAGAAGGAATCGTTTCCGACCCCATAAAGTATATATATTCTTGATCAGCATCAATAGCCGAGTCGATTGAGCCATGTCTGTCTGTCCGTCTGTCCGTCTGTCCGTCCGTCCGTCTGTCCGTCTGTCCGTCCCCTTCAGCGCCTAATGCTCAAAGACTATAAGAGCTAGAGCAACGATGTTTTGGATCCAGACTTCTGTGCTCCAAAAATATTTCAAAACTTTGCCCCGCCCACTTCCGCCCCCACAAAGGGCGAAAATCTGTGGCATCCACAATTTCGACGATACGAGAAAACTAAAAACGCAGAATCGTAGAAGATGACTATATCTTCTAGAGTGCAAAATCTGAACCAGATCGTATAATTATTACAGCCAGAATCACGAAAATAATTTCACTCTTTCTCGCTCTGTCTCACTCTAACACACAGGTTTCATGGTCGGTTTTGCCAAATGCAAAATATGAGTTCAAGGATCTCAGAACCTATAAAAGCCAGAGCAACCCAATTTGGTATCCACACTCCTGTGATATCGGACCTTGACCATTTTGTGTCAAAATTTCGCCACACCCCCTTCCGCCCCCGCAAAGGACGAAAATCTGAGGCAACCACAAATCTCAGAGACTATTAAGGCTAGAGTAACCAAATTTGGTACACACACTCCTTTAAGATGTCACTATAAAACGTATATCTCAGAATTTCGCCCCACCCCCATCCGCCCCCACAAAGGACGAAAATCTGTTGCATCCACAATATTGCAGATTTGAGAAAACTAAAAACGCAGAATCATAGATAATGACCATATCTATTAGATTGCTGAATATGGATCAGATCAGATCATTTTTATAGCCAAAAGGAACAAATCAATTTGCAGTGGCTACGCAGCGCCCGACGTCACGCTCAGACTGATTTTCTGTCTCTCTCGCACGCACTCTTTGTCGTGTCGTTTAATATTAGCGGCGTCTGCCGGAGGAGAGCCATACTGACTTAGTATCGGGTATAACTGTAGAGTTGCGGTGTCCGCAGCAACTCACAACGTTCCCCCTCGTTTGGATTTGTATCTCTGCCTCTTTGTTTGACATATTATCAAATTGGTTTTGAAAGTACTTGCTTCCCGATTGCGTTGCACCTACTCAGTGCGTCGACATGTTGCTTTCTCTTTCCTGCTCTGTGAATAACTTCATACTCGAACTCTTGTTGCTCGAATGCACATTTTGCAATCCTTGGGTTGAGTTCTATTTTGTTTAGAGTCAAAGTCAAAGAGTTGCAATCTAATCAAAAGTGGGTGCTATCCAAGAAAACAAGGGAATAAAAGAAGTTAAACGAAGACATAATATTTTTTTCCGACAATGCAGTATTTAAATGATTTAATACATATGTGAAAATCTACGATCGAGCAAGAAAGAGTGCATAGCAGCACAAACAACTGAAAAAGATTACGCGAATTTTCTGGCTTCCTCTACGACAAAAATGACGAGAGGTACAATGCAAAGAAGGAATGCGCAGTAAATAATATAACGCTAGTGATCTTGTGCTCTATGCTCTATCTCTATGCAATGTCTTGGGAATCAGTTATGTATACTAGTGAGGACCTTCGATTGCATGTGTTTTGCTATTTGCGTTCGATGACCCTGCTAGCGCATGATAAAACAAGCAACGACAAAACTGATGATGAAGAGGAAAATGAAAAAAAACGAGAGGGAACGTTTTGAGTTGCTGCGGAGACCGCAACTCTACATTTATACCCCCTATGATTGCCCTTTTTAGTTTTGTCGAATCTGAAATATTATGGATGCAACAGATTTTCGTCCTTTGTGGGGGCGGAAGGGGGTGGGGCGAAATTTTGAGATATACGTTTTATAGTAAGATCTAACAGAAGTGCGGATACCAAATTTGGTTACTCTAGCCTTAATAGTCTCTGAGATCTGTGGATGCCCCAGATTTTCGTCCTTTGCGGGGGCGGAAGGGGGTGTGGTCCGATATCACAGGAGTGTGGATACCAAATTTGGTTGCTCTGGCTCTTAAAGGTTCTGAGATCCTTGAACTAATATTTTGCAATTGGCAAAACCGACCATGAAACCTGTGTGTTAGAGAGAGACACAGCGAGAAAGAATGAAATATATAATATACAATACTCATTTTGAGTATCAGGTATAAAAAGCAGTCCCCCGAAAACCTCTGCGCGCCTTGTTCTTTCTCTTCTTTTCTCTTTTTGTTGTTCTGCTCTTCCAATAAAATTACATTTCAGCAATTACAGCAATCGTCTTCGACAAAAGCGCTTTTGGAGATGGATGGCACATACAGTATGACAAGAAACTCTTTACACACTGAAAATAAATTAAATTTTTTGACTTTGGATAAGTATCTATGGAAGAGTATCTATGGCGTAAAATAACTTGACGTACTGTTTCGTGTGAAACAACCAAGTCAAGGTCTTCCTCAAGTTCCTTGGCCAAAGTCCTGACCGATATTTGCGGATTCTGATTAATTTTCCTCATGATTATGCGGTCTGCCCGTTTGTCTATCTTCCTTTTACGGCCACCTCCAGATTTGGTTTCCAGTCTCCCTTCGTTCTTCGCGCGACTTAGGACATTGTAAATTGTTTTCCTTGATACTGAAAACATTTCTACCATGTCTGCAACAGATTTGCCCAACTGGTGATTATAGTAAATCAACTGGACAACGTCAAAACTAAGTCTTTTGCCAGGCATTTTAAAAATTTCAGAATGTTACTCTGTACATGTGCACCGGTCAAAATTTCGCAACCAAATCAAAGTCAATGCAAAAATAGAGCATCACTGAGCAACGCCAAAAGCATAGATTACGGTAAAGTCCCGTTTTTTCTAAGAACGAGATCAAAACAGAGCTCGAAAACGAAATGTGTAAAGAGTTTCTTGACAGTGTCAAAAATGAGTAATCATTGTTTTTGTTATTTTTTAAGTTACCTATTTATAGTTTTGTTATTCTTTTTTCACTAACTACTTTATAATTAATCCCTGAATGGTTATGAATTAAAAAAATTTGATAAATTTGAACCAAAGGCCATTATTTTCTTATCCAAAGTCAAAAAATTTAATTTATTTTCAGTGTGTAAAGAGTTTCTTGACATACTGTAAGTGAAAGAATATTGCTTTACTCGAAATAAAATGCATACATGAGCGTGAGAGAAGGAGAGGAATACGAAAGAAGGAAGGGGAGAGGTAAAACAGTTGGGCAGATCCACATGCCGGACGAGAGAGCAAGAACAATAACCGTGGGTTTTTTTTCGTCATAAATGCTCTTTTAAATTTGTATGCCAATTTAGCGGCTACCTCCTATGTACATACTATTTATTTTATATTATACACATCTTTTAATTCCTTTTTATTTCCCTATTTATTTATAATTCTTTTATTTTAGTTATTATTATTATTATTGTTTTAATTGCCAGCTTGAAAGTTTCTTGAATTCTGTTATTCGCTAAATTAGTTTTTTGTCAATTGGGATTTCAAATAGAGTAGGGAAATGCCCCTGTTTGAAGTAATAAATAAGTTTTAAAATGAAATCGATAATGAACTAAGTTATTTAAGGTCGCCATGCCGAGTGGATTATGGAAATGAAGTGAGTTTGGGGGTTTTAGGGATCATCGGCCACTAATATGGCTTGGCGGCCCAGATGGTCAAGGTAGGGTGGGCAAAACGCTGCTGCACCTACAGCTACTCAGCAGCGCAACCCGTACTTCAGCATGTTCTGTTTTCTTTGCAGAGCAACCTCTATGTGTGCATAGCTTGTCACTCTTGGTAGTTTCTTTTCTGTATGTCCAGTCCGACCGAACATGTGTTAGGGAGGAAAACAGCACGCGAAATCAATAATGATTATATGTATCCAATGCGAGAAGGTAGCACAGCACAGTGGTAAATTCCCACCCCCTTGCCGACGACAAATAGAAGCCGGAACCAGAGCGTGCTCCTCTGGTCGCTACAAAATGATCAGCTCGTTATGATAGCGTATCGCTATACGTTGTATCAAAGACTATACAATACCAAGATGTTGCATGAGGAACAAATTCTTTGTCAATTTTCGTTTGACGCTTCATGGTACGGGCGCGCGGGGCTATTACTTCAATTCTCTTTTACGCTACCTTCGCCTCCGAAATGCTACTCGTTTTCGTCAATGCCTCGGTCAGTTCGAGTCGGTGTGTCTCGAGAGATAGAATACAAAAACAAAATATGAATCGTCTGCGTGCCGAAACCGTAGGGCAGCGTGGTCGCTGATGTCTTTGGCGCTGCACAGTGGGGACTCAGCCGAAATAGTAAAAAAAATTGTATGAGTGCTTTCGATAAATTTAATGTACGCATCTAATAGAGAATTTTCCAATCAAATTTTCAAGATAGTTTTAGTTTAGGAGATAGAAGCACTCAAAGTTTATATATATGTAAGTACTCAATGCAAATATTTATTGAACTCATATTCACTAACTAATTTAGCAAGCTGAGACGGCCAAAGGTCTCACTGTGCCGCTCCAAAGACATCGGCGATCCGCGACCACCGCTTCGACGGTGCTGAGGCTCGAGAGTCCAGAATTGCCGAACAGACGAAACCGATGGGCAGCGGGGTCGCGGTAGAGACGAAGTACAGGCGAAAAGGGAATTGAAACCCCGCGCGCTCCCTCGTGCCATAGAACAGCTTTTTGGTCGCTCATGCAACATGTGCAACATGCAACATATTGTATAGTCTTTGGTTTTGGTCAATGTTTTGGATACGTTGGCAAGCCCCGAAAAATACCGATTAAAAAAAAACTACTGTAGGACAAATCAGACTCCTATGCAACGACTCAAACACTTACCACAAAATTGCGTCCGCACTGATGGTTAAAGGCGTTCTCTGTCATAGCTACCAGTTGAAAGAAGAACGGTCATATAAAGTAGTAATTAAAAATTTTCACCACTCCAATCCAATTGATTATATTCAGTAAGAACTCAGGGCCAAAGGGCATGTCGCCCGATTCATTCACAATCCACTTAACATGGCGACCAAGAAACAGCTTAGCTTATTTTTCGTAGACTTAGAGCCAAATGAAAACAACAAAGAGATCTTCAAACTATCAAACATCTACAGGCAAAACATATTTGTTGAGCAGCCACAACTTCTTAAGAGATATCACAGTGTCACCTCTATCTAGAATTCGAACACACTAAAAGATATTGCAACAAAAAATTTTTTTATGTTTAATGTTGGTGTCCGCATGCCACCAAAGAATGCTCAAAGCCACACGACGTCGAGCCCAAGTGTGTCAACTGTCTTGGCTCCTACACTGCTAATTACGGCGGCCGTAGGTCTACCAACAGCTTCTATTGATATTGTACTCACAAACACCACAGTCAAAATTGGGAAACATTCATCAGGTGCATCCTGGGGGAAAGAATACGTCCGGGCGCACCAAACAAACACTCGCTCGCTCTCTGGAAACAGCAGACAGACGGATATGCCAAGCAACGATATGTTGATTTCCCAGCCAAAAAATCAGGAAAAGCATATATCTTATGCTGAGGTCGCTAGAGAAGCCAAACGCCTATCAAGGAGTATAGCAAGGGAACCACGAAACCAGAACCCAACCAGAATAACCTCACAACACGACTCTTGAGAACAAGCTAATGAATCTTGCAGATAAGTTAGACCAATTCATGCTAATGCAAAACATTCTCTCAGCCACTAGACTCTCAAAATGCCTTACCGTATAGGTATTTGGAATGCGTCGGGCATAGCCAACAAAAGCCTAGAACTTAAAAACTTCATTCAACGAATCAAATCGACATAATGCTTCTCTCGGAAACGCACTTCTGCAGCAGAACAACATTAAAAGTAATAGGATATGAACTCTACATATCTACAAATCATCCCTCCGAAAGCTATAGAGAAGGATCTGCTATTCTCATCCGCAGCAGCCTCAAGCACTTCCCAATCAACCCCATTACAGATGGCCAAATTCTAGCCGCTAACATGGTGCTAAGTACCTCTCTAGGAGAAATAACTATCTCGGCTATATACTGTCCTCCTGCTACCTTATGGACAAGCTCTCATTTCCGCTCTTTATTATCTAGTTTTGGGCCAAAATACATTGCAGATGGGGATTGGAATGCGAAGCACCAATGGTGGGGAAACCCTCGCTCCTGCCCTGATTCTGCGTTTTTAGTTTTCTCGAATCTGCAATATTGTGGATGCCACAGATTTTCGTCCTTTGTTGGGGCGGAAGTGGGCGGAGCGAAGTTTTAAAATATTCTTGTTGCAGTGACATATCACAGAAGTCTGGATCCAAAACATCGTTGCTCTAGCTCTTATAGTCTTTGAGCACTAGGCGTTGAAGGGGACGGACAGACGGACAGACGGACAGACAGACTTAGCTCAATCGACTCGGCTATTGATGCTGATCAAGAATATATATACTTTATGGGGTCGGAAACGATTCCTTCTGGACGTTACACACATCCACTTTTACCACAAATCTTATATACCCCAATACTCATTTTGAGTATCGGGTATAAAAAGAACACACACAATTCGCATTAAGCACACACAACAAAAATGAAACGATAACCAAGCGGCTCAGGCAGGTCGAGCTAAGATTAGCTGTAGTTTTCTATCTCTTCTATCCACGTCTCTCATGCCCCTTGACATTCCTCTGCGCTCAGTTTTGCATTCCTCTTCTCGGATCACCGGTACTTATCGAGCACCGGTATGCAGGGGCTCGCCCTCAGAGGCAAAGTTAGGTGGCGAAAGAAGGAAAGAGATAGCGAGAGAAAGAAGCCTAACTGAAGGGGGACACAAAAAGACCCGGGTGAAAATGTTTAGAGCATATGACTGTGTTATGTTATTTTTTTTCCTTTTTTTTTGTTTCTTTTGGAATAGACTGGATTCCTGTGACAAATTTCTCTTTTGATCTGCCAATAATTTCCGCTGTCTGCAGAACACTTTTTTCCTCTTTCTTTGGCCTCTCCTTTCTTGTTCGCCAAAGTGCTCCAAAGCGACGACCCAAAGCACCGGCGAATTTCTTTAAACTCCAGCTGGTTGTCTCGGAGGACGAGCCTCCTCCAATTTCCAACCTAGGGCAAATTGCACACACATGGAACACACATTTATACACATTCGCTCAGCTTCTTTATCTCAACTTACCCAACGGGTGCCCCGTCGAAAGTGTGTATATCACGAACTAGCGCCTCACTGCCTGGTATATATTCCACTTGTTGTAATTGGTTTTAATGGGTTTCTCTTTCTTTTTAAATATTATAATCAGGCTGCCACTTCAGAGGCTACTTGGTGAACACCATTTAACGCTATCGACCAAGCTTGGAATGATGCAATGACTTCTATTTAAAACTTTTCTTGTCGAACTTATACTTCGAACCCGCTCTCCGATCCTGGCCCTCTTTGCCAACTATTAAAGAGAATTTTCTCTTGGCGCTAGTTAGACGGTGCCTAATTTTCGGCGGACCCCAAAATTCCTAGGCCTCCTCACAGCAGCTACAAGCCTCACCGTATATCTATTTAAAATATCCTACGTTTATTAATCTTTAATGTGTACCAGAATTTTTCTTACAAATACTTCTGTTAGGAAAAGCCATACCACTACTGTTGAGAATCAGAAATATTTTTAGCGTTAAGATGTCTTCCTCTGTTGCTTCTTTTACTCCCATTGTACTATTAATCTGATTGCGCTCGTGGGCCGTAGATATATCCTTAAAACGTAGTAAGCGTACATTCAGTTAGATTGAGACGGAATGTTTGACTCGGCTAATCAACAATGTTTGGCATAATTATTAAATGCGACTATTTCCGTGGCTGGTGTAACAAGAACCATTTTATTTTTTATTAAAAGAGGTAAACAATTTTCTAGTACCACTTAGGGGTAGAATGTTTTCTTAAAGCGGTCTTCACGATTCTTACGGCCACCCGGTCGCACCGCCCTCGGCAGGTATTCTTTGTCGTGTTTTTCAAGCGTTCGACGCCAAGGGTTTAATTCCAGCTCAAAGAATCGTCGTTTCGCCTCCATGGCTCGAGTCTTATGGTCGATCTTGTATAACTTTTCCCACAAGTAGATCTCGGGCAGCTCAAGGTGACGGGGTCGCTTTGAACACAAGTATTTGAAAGTTTTATCAATAAAATCGCGCTGGTGTTTATTTTCATAGTCAGAGGTGCGAGCAGTCACATACGGGTGGAGCTCGTTGCCTATACGCTCGACCTTGGGGACGTTCATATACACTCTGAGCAGCTGCTTCAGTGTAGCATCATTAAAGTCCACACACTTTCCTTTTTCTGATATCTCAGCGTAAAGAGGAAGAGGCGGTGTACCTCGACAGAAGTTCACTCGGGGATTTTCGTTCACTTGGTTGCTGTGCAGAAGCAGCGTGTTTAACTGGTACTCGTAGAAACTCCATTCTCGACCATTTGTGATCACAGTTTGGGTGTTCATAGGGTAAGTGAGGTCGTTATAGGTATTGAAGCCGTTGTAATTAGCTTGCGCTAATAGCCATGAGTATGAAGATTTAATAGCCAGTGCATGAAGTGCTTCTTGTAGGTCGCGATCCCCATATGCCTTATGACGCATCTGGAGGGATGCTCTCGATTGAAAAGAGAGTAATCCAAAATTTGCCCCGTTAGCACTGGGCCAATAGCCGGGGACATTGACTGCATGCTGGTACGAGGTTCTGTAGCCCAAAGTTCGGGCATCATGGTTGAAGCGTGGTAGGTGTCGGGCGTGTGGGTCCATCATTTTACTTTCCCCGTCTGTCATCCACGGACACAGCTGCTGACGATGACGGAGCGACAAGTAAGGAGCACCCGTGTATTGGACTAATCGGTCGACGCTTTCACTAGCATCATCTTTTTGCCAGTCCCGACCTTTTTTTGACTTTACCACATTTTTTGGAGGATCCACGCCGCCAACTGCCCAAAAGGCCTCGTGGCGTGGATTGTAGTCCACCTCGACATCATTTAGATGCGGATAGTCTGCGCTGAGTATCTGCAGTAAAGCTCTGTTTAGCTGCTCTACAATAATTTGAGTCAGCTGTCGTTCGCGGTTAACAGAATCAGAAGGCGCAACGTCGGGCAGCGTCGCTTGGTGGCTACATTGAATTTTTGGGAGCTCATATTAGTTTAGAACAATTTAATATATTAAACTTACTTGTAGAAGTCATGTGCCAGTTCCAGAGCGTCAATAATATCATCGCGGGCCGTCTTTAGAAAAGCAACTGAGCTAAATTCCGACGTCTCGGTTTCATCAGCAGATAATAGCGGCAACTCTTTTAGTACTGTGCGCGTGTAATGTTGCGTGACCGGTAATGCGTTGTATGGAATTTTGTTGTCGTTGAAGTCGACAACTTTGTATCCATAATAACGAGGCATATTTACTTTGATAATTTTTTCTTCTACTGTCGGCACTTTACGAATTTCTTCATGCCAATCATTAGCTTCTCTGCGCTTTAGCGCCTTGTGTGTCAGGTCCCGAATTGGTGGATACTCCGGTTGGCATGAGTATTCATTACTTGTAGCAGACGTTGCCTGGGCCACAAATCGAATGTACGATGCACGCAACTGATTTACACGAGTTAACTTTAACATGCTTGCAGGCACCGAGTTTTCTTTTAAAATTTGTTTAATTAATGAATGCTGCGGATCGAGGTTATGTTATGACATCGAATAGCGATGTTTTTTTTTCCTCGATGTGTAACTTACCTATGTCAAGTGCTAAAGTTCGTATTCCACTACAATTCAATTAAAATTTGCGACACCATATATAATGACCTTAAGGAAAAGCATGCACTGTAGGTATATGCTTTAATTTATATTTTTAATCGATCTGGCATCGCAGCATCAAAGAAACGAAATGAATCAGCTGTGCGTGTTGATGAAACATCAAACCACTAAATGTATCTATGTGTTTGTGTTTCGTAGTATACCGGTATCGAATTGTAGCAGAATACGAAAAATAGAGGTGGATGAACATCGATAATCTTTACTGTCGACTAGTCTGATATCTATAAATGAAAACATGTATGGTACTCCTGATATTGACGAAACCACTAACCATGTTGTCTTTAGCTATTTTGTGAAAACATATTGTGCGTGTAACACATTCAATGCGTTACTCTGCTGGCTGGTTCTTGATGACGCGCCGGTACCAGAACGCCAGAGCCGAAGACCCTGGGATTCAGTTTTCTGTGTTTGATGTGCGACATTTTCATCATATGAACTGGCACATATAAATATCTCCACACACAAGAACAATACTCCAATATAGGACGTAATAACGAGATGTACAGTTGTTTCGTATAGTTGTGCATATTTGATTAGCTGGTAAAACCAACGGTGAAAATGGCGCATCGTTGGTGGCGTTTGGCGCGAAAACGTAAGTAAAATCATCACTTATATGCAATATTTTTTCTATAGATGAATGGTATAGAACCAATAACTATTCCTTAAATAGATTTGCCAGTTATGTAATGACGAGGAAGAAGCGGAATCAGTCCCTAACTTCTTCTGCTATTGCCCGGCCCATGCAACTCGCCATCGTCCTCTCTGGGTCCCTTTCCTCATAATCATTTCGGACCTTTCCAAAATCAAAGTCCCTGACTTTGTAAGCAAAATTATCCTAGCCTCCGGATGGGCCCTTAGTCTACAACAGTTTGCTCTTACGGTCTAGGTAGTGAAAAGGGGCACAAGACCATGCGACAACACAATGGAACTATAAAAGGTCCAATAGAGCGATTTATCGCCCCTCCCCGGCTAACGCCATAACCTAAGCTAACCTAATGTATGGGTGCACACGCATTCTCACATTCTGCGTGCAAACTTTAGGATTTCCGGACAATTTCGTTATTGCTTCTGCTTTTTTTTTGAAGCAGATTGCCCCACAATATCGGAAGAACTATTCATTTGTATATGCTTTATATGCTGATTTTGTTTAAACGCTGGATTACTGGCGATACCAGGGCTGGGTAGTTCCCCTTGCCCATCATATGTAAGCAAACAAAGAGATATACGACCGCTCGGGATTCAAAAGAAACAAATACCCTACAATACACAATAAAATATCAGCCAAAGAAACCCATAAAGGACATGAGGCAAGAGAAGATGATGCAGGACTTAATCAGCACCCAAACGAAATTCCAGAACGACTTGTTAGAAGTTAAAAAAAAAAAAATTAATAAGTTATTAATTTTTTCAGCAGAACTTTTGCTACTATCGAGCTGTTCACGCTGCTCATTTGTTGCGAGCTCCCAATTTTCATTAATCGCGCTGTTGTGCATATTTAATTTATTGTGGAAAATACAACAGCACAATATTAAAATTTTAAAATTAAAATTTTGTTATAAACTTTTGGCATGATAACATTGGGGATTTGCAGGGAGCCTGAAATAATTCAGTTAATGTCGGTCAGGACAGATCTCATGAGGCCACAGAATTTTTTTGGCGGCCAAGACGCCCCACTAAAGCAACACGACTGGACAACGTTCTCGAGATTGATTGTGTAATGCTAGAAGTTCAGAAGGAACAGCAGAAATTACAGGAGGAACACCAGAAAACCAAGCGACAGATACTCCAGTAATTTGCGAGCTGCCAAGTCCAAACTAACTTCCAAACAGAGCTGCTGCTATTCTTTAGGAAGCCCAAAGAGTAACGTTATAGAGTACTTTTATGTTTGGGTTTATTATAATCGCCAATTTATTCATTTAAACTTGTGAATTGTCACAATTAAGATAAATACTTTGTTATTGTTGTTGTCATCAGCTGTTTTTTTGATGGGTGATAGATGATGGATGGTGGGAAACAAGGTTTCACATCTTTAAATTCACATCCCCCCACAATAACTTAACTATCGATAGGTAACTCAAGCAAGTGCAAATAGCCTATTGTATGCTCTGCACACAGAGCACATCCCGGGGGAACGGTGGGATTTTTTATGACGGATGTGAACCCCCGATTTACACTCGCACCATCCACCATCTACCATCCGCCAAAGCAGCTGATGAGCATAAAAATATAAATTTTTGGTTTGAATTGTGAAGAGTTCACAATTTTAAATTAGATAATATAAATTATATATTAATGACTATAAGAAAACAATCCATAAATGTACAATAAACGTTACTCTTTGGACTCCCTTAAAAATTGCAGCAGCTTTGTTTGGACGTTGATTTGGCCTTGGCTGCTCGCAGTTTTCTAAAGTACCTCCCGCTTTGTTTCCTGGTGCTCATCCTGTAATTTCTGCTGCTCCTGCTGGACATCAAGCAATCTCCAGAAGATTTCACAGCTTAATCCACTTTGGTGTGGCACCTTGTTTGCAGAAATAATACTAGAGCCGCAGTTTGATCTGTCCGGTCGACATTAGCGGAATTATTTCGGGACCTCCGCAAATCAATCATGCCAAATTTTTATAGAGATATTTTCAATATATGCAGGCCATTTCAACTTGCGTGTATTGTTTGTTTATTTAATGGGTGCAAAATACTAATAATACAAAAATAAAGCAAATACATATGTATGTATGTATGCTTACTTATTACCACCAATTTCGGGTATCTCCATTTTGAATTGTGTCTGTTGTATTTTTTTCTGTTTTTAGGACTCAACGCTTTAAAATTCGAAATGCTGAATATCGCATAGAATCGTGTGGTTTAGGAACATCCCAGATGGATGGTAGAATAAATGGGAAGTTTACGGAATGGAAAAACCTTACGGATTGTGGATGGCCGTCAGTGTGATTAGCCTATTACGCACCATCCCCCAACTGGATGGTGGATGGTCGTCAGTGTGAATAGCCTCTAAGCGTGTGGCTACGCCCTCGAAGTCACTGCAATTTCATTTGTTCCTTCTGGCTGTAATAACGATTCGATTTGATTGAGATTTTGCATTCTAGTAAATATGGGTATTCTCTACGATTCTGCGGTTTCGCATTTCTTAAGAAATGCCACAGATTTTCGTCCTTCGGGGGAGCAGTTGAAAATTTAGAAATACACTTTTAACAGTGCGATATCATATGAGTCGGGACAAAAAAAACTGTACTTTTCGTTCTCTTACAGTCTCTGAGATCTAGGCGCTCATCGGGACGGACAGACAGACATGGCTACATCGATTTGGCTATTGATGCTGATCAAGAAGATATATACTTTATGGGATCCAAAACGCTTCCTTCTCGGTGTTACACACATCCACTTTCACCACAAATCTAATGTATCCCTATACTCTTCGAGTAACGGGTATAACAAAATGGTGGACTTTTGAAGAAATTGTTCAATATTCTCATTATTTTTGCTTGGAAATTGTTTTTTTTTAAATAAGATAATATTATTAAAAGTAATTGATTCTGCTAGGGACGATTAATGTGTATAACAGTATTTACAATTTGAAAGAAATCGGTTTAATAGATTGAATAGACCAATCACCTATACAGAAAACGATTTTCGAGAAAAATTAAAACTAATAAAGCCAACTAGCGGCGCGATTTGGACTATGAGCTGTAACTTAATGCTTTGAGTTTTAGTCTGAAATGTTTTTCAGTTCTTTTTCGTCCCGAACAAGTTCCAAGTCTCCTCCATGACCTTACCATGGAGTCATGGAGCCAGTCTCTCGAGATGTATCACTTTTAGTTTCGCTCTTCGGTTATGTCATCATTGATTCGTTCTATGATTGTATAAGGGCCCTCCCAATTTTTCTATAGCTTCGGGGATAATCCTTTCTTGCTTTGTGGATTATAAAACAGCACCAAATTAACATTGTGAAATCCTTCAGTGTCCGCCTTCATTTCGAACCGCTTGAAGATGAGCATTGGAATTGGCCACCGGAATGGCCTCCACCTGGGTCTTTAGGTCGCTGATCTTTTGTGCATCTTTAAGGGCCATTTTCTCGTTGTGCTGGAGGTCTGTGTTGGTAATATCTAGACGCTCCTTCAGCTCCCTGATGATCTCCTGATGGTGCCGCTGCTCAATTGCTATTGGTCGGACTGGATCTTGGACAGATTCTCCTTTAGATTCTTGACTGACTGATTTAACGCTCCTTGCTGCGATTCGCCTTTCAGCTTCGCTAGAGCTTCTTGACTGGCGTGCAGCCATTGCCGGAGATCCTGCATCTCGTGCTCCTTCTGCTGCATCTTCTGGCCGCAGACATAGGTCTTAATGGTCAGCTCCTACTCGTTGCTGGCCATTTGTTCGCTGATGTGGAGGCTACTCGACGAAGATAGTTATGCCTGCAGATTGGATTGGAGCTGATCTGAGATTTACTGGAGACGTTCCTGCTACTGGGAGGCCTCCGCTCGAGATTCCGCATACAGAGAAACTTTATTGAATTGGTGATTTAACGTGTTGCTCCAAACAACTCCCAGCCAAGACTAGATATTTCTAATCTAATCCGGCATGACAACCATAGTCAGGCTCCATTCGTTACAATTTAACAGATGTCGCAGGCTGATTTGCTTATTGATACATCAGAATAAAATATATATCAATATCAATTAGGTGGACGCATCTATTAAAAATTACAAATTGCGCTCTTTTTTCTGCGTTTGCCATTACTTCTTCGAGCATCTCGGGTGTTATAGAGTTGATTTCGGCACGATTGTTTGCCTTAAACTGGTCTATACTCTGAGACTTGTTGGCGTAAACCTTACTTTTTAGAAGGCCCCACAAAAAGAAGTCCGGCGGTTTTAAATCAGACGGGTGGCTAATCAATATCGCCTCATTTTGACAGCAGACGTACTGGCAATTTTCGTTGGCCTGTTTGGAATGTTTAGCCGTAATCCATGCGACGTGGATCGTCTGTCGCCAAAATTGTTGTGCTATCCGGAAACAAATGTAAATCATCTTTCAAAATACACCGTATTGTGATTTTAGTGTCGCTTATGAGGCTTATGTGTCTGTATTGAAGGTTTTTGTTAAGATAATAGTTCCAATGCACCTTTTTAAAAGTAATATATAAACGTTAAGGTATAATTTAACGTATCCTACAGCATTGGTATGTATTAAAGGCTGAAAATATAAATAATTACAAAAAAACGATGTAAATTAAAAATTTAAAAAAGTAAAATTAAAAAAAAAATGTCTTCAGAAATTAGGTGACCAACAAAAATAGCACTGATTAAAAACAAAACGAGGGGGAACGCTGTGAGTTGCTGCTGCGACCGCAACTTTACATTTATACCCAAACATAGTCAGTATGGCTACATTGAGCGACAAAGAGTGCGTGCCGGAGAGACAGAAAACGTGTCTGAACGTGTTGTCGGGCGCTGCGTAACCACTGAAAATTGATTTGTTCCTTTTGGCTATGAAATATATATGAAATATATAAATGATCCAATCTGATCTAGATACGGCAATATGGTAGATATGGTCTGTGATTGTGCGTTTTTAATTTTCTCGTATCTTCAATATTGTGGATTCCACAGATTTTCTTTCTTGTGGGGCGGAAGAGGGTGGGGTTAAATTTTGAAATAGACTTGTAACAGTGACATACACGGGATACAAATTGTCGTTGCGCTAGCTCTTATAGTCTTTGAGCACTAGGCTCTCATAGGGACGGACAGACAGACATGACTCTATCGACTGGGTTAATGATGCTGATCAAGAATATACATATGTCGGAAACGTTTCTTTCTGGACGTTACAAGCATCCACTTTCACCACAAATCTAATATACCCCTATACTCATTTTGAGTATCGGGTATAAAACCAAGCCATGATATACAAGGCCGGTACCGGGACCTCCAGTTTAAATCAGGCATCCTGGGGCAAGCGGGCTATGCCTCGGGTGACCAACCCGGGTGACCAAAAACACCGCCAAGGAGCTCGATACTTATTATAAAGTACCGGAGGAACAAGACAAGTATTTAATATAAATTCAATATTCGCAACGTAACGCATCGGACTCGTGCAGGCAATTTGTTATTGTTTTTTGCACAGTCTGCTTTTCGTTATCGCTTCTTCGGTGTGCACTGTTCTCGCTCATTAACGTTTGCATCGCACACACTCTCTCGTGAGCATAAGCGGGCCTGCTGCTCGCATTTTTGCTCTCACTCTCTCTGGATTGCCTATACTCTCCCTCTCTGTGGACTTTTCCTTTGTGTCTCCGCTTTGGTGAATTTACTGCAGAAGCACTTCGTTGGATCATCTATTTTGAATTATTGCCGCTGCAGCTGATTGTCTGGCTCGCTCTGCTGTCTGCTCTCCCATTTTACCTGCGCTCTCACTCAGTTCTTTTATTATTCGTGCACAGTGATTCTACTGCTGTCAACAATGTTTTTAGTGCAAAGAAATGTAAATTCGGTGGTGTAATCATTGGTGATTAATTTCTTAGCTGCTGGCTGTGCGACAATTTTGCCCACATAAAATGTGCTGGTGGCGGAAATTTTGGCCGGCTAAATGATCTGATCTCGAAACGCATGGTCCTGTCTTGGTCATGTCTGGCTTGATTGATGGGTGATTGAGGCCAAAATGCGCACATTTATGAGACAGACTCGAACTGGGTTTCTGAATGTCCGGAAACAATTTGTGGCTCTCAATAAGAAATTACTTGCCCTTGAATCACAGTTTCTTGGGCTCAAACTCTTGAGCGAATCGCCTAGACAGAAAATTCCGCATAATGATACCAATCTCTTGCAACCTAATCCGATTGGTACGCCTGCCTCCCACCTTCATCCATCGGAAGCATTTATTACTCCGTGTGGTCATGCCTCGCCGTTATCTGTAAATCCGCCAACGGTGGCTCTGGTGTTCTTTACACCGAGCAATGTGCTTCCTTCGAGCATCCAAGTTCCCAACAGCATCAATCCCATCCCTGCAGTTTATGCTGCCGTCACTTCTGACGTGGTGAGTGCTCCTAGTGCAGGTGTGTTGGTTGCTGGTGATGTCTTGCCAATTCCTGCTCCAGCCATTGCTGCCAATTCTTCTGCCTCAGGACCGAGATCTCTTTTAGGAGTGGCTCCACCATCTCGATCTCGCTCGGGACTTCAACTTAGAGCAGTGGTCCCTCGAAAAGCAATATTTGTTTCTCGTCTTATTCCTGAGGCTACAACGGAGGATGTTAAACAACATCTTTCCTCTAAACTTAACACTTCGCCTGATGATATAGTTGTGACTAAATTTACACATAAGCGCAACATATCATTCTTTAAAATTCTTCTCCCTGATTCTTTACTATCCAGTTCTCTAGAACCGTCAATATGGCCTGAGCATACAATTATGCATGAGTTCCTTGTCAAAGATTCGAGCTCGAATCCAAGAATTACCGAACCTGCTCCAAAAAACTGATGTTCCATTTTTCCATGCACTATCAGAACGTTCGCAGTTTGTTGGGAAAATTGCGTGAAATTCATACTAATAGTGCGTCCTTTGATTTCGATGCCATCGCGTTTACCGAAACCTGGCTTAACTCCTCTGTCAATGATCATGAAATTTTCATTGATAGTTACACTATTTGTAGAATGGACTGCCCATCTTTTGCAGGTGGGGTTCTGATTGCAGTTAAATCTGTTTTCTCATCTGAGTTATTCCCATTCAATAACATCCATGGAATTGAATTTGTTGCAGTCAAAGTTCGTGTTGGCTCCGCATTTTTCTATTAAACCTGCTCTTACATCCTCCCAGGTCTGATGCTGAGCTTTACTTACATAAATTAATACTGTCGTATATGCATTAGGGTGCAATGATCGAATTATTGTCATAGGGGACTTTAACCTCCCATTTCTTTCTTGGCTGCCTTGTGATGACGCTAACCTGTTGTTTCCCAATTGCCACAATGACTTTATCAATGGGACCTTGTCCAAATTAATGCCGTTAAAAACATTAGAGACAGACTTTTTGAACTCGTGTTTGTTAACGATGCTTCTCTTGCTACGGTATCTAGAGCAAGCCCAATATCACTCCCTGAAGATCCTTACCATCCAACTTCGTCGATATCCCTGGAGTGTACACAATCTGGAGGTGCTGACAGTTCCATGGCTCCTTGTCACATAGTGTTTTTGCAAAACAAACTTTATCGATTTAGATCTACATCTCTCGCGTGTTGATTATTCGTTTCTTTATTCATTACCGAACATAGATGCAACTGTTAGCTCGTTTTATAGCTCTATTTACTCCGCCCTTAATACTTTTGTTCCATATATCACTGTACCCGTATTGTCCAAGCCTCCCTGGTTCTCAAAGTATTTGTCATATTTCAAAAATAATAAATCTCGGCTCTATAAAAAGTACCAGAAGTCGGGCTCCACGTCGGCCTTAGCTCTATACTCCTCCGCTCGATCTCTGTTCCTTGCCGTTAATAGTCAGTGTTATAATCATTACCTTTCACAATGTAGTAGTAACTTTCGTAGTGATCCTAAAAAAATTTAAAACACTGTGCCCAGTCCCTTTGCAAACCCTTGCCTTTCTCTTCAACCTCTCCTTGGAACAGTCTTGTCTCCCAGTAATTTGGAATGAGTCCTACATCATTCCGCTTCACAAAAAAGGTTCAAGATCAAACATTGAAATCTATCGTCACCCTGTCGTCTATCGTTCCTGGTCACCCGGCAACTGCAACATCTTTGTTGTATCTATGTCGCAACACGTTTTTCTTAGACATCGTTCAACATCGACTAACCTTCTTGATTCTTCTAACCTAATCCACCGTGGTTTTCAACATGGTTTGCAGACGAATGTAGTTTTTACGGACTTCAGCAAGGCATTCGATTCTGTGAACCATGCTCTGCTTATTCACAAGCTCTCTTTATTAGGGTTCCCAACGAATTTTCTAGATTGGATTTAGTCATATCTCTCTAACCGTACTCAACGTGTTTTGTTTTTTAACGTGTTAAATACTCAATACAAAACATTACTTCAGGTGTGACACAGGAAAGTCATCTGGGCCCTCTTTTGTTTATTTTACTTATGACATTCCTCAAGCTATAACATACTCTACTACACTACTGTATGCTGATGATATTAAAATCTGTCTGTCTTACTCTGATTGGTATTTGCACACACGCCTTCAACTGGATCTAAGTGAACTACTATTGTGGTGTTCAACTTCTTTTTCTGAACCTTTCCAAATGCAAACTTATGACATTTTACCGTCGCGCTCCACATTTTCTCATATGTTCTAGGAAATCATGTCCTCGAGCGAATTTCGAGTTCAAATGACCTCGGAGTCCTTTTTGATCATAAGATGTGTTAACAGCCATATAGCTGCAACTGTAAATAAAGCTAAGGGTGTGTTAGCGTTCATCAAGCGTTGGTCCAAGGAGTTTGACGACCCGTACGTTACGAAACAACTGTACATATCGTTAGTACGTCCTATATTGGAGTATTGTTCTTGTGTGTGGAGCCCGCAGTATAAAGAGCAGCAGGTTGTTATTGAATCCGTGCAAAAGCATTTTTTAATTGAACAACATGGCAAAATTTGCAATGGCGTAATTTTCGTGCACAAGCTCCTTCTCGGGACTGTTGACTCCCAAACTCTCTTGGGTCAGATTGACTTGGCCGTTCCATCTAGACCTACCCGTACTTTTAGGTCTATCCGTTTACCCATATGTAGGTCTAATTATGCTGATCATGAACCTTTTAGGGTTTTATGCCATAATTATAACTCCCTCTGCCAAACCCTATCCCCTTAATTGTCTCTTAAACTAATTGCATGCTATATTTATAATCACTTAAATTTAGCTATGTAGCCTTTAACTTCTCTTTTTCCGCCTTTAGTAACTAAGTATTATTATTAACAGATAATTTGTTAATTTAATAAATAAATAAATAAAAGGAAGAAGGGGGAAACAACTCAGTCGGTCTTCAAGCAGCAGACGCAGCGAGAGGGGCCCGAAAAGCAAGTCGGGTCTTTCCAAGTCTGGTGGGTACATGGGCGAATCGGGTACCGAGGTGGCTGCAAAGCAGAGCGTAGCCGCTGCTGGTAAGCGCTCCGGTACCAAGCAACCCATGGGAGCCCCGACAGGTAGCAACTCTGCACCACAGGGAGGAAAGCCGTCGTACCAGGACAGGAGACGAGCGGCTTTCATCCTGGCCAACGAAGACTCTAGCTAGAGGGCGTTAGGTGAAGGAATTGAGCAGAGGCTGTGGGCCGCCTGCCAGACCTCCAGCCAGCCAAAGCCGGAAAGGGCGCAGCCATGGCCCCCAACAAGCGGCAACGCTCAGCGGAGGATCCCGCTAATCAGCCAGGCCAAGCCCAGCAAGCCAAGCGGGTGAAAACCCACTTCACGAAGCGATCGTTCGCAGAGGTGGCGAGGGAAAAGACCCTAATCGGTGTCCTTGACAGGGGCACCGAGGAAGGCCATGTCCCTCGCGACAAGTGGCACATGGTGGAGAACGAGCTCCAGGACCGGTACAGGAACCGGAGGAGAACGGCGAGCCACCGCCAAAATGTGAGCACGCAAGGTGGCATCAGGCAAGGTGAAAGCCATCGCCTGACAAGACGCTCGCTCCGCGGCCGTCTACATGAAGGCGGAGGCTGCCCTCAAAGAGGTCTATCCAGAGGCGAAACTGGAGGCCGTGAAGTGGGAAGATGTCGCAAGCCGGAGAACGGGTCTCGGCTAAGAATGCAGAACATGAATAGATCCTTAGGCTACTGCAGGTCTGCAACCTCCACCTTCCTACAGCCGACTGGAAGGTGGCCAAGGTAGAGGATATCCAAGGACAGATGCGCCAGATTATCCTCGTCCTTAATGAGGAGTCCGTAGAGATCCGTGTCGTGGATTATGCCTACAAAAAGGTCACCATATCCACCTACAAGTCGGGTCGCAAGTGTAGGCAAGTGGAGGTCGAGACAGACCTGGAGCTGCCGGAGATCCCGAAAGAGGGGGCCTCGTGTGAGGAGGGCAACCCGGCGTCGGATGCGGTATACATGATGTCGGACGACATCCAGGATGACTATGCGTTCGCTGAGAGCGACTTAGCCTCGCTGGCGAGGAGGAGCTGGATTCCCCCGACAGCGACCTAGAGACAACAATGGTGGAGGTGAGCCAGGAATGTCACTAACGCTTCTGCAGATAAACCTCCACCATTGTAAGGCAGCGTGCGCTGCTCTACTGCTCCATCTGGCCAAGGGTGCAGCCGACATTGTCCTCATTCAGGAGCCCTGGATCCTCGGAAGCAGGGTCTCCGGTCTGAGACCTGCATTCTTGCAAGAAGAGATTTGCACTTATTACATAGGTCGCATACATAGGTCATGGCCAACCGGCTTCGATCGCAGACTGTGCGGCCAAGGACATCGGCGTACTTGTGAGTACGACGCCAACGCACATAGCTGCCAGTGGGCAGCACAGTCAAAAACGAAAGGGGTGAGTACCTTTTCAGTTACCTTCCGACCACTCAGATGGTCTTATTAAGCCGGGGTAGTGACCCCACCTTTATTATTAAAAACCGCGAAGAGGTCCTAGGCCTCACGCTTGCCTCTCATGAGATACAGAGGAGCATTGTATCCTGGAGGGTCCTGGAAGAACACTCCTTCTCGGACCACAGCGTGGAAACTGTATTCTCCTTCTCATTACCGAAGCCAGTTCAATTCCGGAACCTCAGGCGGACAAACTGGACTCGGTACTCCGACTTCCTTGTCGTGTTCTCTCTGAGTCCCCATCTAAGGAGAAGTTTTCCAGGGAGGCCACGACTCGTCTTGTTCAGATCTTCACCGACGCCTGCAAAAAAGCGCTCGAGAAAGCCTGCCCCTCTGGCAAGAACAGAGGCCGGAAGAAACCTTAATGGTGGAATCCGAAACTAGGGAAACACCGGAAAGCCTCACGGAGACTCTTCAACAAAGCTAAGGCTAAAAACGTTGAGCAAAACTAGGCCGGTCTGTCAACCTACAAAAAAGGACTTAGGAAAGCCAAACGCACCTCTTGGCTTAAATTCTGTAGCGAAATCTAGAACAACTCAGAACTCAGAGTTCTCTCGAAGACAACACCCACCATGAGCTACATGAAGAACGCCGGCCAGTCTTGGACTACATCCAGCGACGAGTCGCTAAATGTTCTCCTTAATACCCACTTCCCTGACTGCGATGAAAACAGACCCAATTACTTCGCACCTCTTTCTGTCGTCTCAAACCCTATCCTGAACCTGCTAGGCGAGAAGAACATTTCCTGGGCGATCAAAAGCTTTAAACCATAAAAGTCTGCGAGGCCACACAGCATTATCCATGCCCAACTGATTCACGCGGGACAAAAAAGCCATTAATTGGCTCAAAATAATTCTCCCACGAGTGCATCCCTGACACCTAGCTTCAGACCAAAGTCATTTTTATTGCCAAGGCAGGCAAACCCTCGCACATTGCCCCAAAAGATTTCATTAGTCTATCGCCTTTTCTGTATGTGTATTCCGCCCAGTCTGATCTCAGACTCCCAGCATGCCTATCGGAAGGGAAGATGCCACCGAAATGGCCCTACACTCGATCATATCGATCATCGAAGCGTCCCTTAACTTCAAGGAGTACACCCTGGTAGTCCTCCTCGACATAGAAGGCGCTTTTAATAACATCCTTCCGTCCGCCATCACGGTCGCACTGATGGACCTGGGGGTTGACTCTCGGACGGTGATCCTAATCGCTCAGACGCTACAATGCAGGACGGTTGAGGCATTACTGAGGACGTTAACATCCACCAGATTTTTCAGCAGAGGAACACCGCAGGGCGGAGTCCTCTCGCCCCTCTTACTGCCGCGTGATGGCGTATGCGGAATTTGTTGCTATAGCATTCTCCGGTAAATTTCCGCAGTCGTGTGAGTGCATGACAAGTACTCTCACTAAGATGTCGAGATGAGCAGACAAATGTGGGCTAGGAGTTAACCCGTATAAGACCGAGCTGGTGCTTTTCACTAAGAAGTACAAAGTTCTGGTACTGATTCCCCCAAAACTCTGTGGGGAGTCGCTAGCTTTTAGCAATAATGCCTCGACAGAAAGCCCGATTGAAAACTGAGCATAGAGGATAGAGTAAAGAAGGCCACAGTGGCAATCGGACTAAAATGGGGGATGACCCCGTTTATAGTTCGGTGGCTACACACCGCCATCATACGACCAATCATGCTCTATTGAGTGGTAGTATGGTGGCCAGCCCTAGACAAAAGATCTTGTCTTAACAGACTCAGTAGAGTTCAACGCATGGCAGAGCTATGCATAACTGGCGGGCCGTGCTGAACCTCCTCCCTGTAGATCTCATGGGCAAGAAGATGGCAACACTTTCTGCCCTCAGAATGAGAGAAGCCAAACGGTGTAAAGCGTCCGTGGCTGGGCAGATGAGACACCCGCAATTACCAGAGAGGACAGGTATCTATCCCAACCAGGGAGGACTGGGAGATGGGCGAGCCAGGACCGGCAAATGCGGTCCACTTCTACACTGATGGCTCAAAGTTAGACGGCCGCGTGGGAGGCGGAGTCTACTGTAGCGAGCTGAACATTAGTCATTGCTTCAGGCTCACGGATCACTAAAGTGTGTTCCAAGCGGAGGTTGTGGCCATTAAACTACTTCTAGACACGCACTTAGTGTGACATTCGCAGGTCTCTGCACGAGATTGCAGAGCAGTTAGATCTCTTCCTTATATGGGTCCCCGGCCACAGGGACATTGAGGGGAACGCCGGTGCCGACGAGTTAGCCAGGCAGGGTACTATGATTCCTCTCCCTTGGCTACGTGCGGGCTCCTCACGCACGAATTTTTCGGGAAAAATGCATATAGGAGATGGCAGCAAATTGTTTCCTGTAAAGTCTCAAGATTGATATGGCCATATCGATCGAAGAAGCGCTCAGCAGAGCTGTATAGACTCAGCAGAGCACAGTGCTATGCAGTCACTCGAGCCATCACGGGACTCTGGCAGATCGGCACTCATGCCTCTAGACTATCAATCTCTCATAACGACGATTGCCAGTTTTGGTATTAAAAATTTACCGCAAAAACATATGTAAGTAAAATAAAGGGCAGACTCCCGTTTTCACTAACTTTTACGTTTTAAGTTTTCAAAAACGTTCCGTGTGCTAATGGTCAAAAAAATTAATTTGTTGCACTTACATTTTGAATTAAATGTGGCGGGAGATAGCTTTCTTTACCTACATAGCTGTTCTGTAACGCGCATAGTTTAGTATATTACGACCCCAATCTGAGCTGTTACGTGCAAATATGTGATACTATGCGGGAAAATTCATTTTTTGTCAATGTTCCGATATCCGTTAGCACGAAAACGAAAAGTGTTGTTATCGTGAACTAATAATTCAGAGCCGAATTTCAGGTTGGGCTAAAAAAGGTTTTTTATAAAACTATTGCCCTGGTAATGGTGTCAAATGTATGATAATACATCAATAAACCAAATATATAATCTTTTCTTTTGCAATAAGGATTCGTTTTGCTGTATAAAAAGCCATTTACTTTTCATTTCGACGAGGAAAATGTTTTCGTTTTAATAACTGAGAAACCTTGCGGCTTGTGAAAACGGGAGCATTAATTTATGTGACTTTTGTGAAAGTGAAAATCGAAGCCTAGCTAAATATGCCTATAGGGTTTTTGTACATGTTTATAAGATCATCAGTGAACGCATACACTGGATTTGATTTACCTAGAACTATATTATTCCAAATAAATATTGAGCATAAATGTTGTGTAAAACAGCTGTAAGCATTTAATTAATTAATTCAAAATTAATTAATTTCAAAGCAAAAGTACTTTCTAGAATACCATTATTATGGCAAATGTAATTTGCCGAATAAGTTTACGATACAAATATTTATCCATACACATCATGCAACTTTTAGTTACAGCCTGCTCACATAGGAATTCCTCTATCATCCATGTGCGACATTTAATTATTACATACCACATAATGGTGTACAGGGCCAGGTGGGCCCTTATCTTATCATACAAAACGGACACGGGTCGTCTGTCGAAACTTATCGAGGAAGCGTATATATTTGTAACACATAGCATAGTATTGATAAAATAAAAAGCAACGTCACTTGTGCATATTTAACAGACAAACAAGGAAAATTTAGAGCTATGTCCAACGTACCTATATCGGCATCGGTTAGGTCATTAAGTGAGGAACGAACTCGGGAATGGCTGGAAGCACAGAGTGCTCCAGATGAGGATGAGGTAGAATCAATTGCCGAATCATCGGTGGTGGACAGCCTGGATTATGAATACAGCGAATACACCCAGGATGAAGATGACGAAGACAACGAAAACACAGGAGAGGAAATTAGTACGATGCCATTGGGCACTTCCATCAGTGAGTAGATTCTCAAATTAGCATCCATCATGATGGCTCTGCACATACATATGTATGTACGCACACTCGAAATATAATTATCTGACAAAAATCATCCAACTTCAGCGAACAAGCGTTCCAAAATCAGTGACACTCTACGAGACCTGATGAACTCTATCAACAGCATTCAAACTGTGGGAAATGTTAACATCAGTAATTCTACAAATGTGCATATTGGAAATGTGACCAACATCAATGGAAACATACAAATCATAGCCAACAGCTTGAGTCGAGCTCGACACGATCGTCGAAAAACTTCACTCACTGAGGTTCCAGCTCCGGATATTGAACCAAATTTACTTAGCAAGGACGAATCGGAAGAGCGAGTTTGCTCCGATGTATTTATTAACAGTCAAAGTAGACTTTGTTTTCAAGTTCCACACTTCAGCGTAGTTACATATATCATTTTCAGAGTTCAAAATACCAAAGGAGCTGTGTTCCATTATTCCCCGACATTCCTGGCTGGCCCAAAGCCCCATGGAGGAGCCAGAAGTACTACAGCGTCCCGTTAAATATGTGGTCATTTGTAAGTAATCAAAGAGCTATCATAACCATTCATAGACCATTTCATCAACATTATTGGAAACAGTGCGTTACCCTGTTCCACGTTGCACACAAGAATATATTTTAAATATATATATCTGTCAGAGGCAGAGGGACAGGGGGCTCTCCTTCTTGCATTTTAATTAAGGCCTCGTGACGTGGCGTTGCCTCTCTTTTCAATTCTATGCAGAAACTGCCGAGCATATTCTTGTACGAGCATCTCTCAGACATTACCCGACACAGCGTTGCCACATTCAATTCCTTTTTGATCTCGCTTTCTCAAATACAACAGCACCGCGGCACAGTCGGCTGGGACGACGCTCCCTCGCTCAGCAAAACTGCGAATAGATTAAAACTGCATAATAGAACACTACTACATAGTTTCTGTTCTTTCTTATTGCTTTAAATTTCTCTTTACATCATTCTCATACATGTCCGACATACACATATATATATATATATATATATATTAAATAATATAGGGTAGGTAGGTTAGGTTATGGCGGTGGCCGGGGTGGGGTGATAGAACTGAGTCGTTTACAGTCGCTGAGTTTGACGATATAGATTCTACAGCTTCAATAGCTGCTTGGCTGCCCGAGAAGTCACATACTAAATCCGTGTCTAGGGGTAGTTTGGAGACAATGGAAATGGCCTCTTTGATGGCCGCCACCTCCGCGAGCACACTATCCACTAGTTATGCATAGCTCTGACATGCGTTGAACTCTACTTAGTCTGTTGAGAAAAGCACTTTTAACTTGGGCTGGCCACCTTACTACCACTCCATAGAGCATGATTGGTCGTATGATGGCGCTGTATAGCCACCGAACTCTATACGGGGTCATTCCCCATTTTAGTCCGATTGCTTTCCTGCATATATGTGGCCTGCTTTACTCTATCCGCTATGATCAGTTTCCGATCGAGCTTTCTTTCGAGGATTAGGCCAAGATACTTAGCATTGTCGCTAAAGGCTAGCGCTTCCCCACAGAGTTTTGCGGAAGTCAGTGCCGGAACTTTGTACTTTACCGAAGAATTCTATAGAAACATCCTCCGTATACGCGACCACGCGGCAACCACCCCCTTCTATCTTCCGCAGCAGCTCGACATTCCATAGGAGGGGCGAGAGGACTCCGCCCTGCGGTGTACCTCTG
This sequence comes from Drosophila pseudoobscura, assembly GCF_009870125.1. Taxonomy (NCBI): domain Eukaryota; kingdom Metazoa; phylum Arthropoda; class Insecta; order Diptera; family Drosophilidae; genus Drosophila; species Drosophila pseudoobscura. The sequence continues at coordinate 36,877,370 of NC_046683.1, read as the reverse complement.
CTGACAAATCTGATGGACGTTAACGTCCCCAGTGATGCCTTAACCGTCCTGCATTATAGCATCTAATCTTCAAAACGAAAAACGACAAACCTATGGGTCTGAAATTCTTTAAGGGAGTGTGCAAGGGCTTGCCTGCCTTGCGAACAAAAACGATATTGATCTAAAGCTAGGTATCAGGGATATACCCGTGGGAAAGCACTGCCTCCTAAATGACTTAGAGCCAATTAATGTCTTTTTGTCGAGCGTGAATCAGTTGGGTTGGGATGCCACCTGGTCTCGCAGACTTGTGGGGTTTAAAGCTATTGATCGCCCAGGCAATTTTCTCCTTGCTTAGCAGGTTCAGGATAGCATTTGAGGCAACAGGAGGAGGTGCGAAGTAGTTGGGTCTATTTTCATCGCAGCCTGGTAAGTGGGTCTTAAGGAGAAGATTTGCGACTCATTTTAGGGCGTTGTCCAACACTGGTCGGCGTTCTTCGAGAAAACTGCGCAGGCGCGAAGCCTCTGAGTTGCTCGTTGAGGCTCGTTTGGCTTTCCTATGTTCTTTAATGTAGGTTGACAGACTGGCCTTATATTCGGCCCGGTTCTGCTCAACGTTCTCAGCTTTTTCTTTATTGAAGAGCGGAAGGTTTTCCGGAGCTCCCCCAGTATCACAGTCCACCATGCAGGTTTCTTCCGGCCTTTGTTTTGCCGGAGGGCAGGATTTACCGAGCGCCTCACTGCGAGCGTCTGTGAAAATTGTAACAAGATGAGTCGTGGCCTTCCTGGGAATTTCCTTCTTAGGTGGAGACTCAGGGCGAACACGACAAAGATGGCGTCCCACCCCACAATTAGGCCGATGTCCTTGGCCTCACAGTCTGCGATAAGCGCCCGGAGGGAAGCGTGTGTAGGGGGGTCAGGTTGGTCGTGACTCATGTATACGGAGCAGATCCGCTGTAAGCGCTCCTGGCCTTCGAGGCTCACTGAGGCGTAGTCTTCATTGCTGAAATTTGGGAGCAAAAATAAATGCAACCCTCTTTTTGCAACAATGCAGGTGCGAATTTTACCTTCGGTTTCAGCTACGTATAGCTTATAGTCTGGAGTCCTCAGACCGGAGACCCTGTTTCCGAGGATCCAGGGCTCCTAAATGAGGACTAGGTCGGCTCCACTCTTGGCTATGTGGAGCAGTAGAGCAGAGCATGCTGCCTTACAATGATGGAGGTTTATCTGCAGGAGCGTCAGGGACATTTCTGAGGTTCACCTCCATAATTTTTTTTTACAGGAGGACTCCAGCTCCTCCTCGAGATCGATGTGGCTAAGACTCCTGGCTTGGTCGCTCTCGTCGGAAACGTGGCCGTCCTCCACATTCGAAGCCTCCCCCTTCGGGATCTCCGGCAGCTCCAGGTCTGGCTCGACCTCCGCTTGCCTGCACTTACAGTCGGACTTGTAGGGGGATATGGTGTTATCTTCTTGTAGCCATGGTCCACTACTCCGTCCATTTGTGCGAGGCGCTCAAGGAACTCCTCATTCAGAACGAGGATGATCTGGCGCCTTTGCCTTGTGACATCCTCCGCCTTGGCCACCTTCCAATCGGCTGTAGGACGGTTGCAGTAACCTGAGGCTCTCAAGCTCTGCAGGATTCGCCGAGACCCATGCTCTGGCCCTAGGTCTACTGGGGACATCTTCCCATTTCACGGCCTCTAGTTTGGCCCCTGGATATACCTCCTTGAGAGCAGCCATCGCATTCATGTAAAAGGCCGCAGAGCGACCACCTTAGCAGGCGATGGCTTTCACCTTACCTTGATACCACCCTGTGTCCTCACAATTGGGCGATGGTTCGCCCAATTACAGGTTCTTACAGTTCCTGTAAGAATCGGTCCTGGAGCTCGCTCTAAACCTGTTGCCATTTGTCACGTGGGACATGGCGGTCCTTTTTCTCCCTGTTCAGGACGCCGATTAGGGTCTTGCCCTTCGCCCCCTCAGCAAACGAGCGGTTCATGAGCTGCGTTTTGACAAGCTTGGCTTACTGTGCTGGGCTTGGCCTGGCTAAGTAGCGGGATCCTCTGCTGAGCGTTGCCGCATAGCTTCTGCTCGATCCCCTCGGCTAACGACCTGTAGATGGGGTCCTTGTTGGCCAGTATGAAAGCAACTCGTCGCCAGTCCTGGTACGACGGCTTTTCTCTTCGTGGTGCTAAGACGTGGACCGCCGGGGCTCCAATGGGTTATCCGGTCCTGGTGCGCTTACCAGCCGCGCTTACGCTCTGCTTAGCAGCCACCCCATTTGAAGAAAAATATAATCTATATGGAGATAAAAACATATGCAATATTCACGGTGCTTTCTTCGAACGTTGTACTCCTCCGCCACAGAAAGAGCCGCCAATTCCACGTAATATAAAGTCATTATAGTTTTGTTTTTTTTTTGTTTTGTATCTCTTTGAAACATTGTCATCTTCATGGTGGTTGCCCGGGCAGCGACGCCATCATCTACTGCTGATAGCCCGACATGTTCCATTGCCAACAAAATAATGGTGTGCTCAGGACCCATTTAGAGAATACCGACCCTAGCCGGAGAAAAACCTTTCATTAACATTGTTAATTCAAATTTTGTATGGAAACAAGCAGGAATGTCTTATTTTTGAGCGCAAAAAGCACAGCGCTATTGAATAAATCCATTCTGCGGAGCAAAAATGCAGCCAACGTGTTTTTTATCTCCTTATAAATTAATAAAATAAGTACCGGGCTTCCAGCCAAAACGTTTCGTTTTTCGGTGCTCACATTTTTGGTATCGATATGTTTGATTTTCTCATCGATTCTAGCAAACAAAAATATCTGACCTGGTTGCTTTGTTAATATACAGCCTGATAAAAGTTCGTATATTTTTTGTTTTTTTTTTTTTGTTTTGAAGAAAAACGACGGCAGAAAGTGAGCGAGCTAAGAAGATCAGGACATCTTAGATGCAAAACGTATGTATATACATACAGCTGCGCCGAAAAAAATAGCACCAGGGGACTAATGTGTCTATATTGACGGATTTTGCTTAAGCAATAGTTCTAATGAATGTTGTGAAGACCAATATATAAACTTTATGGTATAATTTATCGTATCCCAGAGCACTGGTATAATTTGTAAAGTCCAAGTAAGAAAATTTGAAAAGAATATGATTTTATCAGAAATTTGGGCACCAACAAAAATAGCACCAATTTACAAAGAAATCAAAAAAACTTTAAAATGCAAAGAAACTTTCCAAATTTTTTTGTAAAATATGTTAGTTTAGTTGTATTTAAAGGTTGGCATTCTGTTGCAAAGCCTTTATCAGCAACAACAACAGCTCAACATATTGGCATTAAAGCTCACCTAATTTTCGCATCTTTCCCTTGGGATATTGATCCACGAACCATGCAGGATGCCCCAAACATATTTATTGTTCTTTGATTCCGCATTAGAAACTTTTTTTTAACTTGACCCAAAATATTAGCAATGGGGTTCAAGTCTGGAGACTAAAGACAGATTCCTTAAGGGGCAGTAAACATAGCCGAGTGACGGCCCTCCTGATGTTTCCTGAGGATGTCTTCAGGTCAGCGACGCGACACACTCCGTCCTTGCCCAAAACGACATCGACCACTCTAGCCAGTGGCCAACGCATTGGAGGAAGATTTTCGTCCTTCACCAGAACGAGGTCGTTCTTGCAGATGTTTTGCGCGGGGTACGCCACTTCGCGCGCTCTTGCAAAAGAGTGAGATACTCTTCGCGCCAACGGCTCCAAAATATTTGTTGTAGTTGGGAGGATTTGCTCATGGGGGCCGCCAAAAAGCAGATCAGCAGGAGTCAAAACGTCTAAATCATCAGGATTTTCTGAAAGCGAGAGCAAAGGGCGAGAGTTAACAATTGCAGTGATCTGACAGATCAGAGTGCGCAGCTCGTCGAAACTAAGCACAGATGGTCCAACTGAGCGGTACAGGTAATATTTTGCGGTCTTCACGGCCGCTTCCCACAACCCGCCAAAATGCGGATAGCGAGGTGGGATGAAACGCCAGTCGATCGAGTCAGCCAAGCAGTATTCGTGGACCTCCTTCATATGCGGTTCGCTCAGACAAAGCTTCTTTAGCTCCAGAAGCTCGTTCTTGGCCCTAACGAAGTTTGTCGCATTGTCCGACCAAATTTGACTTGGCCTTCCTCGAGTGGAAGTAAAACGCTTTAGTGCGCCTAGAAACGATGCGGTGGTCAAATCCTTTACGAGCTCCATGTGTATAGCCTTAGAAGTGAAGCAGATGAATACGCTAATGTAGCACTTGATCGGAGGCCTTGTGCGGATTTCTGATCGGTAGAAAAAAGGTCCACAGTGACTTCAAAAGCTCGAGATCCTTCCAAACGTTCCTTAGGTAAGTCTCCCATGATGTGTTCAACCATGCGCGGCCTAGTCCTGAAGCATCTCACACATCTGTTGACGACCCTTGACACTGCCTTAACACCTCCAATATTCCAGCCGAATTTTGGATAGCAAGGCGCGAGGTCCGGCATGGAGGTTTCTTTCATGATAATATCTTATCAGCGCAAAGGTAATGTCCCTTTGGCAGAATGAGCGGGTGCTGAGCGTCAAATCCTAGCGATGAGTTGCCAAGACGACCTCCAACTCTAAGTAGTCCAGAATGATCGATGAACGGGTTGAGCGAACTAATAGAACTGGATTTCATGACTTGACCATTGCGCCGAATCTCCTTTATGTCAATCCACAAATTTGCCAGCTGAATGTGTCGAATTAGAAGATGCGTTCCTTGCCGAATATCAGAAACGGTGAGTCCTGGATGCCTAAGACGATGTATAAATTTATGCATGTAGGCGAATGTGCGCTGCATGCGAAAGAATGAATTCGCAAATTTGCATCCGGACGTGAGATCGGCATGTGGAGACGTGATTAGCAATCCTCTCTTGCGAAGCTCCAAAGTTGCTATGTTGTTAGATGGAGATACAGGCCACTTATCCTTGGAGCCTAGCAAAAAGGATGGGCCGTGAAACCATAGCTCTGACTGGATAAGATGGTTGGGAAGCGAGCCTCTCGAGAGAATATCAGCAGGATTTAAAGATGTGGGAACATAGCGCCATTCCATGTCTGCCGCCAACTCCTGAATTGATGCCACTCGATTTGCCACGAAAACTTGAAATTTAGCTGGCTCGTCCCTAATCCAAGATAATGCTGTTGACGAATCCGACCAGCAATAGAACCGACCTGTAAAGATTCCCATGTCCTTTACATTCTGCATGATTTTCGCAAGCAAATGGGCTCCACTTAATTCCAGCTTAGGAATCGATATAGTCTTTAGCGGCGCCACTCGCGACTTTGAGCACAAAACGTGGCTCGAAGACTGGGCTTCCCTGGACACGACATACACGCAAGCGCCATATGCTTATAAGCTGGCATCACAGAATCCGTGAACTTCTGTAGCCACACTAGAACGAAGAACCAAGCGAGGAAATGAGATCCGAGAAATGCTTGCCAAACTATTTCTCAAGTCCATCCAAGTTGAATGCAATGCTGAGGGTAGGCTTTCATCCCAATCCAAATTTTCTCTCCAAAGCTGCTGAAGGAAGATTTTGCACCTGACAATGACTGGATTTATCAATCCAAGAGGGTCGTAGAACCGCGCAATCGTAGATAAAACCGACCGCTTTGATGGCTTTGAGTTTGTGTCCAGTGCGGATAAGGCAAAAAGCAGCTGATCCGAAGCAGGGTCCCACGCTAAGCCGAGAGTTTTGGCTATGTCGCTTCCATCATTACCGAATTACCGACCGAAATAAGGGCATCCACGTAAAACTCCTGCCGCAGAGCAGCTGAGCCAAGAGGTTAGGACTCATCCTCGTCGTTGGCCAGCTGGTGCATTGCGCGGACCGCTAAAAATGATGCAGCCCTCGTCCCGTATGTGACGGTGTCTAATGTGTAGACTTGAACCTCGGACTCGATGGAATCTCGCCATAGGATGCACTGATACAAATTGTCGGGTGGAGACACTCGTACGCAGCGGTACATTTTACAAATGTCCCCAGTGAGAGCGACTGGATATGTTCGAAAGCGAATCAATATGTTAAACAATGCAGGCTGAATAACAGGGCCTCATCATCACATCATTTAGAGAATATCCAGTTGATGTAGCTGCGGATCCATCGAAAACGACACGGAGTTTGCAGCCGTGAAAGGTGGCTTACGAAATGTGCTTCACAATCGTCTTCTTCTTTGGTATTCAACCCAGCCTCCACACAATTCTCGACTTCCCAAAACATACGAAGAGTTTTATCCAACCTTGCTTCCATCTCAGCTATCGAATCTGGACAATTGTGCGTGGCCAAAAGCGCCGAGCTTGATACCTTCTGTCCACCGCCAGATACGATCTACCCAAGCCGGGTCTTCTGCAGAAGAGGCAGTCCATCGGTGAGTTTGATTTGCCCTACGCAGAGGAGATCATAAAAAACGCTCGCACCAATGAGAAGATCAACCCGTTAAGGATTGAAAAATGCAGGATCAGCGAGCTGAATGTTAGATTGAATACGCCAATCGGATACATTTACTGCCATACTTGGTTGAGAATCGGTAATCGTGGGGGCGATGAGAGCAGTAAGCGTAGTTGTGTAAGCAGAGGTGCGAGAATACATACAAATGCTTATGGTGGATCCCTCTGTAATAACGCTGGTATCGCCCAGCCCAGACACAAGTGCAGACGATTGAGTTCTCCTAAGCTGAAGCTGCTGGGTGAACCTGGATGTGACGAAATGCAGCTGCGATCCTGAATCTAAGATGGCACGACAAGGAACTAAAACGCCAGACCGATTCTTTACGAGAACCACGGCTGTAGCCAGAAGCACGACATCAGAGTGAAGACCTTGGGCAGCCAGAGAGGTAGACGAAGGTAGAGACGAGCTGCTAGCAGAATTTTGAGCAACGGAAAGAGTGTCCGGTTGAACGGCCAGATCGGGAGGAGTAATACCTGGGCAGCCTTGTGTTGTGGGCTGCATACTAACGAAGTGCAACAAACTATGATGCCTACCGCCGCATACTCGACATTTTCCACTATTGCATGCGCGGGTCCGGTGCCCCGGTTTTAGGCAATTGAAGCATAGGGAAAGCTTCTTCACTTCTTTGTGGCGCAGCAACGGTGAGAGATTTTCGAATATCTTGCACGAGTATATTCCATGGCCCGCTGAGTGGCAAAAGACGCATACAGACGGGTCGGCGGAAGAGTTGGAAGCTACAAACGTTTTCTTAACATGCGTATATGAATGGTTTTTTCCCACCTGATCGCTACTAGCGTGTGTCGCTGTAGCATATTCCAATCGCTCCATTTTCTGGCAGCGTTGCTGCAAGAATTCGAAGAATTCCTCTGCGGTAGGCATAGCATCCGACTATGTGTGCTCCTCCCATTTGGTTTGCGTCTTCGAATCCAACTTCTGCAGCAGCATGTTGATAACCATGAATCCCGAAATCTCCTCAGCAGTTCCCAATGTCTGCAACGCTCGCATGTGTAAATTGACTGCATCCGAAAACTCCCGAAGCCTTTTAGCAGAAGGCGAGTCTACCCTCTTTAGCCCAAGAATCTTCTTGATGTGTGCCTGGAAAACAAGTCTTTTGTTATTAAAGCGTTTATTAAGTATATCCAGAGCCGCACGATAATTGGCACTGGAGAGCTCCAACGATCGAACCGAATCCAAAGCCGCATCAGCGAGACAAGAGCGAAGGTGCTGGAATTTCTCGATGTCACTGAGATCCGCATCCGCTTCAATCACCGATTTGAACATTGCCATAAAATCCGAGAACTCGACGTATCCACCAGAATGTCCGGAATGGCTTGGCAGAGTCGTAGAATGGGCAGCGGCGTGTGACTGGCTTACTTCAACAGCAGCCAGCAACTCAGCTTTCAACGATATGAAAAGAGTATCGAAGATTTCGCGCAGCTCACTCCCAATCTCGTTTTGATCGAGAGCCTCCAATTCATTATGGGCCTTATTAAATTCCTCTCGAATTTCTGCCAACACATCAAGGCGCACCTCGACTTCCGCGGCGGTCAGCTTATCGATTTTATTCCCCGCGAAGGATTCGCCAAGCCTGTGCAATCGATCATATAATGACTGACTTTTACGCTTATACAGACTCAGTCTGGAATCAGCCACCACAATATTTCCGCCCGCGCCTGTATTCGGATCGTTGTCCATGTTAACCGTTGTGCAATTCGACACAACAACGGAAAATGAAATACCGCTTAAGCGACGATGCATAGACGCGAGAGCGAGAATGCAAGACACGAAAAGTCAAGAACGGCGGCTGCAGCTGCGCAGAGAATGAGAGATTCGACGCTTAAAGTACCGGAATTTGTCTATAAATATTCCAGCCGCACTCTCACTGAATTTGCACTTTAAACTGTTTTTCAATGTGCACCCAAATGTATTTGTTGGTAGTTAAACTACCCAACAACACAATATTGTATAATTAATAAGTGTTTTAACGGAACGCGATTAAGAAATGGTTTTATATCACGTCGGGGGGTCACCAATGTTTGAGATGCCAAGCTTTTTTGGCACCTATGTGTTTCAAAAATGAAAAGAGATTTTGGGTTAAACTTTATAATTCGTATTTAATCTTGGTGGCTTAGAGGAAGCCGATTGCTTGCTATTGCCAGATAAAATTTATGCGAGATCGATATGCAACCAATGCGCAGAGGGGTTAGCATAGAACTAAACTATAGACGACGGCGTTAGATCAAAGTGACTGCCGAAGTGGCGGCAGCAGATCAAAGTAATTGCCGAAGTGGCGGCGGCAGAGAGCCCCTTTAGCGGGAGAGCGCAGCAGCGCTGCAGAAAGTCAACGTTTTACAACATATGTAGGCGGCTCTCTATGCTCATACAATAATAATGTTAAAGTTACGGTTATTCTTCAGCGGCTGGCCCGAACAGGGGTTGTGCCATGTATTGGATTACCTACTTAGTACGCAAATCATGCCCATACGATTTTGCTTGCTTTTCTATGTCTAATGAATTTACATGTGAGTCAGGGGGTTATATTCTGCATTCGGTAGTCGTTTCACACAAGAAAAAGACCTTTTTACACCAAAAAATAAGTTTTGGCTTTAGTCGGACCACAGGATGTTTATCCATTTTCCTTGGCTCAACTTTAGTGCTATTTTGCATACCAAACTTTTTTTGCCCCATGCCTTCCCGTGAGAAGTGGAATTTTCCTCGGACTACGAGTACCCATTTTACGTTCTTGTATACAAGATCTAACTTTCCTGGTACTTGACGATTTTTTAAGATCCTTGCTTTAGCTCTGTGGCCGACTTAAATGGGTCCTCCTCCGTCTGTCCGTCCGTCCGTCTGTCCGTCCCCTTCAGCGCCTAATGCTCAAAGACTATAAGAGCTAGAGCAACGATGTTTTGGATCCAGACTTCTGTGATATGTCACTGCTCCAAAAATATTTCAAGACTTTGCCCTCCCACTTCCGCCCACACAAAGGGCGAAAATCTGTGGCATCCACAATTTTGACGATACGAGAAAACTAAAAACGCAGAATCGTAGAAGATGACTATATCTTACAGAGTGCAAAATCTGAACCAGATCGTATAATTATTATAGCCAGAATCACGAAAACAATTTCACTCCTTCTCGCTCTGTCTCACTCTAACACACAGGTTTCATGGTCGGTTTTGCCAATTGCAAAATATGAGTTCAAGGATCTCAGAACCCATAAGAGCTAGAGCAACCAAATTTGGTATCCACACTCCTGTGATATCGGACCTTGACCGTTTCGTGTCCAAATTTCTCCACACCCCCTTTCCGCCCCCTCAAAGGACGAAAATCTGGGGCAACCACAAATCTTAGAGACTATTAAGGCTAGAGTAACCAAATTTGGTACACACACTCCTTTAAGATGTCACTATAAAACGTATATCTCAGAATTTCGCCCCACCCCCATCCACCCCCACAAAGGACGAAAATCTGTGCCATCCACAATATTGCACATTCGAGAAAACTAAAAACGCAGAATCATAGAGAATGACCATATCTATCCGGTTGCTGAATTTGGATCAGATCAGGTCATTTTTATAGCCAAAAGGAACAAACCAATTTTCACTGGCTACGCAGCGCCCGACGTCACGCTCAGACTGATTTTTTGTCTCTCTCGCACACACTCTTTGTCGTGTCGCTTAATATTAGCGCCATCTGCCGGAGGAGAGCCATACTGACTTAGTATCGGGTATAACTGTAGAGTTGCGGTGTCCGCAGCAACTCACAACGTTTCCCCTCGTTTTTACTAATATAGATAGGGTAAGAATCTGGGCATCCACAAATCTCAGATACTATTAACGCTACAGTACCCAAATTTGGTATCCGCACTCCTGTTAGATCTCACTATAAAACGGTTATCTCAAAATTTCGCCCCACCCCCTTCCGCCTTCACAAAGGACGAAAATCTGTTGCATCCACAATATTGCAAATTCGAGAAAACTAAAAATGCAGAATCATAGAAAATGACTACATCTATCAGATTGATGAATCTAGATCAGATCGGATCATTTTTGTAACCAAAAGGAACAAATCTATTTGCAGTGGCTACGTAGCGCCCGACGACATGTTCAGACACGTTTTCTGTCTCTCCCACACGCACACATTGTTGCTCAATGAAGCCATACTGACTATGTATCGGGTATAAATGTAGAGTTTCCGTCTCCGCAGCAAGTCACGACGTTCCCCCTCGTTTTTCTTTTGCAATTCAGATACGTTTTGTTGTATAAAAATACCATTCCTTTTAATTTCGACGATCACCAAAGGAGCACCATTTTTTAGCGTTTTCAATAGTAAATCACAAAATTTGTTGCGAATGTACTTCAAAGTTCAAAAATACGACACATGGCCTATGGTACCTATGCCAGCTATACTATATATCGCTCTGATCGGATTGAATTTTTTCCTGATTTGGAGTATTAAAATTTCAGCTCGACTTGTTAATATTTAAACCAACAATAAATAGTTAACATTCAACTTTTCAGACTAATGTGCAATTACACATGCAGAGTATTAAACGAGGGGGAACGTTATGAGTTGCTGCGGACACCGCAACTCTACAGTTATACCCGATACTAAGTCAGTATGGCTCTCCTCCGGCAGACGCCGCTAATAAAAAACGACACGACAAAGAGTGCGTGCGAGAGAGACAGAAAATCAGTCTGAGCGTGACGTCGGGCGCTGCGTAGCCAGTGCAAATTGATTTGTTCCTTTTGGCTATAAAAATTATCTGATCTGATCCAGATTCAGCAATCTCATAGATATGGTCATTATCTATGATTCTGCGTTTTTAGTTTTCTCGAATGTGCAATATTGTGGATGCAACAGATTTTCGTCCTTTGTGGGGGCGGAAGGGGGTGGGGCGAAATTTTGAGATATACGTTTTATAGTGACATCTTAAAGGAGGGTGTGTACCAAATTTGGTTACTCTAGCCTTAATAGTCCCTGAGATTTGTGGTTGCCTCAGATTTTCGTCCTTTGCGGAAGCGGAAGGGGGTGTGGCGAAATTTTGACACAAAATGGTCAAGGTCCGATATCACAGGAGTGTGGATACCAAATTTGGTTGCTCTGGCTCTTATAGGTTCTGAGATCCTTGAACTCATATTCTGCAATTGGCAAAACCGTCCATGAAACTTGTGTGTTAGAGAGAGACAGAGCGAGAAAGAATGAAATTGTTTTCTTGATTCTGGCTATAATAATTATACGATCTGGTTAAGATTTCACACTCTAGAACATATGGTCATTCGTATCTTTAAAAATGTAGATGCCACAGATTTTCTTCCTTTGTGGGGGCGGAAATGGGCGGGGCAAAGTTTTGAAATATTCTTGTAGCAGTGACATATCACAGAAGTCTGGATCCAAGACATCGTTGCTCTAGCTCTTATAGTCTTTGAGCACTAGGCGCTAAAGGGGACGGACAGACGGACGGACAGACAGACGGACGGACGGACAGACAGACGGACGGACGGACAGACGGACAGACAGACATGGCTCAATCGACTCGGCTATTGATGCTGATCAAGAATATATATACTTTATGGGGTCGGAAACGATTCCTTCTGGACGTTACACACATCCACTTTTACCACAAATCTAATATACCCCAATACTCATTTTAAGTATCGGGTATAAATATAAAATTGCCACCCTCGTCTACCCCAACAAATGCATTCGGAATGGGAATGAAATTGGGAGTAGTTGATCAAATTAAAAAGGCCTGTTTTGATACAACTGTGTCCGGTTCTGGACAACTTAACGGCGCTACATTGCTCCTAAAGAAACTATTAGACAAAAGACTCTTATACCTCCCATGCAGACATCACACCAGTGAAATACATTTGCGTGCAGCATTTGAGTCATGTGCCGAAGCTACATCAGGTAAAAACGTTGCACTCTTTGCCAGATTTAAAGATTCCTGGAAGACTATTGAACAAATCAAGTTTAAGTTTGGTGTGAATCATGAGTACGTTGCAACGCATTTACATTAACTTCTGCTAAGTTGAATTGAGAAAACTCACACGCGTACTGATTACGTAGAATTGTTAGAGTTAACTCAAATTTTTTTTAGGCTTGGTGTTACGAAGGGTCATTTTTCCGACTCCCTGAACCAATGCACCATCCTCGCTGAATGTATAAGGCGAGTTGACAACTCGAAAAGAAAAATATTTGCGCGACGTTTCTATTTTTATAGTGCGTTCTTACATAAATTATTGGTTTCGGTCAACATTAGCTGTTGAAGCTCCAAATCTGCACTTTCAATTTATATGCGAAATGTACAACTATAAAGAATTTGATCCGAAAATTGAAAACGTCGTTTTAAAAAGGACTTGCAGCCATTTGCGATATTTATCTGACGCAAAAAAGTATAGAGGTATATCAAAGTTATCCGCTCTTCCTAAAATTTTTGAGACGGTTTTAACTCCGCACTTGAAACATCACTGCAAGGCACTTATATCTCCAACTCAGCATGGATTTATAAGGCGGCGATCAACAACCACGAACTTCTTAGAATTTACCTCTTTCATTATTAAGTTTTCTATATTTTTTATTAAGTTTTTTAAGTTTAAGTTTTCTGAACACATTTCTACCATGGTAAATAAAGCCATGGGCATGCTTGGGTTTATAAAGAGGTGATCAAAGGAATTTGAAGACCCTTTCACAAATCCGGCTCTTGACGGTGCAGTTATTGCATCGCCTCTTGTAAAATGCAGTCATTGCATGTCAACGTCCAATATAATACAGCCAAACGTGCTGTTAAACTTATGCGAGACTATAAGCAAACACTTACAAAAAAATTATGACTTTCAAAAGTTGCTAATCGTCGTAAAAGAATATGCTAATATTCTAATAATATAATAACAAAGCTGACGGTTTATGTACATATGTACTTATATAGCTACTATAGTAACGAAATAATTTACCTTTTATTGTAAATATATGTATAAACTTCAATACGCCGAAGATAGCTACCTTATTTGTTTCTACTTTAATATATTCCTAACAGTACACACGGCAACCGAGAGTTCCGAGAAGCGCGCCATAAATGTGCGACTTATCCGTGACATGCAGGTGAGTTCTAAGCAGGGATTACGAAAAAGAGCTGAGTTTTAAAAATCAAAGTCGAATAAAGTGTCTTAAGTGTATGAAAAAAAGGAAATAAAAATTATAAGTAAAAATCGTTTTGCAAAAATTAAAAATTATTTTAAATTTGTATTATACAAATTTAAATTTAAAATTTAATTAAATTATATTCTGAACTGTTTCTACAAAAGCAGCTATACATGTACTTCGGAGTTTTTTTTAAGGATTCAATAAAAAAGGCAATTACATCTGATTCAGTTTTTACACGGTAGATTGGTTCCTGAAAAAACCCGTGTAAAAAAACTATGTTAACAAACTGTTTAAAAAAGACATTGATCGTATGAAAAAATAAGTGATTGGCTCTTGTCTCTACAACCTATTAAAATTAGGGAAAAAATTATGAAACGTTGAAAAAAACAATTTGCGTATAAAAACATGTCTTTACCAAACACGTCTGATTGCATTGATAGTTCACAAAATACTAACAAATTTCTATTGCAAAAATGTAATCCCCTTAAATTCACAAATAGGGAATTCGCCTAAATTTTCGCTATCTACATTTGCTCTGACCAGTAAATTTGCTCGCATTTATATATACAGAGTTCCGAGTCTGTTGGTCTATTCTAATCCACAAAAAATACAAAGACAATTAATTACATTAACAAATAAAAAAAGAATGAAGGTGAATCCAGGTGAATTTCAAAAGCTTCACTCCATGAAAAATATCGATAGCCTAAATAGTATATATTGGTAATCGAATCCAACAAAAAAAAATCCGTCCCTACGAGCACCTAGATCTTAGAGACTATGAGGGCCAAAGCAACGCAGCCACAGATCTTCGCTCTTTGTGGGGGCGGAAGTGGGCGGGGTAAAGTTTTGAAATACACTTGTATACACAGTGACATATCACAGAAGTCCGGATATAAAATGTCGTTGCTCTAGCTCTTATAGTCTTTGAGCACTATGCGCTGATAGGGACGGTCAGACGGACGGACGGACAGACAGACCAGACAGATATTGGTATTTGGTATTGAATCTACAAGATTTGCGCACTGTTGAGGGGTGATTTTCTTCCATTGTTCCTGTGAAATTCGGCACAAATATTTTTTATTGCTGGTTATTTTTGGGCAACGACTTGGTTTAGAATTCCCCACAAGTTCTCTATACGGTTCAGGTCGGGACTCTGCGGTGGCCATTGCAAAACATTGATTCCCTCTTCGTTAAGCCACGACTTGACTATCCTGCAGCATTGTATCGGGTCGTTGTCCTGTTGAAATATCCAGACAAGTGGCAAATTATCGGCATATTCTCCAGATAAATTTCTACACAGAATGTCTCTCCAGTTCGGCGTTCATAATGCCTTGAATCTTCACCAGGGGACCTAAGCGAATTGCTGTCCATCAATAATTATAAAAAGCACCTTCAATTCGCCATAGGCGTGTTTCGCCTGTTTCGACGCATACTGGAGCTGTAAAATAAAAAATTTTCTTGATTTTCGCTTAAATTCTTGTGGCTTAAGTCAATGAGCACCACTATGTACATATGTAGATACAGACGTCCGATCCGCCCGATTCCTACAAATGATTGTCAAACTCAGAAAAGAAAAGTATATGCAAATTTCGTTGAGATAGTTTTTAAACTCAAATAACAATTTAATTGAAACAAATTGACTTATAGCTATCAGATAATCTTTCCACTCAGTCGAAAGTGTGTGCAAACAGCCAAGCTGATACCGGCTTAAAAAACTCAGATATAAATTTTGAAAGCTTCTTTAGTTCGGCTCCGCTTTCGGCAACACTTTTAGCTATGGTATGCACGAGCTCCTAGGCCTAAACATTGTTTTATCCTTATATTTTTAACACTACGGATATTAGAGGAATTTAACGTTAAGTCACATGAAATAATTTGATCACATTTCCAGTGCTTTCACATCGAATCACGGAGATGGAATGACATTGCTTATAATTTTCTAATTGGTTGTGATGGCAACATCTACGAGGGACGCGGCTGGCGTACGGTTGGAGCGCACACACTGGGATACAACAAGATCGCACTGGGCATCAGTTTCATCGGTTGCTTCATGCGAGAATTACCCACGACGGATGCTTTGAACATGTGCCGCAATCTGTTGGCGCGCGGTGTTGAGGATGGCCACATTGCATCCGATTATCGACTTATCTGTCACTGCCAATGCAACTCAACGGAAAGTCCAGGCCGACGGTTGTATGAGGAGATACAGGCCTGGCCACATTTCTATAATATTGAGAAGGAGAAACAGTAGTCTTCCTGAATATAAAGAGCTGTTATTGCTGCTCTTAGGATATTAATTCATAATTGATTGATTGATTCGGACAAATATTCTAGGATTTTAATATTTTTTAGTTGAATAAAGATCAATATTGAAACTAACATCGTTTTTTTTTTTAAATATTTTAATTCAACACATTCGGTTTGATGTAATTTTTAAAATTGAATTATGGAGTCCCAACGGCTCTCACAATCGGTACTTCCAGATAATATCGTCTCTGAAGACCAGACAAGCGTCTAGGATTCCGACTGGGCTTGGCGCGCTGTACGAAAAGAAAAACTAAGTTAAAGCATTATAAACAGAAAAATGTCATATTTAACAGCAGTTAGCTAATGTCTTGTATGGTTAGATCACAGTTCCATCCGTTAAATGGGAAGGGATTTTGTTACTTCAATTATTAATGCGGCCACTCAAAAACAATATGGTAAAGTATTTTAAATTTCGAAGTTAACACATTGCCTTTGAAATTTTGTGTTAGTGAGATGGTTTACAAATTAAACAAGAATACAATATATGTATATGGGTGGCAGGGTTGACTCACACCTGTCTCGAGAGCCAAAATTGTTCGAACTTAAGCCTTTTCGTCTGTAATAATATATAAAAATACAACAAAATGTGTCAGATCGAAACGAAATCACCATGACGTTTGATTGACTACCCTTCTGATATAACGCGTCTATTGGGGCGATATTCGGGACGAACACTTATTCACAGACCCTAGCAAAAGCGACTTGCTAAATATATTTACATTATGTAATGTATCTATTCTCATAGCCGTTTTAGACGGTCCGATAAAAATCTGAAATCTTACAGCCGAGAATAAGGTAGAATACTTACGAGCTGGCCTACCGTTGGCCCATGGAGTAAATTTCACATGGCTTGCATTACGCTTGGCAGCATCTGTACGCAGCTCCGTGCGCAAGGCTTCACGCAGAACTCGGGCTGCAATGTTCGAGTATTGGATGTAGCTGCAATTGGAAAAATATCAAATAATTACGTAATATTTATAATTTATATATAATGCAACTGAAAAGCATTTGCATTGTAGCGTGCAACTTAAAAATCCTTACGTAATTCCAGCAGCTCTCCAGGCGTTGGTCATTTTGATCAAGTTTGTATGTCAGATTTTTCTCTTGAAGAAAAAATTGTAGCTGTTTAGAGCGTGCGACTGGTAGACGTGGAATATGCTCGATAAATAGCTATCGATACAATTAATACACTCAACGACGAGTTTCTTTTATCACGAAGCGAGTTGAAATTTAAATGATGTTGACGGTATTCCTGCCACAGCAGGAAATCGTAGAATTCAGAAGTACAGTAAATTGATTTCAAATTTAAACGAAAGCATATATTTCCCTCGGTCACACTGAATGCTTTTAAATTAGTGCATTATATCTGAGTCTCACAGCCTTTAATTGAGGTGTAGTGGAATGTTTTGTTCAAACAAAACATCGATTCTTATTGCGACATGAAAACCATCGATGACTCGATATTTTCTCATCACTAACATATGTATAAACAACTAAATAGATACAACAATACGTATGTACATACCTAAATTAAATTATAAGTATGTAAATCGCAAATGTGCCGGCGAATAGTTAACCCCACATATTTTTCAATTTTCGCGCTTTTGTAGTTGTGCCGACTGCTGAAGAGGCATGTCTTCTGTCAAGCCGCAGATATTAATTATAGAGCCATTCTATGGCGGAAGCCATAAGCAGCTAATAGATACTTTGATCGACAGTAAGTCTTATAGATTTATCTAACAGCCTTTATCTGATATTTATCATAACCCCCGCAGGCCTGAATCTAACCGACTATGAGCTTTTCAGTCTGCCAGCAACTAAGTGGCACTGGCGAGCCCGCACCTCTGCACTTTACTTTTCACAGCTAATTCCGCCTGAGCACAATTACAAAGTACTCTTCACGAGCTCAGTTCTTAGTTTGGCTGAGCTAATAGGTGTACGTCCCGACTTAGTCACATGTCGAAAAATTGTCTACTTTCACGAAAACCAGCTTGTATATCCAGTGCGTGAGGTGAAGAAGCGCGATTGTCAGTACGGATTAAACGAGATACTCTCTTGGTAAATTTATTGGGGCTACGTATGTATGTAATACATTAATACTGTAATTATAATTATATTTCAATTTTCAGTTTTACCGCAGACATCGTGCTCTTCAATTCAAACTTCAATCGGAATTCATTCCTGGACAACGTGCAGCCCTTTCTTAATATTCAGCCTGATTTCAAGCTAAAGCACATTCGCGAGAAAATAGAAAAAAAATGTGAGGTGCTTTACTTCCCCATTAAATTTCATGCGTTCCCCAATAAGCGTCGCATCGTAAATGTAGAAGTTGATGTTGATGTTGCTAACCTGGAGCAAGAGTGCTTGCATTTGATTTGGCCCCATCGTTGGGAGCACGACAAAAACCCAACTCTGTTGGTTGAGGTGCTACTCGAGTTAAACAAGCGGCAGGTAAACTTCAAGGTTACCATCTGTGGCGAGAAGTTCCCGAAAGTGCCAGAAGCCTTTGAGGGAATACAAGAAAAGCTGGGCGCCAAGCTCGTTAACTATGGCCGCTTATCGCGCGAAAAATACATAGAGACGTTGCTCACTGGAGACATCGTTATTTCGACGGCAGACCATGAATTCTACGGCGTATCTATGCTAGAAGCTACATACTGCGGTTGTTACCCCATTGCCCCTAATAAGCTGGTATACCCAGAAATCTATCCCAAGGTAAACCTGTACAACACGCCTAACTCTCTGATAAAAATGCTTTACAATTGGTGTCGATATCCGGGACCTTTCCGTAGGAACCGAGATAAATTCTTCCAGTCCTTCTCGTTTGATCAGTACTCTGCAAAGCACTTAGTGCCCAGGTATCTCGATAAAATGGGGACTTAGATTTTTAGCTTTTAATTTAAATCATAGTATAGAGAAAACTAAAGGAAAGGATCGAATTTATTACATACACATGTTATTTAAAAGTTGGTAGATCTATATTAATAGATGTGTAATGCGTACCCAAATTGACACCGATTGAAAATTGATTTTTCAAAAGAGCGATTAGAGTATAATTATTTATATTACAGCGGCTACCTATCATGAAGCTTAAGTTGTTATACACATCATACAGTGTAAAAATCTTGCTGAACGTTTATATGTAATGACTGCATCTTTCAAGTGGCGATGCAATTACTGCACCATCAAGTGGCCCGTGTGAAACCAGCAGAAAACGCAGCCCTCGAACGCGAACATGCAGGAAAGAAAGCTTTTATACTAATATGCGAGGAATATGAAAACTAAACTTACTAAGAGAACTAAGCATGCATTCAAAATACAAAAACAAGTAAAATTGCTAATTACGAGAAAGGTATGTGAGTATTAGTAATTTAATAAGGAGAGTGAATTGGTGGTGGATATATTCTGGTAGAGGGAATATCCGAGCATAAGATCCTAAACGGCTCATACAAGAAATAATTCGATCTACAAAACAGAAGGGTCAACGGTAAATAGTTTCTGGTGGATCTAGTATGAATTTTGAAGTTTATTCGGGTCAACAAGTAAGAGCTATCTACGTCACCCTCGATCAAGTTGTGTACAAAAATCACACCAAGCTTTTTCTACGATTAAGGATGGAAGGTCTATTAAAAACATTCTACTTGGGTAAGATGAAAAAAGTTTTTCTGGACTGATTCAACACGGTCTTGGTGTACTTTGTACTGAGGGCATCATACACTAAAGCCGCATTCTAAGATCGGACGAAGAAGCGAGGTATAGAGAGTCTTTGTTATATAGGGGTCCTAAAATGACTTTGACCACCTCTTTATAAACCCAAGCACGCCCATTGCCTTATTTAGCATGGTAG
Source organism: Drosophila pseudoobscura (assembly GCF_009870125.1). Lineage (NCBI taxonomy): Eukaryota > Metazoa > Arthropoda > Insecta > Diptera > Drosophilidae > Drosophila > Drosophila pseudoobscura. Next base: position 36,857,590 of record NC_046683.1, on the reverse strand, counting down.
AAATGTGTTCAGAGAACCTTAGCTTAGCGTCTAATATAACACAAAGATCATCCACCAGCGTAATTCTCTCAAGAGAACCACCGCATAAGGTATAGTGAGCCAAAAAGGGGCTAGAACGATGAAATGTCATTACTTTCCATTTTGAGGCATTAAGGTGTAACAATTTTGCACAACACCATGACTGAAAGCTATTGAGATCGCATTGCAAGCGAGAATGAAATGAAATTTCCTTATACTGACGCTGGTAGTCAACCCGTCAGGTACAACTGAGCCAACCACCCATGATGCTGAGAGTGCTGCAGATCAACTTGCATAAAAGCAAGGTAGCGTCGGCGGAGCTTTTCATTGCCATGAAGCAAAGTCTCGCCGACATAGTTTTAGTCTAGGAGCCCTCGATTGCGTCAGGCAACTCAGTGGCTAAAGTCCTGAAGTCACAACTTTTTGTATTCAACATAGGTAAGTAGGAACAGAACCGTCGTACTCGTACGAAATATAATCCATGCTTGGCTTATGTCTCAATCCAGTACGGATGGGGAAGCCCCGACATCAATGCCAGAGGTGCGTCACTCTTAGACTTAATACTAACAACTAATTTAGACATACTACTTCCGGGCTCAGTGGAATTCGCGGATGATATAGATCCCTAGAGACCCTATCCAATGAGCTACTGGACGCATCGTGTAAACCCTCGAGAACGAAGAAGAAAAACTCTTACTTAGGAGCTACAAGAAGGAAATACGCAAGGCACAACGGAATTCGTGGAGAACCCTCCAACATGGAAAAAGTACCTGAAACCGCACGGCTTCGGAAGCTGCTCTCAAAGCAGCCCACCGTACACATTCAATTAGTGAATGAAGCCCTAACAGCACTAATGGAGACGCATTTCCCTGGATGCACCGAAGTCACTGATGGCAAAGAACATCAGGACCTAGCAATCGAGGAGCAACACCCCCCCAACAGATCTGTTAGCCAATAAGAGAATCCTTTGCGGACACAAAAGCACCAGGACTGGACGGGGTATTCCCAGCCATCATGCAGGTCACCAACATGGTTATTACCCCATGGCTTTCCGCAATATACTCAGCATTTCTAGGTACGGGCTATATCCCTAACCTATGGATAACCTCGAGAGTTGTCTTCCTCCCAAAGTCAGTAAAGTGCAGCCATGTGATTCCCAAGGATTACAGACCGATAAGCCTTACCTCCTTTCTACTAAAAACACTGGAAAAACTGTTGGACTTACAAAACAGGAATAAGGAGGGGGACTGATGTCAACCAACCAACATGCCTACACCAAATCGGAAATCGGTGGAGACTGCAATACGCTCAGTAGTAGCTACCAGTGAGAACGCCCTTCACAATAAAAAGTATGCACTGGAAGTATTCGTTGACATCTCTGGAGCATTTAATAACGTGGCTACGAACGCAATAACAAATCGCCTGGAAGGGACGAACACACACCCAGCAATCAACATGTGGATAAATAACCTCCTATGTTGTACACGGCTGCAACCGGAGTGGGGCACCGCCTCCATGGTAAAAGAGGCACACCCCATGGTGGAGTACCGTCGCCCCTTCTGTGGAATCTGGTGGTCGACGACCTTATCGAGAGAAATGAAAGGAAGGCCCGAATAATAACAGCTTATGCAGATGACATAAGCATACTTATTACTGGTATATGTCCATCGACCCTCAGCTCCTTAATGGAACGTACACTCAGGGAGATACGTGAGTGGGCGGAAGAAGTAGGACTGAGTATCAATACGGACCAGATAGACCTCGTCCTCTTTACCAAGAGGTAAAGAGCGACAGGCTCTGCTTTGTGTAACAGGGACGCTGAGGTCAACACCAACAAAAGCACTCGAAACCGTAACTGAACGATTATTTTCTACTTTAAAGCGTTGTTTCGGTATAAAGCGATCGATAGTTAAAATTTAACTAAATTGACGTTTCCAAAACTGGAATACTCTAGTCTAGGCTTTACAAATGTCAAAGTTATTCCAGTTTTCACTTTCACAAAAGTTTTCTGATTTTCACATTCCGCAAGATTTCTTTGTTTTTAAAACCAAAACATTTTCCTGGACGTAATGACGCTTTTTATACAACAAAAAGAAAAAAATAGATGACTTATCGATACCTTAACATAAACTTGACACCTATATCAAATCAAATTTACTTTTGTTTTCTTTAGATTATTTATTTATTAAATTAACAAATTATTTGTTAATAATGGTACTTAATTACTAAAGGCGAAAAAATGGAAGTTAAAAGTTAGCTAAATTTAAGTGATTATAAATATTGCATGCAATTAGTTTAAGAGAGTTCAGGGGATAGGGTTTGGCAGAGGGAGTTATAATTATGGCATAAAACCCTAAAAGGTTCATGATCAGCATAATTAGACCTACATATGGGTAAACGGATAGACCTAAAAGTACGGGTAGGTCTAGATGGAACGGCCAAGTCAATCTGACCCAAGAGAGTTTGGGAGTCAACAGTCCCGAGAAGGAGCTTGTGCACGAAAATTACGCCATTGCAAATTTTGCCATGTTGCAACGACGGCAGGTCAATAAGATTTAGCCTAGACCGGTAGGGTGGCAATTAAAAAATGCTTTTGCACGGATTCAATAACAACCTGCTGCTCTTTACACTGCGGGCTCCACACACAAGAACAATACTCCAATATAGGACGTACTAACGATATGTACAGTTGTTTCGTAACGTACGGGTCGTCAAACTCCTTGGACCAACGCTTGATGAACGCTAACACACCCTTAGCTTTATTTACAGTTGCAGCTATATGGCTGTTAACACATCTTATGATCAAAAAGGACTCCGAGGTCATTTGAACTCGAAATTCGTTCGAGGACATGATTTCCTAGAACATATGAGAAAATGTGGAGCGCGACGGTAAAATGTCATAAGTTTGCATTTGGAAAGGTTCAGAAAAAGAAGTTGAACACCACAATAGTAGTTCACTTAGATCCAGTTGAAGGCGTGTGTGCAAATACCAATCAGAGTAAGACAGACAGATTTTAATATCATCAGCATACAGTAGTGTAGTAGAGTATGTTATAGCTTGAGGAATGTCATAAGTAAAATAAACAAAAGAGGGCCCAGATGACTTCCCTGTGTCACACCTGAAGTAATATTTGTATTGAGTATTTAACACGTTAAAAAACAAAACACGTTGAGTACGGTTAGAGAGATAGGACTAAATCCAATCTAGAAGATTCGTTGGGAACCCTAATAAAGAGAGCTTGGGAATAAGCAGAGCATGGTTCACAGAATCGAATGCCTTGCTGAAGTCCGTAAAAACTACATTCGTCTGCAAACCATGTTGAAAACCACGGTGGATTAGGTTAGAAAAATCAAGAAGGTTAGTCGATGTTGAACGATGTCTAAGAAAAACGTGTTGCGACATAGATACAACAAAGATGTTGCAGTTGCCGGGTGACCAGGAACGATAGACGACAGGGTGACGATAGATTTCAATGTTTGATCTTGAACCTTTTTTGTGAAGCGGAATGATGTAGGACTCATTCCAAATTACTGGGAGACAAGACTGTTCCAAGGAGAGGTTGAAGAGAAAGGCAAGGGTTTGCAAAGGGACTGGGCACAGTGTTTTAAATTTTTTTAGGATCACTACGAAAGTTACTACTACATTGTGAAAGGTAATGATTATAACACTGACTATTAACGGCAAGGAACAGAGAGCGAGCGGAGGAGTATAGAGCTAAGGCCGACGTGGAGCCCGACTTCTGGTACTTTTTATAGAGCCGAGATTTATTATTTTTGAAATATGACAAATACTTTGAGAACCAGGGAGGCTTGGACAATACGGGTACAGTGATATATGGAACAAAAGTATTAAGGGCGGAGTAAATAGAGCTATAAAACGAGCTAACAGTTGCATCTATGTTCGGTAATGAATAAAGAAACGAATAATCAACACGCGAGAGATGTAGATCTAAATCGATAAAGTTTGTTTTGCAAAAACACTATGTGACAAGGAGCCATGGAACTGTCAGCACCTCCAGATTGTGTACACTCCAGGGATATCGACGAAGTTGGATGGTAAGGATCTTCAGGGAGTGATATTGGGCTTGCTCTAGATACCGTAGCAAGAGAAGCATCGTTAACAAACACGAGTTCAAAAAGTCTGTCTCTAATGTTTTTAACGGCATTAATTTGGACAAGGGCCCATTGATGAAGTCATTGTGGCAATTGGGAAACAACAGGTTAGCGTCATCACAAGGCAGCCAAGAAAGAAATGGGAGGTTAAAGTCCCCTATGACAATAATTCGATCATTGCACCCTAATGCATATACGACAGTATTAATTTATGTAAGTAAAGCTCAGCATCAGACCTGGGAGGATGTAAGAGCAGGTTTAATAGAAAAATGCGGAGCCAACACGAACTTTGACTGCAACAAATTCAATTCCATGGATGTTATTGAATGGGAATAACTCAGATGAGAAAACAGATTTAACTACAAGCAGAACACCACCTGCAAAAGATGGGCAGTCCATTCTACAAATAGTGTAACTATCAATGAAAATTTCATGATCATTGACAGAGGAGTTAAGCCAGGTTTCGGTAAACGCGATGGCATCGAAATCAAAGGACGCACTATTAGTATGAATTTCACGCAATTTTCCCAACAAACTGCGAACGTTCTGATAGTGCATGGAAAAATGGAACATCAGTTTTTTGGAGCAGGTTCGGTAATTCTTGGATTCGAGCTCGAATCTTTGACAAGGAACTCATGCATAATTGTATGCTCAGGCCATATTGACGGTTCTAGAGAACTGGATAGTAAAGAATCAGGGAGAAGAATTTTAAAGAATGATATGTTGCGCTTATGTGTAAATTTAGTCACAACTATATCATCAGGCGAAGTGTTAAGTTTAGAGGAAAGATGTTGTTTAACATCCTCCGTTGTAGCCTCAGGAATAAGACGAGAAACAAATATTGCTTTTCGAGGGACCACTGCTCTAAGTTGAAGTCCCGAGCGAGATCGAGATGGTGGAGCCACTCCTAAAAGAGATCTCGGTCCTGAGGCAGAAGAATTGGCAGCAATGGCTGGAGCAGGAATTGGCAAGACATCACCAGCAACCAACACACCTGCACTAGGAGCACTCACCACGTCAGAAGTGACGGCAGCATAAACTGCAGGGATGGGATTGATGCTGTTGGGAACTTGGATGCTCGAAGGAAGCACATTGCTCGGTGTAAAGAACACCAGAGCCACCGTTGGCGGATTTACAGATAACGGCGAGGCATGACCACACGGAGTAACAAATGCTTCCGATGGATGAAGGTGGGAGGCAGGCGTACCAATCGGATTAGGTTGCAAGAGATTGGTATCATTATGCGGAATTTTCTGTCTAGGCGATTCGCTCAAGAGTTTGAGCCCATGAAACTGTGATTCAAGTGCAAGTAATTTCTTATTGAGAGCCACAAATTGTTTCCGGACATTCAGAAACCCAGTTCGAGTCTGTCTCATAAATGTGCGCATTTCGGCCTCAATCACCCATCAATCAAGCCAGACATGACCAAGACAGGACCATGCGTTTCGAGATCAGATCATTTAGCCGGCCAAAATTTCCGCCACCAGCACATTTTATGTGGGCAAAATTGTCGCACAGCCAGCAGCTAAGAAATTAATCACCAATGATTACACCACCGAATTTACATTTCTTTGCACTAAAAACATTGTTGACAGCAGTAGAATCACTGTGCACGAATAATAAAAGAACTGAGTGAGAGCGCAGGTAAAATGGGAGAGCAGACAGCAGAGCGAGCCAGACAATCAGCTGCAGCGGCAATAATTCAAAATAGATGATCCAACGAAGTGCTTCTGCAGTAAATTCACCAAAGCGGAGACACAAAGGAAAAGTCCACAGAGAGGGAGAGTATAGGCAATCCAGAGAGAGTGAGAGCAAAAATGCGAGCAGCAGGCCCGCTTATGCTCACGAGAGAGTGTGGGCGATGCAAACGTTGATGCGCGAGAACAGTGCACACCGAAGAAGCGATAACGAAGAGCAGACTGTGCAAAAAACAATAACAAATTGCCTGCACGAGTCCGATGCGTTACGTTGCGAATATTGAATTTATATCAAATACTTGTTTACAAACAAAACACTGGTGATTTACACAAAGTAAAATCAAATTAAAGATGCGATGATATATCAAAACAAAGTCACAACAATGTTGTATGATATTTAAGCAAAGGGCGGAGAATGCAGGAGCAAGAAAAAAACACAACCGGCTTAAGCAAGAGCTAGAAGCGAATATAAAAAATTGTCTCTTAATACAAGCTGAAATTTGGCTCGAAAATAATAGGTCATGGCAACAACACTTTTTGTTTTGGTGCACACAGCTGACGCAGTCCGATTTGGCTATCGGAACGTTGGCAAGAAATAAATGTTTGTGCACAACAACACAAATGTGCTCGTAACAGCACACACTGTGCTCGTAAAATGCGCGTAACAGAACATCTGGGTAAGGACAGCTGCTTTCCGCCAAATTTTTTTCAAAATGTAGGTGCAACAAATTAATTTTTTTATAATTAGCAAATTAATTTGCAATATACATACATACATGCTTCTACTCACAGTTCGTCGACTTGTTAAATACCCAGGTGTTGTATCTAAGAATAAGCGCACCCTGCAAATGTAGATTATTGTTTCGTTATTATAGACCGATCAAGCGAAAATGGCTGAATTGTAGAATTTTTAAATGCCCAGTTGCCATACTACATATGTGGTATACATGTATATTTACTATGGTCTGTGAAGAGCCGCTCAACTGAGTAGATTCGACAATTTTCAAAAGTCTTTTTTACCAACTTACCGATTTATATTCATTGTTAATATAGCAAGAGAGTTTGTGGTTTTCAGGACACGTTCTTAAAGGCTATTTATTAATTCTTTCAAAAACAATACCAAAAATTCCTTTTTATTCTAGCTTAACTGAATAGGTTCAAGTGCATTATTGCATTTTGACGTCTATGTCGCTTGTAAATGACGGCATTTTTTGTTTGCTAATTGCAGTCAAAGCAATTTACGTTATTATACCCAATACTCAAAATTAGTATTGGGGTATATTAGATTTGTGGTGAAAATAACGTCCAGAAGGAAACGTTTCCGATCCCATAAAATATATATGTTCTTGATCAGCATCAATAGCCGAGCGATTAAGCCCTGTCTGTCTGTCTATCCGGCTAGTCTGAACGAGATCGTATAATTATTATAGCCAGAATCAAGAAAACAATTTCATTCTTTCTCGCTCTGTCTCTCTCTAACACACAGGTTTCATGGTCGGCTTTGCCTATTGCAAAATTTGAGTTCCTAGATCTCAGAGACTATAAGAGCTAGAGCAACCAAATTTTGTGATCCACACTCCTGTGATATCGGACCTGCACGAGTTTATTTTAAAATCTCGCCACACCCCTTTCCGCCCCGCAAAGGATGCTAATCTGGGGATATTCATAAATCTCAGAGACTATTAAGGCTAGAGTAACCAAATTTGGTATCCGCACTTCTGTTAGATCTCACTATAAAACGTATATCTCAAAATTTCGCCCCACCCCCTTCCGCACCACAAAAGACGAAAATCTGTTGCATCCACAATATTGAAGATTTGAGAAAACTAAAAACGCAGAATCATAGAGAATGACCATATCTATCAGATTGCTGTCATACAAAAGACATTCCTACATTTTTGATTCGAGTTTGTGGATATACCAGCACGACAATTCCCCCATTCATTCAACAAAATGTGAAATTGCTAAATATTATTGAAAACTTGTTGGGGTATATGACGGTGGAAGGCAATTTCAAGACACTGAGACCCTAATTGACGCCATTAAATCAGTCTACGCAACTATATCGATCAATGTTCTAGAAAATTATTACAAGTCCCTAAAAGATCGAATATATAAAGTAATATCAAGCCAAGTTGGGACTACCAAATGCTAACTTATACTTCGGAGTTATTTTAATACCCGATACTCAAAATGAGTATATATTATATTAGATTGTGGTAAAAGTGGATGTGTGCATCGTCCAGAAGGAGTCGTTTCCGACCCCATAAAGTATATAAATTCTTGATCAGCATCAATAGCCGAGTCGATTGAGCCCTGTCTGTCTGTCCTTCCGTCCGTCTGTCTCTCTCTAACACAGGTTTCATGGTCGGTTTTGCCAATTGCAAAAAAAGAGTTCAAGGATCTCAGAACTTATAAGAGCCAGAGCAGCCAAATTTAGTATCCACACTCCTGTGATATCGGACCTTGACCGTTTGTTCTCAAAATTTCGCCCCACCCCCTTCCGCCCGCACAAAGAACGAAAATCTGTTGCATCCACAATATTGCAGATTCGAGAAAACTAAAAACGCAGAATCATGGATAGCTTAAATGAATAGGTTCAAGTGCATTATTGCATTTTGACGTCTATGTCGCTTGTAAATGACGGCATTTTTTGTTTGCTAATTGCAGTCAAAGCAATTTACGTTATTATACCCAATACTCAAAATTAGTAGTGGGGTATATTAGATTTGTGGTGAAAATAACGTCCAGAAGGAAACGTTTCCGATCCCATAAAATATATATGTTCTTGATCAGCATCAATAGCCGAGCGATTAAGCCCTGTCTGTCTGTCTATCCGGCTAGTCTGAACGAGATCGTATAATTATTATAGCCAGAATCAAGAAAACAATTTCATTCTTTCTCGCTCTGTCTCTCTCTAACACACAGGTTTCATGGTCGGCTTTGCCTATTGCAAAATTTGAGTTCCTAGATCTCAGAGACTATAAGAGCTAGAGCAACCAAATTTTGTGATCCACACTCCTGTGATATCGGACCTGCACGAGTTTATTTTAAAATCTCGCCACACCCCTTTCCGCCCCGCAAAGGATGCAAATCTGGGGATATTCATAAATCTCAGAGACTATTAAGGCTAGAGTAACCAAATTTGGTATCCGCACTTCTGTTAGATCTCACTATAAAACGTATATCTCAAAATTTCGCCCCACCCCCTTCCGCCCCACAAAAGACGAAAATCTGTTGCATCCACAATATTGCAGATTTGAGAAAACTAAAAACGCAGAATCATAGAGAATGACCATATCTATCAGATTGCTGTCATACAAAAGACATTCCTACATTTTTGATTCGAGTTTGTGGATATACCAGCACGACAATTCCCCCATTCATTCAACAAAATGTGAAATTGCTAAATATTATTGAAAACTTGTTGGGGTATATGACGGTGGAAGGCAATTTCAAGACACTGAGACCCTAATTGACGCCATTAAATCAGTCTACGCAACTATATCGATCAATGTTCTAGAAAATTATTACAAGTCCCTAAAAGATCGAATATATAAAGTAATATCAAGCCAAGTTGGGACTACCAAATGCTAACTTATACTTCGGAGTTATTTTAATACCCGATACTCAAAATGAGTATATATTATATTAGATTGTGGTAAAAGTGGATGTGTGCATCGTCCAGAAGGAGTCGTTTCCGACCCCATAAAGTATATAAATTCTTGATCAGCATCAATAGCCGAGTCGATTGAGCCCTGTCTGTCTGTCCGTCCGTCCGTCTGTCTCTCTCTAACACAGGTTTCATGGTCGGTTTTGCCAATTGCAAAATAAGAGTTCAAGGATCTCAGAACTTATAAGAGCCAGAGCAGCCAAATTTAGTATCCACACTCCTGTGATATCGGACCTTGACCGTTTGTTCTCAAAATTTCGCCCCACCCCCTTCCGCCCGCACAAAGAACGAAAATCTGTTGCATCCACAATATTGCAGATTCGAGAAAACTAAAAACGCAGAATCATGGATAATGACCACGCACGCACTCTTTGTCGTGTCGTTCCATATTAGCGGCGTCTGCTGGTCCGGTTGCTGAATCTGGATCAGATCAGATCATTTTTGTAGCCAAAAGGAACAAATCAATTTTCAAAAACAATACCAAAAATTCCTTTTTATTCTAGCTTAAATGAATAGGTTCAAGTGCATTATTGCATTTTGACGTCTATGTCGCTTGTAAATGACGGCATTTTTTGTTTGCTAATTGCAGTCAAAGCAATTTACGTTATTATACCCAATACTCAAAATTAGTATTGGGGTATATTAGATTTGTGGTGAAAATAACGTCCAGAAGGAAACGTTTCCGATCCCATAAAATATATATGTTCTTGATCAGCATCAATAGCCGAGCGATTAAGCCCTGTCTGTCTGTCTATCCGGCTAGTCTGAACGAGATCGTATAATTATTATAGCCAGAATCAAGAAAACAATTTCTTTCTCGCTCTGTCTCTCTCTAACACACAGGTTTCATGGTCGGCTTTGCCTATTGCAAAATTTGAGTTCCTAGATCTCAGAGACTATAAGAGCTAGAGCAACCAAATTTTGTTATCCACACTCCTGTGATATCGGACCTGCACGAGTTTATTTTAAAATCTCGCCACACCCCTTTCCGCCCCGCAAAGGATGCAAATCTGGGGATATTCATAAATCTCAGAGACTATTAAGGCTAGAGTAACCAAATTTGGTATCCGCACTTCTGTTAGATCTCACTATAAAACGTATATCTCAAAATTTCGCCCCACCCCCTTCCGCCCCACAAAAGACGAAAATCTGTTGCATCCACAATATTGTAGATTTGAGAAAACTAAAAACGCAGAATCATAGAGAATGACCATATCTATCAGATTGCTGTCATACAAAAGACATTCCTACATTTTTGATTCGAGTTTGTGGATATACCAGCACGACAATTCCCCCATTCATTCAACAAAATGTGAAATTGCTAAATATTATTGAAAACTTGTTGGGGTATATGACGGTGGAAGGCAATTTCAAGACACTGAGACCCTAATTGACGCCATTAAATCAGTCTACGCAACTATATCGATCAATGTTCTAGAAAATTATTACAAGTCCCTAAAAGATCGAATATATAAAGTAATATCAAGCCAAGTTGGGACTACCAAATGCTAACTTATACTTCGGAGTTATTTTAATACCCGATACTCAAAATGAGTATATATTATATTAGATTGTGGTAAAAGTGGATGTGTGCATCGTCCAGAAGGAGTCGTTTCCGACCCCATAAAGTATATAAATTCTTGATCAGCATCAATAGCCGAGTCGATTGAGCCCTGTCTGTCTGTCCGTCCGTCCGTCTGTCTCTCTCTAACACAGGTTTCATGGTCGGTTTTGCCAATTGCAAAAAAAGAGTTCAAGGATCTCAGAACTTATAAGAGCCAGAGCAGCCAAATTTAGTATCCACACTCCTGTGATATCGGACCTTGACCGTTTGTTCTCAAAATTTCGCCCCACCCCCTTCCGCCCGCACAAAGAACGAAAATCTGTTGCATCCACAATATTGCAGATTCGAGAAAACTAAAAACGCAGAATCATGGATAATGACCACGCACGCACTCTTTGTCGTGTCGTTCCATATTAGCGGCGTCTGCTGGTCCGGTTGCTGAATCTGGATCAGATCAGATCATTTTTGTAGCCAAAAGGAACAAATCAATTTTCAAAAACAATACCAAAAATTCCTTTTTATTCTAGCTTAACTGAATAGGTTCAAGTGCATTATTGCATTTTGACGTCTATGTCGCTTGTAAATGACGGCATTTTTTGTTTGCTAATTGCAGTCAAAGCAATTTACGTTATTATACCCAATACTCAAAATTAGTATTGGGGTATATTAGATTTGTGGTGAAAATAACGTCCAGAAGGAAACGTTTCCGATCCCATAAAATATATATGTTCTTGATCAGCATCAATAGCCGAGCGATTAAGCCCTGTCTGTCTGTCTATCCGGCTAGTCTGAACGAGATCGTATAATTATTATAGCCAGAATCAAGAAAACAATTTCTTTCTCGCTCTGTCTCTCTCTAACACACAGGTTTCATGGTCGGCTTTGCCTATTGCAAAATTTGAGTTCCTAGATCTCAGAGACTATAAGAGCTAGAGCAACCAAATTTTGTTATCCACACTCCTGTGATATCGGACCTGCACGAGTTTATTTTAAAATCTCGCCACACCCCTTTCCGCCCCGCAAAGGATGCAAATCTGGGGATATTCATAAATCTCAGAGACTATTAAGGCTAGAGTAACCAAATTTGGTATCCGCACTTCTGTTAGATCTCACTATAAAACGTATATCTCAAAATTTCGCCCCACCCCCTTCCGCCCCACAAAAGACGAAAATCTGTTGCATCCACAATATTGTAGATTTGAGAAAACTAAAAACGCAGAATCATAGAGAATGACCATATCTATCAGATTGCTGTCATACAAAAGACATTCCTACATTTTTGATTCGAGTTTGTGGATATACCAGCACGACAATTCCCCCATTCATTCAACAAAATATGAAATTGCTAAATATTATTGAAAACTTGTTGGGGTATATGACGGTGGAAGGCAATTTCAAGACACTGAGACCCTAATTGACGCCATTAAATCAGTCTACGCAACTATATCGATCAATGTTCTAGAAAATTATTACAAGTCCCTAAAAGATCGAATATATAAAGTAATATCAAGCCAAGTTGGGACTACCAAATGCTAACTTATACTTCGGAGTTATTTTAATACCCGATACTCAAAATGAGTATATATTATATTAGATTGTGGTAAAAGTGGATGTGTGCATCGTCCAGAAGGAGTCGTTTCCGACCCCATAAAGTATATAAATTCTTGATCAGCATCAATAGCCGAGTCGATTGAGCCCTGTCTGTCTGTCCGTCCGTCCGTCTGTCTCTCTCTAACACAGGTTTCATGGTCGGTTTTGCCAATTGCAAAAAAAGAGTTCAAGGATCTCAGAACTTATAAGAGCCAGAGCAGCCAAATTTAGTATCCACACTCCTGTGATATCGGACCTTGACCGTTTGTTCTCAAAATTTCGCCCCACCCCCTTCCGCCCGCACAAAGAACGAAAATCTGTTGCATCCACAATATTGCAGATTCGAGAAAACTAAAAACGCAGAATCATGGATAATGACCACGCACGCACTCTTTGTCGTGTCGTTCCATATTAGCGGCGTCTGCTGGTCCGGTTGCTGAATCTGGATCAGATCAGATCATTTTTGTAGCCAAAAGGAACAAATCAATTTTCAAAAACAATACCAAAAATTCCTTTTTATTCTAGCTTAACTGAATAGGTTCAAGTGCATTATTGCATTTTGACGTCTATGTCGCTTGTAAATGACGGCATTTTTTGTTTGCTAATTGCAGTCAAAGCAATTTACGTTATTATACCCAATACTCAAAATTAGTATTGGGGTATATTAGATTTGTGGTGAAAATAACGTCCAGAAGGAAACGTTTCCGATCCCATAAAATATATATGTTCTTGATCAGCATCAATAGCCGAGCGATTAAGCCCTGTCTGTCTGTCTATCCGGCTAGTCTGAACGAGATCGTATAATTATTATAGCCAGAATCAAGAAAACAATTTCTTTCTCGCTCTGTCTCTCTCTAACACACAGGTTTCATGGTCGGCTTTGCCTATTGCAAAATTTGAGTTCCTAGATCTCAGAGACTATAAGAGCTAGAGCAACCAAATTTTGTGATCCACACTCCTGTGATATCGGACCTGCACGAGTTTATTTCAAAATCTCGCCACACCCCTTTCCGCCCCGCAAAGGATGCAAATCTGGGGATATTCATAAATCTCAGAGACTATTAAGGCTAGAGTAACCAAATTTGGTATCCGCACTTCTGTTAGATCTCACTATAAAACGTATATCTCAAAATTTCGCCCCACCCCCTTCCGCCCCACAAAAGACGAAAATCTGTTGCATCCACAATATTGTAGATTTGAGAAAACTAAAAACGCAGAATCATAGAGAATGACCATATCTATCAGATTGCTGTCATACAAAAGACATTCCTACATTTTTGATTCGAGTTTGTGGATATACCAGCACGACAATTCCCCCATTCATTCAACAAAATATGAAATTGCTAAATATTATTGAAAACTTGTTGGGGTATATGACGGTGGAAGGCAATTTCAAGACACTGAGACCCTAATTGACGCCATTAAATCAGTCTACGCAACTATATCGATCAATGTTCTAGAAAATTATTACAAGTCCCTAAAAGATCGAATATATAAAGTAATATCAAGCCAAGTTGGGACTACCAAATGCTAACTTATACTTCGGAGTTATTTTAATACCCGATACTCAAAATGAGTATATATTATATTAGATTGTGGTAAAAGTGGATGTGTGCATCGTCCAGAAGGAGTCGTTTCCGACCCCATAAAGTATATAAATTCTTGATCAGCATCAATAGCCGAGTCGATTGAGCCCTGTCTGTCTGTCCGTCCGTCCGTCTGTCTCTCTCTAACACAGGTTTCATGGTCGGTTTTGCCAATTGCAAAAAAAGAGTTCAAGGATCTCAGAACTTATAAGAGCCAGAGCAGCCAAATTTAGTATCCACACTCCTGTGATATCGGACCTTGACCGTTTGTTCTCAAAATTTCGCCCCACCCCCTTCCGCCCGCACAAAGAACGAAAATCTGTTGCATCCACAATATTGCAGATTCGAGAAAACTAAAAACGCAGAATCATGGATAATGACCACGCACGCACTCTTTGTCGTGTCGTTCCATATTAGCGGCGTCTGCTGGTCCGGTTGCTGAATCTGGATCAGATCAGATCATTTTTGTAGCCAAAAGGAACAAATCAATTTGCACTGGCTACGCAGCGCCTGACGTCACGCTCAGACTGATTTTCTGTCTCTCTCGCACGCACTCTTTGTCGTGTCGTTAAATATTAGCGGCGTCTGCCGGAGGAGAGCCATATTGACCAAGTATCGGGTATAAATGCAGAGTTGCGGTCTCCGCAGCAACTCACAACGTTCCCCGTCGTTTTATGTTAAAATAAGCAGCAGATGTGCTTTTTGAATTTTTAAATTCCTGAATCTATGCAGTTGATCTAGAATAAATAGGCATTTTTTGTAATTTTTTTGATAAAATTAATAAAAAGCCTTAAAAAACGTTTCCTGGAAATCACAAACTTTCTTGTTATATTAACAATGAATCTATCTATACAAAAAATGTATTGCATATAAATCGATAAGTTTGTTAAAAAGATATAGCGGCTTGACTTTTAAAAATTGTTGAAAATATTCAGTTGAGCGGCACTGTATGTAGTTTTTATTGTTGCGGGCAGTGCAAGCCAAGTTGTGTTGGCCGTATTGCCATCTCTGTTATTTTCATATTTATGGGCCATCTTTTCTTATTGATTACTAAGACCATCCAAGAAACGTTTGATTATACCCGGTACTCAAGAGTATAGCGGTATATTAAATTTGTGGTGAAAGTGGATGTGTGTAACACCCAGTAGGAAGCGTATAGAGAAAAGTTCATATGTTTTTGGTCATCATCAATAGCCGAGTTGATATAGCCATTTCTGTCTGTCCGTCCGTCTTGCTTGACGCCTAGTTCTCAGAGACTATAAGAGCTAGAGCAACCAAATTTTTTACCCGCCCTTAATTGATATTACACTGTTACAAGTGTATTTCGCCTCGCTCCCTTCCGGGCCGAAAGATTGAACATCTGTGGAATCCACAATTTACGAGATACGAGAAAATCGAAAACACAGAATCGTTGAGAAGTACCAAATATAGGGGATCTTATTTTAGCTAGAAGAAACTAATATAATTGCAGTGGCTGCGCAACGCCTTTCATGCGCTTGCTCATTCCCTCTCCTTCTCTCTCATAAAACACACTCAGCCTCGTTCAGTATGCGCAATATTCGGTAAGGGAGCGAGATAAAACGGCTGGTGTTAGTGTAAAAATAGAAAGAGACAGATATAAAATAAAAATGTAAAGAAAAATGGAAACAGATAAAACTAGATTTATAAATATCTCCCGAACGGTTCAATCGATGTTTATGAAATTTTTCTTTGCAAAAAATCTGACCTCGCAAATAACGGTTGACACTTTCGGAATGAAAAACGATGGGGAACGTTGTGCGCGCCCGTCGAAACGTTCTGACTAATTTTCTGTCTCTCTCGCACGCACTCTTTGTCGTGTCGTTTAATATTAGCGGCGTCTGCCGGAGGAGAGCTACACTGACTAAGTATCGGGGATAAATGTACAGTTGCGCTCTCATAGATCTCATAGATCCGGTCATTCTCTATGATTGTACGTTTTTAGTTTTCTCGTATGTATCTTCAATATTGTGGATGCCACAGATTTTCGTCCGTTGTGTTGTCGGAAGGGGGTGGGGCGAAATTTTGAAACACACTTGTGGCAGTGAGCTCTCTACAGTGAGCAAAAAGAATTACATTTGTAACAGTAAGCTCTGCAGTGAAAAATTAAAAATAGTTTTGTAACAGTGAGAGCTCTACAGTCAGTTCTAATAGTCTCTGAGATTTGTGGATGCCCCAGATTTTCGTCCTTTCTTTTATAGTCTATATATTATAGTTATTATATATTATAGTCTTTTATAGCTTTTATAGTCTCTGAGATCTAGGCACTAATGTTTTACGCTAAGCAAAGCCGGCTATGATACGTGTGTGTTAGAGAGAGACAGGGCGAGAAAAAACGAAATTGTTTTCTTCATTCTGGCTATAATAATGATACGATCTAACCAACCTATTGGTTTTTATACCCGATACTCAAATTTAAAATTTAATTTAATTTAAAACAGATCGTATAATTATTATAGCCAGAATCAAGAAAACAATTCCATTCTTTCTCGCTGTCTCTTTCTAACATACAGGTTTCATGGTCGGTTTTGCCTATTACAAAATGTGACTTCAAGGATCTCAGAGACATAAGAGCTAGAGCAACCAAATTTGGTATCCACACCCCTGTGATATCGACCTTGACCGTTTCGTGTCCAAATTTCGCACTTCCTTCCCCCGCAAAGGACGAAAATCTGGCGCATCCACAAATCTCAGAAACTATTCAGGCTAGAAACCAAATTTGGTAACCGCACTCCTGTTTTATCTCACTATAAAACGTATATCTCAAAATATCGCCCCACCCCCTTCCGTCCCCACAAAGGTCGAAAATCTGTGGCATCCATAATATTGAAGATTCGAGAAAACTAAAAACGCACAATCATAGAGAATGATCATATCTATCAGACGTCTGAATCTGGATCAGATCAGATTTTTATAGCCAAAAAGAACAAATCAATTTGCAGAGGCTACGCAGCGCCCGATGTCACGCTCAGACTGATTTTCTGTCTCTCTCGCACGCACTCTTTGTCGTGTTGTTTAATATTAGCGGCGTCTGCCGGAGGAGAGCCATACTGACTTAGTATCGGGTATAACTGTAGAGTTGCGGTGTCCGCAGCAACTCACAACGTTCCCCTTCGTTTAAACTGATCTTGTTGCTTTGTTTAAGTAGCCAGAACATTTTCTGGGCCTTACCTACCAGCTTGCTCCTCACGCTACGAGTGTGACTGTCGAAAGTTAAAGGTGCATCCAGTGTAACTCCGGGTTCTGATCAACAATATTCGCATCCGTCGGGCTGTTTAGTAAATTTATTGAAAACCTTAGTTGGCGCAATAAATGTTAACCATCTATCTAATAAATAGTTTGATTGTATATTACAAATTTTTTTTCATTCTTAGCAGGAAAAATAAGCTTACAAATAAAAAACAATGAGCCGAAACACTGAACTAGAAGTGGTTTTCTGTAAATTTAGGCGGAGAACTGTACTCCAACTTAACATGCGCTCGATACTCTTCATCATCGTCGTGATATTCTCTATAGCACTGGGAGCAGAATAATTCGCCATCGCATCCACGGCAACGAAAGACGGCATCCTCATTACAAATATTACACCAAGGCAGCTCCTCAGTAATGCTATTTTTGGCCAGCTCACCCTCAACGCCATCATTTAGGTTGCTTTGCCCAGTTAGTAAACTTGATTCTGCAACGTACTGTTCGATTTGTTAAACCTTTTGGTATTAATATAATGTATAAAGTAACAAACCTTTTTTATTACATTTCTTAGGATTATTTCTTCATCCTCGTTTTCGCTGGGAGTATTTAAAGTTTTCGATAGCTTTGCACCCGTACCTGCCTCATTATCAAGTGGGGCATTCCGTAGTGCACACAAACGTCGTTCAATGTCGGAAATCGCATCGTTACGTTGGGTTTCCACTTTCTGATCCAGCTGGGTTTCATCCATAAACTGATCAAGCAAATCTTTAATTTTTTCCTGGTCACTTCTTTGATCCGTGGAAAGCAGCAAATCCTTTTTGTAGTAGTTCTTTTGATCGGTAAGGCCACTTATGTTAGCGAGACGTGTCCGAATTTCATCGTCTGTTGCATCGACATCTTTAAGATTCTGCAATCGTTTTGCTATTGCACTATCCAAATTTTCTTCAATGTCTTCTTTTGTAGAGTCCCCTGCGGTCCTTATGGGTGCCAGAACTGCTGCCAGTTCCTCAGACGGCAAAACACTGCTGCAGTGAAAGGTAGCTTACAATTGGGTTGGCATACGTCTGTGTCTGTACCTACTTGAAAAGTACGTCTGCCTTTTCGAGTTCCAACCGGGTGGAACTATTTAAAGGATGTGGTAGGCGCAGTTTGGTAACAAGTTCCCCGGGCAATGCATCGCAGTCAATGACTTTTTCATGATCGATACAGGTCTGTATCTTGGACAGTTTATCGTAGCAAATTAAGCAGACATTCAGCACCTTCCCTGCGAACCGAGGTACCGGTATTGGCCTCTTCAGACACTTTGAGCAGTAGGAGAAGCCGCAGTTGGGACACCCATACTAAAACAAGATAAATTAGTATAGAATATAAAGTAAATATTATATTCTTGCCTCTTTGCTAAATAATCCATATTTGCGGCTGCAGCCGAAGCAGCTCATGATGGCGAGGAAACAAAAAATATATAGTCGAAATAAAATTTGAAAGTAAAAAATATGTAAACAAAGGCTTTTTCACTAGATGTTCTTGCTATATTTTGTCATCAATCTGAGCTATCGAATTTCTGCATATACGATATTCATGTTGGGGGGATTCGTGTAAATGAATTCTACATCCTTTAAACTTCGTGGATCAGCTGCATTCAAGGTGAAAAAAGAAAGAAAACTAAACAAGAATATCCCGTAAGATATTTTAATTTTCTTTAAATTATCAGGTAGGCTCCGTTGTTCATTTACTTTTGCGGATTACGTTTTCTGCCAAAACGTTTCGTTTTAAGGTTCTCCAGTTTTCGCATATTTTTGCTGTTTGCACCAAAACGAAAATTGTTCTTGCCCTGGCCAAATTTGAGGTTGGCTTAATATAAAATTATTTATAAAGAAATCAAAAGTTAAATTACGCTATTAATAAGTCATCTATTTTTTCCCTTTTGCAATTGAAGGTCGTTTAGTTGCATAAACAGCCGTTTACTTTTCATTTCGTCAAAGAAAATGTTTTCGTTTTGAAAACGATTAAATCTTGCGGAATGTGAAAACGGGAGCCCCAATTTATGTGTATTTAAAAGTAAATGGGAAAACTTTTGTGAATGTGAAAAACGGAGCCTGGCTGTATATATTAAAAAACATCTGAAAAAATTCAGTAATCAATTTGATCCTTTTTTGAGTTTTACAGTTCATTTAATGGCTCGCTTAGCACATTGCAGTTAGTGCAATTGTACTCACTAGTCAAATACTGTACGGTCTTATAAATAATCTGCACGAAATCAAAGAAATAAACTTTAAGGACAAAACTGAAAACATACATACAGACATATACCTTTTGGGATAAACTTGCAGTGTGAGTGAGAGAAATATAGCTCTGCGACTGAAAGCATATTTATAACACTAGGCACTAAATGAAACTTTTTATTTACGCTTTAAACCAAAACCGACTTTTTTTATTTTTTTTGTATCTATGTCAAGCTTTTTTTAAGTTTTTTGATATTTTTTTCAGTAGTAGTGCTTAGAGTTATAAAAAAAATTAAAACAAACATATTTAGTTACTCAATTACAATCTTTATTGTTAATGACCATTAATGTAGTTATTGTTCACTGAATACCCCGCAGTATTCGTTCCACCAAAATCCTCCCGGTATCGGAAAATTAGTTATATGGTTGCAGAAATCGTACGCGAAAAACATACATAAAAGTCGACTTTGACTTAATCAATATCAATCAAATATGGGAAATGGATCGGAATATTCTGAAGCGAAATTATAGACTAATATATCAAATTTTATTGAATATTAAAAATAAATCAACAAAGAGAATTCGTAGCAAGAGTGATAACATTATATACACATGTATGTATTTTTTTCATGTATACCAAATTAAATATACAAATTCCTTTATTTTATTTTTTTAGAATTGTATACATTTCTTATAATCACACATACGAAAATCCGATAATTATCAACATGATTATCGGTCCTGGTTGACCATTCGGCGGAAGGGACCATATTTGTATAGTACATATGTATCTACACATGTATAATTATACCTATTCGAAAGTACAACCCCAGATTTTCCATGCATGCTCATATAAGACCCCGATAGGGGCCCGGGCCATACAAAATTCAGGCATATGTACATACATATATGTATGTATGCGTAAATTGTATTTTGCTTATACTCTTGCAGAGGGTATTATTATTTTGTGCCACATGTTGCCAACCATAAAGATTGGTATACATTTTACATACATACATATGTACATATTTAAGTCAGAATCATAAATTTTGGCTCACTGAATCGCAAATTTTCAGGCAGGCTCCGGGTTTTACTTTCACAAAAATTCTGTCAATCACATATGTAAGTGGGTGCTCCCCTTCTCAAAACGGAAACATTTTCCTCCCTGAAATGAAAATTAAAAGGCTTTTTATACAACAAAACGAGTCTTAACTGCAAAATTAAAAAATATATCTTTAATTGTTGCATTATCAGGGTAAATTATCTTGTGCCTTTAGAAATAATTTTTTGTTAACCCAACATCACTTATTGAGTGCGTGCAAACAGCTAACGCAGCCCGATTCGGCTATCGGAATGTTGGCAAAAAATATATTTTTGCGAATAATAGCACAAATGTGCGCTAAACAGCTTAAATTATTGTACGTTGACATGCTATAACTGCATCTTTCAAGAGGCGAAGCAATTACTGCACCGTCAAGTGGCCCGTGCGACACCAGCAGAAGTTGTGCTCGTAACAAGGGCGTAACAGATCATCTGGGTAAAGACAGCTATGTACATATATCCCGCAGCTAGCGAAAATGAAACATGTCGATAGCAAATACATACATATGTATTTGTGAAAAATTAAGCACTTAAAAAAATAACACGCAAAAGTTAGCGAAAACCGGAGTCTGCCTATTTATGTTAATATGCATCTAATTGCCGTTGAAGCGATTGATCGAAAAACAAGTATGTAAGTCTGTATCTGTAAAAATTGGATGGCTATATCATAGGCCATAATATAAAATATACATACATACATATATACATATTTATTATACGCAGGAATAATCTCTTAGACCTTGGCCACACGCTGAGGGACATACATACATACATATGTAAGTTGCTGAGCGATGGTCGCTTGGGTGATCGATTTGAGTGTTGTGCCGAGCTCCATCATTTATGTGTATACATTTTCAACTATACGGTTCGTTTTTGGCAATATTTGTTCAAGAATATCGAACCTTTTGAAATTGAACAGACAGCACAGATTTTTAGCATTTTATACTAAGAGCTCTGAGTTATGAAGTAAAAATAAAAACCGAATCAATTGCTGAGAGACGTCGCTTAGTCGCTCAGTTGTTGTTAACGACATCGCTAAGAGCGTGGCTGAAGCCTAGGGTATCAAAATCTTCGGCTGCCATAGCTATCCGTTCTTTCACGGTTTTGTTGTATGTAGTTATTCAATTGCGCAATGCTTGTCTGTTTTTCGCGTTTGTGTTTATTTTTTGTCTTTGTCTAGCGAATAAGAAAGTTAATTTTAATACAAACTTGAAAAACCAAAACACATACATATATGTAAATATGTTAGCACAATATGTGCGACGTTAAATTTTAGTGACAACCAGTATCGACAATGTACAAAAAAACGGCTGCACAACTCCGTCACAGTGTACACCAGAGCATCGAAAACTATCCATATAATGAGGCTAGCAGTGCCCAGGCTACTCTGCAGGCCAGTTGCAAAAGTGAGACAAAAAGCTAACATATTGCCGGTCACATAAATCAACATGTCTCGATAACATTTCAGATTCATTGAACTTTGTGCAGCGTTTAGATATACTGCAAACGCTATACGTCCATAATGGTTGCGTCAACACAGTGAACTGGAATGCAAGCGGAACACATATTGTATCTGGCTCCGATGATAACCATCTGGTCATTACTGAGGCTAAGAGCGGTCGGGTAGCACTCAAGAGCAAGACCCAACACAAGCGTCATATTTTTAGTGCACGTTTCATGCCACACAGCAACGATCAGGCTGTCGTTTCTTGCTCTGGCGAAGGCCTAGTAATCCATACTGAGTTCCAGATTCCATATAGCTCCGAAAAATGTACAAAGACAACAGACTATATAGTTGGAGAAGACAGCCGAATCGTGAACGTTTTTGATTGTCACACATTTGGGAGTACCTTCGATGTTTTGCCAATACCTGACGCACCGCGCTCCTTTCTTAGTTGCGGAGAAGATGCAACAGTACGCTGCTTCGATCTTCGCCAATCCAGTAGTTGCTCCAAGAGTATGTGCCAAAAGCACATCCTTATAATGGCGCCCTGTGCCGTGACAGCCATGGATGTAGCTCCTTTTAATCACAACAATGTGGCCATCGGCTGTTCCGACTCAATAATTCGTCTATACGACAGGCGCATGCTGGCAAATACAGGCTCTGCATCTTTGTCGTCGGGCTCAACAATACCGATTAAGGCTTTCCCTATACCAATGGAATACACGCGTCGTCACTATCGCCCCACCTGCGTAAAGTTCAATGTGAACGAATCTGAGCTGCTGGTCAGTTACTCTATGGAGCAGATTTATCTGTTTGATCTGAAACACCCTGGCTATAATGACGCAGGTCTGTTGAAAAGCGGTTGTTATACGCCCAAAATGCGCCGTGAAGACGATCCAGACCCGCAGATGCCTCGTCTTCGCTTTCGGGGCGATTGGTCCGATACTGGGCCCAACTCCCAGGCCATTGCCGAGCAGGGTTTTAACCGTCCCAATGTGGGGCAAGCTCGACCACCCCTCGAACCAGGAGTACTTAGTCGGCTTAGTGACGAAATATTTCGCATGCTTAATTCGCCCAGTCGTCAAATGCGTCAAACTTCCCAAGCAACCGAGTCAAATACAGATACAACATTAAACCGCAACTCAAATAGCTCCCTTCCTATCAGGGCGCAGAACACAATTTATGGAAATATGATCAACGAATCGGATGTAGCTAACATTTCTGTAAAATCTGGTAAGTATGAAGTTCTTAGACCCTCATAACTTATATATTTTTCAAATATGATTTAAAGGATGTCTTGAGATCACCGAGGACGCAAAAGATACTCAAAATGAGAACAAGGATGCAATTACAGCTGGAGATGGAGAAAGGTTTCCTATTCGAAATTTTAATTACGTAAAAATGGCTTTCAGTGGCCACCGTAACTCAAGGACAATGGTGAAGGGGGCTTGTTTCTGGGGGGACGACTTTATTATGTCGGGTTCCGACTGTGGCCATATATTCGTTTGGAATCGACAGACCGGAAAGGTAGTCAAGACGCTTCTGGCAGATAATCGTGTCGTCAATCGTGTTCAACCACATCCCACGCTCCCCTACCTTCTTAGTTCTGGCATCGACTACAATGTGAAGGTGTGGGCGCCAATCGCTTCTGATCCTCATTTCGACGAGGCCGAAACCGCCGGAGTAAGTGTGGTTTATTTCACTGATTTCGACAAGCCAGTAGAAATCGCATTTAATTTTTACTCTTTGCAGCTGATAAAAAGCAATGAGATTATGTTAGTGGAGACTCGCGATACTATAACCGTACCTGCCCAGATAATGATACGAATTTTGGCAAGCCTACATCAGTATCGCCGGCTGATGCACGAAGCTGGTAGCGAAGCCAGATCTAGGCAAGAAGGTCTATCTGGCAATGGTGCAGAATCTCCTAATAGTGATATATAAGTTAAATCGTGATCTAGTAACCACTCCTCCTTTCCTTTCCCTATTTTTTCCGCATGTTTTTCCCTCCTCCAACTTATGCGAAGGCAGGGTGCCAGCAGCTATCAGCCTAAGAGGTAGAGAAAGCGACACGTTTCTATATGTTTAATGTACATACATATATCCCATTAAAAGTATGACGAAGTATGACAAACAAAATTGAACTTTGTATTTACACTTCGAACCAAACCGACTTTTTCTGATAGATTTGAAGCTTTAAATTTTGTTTTTAATGTTTATTTCTTAAATGTTTTTGGTTTTTTTAGAGGTAGTGCTTAACAAGCATCTTACATCTGGTTGTATTGAACTTTCCAATTCTAAAAGCAGATAAATGAAACTTTAAATCGGTCTTGAAAATATTGAGATTTCGATTAGAAAATTGTTAATTTTTTAGGTTATTTTTTTACGTTAGCCAAACCTAAAATTTTGGGATATATTGCAAAAAAACAAGTATGAGGCAGTGATCTACTCATCCTGGCCTATAAACTTATTTTTCTCTTTTGGAAAGTACATTTAAAAGGTTTCATTTGGTTGCACAGTGTTACTTGTTCATATTAATATTTAATTTGTTACTATTATACTATGAATATATCTTGTGCATAAATATTTATGAAAAAATATTAAAGTTGTACAGTAGTAAACTCGAGCGGCGATTTTAAATTGAATAGTTTTATTAGTAGATACATATGTATGTACATAAATATGTCCGCAGACAATATGTCCGAAAAACCAAAACGTTTTGCGTCAAACAAAAGAAAAATTATTCAGAGGAAATATTAAAATACTGTTCAATATATACAATAGTAAATTGTACATTCTGAGTGCAACATATTTTAGGAAAAAATTTTGATTTTAATTTCATTAATATTGTAGTGCCTCTTAATACAAATATTGCGCATCGACTTGAAATATGTTGGAAAATCAGGCATTGCGCGCCGCAATCAATATTTTCAAAAAATAAAAAACAATCTTCCCACATTATACTGAAAAATTTGTTCAGTCTACAATTTTATTTTTGCAGAAAAAAACTGATTAATGTCCTGCCGTTGCGGCTACCGAGCAAAATAACCAAGCCGTTTGCACATAGCAACGGAGGCTTCCGGCCTCTGATTGACATATATTTTTGCAATTAAAGCATAAGGGAATGTTAATAAAATTAATAAAAAATCTGGTATTTATATATGTAGTCGAACTTCTCTATTGCGAACTTCCATACAACGGAGTTTTCTATACAACGAATTTACTTCCAGAACATGCTATATTCTGCAAAAATTAATTTTATACTACGAACTTTCCACTTAGCGAATTCATCTACAATGCCATCTAGGTGTTGACGCCAGCCAAATCGAACCATTTGTTTTTTTTTCTTTCCTTTGCACGCGTGCCGAAGGTAATTCGGTTCTGCCGACCGTGCGTAGAAGATAACTTCGTTTTTTCTTTTCTCCTCTTTTGCGCTTGCGTCGTCAAAACTCTTGCTTTGTTCGCTTTACATTTATCTTCAATAGTCAAATTGTGCGCAAACGAAGCGAACATAAGTGCTGTGATTTTATTATTATCATCAGGAAAGTGCAGTGTTTAAATAATAATATGTGTTGAGCGAGTGGTAAATAAAGAAAACCTCAATTGTATAAAATGTTAAATTTGTGAAAAAACTGTATTCAAATTATATTAATGTTTCGCTGCATCACAATATACACATGACTTTATTCTTCTCTTATTCTCGGGAATAAAAGAAGAATAAAGAAATATAATGTAAATCCGTATTACCGAATTAAATTGTTACAATCTGCGGTGGGTAAGAAAGTTCAATTTGTGAGCAGTCTAGCAGCAAAAAAAACAACAAAATAAAAGCAACAAAAGGTAACCCTTATTTGCGACGCATGGCTCGAGCAGGTGCATACATATATTTCGACAAAAATCATAGCTTATTAAGTGCATGACTTTTCTACAAAAATCATCACTTATAAAATGCATGATTTTTCGGCAAAAATCATCGATTATTAAATGCATGATTTTTCGTCAATGCTGTTAATGCATGTTAATGTCAGCAGCTCAGCGTATGGCCGGTCATCAACTATGTCATCGGGGGTAGTGACGCGGTCATAGACGTGTCAGCAGCTGAGTTATTGAAGACCAGTGCTGCAGGTATACAGTATAGGTTAGGTTAGGTTGAGGCGGCTGCCGGGCTCGCTCGGAGCCCGTCACACCTAGGCCGGTTTCGGCCCGTTGTGATACCGCATAGGATCATTTCTTCCTGCGTTGTGAGACTTCCTGTCAGCAATTATCCCATCCAGATGCTCTCACAAAGTTCGCTATCTTCCTGGGACATAGTTTGGACATATCAGAGATGTCGTGTAGAAAGGCTGAGCCCAGGTGCTGTAGCCTTCTTCTGCTGAGAGCTGGGCAGGAGCAGAACAGATGTTTCACTGTCTCCTCCTCTTTCTCGTCTCTACAGCTGCGAAAAAAATCGTTATGTGGGGCCCCCAGCCTGTTAGCGTGGGTGCCTATTAGCCAGTGTCCCGAGAGGGAACGTATGACTACGCTGCACCTTTTCCTGCTTAGCTTGCAGAGCTCGGAGGTGCGCTTCATGTCCATGGTCGGCCAAGTTTGCCGAGTTGTGCAACATCGTGGCCCTATTTGACACATATCGTTTGTTAGTCGCTTGTATTGCTCTTTTATAATGAGCTTACAGGTGGCCATTGGCATACAGATATCCTCCTTGTCTTGGAGAAGGGGATTGTAGTGCCAGATCTGGCCAGCTCGTCCGCTATACAGTTGCCCTCGATGTCCCGGTGGCCCGGGACCCAAATCAGGCTAATAGAAAATTGCTGAGCCATCTCGTGCAGAGATTTGCGGCAGTCTGCCAAGGTGGCCAAGTTCGAGGAAATCGCACTTAGCGATTTGATCGCAGCCTGGCTATCGCTATAAATGTTTAGTTCGGTTGCCGTAACGGCAACCGCTTGTAGATAGTCTAGAGCCTCCCTGATTGCTATGACTTCCGCTTGAAAGACACTGCAATAATCTGGGAGCCTGAAGGAATGCCTTATGTTTAGCTGTTCAGAGTAGATTCCCCCTCAGACTCCGTCGTCCAGCTTTGATCCATCTGTGAAGATGTTTATGGCCCCATCTGGGCCTGGGAGTCCCTCGAGCCATTCGTCTCTGTGAGGGATGATTGTGTCGAAGGGAGTGACTGTGTACTCTCTTGGAACTTGGTAGTCTGTTTTTGAGGGGACGGTATTGCTATTATTTAATATGGCTGAGTGAACTATGCACTGTGTCACCCATTGATCTGAGTCTCTCAGACGTATTGCTGCTGCTTCTGCCCGTTCCTTTCCTGCGAGGTCAAGGCTCTGTAGGCATAGGATGGCATTTAGCGCATCATTTGGGGTGGTGCGAAGAGCTCCGCTGATACATAGGGCGGCAGTTCGCTGGACTTTGCCCAGTTGCTTGGTGATCGCCCTTTTTGATAGGGCCGGTCACCACACCGTAAAGGCTATGAGTGAATACTCTTTGTGATGCAGAGATTTCTCTACCGCTGAGATCACTTCATGAAGAGCCGTTTCCGTGGATTTTCCTTTCCGGTAGGCATGCTGTGCCGGGTGTATAGTTGTCCTCAGTTGCAGCCCGACGAGTCTCTCAAAGGTTTTGAGGAGGAAGGACGATAGGCTGATTGGTCTAAAGTCTTTTGCAGTTGAGTGCGAGGATTTTCCTGCTTTGGGAATGAAGACTATCTTTGCCTTAAGCCATGTTCGCGGGATTGTACCCACAGCCAGTATCTTCCTGAAGATACCTTGTAGCCAGTTGATGGCCGTATCCCCGGCCTTCTAAAGTTGGGCCGGGATTACCTGGTCTGGGCCTGGCGATTTGAACGGGTTGAAGCTGTTTATTGCCCAGCTTATCTTACGTTTTGTGAGTATGTGATCCATCGAGGTTACCGGTCCCTCTCCTGGGAGATATACCGTCTCGATGGTTGTGCACCCTGGGAAATGCGTGTCTAGTAGAATGTGCAGGGACTCCTCACTGGAGTTGGTCCACGTGCCGTCATTCCTTTTAAGATACCCTACCGAGGGGTTAGCTTTTGAGAGAATCTTGCGAAGCCTTGCGGCCTCTGACGTTTCCTCAATTTCCGAGCAAAACTTTTGCCGAGAGGCCCTTTTTGCTTTCCTTGTTTCCTTTTTATATAGTGACAGACTGATTTTGTAGTCTGCCTAGTGGCTCTCCTCGTTCGCGCTTTTGGCCCTGAGGAAGAGAGTCCTGCAGCTTTTACGTAGGATGTCTATTTGTTTTGACCACCAGGGGGGTTTCTTTTTCCCCCTAGGTTTGCTAGAGGGGCATGCTGCCACGAAGGCTTTGTTGCATGCTTCTGTGAACCTGTTCACTAGGCAATCTAGGTCGTCTTTTGTGTCCGGGCATGATGGTGCTTTGGAGGGGAGTAAGTCCTCCAGGGCTGAGCTATATTTTTCCCAGTTGGCTTTCCTGGGATTAATATAATCCTTAGGTTTTGGACACTCGAGGGATAGTGTGGTATCGATGTATCTGTGGTCAGAGAAAGAGTGGTCATCAAGGACTTGCCAACTTTTGACTATGTCTAACAGTGTGGGAGTCACTAAGGTGAGGTCAATAACCTCCTGTCGATTTTTAATTATAAAAGTGGGGTCGTTGCCCCGATTACAAATAAATAGATTTGAGTTAAGGATGAAGCTGAAAAGTGACTCACCCCTTACATTTGTGTTCGAGCTCCCCCATTGAGTGTGGCGAGCGTTGGCATCGCAACCTATTAATAGGTCTATATCCGACCTCTCGCTGTCGCTGGCTAGTTTGCGAGCAAGGTCGTTGGGAGGATCGTTTTCCGCATGGGCCATGTAGGACGACATCAGCCTTAGATGTGTCCCTTTCAGCTCTAAGCTTGCCGCCGTGTTGTCGCTATCGCTATAATTATGGAGCAGAAAGATATTAAGTTGCTTTCTGGCGAGAATGCAGGTTTTACCTTCATGTTGAGCTACAATTATCTTGTACTCCTTCGGCCCTAGTCCACAAACCTTGTCTCCCACTATCCAAGGTTCCTGGATCAGGGCTACGTCTGCTCCGCTCTCTTCGAGGCGGAGTATAAGAGCAGCGGATGCTGCTTTACAGTGTTGGAGATTGATCTGAAGGAGCCTCAAGGACATCCTTAGTGTTCTCCACCACTGTAATATCGGCATCTGGATCGTACTCGACTTCCTCGTGGCAACACATCGCCTCGAAGTCGCATCTCAGCGTGCCATCGGTGGAGTAGCCCTCTGGGTCTGTCTCTGTGTGATCGTCGGGTGCTTCGATCTCCGAGGCAGCGTCCTGCTCGACTGACTTGTCGACAGGACGCGCCCCGACCGCCGCATCCGACATGTAGACCTTTACGGTCACAGAGCTGAACCCAAGGCTGCTTTTCCAGCAGC
This sequence comes from Drosophila pseudoobscura, assembly GCF_009870125.1. Lineage (NCBI taxonomy): Eukaryota > Metazoa > Arthropoda > Insecta > Diptera > Drosophilidae > Drosophila > Drosophila pseudoobscura. The sequence continues at coordinate 36,827,963 of NC_046683.1, read as the reverse complement.
TCGAAGCAGCGGTCGGCCAGTGCCGCTTCCACCCACTTCCACTGGTTCTTAGGGATTCGGGAGTCCGCGCTGCCTTTGTCCAGGACGTTCTCTGTTCTCTGGCAATCTGCGCAAACGATGTGTTAGGCAGTACTCTGGAGCGCTTCGGTGTTGGCCCAGGAGTCTCTTGCGAGCGCTGCCTTTTTGGCTTAGGGGCTTCCTTCTTCGGTGTTTCCTTGCCAAAGTTCGGCAGCACCTTCGAGGCCCACTCAACCTTCTTTATCCATTTGTCCGTCGGGCTGGACATCTGGCTTGCGTTCTGTCGACGGAGTATATTGCCAGCACTCCTTCTATCGGCATATGTAAAAGATTTGGCTTGGACATTAGTAGATGGTGACTCATCATCCGCCACCTTACTAGCAGGCAGAGCAGCCGCAGGATTGCATAGCCACTCTGCCAAGGTATCGGTTTTGGGAGCCAATTCACCACCCACCCCGAACCGGAGCCGCGCAGGTTTTCACTGCTGATTTGCGGGTTGGGCCAGGCCTTTGGGCCGCTGCCTTCCCCTGTTTGGGATTGCTCCCTGTTGGCATTTGGGGAATGCCAGACTCATTTTGTTTGTTTTTCAAGTCTTCCATTCTTTTCCCACGAGCTGCAGAGAAGGGGTACGGTCCGTCCGGGCAGGGATCCGCGTTGCCCGGATAAGGCATACTTAGAACACGGGGCTGCCAAGTCCCTGAGCTCTCCGTTAACGACTGGGCTAGTTTTATATACCGGGCACCCAGCCAGGCTGACTCTCGGCACGGGTCGAATAACACTCTTAGTCCGGCCCGGTGTGAGCTGAATGGTGGGGGTTTGGATGTGGGTAGGTAGTGTGTAGGGATAGGGGAGTGTGTGAGCTACTTATACGAGGCGGCACCACAAGCGCATCGTCAGTGTTGCTACTTCGCGAACACCCGCTGGCTGTCCGGGGCTGCTTATTTTCGGTACTCTTCCTAGGGATGTCCGCTTATTCGCAGCAGACCTATCTATATGACCTGTATATAGGTAGGTCGTTCGCTATCCGCAACCTGCGACCCGTCCGGTGGCCTCAGCTAGGCCCCCTTTGAGCCACCTCACGAGCTCATCAGACCAGAGGTATACAGTATACATATGTATAAATATGACGCGTCGATGACCGCGTCACTACCCCCGATGACATAGTTGATGACCGGCCATACGCTGAGCTGTTGACATTAACATGGAGATGCCCTAGGGCATAGTCGATGACATTGTCATAGAGCAATGCCGAAAAACCATGCACTTAATAAGCGATTATTTTTGCCGAAAAATCATGCATTTGTAAGTGATGATTCTTCCCAAAAAATCATGCGAAGCATTAATATAATTTGAACAGTTTTTTCACAAATTCGACTTTTTATACAACTGAGATTTTATTTACCACGCGCACAACACATGTTATTTATTATTTAAACACTGCACTTACCTGATAATGATAATAATTACAGCATTTAATTTCGCTTCGTTTGCACTCAATTTGACGATTGCAAATAGCAAATGCAAAGCGAAGAAAGAAAAAGAGACGAAAAGAAAAAACAAAAATGTCTTCTACTGCGCATGGTCGGCAGAACCGAATTACGTTCGGCACGCGCGGAAAAGAAAGAAACAAAAGAGAAAACAAAGGTTCGATTTGGCTGGCGTCAACGCCTAGATGATATTGAAGATGACATTCGTCATCGCTCACTGCTGGTACTGCAGGGTATGGATTCAGAAACTATTTTTTATATTACAGCGGTTCAAGCGGAAACGAATTTTTGACCGTTCCAACATGCATAAGTTAAACGAGGGGGAACGTTGTGAGTTGCTGCGGACACCGCAACTTTACAGTTATACCCGATACTAAGTCAGTATGGCTCTCCTCCGGCAGCGCCGCTAATATTAAACGACACGACAAAGAGTGCGTGCGAGAGAGACAGAAAATCAGTCTGAGCGTGACGTCGGGCGCTGCGTACCCAATGCAAATTGATTTGTTCCTTTTGGCTACAAAAATTATCTGATCTGATCCAGATTCAGCGATCTGATAGATATGGTCATTATCTATGATTCTGCGTTTTTAGTTTTCTCAAATCTGCAATATTGTGGATGCAACAGATTTTCGTCCTTTGTGGGGGCGGAAGGGGGTGGGGCGAAATTTTGAGATATACGTTTTATAGTGAGATCTAACAGGAGTGCGGATACTAACTAGCTTACTAAATTACTCTAGCTTTAATAGTCTCTGAGATTTGTGAATATACCCAGATTTGCATCCTTTGCGGGGGCGGAAGGGGGTGTGGCGAAATTTTGAAACAAACTCGTCTCGGTCCAATATATTAGGAGTGTGGATACCAAATTTGGTTGCTCTAGCTTTTATAGTCACTGAGATCTAGGCGCTAATGTTTTACTCTAAGCAAAGCCGCCTATGCTACGTGTGTGTTAGAGAGAGACAGGGCGAGAAAAAATGAAATTGTTTTCTTGATGCTGGCTTTAATAATAATACGATCCAATTCAGATTCCGCAGTCTAAAAGATATCGTCATTCTCTACGATTCTGCGTTTCGCCCTTTGTGGGAGCGGAAGTGGGCGGGGCAAAGTTTTGAAATATTTTTGTAGCAGTGACATATCACAGAAGTCTGGATCCAAAACATCGTTGCTCTAGCTCTTATGGCTTTTGAGCATTAGGCGCTGAAGGGGACGGACAGACGGACGGACGGACAGACGGACAGACAGACATGGCTCAATCGACTCGGCTATTGATGCTGATCAAGAATATATATACTTTATGGGGTCGGAAACGTTTCCTTCTGGACGTTACACACATCCACTTTTACCACAAATCTAATATACCCCAATACTCATTTTGTGTATCGGGTATAAAATGTTAGCGCCAAATCTATCAGAAAACGTTGGTTTGCTTAGAAGAGTAAGTAAAATGTTAAATTTTGTTGCCTAGTATAATTTATAAAAATAATGTCACCGAAGAATGTTCTTTAAACTTAATTTACATGAGTACATCGTACTCATTTACGGGGAGTTCTCTTGCTGGTGGAAACATTGCTGATTTAAATAAATCTGACGATTCTGGGACTGCACAGTCAGTACCGACTGACTCTGAGCCAGGCTTAAGTGCTGATAAAAAGGACACAACTGGCAACAGTTCTAACGATAAGGAACATAGTGATGAATCACTTTATGAGTGTAACATATGCTTGGACACAGCAAAAGATGCCGTGGGTAGCATGTGCGGACATTTGTTCTGCTGGCCCTGCTTACACCAGTGGCTATTGACGCGTCCCAGTCGTAAACTCTGCCCCGTATGCAAGGCTGCAGTTGACAAAGACAAAGTCATACCACTTTATGGTCGAAATAGCACGCGGCAAGAGGATCCTCGGTGAATACAAAATAATAGGTACACTTCAAGAATGGTTATAAAAAAAGTTTGTTAAGTGATTATTATTATTTTTGGAATACTTTTAATAAGCGTCTGGCAGGTGCCTCATACCCAAATTTTGGACGCCCTCCCATAATTTGTGATTATTTGAAAATGAAACTTAATTTCGTTTCGTAAGTCTTCTAGGCCACTTTAAAATGTCAATTGTTTGGCCCTCAAAAAATTTTCTAAAGAGCTTTGATGTCCTTAAATATCCAATGGAAAGTCATGTTTTCTAGGTAGCATACGCGTAAGGTACAAAAGGTAGCATAACACACTCAAATAACAATTTTCACTGTTCAGCGTTCATTCTGTTCGTTGTCAGGAAAAGTGGTCCTAGCCGTACCAGGATGAGCAGCCCCATATCTTGAATTACCAACTCCATGTTTGACCTTTTTTTTTTTGTGAAACATGAATCAAATTCCTTTCCTTTAGGGCTTCCTACAATGCTTTCAATCATTCCCTCTTAAACCTGGCTATATTTTGTTGACGCGTAAGTGGGAAATTTCTTTCTATTCTCCCTGAAAGGTTGGCTTGTTGTAGGGGTCTACGAATCGTTGGAGCACTAACTTCAAGTCAATTTTATGGTGCAATAGCCTTTGACGACTTAGATGCAGACCTCGCAAATAACGGTTGACACTTTCGGCGTGTCTGATAAAAACCTCTTATTGACGGACACATTGAGAAAAGGGACTGAAAAGACCCGATCAAATATGATTTTGCTCAACTCGCTCTTCGCTCAAGCAAAGACCGATTTTTTCACTTCTCTTTTGTTCCTGTTCTTCACTGAGCATTTTGCCGCGAGTGAACGAACAAAGTGTCTTTTACGCATGTATGCGTGCTTGGACGTGTGATGCTTATTGCAACGATCAATTTTTGTGAATTCTATACGGTTTGACTATTGGAGCTTAAAATGAATCGTGAAGAGCAAAACGAAAATGTTCGTTTGCCAATTTTGCAAAGAAATATACATATTACAATACAATAGCCCAAAAGATGCGGAAAACATGAATAAATAAACATATATATGAAAAAAAACTAAAAAAACTTTACTCACACATTTTTTTGGTTCTGCTCCTCTAAAGACACTTTTGCTGTGAGCGCTTGACCAAAGTGTCTCTCTAAGTTGAGACCGAAAAAACGAAACACATAACACAAGCGAAGAGATAAACAGTGTTCTGCTTAGTGAGAGACCGTGTCTGCGTGGTCTTTTTCTGTTTTGTCATTAACGAGACAGCAAAGGGAAAAAGTTTTGAACGTTGTTTGCGAGCTATGCTTCGATGGGTCCTTTTTCCTCAAAGAAAAGTATGTATTGGTCAAGTGTTATGCTTATTTTCTGCCTTCCACAAGTTTCCTGACTAGGTTTTTTTTTAAAGCATTTTAACGAAATTATGAGATCTTTTCCTTGATTTGTCCGTGGCCAATCGGGCTTCTTACTCTGTACAAAAACACTTTCGGCCCATTCTTATCTTGGACGTTGACATGCAATGACTGCATCTTTCAAGAGGCGATGCAGTTACTGCACCGTCAAGTGGCCCGTGTGAAACCAGCAGAAGGCTGTTACGCGCGGATCCCTGGAAAAACGCAGCCCTCCTCCCGCCCAACCGACCGAGGGGCGCTGCCGCATGACGCATGCTGCGTAGCCGAACCGAACGCGAGCATGCAAGAAAGATAGCTATTAGACTAACATTCGAGGAAAATTATCACTAAACTTACTAAGAAACTAAGCATGCAATCAATATACAAATACAAATACCACTGCAATTATTAATTACTAGAAGGGTGTGTAAGGATTAGTAATTTAATAAGAGGAAGAGAATTAGTGGTGGATATAATATGGTAGAGGGAATTATAATCCGAGCATAAGACCCTAAACGGTTAATGTAAGGAATAATTCGATCTACAAAGTGGAAGGAATAACGGGATTAAATTTCTAGTCAGTCTAATAGGAATCGTGAAGTTTATGCGGCTCAACAGATCAGGGCTGTCTATGTCACCCCTGATCAAGTTGTGCATAAATATCACACCAATCATTTTTCTACGGTTAACTAAGGATGGGAGGTTTACTAATAGTAGTCTACTAGAGTAAGATGGGAGTCTTACACTCGCATCCCAGTTAAGGCCCCGCAGAGCAAAGAGTAAAAAGTTTTTTTGTACTGATTCTATACGGTCCTGGTGTGCTTTGTACTGAGGGCACCATACACAGGAGCCGTATTCTAAGATCGGACGAACAAGCGAGGTATAGAGAGTCTTTGTTATATAGGGGTCGTCAAATTCCTTTGACCACCTCTTTATAAACCCAAGCACGCCCATGGACTTATTTACCATGGTAGAAATGTGTGTTAGAAATGTGTGTTGTTTGTATCATATACATATGTACATCTACATACTGTACAATACTTTAAATGGACAACAGTGATCAAGAGAAGCACCTCTGACAAGCCCGGTATCTATGACAAAACCACAATCAACGATAGGAAACGATAAGGGGACCAGAGAGAGAGAGGAAAGCAGCAAGAATAAGATACAGATACGCGGGAGACAACTATAAGATGGGTTGCGGAACTTGAGTAAGCCACCCTCAGATTGTGTATGTTAGGGCCTTCTCTCAAGCGGCGTGTAGGTATGATTACAATTATTTTAATAAATAAATAAGACTGGAATCACCTAACATCTAAGGTTTCATTGATACGCCTATAGCATGGAATATCCTTCCTTACCCCTCCTATCCTCCATCAACAGGCACCGCGACGCGCCTAAGGATACTCTTGGTGTGTAATTCGCGTGCAGTACACATATAAGTTAAGGTGAAAGTAGCGGTTTTTTTTACTGATACGACTATTTTAACCAAACACTAAAAGCAGTAACATCGTGTTTTTTCTATATAAAAAATTAAATACTTGACCAAGCTCTTTTGTTTATTCCTTTAATATATCATCTATACTGACTGGCTGGCTGTGTCTGCCATGAATGCACATGATGGATCCATATTCCGAATTTGGTGGAGTAAGGATGATGGGTAATATATAATGAATCGCTCAGATTCTCAGATTAAAAATAATAATAACAGAGGACACCATACTATAAGCTGATATATGTATATTTGTTAGAAACTTCTACGTGAAGTGCGGAGATAAGCGGTCACAGCTGGCTCCAGGGAAGTGTACTTTGCCCAGTGCTGTACACACTTTCCACCGCCGACATTCCCATCAATCCAGAAACCAAACTCCTAACCGCCACCTACGCTGATCACACGGCTTTTCTAGTCAACGATGACTCGCCACAGACTGCCTCGGATATTCTCCAACAACAGCTGAATACCCTGAATTCCTGACTAGAAGGCTCACATGGAGACCACACATGGACAACAAAAGAAAACAGTCAAGCTGTCAGTTAAAGTCAAGCTGAAAAAGCATCTATGGCTACTGGGTAAACGGTCAACTCTGACGATGCGCGTCAAACTCCGACTCTAAAAGGTCATTCTCAAGCCTATCTGGACATATGGGATATCGCTCTGAGGCACTGATAGCCACTAAAGCCGTCAACTTATTTAAAAGTTCCAGAACAGAGCCCTCAGAATAATTTTCAATGCGAGCATTTTTCATACCATCAAGGACATACACATAGAGCTTGGAGTCCCTTGGGTACACCAGGAAATCGCCAGGCTATAGCCTACCTGAACAGGCACATCAACCCCCTCGCTATCAACCTGCACCACCACCTGTCTACTGAAAAGATATCATCCTTTGGACATACCCCACCATATGGACTGAGCTCCATCAATCAATACCTCTACCCTCAAAAACCCCTTTATCCTCACCTCACCCACTCAAATCCCACCCACCGCAGCGGATGCTATGCTTGCGCTTCACCATGCTACTGCGACCGCAACTTTAAATTTATACCCTATACTTAGTTAGTATGGCTCTCTTTCGGCAGACGGCGCTAAGATTGAACGACAAAGAGTGTCTTAGAGAGAGACAGAAAATAAGTCAGAACATCTCGTCGGGCGCTGCGAAGTCACTGCAAATTGATTTGTTCCTTTTGGCTATAAAAATGATCCAATCTGATCTAGATTCGGCAATCTGTAAGATATGGTCAATAGTTTCTATGATTGTGCGTTTTTAATTTTCTCGTATCTTTAATATTGTGGATGCCACAGATTTTCATCATTTCTGGAGGCGGAAGAGGGTGGGGCGAAGTTTTGAAATAAACTTGTAACAGTGACACATTACAGAAGTCCGAAAATAAAATTTCGTTGCTCTAGCTCTTATAGTCTTTGAGCACTAGGCGCTGATAGGGACAGACAGGACTCAATCGATTCGGCTATTGATGCTGATCAATACTATATATATACTTTATGGGGTCGGAAACGATTCCTTCTGGACGTTACACACATCCACTTTCACTTTGGTTAATAGGCTCGTAACAGCACAGACTGTGCTTCTAATATGCGCGTAACAGACAGCGGGGTGACGACAGTTGTTTCCCACCAAATTTAATTCAAAATATAAGTGCAAGCAATTAATGTTTGATCAAAAGAAATTTCATTTTCAATTTACTCAATTCTTTTTCAATCCTGCTACCCACAGCTCGTCGGAAGGGTTTTGCATCTAAGATATCTTGATCTCCTTGGATTGTGCTCTTTTTTCCGTACATGTAAAATAATTCCCCTAAACGCAGTGCATGTATAGGCACAAGCGTAAGCCGCTGAATAGAATTAATGGACAGGGGGGTGAGGAAACTTAAAAGCCGATACACGGTATATGTCGGATATAAAGCGGGGACGAGTGGGAGAAAGCTTCTAGGTGTTATTGGGTCTAGCGCTGATGATGGGACTTGTGTTGTTGTTGCTCTTAACACTGCCGAATGCTGAAGCTAGCTGCTGTGAGGGGTAGTGCTGTTGCTGCTGCTAACGCAGCCGAATTCTGATAACAAAACCGCCTGTGTATGTGATCGCGCTGCTGTAGGCTGCAGCTAGCGCTCACCCTCATCGGGTACTTTGGTTACTCAGCCATAACACAAGCGGTAGCTTTTTCGAGCACCCTTGGAACCCGAACTAATTCGGAGAACTGAGCTCTTCTGTGCGTAGATCTCTCCCTCAATCTTGCCTAGTGAAATCATCTGTAAGTTAGCCCTTTTCCCCCACATGCTTTTGGGCCTTCTTGGCCGCCAAGCCGTACTAAAATTTCCTCCCAACCAAGATTACACTTCAGGATAAGAGACTTCACCCATGGAAGGTCACGGCTTGGCAGGCATCGGTCATTGCTTCAGGTCTTTGGAGGGGTATTTACCAATGAAATGGAATTGCAGATCCTCGATTTCATAATACGCTGACCGTTGCACCTAATCCTTGTCTTCGCCCTTCCCAAAATTGCATTACGCCTAAAACCCTCTTGTCCTGGGCGAAACGAAACAACTCTGCTGCGCAAGTTATTTGCGCGCTCGTTACTCTGGCGTTGTATTTTCATAGAGCTTCGAGCTGACTGACGGATGAGGATTCCAAGGAATCGTCTTTATTGAGTGGAGCTGTCCTGTCCTCCAGTAAATCTAATTCCCTCAATATTCGATAACTTTTCCCATCGTTTATCATATGTTGTCCAAAGACCATCCTCTAGGGGGTGGTTTTTAAACCTAAATGCAGGCTAATGCGAAGTGCACAGCATACGTTGCTGAGCTTCTTATCCAATTTCTTTCGACTTGGCCTGGATGGCCACCAGCACCGATCGATTTACTCATTCAGACGCATTGGCCTGGGGAGCATATATGCCTGTATACATATGAACGATGCTATACTTTTTCAGCAGGTAATGTTTTTTCAGAGGTAGTGCTTCTTCTTTTACATAACTTAAGTATCTTATGCCTGGTTGTATTGGACTTTGCAATTCTGAAAAGCTGATAAAGCGAGGCCAAGGACACCGGCCTAATCGTAGGGTGCGACGGCAACGCACATCACTGCCAGTGGGGAGGCACTGACACTAACGAAAGGGGCTGATCAGCCAGATGGTCCTATAAAATCGGGGGAGTGATCCTACTTTCATTATTAAAGAGCGCAAGGAGGTCCTGGTCCTCACACTTGCCTCTCATGAGATACATGGGAATATCGTATCCTGGAGGGTCCTGGAAGAGCACTCCTTCTCGGACCACAGGTACGTGGAAATCGTATCTTCTTGTTCACTACCGAGACCAGCACAATTCCGGAACCTCAGGTGGACAAACTGGACTCGGTACTCAGACCACCTCTGTCGTGTTCTCCTTGAGACTCCACCTGAGGAGGAGTTTTCCAGGGAGGCTACGACTCATCTCGTTAAAACATTTACCGACGCCTGCAATGAGGCGCTCGATAAATACAGCCCCTCTGGCAAGACCAGAGGCCGGAAGACACCTCAATGGTGGACTCCTAAGCTGGGGGAAGTCCCGAAAGCCTCCCGGAGACTCTTTTACACAGCTAGGGCTGAGAACGTTGAGCGTAACTGGGCCGAATACAGGGTCAGTCTGTCAACTTATAATCAAGAACTTAGGACAGCCAAACGCGCTTCATGGCGTAAGTTCTGTAGCGAAATCGAGAATAACTCAGAAGCCTCGCGCTTGCGCAAAGTTCTCTCAAAGGCTACACTCACTCTGGGCTACCTGAAAAATGGCGACCAATCGTGGACAACGTCCAGCAAAGAGTCGCTACATTTTCTCCTCAACACCCACTTCCCCGGCTGCGATGAAAATAGACCACACTGATTCGCGGCTCCTTCCGTTGCCTCAAGTCATATCACGAACCTGCTAAGCCAGGAGAACATTTCCAGGGCAATCAAAAGCTTCAAACCATGCAAATCTGCGGGGTCAGATGGCATTATCCCTGCCCAACTGATTCACGCGGGACAAAAAGCCACTAATTCGCTCAAAAGGATTTACGAAGGAATCTTCTGTAACGAACCGTTCTGTTCCGTTTGATTCAGCTGGGATGGCTCAGCGGTCGGTGGGCTCGCTGCAACAATATTTAAATGTTGCCCCGACGACAAGTAAGAAGGCACGGGTTGGGTTTTGTACTGATATGACAATTACGCTTTATTGGTATCTTAGAGATATCTTACGCTATTCTGACTCCGGTGCTGGTTCTACTCTTGGTTCTCCTCTACGTTTTTGGTGAGCGTGACCCACTTTAGACCCCCCGAGGCGTCTCCAAGCGTGGCACCGCCGGCTCTAACGACTGGGGACAGCGATTCTTGGCACGAAGCCCAAATCCGCCTATCAGTCGGCGCCTGACGCGTTCGCTCTCACTCGACTCACTTGGCTTTTCGGCCCGAAGGTGTCTCGCTCCCTGTGGGATGCACTCCAAGCGTGGCATCGTTGGTTCAAGGGATCGGGACCTTTGGCTCTTTGCTGTATGCTCGAGTCCGCCTCACACAACATGTTCGCTTTCCAAAGTTCTTCGCCTCTTGTTGGGTCTCACTCTTGTTGCTCACTATTCACTTCACACTCGATAACTCCGGTCGCTGACTGTCCCTTTTCCTGGCCGCCGCCTTCCTCTTATAGGCTCGCTTCTGCCTGGCGCTAACGCCACTTTCCGCCATGTGGTGCCCGTACTTTTCCATCGCTTTTCCTTCGTTTTCCGATCCCGTCATCCCGCTGCGCTATCTCCGGGTGTCGTCTCCTCTCATCTGGGATCTCCGGGAGAGCTCCCCTCGGGAATTCGCCGCATCCGGATATCCCCGGATAACGGCCGTTAGCCCTTAGCCCTGTTCCGCCCCCTGCGTGTGGGAATACTTTTCCTCACACTTCCCCCTTTCTTTCATTGGCGGAAAACCCCGATTTTCCGCATCCCATCTTTGGGACGTTTAAAAAACGCCGCGCGATTGTCGCGCGCGCGCTTTGTTCTCGAACTGGGTGCACTCTGGCGCCCTCCCTCGGCCTCACCCGGTGCGGTGTTTCCGTATCTCCCCGATGTGAGCGATCGATTCGTTCCCACCCAATCGATAGGTCGTATAGGAGCTCTTGTGATCCGCTCGATAAAGGGGAGGGTCGCTATTCTGACTTACTCAATATGGCGTACGATCCACTCGATAAGGCATAGGGTCGCTTTGTGATCTACTCGATATCTCGCAGCGTGCGTATTCCACTTCCGCATCGCGAATTCCTCAATGGACTCGGAAAAGTCCTATTTTTCTTGTTGTTCCGGAGGTTTTTGTTTTTTTGTTGTGTGTTTTGTTTTTTTTTTTTTGTGTGTGTCTGGTTTCCCTTTTCGCCCTCCGCTGGTGCACGGGCCTTCCGGTGGCCCTTTCCCGCGCCTACGTGCCCGGCCGCCTGGCCCTGTATGCTTCAGGTAATAGGTACTCTCTCTTTCTCGCCTTCTGCCGCATTCATTCATACTTTACCGATTATTTCTAGCGATGTCCCTCTGCTCTCCTGTTGAAAGGTAAACATCATGTTCTTCTTCCTCGGCGCGTCGCAGCCTCTGCTGCCAGTCCTCTTCGGGCGACTGGACTCGAGCCGCCTTTGGCGCTGGTGGGCACTCCGCCTCCTCCTCATCGTTGGAGATCACCGCCAGCCCGTCCGCCGCGCTCTCCCTCCGCTTCACCATCGCCTCCTGTGTCTCCTTACGCCGACGCGCCATCTCCCTCTGCTCCACAGCGCTGCATCGGAGAGCACACTGCCACTGGTGAGCGACGTCTCGCTTGTGGCACTCCGCCTCCGCTTCTTGGGACGCGTTTTCGGCCTCCTGCCCGGCCGTCAGCCTCTTGGCCAGCGCCAGAGCATCCTCCCATACGCGACGTTGCCTCAGCTCCTGCTTTGCTGTAGCCAGCGCGATCCGACGGCGTCAGTCCGCGAGGCGACGTGCCTCTGCAGCCGCGTCGTTTGCCGGGATTTCGGCCTGCGTTGGCTGCGGCTCTTCGACCGAGTTATCGGCCTGCGTCGGCAGTGGCTCCTCGCTTCCGTTTTCGGCCTGCGTCGACGGCGTCCGTGCCTCCTGTTGGTTTGTCGGCTGCTGGTCTCCTCGCCGCGTTGTCGACCTTCCCCTTGTGCGTGCCGACGACTCCTCCTTCTTGGCCAGACGCGTCGAGCGCGTTTCGCCTTCTCGGCTGGTCCCTTTGAGTGCGTGGACGACCGCTTCGATGGCCGCCCCGCTCGTCCCGCTGGCCGGCTCTCGCCCTTCGCCTCGTGGTGCCGGCTCCCAGCTCACTAATTCCAGTTCGCTCTACGTCTCGGTGCACCCCGGCGATACCACCGGGGACACCGACGGTCCCATGGATCCCACGGTGGACACCAGCGGTGAGGCCAACAGCTATTTCCTCTCGCTCGACCCGGTACGCCTGCCGCCGACTTTGCGCATCGGCGGCGTAATACCCGCGGAGCATCAACTTCCGCTGTTCCGTTATGTACCGAATCAATTGCTGCTGCATCTTACCCCTTGCACGTTTTTTTTTTTTAAGACCTGATCGTGTTTTACATGGGCCCTTTGGACGGCTCTCTCTTGCCTTCCAGTTGGCTCTCTTGCTCGCTCCCGTTTGAAAATTATCCGCGCCTCTCGCCGCGTTAACCGTAGGGTGCCCCGGGGTTTTGTTAGCTTTCCTCTTGTTCCCTTTTTATACCCGATACTCAAAATGAGTATTGGGGTATATTAGATTTGTGGTGAAAGTAGATGTGTGTAACGTCCAGAAGGAATCGTTTCCGACCCCATAAAGTATATATATTCTTGATCAGCATCAATAGCCGAGTCGATTGAGCCATGTCTGTCTGTCCGTCTGTCCGTCTGTCCGTCCGTCCGTCTGTCCGTCTGTCCGTCCGTCCGTCTATCCGTCCCCTTCAGCGCCTAATGCTCAAAGACTATAAGAGCTAGAGCAACGATGCTTTGGATCCAGACTTCTGTGATATGTCACTGCTCCAAAAATATTTCAAGACTTTGCCCCGCCCACTTCCGCCCCCACAAAGTGCGAAAATCTGTGGCATCCACAATTTTGACGATACGAGAAAACTAAAAACGCAGAATCGTAGAAGATGACTATATCTTACAGAGTGCAAAATCTGAACCAGATTGTATAATTATTATAGCCAGAATCACGAAAACAATTTCACTCTTTCTCGCTCTGTCTCACTCTAACACACAGGTTTCATGGTCGGTTTTGCCAATTGCAAAATATGAGTTCAAGGATCTCAGAACCCATAAGAGCTAGAGCAACCAAATTTGGTATCCACACTCCTGTGATATCGGACCTTGACCGTTTTGTGTCCAAATTTCTCCACACCCCCTTCCGCCCCCGCAAAGAACGAAAATCTGGGGCAACCACAAATCTCAGAGACTATTAAGGCTAGATTAACCAAATTTGGTACACATACTCCTTTAAGATGTCACTATAAAACGTATATCTCAGAATTTCCCCACAAAGGACGAAAATCTGTGCCATCCACAATATTGCACATTCGAGAAAACTAAAAACGCAGAATCATAGAGAATGCCCATATCTATTCGGTTGCTGAATTTGGATCAGATCAGGTTATTTTTATAGCCAAAAGGAACAAACCAATTTTCACTGGCTACACAGCGCCCGACGTCACGCTCAGACTGATTTTTTGTCTCTCTCGCACACACTCTTTGTCGTGTCGTTTTTTATTAGCGGCGTCTGCCGGAGGAGAGCCATACTGACTTAGTATCGGGTATAACTGTAGTGTTGCGGTGTCCGCAGCAACTCACAACGTTCCCCCTCGTTTTTTTTGTTTTTTTGATTTTAATGACCATTTCTACTTCCAGGTCTGGCGGACATTCTCCCTCCGCTCGACCTCGTGTTGCTTGGCTTGGCCTTGAATCTGGTAAGCCTCCCGAGTTCTTCGGTTCCTAATCTCATCTTGCCTTCTCTTCTAGCCCGTCCTTGGGCCCCAGTCCAGGATGCAGACCGATCTTCCAGCTCGTGATCAACAGGTCCTCGGACCTTTCGCCCGTGCTGCTAAACATCGGCCCGCCCCTTGGGACCAGCTCCGCCCGTCCCCGGATTGGCTTGGACGCGGATGTCACCCCCGTGCAGCGACTCGGTCCCAGGAATCAGCCGATTCCCCAGCCGGTAGACCGCGCACGGGCGGCATTCGCTTTTGTCCCGCCTTCCCCGACGTTGGCAGGTGGCTCCAACGACCTGGACGCGAACCCTAACTTCGTCTTATCATCGGAACCCCACTTCCGGGGTCACCTCGTCCGTTGACGCACCTCGCAACACGCTCACTGGGATAGTGGTGACCCGGGTATCTTTTACTTTCTTTGCCTTTGCCCAGTTTCTACTGGTTGATGAGCTAGCTCTTAATCTTCTTTCCGTAGGTCCGGCTTCATCTCTTAACAGCCTCTTAGTTTTGCTGATTTTAGTTGTAAGAGGATTCCGGGTGGCCTTGTCCTGCGTGGCATTAAGTTGACCCGCTCGTTCTTGCCCTTGTGGACGATTCCTGTCCTTCGTGACATGACTGGTTCCTAGTTTTACCGAACCTTAGTTGTAAGAGTATCCTGTACGGCCTTGTCCTGCGTGGCATCATCTTGAGTCGTTCCTTTCTGCCCCTGTTTATTGTGTGTTGGCTACGACTTCGGTTCCATGGCTTGTCCTAGGGGTTCCCTCACCGGGCTGTGGCTTCAGGTCGCATATATGGCTAGTCCGTTGCCGTTTCTCGCAGTCCTTCCTCAATTAACATATGACCGGGGACACGAAATCCATTATGGTGTAGGGACCGTCATATTTCGGGTCCAGTTTTGCGGCAAACCCTTCGGCTGCGTTGGATAGATGGTGTTGCTTGGCCCATACCTTGTCTCCAATCCTGGGTTTCCACGCTCTTCTCCTGAGGTTATAATACCTCGCCTGGTCCTGCGCCGCTCTTTCGAGATTCCGGCTCACCAGTTGAAATAATTCTCTCAACTTGGCCGCGTTCTCGTCCCGAGCACCCTGTACCGAGCACTTCTTCATCGTATAGGGACTTTGGTAGCCTTGGTTCTCTCCCTTGGAGAATAAACGCCGACGAGTACCCGGTGGACTCGGTCACCCCTGAATTTACGACCAACATTATCTCTGGCCACTTCTCATCCCAGTTCCTCTGGTCCCCTTCGGTGACCTGACCTATCATAGTTTTCACTGTCCGGTTAGTTCGCTCCAGGTTCTCCGGCGGTGTGTACAGGGCCCTGAACTGATGCCATACGCCCATCTGCTCCAATAACTTCTTAAAAACTCGACTGGTAAGTTGGACTCCATTATCCGTGATCACCACCTTCGGCACGCCGAACCGGGACACGATGCGCTCTCGGAACGCTTTTGTTAGTGCTTCCGCAGTGGCCTTTATCAAGGGGACCCATTCCGTCCATTTCGAGAAACGATCCACCATCACTAACAACATGGCATACCCATGCTTTGACCTGGGCAGAGGGCCCACGAAGTCTGCACACATCGTCGCCCACGACTCCTCTGGCACTTGTGTCAGCATTTTCCCGGCCGCCTGCAGTTGACTTGGTTTGTAGCGTATGCAGGCTTCACACTTTCTCACATATGTCCTCACATCTCGGTGCCTCCCCGGCCAGTAGTACCGGGCGGCTACTCTTGCCATCGTCTTTCTACCGCCCGCGTGCCCCGCCTCCGGCGAGTCGTGGTTCTCTCTTATGAGTCTTTCCCTTAGATTCTTTGGGACGCATAACTTCCACGATGCTACCTCCTCTTCGCCGGCTCGGTGTGAGGGTGTCGGGACAGTGCGTCCGCCACTATGTTTAGCCGCCCTTTCCTATATGCCACTTCGAAGTCGTATTGTTGTAGCTCCAGTGCCCACCTGGCGATCCTCCCCGTTGGGCTTCCGATGCTGCTCAACCATTTCAACGTCATGTGATCTGTGACTACCTTGAACCGGTATCCCTCCACATAGGGCTTTAGCTTTCTTATGGCCCATACAATGGCCAGACACTCCTTTTCCGTCGCCGAATAGTTCTTTTCTGCGCTATTCAGAGTCCTACTGGCGTATGAGATGACCCTCTCGCCTTTCTCCGTCTCTTGTGTCAGGATCGCCCCCAGTCCATAGTCGCTGGCGTCCGTCTGGAGCACGAATTTCTTTGAGAAATCCGGGCATGCCAACACCGGGTCCGCTGTCAGCCGACTCTTTAATTCCTCGAACGCTTGCTGCTCTTCTGTTGTCCATTCCCACTTCGCCTTCTTCTTCAGCAAGGTGCTGAGGTGCTGCACCAACGTGGCGAATCCATTTACGAAACGTCTGTACCTGGAGGCCACGCCCAAGTATTGTCGTAGCTCTCTGACACTCGCCGGCGGCTGCAACTCCTTAATGGCTGCCACTTTCTCGAAGTCGGTGCAGATTCCGTCTCCCGTCACCAAGTGCCCCAGGGATCGCAGTTCCTTCCGAAAAAATTGGCACTTGTCCACGTTTAGCCGCAAGTTTGCGTTTTTCAACCGTCGAAAAACTTCTTCGAGTTTTCGCGTGTGCTCCTCCTCTGTACGGCCGAAGACAATGATGAATCTTGGTACGCGAATGCGTGTGGCATCATGAATGCGGTGAACTTTCTACTGCCTTCCGCCAGTGGTATCTGCCAATACCCGTCCTTTAAGTCTAAGCTACTGATGAACCGTGCCTCCCTGAGCTGGTCCAAAATATAGTCAATTCTTGGCTTGGGGTATGCATCCTTGATGGACTTCGCGTTTATCTGTCTGAAGTCCACGCATAATCTCCACTTTCCCGTCTTCTTCTTGACCATCACGATGGGTGAACTGTACGGGCTCCTTGATGCACCCTCTTTCCAGCAGCTCGTCCACCTGTTGGTTGATTTCGGCTTGCATCTTGGGATTCTCGGGGTAACAAACAACGGTACTATGTTTGACAGGCTGGGCATCACTAATAGTGATCGTGTGTGTAGCTATGTTCGACACTCCCTTCAGTTCTCGGAACTCTTCCAACTCCTTTGCCAAGAAGTCTTCGACCGATCCCTCCTCCGCTCGTGTTCCGTCGGATGCTGGCTCGGAGGACTCTCCAGTGGTCGCTACAATCGCCACTGACAACTTCTGCTCCAACCGCCCATTGCGGTGGCCTCTCGCAGGGATCACAACCCTGTGCCCCGCACAGGTCACCTCTGCTCCGACCGTTGCTATGAAATCCCATCCCAGGATAAGCGCATCAATCACTCCGGGCAACACGAGAAGCGGGATTATAACAATCTTGTCCCCGAAGGCCAGCTCCACCTCGATCTGGGAATTGATTTCCCGGCAGCGTCCGTCAGCCAGCCGCACAAGCCTTCTTGTCTCTTTCTGTCACCTCTCTCCCCCCAGCCTGCTCGCAGCTAATAAAACTGTTTGTCGCCTCGGTATCGACCGTGGCTTTCCAGTCGCTGCCCGCGATCCTCATCACCGCCGACAGCTGGACATCCTCCACTGTGAGTTCTCCTACGAGTTTTGGGGGGCTTCGTCTTGTGACCCTGGCACGGCCCTCCGCGGCTTGGGTCGCGGGGCGTTTCCCACTTTCTGGCAGCACTGCCAGGTCGGGGCTCCTACTTTGCCGCACCTCCAACGGAACCTTATTGGTAGACCATTGCATGCTTGTGCCCAATGGCGGTCACTTTCGCATCGTCGACACGCTTGGGCTGGATTTTTCACGAACCCTCCCTCTATGTTGTAAGGAAGTTCTCAGGCCGAGGTACAGAGTCTCAGTCTGTCCACGGCCCGGTCCTTCCCCACAGCAAAATTTGTTGTCTGAGGACCTAAGGGGAGAGCCGTTCGCAGCGAAAGCGCACCCGTGGGGTGGATCGAGGCGTGGGTGAACCCGTGCTTGGGGAGCTGCAGAGACGTGCGTTGGGGGTCATGCGTGGCGGGAGGAGGGGGTTTGGGTCAGGGGTCGGAAGGGTAGAGGAGAGGGGAGCACAGTTTAGCAGATGCCGCATGATCCACGACTCACATCTGCGTGGGCGGGTCCCCAGGGCGAGGGTGTAGGAGAGGGAACCCAGCTTTGCGGATGCCGCGTGAATCCACGACTCACATCCAGCATCGCCGGGTCCCCAGGGGAGAAAGGTATGGGAAAGGGAAGCCAGCTTGGTGGATGTCACATGATCCACAACTCACATCCACTTCGCCGGGCCCCAGGGAATAGGGAAGAGAGGGGGAGGGGCTGAGGGACTCCTACGGGCGAAAGTTCTGAAACCGGTGGGTTGAGGTGGGTGTTTTATTGTGGGGGAATAAACGAAAAAAATTTAATAGCTACCATGTCGATTTCGATACGCATTTAACATTTTGGGAAACTTCTATTCCTGAGCTTACACCCTGCCCTACTGCACCGATCTATCACCCCCAGAGCTCACATAAGTGAGGTGGCTCACCCTTGCTTTCCCTTCCTTGGGTCCGGCGGCCGGTCCTCGTCACGGTGGTTACGACTTATATATTTTTTCTCACTTCTCGCGGGGTCGGGGCACTGTTTATTTTTTCCCAACCGTTCTGGTTCAGCACTTGGAGATTACTCCCGAGCCTAGCCCGCGCTGGACCGTGCCAGGCCTCTGCTTTTCTTTTTGCAGCTTCTCTGCCGCTTCGCTGCTGCGCAGCTTTCGGCTGCCGGCCTCGGCTTGGGGGTGTTGGCATGGTTCGCCGTCGGCTCTCTCCCTCGGCTGCGTGGGCGTGGGCGTGGCGGCTTCGCTGCCGCTCTCTTGCATGCTGTTCCTTTGCGTTTGGCCGTTCTCTCTTTGCTCTTTGCTTTGGCTACGTGGGCGTAAGAGCGATCGGCGACTCTCTCCGTTTCCTTCTCTTCCATGTCGGCTCGCTTTGCTGCGTGGCCGTAGTATGCATCTCTCTTTCGTGTTGATTCTCTTCGCTGCTAATTAGTAAAAGGCCTCACTATTTTAGGGGTTTTCTTAGCCTATTTATTATTTTAATTGGGGAAACAAAGGATTCATGCCGTGCCGCGCCGCATTTGCCTGAGCGCTGGCGTCTTCCAGCAGGCTTTGCGGGATGCGGCGGTCATTGGTGCGTAGTCCAGCGGCTGCCAATCGCAATTCTTCTTTCTTTCCGGGGCTGCCGCCTCCTCCTACGCGTCCCACTCCTGCAGTTGGGCGTGCCAACCGTCGTCCCAGCTGGTGTCCGGGATCGGGCCGTTTGGGTTCTCCTGCCCTCCCAGAATGCGGGCTACCTCCTGGTCCCCGTCATCCCTGGTATCGGGGGTATCGGGGACACGGGTCCGTCCTCCAGGCCGAGTTCCTGGAGTAGCTGGGGCAGCGCATTGCCGGTTACACGTCTCGGTGGCTCGTCCTCGCCCTGAACGGCGTTGTTCCGGAGCCGTCGGGGCAAGGCTTCGTCCAGACTGCTGTCGCGGATCCGTAGCGGAGCGGTGTCGTCCTCTTCTAGGAGCTGTACCTCGTCGCTGCTTGCTGTGTCGTTGTCCGACGCAGGGATGATCTCCCTTTCGGGCCTGGGTGGGGTGATGGGTCGTGGATGGGCGAGCAGCAGCTGCAGGGTCTTATCAGCGTCCTTCCAGCTGGTCCAGGGTGCCGCGTCAACCGCGATGTTGGCTGGAGCGCTCTTCAGGCAATCGGTCGGCCCATCTTCGTCCTCGCTTACGTCCGAGTATGAGCCCGTCGTGGCCCGCTCGGCCTCCAGTTTGCGGTTTAGGTCCAGGACGTTGGTCATGCAAGACCTCTTCATCGGTGCTTGCCAGGTGGGTCGGCTCCCAGTGCTTGTCGGCCTCCATCGTGGGGCTGGTGAACCCCTCGTCGAAGCTGCCGTCGTGGTTTGGCCGTGGGGTCTGCGGGTTTCCCATGCGGTACAGGTAATAGGGCGGTGGTGGTGGGGACCGCAGTCGCCGTTTGTGCGCGACTGGGGAGCTGTTCTGCACCTCGGATTTGGGGTCCAGGTCGACGTGTGCTGGCTCGACGCGTCTTCGAGTCGCGCGTGGGGTGACGGCGGTGCCTGCTCCTTGGCCTGGATGCTTGCGGCGGCGTGGGCGTCTGGGGGGCTCCTGCTGGGCCCGGCCTGCTCGGACCTCCTCGTCTGAGTCCGATGATCGCATCGCCTCCACTGTGATGATCCCAGACGGGTTGTCTCGCGACGTGCTCGGATGGACGATGTCGTTGAGCCATGCCCAGGTCATGGTTGTCGCACGGCGAGGCGACGGTGGGCCTTCGGGGCGGGCCCGACGTCGGGATGGCCTAGGCGGCCTGAGTGGTCTCGGTATCGCTCCAGTTGCTGGGTCATACTGCGTGGTGTTGCCCGGTTCTGCTTGCGGGGTCGGGGAGTGGTGTCTCGTTTGTGTTTGGCTGGTCGTGGCCTGCGTACTGCGTGGTGTTGCCCGGTTCTGCTTGCGGGATCGGGGAGTGGTGTCTCGTTTGTGTTTGGCTGGTCGTGGACCGTGGTTGCCTTGAGCTGGGCGGCGACGCACCCCTAGGATGCCCCTCCGTGCCATCCTCTCCTCGTGACGGCCCGAGGTGTCCTGCTGTCGGATGGTCGTGGCACACTTCTAGCACGCCTCGGCGGTGGTCCCTGTGGACACATAATTTCCATTTGATAGGATCTTCTTCGCTGGTTCTGCTGCTGGCTCGTTTGTATATTTGGTCGCTCTCGATGATGAAGTCCGGATGCCCCTCCGGCTGTTCCTGGATCCGCTTGCGGAGTTTCTGCAGCCAGGGGCAGGGGCAGGCGTCCCGGTCCTCGTCCACTCGCTGCAGGGTTTCCACTGGCTGTCGCGAGAGGGCGTCAGCCACAACGTTCTGGCTTCCTCGGCGGTAGTGGATGTCAAACCGATATTGCTGGAGCTCCAAGGCCCAGCGGGCGATGCGTCCTGTTGGATTATCGATGGAGTTCAACCACTTCAAGGCGAGGTGATCCGTGATTACATCGAAGTGGTATCCTTCCAGGAAGCATCGGAGCTTCCTGATTGCCCAGACTATGGCAAGGCACTCTTTCTCGGTGGCCGAGTAGTTTTCCTCTGCCTTGAGTAGTCGACGGCTTGCGTAGGCGATGACTTTTTCTGCTCCGTCGATCTGTTGTGTCAACACTGCTCCTAGGCCACACTAACTGGCGTCCGTTTGGAGTACGAATCGCTCGGCGAAGTCGGGGCATGCCAGGCCTGGTGCTTGCGTGAGTCTTTCCTTGAGAGTCTCGAATGCCTGATGGTGTTCGTCTGTCCACTCCCACTTTTGATCCTTTTTGAGCAGGTTGGTCATGGGCTGGACCACCGTGGCGAAGTTGGGGACGAAACGTCGGTACCAGGATGCCATCCCGATGCAGCGTCGCAGTTCTTTCAGTGTGGTGGGCGGTGCTAGTTTCTGGACTGCGCTGACCTTGTCTGGGTCCGTGTGGATGCCTTGTTCGCTGATGACATGGCCGAGGTAGACTTAACTCTTCCTGAAGAAACTACACTTGTTTCGGTTTAGTCGGAGGTTCGCCTCTCGCAGCCTCCTGAAGACCTCGCGAAGGTGGGCGATGTGTTCTTCTAGTGTGGCTCCGATGACGATGATGTCGTCGAGATACGCGAACGCGTACGGCTCCATGGTGGGTCCGATGACGTTGTCCAAGGCTCCCTGGAACGTCGCTGGGGCTGAGTGCAGGCCGAAAGGCATGACCTTCCACTGGAAGAGTCCTCTGCCGGGGACGGTAAATGCTGTTGCCTCTCTGCTGCTCTTGGCCACCGGGATCTGCCAGTATCCGTTTTTGAGGTCCAGCGTGGAGATGTAGCGAGCGTGGCGTAGTCTCTCGAGAATGTGGTTAATCCGTGGCAGCGGATACGCGTCAGGCACCGAGCGGGCATTTAGCTGGCGATAATCCACGCACATTCGCATTTCTCCGGTCTTCTTTCCTACCAAAACGATTGGGGCACTGTGGGGACTTCGGGATGGTTCGATCCTTCCGTGCCGGAGCAGCTCGTCCACCTGTGCGTTGATGATCGTCTGCATGGCCGGGTTCTTCGGGAAGTAGCGCTGCTTCACGGGCCTGTTGTCTCGCATTGTGATCGTGTGTTCGGCGATGGGGGAGACTCTAGTTAGTCCTTCGAATTTTGCCAATTCTTCTTCCAGAAACTTGCCTGCCCACGGCGTGGGGGGTGGTTCGGGGTCTGGGTCTTGCTGCCACGGCGATAGGTCCTCCAGTTCCAGGGCGGTAATGGTGGCCAAGATCGCGTTCTCGTAGTCATCCGAGTCGGCTGGGCGAAACGGGTTGCGTTCCCGAGCTATCTCGGCGTCGGCTAATGGCTCCAGTTGGTAGTCCGTCGTCGGGGTTGCTGTGATCTCGTCCTGTGGTATCGGGGTTCATGACTTGCGTGATGTCTGTCGTGTTGGGTGACTACGTGGTGACTCCCGGTTCGATGAGCTGACCCTAAATTGATCCCGCGGGGCCGCAGCTATCTTTGCTGGACTATCCTGGTGATTCCTGGGTCCTGTTGCTGACTCCCGGTTCGACGAGCTGGCCCTGGATTGATCCAGTGGAGCCGTAGCTGTCTCTGCCAAAGTCCCTTGATTCCTGCTGTGTCCTGTTGGTGACTCCTGGTTCGACGAGCTGGCCCTGGATTGATCCAGTGGAGCCGTAGCTGTCTCTGCCAAAGTCCCTGTTGTGTTGCGTTGTCCTGTTGGTGTCGGGATTCGTGCCGGGGAACTCGCCATGGTTGGATCCATCGGTGTCGCAGTTCTTTCCGTCGTAGCTTTCTTCGTGTCCTGTTGTGGTGGCGTAGTCCTGGGGTTGTTGCTTGATCTTGCCGGGTAAGGTCTTGTTGTCGCGGCGGTTGGATGGTTCGTGGTTGGCTGTGGGGTGTTGGTCTGGGGCTGGTCTCGGATGGCAGTGGAGTCCGCAAACTTGACGAGCCGGGGGCGTGGCTGGGCGGTGCATAATGGTATCGTCCCGGCGGGTTTCTGCTGCAACTTCAGCTGTAGATATGCCCGTCCACAGTGGATTCTTTCGCGGATGCCACAGAGAAAGTCGAGTCCCAAGAGGAAGTCGTCTAATACCGTGGGGAGTATAGGAAGAGACACCTGTGTTTCTTGTTGATCCAGGCGCACGGTGAATGCTATCGCTTGGTTGATCTCCTTCCTGGTTCCATCTGCCAGGTGGATCCTGGTCCTCACCTCTCGCCTGTTCTTGGTCGTCCCTATCTCCTTCGCCAGCCGTCACTGATGAAGGATCGTGTTGCTCCAGTATCGAGGGTGGCAGCAAATTCTCTCCCATTGATGTCCATCAGGGCAGCGATCCTTCCTCCGGTCATACTTAATGGGTGGGTTTCTCCTGCTCCTGGGTGCGCGCCTCCGTCCATGTCCCAGTTGGGCGGAGACCCGATACGTTTCCCGACGCGGGTTTCCGGCAGGAGTTGACGGTCCGGACCCCTCGGTTCCCAACAGAACAGCGGTTATGTAGGCAGAGACGAGCTGGGTCAATTCTGTGAAGGATCGGAAATCCTGTCTGCGCGTGTACATTTGATACTACGGGCGGAGATTTTCGTAGATCCGCTCGAGTTCCTGTTCCCGAGTGTACTGGGCTCGCTGCATCATCAGACGTAATTCGATAAGGTAATCCCGGAAGGATTCCTTGGGCTTCTGTTCCCGACTTCGTATGGTGTCTTCCAGCCGCTGGAAGTATCTGGGGGCAGGAAGAATTCTAGGAATTCTTTCCGAAAGTCTGTCCAATTCTGTCCCTACATCTGAAAAGTTCGGAGCCATCCTTCGGCCTTACCTGTAAGAGCCCGGAGATGGCTCGCGGCAACTGCTCGGTGCTCCCGCCGTATGATTCCACTCACTCCTCGAGCCTTTCGATGAACGCTAGTGGGTCCGCGTGGCCGTCGAAAATAAATCCCCATTTCCGGAGTTTGTCCGCCAGTAACAAGTAAGAGATCTCACCCCCTCCGGGGCGTGAGACCCGATGTCCCTGAGGAAAACGTGGCTGTTCTCCTTCCGTGGTTGTCTGGTGGCTAGGCGTGGCCAGGGGTCCAGTGGTAGTGGGTCCTGGCGGCTCGTGGTTCTTGCTGGACGCCTCTGGTTCGGTGCCTTGGAGTGGTCCTTGGGCAGCTCGTTGTGGTTGCTCGGCGGCCGGTGTCTCGGTTGCTGTCTCGCGGTATCCGTGGGTGGATCCTTGGCTCGTGCTGGGCAGCTCGGGTATAATCAATCGAAGTTTTGGTCCCTCCTTGCTGTCTTCCATCTTCGTCCGGCTCCCAGGCCCGGGTGACGTGGCTGGGCTCCGGTGGTCCCTGGGGCTCGGTATGTTCCCAAAGTGCGTAGCCAATTCATCCAGTCTTGCCTGCACGGCTTCGGGGTGCCCAGGGCGTGCGATAAATGCGGTGCTCCGGCTCCGTAGATCCTCCACCGTCTCGGTTTCTCCTAGTCCAAACTCCTTAGCCAGGCTCTGCAGCTCGTCCTACCTGCGGGACGCTATCCAGCGGAAGTTCATCCTGATCCTGTTCCACTAATCGGGGCACCGGTGTGAGTCGTTATCAGCACGGTACTGGGTCAGGGCCCCTGTACTAGGATACACAGCACTGGGTGGGGGGTCCTGTAGAAGGATACGTGGCAAGGTACTGGATCGGTGATACTATACTAGGATACACGGCACTGAGGTGGGAGGTCCTGTTCGAAGGGCACGCGGCACGGTACTCGATTGATGATCCTGTACTAGGATACACAGCACTGGGTTGGATGATCCTGTCGAAGGATATGTGGTACGGTACAGGGAACGGTTCATTGTGGAAGCTCGGCAATCTCTCTCTGACTGCTCGGTATTAACTGTCTGACTGTCCGGTAGTAACTCCCTGACTGCTCGGTGGTAACTCCCTGACTGCTCGGTGGTAACTCCCTGACTCGTGTTTCTGCTCCGCCTTATATTGGCCGTGGCCATTCCTTTGTGACCGAGGGCTCCTCTGCCATCTAGCTGTTCCGTTGTTCTACCGCTGCTTCGCTGCTTGGCTTCTCTGTCACTTCCCCGCTCTGCCGCTGCCTCGCTGCTTTGTCGCTGGGACGCCGCTGCTGATTTGCTGCTCTGTCGCTGCGCCGCTGCCGCTGCTTTCCTGCACTTCTCCGCTCCGCTGCTGTCTCGCTGCTCTGTCGCAGCTGCTTTGCTGCTCTTCTCCGCTCTGCCGCTGGCTCGCTGCTCTGTCGCTGCTGCTTTGCTGCCCTTCTCCGCTCCGCCGCTGTCTCGCTGCTCTGTCGCTGCTGCTTTGCTGCTCTTCTCCGCTCTGCCGCTGGCTCGCTGCTCTGTCGCTGATGCTTTGCTGCCCTTCTCCGCTCCGCCGCTGTCTCGCTGCTCTGTCGCTGCTGCTTTGCTGCTCTTCTCCGCTGTCTCGCTGTTCCGTCGCTGCTGCTTTGCTGCTCTGTCGTTGGTGCCGCTTTGTCGACGTCGCGTGCCAAAGTTCTAGGCGCCGTCCGCGGCCATTTTCTCCCGGGACGCGGTGTCTTCGGCGTCTCTCCCCGTCTCTTTCTACTGCGTAGGTGGCTGGCTGCGTGGTTTTCCGCGTGGTTTTCGCCGGCGCTTCTGGGACACGTGCCGGCGGCTGTTGCTTGGGGGGTATTAGGTAAACCAGCCACAGCTGTACACAAGTCGAGGGATCAAAGATTGGTGCTGGCTATTCGCCGGGGCTCTGATTTTGGGCTGCTAATCCCTGATTTGAAGTTTTCTGCTGCTGCTTAGTTCCCTTTTCACTGTTCACTGCTTTTCACTTCTCCCCTCTGCTCACCGACTCTCCCCTCGTGGGTCCCTGCTCGGGAGCCATCTGTAAGGAAGTTCTCAGGCCGAGGTACAGCTTCTCAGTCTCAGTCTTCTCAGCAAAATTTGTTGTGTGAGGACCTTAGGGCAGAGCCGTTCGCAGCGAAAGCGCACCCGTGGGGTGGATCGAGGCGTGGGTGAACCCGGGCTTGAGGAGTTGCAGAGACGTGCGTTGGGGGTCATGCGTGGCGGGAGGAGGGGGTTTGGGTCAGGGGTCGGAAGGGTAGAGGAGAGGGGAGCCCAGTTTAGCAGATGCCGCATGATCCACGACTCACATCTGCGTGGGCGGGTCCCCAGGGCGAGGGTGTAGGAGAGGGAACCCAGCTTTGCGGATGCCGCGTGAATCCACGACTCACATCCAGCATCGCCGGGTCCCCAGGGGAGAAAGGTATGGGAAAGGGAAGCCAGCTTGGTGGATGTCACATGATCCACAACTCACATCCACTTCGCCGGGCCCCAGGGAATAGGGAAGAGAGGGGGAGGGGCTGAGGGACTCCTACGGGCGAAAGTTCTGAAACCGGTGGGTTGAGGTGGGTGTTTTATTGTGGGGGAATAAACGAAAAAAATTTAATAGCTACCATGTCGATTTCGATACGCATTTAACATTTTGGGAAACTTCTATTCCTGAGCTTACACCCTGCCCTACTGCACCGATCTATCACCCCCAGAGCTCACATAAGTGAGGTGGCTCACCCTTGCTTTCCCTTCCTTGGGTCCGGCGGCCGGTCCTCGTCACGGTGGTTACGACTTATATATTTTTTCTCACTTCTCGCGGGGTCGGGGCACTGTTTATTTTTTCCCAACCGTTCTGGTTCAGCACTTGGAGATTACTCCCGAGCCTAGCCCACGCTGGACCGTGCCAGGCCTCTGCTTTTCTTTTTGCAGCTTCTCTGCCGCTTCGCTGCTGCGCAGCTTTCGGCTGCCGGCCTCGGCTTGGGGGTGTTGGCATGGTTCGCCGTCGGCTCTCTCCCTCGGCTGCGTGGGCGATCGGCGGCTTCGCTGCCGCTCTCTTGCATGCTGTTCCTTTGCGTTTGGCCGTTCTCTCTTTGCTCTTTGCTTTGGCTGCGTGGGCGTAAGAGCGATCGGCGACTCTCTCCGTTTCCTTCTCTTCCATGTCGGCTCTCTTTGCTGCGTGGCCGTAGTATGCATCTCTCTTTCGTGTTGATTCTCTTCGCTGCTAATTAGTAAAAGGCCTCACTATTTTAGGGGTTTTCTTAGCCTATTTCTTATTTTAATTGGGGAAACTAAGGATTCATGGTTGTCTTTGTTATAATAATAATAATAGTAGTAATAAAATGAGATAATAAGCCCTCCGGGGCTGTCCCTTCAGGGGATGGTTTTCTGGTCAGGTTTTGTGGAGGCTTGTGCCTTCACACTCCCTTCCTACTTCGGGGTGGGGCGCGGTGAAATGCGCACCAAATTTCCGCTGATGGATACGCGGAAGCGTTGGCCGTCGTGGTATTCAAGGCTGCGGATCCGGCTGCGCCCGTGCCGCGCCGCGTTTGCCTGAGCGCTGGCGTTCTTACCCGCCAGGCGACTGGGGCGATTGGCCATGCCTGTTCCTCCTGCAACACGTTCAGCTCGGGCATCTCCTCGAACGCTGTGAGCAGTACGCCCGCCTCTACCTCTTCCAAACCCAATGACAGGTCGCTGTCCTCCTTTGGGTGACTCGGGTTTCCTGGTTCGGCCTCTCGGGCCGTGCAGCCCTTCGGGTCCGGGTTCGGGTCGTTGTGGTCGGTGGGAGCTGGCGATAGGCACTCCATTGGTGCGTAGTCCAGCGGCTGCCAATCGCAATTCTTCTTTCTTTCCGGGGCTGCCGCCTCCTCCTGCGCGTCCCACTCCTGCAGTTGGGCGTGCCAACCGTCGTCCCAGCTGGTGTCCGGGATCGGGCCGTTTGGGTTCTCCTGCCCTCCCAGAATGCGGGCTACCTCCTGGTCCCCGTCATCCCTGGTATCGGGGGTATCGGGGACACGGGTCCGTCCTCCAGGCCGAGTTCCTGGAGTAGCTGGGGCAGCGCATTGCCGGTTACACGTCTCGGTGGCTCGTCCTCGCCCTGAACGGCGTTGTTCCGGAGCCGTCGGGGCAAGGCTTCGTCCAGACTGCTGTCGCGGATCCGTAGCGGAGCGGTGTCGTCCTCTCCTAGGAGCTGTACCTCGTCGCTGCTTGCTGTGTCGTTGTCCGACGCAGGGATGATCTCCCTCTCGGGCCTGGGTGGGGTGATGGGTCGTGGATGGGCGAGCAGCAGCTGCAGGGTCTTATCAGCGTCCTTCCAGCTGGTCCAGGGTGCCGCGTCAACCGCGATGTTGGCTGGAGCGCTCTTCAGGCAATCGGTCGGCCCATCTTCGTCCTCGCTTACGTCCGAGTATGAGCCCGTCGTGGCCCGCTCGGCCTCTAGTTGGCGGTTTAGGTCCAGGACGTTGGTCATGCAAGACCTCTTCATCGGTGCTTGCCAGGTGGGTCGGCTCCCAGTGCTTGTCGGCCTCCATCGTGGGGCTGGTGAACCCCTCGTCGGAGCTGCCGTCGTGGTTCGGCCGTGGGGTCTGCGGGTTTCCCATGCGGTACAGGTAATAGGGCGGTGGTGGTGGGGACCGCAGTCGCAGTTTGTGCGCGACTGGGGAGCTGTTCTGCACCTCGGATTTGGGGTCCAGGTCGACGTGTGCTGGCTCGACGCGTCTTCGAGTCGCGCGTGGGGTGACGGCGGTGCCTGCTCCTTGGCCTGGATGCTTGCGGCGGCGTGGGCGTCTGGGGGGCTCCTGCTGGGCCCGGTCTGCTCGGACCTCCTCGTCTGAGTCCGATGATCGCATCGCCTCCACTGTGATGATCCCAGACGGGTTGTCTCGCGACGTGCTCGGATGGACGATGTCGTTGAGCCATGCCCAGGTCATGGTTGTCGCACGGCGAGGCGACGGTGGGCCTTCGGGGCGGGCCCGACGTCGGGATGGCCTAGGCGGCCTGAGTGGTCTCGGTATCGCTCCAGTTGCTGGGTCATACTGCGTGGTGTTGCCCGGTTCTGCTTGCGGGGTCGGGGAGTGGTGTCTCGTTTGTGTTTGGCTGGTCGTGGCCTGCGTACTGCGTGGTGTTGCCCGGTTCTGCTTGCGGGATCGGGGAGTGGTGTCTCGTTTGTGTTTGGCTGGTCGTGGACCGTGGTTGCCTTGAGCTGGGCGGCGACGCACCCCTAGGATGCCCCTCCGTGCCATCCTCTCCTCGTGACGGCCCGAGGTGTCCTGCTGTCGGATGGTCGTGGCACACTTCTAGCACGCCTCGGCGGTGGTCCCTGTGGACACATAATTTCCATTTGATAGGATCTTCTTCGCTGGTTCTGCTGCTGGCTCGTTTGTATATTTGGTCGCTCTCGATGATGAAGTCCGGATGCCCCTCCGGCTGTTCCTGGATCCGCTTGCGGAGTTTCTGCAGCCAGGGGCAGGGGCAGGCGTCCCGGTCCTCGTCCACTCGCTGCAGGGTTTCCACTGGCTGTCGCGAGAGGGCGTCAGCCACAACGTTCTGGCTTCCTCGGCGGTAGTGAATGTCAAACCGATATTGCTGGAGCTCCAAGGCCCAGCGGGCGATGCGTCCTGTTGGATTATCGATGGAGTTCAACCACTTCAAGGCGAGGTGATCCGTGATTACATCGAAGTGGTATCCTTCCAGGAAGCATCGGAGCTTCCTGATTGCCCAGACTATGGCAAGGCACTCTTTCTCGGTGGCCGAGTAGTTTTCCTCTGCCTTGAGTAGTCGACGGCTTGCGTAGGCGATGACTTTTTCTGCTCCGTCGATCTGTTGTGTCAACACTGCTCCTAGGCCACACTAACTGGCGTCCGTTTGGAGTACGAATCGCTCGGCGAAGTCGGGGCATGCCAGGCCTGGTGCTTGCGTGAGTCTTTCCTTGAGAGTCTCGAATGCCTGATGTTGTTCGTCTGTCCACTCCCACTTTTGATCCTTTTTGAGCAGGTTGGTCATGGGCTGGACCACCGTGGCGAAGTTGGGGACGAAACGTCGGTACCAGGATGCCATCCCGATGCAGCGTCGCAGTTCTTTCAGTGTGGTGGGCGGTGCTAGTTTCTGGACTGCGCTGACCTTGTCTGGGTCCGTGTGGATGCCTTGTTCGCTGATGACATGGCCGAGGTAGACTTAACTCTTCCTGAAGAAACTACACTTGTTTCGGTTTAGTCGGAGGTTCGCCTCTCGCAGCCTCCTGAAGACCTCGCGAAGGTGGGCGATGTGTTCTTCTAGTGTGGCTCCGATGACGATGATGTCGTCGAGATACGCGAACGCGTACGGCTCCATGGTGGGTCCGATGACGTTGTCCAAGGCTCCCTGGAACGTCGCTGGGGCTGAGTGCAGGCCGAAAGGCATGACCTTCCACTGGAAGAGTCCTCTGCCGGGGACGGTAAATGCTGTTGCCTCTCTGCTGCTCTTGGCCACCGGGATCTGCCAGTATCCGTTTTTGAGGTCCAGCGTGGAGATGTAGCGAGCGTGGCGTAGTCTCTCGAGAATGTGGTTAATCCGTGGCAGCGGATACGCGTCAGGCACCGAGCGGGCATTTCGCTGGCGATAATCCACGCACATTCGCATTTCTCCGGTCTTCTTTCCTACCAAAACGATTGGGGCACTGTGGGGACTTCGGGATGGTTCGATCCTTCCGTGCCGGAGCAGCTCGTCCACCTGTGCGTTGATGATCGTCTGCATGGCCGGGTTCTTCGGGAAGTAGCGCTGCTTCACGGGCCTGTTGTCTCGCATTGTGATCGTGTGTTCGGCGATGGGGGAGACTCTAGTTAGTCCTTCGAATTTTGCCAATTCTTCCAGAAACTTGCCTGCCCCCGGCGTGGGGGGTGGTTCGGGGTCTGGGTCTTGCTGCCACGGCGATAGGTCCTCCAGTTCCAGGGCGGTAATGGTGGCCAAGATCGCGTTCTCGTAGTCATCCGAGTCGGCTGGGCGAAACGGGTTGCGTTCCCGAGCTATCTCGGCGTCGGCTAATGGCTCCAGTTGGTAGTCCGTCGTCGGGGTTGCTGTGATCTCGTCCTGTGGTATCGGGGTTCATGACTTGCGTGATGTCTGTCGTGTTGGGTGACTACGTGGTGACTCCCGGTTCGATGAGCTGACCCTAAATTGATCCCGCGGGGCCGCAGCTATCTTTGCTGGACTATCCTGGTGATTCCTGGGTCCTGTTGCTGACTCCCGGTTCGACGAGCTGGCCCTGGATTGATCCAGTGGAGCCGTAGCTGTCTCTGCCAAAGTCCCTTGATTCCTGCTGTGTCCTGTTGGTGACTCCTGGTTCGACGAGCTGGCCCTGGATTGATCCAGTGGAGCCGTAGCTGTCTCTGCCAAAGTCCCTGTTGTGTTGCGTTGTCCTGTTGGTGTCGGGATTCGTGCCGGGGAACTCGCCATGGTTGGATCCATCGGTCTCGCAGTTCTTTCCGTCGTAGCTTTCTTCGTGTCCTGTTGTGGTGGCGTAGTCCTGGGGTTGTTGCTTGATCTTGCCGGGTAAGGTCTTGTTGTCGCGGCGGTTGGATGGTTCGTGGTTGGCTGTGGGGTGTTGGTCTGGGGCTGGTCTCGGATGGCAGTGGAGTCCGCAAACTTGACGAGCCGGGGGCGTGGCTGGGCGGTGCATAATGGTATCGTCCCGGCGGGTTTCTGCTGCAACTTCAGCTGTAGATATGCCCGTCCACAGTGGATTCTTTCGCGGATGCCACAGAGAAAGTCGAGTCCCAAGAGGAAGTCGTCTAATACCGTGGGGAGTATAGGAAGAGACACCTGTGTTTCTTGTTGATCCAGGCGCACGGTGAATGCTATCGCTTGGTTGATCTCCTTCCTGGTTCCATCTGCCAGGTGGATCCTGGTCCTCACCTCTCGCCTGTTCTTGGTCGTCCCTATCTCCTTCGCCAGCCGTCACTGATGAAGGATCGTGTTGCTCCAGTATCGAGGGTGGCAGCAAATTCTCTCCCATTGATGTCCATCAGGGCAGCGATCCTTCCTCCGGTCATACTTAATGGGTGGGTTTCTCCTGCTCCTGGGTGCGCGCCTCCGTCCATGTCCCAGTTGGGCGGAGACCCGATACGTTTCCCGACGCGGGTTTCCGGCAGCAGTTGACGGTCCGGACCCCTCGGTTCCCAACAGAACAGCGGTTATGTAGGCAGAGACGAGCTGGGTCAATTCTGTGAGGGATCGGAAATCCTGTCTGCGCGTGTACATTTGATACTACGGGCGGAGATTTTCGTAGATCCGCTCGAGTTCCTGTTCCCGAGTGTACTGGGCTCGCTGCATCATCAGACGTAATTCGATAAGGTAATCCCGGAAGGATTCCTTGGGCTTCTGTTCCCGACTTCGTATGGTGTCTTCCAGCCGCTGGAAGTATCTGGGGGCAGGAAGAATTCTAGGAATTCTTTCCGAAAGTCTGTCCAATTCTGTCCCTACATCTGAAAAGTTCGGAGCCATCCTTCGGCCTTACCTGTAAGAGCCCGGAGATGGCTCGCGGCAACTGCTCGGTGCTCCCGCCGTATGATTCCACTCACTCCTCGAGCCTTTCGATGAACGCTAGTGGGTCCGCGTGGCCGTCGAAAATAAATCCCCATTTCCGGAGTTTGTCCGCCAGTAACAAGTAAGAGATCTCACCCCCTCCGGGGCGTGAGACCCGATGTCCCTGAGGAAAACGTGGCTGTTCTCCTTCCGTGGTTGTCTGGTGGCTAGGCGTGGCCAGGGGTCCAGTGGTAGTGGGTCCTGGCGGCTCGTGGTTCTTGCTGGACGCCTCTGGTTCGGTGCCTTGGAATGGTCCTTGGGCAGCTCGTTGTGGTTGCTCGGCGGCCGGTGTCTCGGTTGCTGTCTCGCGGTATCCGTGGGTGGATCCTTGGCTCGTGCTGGGCAGCTCGGGTATAATCAATCGAAGTTTTGGTCCCTCCTTGCTGTCTTCCATCTTCGTCCGGCTCCCAGGCCCGGGTGACGTGGCTGGGCTCCGGTGGTCCCTGGGGCTCGGTATGTTCCCAAAGCGCGTAGCCAATTCATCCAGTCTTGCCTGCACGGCTTCGGGGTGCCCAGGGCGTGCGATAAATGCGGTGCTCCGGCTCCGTAGATCCTCCACCGTCTCGGTTTCTCCTAGTCCAAACTCCTTAGCCAGGCTCTGCAGCTCGTCCTACCTGCGGGACGCTATCCAGCGGAAGTTCATCCTGATCCTGTTCCACTAATCGGGGCACCGGTGTGAGTCGTTATCAGCACGGTACTGGGTCAGGGCCCCTGTACTAGGATACACAGCACTGGGTGGGGGGTCCTGTAGAAGGATACGTGGCAAGGTACTGGATCGGTGATACTATACTAGGATACACGGCACTGAGGTGGGAGGTCCTGTTCGAAGGGCACGCGGCACGGTACTCGATTGATGATCCTGTACTAGGATACACAGCACTGGGTTGGATGATCCTGTCGAAGGATATGTGGTACGGTACAGGGAACGGTTCATTGTGGAAGCTCGGCAATCTCTCTCTGACTGCTCGGTATTAACTGTCTGACTGTCCGGTAGTAACTCCCTGACTGCTCGGTGGTAACTCCCTGACTGCTCGGTGGTAACTCCCTGACTCGTGTTTCTGCTCCGCCTTATATTGGCCGTGGCCATTCCTTTGTGACCGAGGGCTCCTCTGCCATCTAGCTGTTCCTCTGCCTTCGCCCACTGTCCCCCGCTGCTCCGTTGTTCTACCGCTGCTTCGCTGCTTGGCTTCTCTGTCACTGTCCCGCTGCTCTGTCGCGGCGACTTCCCCGCTCTGCCGCTGCCTCGCTGCTTTGTCGCTGGGACGCCGCTGCTAATTTGCTGCTCTGTCACTGCGCCGCTGCCGCTGCTTTCCTGCACTTCTCCGCTCCGCCGCTGTCTCGCTGCTCTGTCGCAGCTGCTTTGCTGCTCTTCTCCGCTCTGCCGCTGGCTCGCTGTTCTGTCGCTGCTGCTTTGCTGCCCTTCTCCGCTCCGCCGCTGTCTCGCTGCTCTGTCGCTGCTGCTTTGCTGCTCTTCTCCGCTGTCTCGCCCAGCTTAGCAGTTGCCACATGATCCACGACTCACATCTGCGTCGCCGGGTGCCCAGGGCGAGGGTGTAGGAGAGGGAACCCAGCTTTGCGGATGCCGCGTGAATCCACGACTCACATCCACTTCGCCGGTCCTCAGGGAATAAGGAAGAGAGGGGGAGGGGCTGAGGGACTCCTACGGGCGAAAGTTCTGAAACCGGTGGGTTGAGGTGGGTGTTTTATTGTGGGGGACTAAACGACAAAAATTTAATAGCTACCATGTAGATTTCGATACGCATTTAACATTTTGGGAAACTTCTATTCCTGAGCTTACACCCTGCCCTACTGCACCGATCTATCATCCCCAGAGCTCACATAAGTGAGGTGGCTCACCCTTGCTTTCCCTTCCTTGGGTCCGGCGGCCGGTCCTCGTCACGGTGGTTACGACTTATGTATTTTTTCTCACTTCTCGCGGGGTCGGGGCACTGTTTATTTTTTCCCAACCGTTCTGGTTCAGCACTTGGAGATTACTCCCGAGCCTGGCCCGCGCTGGACCGTGCCAGGCCTCTGCTTTTCTTTTTGCAGCTTCTCTGCCGCTTCGCTGCTGCGCAGCTTTCGGCTGCCGGCCTCGGCTTGGGGGTGTTGGCATGGTTCGCCGTCGGCTCTCTCCCTCGGCTGCGTGGGCGATCGGCGGCTTCGCTGCCGCTCTCTTGCATGCTGTTCCTTTGCGTTTGGCCGTTCTCTCTTTGCTCTTTGCTTTGGCTGCGTGGGCGTAAGAGCGATCGGCGACTCTCTCCGTTTCCTTCTCTTCCATGTCGGCTCTCTTTGCTGCGTGGCCGTAGTATGCGTCTTTCTTTCGTGTTGATTCTCTTCGCTGCTAATAAGTAAAAGGCCTCACTATTTTAGGGGTTTTCTTAGCCTATTTCTTATTTTAATTGGGGAAACTAAGGATTCATGGTTGTCTTTGTTATAATAATAATAATTGTAGTAATCAAATGACATAATAAGCCCCCCGGGGCTGTCCCTTCAGGGGATGGTTTTGTGGTCAGGTTTTGTGGAGGCTTGTGCCTTCCCAATGTTCGTGTTTGCTTGGTCGTCCCGCCGCGTCGGGGCCGGCTTTTTGTCCGCTGTCGGATCAGAGCTGGCTGCCGTTTCGTCCTGGCAGCGGCGACATATCTCCGTTACTGCCTGCCGAGTGAACGGATTGTTTGCTTTTGCTTTACTCGCCGAACACTCCCGCTGGAACTCCAGCCGATCCCTCTCCAGAGCCTTAAATTCGTCGGCCAGTGTCATCATGTGATCCAGGTCTCTGCACCTATGCGGCCGGATGAACACCCTCAAATCGGGCATGCTGTTGTCTCTGATGAACTCCAACTGCTCTTCAGGCGTGCATTTTAGTGGCCGCATGAGGGCCTGCATCTCCTCCATGTAGTCCTTGAATGGCTCTCCCCACCTTTGCTTAGTCAATCTCACCTCCTGGAGTAACTTTTCAAAATCCCCACTCGGAAGGAAGTTTGCTTGGAAGCTACGTGAAAATGCGTTCCACGTCTGCCACTGCCTGTTGTTGGTTACGAACCACATGAGCGCCCGACCCTTTAGCAGTTCAGGCATTGCGCGTTCAAATCCAAGCCGTACATGTCAGCTGACCACTCGATATGTTCCAGGAACTCGAGTGGTTTCGCCGTTCCGTCAAACCTGAACGAACACTCCCTGACCTGCTTGGCGACGTGGGCAAAACTCGAACGGGGCCGTCTGGTGTCAGTTCATCGGGTCCCCGCCGATCCTCCCCTGCTCTCCCCTCTTCCAACCAATGTGGGTTTTTCGCGCTCCCTTGCTCCGGCTGTGCTGGCCTGGTTGGCCTCTCCACACTCTTTTCCCGTGGTCTGCTGAGCGATCGGCTTTTCACCGGGACCGCCAGGCTCGCAATAAGCTCCTCTGGGGCCTCGGACGGCCGTCTCCACAGCGTTGCCTACTCCGCGCTCGCCGGCAGCGTCAGGCGCCCGTATGGATCCGGCCCGTCCTCCATCTGGGCCGAGGTTACGGCTTGTCGCGCCTTCATCTCCCAGCCTTCGAGCGCGTCCGCATACTCCGATTCCTCTCCGTGCTTCTCTACCCACTCCTTGAATATTCGGCGCATCTTGGCCAGCGTGCCTTCCAATTGAAGACCGCACGCCTGCACACACTGGACCAAGTCCTCTTTACTCAACGAATGAACCCATCGTCAGCTCATTTTTGCGCCCCCGAAATACCAAACTCAGTACCGCCCTTGACCTTTGTCTTTTACTTGTCGTGAAGGCCCACGTTGGGCGTCAGTTGTAACGAACCGTTCTGTTCCGTCTGATTCAGCTGGGCTGGCTCAGCGGTCGGTGGACTCGCTGCAACAATATTCAAATGTTGCCCCGACGACAAGTAAGAAGGCACGGGTTGGTTTTGTACTGATATGACAATTACGCTTTATTGGTATCTTAGAGATATCTTACGCTATTCTGACTCCGGTGCTTGTTCTACTCTTGGTTCTCCTCTGAGTTTTTGGTGAGCGTGACCCACTTTGGACCCCCCAAGGCGTCTCCAAGCGTGGCACCGCCGGCTCTAACGACTGGGGACAGCGATTCTTGGCACGAAGCCCAAATCCGCCTCTCAGTCGGCGCCTGACGCGTTCGCTCTCACTCGACTCACTTGGCTTTTCGGCCCGAAGGTGTCTCGCTCCCTGTGGGATGCACTCCAAGCGTGGCACCGTTGGTTCAAGGGATCGGGACCTTTGGCTCTTTGCTGTATGCTCGAGTCCGCCTCTCAATCCTCACACAACGTGTTCGCTTTCAAAAGCTCTTCGCCTCTTATTGGGTCTCATTCTTGTTGCTCACTATTTACTTCACACCCGATAACTCCGGTCGCTGAATGTCTCTTTTCCTGGCCGCGGCCCTCCTTTTATAGGCTCGCTTCTGCCTGGCGCTAACGCCACTTTCCGCCATGCGGTGCCCTTACTTTTCCATCGCTTTTCCTTCATTCTCCGCTCGCTTTACAACGGGACCTGGCTGGTGGCGTGATCTCATGACCATATTTGGTCGTGCGCTGGGCCACTGCCGGCCCGATCCCGGCTCTCCGGGTGTCCTCTCCTCTCATCTTGGATCTCCGGGAAAACTCCCCTCGGGAATTCGCCGCATCCGGATATCCCCGGATGACGGCCGTTAACTCTTAGCTCACAGTCGAATGGATATATCCCGGAAACCTGGTTTCATACCAAAGTCGTCTTCATTCCTAAGACAGGCAAGCCCTCGCATACTGCCCCCAACGATTTCAGACCCATAAGTCTATCGTCTTTCCTTCTGAAGACGATGGAACGGCTTAGGGGATGCATCTCACGGCACGTATTCCGCCTAGTCTAATCTTAGATTCCCAGCATGCCTATCGGAAGGGAAGAGACCGGAAGAAACCTGAATGGTGGAATCAAAAACTGGGGAAACTCCGGAAAGCCTCACGGAGACTCTTCAATAAAGCTAAGACTAAAAACGTTGAGCGAAACTAGGCCGAGTAAAAAGCCAGTCTGTCAACCTACAACAAAGAACGTAGGAAAGCCAAACGAACCTCTTGGCTTAAATTCTGTAGCGAAATCTAGAACAACTCAGAACTCAGAGTTCTCTCGAAGACAACACCCACCATGAGCTACATGAAGAACGCCGGCCAGTCTTGGACTACGTCCAGCGACAAGTCGCTAAATGTTCTCCTTAATACCCACTTCCCTGACTGCGATGAAAACAGACCCAATTACTTCGCACCTCTTTCTGTCGTCTCAAACCCTATCCTGAACCTGCTAGGCGAGAAGAACATTTCCTGGGCGATCAAAAGCTTTAAACAATAAAAGTCTGCGGGGCCACACGGCATTATCCATGCCCAACTGATTCACGCGGGACAAAAAAGCCATTAATTGGCTCAAAATAATGACACCTAGCTTCAGACCAAAGTCATTTTTATTGCCAAGGCAGGCAAACCCTCGCACATTGCCCCAAAAGATTTCATTAGTCTATCGCCTTTTCTGTATGTGTATTCCGCCCAGTCTGATCTCAGACTCCCAGCATGCCTATCGGAAGGGAATATGCCACCGAAATAGCCCTACACTCGATCATATCGATAATCGAAGCGTCCCTTAACTTCAAGGAGTACACCCTGGTAGTCCTCCTCGACATAGAAGGCGCTTTTAATAACATCCTTCCGTCCGCCATCACGGTCGCACTGATGGACCTGGGGGTTGACTCTCGGATGGTGAGCCTGATGCTACAATGCAGGACGGTTGTGGTATCGTCAACGTCCACCAGATTTGTCAGCGGAGGCACCCCGCAGGGTGGAGTACTCTCGCCCCTCTTATGGAACGTGGCAGTGAACGAACTGCTGCGGGAGATAGACGGGGGTGGCTGCCGCGTGGTGGTGTATGCGGACGATGTTGCCATAGCATTCTCCGGTAAATTTCCGCAGAAGCTGCACACTCATGAAGATGTCAAAATGGGCAGACAAATGCGGTTTATGTGTCAATCCGTTTAAAACGGAACTGGTGCTTTTCACTAGGAAGTACAAAGTTCCGGCACTGATTCTCCCAAGACGATGTGGGGAAGCGCTAGTCTTTACCAATAAAGCCAAGAATCTTGGCCCGGAAATTTAGCATTGGAATGGATATTTAGCATTGAGGATAGAGTAAAGAAGGCCAAAGTGGCCCTCTATACTTGCAGAAAAGACATCGGACTAAAGTGGGGAATGACCCCTTATATAGTTCGGTTACTTTACACCGTCATCATACGACCGATCATGCTCTATGGAGTGGTGGTTGGTGGCCAGCCTTGGACAAAAGGACATGCCTCAATAAATTCAGCAGAGTTCAACGCATGGCAGAACTATGCATAACTGGCGGGCTACGCACTACCCCAAGTGAAGCTATCGATACCATGCTGAACCTCCTTCCAGTAGACCTCAGGGGAAAGAAGGTTGCAACACTTTCCGCCCTCATAATGAGGGAATCCAAACTATCGAAAGCATCCGCGTTTGGTCAGTCGGGAATCCGAGAGGACTGATTACTGTATCCCAAGGGACCACCTCTCGTCACCTTTCCAGGTATCAATCCCACCTAGGGAGGACTAGGATATATGCGAACCGGGACCAGCAAACGAGGTCCACATTTACACTGATGGCTCAAAGTTAGATGGCCGCGTGGGTAGCAACGTGCAACGAGCTTAACATCATTCATAGCTTCAGGCTCCCATATCACTGTAGTGTGTTCCAAGCGGAGGTTGAGGCAATCAAAGAGGCCATCTGTATCGCCTCCAAACCATCCCTAGATACTCACGTGGTGAGCATTTTCTCGGACAACCAAGCAGCTATCAAAGCGCTAGGCTCACAATCGTCAAATTCAACGACTGTAAACGACTGCCGCAGCTAGATATCTTCCTTACATGGATCCGCGGAAATAGGGACATCGTGGGGAATGATGCCGCCGACGAGCTAGCCAGTTAGGACACTATAATTCCTCTCTCATCAGAGAGGGAGCAGGTAGCGGTGCAAGCCATCTCCTGCAAAGTCTCGAGATCGATATGTCCTCATCGATCGAAAAAGCGCTCGGCGGAGCTGTATAGACTCAGTAGAGTACAATGCTGTGCAGTTATCCGAGCAATCACGGGACACTGGCAGATAGGCACTCACGCCTCTAGGCTGTCAATCCCTCACAATGACTTCTGCAGGAGTTGTCGCGACGAGGAAGAGGAGGAATCGGTCGCCCACTTCTTCTTTCATTGCCCGGCCCTTGCAAATCGCCGTCTTCGGTTTTTCGGGTTTTCCGAAATCAAACCTGAGACATTGTCTAAATTCATCCAAGCCTTCGGATGGGACTGCCCTTAATTTGCAACAGTTTGCTCTCCACGGTTTTAGGCATTGAGAAGGCGCACACGCCCATGCGGCATCACAACGGACCTTGTTACAGGTCCAAGTGAGCTTGGGGGTTTTATCGCTTTATCGTTTGTCTAACGACATTTCCATTTCATCCAATTCGTAGATGGCCCGTAAGGTTTTGCTGCTCCGAAAATTTTCCAGTTATTCCACCATACATCAGGGATATTTCTAATAGCATTTTTCCACACAGTACAACTACGGGGAGCGGTGGGATTTTTCGACAGATGTGAAATATTGCTTGTGGATTGTCACAATCCACCATCTACTAACCATCAACAAACCAGCTGATAATAATATAAATAACCAAATTTTTTTCTGAATTTTGAATAAATTGAATTGAATAATTTGGCTATTGTAGGAGCTCAGTTTGGAAGTTGGCTTGGAATTGGTACTTGAGATTTTCGGAGTATCTCTCGCTTAGTTTCTGGTGGCCTTTCTGTAATTTTTGCTGCTCCCTATGGACTAC
Source organism: Drosophila pseudoobscura (assembly GCF_009870125.1). Taxonomy (NCBI): domain Eukaryota; kingdom Metazoa; phylum Arthropoda; class Insecta; order Diptera; family Drosophilidae; genus Drosophila; species Drosophila pseudoobscura. Next base: position 36,787,499 of record NC_046683.1, on the reverse strand, counting down.
CAGCAATCAATCTTCAGAAGGTTGGCAAGTTTTGTTGATTTGGTGGGGCGCCTTTGCCGCAGAAAGAATACTAGAGCTGCAGTTGGATTTGTTCTTGTCGACATGAACGGAATGATTTCGTGCTCCCCGCAAATCCACAATATTTGCATCCCAAATGAACAAGATGTTTAATTTCCCCACTCCACTTCAACCTGTGTGTATTTGTTTTTTAACGGATCCAAAAAACTAATATAAAACGAGCAGGAACGTTCTGAGTAGAAGCTACGGCCGCGACTCTACATTTATACCCGATTCTGAGTCGGTATAGCTCCTCTCCGCCACAGAGCGCTAACATTGCACAACGAAGTTTGTGTGAGAAAGAAACAGAAAATAAGTAAGCGCGTTGCTGGGTTTCCGTAACAACTGAAATTTTATTTATTTTTTATTTCTCTAATAATGATCTAAGCTGACCGAGAGTCTAGAATATATGGTGATTCTCTACGCTTCTACGATTTTGATTTTCTCGTATCATCAAAATTGTGGATGCTACAGATTTTCGTCCTTTGTGGGGCGAAATTTTGAAATAAACTTGTAACAGTAAGATCTAACAGGAGAGTGGATAACGAATGTGGTTAGCTCTCATAGTCTTTCAGATCTAGGTGGTCGTAGAGACGGACAGACATTACTGCTCGTTTTCTGCACTTCGTTGGATCATCTGCTCTGAATTATTGCTGCTGCAGCTGATTGTCTGGCTCGCTCTGCTGTCTGCTCTCCTACTTTACCTGCGATCTAACTCCGCTCTTTTATTATTCGTGCACAGTGATTCTACTGCTGTCAATAATGGCAATCGTTTGTAGTGCAAAGAAATGTGAATTCGGTGGTGTTATCATTGGTGATTCATTTCTTAGCTGCTGGCTGTGCGACAATTTTGCCCACATGAAATGTGCTGGTGGTGGAAATTTTGGCCGGTTGAATGATCTAATCTCGAAACGCATGGGCCTGTCCTGGTCATGTCTGGCTTGTCGGGAGATTGAGGCCGAAATGCGCACATTTATGAGACAGACTCGAACTGGGTTTCTGGATGTCCGGAAACAATTTGTTGCTCTCAACGAGAATTTTCTTGCCCTTGAATCACAGTTTCTTGGGCTCAAACTCTTGAGCGAATCGCCTAGACGGAAAATTCCGCATAATGATACCAATCTCTTGCAATCTAATCCGATTGGTACGCCTGCCTCCCACCTTAATCCATCGGCAGCATTTCCGTGTAGTCATGCCACGCCGTTGTCTGTAAATCCGCCAACGGTGGCTCCGGAGTTCTTTACACCGAGCAATGTGGCCGTCACTTCTGACGCGGTGAGTGCTCCTAGTGCGGGTGTGCTGGTTGCTGACGACGTCTTGCCAACTCCTGCTCCAATTCCTGCTCCAATTCCTGTTCCAATTCCTGCTCCAATTCCTGCTCCAATTTCTGCTCCAATTCCTGCTACAACCATTTCTGCCAATTCCTCTGCCCTTGGACCGAGATCTCTTTTAGGAGTGGCTCCACCATCTCGATCTCGCTCGGGACTTCAACTTAGAGCAGTGGTCCCTCGGAAAGCAATATTTGTTTCTCGTCTTATTCCTGAGGCTACAACAGAGGATGTTAAACAACATCTCTCCTCTAAACTTAACACCTCGCCTGTTGATATAGTTGTGACTAAATTTACATTTAAACATAAGCGCAACATATCATCATTTAAAATTCTTCTCCCTGATTCTTTACTATCCAGTTCTCTAAAACCGTCAATATGGCCTGAGCATACAATTGTGCATGAGTTCCTTCTCAAAGATTCGAACTCGAATCCTATAATAACTGAACATGCTCCAAAAAACTGATGTACTATTTTTCCATGCACTATCAGAACGTTCGCAGTTTGCTGGGAAAATTGCGTCAAATTCATACTAATAGCGCGTCCTTTGATTTCGATGCCATCGCGTTTACCGAAACCTGGCTTAACTCCTCTGTCAATGATCATGAAATTTTCATTGATAGTTACACTATTTATAGAATGGACCGCCCATCTTTTGCAGGTGGGGTTCTGATTGCAGTTAAATCTGTTTTCTCATCTGAGTTATTCCCATTTAATAACATTCACGGAATTGAATTTGTTGCAGTCAAAGTTCGTGTTGGCTCCGCATTTTTCTATTTAACCTGCTCTTACATTCCTCCCAGGTCTGATGCTGAGCTTTACTTACACCACCTCTCAGCAATTAACATTGTTGTTTCTGCATTAGGGTGCCATGATCGAATTATTGTCATGGGGGACTTTAACCTCCCATTTCTTTCTTGGCTGCCTTGTGATGACGCTAACCTATTGTTTCCCAATTGCCATAATAACTTTATCAATGGGCTAACGGATAGTTCCCTTGTCCAAATTAATGCCGTTAAAAACATGAGGGACAGACTTCTTGACCTCGTTTTTGTTAACGATGGTTCTCTTGCTACGGTATCTAGAGCAAGTCCAATATCTCTCCCTGAAGATCCTTACCATCCAACTTTGTTGATATCACTGGAGTGTACACAATCTGGATGTGTTGACAGTTCCATGGCTCCTTGTCACATAAAGTGTTTTCGCAAAACAAACTTTATCGATTTAGATCTACATCTCTCGCGTGTTGATTGGTCGTTTCTTTATTCATTACCGAACATAGATGCAACTGTTAACTCGTTTTATAGTTCTATTTACTCCGCCCTAAATACGTTTGTTCCAGATATCACTGTACCTGTATCGTCCAAGCCTCCTTGGTTCTCCAAGTATTTATCATACTTAAAAAATAATAAATCCCGGCTCTATAAAAAGTAACAGAAGTCGGGCTCCACGTTGGCTTTAGCTCTATACTCCTCCGCTCGCTCTCTGTTCCTTGCCGTCAATAGTCAGTGTTATAATCATTACCTTTCACAATGTAGTAGAAACTTTCGTAGTGATCCTAAAAAATTCTATTCGTTTGTTAACTCTAAGCGCAAGTCAAACGTTTTTCCTCCGTCCCTTCATTACCAGAACAAAACAGAAGCTTCTGCTGTTGGTATTGCTAATTTATTCGCTAACTTTTTCCAAAACAACGTACTCGTCTCATATTTACAACGCATCCACTCCGTATCCGTACCAGCTACCTCAAGCTAACAGCATTTTTCTGCCCTTTTTCGAGGAAAGCGTTGTTCTGGAAGGTTTGTCATCTATGGACATATCGTTTTCTACGGGTCCAGATAAGGTACCAAGTTGCATCTTAAAACACTGTGCCCAGTCCCTTTGCAAACCCTTGACCTTTCTCTTCAACCTCTCTTTGGAACAGTCTTGTCTCTCAGTAATTTGGAATGAGTCCTATATCATTCCGCTTCACAAAAAAGGTTCAAGATCAAACATTGAAAACTATCGTGGTATCGCAAATCTTTCCGCCATCCCGAAGCTTCTTGAGTTCCTGGTCACCCGGCAACTGCAACATCTTTGTTGCAGCTTGATATCTCCGTCGCAACACGGTTTTTTCAGACATCGTTCAACATCGACTAACCTTCTTGAGTTTTCTAACCTAATCCACCGTGGTTTTCAAATTGGTTCGCAGACGGATGTAGTTTTTACTGACTTCAGCAAGGCATTCGATTCTGTGAACCATGCTCTGCTTATTCACAAGCTCTCTTTATTAGGGTTCCCAACGAATCTTCTAGATTGGATTTTGTCCTATCTCTCTAACCGCACTCAACGTGTTTTGTTTTCTAACGTGTTGTCAAATACTGTAAATGTTACTTCAGGTGTGCCACAGGGAAGTCATCTGGGCCCGCTTCTGTTCATTTTATTTGTGAATGACCTTCCTCAAGTCATAACATACTCTACTACACTAATGTATGCTGATGATGTCAAAATCTGTCTTTCTTACTCTGATTGGTATTTGCACACACGCCTTCAACTTGATCTAAGTGAACTACTATTGTGGTGTTCAACTAATCTTCTTTTTCTGAACCTTTCCAAATGCAAACTTATGACATTTTACCGTCGCGCTCCTCATTTTGTCCCATATGTTCTAGGAAATCATGTCCTTGAACGAATTTCGAGTTCAAATGACCTCGGAGTCCTTTTTGATCATAAGATGTGTTTTAACGCCCATATAGCTGCAACTGTAAATAAAGCTAAGGGTGTTTTAGCGTTCATCAAGCGTTGGTCCAAGGAGTTTGACGACCCGTACGTTACAAAACAACTGTACATCTCGTTAGTACGTCCTATATTGGAGTATTGTTCTTGTGTGTGGAGCCCGCAGTATAAAGAACAGCAGGCTGTTATTGAATCCGTGCAAAAGCAATTTTTAATTTTTGCCCTTCGGAACTTTAACTGGGACTCAGGTAGAATCTTGCCACCCTACCGGTCTAGGCTAAATCTTATTGACCTTCCGTCGTTGCACCATCGAAGAATATGCAATGGCGTAATGTTCGTGCACAAGCTCCTTCTTGGGACTGTTGACTCCCAAACTCTCTTGGGTCAGATTGACTTGGCCGTTCCATCTAGACCTACCCGTACTTTTAGGCCTATCCGTCTACCCATATGTAGATCTAATTATGCTGATCATGAACCTTTTAGGGTTTTATGCCATAATTATAACTCCCTCTGTCAAACCCTATCCCCTGAACTGTCTCTTAAACTAATTGCATGCAATATTTATAATCATTTAAATTTAGCTAACTTTTAACTTATCTTTTTCCGCCTTTAGTAACTAAGTACCATTATTAACAGATAATTGTTAATTAAATAAATAAATAAATAAAAATTCAATGGTGATTCTCGAATCCAGGCAAGGGCTATGGACGAATCCGACCAGCAATGTATTTGGCATGGAGCTGATAATGCCTTAACTATGGTGGACACTAGATCGGCTAATACGAGGGCAGCGGATAGCTCAAGCTTGGGGATAGTCATACTTTTCAAGGGCGCGACTCTGAATTTAGAGCATAAGAGATGACTTTGCACAATGCCATGGGCTTCCGAACGCATGTATACACAGGCGCTATATGCTGCTTGGCTCGCATCACAAAACGCGTGCATTTCTAATCTGGCTTGCTGCCGAAGCACGTAACGTGGAAACTTAAAGTTTTCAACCATCGACAACTGCGAAGTCAGCTCAATCCAAGTTTTATGTAGATTCTGTGGCAGGCTTTCGTCCCAATTTAACGTTAGGCTTTCGTTCCATACCGACTGCATACATATTTTAACTTTTGTGATGATGGGAGAGATAAGCCCTAGAGGATCGTGGAACCTAGCTAGTGTAGACAGGACCGAACGCTTCGATATTGGGCCTGCAGCGGTTCCGACGTGAGCGAAGCTAAACAGAAGATTGTCCATAGTGGGATCCCAAACTAGACCAAGAGCCTTGGTTACTTCAGTCCCGTCATGAAAGGTAAGGAACTTTTCGCGATCCGCCTCCGATACGCTTCCCAACGCAGTGGCTTCATTAGAACACCATTTGCGTATGGGAAAGCATCCTTTCGAAAGTAGCTCCTTTACCTGCTGACGAATCTCGATGACCGAATCAATGCTGTTCCCTCCTGATATGAGATCATCGACATAGAAATCTCGTCGAACAATATCAACGCCAAGCGGAAAACGCGTCTCTTCGTCATTCGCCAATTGATGCACAGCACGAATTTCTAAGAAAGAGTCAGGTTTGGTTCCGTAAGTAACAGTCTCCAACTTGAACACCTGAATCTCCTCCTTCGGGTCGTTGCGCCATAAGATGCACTGCACTCGCGTATCGGGATGGAAAAAGCGTACACAGCGGTACATTGTGCAGATATCGCCACACAAGGCGACTTTAAAAAAATGGAAACGAAGCAGAGTTATCAGAATTTTAGGTTGGATAGTGGGTCCAGCCATTAGCGCATCATTCAGTGATACTCCAGACGCTGTTTTGGCAGATCCATCGAACACTATGCGTAATTTGGTGGTTGTACTATCCTGCTTGTGGACGCAATGGTGCGGCAAGAAGTACTGCGGGAGGTCTGACTGCCGCGAAGCTGACGACATGTGCCCCAAATCATAAGACTCCTGGAGTAATTCCATATATTTTCCCTTAAGCTGTGCATTTTTGCTAGCTTTCTCTCCAAATGGAGAAATCTGCGTAGCGCCTGCTGATACTATTCTGCTAATTCCTCTAGACTGAATTCAGTTGGCAAACGCACGGAGTAAGCACCGGAATCTAGGCGAACGCAGTTTGTAACGAAATGCTGTTCGCAATGAACATCTTCCTCCAAAATTGATGAGGGCGAATAATCTCCATCTACTTCCCAAAACCGCCTTACAATGTCGCACAAATTAGTCTTGCGGGGATGACAAGGGGATCTGTCAGCTGCTGCTAGCGCCACACGGGTTTTCTCAGAGTTTTTAATACTTCCTGACACTATCCAGACAAGTTTCGTCTTCTGCAATGTTGGCAATTGGTCTGACAGTCTAATCTGTCCGACGCACATTAATTCGAAGAACAAACCAGCATCTACCAACAGATCGACACACTGGGGCTTGGAGAAATTAGGATCAGCTAGTTTTAGATTATTTGGCATTGGCCAGTCCTTTGCGTCTAGGCCAAAGTTGGGCTGCATTTCTGTGATTGAGGCAGTGATAATTACAAAGAGGAAACCGCGATAGCTTTCGTCTTGGGATTGCAGGACGATGTCTACAGCCTTGCTGGACGGTAGAATTGACCCTCCAATACCGGCGATTTGAAAGTGAGACGGATGAGGATCTAACTGCAGCTGATTGGCGAGTCTTGATGTTATAAAGTTAACCTGAGAAGCGGAATTTAAAATGGCACGACATATACGATTGCGGTAGTTAGCAGCACGCTAGGCACAGATTTCTGACTCGAGGGGGGAGGGCTAGTATATTTGCTTGCTACTAGGGCACTCGCAGGATCATGCTGGGTCGATTCCGTGCTCGGCGACTTCAATGAATGGCCTTGGTTGAGGCAGCTTAGAAATGACGCATCTTCACCTTCTTTCCAATACTTGCATGTGGAGCTATTATGATCATTAATGGAGGTGATTAGGTTGCTAGGTTTATTTTCTCCCACCTGCTGGCTAGGAATTGTTACCATAGCCGATCCCAAATTTTCCAGCATCTGACATCTCGCTTCCTAGAATGAGGCCATGCTTGACCACTGAGGCAATCTTGAGGTCGGCTGGTTCTCTTCCCAGGAGATTTCAGGATTCATGGTCATCAACATGCAGATGTTGGATTCGAAGACGCAAACCAAGTGGGAGGAGCACACATCGTCGGATACTATACCTACAGTTGAGGAATTCTTCGAAACTTGCAGCAGCGCTGCCAGAAAATTGAGCGTTTGGAATACGCTACAGCGACACACGCGATCAGGTGGGCAAAAACCATTCCTATACGCAGGTTAAAAAAACGTTTGTAGCTTCCTATTCTTCCGCCGACCCGTCTGTATGCGTCTTTTGCCACTCAGCGGGCCATGGAATATACTCCTGCAGGATATTCGGAAATTTTTCACCGTTGCTGCTCCACAAAGAAGTGAAGAAGCTTTCCCTATGCTTCAATTGCCTAAAAACGGGGCACCGGACCCGCTTATGCAATAGTGGAAAATGTCGAGTATGCGGCGGTAGGCATCATAGTTTGCTGCATTTCGATAGTATGCAGCCCACAAAGCTGCCCAGGTATTACTCCTCCCGATATGGCCATTCAACCAGAAGCTCTTACCGTTTCTCAAAATTCTGTTAGAAGCTCGCCTCTACATTCCTCTACCTCCAATGCTGCCCAAGGTCTTCACTCTGATGTTATGGTTTTGGCTACAGCTGTGGTTCTCGTGAATAATCGGTCTGGCCTTTTAGTTCCTTGTCGTGCCATCTTTGATTTTGGATCGCAGCTGCATCTCGTCACATCCAAGTTCGCCCAGCAGCTTCAGTTTAGGAGAACTCAATCGTGTGCACTTGTGTCTGGTCTAGACGATACCAGCGTTTCTACTTAGGGATCCACCATAAGCATTTGCATGCATTCTCGCACCTCTATTACACAACTACGCTTGCTGCTCTCATCGCCCCCACGAAAACGCAAAACTTATCAAAATATTCTTTCCGCTATGCTCGACATGGGCAGCGCCGTTAATATTGTAAGAGCTTCAACATTACGATTCCAAAACATCAAAAAATACACTCTTTTATCATCGAACAGCCTTAGTGTCAGCGGCTCACTTCTTTTCACTTATGAAAAAATGTACTTACACATAACCTATCATGACATTGAAAATATAATTTTGTTTTACATCATTCCAGATGAATACATGTCAGAAGATTTGCTATTGGGTAGACCCTTTTTGAAGAAGTATAAGCCCAAGACAAATAAAATGGAAAATTTAAGTTTCAAATTATGTGAAAAAATACCATTTTGCCTACCATTTTGACACTGCTAATAGTTATGAACCCTTTCAAAAATCGAAAACACCAATTGACGATAATTCAAAAACTTTAGGCCATAGATTAGACAAAATAAAGAATGAGACAACATCAGGTAGCATAAAAAAAAACCTGCGAATAACAGTGAACTTCCGATAAGTAATGCGCTTCTAGATGTAATTGAGCAAACTTCCGATATTCAGAATATTTACAACATAGACGAAATTGACATTGAGGACTACAATATTGATTACAAATTAGTGAAAACGCGGGAAGTGAAATCCGAACATTAATTGAATTAAATTACTTAGACCTGCCCAACATACCAGCCATTGAACATAAGTATGAAATGAAGATACAAATTATGTCACAAGCCCCAATATATTCCACACCAAGAGAGATTTCATATCATGACAAACGAGTAGTTGACAAATTTATTGAAGAATTGCTGGCTGAAGACCATATCAGACCAAGTGATTCCTCTTCAATCTCCGCAATTGTACTAGTAAAAAAAAAAAAAATATCACGTAAGAAAAGGCTGTGCGTTGTTTATAGACAATTTAATACAGTTTCCACCAGCCAAATAATGATCACATCACGACAATTCAACACCTTCCGAAACCAACTAATTCCGCAGAAACTATACTCAGCACCAGTTCTAGCACTAAGGAAACAGAATTGCATTGTGACGCTAGTGCCAAAGGGTTTGGAGGAATTTTATTACATAAACAGGATGATAATAAATTTAACCTAATCTCATATTTTTCTCAAGCAACAACGCCAGCAGAAAGTAGGTATCATAGTTATGAATTAGAAACTCTAGCCATAATCTACTCATTGCATAAATTTAAGATTTACCTTGAAGGAATACCGTTCCGAATAATAACCGATTTGCTAGATGGCCCCTTGAACTTGAAAATTATGACTACACAGTGAATCATCGAAGTGGTAAATACATGCCCCATGGCGATGGCTTAAGCAGATACCCTACAATAAGTCCAGAATTCAATTACAAACCAAAAGTTTCAGTTCAGGAAAACAAAAGTATGGATCGAATAGTTTCAGTTATAGATTAAGATAACATAAATTTTCAGCTTCAGGTCACGCAAAATAGAGATAGCACTATAATTTAGTTGAAGGATAAGTTAAAAAGAGAACCAGTGAAAAATGTTGTATTGGAATATGGTATTGTTTATGGAAAAGATGCTGATTTCGAATTGCTTTATGTTCCTTCAGAAATGGAAAATAATTTAATAAGAACTGTTCACGAAAAATTGTGCCATTTGGGAGTTGAAAAATGTGTAACCGAGATTAAGAAACATTATTGGTTTCCGAATATGACCGCAAAAGTTAAAAGTTTTATAAAAAATTGCATGAAGTATATTACATTTAGCTTTCGGACCCCTTCCCTAAGTCATTAATAAGAAGAGAAACACATATTGGTAGTCTTTGTTGGGTTCACAAAGCTTGCGCATGCTTAACGAAATATTTTGAAAATTATAGCAGACCTAGGCGAATCGTCAGTGATAGAGGCTCATGTTTTACATCGTTGGAATTCAGTGAGTTTATGCTAAGTAACAACATTGAACATGTTAGAGCAGAAACTGCATCACCACAGGAAAATGGGCAAGTGGAGAGAGTAAATAGAACAATGAAAAGCAAAGATAACTGAACCATTGCTGCTACTAATCTGCATTTTATAATTTAGCCTGGTAGATAAACAAAGTAACCAAGTTTAAGGGTCGAGGGCGATCCATTTGTCAGGATGGCCGAGCTGTAAGGCAACACATATTAACCTTAAGCAACCCCATATTAGCCCTTACCGATATTACCCCTAACCGATCCCGAAGATCGACAAGAAAAAAGAACAGACGTGAAATAAAGAAATTAATAAAAACAAAGCCAAGAACCGCGCCACACAGTAAATGTATTCGATTGGAGTATTCCATCTAACATTCAGCTTGCCGATACTGCATTTTCCCCAACGGGTTGATTGCGATCATTTTCTTTCTGATCTCCTCTGCGTAGGGCAAATTAAACTCACCGATGGCCTACCTCTTCTTCAGAAGACCCGGGTTGGGTTGATCGTATCTGGCAGTGGACAGAAGGTATCAAGCTCGGCGCTTTCGGCAACGCACAATTTTCCAGATTTGGAAGCTGAGATGGAAGCAAGGTTCATCAGTCTGGAGCGTAATTCACACTCAAGGAGCGGTATTCCGCCTTTATGAGGGAGTACATTGATTTGCATCATATGCACCAAGTCAACCCTGATTCCCGTAGCCTCTGCAAATATTTCTTGCCTCACCACTGTGTCCTAAAGGAGGATCCGTGTCGTTTTCGATGGATCTGCAGCTACATCAACTGGATTGCATTGTTTAACATATTGATTCGCTTTCGAACATATCCTGTCGCTCTCACTGAGGACATTTGTAATATGTGCCGCTGCGTACGAGTGTCTCCACCCGACAATTTGTATCAGTGCATCCTATGGCGAGATTCCATCGAGTCCGAGGTTCAAGTCTACACATTAGACACCGTCACATACGGGACGAGGGCTGCATCATTTTTAGCGGTCCGCGCAATGCACCAGCTGGCCATCGACGAGGGTGAATCCTAACCTCTTGGCTCAGCTGCTCTGCGGCAGGAGTTTTACGTGGATGCACTTATTTCGGTCGGTAATTCGGTAATGATGGAAGCGACATAGCCCAAACTCTCGGCTTAGCGTGGGACCCTGCTTCCGATCAGCTGCTTTTTGCCTTGTCCGCACTGGACACAAACACAAAGACATCAAAGCGGTCGGTTTTATCTACGATTTGCTCGGTTCTACGACCCTCTTGGATTGATAAATCCAGTCATTGTCAAGTGAAAAATCTTCCTTCAGCAGCTTTGGATAGAAAATTGGATTGGGATGAAAGCCTATCGTTTCTAGGCGCACTAAAGCGTTTTACTTCCACTCGAGGAAGGCCAAGTCAAATTTGGTCGGACAATGCGACAAATTTCGTTGGGGCCAAGAACGAGCTTCTGGAGCTAAAAATGCTTTGTCTGAGCGAACCGTATATGAAGGAGGTCTATGAATCCTGCTTGGCTGACTCGATCAACTTGCGGTTTGTGGGAAACGGCCGTGAAGACCGCAAAATATCACCTGTACCGTTCAGTTGGACCTTCTGTGCTTAGCTTCGACGAGCTGCGCACTCTGATCTGTCAGATTACGGCAATTATTAACTCTCACCCCCTAACCTAGCGAAACCGAACTACAATCGTCGTGATGGCTGGCAGCGGGTCAACCAACTACAAAAAATATTTTGGAGCCGCGAAGAGTATCTCAATCTTTTACAAGAGCGAGCGAAGTGGCGTACCTGTGCGCAAAACATCTGCAAGAACGATCTCGTCCTGATGAAGGACGAAAATCTTCCTCCAATGCGTTGGCTAGAGTGGTCGATGTCGGCATGGGCAAGGACGGAGTGTGTCGCGTCGCTTATTTAAGGACATCCTCAGAAAAGGGGGAAAGTTCAAATATCATCGAACGTCATCTGGCGGACACGACCGGTCTCATGGTAGCTGGGAGCGTGTTCATCTTCCTTTTGGAATTTGGATGTCAAGCGAACAACACCGACCTCCGAATAGTCACAACATAAAAAAACCATGCATTAGGTATGGCTCCTATGAATTTTTGCTAGCGAAGCAGCTACGCACCGAACAGTTGATTCGACGCAACATAGATCGAGGAAACAGAGACGAAGACGAAATCCCAAAAGTCTCGGATCAATGTCACTGTGGCTGCGGCTTGGAAGCGTGACTGGCGAAAATTCGCGAAGCCAGGGAAAAAACCAGCAACCTTAATCACAATACTAACAAAAACGAATGGTGGTCAGCATCATCACCTAGATTGGCCCTCCCGGCTACTTCCCTGCCCTATTTTCTGAACGAGGATGATGTACTACTGATTCGGACACGACGCTTATGCATGTATTAAGCATGGGCCTCGCTCCTCTGACTCAGTTGGATATGGCTGACCCTCCTCTGGATTCATCTTCCGCTATCTGCCGCTAACAGGCCGATTGACGGTGCCAAGTCAAAGCCAAGATTTTTTCCAAAATATAGCGGAAATGCGCAACAAGGCTCAGGCTGTCAGCTTGGCTACCTCTAAAATTGTTGTTTTACTTCGATTCTAACCTTTTCTAGGTGTCTCGTAAGGACAGAGAAGGTGGGGTCATTGTGGCCGTCAGACGAACCCTACGCTGTGATCCGATTTGTCTCCTGGATTGTGACTCTGTTCTGGAGAAGATTGGTGGCGGTGGCTGGCCAGTCGGAGACGCTATTTATTTGCGCATCGTACATTCCACCGAATTGTTGCTAATCTACTCGGCGCACTCATTTCTAAGATATGTGGAGTATGCGAGACAGTCAGCACCTATGAGTTGTTGGCGACTTCAATGGTATGGTTCAGCGATTCGCAGTCGTCGGCTATTATAACAAGTAATTTGCATTTCCCGCACGAGATTCTTTTGCTAGATGATTGTTTCAGTATGGGCTTAGCCTAAGTAAATAATGTTTTTAATAGGCTAAATAAGATTCTAGACTTTATTTTTTTTAGTTCGTTAGTTTTGTTAACTTCCAATCTTATTCGCTCTTGGCGGAAGCATATTTTGACTACTTCTTTTCTACTGTAAGCCTGAATGCTATTCGGGATAGTATATTAAACGTTAATTGGACTTCTGTTCTCTCGCATCCTATTGATGACAATAGGAAGTGTTTTCCTATATACGGTCCGGCGTATTATTGTTAATGATGCTTACAGAAGGGTGCATGGCTCCTATAGAATACCGTGGTATACGAAGGGTCTTGTGAAATATAAGAATCTTCGTAACAAGTACTTTAAACAATTTTGTAAGACCAGGGACTGGGCGAGGTATGTGCAGCATAAGAGTGAATTTGCCTTTTAAAGCAAATTTTTTCATAAACAGTATATTGCCGAAGTTAAAGGGGACTTAAAGTTCATCCCAGGTCGTTTTGGCATTTCGTAAATTCCAAAAAGTCGACGTGCTCTCTTCCTTCAGCTATAACCCTGGGTAGCTTGAGCACTAATACGGATAGAAGCAAACTTTTTGGCTTCATTTTTTAGCTCAAATTTTGATCCATACGCACCTTGGCATAGTTTTGATGTCTTAAACGCTATTCCCTCAGAGGTCGTTATTTTGGAGGCAATTTATGAGTTCGATAATTCTAATAAACGCGACTGTGATGACATTTCTGCCTTCCTGCTTCGAAATTTTGATTCTTGAGTTCCTATATTTAGAAATAAGTCTATCTCTAAGAAGAAGAAGCAATCGGGAAAAGGGAGCAAGAAGAGAATGGAAGAGATGCAAAATATGCATACACTCATATTCTTTTTCGCCGCTGCAACGGCATTTTTAGTACCAAATAGACATCGAACCGGACAAGAACAAAATAAATAGAGTCCACTAAAATCACTCGAGCATATTATTCACGAGCATTCTTTGGTTATTCGACACTGATTCTTGCACAGTTTTGTGTGCTTTGGCGTTCATTGAAAATAGTTTACAATGGAACAATTAAAGGCATTGTTAAAAGCCCGTGGCAGACTAAAGGCCATTATCACACGCGCATTGGCTTGGGCTGAACGGGAGGAACCAACTACAACGGCGGAGGTCACCTCACGGATGGAGCTGCTCCAATCGGCTTAGAAAGAGTTCTCACAACTTGGAGATATAGCCCTTCTCGAACACGTGGATGGGTATGGAAATCGAGAGGAAGGCAATGCACTCTACGAAAAAAAGTATCTTTTGGCACATAGAATAATTCTGGAGAAAAAGGGGTTGGTACAACCAACTACCACTTTAACGATCAACGGGGATGGCAGCAGAGGGCTTCATCTACGCAACGACGCAGTTCTCAGCCTGCTTCAACAACAACAACATCTATTTGAACAGTTGGCTGCAGCAAAGCAGAACACGACGAATTTGTCAATGCATGTTGCTGAAGAGAGCGAGAGCGGTAAGTTTAGAGGCGCAGTGAATTCGAACCCTGCAGTTGGACCGGTCACACCAATACAAAGCGAATTGCCAAAAATTCGAATCAAACGGTTCGCTGTCAGCTACACAGAGTGGCCAGCTTTTCAGGATATCTATGAAAGTATAATTCAAGCAGCATTTGACGAACACACAGAAGTTTCATCATTTGAAAACACTTCTTATCGATGAGGCTGCCAACTTGGTACGACAGTTGACGATCACTGACACTGCTTACAACACTGCATGGGAACGTCTCAAGGAAAGGTACAATCGGCCGAGGCATATCATAAATTCGTTTTTGGAACAATAAATGAGATTGCCCACAACTACTACAGTTACTGCGGCGATTGATGCGTAAAGTGTCTGACGGTGCAAACGAAATTGTACGTGGTCTGGATGCTGTAAATCAAACGGGACGTGACTGTTGGATTATATATGTATCTAGCACTGGAAAAACTTGATACCGATACGAGACGCAGGTGGATTGAACCATGGTGGAACCATGCCGATGGTCTTTGTATGGATAAAGACTCACCCACTCTCGATGACTTTTTCAAGTTCTTGGATGATCGTTGCAAGGAATTGGAACCTGCGTCTGCAGGGAATACAGTAACTCAAGGGGACAAATCAAAAAGGTTCCCACATTCGATGGTGGCAGTTGGAAAAAAAAATAAAAAAATAAAAATGCTACAACTTTTTGAAGCCTGGTCATTTGAGCAACAAGTGTAAATCAAAAGACACATATAAACAGTGCAAAGGTCACCACCACTCACTACTCCATTTACTAAATACTACATCGGGTATAATCGGAAAAAGGGAGAATCAGAGCAATTCAAACGCGCATTATAACACTGCGGTGATTTTAAGTCCCATTGCCCAAGTGGGGGCAAACCATCAATTGTATGTGCGCAAGGCACTGTAAAATCTACTCAAGAAAAAGGATTGAACAGAAGCACATTACCCACGGCCATGGTTTATGTTAAAAATACAAATGGGGATTACATAACATGTCGCCTCTTATTGGATACTGGCTCAGACCTCTCGTATGTATCGGAACGCTCTTGGGTTGCATCGTTCGCAATCTCGCATCCTGGTTTCGGGAATATCTTCAGTGAAAACTGACACCACAAGGGCACTCAGCACACTTCACATCAAGTCCCGGATTTCTGAGGATCATTTGACTGTATAAGCCCATGTACTTGGCAGAATCTCTTCATCATTGGGAAGGCAAAACATCTTCAAATGGCTGACACACAATTCATCACGAACGCACCAATTAACATACTATTGGGTAGCGAACACGTATGGTCTACATTTACAGGAAAGAAGATGTATAACAGTAAGGGCAATATTATCGCAATTTCGTCAGTTTTTGGATCACCCTGAATTTTGATATACTCTACAAGGAGCTCTCCAGCGTTTCAAATCGATGCAACGTTGCTTGCAACAGAATGAGCAGCTACGAATACAA
The DNA here is from genome assembly GCF_009870125.1 of Drosophila pseudoobscura. Lineage (NCBI taxonomy): Eukaryota > Metazoa > Arthropoda > Insecta > Diptera > Drosophilidae > Drosophila > Drosophila pseudoobscura. Next base: position 36,771,595 of record NC_046683.1, on the reverse strand, counting down.
TACAGACATTTCATGCGAGAATATCAGACTTTGGGACACATGCGAGAACTGCCAACGGAATAACATTTGCCACTGCCAACTGTCAACATTTCTACATGCCACACCACCCTGTCTTAGGTCGAAAACTCCGAGTAGTCTTCGACGGGTCATTCCGCGACGCCAATGGTAAGGCTTTGAACGACACTCTCTTTACAGGTCCCAGCATTCAAAGCAATCACGCAGGAATGTTTGGCTTGTTTTCGACAAAGACAGCATACATCACAGCAACGAATGATGTACCGAGCATTTGTATCACACAAACACTGCCATTTGTCAACACCGGTTGCGACTTCGCTGGGCCAATCCTTCTCAAGAATGGCAAGGTTCGCAAACCAAGTATAAGCAAGGGCTATATATGCCTATTCGTTGACAGTGACAACGGCACAAATTTGATCAGCGCGAAACGCTCACTCGATGATATGCAAACCCTACTGGAGTCACAGCAACACACCGACCTGGTTACTCATTCCCTGGCAAATGAAGGCATCCAATGTGCATTAATTCCTCCTGGTTCGCTTCATTGGGGTGGAAAATGGGAATCGGCAGTTTGATCGGTTAAACTCCACCTTCGACGAGTCGTCGGAACCTCAATGCTTACATTTGGGTAGATGCGTACCCTACTTGCGCAAGTCAGTGCAGTGGTCAACTCAAGTCCTCTATGCTACACACCGGATACTGAGGTCAACTATTTAACGCCGGCTCACTTCTTAATTGGACGACCATACTGGAGGCTGACTTGGGTCACATTCCTGTGGGTCGATTGGGGTACTGGCAGAGTATCCAGTCCATGTACCAAGGTTTCTGAATACAATGGCATCAGGAGTTCCTGACCACTCTACAACAGCGTCCAAAGTGGATCACGTCAATGCCGAACATCTCGATCGGGGACGTTATGCTTGTTAAGGAGTCCAACAGCCCACCAGCTTTATGGCCCATCGCACGAGTTATAGAAACCTATCCAGTAAAGAACGAAGTGGTTCGAGCAGTCAAGCTCAAGACCGCATCTGGAGAATTAACCCGACCAATTACTAAAATTGCGGTATTGCCCCGTTCAGAAACTGTGTTTCAGGGCGGGCCGGGATGTTGAGTAATTCAGACGATATTCCTGATTTCCTATAATTAGAAATAAGTCCATCGCTAAGCGAAGAAGCAATCGGAAAATGGGAGCAAGAAGAGAATGAATGGGAGCAAAAAGAGAGACGAAAAATCTGTATACACTCATATTAGACATCGAACCGGACAAGAACAAAAGTTCACTAAAATCACTCGAGCATATTATTCACGAACGCTAATTATAGACCAGTTGCCAAACTCAGCCATGTTTCAAAACTTCTAGAACGAATCATTTCCAGAAAGATCTCTTTCCTCATGAAGTTGTACATTAGCCCAAATCAGCATGGTTTTATGCCGGGTAGATCAACGACCACTAATCTCATCGCTTCAATAATTTATGCAATCGTGTCTTGGAAACGCACTCTCAAGTAGATTTTGTGTATACTGACGTCGCTAAGGCCTTTGACAAAGTCTCTCACTGTGCGTTAATAGCCAAGCTGCATCGGTTAGGGATTCATTCCTTCCTGATCAGTTGGTTTATGTCATATCTTGAGAAGCAAGAGTATTGATGGAAATGGAGAGCCTTCAGACCCATTCTTGGATACTTCCGGCTTCCTCTCCTGCGCAGAATAGAACAAGAAAAAAAAACTAACATAAATTTATCCCAAACATAATAATAATGCACCCGAACCTCAAAAAATTAATTTTTCCCACAGTTTTGCAGCAACCATCTGAAAGCGCTTTCGACGGTGGATCGTAGTAAAAGTGAGTTTTATTTAGGTGTCTAGTAATTTATTGGTATGGAAGGATATATCTATGGTTGTTCCGACCAAGCTCTCTTTATTTGTTGTGGCCCATAGCAACTAATCAACATTTATATTTTATTTGTATACATCTTCGTAACAGCCTCTCATTATTTAAAATTGAATATGGATGTTTTTCTAACTTATAAGTTTTCCTTTTCTTATTTCAAGTGGGCCAGGCCCTTGTAACTTATGGGAGGGAAATTATATTTCAATTTATTATGCAGAATTTAGTTTTAATAAATACCTTTAAATTATTATGTTCAGCTGAATCCCTTTTTTATGATCTCCCCTTCTAAACCTCTGTAGCTCTTGTCGGCATACCAAGAGGTCATGACTGACAGAGATGTTTATGGGATGTCATGACCATGGTAGGGTGGGCAAAGTGTTCCTCGAAAAATTGGAGGATCTTCCGTCTGTCTAATTGGTAATTGTCCGTGTTATGTTGTCGTAGGTACTGATCTCTGTCCGGCAAATTGTATGGATTGTCCTGCACGTTACATTTAAAAATACAGAAAATTAAAGGCCTCAGACTATGGCAAACAAAAACTCCACCCCCCTTGCCGTCATCCGGTAGCACCATACCGAAATACTCGCTGCTCAGTACAGACGGACAGACAGACATGACTCTATTGACTCGACTATTGATGCCGATCAAGAATAAATATACTTTATGGGGTACAAATACATACATACATATATTTGTTGAGCTTGCTGCCACCGTTTTCTGCTAGATCCATTTGAATTAAAAAACCATCGGCTAACTATCGCATAGAAACGTGCGATTTTAGAAACATCCAAAATGGATGGTGGACTAACTGGGAATGTTTCGGAATGGCAAAACCTTACGGACCATCCCCGAAATTGATGGTGTATTGTCGTCAGTGTGAATAACCTATTATTTATGTATTTTTTATTTAATTAACAATTATCTGTTTATAATGGTACTTAATTACAAAAGGAGGAAAGAAGAGAAGTTAAAAGTTAGTTAAATTTAGGTTATTATAAATATTGCATGCTATTAGTTTAAGGGATAGTTCAGGGGATAAGGAATGACAAAGGGAGTTATAATTATGGCATATAACGTTAAAAGGTTTATGTTCGGCATAATTAGACCTACATATTCTTATGGGCGGTTTTGGAGAGAGCCGATAAGTATCAGGGCTGGAGAAGAAAGAGACAGCGGCATCTATAGTGGATCCTGGGAAGCAGTGGCAGAGTTGCGTGGGAGAAAAGGAAACGGGGCGAGAAGGAAGAAAAAAAAGGAGTTTTCCGGTGGAGAATGGTGGAGGCCGCACGTGCCCTGAAAGAAAAAAAGGAAACAAAATTGGTGATCGTGGAGACGACGATCCCACCAAGACATCAGCGGCAGGCATCAACATCATCAGAAGCGGCAGCAGCATCCCGGTACTGGCCAGACCGGAAAACTGGTGCGAGAACCGTCAGCGGAGCACCGACACCAAGGAACCGTCAGCGGAGCACCGGCACCAAGGAACCGTCAGCGGAGCACCGACTGGAGACACGTTTCTGTCCCCACACACCAACCGGATTGGCCTAAAAGTACGGGTAGGTCTAGATGGGACGGCCAAGTCAATCTGACCCAAGAGAGTTTGGGAGTAAACAATCCCGAGAAGGAGCTTGTGCACGAACATTGCCCCATTACATATTCTGCGATGGTGCAACGACGGAAAGTCTATTAGATTTAGCGTACACCGGTAGGGTGGCAAGATTCTACCCGAGTCCCAGTTAAAGTTACGAAGGGAAAGTTAATATATTACAAATTGCTTTTGCACGGATTCAATAGCAATCTGCTTCTCTTTATACTGCGGGCTCCACACACAAGAATAATACTCCAATATCGGACGTGCTAACGAGATATATGTATGTACAGTTGTTTTGTAACGTACGGGTTGTCAAGTGTGAAAGTTCCAATCAGAGTAGGGAAGGCAAATTTTAACATCATCACCATACATTTATTTAGTAGAGTATGTTATAACTTGAGGAAGGTCATTCACAAAAAGAATGAACAGAAGCGGACCCAGATGACTTCCCTGTGGCACTCCTGATGTAACATTAACGATTGAGTACGGTGAAAGAGATAGGACAAAATCCAATTTAGAAGATTTTTTGGGAAACCTCATAAAGGGAGCTGTGTATTAGGAGAGCAGGATTAATAGAATCAATTGCCTTTCTAAAAGCCGTAAAAACTACGTCCGTCTGCAAACATCTTTGTAAGCCGCTGTGGATTAAGTTAGAGAACTCAAGAAGGCTAATCGATGTTTGAAAAAACCCTGTTGTCCAGGAACTCAAGAAGCTTCGGGATGGATGCGTTACCACGATAGTTTTTAATGTTTGATCTTGTAAGAAGCGGAATGATGTATGCCTCATTTTACCAGGATACTTTTTGCTTTCTTAGCTTATTTTTTTTTAATATAGGGCTGGACTGTTTCCTCCTCTTGTCATCTCTCGTCTCCTCGTTAGGTCTTTTGGCTCTCTTTTACAGAGGATATCTATTGTTTTGACCACCAGGGGGGTTTCTTTTTCCCCCTTTGTTTGTTATGGGGCATGCTGACATGACCGCTTTGTTGCGTGCTTCCGTGAACCTGTTCAAAAGAGAAGAAGCTTGTAGTTCTACTTCGCTAGTCCACAGACCTTGTTTTCTACTACACAAGGCTTCTGGATTACGAATACATTGGCTCCGCTCGCATCCAAGCGGAGTATAAGTCCAGCAGATTTTTCTTTACAGTGGTGAAGATTGATTTGAAGTATTTTTAGGAACATCTTCAAGGACCACTGTAATATCAGCGTTTGAGTCTTCTGAGACACTCTCTCGGCATGTCGACTCGAAGCTGAGCATAAGATCCATTCTTCTTGGGTCGGCTCCAGCTCGTCATGGGGCGCTTCGATCATCGCAGCAATGACCTGATCGACTGGGTTGCCGATAAGACGCGCCACGGTTGCTGCGACTTGAACACTTTGATGATGACTGAGCTAAAGCCGAAATGCTTTTATCTGCCTCTATCGGCGCCAGTGACTCTTTATCGAAAACGATCACTGCATAGTGAGTTGGTTGAGGATACGCTCTGACTACTGAAAGGTAGCTGGCGTAGAACTCTCCGACCTGCGCACCGCAACTTTATACAGCTTCTCGGAGCGCAGGCTATTTATACCCGATACTCAAAATGAGTATTGGGGTATATTAGATTTGTGGTAAAAGTGGAATTGTGTAACGTCCAGAAGGAATATATTCTTGATCAGCATCAATAGCCGAGTCGATTGAGCCATGTCTATCTGTCCGTCTGTCCGTCCCCCTCAGCGCCCAGTGCTCAAAGACTATAAAAGCTTGAGCAACGATGTTTTGGATCCAGACTTTTGTGATATATCACTGCTACAAGAATATTTCAAAACTTTGCCCCGCACACTTCCGCCCCCACAAAGGGCGAAAATCTGTGGCATCCACAATTTCGACGATACAAGAAAACTAAAACCGCAGAATCGTAGATGACTATATCTTCTAGAGTGCAAAATCTGAACCAGATCGCATAATTATTATAGCCAGAATCAAGAAAACAATTTCATTCTTTCTCGCTCTATCTCTCTCTAACACACAGGTTTCATGGTCGGTTTTGACAATTGCAAAATATGAGTTCAAGGATCTCAGAACCTATAAGAGCCAGAGCAACCCAATTTGGTATCCACACTCCTATGATATCGGACCTTGACCATTTTGTGTCAAAATTTCGCCACACCCCCCTCTGCCCCCGCAAAGGACGAAAATCTGAGGCATCCACAAATCTCAGAGACTATTAAGGCTAGAGTAACCAAATTTGGTACACACACTCCTTTAAGATATCACTATAAAACGTATATCTCAAAATTTCGGTTAAAATATCGGTTTCGTCTGTTCGGCAATGCCTTCACCAGCAACAAAAAAATTCTGGACTCTCGAGCCTCAGCACCGTCGAAGCGGTGGTCGCGGATCGCCGATGTCTTTGGAGCGGCACAGTGGGACCTTTGGCCGTCTCAGCTTGCTGAATTACTTAGTGAATATGAGTTCAATAAATAAAATAAATAATAAATAAATAATAAATAAATAAATAAATAAATAAAATAAAATATTTGCACACTGAAAAAATGTTAAACTTTGAGTGCTTATATCTCCTAAACTAAAACTATCGATTGGGAAATTCTCTATTGGATGAGTACATTAAATTTATCTAAAGAACTCATACAATTTTTTGACTATTTCGGCTGAGTCCCCACTGTGACGCGCCAAAGACATCAGCGATCCGCGACCACCGCTTTCACCACCACATGCTTTCAGTGCGCTTGTGTGTGAAGCTAAAAGCAAAGACTATACAATACCCGTCCCGTCGTCAACGATTCATATTTTGTTTTTGTATTCTTTCTCTCGAGACACACCGACTCGACGCTGACCGAGGCATTGACGAAGCCGAGTAGCATTTCGGATTAGAATGTAGCGTAAAAGAGAATTGAAGTACTAGCCCCGCGCGCCCGTACCATGAAGTGTCAAACGAAAATTGAAAAAGAATTTGTTCCTCATGCAACATCTTGGTATTGTATAGTCTTTGGCCATCTTGGTATTGTATAGTCTTTGGCCTCTGGTCTGATGAGCTTGTGAGGTAGCTCAAAGGGGGCCTAGCTGAGGCCACCGGACGGGTCGCGGGTTGCGGATAGCGAACGGCCTACCTCGGTAGGTCAGCTGCGAATAAGCGGGCATCCCTCACGGGAGAGTACCGAAATAAGCAGTCCCGGATAGCCAGCGGGTGTTCGCGAAGCAGCAACACTGACGATGCGCTTGTGGTGCCGCCTCAATAAGTAGCTCACACACTCCCATCCATACACAATACCTACCCATATCCCAACCCCCACATCCACCTCACACCGGGCCGGACTAAGTGTGTTACTCGACCCGTGCCGAGAGTCAGCCTGGCTGGGGGCCCGGTATAAAAAATAGCCCAGTCTCTAACGGAGGGCTCAGGGACTTGGCAGCCCCCTGTTCTAATGATGCCTTACCCGGGCAACGTGGATCTCTGCCCGGGCTGACCTTTCCCTTTCTCTGCATCTCGTGGGAACAAGATGTATAAAAATAAAAACAAAACTAACAAAAAAACAAATGAGTGCGGCGCTCCCCAAATGCCAACTGGGAGCAATCCCAAGCTCGGGAAGGCAGCGGCCCAAAGGCCTGGCCCAACCGGCTCTATAGTGGGGAATACCCACAAGGTGGAAGGTGCCTGTGCGAACCCGAGGGGGTCCCATCCCGAATCCGGTGTGGGTGGCAAGGTAACTCCCGAAGCTGACACCTTGGAAGGGAAGCTAAGCAATATTGCGGCTGCCCGACCTTCTGGTAAAGCGGAGGGGGTTGACTTGCCGTCGACAAGTGCCCAAGCCAGACGATACTCATATGCCGAAAAGAGGAGTGCAGGGCACATACTCCGTCGGCAACACGCCAGCAGTGAAGCCAGCCCATCAGCCGAATGGCTGAAGAAGGTGGAATGGGCTTCGGCCGTACTTCCGGAGTTCACCTTAGAACAGAAAAAGGTGGCTCCCCAAGCCAAGAGGCAGCGCTCGCAGGAGACACCGGGACCGGTAGCAAAGCGCTCCAGAGTGCTGCCAAATGTCTCCTTTGCGCAGATTGCCAAGGAGAGGACGCTAATTGGTGTCCTCGACAAAGGCAGCGCAGAGGGGAGAATCCCAAGGAGTCAGTGGAAGTGGGTGGAAGCGGCATTGGCCGACCGCTGCTTCGAACTCCTCGACAAAGACCCTGGACCTCCGCCAGTCTGCAAGGACATGGGGTGGTTCCAGGGCAATGTAAAGATAATTGCCTGCGAAGACGAGCGCTCTGTGAAGCTGTACAAAGCGGCGGTAGCGCAGGTCGGCGAGGTGTATGCTGGGGCGAAACTCGTCGCAGTCGACTGGAGCGAGGTGCCCAGCAGACCAAGGGCCAGAATTTGGGTGCCGGCTACCTTTAAGGAGCCAGAACGCATCCTCAAGATGTTGCAGAGGTGCAACCCAGGACTACCAACCTCCGATTGGAAGGTAGCCAAAGTTGAGACGACACAAGGGCCGACTAACCAGGCAGTTCTCGTTCTCAATAAAGAGTCGCTGGCCCCGATAGAGGCAGCAAAAGGAGAGCTCAACTTCGGCTTCAGCTCGGTCACCATCAAGTGTACAAATCGGACGCGGCGGCCGCGGCGCTTCCTGTCGTCAACCCAGACGTGCAGGATGTCGTTGCGGAGATCGAAGCGCCTGACGACGAGCTGGAGCCAGACCAGGAAGGCTTCTCCTCAGATACGGAATTGATGCTCGACTTCGAGTCAATGTGCCGAGAGAGAGTCTCAGACGACTCGGACGCGGACATCACGGTGGTGGAGAATCTTGAAGATGGTCCTAAGGGTCCTTCAAATAAATCTCCACCACTGTAAAGCAGCATCGGCTGCTCTCATACTCCGCCTAGACGCAAGCGGAGCCGACGTAGTCCTGATCCAGGAGCCTTGGGTGGTAGGAGGCAAGGTCTGTGGATTGGGGACGAGGGAATACAAGATCATTGTATCCCAAAATGAAGGTAAAATCCGTACCTGCATACTTGCTAGAAAGCACCTAAATATCTTTCTGCTCCACAATTATAGCGATGGAGATAACACGGCGGCAAGCCTAGAACTAGGAGGTCATCATCTCAGGCTGGTGGCATCCTATATGGCCCACGAGGAGGATGATCCTCCGAGCGACCTTGTTCGCAAAATAGCCAGCGACAGCGAAAGGACGGACAAAGACCTACTTATAGGTTGCGATGCCAACGCCCACCACACCCAATGGGGGAGTTCGGACACGAATGTAAGGGGTGAGTCACTGTTCAGCTTCATCCTGAACTCAAATTTATTCATATGCAATCGGGGTAATGACCCCACTTTTATAATTAAAAATCGGCAGGAGGTCATTGACCTCACGCTAGTGTCAAGCAAACTGCTGGACACAATCAAGAGCTGGAGAGTCCTAGGAGACCACTCCTTCTCGGACCACAGGTATATCGAGACGATATTATCCTTCGATATTCCCAAACCAACAGACTATATCAACCCCAGAAAAGCCAACTGGGAAAAATATAGCACAACGCTGGAGGAGCTACTCCCTCCTAACGCCCCTACCTGCCCGAACACTGAAGACAACCTAAACCGTCTTGTGTACAGGTTTACGGATGCGTGCAACAAAGCCTTCAAGGCAGCATGTCCCTCTACCAGACCAAGGGGAAAAAAGAAACCCCCCTGGTGGTCCAAGCAACTAGACACCCTTCGTAGAACTTGCAGGACTCTATTCAACAGAGCCACAAGAACTAAGGAGGATACTCACTGGGCAGACTATAAAACCAGTCTAGCACTATACAAAAAGGAAACGAGGAAGGCTAAAAGAGCCTCCTGGCAAAAATTTTGCTCCGAAATCGAGGAAACCTCGGAGGCCGCAAGACTCCGGAAAGTTCTCTCAAAAACCACCCCCTCGGTAGGTTACCTCAAAAAGAATGATGGCACGTGGACCAACTCTAGTGAGGAGTCCCTGCACATTTTGCTCGACACGCACTTCCCCGGATGCACATCCACCGAGCCGTCTCACCTCCCAAGAGAGGGATCGGTAGAATCGATGGACCATATCCTTACAAAACGGAACATAAGTTGGGCAGTAAACAGCTTCAACCCGTTTAAATCGCCAGGCCCGGACCAGGTAATCCCGGCCCAGCTTCAGAGGGCCGAGGAGACGGCCATCAACTGGCTACATAGTATCTTCAGGAAGATACTGGCGGTATGTACAATACCGCAAGCGTGGCTTAAGGCTAGGATAGTTTTCATCCCTAAAGCAGGCAAAGCCTCACACTCAACCCCAAAAGACTTTAGACCAATCAGTTTATCGTCCTTCCTACTCAAAACCTTTGAGAGACTTATCGGGTTACAATTACGGACCACCATAAGTCCCCAGCTGTACTCAAGTGCGCAGCATGCCTACCGGAAAGGAAAATCCACGGAAACGGCACTTCACGAAGTGATCTCGAGTGTAGAAAAATCCCTGCATCTCAAAGAATACTCACTAATAGCTTTTCTCGATATCGAGGGAGCCTTCAACAACGTCACACCGGGCGCCATTACAGAAGCCCTGACTGACCTGGGGGTGGACCGTCACTTGGTGATGCTCATTGATCAATTGCTCATACGCAGGACGGTGACATCATCGATGGGATCGTCCACCCAGTCAAGGTATGTCAACAGAGGAACCCCGCAAGGGGGAGTTCTGTCTCCTCTTCTATGGAACATTGCAGTCAATAAGATTCTTTGCGACCTGGAAGAGGGGGGCTGTAAAGTAGTGGCATACGCGGATGACGTTGCAATTATCTTTGCGAGGAAATACCCCCAAACACTATGCGACCTAATGACCGCAAAGCTTGCTCGATTGTCCCAATGGACAGAATCGCGCGGATTGGGACTAAATCCCTCGAAAACGGAACTAGTGTTATTCACAAAAAAATACAAGGTCCCGCCCCTCAACCCACCAACACTAAACGGATACAGGCTCTCCTTCAGCGACAGTGCCAGTTACTTAGGGTTGGTAATTGACAAAAAGCTTAGCTGGAACCTGAATGTCAAGGATAGAGTGAGGAAGGCAACGACAGCACTCTATACTTGCAAAAAAGCTATCGGCCTAAAGTGGGGCATGAACCCAAGCATAGTCCGATGGATATATCTGGCAATAGTCAGACCTATAATACTCTACGGAGTTACTGTCTGGTGGCCTGCCCTAGCGAAAAGGACAATAACCAATCAGCTGGGCAAGGTTCAGCGAACAGCCGCCCTCTGCATCAGTGGAGCTCTTCGAACTACACCAAATGATGCGCTAAACGCCATGTTATGCCTTCAGAGCCTTGACTTTGCAGGAAAGGAGCGGGCAGAAATGGCAGCAATACGTCTTAGGGACTCTGAACAATGGGTACCCCAGAACATAGGTCACTCATCTATACTAAACAAAAACAACAAGGTCCCAGCAAGAACGGACTATCAAGTTCCAATGGAGCACACGGAGACTCCATTCAGCATAATCATCCCTCATAGAGACGATTGGCTCGAGGGACCCCCCGGCCCAGACGGGGCCATAAGCATCTTCACGGATGGCTCAAAACTGGACGGCAGGGTTGGAGGAGGAATCTACTCTGAACAACTTAACATAAGGCAATCCTTCAGGCTTCCGGATCACTGTAGCGTCTTCCAAGCGGAAGTTACAGCAATCAGGGAGGCTCTGTACTGCCTTCATACGGTTACCACCACGGCAACCAATCTAAACATCTACAGCGACAGCCAAGCTGCGATCAGATCACTTAACGCGATCTCCTCGAACTCGGCTACTGTGGCGAAGTGCCGCAGATCTCTTCACGAGATGGCTCAGCAATTTGCTATCAGCCTTATATGGGTCCCGGGTCACCGGGATATCGAGGGCAACTGCATAGCGGACGAGCTGGCCAGATCTGGCACTACAACCCCTCTTCTCCAAGATAAGGAGGATATTTGTATGCCTATGGCCACCTGCAAGCTCATCATAAAAGAGCAGTACACGCTACTGATAGACAACAAGTGGCAAACAGGGCCACGTTGTCGCACAGCTCGGCAAACATGGCCGACCATAGACAAGAAGCGCACCTCAGAGCTCTGCAAACTAGGCAGGGAAAGGTGCAGCGCAGTCATACGTTCCCTCACAGGACACTGGCTAGTAGGCACCCACGCAAACAGGCTGGGTGCCCCATACAATGATTTCTGCCGCAGCTGCAGAGACGAGGACGAGGAGGAAACAGTGGAACACCTGTTCTGTTCCTGTCCAGCTCTCAGCAGAAGGAGGCTGCATTACTTGGGCTCTGCCTTTCTGAACGACATCTCGGAGATGTCCACGCTATGTCCCAGAAAGATCGTCAACTTTATAAGGGCATCTGGATGGGACAACTGTTGACATGAAGTCTCATCTGCAGGGAGGGAATGATCCCAAACGGTATCACAACGGGCCGAAACCGGCCTATGTGTGCTGGGCTCCGAGCGAGCTTGGCGGCCGTCTCTACCTAACCTAACCTATAGTCTTTGGCCATACTCAACTCCGACTTGCAGTACTTGCACTTGATTCCATAAATCATTAAATTTAAATCGCTTAAATGTCGCTTAAACGACATTTCAAAACAGTTTTTTTTTTCTTTTCAACTTTCTTGCCAGAGTCCGCCACAACAAAATGTGAAAAAGAGTTGCCATACCAGTTCAAAAATAGCGAACAAAACGAAAAGAGAAAAACAAAAAGAGCTTCCATACCAGCTCAAACATACCGAACATGAGGAACAAAAACGAACGATAAACAAAAAAGAACGACAGATGAACAAAAAAGATCGAATAAGATGAACTTATTCAGTTCGTTCACCTCCATGAATAGTTCATTTTTGTTCGTTCGTTCATGAACGACCCAACACTACTGTTATATATGATTGAAAAGCTGGAGTCACGATTTTTTTAAAATGATTTATGGCGGGAGCGGAGGGGGTAGGGGAGTTTCTCTTTCACAAATATTAACTGAATGCTATCTAACTTCATCTCTAATACCCAGAAACAAATTTCAGCGCTCCATATAAGCGCAACCACTGTGCGTTGGTTCTCTGGCTTTGGATGCGTGGGTGTGAGAGTGGGAGCGATCGTTGGCTCTCTCTCCGTTTCCCTCTCTTTTGTGCTTTTCTTTTCGTTTCCGTGGTGCGCTGTTGCTGTGTTGCGGTAGGTCCACCGCTGGTGATGCTCTGGTTGGTTCTTGGTACTGGTTCCGTGTTCTTTTACTCTATAGATATTAAAAGGCCTCGTCGTTTTGGGTTTTCTTATTTCTTATTTTATTATTATTATTATTTCTTATTCCTTATATTTCTTATTATAATTGGGGAGGTATCTACAGAGGGGAGGGTAAATCAAAATTCATGGCATAGTCTGTTGGTGGGTCAAAAATTATAATGTGTATTTATAAGGAAAATCATAAGTTGTTCCTCCAGGGGATGGTGTTGCTGCGCTGTTGTGAAGCTTGTGCCTTCACAATATAAAGTAGAATGCAGCAATGATCAACAGCTGTGAGGGAACAAAATAGCATAGAAAAAGAGTTGCACGAAAAAAAAAAAGAAGTTAATAAATAGACTTCATTTTCTGCGCAGAATAGAACAAGAAAAAACGAGGGGGAACGCTGTGAGTTGCTGCGGAGACCGCAACTCTACATTTATACCCGATACTTAGTCAGTGTGGCTCTCCTCCGGAAGACGCCGCGAATATTAAACGACACGTCAAAGAGTGCGTGCGAGAGAGACAGAAAATCAGTCTGACCGTGACGTCGGGCGCTGCGTAGCCAGTGCAAATTGATTTGTTCCTTTTGGCTATCCTTTTCTCGTATCCTTAAAACTGTGGATGCCACAGATTTTCGTCTTTTGTGGGGGCGGAAGTGGGCGGGGCGAAGTTTTGAAATATTCTTGTAACAGTGATATATAACAGAAGTCTGGATCCAAAACATCGTTGCTTTAGCTCTTATAGTCTTTGAGCACTAGGCGTTAATAGGGACGGACGGACAGACAGGGCTCAATCGACTCGGCTATTAATGCTGATCAAGAATATATAAGTTAACCACCGACACTGGGCGTGTGCTGACCTAGCATATCAGCGAGGTCCACGACCAGAGTCACAGGTTTGGCGGATGCAGCTGCAGTAATTCAACACCACCCACAAGGCGAAAGTCAGCGGTTCCCACGGGTGCCGAACATCTGCCCGCGACGTTGAAGTTCTTGGAACGGCGGCGACCGCTCTGCAGTGACGGCAGCGCCGCGGCAGCTTTGTCCGCGAAGCCGGCTGCAATCATAGCTTTTAGTTTCATTAATAATTAGTCTTAAGTTTGAATCCAAATAAAGCGCAGCGTATCGCTCTCCTCGATCAATTATTTCTCAATTATAATATTCGGTCAGCTACCGCTACCGAATTCAATAACTATCATAACTCCAATGTTTGATACCACTCAGCTAGCTAACGCTTCTGAGGAATTGTTTACTTAAAATAGTCAATAAAATACCTAATAACAGCATGCTCGTTGTGTTCTGGTGTAATTTAATAATTGGCGCCCAACGTAAAAAGAACCAAACAAGGTGTACAATTTTTTTTTTTGTGAAAACTCAAACAGAAAGTGAAAAAAAATAATAATAACAATAATAATTTTTCTTTTTGTGTGTGTGTGTAAAACAACAAAAAACACAATAAAAAAAGAGACGAGAGAAAGAGAATCTTGCATAAAAAAAAAAAAAACAACAACACAAAGACTGCGGCGAGAGACGAATATACTCTCCACTGTCCCCTGCACCTCCAACGCGACGACCGCGGCGAGGGACACGCTCGAATATAAACACGACTGCTGCGCTGGATATATCTAAGTTAAAAAGCATGTAAGTGATTTGAAAAGTGAGAATTCCAGTAATAAAGTAAATTTCAAATAAAGTAAAAATAAAACTAAAACGAGTGAGTTAGAGAATTTTCATTTCGGTGACCATTCATGCCGTAGTCTTACAAAAATTCTGTTTAAAACCGAATGGACAGAAATAGACTAAAAAAAAAACAGAAACGACACGAACTTGGTGCCAGAACGTTAGCAAGTTTGCTTGGGGGATTCATTGACCTACAAGTACCTGACCAAGTTGACCAACCCGTTGCGTGCAGCCAAACCGAAAAAACAGATATGGACGCTGAACATCTCAGAGCTATAATTGACACGGCCGTGCAAAGCGCACTCACAGTGCAGGCGCGAGAGAACACTAGGAGGGAGGACGCCCTCAAACAGGAGTTTTAGCAACAGATAGCATTAGTAAACTCTAAAATACAAAACTCACCTCTCGCGGTACCCGTGGTGAAAGTCTATGAGGATGTAGAAATAACCGACGGGGTCCTTTGCGATGAGCCTCTCGACGCAGTGAAGTGCGTCCTTGAGTTCCACGGAACTCAGGAAACATACGTAGCATGGAGACAGTCGGCCCATGCCGCATACAAAATTTTCAAAAGGTATGACGGAAGCTCCCGTCATTACCAGGCCATACTTATAATCCGGAGTAAGATTAGGGGCCCAGCAGATGCGGTCTTGGCATCATTCAACACACCGTTGAACTTCGAGGCCGTCATCGCAAGACTAGACTTCACATACAGCGATAAGAGACCCATACATGTCATTGAACAAGAAATGGGCACGCTGAGGCAAGGCGGGATGTCGATTCTACAGTACTATGATGAGGTAGAAAAGAAACTTACCTTGTTGACCAACAAGGCCCACATGACCTACGACATTAGCTTGGCAAAGGGCATGTGCGAAAAGTTCAGAGGCGACGCACTCCGTGTATTTATCTCTGGGCTGAAGCGTAGCTTGACAGACGTACTGTTTTCCGCTCACCCCCCCGATTTGCCAACAGCCCTCGCATTGGCACAGGAGGTGGAAGCAAACCACGAAAGATACGCTTTTTTTTTTATTTGGACGTTGACATGCAATGACTGCATCTATCAAGAGGCGATGCAATTACTGCACCGTCAAGTGGCCCGTGTGACACCAGCAGAAGGCTGTTACGCGCGGATCCCAGGCAGAACGCAGCCCTCCTCCCGCCCAACCGACCGAGGGGCGCTGCCGCATGACGCGCGGTGCGTAGCCGAACCAAACGCGAGCATGCAAGAAAGATAGATATTAGAGATAGATATATTAACATTCGAGGAAAATTAGCACTAAACTTATTAAGAAATTAAGCATGCAATAAAATGCAAAATACAAATACCACTACAATTACTAATTACTAGAAAGGTGTGTAAGGATTAGTAATTTAATAAGCGGAAGAGAATTAGTGGAGGATATAATATGGTAGAGGGAATTATAATCCGAGCATAAGACCCTAAACGGTTCATGCAAGGAATAATTCGATCTACAAAGTGGAAGGAACAACGGTATAAAGTTTCTAGTCAGTCTAATAGGAATCGTGAAGTTTATGCGGCTCAACAGATCAGGGCTGTCTATGTCACCCAACAAGCTATGCTAGGGGTGTGGAAGAAAAGGGACGCTCTGACCAACGGCAACAAGGCCGTCAGAATCAGCAATCCCAAGGCACGAACCAGTCCAACCAGAACCACCAGGGTAAAAATGTGCAACTTCGGAGGCGCTGCAGTACCTCAAATGTACTAACGTCAACCACACTAAAAACGAAGATATTCAAGCACCACCTGCGGTAAAAGCGGATTTCCTAAAAATGCTTGACCGATACCAAAAGGCTTTCGCGGACTCTAACGAGTCGCTGCCTTATAACACAGCCGTAGTGGCTACAATCCGTACGACCGACGAAAACGCGGTCTACTCAAAGCTGTACCCATATCCCAAAGGTGTCGAAGATTTCGTAACTTCAGAGGTCAACGATCTCTTGCGAAATGGCATCATCAGGAAGTCCAGATCCCCATACAACAATCCGGTATGGCTAGTGGACAAAAAAGGGACGGACGAGAAGGGCAATAGGAAGAAACGCCTAGTAATCGATTTCAGGAAACTGAATCTAAAAACCATCTCCGACACATACCCTATGCCGAGCATCACCATGATACTGGCAAACTTAGGTAAAGCTAAGTACTTCACCACTCTCGATCTCAAATCAGGATACCACCAGATCACTCTGGCAGAATCTGATCGGGAGAAAACGGCATTCTCAGTTAACGGGGGGAAGTACGAATTTTGTCGACTCCCCTTCGGTTTAAAAAATGCCGGAGGTATTTTTCAGCGCACGATCGATGATGTTATACGGAAACAAATCGGTAAGTCGTGCTACGTGTACGTTGACGATGTCATCGTCTTCTCTGAAAACGAGGCGGATCACGTCAAACACGTTGCCTGGGTATTAAAGAACCTTCATAGTGCAAACATGAGGGTGGCCCGCGAAAAGTCACAGTGTTTTAAAGAGAGTGTCGAGTACCTCGGCTTTATCGTGACTAAACACGGCGCAAAAACGGACCCTGAAAAGGTGAGAGCCATTCAGCACTACGTTGAGCCCAAAACTGTACTTAGCGTCAGATCATTCATGGGTCTAGCCAGCTATTATCGTTGTTTCATTAAGGATTTCGCAGCAATCGCGAAAACAATCTCCGACATTCTGAAAGGAGAAAACGGATCCGTCAGCATGTACAGGTCAAACGAGGGGGAACGTTGTGAGTTGCTGCGGACACCGCAACTCTACAGTTATACCCGATACTAAGTCAGTATGGCTCTCCTCCGGCAGACGCCGCTAATATTTAACGACACGACAAAGAGTGCGTGCGAGAGAGACAGAAAATCAGTCTGACCGTGACGTCGGGCGCTGCGTAGCCAGTGCAAATTGATTTGCTCCTTTTGGCTATAAAAATGATCTGATCTGATCCAGATTCAGCGATCTAATAGATATGGTCATTATCTATGATTCTGCGTTTTTAGTTTTCTCAAATCTCCAATATTGTGGATGCAACAGATTTTCGTCCTTTGCGGGGGCGGAAGGGGGTGTGGCGAAATTTTGAAACAAACTCGTCTCGGTCCGATATATTAGGAGTGTGGATACCAAATTTGGTTGCTCTAGCTTTTATAGTCTCTGAGATCTAGGCGCTAATGTTTTACTCTAAGCAAAGCCGCCTATGCTTAGAGAGAGACAGGGAGAGAAAAAATGAAATTGTTTTCTTGATGCTGGCTATAATAATAATACGATCCAATTCAGATTCTGCAGTCTATAAGATATGGTCATTCTCTACGATTCTGCGTTTTTGGTTTTCTCGTATCTTTAAAATTGTGGATGCCACAGATTTTCTCCCTTTGTGGGGGCGGAAGTGGGCGGGGCAAAGTTTTGAAATATTTTTGTAGCAGTGACATATCACAGAAGTCTGGATCCAAAACATCGTTGCTCTGGCTCTTATAGTCTTTGAGCATTAGGCGCTGAAGGGGACGGACAGACGGACAGACGGAC
Source organism: Drosophila pseudoobscura (assembly GCF_009870125.1). Taxonomy (NCBI): domain Eukaryota; kingdom Metazoa; phylum Arthropoda; class Insecta; order Diptera; family Drosophilidae; genus Drosophila; species Drosophila pseudoobscura. The sequence continues at coordinate 36,753,664 of NC_046683.1, read as the reverse complement.
GGACGGACAGACAGACAGGGCTCAATCGACTCGGCTATTGATGCTGATCAAGAATATATATACTTTATGGGGTCAGAAACGATCCCTTCTGGACGTTACACACATCCATTTTCACCACAAATCTAATATACCCCAATACAGAAATTTATCCCAAACTTAATAATAATGCACCCGAACCTCAAAATAATATTTACCACATCTTTGCAGCATTAGTAGTTTTTTGGTATGGAAGGATATATCTATGGTTGTTCCGACCAAATTCTCTTTATTTGTTTGTGGCCTATAGCAATTAATCAAAACTTATTTTTATATTTATATTTTATTTATTATATATTATATTTATATTTTATTTTTATAAATTTTCGTAACAACCTCTTATTATTTAAAACTTAATATTGCATGAATTTCTAACTTATAAGTTTGCCTTTTCTTAGTTTCTAAGTTGCCCTTTATGGGAGGGAAATTATATTTCAATTTATTATGCAGAATTTAGTTTTAATAAATACCTTTAAATTATTATGTTCAGCTGAATCCCTTTTTTATGATCTCCCCTTCTAAACCTCTGTAGCTCTTGTCGGCATACCAAGAGGTCATGACTGACAGAGATGTTTATGGGATGTCATGACCATGGTAGGGTGGGCAAAGTGTTCCTCGAAAAATTGGAGGATCTTCCGTCTGTCTAATTGGTAATTGTCCGTGTTATGTTGTCGTAGGTACTGATCTCTGTCCGGCAAATCGTATGGATTGTCCTGCACGTTACATTTAAAAATACAGAAAATTAAAGGCCTCAGACTATGGCAAACAAAAACTCCACCCCCCTTGCCGTCATCCGGTAGCACCATACCGAAATACTCGCTGCTCATTACAGACGGACAGACAGACATGACTCTATTGACTCGACTATTGATGCCGATCAAGAATAAATATACTTTATGGGGTACAAATACATACATACATATATTTGTTGAGCTTGCTGCCACCGTTTTCTGCTAGATCCATTTGAATTAAAAAACCATCGGCTAACTATCGTATAGAAACGTGCGATTTTAGAAACATCCAAAATGGATGGTGGACTAACTGGGAATGTTTCGGAATGGCAAAACCTTACGGACTATCCCCGAAATTGATGGTGGATTGCGTCAGTGTGAATAGCCTATTACAGCATAAATTCGAAAAATAATTCGACACCTGTGGCAGCAGGCCCAGCTCCTAATGCCCCTTGGCCGCCGCCTTCTGGGGCACCACCTCGTCTTGTTCCTCCGCTATATGCTGTACCGCCGCCGACTCCTAATCCAAATTCGCAAGGATATGCCTTTATTAATAATTGTAATGGTATATATACGAAATTAAATACATTTCAGACTGATCCATCCCAACCGCCCATAGTGTAGCTTTTAGTAGTTTATTTTTGTTGTATTATGCATATTTTTTGACGCGAATATTTTATAAGTATTTGTATACTTCTTCTATTTATGCCTACTTAAGGCAATAAACAACAATAAATGCGTCTCCTAAAATTTTTTATATTTCTACCGCTATTTGGGAAGCTTATTTCGATTTAAATTTCTGTTCATTATTTTTTTTTTACTTATTTCTTTTTTCTCCGTTGAGTTAAATATAAGTTTCAAGTTGCTTAAATATCAATTTCAAAACGGTGATAGCATTTCTATTGATATCAATTTAATATTGAGCAGAACATTATATTTATTTATACATCAAAAAAATGTTGTTTCCATGTAATTTTTGAATTCATGCCAAAATATCGGTCGTCTGGCCAAATGTGGAGTGGGGAGAAATAAGGAGAGATCTATTTTTTTTAATGCCAATGGCCTACGAAGCTCGTACCCTGTGGGCACTATTCCGGATTTAATACGGAATAATAAAATATTTGTGTGTATGTCTAGTTCATGGATTCAAAATTGATTTGAATTGCTGGTTTTAAGTAATAATGTTTTAGATGTTTTTTAGAAGTATGCTCAGGTTTAGAGGTACACCTAAAAAATCGCTAGTAATAAGAAAACACATAATTCATTGAACAGTTTTGGGGCTTCAAGTCTTATCAAAAAAGTGTGTCTGATGTTGAGTTTTTATTTTTGCTTTTAATTGGTTAAGTTAAAGCAAAGACTATACAATACCAAGATGTTGCATGTTATGCAACGCCAACGGCAGCGTATTTTGATATAGGATTCTGGGACCGGGCTAAAAATACGAAGCCCAGTAGGCAGCGGGCCGAGCGCAGAGTCAAAGGACAACCTAAAAGAGAATCGAAGTACCAGTACCCCGAATCAGCAGATATTAAAAGGTTAAAAGGTTAATCTACACATTCGCTTGTAATTAAGCCCAAATTATAGATTGTAGATCAAAAAATTATTTTTGTGTGTTTATACATATGTTTGTACAATCCCGAAAACATTGGCTAAGTTGTGCGGCGTAAGCCGAGTCTGTCAATTGTCTCCAATATAACCGCCTCGAAAAGGTGTACATCCTGACTCCTGTTGTGCGATTTAGCGTATGAGTTTTTATTGTGCACTGGCTCTATATGTCTTATTAAATCGTTGCTAAATGTAGACTGCTGCTGCGGTAGCGACAGGCGCTGTCGACGCACTGGAGGTTGTTGCTCTTCATCATTGATTGTGGAAGGTTCTTGGCGGGCATTATCCATGAAAAGTCCGTGACAAGCAATGGCTGCATCGATGGCATTTTGCTCAAAATATGCCACTATAGAGTGCACATCAGTAGAGTACAAGCGTGTTAACTCCAGGTTTTGGTTCATTGAATTTTCGCACTGAGCTTCGCATATGATTTTTGTGGTCCATTCTTGCAGCTCCTCATGTGACATATTATTGACTTTATTAATACATTAATAATTATCATTAGTACGATGTATATTTTTGGTTTTTTTTTTTCAAACGTACGCTCTTCATTTCCTTTCCCATTTTTTAATGCCATATTCGTGGGATGCTGCTATCGTTTGGTTGCAATTTTAACTGTATTGTGGACAGCACCAGACAACGATTTTGTTATATGTATATTCAGTCACGGGCAGTACACTTCCTTATATTTTTAATGAAATCAATTATCAAAAATATATATAATAGTGGTGAATAGAGATGCTATACACTGCTGCCATTTTAGCTTATTTTAAACTAGATTTGGCTTATTTTACAACAAAATAGCTTGAAAACCAATTAAAATTCTTATAGCTTGCATTATAGCTGATTTTAAACTATTTAGCTTATTTTGGCTTAAAATAATTTAGTACAAAACAATTTTTATTTTTGTTAATTTTTTGTCCAGAAATCGGACAAAAATCATATTTTTTGTTCGTATTTTTGTATATCATCAAATTTTGTGTATAAATGTATGGTAATTTTTCGTTGATAAATGTACATGTTTACACATTACATACACCAAAATTCCGAAAGTGTCTTATAGACAAAATTTCCACAATTTCTGGTTAAATTTCAATGAATTTAAGGAGTGGCTACTCAATGTCCCAATTGACCCCACAAAATCGTACTGCTGCTTTTGTAAGGCAACAATTGGGGCCCAAGTTGAACGAAATACGGCAGCATGCTGTCGCTAAAAAACATATTGCGTCTAATGCAAGCTTGGCACAAACTAACAGACTACGTTTGGTTGAAATTCTTCAAAAACAGAGGAGCAGAAGACTGCACTTTGTTTTTACATTGCTGAGCACTCGGCCATAGCATTATGAAGTGGATAAAATTATATCATTACTTTAATTAAAAATTGAAACATAAATATCAATAAAATTCAATTATCCATTATTTTAGTGTGTTTTTACGGTTAGCTTTCTTTAAAACTTTTAGCTTATTCTAGCTTATTTTTTTCTTCAATCTAGCTTATGGTGACTATCAAAATCTGGCAACACTGATGCTATATATTGCAATATCAATATATCGATATATATATTTTGTAAATAATATTTGCGAAATGATATATATTTTCAACGGACCTATTTTTCTGAGTTACGAGCAAATCTGTAGTTTCACGTTGATAGATCAAATATTCTCGTGATATTCGAATGAAAGATAAGACAAGATATTTTTGAAGTATTATTTTATTTTTGGTCCCCAGTAGTACTACTAACCATACAGTATTTATGTAGATGCGTCTGTTCATCCATCGAAAATGTACCAACAGAATACACTGCGTTGCGTCCCAGGTCTTGGCTGTGGTAACTGACGTGTTCGGTTCAGTGCTGACAGTTTAGCAAATTTCGGGCTAGACTTCCTTTTTTCAAAGTGGAAAAAATCGAAAAAGCCATTCTCCGGTTTTGACTTTCACAAAAGATTTCCGATTTACTTTTGAAAACGGAAAAGTACTCCTCCGCATTTTATACAACAAAACGAATCTTAATTGCAAACGGAAAAAAATCTGAAATAATTGGTCAGGGTAAAAACACTTTGCGTTTTCGTCCTGTCGCAGCTCGGTTCGGTTAATGCAACGATTGCCAAAACGTGAAGTATCGATAACAAAGTCGGGCTACGTCAGCTGTTATTGCTGCATGACATTAGACTTTACTTACTTCCTTACAGCCTTATGGGAAAAGCATGCAATGAGAAGGAGAGATTTGCGTCCAGTTGTCTTTCCAGTTGAGCTGGGAACAGCGCTGCTGCAGAGATTATCAATTTTTGAACTTTTCAGAGCCAAATTTGCTAACTAGCTGACAATTTACATTTTTAAGTCTGGCTATATTGCATACTTTATGGAGTCGGAAACGCTTCCTTCTGGGTGTTACACACATCCACTTTCACCACAAATCGAATATACCCCTATACCCTTCGAGTACCGGTATACAAAATGAGTTTTCTCCACAATGCAATGTACCCTTCCACCTAGTTATATTATATTTAGTATATATTTTTTTATATTCGAATGATTTGGGGCTCCAAAATTTCTGTTTTAAGGTTTTTTTTAAGAATTCAATTTTTTTAATGTTGACGTTGCGTTTTTCCATATAGATAACTTATATGTATATATGTATGTATGTATTTAACTTGAGTATGCTAAATTTAAGAAAGAACGATTTAATTCTAAAAAGCCAATGAATGCAGCTGTAAATCGGCTTTAAATACATTTTATGTTAAGCCCAACAACTTAAAAATAATAGGCATTCAAATACCATAATTATAGCATTTTCAGTATATTTTATTGAAATTGTGTTTTTAAAAATTCAGCAAAAGTCCCAAAAATTAGATTCTTGTTGTTTTATATTTTATTCGTATAAAATTAAATTCTTGTTGTTATATGTATATTTTATTCGTGTAGGCACGTAAATTGGTCGTCGTTTAAAGTATCATTAATATAAAGCTATGGCTACATAGCAAAGCTGCAGCAGTTCGAAAAACCCTACCGAATGGGCATTTTACCGTTACAAAGTGTTTTACATCGTTCGGTACGTTGGAAAATACAAATTTGAAGTATTTTTTGTAACAACAAAAATAGTCACTAAACTGTACGTACATATGTACATATATCTATTTTATTACTCATAATATCAATAAATATAGATATATAGAGATATGTAAATATATGACCAGACTTTTCAAACTGACAAGAAGCATTGATTTAATGGCCAGCGACAAATATGTACATGTGTACTTATATACATACATACATACATACATATGTACATATGTACATGTACAGCAGCAGTAGCTTTTAGAAAAATCTGAAAAAGCATCAAAGCCCCGAAGCTCCTTTCTCGTTTTCTCATGACTATGATTCGTAAATTTCCATTGGTCAAATGAATTCCTAAAAGCAATGAAATAGTAGAAATTTAGGGATAACCTAATATTTGAAAGAACCAACTTTAGTAGCGATAAAATTGAGAGTTGAAAATCAAGTAATCAGGTGCCCCCCATAAACATGCTGCAGATATGGCCCTTGTACATACATACATATGTATGTATGTATTAACAATCAAAAGTTCTGCTGTCTCTTATACTTGTGCTCCCACACTCAACTCAACTCAATTTTAGTCGGTATCGTTCGTTTCGGCATGGCACGTGTTTGAGCGGAACTCGGTGGCGGCCAAGTCACAACAGCGGAAACGAATCTGATTCATGCGACTCTTGGAACTCACTCTCGCATGCGCTGTCTCTCTGGCTATTTCTCTCACAGCACAGCCAAGCACTCATATGTACATACATATGAATGTATGCATACGTACAGTATACGAGTGACACTTGCCGTGTTGTTTCTGCCAACGTGTATGTGGTGCGATTGTGTGTCCCACGCGTATCCAACAATCTCTTGGGACCACTGGAAGCTTTTGTCTCTCTCCTCCCTGCTCCAACGCAAGTGCCACCAGTTTTTGCCTGCTCACTTGCTCGTTCACTTTTTCGTTCGCTCGAACTCTCGCTGAGCTGAATCGGTCGGGACGTCGTATGCTCAATGAGCGCTTTTGCTGTTTTAATTTTTGCCTGAAATACATTTTGAGCTAATTTGGTATTTTTAGTTTTGTTTATACCGTCGCTTGTGTTGGTGTCATTTCGTAAGCGAAAGCTCGTTTAGCACGTATTTAAAAGAATTAAAATTAAAAACTGATTGGTGTAGGCGATATAAAAGAACAGGCGGAACGCTACCGCACGTACATATACCAATGTAAATAGATATGTATGTATGTCATTGCAAAGTAAAAAAATTGTCTTCAGTGCGTGAAGTACGAGTTTAATTACTACCCAACTTCAACGGTTCGTCTATTGCTGGTCGTTTTTGATTCGGGTCTGACAGCTTAATGGTCGGGAATAGAACGACGCGTGGACATGTACCAGCCAACTTTCCAGCCATCAGTCGATCCGAGAAAAGAAAAGCTCAAGAAAATCATGCCTATATTTCCCTGATAAATCGCATACAAACCACTCAAAGCGTGTTCTGCCTTGCCGATCGGCGGGGTGCCTGCCAGGCAAACGAAATTTAGTTAAATTCGCAACACATCAAGGGCACATAGGGCAGAACGGTGGCGGGGCGACTGCGACGGCGGCGCGAGATGGAAAACTATAATTGTATTGCATATGTTCTCGTGCATGTTGATGTGTCCGTCTTTGTTCGTGTGGATTTGTTCTAAGCCGTATTTTTTGATATTGTGCATACTGTTCCCGCGCGCCTCTTGGCACACTCATTTTTTTCTATTTTTTCCGTGTACGTATATGACAGTTTTTAAAGAAGTGCAAAATGGTTGCAGGTCGGCTACTGCCCAACTGTTGCACTCATCGCTTTTGCAATCCAAACGAAACCGAAATTAAACCAAACAAAATCTCCCCCAAAATAGTGTACTCCTTTTAGCGATATGCTTCTACTGAATAATCATTTTATCAAATATGTACGTAGCTGTATGTAGCTGCTTTTACCCTTCGATTTATATTCCATTCAATAGCATAGACATTACACGACGTTCGCGGAGCAATAATTAAATACAGATGTATGTATGTATGTATATACACTTATAGATATGTAGTCAAGCTTCAAACGGGAAAGGAACAGACAGCGACACCTGTAATGTATGTGGAACTATTAGGATGACACCCACACCACAAGATACATATGTATCTATATTGTATATTCATGTAAAATAATGCATGTGCACCTATACGTATTCGCAAATGTGCAAACATATGTACATACATACAAATATAACGCATTGAAACATTTTCAAGAATTTTGCTGCTTTAGCACTGGAACCAACAGTAACAGCCAGAGAAGTTTTTCGTTGACGTACAGTTAATTATTTTATATACATACATATGTACATCGGATACGTACTTACATATGTAGCACATAATACTGTGAAAAAATAGCAAGAAAAATAGCCATGAAAACTTGCAAATCTTAATGTTATACATGATTTCCAAGTGGTATTAAATTACAAAAGCAACAAATCAAAACAAAAACAAGAGGCATATCAAGTGGCTTCACAGACAGTCGAACCTTTTTGTATACTGGTGATCTCGACATCGTAATCGCAATCGTAATCGCAATCGTAATCGTAATCGTCATCGTGGCCGCAGTCTGTGTCTCCAGCTTGCTACAAGCGTTAGTATAGGAGCGACAAGAACACAAGGAACTAATGAAATAACTAATTGAAAGGAGTCCATCCAAACTCGAAAAGTTCCCTCAAGAAGGGTTCATGAGATTCGGAGTCATTTTCACCAAGTCAGTGCGGTACGGCAGTGCCTACGCCGACGGCAAATGGTCAAAGCAAACGACAAAGTTTTGATTCTATGTGCTGGTTTTTGGATGCCGCTGCCAACCCACGGTTTTGACTGTTCTACTATTTTACTTTTGTGCACGGCAGTAACTTTTGTGTTTCTTCATCGAAAGCGTAAAGTGATACAAAACAAATACAAAGAAGAATCAAGGTACTGGTAGATGCGACAACGACCTTGGATTGAAAGCCGACGCCAATGAAGGTTTTTAGTGAAAATTCATGTAATGTGTAATCAATTAATTGAGTAATCCGCCTGAATACTTACTCAGTTAAATGAAAGCGGCGTCAAGAGCCATATGGGTCTCAACATAAGCTGGAAAAACTAAAATTGCAATAAAATCCAGAAATTGAATCCACTTAATTGAATCCACGCCAACATCATGGACTGTGATTACTCAAAATTCTTGTACAAAAGTAAGTTCAAATAATAATATTTAATATCACATGTACATACATATGTATACCTTTCCCGCGCCCAGAGGAAGTTGCGAGAAAGTCATCCTGTCCTATCCTGTTCCATCTGGACTCGCAGAGCCAGAGATACACTGCACAGCCTCTCTCACAAAAGATGGAGCTTGACCTGCGCTTGCTCGGAACTGAGCACACCGCATGACGGCAACGCCGATGAGTCATGGGCGGACAAGCATAGCATATCGAAGCGGCTGGCCGCAGATATCTTTTTATTTGTAAACTGGTTTTGCAATCTGTCTATTTTTTATGCCTAAATATTTTTTAAATCCAAGACTTAAAGATTATAGAGATATATTAGATAAATGGTGGAAGTGAATGTGTGTAACACAGGGCCTTCCCTTCGACCCATATAGCATACATATGTATGTACATATATTGTATATATACTACGTATATGTATATATTTTTGATCAGCATCAAAAGCCGAGTCGATAAAGCTACATTGTATGTCTGTCTCTCCGTGTGTCCGTCCGTCTAGTTTGATGCCAAGTTCTCAAAGACTCTTGCTATATCACACTGAATTAAGTTTTTTCCAAATTTTGCCACGCCCACTATCGCCCCCACAACGAACGAAAATATGTGGCATACACAATTTTGAAGATACGACAAACCAAAATCGCAAAATCGTAGAGAATGCCCATATCTAGCCGAATCTGGGTCAGATCGGATTATTATTAGCCAGATGAAACAAATCAATTTTTAGTGGTTACACTCTTCGTCATGAATGTGTGAGCCTTTTGGCGGAGGGAAGCCATACTGACTGAGTATCGGGTATAAATGTAGAGTCGTGGCCGTAGCTGCGACTCGCAACGTTCCCCCGCATTTTTATACCCGATACTCAAAAGAGTATTGGGGTATATTAGGTTTGTGGGGAAATTGGATGTGTGTAACGCACCCTTACCTTATCCTATAAAGTATATACATATGTATGCATATTCGTGATCAGCATCAAGAGCCATATAGCTATGTATGTCTGTTCGTCCCTCCGTCCGTCCGTACGTCCGTCCGTCCGTCCGTCCGTCCGTCCGTCCGTCCGTCCGCTCGTAAGTCCGTCCGTCTTGTTTGATGTCTAGGTCTCAAAGACTATAAGAGCTAGAGCAACCAAATTTTGTACACCGACTCCTGTCTGGAGTTACAAGTGTATTTCAAAATTACTCCTCGCCCCTTCCGCCCCCACAATGGACGAAAATCTGTGGCATCCACAATTTTGAAGATACGATAAAACTGAAAACTATAGAACACCGACGGCTATTATACTATTATTTTATTTTATGTATTTATTATTTTGCTATGTAAAGTTTGAAATTGTTTTGGAAATTCTCCATCCTCCTCTGTTCAGCTTATTCATTTTTAATTGGGAGGTATATATCTTTCTAGTATATGTATGTATGTATTAAAACAGCCAGAGTTCCTAATCTTTACAATTCTGGGTAAAGCTGGATATTTTGTCATCTCTGGGAATAGAAGGGGAATTCGAAAAAAAAAACATTAAACAAACTTCATATGAGAATGCATCTCACAAGTTACCGAATTACATGCACACATTCGCGTACAAACATACTATACTATATACTATATACTATATACTATATACTATATATAAAAAATACTAAACATATTCTCTAGCTATACAATTCTCCACGACCCTACTTCGAACCATATAGCCCGACTTCTTAATTGCATAGTTACATTCACATGTAAGCACAAGAATACATATGTATGTACATATTGTACATCTGTATGAGTATCCCACCACGGCGCTAGGTTGATTAATCCATATCACTTTGTTACCTAATTTATAAAATTTAAATTTTTTTTAAATTTAGCTTGATATAATTTACTTGAAATACAATTGTTTTTAAATCGTTTTCTTAGATTGGCCTTAACTTAAATTGGTGTTGCAGTGTTTGTTTAGAACTAGAACAAAACGTGACATCAACTTCTTTGATTTGAATGACACGGAGTTCGGATCACTTTTGACTGTTTGGGCTAGGAATATGAGTGGCTTCCCACCACTTCCGTCTTGTCAATCTATTCGCGTTCTACTACAGAAGTTTGATAATCGGACAGCTGGTGCCGGATCAGGATCAGGATAGTTAGGTTTGTTTTATAAAACCCCGATCCAGTCAAGTACAAGATGACACTTAGACGTGTCCAAGTAACTTATTTCGTTGTTAGTCCATGTCCAAATGGTTGTTGGCTTCAAAATATTTTATTGATTATACATAAAAAAAAACAAAAATTTAAATTAAAAAAAAATAAATACATAGTAGTACATAGTACTTAGCCATTCCCTCTAAACTTTCCAGCATGCCATGCATGTACCAGTCAATAGAAACCGTTTTCCATAAAAAAACTTTTGTCCCGATAATATTTTCAAAATGAATCTAAATTTAAAATAGTTAAATAATTTAACCAATAGACATATTATTTGATTAACTTTGAACTTAAAGCCTATTAACATTAGGAAAAGTTCACTTTTATGGCAGCTTTAAAGTCATATTTTCCTTTAGTATCATCTTCTATAGGGGGTCCAATAAATTTTATTTAATTATTGTTCTTTATGATTAAGATCTTTTTAAAATTGTTGAAATGTGTGAAATGTTTTTTTTTCACAGGGTTAGCTTTAAATAAATCGGCTATCAAAACTAGGAAATATTCATTTAAAAATAGCACAGCCCCACAAAATAAAAAGATTCGTGCGCGGCCGACCAGAGTATCAAATCCGTATGTATTTTGGGGCCCTGAACACTAAACCAAGGTCAGATTTGCTCCCTCACGTCAGGTTTTTTTTTTAACTCAAAAAACCAATATGGTCGAAATATGGTAGCAACATATTTTAAAAATGCAACGCATTTGCTTGAAGCTCGTTTAAAATGAATCTTTTTGGCAGGTATTTTTGGCAGAAATTTTCTTAGTTTCTTGGGGTTTTCACATTTTCTTCGTAAGGGCACATTTATTCAACGTCGTTCAAACATTTTTTAAATCTTTGGATAAACGGCTAATATGCAGCCGTTTGACCAACCCTCCAAAAATCACATTCTACCGTTACAACATTTGATAATAATACTAATACTATTATTAAATCTATCAGTCTGGTTTCGACTATGTTTATTTGTAAATACAGGAGGCAAAACAGAAGCGTATATATATGTACATACATAGATACCTATATATATATGTATATGTGAGACTCCATCTATAATAATATATATATATATATGTATGCGCAGTAAATATATACATACATATGCACACACGTACATATGTGCATGTATGTATGCATTATTGATAAGGCTAATATTGAATTTCATGTCCATGTCCGAGTTTCAAAATGTTTCAAAATTTCATATTCGAAATGCTGCAAACGGTCCTTCTTTCATAAGTCAGCATGTACATATATGATACTGTACGACAATAACTGGATTATTGGTGATTGGTCAGTTGGAAAGAGGATGGACGGAGTGCAGGGTAATATTTTGTAAGTTACATAAATCAGAAGATTGTAAATAAACAGACAGGAACGTCAACGTCCCAACGTCACGAGTGCTTTCTTTTCTGCTATTATACCCACGAAGCTAAAAATACAAAATCACCAAATTTGGATGGTTAAAATTTAAAGCAATCAATTTGAACATAAACGCAGCCCAATTTAAAAAAAGAGTGGAAACGTTGTGAGTCCCTGCCGCGGCCGCGACTCTACTTTTACAACCGATACTCAGTCAGTACAGCTCCCCTCCGCCAGAGGGCGCGCATGATGCACGACAAAGTGTGTGTGAGAGACTCCATCTATAATAATATAAATATATAATATAATAAAACTGTGTATATCACAGATTTTCGTCCTTTGGGGGGAGCGGAAGGGGGCAAGGCGAAATTTTGAAATGCACTTGGAACTTGATGCTGGGCGTTACACACATCCACTTTCCACACAATTCGAATATATAATATCGACGGATGTCTGGAGAAAGAGTGGAATTCGGTATTTTTATTCAGAAAATTCCCGCTTAAGAGAGTAATGAGTAACTTTATGAACAAAGAAGAAGGTGCTTTGAATGCGTCAAACAGAACCAGTCGAAACCTTTGATTTGACCCATACGTGCATCGACTCTTAGATACCCGCTGTTCGGTTTCACTGGCGATTCGACTTGTTTTTTTGTTTGTTTATCTAGTATATACTATGATTTTTATTATTTTTGCTTCTGTGGATGCCAGATATATGTTAGGATTCGAGGAGGGGTTAGGGTGGTTCAAAATTTTGAAAAAAAAACTTGATTCAATGTGATGCCACAGAAATTTTCATACAAAATCCGGTTGCTCTAGCTCTCATACTCGTAGTGATGCTGATCAAGAACATATATGTACACAGGGAGTCTTCATGGGGTCTGAAGTGCTTCCTTCATGGTGTTGTAACATATAAATCTCATTGAATATTAATAAGTACCCCTGCGCTGTGCTGCTTGGGTACCGAGTATGCAAATAGCTTGAGCTTGTTAATGTAGAAAAATTCATAAGGATGTTAAATACGAACAATAGCTGGCAAAATAATCGGTCGGGAAACAAGCTGTGGTGATAACAAAATGTATGTTTGGAAGAAAGTCCCATCTTCAAATCAGATATAACTAAATAACCTGTAAAACCAGTTGTATTTCAGTAAAATATATTAAAGCAGGATTACTTGATCAAGATTCCAAGCAGAGACCCAAAAGCTTTTATCATTAAGCTTCCATACTTATACTAAAAGATATGTTTAGGTCCTTGCGCTCCTTTTAGTTTCTGAAGATATCTCAACTAATCATCCCAACAATTTGTCTTAAAATCTAGTCAGTGCGAGTGTACTCTTAAGTTCTTAAGCTGCCATATGGAACAATGGATATGCGAGGGTATCTGACGCTGCGGCCCCCAAAACAAGTCGGAGCTTGTTGATATATTTTTTTTGTTTTTCTGTGAGCAACGATGGTATATATTTTGTTTGTTGCAGATTTGGTGTTGCCAAAGACAAAAAGCTTTTAATTTAACACAAACGCGGTCCCGTCCATACGGACTACGGTGGCGGTGCAGAAAATGGAAAGACGACGGCAACCTTCTCAAGCTCTTAGTTCTTTCGTCGGGTCAGAGATAAGATGTTCAATACAAAAATTTTCAAGAGAAAAATGTAGAAGAGCACACTTTGAGCACCGACGTTTTTATACCCTTGCAGCACCACGACTACAATACGAATACAAGGGTTTTTGTTTTCACATAAATTCAGTAAGTGGTAGATGGCGTTGACAACAATTTTTGGTCTTCTATAGCAACATGTACATTTACATACATACATATGTAAATACTTACATATGTACATACATGCATATGTATATCAACTTGTAGCTACGCTACAAACGTCTGAACAAAACTAAAATGCCCTATAAGGGTATAAAGAGACACAATTATCGCAGCCCTTGCCTGCGAGCTTCCGTTCCTGGGGATGGGTATGGGGATGGGGGGACAGGCAGACAGACGAATGAATTTTTTGCAGCAGTTGTTGCTAAATAAGAAATTCTTTATCCCATACCAGAGGAGATAGGAGCTGGGAGATGGGACTGAGAGAATCAGCGGTAACGGCAAAGGCAAAGGCAAAGGCAAAGGCAAAGGAAAAGGCAAAAGCAGAAGCAGAAGCAGAAGCGGCAACAGCAGAAGCGTACCGGGAACCAAAATAAAAGCGCAATGCATACAAGGAGCGCACACGAGAGTAAAAGAGTACTACAACGTGACATTCCGCACATTATTTTCTGTGCCCAAGAAAACATTAAAAAATATTTGTGCGAGTTTCGTGTGCAGAAAGAAACAACTTTGGATGGGAAGAATCCTTTTTAAAAGTTTTTGTTGTTTTGCCGTTTCTGCCGGTGGCACTGCTGTTCCCATACTCCATTCCGCTTGTTGTTGTGTATAGCTCGTGGAAAAAGAAGAGCAGCATGGAAAAATATGCAACTTTAATTAATTTTTGGACAATTTTTTTGTTTGTAATAAAGAGACAAATCAAGGTCTCCAGTGATCATTTCTTGCAGTGGCAACGCCTTGGCAGAGCCCAGGACGGTAATTCCTGCACTGCCCTTACCCTCATTTCACCGAATGACCGAATGGCGCAATATTTTGCTCACTCCGATAGGGGCAGGGGCGTCACTGGACGAGGAAGATTGTGTGACAGAGAGCGAGATCGTGGCAGGGAAGTCAGCCAGGGGAAATTGTTTTCCTCATATTGACACAAATTTTGTACACACACATCTATTGATGCCGATCAAGAATATGTATATTTTGATACGTATATACATACATATGTAAGTACATACGTATATATGTATTTATGCACTTTTTGGAGTGGAAACGCTTCCATCAGGCTGTATGTATGTACCACTGTGCTCTTTAGAAGCGGGTATGAAAACGGCAAGACAGTTACTGAACGAGAGTAATAAGTTGCCGACAGACTCCGCCGGGGAAGACACTCTAAGCGGTCGCATGGACATGGCCATGGGGATGAACAGCCGGATGGAAACGGAGAAGGCTGTGGAGGAAAGGGGCATGGGGGAGCCGACGAAAAGTCCCAGACAGTGGTAGTGGTGGTGGAAACGGCAACGGGATAAGGAGGGAGGCACAACGCTTTGGGTACGCTCTGTGGAGCAAAAATAGCCAAACCCAACATGGCGGATGTTGCATGGAATTTATTTTTACTTTAAAGTAAAGAATTTTTGGAATTCCTAAACGTTGAAAAATGTTGAAAACGACAAAACAAAGTACACACATACATATGTATGTACGTGCATAACATACATACATACATACATACATACATATGTACATATGCATGTACATATATATGTATGTATGTACATATTCGTGTATACATATAAAAATACCCACGCAGAGTGTGAGTAAATACTCTAAAGACACAAAAAAAGAAGGAGCGCTTGGGACAGCAAGCAAGGGCGACTAAATTCATAGATATAAATACAGCTATGGATATGTACATACGTGAAGCGTAAGACAACTGACATCACAGTATTTAAAACAGTTCTAAAGAATCAGTAATACGAAACAGGTAAAAGCTCGACTCGAGATTTGTACTATGTATGTACATATGTATGTCCATTTGTATGTATGTATTTCGGAAATGAGAAGAAGGCCCTTACTGAAAGCATGTTTGTACGTACATACATACATACGTGCGTGAATATACTAATGCACATACACATACACATACACAGATCTCCTTTGCGCATCGTTAGTTTAAGAGCTTCATCGAGAGTCATCATGTCAGTTGGTAATCGTACGGTGTCCTCTTTAGGGGAAGTGCGGTTGATGAAAATAGTAGTTCCAATGATTACGGAGTCAAATCGGGGTCCATTTGGTTATAGTCTATTCCAAGCTTAGTGTGAAAATTAAATTTGTATTTTAACATCTACACATACTCGTATGGTATGAAATTCTCATGTCACTGTGTTTGTGCTTGAACACCGGCTACACTGATTTTTATGAAATTTTTGTAGGAACAATATCCAAATATCCCATTCGAAATCTAAACATAATCACCACTTCCGCCCCCACAAAGGGCGAAAATCTGTGGCATCCACAAATTCAAAGATACGAGAAAACCAAAAACGCAGAATCGTAGAGGATGACTATATCTTCTAGAGTGCAAAATCTGAACCAGATCGTATAATTATTATAGCCAGAATCAAGAAAACAATTTTATTCTTTCTCGCTCTGTCTCTCTCTAACACACAGGTTTCATGGTCTTTTTTGCCAATTGCACAATATGAGTTCCAGGATGTCAGAACCTATAAGAGCCAGAGCAACCAATTTTGGTATCCACACTCCTGTGATATCGGACCTTGACCGTTTTGGGTCAAAATTTCGACACACCCCCTTCCGCCCCCGCAAAGGACGAAAATCTGAGGCATCCACAAATCTCAGAGACTATTAAGGCTAGAGTAACCAAATTTGGTACACACACTCCTGTTAGATCTCACTATAAAACGTATATCTCAGAATTTCGCCCCACCCCCTTCCGCCCCCACAAAGGACGAAAATCTGTTGCATCCACAATATAGCAGATTCGAGTAAACTAAAAACGCAGAATCATCGATAACGACCATATCTATCCGATTGCTGAATCGGGATCAGATCAGATAATTTTTATAGCCAAAAGGAACAAATCAATTTGCACTGGCTACGCAGCGCCCGACGTCACGCTCAAACTGATTTTCTGTCTCTCTCGCACGCACTCTTTGTCGTGTCGCTTAATATTAGCGCCATCTGCCGGAGGAGAGCCATACTGACTGAGTATCGGGTATAAACGTAGATTCGGGGTCGGAGCCGTAAATCGACAAATCTGAGATTTGTCTGTTTCGTAAGACATTGCAGTATATCGTCGGAATTGTTCAGTTGGGAATGTGGAATGCCACTATAGGTCCGCCATTGGTTATAGGAATAAAAGGTTATCTCACCTTTCACCCAATGCCTGGTCAACTTCCAAGAATAATGGCGGCAAAGAAGTCGATCTCAGCGCGATTATTCAAAATTTTATTCCGAGAGAGTGCAGTTTCTTTAAATCGGTTGACAGAACTACAAGGATGAGGTACTCTACTATCTACCATCTCACAAAAGGTTGGAATTCGTTGGAATTTCCTTGATTGCAGCCCCCCAATTTGCAGTCCATTACACTAGGCAACAAAATTGAAATTTTTATTTACGCTTCAAGCCAAACAGAATTTTTCAGCTAGATTTGGGGCTTGAAATTTTTTTTTAACTATTTAATTTTTTTAATTTTTTATTTTTTAACAAATTATTTCTTGGTCTATTATTTTGTTCTTTGATAAGGTATCGTTTGTACAAATCTGTGGGATAAACGGCTAGAGTGCAGCTGTTTGATCTTTTAATGCCGCAACATGCCGTTAGATACATCTTTGTTTGCGTACGTGGCAGAAAACAAAACAAAACAAAACCGGTGTGGTGGGGATTTTGTGAGTTGCTGCTGCGACCGCAACTCTGCAAGAGAGACAAAAAATCAGTCAGAACGTTTCGACGAGCGCTGCGTAGCCACTGCAAATTGATTTGTTACGTTTGGCTACAATAATAATCCGATCTGACTCGGATTCGGCAAGATTCGGCAATCTGGTAGATATGACCATTCTCTTTGATTGTGCGTTTTTAATTTTCTCCTATCTTCAAAATTGTGCTTGCCACAGATTTTCGTGTTTTGTGTGAGCGGAAGGGGGTGGGGCGATATTTTGAAACACTCTTGTAGCAGTGAGCTCTCTACAGTGAGCAAAAATAAATACACTTGAAACAGTGAGCTCTGCAGGGAAAAATTACAAATAGTTTTGTAACAGTGAGAGCTCTACAGTCTCAGGTTTAATAGTCTCTGAGATCTGTGGATGCCACAGATTTTCGTCCTTTGCGGCGGCGGAAGGGGGTGTGGCGAAATTTTGAAACAAACTCGTCAAAGTCCGATATCACTGGAGTGTAGATCAAAATGTTGGTTGCTCTAGCTTTTATAGTCTCTAAGATCTAGGCGCTAATGTTTTGTGCTAAGCAAAGCCGGCTATGATACGTGTATGTTATAGAGAGACAGGGCGAGAAAAAATGAAATGGTTTTCTTGATTCTGGCTACAATAATGAAACGATTCAATTCAGATTCTGCAGTCTAGAAGATATAATCATTTTCTACGATTCTACGATTGAACTCACATTTTGCAATAGGCAAAGCCGACCATGAAACAATAAAATTGTTTTCTTGATTCTGGCTATAATAATTGTACGATCTCGTTCAGAATTTGCATTCCAGAAGATATTGTCATCCTCTACGATTCTGCGTTTTCTGTTTTCTCGGATCTTTGAAATTGTGGATGCCACAGATTTACGCTCTTTGTGGGGGCGGAAGTGGCCGGGGCAAAGTTTTGAAATATACTTGTAATAGTAACGTATCACAGAAGTGACGGACAGGCGGACAGACGGACGGACGGACAGACAGACAGACAGACAGACAGACAGACAGACAGACAGACAGACAGGGCTCAATCGACTCGGCTATTGATGCTGATGAAGAATATACATACATATGTACATATGTACATATATACTTTATGGGGTCACAACAACTAACAGCAAATTGATGCTCGACTCGAGACTGAATGAAGAAGTAGAAGTAGAAAAGAGAATGCCCGTGGTCGAAGCTGGTGAACGCTTTCGGGCTCCCGAATCCGTGACTCGAACCGAGGCACAGTGGTTGAGACGACAAATCTAGCAGGAAAAAACCTTATTTGTGAAAAACGGCATTTCGAACACGGATTTTTTTTCACTTTTCGTTACAAAGCTCGAACTCTAACGCATTTTGAAGAAAAGAAAAATGCTATCTGTATTGTCTGAGGTATGTACTATCGAATAGTACAATTATTTGTATTATTTATTTATAATACAATTATATTTAGCTTTAGAAATAGTCTTACATAGTTGTATCTTGTCCTGCACTTAAAGGAAACATAGACTAAACAAATGTGTTCCCGCTTAAGAAACCTATTTTGGTAACTGTCGTTATTTAAAGTAAATGTAGGAAATAGCAAGAGGTTCAAAAAAAAAGGATCGATGCTGGTAAAAAATAGAAAAATATAGAGTTTACTTTTGCAACTTCAATAGGGTATCTTAATATCTTGTTTGGTTTACTTGACTGGCTTCAATTAAAATTGTACCAAACAAATTTTGTATTTTTTATTTTAAATATTTTTGAAAATCTTTCTGTGAAACCTTAGGGAGCTATAGGTTTTCTCCTGCTAGATTGGTCATTTCACCCACTGTGCGAGTCTTGGTCCTGAGAATATAAAAATAACATATGTACATATGTACATACATGTGTACATATGTACATGACGTGTGCGTGCGAGGCTGATCAATGCTGGACTCGAGTTACGCATACATATAAGGGCTGTTTTTGTTTGTGTTGGACTGCTGCCGACTTATGTACATACATATGTAAAAAGAAAACCCGCCCCACGCTGGCTTACATATGTACATATGTATATTGTTAATACCTTTATTTGTTTATTTAGTACCTTTACCTTTTTATTGTAACTCGTTGACCGCAATCGCCACCGTCGCCATGTCGCCATGGCACAGTGGTCTAGAATACCTACATACATACATATGTACATACATACATATATACATACATACGTCGTACATACAACTATTGTACGAGCACTAGTTCAGCTTAGCTACCGGCTGCGACCGGGCAAGAGCTTTGGCGATTGCCAAAAACTGCAACATCAACGGTAGCGGCAACTGCATGCTGGCGCTTTTACGGTGGCAATTGTGCAATCCGTAATCCGTGCCACCGTAACATACATATGTACGTCTTTGCTCGCTCATGTGCGCATTTGTTACTTTACACAATCATGTGCTGAATTTTCTTTTATTATGCACTTGCAGGGTAGTATGTAGTATAAATTTGTTGAAATGTACTTGTTGCTCAAATCGAAGCTTCTCCGATGCAATAAAGTATTTACATACATACATATGTATGTATTTACTCATGCCATGGCCATGGTATCAGCAGCCGAATAAATGAGCAGAATCCTTTGTAATGAACCGCCACATCTTATAGCGATCCTATATTTGATCCTGATTTGAATTATTACACTACAATTTGAATATATGTATGTATGGCGTGGGCTTCGTTCGGAAAGCGTTTGGCCCAGAGACTTTTATTGGGACGGATGCTCCATTTGTTTCTTGCCATATTTATACTCGGTACTCAAAGATTATATGGAGAGTTTAATATTAAATTCGTGTAGATGTATGTATGTATGTATGTATGTATGTACATACATGTACATACATATGTAACAGGCAGGAGAAAGCGTTTTCGACTCGATTAAGTGCATCAATAGTCGAGTCGAAATAGCCTTGTCCGTCTTTTTTAGCGCCTAGATCTTACAGTTTATAGGAGATAGAGAAAGCAAATTTTGTATGCGCACTCCTTGGACTTCACCCTAAAGCAAGTGCGTCTCAAATTATTTCCCCGCCCTCTTTTGCGCCCTCAAAGATACGAGAAAACCGACTGTTCCGTATTATTCACAAAATTGTAGCACGGCTTCGAGAGCCTGCGACTGAATCGTACAAAACTAAAGAGTTATCAGAGTCATCAGAGTCATCAGAGTCATCCAGGGAATGAAACGAACATCGATGAATCGTCTGTGTTAACTGACACTTTGACTCTATAGGTTCTGCAACGTTTACGGTTTGTTTTATACTGTTTTTTAGCCGAGAGCCAATATATAGGTTTGGTATACATATAACAAAAATGTACTAATTTACAGGGCTAGTAGTTCTCTAAGTCAGCTCAAACCGTCAAATCCAATAGCTAAACCAAATTTATATATGTACATACATATGTACATATGTGACCTGAAGGTCTCTACCAAAGTCTGACGATTGATTATTATTCTGGCTAGAGAGGGTGGGGAATTTTGGTTGCTGCTATGGAACGGTGAATACAGGCATTCTTTCCAGATGCAATATACACAATCAAAATTCCATTCTGTTCCATGGCTTTGGCCGTTTATTCGCAGACGCCGACAGACGCCGACAGACGCCGGATGGCAGTCACCCAGCTAGTCATTTAGCCAACCATTTCATCGGGCAGACGAGCAAATATTCGCCTCAGTGCGAGGGTGCGCCTGTTCACCCCCAGACTGCCCGTCCTTCTGACATTCAGTATTTCCATTTAATACTTGCGCATTGTTTCCCCAAAAGCAGAGAGAAATATAACACTATGCAACACCACATTTGCGCTGTGAATCGAACCTACTTTTGTTTTGTAGAATTCCCAATTCTTTGAATGAACTCTTGAATGTTTTCAAAATGATTAATCCTATTTTTGTATTCAAGGTGTGGTGTATTTAAAAAAAAATTTCAAAACCTGCTATTTTTTGCACTGATTTTTTTTAGAGGTTGTGCTTGTTTTTCACATAACTCAAGTATCTTACATCTGGTTGTACTGAACGTTACAGTTCTTAAGAGCTGATAAATACAGCACTCCAACCCAAGCACTTTGTAGCTCAAGCTTGTCTGGGAAATATAAAGCTTTCAAATTGAATATTGATAATTTGTTGAGGATACTTTTTGAAAATTTGCTTTAAGAAGACACCAAGCTTTGAAAAAAAATCATTAACTATCTTTAAAGGCACAAATCTATCAGATAAAGTTAGTTTGGTTCACAGCGGAACAAAATTAGATTTTGATGCCTAGTGTAATCAACCAAAAACTGAAAAAGCTGTTATTTACGTATAAAACCAGGTCCTCTGGCTGAAATCCATAGGT
Organism: Drosophila pseudoobscura; assembly: GCF_009870125.1. Taxonomy (NCBI): domain Eukaryota; kingdom Metazoa; phylum Arthropoda; class Insecta; order Diptera; family Drosophilidae; genus Drosophila; species Drosophila pseudoobscura. The sequence goes on along the minus strand of NC_046683.1, from coordinate 36,731,604 downwards.
CGAATATCACAAATGTCATTGATGGCTTGGGCACTATTTTATCGATGATCACCATCCTTTAAGCAGAGACCGTCGAGATGACCATTCCATCTAGTACCCCGCGTACAAGACGGAGTCGACCGATGGTCAGCTCACTCCATCAGGCGTGTGCCGTGCTTTTGGGGGTTGCTTCTTGGATATTTGAGTTCAGTTGGACTTTCAGTGGGGACAATTCAAGTGTGGAGTGCATTTGGCGCAATCTTTTGCGCTTATGCATACCCAACACCCAACGCCCCACCAGCGAAAGGGGAGACCTTTGGCCCTTTCTTTGTTCTTTATTTGAATTTAAATGGCTACTGAAAATTCGGGTACAGAGAATGTAGAATGTGGTGGCAACTGCATCAGCAGTTGCAGCTCCATGTGGTTTTCGTGCTATGAGCGACATGTGTACATACATGGCTAGCTAACAATTGCAGCTAAAGCCTAAAATTGTATGGGACCGGACTGTCCGGACTGTCCGGACTGTCCGGACTGTCCACTGGACAGAAGCCCTTCTCCCTCTGGCTGGTGGAGAGTTCATTTCTTGAGCTAGAGTGAAGCTCTTATCGTATGTGAATGCAATGGCAAAACAATATTTAAATAGATAAATTTTCTCTTCTTAAGATATCTTATTCAAGTTCCAAATGTATGTAAGCTACCAAAGTAAAAACGTATGTACATTTTCCCAAAAGTTCTATCGGCCTTGAAAACTGTGTAGCTGGGGAAATATAATATAAGGCTTGAAATTCAAAAATTAAGTCTAATGGCAATCTTTTCGAGTGCACTACAGCTTGGCGATTACCTACTCTTCGTTTTTATTATAAGCTATTCAGTTTCATTTAAAACAATGGGTAAAACTGGTGGCCACCACCAGAAACTCATCAAAATTAACGAAAGTTTCGGGTTTGGTTTCTATATATCCTTCGAACATCTTTTGATACATTTCATTAGAAACGACTTTTCCGTCACGATCCTTTTTCCGAGCAAAGTCAGAACTATGTACGTACATATGTTTTGTACATAAAGACGGTAACTAGGATTAAAGACGGATTGGCCGGTAATCACCAAGCAATTTAAGGGCCAATGGATTTAGATCCGCCCATTGTCGTCGCTCTATTATCATTTTAAGTCGCTTCAGTTGCACTGTCTTCCGTTCTTTAAATATTTGGCAGAGTATACCACAAAGGTTCTCAATGGGTTTCGTGTCCGAACTTAATGCTGACCGGTTCAATAAAGAGATTTTTCTGCCTGCAAAGAAGCTTTGGGTCCATCAGCACGCAGTATATTTTAGCCGCCAAAGATCTTGCCACCAAACCCTTTGAATTCAGTGTCCATAATATCAACATCAGCGTTTTTATTTATTCTGTTTGACATGAAGCACATAGGGGTAATAGTAATGGAGAAATGCTTAAGGAACCAATTGTTATTTGAAGCTTTGAATGTTTGTTATCTTGTAACTTGAAGACCCATATGATCATACAATGTATATGTACATATATGCATATTTTGTATATGTTATATTTTATATGTATTTTTTCCTAACAAAATAATAACATGATATGGTAAGGCAGACATTGTCGTAACTTAAACTTAATACAAGTAATTCAGTGCTTATACCAATTAAATATTTTTGCAATATCTGTGATTTTCTGGCGCTTTGCCAGCACAATGTGCAGCCAGCTAGGCGGTTGCTTACAGATTTCTTCCTTTACCGTGTATATTTATACCCGATACTCAAAATGAGTATTGGGGTATATTAGATTTGTGGTGAAAATGGATGTGTGTAACGTCCAGAAGGAATCGTTTCCGACCCATTAAAGTATACATATTCTTGATCAGCATCAATAGCCGAGTCGATTGAGCCCTGTCTGTCTGTCCGTCTGTCCGTCCGTCCGTCCGTCCCAAATTCAAAGATACGAGAAAACCAAAAACGCAAAATCGTAGAAGATGACTTTCTCTTCTAGAGTGCAAAATCTGAACCAGATCGTATAATTATAATAGCCAGAATCAAGAAAACAATTTCATTCTTTCTCGCCCTGTCTCTCTCTAACACACACGTAGCATAGCCGACTTTGCTTAGCGCAAAACATTAGTGCCTAGATCTCAGAGACTATAAAAGCTAGAGCAACCAAATTTTTGATCCATACTCCTGAGATATCGGACGTTGACGAGTTTGTTTCAAAATTTCGCCACACCCACTTCCGCCTTCCACTGATTTTCTGTCTCTCTCGCACGCACTCTGTCGTGTCGTTTAATATTAGCGGCGTCTCCTCCGGCAGACTGACTAAGTATCGGGTATAAATGTAGAGTTGTGGTCGCCGCAGCAACTCACAACGTTCCCCCTCGTTTTTTATTTTTTTGTTGTTATTATTTAAGATAGAAATAAGTCAGTTTAGCCAGTTAAGGATTATTTTGATTCCGTTTGTTAAATAATGAATAAATAAATGAATGAATGAACAGTTTAAAACTAATAAACCAAGTCAACCAACTGCGCACTTACATCCACCTTTAATTAAAAAAGGATCAGTATTGACGACTAAAGTTATTGCTACGTTAGCATTATTTATATTAAAATATAAATAAAATAAAAATACTAATAGTGCACACATATGTATGTAGGTATGTACATACATACATATGTACATACATATGTGTGTAAGTATGTAAGTCAATATTTAGTATAAAGGCCCCCTTAAAGCTAAGTTTATTTTTACATTCGATCGAAAATCGTTTGTATTCTTTGTTTTTAATACCCCTAGCCATGCAGTATACATACATACATACATACATACATACATACATACATACATATGTATACAGTATGCAGATGTGTCACTTCATACACCGCGAAGTCGCGACTTCTCGCAAACGAACTTCAACAAACTTTCAACGACGACTTGCATGTATTAGTGTTACACACAGACTATTTTCTCACAAAAAATATGTGATTCAATGCTTTCTTCGTTTCAGGGTGAAATGTTTTTTTCTGTTTCTATTTTCTGTTGTGGTCCCAGCGTATTTTAATGTACACACATACATATGTATGGGTGCACACGCATTCTTACGTACTTTACGTGTGTTATAGTATTGCTGGCCGCTAGTATTTCAATTTTTTTTTTTTTCGTTTTTCTTGCTGTTTCTGCAAAGTGCAAATTACTTTGTTATAAGTGATCAAATTTATTATTACACATATGTATATGTACACATGTAGTACATACATATGTACATATACATACATATGTAACAAAATAATAAAATCAGGCGGTCTCTGGTTTTCACTTCGGCAAACAATTTTCCGATTTACTTTTGAAAACACATAAGTTTGTTTCAAACTGTGTTTTCAAAACATTTCGAAACATTTTCCCCGTCGAAATGAAAAGTAAAGGGCTTAATTGCAAAAGCAAAGAATACATATATACATATGTACATATATGGCTTATTGATGCATTAACATACATTTGACACCATAATCCGGGCAATATATTAATAAATAATTATTTTTAACCCAACCTCAAATTGGGCTCTGAATTAATAGTTCACGGCAACAACACATTTCGTTTTCGTTTTCGTTTTCGAGCTATGAGCCGATGCAGTCCGATTCGATTATCGTAACGTTGGCAAAAAATAAATTTTCGCGCCTCACAGCACAGATCGCGTTACAGAACAGCTACGTTAAGAACGCTATTTCCCGCCACATTTAATTCAAAACGAAAGTGCAACAAATTCATTTTTTTAACCAATAGCAGTTTAATTTTTAATATACAATGTACATGTGGTTACTCACAGTACGGCGGACATGTTAAATACACAGGTGTTGCATCTCATATTTCTTAATCTTCTTAATCGCGCTGTTTCTGCAACCGTTTTGCTTCAAAATACAAAATTACAAAAATATAGGAATTTTTTATCATGCTGTATATTTACAAAGCAACCAGTTCAGCTGTTTTTGTACATCAGAATCGATGACAAAGTAAACAAAATAAGCGAAAACCGGAGCCTGTCTGAATTACCATACCATACTTACTTACCATTCCTACTTACATACGCCCAGATGGACAATTATTATTCTAATGTGAAGTCATGTATGAAATATATTATGTATATTTACATACATACATACATATGTATGTACATATGTGCACCCGCGCATTATACTAGCTTATTCTAGATTAAACAAAATTAGAATCCTGGGAGAGTATGCAGAAAGTTCGTTTGCGACATGCTCGCAAACATGAGACTCGTCTTCTTTAAACGACTTGATACAAAGGACCAAAGGACCAAAGGACCATCAAAGTACGATCGCATTCTTAAAGGCTTGAGAATCAAAAAGCTATATTGAAATAATGCAAAGGCACAGTAAATAACGAGTTGGAACCTTATACCGGATGTGCATACCCAGTACTCAGTCATTATATATGTACATACATATGTACATACATATGTATAAGAGTGTATCAGAGGGTAATACAATACAATACAATACAATATACATACATACAATAAAAATGTTCCCCGACTGACCTTTAAAATCGGGTTTAAGTTAGATAACACAAGTTTCCACACTGCACTGTCCGCCACTGTTTGTGAGCCCGCTTCAATCATTTTTCAATCGAAAAATATGGATAAGTGCTTGGAACATACATATGTACATACATGTGCATGCAGAACGTTTTTGATAAATGCACATACATGCGTACATACATGTAGTATTTAATGACATATTCATCAAATCTACTGAGGTACAGTACAGTACATCAAATTGCAAAGAGCAAAGAGAATTATAACTTGTATAATACAAATTAATTCTCTTATTATGCTTTAATTAAAATTAATAAATTATAAAAACCTCTTATTTTGAATTTCGATTATGGAAACTTAAAATAAAGATCATAAATAAATATGTACAATTTCAATTTGTTTTTCTGAAGTTTTTCTGAATTTGATTAATTTAATTCAAAGTGTTTGATATATTGCCAACAAAATGTAAGTTTTAGGTTAATGATATTAAATAAATGTTTGGATTAAGTAATAAGCAAGGAACAAAAGTAACAGATGCAAAACTTTGCAAAAAGCTTAAGCCTAAAATGATTGCTAACTTACTAATTAAGGGCCTGGAACTTCAGGAAAACTAGTTAGCACTAGTGAGTGAAGTTCCCGCCTGCACTTGACTGTGCATTGAGAATGTCAACTTTATTGGGTTTCTCGTGCAACGTTCGGGTTGAAAAATAGTAAGGGCGGAAAATAGTAGTAAATAGGAGATTGAAAACCACTAAGAACCGTATAAAATAGCGGGTAGGAAACTTAACTCATAAATAAGGAAATTATTTTTTAGAAATCTAGAATAACGATTATCAGGCTGGGCTTGAAAACAAGCTTTTTATCCAGATTGAAACCCAGGTATTTAACCGAGCTTTCCCTTGATATTTTGCTATTGTCAATTTTCAGCTTGCAAATCGGTAGAGACGGTTGGGCTGCGCCATTTTTAGAAGAAGATTGCATTTGTTTCCAGTTGTTCGAGTTTGATTTCAGATCCATTTGGCAAAAAAAGATTTGCATTATAAATATTAAAATAAAAATTGAAGGTATTACTGGTTTAATCCCAAAACGCATTGTAGCTAAAACTGGTTAAGCATTATGGGTTAGAACTAATTGAACAATTTAAGCTCTCAGAGTGCATATGTTTTACCAAAGGAAAGATAGTGACGTGTAGATCACAGATATTATTATTATTTTGTTGTTAATTCAAGAAAATTAAATTTGTAATACATGTCTCTCCAGTTCCAGGACACTTTTTGGCAGAATAGTGGATTTAGCTGCTTTTTTTTATACACATTATACACAAGATAAACGAGGGGGAACGTTGTGAGTTGCTGCGGACACCGCAACTCTACGGTTATACCCGATACTAAGTCAGTATGGCTCTCCTCCGGCATACGCCGCTAATATTAAACGACACCACAAAGAGTGCGTGCGAGAGAGACAGAAAATCAGGCTTGCGTTTTTGGTTTTATCGTATCTTTAAAAATGTGGATGCCACAGATTTTCGCCCTTTGTGGGGGCGGAAGTGGGCGGGGCGAAGTTTTGAAATATTTTTGTAGCAGTGACATATCACAGAAGTCTGGATCCAAAACATCGTTGCTCTAGCTCTTATACAGAAGCGAAACAGAATAGTCTAAAACAATTATTTTGTTGTAAAAGAGGATTAATGTAGGTTTGTATCGAGTATTTACACAATAAATTATATGTATTGGTGTTTTTAGCTTGAACTAAGTACCGATCGAAGCGTGTGATTTTTCCATATGTTTGTTTTACATTATCACCCATAAATCACTTCAGATTTCCTTAAACAAAAACTCAGTTGACTTTTAAGAGAGACTTTGAAGAAAAACTTTTAACGAAAATCATCTTTTTATACCCGATACTCAAAATGAGTATTGGGGTATATTAGATTTGTGGTGAAAATGGATGTGTGTAACGTCCAGAAGGAATCGTTTCCGACCCCATAAAGTATATATATTCTTGATCAGCATCAATTGCCGAGTCGATTGAGCCCTGTCTGTCTGTCCGTCTGTCCGTCCGTCCGTCCGTCCGTCCGTCTGTCCGTCCCCTTCAGCGCCTAGTGCTCAAAGACTATAAGAGCTAGAGCAACGTTGTCTTGGATCCAGACTTCTGTGATATGTCACTGCTACAAGAATATTTCAAAACTTTGCCCCGCCCACTTCCGCCCCCACAAAGGGCGAAAATCTGTGGCATCCACAATTTTGACGATACGAGAAAACCAAAAGCGTAGAATCGTAGAGGATGATCATATCTTTTAGAGTGTAAAATCTCAACCAGATCGTATAATTATTATAGCCAGAATCAAGAAAACAATTTCACTCTTTCTCGCTCTGTCTCTCTCTAACACACAGGTTTCATGGTCGGTTTTGCCAATTGCAAAATATGAGTTCAAGGATCTCAGAACCTATAAGAGCCAGAGCAACCCAATTTGGTATCCACACTCCTGTGATATCGGACCTTGACCATTTTGTGTCAAAATTTCGCCACACCCCCTTCCGCCCCCGCAAAGGACGAAAATCTGAGGCATCCACAAATCTCAGAAACTATTAAGGCTAGAGTAACCAAATTTGGTACACACCCTCCTTTAAGATGTCACTATAAAACGTATATCTCAAAATTTCAAAGTTTAATATTAGCGGCGTCTGCCGGAGGAGAGCCATACTGACTTGGTATCGGGTATAAATGTAGAGTTGCGGTATCCGCAGCAACTCACAACGTTCCCCCTCGTTTATAGATGAAAATAGTTAGGGAAAACATTACTATAAAAATACCAAAAATATTTTCTTTTGCCTATATTAATAGGTTTTGAGATCAAAGTTAATGAAATGACATGCCAGTTGGTTAAATGATCTGAAATTCAATCAATTTAGAACATAAAATCGGGACAAAAGTGTTTGGTTCACATTTTCACGGAAATTCCCATGTACGTTGAGATATGACGCTTCAAAATTTCGCATAAAAACAGACGGACAGGCGACTGACTACAGAAACCGAAACCATATGGACATGGCTATACAAATTATAAAAACCCCTTTCGATTTTTTTTTTAAAATGAAAAGAGAAAAAATTACTTTCTCATAAGATTATTTAGAACAATGTTCAATGTTTTGAAATTGCAGCTAAAATAGTTGTAGTCAAAATAAACTCAGTGCTACATTTGTCCACGTCCAGCATGCGTTCGCGGAGCAGTTAGTATTGCTTTTCGGTTCTTCCCAGTCAATTGGACTTATTTCCGCATTGCTCCTGTTTATTCTAAGTTCGTTTGTATGTATGTACATATGTATGTACGTATTCTCTGTTCAGGCACATTGGCCATTTCAATGTACAGCTTATGTATAATGGCTTGGCGTTGAATAGGCACGTCGAGCACGCTTTCGTGCATGTCGCTCTCGACCGACGCCAACTATCTGACAAACTTCAAATTACTCAATTCTCTCATTCCCCCGCTTAAAAAGTAATTAGTTCATTCTTAATTGGCAAATTAAGTTCCCTAAAACTTGAAGAATGCCAGCCGCTGGCGATAAAGTTATTACTTTCGTATGCACACGTGCCAAAAAATCACAAAAATTCACGCCTTAAATTCACGTCTTATATACCTAAATTAATTAAATTGATATAAAATTAACACAGTCGAATGCCTCGACACTGATGGATTACTTTTCAACACCCCCCAACCGTCACTGCGCTGCCTTAGTTAGGTTGGCAGGAGGGCGAGGGCAACGTTTATTAATGATTCTGAATTATTCGTGCTTTCGTATCTTAAAATTGTGCATTTCAAATGGCACTGCCTGTCAGTCTGACAGGACTGTTTTCGATTTTTATACCCGATACTCAAAATGAGTATTGGGGTATATTAGATTTGTGGTGAAAATGGATGTGTGTAACGTCCAGAAGGAATCGTTTCCGACCCCATAAAGTATATATATTCTTGATCAGCATCAATAGCCGAGTCGATTGAGCCCTATCTGTCTGTCCGTCCCCTTCAGCGCCTAATGCTCAAAGACTATAAGAGCTAGAGCAACGATGTTTTGGATCCAGACTTCTGTGATATGTCACTGCTACAAGAATATTTCAAAACTTTGCCCCGCCCACTTCCGCCCCCACAAAGGGCGAAAATCTGTGGCATCCACAATTTTGACGATACGAGAAAACCAAAAACGCAGAATCGTAGAAGATGACTATATCTTCTAGAGTGCAAAATCTGAACCAGATCGTATAATTATTATAGCCAGAATCAAGAAAACAATTTCACTCTTTCTCGCTCTGTCTCTCTCTAACACACAGGTTTCATGGTCGGTTTTGCCAATTGCAAAATATGAGTTCAAGGATCTCAGAACCTATTTGAGCCAGAGCAACCAATTTTGGTATCCACACTCCTGTGATATCGGACCTTGACCATTTTGTGTCAAAATTTCGCCACACCCCCTTCCGCCCCCGCAAAGGACGAAAATCTGAGGCATCCACAAATCTCAGAAACTATTAAGGCTAGAGTAACCAAATTTGGTACACACCCTCCTTTAAGATGTCACTATAAAACGTATATCTCAAAATTTCAAAGTTTAATATTAGCGGCGTCTGCCGGAGGGGAGCCATACTGACTTAGTATCGGGTATAAATGTAGAGTTGCGATATCCGCAGCAACTCACAACGTTCCCCCTCGTTTGTTTTACGATTTGAATTGAAAATCTGAAACTGTTTTAAGTGGCCAAAATCAGTCTTAATTATTCTGCGTAAGAAGTATTACCGTAACTTCACAATTTTGGGTCCCAAAAGGTTTTTTAGGAGAAGGTGCCAGCCAGGAAACTTGTACATTTAATTAACATACCGATTAACAATCGATGTGTGCAACACCCAGATGGAAGCATTTCTGACCCCAATAGCCAAGTCGATTGAGCCCTGTCTGGCTGTCCTTCCGTCCCGGCAATTGCCTTGATTTGAGAGACTATTAGAGATAGAGCAACCAAATTTGGTGTCCAGACTCCTGTGATATCTCACTGTTACAAGTGTATTTCAAGTGATACAAATCAATTCGTACCTTTTGCAAACAGCGATACCAAACCACATATAAAATATGTTGTATAAATTACTTAAATCATAAGCTGACATTTGTATATACTAACTGAGTACCGGGTACACCGCGCCAAAGTCCGCGGCTCCTTGTTTCCCTTGTTCCCCTTGTTTTTTTAAAGATACAATAATTTATTCTGTTTGGAACAGTGCCAATTTGGAAGAGGAAGAAGCTTTTCCTAATTGTAAGACACTTCGTTGCGTGGAAGCGATAGACTTCTACAGTAGACAGAGGGTCATACATATGTACATACACACAAATGTTGTTAAATATGTCTATTTATTTATTTGTTTGTTTCTAAATCGTGTATACAAAGGCACTATGTGAGCGAAAATGATACAGACTCATTGCTCTGGAGAGATATACCGGAACGATCCAATCCGACCAAACGAAGCTTCGACTGAAGCCGTCGTCAAGAATTAAATGCAAGCCCCGTGGAACAAAATTCATTGCCGAAAGTAAATGATTAGCACATGATTTTACCGTAATAATGTTCTCATTCGTACATACAGGGATGATGGATTTGGATGTGTGTAAAACCCAGAAGGAAGAATTTCCGGCCTCATTCTTGATCAGCATAAACAGCTAGTCGATATACATATGTACATAGCTACAGTCATGTGAAAAATAACAAGAGCACTTGGCTATGTTTCAGCAAAAGCTCTGTAAAATTACTATTTTCATTCATTTTAAATTATCTTAATTTTGTAACTTGGTTTTTGTTTGCTTTCTTTAAAATACAAGTAACAAACCAAGTGTAGCGGTGAAAAAAAAAACAAATTTTTAAGATCTAACAGGAGTGGGTATACCAAATTTGGTTGCTATAGCCTTAATAGTCTCTGAGATTTGTGGATGCCCCAGATTTGCATGCTTTGCGCGGGCGAAAGGGGGTATGGCGAACTTTTGAACCTTTCGGACCTTGTCAAGGTCCGATATCACTGGAGTGTGGATACCATATTTGGTTGCTCTAGCTTTTATAGTCTCTGAGATCTAGGAACTCACATTTTGCAATAGGCAAAGCCGACCATGAAACCTGTGGGTTAGAGAGAGACAGAGCGAAAGAGAATGAAATTGTTTTCTTTATTCTGGCTATAATAATGATACGATCTGGTTCAGATTTTCCACTCTCGAAGATATAGTCATCCTCTACGATTCTGCGTTTTCAGCGCCACAGATTTTCGACCTTTGTGGGGGCGGAAGTGGACGGGGCGATGTTTTGAAATACACTTGTAACAGTGACATATTACAGAAGTCTGAATAAAAAATGTCTTTGCTCTAGCATCGCAATTTGTGAAGTGAAAATTATTTTTTTGAAGAAAAAATGTGTTAACATATTTGATCTGAGGTATGTATGTACTATCGAATAGTAATTATTTGTAGATTTTCTTTTGGCTTTGGCTGCTTTTCAGCTCGTGTGTGGTTATGGGTCAAAGGGTACATACATAGGTACACGTATCAATTCGAAATCTTCGAAAATAACTACAGAGCACGCTTTAATCGTATATAGTATAGGACACCCCCTTGCCTCTATCTCCTAAGAGATTTATTCATCGATAGACAGCGTCCAAATCCGACGACTGTACCAAGAGCGCAGAAACAAAAATATTTTATTTTATGTAAGATGGAAGCCCCTGGTCCGAAAAATTGCATAACCCACAGTCCTTTTCCTGATGTTCGGGCGCATTGTGGTTAAACTGCGCATTCTTATTTAATTTCCATAAATTTGTGAGAAATAAAGATATTAAGCTTTGAACAATATCGATTGTAATTACAGTAGAAACCGGTTATAAAGTCTCTGCTGTTAGCGTCCGTCCGGTTAACGAAACTTGGTTGGTCCTCATACAAACTTAAATATATGAAAGGTCCTCCGCTTTTAGCTACAAACCGCTTATACCGACGATATTTTTCACTATTGTTATTTTTGCTATTGCGAAATAATACCAAAAATTGTCCCAGCATCTCATTCTCAAAGGATATTGAAAACGAAGATGAAATTCTTCTATCGGTTTGGCAAGAGCTCTAAAAAAATCAGCACCCGATTTCAAAGGAAGAACTGGATGAATACGTTCTTATTGATTATGGTGTGGCGATTTGTGAGGAACCTTCAAAAGACAACATTGTTAAAAATATATTAGATGACGGACAGGACTTTATACGACTTCTTATGAAAAAACCATTTTATTGAATTAAATTTATTAAAATTTTTGTTTTGAATAAATAATTAATTTGTTTTAAAACCTATTACGAACATGGCAACCATAAAATAAACAAACAAAAATTGTCTTTGCTCCTTTTGGCTAGAGCGTCTTCCGGGTATAACAACGTAAAATCGTCGGTCCCTTGAGTGTCGTTATAGCCGGATTCTACTGTATATGGTCGCAAAAAACTATGCACACTAAATGCAAACACCTTAAAAATGCTGACTGCTGAATCTAAATTAAAATTTATTGTATTTTTGAAACACAGCAAGCAAAAAGCATGGTCTAGTATTTTAGTCGAATCTTCTCTGAACGTTATACATACATAAATATGTACAACCTTATATACATATGTATGAATGTATGTATATATACATATATGTGTGTGTGCATACGTATGTATGTGCCTGAGACACTTTCCATACATCCACTTGTTTCTTCGTAAAATAAACACATACATGTGTACATCCCTTAATACATTTAAAGACTGAAATCAAGTTAAACGAGTAATAGTAGGTGCATTCATACGAAAAACATACAGGTGTGTATGTACATATGTATGTACATGCTTATGCATGGATTGCATGTGTGCTTGGCGACTATTTCAGCACCAAGCTCTTTTGCCACTGCTTTTGTCTCTGGCAGCCGGTTGCTACAAGTTTTATCGGCAGCTGTGTCATTACTGAGCGTGGTATGGGAACAAGCAATTTTGGATTAGCTTATACAAATGAACATATGTATGCATACGGAAATATACATACTATACACCTAATTCTGTTTTTACACGGGTTTGAAATAACACGATTTGAGAATACCAAATTTTAAATATTTTTACACGATTTTATTCCATTTAACAAGGTTCAAAATAACAACACAAATAGATAACGAGGCGAAACGTTGTGAGTTGCTGCCGCGACCGCAACTCTACATTTATACCCGATACTTACTGACTAAGCCGCATCAATAGCCGAGTCTGTTGAGCCATGTCTGTCTGTCCGTCTGTCCGTCCCCCTCAGCGCCTAGATCTCAGAGACTATAAAAGCTAGAGCAACCAAATTTGGCATCCACACTCCTAATATATCGGACCGAGACGAGTTTGTTTCAAAATTTCGCCACACCCCCTTCCGCCTCCGCAAAGGATGAAAATCTGTTGCATCCACAATATTGCAGATTCGAGTAAACTAAAAACGCAGAATCATAGAGAATGACCATATCTATCCGGTTGCTGAATCTGGATCAGATCGCTCAGACCTATTTTCTGTCTCTCTCGCACGCACTCTTTGTCGTGTCGCTTAATATTAGCGGCGTCTGCCGGAGGAGAGCCATACTGACTTAGTATCGGGTATAACTGTAGAGTTGCGGTGTCCGCAGCAACTCACAACGTTCTTCCTCGTCTATACTGATTTTGAGTATCGGGTATAAAAACACACACAGCTCATAAACAACTAGAAACCAAACGGAAACAAGAAAGAGCATAAAGAGAATATGTACATAAATCTTTCGTTTTTTGCGTATACATACATACATACATATGTACATATGTACATTCAAGAAAATTTACTGGTCAGATCAATTGCAGATAGCAAACATTTATGGGAATTCCCTTCGTGGGGAAAATTAAGGGGATTTAATTTGTGTTAGTATTTTGTGAGCTATCAATGCAATCAGACGTGTTTGGTAAAGAATTTTTAATACATTTCGTAATTTGTTCCCCTAATTTTAATAGGTTTTAGAAATCAGGAAGCAATCACCTATTTTTGCATACGATACGGTCTTTTTTACACGGTTTGTTTACACGGTTTTTTCAGGAACCAATCTACCGTTTAAAAACCGAACTATGTACATATGTAGGTGTACACAAAATATGTTAAATATACCCATGCATAGCGGCAGTAACCGGTAATTATTTTTTTTTTTTATCTGATATTTTGTATTGATGGTCGCCGCAGATCAAGAAGATATTGGATATACCCACATATTAATACATGTAAATACATACATATGTACATATGTACATATGTACATACATATACGATTGCAGATCGTCCATATGTATATGCATTTGTACACATTTATGTGTATGTGTATATGTCCATATATCCATATATGTATGTGCATACATATAAATTCATACAGGGTTGGGTGCCACAAAGACCTATTCCAAATGAGTCCTCGGTTAGCTTTAAAATCTCCAGTACAATACATATATACATACGCACATACATACATACATAGGTAAACAATTGAATACATACATATCCTTGGCCTTTCTGCCAACAGGTCCAGGAAATGTCAAACGAGGCTAACAAAATTAAAAGTCAATAAAAACACATTTCCCTATTATTGTCTAACGATATTATTTTTTAAATTTAACCAGTTAACATATAATTTCACGAACTTTTTCTATATTTTTTTAGTCATTTTTTCCTTTACTAATATACCATATGGGAAAAATTATTCTTGATAAAAGATGCCAGATGCCTCCGCGAACTTATCACAAAAAATAGGAAAAGTTTAATTCGTTAATTAAGTATTTAATAACTTGGAAAATTAACTCGGAATATGCCATATACATACACTCATAAACATTTTAATGCTGATAGTCCTAGCCGATTCGCAAAGTTTTGCAATTTGATACCCCAACCTCGAAATCCACTTCTGTTTTTGGTAGCGTAACGTTAGGTCAGGTCATATTTTGGCTTATATCTTGAAAATCGTACGTTGAATTGTTTTTACCTAATTATTATTAAATTTTTCAAATTGACTTGTTAATCTTTATACCCGGTACTCAAAATGTGTGGAGAAAGTGGATGTGTGAAACGTCCAGAAGGAAGCGTTTCCGACCCCATAAAGTATATACATATATTCTTGATCAGCATCAATAGCCGAGTCGATTGAGCCATGTCTGTCTGTCCGTCCCTATAAGACTCACTTGTCCCTATAAGAACTAGAGCAACGACAATTTGTATCCAGTGTATGTCACTGTTACAAGTATATTTCAAAACTTCGCCCCGCCCACTTCCGCCCCACAAATGACGATAATCTGTGGCATCCACAAATCGCATAGACTATTAGAGCTAGGGCTAGCAAATTTTGTATCCATACTCCTGTTAGATCGCACTGTTACATGTGTATTTCAAAATTTCGCCCCACCCCCTTCCGCCCCCAGAAAGGACGAAAATCTGTGGCATCCACAATATTAAAGATACGCGAAAATTAAAAACCATAGACCATATCTACCAGATTGCAAAATCTGGATCAGATCGGATTATTATTATAGCCAAAAGTAACAAATCAATTTGCACTGGCTACGCAGCGCCCGATTACATGTTCAACCACGTTTTCTGTCTCTCCTGTACGCACTCTTTGTCACTCAATGTAGCCATACTGACTATGTTTGGGTATAAATGTAGAGTGGCTGTCGCAGCAGCAACTCACAACGGTTCCCCCTTTTCTTAACATTTCGTCGCACACATATGTACATATGCATGTGTGTATGTACTCACATTCGAATTCGAATTCGAGTTCGCTAATATCCATACATACATGTACACTACTGGCCAAAATAATAAGTACATCGGTGTCGTGCTAGTTTGTTATGGATGTAAATTATTTATATTTGCCAAATATTTAAATCAACAATTAAAGTGGGGAACCATCTTAATAAAATTCTATGCATACATTTTTGCTGAATGGACATTTTTGGTCTGGCCAAAATAATAAGTACACTGGTGTTATTTATAAATTTTAAAGAATTAGATAAGGATTTGGTGATAGGGTTGTTGGTTTTTATTGAGTTCCTTCATATTTAAGTACATGAGAGTTAAAAAAATTGTTTAGATAGGCCGTACTTCTGAAGATAAGAAGTTTTCCATAAGTCTTCAAAAAGAAAGGAAAATTGTCCGGAATATTTCGAAAAGTCCTGGACCCTCGGTATTTTTTGTTCAGAATGCTTTAATATCTAAAGTGCTAATTGAAAATCGAGGATGGAAGAAGAAATCTTTACAAACAACGGACATCCGCATCATCAGTCTTGCAAAAAAAAATCAGTTCATGTCTTCCAGGGCCATATCCGTTCAAATTGGCAAAGAAAAATCAGGTCTGATGGTTCGTCGGAGACTTCAATATACAGACCTAACAGGACGTATAGTCCGAAAAGTTCCCTTACTCCGAGTAAAAATTTTGAAGATGAGGCAAAAAGTCGTTGAAAATCAATTGGCATGGTCTGGGTCAGATGGGTCTTAAAATGGAATAATATATTATTGAGAGACGAAACAAAAATAAATCTTTTTGATAATGACTTCAGAAGATGTATACAACGACCCAAAGGCAAAGAATTCGACTTCCGGTACAAAAAGGAAATGGTTAAGAACGGAGGCCGATGTATAGGTATCTGAGGCTATTTTTCATGGCATGGCGTTGAGCCGGTACATCGCATAACTGATCATGTGATCTAATTCGGGTAAAAAACATATTGACAGATATTATACAACCTTATGCTGAGGAAAACATGCCCTTGGGATGGGTCTTTCTACCGGAAACTGACCCAAAGCACACCTCAAAGGTGGTGAAGGCTTGGTTTACAGAAAAAATATCTAAACGTTATGGCTTGGCTAAGTCAGTCTCCTGACTTAAACCCATTTCAAAAACTTTGGGGTGACGTAAAAGGTCGAATTGGTAAAAATGATTTTCAAAAGGAACGAGGGGGAACGTTGTGAGTTGCTTCGGACACCGCAACTCTACGGTTATACCCGATACTAAGTCAGTATGGCTCTCCTCCGGCAGACGCCGCTAATATTTAACGACACGACAAAGAGTGCGTGCGAGAGAGACAGAAAATCAGCCTGAGCGTGACGTCGGGCGCTGCGTAGCCACTGCAAATTGATTTGTTCCTTTTGGCTATAAAAATGATCTGATCTGATCCAGATTCAGCAATCTAATAGACATGGTCATTATCTATGATTCTGCGTTTTTAGTTTTCTCAAATCTGCAATATTGTGGATGCAACAGATTTTCGTCCTTTGTGGGGGCGGATGGGGGTGGGGCGAAATTTGGATATGAAACGGTCAAGGTCCGATATCACAGGAGTGTGGATACCAAATTTGGTTGCTCTGGCTTTTATAGGTTCTGAGATCCTTGAACTCATATTTTGCAATTGGCAAAACCGACCATGAAACCTGTGTGTTAGAGTGAGACAGAGCGAGAAAGAGTGAAATTGTTTTCGTGATTCTGGCTGTAATAATTATACGATCTGGTTCAGATTTTGCACTCTAGAAGATATAGTCATCTTCTACGATTCTGCGTTTTTAGTTTTCTCGTATCGTCGAAATTGTGGATGCCACAGATGTTCGCCCTTTGTGGGGGCGGAAGTGGGCGGGGCAAAGTTTTGAAATATTTTTGGAGCAGTGACATATCACAGAAGTCTGGATCCAAAACATCGTTGCTCTAGCTCTTATAGTCTTTGAGCATTAGGCGCTGAAGGGGACGGACGGACAGACAGACAGGGCTCAATCGACTCGGCTATTGATGCTGATCAAGAATATATATACTTTATAGGGTCGGAAACGATTCCTTCTGGACGTTACACACATCCACTTTTACCACAAATCTAATATACCCCAATACTCATTTTGAGTATCGGGTATAAAAAGAATTGTGGAGAATTTGTGCAAAAAACGTGGTGTGAGATTCCAGTGGAGACTTGCCGCAAACTTATTGCTAGTATGCCAAGAAGAATGGCCGAAAACATCCAAAATAAGTGTGGCTATATAGAATACTATTAAAAGATTATAAATTATAAGAAAAAAGTGGTCAAATTTTGATACGCTTTTAGTTTTTCGCTTTGTAGAATTGCTGTACTTATTATTTTAGCCAGGTTTAATCGATCATAAAATATATATTTGAAATGAAAAATGCTTATGATAAATGTTTGTATAGTCTATTGTAGGTTAGAAAACTAAAATTAAATTTGATTTTTTAATTATGTTTATTAGAAAAGTTGTATAGGACCTGAAAGAAAGCTCATAAGCGTGTACTTATTATTTTGGCCAGTAGTGTATGTATGAAAATACCTTTCTAAGTGGGACTGATCTAAGAAATTTGTCGCAGTGTCATCCGGTTAACGACTACACTCTGCCTTGTGATCCTGCCTTGTCTCTCTGCCGGTCGACCGAACCATCGATCGATGCTATCATCAAAATCTTGCCTATGTGCATATTTACATCATATGCACTTTATCATTGCATAACATTGAGAATCAGCTGCTCAAATAATTGCAACTGAATTGAGTCGGGCTGAACCGGGCCAACCTACATACATATGTACATATGTATGTATCTAAATCGAATCCAACTTGAATCACCGTTTCAGTGGAGTATACAGCATATGCAGATTGTATCTATACAGACAACACTCCTCTGTAGTGAATTATACATATACATATATGTATGTATGTGTTTACATACATTGGTTAATATCTATGTACGTGAATGCTTACTGGTCCATTTACTATACGTATGCAGACATATACATACGTGTGTATACATCTGAAAGTATGCAGATATACTGTTTCTTAATCATCCCGTGTAAATTTATGTGTATGTATGTACATTCATATGTAGGCTATTGTATACAGCCTATTCTTTTATGTCTGGTGCGCTAACAGTACAACAAGTGAGAAGAATCAAGCGCACAACAGACGAGCGTAGTGTTAGTCACACACTGTATAGTCTGTATATGAATGTATGTATGTATTTATGTATGTATATCTGAATGTTTCTACGTCGACGTCGCTCGAGCATGAGCATGAAAAAAATCAAGGGAGAGGGAGTCTAGTTATTCCGTGTCGCGGTCTCGTCGCTCTCCAGGTTCTTGTGTGTTGCATTGGTATTGGTTTTTGGTTGAGTCTTGATCGGACTGTGCGGCTGTGTTGTTGAGAGTGTGTTAGCAAACTAAATGGTCAGAGCCAAGGTACATTAATAAAAGGTATAGCAGATAAGATCTGGCTCTATTTGGCAGCCGAACTACACAAAAACGCACATACATACATATGTACACATGCATACGCATATGCTGACGCTTATGCATTCGAAGACGCCTGACACAAACAAAGGGACTGCCTTACTTTATATGTAATTAATATACACACACATATATACATACATAAGTTGGGCAAACCAGTCAAGCAGGCAGACGATGCCAGACGGCAACACCAGAGAAAAGAGCCAGGCCAACCAGCTATGGATTGTATATAATACATACATATGTATGTATATAGCTACTGTCGTCGTCTCGTCGTTCTTAGTATTGATTCAGATTCAGTCGATGAGTTTCTCTCGCTTCTGCGCGTTGCGTGTTTCGCAGTGTTTCCGCGATTTTTTCTTTGTCATCATCGTTGCCCACAGTCGCCGCTCGTGCGCCCCTCCGATTTCAACTGTTATACGGCGTTCACTTTGTACGGTGCTTTCAATGTGTATGCTTTTTATCAATTTGCATAATTATCAGTTTTTTGTTTTGATTTCAATTTATTTCTGGGGTGCTATTGTTTTTTTTTTTGTATCTTATGGTTTTTTTTGCATCTGTATACATACATACATACATACATATGTACATAATAAAAACTAGTTCAAAAATATGATCGCCACAATCTCCCGTTGTTCTCTTAATCTCTGACGCCCCTCTTGTGGATGTGTGTTCCTTCAGTTATGTACGTATGTATGTATGTGTGGGTGAGAAACTGGAAAGTGTGGGAGTGTCACGAGACGGAGAGTAGCACAATAAACCTAAAAAATTATCTTCGTTAGAAAAATTTCCTGCAATTGACAAAATTAAACATAATCAACAAATCGATACATGAAAATGTACATATATTCATATGTATGTATGTATGTTCATATATGGTGCATGGATGCATGTGTTCTTGGCTCGCCAATAACAGAACGAGTCACAGAAAATTGCCAAGCAGGCAAAAACACCTACGCGAACAGAACAATACCAGCAACATCACCTCAAAGAGAAACCTGAATCGCAACGTTGTGATTTCATTCAACTGCTTGTTGGATGTGTGTGTGTTTGAGTGCGCGTTAGTGTGTCCGCAGAGGGTAAAGTAAAACATGAATGTGCAGACACTACAAACACATGCATATAGATGCACGTGTGTGTAGATATACAAATACAGAAGGAAGTGTAGATAGGCATAAATGTATACGGTAAAGATATGTCTCCCTTGTGTTTCTCAAGACATACCCTGTAGTTCTGAATGTCATTAAACGAGCTTGTATATGGGATTGGTAATGACTCTGTTGGAACTAGCCTCCAAGGTACACCTGGGTAACGGGTATCCAAACGTGTCTAGAAACCTTGCCTCCCTTTGTAGGCAGCTATCGCAATAGGTTGTCTGCTGCCGAGATCATAAGGTAGAGTCTTGGCCCAGACCAGCAGTTCGACACGTGAGCCCCAATGACTTTGCCGTAGGAAATGGTATTGTCCAAATACATTTTATGTGGCCGTCTGTTTTACTTATGTACATGACATATGTACATATTTAGTTAGATAGTTACATTGGCTAGTATGCAGTACTGTTGGGTACTACGCACACATCTATTGGTACTTTGAACTACCCAGAACACCAACGCAACGAGGCTTTTGCATGACTCTCGCAATATGGAAATGTGCTCACTTGTGAAAAGAAAAAAACTAGTGATACATTTGTTTATCGCAAAACACTGGCCAACGAGCTCGAAAGTGAGTGATACAGTTTTGTGCCGAAAAACAGTCGCAAACCAGCTCGCGAGAGTAAAATCGTCTCGCAAAACGGTCGCTTTCACTGCCGCAAAGTAAACGAGGTATGAATCATGTTTCTATCTTATTAGATAACTCAAAGAATTTTTTGAGTTAAGTCTCGCGTTTTTCTTGTAGGCGATATCATTGGCTGGGTACATGAATGAACACACATGCGGTGGTACTTGTTCAGCAGAGACGCAAGCAGCGATAGGAAAAATACGGACAGCGACTCGGATCTCGGTCAGCTGAAATCCCGAAACTTCAATTGAATTTTCATTATTTTGCAAAGGAATGAATAAAGGAAATCTACATTAAAAATGAACATATCATTCGCTCTTTCTATGCCTGTTCTTTGGCCTGCTTCTGCGCATTATTTATACTGGAAGGCCCACCAAATTTGCACAAAGGCGTTGACAGAGAACTCCTCTCAAAAGCACTCGATCACACATACAACGTTGCATAGAGAGAAAAACAGAGAGCGAGAGAGAGTGAGAGAGAGAGAGAGAGAGTGAGAGAGAGAGAGAGGGAGAGAGAGTGCCAACGAGCAAGAGAGTGCGCCTAATGCTGCAGGAGTTCCCTGAGTATAAATGATCATAGTATCAATTCCGAAACAAAACGGTGATTCACGAATTAAAGAAATTTATTCATACCTACATACATACATACATATGTATGTATATGCATGCCATGCGTTTTGTATCTACAAATACGATATGTTAAAATTTGTCAATTCAACTAAAATTAAGTGCCAGTGAAGTGAACATACAAATTGGGAATAGGCCAGACATTCAAAAGAAAAATTATTTTTGTTCAGATAATATCTTATTCAAGTATAGCGATAGCTAGCATTAAAACAACAAGCAATCGTTACAGTAAGTATCAGCACCGGCGGTTTCCAGTGGAAGTGTCAATGCCAGTGACATAAGATTCTAAATCCAGTATAGCGGTTATCTATGTACATACTTACATATATACAAGTACATACGACTGCATGTCCTTTGCGAACCGGGAACCCCATAAGCTGGCTGCATGAAAAACATAACCAGCTCGAGCACCTGCAGCACGGGGCTGCTGCAATTGCAGAACAATCTAAACAACAGGGAATTGGATATTTTCGGCAAATCAGAAACAGGTGCGTAACATTACTCTTGCTCTCTCTCCTCCTTTCTCTCTCTCTCTCTCTCTCTGTCTCTTTGGACATGATGCAACTATACTAATAATGTATGCACATACATATACATATGTATGCATGCATATGGATGCATACATAAATATGTACTTATGTATGTAAGCTGATTCTCGAAGGACAAAGTCAAATGGAGCGCAGATGGAACTTGTGTTTTATGTTTTAGGCTATTGTACAGTATTTTGCAGTGATTGATTAATATTGCTCAAATGTACGGGCATACGGCATCTTATTAAATTTGTTCATTGGTACATTGTACATATATTGTATTGTATATTGAACTATTAACTTTACGAGTATGTACATTGTATGTACTAACAGCAATGAGGAAGCATCATGGACATATTCATACATATGTATGTATGTATGTAAAAATATACATATGTGCATATATACAAAGAGCGCTGATATACGCTGATCGAAATGTGTATTGTGCTCTAATCTACAAATTTCACAAAGACATTCACAATTCATAATCACATTACCAAATTACCAATAACAAAAAATGAAGTCGCATCCAGGTAAATTCATAAAGTTGAAAAGTCACGAAGTCACTAGCAGGAGTTGCTTGACCGAGCTACTTCCGATTGCAAGATTATAACACGAATTTCCAATACAACAAATACGGTCGCTCCATAGACTATATTTTTACATATATCGGGTACTCGAAGAGTTTTTAGATATATTAGTTTTGTGGTGGAAGTGGATGTGAGTAAAACCTAGAATGTACATACATATATACATATTCATCACTTTCCCCCTTGTCTTCACTTTACGCATGCAAAAAGTAGGATAATTCGAATGTTCGGTTCTATTCGGTTGTATTCATTTCGTTTTGCGCATTGGTTTATTCCCACTCATTTAACTGAATGCTAACAAATATAAAGCCAACACACACTCGCATTTATTGAGATATAATTCGTTGTGTGCGTTGTAGCAGTAACGTTTAGCTCTATTCAATTCGAATGCATTCTATTGGGCTTTTGTTTTGAATGCAGACCTCTAGTAATTACATACGTTGTAGATATTGCGCAAATACCCCCCCCCCCCCCCCCCCCCCCCCTATTAAATTTTTCATTACTTTTCTGTTGAGGGCTTCCATTTCGGAGGTTCAGAATCGAAAAAAAATGGCAAGAGTCCTTGGGCTCACATTGGTACCAAATTATAGTCTGAAATTGTAGGTTAATTGTTTCGTGCGCTTGCCAAAAAATACAATATGAGCGAGAAAAGTGTGAAAAGTATGTAAAATACATGGGAGTAATGAAATGTTCCTAAAGTCACAGAAGAACAGAGAAAGGCAGTAAAGGTACGGCTACGTGCGCTTTCTAGAAATTGGTCTTCTGCAAGCTGTTAAAAGATTTGAAAAATGAATGATGAGACGTATTTTACAGCGGAGGGTCATGGATGGACTCCGAAATATTACTTTAAGCTTCCCAATACTCAATCACCTGAAAATATTGGGGCAGGCCATAAGCAAACAGGGAATCAGCGATCTTTTCTTTTTAAAAGCAGGATTGGCTATGAATTAAAAGGACGCCGGAAGACAAGGCGCTGAAAAAAAAAATGTAATGATTAGTATCATGCGAATGATAATACGGTGTTTTGGCCCGACATAGCGTCTGCTCATTTTGCTAGAATAACTCTGGAGGCTCTTGGCCACTTAAGCATTGAGTTCGCGACTTAGCTTCCAGCCAAAAAACATCGCCTGTTTTATATTAAAAATCAAAGAGTGCTTGCTTAAATGGACTCAGAGAAAATCGAGGAGGCTATGACCAAGTTTCCCGAAAATATAAGGAACGCTGATCGCTATGGTCATGACTTTTCTAAAAATAACTTATAGTCTAGTGTTCAGTTGGTCAGACTTGGAATACATTTCATTCCGCATAAGGTATTACGTTTTACGAAGAAACGTTTGCGGAACACTGCACTAAACTATCGAAACATTTCAAGCAGACCGTTCACTATTGGATAGTAATCGTCCAGATATATATACCACACATCCAGCGCGTATTTTCAGTGGTATTTTATGTGGAGTACGAAGGTTGCGTTGATTCGATTTGTCACCGTTCTTAACAGTTTGTCGTATGCAAAAACTTTGTATAGAAAAACTATTTTTGTATATTCCACGAACCAACCCGACTCTTTATACCCTGCACTCGAAGAGTATAAGGGTACTATATTGAAGTTGTGGTGAAAGTAAATCTGTGCAACAACCAGGAGGAAGAGTTTTCGACCCCATCTCCGTCTGTCCGTTCCGATGAGCGCCTAGATCTCGAAGACTACAATATATTAGCTAGAGACACCAAATTTTGTATCCACATTGTTACAAGTGTATTTCTAAAGTTCGTCCCGCCCCTTTCCGCCCCAACAAAGCGAAAATGTGTGGTTTCTTCAATTTTGAAGATACAATAAGACATGAAACGCAGAATTGTGGAGAAGGCACTGTGTCTAGCAGGTTGCCGTATCTAGATCAGCTCGGATCATTATTATAATATATACATATGTATATATTATTATATTATTAGAATATAGCTTCAGCTTACCGTCTGGGAAATATTAAGCTGCTTTCAAATGCAAAATTTATTATTTTTCTGTAAATGAACTGTGTGCTATTATTAAAAAGATAACTGAAATTGGGGATCCATATGGTATACGATTATGGATAGGGAAAATGTTTGATATCGTTTTTCCATTTTTAACTATAATTTTCATGTTGTTGTGGTTGGAGAAGTGAGTGGAGTCTACTTAGTGAAGACTATCTTTCCTCGTTTAAACGTATTTAAGAAGAGCCCACCTTATAGTAGATTAAGAAACCTAATTCAAATAAAATAAAATAGTTGACAACATAACCTAAAACGAGGGGGAACGTTGTGAGTTGCTGCGGACACCGCAACTCTACAGTTATACCCGATACTAAGTCAGTATGGCTCTCCTCCGGCAGACGCCGCTAATATTAAACGACACCACAAAGAGTGCGTGCGAGAGAGACAGAAAATCAGTTTGAGCGATCTGATCCAGATTCTGCGTTTTTAGTTTACTCGAATCTGCAATATTGTGGATGCAACAGATTTTCGTCCTTTGTGTGGGCGGAAGGGGGTGAGGCGAAATTTTGAGATATACCTTTTATAGTGAGATCTAACAGAAGTACAGACACCAAATTTATTTACTCTAGCCTTAATAGTCTCTGAGATTTATGAATATCCCCAGATTTTCATCCTTTGCGGAGGCGGAAGGGGGTGTGGCGAAATTTTGAAACAAACTCGTCTCGGTCCGATATATTAGGAGTGTGGATACCAAATTTGGTTGCACTAGCTTTTATAGTCTCTGAGATCTAGGCGCTAATGTTTTACTCTAAGCAAAGCCGCCTATGCTACGTGTGTGTTAGAGAGAGACAGGGCGAGAAAAAATGAAATTGTTTTTTTGATGCTGGCTATAATAATAATACGATCCAATTCAGATTCTGCAGTCTAAAAGATATGGTCGTTATCGATGATTCTGCGTTTTTAGTTTTCTCGAATCTTTAAAATTGTGGATGCCACAGATTTTCGCCCTTTGTGGGGGCGGAAGTGTGCGGGGCAAAGTTTTGAAATATTTTTGTAGAAGTGACATATCACAGAAGTCTGGATCCAAAACATCGTTGCTCTAGCTCTTATAGTCTTTGAGCATTAGGCGCTGAAGGGGACGGACAGACAGACAGGGCTCAATCGACTCGGCTATTGATGCTGATCAAGAATATATATACTTTATGGGGTCAGAAACGATTCCTTCTGGACGCTACACACATCCATTTTCACCACAAATCTAATATACCCCAATACTCATTTTGAGTATCGGGTATAAAAATGAATAATAACGAATGTGACATACATATGTAACCCTAATTTAGGAAAGATTATATAATCATAAGAGTCTAGTTTCACCCAAAGAAAACCAATGTGACATCTAGTGAGCACTGCTCTAATTATAAGCCCCTTGCTTGTAGAACTAGGAAAGCCAAATGATAATAAATAAATAAAATCCTTACTGTGAATGAGTTTATTGTTGAAGCAAACCACCACATAACCTGTGAGATAATTGTTAAGGATGTTATTAAAAAGTCTAAGAATTGAGTGTTAAAGAGAGATTGGAGAGTTTTTAATCATGGAATATGATATACGGTTTGGCATCGGAATAGTGCCGTTTGGGAGCCAAGAGCAGATTGGAATTCTAGATATGGTATAGATTGTTTTATTTCAATTGCTGTACTATTGGAGGCGTATGTTGGCGAAGTATTGCATACATTTTTTTTGCTATGTGTGAATGTAGGGGAGAATTTTTCATCTTGCACTTCGACTGATCGTTGTGCTCCAAAAATATTAGCTATGTCTGATGAAATGACTGTAGATATGTTAGTTAGCCACATATTGCTTGGGTCAGAGTTCGAGTGGATATCTTTCGCAAACTCAAGTAATGCATATATTTTAGATTTTCTTAATGGTTTAATGTTTCTTTTTTAAGTTGGGACCATTTCATATTTTTGTCTCTTGTTAGGGATGTAAGATTTGTTTTCCACGAAGGTAGTTTTCGTGGTAGCGATTGTATGGTGCTTTGGGGAGCTGAAAAATTCACCTTTTATAACAACGGTTTTAATATTGGAAGCGTCTTTGTTAGAGGTCATATGTATTTTATTATACCCGATACTCAAAATGAGTATTGGGGTATATTAGATTTGTGGTAAAAGTGGATGTGTGTAACGTCCAGAAGGAATCGTTTCCGACCCTATAAAGTATATATATTCTTGATCAGCATCAATAGCCGAGTCGATTGAGCCATGTCTGTCTGTCCGTCTGTCCGTCCGTCCGTCTGTCCGTCTGTCCGTCTGTCCGTCCCCTTCAGCGCCTAATGCTCAAAGACTATAAGAGCTAGAGCAACGATGTTTTGGATCCAGACTTCTGTGATATGTCACTGCTCCAAAAATATTTCAAAACTTTGCCCCGCCCACTTCCGCCCCCACAAAGGGCGAAAATCTGTGGCATCCACAATTTTGACGATACGAGAAAACTAAAAACGCAGAATCGTAGAAGATGACTATATCTTCTAGAGTGCAAAATCTGAACCAGATCGTATAATTATTACAGCCAGAATCACGAAAACAATTTCACTCTTTCTCGCTCTGTCTCACTCTAACACACAGGTTTCATGGTCGGTTTTGCCAATTGCAAAATGTGAGTTCAAGGATCTCAGAACCTATAAAAGCCAGAACAACCAAATTTGGTATCCACACTCCTGTGATATCGGACCTTGACCGTTTCCTGTCCAAATTTCGCCACACCCCCTTCCGCCCCCGCAAAGGACGAAAATCTGAGGCAACCACAAATCTCAGAGACTATTAAGGCTAGAGTAACCAAATTTGGTACACACACTCCTTTAAGATGTCACTATAAAACGTATATCTCAGAATTTCGCCCCACCCCCATCCGCCCCCACAAAGGACGAAAATCTGTTGCATCCACAATATTGCAGATTTGAGAAAACTAAAAACGCAGAATCATAGATAACGACCATATCTATCAGATTGTTGAATCTGAATCAGATCAGATCATTTTTATAGCCAAAAGGAACAAATCAATTTGCAGTGGCTACGCAGCGCCCGACGTCACGCTCAGACTGATTTTCTGTCTCTCTCGCACGCACTCTTTGTCGTGTCGTTTAATATTAGCGGCGTCTGCCGGAGGAGAGCCATACTGACTTAGTATCGGGTATAACTGTAGAGTTGCGGTGTCCGCAGCAACTCACAACGTTCCACCTCGTTTTTAATATGTATTTTATAGAATTTGAGAAGTCATCCAGCTCTGTGGGACTAGCTTCTGATTCGCATTCGTACGACATGGTGGTACCAATCATGCAACAGCTGGTTAAAAAATTTGCAGTTTTTACCTGGCCTCACTCCAAAACCTGGTACTGTCGCTGATGTTTTCTTTCCTTATTTAATGAATATCGCTATATTTGCATTCCATCTCGGAATATTTTCAAATTTAAAGTACTCCAAAATTGTGCTAATTCCATTTCTGTTGGCGCACAATAAAAAAATGATAAAATATCCAGAAATCCCGAAAGCGTAATCGGCCGCACTGGGTCAGAGGTCAAGGAGGTGTTCATTATGGTCTTCCTATAATGATCCCAGTTAGCTACTTTGAGTTTAAAAGTGAGTTTGACAATGATTATAGAAGGTATATTGTTGTAGAGGCCATCGATGGCTTTCCATTGGATGTCTGGGGCTATTGTGGATGTGGCAACAGAGAGGTCTATGTGTGATGAATTGAATCTGCTTAAATTATGCTACAATGTCTAAAAGCTTCACAATAATGGGTTAAAGTTTAACTTTGTTGCCGGTGCATATTTTCCTTTGTAAAATGCTATACTTTTATTTTTTTTAGCTCGATAAAGTACTTTTAATGCTAATTTTTCCCAAAAAATATTATTTTTTATTTCATTTTCAACTTAACATAATTAAAAAAATGTTAATGAAAAATCCATTTTTTTGTTGGTTGTTGGTTGGTTGAATTATTTTTTTTTTGCTGTTCTGTTTAGTGGGAGGAATATCTAATAAACTTATAATTTCTGAAGAATAACTGCTGCCGATTTATTTTGTGATCTCACATATCTAATGGATGAAATATATGGTTCTGAAAAGGCTGCCGCCAACATGTTGAAAAGGTGTTGGTTTTGCTTATATTACTGTATTTTTTGTAAACTTCTTGGGCTTCCTCGGACATCAAAATGACACCCAATCTTTTGTGGTTTCACTTTTCTCAAAGAATGTCCGTCGATTTAGTATTAGTAAGTTCGTTAAGAACTTTTCCATCAATTATAGTAAGGAAAAATTCAAAATTGACACTTTTTGTTGGTTTTATGTACAAACGGTCTTATATTTGAAATCTGATCTTTAACATCACTTACGGTGTACGACTTTAGCCGAGTACTGAGTAAGCTGAGTACAAGTGAAGCCATAAACAAGCCGTAGAATCTGTAATAGTTTTATCGTCTGTGGATATTGCTTGCCTATATTCAGTTTGCGCAGAAGTTTCATCACAGCCCAATTTACTGATCAATGTGAAATTTGGTGGCAGACTGTCAATTTGATGGTGAGGTTAGCTCTTTATAAGCCGTTTCGTAGTATGTTGCACCAGGTCTTGAAGTTTTACTACTGCTGATTCATCCGTCACTATGTTTTCTTCCGGCCTTGCCATCAGTATTGAATACTTCTCCTTAGACATTCCCAAGTTTAACGAGGGGGAACGTTGTGAGTTGCTGCTGCGACCGCAACTCTACATTTATATCCAATACATACATAGTCAGTGTGGTTACATTGAACGTGTCTGAACGTGTAGTCGGGCGCTGCGTAGCCACTGCAAAATGAATTGTTACTTTTGGCTATAAAATAAAATAATTCGATCTGAATCAGATTCGGCAATATGGTCGGTAGATATGGTCATTCTTTATGATTGTGCGTTTTTAGTTTTCTCGTATCTTCTAAATTGTTGATGGCACAGACTTTCGTCCTTTTTTTTTTGCCAATTGCAAAATATGAGTTCAAGGATCTCAGAACCTATTTGAGCCAGAGCAGCCAAATTTGGTATCCACACTCCTGTGATATCGGACCTTGACCGTTTCATATCCAAATTTCACCACACCCCCTTCCGCCCCCGCAAAGGACGAAAATCTGAGGCAACCACAAATCTCAGAGACTATTAAGGCTAGAGTAACCAAATTTGGTACACACACTCCTTTAAGATGTCACTATAAAACGTATATCTCAAAATTTCGCCCCACCCCCTTCCGCCCCCACAAAGGATGAAAATCTGTTGCATCCACAATATTGCAGATTCGAGTAAACTAAAAACGCAGAATCATAGATAACGACCATATCTATCAGATTGCTGAATCTGGATCAGATCAGATCATTTTTATAGCCAAAAGGAACAAATCAATTTGCACTGGCTACGCAGCTCCCGACGTCACGCTCAAACTGATTTTCTGTCTCTCTCGCACACACTCTTTGTCGTGTCGTTAAATATTAGCGGCGTCTGCCGGAGGAGAGCCATACTGACTTAGTATCGGGTATAACTGTAGAGTTGCGGTGTCCGCAGCAACTCACAACGTTCCCCCTCGTTTTTATTATGGTTTTTATGACAAAGGTAAATACAATTTGAGTTTGACCTTTAACTACGGAAATTTTAACGCAGGAGACTGTATATTTATTTCAAAAATTTAAAAATTTCTTTTAAGTATTAAGAAGTCTGATAACTAGCGGCTAGTTCAAAACTTATGAACTTATGAACCCGGCCGATATGAATAACATATCGGGACCACGACGACCCACAAATTGTTTATGAAATAGAGGAACTTCATGGTGGTGGAAACGATTCCTTCTGGATGCTAAATATGTATGTATGTGTGTATGTGCATATTATGCATGCACATATACAACAACTTAAAATATTTTCGAGTACTGGAAATAAAAACATACAAACATTCCTATCCCAGCAGTACTGGGAACTAGTTCGGAGGTGGTGATATCACCACTCCCTACAAAACCAGGGTACTTTCTTTACTAACCCTTAAGAATGCTTTTCATCATTTCCATTTTGACCCGCAATGTCCTACGACATGGGGACCAGTGACACCACATCGTTTACCCCCGAACTAGTGATATGGGTACTCGTCTAGTAGCTAGTGAAATGAGTACCCATGTAGTAGCTAGTGAAATGGGTACCCATGAAGTAGGTTATCAATCTTCATTTAATTTCATATTTAAATTTTTATTTTATTATATACATATTTCATTTAAGTTTTTAAATTTACTAATTAAGTCTACAGTTATGGCATCTATAAATATAAAATACAGATATAATAGGCATACAAAAAAACCAAAAAGCAAATACGCCTACCAATCAAAACTCCAAAGAAGTTCTTTAAATTTTTCAGTGTCACTTTCCATTTGTTTCATTTTCGTCGATTGTCTCTCCTATTTCGCGGCCTTTAACTTTTTCTAGTTCACTGCACGACACTGTTTCTCCGCTAACACGATTATGTTTGGCTGCATATTTGTTTTATATTACTTTATTGAGCCTACGCAAATGCCGTTTGCTATACATTTGCTTTGACTTACGGTTTAAAATTGAATAATTATAATCACTTGGTCAGCCCAGCAATGATTTTCACAAACGCCAAACGCAAAGAACATTCCAGCAATGCAACGACCGAAGACAGAAAAGGGAATGGAGAAGAGCAGATCAGCATCATTTTTAGCTACCTGCTCTCTTCATTTTCCTTGCTTTCCTTTCCTTTCATGCTTTTTCGTTTCTTCGTCTATTGGTGAGACGTTGCATCCCAACCGAACTAGTTCGGTGGCTGGTGCGCGGTGGGTTGTAGAGTATACAGAGCAACATTTTTTGTCTCTTCTTTGAGTGGTTCGGCGTTCGTTTACCATAGGGTTAGTCCGGAAAGTACCCATGTAGGAACCAGCCAAATCAGTAGTTCGGGCATGGTCAATCGCCACCGCCAGTACTAGAGGGATGTGATCACTTTCACTTATGTACATATGTATTAGGGTTAACTAGAGCCAGAACATGAACATAAACAGATGAATATCCGGATATGTACTCATGTACATACAGACTCGTATAGATATGTACATACACACATACACTCCCCGACACTTGAATACGACATACATATGTACTAAAATGTCGCATTTTTTGGGAGCGGAAATTTGAGTTATGTCAATTAAATTTTTTTCCTCAATCTACTTTGATGAATATTGCCATTATTTTTTTTTAATTTATGCTAAATTGAATAGAGATCTGAGGAAAATTCAAATTCACCGTTTTCTTTGGCTTGTGCCGGAAATATTGGTGCCTAAAATGTACATTTTAGTATGTCGTATTCAAGTGTCGGGGAGTGTATGTATGTAAAGCTAATACTTTAAATATTTATGTATATAAATAAATACGTGTGTACATAAATACATACATATGTATGTAAGTATTTATTGTTGAAGTCCAGCAAGCAGTAATGAATTTCACCGAGTGAAAAATCCAGCTGTTCATATACATATATACATACATATCTATGTATATATGGATGTATATAAAATATAATAATATAAATATAAAAATATATATTTTTCTATAGCAAAACTTCAGTGAGATGTGCACTGCTCCACCGAGATCGCTTTCCCGTCCGGATTTTATATCTAAGTCTTCTGGGCCCGGTACACAGCTGTGCAAGATCACATGAAGGGGCTTCATCATGCATACATGCATACATATGTATATACATATATACATATATGTATGTACTTTCAAACAAACATTCATACAAAACATACATACATACTTGCATATGTATTTACATATGTGACTAAGCGTTTATATGTAAAAGGAAAATAAAAAGTAGAATGTATACCATACAATCCAATTGACATACAACAACGACAACAAAAATGCGATTGGTAAGGGTAGAAATAGAATACTAGCGACAAGGACACACATTCCCATATTAATTCCCAACCTCAGCATAATCAGCTGGGAGTAGAGATGGGCGCGTGTCGTTTTCGCAGTACGTTACGATGAAATTCGACCCGGACAAGAAGAAGATATAGATAGTACAATCTAGACAGCTAGTCAGAAAGAGCATAAGATAGAACGATGAATTAGTGTTGATCGACGACGTCTCCATAGATCTCACTCGAAGAACTGTAGCACTATTTGTGTCGAAACGATGTTTTCGACCGAATATACTTATACTTCAAACTATAATTCTGTCGGTATCTCGCTCAGACTGCTTGCTTTTCCCATAAGGTTTTTATATCTTGTCTCACTGTTTTAACTTGTCTGGTGCCATTTACAATCAAAATCGGAAGACAATTTGTTTATTTATTATTATTATTATTATTATTATTATTATTATATATTATTTTATTTATTTAATTTTAGAAAGTATTTATTTATTTTGGTGTTCCTAGTGGTACTAGCAAGGGGCATATAATTTTCCACTAGTCACTAGATGTCACATTGGTTTGGGTTTGTTCAAACAAGAACTAATGTCATTATATAATCTTTCATTCTAATTTAAGGTTACATGTGTATGTATGTATGTGGGCATTTCCGCGAAACCCAAGAGTCGCAAAAAGAAAGTACCGAAGAACTTGCTGTTTTTCATTATACATTATTAATAAGTATTGAAATTTTATATTTTTATACCCGATACTCAAAATGAGTATTGGGGTATATTAGATTTGTGGTGAAAATGGATGGATGGATGTGTGTAACGTCCAGAAGGAATCGTTTCCGACCCCATAAAGTATATATATTCTTGATCAGCATCAATAGCCGAGTCGATTGAGCCCTGTCTGTCTGTCCGTCTGTCCGTCCGTCCGTCCCTATTAGCGCCTAGTGCTCAAAGACTATAAGAGCTAGAGCAACGATGTTTTGGATCCAGACTTCTGTGATACGAGGGGGAACGTTGTGAGTTGGTGCGGACACCGCAACTCTACAGTTATACCCGATACTAAGTCAGTATGGCTCTCCTCCGGCAGACGCCGCTAATATTTAACGACACGACAAAGAGTGCGTGCGAGAGAGACAGAAAATCAGCCTGAGCGTGACGTCGGGCGCTGCGTAGCCACTGCAAATTGATTTGTTCCTTTTGGCTATAAAAATGATCTGATCTGATCCAGATTCAGCAACCTGATAGATATGGTCATTATCTATGACTCTGCGTTTTTAGTTTTCTCAAATCTGCAATATTGTGGATACAACAGATTTTCGTCCTTTGTGGGGGCGGATGGGGGTGGGGCAAAGTTTTGAAATATACTTGTAAGAGTGACGTATCACAGAAGTCCAGATATAAAATGTCCTTTCTCTAGCTCTTATGGGACGGACGGACGGACAGACAGACAGACAGGGCTCAATCGACTCGGCTATTGATGCTGATCAAGAATATATATACTTTATGGGGTCGAAAACGATTCCTTCTGGACGTTACATACATCCATTTTCTCCAAAAATCTAATATACCCCAATACTCATTTTGAGTATCGGGTATAAAAATGAATAATAACGAATGTGACATACATATGTAACCCTAACTTAGGAAAGATTATATAATCATAAGAGTCTAGTTTCAATACTGATTTTGAATATCGGGTATAACAAATTCCCCAAAGTACAGAATAAAGTTGCGAGAGAATACAATAGAAGTCGAGAGCAAGTTAAAAAGAAAGAGAGAATATGATAGATAAATAAAAATAGCGCGCACTGCTTATTCTCCAATATGTTATATTAATTAATTATGTACATATACATACATATATATTTTTATTTATTTATGTAGTGATTATTATTATATATATAACTGCACACAAAACTGCATTGGAAAAAATGTCGCTTGAGTGACCCAGAAGAATCCTTCGCAAAAAAGGACAGGCCAAATTTTTAAAAATCATAAGTCTTATTATATATGTAGCTTCATATTTCTTATTTCTATAAAAAATATTTAATGTTCAAAATTGCCACACAATTCGCAGAGTTTGCCGGATATTAGCATTGATGTCTAAATCCATGTATATTTGAAGTCACGTGAGTGACCGCTCTTTTGTGGCTTTTATCTCAAAAGATAAAAACCGGAGGCTCTCAATTTTGTTGACCATTGTTGAGTACTCTCAAAATATTGCAAAAAATGATTAGTGGTAAAGTGTAAAAAACTTAATTCCTTTGATTTATTTAACATTTAAATTTTTTTTTGCTTCCATTTATGTATGTATGTTATTTTCGTTCTGATTAATTATATTAAGGTGTGCAGTTTTCTTAACTGATTCTGTATGAGCACCAGAATCTCGCAGAGTAGAGCCATCAAGCAGGTTCGTTTGGAAGTGGTCGGTTGCTGTGAGCAGCAATAAAGTCGTAATGGGTAAAGTTGGCAGTGCGAGCGAGGGGAGTATATGCTGTCATTTGCTTTGTTAGTTTAACTGGTAGTAGAATTGTACTTTCAATCTACTGGAATTGACTGCGGTGTGTGTTGGTGAACCAATTAACCACCAAGAAGAAAATACATATTTCGTTGTGTCGCTCTCTAAACCCATGTCTTTTAGTCAAGTTTAATGGCATTGCCAGTATAGGCTGTCTGAGGTCGAGTCCGAGCCTTAAATTCCAATTGGAAATTATATTGAGGTCTTTGCAAGATTATGGAAAATGGCAGTCACCCCTAAAGTGAGAAACAGGAAGCAACCCCTAACTTCTGGTAGTGCCGTGCAATATGCTTTAAATAGTTTCCTTTGCTTTGCCGTCAAGAGATTATGAACTTGGTGTTTTGGTAGATAGTAGAGCCAAAGGAGTACAGTTGGGATATGAATAGAGTCGTGTCGGGTATGCTTATTCCCCGATCGATAGATCGTTGGTGGCTTCTAACCGAAAACTTTTTGAAGTCATGCCATCCGTTTTGCTTGGCATTTGCTTCCTTCCCAATATCAACTATGTGTTCACGCAGTTGCCGTCACACTCGGCATTTTGACGGCATTCCCTTCCCTTAAATGTGCGCTGCATCCTATTTTGTGTTTCACAGAAAACCAGAACCATCCCTTGTACTCTTTAGCAATATGGGGTGAGCAGGAACAGGAATAGACCAAGGCAAGCGAGCGGGCCAAACAAATAACAAAAATTAGTGGAAATTCAGTTTAAGAAACGAGTTTCCCCTAAACAGACGCGTTCTGGTTTCCCTGTTCTGTGTGTGTAAATTCTATCTCTGTGAAAAAAGAAATTTTAGCAAAATTTCTTGCCTCGATTATCCGCACAATCCCAAAAATGCTGATAGCCATAATAAAGCAGGACCAAAAAAAAAAAAAAAACCCCATAATGTCACATGCGTTTTAGCGAAATGGTATCTCTTAATAACCGCCAAAAAAACTCCACAGTTGAATTATACATATATTGATAAGAATTGGAAATAATTGAAATATATAACTTCTAATTACAAGTTTTTTTTTAAATTAAGAAAACGGCTTTAAGTTGGCGCCGTTCTCTAACCACTTGGATTCCCTTGAGGAATTCAAGGCATTATCTGGTGAGTTCATGCGACAAGTGTGTTTAAGGTATTCCGTTTTAGCCGGTGCTATCGGTATTTGTATATTGCTTTTGTGTTTTTTTTAAAGGACTTTATCCAACTAGGTTGATTTCCGTGATCAGCTTGAATATACATATATTGTGGGTCCGTCTTTAACTTGGACGGATGACAGATCTTTATCTTAATAAATAAAATAAATGCAGTGATACATGTACTGAAGTGCTTGAGTACTGGCTAAAGCAGAGAGCATAAAATATTTTATTTGGTCGACAGGTTAAAGAAAAACTTAATTATATACAAACAATAAATTGTTTAGTAGCTATATTTTCCAGTAATAAATTGTTGATTTCAACTATTTTTCCATTACAGTCGGACCCGGCACCATACCATCTCCGTGGACCCCAGTGAATGCCGGTCCTCCAGGTGCACTAGGTTCGGCAGACACAAATGGAAGTATGGTGGATAGTAAAAACTTGGATGTTGGTGATATGAGCGATGTAAGAACCCAAATTAAACCCCTCACATAATTTACAACAAGAAAATAGTATGATATTGAAGCAGCGCCGGCTTTAGGTGTTTTGACGTCCTGTGCGTACAGACGAGGGCGATAAGAATTTGTAGGATTTAAAAAATACATTTTTAATCAAGTTTGTGATAACAATAGATAGATAGATAAGACAGCCAAAGGGTTTAATCTGTCCTGCGACATAATAGACGTCAGGTACGTCTTAATAAACTTAAATTTTCAAAATTTTCGCTGCCCGCTGGCAAGAGTTACTAGCTAAGTCAACAAAATTCTGAGAGAAACCCAAAAGTTGGGAGACATTTTTCCTTACGATATATTAAAAAGCTCCATTTGAAGAAACGGCCATTTGGCTATTTGATGGTTACAGGTTTGATATTTTGTAATTGTTTCAACTCTACATAATTTTCAAATCCATTTATTTCCGTGTCCTCTCGTCAGATGTGAGAGCTGTGCTCAACTCTCGTCATTTTGACAACAAAAAGTGAAATTTTTTATTGAGTCTGGAAATTTTTGCAATTGTGAGTAAGGAGAGAAGTCGTTTAAAAAGACCCAGATTTTCTCGATTTTTCATCCTCTGAAATCTTTACTTGTCATCTCTATTAATGGGTAAAATAAAGAATATTAACCAATTGTACATTGACCAAGTGGAAACCAGTACATGACCGTTCTTGAAATCATTAATGAGATCTGATGGTCCTCAACATTTTATTCGTAACCATATCTTATTATGTTTGTTTGACAGGATGAAAAGGATTTATCGTCTGCCGATGCTGAGGGCGTTTGGAGTCCAGATATTGAACAGAGCTTTCAAGAGGCATTATCTATATATCCACCATGTGGACGTAGAAAAATTATTTTGTCGGACGAGGGAAAAATGTATGGTAAGTACACCATCTCCTCATAATTTTAATTTGTATACGTAAAAAAATACGTGGGAAGCCGCTTCTAACTTCTAACTAATAGTTAAATTATGAATGCGTAAAAATGATGGTTGAGAGAAAAAAATGAAAATAGGCATATAATCGT
This sequence comes from Drosophila pseudoobscura, assembly GCF_009870125.1. NCBI lineage: Eukaryota > Metazoa > Arthropoda > Insecta > Diptera > Drosophilidae > Drosophila > Drosophila pseudoobscura. Next base: position 36,694,138 of record NC_046683.1, on the reverse strand, counting down.
ATAAAAAAATACTTTAAACTAATTTTATCAGTAAGTCAACTATTTGAATAATTAACCATCCATTTCTGGGATGGTCCGTACGGTTTTACCGTTCCGACAATGTCCCAGTTGTTCCACCATCCATCTGGGATGTTCCTAAACCGCACGTTTCTATGCGACATTTAGCCGATAGTTTCAAAATGTAGCGCCAATAGGCTATTCATACTGACGACCATCCACCATCCATTCCGGGGATGGTCATTAAGGTTTTGCCGTTGCGAAAATTTCCCAGCTAGTTCCCCCATCCAATTTTGATGTTCCTAAACCGCACGTTTCTACGCGATAGTTAGTCCATTGTTTTCAAATGCAACTCTGAATAATTTTCCTTCACAACGAAAAAAATGGTATTCACTGCGTAAAGGTAAACAGTGATTGTGACAAAATTAACAAAAAACAACAGCAATAACAGCAGCAGAAGACAGAACAAAATAGCGTAGCGTTTATAAATAAATAAAAAATCGAAGAATCATCAGAAAATTCCTCCAGCAGTGGTACGTTTGATAGATATATTTGTTATTTAATAATTCGATTATAATATATAACATTAATACACAATGTAGCATATACGAGAACAGCTGGCAGCAGGTTGAAATGGACCGCTGCACTAGAGAACCTGCTAATCGACATCTGGCAGTAAGCATAAGCATTACAGGGAGGTTTACTCCGCATATTTCCTTCGCTTTCTCTGGAAGTAATGCCGATGCTTCGATACGCTTTGCAAGGCTTGCCTTCTGGTATATCATCGAGTCATTGCACCTTCCTGCGGACCCGATATTTACATATGTAAATCTGTATCTAAAAAGAATCGAATTTAAATAATTTCTGACATTCAACCAACTTGATAAATACATATTTTTGTGCAAGATATTTGCATACTTGTAATCCAAAAGGGCAAACAAGTCTGTGTAATAACAGCCCTTATAGTTATGGTGGTCCACTGCCTCAGCTGCTGGTAGTTTTATTTCGATGTGGCATCCATCTAGAATAAAAAGGAAGTTTAAAAACCAATTTTTATGTAAATATATTACGGAAGTTCCTATTGATTTCTTACCAATTGCACCTAGGCTCTGAGGAAACCCAATTGCCTGGAATCCCTTCACGAACTCAGCAATTTTTTCGGATGTTAGGTAATTGGGCGAAATGTAATCCTCCAAAAACTCGCCGATAAGTGCTCTGCAGAACTCGTTCAGGATATTGCACACACCGTTTGGAGCCACACCGAAAAGCCTGCCAACTGTTCTGTACTCAAAGGACGATCCCAACGGGTGTAGTGCAATGGCGATGTGCTACGATTGCAGCTCGGCAGTTTGTATCCTTCTTCCGAAGCAATTGCAGCCGATTCACTAAAATCTCAAAGCACTGCCTCTCTATTCGAAAACTCTCTTTGACAAACTCCTCGTTGTTTTCAGGTACATCTTTCTCCCAAAATGTCCCGAACCGCTTGTAAAAACATACAATATGTCCTTACACTTTAAACTTTGGTGGAAGTTAGTAGAAGAAGTACTCACAAACGACCACAACCTTCCTGGCTTCTGTTTTTTAGGGCAGATGCCCAGTAAATCATCTCATCCTCGTCAAAGTTAAATTCATCATCTTCATCATCATTCATTTGCAACAACATTATTAGTTGATGCAAGAAAATATTTTGCTGTTGAACCACAACCAAGATAATTGTCTTCATTATCCATTTTAAGAAAAAAAAATTTATAAATCTTCCGCGCAAAAATATTGTGTACTTGTCGGCATCAGCTATTTTTGACGGATGGTGGATAATGCCCGTGTGAATCGGAGTTTCACATCCATCAAAAAATCCCACCGTTCCTCCGCGATGGGCTCAGTGTGCAGAGCCTATTATTGAATTAACTTAACTATCGATAGGTAACTCAAGTCAGTGCAAATAGCCTATTATAGACTATGCACACTAAGCACATCCCGGGGGAACGGTGGGATTTTTTATGACGGATGTGAACCCCCGATTTACACTCGCACCATCCACCATCTACCATCCGCCAAAGCAGCTGATGAGCATAAAAATATAAATTTTTGGTTTGAATTGTGAAGAGTTCACAATTTTAAATTATATATTAATGACTATAAGAAAACAATCCATAAATGTACAATAAACGTTACTCTTTGGACTCCCTTAAAAATTGCAGCAGCTTTGTTTGGACGTTGATTTGGCCTTGGCTGCTCGCAGTTTTCTAAAGTACCTCCCGCTTTGTTTCCTGGTGCTCATCCTGTAATTTCTGCTGCTCCTGCTGGACATCAAGCAATCTCCAGAAGATTTCACAGCTTAATCCACTTTGGTGTGGCACCTTGTTTGCAGAAATAATACTTGAGCCGCAGTTTGATCTGTCCGGTCGACATTAACGGAATTATTTCGGGACCTCCGCAAATCAATCATGCCAAATTTTTATAGAGATATTTTCAATATATGCAGGCCATTTCAACTTGCGTGTATTGTTTGTTTATTTAATGGGTGCAAAATACTAATAATACAAAAATAAAGCAAATACATATGTATGTATGCTTACTTATTACCACCAATTTCGGGTATCTCCATTTTGAATTGTGTCTCTTGTATTTTTTTCTGTTTTTAGGACTCAACGCTTTAAAATTCGAACTGCTGAATATCGCATAGAATCGTGTGGTTTAGGAACATCCCAGATGGATGGTAGAATAAATGGGAAGTTTACGGAATGGAAAAACCTTACGGATTGTGAATGGCCGTCAGTGTGATTAGCCTATTACGCACCATCCCCCAACTGGATGGTGGATGGTCGTCAGTGTGAATAGCCTCTAAGCGTGTGGCTACGCCCTCGAAGTCACTGCAATTTCATTTGTTCCTTCTGGCTGTAATAACGATTCGATTTGATTGAGATTTTGCATTCTAGTAAATATGGGTATTCTCTACGATTGCGGTTTCGCATATCTTAAGAAATGCCACAGATTTTCGTCCTTCGGGGGAGCAATTGAAAATTTAGAAATACACTTTTAACAGTGCGATATCATATGAGTCGGGACAAAAAAAACTGTACTTTTCTATCTCTTACAGTCTCTGAGATCTAGGCGCTACATCAATTTGGCTATTGATGCTGATCAAGAAGATATATACTTTATGGGATCCAAAACGCTTCCTTCTCGGTGTTACACACATCCACTTTCACCACAAATCTAATGTATCCCTATACTCTTCGAGTAACGGGTATAACAAAATGGTAGACTTTTGAAGAAATTGTTCAATATTCTCATTATTTTTGCTTGGAAATTGTTTTTTTTTTTAAATAAGATAATATTATTAAAAGTAATTGATTCTGCTAGGGACGATTAATGTGTATAACAGTATTTACAATTTGAAAGAAATCGGTTTAATAGATTGAATAGACCAATCACCGATACAGAAAACGATTTTCGAGAAAAATTAAAACTAATAAAACCAACTAGCGGCGCGATTTGGACTATGAGCTGTAACTTAATGCTTTGAGTTTTAGTCTGAAATGTTTTTCAGTTCTTTTTCGTCCCGAACAAGTTCCAAGTCTCCTCCATGGTAAGGTGCCAGTCTCTCGAGATGTATCACTTTTAGTTTCGCTCTTCGGTTATGTCATCATTGATTCGTTCTATGATTGTATAAGGGCCCTCCCAATTTTTCTATAGCTTCGGGGATAATCCTTTCTTGCTTTGTGGATTATAAAACAGCACCAAATTAACATTGTGAAATCCTTCAGTGTCCGTCTTCATTTCGAACCGCTTGAAGATGGGCATTGGCATTGGCCACCGGAATGGCCTCCACCTGGGTCTTAAGGTCGCTGATCTTTTGTTCATCTTTAAGGGCCATTTTCTCGTTGTGCTGGAGGTCTGTGTTGGTAATATCTAGACGCTCCTTCAGCTCCCTGATGATCTCCTGATGGTCTCCTGATGGTGCCGCTGCTCAATTGCTATTGGTCGGACTGGATCTTGGACAGATTCTCCTTTAGATTCTTGACTGACTGATTTAACGCTCCTTGCTGCGATTCGCCTTTCAGCTTCGCTAGAGCTTCTTGACTGGCGTGCAGCCATTGCCGGAGATCCTGCATCTCGTGCTCCTTCTGCTGCATCTTCTGGCCGCAGACATAGGTCTTAATGGTCAGCTCCTACTCGTTGCTGGCCATTTGTTCGCTGATGTGGAGGCTACTCGACGAAGATAGTTATGCCTGCAGATTGGATTGGAGCTGATCTGAGATTTACTGGAGACGTTCCTGCTACTGGGAGGCCTCCGCTCGAGATTCCGCATACAGAGAAACTTTATTGAATTGGTGATTTAACGTGTTGCTCCAAACAACTCCCAGCCAAGACTAGATATTTCTAATCTAATCCGGCATGACAACCATAGTCAGGCTCCATTCGTTACAATTTAACAGATGTCGCAGGCTGATTTGCTTATTGATACATCAGAATAAAATATATATCAATATCAATTAGGTGGACGCATCTATTAAAAATTACAAATTGCGCTCTTTTTTCTGCGTTTGCCATTACTTCTTCGAGCATCTCGGGTGTTATAGAGTTGATTTCGGCACGATTGTTTGCCTTAAACTGGTCTATACTCTGAGACTTGTTGGCGTAAACCTTACTTTTTAGAAGGCCCCACAAAAAGAAGTCCGGCGGTTTTAAATCAGACGGGTGGCTAATCAATATCGCCTCATTTTGACAGCAGACGTACTGGCAATTTTCGTTGGCCTGTTCGGAATGTTTAGCCGTAATCCATGCGACGTGGATCGTCTGTCGCCAAAATTGTTGTGCTATCCGGAAACAAATGTAAATCATCTTTCAAAATACACCGTATTGTGATTTTAGTGTCGCTTATGAGGCTTATGTGTCTGTATTGAAGGTGTTTGTTAAGATAATGGTTCCAATGCACCTTTTTAAAAGTAAAATATAAACGTTAAGGTATAATTTAACGTATCCTACAGCATTGGTATGTATTAAAGGCTGAAAATATAAACAATTACAAAAAAACCAATGTGAATTAAAAATTTAAAAAAGTAAAATTAAAAAAAAATGTCTTCAGAAATTAGGTAACCAACAAAAATAGCACTGATTAAAAACAAAACTAGGGGGAACGCTGTGAGTTGCTGCTGCGACCGCAACTCTACATTTATACCCGAACATAGTCAGTATGGCTACATTGAGCGACAAAGAGTGCGTGCCGGAGAGACAGAAAACGTGTCTGAACGTGTTGTCGGGCGCTGCGTAACCACTGAAAATTGATTTGTTCCTTTTGGCTATGAAATATATATGAAATATATAAATGATCCAATCTGATCTAGATACGGCAATATGGTAGATATGGTCTGTGATTGTGCGTTTTTAATTTTCTCGTATCTTCAATATTGTGGATGCCACAGATTTTCGTCCTTTGTGGGGGCGGAAGGGGGTGGTGCGAAATTTTGAGATATACGTTTTATAGTGAGATCTAACAGGAGTGTGTGTACCAAATTTGGTTACTCTAGCCTTAATAGTTTCTGAGATTTGTGGATGCCCCCCTTTGCGGGGGCGGAAGGGGGTGTGGCGAAATTTTGACACAAAATGGTCAAGGTCCGATATCACAGGAGTGTGGATACCAAATTGGGTTGCTCTGGCTCTTATAGGTTCTGAGATCCTTGAACTCATATTTTGCAATTGGCAAAACCGACCATGAAACCTGTGTATTAGAGAGAGACAGAGCTAGAAAGAATGAAATTGTTTTCTTGATTCTGGCTATAATAATTATACGATCTGGTTCAGATTTTACACTCTAGAACATATATGTAGTCATCTTCTACGATTTCTGTTGTCTCGTATTTTGAAAATTGTGGATGCCACAGATTTTCGTCCTTTGTTGGGGCGGAAGAGGGTGGGGTGAAATTTTGAAATACACTTGTAACAGTGACATACACAGGATACAAATTGTCTTTGCGCTAGCTCTTATAGTCTTTGAGCACTGGGCTCTCATAGGGACGGACAGACAGACATGGCTCAATCGACTCGGCTATTAATGCAGATCAAGAATATACATATGTCGGAAACGTTTCTTTCTGGACGTTACAAACATCCACTTTCACCACAAATCTAATATACCCCTATACGCATTTTGAGTATCGGGTATTCAAAACTATAAAATAGAAAGAAATTTTCCAAAATGATCATTAAAAAATATGTTATATTTAAAGTTTCATATTTTGTTGGTAAGCCTTTTGCAGCAACAAGAGTAGAAAAGTTAATCTAATTTTCGCATCTTTCCTTTGCGATATTGATCCACGAATCATGCAGTATACGCCACAGAGCTTTATTGTTCTTTAGTTTCGCACTAACATTTTTTTTGTAACTTCACCCCAAATATTTGCAATGGGGTTCGAGGGTGGGTACTGAACACGCCAATCCATTACATTAAGTGAATTATTCTCGAAGCACTTTCGAGCTTTCTTTCCGGTACGTCATTGTCTTGCTGAAAGACACAAAAGATCGGCTTTCGTATTTCATATAAGGTAGTACAACTGTTTCCTATCTCACATAGACATATTGATCCATCAACGACTTATTCCATGTATGGTATCCACAATTTTAAAGATACGAGAAAACCAAAAACGCAGAATTGCAAAAACTGACAATATTTTGTATCCTGAAAAGTCTGAACTAGATCTTATTTTAATTATAGCCATAAAAAAGAAAGCAATTTCAATCAACCAAATATGGAATCCACACATCTGTTAGATCTTACTAATACAAGTATATTTCAAAATTTCACCCCACCCCTTTCCGCCCCCACAAAGAACGAAAATCTAAAATTTTGAAGATACGGGAAAATTAGAAACGCACAATAATAGCGAATGACCATTTCTAATTGCCGAATCTTGAATTTAACTATAGTTAAAAGTAACAAATCCATTTTCGGCCGCTGCGCAGCGCCCGACGACGCGTTCAGACTGATTTTCTGTATCTCTCGCGCGCCCCCTTTGTCACTCCATGCTAGCGCCGTCTGCCGAAGGAGAGCTATACTGACTATGTATTGGATATAAATGTAGAATTGCGGTCGTAGCAGCAGCTCACAACGTTCCCCCTCGTTTTATTTTAACAATCGACAATTTGCCCCACCTTAATATAGGTCTTGTCTTATGAAATCAAAATTTTGATCTTTTGCCTTCTTTCTTTACTACAGTTCTTAAGACCTTAAAAGAGAAGTCTAGAAATTTGCGAGTTGAGTCATAAATTCAAACTAAATTTTATTCTTAAAATCAGAGCCTTATATGTGAAGTGACAACGAGGTAGGAGGCACAATTTTACTGCGGGTGTCTATTTGAGTGCATGCTTACATTAGTGTTATTTTAGGACTGCATTGGTTAAGTGTGTTCTCCCCTTGCGTTTTGTTGTAGTATCTTTTAATGGGTTACAGATCTTTGTTTACACCCGAACTGTTATTACTTATCTACTTTATGAGATTTCTTTAGAGATCAGTTTTTGGGCATGGTTTTGACGATAATATGTTCATGTTTGAACATTCTGCAAACGGCCCAAAATGGCATGGTTTTGTATTTTGATTCTTGTGAACCTTTTTGTGTACATTTTCCTTATAGCTATAATTAGAAGTACAGATAATCAATTACAGTGGGTAGGGAAGTGCTATCGTTTGCAATCTTCGTACTACTTTAATTCTTTTTATGTCATAGATTATTAATATTATTATTATTATGATTCCGATAATCAAGTCCGCATGTCCAGATACATGATGGAACTTAAGTCCTTTTAAATCATGATGAACTTCTTTTAACAATTTTAGTTCGTGTCTTAACTTATGCATTTCTTCTGTATGGTTAATTAATGGTACTGTTAATGGATTCCAAACAATTTTTGGCTCGTAGCTTAGGTAGGTACTAGTATTTTATCATCAGCTCGCACACTACAAATATATATTGTTGTTAAAATTAATTGTTGCCGAAGATCAATTAGTTCTTAATTTGAATTCTAGCATTCTTGAATTCTAGCATTAGTGTTTACTGGAACTTTGAAGAGCCAACTACCTGCCTTTCTAATTCGACCCAAAATGATCTTGTCTCTGCTATCTTCCTATAAACGCAATTTGAATTACCTCTTGGTTTGAAAGGAGCTATCTCACAAACCTTATCCTTGGCATTGCTCCAAGGCCAATTACCTTCGCATACTCTTCTATTCGTTTGCCATTTTTGACATTTGTTCAAGATAGCTTCAGTCATCGAATGATATGAATCAATTTCGAAGTTATATACATACTAAATACCTGGAGCTCAAATATACCTTGAACAATTCTTGTTCATGCTCAACCGGCATTGGAATTATCCTAAACAAATGGGATGCGTGTCTACCAAACAGGGGAATCTTCACGTTCAGAATTAATTTGTAAACAACAAAAATTCCTTTCGCTGTTAATAGGCTGTAAATTTCCATCAATTCTGTTTCTGTTATTTTTCCTTGAAGCACCAATGTTTCTAATAAGTTATCTTTTATTTTAGCTATTTCTCCCTTTAGCTGTAAAGGTTTTAAAATATTTGGATTAAGTCTACCTTGAGTAATATCTATCAGTAGATTAATAGCTGCTGATTGAATTTTATCGCACTCTTCAATCAAGGATCAATCAAGCTGCTTTGTTACCATAAAGAAATTTATAGATTCTTTGTACACATAGAAACTTTCCTTTAATGCTTCCGTTATGTTTTCTACTCCAGCGCTCATACTTCTAAAGTTCAAATTTGTGTGTATTGTGTGTATTTACACACAGTAAATAATCTTATTTCCATTTAATCCAAAATTCTCTTTTCATTTTCTGAATTCGATTCCCGATTTGTTCCTCTGAAATTGTCTCAATCGGGCCAAATATTGGCCTTCCAATAATAAAATTACCTGGTGTTAATACATCCAGATCGTCAATATCATTTGAAGCTGTAAACAAAGGGCGTGGATATAGTACCGCTTCAATTTGATATAATAGCGATGCCATTTCCCCAACGGCTAAATTATTGTCCCCAATTACTCTTTTTAAGTGATATTTCACATTTTACCACAGCTTCCCAAATACCACCGAAGTGAGGTGCTGCCGGGGGTTGAAGTGCCACTCGATCTGTTATCTTTCTAATAATGACACCAATTCTATGTTGTCCTTAAGGGCTCTTTGGCATTCCTCGTCTAATTTTCGCGAAGCTTCCACAAAGTTGGTTCCATTATCGGAAAAGATTTTTGCAAATTTTCCTTTTCTTCTAAGTACAGCTAGAAATGCATCTGAAGTACGATCGTTGACTACTTCCAAATGAATAGACTTTGTCGCAATGCAGACGAATACGGCAATATATCCCTTATAGTATTTCTGTCCCGGTTCTTAGAGCATCGGATATGGCAAGGCCCGGCGAAGTCTACCCCTGTATTTGTAAACGGGTGCGACATTGTAGCTCTGTGTTTCAGCAGATTTCCCATAATTTTTTCTGCAGTATCCTGTCGATACCTAGCACAGGTGACACACTCTTTAAGTTTTTTCTTTAAGCAATTTCTTAGCCCAAATATCCAAAACTTTCGCTGGATATAGTTTCGCATCAGATTAATTCCACCGTGCAATAATTCTTTATGTGCATTCTTGATAATTAAAGACGTCAAGTGACACTTATCTAAAATCAAGGGATGTTTAACCTCAAATTCCGCGTTTGAGTTTTGCAATCTACCTCCAACTCGTAACAATCCGTCTTTATCTAAGAACGGATTTAAGCTTAATAGTTTATTTTTTGTTTCTATTTCCTTTTTATTAATTAGGCTAGCTATTTCGGAACCGAATTGGACAGCTTGTTGTTGTTTTACTATTAATACTTTGGCGCTCTTAATCTCCTTCACTGTCAAAAATGAAGGAAATTCTTTCTTTTTGGTTTTGATTTGAATAAACCTCAATACATATGCAATGACTCTTTCTGGTTTATGCATACACGAATATTTTTGTAATAATTCACAAAAAATGTTATTTTTTGCTATTACATTTGTTGTGCCAACAACTAATTTTTCTTAAATTTCCTCTTTTGGCCAATGTTCCTTAGATTTCGCCAACCATTGAGGCCCTTTCCACCAAATCTTAAAATCTTTTAGCTTATCTGCAATAATGCCCCTTGATGCTACATCTGCTGGATTATCTTCAGTTCTAACATGTCCCATTTAATTTCTTTAATTTTCCTTACTTCGTCAGCTTGACATCTGATAAACTTGTCTTTATTGTCTCCATTCTTTATCCAGGCTAGAGTAATAGTAGAATCACTCCAGGCATAACACTCTATATTACTTTCAACCGCTATTTTCACCCGTTGAATTAATTTTGCCAAAAGACGTGCTGCACAAAGTTCTAATTTAGGTACTTTGCTCTTTCTGGCTATATTGTATTGGCATACAATACGTCAGCATAAGCTTTCTCGGATGCGTCGGCAAACCCATGAATTTGCATCGACTTATTGTGCTGAGAATTTAGCCATTGGTATCCGAATGCTCTCTAACACTGTTAAATTATCTTTAAACAAATTCCATACCCGAGTATCCTGTTCTGATAATTCTTCATTCCAATTATTGTCTGCTAGCCAAAGTTTTTAATTGGTACATAATGGAACCTTAACTCGTCTTTAACCGGCTCCCATTGGAGTCCTAATGTCTTGACGGATTCATTCTCCTCAATGGTTAATACTTTATTTTTCATGGTTATTTCCAACGCCTTCTATAATTTCTGGGATATTTGTTGCTTGATTTTTGCAATTATTTGCTATGCAACAAGCACCCTGGTTGATAAGTAGGGTGCTGACGCTGTACCGTACGTAACGGTTGTGAGTTTATACTCTTTTAACTTTTCATTTGGATTATCTCTCCAAATTATATGCAAATATTTTTGCCCGTACATTTTTTCAATGTCCGCAGATATCACAAATGGCCATTTACGCCATAATATCGAAAATATCTTTTTGGATTCTTGGGGTCCAACCCACATGATATCATTTAAACTTTTATTGTTTGTGGTTTTTCTGAAGCATCGAAAACCACCCTCAGCTTTGTCGTTAAACTGGAATATCTTATGACTCCTTGATGGGGCAAATAACACTTCCCATCATCTTTGAACTCTACCATATGTCCTAAGTTTTAATATTCATGCATACACTTTATGTAATATTCTTTTAATTTTTTATTATTTCTGAGCTTTTTTTTTAAACTGTAAAATCGCGCTATAGCTTGGGGTTTTGAATCTCCTAGATCCTTTTCTTTTTTAAATGGTATTTTAACCACATACCTACCATTCTCATCTCTTCTTGTTGTTTCAAGAAATGCTTCTCGCAAACATCTTCTTCTACGTCATTCTTACTGTTTTCCTTAGCTACAGTTTGCTTCCTTATTTCTAGATGGCTCAGCATGCTTTGAATATCAAATTTTAACTCGTCAATCTGGTCGTCGAAGCTGTCGTTTGTTTCATAGCTAAGAAAAAGCTCCTCCATTTTTGAGCTCAGTCTATCACTGAGGAAATAAATTTTTCCCTTTCTCATTCTACACTCTCCCAGTTTAGCTTGATCTAACCTCTGCATTGTTTGCTCTAAATACCTCTTCAGGTTTTCCACTATTCTGTCGATTTCTTCAACAACTTTTTCTATGCTATTGTCAATTTTGGGCTCTATGTCTTCCTTCAAAGTTCCAGTCTCCACTGATTGTACCTTTTCTATTTCTACCTTCCCTTTCGTTGGGGTTTCATTATTTTTGGACTCTACATGCTTTTTATGTATGCATAAATTTAACGCATTTTTTCGTACTGCTGTCTCTTATAGTCGTCATGATCGACTACTCCATACTCCAACAGTGCAGAATTATGGCCTGTAACTTTGTTCTTAAGGTCTCCTAATCTTTGGATAACAATGCTGGTCAAATGACCAGCTTCAATCTTCTTAATTTCTTTTGTTATCGCAGCTTGAGCCTGTTTGTTCCGATAACATCTTACTTTAATTTGTTACTTAATTAGGCTTAAAAACAAATTGAGATATATGATTTGTGCTTCTGCTGTTGTTGTTACTGCTGCCGCTGAAGCTGCTGTCGATGCTGCTGGTATTGCCTCTGCCTAAATCCATGCTGCTATTGTCGATGCTGCTGATGTACCTGCAGCTATTGTCACTGCTGCTGATATCGATGCTGCTGGTGTCGATTCTGCTGGGGTCGCTGCAGTTATTGTCGCTGGCACATTGGGCACAGAATTTTTTATTTTGCTACCTTTAGCTGTCAGTGAACTAGAAACTTGTTCAGTCTCAAAGGAGCTAGTTTAACTCCGTGCTCTTACCACAGGGGAGAAACAACGGAGCGTCTGGAAGGAACAAAATGTTAAGACATTAAAAGAAAAAGTCTAGACATTTGCGAGTTGAGTCATAATTCAAACTAAATTTTATTCTTAAAATCAGAGCCTTATATGTGATTTGAAAATGAGGTTAGGAGGTACAATTTTGTATTGTATAATTATCGTTAGACCTACGCAAAGGATACATTTTACTGCTGGTGTCTATTTGAGTGCATGCTTACATTAGTGTTACTTGCATTGCATTGGTTAAGTGTGTTCTCCCCTTGTGTTTTGTTGTAGTATGTTTTAATGGGTTACAGATCTTTGTTTACATCCGAACTGTCATTACTTATCTACTTTATGAGATTTCTTTAGAGATCAGTTTTTTGATACATGAGTGAATGTGTTCAATAATATGTTTATGTTTGAACATTCTGCAAGGGGCCCAAAGTGGCATGGTTTCGACGCTACATTTACAAATAACCGATACAAAGTCAGTATGTCTCCACTAAGCCAGAGGGCCCACACTGCAGCAGGAAGAGTGTGAGGTGAGTGAATGAGTAAGCGTGTTGTGTAGCCACTGAATTTTCATTTGTTCCCTTTGGCTATAATATTAATCTGATCTGATCCAGATGATCTGCTAGATATGGTCATTCTCTACGACTGCGCTACTCTGCGCTTTTATTTTTCTCGGCTCTTCAAAATTGTGCATGCCACAGATTTTTGTTCGTTGTGGGGGCGGAAGGGGGCATGTCAAAATTTAAAAAAAAAGTATTCAGTGTGATATCACAGATTCCTCTAGCTCTTATAGTCTCTGAGATAGATAGATAGAGAGATAGATAGATAGATAGATAGACAGATAGACATGGCTATATCGACGCGACAATTGATGATGATCAAGAATATATATACTTTTCACCACAAATCTAAAAAAAGCTCCGAAAATCAAATTTGTAATACAAAAGTGTTATTAGTGCTATTTATTTTGGTGTTCCATTACGCTTAGCTTTTGCAAAAAATCCTTAGAAAGGAGACACTTAAACCTACTTGATATTACAGTAAAGTACAACACAAATTGAACAGTGGTCATGTGATGAAATAATAAAGACTTATAGAACAATGTGCGTATGTAAGAAACGTGGACTGACTGTACGCTCGCGGCCCCTTCCCCGACACCAGGAGAGCGAATTCCAAAAGCGAAAGAGCGGTCGTCAGGGAGAGCCGGTTGTCGCCGGTGAGCGGACCCTCGCCATTCAGTTTTTAACCTAATTTTTATCAGTCGTCATCTCACAAATTGTCAGCTGTAATAGTCGTACTTAATGAATCTATCTTATTTCCAATCAACCTAAATCATTATAAGCATTCGTAACACCTAATATTAATAAGCATTATTAAATAACATTATCGACAAATCTTTAAACTTTTCGAGTACCAGGTATAAAATAAAAAAATTTAGTTAAAATAAATATTCGATCAATTCAAATTTTTTTTTTAGGTCGCAACGAGCTTATTGCAAGGTACATTAAACTGCGTACTGGCAAGACGAGAACCCGCAAGCAAGTTAGCTCGCACATCCAAGTGCTCGCCAGGCGGAAACTGCGGGAAATTCAAGCGAAAATCAAAGTCGTAAGTAACATCCCAATAGTTCTTCAGAAGAAGAGCTCAAATTAACCTCTTCTGATGTATATTAAAGTATTTACATATTTGCCATATGCATGCGACTCTGAGTTTTGAAGGCTGCTATTTTTTTTTGTATACACAATATATACATAGATGAATTTAATGTAAAAATGTAGAACAGGAAAGAATTGTCAGTTCCCACATGCGAAATAGTGTATGACTCAGTGTCAGATTAGGGCTGTTCAACGAATTAGCACAAACTCCACCAACTCGTATGGGCAACACTACCAACCACTGATCGAAATGGTAGAATCATCAATAGAATGCCAAGATATATTTGCCGATCTCAATCTACGACTTTCAAATCAGACTGCACTTATACAAAGGTATAATGCCTCTGATATCCTTAATAGTTTTATATTGATGGGCACTTAACATCAATAATCGCATACACATCCACAATAAGCCTCCGACTACTATATATCCACTATCATCCCATAAAGCCTATCAATACACGACCAACTGAAACTCTTTTTCAGGAACCCAATGGTGTGTCCCTGCATTTATTAAATGGCAAAGATCAGACTCTGCAAGCCATGAGCACGATGACTAGTTCACAAATCGTATCTGCCCAAGCAGCCAATAATCTGGCACTGGCTGCTTCAGCGCTGTCCGTGGGTATGCACCACTCGAAGCATCACCCACATCCTGCTCACCAACACCAGATGGGTGTAGCTGCCGCAGCAGCAGTAGCTGCTGCAGCGGCAGCAGCCGCAGCAGTAGTGTGTCAGCCGACATTAGGTGCTGCTGCTGGGCCCTGTTCTACGTCAGTCTCAAAGCCGCCGCTAAATTCGTCGTCCTCACAGCGACAATGTGCCCACTCTCACCAAAACCATTCCCATCACAATCTGACACACCTCCCGCATAGTCATATGCATCCCCATCATCACCAGAATGCGGCGGCCGTTGCAGCAGTGTACCACTTTCAGCAGCACCAAAAACACCAGCAGCAAAGTGGGCCAAGCGAGCCTGTCGTAGCCGCAGTATCACCGATTCTTGATGTCTCAATCACGAGTCAGGGCATGACACCAACACAATCCCAGCCATTACACCATCCGCCGTTGTATCCGGGCGTAAGCAAATGTTTTATATACCAAATCAATTCATACCGCATTGTGCAGTTCCCTTCACATCTTAAAAAAAACATTGAAAGCAATACATAATTCAACCACAAAAGGCATACATAAAGGCATTGCGCATAAAAATAGTCAAGCAATTTTCTTTACTGGGACTACATTCATTCCTTACTGATGCTATGCAGCTACTGACCTGCAGACATACTTTGCGTACTCATAACACCACCAACTTCACTGTGTATCAACTGCGAAACTCATTTCTCCTCTTGCTCTTACTCGTTCGTTTACTCCGATTAGCTATAGATATGACTCCCGTTACTTAGTGCTTCGACCCGATCACTGATTTTTGTGGTAATCCAGCGCTGCTCTGTTGCTTCTTTGCGTAACAGTGACACTGACAATCGTTCAAATCATTTTTTTCGTGACATGTATTCTCATCTCTCTTTATGTGTCTCTGTTCTTCTTCCTCTCGCTCTCTCTTTCACTATCTTTGTGTCTACAGTATGTAATATATATATTATGTATGTATCTAAGCCGTATATGGCATAGTTGAGCAACATGTTTCATACCGTTGCTCGCGCTACGCCCACTGTCTATGCCAATGCTTGCTAACTAATTGAATTTGACTTCTTATTTTTAACACGCCACTTGATGCAACTGTTATAATGTTGCTACAATTTTTAGCAGAAGAGAATGCATAATAGTTGCTCGTTTGCATCATGCATGGGTCGTTGGTCGCTGGCTAACACTAATTTATGTCAATCAATTAGTAAGAAATTGATGAACCCTTTCTTATGTTCGATCATCTCGTGTAACTTCTAATAAAAATAACATATACTGACCGATGCAAAATTAACGAAGTTATGGACTTATCTAAGATTTTTAATTAATTTATACACTTTCTATTCTACGCTCAGCAATTTTGGCAGCCTGGACTGCAGCCCAGCACCTCGCAAGAGTAAGTTGCCATCGCCCACCCTTAGCAGCTGACAATACAACGCAATTGCATTGACCAATAGTTTCTATGATTACAGCATCAAGCCGTTCGCACAGCCACCATATCCTGCGGGTAAACCATCAACGGCCGTGTCCGGGGAGATCGAAGCTGGTATTCCGTCCGCACAATTGCCATGGGAGGGGCGCGCTATTGCTACGCACAAATTCCGCTTACTAGAGTTCACTGCGTTCATGGAAATCCAACGAGATGACATGGTAAGTTCAATAAAAGTCTTTGCAACTTCAATGAATTGATGTGATCTTCAGTTAACCTTGCAGTATAACCGCCACCTTTTTGTGCAACTCGGCGGCAAGCCATCATTCTCCGATCCGCTACTTGAGGTGAGAGTAATCATTTGCGGTACCATCTAAGAAGTCTACTAAACGTTAACCATTTCAGACAGTTGATATCCGACAAATATTTGACAAATTTCCGGAAAAGTCTGGCGGGCTGAAAGATCTCTATGAAAAGGGTCCGCAAAATGCATTTTACCTGGTAAAGTGCTGGGCTGACTTAAATACCGATATTACGACAGGCAGCGAATCGGGTGATTTTTATGGGGTAACGAGCCAGTAAGTCCTAACTCATCAGTCTACCTTACCTCATTTTTAACTATACTGAGAAAACTTTACTCTACCGTAGATATGAAAGCAATGAGAACATCGTGCTGGTATGTTCGACGATTGTGTGCTCATTCGGCAAGCAAGTGGTGGAGAAAGTAGAGAGCGAGTACTCACGACTGGAAAATAATCGCTACGTCTACCGCATCCAGCGTTCACCTATGTGCGAGTACATGATTAATTTCATACAGAAACTTAAAAATTTACCCGAACGTTACATGATGAACAGCGTGCTAGAGAACTTTACAATATTACAAGTGAGTTTAGTGTATGTTGGAGGGCGTTCTATATCTGTCAATGCTTTATCTTCTCTTTCCATCTCGTCTGATTTCTTCCCAGGTAATGCGAGCGCGAGAGACGCAAGAGACTCTTCTATGCATAGCGTATGTTTTTGAAGTGGCAGCGCAGAATAGCGGCACCACGCACCACATTTACCGTCTTATAAAGGAATAGCAAGAGCTGCGTGAAGCAGCGTCTAATTTGTCCGCAAACCCCACCAATGCACAAATCAGCGAATACATCAGCAGCAACACCAACAGAATCAAAAATACAAATAAAAGTAACAATACGATTAGTAGCCACCCTAACAGCAGTACCAACACCAATGCCAACGATCATAGCAAAAAGACGCAAAAGTGTGCTAAAAGAGATATTACAAACGGAAACGCATCTGAATTGGAAAAACCTATTAAATTGTCACCCACCTCTCCCCACCTACAGCACCAACAGCCACAGTTACTGGTCCATCAGAAAAAACTTGATACGATAGCTGCGCTACAGGTTAAAGAGGTTATATACGCACATACGCAAGCAGAAAGCACCTATCAGTCACAACAGCAGTCGCATGCGCGACATCAACAGCAGCATCGCACAAATGCGCAGCCGTATAGCGCATGCATCACTAGCAAAAATCAGGAGTTTGAGGCTGAAAAACTAGACCAAAAACAATTAGGCACATTAGAGCACTTTCTAAGGCTGTCCGCAATGGAATATGGTGTTACTGGAAATCCATCCGCTGCACTAAACCTCAGCAGTATTTGCGGAAAGGATCCCATATCTGAGTCCAAGCTAGATCTTAAAGAATCACAAGAGGTAAATTTAGGTGCAGACATGGAGGTGGTGGTCGCTGCTGGTGCCAAAATTGTCAGCAACCATGATCGCGAGCCGTAGACCATTAAGTGTTGGCGAGTTTGTTTGTTTTATCAGTTAGTAGTTTCCAATTTATTGATCGGCTTACCTAACACCTGCGCAATCTGAAATACCTACGTTTGTATCAAATCTTTACGTTTTCCTCCCTTTTTCCTAGGCAGGTAACCATGACTGAACTGATTTTCCAAATCGAAAAAAAGATAATATCATTGTACAAATTGTTCTAGTACATTTTTGTAACCTTGGAAGGTCATCCTTATTTGGATGTTCGTTCGATTTCTGTACATGTAAAAATAGACATAAAGTTAATTGAAAGACAGGTCATCTCTGTTGATCAAAAACTTGAATCACACATATTTTTCCACTCGTATAAAAACAAGTACCATTCATGATGTACATAGTATCTTCTGAGAACCAGGGTAAAAACTAACCAATTTGGGAATCTTTCGAAATTCCCGACTTCTTAAAGTAAAGTAAAAACGTTGTCATTTAAATAAAATAAAAAACGTTTTTATAATAACAATAAAGAGGAATTCTGAAAGTATTGAAGTAACCACAATTTCGGAATTTTTTGGATTTAAGCGAAGGTGTCTCGTATTTTTGTATTGGGGATAGTTGGTAATATCTAACACCTTAATTCGGGTGTTGTTCTGCGTGGACAGTCTGATGTAATTAAATCAATTTTAACACACATTTACATCAAAAATACATTTAATTGATCTCAAGTTACTTAAAATATATTTTTTGTTTAATTTTTTTTTATTTTTTTTTTAACCCC
This sequence comes from Drosophila pseudoobscura, assembly GCF_009870125.1. Lineage (NCBI taxonomy): Eukaryota > Metazoa > Arthropoda > Insecta > Diptera > Drosophilidae > Drosophila > Drosophila pseudoobscura. The sequence continues at coordinate 36,675,489 of NC_046683.1, read as the reverse complement.
AACAAAAAAGTAAGCAATAGAAAACATTTAACAGTTGTTGCGCGCTGATTTTGAAGCAAAAACGAAAGAGAGAATATGTACATCGACTTTAATGCGTATACGGATGCGTACGAATATGTATGTATGTACATATTTCTTTATATATCCTTAGGTACTACATACATATTTCTGGTTTTTTTTTTTCAAATAATTTTTGTTGATATTTTTAAAGTATGTCACATAACAATATTGCTTAAGCGTTTTAATTATATTCAAAGTATGAAGCAAAGTTTGAATTAGCAACGTGTCAGAAGGATGCAGAAGTATTCTGAGAATCAATTGGTTACTCACTTGTAACTCGCAGGTGGTTACTCATGAGTTTGGGTTGGCTGTGTGACATCGACACTGCACAAGGAAATCTGCTCAATCCGATGAAAGCAATCTTTGCATAAGAATAGCTACTTGCAATAGAGAATATTTTATGAGGGACTGTTTTTCTCTTTTCAAACTTATTGTCAACGTACAACATACATGTAGTCCATACATATGTATATCTAATGAAGTTTATTAAGCATGAATCGAATGATCCACCGTTAATTAAATGATTATTTATTGATTTATAATGATAATTATTCATGACTATATGAAAAACTACACGAAAGCAGAAAAATCGAGTACGTAATAGGTATTTACGCACTCTCTGCATCCACTGAAGGCTAAGCTCGAACCTACGTGCATACATACATATGTACATATTGGTTTATTAGATAAGGAACCAGGTGTGCGGGGGAGTTTTGGCCAGTTCTCTCACTCGTTCACAAAATATAAGAAAAATCATTAAAAACGCCTAATGTAATTGTAAAATACTGTAATTCTGGTTTACTCGTAAATTGACATGACTATAACATGTAATAAAACACAAAATTCTAAATGTAAATGTAAAACCATATTAAATAATGTGAAGTACTTCGTTGTTGTACGAATAAAAAAAACGCATTTTTTTGTTTGTCTGTAAGTAATGTAAATTGCAAATGCAATTGAAAGCAAGAAACAAAGGCCCGTAACAATGGCGAGGGTTGTAAATTTATTCGAGAGCTTAGCTAAGCAGTAACAATAATAATTATAATAAAATAAGTATTCAATGAAAAACCCACTGTTGCAAAAAAATTAAATAATTACAAAAATGTCTTTTTAGTAAAAATAAAAGTTTACACGATTAATATATATATTGTAAAACTATAAAATCGATATGTTTTCTAACAGGAATTATATTTCAACTACAAACTGCAACTGAGTAAGAACAGAGACAAAAAAACCTTATATTAATTTAATAAAATAGTGCCTAACATAAGCAAAGTATTATACAATTCATTGGTAAATGGCCAATGGTAATTGAATGGGCACAGCAGAGGGCCAAAGCCTTGTTCTATGAGCACTCACCAAGCAACATTTTTCCGATTTTTTTTTATCGATTGATGTATTTCCAATTCAAAATGAAGTAAATATATATTTATGCACCTATTAACAGTTCACACATTGTGAATTGATTGCTTTGATTCGTATGCTTACAAATCTCATTTTTCTTAAGAATCTGATTATGTTATTTAGATAATATCAAGATACGCATACATACAAACACCCATGCAGTATAAATAACAATTACTAAGAACTTAGTTTTATATAATTTTCGGAAAACAATTCCTTTCTAAAGCTGTTGAGAAAGTTGTACAGAACTACAGATGTAAATATATATACGTATATATATTCTTACATTCATACATGTGTATGTTCATAAATAAGCACCTTTTTTAATATTAATTCAGCCTTGCAAGTAATTAAAAATATTTTGGATACTTTCGGTTTCATATAAATTGGTTTTATATAATTTATCAAATATGCATTTCTTAAAATGTTTTAAGATTTTCAAACACCATGTTCACCGTAATTGATCCTAACCCTAATCCTATCTCAATCTGGTTTAGATATACCCTATACATATGTACATTCAAAAATATGTGGATTTAAATAATCCGAAATAATTTGAAAGTTAAACTTTTTCGGTGATTAGTTCATGTTAGAAGGCAGTATGAATCTTAACATGAATAATGTTTACATTTGAATATGCGTATGGATCACAGGGTAAATGTGGAAAATTTTAATGTTCCTTAATGGTTCAGTTGCGTTTCTTTCATTGGTGCTCAAAAAAATTAAGGAAAAAAGAAAACGGGCATGATTGCAAAAATTGGGGAGTTTTCTGAAAATTTCGTATCGTGTAGAATAGATGAAACATTGGGTACGAAAACGGAAAAATTTTAAATCCTATAAATTACAACAAAAAATAGTTTCATAAATTATTTATTAGTACGTTTAAAAATACATTTAGCGATAAATAAAACAAAGGATAAACAGTGAAAAAATTTAACAATCATCTTTAAATTACAATAATTGATTGTACATGTATATTTTTTTTACTTTTCATTATAGAAAATACAAGCAGCAAACAAAAACATATAATAAAAAAAAAGGAATATGTGAAATTTACGTAAGGAAAAATGTGTCATTTTAATTTTTACACTGAAATGCATTAATAAAAATTTTAATATAATAAAAGAAAGAAAACTTTTAATCTTAAAATATCATGATATCATGAGAATCTGATCTTTTCAGATTATTTTGTGACCCATTTATAGTAAGCCTTTTCGAGAAAGCAACCTGCATTTTAAATAATTCTAGGTGTAACCCCATTCATGAGTACTACGAGGATTGCTATTTATTTTTCGGGAATAGAAAATAAGAACAATTTTTAAATAAAAATGGTTTTATTGTTTTTCAATATATTCCCCCTCATTATCAATACACTTTTGCATTCGTTAGAACCATTGCTCATAGCAATTTTTCAATACCATTTGAGACACCTTCAAAACATGGTTTTTGAACTCTTCATCTGCTTCTTCGGCGCTCGTAAATCGTTGACCACGCATTTTTTTTGATGTGAGAAATAAAAAGAAATTGGGTTCCTAGTCAGAACTGAAAGGCTTGACTGTAGGAAAATTGACCTGTTTGTCGCGATGTGTGAGAGCTCGCCTTGCCATGATGGAGATTGATTCGTGTTCGGCAGTTGGTTTTGCGAATTTCTCCGAAGACCTCCGGCAAAAAATGGTCGTTTACCACTCAGAATTGACAGTCCTACGTTGCTCTAGCAGAACAATGGCCACATGACCCATTCTCCCGAAAAAACAAGCAACCATTTGCTTCAAAGTGCTTCGTGCTCAAACAACTTCTGTTGGATTTGGCTCATCTTGAAACACCCACACGGTCGATTGCTGTTTAGTTTCCGGCTCATACGCATATATCCATCATTCATCACCTATCACTCCAATCGACGCGAGCCTTTTTTTGAGCGATTGATAAGTTACAAGGTATCCAACGAGAACAAACCTTTTTTGCAACTAAGTGTTCATGGAAAATGGAATTTATTGGATCCAGACTTCTGTGATATGTCACTGCTACAAAAATATTTCAAAACTTCGCCCCGCCCACTTCCGCCCTCACAAAGGACGAAAATCTGTGGCATCCACAATTTTAAAGATATGGGATAACCAAAAACGCAGAATCGTAGAGAATGACCATATCTTTTAAACTGCAGAATCTGAATTGAATCGTATCATTAGTTTAGCCAGAATCAAGAAAACAATTTCATTCTTTCTCGCTCTGTCTCTCTCTAACACACAGGTTTCATGGTCTGTTTTGCCAATTGCAAAATATGAGTTCAAGGATCTCAGAACCTGTAACAGCCAGAGCAACCAAATTTGGTATCCACACTTCTGTAATATCGGACCTTGACCATTTTGTGTCAAAATTTCGCCACACCCCCTTCCGCCCCCGCAAAGGACGAAAATCTGGGACATCCACAAATCTCAGAGACTATTAACGCTAGAGTAACCAAATTTGTTATCCGCACTTCTGTTAGATCTCACTATAAAACGTATATCTCAAAATTTCGCCCCACCCCCTTCCGCCCCCACAAAGGACGAAAGTCTGTTGCATCCACAATATTGCAGATTCGAGAAAACTAAAAACGCACAATCATAGAGAATGACCGTATCTATCCGGTTGCTGAATCTGGATCAGATCAGATCTTTTTTATAGCCAAAAGGAACAAATCAATTTGCAGTGGCTACGCAGCGCCCGACGTCACGCTCAGACTGATTTTCTGTCTCTCTCGCACGCACTCTTTGTCGTGTCGTTTAATATTAGCGGCGTCTGCCGGAGGAGAGCCATACTGACTTAGTATCGGGTATAAATGTAGAGTTGCGGTGTCCGCAGCAACTCACAACGTTCCCCCTCGTTTTTTAATACATTCCCTCTTATCAATCCACTCACTCAATACACTTTTGCATTCGTTAGAACCATGCTCATATCAATTTTTCAATCCCTTTTGAGACACCTCCAAAACATGGTTTTTGAACTCTTCATCTGCTTCTTCGGCGCTCGTAAATCGTTGACCACGCAGTTTTTTAAGAAATAAAAAGAAGTCATTGGGTTCCAAGTCAGGACTGAAGGGCGGATGAGTCATCAATTCGATGTTTTGACTGTAGGAAAATTGACCTGCTTGTCGAGATTTGTCGAGAGCTCGCCTTGATATTGATGGAGAACGATTCGTGTTTGGCAGTTGGCTTGGCAAATTTCTCCAAAGACCTCCGGCAAAAAAATGGTCGTTTACCACTCAGAATTGACAGTCCTACGTTGCTCTAGCAGAACAATGGCCACATGACCCATTCTCCCGAAGAAACAGGCAACCATTTGCTTCAAAGTGCTTCGTGCTCAAACAACTTCTGTTGGATTTGGCTCATCTAGAAACACCCACACGGTCGATTGCTGTTTAGTTTCCGGCTCATACGCATATATCCATCATTCATCACCTATCACTCCAATCGACGCGAGCCTTTTTTTGGGCGATTGATAAGTTATAGGGTATCCAACGAGAACAAACCTTTTTTGCAACTAAGTGTTCATGGAAAATGGAATTTACTGAAGTGGAGTTAGTGTGCAAGGATGCCTCTATCTTACAATATGTCACATGTCGATCTGGCACAAAAACTGATTTTGGACGACCTTCACGGGACTCATCATCGACTGAGCTACGACCACGATTAAAATCTGCAAACCAGCGATAACACAGCCCCAAAAAAAATAGTGTCATGCGCGGCTGACCAGTGTATGTATTTTGGGACCCTGAGCACAAATCCAAGGTCAGATTTCCTCCATCACGTCTGGTTTTTTTTTCTAACTTCAAAAAACCTATAATGTTGACACATGGTGGAAACTCATTTGAAAATTTGATTGGATTTGCTTGAAACTCGTCACTCCGGCGCTTTCGTGGTCAATAATTACGACTGACAGGTTTGTCTAAAAATTTCGCCACACTCCCTGCCGCTCCCGCAAAGGACTTAAATGTGTGGCATCCACAAATCTCAGAGACTATTAAAGCTAGAGTAACCAAATTTGGTATCCGCACTTCTGTTAGATCGCACTATAAAACGTTTATCTCAAAATTTCGCCCCACCCCCTTCCGCCCACACAAAGGACGAAAATCTGTTGCATCCACAATATTGCAGAATTGAGAAAACTAAAAACGCAGAATCATAGATAACGACCATATCTATCAGATTGTTGAATCTGAATCAGATCAGATCATTTTTATAGCCAAAAGGAACAAATCAATTTGCACTGGCTACGCAGCGCCTGACGTCACGCTCAGACTGATTTTCTGTCTCTCTCGCACGCACTCTTTGTCGTGTCGTTTAATAATAGCGGCGTCCGCCGGAGGAGAGCCATACTGACTGATTATTGGGTATAAATATAGAGTTGCGGTCCGGCGAGCAACTCACAGCGTTCCCACTCTTTTGCTTACTTTTTAGGTTTTTATTTTTCGGTGCTCCCTTTTCATCGATATGTTTCATTTTCAAATTTCTGACAAAAAAAAAACAGTCCCGGTTTCGTTAATATACAGAGTGATATAAGATTACAAGCGCAAAATCTTATATCTTCCTAAGTTATTAAGCTCCGCAAACTCGGCTTTACGAAAGCGTTTAGGTAGCCTCGTCGGCTGATACAGTTGGTCCTATATCTAGCGGCACTTCGAAAGTATGATGGTGGGCGTCTTCAGTTATAGTGAGCGGAAGGGCTTGGGTTAACAACACTATGGTCGGATCCGAAACAAAGCACAGATCAAGCAATCGACCCAAGGAATTTTTCACATGATGGACTTGAGACAGGGACAACAAGCAAGCCGTCAACAATGTCGTGACATGGACAATAGTTTACTTGACTCGTTTACCGAAGACCAAACAGTTCCTGGCAAGTTGAAGTCACCAAGAACTATCATATGATCTTTATCTGATAGCGAGGAAGAAACAGTGGTTAAAGCGGACAAGTGCTGCTCATAAATTGAAATACCCGAAGAAGGTGGGATATACAAGCAAGTAATAAATATTGCGAAAGCGGGAAGAATCAGTTTTACACACAGGAATTCCAGTTCCGGTTGAACCTGGACTGTGAAGTGTTCCGATGTGAAGATAGAGTCCACTGCAATCAGAACCCCACCTGCACGTCAAGACGAACGGTCCTTTCTAAAAGTTGTGTCAAAACCTGCCAAAACCTCGGAACTAAGAATGTCCGGCTTTAACCAGGTTTCAGTAAACACAATAACGTGGGAAGCAAATGCAACACTATCCTGGAAAAGAATGCTGAGCTTACTACGTAAGCCGCTAATATTCTGATACGTTACTAAAAGAGAAGTTAATTTTTTGGAAGGGTGGAAGCAGGATGGAAGGAGATCCCGCGGAGTGACCCTTTTGCGCCTCGGAGACTTATCAAGCAGTTGCAGACTGCTAAACTGCGACTCCATGGCTAGGAACCGATCGTACTGCTATTTAAAGAAAACGGTCAGCTCCTTAAAGCCCTTCCGCGTCTGCATCATAAATATTACCATGTCATTCTCAGACGCACGGAATGCCTAACAACTGTAGTGCAAGCCATAACGTTTTGAGATGGCATCTCTCAAGTGAGCCGTAAAACCAGCGCATTTTGTGTGCACTACGAAACAGAAAAGAATTAAAAAATAATAATAAATAATAATAATAAACATTAATAAAATCAAATAAGATTTTAAACCAAATAGGTATCAGACCAGTGTGCCAGACAAACGCTAATAGGAGGAGAGGAGAGCAGTTGCAGTAGCAGCTAATGAGACAGAGGGCTACTGAACAGAAAGTTTCGAGAGCGAGAGAGAAAGAGCAGTTATTTAAGTTTAGGGAGGTTATAGGGAGAGAGTGATAGCACATAAAAAGCTACAAGAGCAGGCTGTAATGCAATACCTTGCATTACAATGCGTACTCACTGCAACAACACAAACACGACTAACCGACGCCGAAAAATAAAAAGTTAAATAATGTTTTAACACAGATGCAGATTTACAGATTGCAGGATGGTTCGGAAGTTAATTAAAGTTTATTCACGAAAACACCGGTTGTTTATGCCAAACAAAAGGAAAAAAACGGAGCGCAAAAAAAAAGCGTCTGGTCACTACGAAAGAGAACGACGAAATAAAGCAGCGGACAGCGATACCAAACTACATATAAAATAAATTGTATAAGTTACATAAATCATAATTACATAAATGGCGAAAATCCTCTAGCTGAACCCTACACGAGGGTGCCGGCTGGGCAATGAACACTGCATTACCCCGGACAAGGGTAATGCACTGTCGCTTGCTCTGTCCGGGGTAATGCAGTGTCTAGCTAAGGCTATGGTCCGGCGTCTTCCCGATTAAAAGTCGGGGGAACCGAACCAGGACCATGGCTAGAGGTGCCTGGCGGTCAGGCCTAAAACGCTAGGGGGTGGTCCCCCCGAAAAATATTAACCAGTATGGACCCTCGGGCCAAATATGGAGGCGAAGAAGGATAAAGCATGGGTTGGGATGTCAACCCAAACGTCGGTGGGAAGCGTGACTGCTACCACCGGCGGGCACGGGGAGGAGCAATCCTCTCTGCGTGTCGCCAGCTGTCACACCTCAGACTTGGGGGGAGCAGGCCAAGTCAGTTGTAAAGCTACTGCCACAACAACAACAACAAAAACAACTCACTCCGCAGCCTGCAAGTTGAGCCGCACAGATGCCGTAGTCGACACAGACACGGATCTGGAGAGCGTGCTCTCTATGAGCAGGACGGAGGAAGAGAGCTTTCTCCGCTCGCCGGAACCAGGCACCAGCTCCCTGCGTAGGGAAGGGCCGAAGCGTTCCAAGGAGGGGATGAAGGCCAAAGCACAATACAAAGCGGCCCTCAATATCAAAAGCCGGCTGCAAGGTAAAGTAGAGGAGGAGGAGGAGAAGGTCAAGCAGGGCCGAGCAGCGAGTAGAGGAGGGCCGACTACATTACGCCCAGATGCCACAGATGAGGGCGTCGAATGGCGAATATGCCAATAAGCTGGAGGAGATGATGGCCACCAAAAGGCAACGCTCGACTGAGAGTGCCATTAAAGACACTCCGGCGAGCAAGCGGCAACGCGGGCCCAAGAGTGCAGCCCCTCCACCGAAAGTGGCCAAGAAGCCATCGAAATCGAAAGCGAAGGTCAGCGATGTGACCAAACGACATTTGATCGTGGCACTCATCGGCCGGAGCGAGGAAAACGGCAAGATGTCAGCGGCACAGTGGAAGCTTGTGCACGCGCGTCTCGTCGACGCACTGTTTACACACATGGAAGAAGACCCCGCGGCCCCTATGCCCACGTTCGATGGTGCTGGGTGGCTAAATGGGGTTAAGATCCTAAAGTGCAACGACGATCCAACCCTAAGGTGGCTGACGCGTACGGTCTGCCAACTGGAGGCGATGTGGGAGGGGGCCAAGCTGGAGGCTGTGGACCGGGAGCTTATCCCGTCCAAGCCTAAGGCGAAGGTACTCTTCCGCATCACAATCCAAAGGGACCGAGCGCTGAAGCTCCTTCAGCGGCAAAACGCGGACGTGCCAACGACCGATTGGAGGATCTTACACATTGGTAGCCCACTACCCAACGAGGGGGACCAATGTGTGATCCTCCAAATAAACAAGGAGGCAGAGGACCTGCTGTATCCCAAGTTCGGTATCCCAAGTTCGACAAGGACGCGCATACCCTGCAGGTAGGCGAGGTGGAAAAGGACTTAGGTCTCGAGTCCATCGTGGAGTCCAGGGTCTTGCGCTTGAGGACGAAGACGAGGAAGACGGTGACCTGACGCTAGTAGTTAACCCGTCGGATGCAAGTGAGCCAGCCACCCATGCTGAGTGTGCTGCAGCTAAACTTGCATAAAAGCAAGGTAGCGTCGGCGGAGCTCCTCATCGCCATGGAGCAAGGGCTCGCCGACATAGCTCTAGTCCAGGAGCCCTGGATTGCGACAGGCAATTCAGTGGGCGGACTAAAGTCCTCAAATCACAACCTGTTCTACACAACATCGGTAAGCAGGAACAGAACCGTCGTACTCGTACGAAAGAGAATCCATGCATACCTTATGTCTCATTACAGTACGGATGACCTGACGGTTGTGATGCTGGAAAGTGAGGAACTAATCTATATATAGCAAACGTCGGGGAGGAGCACACCTTCGTAGGTCCGACCTCATCCAACGTGCTAGACCTAACACTTGCAACGGGAAACAGTACTACGGTATCTCGCTGGAGGGTCCTCGAAAGACCCCCCTTCTTAGATCACAAGTACATTCAGTTTAAAAAGTTTAAAAAGACAGTTACTTCGAAGCTCAAGGGTCCGGGCACAGTGAAATCCGCGGAGGACATAGAGAAGTCTCTAGAGACCATATCCAACGCGTTACTGGACGCCTACCACACATCGTACAAACCCTCGAGGACGAAGAAGAGGTCCAAGCCACTCTGGTGGAGCCGGGATCTCTCTCTTCAAAGGGACAACCTCAAGGAATTCTTTAAGATCGCCAAACAAGCGAACGAAGGGATCGTCTATGAGGAATACAGACTCCTACTCAGGAGCTACAAGAAGGAAATACGTAAAGCACAACGGAACTCGTGGAGGACCTTCTGCTCCAACATCGAGAAAGTACCAGAAACCGCACGACTACGGAAGCTGCTCTCTAAGCAGCCTACCATACAAAGCCAATTAAAGCTAGATGACGGACAGTGGACAGAGGGCAGTGACGAAGCCCTAACAGCACCAATGGAGGAACATTTCCCTGGTTGCACCGAGGTCGCTGATGCCAAAGAGCACCAGGACCTAGCAAACGAGGAACAACGCCCCCAACAGATCTGTTAACCACCAAGTGAATCCACTGGGCAATAGACTCCTTTGCGGGCACAAAAGCACCAGGACTTGACGGGATATTCCCAGCCATGATGCAGGTGACCAAAGAGGCGATTACCCCATGGCTCTCCGCAATATTCACAGCTTGTATAAGTACTGGCTATATCCCTATCCAATGGAGAACATCGAGAGTTGTCTTCCTCCCAAAGGCAGGAAAGTGCAGCCATGCGAGTCCCAAGGACTATTGACCGATAAGCCTTACCTCCTTTATATTAAAAACACTAGAAAAGCTGCTGGACTTACAGATCAGGAATGAGGTAGGGGGACTGATGTCAACCAACCAGCATGCCTATACTAAAGGGAAATCGGTGGAGACGTGGCTACGGAAGCAATAACAAATTGCCTGGTAGCGACTAATACACACCCAGCAATCAACCTGTGGATAAGGAACCTCCTAGGTTGCAGACGGATGCAATCAGAGTGGGGCACCGCTTCCATGGTGAAAGAGGCACACAGAGGCACACCCCAGGGTAGAGTCCTGTCGCCCCTCCTGTGGAATCTGGTGGTCGACGACCTCATCAAGAGATACGAACAGCTTATGCGGACGACATAAGCATACTTATTACGGGTGTATGTCCATCGACCCTCAGCTCCTTAATGGAATGTAGACTCAGGGAGAGACGTGAGTGTGCGGAAGAGGTAGGACTCAGTATCAACGCGGACAAGACGGACCTCATCCTCTTTACCCTCTTTTATGGACCCCCCCGAAGATCAATCAAACTAGGCTAACCAAGAAGATGCTCAGCAGCACATGGGGCCTGTCTTCGGCTCTGATGCATTGGATTTACATCTCGGTGGTGTTGCCAACTCTGCTGTATGGAGTCTTAGTGTGGTGGCAAGCTACTGGAAAGAAAACGTATCATAAGCTTATGGAAAGGACTCAGCGACAGGCTTTGCTCTATATTACAGGGGCGCTGAGGTCAACCCCCACAAAAGCACTCGAAACCCAACTTGGAATCGAACCCCTAGACATTCACGCCCGTCTGACTGCAGGAAAGGCAGCACAACGTCTCATCGCTTCAGGAAATATGTCGCCACAAGAATACGAGCATAGTTCAATTGCAAGGGAAATGACCAGATCAACTGATTACATGATCCCCCAAACATGCCTCGACGTAAAAACAGCTGCATCTTTGGGACCTGAAGACTGGAAAATCGGAAGAGACCAAACTGAGCATCTCAATATATACACAGATGGCTCCAAGATGGACGGAGGAGTAGGAGCGGGCCTATACTGTACAGACCCTGAGATAAGGCTGTCGTATAAGGTACCGGACCAATGCAGCATATTCCAGGCAGAAGTTTTTGCCATCGGGAAAGCAGCGGAGGTCGCTCACCTCACAGAATGAGCACACGATGCGGTCAACCTATTCGTCGACAGCCAAGCGGCGATAAGATCCATGCAGTCGTCCGCAGTCAGTTCCAGAAATGTCTTGGCGAGCAGGGAGGCACTAGATACCCTAAGCACGACAAAGTCAGTGCGGATCTACTGGATTCCCAGCCACCAGGGCATCGAAGGAAACGAGATGGCGGACGTACTAGCTATGGAAGGCGTCGGGCTGGCGAATACGAGAACCGGGAACGTGCCTGTCTCCCTCAGAACGCTGCAAAGCGATCTAGAAAAGCAGGCCGGATCACAAACCGAAAGTAGGTGGAGGAGTACCACCGCCTGCAGAACCTCGAAAATCATGTGCAAGGACCGCAATGACAAACTCAGCCACTACCTGCTGCACCTACCACGGAAGGACTGCAGATTATTAGTGGGAATATTAACGGGCCACTGCCTTGCTGCGGCGCATGCAACAAAGCTAGGAATCACAAACAGAGACAGTTGTAGGAAATGTGACGAACCTGGGGCAACCGAAACCCTAGAAAATCTCATCTGCAACTGTCCTGCTCTCTTAAGGGCAAGGAGGAAGAACTTGGGCGCGCCAGTGCTGGCATCACTGGAAGATGCCTCCAAGAGGACGCCACAGCAACTACTGGCCTATGCGAAAAATACCTCGATCCTCGAGGACTTCAAAACCCCCTAAACACTGCCGCGACGGTTCATACAAATTTAAAATCTTTCATTTGCTTCATTCGGTACATCTTTCTCTCACTCTATCTTCTCACACCAACACTAGCTATGTTGCTATCTTGGTTCCCTCTGCCAGGGGGCGCACAGTGCACAAGAGTGTGTGAGAGAGAGAATGAGTGCGTAGTTGCGTAGTCAGTTTCAGGAGTTTCATTTCTTCCCTCTGGCTATAATAATGATCCGATATCATCCAGATACCGGCAATCGCCGGGAATTGACAATTCCCGAATTATAAATAGCAACCTACGTAATATGAACAAACTAAAGGGTTTTTCGGTTTATGCGGGTTACGGGAACAAGGAGATTACTTTTTAGAATTTATGATACTACTTTTATTCATATTCTTCTTGACAATAAAAGAGTCGATATAGCAATGTTTTCCTATCCGTCGTGTTTGACGCCTTGTGCTCAGAGATTATAAGCGCTAGATCAACCATATTTGTGCATACTTCTGTGATATCACACTGACAAAAAAATTTGTAATTTTTTTAGAATACAAACGTTTTTATGTACAATTGTTTTTTGCTTTGTTTACAATCAGTTAAAAAAATGTATTTCTCAAAAAAAATAGATATTTTTCAAGATGGTTTTCGTTGGATTATTTCTCACAACAAGAATGTGTTGATGAACTTAGTTCTTTGTATGGCGAGAAAGTTTGCAGAATTGAATCATGGTCGTAGCTCAGTCGATGATGAGTCCCGTGAAGGTCGTCCAAAATCAGTTGTTGTACCACAAAACATCGATGGCGTGAGTGAACTGATAGTGCAAGATCGGCATGTGACATATTGTAAGATAGAGGCATCCTTGCACACTAACTCCACTTCAATAAATTCCATTTTCCATGAACACTTAGTTGCAAAAAATTTTTGTTCTCGTTGGATACCCTATAACTTATCAATCAAAAAAGGCTCGCGTCGATTGGAGTGATAGGTGATGGATATATGCGTATGAGCCGGAAACTAAACAGCAATCGACCGTGTGGGTGCTTCAAGATGAGCCAAATCCAACAGAAGTTGTTTGAGCACGAAGCACTTTGAAGCAAATGGTTGCCTGTTTCTTCGGGAGAATGGGTCATGTGGCCATTGTTCTGCTAGAGCAACGTAGGACTGTCAATTCTGAGTGGTAAACGACCATTTTTTTGCCGGAGGTCTTTGGAGAAATTTGCCAAGCCAACTGCCAAACACGAATCGTTCTCCATCAATATCAAGGCGAGCTCTCGACAAATCTCGACAAGCAGGTCAATTTTCCTACAGTCAAAACATCGAATTGATGACTCATCCGCCCTTCAGTCCTGACTTGGAACCCAATGACTTCTTTTTATTTCTTAAAAAACTGCGTGGTCAACGATTTACGAGCGCCGAAGAAGCAGATGAAGAGTTCAAAAACCATGTTTTGGAGGTGTCTCAAAAGGGATTGAAAAATTGATATGAGCATGGTTCTAACGAATGCAAAAGTGTATTGAGTGAGTGGATTGATAAGAGGGAATGTATTAAAAAACGAGGGGGAACGTTGTGAGTTGCTGCGGACACCGCAACTCTACATTTATACCCGATACTAAGTCAGTATGGCTCTCCTCCGGCAGACGCCGCTAATATTAAACGACACGACAAAGAGTGCGTGCGAGAGAGACAGAAAATCAGTCTGAGCGTGACGTCGGGCGCTGCGTAGCCACTGCAAATTGATTTGTTCCTTTTGGCTATAAAAAAGATCTGATCTGATCCAGATTCAGCAACCGGATAGATACGGTCATTCTCTATGATTGTGCGTTTTTAGTTTTCCCGAATCTGCAATATTGTGGATGCAACAGATTTTCGTCCTTTGTGGGGTCGGAAAGGGATGGGGCGAAGTTTTGAAATATTTTTGTAGCAGTGACGTATCACAGAAGTCTGGATCCAAAACATCGTTGCTCTAGCTCTTATAGTCTTTGAGCACTAGGCGCTGAAGGGGACGGACTGACGGACGAACAGACGGACAGACAGACAGGGCTCAATCGACTTGGATATTGATGCTGATCAAGAATATATATACTTTATGCGGTCGGAAACGATTCCTTCTGGACGTTACACACATCCACTTTTACCACAAATCTAATATACCCCAATACTCATTTTGAGTATCGGGTATAAAAATAAAATCATTTTCATTTAAAAGCTTTGGTTCATATTTGCTATTCCCGAAATATAAAAAGCAGCCCTCGTATAAATGTCGCTCGTTATGCAGCAGAGCCCTGCGGTCGGTTCTTCCTGGGATCCGAGCGTAACAAACTTTGTCTTGGTAGAGCTTAGTGCACGTGATGGAATTGGAATAACTTCAATTCAATTTCCTTGTTAGTAGTATTAAAGAAAATTCTATTTGTAAATTAAGAATGATGATCAAAAGTATAATTTGTTACTTAGTTCTGGAGATAAAAGAACATATTGAAATGAAACTATTGAACTAACGTCAGTTGAGAAATTTCGTCATTTGGTTATGTATGTATTTCCGTTTATAATTTACAACTAATTTATAATTATCAATATATAAAGGCGATCCAGAGCATACAGAAATAATTGGTGATTTTTTTTTTTTTTGTAAAAATTAATAATATTGTGGTCGTCGGGTGCTACAGGGGGATAAACGGATGTCGGGTCGGCTCGTCACAACTGTAGATTCGGAACGGGGCACAGACGCCTCGGGTTCATGGCTTGCCCTGGATCCAAGGTGACTGTGCTCCGCGTCATAGGATACAGGTGGGCACGAGCGAGCCGGCACCCGCCGTAACTGTACACACCGGCGGAAGTGCGACTATACTCTCCCCGTGAGGGCGGCTGGAAACAGGTCCTGGTACGGTCATGTCTCTGCCAGGATGCTGGCTAATTGTAGTCGGGCGGAGAGAAGAAAACTCTCAGTGAAATAACCCCAATCCAAGGTGACACTGTCATATGACGAGGGATGTAAATATGCCAAATTTAAATATTACAACAAAAAACACCGCAAAGGAGCACGGCACTCCTCCTAAAGTGCCGGAGGGAAAAGACCATCCCTCTACAAACGCATCTGGGAAACCAGTGCCCAAAAAGACGGGGAAGGAGACTAAGTCGGTCCACCGTCTCGAGGCAGCAGGCGCTGTGAGGAGAGGACCGAAAAGCCAATCGGGCCAATCCACGTCGGGGGGCCCCAAGGGCTACCCGGTTACCGGGGGGACGACCATGCAGAGCGATATCGCGGCTGGCGGAACCCTTGGGACCGGGAACCCCTTGACAACCCCGGCAGGCGGCGCCTCTGCCTCGAAAGATAGGCCCAAGTTCCAGGACAAAAGACGTGCGGCCTTCATCCTGGGCAACGACGACCCGGTGTTCCTGGCGTCTGCCCAGGGAATCGAATCGCGGCGATGGGCCAAGACAGTCCTGCCCGACTACCAGCCAGCCAAAGCTGGCAAGGCCACAGCCAAGGCCCCAAGCAAGCGGCAACGCTCGGCGGAGGACACCGCCACACAAGTCCAACAGGCCAAGAGGACGAAGACACTGAGCAACCGCTCGTTTGCCGAGGTGGCGAGGGGAAAAACCCTGATTGGAGTCCTAGACAGGGGCTCTAAAGACGGGCAGATCCCTAGGGACAAGTAGCACCTCGAGGAAAACGAGCTCCAAGACCGTTTCCTCCAGGAGTTGGAGGAGAATGGAGGACCACCGCCCAAGTGTGAGGACGCCGGGTGGCACCAAGGCAGGGTGAAAGCCATCGCCTGCCAAGATGCTCGCTCGGCGGCCCTCTACGCGAAGGCGGTAGCGTCGCTCAAGGAGGTCTACCCAGGAGCCCAGCTGGTGGTCGTGAAGTGGGAGGACATCCCCAGCAAGCCGAGGGCCAGAGCGTGGGTCTCGGCGAAGCCTGCAGAGCCGGATAAGATTCTCCGGATTCTGCAGCTCTGCAACCCCCCCTTCCCACAGCCGATTGGAAGGTGGCCAAGGTAGAGGAGAGCAACGGCCAGAGGCGCCAAGTCATCCTCGTCCTGAACGAGGAGTCGGTCAGACTTCTCCACGACACGGAGGGCGCTGTGGACTACGGCTACAAGAAGGTAGTCGTAGTACCGTACAAGTCCGACTCCAAAGGCATGGAACCGACGGTCGAGCCGGACCTGGAGCCCCCGGAGATCCCTAGTATGGAGATCAAGCCTGCGGTGTCAGCCGTGGCATCAGTGGTGTCGGATGACATCCTAGATGGTTACGTGTCAAACGTGAGCGATCTCACTAGGGATCTCAAGCACATCGGGGTCGCGGAGGAGTTGGACTCTTCGGACAGCGACCACGACAGGACAATGGTGGAGGTGAACCTCATGAATGTCACTGATACTCCTGCAGATAAACCTCCACCATTGTAAGGCAGCATGCGCTGCTCTCCTGCTCCACCTAGCCAAGGGTGGAGCCGACATAGTCCTCATTCAGGAGCCCTGGATCCTCGGAAACAGGGTCTCTGGTCTGAGGACTCCTGACTATAAGCTATACGTAGCTGACTCCGCTGGTAAAACTCGCACCTGCCTCCTTGCAAAAAGAGATTTGCACTTATTTTTGCTCCCAAATAGCAGCAATGAAGACCAAACAGCAGTGAGCCTCGAAGGCCAGGGGTGCTCACTGAGAATCTGCTCCACGTACATGGGTCACGACCAACCAGACCCCCCTCCACAGGCGCTCAGGGCGCTAATCACAGACTGCGAGGCCAAGGACATCGGCCTAATCGTAGGGTGCGACGCCAACGCACACCACTGCCAGTGGGGAAGCACTGACACCAACGAAAGGGGTGAGTACCTCTTCAACTATTTACTGACCACTCAGATGGTCCTTTTAAATAGGGGGAGTGATCCCACCTTCATTATTAAAAACCGCAAGGAGTTCCTGGACCTCACACTTGCCTCTCACGAGTTACACGGGAACATCGTATCCTGGAGGGTCCTGGAAGAGCACTCCTTCTCGGACCACAGGTACGTGGAAACCGTATTCTCTTTTTCACTACCGAGACCAGCTCAATTTCGTAACCTTAGGCGGACAAACTGGGCTCGGTACTCAGACCATCTCTGTCGTGTTCTCCCTGAGACTCCACCTGAGGAAGAGATCTCCAGGGAAGCCACGAGTCATCTTGTTAAACTATTTACCGACGCCTGCAATGAGGCGCTCGATAAATCCTGCCCCTCTAGCAAGAGCAGAGGCCGGAAGAAACCTGAATGGTGGAATCCGAAACTGAGGGAACTCCGGAAAGCCTCCCGAAGACTCTTCAATAAAGCTAAGGCCGAAAACGCTGAGCAGAACTGGGCCGATTACAAGGCCAGTCTGTCAGTTTACAATAAAGAACTGAGGAAAGCCAAACGCGCCTCATGGCGTAAGTTCTGTAGCGACATTGAGAATAACTCGGAAGCCTCGCGCTTGCGCAAAGTTCTCTCGAAGACTACACCCACTCTGGGCTACCTGAAGAACGCCGACCAATCATGGACAACGTCCAGTAATGAGTCGCTAAATCTTCTCCTTAGCACCCACTTTCCCGGCTGCGATGAAAACAGACCACACTACATCGCGGCTCCCTCCGTTGCCTCAAGTGGTATCATGAACCTGCTAAGCCAGGAGAACATTTCGTGGGCAATAAAAAGCTTCAAACCATACAAATCCGCGGGACCAGATGGCATCATCCCTGCCCAACTGATTCACGCTGGACAAAAAGGCACTAGTTGGCTCAAAAGGATATATGAGGGAATCTTCTCCCATGGATATATCCCGGAAACCTGGCTTCATACCAAAGTCGTCTTCATCCCCAAGGCAGGCAAGCCCTCGCACACTGCCCCCAAAGATTTCAGACCCATAAGTCTATCGTCCTTCCTTCTGAAGACGATGGAACGGCTTTTGGGGATGCATCTCACGGTAAATATTCCGCCTAGTCTATTCTCAGACTCCCAGCATGCCTATCGGAAAGGAAGATCCACCGAAACGGCCCTACACACGATCACATCAATCATAGAAGCGTCCATCAACTGTAAGGAATACACCCTGGTAGCCTTCCTGGACATAGAAGGCGCCTTTAATAACATCCTACCGACCGCCATCACGGGTGCACTGACGGAACTGGGGGTTGACTCCCGGACGGTGAGCCTGATCGATCAGATGCTACAATGCAGGACGGTTGAGGCATCACTGGGGACGTCAACGTCCACCAGATTTGTCAGTAGAGGCACCCCGCAGGGCGGAGTCCTCTCGCCCCTCCTATGGAACGTGGCAGTGAGCGAACTGCTGCGGGAGATAGAGGGGGGTGGCTGCCGCGTGGTGGCGTATGCGGACGATGTTGCTATAGCATTCTCGGGTAAATTCCCGCAGACGCTGTGTGAGTGCCTGACAAACACTCTCATGAAGATGTCAAAATGGGCAGACAACCCGTCTCAAACGGAACTGGTGCTCTTCACTAGGAAGTACAAAGTTCCGGCACTGATTCCCTCAAGACTATGTGGGGAAGCGCTAATCTTCAGCAACAACGCCAAGTATCTTAGTCTAATCTTCGATAGAAAGCTCGATTGGAAATTGAGCATAGAGGATAGAGTAAAGAAGGCCACAGTAGCCCTCTATACTTGCAGGAAAGCCATCGGACTAAGATGGGGAATGACCCCCCATATAGTTCGGTGGCTTTACACCACCATCATACGACCGATCATGCTCTATGGAGCGGTAGTATGGTGGCCAGCCTTAGACAAAAGGAAATGCCTCAATAAACTCAGCAGAGTTCAACGCATGGCAGAGCTATGCATAACTGGCGGGCTACGCACTACTCCAGGGGAAGCCCTGGATACTGTGCTGGGCCTCCTCCCCATAGATCTCATGGGAAAGAAAGTGGCAACACTTTCCGCACTCAGAATGAGAGAAGCCAGACTGTGGAAAGCGTCCGCGGTTGGGCACTCGGGAATCCTGACGAGACACCCGCAATTACCAGAGAGGACAGATTATTGTGTCCCTAGTGATCACCTCTCGACGCCTTTCCAGGTATCAATCCCACTTAGGGAGGACTGGGAGATGGGCGAACCAGGACCCGCAAATGCGGTTCACTTCTACACTGATGGCTCAAAGTTAGACGGCCGCGTGGGAGGCGGAGTCTACTGCAGCGAGCATTGCATCAGTCATTGCTTCAGGCTCCCGGACCACTGCAGTGTGTTCCAAGCGGAGGTTGTAGCCATCACGGAGGCCATTTCCATCGTCTCCAAACTACTTCTAGATACGCACTTAGTGTGCGTCTTCTCGGACAGCCAAGCAGCTATCAAAGCTCTAGGCTCAATATCGTCGAACTCAGCGACTGTCAATGACTGCCGCAGGTCTCTGCACGAGATCGCAGATCAGTTAGACCTCTTCCTTATATGGGTCCCAGGCCACAGGGACATCGAGGGGAACGACGCCGCCGACGAGCTAGCAAGGCAGGGTACTACAATTCCTCTCCTTATGGAGAGGGAGCAGGTAGCGATGCCTCTGGCTACGTGCAGGCTCCTCACGCACGAATTGTTCGAGCAAAATGCCAATAGGAGATGGCAGCAAACATGTTCCTGTGACATCTCAAGATTGATATGGCCATATCGATCGAAGAAGCGCTCAGCCGAGCTGTATAGGCTCAGCAGAGCACAGTGCTCTGCAGTTACTCGAGCCATTACGGGACACTGGCAGATTGGCACTCATGCCTCTAGACTGTCAATCCCTCATAACGACTTCTGCAGGAGTTTTCGCGACGAGGAAGAGGAGGAATCGGTCCCCCACTTCTTCTGCCACTGCCCGGCCCTTGGAAATCGTCGTCTTCGTTTTCTCGGGGCTGCTTTCCTCACAGACATTTCGGACCTAGCCGAAATCAAACCGGGGACCTTGTCCAGATTCATCCAAGCCTCCGGATGGGACTGCCCTTAATTTGCAACAGCCTGTTTCTCCACGGTTTTTGGGCACTGGGAAGGGGCAAACGCCCATGCGGCACCACAACGGACCTTCTACAGGTCCAAGTGAGCTTGGGAGGGTTTCATCACTCCCCCAGGCTACCGCCTGAACCTAACCTAACTAATAATATTGTGGGGCCACACCCACAACTAAACCCTTTTTGTGGTTTTTTCATTCAGGACGCTGAATATTTTTTGTGAATTGATCGCATTATAACCAGTAAACTCGGATTTCAATGCACTGGTGTGTGATAGTTTCGTAATTGCTGAAATTCCGCTGCTGGAACTGCTTTTTGATGTTTTGCGATTTTCCTTAACGGTTTAATGTCAATGGTGTTGTTATCATTTTCATATACGGCTGTGTGATTTTTATGCAAAGAGTAACCATCCGATGCACAGAAAAGCCAAATAAAGAAACAGCTTGGAAAGTGTCTGTTCGTCTTCGTGTTGCGTGGTGCCGCGATTGGCAGCTAAAAGTTAGAGAGAAGTAGGCAAATAAAGAGACTGGCCATACGACATAGGAAAAGAACAATAAAGCAAACGAACTCACCAGGCGGACGCGGTTCACCAAAATTAAGTGAAGATGTAATAAAAGAATTGGAAAAAGATTGGAAAAGCGCCAATGCCAAACGACATATGAAACCCATCACCAAATCCAAAGCCAGGGAAACCAGGCACCGGTTCTGGCTCGGTGCGGTGGCCAGCGGGTCGTGGGGGAACTTTATTGCTGTATAAATAAAGAAGCAAATATCATTGTTAAATTTTAAATTTTTGTTTGTTTATTTCTTAAGTTGTATTCACCGAGGATCCTCTTGCCGCGTGCTATTTCGACCATAAAGTGGTATGACTTTGTCTTTGTCAACTGCAGCCTTGCATACGGGGCAGAGTTTACGACTGGGACGCGTCAATAGCCACTGGTGTAAGCAGGGCCAGCAGAACAAATGTCCGCACATGCTAACCACGGCATCTTTTGCTGTGTCCAAGCATATGTTACACTCATAAAGTGATTCATCACTATGTTCCTTATCGTTAGAACTGTTGCCAGTTGTGTCCTTTTTATCAGCACTTAAGCCTGGCTCAGAGTCAGTCGGTACTGACTGTGCAGTCCCAGAATCGTCAGATTTATTTAAATCAGCAATGTTTCCACCAGCAAGAGAACTCCCCGTAAATGAGTACGATGTACTGGAAGCAGCCCCTTCTTCCTCCGAAACTGCCAACGTGGGCCTTCCAAACTGTCGCAATTGAGTTGTAATATGTTCATTATGTTTTTCATTGTTCAGGTGCTCTGTGACTGTGTCAGTACTGTTGACGTTGCTGCTTCCACTATATGTTGAGTTGGGCTGCTCCAGTATTGCAGCCAGTTGCGGCATTTCCATGGTTGATCCAGGCTTTCACTTTATAAGCAGGGACCATAATCATTATAAATTATATTTAAAAAATCACAAAATTAAAATGTAAATTAAGTTTAAAGAACATTCTTCGGTGACATTATTTTTATAAATTATACTAGGCAACAAAATTTAACATTTTACTTACTCTTCTAAGCAAACCAACGTTTTCTGATAGATTTGGCGCTAACATTTTATACCCGATACTCAAAATGAGTATTGGGGTATATTAGATTTGTGGTAAAAGTGGATGTGTGTAACGTCCAGAAGGAATCGTTTCCGACCCCATAAAGTATATATATTCTTGATCAGCATCAATAGCCGAGTCGATTGAGCCATGGCTATCTGTCCACAAACGACGAAAATCTGTGGCATCCACAATTTTAAAAATACGAAAAAGCCAAAAACGCAATCGTACAGAATGACCATATCTTCTAGACTGCAGAACCTGAATTGGATCGTATCATTCTTATTGGACGTTGACATGCAATGACTGCATCTATCAAGGGGCGATGCAATTACTGCACCGTCAAGTGGCCCGTGTGACACCAGCAGAAGGCTGTTACGCGCGGATCCCAGGCAAAACGCAGCCCTCCTCCCGCCCAACCGACCGAGGGGCGCTGCCGCATTACGCGCGGTGCGTAGCCGAACCAAACGCGAGCATGCAAGAAAGATAGATATTAGACTAACATTCGAGGAAAATTAGCACTAAACTTATTAAGAAATTAAGCATGCAATAAAATACAAGATACAAATACCACTACAATTACTAATTACTAGAAAGGTGTGTAAGGATTAGTAATTTAATAAGAGGAAGAGAATTAGTGGAGAATATAATATGGTAGAGGGAATTATAATCCGAGCATAAGACCCTAAACGGTTCATGCAAGGAATAATTCGATCTACAAAGTGTAAGGAACAACGGTATAAAGTTTCTAGTCAGTCTAATAGGAATCGTGAAGTTTATGCGGCTCAACAGATCAGGGCTGTCTATGTCACCCCTGATCAAGTTGTGCATAAATATCACACCAAGCATTTTTCTACGGTTAACTAAGGATGGGAGGTTTACTAATAATAGTCTACTAGAGTAAGATGGGAGTCTTACACCCGCATCCCAGTTAGGGCCCCGCAGAGCAAAGAGTAAAAAGTTTTTCTGTACTGATTCTATACGCCACCATACACAGGAGCCGTATTCTAAGATCGGACGAACAAGCGAGGTATAGAGAGTCTTTGTTATATAGGGGTCGTCAAATTCCTTTGACCACCTCTTTATAAACACAAGCACGCCCATGGCCTTATTTACCATGGTAGAAATGTGTTCGGAAAGCTTTAACTTGGAGTCTAACATAACACCCAGATCATCCACCAGGGTAATTCTCTCAAGAGAACCCCCAAATAGGGTGTAGGGAGCCAACAAAGGGCTAGAACGATGAAATGTCATAACTTTGCATTTCGAGGCATTAAGGTGTAACAACACCATGACTGAAAGCTATTGAGATCGGATTGCAAGCGAGAATGAAATGAAATGTCCTTGTACTGGACACAGAGTTTAACATCATCCGCATACATAAGTACTCGAGAGTATGTTAATACTGAAGGCAAGTCATTAATAAAGAGTGTGAAGAGTAAGGGGCCTAGATGGCTGCCCTGTGGTACTCCCGAAGAAACCTTTACTGGTAACGAGAGGGAGTTTTTGAAGAGGACTCTTTGAGACCTAGAACAAAGATAGCTAGAAATCCATCTCAGGATGTTGGCCGGAAACCCTAAAAGGTCAAGTTTATGTGCTAAAAGGGAATGGTTTACAGAGTCGAATACTTTACTAAAGTCGGTGTAAATAACATCCGTCTGTAAGTTACCTTGAAAGCCTTTAATAATGAAAGAGGTAAACTCTAACAAGTTCGTGGTGGTTGATCGCCGCCTTATAAATCCATGCTGAGTTGGAGATATAAGTGACTTGCAGAGATGTTGCAAGTGCGGAGTTAAAACCTTCTCAAACAATTTGGGAATAGCGGATGACTTTGCTATACCTCTATAATTTTTTGCATCAGACTTGCTACCTTTTTTATGGAGAGGAATTATAAACGATTCCTTCCAGATTGGGGGGAAGCAAGAGGAATCAATGGACAGGGTGAATAGTTTAAGCAATGGTCCACACAGAGCCTCGGCGCAGTACCTGAGTACACAACCTGGAACCCCGTCTGGACCCGGTGAAAACACCGGCTTAACTAGTCGAAGATCTTGAAGTAGGGAATATTCATTTAACAAGGGACTGAAAATGCCGTTCGACCTCGGTAAACCGTATGGGTACGGATGACTAGAGTAGCTTTCCTCAGAAGAGATGGTTTGGAAAAACTGGGAAAAAAGATCGGCAATTGCCTGATCATTATTTGCCGACGTATTACAAAATGAATGCGAGGATGGGTGTGCGGACGTTCTACGCTTACTGTTTACGAAGCAGTAAAACTGTTTAGGGTCCTGAGAAAAACGTATCCTGCATCGAGATAGGTAGTTCATATAGCATTGAGCATTAAGAACTGAAAAGTTTGACCGAGCTATTACATAACGAGAGTGAGAAGTAGGAGAACCCACTTCTTGAAATTTTTTATAAAGTCTTGATTTTAAGTTTTTTAGACTGGATAACTCTTTGGTAAACCAAGGGGGTTTTCCGGATCTAATCGGACAAGAAAGCGGGACACAAGAATCAAAAAATGTGCCAAGAGCATTGTAAAAAATGTTTGTGCCTTTTGTGACATCAGTGCACAAGTACAAAGCGGACCAATCAAAATCCCTAATTAGGTTATTAAGCTTCGCAAACTCGGCTTTACGAAAGCAGCGGACACGTTCAGGTAGTCTGCTCGACCGATCCAATACAGTTGGTCCTATGTCTAGCGACACCTCGAAAGTAGGGTGGTAGGCGTCTTCAGGTATAGTGAGCGGAAGGGCTCGGGTTAACAACACTATGATCAGATCCGATACAAAGCATAGATCAAGCAATCGACCCAAGGAATTTTTCACATGATTGACTTGAGACAGGGACAGGTCAAGCAAGCCGTCAACAAAGTCATGTCGTGACATGGGCACTAGGATACTAGACTCGTTTACCGAAGACCAAACAGTTCCTGGCAAGTTGAAGTCACCAAGAACTATCATACGATCTTTATCAGATAGCGAGGAAGCAACAGCGGTTAAAGCGGACAAGTGCTGCTCATAAATTGAAATATCCGAAGAAGGTGGGATATACGAGCAAGTAATGAATATAGCGAAAGCGGGAAGAATCAGTTTTACACACAGGAATTCCAGTTCCTGTTGAACTTGGACTGTGAAGTGTTCTGACGTGAAGTAAGAGTCCACTGCAATTAGAACCCCTCCTGTACGTCGAGACGAACGGTCCTTTCTAAAAGTTGTGTACCGACCTGACAAAACCTCGGAAATAAGAATGTCCGGCTTTAACCAGGTTTCAGTAAACACAATAACGTGGGAAGCAAATGCAACACTATCCCGGAAAAGAATGCTGAGCTTACTCCGCAAGCCTCTTACATTCTGATAGGTTACTAAAAAAGAAGTTAGTTTTTTGGAAAGGTTGGAGCAAGACGGGAAGTTGAGGAAGAGGAAGTTGAGGTTGAGGGTGGCACGCTGGAAAGATTTGGAAGCGATATGGGGGGCCTATTCTTCTTCTTAGCCTTAAACTCCTTCACCACCAAATGCTCCGGCCAAAATTTGGTGGAGCAAATGGTGTCAAATTGAGTTGGGGAGATGCTTATCTTAAACGACGCTATCTCCCTGGCATAAGAGAAGTTAAATTACGCCACCTTTAAACCCACGGCATTTATTTTGCTTTGAATAAAAGCAGTTACATCATTAGATGTGAGGTCAGGGGCCAGCCGTGAAACAAAAACTTGTCGTTTTGGTGGGACTCCCACCAGTGGTTTAGTCACCACAGGTCTAGTACCTGTGGTGGCAATATCCGGAGGTCCGGAACGTCTATTTACTGGTGGGATCGGGATAGACGGGACAACTAGTGAACTTGCGGACACCACGGACACGGACGCTGCAGACGTACTTGGCTGCACATTCTCCGAGGCGATGAATTCGGCTACCGAATCTGCATCGCCAGCAGCTGTCGTTGCCTTTGGAGTGGCAAACGAGATCAACTGCTGCACACTTGGAGTGGTCGGAGTCAGTTTTTCGGCGGCGCACGGCTGAGTGACGGTTGGCACTTGCAGGTCCCGCGGAGTGACCTTTTTGCGCCTCGGAGACTCATTCAGCAGTTTTAAACCGCTAAACTGAGCCTCCATGGCTAGGAGCCGATCGTATTGGTTTTTGAAACCAACGGTCAGCTCCTTAAAGCCACTCCGCGTCTGCCTCATGAAAGATACCATTTCCTTCTCCACCTGCTTCCTGCAGGTTTTTTTGGCGCAGACCACAGCGAATTCCATTTTTATTATTTAAATATTTTCTTAAGAAAATTTACGAAGAAAAATTAAAATTTCCAAAACAAATTGGTATCAGACAACGCTCAAAGCGGAATTGGTAAGAAAAAAATTATTTTTTCAATTTTTTGTTTTGAAGTAAAAAGACGGCAAAAAGTGCGCAAGTTAAGAAGATCAAGATATCTTAGATGCATGTCTTACAAACTGTAAGTAACAGCATGCATATTGAAAGTTAAATCAAAAAATGAATTTGTTGTACCTACATTTTGAATTCAATTTGGCGGGAAACCGCTCTTAGCTTACCCAGGTTTCTGGTACTTTCGTGTTACAAGCATAGTCTGTGATGTTACATGCAGTGTGTGCTGTTACATGCACATTTGTGCTGTTACAAGCACAAGAAGGAAGCGTTTCCGGCCCCATAAAGTATATATATTCTTGATTAGCATGAATAACCGAGTCAATATAGCGACGTCTGTCTATCCATCTGTTTGACGCCTAGTTCTTAAAGACTATAAGAGCAAGAGCAACCACATTTTTTATCCGGACTCCTGTAATGTCACACTGTCTCAAGAGTATTTCAAAATTTCTCTCCGCCTCCACAAAGGACGAAAATGTGTGGCATCCAAAACTTTAAAGATACGAGAAAACTATAAAGTAGATTCGGAGGCTGAATCCAAATCAGCAGCCCGTTTTTTTAAATTGGTTCTAGTTTTCGAAATAGGGTCCAACAGTAGTCGCTTATCATGCCTTCGTCCCAAATCCTTGGTATCGCCTTTCGATTTTCGCTATATCTTGATGTAGCCGCTCTCCTTACTCGTCGCTCGTACTGCCAAAGTTTTGTGGGAAAGATGTGAATGCAGAAAAAATTGTCGATTACTTGTTTGTAATCCGGTGATTTGTAGTTACCGATTTTCCCACGTTTTCGGAGCATATAACAGCCTCTGTACAACGTTTACAAGTTTAGCACAATTACAGTACAAAAACAAATTCCGAACGATGTTCGATGCAACGTAGTCAGTTGACAGCTGTTATAAGAGCGCAGTACCGCCACCATCCGCGAACTCGATAACTAAAACCATTCTTGACAAACGGTTTGAAGATCTGAGTTTAGGGAACCAAATAACGGTAAAAATCGTTATCTTCTGCTCGGGTCAAAAAATTGACCCTAATTTGTGAACTTGTGTTATTATAGCCAGAATGAACA
This sequence comes from Drosophila pseudoobscura, assembly GCF_009870125.1. Taxonomy (NCBI): domain Eukaryota; kingdom Metazoa; phylum Arthropoda; class Insecta; order Diptera; family Drosophilidae; genus Drosophila; species Drosophila pseudoobscura. The sequence continues at coordinate 36,648,143 of NC_046683.1, read as the reverse complement.
AATCAATTTGCAGTGGCTAGTTCAATAGTTCAGTGTAAAGTTTAACACAACCAGATGTAAGATGCTAAAGTTAGAGGAAAAAAGAAGCACTAGCTCCAAAAAAAAACATTAATAAAATACCAGTTTTTTTCAATTTAAAAAAAACCATACAACAGAAAAATATGAGCGGGAACGCTGTGAGTTGCAGCTGCGACCGCAACACTACATTTATACCCGATACATAGTCAGTATGGCTACATTAAACGAGAGAGACAGAAAATCAGTCAGAACGTGTCGACGGACGCTGCGTAGCCACTGAAAATTGATTTGTTACTTTTGGCTATAATAATAATCCGATCTGATCCATATTCAGCAATCTCATAGATACGGTCATTCTCTTTGATTGTGCGTATCTTCGTATCGTCAATATTGTGGATGCCACAGATTTTCGTCCTTTGTGGAGGCGGAGAGAAATTTTGAAATACACTTGTGACAGTGTGACATTACAGGAGTCCGGATAAAAAATGTGGTTGCTCTTGCTCTTATAGTCTTTAAGAACTAGGCGTCAAACAGATGGATAGACAGACGTCGCTATATTGACTCGGTTATTCATGCTAATCAAGAATATATATACTTAATGGGGCCGGAAACGCTTCCTTCTTGTGCTTGTAACAGCACAAATGTGCATGTAACAGCACAAATGTGCATGTAACAGCACACACTGCATGTAACAGCACACACTGCATGTAACATCACAGACTATGCTTGTAACACGAAAGTACCAGAAACCTGGGTAAGCTAAGAGCGGTTTCCCGCCACATTCAATTCAAAATGTATGTACAACAAATTCATTTTTTGATTTAACTTTCAATATGCATGCTGTTACTTACAGTTTGTAAGACATGCATCTAAGATATCTTGATCTTCTTAACTTGCGCACTTTTTGCCGTCTTTATACTTCAAAACAAAAAATTGAAAAAATAAAAGCATATTTATCACGCTGTATACGTTCAAAGCAACCAGGTCAGCTGTTTTTGTTTGCCAGATCCGATGAGAAATTGAAATATATCGATACCAAAAATTTGTAAAACCGGGAGCCCCTAAACCGAAATCTAAACGTATTGGCTGAAAACATAAAGTACATCTAATTCTGTTTTTACACGGTAGATTGGTTCCTGATAAAACCATGTAAAAAAGATATTGATCGTATACAAAAATTGGTTATTGGTTCCTTATCTCTAAAACCTATTAAAATTAGGAAACATTGGAAAATTAAGTTTGCGTATAAAAAATGTCTACCAAACTCGTCTGATTGCATTGATAGTTCACAAACACATTTCAACACATTTCTATTGCAAAAATTGAATCCCCTTAAATTTCCACAAAATAGGAATTCCGCTAAATGTTTGATATCTACAATTGCTCGGACCAGTAAATTTGCTTGTATGTACATATGTATGTATATATGTATGTACATATACACAAAAAAAAAAAACGAGGGGGAACGTTGTGAGTTGCTGCGGACACCGCAACTCTACATTTATACCCGATACTAAGTCAGTATGGCTCTCCTCCGGCAGACGCCGCTAATATTAAACGACACGACAAAGAGTGCGTGCGAGAGAGACAGAAAATCAGTCTGAGCGTGACGTCGGGCGCTGCGTAGCCACTGCAAATTGATTTGTTCCTTTTGGCTATAAAAATGATCTGATCTGATCCAGATTCAGCAACCGGATAGATACGATCATTCTCTATGATTGTGCGTTTTTAGTTTTCCCGAATCTGCAATATTGTGGATGCAACAGATTTTCGTCCTTTGTGGGGTCGGAAAGGGATGGGGCGAAGTTTTGAAATATTTTTGTAGCAGTGACATATCACAGAAGTCTGGATCCAAAACATCGTTGCTCTAGCTCTTATAGTCTTTGAGCACTAGGCGCTGAAGGGGACGGACTGACGGACGGACAGACGGACAGACAGACAGGGCTCAATCGACTCGGATATTGATGCTGATCAAGAATATATATACTTTATGCGGTCGGAAACGATTCCTTCTGGACGTTACACACATCCACTTTTACCACAAATCTAATATACCCCAATACTCATTTTGAGTATCGGGTATAAAAATAAAATCATTTTCATTTAAAAGCTTTGGTTCATATTTGCTATTCCCGAAATATAAAAAGCAGCCCTCGGATAAATGTCGCTCGTTATGCAGCAGAGCATTGCGGTCGGTTCTTTCTGGGATCCGAGCGTAACAAACTTTGTCTTGGTAGAGCTTAGTGCACGTGATGGAATTGGAATAACACCAATTCAATTTCCTTGTTAGTAGTATTAAAGAAAATTCTATTTGTAAATTAAGAATGATGATCAAAAGTATAATTTGTTACTTAGTTCTGGAGATAAAAGAACATATTGAAATGAAACTATTGAACTAACGTCAGTTGAGAAATTTCGTCATTTGGTTATGTATGTATTTCCGTTTATAATTTACAACTAATTTATAATTATCAATATATAAAGGCGATCCAGAGCATACAGAAATAATTGGTTTTTTATTAATAATATTGTGGGACCACACCCACAACTAAACCCATTTTGTGGTTTTTCATTCAGGACGCTGAATATTTTTTGTGAATTGATCGCATTATAACCAGTAAACTCGGATTTCAATGCACTGGTGTGTGATAGTTTCGTAATTGCTGAAATTCCGCTGCTGGAACTGCTTTTTGATGTTTTGCGGTTTTCCTTAACGGTTTAATGTCAATGGTGTTGTTGTCATTTTCATATACGGCTGTGTGATTTTTATGCAAAGAGTAACCATCCGATGCACAGAAAAGCCAAATAAAGAAACAGCTTGGAAAGTGTCTGTTCGTCTTCGTATTGCGTGGTGCCGCGATTGGCAGCTAAAAGTTAGAGAGAAGTAGGCAAATAAAGAGACTGGCCATACGACATAGGAAAAGAACAATAAAGCAAACGAACTCACCAGGCGGACGCGGTTCACCAAAATTAAGTGAAGATGTAATAAAACCAAAAGGAAAAGCGCCAATGCCAAACGACATATGAAACCCATCACCAAATCCAAAGCCAGGGAAACCAGGCACCGGTTCTGGCTCGGTGCGGTGGCCAGCGGGTCGTGGGGGAACTTTATTGCTGTATAAATAAAGAAGCAAATATCATTGTTAAATTTTAAATTTTTGTTTGTTTATTTCTTAAGTTGTATTCACCGAGGATCCTCTTGCCGCGTGCTATTTCGACCATAAAGTGGTATGACTTTGTCTTTGTCAACTGCAGCCTTGCATACGGGGCAGAGTTTACGACTGGGACGCGTCAATAGCCACTGGTGTAAGCAGGGCCAGCAGAACAAATGTCCGCACATGCTAACCACGGCATCTTTTGCTGTGTCCAAGCATATGTTACACTCATAAAGTGATTCATCACTATGTTCCTTATCGTTAGAACTGTTGCCAGTTGTGTCCTTTTTATCAGCACTTAAGCCTGGCTCAGAGTCAGTCGGTACTGACTGTGCAGTCCCAGAATCGTCAGATTTATTTAAATCAGCAATGTTTCCACCAGCAAGAGAACTCCCCGTAAATGAGTACGATGTACTGGAAGCAGCCCCTTCTTCCTCCGAAACTGCCAACGTGGGCCTTCCAAACTGTCGCAATTGAGTTGTAATATGTTCATTATGTTTTTCATTGTTCAGGTGCTCTGTGACTGTGTCAGTACTGTTGACGTTGCTGCTTCCACTATATGTTGAGTTGGGCTGCTCCAGTATTGCAGCCAGTTGCGGCATTTCCATGGTTGATCCAGGCTTTCACTTTATAAGCAGGGACCATAATCATTATAAATTATATTTAAAAAATCACAAAATTAAAATGTAAATTAAGTTTAAAGAACATTCTTCGGTGACATTATTTTTATAAATTATACTAGGCAACAAAATTTAACATTTTACTTACTCTTCTAAGCAAACCAACGTTTTCTGATAGATTTGGCGCTAACATTTTATACCCGATACTCAAAATGAGTATTGGGGTATATTAGATTTGTGGTAAAAGTGGATGTGTGTAACGTCCAGAAGGAATCGTTTCCGACCGCATAAAGTATATATATTCTTGATCAGCATCAATAGCCGAGTCGATTGAGCCATGGCTATCTGTCCACAAACGACGAAAATCTGTGGCATCCAAAACTTTAAAGATACGAGAAAACTATAAGTAGATTCGGAGGCTGAATCCAAATCAGCAGCCCGTTTTTTTAAATTGGTTCTAGTTTTCGAAATAGGGTCCAACAGTAGTCGCTCATCATGCCTTCGTCCCAAATCCTTGGTATCGCCTTTCGATTTTCCGTCCTTTTTTGAAATACTCTTGTGACAGTGTGACATTACAGGAGTCCGGGTAAAAAATGTGGTTGCTCTTGCTCTTATAGTCTTTAAGAACTAGGCGTCAAACAGATGGATAGACAGACGTCGCTATATTGACTCGGTTATTCATGCTAATCAAGAATATATATACTTTATGGGGCCGGAAACGCTTCCTTCTTGTGCTTGTAACAGCACAAATGTGCATGTAACAGCATGGGTCCTGGGTAAGCTAAGAGCGGTTTCCCGCCACATTCAATTCAAAATGTAGATACAACAAATTCATTTTTTGATTTAACATTCAATATGCATGCTGTTACTTACAGTTTGTAAGACATGCATCTAAGATATCTTGATCTTCTTAACTTGCGCACTTTTTGCCGTCTTTTTACTTCAAAACAAAAAATTGAAAAAATAAAAGCATTTTTATCACGCTGTATACGTTCAAAGCAACCAGGTCAGCTGTTTTTGTTTGCCAGATCCGATGAGAAAATAAAACATATCGATACCAAAAATTTGTAAAACCGGGAGCCCCTAAACCGAAATCTAAACGTATTGGCTGAAAACATAAAGTACATCTAATTCTGTTTTTACACGGTAGATTGGTTCCTGATAAAACCATGTAAAAAAGATATTGATCGTATACAAAAATTGGTTATTGGTTCCTTATCTCTAAAACCTATTAAAATTAGGAAACATTGGAAAATTAAGTTTGCGTATAAAAAATGTCTACCAAACTCGTCTGATTGCATTGATAGTTCACAAACACATTTCAACACATTTCTATTGCAAAAATTGAATCCCCTTAAATTTCCACAAAATAGGAATTCCCCTAAATGTTTGATATCTACAATTGCTCTGACCAGTAAATATACACAAAAAAAAACGAAGGGGAACGTTGTGAGTTGCTGCGGACACCGCAACTCTACATTTATACCCGATACTAAGTCAGTATGGCTCTCCTCCGGCAGACGCCGCTAATATTAAACGACACGACAAAGAGTGCGTGCGAGAGAGACAGAAAATCAGTCTGAGCGTGACGTCGGGCGCTGCGTAGCCAGTGCAAATTGATTTGTTCCTTTTGGCTATAAAAAAGATCTGATCTGATCCAGATTCAGCAATCGGATAGATATGGTCGTTATCTATGATTCTGCGTTTTTAGTTTTCTCGAATCTGCAATATTGTGGGTGCAACAGATTTTCGTCTTTTGTGGAGGCGGATGGGGGTGGGGCGAAATTCTGAGATATACGTTTTATAGTGAGATCTAACAGAAGTGCGGATACCAAATTTGGTTACTCTAGCCTTAATAGTCTCTGAGATTTGTGGTTGCCTCAGATTTTCGTCCTTTGCGAGGGCGGAAGGGGGTGTGTCGAAATTTTGACACAAAACGGTCAAGGTCCGATATCACAGGAGTGTGGATACCAAATTTGGTTGTTCTAGCTCTTATGGGTTCTGAGATCCTTGAACTCATATTTTGCAATTGGCAAAACCGAGCATGAAACCTGTGTGTTAGAGAGAGACAGAGCGAGAAAGAATGAAATTGTTCTCTTGATTCTGGCTATAATAATTATACGATCTGGTTGAGATTTTACACTCTAGAACATATAGTCATCCTCTACGATTCTGCGTTATTGGTTTTAGCTAGAGCTCTTATAGTCTTTGAGCACTAGGCGGTGAAGGGGACGGACAGACGGACGGACGGACAGACGGACAGACAGACAGGGCTCAATCGACTCGGCTATTGATGCTGATCAAGAATATATATACTTTATGGGGTCGGAAACGATTCCTTCTGGACGTTACACACGTCCACTTTTACCACAAATCTAATATACCCCAATACTCATTTTAAGTATCGGGTATAAATATAAAATTGCCATCCTCGTCTACCCCAACAAATGCATTCGGAATGGGAATGAAATTGGGAGTAGTTGATCAAATTAAAAAGGCCTGTTTTGAGACAACTGTGTCCGGTTCTGGACAATTTAACGGCGCTACATTGCCCCTAAAGAAACTATTAGACAAAAGACTCTTATACCTTCCATGCAGACATCACACCAGTGAAATACATTTGCGTGCAGCATTTGAGTCATGTGCCGAAGCTACATCAGGTAAAAACGTTGCACTCTTTGCCAGATTTAAAGATTCCTGGAAGACTATTGAACAAATCAAGTTTAAGTTTGGTCTGAATCATGAGTACGTTGCAACGCATTTACATTAACTTCTGCTAAGTTGAATTGAGAAAACTCACACGCGTACTGATTACGTAGAATTGTTAGAGTTAACTCAAATTTTTTTTAGGATTGGTGTTACGAAAGGTCATTTTTCCGACTCCCTGAACCAATGCACCATCCTCGCTGAATGTATAAGGCGAGTTGACAACTCGAAAAGAAAAATATTTGCGCGACGTTTCTATTTTTATAGTGCGTTCTTACATAAATTATTGGTTTCGGTCAACATTAGCTGTTGAAGCTCCAAATCTGCACTTTCAATTTATATGCGAAATGTACAACTATAAAGAATTTGATCCGAAAATTGAAAACGTCGTTTTAAAAAGGACTTGCAGCCATTTGCGATATTTATCTGACGCAAAAAAGTATAGAGGTATATCAAAGTTATCCGCTCTTCCTAAAATTTTTGAGACGGTTTTAACTCCGCACTTGAAACATCACTGCAAGGCACTTATATCTCCAACTCAGCATGGATTTATAAGGCGGCGATCAACAACCACGAACTTCTTAGAATTTACCTCTTTCATTATTAAGTTTTCTATTTTTTTGATTAAGTTTTTTAAGTTTAAGTTGTCTGAACACATTTCTACCATGGTAAATAAAGCCATGGGTATGCTTGGGTTTATAAAGAGGTGATCAAAGGAATTTGAAGACCCTTTCACAAATCCGGCTCTTGACGGTGCAGTTATTGCATCGCCTCTTGTAAAATGCAGTCATTGCATGTCAACGTCCAATATAATACAGCCGAACGTGCTGTTAAACTTATGCGAGACTATAAGCAAACACTTACAAAAAAATTTATGACTTTCAAAAGTTGCTAATCGTCGTAAAAGAATATGCTAATATTCTAATAATATAATAACAAAGCTGACGGTTTATGTACATATGTACTTATATAGCTACTATAGTAACGAAATAATTTACCTTTTATTGTAAATATATGTATAAGCTTCAATACGCCGAAGATAGCTACCTTATTTGTTTCTACTTTAATATATTCCTAACAGTACACACGGCAACCGAGAGTTCCGAGAAGCGCGCCATAAATGTGCGACTTATCCGTGACATGCAGGTGAGTTCTAAGCAGGGATTACGAAAAAGAGCTGAGTTTTAAAAATCAAAGTCGAATAAAGTGTCTTAAGTGTATGAAAAAAAGGAAATAAAAATTATAAGTAAAAATCATTTTGCAAAAATTAAAAATTATTTTAAATTTGTATTATACAAATTTAAATTTAAAATTTAATTAAATTATATTCTGAACTGTTTCTACAAAAGCAGCTATACATGTATTTCGGAGTTTTTTTTAAGGATTCAATAAAAAAGGCAATTACATCTGATTCAGTTTTTACACGGTAGATTGGTTCCTGAAAAAACCCGTGTAAAAAAACTATGTTAACAAACTGTTTAAAAAAGACATTGATCGTATGAAAAAATAAGTGATTGGTTCTTGTCTCTGCAACCTATTAAAATTAGGGAAAAAATTATGAAACGTTGAAAAAACCAATTTGCGTATAAAAACATGTCTTTACCAAACACGTCTGATTGCATTGATAGTTCACAAAATACTAACAAATTTCTATTGCAAAAATGTAATCCCCTTAAATTCACAAATAGGGAATTCACCTAAATTTTCGCTATCTACAATTGCTCTGACCAGTAAATTTGCTCGCTTTTATATATACAGAGTTCTGAGTCTGTTGGTCTATTCTAATCCACAAAAAATACAAAGACAATTAATTACATTAACAAATAAAATAATAGAAAATTTGCACTGGGCGTTATCGTTGATAGGTTATTATTTTATAGTTATGGAAATTTTTACGGGCTGTACAATTTCTGCATGCAAGTTCAGAATAAATTTACCAACGAGGGGGAACGTTGTGAGTTGCTGCGGACACCGCAACTCTACATTTATACCCGATACTAAGTCAGTATGGCTCTCCTCCGGCAGACGCCGCTAATATTAAACGACACGACAAAGAGTGCGTGCGAGAGAGACAGAAAATCAGTCTGAGCGTGACGTCAGGCGCTGCGTAGCCAGTGCAAATTGATTTGTTCCTTTTGGCTATAAAAATGATCTGATCTGATTCAGATTCAACAATCTGATAGATATGGTCGTTATCTATGATTCTGCGTTTTTAGTTTTCTCAATTCTGCAAAATTGTGGATGCAACAGATTTTCGTCCTTTGTGTGGGCGGAAGGGGGTGGGGCGAAATTTTGAGATAAACGTTTTATAGTGCGATCTAACAGAAGTGCGGATACCAAATTTGGTTACTCTAGCTTTAATAGTCTCTGAGATTTGTGGATGCCCCAGATTTGCATCCTTTGCGGGGGCGGAAAGGGGTGTGGCAAAATTTTGACACAAAACAGTCAAGGTCTGATATCACAGGAGTGTGGATACCAAATTTGGTTGCTGTAGCGTTAATAGTCTCTGAGATTTGTGGATGCCATAATATTATCTGGCCATAATATTTAAACGATCTGGTTCAGATTTTGCACTCTCGAAGATATAGCCATCCTCCACGATTCGGCGTGTTCTGTTTTCTCGTATCTTTAAAATTGTGGATGCCACAGATCTTCGCTCTTTGTGGGGGCGGAAGTGGGCGGGGTAAAGTTTTGAAATATTTTTGTAGCAGTGACATATCACAGAAGTCTGGATCCAAAACACCGTTGCTCTACGGTCGGACGGACAGACAGACATGGCTCAATCGACTCGGCTATTGATGCTGATCAAGAATACATATATATACTTTATGCGGTCGGAAACGATTCCTTTTGGACGTTACACACATCCACCTTCACCACAAATCTAGCATTTTTGATCAAGAACCATCTTTCTTAAATGAGAAAATAATAAAGGGAAACATGACTATAAAATTACGAAAAAGTTAACTTTTGCTTATTTGAATAGGCTTTCAGATCAAAGGTTATGAATCGATATGTCAATTGGGTAAATTAGTTAACGTTCAATAAATTTAGAAAATAATATCGAGATAAAACTATATGGAAATCAGTTTTTTATTGGCTTGGTAGATATTTTGGCGGAAATTCCCATACATATGTATGTGTATAGCTACTAGAGCCCTGCACGAGTGCACACTAATTCGTGTTAACATTGTGCACAGTATCAAAACATGATTCATGTCTCTTTTCCACACTATCTTTCAATTCATTGTTTTGCTTCATATGCTGACTCACTGACTCAGGGCATAATTGTCGAGTGACTCCTGCCATTTCGCATGACTCGCACTCACACTGTTACGAAAAACGTTCTGACAGAGAGAAAATGTATGTGGTGTCCCTCTAGCTCAATTTGTTGTGTATTGTTTTGCTCACTGCAGTGTGGAATGTGTGAGTCAAACGAATCGAAAGAAAAGCTAACGAGATAGACATTTTCATTTAATTTTCAGTCGCTGCTTGTAATGTTTGCTAATTTTTGAAAATGGAACATTCGATTGTTGGTTGTATTGATTATATAAGTTTAGTAGAAATGTACATATGCGTGTGTTTCTATTCGAATATTATATGCACATTTGATTCACAGTCCTTGTCACCATCTGGTGTCGAATTACCACACATGAAAAGATATGAGAATATACGTCAGTTAAAGCTGATGCGCACTTTTCCAAAGATGGAGATGGTAATCAAGATATGTACAGTCAGCACAACATTTATTCGGACTCTCGTCTATTTCAACTTTTTTTTATAAATAGCTTGAAAAGCACTTAACATTAACAAAAAAATGTGTTTTTCATTATGAAGATCAAGTTTATTAATACTAATTTTAACCATAAAAACAACGAGGGGGAACGTTGTGAGTTGCTGCGGACACCGCAACTCTACAGTTATACCCGATACTAAGTCAGTATGGCTCTCCTCCGGCAGACGCCGCTAATATTAAACGACACGACAAAGAGTGCGTGCGAGAGAGACAGAAAATCAGTCTGAGCGTGACGTCGGGCGCTGCGTAGCCACTGCAAATTGATTTGTTCCTTTTGGCTATAAAAATGATCTGATCTGATCCAGATTCAGCAACCGGATAGATACGATCATTCTCTATGATTGTGCGTTTTTAGTTTTCCCGAATCTGCAATATTGTGGATGCAACAGATTTTCGTCCTTTGTGGGGTCGGAAAGGGATGGGGCGAAATTTTGAGATATACCTTTTATAGTGAGATCTAACAGAAGTACAGACACCAAATTTATTTACTCTAGCCTTAATAGTCTCTGAGATTTATGAATATCCCCAGATTTTCATCCTTTGCGGAGGCGGAAGGGGGTGTGGCGAAATTTTGAAACAAACTCGTCTCGGTCCGATATATTAGGAGTGTGGATACCAAATTTGGTTGCTCTAGCTTTTATAGTCTCTGAGATCTAGGCGCTAATGTTTTACTCTAAGCAAAGCCGCCTATGCTACGTGTGTGTTAGAGAGAGACGGCGAGAAAAAAATGAAATTGTTTTCTTGATGCTGGCTATAATAGTAATACGATCCAATTCAGATTCTGCAGTCTAAAAGATATGGTCATTCTCTACGATTCTGCGTTTTTGGTTTTCTTGTATCTTTAAAATTGTGGATGCCACAGATTTCCGCCCTTTGTGGGGGCGGAGGTGGGCGGGGCAAAGTTTTGAAATATTTTTGTAGCAGTGACATATCACAGAAGTCTGGATCCAAAACATCGTTGCTCTAGCTCTTATAGTCTTTGAGCATTAGGCGCTGAAGGGGACGGACAGACGGACAGACAGACATGGCTCAATCGACTCGGCTATTGATGCTGATCAAGAATATATATACTTTATGGGGTCGGAAACGATTCCTTCTGGACGTTACACACATCCACTTTTACCACAAATCTAATATACCCCAATACTCATTTTGAGTATCGGGTATAAAAAAAACTTTCTTTGGCATATGAAAAAAAACTTAAAAGTATAAAAAAGGCACTTTTTTAAGCACAATTATTCGGACACAATTTAGATTTTACGAAAAAAACTTATTTAACCTGAATTTTTCAGCTTTCAATATTTGGTGGGGCCGCCCTTAGCTCCAATAACAGCTAGACGTCTAGGCATACTTTTTACCAAATTATTGTTTTGATTGGGATTAATTTTCTCCCCTTCCTTCATCAGAGCCGTTTTTATGGTTTCCTTGGAGAAAATTTTATGTTTTCTAATTTTTTTTCCAGCAAATCCCCATAGAGTGGATCAGATCTGATGACTGCGGCGGCGTTTTTAACTGCTTGCAGTGATACAACAGCCATTTTTGAACCAAATACGAGGTCTGTTTGGGGTCGAGTATTGTTGAATTAAGAAATTCTTCGCATCAAGACCCAATTTTTTGACGCTCGGCATTTAATTTAATTGTCACTCAAAATATTCCTGTAGCTGTGTTTGCCCATCTTAGCCTCAATTAACACCATTTACCCAGGTCCAACTGCTGCTATACACCCCCAAACCATTACATTTCCACCGCCATGCTCTTTCATGGCTTCATTCTCCTTTCTCCATACTTTGGATGGTCCACCATGTCACAAAAAGAATCTGGCCTATTTAAATGAAGTTTGGCGAACTCCAAATTTTTTTTTTTTGTTCACATCTGAAATGAATGGTTTTCGGCGAGCAACTCTACCATGTAATGCAGCACCTTGTAGGCAGTTACGAACAATTTGGGCAGAAACACTTGCTTGGTTGCTTTCTTGAATGAATTGGCAAAGTGTTGTTGACGAAATTTTGGGGGGTTTTTTTTTAACGGTCGACAGTACTTTTCGCTCTTCCCGAGCAAAACTAACATCAAAGCAGAGAAAAAAGCAGATCACAAGGAAAGAGAAGCATTATGCAAGAGAAGTACGCAAAAAGAATCACCGATTACCGTTGCAATTTCTAAGAAAGAAGAATAACCGAAAATGTATCCGAATAATGTGTTCATAATGAAATAAAAATTTTTTGTTAAAGTTAAATACTTTTCAAGTTATTTATAAAGAAAATTGAAATGTACGGGTGTCCGAATAAATTTTGTGCTGACTGTATGTATATGACATATATGTGCCATGCAAGGTATATGTATATTCACCATGAATAAGTGAATTTCATAACATAAACGTTAATCTGCTAAGCCAAACCAAAATACCCACATATATATACAGTAAAGGAAAAAAGTCAACATACAGCACCAACTTTTCAATATTTCGGGCTTTCGCAATGATAATTAAAAAAGTTGGTAGGCCATTATTTAGGACACTTACAATTACATTATTTCAAAAAAAAAAAAATTATGTATACGGAAAGAAGTCTTCATACAATCTCTATGCTTTTGTATTATAGTTTCAAAGTTATCTTAATATTAATACTTATTATACTTGTGTTATTTGGTTGGTCCACGATTGGCATCTATTACAGCTTGTAGTCCTCGGGGCACCAATGGCAACAAATTTTTAGTTGTTGTCGGCGTAACTTCCGCCCAAGCTCGAATAAGGGCGGTTTTGAGGCTTTTCCGATTTCTGATATCATACTTCCGTACCAATCTTTCTAAAATGTCCCACAGATGTTCGATGGGGTTAAGGTCTGGCGATTGGGGTGGTGAATCAAGCTGTCTTGGGGCATATTACAGCAACCAATCTCGCACATGTATGATGTGCTTTGGATCATTGTCCTGTTGGTAGATCCAACTGTTTCCCATGCTTAATGTATCCGCCGATGCTTTTAAATTTTCTTCAAATTTATTCCAACTGGAAGCGATCTATATTCCCTTTCACAAACACCAAATCACCGACTCCAGACGACGCCGTAGCGCTCCAAACCGTTACACTACCGCTTCCAGCTTGACGGTGGGTATCATCTTTATAGGGTCAAAATCTTTGTCATTCTCCAAAATTTGGAGTTATCAGGTTTATCAGTAAATAAAACACTTTTCCAAAAGTCTTGATCCTTATTTAAGTGTACTTTTTCGAATTCCAGGCGAAACATCCGATTCTTTTCAGAAATCAAAGGTTTCTTTCGTGGAACTCGGGTCTGGAATCATCACCATCCATGTGCAAAAAATTGGCAATTGCTTTTGAGTGAATTTTTTACATCGTTTAAAAAAATTGTTTTTTCTCAAATATAAATAATACAAAGTGTCCTAAATAATGGCATACCAACTTTCTTAATTCTCATTGCGAAAACCAGAAATATTGAAAAATTGGTGCTGTATGTTGACTTCTTTCCTTTACTGTATACATATGTTTATGGGAGAGTGATTGGCACGCAAACATTCATATGTACATATGTTTTGCAGTGTGTTTGTGAGCGTAGACAGCAGGCAAAACGGAACATTAGTGATGCCAACCAATGTTATACACGTGTGAATGAGCTGCAGCACACTTTCCATTGCACATAAAATAGGACCTTGCCGAACAACTATAATATACATATATTGGCATATTTAAGTTATCTGTATGCTTCCACGATGCTACTAAAGCAAGGTCTATTTTGGCCTTTTTCACTTTTGGTTTATTTGCAAATTTATAGTAATTTGAAAATCTATATACATGTGTACATTTCTATGTACTCGAACGGTTAGCCCGAATAAACACATAAACCAAGGATATTTGCAGTATTTCAATATAACGTTACGTTGTTTACGTACACGGACTGGTTAAAAGAAACAGCGTTTTTTATTATTAAATTTTTCAATTGACGTATCAAAACTTGGTCTAGGTTACGCTAGAGGTGGAGAATTATCGATGGCACTATCGATGGTTTGGCACTATCGAGACACCATCGATAGTGGCTCGTCACTATCGATGGCACTCGAAATTTTTTAGTTAATGCTTTTAACTGTGAAAAAAGTGTGTGTGTAATGGCGACTGAAGCGACCTGAAACGCTAATTTTGCCTCATTCGGTGGTACGTTCTGTTGGGATCTGTTGGATTTTGTATTTTTTTCAAAGAAAAGGCAATGGAAAACAAAAATACCGCCCGTAATGGTGCCATTATAATAACAAGTCAGTATATGGAGAGCTCATTTGCCACGGAGGAAACTGATCCACTGCTTTGGAAAAAAGTATATATGAATTTATTTAAATAATATTTTACAAAAAAAACTTATTACCTTCCTATTTTTTAGGTCAACGAAAATTAATTCGATTTAGTCAAAAACTGTATGTTCAAATATTAATGCGTATCTGTTACACTTGGCTTGTTTCCCAGAGGGCAACGCCGGCTAGCTGTAGACCCCAAGGCTGGGTAGTTCCCCTCGCCCGCCAAATGTAGACAAAGATGGAGACATACTACTCCTCGGGACATCAAAACTAACAACAACCAAAATACAAAGAAAATCATAAACAGACGGTTATCAAGTTGGTGAAGCTTGGGTGTTATCACTTCGCGCGCCCGCCCTACCTGTGATCAACCACAACATTCATTTGGCCACCCTCTGCTGGAACGGCTGCGGCTGGTCCAATCCATGGCTTACGCCACGCGTCCTCCCTCTATTGTAATTTACTCCATCATGTTTCAATATATATCCAAGCTTTAATAATTTGACAATTTCATCATTCTCATAAATAAATAGAAACACCAAAACGTTCGACACAAAGGCAAACAAGGAAATAACAGCTGAAATTTCGTTCAACCATACGTAATGGAACATGTGTAGATGACTGGATCCAGTTTTACGGGAGTTAATTAAACTCGGGCCCATACGGAGACTAACCTACCAAAAGCTCTTGTTAAGGGTCCCCGGGACATAAACAATAAGGAGATTTCCACAAATCGCTCGACCATATACGGTGGACCGACGGGACCCCCGCGTCACCCACTAAGGGTTAATCTGCTGGAACTGAACAGCTGATTGCAGATTTCGGTTCGTGAAAGGTGTTGGTGTTTTTACATGTTTAGTTCAATGGCCAAGATTTTATGTTAAACTGTTTAAGCTAATAATAAATACTAAATACTATATAATGGACAACACAAGGAACAAAACAACATTTAATGTGGAAGGTGTTTGGCGTGTAGATGATGTATTTTTTAAGTTCAAATGACGTGGGCGATCGTGGCCGTGGCCGGTCAGCCATAAAGTTATGTAGGTTCATGTATACGTGTGCGCGCGTGTGTTTTTTTTGTATTCAATTACTTTTATTAGGCTTTAATACTAGTACTTATATAAGGTTAGCAACTAGTTGTGCGGGTCTGGGACTGTGGTTTGTTGGTGGGGTAATGGGGCGTAGCTATGCGGTACGACCGCAAAGCATTGCTTCGCAAAGCCGTACCTCCTTACTCCTCCGACACTATCCTTTCCCTCTCCGCTCTCCGTAGTTCCCGCATTATAGTGGCGGCGAACCTAGTGGTGGCATCCCACGCCTTGGGATTCGCTACCATGAGCGGCACGATCCCTCCGACGCTAATGCTGGTGGCTAGCTCATCCTCTAGCTGCTGCCTCTCGTACTCGA
Source organism: Drosophila pseudoobscura (assembly GCF_009870125.1). Taxonomy (NCBI): domain Eukaryota; kingdom Metazoa; phylum Arthropoda; class Insecta; order Diptera; family Drosophilidae; genus Drosophila; species Drosophila pseudoobscura. The sequence continues at coordinate 36,632,145 of NC_046683.1, read as the reverse complement.
AACGGTGGCATTCAAAGAAGACGTGGTGAGCGTCCTCCACGATACCTCGACCACATGATGGGCATCAGTCCTCCGTTTCGTGTCCAAACCGCTTCAGGTACGATCTGAAGCATCCGTGACCGCTCAGCATCTGAGTGTGGTGGAAGTCCACCTGTCCGTGCTTCCTCTCCAACCACAGCTTGATATCCGGAATAAGCCGGTGGGTCCAGCGTCCTTTAGTCGAGGAATCCCACTTCAACTGCCACCTCCTGACGGTCTCGTGCCTGGGTGATTCTCTCTCGACTCCGGTGGGAGGATTGTGGGTGTCCCTGCGAGATAGCTCGTACACCTCGGCCCTTTCCCTCGCTTGCTCTGCTATTGGGACTAGTCCCGCGATGACCAGTGCTGCGTCGTCAGATATGGTTCTAAACGCGCAGGCGATCCTGATGGCATATAAGCGGTGCGTTGCTTCGACTCCTCGCATATAGCTCGGCACCTTCGTCGCTTTGGACCACACTGCGGCAGCATACAGGAGCTGAGAGGAGACGACGCTGGTGATCAGCTTCCTCATTGCTTGCTTTGGCCCCCTGGTGTTGAGCAGGATTCGCGAGAGTGCTCGGCAAGTCTGTGCGGCCTTTGTGTTGGCGTACTCCAAGTGCTCTCTAAATGAAAGCCTAGTGTCCAGCATTACTCCTAGGTATTTAAAAGCCCTTTGCGAAGTAATGTCGAGACTCGGGCCGTCTCCACCTTCTTCCTGCTGCTAATCAGAACAGCCTCGGTCTTGTGGGCCGCCAGCTGTAATCCCGCTATGGCGAGCCACGTCTCCACGGCATGGATTGCCCCGTTTGCAGCTGCTTCAACTGCTGCAAGGTCCTTGGCTACCACTACGATGGCGACGTCATCGGCAAACCCGACGACCGTCGTGCCCTCGGGAAGGTTCAGTCGCAGAACTCCATTATACATCGTATTCCACAGGAGCGGCCCCAGCACCGACCCCTGCGGGACTCCAGCAGTCACTCTATATAATCTTATCCCTTCGCTCGTCTCGTACAGCAGCACCCTCTCACTGAGGTAGCTGTCCACTATTCTCAGGAGGTATTCCGGGATCCGTAGCCTCCGTAGGGCTTCCATCGTTTTACCCCAGTCCGCAGAGTTGAAAGCGTTTTTTATATCCAGGGTAACCAGCAGGCAGTACTGCTTTTGGCCCGTACTTTTGGCTTTTGGCTTCCCACTTATTGCATTCTCCGCTTCTGTTGGTGACTAATGGCATCCAGGGTTGATCTGCCTTTCCGGAAGCCATACTGGTTGGGCGACAAGCCGCTGGCATCTTCAATGGCACGGCTGAGCCTACGTGCAATGAGCTTTTCGAATACCTTCCCCGCGTTGTCCAGGAGACAAATTGGTCTGTACGAGGAAGGCTCGCCGGGTGGTTTCCCTGGCTTGTTGAGCAGCAGTAGCTTTTAAATCTTCCACCTATCGGGGAAGGTACCTTCTAGCAGACACTTATTGAAGACCTCGGCAAAGGCGGATGTCTGTAGTGCCAATGCCAGTTTTAAAGCCCTATTTGGGATTGCATCCGGGCCTGGGCAGGCTCCTAGCGGCTTCCAGGATCTCCGCTTCCGTGATCATTTCGATGCCCGTGATCGGTGCGTCGCTTTCTAAGGGGCCTGGACGCCTGTTGCTCGCTGGGGAACAGGGTATGCACTATGTCCTCGAGGGTGCTGGGGTCCGTTGGCGCCTTGCTCCCGGCACGTAGGCGCTTCATAACGATGTTGTAAGCCCTGGCCCAGGGGTCTTGTTCCGTTCTGTCGCAGAGCTGGAGAAAGCATTCCCGCTTGCTGCTCCGAATTGCATGCTTCAGTGCCTTCCTGGCGGTCCTATATTCCTCATGCGCCATGTCGAATCGAGTCGTGCGTCTCGCTCTCTGCATAGCTCGTCTGGCCCTTAGGCACTCTGTCCGAAGTATATCGATCTCGGCGTTCCACCAGACGATTGGCTCGTGGTGCCGCATGAATGGCTTTCATTGTCTCATGCTCGTGGCACAGGCCTCCTCCATTCGCGAGGCGAGCTGGTTAGCAGACTCGTTGGCGCTTGTGTCGCCGAATTCCTCCCACGTCCCGAGGCTTCTGACGAGTGCACTGATGTTGAGCGTGTCCTCGATGTAGGCTTTGCCCCTCGTGTTTGCCCTGCTTGGTCTGGGGCGTTCGCCAATAGTGCACACTATGGCTTCGTGATCGCTTCCGGTGTACACGTCTCCTATTCGCCACCTTGTGTTGCGCAGTTGCGAAGGGCTGGCGAACGTAAGGTCAATGATCGACCCAGCGCCACCCCTGCAAAAAGTTTTCTGGGAGCCCTCGTTCAGCAGGGCTAGGTCCAGCGATGCAAATATTTAGAGAAAAATTCGGCCTCTTGCGTTGGTGACTTGGCAGCCCCACTCGTGTGCCCACGCGTTGAAGTCCCCGGCGATTAGGACTGTCCCGCGGTTCCTTGCGTCTTCTGCTATATCTTCTATGATCCTGGTGTAGGACTCGAGCGCTAGGTAGCAGCTGTATACCCATAGGTAACCAGCTCTCGCGCGCACAAATCCGCTACCTGCCAGCACGTTGCAGAGTTTGGAGGGATCGTCTCCACATGCCCACAGGGATGCCTTTCCCGTTTTGTCGGTCGCCCAGAACTCGTTATCGTCAGTTTTGTACTGCTCGCTGAGGATAGCCAGATCCGATTTGAGCTCTTTTACCGTCTGCAGGAGCAGGTCCTTTGCGGCCCGACAGTGATTAAGATTGAGCTGAATCACTTCCATCCTCTTTTACCAGCTACCTCTCCTAGCTTCAAGAAGGGGCACTGTCGGCTTCCCGATTGATGGCCTCTGTCCTCTCGGCCTTTCCCAGCGCAGACGAACAGTTCGAACAGTCTGCTATTTTGTGCCCATTGGCGCCACAGCGAATGCAGCACCCGGTTCGGTCCACAGTACTATGGCAGTTGGGCGCAATGTGCCCAATCTCCAGGCACTTTTAGCATCTGGGCTGCGAGTCCTTCTCCTTGATTTTGCACACTGTCCATCCCACCTTAATCTTGCCCTTGCCGAGGACCACGTCAGCATCCTTGCTCGGCAGTCCAATTATGGCAACCTTGGCAAGGTCCTCCGAGGTTATTAGCGGGTCCAGGTTGCTGATCGCTAGCACCCTCGTCTTGGAGTCTTCCGAGGGGCTCGAACCTCCGCTACTCCATCGAGTACTGGATGCTCTCCTTCATTTTTGCCGCGCTTTCTTTGTCGCCTCTGGTGAGCTCGAGAAGCAGATTACCGTTTGCAGTACGGCGAACCTTGTTAACACTTCTGCTCAGATCTTGCAGCTGGCCGTCATCTCTCCACGTAATCAGTGCGAGCACCTCGCTGTAGGTTTTTCTTTTCGCCTCGCTGCGCATTGCCAATTCATCATTCACCGCGACGGAGTTTTCTTTTGCGGCCTCCTGGTTGCGTTTGCGCTTTTCTCTCCAGGAAACCTTTTGGTCCGGTTCAGGTGGCTATATACCGTGCCGGCTATGAGTAAAATTTCCTGCATTAACATCTATTTGTTCACCCGCCTTTCTTCTGTACTCACTTCAAACTTTATATTTTACGCACAAAACTTCAACGGTGCTGAGTCAACGTTTCTCTTCCGTCCACACTCTACGAATTTCATAATCCACTCCACGTTTTCTACTTCTTTTCACTCCTATTTTTCCCCTTTCATCCTTAATCCTTTAAACCTATTTTCTTTCTTACATCCCTAGTACCGGCTTTAGCTCCCCCGATGTCCCCATACACCATCGAGCCTGCCTGGACTTCCGCTAGATGGCGCGTCGCCATGGACCATGGTGGACTGGAACACCACCACGAGTATTTCGTCAGTCCTTGGAGGGACAACATTCGCGTGGGCATGACCACCGGATTCAGGAACACTCTAGAGCACATGCCACGCCCAACGTAGGCCACACCCACACCTCACTACAGTTTCAGGTCTTTGGCGTGGTATACTCCTATGGGACGGCCGTTAAGGTCCTCCAGAGCATACGTGTGCTATCCTACTGGCTTCACTACCCGGCATCGGATAAACTTGCGCGCAAACATGGCATTAAAGCCTTTGCCAAAGTCAGTAAGGACAAAATTTCGGCGGAATACCTCTTGTCCCGGCCTTGCGTAGAACACCCGAGCTCGCTGGTTATACCGTACCCTACTACGCTCATATGCCTTATGTATGTATGTATGTATGTATCGCGAATCCTCTCTTGGATGAGTTGTCGCTTCTCCTGACTCTCCAGCAGCGATATGTCCTGCTCGCCGATTGACCGCAGTCGCTTTGCCAGCTTGTAGCATAACCCATGCAAGTACATTTACTGCCCGAAGACTGCGAAGAATGGCGTTACGACCGTCGCCTCGTGAACCGAGTTCCTGATGGCCAGCTCTATCTCCGGCATCCCAGTCCCGGTGGTCGTCATTCAGATACCTCATATGAGTGACCCCGAATGCTTCTATCATCTCCCTAAAACTTTTCGAGACGAACTGAGCCCCATTGTCCGAGTGAATAATTCCCGGCACTCCAAACTTGTAAAATACCTCGTGGACGAGGAATCTCACAACTTCCTTTCCTGACCAACATGGTTTTCAGGAACGTGAACTTCGATACTATAAAAATCCACGCCTGCCCGTTCTTTGATCTCGGATATTTGCCCAAGATATCAGTGTACAGTTCTTGGAACGGGCGCTCGGTGACCACCTCTTGCCCCATTCCGACCTGCATCCGCTAGTTCTGCGCCTTCGACTCCTTGTACACGGTGCACCGTCGGATATAATCCCGCACCTGTACGGGATGTATCTGCCACTACATTGTCAACTCCTTTCCGGTGTTCTATGCCGAAATCGAAGGCTTGCAGTCGAGTGGACCACCGAGCTAGGCGACCATCCCGGTTTTTCATGGTCATGAGCCATTTGAGACTGGCGGGGTCAGTAATGACTGTAAATGGCGTAAGATCCACGTACGGACGGAACTTTAGGATTGCCACTCCTTCTCTGTCACCCAGTAGTTCTTCTGATGGCAATTTAGTTTGGTGGAGAAAAACGCTATGGGCCTCTCGTTCTGCTCGTCATCCCGTTGGAAGAGTACGGCTCCTACCCCATAATGTGAGGCGTCGCACTGTATATAGAAGTGCCGCTTGAAATCTGCGTGTACCAGGACTGATGCCGAGGTGAGTGCAGTATTTACCTCCCCCATGGCTCGTTTTGCCTCTTCCGTTAATCTAAATTTCCCTTTTCCCGACTTTTTCAGGGCATCTGTAAGCCGAGCGGCCATCTTAGCATCATTTTCTTTCTTACATCGCCAGTACCGGCTTTAGCTCCCCCCGATGTCCCCATACACCATCGAGCCTGCCTGGACTTCCGCTAGATGGCACGTCGCCCTCGGCCCTGGTCACCTATCGTTCAGGTGGGACGTCGCTATAGGCGCTACATGTTCAGTTCTTAAATCAGAAACTTTGAAGTGAGTACAGGATAAAGGGGTCGAGCAAATATATTGTAATGCAGGAAATTTTACTCACAGCCGGCAAGGGATACTGGAGTTCGAGAAAGTCGACTGCGGAGAAGAAGACCATCCGACATGAACCTGAGTGAGTTCGTTGCAGTTGCGCGTGTGTGAGCCAAGAAGCGCGGGACGTGTGAAGGGGGAGATGAAAGAGGACGATTTAGCTGCCAGGGCGATCCTAGCCACAACGCACGTTCGTTGCATCGCCTTCCAGTGCGTGCCACACGTTTGGTCTCATGCACCACGTAAAGACCCCGTAACCCTATTCACACACATACACACACACACACACACACACACACACCCGTGTGGTGAGCGGGCAGTAGAATACCACCACAGCATGTCATAGCTTGTCGTATGAGGCGACTAAGAAGACACGGGGATGTTCTGCTCCCTCTAAAGAGCACTAAAGCAACTCGTAACTGCCGGCACATGCCAGGTATCCCCCGGATAGGTCTAACACACCTGTGAAACACCTAGCTAATACGAGAAGGCGACTAAGACGGAGACCAGTAAAGTCTTAGGATAGGAACTGGACCCCCCTTTTTTGGATTGATGACCCCAGGGCTGACGGAAGCCAGCATTCTAGCACTTTAGTACGCGGAATGAAACCCCGCCGAAATGGCTGCTAGGTTAATGCTGCTTCTGCCCCCGTCCCGTGAAAAATTGGCAAATCTCTAAGCACGCTCCTTGTTCCGTAGCCATTAAATTGGACGTACAGGCTCAGTTGAGTCACTCCCGACCCCATAAGGGCGGGAGTCAACCCTAGCATGGCCTCCCTGCTTGCATAGACAACCATGGGATCATAACGCGACTGTACAACAGACAAGGACAACGGCTTACGAGTTGGGACCCAACAAAATGAGCACAAATATCACACTCATAATGACGAACGACACAGAAGGCTTCAGTAAAAGCAAAAAAATGGCGAGAACGCCAACTGGCGAGCGGACCGACGCCCCGCTGCCGTGTTCTGCTCCTGCCCGGCTCTCAGCAGAAGAAGGCTACAGCACCTGTGCTCAGCCTTTCTACACGACATCTCAGAGATGTCCAAACTATGTCCCAGAAGGATAGCGAACTTTGTGAGAGCATCTGGATGGGATAATTGCTGACAGGAAGTCTCACAACGCAGGAAGGAAATGATCCTATGCGGTATCACAACGGGCCGAAACCGGCCTAAGTGTGACGGGCTCCGAGCGAGCCCGGCAGCCGCCTCAACCTAACCTAACCTAACCTATCGACGCATCGCTTGCTATGGGGACTGCACGTCTTTGTGGCCTGCTTGGGAACAGGGTGCTCACTATGTCCTCGAGCGTGCTGGGTTCCGTAGGCGCTTTGCTTCCGGCACTGAGCTGCTTCATGACAATTTTGTAGGCTCTGCCCCAGGGGTCTTGTTCCGCTGTCGCAGAGCTGGAGGAAACATTTCCGTTTGCTACTCAATGCTTCAATGCCTTCCTGGCGGTTCTATACTCCTCATGCGCCATGTCGAACCGAGTCGTGCGTCTCGCTCTCTGCATAGCTCGTCTGGCCCTTAGGCACTTTGTCCGAAGTATATCGATCTCGGCGTTCCACCAGACGATTGGCTCGTGGTGCCGCATGAATGGCTTTCATTGTCTCATGCTCGTGGCACAGGCCTCCTCCATTCGCGAGGCGAGCTGGTTAGCAGACTCGTTGGCGCTTGTGTCGCCGAATTCCTCCCACGTCCCGAGGCTTCTGACGAGTGCACTGATGTTGAGCGTGTCCTCGATGTAGGCTTTGCCAATAGTGCACACTATGGCTTCGTGATCGCTTCCGGTGTACACGTCTCCTATTCGCCACCTTGTGTTGCGCAGTTGCGAAGGGCTGGCGAACGTAAGGTCAATGATCGACCCAGCGCCACCCCTGCAAAAAGTTTTCTGGGAGCCCTCGTTCAGCAGGGCTAGGTCCAGCGATGCAAATATTTAGAGAAAAATTCGGCCTCTTGCGTTGGTGACTTGGCAGCCCCACTCGTGTGCCCACGCGTTGAAGTCCCCGGCGATTAGGACTGTCCCGCGGTTCCTTGCGTCTTCTGCTATATCTTCTATGATCCTGGTGTAGGACTCGAGCGCTAGGTAGCAGCTGTATACCCATAGGTAACCAGCTCTCGCGCGCACAAATCCGCTACCTGCCAGCACGTTGCAGAGTTTGGAGGGATCGTCTCCACATGCCCACAGGGATGCCTTTCCCGTTTTGTCGGTCGCCCAGAACTCGTTATCGTCAGTTTTGTACTGCTCGCTGAGGATAGCCAGATCCGATTTGAGCTCTTTTACCGTCTGCAGGAGCAGGTCCTTTGCGGCCCGACAGTGATTAAGATTGAGCTGAATCACTTCCATCCTCTTTTACCAGCTACCTCTCCTAGCTTCAAGAAGGGGCACTGTCGGCTTCCCGATTGATGGCCCCTGTCCTCTCGGCCTCTCCCGGCGCAGACGAAGCAGGTTGCCTTGTTTGGACAGTCTGCTATCTTGTGCCCATTGACGCCGCAGCGAATGCAGCACCCAGTTCGGACCACCGCACTATGGCAGTTTAGCGCAATGTGCCCAATCTCCAAGCACTTGTAGCACCTAGGCTGCGAGTCCTTCTCCTTGATCTTACATACTGCGCGTGTGTGTGTGTGTGTGAATAGGGTTTCGTGGTCTTTACGTGGTGCATGAGCCCAAACGTGTGGCACGCACTGGAAGGCGATGCAACAAATGTGCGTTGTGGCTAGGATCGCCCGGGCAGCTAAATCGTCCTCTTTCACCCCCTTTACACGTCCCGCGCTTCTTAGCTCACACACGCGCAACTGCAGCGAACTCACTCAGGTTCACGTTGGACGGTCTTCTTCTCTGCAGTCGACTTTCTCGAGCACCAGTGCTCCTCTCCAGGAAACCTTCTGGCCCGGTTCTGGTGGCTAAATCCCTTGCCGGCTGTGAGTAAAATTTCCTGCATTACAATTTATTTGCTCGTCCGCCTTTTTCCTGTACTCACTTTAAAGTTTCTGATTTAAGCACAAAATTTCAGCGGTGCTGAGTCGACGTTACTCTTCCTTCCACGCTCTACGATTTCCATAATCCACTCCATGTTTTCTAATATTTTCATTCCTATTTATCCCCTTTTCCTTTACATATACATGTAACTAATTCTGTTCTTTCTATCCCCAGTAACGGCTCCAGCTCCCCCCCCGCTGTCCCAATACACCATCGAGCCTCTCTGGACTTCCGCTAGATGGCGCGTCGCCCTCAGCCCTGGTTACCTATCGTTCAGATGGGACTGGAACACCACCACGAGTATGTCGTTAGTCCTAGGAGGGGCAACATACGCGTGGGCATGCCCACCGGATTCAGGAACACTATTGAGCACACGCCGGCGTGCGTTGTATTCTTCTGCCGCGCCCAACGTAGGCCACACCCACATCTCACTACAGTTTCAGGTCTTTGGTGTGGTACACTCCTATGGGACGGTCGTTAAGGTCCTCCAGAGCATACGCGTTCTCTCCTACTGGCCTCACTACCCGGCATCGGATGAGCTTGCGTGTGAACTTGGCATTAAAGCCTTTTCCAAAGTCACCAAGGAAAAAATTTCGGCGGAATACCTCTTTTCCCGGCCTCGCGTAGAACACCCGAGCTCGCTGGTAGTACCCTACCCTACTACGTTCGTATGCCTTATGTATGTATGTATGTATGTATCGCGAATCCTCTCTTGGATGAGTTGTCGCTTGTCCTGACCCTCCAGCAGCGATATGTCATTATCGCTCATTGACCGCAGTCGCTTTGCCAGCTTGTAGCATGACCCATGCATATACATTTACTGCCCGAAGACTGCAAAGAATGGTGTTACGCCTGTCGCCACGTGAACCGAGTTCCTAATAGCCAGTTCGATCTCCGGCAGATGCGCATCCCAGTGTCGGTGGTCGTCTTCCAGATACGCCCGGATCGCGCTGTGTACTGTGCGATTCACGCGTTCGTCAACTACTGGTCAACTACAATAAATATGCACGCCTGCCCGTTCTTTGACCGCGGACATTTGCCCAAAAAATCAATATACAGTTTTTGGAACGGGCGCTCGGTGACCTCCTCTTGCCCCATCCCGACCTGCAACCGACCTGTGCAATCCTTGCACACGGTGCACCGTCGGATATAATCCCGCACCTCTATTACCATGTTCGGCCAGTAAAATTGCCTACGCAATAAGTGCAAGGTTTTCGCGAGTCCTCTGTGCGCTGTCTTCTCTTCCGAATGGGTTTTGTCTATCAACGCGGCCGTCAACGAACTCGGAACCCATAATTTCCAGACGGAGCCCTCGAGTTGATCGTCAAATCGTTCACAGCGCATGTGCTGAAATTTCATGCCATCAACAATCTGGAGATCAGGTAAGCGGTCTTGGTCCTCTGTGATTTCCTTCCTTAACTCCTGATACTCCCTAGATTCAAACTCCACCGTTTCGAAACCCAGGATTCTACTCGGATCCACTTCCAGCTCTTCAATGCTGCGCGACAATGTATCTGCCACTACATTGTCCACTTCTTTCCGGTGTTCTATGCCGAAATCGAAGGCTTGCAGTTGAGTGGACCACCGAGCTAGGCGACCATCGAAGTTTTTCATGGTCATGAGCCATTTGAGACTGGCGGGGTCAGTAATGACTGTAAATGGCATTAGATCCACGTACGAACGGAACTTTAGGATTGCCACTCCTTCTCTGTCACCCAGTAGTTCTTCTGATGGCAATTTAGTTTGGTGGAGAAAAACGCTATGGGCCTCTCGTTCTGCTCGTCATCCCGTTGGAAGAGTACGGCTCCTACCCCATAATGTGAGGCGTCGCACTGTATATAGAAGTGCCGCTTGAAATCTGCGTGTACCAGGACTGGTGCCGAGGTGAGTGCAGTATTTACCTCCCCCATGGCTCGTTTTGCCTTTTCCGTTAATCTAAATTTCCCTTTTCCCGACTTTTTCAGGGCATCTGTAAGCCGAGCGGCCATCTTAGCATAATTTTCTTTCTTACATCGCCAGTACCGGCTTTAGCTCCCCCCGATGTCCCCATACACCATCGAGCCTGCCTGGACTTCCGCTAGATGGCACGTCGCCCTCGGCCCTGGTCACCTATCGTTCAGGTGGGACGTCGCTATAGGCGCTACATGTTCAGTTCTTAAATCAGAAACTTTGAAGTGAGTACAGGATAAAGGGGTCGAGCAAATATATTGTAATGCAGGAAATTTTACTCACAGCCGGCAAGGGATACTGGAGTTCGAGAAAGTCGACTGCGGAGAAGAAGACCATCCGACATGAACCTGAGTGAGTTCGTTGCAGTTGCGCGTGTGTGAGCCAAGAAGCGCGGGACGTGTGAAGGGGGAGATGAAAGAGGACGATTTAGCTGCCAGGGCGATCCTAGCCACAACGCACGTTCGTTGCATCGCCTTCCAGTGCGTGCCACACGTTTGGTCTCATGCACCACGTAAAGACCCCGTAACCCTATTCACACACATACACACACACACACACACACACACACCCGTGTGGTGAGCGGGCAGTAGAATACCACCACAGCATGTCATAGCTTGTCGTATGAGGCGACTAAGAAGACACGGGGATGTTCTGCTCCCTCTAAAGAGCACTAAAGCAACTCGTAACCGCCGGCACATGCCGGGTATCCCCCGGATAGGTCTAACACACCTGTGAAACACCTAGCTAATACGAGAAGGCGACTAAGACGGAGACCAGTAAAGTCTTAGGATAGGAACTGGACCCCCCTTTTTTGGATTGATGACCCCAGGGCTGACGGAAGCCAGCATTCTAGCACTTTAGTACGCGGAATGAAACCCCGCCGAAATGGCTGCTAGGTTAATGCTGCTTCTGCCCCCGTCCCGTGAAAAATTGGCAAATCTCTAAGCACGCTCCTTGTTCCGTAGCCATTAAATTGGACGTACAGGCTCAGTTGAGTCACTCCTGACTAGCGCGGATCCGGCTCTGAACTCCCGACCCCATAAGGGCGGGAGTCAACCCTAGCATGGCCTCCCTGCTTGCATAGACAACCATGGGATCATAACGCGACTGTACAACAGACAAGGACAACGGCTTACGAGTTGGGACCCAACAAAATGAGCACAAATATCACACCCATAATGACGAACGACACAGAAGGCTTCAGTAAAAGCAAAAAAATGGCGAGAACGCCAACTGGCGAGCGGACCGACGCCCCGCTGCCGTGTTCTGCTCCTGCCCGGCTCTCAGCAGAAGAAGGCTACAGCACCTGTGCTCAGCCTTTCTACACGACATCTCAGAGATGTCCAAACTATGTCCCAGAAGGATAGCGAACTTTGTGAGAGCATCTGGATGGGATAATTGCTGACAGGAAGTCTCACAACGCAGGAAGGAAATGATCCTATGCGGTATCACAACGGGCCGAAACCGGCCTAAGTGTGACGGGCTCCGAGCGAGCCCGGCAGCCGCCTCAACCTAACCTAACCTAACCTATCGACGCATCGCTTGCTATGGGGACTGCACGTCTTTGTGGCCTGCTTGGGAACAGGGTGCTCACTATGTCCTCGAGCGTGCTGGGTTCCGTAGGCGCTTTGCTTCCGGCACTGAGCTGCTTCATGACAATTTTGTAGGCTCTGCCCCAGGGGTCTTGTTCCGCTGTCGCAGAGCTGGAGGAAACATACTCAATGCTTCAATGCCTTCCTGGCGGTTCTATACTCCTCATGCGCCATGTCGAACCGAGTCGTGCGTCTCGTTCTCTGCATAGCTCGTCTGGCCCTTAGGCACTTTGTCCGAAGTATATCGATCTCGGCGTTCCACCAGACGATTGGCTCGTGGTGCCGCATGAATGGCTTTCATTGTCTCATGCTCGTGGCACAGGCCTCCTCCATTCGCGAGGCGAGCTGGTTAGCAGACTCGTTGGCGCTTGTGTCGCCGAATTCCTCCCACGTCCCGAGGCTTCTGACGAGTGCACTGATGTTGAGCGTGTCCTCGATGTAGGCTTTGCCAATAGTGCACACTATGGCTTCGTGATCGCTTCCGGTGTACACGTCTCCTATTCGCCACCTTGTGTTGCGCAGTTGCGAAGGGCTGGCGAACGTTAGGTCAATGATCGACCCAGCGCCACCCCTGCAAAAAGTTTTCTGGGAGCCCTCGTTCAGCAGGGCTAGGTCCAGCGATGCAAATATTTAGAGAAAAATTCGGCCTCTTGCGTTGGTGACTTGGCAGCCCCACTCGTGTGCCCACGCGTTGAAGTCCCCGGCGATTAGGACTGTCCCGCGGTTCCTTGCGTCTTCTGCTATATCTTCTATGATCCTGGTGTAGGACTCGAGCGCTAGGTAGCAGCTGTATACCCATAGGTAACCAGCTCTCGCGCGCACAAATCCGCTACCTGCCAGCACGTTGCAGAGTTTGGAGGGATCGTCTCCACATGCCCACAGGGATGCCTTTCCCGTTTTGTCGGTCGCCCAGAACTCGTTATCGTCAGTTTTGTACTGTTCGCTGAGGATAGCCAGATCCGATTTGAGCTCTTTTACCGTCTGCAGGAGCAGGTCCTTTGCGGCCCGACAGTGATTAAGATTGAGCTGAATCACTTCCATCCTCTTTTACCAGCTACCTCTCCTAGCTTCAAGAAGGGGCACTGTCGGCTTCCCGATTGATGGCCTCTGTCCTCTCGGCCTTTCCCAGCGCAGACGAACAGTTCGAACAGTCTGCTATTTTGTGCCCATTGGCGCCACAGCGAATGCAGCACCCGGTTCGGTCCACAGTACTATGGCAGTTGGGCGCAATGTGCCCAATCTCCAGGCACTTTTAGCATCTGGGCTGCGAGTCCTTCTCCTTGATTTTGCACACTGTCCATCCCACCTTAATCTTGCCCTTGCCGAGGACCACGTCAGCATCCTTGCTCGGCAGTCCAATTATGGCAACCTTGGCAAGGTCCTCCGAGGTTATTAGCGGGTCCAGTTTGCTGATCGCTGGCACCCTCGTCTTGGAGTCTTCCGAGGGGCTCGAACCTCCGCTACTCCATCGAGTACTGGATGCTCTCCTTCATTTTTGCCGCGCTTTCTTTGTCGCCTCTGGTTATCTCGAGAAGCAGATTACCGTTTGCAGTACGGCGAACCTTGTTAACACTTCTGCTCAGATCTTGCAGCTGGCCGTCGTCTCTCCACGTAATCAGTGCGAGCACCTCGCTGTAGGTTTTTCCTTTCGCCTCGCTGCGCATTGCCAATTCTTCATTCACCGCGACGGAGTTTTCTTTTGCGGCCTCCTGGTTGCGTTTGCGCTTTTCTATCCAGGAAACCTTTTGGTCCGGTTCAGGTGGCTATATACCGTGCCGGCTATGAGTAAAATTTCCTGCATTAACATCTATTTGTTCACCCGCCTTTCTTCTGTACTCACTTCAAACTTTATATTTTACGCACAAAATTTCAACGGTGCTGAGTCAACGTTTCTCTTCCGTCCACACTCTACGAATTTCATAATCCACTCCACGTTTTCTACTTCTTTTCACTCCTATTTTTCCCCTTTCATCCTTAATCCTTTAATACTATTTTCTTTCTTACATCCCTAGTACCGGCTTTAGCTCCCCCGATGTCCCCATACACCATCGAGCCTGCCTGGACTTCCGCTAGATGGCGCGTCGCCATGGACCATGGTGGACTGGAACACCACCACGAGTATTTCGTCAGTCCTTGGAGGGACAACATTCGCGTGGGCATGACCACCGGATTCAGGAACACTCTAGAGCACATGCCACGCCCAACGTAGGCCACACCCACACCTCACTACAGCTTCAGGTCTTTGGCGTGGTATACTCCTATGGGACGGCCGTTAAGGTCCTCCAGAGCATACGCGTGCTATCCTACTGGCTTCACTACCCGGCATCGGATAAACTTGCGCGCGAACATGGCATTAAAGCCTTTGCCAAAGTCAGTAAGGACAAAATTTCGGCGGAATACCTCTTGTCCCGGCCTTGCGTAGAACACCCGAGCTCGCTGGTTATACCGTACCCTACTACGCTCATATGCCTTATGTATGTATGTATGTATGTATGTATCGCGAATCCTCTCTTGGATGAGTTGTCGCTTCTCCTGACTCTCCAGCAGCGATATGTCCTGCTCGCCGATTGACCGCAGTCGCTTTGCCAGCTTGTAGCATAACCCATGCAAGCCCGAAGACTGCGAAGAATGGCGTTACGACCGGCGCCTCGTGAACCGAGTTCCTGATGGCCAGCTCTATCTCCGGCATCCCAGTCCCGGTGGTCGTCATTCAGATACCTCATATGAGTGACCCCGAATGCTTCTATCATCTCCCTAAAACTCTTCGAGACGAACTGAGCCCCATTGTCCGAGTGAATAATTCCCGGCACTCCAAACTTGTAAAATACCTCGTGGACGAGGAATCTCACAACTTCCTTTCCTGACCAACATGGTTTTCAGGAACGTGAACTTCGATACTATAAAAATCCACGCCTGCCCGTTCTTTGATCTCGGATATTTGCCCAAGATATCAGTGTACAGTTCTTGGAACGGGCGCTCGGTGACCACCTCTTGCCCCATTCCGACCTGCATCCGCTAGTTCTGCGCCTTCGACTCCTTGTACACGGTGCACCGTCGGATATAATCCCGCACCTGTACGGGATGTATCTGCCACTACATTGTCCACTCCTTTCCGGTGTTCTATGCCGAAATCGAAGGCTTGCAGTCGAGTGGACCACCGAGCTAGGCGACCATCCCGGTTTTTCATGGTCATGAGCCATTTGAGACTGGCGGGGTCAGTAATGACTGTAAATGGCGTAAGATCCACGTACGGACGGAACTTTAGGATTGCCACTCCTTCTCTGTCACTCAATAGTTCTTCTGATGGCAATTTAGTTTGGTGGAGAAAAACGCTATGGGCCTCTCGTTCTGCTCGTCATCCCGTTGAAAGAGCACGGCTCCTACCCCATAATGTGAGGCGTCGCACTGTATATAGAAGTGCCGCTTGAAATCTGCGTGTACCAGGACTGGTGCCGAGGTGAGTGCAGCTTTTAACTCCCCCATGGCTCGTTTTGCCTCCTCCGTCAATCTAAACATTCCATTTCCCGATTTTTTCAGGGCGTCTGTGAGCGGAGCGGCCATCTCAGCATAGTTCTTCATAAAGCGCCGGTACCAGCCCGCAAATCCCAGGAATACGCAATTCTCGAACAGGTCGCGGCTCGGGAATGCGTAAAATGGCCGACACACGATCCGGATCTATCTTCAGCGCTCCTCCTCCCACTATAAATCCCAGGTATTTAATGTTTTTATAGCAACAATGAGATTTGTTCAGCCCTATCGTTAAATTTGCTTCTCTTAGACGCTCGGCAACCTGTCGCAGAATCTTCACGTGCGTTCCAGAGTCCTCAGCTATAATCAGCAAGTCGTCGCGATACGCATAAATGTTAGAGCGTATCTCAACCGGAATCACCTTATCGACCAGTCAACATAGGCGTTGTGCGGCGTTGCAGAGGCCAAAGGACATCATACGGAACTGGTACAGAGGCCGTCCCGGCACCGTGAACGCCGTATATGCTCGACTCTGCTCGTCCAGCTCGATTTGCCAAAAAACGAATTTTAAGTCGACGCTGGAGATGTATATCGTCTGATCGAGACGCGACCAAATCCCCTCGATGCTAGGAAGTGGGTAAGCTCCTTGATGGTTACTTTGTTGAGCTTTCGGGCATCGAGACAGAAGCGATTTTTGCCCGGCCCTCGCACCACGGTGGTACGGTTGCTCCACGGACTCCCCACACACCACTTCCCGCATCGCTGGCGACAGAGCGTAATGTCGATCTTTTACAGGCTCGGTCTTTTCCACCAACTGCATTTTGTGAGTCTCTCTCGACGTCCTCCCCAGGCCTACGGCTTCGAAAGTCAGAAACTCTGCCTTCACTTGATCCAAGACTGCCTTCTGCTTTTCTGACAACTCCCATTCTTCCTGCACTATCTCCTTCTCCAAGCCTTCCACATAGTGAGCGACTTGATCAGCCAGCACTTCTTCCACTAATCTGTGAGATGCCTCTACTGGACTTTCTCCCATCACCTCAGGAGCCCATGACAATACCCGCCAAAAGTCTACCTCCAAGTAAATTTCCTGTTCCACGAAAGGGCACACAAAAAACGTTAAGCTTTTAACCTCTCCCTTGTATTCCACCGGTAATTCCACTCGGCCAACGATTGCGCGATCTTCCCCATTCGCTACCTTCACTACAGAAGAATATCGACGAGCCTGCACGCCCAGCTTCTCCAGGAATTTCTGATCATTCCTCCCTAGCATGCTGTATGTAGCACCTGAATCCAACAGGCCTCGCACGGACACGCCCATTATAGAGATTTCTACGAAAACTCTCGGGACTTTCTTGCAACAACGCTTTACTGAAGCAATCAATCACCAGCCTCCTCATAGTTCGCCTTTGCTTAAACCGGGATCTCGCCTTTCTCACTCGCACCGACAGTGCTCGCATACCATCCACTCGTAGCTCAGAAAATATTATATTTCGGGTTTCTAAATAATTTCTTAAGCGCTCTTCATATGGTAAGTTCCTTAACCTAGCATGCAAACTACGTCTATCTAATTCATTTTTATTCTCTTCTACTTTCTCTGCGCAGGCCCCTTCTTTGAGCGTGATTCGCCTGCTTGGATCGCACCCCTTCTTCACGTTTCCCGCGCAATTCGGACAGGTTGGACAATATGCATCGGGCTTTCCACACCGGTAGCAGAAAATTCGCCTCTCCGATGCCATACAATCTCTAAAGCCATGATCTGTCTGCGCGCAGTTCCAGCAAATCAACTTCTGTGGAACATGCTGTGTCACTTGCGCTTGCTCAATGAGCTCTGCCTCTTCATCGCTAATCGACCGATCCTGCGCGACCTCGCTGACGTTCGCATTCGCCCCGCGGCCATAGTTTGTGGCTTTGGATGCTCCTCGCCACGAAGACCGAGCCTTCCTCTTCAGATGTGCCTCTATTTCCACGCACTCATCCCGCAGTTGGTCTAAGAATAAACCCGTAGGCCGTAGACGAAACTTGCTATCACATCTGTGAGTCCCTTTTTGACAATTTTTACCATCTCCTTTTCAGGTGGTGGCATCTCCAACCTCGAAGTGAGCTTTCTCATGACATGGAAAAGTCTTCCACACTCTCGTTTGACCGCTGCATTCTTTCCCGCAGTTCTCCATGCGGTCGAACACGGACGCCGTGCCTCGGAAACTTGCAATTAAGTCGTCCCTTAGTTCCTGCTAAACACCACCGCCATGATCGCGGATGTACTGCCAGTACCATTCCCGCTAGAACTTCGTCCCACGGACAGCGGCATTGGGCTTGTAGGAATTCAATTCGGAACACAATATCCTCGACCGTCATTTTGTTGCTGTCTTCGACGAACGTCACGTCCGATTTTTCGACTTGGCCCCACCGTGGCCAAAGTCTATAGCCCGGGGGATTTTGATGCGGATCTTCTCGAGGAACCCCACCAGCTCTCCAACTCTCGCCACGACCCTGTCCCGAGTGTCTGAGTGCTATCGGGTTTCGCCAATTTCGCGCTTGATGCCCACCCCGTTGATGCTGCTCACTGGATGTGGTCGGTCCCACTCCAGAAGACGGTTCCCGACCAATCCCACCTCGCCCCGAGCGAGCCAAAAATGGTTTTGGTGGCGGCATCGGCGCATCAGTCGTGCTAAACGGCTTCCTTGGGATTGCTCCTCGATACTCCTGCTCGTGGTGAACCATCTTCCGATGCGGTTCATTCTGCTGCTGCAGCTGTCTAACCGGCTGGAGTACCTCGTTGAGTTGGTGCATCATCTTGATAAACCCCTTACGCAACTCCTCTTGCAACACCCGACTAATCGAGTCCGTGTTCGCTGCCTTGTGTGTCGCATGAGCCTGAGCCAGTGATACGTTGACTGCTGATGCCAGTTCGGATGCAAGCGTGGGTGTCGGGTCGGCCATTGGTCATTCTTCCGACCTGGCCTGGACCGGTGTTCTCGGCAAACCCACCCACAGCTCCAAGTTTCTCCCGATCTTGATCCAACGTCGCCAATGACACTTCTCCTATCTGGTCCACTGTTTTGTTTACGCGTGATCGCGTATGATACGGTCGACTACCCCCTTCTTGTGGCATTTACACCGAGCAACACCAATACTACAAAAAAAAGAACCCCCTAAAAATCACTCCTAAGCTAAGATAATATAGGTAATATAGGAGCATAAATAAATAAATAAATACCCAAAAATATAACCAGCAAAAATAAATAACACCACGCTTCGAACCAATAAATGCTCCGATAAATAAATAAATAAATACCGATATAAATATTGCGCCGACTAGCACCGCTAACGAGATATATGCAATTAAATATTTGAATATATAAATAAATAATAACATAAATGTATATTCGGTCGACACCTAAGACGTTCAAACTTCAAACACATTCAACACAACACAAAACCTAACAACAAAAATTCCTAACAATTCTTCTTACAAGATTCATTAAGAGGGGGACACGGTATTAGCCGGACCAGCAACCGCTCCAGTTTCTGCGCTCTACTTGACAGTCGCCCTATGGATATCTTACAATTACGAACACCACTACTCTAGTCATCGCTCTAAGCGATGGCCGATAAACGAGAAGCCTCACGGTGCATGAGCTCACTTTGCTTGTGATTTGTTCCTGTCGTCCATCATACCGATCTGCCAGATGCATCGCGGGTTGTCTTTACGACTCCCGGGCCACCACATCTCGGCAGACAGACAACAGGTTCAAAAACACGAATGCGGCTTTTTTTTTTAGCCAAACAGGTGAGAAACTACGATGAACATTTACCTACATGACTTACTCTAACTTATTCCAATATCACATTCCATCACAGATTTATTCGATGTCACAGTCCACCAGGCAATGTGTCCGTCGCAAACTTCCTGTTCATTTTTGTTTTGAACGGCAGTGACTTACATTCACTTGCGACATCGAATAGTGACAAAATGCTCAACTGTAATTTGTAAGTCCCTATCACATATTTTATATTTCCGTTAACTACCACCGTCTATCCTTCCCGCGCCATTAAGGACCACAAAATGTATTTATTTTTTTCATTCCATGCATCTGCCTCTACCAGCCTGAGTGACATTTGTTGTAATACCACTCGAACCTGCGTTAGTCCAGATGCATGCGAATTCAAAATAAATTGGGCGCCATTAGTTACACTTCTGATGAACCTGTCTGATAGTCTTGTCTGATGAGCTCGTGAGGTGGCTCAAAGGGGGCCTAGCTGAGGCCACCGGACGGGTCGCATGTTGCGGATAGCGAACGACCTACCTATACACAGGTCATATAGGTAGGTCAGCTGCGAATAAGCGGACATCCCTAGGGAGAGTACCGAAAATAAGCAGCCCCGAACAGCCAGCGGGTGTTCGCGAAGTAGCAACACTGACGATGCGCTTGTGGTGCCGCTTCGTATAAGTAGCTCACACACTCCCCTATCCCTACACACTACCTACCCACATCCAAACCCCCACCATTCAGCTCACACCGGGCCGGACTAAGAGTGTTATTCGACCCGTGCCGAGAGTCAGCCTGGCTGGGTGCCCGGTATATAAAACTAGCCCAGTCGTTAACGGAGAGCTCAGGGACTTGGCAGCCCCCTGTTCTAAGTATGCCTTATCCGGGCAACGTAAATCTCTGCCCGGACGGACCGTACCCCTTCTCTGCAGCTCGTGGGAAAAGAATGGAAGATTTGAAAACAAACAAAATGAGTCTGGCACTCCCCAAATGCCAACAGGGAGCAATCCCAAACAGGGGAAGGCAGCGGCCCAAAGGCCTGGCCCGAACCGCAAATCAGCAGTGAAAACCTGCGCGGGAAGATGCTAGGGAGAGCCCAAAGGGGTCCCATCCCGGTGTCCATCGGGGTGGGTGGTGTCGGGGTATGTGACCTAGAAGGGGGGGGGGGGGGGGGCTGTAAAGTCATGGCCTATGCGGACGACGTTGCGATTATCTTCTCGGGGAAATACCCCCAAACACTGTGCGACTTAATGACCACAAAGCTAGCGCAACTGTCGGATTGGACAGAATCGTGCGGTCTGGGAGTAAATCCCTCAAAAACGGAACTCGTATTATTCACAAATAAATACAAGGTCCCGCCCCTGAACCCTCCAATACTACAAGGATGGTTGAGGCTCTCCTTTAGCGACAGTGCCAGTTACTTAGGGTTGGTAATTGACAAGAAGCTTAGCTGGAACCTGAATGTCAAAGACAGAGTGAAGAAGGCAATGACTGCACTCTACACATTCAAAAAAGCTATAAGATGGGGTATGATCCCAAGCATATATCCATCCAATGGATATATCAAGCTATAGTTAGGCAGAAGCAGCAGCAATACGTCTGAGAGACTCAGATCAATGGGTAACACAGTGCATAGTTCACTCAGCCATATTAAATAATAGCAATACCGTCCCCTCAAAAACAGTCTACCAAGTTCCAAGAGAGTACACAGTCACTCCCTTCGACACAATCATCCCTCACAGAGACGAATGGCTCGAGGGACTCCCAGGCCCAGATGGGGCCATAAACATCTTCACAGATGGATCAAAGCTGGACGACAGAGTCGGAGGGGGAATCTACTCTGAACAGCTAAACATAAGGCATTCCTTCAGGCTCCCAGATTATTGCAGTGTCTTTCAAGCGGAAGTCATAGCAATCAGGGAGGCTCTAGACTATCTACAAGCGGTTGCCGTTACGGCAACCGAGCTAAACATTAATAGCGATAGCCAGGCTGCGATCAAATCGCTAAGTGCGATTTCCTCGAACTTGGCCACCATGGCAGACTGCCGCAAATCTCTGCACGAGATGGCTCAGCAATTGGCTATTAGCCTGATTTGGGTCCCGGGCCACCGGGACATCGAGGGCAACTGTATAGCGGACGAGCTGGCCAGATCTGGCACTACAATCCCCCTTCTCCAAGACAAGGAGGATATCTGTATGCTAATGGGCACCTGTAAGCTCATTATAAAAGAGCAATACAAGCGACTAACAAACGATATGTGGCAAATAGGGCCACGATGTTGCACAACTCGGCAAACTTGGCCGACCATGGACATGAAGCGCACCTCCGAGCTCTGCAAGCTAAGCAGGAAAAGGTGCAGCGTAGTCATACGTTCCCTCACGGGACACTGGCTAATATGCACCCACGCTAACAGGCTGGGGGCCCCACATAACGATTTTTGTCGCAGCTGTAGAGACAGTGGAACATCTGTTCTGCTCCTGCCCAGCTCTCAGCAGAAGAAGGCTACAGCACCGGGGCTCAGCCTTTCTACACGACATCTCAGAGATATCCAAACTATTTCCCAGGAAGATAGCGAACTTTGTGAGAGCATCTGGATGGGATAATTGCTGACAGGAAGTCTCACAACGCAGGAAGGAATGATCCTGACGGGTTCCGAGCGAGCCCGGCAGCCGCCTTAACCTAACCTAACCTAACCTAGTTACACTTGGCTTGTTTCCCAGAGGGCAACGCCGGCTAGCTGTCGACCCCAAGACTGGGTAGTTCCCTTGCCCGCCAAATGTAGACAAAGATGGAGACATACTACTCCTCGGGACATTAAAACTAACAACAACCAAAATACAAAGAAAATCATAAACAGACGGCTATCAAGTGGGTGAAGCTTGGGTGTTATCACTTCGTGCGCCCGCCCTACCTGTGACCAACCACAACATTCATTTGGCCACCGTCTGCTGGAACGGCTGCGGCTGGCCCAATCCATGGCTTACGCCACGCGTCCTCCCTCTATTGTAATTTACTTCATAATGTTTCAATATATATCCAAGCTTTAATAATTTGACAATTTCATCTTTCTCATAAATAAATAGGAACACCAAAACGTTCGACACAAAGGCAAACAAGGAAATAACAGCTGAAATTTCGTTCAACCATACGTAATGGAACATGTGTAGATGACTGGATCCAGTTTTACGGGAGTTAATTAAACTCGGGCCCATACGGAGACTAACCTACCAAGAGCTCTTGTTAAGGGTCCCCGGGACATAAACAATAAGGAGATTTCCACAAATCGCTCGACCAAATACGGTGGACTGACGGGACCCCCGCGTCACCCACTAAGGGTTAATCTGCTGGAACTGAACAGCTGATTGCAGATTTCGGTTCGTGAAAGGTGTTGGTGTTTTTACATGTTTAGTTCAATGGCCAAGATTTTATGTTAAACTGTTTAAGCTAATAATAAATACTAAATACTATATAATGGACAACACAAGGAACAAAACAACATTTAATGTGGAAGGTGTTTGGCGTGCAGATTATGTATTTTTTAAGTTCAAATGACGTGGGCGATCGCTGGCCGTGGCCGGTCAGCCATAAAGTTATGTAGGTTCATGTATACGTGCTTTTTTTTTTTTTTGTGTTGTGTTTTCAAACATAAACATATTATCGTCAATACAATGCCATTTTCGGCCCCTTGCAGAATGTTTAAACATAAATAGAATATTGTAGCGCCATTTGAATTATAATAATTGTTATTAGGATAGTATTTCATGAAGTCTAGTGTAAGTTAGGCTAGGGCAAAGCGGGAGCGCAATAAAAGCTCGTTCTCTCGCTCTTCGCTTTCGTCGTATTAAAATAAAAAATTGCAGTCACCCAAAATTTCGGTATTGTTATTTAGAAAAACTATTCTAAAATTTCATGGCGCCCCCGGGTGGACTCGCAATTTAAACGTACATATTAATTCAAGCGGAAAGGCAAAAAGTGACAGTGACACAGTGAAGAAAAGATAAATAGCCAAAATCTATTATACATACATACATACATGTACATGCATAGGTGCGGCAGCCAATTGCCAAATTGACCGCGACGTGTGTGCAAATAATCAAACAAACCAAACTAAAAATCACCGCGTCGGTCGTGCAATACCCTGTCTGCAGCTACATATACAAGAGGAGAGTACAGCACCTGGAATTTCCTATCTTCCCAAGAGGTATTTGTGCAAAAAATTGAAAGCTCGAGTGAAGACGAAAAGATTAAAAAACTCGCAATTATTGTCTTGTGCTGAAACAATTGCACCTCGCTTTCAATTCTTGGCACATACGTATGACATAGTAGAGCTAGATTGCATGCTGTAGTTAGAGTTGAGCATATACATATATATTAATATATACCATCTAACATCTAACCCTCTTGGACGCAATAACTACACATATAACTCATTTTAACTGCCATCGCTGTCACCCATTTCTCGTTTTTAATGTGTCAAATATATAGTTGGGTCGTTGGCCAAGCACGCATACCAATACGCAGCTGCAGCGGTGAATTTTTTCGTCTCGCTTTCGCTCTTCACCGTTGCTTATCGTTGTTCTTTTGCTTGGCGCGCTTGATCCAAACCAAACACCAAGTGACGCGCTACCCTGTTTTCGTCGGGTATATTCGTTTGGTGTCAGTAGGATCCAACTATCAATTAAGACAAAGTCGTGCCTCGCAAATCAATTTAGCGTCGATCGTTGTCGGTGCATACGTATACACAACATTAATTCTTCAGAACTGCAGCGGTGAAATTTTTCGTTTTCGCTTGTCACCAGTGCAGTTCGTTGGTATCCTTGTGTGGTTTTCGTGTACGCGCCAGCCAAGCGACGCTCTACCCTAAATTTTTCGGGTATATTGGTTTTTCACCTCGTTTGGGTACAATTACCCATTATTTCATTGAGTGCCTCGGCATTAAATATTATTATTAGAAACGATCTTTCGCCTTCAGTTGCTTGTATTGAGAATCAATACCGGACCGTTTAGAAGCGGGGGATATTCCGCTGGTATTGACGGAGCTCGAGTGCAGACTCGAAACGCTGATGCGTAGCATTGACACGGCACGCGAACTTCAAGAGAAGATTGAAGATATAGACATTGACATTGACGATGAATTTGGAGTCGAGTTGGAAGAACTCTCAATTGTCACAAAGGCAAAATTAATGTCTCTCATTTGCGCATTAAAGACAGCTGATGAGACAATACCGGCAGTACCAGCTTATGGTGGCCCAACTCGTGCTCGCCTTCCGAAGTTAGCTCTGCCGCAGTTCAGCGGCAACTTTTCGGACTTTAAAAACTTCATAGGTTTATTTGAAACTCTAGTTCATAATGACCAAAGCATTCCAATTATCGAAAAGTTCAACCATTTGCTTTCGTGTCTCTCCGGTGAAGCGTTGGGAACAGTTAGGGCTTTCCAAGTAACCGAGACCAACTACGAGGAAGCAATGGCTAGCTTAAAACGGGTCTACGATAATGATTGTCTGATCTTTAAAAATCACATTGATGCCCTATTTAATCTTCCCAAAATGACCCAGCAATCAGCATCGTCCTTAAGGAACCTTATCGATACCGCCTCATCCATATATGGTTCGTTGTTGTCGATAGGCGATGATAAAAAGATCTCGAATGCGATGATTATTCATCTCGTCTTGAGCAGAGTCGATCCGGTGACCAAAGAGAAATGGGAAGAACAGCTCGATTATGACAAACTGCCACTTTGGACGGACTGTGAAAAGTTGCTTGATCGCAGACATCAGCATCTTTCGGCCGAAAATTCGGACAAACCAAAGCAGGAGCAGAAAGCTGTGCCAAGCAAGCCGCATAATCGGAGCGCATTCGCGTGTTCCACCGCGAATACTAAAAATCAACAATGCAGCTACTGCAATGCGAAAGGCCATTTGTTGACAGATTGCAGTCCATTTGGTCGGCTAGCAGTAATGCAAAGGTTCGAGTTCGCAAAAACTGCATCCTTTTGCATCAATTGTCTGCAGCCAGGCCACTCTGTAGTACGATGCAAAGCTAAGAAGTGTCGAGTGTGTGGCTGCTCACACCATACCTTATTGCATAGGTACACAGTGGCGAATAAAAGTCTAGCGTTACCATCACCCCCAGAGAATTCTTCTCCTCCTCCCAATCAGAATCAACCTTCCACTTCGCATGCTCTTCATGCGACAGCTATGGATAGAGTTATTCTGGCTACGTCGATCGTAAGCGTCCGAACAAATAATGGTGAACATGTTTTGGCCCGAGCTCTGCTTGACTCGGGGTCTCAAACCAATTTTATAACTGAGGACTTAGCACAGCGCTTACAGATCCGTAGGGAGGAGTCGTGTATCAACTTGCTTGGTATTGGTGAACCCAATTCACAAGTCAAGAAAAAGATACACATGGTGGTGAAGTCGCGAATTACTGGTAGGGAGTTTTCGGTTGATTTCTGGATTTTAAGGTCCACTTCGGGGTATCAACCTGATCAAACACTTAACGTGAGTGACTGGAAAATCCCGACGAACTTACCACTTGCAGACCCATATTTCTTCAAGCCACATAAGATAGATATGTTGATAGGTGCAGAAACATTTTTCGAACTTTTATCTGTTGGTCAGATTCGACAAAGATTCCAACTCTGCAGAAAACGCTTCTCGGCTGGATTGTGTCGGGCAGATACACTCCAAAGGTGACTGCCACCCAAGAAGCTAGGAATTGTTTGAGTTGTCGAGAAGAGTCAGTGATCCACATCGACAATACATTACAAAAGTTTTGGTCACTGGAAGAATTGCCGTCTTCTAAAAAGTCTTTATCTCCTGAACACAAGTTATGTGAAAAGCATTATAGAAGGACTACTCAGGTCGTGCCTTCAGGTCGGTTTGAAGTAAGACTGCCGTTCAAATCAGATCCCAGTATCTTAGGCAAGTCCTTTGAAGTGGCTAAACGGCGGTTTTTATCGCTTGAAAAAAGATTGTCTCGTGACCCCGAGTTGCAGAAAATGTACTTGGAGTTCATGGAAGAGTACCTCTCCTTGGGTCACATGTCTACCACAGACAACACAATCCCCAAAACTCCACATTATTTCATTCCACATCAGTGTGTGTTGAGGCCTCAAAGCACGTCGACCAAGCTCCGCGTCGTTTTCGATGCGTCTTGTAAAACGTCCTCTCAGGTGGCCTTGAACGACATATTGATGGTCGGTCCTACGATACAGGATGAGCTGTATTCGACACTGCTCCGATTCAGAGTACACAGGTACGCCTTGACAGCCGATGTTAAGAAGATGTATCGCCAAGTCTGGGTCGCTGATGCGGATAGACAATTCCAGCTCATAGTGTGGAGAAGAGACCCGTCTGAGTCCTTGAGAATATACCAGCTCAACACCGTAACATATAGGACTGGACCAGCCCCATTTTTGGCAATTCGGTGTTTGAAGAGGTTGAGTGAGTCTGCAAAACTCTCATTCCCTAAAGCTGCTGAAGTTATTGACTCCGACTTCTATGTCGATGACATGTTGACTGGTGCTGGTTGCGTAGAGGAGTTAAAGACAATTAAGTCTGATGTGGCTCAGGTTCTTCAAACCGCTGGGTTTGAATTGACTAAATGGTTTTCGAACTCACCTGAGGTCACCGCATCCGAGAGCACAGTTAAACCTATAATGATCTCGGACTCAGAGTCAACTAAGGCGTTAGGAATATCGTGGCTGCCACACGAAGACGTCTTTAAGTTCCAAATTGACACGTCAGTTATGGGTCTCCGAGCGACAAAACGGAACATCTTATCGGTGACATCAAAGCTGTTTGACCCCCTTGGCTTGTTAAGTCCTTTAGTAATTAAGGGAAAGATCCTACTGCAGGAGCTTTGGCTCAACAAGCTAGATTGGGATGAGTCAATTCCAATGAACTTGGAAACAGCATGGAACTTATTAAAAGAATCCTTGGGTCAGTTGGAGAAGATTACCATACCTCGATTTGTGCATACTGATCCCATGTCACCGATTCAAGTACATGCCTTTGCCGACGCATCCATGAGAGCTTATGGAGCCTGCGTCTATATCCGTAGAAAGACCGCAGAAGGTTTCAAGGTCTCCTTGTTGACTGCAAAGTCGAAAGTAGCGCCACTCAAGACGAAAACGCTCCCAAGGCTTGAGTTATGTGCCGCTCACCTTCTCGCAGACCTTTGTCACCGAATCAAATCACTGCTCAAGGTCAGATTCAGAAGTTACTCTTCATTGGATCAGATCCCACCCTTCGTCGTTGTCAAAATTCGTTGCGAACCGAGTAGCGGAGATTCAAGAGTGGTCAAGTGAAGCTACGTGGCGGCATGTGCCAACAGAACAGAACCCAGCAGACATAGTTTCGAGAGGTTGTGACGTAGAGGAAATCGTGCAGTCGATCTGGTTTGGTGGACCAGAGTTCTTAAAGTTTGAAGAAGAGATCTGGCCCAGAAATCCACACTTCGAGCTTTCCGAAGAAGAGATACAGATGGAAAATCGGAAGAAATCGGTCGGACTGACCGTCGCGGCCAAGCCAAATTACTTAGTGGATGTAATCGAGGGATACTCGTCACACCTCAAACTGCTAAGAGTGTTCGTTTTCGTGTTCCGCTTCATCCGAAAATGCAAAGACAAAAGTCTCAACTTTGGAAAAATTCCGTCATCCGTAGAATACGACGAGGCGTTTCTAAAAATAGTCGAAATAGCACAGAAAAATGAGTCTCAAGAAGATATTGAACGGGTTCGTAAAGGCACCAAGTTAGGCCCCAGTCTTCAGCGCTTGAATCTCTTCATCCATGAAGAGGCTGGGACATGGTGCTCTTTTTCGTTGTTGCGAGTTGGGGGGCGACTAGTTAACGCTCCTATGTCATATAATGCCAAGTTTCCTTTGTTATTGACAAAACGCTCGCAGTTTGTGCAGACATACGTTCGCTATCTGCATCAAACGAATTTTCATGCCGGCCCACGAGCACTCGTGAGTATCCTTAGACAGCGCATTTGGATAGTGAATGCTCAGGCGGTCTGCAGGGCGACAGTTAGGTCGTGTATTCGTTGCTTTAAATGCAAGCCGCTACTCCAGACCCAAATGATGGGCAACTTACCCGCAGACCGGCTCCGTGCTCTCCGCCCATTTTCAGTATGTGGCGTTGATTTTTGTGGCCCAGTCTATACGACTCTGAAAATTCGTGGAAGGCCCCCTTATAAGTCCTACATAGCGTTATTTGTCTGTTTTGCGTCCAAGGCGGTTCATTTAGAAATTGTCTCCGATTTGACGACTAATTCCTTCTTGTTGGCATTCCAAAGGTTCGTCGGTCGTCGAGGATGTCCGCAACGCGTGAACTGCGACAACGCGACAAATTTCGTCGGAGCAAGTCGCCACTTCAGCGAACTGCGGAGGAAGATGGAGGCGGAAGCGGACGCGATACGCGAATTTGCGTCAAGAAGCGGGTGCGAGTTTGCCTTCATACCGCCTCGAGCACCGCACATGGGAGGACTTTGGGAGGCCGGTGTGAAGTCTGCCAAGGGCCTACTCCTACGCGCCATCGGAAGCGCTCTCCTCACCGCAGAGGAGCTGGAGACCGTGCTGGTCGGGATCGGGTCGGTACTCAACTCGCGCCCGCTAGGACCCCTAAGCCCAGACCCAAGCGACGGAGACGCGCTGACTCCCGGGCACCTGCTGACAGGCGGGCCGCTCATCGCACCCCCAGCACCCAGGACCCCGGACCAGGAGGGTCTGAGCTGCTTAAAGCGATGGCCGCTTGTCTCGTCAGCCAGGCAAATGTTCTGGCAGCGATGGTCCCGGGAGTATGTGCTGGGATTACAAATCAGATGCAAGTGGCACCAGGAGGAGCCAAACATAAAGGAAGGCGACCTAGTAATCGTCGCCGAGGACAACCTGCCCCCTCAACAGTGGCTCCTCGGAAGGGTGGTCGGAACAACCGCCGGGCAGGACGGAAGGGTCAGAGTGGTCGAGCTAAGGACGAGCAGCGGAGCCACGTTCAGGAGGCCGATACACAAATTGGCGCTTCTGCCAATGGTTTGAAGCCTTCCAGGCCTTCAACGGGGCCGGTGTAGCGCCATTTGAATTATAATAATTGTTATTAGGATAGTATTTCATGAAGTCTAGTGTAAGTTAGGCTAGGGCAAAGCAGGAGCGCAATAAAAGCTCGTTCTCTCGCTCTTGGCGAATTCGCCCCGCTTTGCCACCGTAGGTAAGGTAGGCTTAGAAGAAATTGTTTTAATATATGAAAAGAAGTCGAGAAAAATCCATGAAATCGAACGCACGCACCCCTTTTCTTTCGTCGTATTAAAATAAAAAATTGCAGTCACCCAAAATTTCGGTATTGTTATTTAGAAAAACTATTCTAAAATTTCAAATATTATTGTACACATTCACTCATATAACAACACCGATCTCTAAAGAAATCACATAAAGTAGACAAGTTATGACTGCACGGGTGTAAACAGAGATCTGTAACCCATTAAGTTAGGTTAGGTTAACCCGGACGGCCTCAGCATACTACCGAGTGTAGTGCCGTCTCCACTGATTTCCCCCTTGGTGTAGGCGTGTTGGTTTGTTGACATCAGTCCCCCTACCTAATTCCTGATTTGTAAATCCAACAGCTTTTCTAGTGTTAAGGCTTATCGGTCTGTAATCCTTGGGACTCACGTGGCTGCACTTTCCTGCCTTAGGGAGGAAGACAACTCTCGAGGTTCTCCATCGGATGGGGATATAGCCCGTACTTAGGCATGCTGAGTATATTGCGAGGAGCCATGGGGTAATAACCTCTTTGGTCAACTGCATCATGGCTGAGAATATCCCGTCCAGTCCTGGTGCTTTTATGGCCGCGAAGGAGTCTACGGCCCAGTGTATTCTCTTAGTGGTTAACAGACCTATTGGGGGGTGCTGTTCCTCAGTTGCTAGGTCCTGATGCTCCTTGGCGTCAGTGACCTCGGTGCATCCAGGGAAGTGCGCCTCCATTAGTGCTGTTAGGGCTTCGTCACTGCCCTCTGTCCACTGTCCGTTGTCTAGTTTTAGTTGGCTCTGTACTGTGGGCTGCTTTGAGAGCAGCTTCCGGAGCCTAGCGGTTTCGGGCACTTTCTCAATGTTGGAGCAGAAGTTTCTCCACGAGTTCCTTTGTGCCTTTTTATATTCCTCATTGACAATCTCTTCGTTCGCTTGTTTGGCGATCTTGAAGAATTCCTTGAGGTTGTTCCTTTGGAGAGAGAGATCTCGGTTCCACCAGAGTGGCTTGGACCTCCTCTTCGTTCTCGAGGGTTTGCACGATGCATGGTAGGCGTTCAGTAACTCGTTGGATAGGGTCTTTACGGACTTCTCTATATCCTCCGCGGATTTCACTGAGCCCGGATTTCCTGTTCTGGTCGTGTGCCATGTAACAGGAAGCTGCCATTAGGCACTTTTCCTCGCTCTCCAGCATCACCACCGTCAGGTCATCCGTGCTGTAATGAGACATAAGATGAGCATGGATTCCCTTCCGTACGAGTACGGCGGTTCTGTTCCTGCTTACCGATGTTGAGTAGAGAAGGCTGTAATTTGAGGAGTAATTTGAGGCCACAGAGTTGCCTGACGTAATCCACGGCTCCTGGACTAAAGCTATGTCGGCGGGCCCTTGCTCCATGGCAATGAGGAGCTCCGCCGACGCTACCTTGCTTTTATGGAGATTAATTTGCAGCACCCTTAGTGTCATGGGTGGCTAACTCAACCTCGCACGACGGGTTGACTATGATTGTCAGGTCAACGCCACCGTCCTCCTCCTCCTCCAAGTCTATGGTCCTCCACTATGGTCTCCAGACCTAGGTCCTTCTCGACCTCGCCTGCCTGGAGGGTGTGCGCATCTTTATCCTCGGGGTGGCGCTTTTTCAGCCGTAGGTATACGCTACCTACGCCCCACGCCATCTTCCCGAACTTGGGCTACAGGATGTCCTCAACCACCTTGCTGATCTGGAGGATCACGTGCTGGCCCCCCTCGTAGGGTAGTGGGCTACCGGCATGCAGAACCTTCCAGTCAGCCACGTCCGGATTTTGCCTCTGCAGCAGCCTCAGTGCTCGCTCCCCCTGGACAGCAATGGGGAAGAGCACCTTCGCCTTTGGTATGGACGGGATCAGCTCCCTGTCTACCACCTCCAGCTTGGCCCCTCCCACAGAGCTTCCAGTAGGGGCACCTTCTGCACCAGACACTGCCGCGTTGGGTCGTCGTTGCACTTGAGGATTTTGACCCCGTTCAGCCATCCCGCTCCATCGAACGTGGGAATGGGAGCGCTAGGGTCCTCCTCCATTCGCGAGAACAGTGCATCGACGAGCTGCGCGTGGACTAACTTCCACTGCGCCGCCGTCATCTTCCCGTTCTCGTCGCTGCGATCGATCAAGGCCACAATGAGATGTCTCTTGGACACCTCGCTCATGGCCTTCTGCCTCGGCTTCCTTCGGCTGGGGGGTGGCCACCTTGGGCCCGCATTGCCGCTTTCTCGCCGGAGTGTTTTTGGCAGCACTCTCGATCGAGCGTTGCCTCTTGGTGGCCACATCTCCTCCACCTTGTTGGCGAATCCACCGTTTGTTGCCTTCATCTGCGGCAACTACGCGTAGTATTCGCGGCCTTCCTGTAGCCGTTGCTCAGCCCAGGCTAGCTTGGACTTCTCCTCTTGGGAGATATCCGCCTTGCCCTGGAGCCGGCTCAGTAACTTGAGGGCCGCCTTATACTGAGCTTTTGCCTTCATCCCCTCCCTGAAACGCTTCGGCCCTTCCCTACGCAGGGAGCTGGTACCTGGTTCCGGCGAGCGGAGAAGGCTTTCCTCTTCGGTCTTGCTAAGGGATAGCACGCTCTCCAGGTCCGAGTCTGCATCGACAACGGCACCCGCGCGGCTCACCCTGCAACGCGTCGTGTTAGTGGCAGTAGTATTACAACTGACATGACCTGCTCCCGCCATGCCCGAGGTGTGACCGCTGGCGACACGCAGAGAGGATTGCTCCTCCCCGTGCCCGCCGGTGGTAGCAGTCACGCTTTCCACCGACGCTTGGGTTGACATCCCAACCCGTGTTTGCTCCTTATCTGCCTCCATATTTGGCCCGAAGGTCCATACCGGTTAATGTTTTTCGTGGGGACCACCCCCTAGCGTTTTATGCCTGGCCGCCAGGCACCTCTAGCCATGGCCTTGGTTCGATGGACCATAGCCATAGCTAGACACTGCATTACCCCGGGCAGGGCAAGCGACAGTGCATTATCCTCGCCCGGGATAATGCAGTGTCAATTGCCCAGCCGGCACCCTCGTGGAGGGTTCAGCTAGAGGGTTTTTGCCAGCCGTCTGTAACCCATTAATACGATAACAAAACACAAGTGGAGAAAACACTTAACAAATGCGGTCCTAAAATAAAACTAATGTAAGCATGTACTCAAATAGACACCCTCAGTAAAGTGTATCCTATGCGTAGGTCTAACGATAATTATAGACTACCAAATTGTACCTCCTACCTCATTGTCAAATCACATATAAGGCTCTGATTTTAAGAATAAAATTTAGTTTGAATTTACAACTCAACTCGCAAATGTCTAGACTTTTCTTTTAAGGTCTTAACATTTTGGTCCTTCGAGACTCTCCGTTGTTTCCCCCCTGTGGTAAGAGCACGGAGTTAAACCAGCTTCCTTGAGACTGAACAAGTGTCTAGTTCAGTGACAGCTAAAGGCAGCAAAATAAAAAACTTTGATTTCCCTCCTATAGGAAGGAACAGAGTATAAAATAAATTAATGAAACGAAAGTTTCAATTAATAATTTAGAAAAATACGAGCTAATATCTATTGTGATCGGAGAATAAAGCAAAAAAACAATAAACAAAAATTAATGAAACGGAAGTTTCAATTAATAATTTTGAAAAATACGAGCTGGACAGGCTGTATTTTAATAGATAACGAAATATATATATCTATTGTAATTGAAAAATAAAAATTTTTCGTGACGGTGGCGTTTTCGAGGCCGGAACATCGAAAGAGAAAAAATAATAATCCGAAACATCGAAAGTGCTTAATGGCTAGAACTGAAAAAAAAGTGTGCAAATAACTGTGACTGTGAAAAATAAATATATAAAGGGGTTTGTGTGTGCCCACTGTGCCAGCAACAATAACTGCAGCGACAGGAAGATCAGCGACAGCGACTTAAGCAACGCCAGCAGCAGCGACGTAAGCAGATGCAACACCAGCAGCATCAACAGCGGTATCAGCAGCAGCGACTTCAGCGGCAGCAGTAACAACAACAGCAGAAGCAGAATTCATCAGCTAAGTCTCATATTTCAAATTGTTTTTAAGCCTAATTAAGTAAAAGTAAAAAACAATTAAACTAAGATGTTGTCGCAACAAATAATTAAGCTATTAGAGGCTCAAGCAGCGATAGCAAGGGAGATTAAAAAGATTGAAGCTGGTCATTTGACCAGCGATGTAATCCAAAGGTTAGGAGACCTTAAAAACAAAGTTACAAAGAGTTAACATATGGAGCAGTCGATCATGACTACTATAAGAGACAGCAGTACGAAAAAATGATTAAAAATATAGAGGACATACATACAAATATGTAGTGTCAAAAATAACGAAAGGGAAGGTAGAAAAAACAAAGTCACAATCAGTGGAGACTGGAACTTTGGAAGACATAGAGCCCAAAATTGACAATAGCATAGAAAAAGTATCTGAGGGAATCATCAGAATAGTGGAAAACCTGAGGACATATTTAGAGCAAACCATGCAGAGGTTTGATCAGGCTAAAATGGGAGAGTGTAGAATGAGAAAGGAAAAAATTGAGTTCCTCAGTAAAAGACTGAGCTCAAAAATTGAGGAGTATTATCATAGCTATGAAACAAACGACAGCTTCGACAATCAGATCGGAGATTTGGAATTTGATATTCAAAGCATGTTGAGCAACCTAGAAGTTAGGATGCAAACCATAGCTGAAGAAAACAGCATGGATACTATAGTGGCAACGGTAAAAAAAGAATATATCGATTTGCCTGATCTTACGAAAGTGTAAGTACCCACATTCTCGGGCGAAGAAAAAGAGTGGGACGGCTTTTCACAAATATTTTGTGAATTAATTCATAACAGAGATAGTCTGAGTATATCTCTAAAATTCAATTATTTGAAAATCGCGATAAAGGGTGAGGCACGGAGTATGGTAGCTCACCTTTTAACTGGGCCGCTGGAGAATTATAATGCCGCTTGGGAATTGCTGACCAAGCGGTATGAAAATAAGCGAACAATTTTTTCGGATCAGCTGAATCGTTTACTAGACTTACCAATGCTAGATCACGATTCAGCGAAACATATTAAATGGTTTTCTGATTTTATAAATGAGTCAATACATTTAATTAAATTAAAGTCACATTTAACAGAAGAAGTTGATGTGATTTTCGCGCACATTGTGTTGAAAAAATTCAACAAAGATACCTTACAATTATATGAAAGTCATAAAAAGGACAAAAGAGATCCAAGCATTGCCAGATGTAATGGAATTTTTAGAACAACGGTACACTTCTCTTTACACGTCGCAGGATAAAGACCGGAAACCGTTGAAAAAAGTAGTGCAATATGGTAAAATAAAAGAAAATTGTCCGTTATGTAAAATGGCAGGACATACCATAATTCACTGCTATAAGTTTAAGGGAATGAGTCCGATAGATAGAGGCCAGTTTATTAAAAAACAGAGCCTTTGCACAAAATGCTGTAGGCATGATATGTATAAGAAATGTTTTTCTGAAATTTTCTGTGGGATTTGTGAAAAACCTCATCATACGATGCTCCATATTTCCTACGAAAAGAGGGAAAATGTTAACACTTGCTTAACAAAAGAACAAGCGTTCTTAGCCACAGCACTTATAAAAGTAAGGGCAAGGAATGGTGGCTATCAAAACCTTAGAGCTCTCATTGATTGTGGGTCGCAATGTACCATAATTTCAGAAGAAGCTCCGCAAATATTAAACTTAGTACGAAAACGAGCGAACACCGAGGTAAGTGGAGTGTCATCTACAGACTCTTGCACTTCAAAGTACAAAGTTACTTTATCGGTAAAAACTCGTGATTATAATAAAGGTCCTCTAAATATTGAAGCAATTATTCTTCCGAAACTGATGAAAGCTTTACCATTAAAGTCTTTCAATATTGATAAAACTAAGTGGCAAGATTATGTGTTGGCAGACCCTAACTTTAACAAACCAAGTAGGGTAGATGTAATAATTGGGATAGATTTGTATACCCATATTTTAAAAGACGGAGTAGTAAAAATAGACGGACTACTTGGACAAAATACAGAATTCGGATGGATTATATCCGGTTGCACCAAATCAAAAGGTGATAAATTTATTGTGGCGACAACAATTGAAGTTGGGGACTTAGAGCGGTTCTGGGAATTGGAAAGTGAAAAGAATGACGTAGAAGAAGATGTGTGCGAGGAGCATTTCTTGAAAACAACAAGAAGAGATGAGAATGGTAGGTATGTGGTTAAAATACCATTTATAAAAGAAAAGGATCTAGGAGATTCAAAACCCCAAGCTATAGCGCGATTTTATAGTTTAGAAAGAAAGCAATAATAAAACATTAAAAGAAAATTATGTAAAGTTCATGCATGAATATAAAATCTTAGGACATATGGTAGAGTCCAAAGAAGATGGGAAGTATTATTTACCCCATCAAGGAGTCATAAGAGATTCCAGTCTAACGACAAAGCTGAGGGTGGTTTTCGATGCTTCAGCAAAAACCACAAATAATAAAAGTTTAAATGATATCATGTGGGTTGGACCAAGGGTCCAAAAAGATATCTTCGATATTATGGTGAAATGCGTAAATGGCCATTTGTAATATCTGTTGTTAATGTTGATAAACACGATCAACAATATTTGCATATAATTTGGAGAGATAACATGCGGCCTTGATTATCGGAATCATAATAATGATAATATTAATAATCTATGCCATAAGAAGAATTAAAGTAGCACGAAAACTGCAAACGATAGCACTTCCCTACCCACTTTAATTGACTGTAAATGATTATCTGTACTTGTAATTATAGCTATGAAGAAAATGTACACAAAAAGGTTCACAAGAATCAAAATACAAAACAATGCCACTTTCGGCCTTTTGCAGAATGTTCAAACATGAACATATTATCGTCAATACAATGCCACTTTCGGCCCCTTGCAGAATGTTTAAACATAAATAGTATACTGTACACATTCACTCATGTAACAACACCGATCTCTAAAGAACTCACATAAAGTAGACAAGTTATGACTGCACGGGTGTAAACAGAGATCTGTAACCCATTAATACGACAACAAAACACAAGTGGAGAAAACACTTAACAAATGCGGTCCTAAAATAAAACTAATGTAAGCATGTACTTAAATAGACACCCTCAGTAAAGTGTATCCTCTGCGTAGGTCTAACGATAATTATAGACTACCAAATTGTACCTCCTACCTCATTGTCAAATCACATATAAGGCTCTGATTTTAAGAATAAAATTTAGTTTGAATTTACAACTCAACTCGCAAATGTCTAGACTTTTCTTTTAAGGTCTTAACATTGTGTGACTACAGGAAAGCTTCATGCCGACTCAGCCGAAGCCGAAGTGAGGGACTCTGACCGCTCTTAAACCAACCACACCTATCCCGGATCCCGGCGGTACAGTCGCGAGATATTACTTCGCCGGGGGGAGATGCCCGTGGGGCTCTTCTCTTAATAATCTCCTTTATCTCCGTGCATTGCGTGCTCTTTCTTCGCAACGCAGTTTGGTAGCCATAGTTGCGGCCATGAATCTAATCGCGGCCTAGTTTTCTTCCAACTGTAGCAGGCATTCTGCCGGGTTTGCCACCGCTGGCATTATTCTAAGCTTGTTGCTTAGGTCCTCTCGATCTTGCAGAAATCTTGGACATTCCAAAAAGCAGTGCTCTGCGTCTTCGATGACCCCTGCGCAGACCACGCAGAAGGGGTCGTCCTCGTGCTTAAACCTATGCAGGTAGGCTTTAAAGCAACCGTGTCCTGTCAGCAGTTGAGTTAGGTGATACTCCACTTGTCCATGGCTACGGTTCAGCCAACTCTTCAGGTATGGGACTGGCCCATGGGTCCATCGCCCTTTGCTGCTGTTATCCCACCAGTCTTGCCATTGCAGGATTGTGCGCTGCCTTACGGCACCTCTAGTGTCCTGGTCCGTAGTCCCCAGGGTTCTCTGTGCCCTGATTCCTGCGGCTTCTCTTGCCAGCAGATGGATTGGAATCCTTTCTGCTACCACTAGTGCGGCGTCTTGGGATACCGTTCTGAATGCACAACACACCCTCAGGGCACACAGCTTCTGGACTGCGTTGCATTCTCGGGCATATGTTTTTTGCTTCATTGCATCAAGCCATATTGGTGCAGCGTACATTGGCGTTGAACCCACTACGCTCGCTAATAGCTTTCACCTTGGCTGTTTCGGCCCTCCGGTGTTAGCCATGATGTGGTATAGGGCCACTGCCGTCTTTCCTGATTTGCTGCTTGCACACGCCATGTGATGCTTGAAGCTGAGTCTGTAGTCAATCATGACTACAGGTACTTCAGGCTTGGACTGGAGCTAATAGTGTACTCTCCTACTCGGATCTTGGCCGTCTCCACTACTTTTCTGCTGCTTATGAGCACCGCCTCCGTTTGGTGGATGGCTAATGAGAGATCCCTCCCTGATAGCCATGTTCTGGCTCTCTCTACCGCGTCGTTGCAGATTTCTTCCGCCTCCTCTTTCTGTTTTGCCACTACGACTATTGCTATGTCGTCGGCAAAACCTATCACCGTGGCACCCATTGGCATATCCATCTTGAGGATTCCATCATACATGATGTTCCACAGCAGCGGGCCGAGGACCGATCCTTGGGGAACTCCTCCAGTGATTTGGTGCTCACGTGTCCCCTTTTCCGTCTCATATATGAGCACTCGGTCTTTTAGGTAGTCCGCGATGATATTCTGCAATTACGGCGGTACTTGGAAGTTTCTGAATTCTTCTAGTATGTGATCCCAGTTGGCAGAGTTGAATGCATTTTGGACGTCGAGTGTTGCCACTATGCAATACTCTTTGGTACCGTACAGCCATCGGGTGCCATCAAAAGCTAGCTTTGCTATCTCACATACCTCGCCGATTGCGTGCACCGTGGACATGCCTTTGTGAAACCCGTGCTGTCTCGGTGAGAGCTGACGCGTTACTGCCTTCTCCAGCCTTGTGTAGATTATGCGCTCGAGGATCTTTCCCACTGTGTCGAGCATACAGAGTGGTCTATATGATGATGGCTCCTCGGTCGGCTTGTTCCCCTTGGGACTAGCCGCTGTCCCTTCCATGGTCTGGGGAAGGACCTTTCGGACATGCACGAATTGAATAAATCCACGTACATTTGCGGATTGGTCTCAATAGCCGTGCGAGACATTTGGGACCATATCAGGACCTGGGGCTTTGCCCTTCTTGATCCGTAGTAGAGCTTCGAGGACTTCTGCTCCCGTGGTGGCTTCTATTTCAGGTGGCGGAATTCTATCCATCACCCGCTGGGCTGCCACTTTCTCTGGAAATAGGGTTTCTACTATGTTACCCAGCAGATCTGCACACATTGGCGGCGGAGGACTGAACACTCGCAGTCCCTTCATTACCAGCCTGTATGCCATCTGCGCTTGGCATCCTTGATCTGCCTCTTCAAGCAGCATCTGCTTCCCTTGTATTCTCCTTCTCCTCTCGAATTCCGGGGAACCTCTCGAACGCTGGTATAGTCGTCTTTTCCAGGCACTCCCGCCTGGCGCTACTTATAGCAGCCTTCCACCAGTACGTTGGCCTGCGGTTGTTCTGGATTCTTATTTTCCTTAGCATGGAGGAATCACATGCTTCCAGCGTATGTATGGCCAGTTGGCTTGCTCTCTCTTCAGCCGTACCGTTGATCTCGTAGTCCTTAAACATGACCCGGACTATATCCGGATCTAGCGTTTCGGTCCTATAACCGATCTGCTTTCCAATGAATGGGTTAAGTGCGCCCGCTTCCTGGATTTCACATATGAGGGCTTGGTGGTCACTCCCGGTGTATAAGCCACTAACTTCCCACGTTGTCCTGCGGCTAAGGCTGCTGCTCACGAACGTATGGTCTATTACAGACCCCTTTACAGCTCTGCCGAACGTCTGCTGTGTGCCGTGTATAAGTATGCGCGCGTGTTTTTTTTTTTTTTTTCATGGATGCGCCATGGGGAGTTGAAATCTTCATGAGATTCCGATGACCCGTGCCATTGGCATGCACGATTCCTTGCTCTAGTCAAGTCATACGTACTAAAACCACCCCACACACATACACACCTCTTCCCACCGCGGGATCACCGTTAGGTATTGCTTCGCGGGGAAGGGGGGCCTATTCTAGGCCGCTACATCCCGCTCTTTCTCGCATCGTCTCAGGTCATCCTGGATGCGCTTGATGAGACGGTACACGTAGATATAGTTATCCTCCGATGCTGTCATAAAGCTAACCAGCAACTCTGCTGGGGGGATATTCTCCGTCCATGCTGCGTATCTCTTACAGCCGTAGAGGGCATGCTCCGGGTCTTCGATTGCGGTTGGGCACTTAGGGCAGTATGGGCTGGTATCGTGCTTATACTTATATAGGTAGCTACGATAGCCTCCATGCGCGGTTAGGAATTGCGTTATGTGGTAGTCCGCGTTGTCTCTGCTCCTTCCGATCCACTCCTTCGCGCTACTGATCAATTTATGCGTCCACCTCCTTTTGACGCTCTGATTCTACCGTTTCTGCCATGTTTCGATGGAGGCCTGACGCGCTGTATTACGGATGGCCGCCGTGCCGCCCTGCGCCGTAATCTTTTTGTAGACTATTTTCATCTCCCTGGCCAGTATGTCCACGGGTATCATACCCGCTAGGACTAGTGCTGCGTCCTCGGACACAGTCCTGCAATCCGAGATGACCCTCATCGCGGCTAGCCTGTATGGAGCAGCTAACTTCCTTCGTAGGCTTTGGTTGTTTATGACCGCTGCCGCCCAGATTGGCGCTGCGTAGAGAAGGATGGAGGACACTACGCTTGCCATCAGTCTTCGGCATCCAGTCTTTGTTCCACCAACATTTGGAAGCATGCGGGAGAGAGCTCCTTGCATCCTCGCTGCCTTCTGGCTAGCATACTCCACATGCAAGCGGAAGGTAAGGCGGTTGTCCAACATCACTCCCAAATACTTGATGGAGTCTTGCGATTTGATCAGGTCTGCTCCTACTCGCACCGTGGCATACTCCGTCTTCTTCCGGCTCGTGATGAGGACTGCTTCCATCTTGTGGCCAGCCAGATCCAGACCCGCATCCGCTTCCCGCATCCATCCAGAAATACGAGGTAACTGGAGATCATCCTCAGAAGGTATGCTGGAACCCCGATTCGGTACAACGCCGTCTCGATCCTTGACCAGTTGGCCGAGTTGAAAGCGTTTCGGATGTCCAGCGTCACGATGGCACAGTACTCCTTGGTGCCCCACCTCCATCTTGTTCCTTCTATGGCCTTAGCTGCGATGCTAACTACCGCCATGATGGCGTCCACGGTCGAGCGGGATTTCCGGAATCCATATTGCGCCTCTGAGAGTGCTTCTGTTTCCTCCACGAACTCTAGAAGCCTGTTGTACAGAACTCTTTCAAGCAGCTTGCCCACCGTGTCCAACAAGCAGATTGGTCTGTACGTCGATGGATCGTCTGCTGGCTTGTTGCTTTTGGGCAGCAGAATTAGACGCTGCCTCTTCCATCGTTTTGGGAATGTTCCCTCCCTGAGGCAACTGTTGAAAGTCTCCGCAAAGGGTTCCGGTCGGGTGGCCACCGCGAGCTTTAGGGCCTTGTTGGATATTCCATCCGGCCCTGGTGCCTTCCGGTCGCCAACTCTCCTGGTTGCTTCTATGACCTCCAGTGTAGATACTGGCTCGTATGGTGGTTCCTCCTGGTCCAGGTTAGTTTCTTCCTTCTGCGGGTGCCTGGGGAACAGCGCTGTCACAATCCTATGCAGCAGTTGCGGGCACGTCGGGGTAGGAGTGCTTATTCCTCTGATCCTTTTGGTGACTACTTTATAAGCAGTACCCCAGGGGTCTACCTCCGCTTCGTCGCATATATGGCGGAAGCAGTCGCTCTTACTCTTCTTGATGGCCACCTTCAGCGCGTGTTTTGCCGTGCGAAATTCTTCTTGCCTGGTTTCGAAGGCGTAGCGGCCTCTCGCTCTTTGGGCACGCCGTCGCGCTCGGAGACAAACCCTTCTAAGCTCGCCTATTTCCACCAGTAGCAAGGTCTTCCTCGTAGAGACGGCTTCCTCCTTGGTTCCCGTGCCGCTTCCTCCGCTGAGATACCAGCTAGGTTCCACTCGTGTTGCCTGAAGGAGTCCGAGAAGGCTGCGACGTCCAGTAGACTATCCGTCCACTTTGGTGCCGTTGTATTTGGCTTCCTGGGGACTCTGTTGCGCTGTCCGAGCTCAAAGTGTATCGCCTGGTGGTCGCTAAATGTGAATTCGTCACCCACTCTCCAGGTGGAATGTCTACATAGCGAACTGCTTGGGAAGGTCAGATCTATAATTGAGGATCTTCCCGCCCTGCAGAAGGTCATCTTTTTCCCGTCGTTTGCCAGTCCGACGTCGAGAGACGAGAACTGCTCCAGTAGGCAGTACCCTTTTGCGTTGGTCTCTTTACTGCCCCATTCGACGGCCCACGCATTTAAGTCCCCTGCGATGACGAAGGGTGTCCTCCCACGAGTGTCTTCCGCAATGTGTTCCAACATAGATTGGAAACGCGACAGGTCCCAACTCGACGGTGCGTAACAACTGTAGAAAGTTACACCCTTGAGTCTAGCTCTTACAAAGCCCTCCTTTGACGAATCCACATCGAGTGGCGGGGTCTCGACGCCCCAGATCGCGGCCTTCCTGCACTTACTTTGTGCCCAACCGCTGCCTGGCACCGGTTTGTATGGTTTGCATACGATGACCACGTCCGGTTTCTTCTCCCTGGCGTCTTGGCTCAGTAGTGCCTGTGCCACCTCGCAGTGGTTAAGGTTCAGCAGCATGCACCTCATCATATCCTCTTTGCAAGTGCCTGTCTGAAGAGGGGGCACCTGCCGCTTCCTGCGATATGCCTCCAATCTTCCTTCTTTCCCTTGCAGAACATGCACTGGGGGTCCTTGTCGCAGTCTTTTGCAAGGTGGTCCTCCTTCCCGCATCTCCGGCACAGCTTAGAGCGATCTACATCGCTCCTACATTGTCTGGCCATATGGCAGAACCGTCAGTCGTCTGCCGACCATCAGTCCTCCTATTTTGAGTGCATTGCGGGCGTCCTCTGTCGGAAGTCGGACAGTTGCAATCTGCGTCTGTCCGTACACTATCCTTATTGATGTGTCGTCCAGTGCCACGTTTGCCAACTGGACCTGGGACACGAGGGCGTCCCTTATCTCCTCCTTGGTGGTCACCTCGTCCAAGTCGCTGCATTCAACGATGACTCGCTCTTGGAGGGCGCGGACCTCTGCTGCGTCCCCTAGCGACTCGCCGACCAGGCTCAGGAAGGACGAGGTTTCCTCTCCTGATTTGCTGAACTGGAGCAGGAGTTCCCCCTTTGGGTGCGGCGGATTCTTGCCATCGCCTCTCCTAACCCTTGTAGCTTCTCGTCCCCTTTTACCTTTCGCAGAATCTCTGCGTAGCTGCTTGGGTCTTTCGCTGCTATGATGATGGCATCCGGGCGTGCCTTCTCCGTCATCATCCTAGAAGGCTTCGGCTTCCTTACTCTCGGCCTTCTTTCCACTTTCCTCCACTCCCTGTTCGGAGGCGCCGTTGGTGTCTCCCCTGTGCCATTATCTCCTGGAGTTGGAGTTTTCGCATCCACTCCAACCGCGCATGTTTTCGTCTGGGTGTCCACCCCTTTGCTCCTCTTGTTTTTTGGTGTTTTCCCGTTTTCCTGCTTCCTTTTTGCCTCCACCGCTGTCCTAAACAACGGCGAAGTTTGGGTGGGTACGGATCACCGCCTTTGCCCTATCATCATGAAGCTGGATGGCCACCAGCTCGTAGAGAGCTCGGATGCTTTCAATGGAGTCCCTCATCGACTGGTGGATGGAGCGCCTCTTCCCGTCTTCCAGCATATCCACCAGCTTTGCAATCTCCTGCCCGAGATCGCGTAGCGCCGTGCTGCTCCGCCCCTTCTGGGTCTGCTCCGTTTGGGTGCGGGATCACCGCAAAGTATTACTTCGCGGGGATGGGTTGCCTACTTTAGGCACTCTACTCTACGCGTCGCTCCCTTTCGCATGGTGTTGCTAACGCGCTGCCAGTTCTCGTCGGACTCCGTCATGAACGCCATTAGCTCCTCTGGTCGTGGGAAATACTCTGCACTTGAGCGGTACCTCGTGCAGTGGTAGATCACATGCTCCGGATCCTCGCTCTCATTCGAACACTCAGGACACTCGGGAGTATCCTCGTGTTTGAACCTATGCAGATACTTCCTGTATCCTCCGTGACCCGTCAGGAATTGGGTCAGGTGGTAGTTCATCTCTCCGCTTCTCCGCCCTATCCATGACTCAATGTCCGGGATTAGTCTACGGGTCCACCGTCCATTTGTGGCCGTGTCCCATCTTGCCTGCCATTTTTCTATCGACGCCCGCCTTTCCTACGCACGGATGGTCTCTAGCGATGCATTAGTTCGCATCCCTGCGCGCGCTTCATATACATGCGTCATCTCGAGCGCTAGTATATCCACCGGTATCATGGCCGCGAGGACCAGGGCTACGTTATCCTATATCCAGACACTACTCGAAGAGCGCAGAGCCGATATGGCACTGACATCTTTCTTCTAAGACTCATGTTGCCGGATAGGGTGGAAGACCACACCGGCGCAGCGTACAGTAGGATCGAGGCCACTACTCTCGCCAGAAGTAAGCGTCGACCTGCCTTGGGTCCACCAATATTGGGGAGCATCCTTGCGAGTGCTGCCTGCATCCGGGAGGCTTTTTGACTCACGTACTCGATGTGGGCCCAGTAGTTCAATCGGTTATCCAGCATCACGCCTAGGTACCGGATTGACTCCTGCGACTTAATAGTCGCATTACCCACACGAAACGTCGCGTACTCCACCTTCTTCCGACTCGTGATGAGTACAGCCTCCGTTTTGTGGCCAGCCAGGTCCAATCCCGCGTTTTCCATCCAGTTGGATACGATCCGGATTGCCTCGTTGGCCGTCGCCTCGACATCTCGGAGCTCTTTGGCTACCACGACCAGGGCGAGATCGTCAGCGAAACCGACAAGCGTGCATCCCTGCGGGAGCTGGCGTCTGAGGACGTCGTCGTACATTATGTTCCACAGTAGAGGTCCTAAGACTGATCCCTGTGGAACTCCGGCTGTCACCCTGTAGAGCTTTGGTCCCTCCTCCGTCTCGTACCTCAGTACCCTACCCGACAGGTAGCTGGCTATTATCCGAAGCAGGTAGGTGGGAACTCCAATTCTCCT
The DNA here is from genome assembly GCF_009870125.1 of Drosophila pseudoobscura. Taxonomy (NCBI): domain Eukaryota; kingdom Metazoa; phylum Arthropoda; class Insecta; order Diptera; family Drosophilidae; genus Drosophila; species Drosophila pseudoobscura. Next base: position 36,587,358 of record NC_046683.1, on the reverse strand, counting down.
GAGCGCCTCGTTTATCCGAGACCAGTTCGCTGAGTTAAACGCGTTACGGATATCCAGGGTCGCCACCGCGCAGTACTCCTTTGTGCCAAATCTCCATCTTATTCCCTCGATCGCTCTGGATGCAATGTCGGTGACTGCCTTGATGGCGTCGACCGTTGATTTGGCCTTCCAGAATCCGTACTGGGACTCCGATAGGGCCTGCTTCTCCTGGATCACAACTTGCAGTCGGTTGTAGACGATTCTCTCCAGGGTTTTGCCGACCGTATCTAGCAAACATATTGGGCGGTATCCTGATGGTTCCTCCGGGGACTTATTTCCTTTGGGCATCCGCTGTACTTTCCACTGCGCTGGAAGCACTCCTTCCCGTAGGCATTTGTTGAACGTGTCAACAAATACTTCTGGTCTGGTGGTTGCTCCAAGCTTCAATGCCTTGTTTGGGATACCGTCCGGTCCTGGTGCCTTTTTATCCCCAATTCTCCTGGTAGCCGCTATCACCTCCTCAACAGAAATCTGTTGCCACAGCTCGGAGTCTTGGCTCGAGACGCTCTCCTCCCTACACGGGTGCTGTGGGAATAGGGCCTCCACGATGCTACGAAGCAGGATCGGACAGGTGACTTCCGGTGTTGACAGGCTCCTTATCCTCTTGGTGACGACCTTATATGCCGTCCCCCAAGGGTTGACGTCAGCCTCCTCGCATATCTGCCTGAAGCTGGCTGACTTGCTCTCCTTTATGGCACGTTTAAGGGCTCTTTTCGCTGATCGGAGGTCCTCTCCCCTGGTTTCGAACTCAGGCCGACCTCATGCTCTCTGGTAGCACCGTCTTGCTCGTAGGCAGGCTTTCCTTAGCTGGTTAACCTCCGCATTCCACCAGTAACAGGGCGCTCCTCTTTTGCATGGCTTCCTTCTTGGCATTGGCGCATCACATACCTCCTCCATGAGCTTCGCCAGTTTCTGAGCCAGGCCCTCTGCCGTTTCTCGCGCAGGGCTCCAGCTGGCGTTGCGCAGATATTCCGTGAAGGTTTCCACATCCAGGTGGTCGCCCTGCCATTTAGGTCCTGTAATTTTGGCTAGCTGTCTTTTCGTTGCTGCTCCGCATTCGAAGTGGATCGCCTGGTGGTCGCTGAACGTAAACTCCTCGCTTACTCTCCACGTAGATCCCCTATGGAGTGAGACGCTCATGAAGGTTAGGTAGATAATGGACCCTCGACCCGCCTTGAAGTAGGTTAGCTTCCTGCCATCGTTTGCGAGTATAACGTCCAAGGACGCAAATTCCTCGAGCAGACACGTGCCTCTGGCGTTGGTTTCCTTACTGCCCCACTCTACGGACCACGCATTAAAGTCTCCCGCTATTATTACGGGGGCTCTTCCGCGCGCGTCTTCCGCTATATGCGCTAGCATACTTTGGAAGCGCGCTAGGTCCCAGCTCGGCGGGGCATAGCAGCTATAGAAGGTTACATCTCTAAGCCTCGCTCTAACAAAACCTTCGTTGGTTGCGCATATCTCCTGGGGGTGGATTTGTACGGCCCAGATGGCCGCCTTGCCGCAACTGCTGCTGGTCCAACCGCTTCCTGGTATCGCCCTGAATGGCTCGCAGATGAGCACGACTTCGGTCTTCCTCTCCCTGACTGCTTGTCTCAGGAGAGACTGAGCAGCTTCGCAATGGTTTAAGTTCAGCTGAGTACACCTCATGCTGATCTTTTAGTCAGGGCGTTCCTAAACTGGGGGCATCTACCGCTGCCGGCCACGTGCTTCCAGTCTGCGCTCGTTCCCTTGCAGAGCATGCACTGTGGTTCCAGGCTACAGTCCTTTGCCAGGTGGTTCTCCTTTCCACATCTTCTACACAGCTTGGACCTATCTACTTTGCTACTGCACTGTCGTGCCATATGCCCAAACTCGAGACATCTGAAGCATTTGGTGACGCTGATTCGCTCACGCAGTCTGCATCTTACCCAGCCTACTTTTAGGACTCCTATTTTCAGAGCCTTCTGAGCGCTCTCCGCTGGCAGCCTGATTGTGGCCGTCTGGGTTCCGCCGTATGCCTTTCTCAGCTGGATGTCATCCGCAGACAGCTCCGCCAATTCCACCTGGCTTCTCAGAGCTTCGCATATATCCTCCGGTGTGGTTATTTCGTCCAGGTCCTTGCACTCTACGGTCACCCGGTGCGACAGGCTACGGACTTCTGCGTGCTCCTTCAGCGTATTGGCTACAAAGCTTTTAAACGTCTCCGTCTCCTCTCCCGACTTATTGAGCTGTAGCAGTAGCTCTCCTTTTTGGGTCCTCCTGATCCTGGCGACCGCATCACCGAGTCCACGCAGGGTTTCGTCCGTCCTAACCTTGCGCAGTATCTCTGCATAGGTCTGTTCACCTTTGGTGGCAATGACGATGGCCTCTGGTCGCGTCTTGTCCGCGAGCGCTCCAGTCGGCTTTTGCGGCCTCTTCCTTCTGCGCCGGTTGGTCACCGTCATAAATGGGGTCTCCTCCGTCTCCTTTCTCTCCCTTTCAGCGTGGGCGTCCTTTTCAACTGCTACTCCCGGTGTGGTCTGGACCTCGACCGCTGCCTTGGTTCTCTTTGTCCGGGGTGTTGGTGCACCTGCAGCCTGTTTCCTCTTAGGCTCCGAGGTCTGAAAATTGGTGACGTCTAAGAAGACTGGTGGGTCCTGATCACCGCCTTAGCTCCTTCGTCGCGCAGCTGGATAGCAACCAGCTCATACAGCACCCTTATGCTCTCGATCGAGTCCCGCATAGGTTGGTGTATGGATCGCCTCTTGCCATCCTCAAGCATCTCCACTAGCTGCGTGATCTCTCGTCCTAGATCGCGCAGCGCTGTGCTGCCCTGAGCTTCTTGGTGCTGCTCCGGGCCAGGGAGGGCCGGCAGCGGGGCGTCGGTCCGCTCGCCAGTTGGCGTTCTCGCCATTTTTTTGCTTTTACTGAAGCCTTCTGTGTCGTTCGTCATTATGGGTGTGATATTTGTGCTCTTTTTGTTGGGTCCCAACTCGTAAGCCGTTGTCCTTGTCTGTTGTACAGTCGCGTTATGATCCCATGGTTGTCTATGCAAGCAGGGAGGCCATGCTAGGGTTGACTCCCGCCCTTATGGGGTCGGGAGTTCAGAGCCGGATCCGCGCTAGTCAGGAGTGACTCAACTGAGCCTGTACGTCCAATTTAATGGCTACGGAACAAGGAGCGTGCTTAGAGATTTGCCAATTTTTCACGGGACGGGGGCAGAAGCAGCATTAACCTAGCAGCCATTTCGGCGGGGTTTCATTCCGCGTACTAAAGTGCTAGAATGCTGGCTTCCGTCAGCCCTGGGGTCATCAATCCAAAAAAGGGGGGTCCAGTTCCTATCCTAAGACTTTACTGGTCTCCGTCTTAGTCGCCTTCTCGTATTAGCTAGGTGTTTCACAGGTGTGTTAGACCTATCCGGGGGATACCTGGCATGTGCCGGCAGTTACGAGTTGCTTTAGTGCTCTTTAGAGGGAGCAGAACATCCCCGTGTCTTCTTAGTCGCCTCATACGACAAGCTATGACATGCTGTGGTGGTATTCTACTGCCCGCTCACCACACGGGTGTGTGTGTGTGTGTGTGTGTGTGTGTATGTGTGTGAATAGGGTTACGGGGTCTTTACGTGGTGCATGAGACCAAACGTGTGGCACGCACTGGAAGGCGATGCAACGAACGTGCGTTGTGGCTAGGATCGCCCTGGCAGCTAAATCGTCCTCTTTCATCTCCCCCTTCACACGTCCCGCGCTTCTTGGCTCACACACGCGCAACTGCAACGAACTCACTCAGGTTCATGTCGGATGGTCTTCTTCTCCGCAGTCGACTTTCTCGAACTCCAGTATCCCTTGCCGGCTGTGAGTAAAATTTCCTGCATTACAATATATTTGCTCGACCCCTTTATCCTGTACTCACTTCAAAGTTTCTGATTTAAGAACTGAACATGTAGCGTCTATAGCGACGTCCCACCTGAACGATAGGTGACCAGGGCCGAGGGCGACGTGCCATCTAGCGGAAGTCCATGCAGGCTCGATGGTGTAGGGGGACATCGGGGGGAGCTAAAGCCGGTACTGGCGATGTAAGAAAGAAAATGATGCTAAGATGGCCGCTCGGCTTACAGATGCCCTGAAAAAGTCGGGAAAAGGGAAATTTAGATTAACGGAAGAGGCAAAACGAGCCATGGGGGAGGTAAATACTGCACTCACCTCGGCATCAGTCCTGGTACACGCAGATTTCAAGCGGCACTTCTATATACAGTGCGACGCCTCACATTATGGGGTAGGAGCCGTACTCTTCCAACGGGATGACGAGCAGAACGAGAGGCCCATAGCGTTTTTCTCCACCAAACTAAATTGCCATCAGAAGAACTACTGGGTGACAGAGAAGGAGTGGCAATCCTAAAGTTCCGTCCGTACGTGGATCTTACGCCATTTACAGTCATTACTGACCCCGCCAGTCTCAAATGGCTCATGACCATGAAAAACCGGGATGGTCGCCTAGCTCGGTGGTCCACTCAACTGCAAGCCTTCGATTTCGGCATAGAACACCGGAAAGGAGTGGACAATGTAGTGGCAGATACATCCCGTACAGGTGCGGGATTATATCCGACGGTGCACCGTGTACAAGGAGTCGAAGGCGCAGAACTAGCGGATGCAGGTCGGAATGGGGCAAGAGGTGGTCACCGAGCGCCCGTTCCAAGAACTGTACACTGATTTCTTGGGCAAATATCCGAGATCAAAGAACGGGCAGGCGTGGATTTTTATAGTATCGAAGTTCACGTTCCTGAAAACCATGTTGGTCAGGAAAGGAAGTTGTGAGATTCCTCGTCCACGAGGTATTTTACAAGTTTGGAGTGCCGGGAATTATTCACTCGGACAATGGGGCTCAGTTCGTCTCGAAAAGTTTTAGGGAGATGATAGAAGCATTCGGGGTCACTCATATGAGGTATCTGAATGACGACCACCGGGACTGGGATGCCGGAGATAGAGCTGGCCATCAGGAACTCGGTTCACGAGGCGACGGTCGTAACGCCATTCTTCGCAGTCTTCGGGCAGTAAATGTACTTGCATGGGTTATGCTACAAGCTGGCAAAGCGACTGCGGTCAATCGGCGAGCAGGACATATCGGTGCTGGAGAGTCAGGAGAAGCGACAACTCATCCAAGAGAGGATTCGCGATACATACATACATACATACATAAGGCATATGAGCGTAGTAGGGTACGGTATAACCAGCGAGCTCGGGTGTTCTACGCAAGGCCGGGACAAGAGGTATTCCGCCGAAATTTTGTCCTTACTGACTTTGGCAAAGGCTTTAATGCCATGTTCGCGCGCAAGTTTATCCGATGCCGGGTAGTGAAGCCAGTAGGATAGCACACGTATGCTCTGGAGGACCTTAACGGCCGTCCCATAGGAGTATACCACGCCAAAGACCTGAAACTGTAGTGAGGTGTGGGTGTGGCCTACGTTGGGCGTGGCATGTGCTCTAGAGTGTTCCTGAATCCGGTGGTCATGCCCACGCGAATGTTGTCCCTCCAAGGACTGACGAAATACTCGTGGTGGTGTTCCAGTCCACCATGGTCCATGGCGACGCGCCATCTAGCGGAAGTCCAGGCAGGCTCGATGGTGTATGGGGACATCGGGGGAGCTAAAGCCGGTACTAGGGATGTAAGAAAGAAAATAGGTTTAAAGGATTAAGGATGAAAGGGGAAAAATAGGAGTGAAAAGAAGTAGAAAACGTGGAGTGGATTATGAAATTCGTAGAGTGTGGACGGAAGAGAAACGTTGACTCAGCACCGTTGAAATTTTGTGCGTAAAATATAAAGTTTGAAGTGAGTACAGAAGAAAGGCGGGTGAACAAATAGATGTTAATGCAGGAAATTTTACTCATAGCCGGCACGGTATATAGCCACCTGAACCGGACCAAAAGGTTTCCTGGAGAGAAAAGCGCAAACGCAACCAGGAGGCCGCAAAAGAAAACTCCGTCGCGGTGAATGAAGAATTGGCAATGCGCAGCGAGGCGAAAGGAAAAACCTACAGCGAGGTGCTCGCACTGATTACGTGGAGAGATGACGGCCAGCTGCAAGATCTGAGCAGAAGTGTTAACAAGGTTCGCCGTACTGCAAACGGTAATCTGCTTCTCGAGCTCACCAGAGGCGACAAAGAAAGCGCGGCAAAAATGAAGGAGAGCATCCAGTACTCGATGGAGTAGCGGAGGTTCGAGCCCCTCGGAAGACTCCAAGACGAGGGTGCTAGCGATCAGCAACCTGGACCCGCTAATAACCTCGGAGGACCTTGCCAAGGTTGCCATAATTGGACTGCCGAGCAAGGATGCTGACGTGGTCCTCGGCAAGGGCAAGATTAAGGTGGGATGGACAGTGTGCAAAATCAAGGAGAAGGACTCGCAGCCCAGATGCTAAAAGTGCCGGGAGATTGGGCACATTGCGCCCAACTGCCATAGTACTGTGGACCGAACCGGGTGCTGCATTCGCTGTGGCGCCAATGGGCACAAAATAGCAGACTGTTCGAACTGTTCGTCTGCGCTGGGAAAGGCCGAGAGGACAGAGGCCATCAATCGGGAAGCCGACAGTGCCCCTTCTTGAAGCTAGGAGAGGTAGCTGGTAAAAGAGGATGGAAGTGATTCAGCTCAATCTTAATCACTGTCGGGCCGCAAAGGACCTGCTCCTGCAGACGGTAAAAGAGCTCAAATCGGATCTGGCTATCCTCAGCGAGCAGTACAAAACTGACGATAACGAGCTCTGGGCGACCGACAAAACGGGAAAGGCATCCCTGTGGGCATGTGGAGACGATCCCTCCAAACTCTGCAACGTGCTGGCAGGAAGCGGATTTGTGCGCGCGAGAGCTGGTTACCTATGGGTATACAGCTGCTACCTAGCGCTCGAGTCCTACACCAGGATCATAGAAGATATAGCAGAAGACGCAAGGAACCGCGGGACAGTCCTAATCGCCGGGGACTTCAACGCGTGGGCACACGAGTGGGGCTGCCAAGTCACCAACGCAAGAGGCCGAATTTTTCTCTAAATATTTGCATCGCTGGACCTAGCCCTGCTGAACGAGGGCTCCCAGAAAACTTTTTGCAGGGGTGGCGCTGGGTCGATTATTGACCTAACGTTCGCCAGCCCTTCGCAACTGCGCAACACAAGGTGGCGAATAGGAGACGTGTACACCGGAAGCGATCACGAAGCCATAGTGTGCACTATTGGCGAACGCCCCAGACCAAGCAGGGCAAACACGAGGGGCAAAGCCTACATCGAGGACACGCTCAACATCAGTGCACTCGTCAGAAGCCTCGGGACGTGGGAGGAATTCGGCGACACAAGCGCCAACGAGTCTGCTAACCAGCTCGCCTCGCGAATAGAGGAGGCCAGTGCCACGAGCATGAGACAGCGAAGGCCATTCATGCGGCACCACGAGCCAATCGTCTGGTGGAACGCCGAGATCGATATACTTCGGACAGAGTGCCTAAGGGCCAGACGAGCTATGAAGAGAGCGAGACGCACGACTCGGTTCGACATGGCGCATGAGGAGTATAGAACCGCCAGGAAGGCATTGAAGCATTGAGTAGCAAACGGAAATGTTTCCTCCAGCTCTGCGACACAGCGGAACAAGACCCCTGGGGCAGAGCCTACAAAATTGTCATGAAGCAGCTCAGTGCCGGAAGCAAAGCGCCTACGGAACCCAGCACGCTCGAGGACATAGTGAGCACCCTGTTCCCAAGCAGGCCACAAAGACGTGCAGTCCCCATAGCAAGCGATGCGTCGATAGGTTAGGTTAGGTTAGGTTGAGGCGGCTGCCGGGCTCGCTCGGAGCCCGTCACACTTAGGCCGGTTTCGGCCCGTTGTGATACCGCATAGGATCATTTCCTTCCTGCGTTGTGAGACTTTCTGTCAGCAATTATCCCATCCAGATGCTCTCACAAAGTTCGCTATCCTTCTGGGACATAGTTTGGACATCTCTGAGATGTCGTGTAGAAAGGCTGAGCACAGGTGCTGTAGCCTTCTTCTGCTGAGAGCCGGGCAGGAGCAGAACACGGCAGCGGGGCGTCGGTCCGCTCGCCAGTTGGCGTTCTCGCCATTTTTTTGCTTTTACTGAAGCCTTCTGTGTCGTTCGTCATTATGAGTGTGATATTTGTGCTCATTTTGTTGGGTCCCAACTCGTAAGCCGTTGTCCTTGTCTGTTGTACAGTCGCGTTATGATCCCATGGTTGTCTATGCAAGCAGGGAGGCCATGCTAGGGTTGACTCCCGCCCTTATGGGGTCGGGAGTTCAGAGCCGGATCCGCGCTAGTCAGGAGTGACTCAACTGAGCCTGTACGTCCAATTTAATGGCTACGGAACAAGGAGCGTGCTTAGAGATTTGCCAATTTTTCACGGGACGGGGGCAGAAGCAGCATTAACCTAGCAGCCATTTCGGCGGGGTTTCATTCCGCGTACTAAAGTGCTAGAATGCTGGCTTCCGTCAGCCCTGGGGTCATCAATCCAAAAAAGGTGGTCCAGTTCCTATCCTAAGACTTTACTGGTCTCCGTCTTAGTCGCCTTCTCGTATTAGCTAGGTGTTTCACAGGTGTGTTAGACCTATCCGGGGGATACCTGGCATGTGCCGGCAGTTACGAGTTGCTTTAGTGCTCTTTAGAGGGAGCAGAACATCCCCGTGTCTTCTTAGTCGCCTCATACGACAAGCTATGACATGCTGTGGTGGTATTCTACTGCCCGCTCACCACACGGGTGTGTGTGTGTGTGTGTGTGTGTGTGTATGTGTGTGAATAGGGTTACGGGGTCTTTACGTGGTGCATGAGACCAAACGTGTGGCACGCACTGGAAGGCGATGCAACGAACGTGCGTTGTGGCTAGGATCGCCCTGGCAGCTAAATCGTCCTCTTTCATCTCCCCCTTCACACGTCCCGCGCTTCTTGGCTCACACACGCGCAACTGCAACGAACTCACTCAGGTTCATGTCGGATGGTCTTCTTCTCTGCAGTCGACTTTCTCGAACTCCAGTATCCCTTGCCGGCTGTGAGTAAAATTTCCTGCATTACAATATATTTGCTCGACCCCTTTATCCTGTACTCACTTCAAAGTTTCTGATTTAAGAACTGAACATGTAGCGTCTATAGCGACGTCCCACCTGAACGATAGGTGACCAGGGCCGAGGGCGACGTGCCATCTAGCGGAAGTCCAGGCAGGCTCGATGGTGTATGGGGACATCGGGGGGAGCTAAAGCCGGTACTGGCGATGTAAGAAAGAAAATGATGCTAAGATGGCCGCTCGGCTTACAGATGCCCTGAAAAAGTCGGGAAAAGGGAAATTTAGATTAACGGAAGAGGCAAAACGAGCCATGGGGGAGGTAAATACTGCACTCACCTCGGCATCAGTCCTGGTACACGCAGATTTCAAGCGGCACTTCTATATACAGTGCGACGCCTCACATTATGGGGTAGGAGCCGTACTCTTCCAACAGGATGACGAGCAGAACGAGAGGCCCATAGCGTTTTTCTCCACCAAACTAAATTGCCATCAGAAGAACTACTGGGTGACAGAGAAGGAGTGGCAATCCTAAAGTTCCGTCCGTACGTGGATCTTACGCCATTTACAGTCATTACTGACCCCGCCAGTCTCAAATGGCTCATGACCATGAAAAACCGGGATGGTCGCCTAGCTCGGTGGTCCACTCAACTGCAAGCCTTCGATTTCGGCATAGAACACCGGAAAGGAGTGGACAATGTAGTGGCAGATAAATCCCGTACAGGTGCGGGATTATATCCGACGGTGCACCGTGTACAAGGAGTCGAAGGCGCAGAACTAGCGGATGCAGGTCGGAATGGGGCAAGAGGTGGTCACCGAGCGCCCGTTCCAAGAACTGTACACTGATTTCTTGGGCAAATATCCGAGATCAAAGAACGGGCAGGCGTGGATTTTTATAGTATCGAAGTTCACGTTCCTGAAAACCATGTTGGTCAGGAAAGGAAGTTGTGAGATTCCTCGTCCACGAGGTATTTTACAAGTTTGGAGTGCCGGGAATTATTCACTCGGACAATGGGGCTCAGTTCGTCTCGAAAAGTTTTAGGGAGATGATAGAAGCATTCGGGGTCACTCATATGAGGTATCTGAATGACGACCACCGGGACTGGGATGCCGGAGATAGAGCTGGCCATCAGGAACTCGGTTCACGAGGCGACGGTCGTAACGCCATTCTTCGCAGTCTTCGGGCAGTAAATGTACTTGCATGGGTTATGCTACAAGCTGGCAAAGCGACTGCGGTCAATCGGCGAGCAGGACATATCGCTGCTGGAGAGTCAGGAGAAGCGACAACTCATCCAAGAGAGGATTCGCGATACATACATACATACATACATAAGGCATATGAGCGTAGTAGGGTACGGTATAACCAGCGAGCTCGGGTGTTCTACGCAAGGCCGGGACAAGAGGTATTCCGCCGAAATTTTGTCCTTACTGACTTTGGCAAAGGCTTTAATGCCATGTTCGCGCGCAAGTTTATCCGATGCCGGGTAGTGAAGCCAGTAGGATAGCACGCGTATGCTCTGGAGGACCTTAACGGCCGTCCCATAGGAGTATACCACGCCAAAGACCTGAAACTGTAGTGAGGTGTGGGTGTGGCCTACGTTGGGCGTGGCATGTGCTCTAGAGTGTTCCTGAATCCGGTGGTCATGCCCACGCGAATGTTGTCCCTCCAAGGACTGACGAAATACTCGTGGTGGTGTTCCAGTCCACCATGGTCCATGGCGACGCGCCATCTAGCGGAAGTCCAGGCAGGCTCGATGGTGTATGGGGACATCGGGGGAGCTAAAGCCGGTACTAGGGATGTAAGAAAGAAAATAGGTTTAAACGATTAAGGATGAAAGGGGAAAAATAGGAGTGAAAAGAAGTAGAAAACGTGGAGTGGATTATGAAATTCGTAGAGTGTGGACGGAAGAGAAACGTTGACTCAGCACCGTTGAAATTTTGTGCGTAAAATATAAAGTTTGAAGTGAGTACAGAAGAAAGGCGGGTGAACAAATAGATGTTAATGCAGGAAATTTTACTCATAGCCGGCACGGTATATAGCCACCTGAACCGGAGCAAAAGGTTTCCTGGAGAGAAAAGCGCAAACGCAACCAGGAGGCCGCAAAAGAAAACTCCGTCGAGGTGAATGAAGAATTGGCAATGCGCAGCGAGGCGAAAGGAAAAACCTACAGCGAGGTGCTCGCACTGATTACGTGGAGAGATGACGGCCAGCTGCAAGATCTGAGCAGAAGTGTTAACAAGGTTCGCCGTACTGCAAACGGTAATCTGCTTCTCGAGCTCACCAGAGGCGACAAAGAAAGCGCGGCAAAAATGAAGGAGAGCATCCAGTACTCGATGGAGTAGCGGAGGTTCGAGCCCCTCGGAAGACTCCAAGACGAGGGTGCTAGCGATCAGCAACCTGGACCCGCTAATAACCTCGGAGGACCTTGCCAAGGTTGCCATAATTGGACTGCCGAGCAAGGATGCTGACGTGGTCCTCGGCAAGGGCAAGATTAAGGTGGGATGGACAGTGTGCAAAATCAAGGAGAAGGACTCGCAGCCCAGATGCTAAAAGTGCCGGGAGATTGGGCACATTGCGCCCAACTGCCATAGTACTGTGGACCGAACCGGGTGCTGCATTCGCTGTGGCGCCAATGGGCACAAAATAGCAGACTGTTCGAACTGTTTGTCTGCGCTGGGAAAGGCCGAGAGGACAGAGGCCATCAATCGGGAAGCCGACAGTGCCCCTTCTTGAAGCTAAGAGAGGTAGCTGGTAAAAGAGGATGGAAGTGATTCAGCTCAATCTTAATCACTGTCGGGCCGCAAAGGACCTGCTCCTGCAGACGGTAAAAGAGCTCAAATCGGATCTGGCTATCCTCAGCGAGCAGTACAAAACTGACGATAACGATTTCTGGGCGACCGACAAAACGGGAAAGGCATCCCTGTGGGCATGTGGAGACGATCCCTCCAAACTCTGCAACGTGCTGGCAGGAAGCGGATTTGTGCGCGCGAGAGCTGGTTACCTATGGGTATACAGCTGCTACCTAGCGCTCGAGTCCTACACCAGGATCATAGAAGATATAGCAGAAGACGCAAGGAACCGCGGGACAGTCCTAATCGCCGGGGACATCAACGCGTGGGCACACGAGTGGGGCTGCCAAGTCACCAACGCAAGAGGCCGAATTTTTCTCTTAATATTTGCATCGCTGGACCTAGCCCTGCTGAACGAGGGCTCCCAGAAAACTTTTTGCAGGGGTGGCGCTGGGTCGATCATTGACCTAACGTTCGCCAGCCCTTCGCAACTGCGCAACACAAGGTGGCGAATAGGAGACGTGTACACCGGAAGCGATCACGAAGCCATAGTGTGCACTATTGGCGAACGCCCCAGACCAAGCAGGGCAAACACGAGGGGCAAAGCCTACATCGAGGACACGCTCAACATCAGTGCACTCGTCAGAAGCCTCGGGACGTGGGAGGAATTCGGCGACACAAGCGCCAACGAGTCTGCTAACCAGCTCGCCTCGCGAATAGAGGAGGCCTGTGCCACGAGCATGAGACAGCGAAGGCCATTCATGCGGCACCACGAGCCAATCGTCTGGTGGAACGCCGAGATCGATATACTTCGGACAAAGTGCCTAAGGGCCAGACGAGCTATGAAGAGAGCGAGACGCACGACTCGGTTCGACATGGCGCATGAGGAGTATAGAACCGCCAGGAAGGCATTGAAGCATTGAGTAGCAAACGGAAATGTTTCCTCCAGCTCTGCGACACAGCGGAACAAGACCCCTGGGGCAGAGCCTACAAAATTGTCATGAAGCAGCTCAGTGCCGGAAGCAAAGCGCCTACGGAACCCAGCACGCTCGAGGACATAGTGAGCACCCTGTTCCCAAGCAGGCCACAAAGACGTGCAGTCCCCATAGCAAGCGATGCGTCGATAGGTTAGGTTAGGTTAGGTTGAGGCGGCTGCCGGGCTCGCTCGGAGCCCGTCACACTTAGGCCGGTTTCGGCCCGTTGTGATACCGCATAGGATCATTTCCTTCCTGCGTTGTGAGACTTCCTGTCAGCAATTATCCCATCCAGATGCTCTCACAAAGTTCGCTATCCTTCTGGGACATAGTTTGGACATCTCTGAGATGTCGTGTAGAAAGGCTGAGCCCAGGTGCTGTAGCCTTCTTCTGCTGAGAGCCGGGCAGGAGCAGAACAGATGTTCCACTGTCTCCTCCTCTTCCTCGTTTCTACAGCTGCGACAAAAATCGTTATGTGGGGCCCCCAGCCTGTTAGCGTGGGTGCCTATTAGCCAGTGTCCCGTGAGGGAACGTGTGACTACGCTGCACCTTTTCCTGCTTAACTTGAGGAGCTCGGAGGTGCGCTTCATGTCCATGGTCGGCCATGTTTGCCGAGTTGTGCGACATCGTGGCACTGTTTGCCACATATCGTTTTTTAGTCGCTTGTATTGCTCCCTTATGATGAGCTTACAGGTGGCCATTGGCATACAGATATCCTCCTTGTCTTGGAGAAGGGGATTGTAGTGCCAGATCTGGCCAGCTCGTCCGCTATACAGTTGCCCTCGATATCCCGGTGGCCCGGGACCCAAATTAGGCTAATAGCAAATTGCTGAGCCATCTCGTGCAGAGATTTGCGGCAGTCTGCCACGGTGGCCGAGTTCGAGGAAATCGCACTTAGCGATTTGATCGCAGCCTGGCTGTCGCTATAAATGTTTATCTTGGTAGATTCCCCCTCCGACTCTGTCGTCCAGCTTTGATCCATCTGTGAAGATGCTTATGGCCCCATCAGGGCCTGGGAGTCCCTCGAGCCATTCGTCTCTATGAGGGATGATTGTGTCGAAGGGAGTGTCTGTATACTCTCTTGGAACTTGGTAGTCTGTTTTTGAGGGGACGGTACTGCTATTTAATATGGCTGAGTGACCTATGCACTGTGTCACCCATTGATCTGAGTCTCTTAGACGTATTGCTGCTGCTTCTGCCCGTTCTTTTCCTGCGAGTTCAAGGCTCTGTAGGCATAGGATGGCATTTAGCGCATCATTTGGGGTGGTGCGGAGAGCTCCGCTGATGCATAGGGCGGCAGTCCGCTGGACTTTGCCCAGTTGCTTGGTGATCGCCCTTTTTGATAGGGCTGGCCACCACACCGTAACTCCGTAGAGTAGTATTGGTCTAACTATAGCTTGATATATCCATTGGACTATGCTTGGGATCATACCCCATCTTAGCCCAATGGCTTTTTTGCATGTATAGAGTGCAGTCATTGCCTTCTTCACTCTGTCTTTGACATTCAGGTTCCAGCTAAGCTTCTTGTCAATTACCAACCCTGAGTAACTGGCACTGTCGCTAAAGGAGAGCCTGCATCCTTGTAGTATTGGAGGGTTGAGGGGCGGGACCTTGTATTTGATTGTGAATAATACGAGTTCCGTTTTTGAGGGATTTACTCCCAGACCGCGCGATTCCGTCCAATCCGACAGTTGCGCTAGCTTTGTGGACATTAAGTCGCACAGTGTTTGGGGGTATTTCCCCGAGAAAATAATCGCAACGTCATCCGCATAGGCCACGACTTTGCAGCCCCCCCCCCCTCCAGGTCCCATAGAATCTTGTTGACTGCTATGTTCCACAGAAGAGGAGACAGGACACCACCTTGCGGGGTGCCTCTGTTGACATACCTTGACTGGGCGGACGATCCCATCGATGATGTCACCGTCCTGCATGTGAGCAATTGATCAATGAGCATCACCAAGTGACGGTCCACCCCCAGGTCAGTCAGGGCTTCTGTAATTGCACCCGGTACAACGTTGTTGAAAGCTCCCTCAATATCGAGAAAGGCTATGAGTGAGTACTCTTTGTGATGCAGAGATTTCTCTACCGCAGAGATCACTTCATGAAGAGCCGTTTCCGTGGAAACGGTATATAGCCACCTGAACCGGACCAAAAGGTTTCCTGGAGAGAAAAGCGCAAACGCAACCAGGAGGCCGCAAAAGAAAACTCCGTCGCGGTGAATGAAGAATTGGCAATGCGCAGCGAGGCGAAAGGAAAAACCTACAGCGAGGTGCTCGCACTGATTACGTGGAGAGATGACGGCCAGCTGCAAGATCTGAGCAGAAGTGTTAACAAGGTTCGCCGTACTGCAAACGGTAATCTGCTTCTCGAGCTCACCAGAGGCGACAAAGAAAGCGCGGCAAAAATGAAGGAGAGCATCCAGTACTCGATGGAGTAGCGGAGGTTCGAGCCCCTCGGAAGACTCCAAGACGAGGGTGCTAGCGATCAGCAACCTGGACCCGCTAATAACCTCGGAGGACCTTGCCAAGGTTGCCATAATTGGACTGCCGAGCAAGGATGCTGACGTGGTCCTCGGCAAGGGCAAGATTAAGGTGGGATGGACAGTGTGCAAAATCAAGGAGAAGGACTCGCAGCCCAGATGCTAAAAGTGCCTGGAGATTGGGCACATTGCGCCCAACTGCCATAGTACTGTGGACCGAACCGGGTGCTGCATTCGCTGTGGCGCCAATGGGCACAAAATAGCAGACTGTTCGAACTGTTCGTCTGCGCTGGGAAAGGCCGAGAGGACAGAGGCCATCAATCGGGAAGCCGACAGTGCCCCTTCTTGAAGCTAAGAGAGGTAGCTGGTAAAAGAGGATGGAAGTGATTCAGCTCAATCTTAATCACTGTCGGGCCGCAAAGGACCTGCTCCTGCAGACGGTAAAAGAGCTCAAATCGGATCTGGCTATCCTCAGCGAGCAGTACAAAACTGACGATAACGATTTCTGGGCGACCGACAAAACGGGAAAGGCATCCCTGTGGGCATGTGGAGACGATCCCTCCAAACTCTGCAACGTGCTGGCAGGAAGCGGATTTGTGCGCGCGAGAGCTGGTTACCTATGGGTATACAGCTGCTACCTAGCGCTCGAGTCCTACACCAGGATCATAGAAGATATAGCAGAAGACGCAAGGAACCGCGGGACAGTCCTAATCGCCGGGGACTTCAACGCGTGGGCACACGAGTGGGGCTGCCAAGTCACCAACGCAAGAGGCCGAATTTTTCTCTAAATATTTGCATCGCTGGACCTAGCCCTGCTGAACGAGGGCTCCCAGAAAACTTTTTGCAGGGGTGGCGCTGGGTCGATCATTGACCTAACGTTCGCCAGCCCTTCGCAACTGCGCAACACAAGGTGGCGAATAGGAGACGTGTACACCGGAAGCGATCACGAAGCCATAGTGTGCACTATTGGCGAACGCCCCAGACCAAGCAGGGCAAACACGAGGGGCAAAGCCTACATCGAGGACACGCTCAACATCAGTGCACTCGTCAGAAGCCTCGGGACGTGGGAGGAATTCGGCGACACAAGCGCCAACGAGTCTGCTAACCAGCTCGCCTCGCGAATAGAGGAGGCCTGTGCCACGAGCATGAGACAGCGAAGGCCATTCATGCGGCACCACGAGCCAATCGTCTGGTGGAACGCCGAGATCGATATACTTCGGACAGAGTGCCTAAGGGCCAGACGAGCTATGAAGAGAGCGAGACGCACGACTCGGTTCGACATGGCGCATGAGGAGTATAGAACCGCCAGGAAGGCATTGAAGCATTGAGTAGCAAACGGAAATGTTTCCTCCAGCTCTGCGACACAGCGGAACAAGACCCCTGGGGCAGAGCCTACAAAATTGTCATGAAGCAGCTCAGTGCCGGAAGCAAAGCGCCTACGGAACCCAGCACGCTCGAGGGCATAGTGAGCACCCTGTTCCCAAGCAGGCCACAAAGACGTGCAGTCCCCATAGCAAGCGATGCGTCGATAGGTTAGGTTAGGTTAGGTTGAGGCGGCTGCCGGGCTCGCTCGGAGCCCGTCACACTTAGGCCGGTTTCGGCCCGTTGTGATACCGCATAGGATCATTTCCTTCCTGCGTTGTGAGACTTCCTGTCAGCAATTATCCCATCCAGATGCTCTCACAAAGTTCGCTATCCTTCTGGGACATAGTTTGGACATCTCTGAGATGTCGTGTAGAAAGGCTGAGCCCAGGTGCTGTAGCCTTCTTCTGCTGAGAGCCGGGCAGGAGCAGAACAGATGTTCCACTGTCTCCTCCTCTTCCTCGTTTCTACAGCTGCGACAAAAATCGTTATGTGGGGCCCCCAGCCTGTTAGCGTGGGTGCCTATTAGCCAGTGTCCCGTGAGGGAACGTGTGACTACGCTGCACCTTTTCCTGCTTAACTTGAGGAGCTCGGAGGTGCGCTTCATGTCCATGGTCGGCCATGTTTGCCGAGTTGTGCGACATCGTGGCACTGTTTGCCACATATCGTTTTTTAGTCGCTTGTATTGCTCCCTTATGATGAGCTTACAGGTGGCCATTGGCATACAGATATCCTCCTTGTCTTGGAGAAGGGGATTGTAGTGCCAGATCTGGCCAGCTCGTCCGCTATACAGTTGCCCTCGATATCCCGGTGGCCCGGGACCCAAATTAGGCTAATAGCAAATTGCTGAGCCATCTCGTGCAGAGATTTGCGGCAGTCTGCCACGGTGGCCGAGTTCGAGGAAATCGCGCTTAGCGATTTGATCGCAGCCTGGCTGTCGCTATAAATGTTTATCTTGGTTGCCGTGACGGCAGCCGCTTGTAGGCAGTCTAGTGCCTCCCTGATTGCTATGACTTCCGCTTGAAAGACACTGCAATGATCTGGGATTCTGAAGGAATGCCTTATGTTTAGCTGTTCAGAGTAGATTCCCCCTCCGACTCTGTCGTCCAGCTTTGATCCATCTGTGAAGATGCTTATGGCCCCATCAGGGCCTGGGAGTCCCTCGAGCCATTCGTCTCTATGAGGGATGATTGTGTCGAAGGGAGTGTCTGTATACTCTCTTGGAACTTGGTAGTCTGTTTTTGAGGGGACGGTACTGCTATTTAATATGGCTGAGTGACCTATGCACTGTGTCACCCATTGATCTGAGTCTCTTAGACGTATTGCTGCTGCTTCTGCCCGTTCTTTTCCTGCGAGTTCAAGGCTCTGTAGGCATAGGATGGCATTTAGCGCATCATTTGGGGTGGTGCGGAGAGCTCCGCTGATGCATAGGGCGGCAGTCCGCTGGACTTTGCCCAGTTGCTTGGTGATCGCCCTTTTTGATAGGGCTGGCCACCACACCGTAACTCCGTAGAGTAGTATTGGTCTAACTATAGCTTGATATATCCATTGGACTATGCTTGGGATCATACCCCATCTTAGCCCAATGGCTTTTTTGCATGTATAGAGTGCAGTCATTGCCTTCTTCACTCTGTCTTTGACATTCAGGTTCCAGCTAAGCTTCTTGTCAATTACCAACCCTAAGTAACTGGCACTGTCGCTAAAGGAGAGCCTGCATCCTTGTAGTATTGGAGGGTTGAGGGGCGGGACCTTGTATTTGTTTGTGAATAATACGAGTTCCGTTTTTGAGGGATTTACTCCCAGACCGCGCGATTCCGTCCAATCCGACAGTTGCGCTAGCTTTGTGGACATTAAGTCGCACAGTGTTTGGGGGTATTTCCCCGAGAAAATAATCGCAACGTCATCCGCATAGGCCACGACTTTGCAGCCCCCCCCCCTCCAGGTCCCATAGAATCTTGTTGACTGCTATGTTCCACAGAAGAGGAGACAGGACACCACCTTGCGGGGTGCCTCTGTTGACATACCTTGACTGGGCGGACGATCCCATCGATGATGTCACCGTCCTGCATGTGAGCAATTGATCAATGAGCATCACCAAGTGACGGTCCACCCCCAGGTCAGTCAGGGCTTCTGTAATTGCACCCGGTACAACGTTGTTGAAAGCTCCCTCAATATCGAGAAAGGCTATGAGTGAGTACTCTTTGTGATGCAGAGATTTCTCTACCGCAGAGATCACTTCATGAAGAGCCGTTTCCGTGGATTTTCCTTTCCGGTAGGCATGCTGTGCGCCTGACAGCAACTGAGGGTGTATAGTTGTCCTCAGTTGCAGCCCGACGAGTCTCTCAAAGGTTTTGAGGAGGAAGGACGATAGGCTGATTGGTCTAAAGTCTTTTGCAGTTGAGTGCGAGGATTTTCCTGCTTTGGGAATGAAGACTATCTTTGCCTTAAGCCATGTTCGCGGGATTGTACCCACAGCCGGTATCTTCCTGAAGATACCTTGTAGCCAGTTTATGGCCGTATCCCCGGCCTTCTGAAGTTGGGCCGGGATTACCTGGTCTGGGCCTGGCGACTTGAACGGGTTGAAGCTGTTTATTGCCCAGCTTATCTTACGTTTTGTGAGGATGTGATCCATCGAGGTTACCGGTCCCTCTCCTGGCAGATGTGCCGTCTCGATGGTTGTGCACCCTGGAAAATGTGTGTCTAGTAGAATGTGCAGGGACTCCTCACTGGAGTTAGTCCACGTGCCGTCATTCCTTTTAAGATACCCTACCGAGGGGTTAGTTTTTGAGAGAATCTTGCGAAGCCTTGCGGCCTCTGATGTTTCCTCAATTTCCGAGCAAAATTTTTGCCAAGAGGCCCTTCTTGCTTTCCTTGTTTCCTTTTTATATAGTGACAGACTGATTTTATAGTCTGCCCAGTGGCTCTCCTCGTTCGCGCTTTTGGCCCTGTTGAAAAGGGTCCTTCAGCTTTTACGTAGGATGTCTATTTGTTTTGACCACCAGGGGGTTTCTTTTTCCCCCTAGGTTTGCTAGAGGGGCATGCTGCCGCGAAGGCTTTGTTGCATGCCTCTGTGAACCTGTTCACTAGGCGATCTAGGTCGTCTTTTGTGTCAGGGCATGATGGTGCTTTGGAGGGGAGTAAGTCCTCCAGGGCTGAGCTATATTTTTCCCAGTTGGCTTTCCTGGGATTAATATAGTCCTTAGGTTTCGGACACTCGAGGGATAGTGTGGTATCGATGTATCTGTGGTCAGAGAAAGAGTGGTCATCAAGGACTTGCCAACTTTTGACTATGTCTAACAGTGTGGGAGTCACTAAGGTGAGGTCAATAACCTTCTGTCGATTTTTAATTATAAAAGTGGGGTCGTTGCCCCGATTACAAATAAATAGATTTGAGTTAAGGATGAAGCTGAAAAGTGACTCATCCCTTACATTTGTGTTCGAGCTCCCCCATTGAGCGTTGGCATCGCAACCTATTAATAGGTCTATGTCCGACCTCTCGCTGTCGCTGGCTAGTTTGCGAGCAAGGTCGTTGGGAGGATCGTTTTCCGCATGGGCCATGTAGGACGACATCAGCCTTAGATGTGTCCCTTTCAGCTCTAGGCTTGCCGCCGTGTTGTCGCTATCGCTATAATTATGGAGCAGAAAGATATTAAGTTGCTTTCTGGCGAGAATGCAGGTGCGGGTTTTACCTTCATGTTGAGCTACAATTATCTTGTACTCCTTCGGCCCTAGTCCACAAACCTTGTCTCCCACTATCCAAGGTTCCTGGATCAGGGCTACGTCTGCTCCGCTCTCTTCGAGGCGGAGTATAAGAGCAGCGGATGCTGCTTTACAGTGGTGGAGATTGATCTGAAGGAGCCTCAAGGACATCCTTAGTGTTCTCCACCACTATAATATCGGCATCTGGATCGTACTCGACTTCCTCGTGGCAACACATCGCCTCGAAGTCGCATCTCAGCGTGCCATCGGTGGAGTAGCCCTCTGGGTCTATCTATGTGTGATCGTCGGGTGCTTCGATCTCCGAGGCAGCGTCCTGCTCGACTGGCTTGTCGACAGGACGTGCCTCGGCCGCCGCATCCGACTTGTAGACCTTTACGGTCATAGAGCTGAACCCAAAATTGAGCTCGCCTTTGGCAGCCTCAATCGGGGCCAGCGACTCTTTGTTGAGGACGACCACCGCCTGGTTTGTGGCGCCCTGTGTCGTCTCAACTTTGACCACCTTCCAATCCGCTGTTGGGAGGTGGGGGTTGCATCTTTGCAACATTTTTAGGATGCGCTCCGGCTTCTTCATGGAGGCGGGCACCCAGACTCTCGCCCTTGGTCTACTGGGCACTTCGCTCCAGTCTACAGCGACGAGCTTCGCCCCTGGGTAGACTTCCCCGACTTGCGCTACCGCTGCTTTGTACAGCTGTACGGAGCGCTCATCTTCACAGGCTACGATTTTTATGCAGCCCTGGTACCAGCCCATGTCTCTGCAGACGGGGGGGGGGGGTGGGGGGTCCAGGCTGCTTTTCCAACAGCTCGAAGCAGCGGTCGGCCAGTGCCGCTTCCACCCACTTCCACTGGTTCCTAGGGATCCGGCAGTCCACGGTGCCTTTGTCCAGGACGCCAATCAGCGTCCTTTCTCTGGCAATCTGCGCGAACGATGCGTTAGGCAGCACTCTGGAGCGCTTCGGTGTCGGCCCCGGAGTCTCCTGCGAGCGCTGCCTTTTTTGCTGAGGGGCTTCCTTCTTCGGTGCTTCCTTGCCAAAGTTCGGCAGCACCTTCGAGGCCCACTCGACCTTCTTAATCCATTTGTCCGTCGGGCTGGACATCTGGCTTGCGTTCTGCCGACGGAGTATGTTGCCAGCACTCCTTCTGTCGGCATATGTAAAGGATTTGGCTTTGACACTAGTAGATGGTGACTCATCCCCCTCCACTTTACCAGCAGGCAGAGCAGCCGCAGGATTGCATGGCCACTCTGCCAAGGTATCGGTTTTGGGAGCCAATTCACCACCCACCCCGACACCGGGATGGGACCCCTTTGGGCTCTCCCTAGCATCTTCCGCCGCGCAGGTTTTCCCTGCTGACTTGCGGGTCGGGCCAGGCCTTTGGGCCGCTGCCTTCCCCTGTTTGGGATTGCTCCCTGTTGGCATTTGGGGAGTGCCAGACTCATTTTGTTTGTTTTTAAATTCTTCCATACTTTTCCCACGAGCTGCAGAGAAGGGGTAAGGTCCGTCCGGGCAGAGATCCACGTTGCCCGGATAAGGCATACTTAGAACAGGGGGCTGCCAAGTCCCTGAGCTCTCCGTTAACGACTGGGCTAGTTTTATATACCGGGCCCCCAGCCAGGCTGACTCTCGGCACAGGTCGAATAACACTCTTAGTCCGGCCCGGTGTGAGCTGAATGTGGGGGGTTGGGATGTGGGTAGGTAGTGTGTAGGGATAGGGGAGTGTGTGAGCTACTTATACGAGGCGGCACCACAAGCGCATCGTCAGTGTTGCTACTTCGCGAACACCCGCTGGCTGTCCGGGGCTGCTTATTTTCGGTACTCTCCCTAGGGATGTCCGATTATTCGCAGCTGACCTACCTATATGACCTGTATATAGGTAGGTCGTTCGCTATCCGCAACCTGCGACCCGTCCGGTGGCCTCAGCTAGGCCCCCTTTGAGCCACCTCACGAGCTCATCAGACCAGAGATGCGTCGATAAAGGACATCGAAATGATCACAGAAGAAGAGGTCCTGGAAGCCGGGAGGAGGCTGTCCAGCAAAAAAAAAAGCCCCAGGCCCGGATTCAATCCCAAATAGGGCTCTTAAACTGGCATTGGCACTACAGCCATCCGCCTTTGCTGATGTTTTCAATAAGTATCTCCTAGAAGGTACCTTCCCCGATAGGTGGAAGACACAGAAGCTATTGCTGCTCAAAAAAACCAGGAAAACCACCAGGCGAGCCTTCCTCGTATAGACCAATTTGTCTCCTAGACAACGCGGGGAAGGAATGCGAAAAGCTCATCGCTCGTAGGTTCTGTCATGCTATTGAAGATGCCGGCGGCCTTTCGCGCAACCAGTATGGCTTCCGGAAGGCAGATCAACTCTGGATGCTATCAGCATTGTCACCAACATTGCGGAGAACGCCATCAGCGGGACGCGTTGGAGAGCGGGCAAGAAGCAGTACTGCCTGCTGGTCACCCTCGATATTAAAAATGCGTTCAACACGGCCGACTGGGGAAGAACGAGGGAAGCCCTACGGATGCTACGGATCCCGGAATACCTCTTGAGAACAGTGGACAGCCATCTCAGTGAGAGGGTGCTGCTTTACGAGACGTGCGAAGGGACAAGAGTATACAGAGTAACTGCTGGAGTCCCGCAGGGGTCGGTGCTGGGGCTTCTATGGAACACTATGTATGATGGAGTTCTGCGACTGAACTCGGACAATGGGGCTCAGTTCGTCTCGAAAAGTTTTAGGGAGATGATAGAAGCATTCGGGGTCACTCATATGAGGTATCTGAATTACGATCACCGGGACTGGGATGCCGGAGATAGAGCTGGCCATCAGGAACTCGGTTCGCGGGGCGACGGTCGTAACGCCATTCTTCGCAGTCTTCGGGCAGTAAATGTACTTGCATGGGTTATGCTACAAGCTGGCAAAGCGACTGCGGTCAATCGGCAAGCAGGACATATCGCTGCTGGAGAGTCAGGAAAAGCGACAACTCATCCAAGAGAGGATTCGCGATACATACATACATACATAAGGCATATGAGCGTAGTAGGGTACGGTATAACCAGCGAGCTCGAGTGTTCTACGCAAGGCCGGGACAAGAGGTATTCCGCCGAAATTGTGTCCTTACTGACTTTGGCAATGGCTTTAATGCCATGTTCGCACGCGTATGCTCTGGAGGACCTTAACGGCCGTCCCATAGAAGTATACCACGCCAAAGACCTGAAACTGTAGTGAGGTGTGGGTGTGGCCTACGTTGGGCGTGGCATGTGCTCTAGAGTGTTCCTGAATCCGGTGGTCATGCCCACGCGAATGTTGTCCCTCCAAGGACTGACGAAATACTCGTGGTGGTGTTCCAGTCCCACCTGAACGATAGGTGACCAGGGCCGAGGGCGACGCGCCATCTAGCGGAAGTCCAGGCAGGCTCGATGGTGTATGGGGACATCGGGGGAGCTAAAGCCGGTACTAGGGATGTAAGAAAGAAAATAGGTTTAAAGGATTAAGGATGAAAGGGGAAAAATAGGAGTGAAAAGAAGTAGAAAACGTGGAGTGGATTATGAAATTCGTAGAGTGTGGACGGAAGAGAAACGTTGACTCAGCACCGTTGAAATTTTGTGCGTAAAATATAAAGTTTGAAGTGAGTACAGAAGAAAGGCGGGTGAACAAATAGATGTTAATGCAGGAAATTTTACTCATAGCCGGCACGGTATATAGCCACCTGAACCGGAGCAAAAGGTTTCCTGGATAGAAAAGCGCCAACCCAACCAGGAGGCCGCAAAAGAAAACTCCGTCGCGGTGAATGAAGAATTGGCAATGCGCAGCGAGGCGAAAGGAAAAACCTACAGCGAGGTGCTCGCACTGATTACGTGGAGAGATGACGGCCAGCTGCAAGATCTGAGCAGAAGTGTTAACAAGGTTCGCCGTACTGCAAACGGTAATCTGCTTCTCGAGCTCACCAGAGGCGACAAAGAAAGCGCGGCAAAAATGAAGGAGAGCATCCAGTACTCGATGGAGTAGCGGAGGTTCGAGCCCCTCGGAAGACTCCAAGACGAGGGTGCTAGCGATCAGCAACCTGGACCCGCTAATAACCTCGGAGGACCTTGCCAAGGTTGCCATAATTGGACTGCCGAGCAAGGATGCTGACGTGGTCCTCGGCAAGGGCAAGATTAAGGTGGGATGGACAGTGTGCAAAATCAAGGAGAAGGACTCGCAGCCCAGATGCTAAAAGTGCCTGGAGACTGGGCACATTGCGCCCAACTGCCATAGTACTGTGGACCGAACCGGGTGCTGCATTCGCTGTGGCGCCAATGGGCACAAAATAGCAGACTGTTCGAACTGTTCGTCTGCGCTGGGAAAGGCCGAGAGGACAGAGGCCATCAATCGGGAAGCCGACAGTGCCCCTTCTTGAAGCTAGGAGAGGTAGCTGGTAAAAGAGGATGGAAGTGATTCAGCTCAATCTTAATCACTGTCGGGCCGCAAAGGACCTGCTCCTGCAGACGGTAAAAGAGCTCAAATCGGATCTGGCTATCCTCAGCGAGCAGTACAAAACTGACGATAACGAGTTCTGGGCGACCGACAAAACGGGAAAGGCATCCCTGTGGGCATGTGGAGACGATCCCTCCAAACTCTGCAACGTGCTGGCAGGAAGCGGATTTGTGCGCGCGAGAGCTGGTTACCTATGGGTATACAGCTGCTACCTAGCGCTCGAGTCCTACACCAGGATCATAGAAGATATAGCAGAAGACGCAAGGAACCGCGGGACAGTCCTAATCGCCGGGGACTTCAACGCGTGGGCACACGAGTGGGGCTGCCAAGTCACCAACGCAAGAGGCCGAATTTTTCTCTAAATATTTGCATCGCTGGACCTAGCCCTGCTGAACGAGGGCTCCCAGAAAACTTTTTGCAGGGGTGGCGCTGGGTCGATCATTGACCTAACGTTCGCCAGCCCTTCGCAACTGCGCAACACAAGGTGGCGAATAGGAGACGTGTACACCGGAAGCGATCACGAAGCCATAGTGTGCACTATTGGCGAACGCCCCAGACCAAGCAGGGCAAACACGAGGGGCAAAGCCTACATCGAGGACACGCTCAACATCAGTGCACTCGTCAGAAGCCTCGGGACGTGGGAGGAATTCGGCGACACAAGCGCCAACGAGTCTGCTAACCAGCTCGCCTCGCGAATAGAGGAGGCCTGTGCCACGAGCATGAGACAGCGAAGGCCATTCATGCGGCACCACGAGCCAATCGTCTGGTGGAACGCCGAGATTGATATACTTCGGACAGAGTGCCTAAGGGCCAGACGAGCTATGCAGAGAGCGAGACGCACGACTCCGTTCGACATGGCGCACGAGGAGTATAGAACCGCCAGGAAGGCATTGAAGCATTGAGTAGCAAACGGAAATGTTTCCTCCAGCTCTGCGACACAGCGGAACAAGACCCCTGGGGCAGAGCCTACAAAATTGTCATGAAGCGGTTCCGTGCCGGAAGCAAAGCGCCTACGGAACCCAGCACGCTCGAGGACATAGTGAGCACCCTGCTCCCAAGCAGGCCACAAAGACGTGAAGTCCCCATAGCAAGCGATGCGTCGATAAAGGACATCGAAATGATCACAGAAGCAGAGGTCCTGGAAGCCGGGAGGAGGCTCTCCAGCAAAAAAGCCCCAGGCCCGGATTCAATCCCAAATAGGTCTCTTAAACTGGCATTGGCAATACAGCCATCCGCCTTTGCTGATGTTTTCAATAAGTATCTCCTAGAAGGTACCTTCCCCGATAGGTGGAAGACACAGAAGCTATTGCTGCTCAAAAAACCAGGAAAACCACCAGGCGAGCCTTCCTCGTACAGACCAATTTGTCTCCTGGACAACGCGGGGAAGGTATTCGAAAAGCTCATTGCACGTAGGCTCAGCCGTGCCATTGAAGATGCCGGCGGCTTGTCGCCCAAAAAGCGACTGAACCTTCCCGAGGGCACGACGGTCGTCGGGCTTGCCGATGACGTCGCCATCGTAGTGGTAGCCAAGGACCTTGCAGCAGTTGAAGCAGCTGCAAACGGGGCAATCCGTGCCGTGGAGACGTGGTTCGCCATAGCGGGACTACAGCTAGCGGCCCACAAGAACGCGGCCATGCTCATCAGCAGCAGGAAGAAGGTGGAGACAGGCGGACACGACATCACATCGCGAAGGGCGCTGAAATACCTAGGGGTTATGCTGGACACCAGGCTCGCATTCACGGATCATCTGGAGTAGGCCAACGCAAAGGCCGCTCAGACTTGCCGAGCACTATCGCGAATCCTGCTGAACACCAGGGGGCCAAAGCAAGCAAGGAGGAAGCTGATCACCAGCGTCGTCTCTTCCCAGATACTGTATGCTACCCCAGTGTGGTCCAAAGCGACGAAGGTGCCGAGATATTCGCGTGGAATCGCCGCTTATGCGCTATCAGGATCGCTTGCGCGTACACAACCATATCCGACGACACAGCACTGGTCATCGCTGGACTAGTGCCAATTTCAGAGCAAGTGAGGGAAGGAGTCCCGAAGGGACTCAACCCTCCCACGAGAGCTGCGTGGGAATCACCCGGGCACGAAAGCGTCAGGAGATGGCAGATGTAGTGGGATTCCTCGACCAAAGGACGCTGGACCCACAGGCTTATTCCAGACATCAAGCTGTGGTTGGAGAGGAAGCATGGACAGGTGGACTTCCACCTCACACAGATGCTGAGCGGACACGGATGTTTAAGATCCTACCTGAAGCAGTTTGGCCACGAAACGGATGACTGGTGCCCATCTTGCGGTCGAGGCATGGTAGAGGACGCCTACCACGTCATCTTCGAGTGCCACCGCTTCGAATATGAGAGGCGTCAGCTAGAGGCCGAGCTAGCCACCAGCATCAGTGTCGGAGGGATCGTGCCACTCACGGTAGCGAATCTCAAGGCATGGGATGACACCACTAGGTTCGCCGCCACTATTATGCGGGGACTACGGAGAGCAGAGAGGGAAAGGAATGTGTCGGAGGAGTAAGGAGGTACGGCTTTGCGAAGCAATGCTTTGCGGCCGTACCGTATAGCTACGCCCCATTACCCCACCAACAAACCACAGACCCAGGCCCTCACAACAATAAGTTGTTAATCTAAAATATGTACTAGTATGAATAGCAGAAATAAAAGTAATCGAATACAAAAAACACCCGTGTACACGAACATATATTAATTTAGGGCTGACCGGCCACGGCCAGCGATCGCCCACGTCGTTTGAACGTACACGCCAAACACCTTCTACATTAAATGTTATTTTGTTCCTCGTGTTGTCCTTTGTATAGTATTTAGTATTTATTCTTAGCTTAAGCGGTTTAATATAACATCTTGCCCATCTAAATTTGTAAAAACACCAACGCCATTCACGAATCGAAATCTGCGATCAGCTGTTTTAGTTGCGGAAGATTAACCCTTAGTGGTTGACGCGGGTCTCGTCAGTCCACAGTGTTTGGTCGGGTGATATGTGGAAATCTAATCATTGTCTACTGTTTATGTCCCGGGGACCCGTAACAAGAGCTCTTGGTAGGTCAGTCTCCGTAGAGGCCTGAGTTAAATTAACTAAAGAAGAGGTGGATTCACTCATCTACACATGATCCATAACGTATGGGTGAGGGAACACCTGGAGATTGAACAAAATTTCATCAGATATTCTCTATGTTCCTTGGTGTCGAACGTTTTGGTGTTTTTTTTTTTTTGTTAGTAATAATTTTGCCTATATATAGTTATATATTCGTGGACGTTGATATGCAATGACGGCATCTTACAAGAGGCGATGCAATTACTTCACCGTCAAGTGGCCCGTGTGACACCAGCAGAAGGCTGTTACGCGAGCATGCAGGAAAGATAGCTGTTAGACTAATATTCCAGGAAGATCAGCACTTAAGTTCCTAAGAGAACTAGGTATGCATTCAAAATAAAAATAAAACTACCACTACAATTACTAATTACTAATCACTAGAAAGGTGTAAAAGGATGAGTAATTTAATAAGAGGAAGAGAATTAGTGGTGGATATAATATGGTAGAGGGAATTATAATCCGAGCATTAGACCTTAAACGGTTCATGCAAGGAATAATTCGATCTACAAAGTGGAAGGAACAACGGTATAAAATTTCTTGTTTCTAATAGGAATCGAGTCTAATGGGAATCGTGAAGTTTATGCGGCTCAACAGATCAGGGCTGTCTTTGCCACCCCTGATCAAGTTGTGCATAAATATCACACCAAGCATTTTTCTACGGTTAACTAAGGATGGGATGTTTACTAATAGTAGTCTACTAGTGTACGATGGGAGTCTTACACCCGCATCCCAGTTAAGGCCCCGCAGAGCAAATAGTAAAAAGTTTTTCTGTACTGATTCTATACGGTCCTGGTGTACTTTGTACTGAGGGCACCATACACAGGAGCCGTATTCTAAGATCGGACGAACAAGCGAGGTATAGAGAGTCTTTGTTATATAGGGGTCGTCAATTCCTTTGACCACCTCTTTATAAAACCAAGCACGCCCATGGCCTTATTTACCATGGTAGAAATGTGTTCGGAAAACTTTAACTTGGGGTCTAACATAACACCCAGATCATCCACCAGGGTAATTCTCTCAAGAGAACCACCAAATAGGGTATAGGGAGCAAACAAAAGGCTAGAACGATGAAATGTCATAACTTTGCACTTCGAGGCATTAAGGTGTAACAAGTTTGCACAACACCATGACTGAAAGCTATTGAGATCGGATTGCAAGCGGGAATGAAATGAAATGTCCTTGTACTGGACACAGAGTTTAACATCATCCGCATACATAAGTACTCGAGAGTATGTTAATACTGAAGGCAAGTCATTAATAAAGAGTCTGAACAGTAAGGGGCCTAGATGGCTGCCCTGTAATACTCCCGAAGAAACCTTTACTGGTAAATAGAGGGAGTTTTTGATGAGGATTCTTTGAGACCTAGAACAAAGATAGCTAGAGATCCATCTGAGGAGGTTGGGCGGAAACCCTAAAAGGTCAAGTTTATGCGCTAAAAGGAAATGGTTTACAGAGTCGAATGCTTTACTAAAGTCGGTGTAAATAACATCCGTCTGTAACTTACCTTGAAAGCCTTTAATAATGAAAGAGGTAAACTCTAACAAGTTCGTGGTGGTTGATCGCCGCCTTATAAATCCATGTTGAGTTGGAGATGTAATTGACTTGCAGAGATGTTGCAAGTGCGGAGTTAATACCTTCTCAGACATTTTGGGAACAGCGGATAACTTTGCTATACCTCTCTAATTTTTTGCGTCAGAATTGCTACCTTTTTCATGGAGAGGAATTATAAACGATTCCTTCCAGATGGGAGGGAAGCAAGAAGAATCGATGGACAGGGTGAATAGTTTAAGCAAGGGTCCACATAGATCCTCGGCGCAGTACCTGAGTTCACAACCTGGAACCCCGTCTGGACCCGGTGAAAACACCGGCTTAACTAGTCGAAGATCATGAAGTAGGGAACATTCATTTAACAAGGGACTGAAAATGCCGTTCGACCTCGGTAATCCGTATGGGTACGGTTGACCAGAGTAGCGTTCCTCAGAATAGGTGGTTTAGAAAAACTGGCCAAAAAGATCGGCAATTGCCTGATCATTATTTGCCGACGTATTACAAAATGATAGCGAGGATGGGTGTGCGGACGTTCTACGCTTACTGTTTACGAAGCAGTAAAACTGTTTAGGGTCCTGAGAAAAACGTATCCTGCAACGAGATAGGTAGTTCTTATAGCATTGAGCATTAAGAACGGAAAAGTTTGACCGAGCTATTACATAACGAGAGTGAGAAGTAGGAGAACCCACTTCTTGAAATTTTTTATAAAGTCTTGATTTTAAGTTTTTTAGACTGGATAACTCTTTGGTAAACCAAGGGGGTTTTCCAGATCTAATCGGACAAGAAAGCGGGACACAAGAATCAAAAAATGTGCCAAGAGCATTGTAAAAAATGTTTGTGCCTTTTGTGACATCAGTGCACAAGTACAAAGCGGACCAATCAAAATCCCTAATTAGGTTATTAAGCTTCGCAAACTCGGCTTTACCAAAGCAGCGGACACGTTCAGGTAGTCTACTCTACCGATCCAATACAGTTGGTCCTATATCTAGCGACACCTCGAATGTAGGGTGGTAGGCGTCTTCAGGTATAGTGAGCGGAAGGGCTCGGGTTAACAACACTATGGTCGGATCCGATACAAAGCATAGATCAAGCAATCGACCCAAGGAATTTTTCACATGATTGACTTGAGACAGGGACAGGTCAAGTAAGCCGTCAACAAAGTCATGTCGTGACATGGGCACTAGGATACTAGACTCGTTTACCAAAGACCAAACAGTTCCTGGCAAGTTGAAGTCACCAAGAACTATCATACGATCTTTATCAGATAGCGAGGAAAAAACAGCGGTTAAAGCGGACAAGTGCTGCTCATAAATTGAAATATCCGAAGAAGGTGGGATATACGAGCAAGTAATGAATATAGCGAAAGCGGGAAGAATCAGTTTTACACACAGGAATTCCAGTTCCTGTTGAACTTGGACTGTGAAGTGTTCTGACGTGAAGTAAGAGTCCACTGCAATTAGAACCCCTCCTGCACGTCGAGACGAACAGTCCTTTCCAAAAATTTGTGTACCGACCTGCCAAAACCTCGGAACTAAGAATGTCCGGCTTTAACCAGGTTTCAGTAAACACAATGTCGATGGTCCCGCGGAGTTGCCTTTAACAGCACCAATTAAATCCGCTCTATCAGTTAATCTGTCGCAAGTTGCTGGCTGGCTGACCGCCATAGCTGGCACTGCCGTAGCTGTAGCTGATAGCTGTTTTATTCTATAAAGTATATCGGTCAACCTAATAAAATGTTGCCAAATAATCTTACCGCAGTATGTCCTCCTGCTCTAACCTCTCGACAGTAAAAGAGAAGCTTAAAATTATGGCGGCACCTCGTGGTGGCCGAAAAATATGCCCGTTCATTCGTGGCTGGAAATTCACCTTCTATCGATATACATAAATACTAGATCTAATACTAGCTTGCCTATCGCGGTCAACTATCAACCTAATAAAATGTTGCCAAATAATCTTACCGCAGTATGTCCTCCTGCTCTAACCTCTCGACAGTAAAAGAGAAGCTTAAAATTATGGCGGCACCTCGTGGTGGCCGAAAAATATGCCCGTTCATTCGTGGCTGGAAATTCACCTTCTATCGATATACATAAATACTAGATCTAATACTAGCTTGCCTATCGCGGTCAACTATCGACCGTCGACATCCCCGACCCCGTGAAGAACCGCTTCACTCAAATCCAAAACCGCAAGTTTGGGACGCATCATAATCCGAGATAGGCCGCTGTCATTCACGCGCACACTAGCGCGTCTGATGACTCCATCGACTCCTTTGTAAATGGCTTCCACGATGCCCTTGCACCACTCTCTTCGGGGCAAGGCTGGATCGCAGATGAAGACCATGTCACCCTGGCGAATCGGCTCCGTCCTCTGGCACCATTTCTCTCGGCGTACAAGTGTAGGCAGGTACTCCAAGACCCATCTCTTCCAGAAACGGTCCCTCATTAGTCGCGCTATACGCCACTGCTTGCGTGTAGCGCACTCCTTGGGCAGCTCCACATCGTCGCCAGGCGTGTCCGGCAGGTTAGCTACTCCTCTGAGCAGATCATTAAGCGTCAGGGGGGCTTCTTGGTCCGCATCCACCGGCAAGTGGGTGAGCGGACGCGAATTCACAATGTTCTCTGCTTCGATCAGAAAACTCACCAGTACGTGATCCCTCGGCGCTATCTCCTTCAATGTGTAGCGCAGAAACTTCTTCACGCACTGCACCATTCGTTCCCAGACTCCTCCTTCAGATGGATTCACTGGGCAATTGAAAACCCACTCGATGCCTCGGCCAGATAGCTCACTCTGAATCCTCTCTGACTCGAACACGTCGCCAAATCGTCTGGCTTCCCTGTCGGCTCCTATGAAGTTCTTGCCGTTGTCACTGCGCAGTCTATGTACTAGGCCTCGACGGCAGACGAAGTTCCGTATCGCAATTATACAGGAATCAGTTGACAGGTCATGCGCCAACTCCAGATGTATCGCCCTGGTCGTCAGGCACGTGAAAAGGGCGACCCAGCGCTTCTCCGTGTGCCGCGATACTTTCACCAATAGTGGTCCAAAGTAATCAAGTCTGGTATTCTTAAATGGCCAGCCATTGGCCCCCAGGCGATCCCTCGGCAGGGGTCCCATTATTGGGGGCGCTGCCCGCGCCCGATGCAACTTGCACACGTTGCATGCTGAGATCGTCTTCCGTAGTACACGTCTCAGCTTCGTAATCCAGAACTTTGTTCGGATCTCCGCAATCGTAGCATCCACGTTTTGATGCTTCATCTTGGCGTGGAAATGATGCACAATCATCTCCGTAAGACTGTGCTTATGTGACAGGATTATTGGCCTCCTCGCACTGTATGGCATACACAATGCGGCATCCACTCTGCCGTACGCACGCAGAACTCCATGGCCATCTATGTATGGCGCCAGTCCTCGAATGTCGCTTCCACTGGCGACCGTCTTGCCGTCTTCTATCGACCGCATCTCGTTCGGAAACGCCTCACGTTGTGCCTGTCTGACCAACAGGTTCTCCGCGGCCTCACACTCTGCTGCAGTGAGGCCGTAGTTCTCAAGCTCGCTTCTTTGTCCACGGCACCAGCGCGTGAAACTTAGGACCCAGGCTGTAGTCCTGAGTAGCCGACTGTAGCTTGAGAATCTCTGAAATGAAATACAAAAGTCGTTCGCTGCCACCAACGAAAATTCACTTGGCATCTCCTCTTCGTCGTTATCATCCGGAACTCGTTCAAGTCCAGGCTTCAGGCTGCGGCCAGCTGCCCGCTGGCTGCCTCAAAAATACTGGTCCGCCTAGCCAACGTGACTTCTGACTGAGGTCCACGTGGCATTGCGAACGCGTCGCATCATCCGCCGCATTGTTGGCTGTTGGTACCCATCTCCATTGGCTACCTTCGTTGACTCCAAGATTTCCGCCACCCGATTGCCGACGAACTGCTTATATCGTCGGTGGGTGTTGCCGATCCATCTTAGCACCGTCTTGGAGTCCGTCCATAAAACGATATCACTGATGGCCACACTGTGTTCCCTCTTGACAGTGTCCGCGAATGCAGACTGACTTGCATGCACGAGTCCACGCCCGAAGTAATGGCGAGGACATCGGAACTGTCCCACGGCGTCCATTTCCTTGCGCCAGTTCGCAAAGGCTTTGTATATCTCTTCCGGAAGTGGTTCATCCCACTGGATCTTCTGCCTCCAAATCTCTCGTAGCAGCAACTTCGCTGTTATCATAAGGCAACACAGGAATCGCAGGGGATCGAACGTGGACATGCCCAAGCTCAAATACTCCCTCTTGGTAGGGACTCGATCGCCGTTCAATACGCTACTTGGAACTCGATGATACTTCACAGTGAACCTGAAATCATCCGTGGCTGCCTGCCAACACATTCCAAGAATCTTCTGTTCAGCCTCATTCCA
The DNA here is from genome assembly GCF_009870125.1 of Drosophila pseudoobscura. Taxonomy (NCBI): domain Eukaryota; kingdom Metazoa; phylum Arthropoda; class Insecta; order Diptera; family Drosophilidae; genus Drosophila; species Drosophila pseudoobscura. The sequence continues at coordinate 36,553,468 of NC_046683.1, read as the reverse complement.
TCCGACGCTCACGCTTCGTCCTGGTGGACCCAAGGCCGTCTCCACAATTGGTGAGCTGGATGAAAACTGGCACAGCTCAAATCCAGCGTTCGCATGTATCTCCTTCACTCGGTTAGATACGCTGATGGCTTCGCTCTCGGTAGCAAAGCTGTCCACATAATCATCCACATAATGACAGTCGATGATGGCCTTGACTGCTCTTGGATCCCAATGTCGAAACTGTTCGGCATTCACAGTCTTCACGTAATGCGCAGCGCTTGGCGAGCAGGCTGCTCCAAAGGTCATTACGATCATCTCGTAAATGTCAGGATCTCTTCTGTCATCGTCATCTCTCCACAGAAACCGTTGGGAACATCTGTCTTCGGGTTGGATCAGGACCTGATGGAACATTTCCTTGATGTCACCACAGACTCCAACAGCACCTTCTCTAAAATGAAAGAGCACAGCTGGCAAGGGTTTATAATGTTGACGCCCTTTGGCCAGCGCCGAATTTAGCGATGTTCCTCCAACTCTGACTGCAGCGTCAAAAACCAGCCGAATCTTACCCGGCTTGTTCGGGTTTTCGACTCCAAAGTGTGGCAAGTACCATAGCCTGTCGCTTTCCACTGGAACCTCGTTAGGCTCCAGACGTCGAGCGTATCCTTTAGACACGTAATCCTTGATGACCCTGGTGTATTCCTGCGCGAACGACCCGTTGCGCTTCATCTTCTTCTCGACGTTGACCAACCGCTTGTACGCCATATCATAGCTCCGTGGCAGCACAATGTGGTCATCCTTCCATAGTAGTCCTGTCTGGTAACGTTGGCCCAATCTCACCGTAGTATCTTCGAGTATCTTCTGCGCCCGCTCGTCGTCGCTGCCTGCAACTGGTGGCGCGGGCTTCACGCCGAAGTTCTCAACATCGAAATAGTCTTCCACCATCCTCTGAATAGTGTCCTCCAGTGACACAGCTAGGAGGCAAGACCGTGGTGAAGGCATGTTTGATTTCTCACTTACCGGCCCAAAAACAACCCAGCCCAGCTCGGTTGCAGCCGCATACGGTCCCTGTCTGGCAAACCGTCTCGATCTAAGTGGAAATCCTAGGTGTCCGTGATCCAGTCCAATGAGTATCTTCGGCACTGCGTTGCTGTAGGGCCTCATTGGTAGGCTGGCATCCTTATCCACACCTTGAACATCTCGTCGGCGTAGAGTCTGCATCGGCAGGCTCAGGTTCGAAACGGAATACACGTTTCGCAACGCATGGCGAATTGGCTTGCCTGCTCCACTGATTTGCAGGCTTACCAAGCTGGTAAGCTCCCTGGAGGATCTACCTCCAAACCACTGAATATTCAGATGTCGACGCTCACCTTGCACGCCCAGATCCTTCCTGAGCGAATCGTCGATCATCGTAGCAGATGATCCTGATGCCTCTTTCTGCATCCATTCACCTGACACTCACCATGCGAATTGCAGGATCTAGTCATGTGACCACTTCGTAGACATGAGAAGCATAGTCGATGCCTCCTCGCGTATCTCCACCTGTCTGGTGGAGAAGCTCCATTGAAGTCTCTGCAGCCTTTAACTGCATGTTGCCCTCCACAGATTGGACAACCTCTGAGACGGCTGTCTTGTTGCTCGCCTCGGTCTTGGTCGATGCTTGCATGTAGCAATCGACGCTTTGGTTCCTTCCCTTCAATGTCCACGATAGTACACACCACGTTAGCGTACTCCGTCAACCACGCACTAAAATGCACAATAGTTGGGAAAGGTATAATCGTTGCAGCATGCCTTGCCCACTCCACTCGCTTGCTTGTAGGGAGTTTGGCCACAAGCTCCTTCAAAAGTGTTGGGTTCCCCAAATGCTGATCTGCCCTCGCTGACTGCAAGAAGGCAGTGAGATTACTCACACGGGTTGCAAAGGGAATAATCTTCGCCAGATTGTGCTCCGAAATATTGGGCACCTCTCGTATTCCACTCAGCTGACTGCGTATAAGCTGCTCCGGTCGGCCAAATCTGAAACGCAGCTGCTCCACGACAGTGCTCACGTTGCTTGGATGAATTAGGAGAGACTTGACGGTCTCGCGGGCTTCATCCTTCAGTGCCTTCAACAAGCGTTGGTTGTTCTCCAGGTCTGTACAGTTGTACGCTTGCGTTGTCTCAGTATATGCACAAAGGAAGATCGGCCAATCCTCAGGCTGACCTCCAAATACTGGCAGATCGGGAAGCTTGCGGGGCATATAGTTTCCACTGCTTCCATTTGGTGTCGTCCAGGCGTAGGATCCGGCTAGCGGCGTCGGCGTCGTGTCGCTGTAAATACCTACAGCCGGCGGCACCACTCCATGCGCTGTCTGCGCTGTGCTAGTTGCGCAAAATGGCGTAAAATAGCTGCTACTCGCAAGCAGCGGTGGTCCGCTATAAGATGGCGGCTGCGAGCATGCTGTACTGCTCACTCCGACCCCGTTAGGTGGCACACCGTTGCTTACTGACAATAACGGACCACTCCAAGATGGCGTCAGCTGTGACGCCGCACTGGTCGCACCGACCCCGTTAGGTATTACGGTATCGATGGGCGTACTCACATTGTTCTGGGCTCTTGCCCTTTCCAGCTCCTTCTCCAACGCTGCGATTCTCTCCAAGAGATCCAGCATTAGAGGTGGCTCGTTCTGTCCATGTGCGGAAGCTCCTGCTGTGGTCGTAATACTCCTATTTTGGGAAGCTACCAAGGATGCTGTGGTGGCTTGGCTAGGAATCAGCGGCGCTGACGTAACTATTACCTTCGACTTCGGCGGCCTGTTTCCTGCACTACTACTACTTCCAGGTTGCGAAGGCGCACTCGTTGTTGTGGGGGCGGCTTGCCCCTCCATTATTCGGTTACTTCTTCTGGGGGAACGTTGCATCCTTCTATTCCCTAGAAGTTCCAGCTAATCGACGCTGCTTGCGTCTGCTTTGGGTCGCTGTCTGCGGCCCAGTCCAAATATGCACGCTGTCCGCGTTCCTCTGGGCGCTGCCTGCAGCCCAGCTCAAATCTACACGCTGTCCGCGTTCCTCTGGGCGCTGCCTGCAGCCCAGCTCAAATCGACGCTGCCTGCGTCCCTGGCAATTCTCTGACTGGAGGTGGCTGACTGCCTGTACTCCAGCGCAAATTGCCCTTGCAGTTCCTTGTCTAGGACTGCGAATAAAAGATCATGTCGATGGTCCCGCGGAGTTGCCTTTAACAGCACCAATTAAATCCGCTCTAGCAGTTAATCTGTCGCAAGTTGCTGGCTGGCTGACCGCCGTAGCTGGCACTGCCGTAGCTGTAGCTGATAGCTGATAGCTGATAGCTGTTTTATTCTATAAAGTATATCGGTCATAACCTAATACAATGTTGCCAAATAATCTTACCGCAGTATGTCCTCCTGCTCTAACCTCTCGACAGTAAAAGAGAAGCTTAAAATTATGGCGGCACCTCGTGGTGGCCGAAAAATATGCCCGTTCATTCGTGGCTGGAAATTCACCTTCTATCGATATACATAAATACTAGATCTAATACTAGCTTGCCTATCGCGGTCAACTATCGACCGTCGACACACAATAACGTGCGAAGCAAATGCAACACTATCCCGGAAAAGAATGCTGAGCTTATTACGCAACCCTATTACATTCTGATAGGTTACTAAAAGAGAAGTTAGTTTTTTGGAAAGGTGGAAGCAAGACGGGAAATTGAGGAAGAGGAAGTTGAGGTTGAGGGTGGCACACTGGAAAGATTTGGAAGGGATATGGGGGGCCTATTCTTCGGAGGTCCTATTCGGAGGTCCGGAATGTCTATTTACTGGTGGGATCGGGATGGACGGGACAACTAGCGAACTTGCGAACACGGACGCTGCAGACGTACTTGGCTGCAAGTTCTCCGAAGCGATGAATTCAGCTACCGAATCTGCATGGCCAGCAGCTGTCGGTGCCCCTAGAGTGGCAAACGAGATCAACTGCGGCACACTTGGAGTGGTCGGAGTCAATTTTTCGGCCGTTTTTGCGTTCACTATGCTGTCGCAGAGCCAGGAGGGGATACTCGGCTGATCATGGGTGATCTCTTTCCGACAGGATTTTTTGGTACATACCACAGAAAACTCCATAATAAAAATTTGAACAAAATTAAAATCAAATAGTATTTCAAAACAAATGGCTTTCAAACCAGTGTGCCAGACAAACGCTAATAGGAGGAGAGGAGAACGGTTGCAGCAGCAGCTAATGAGAGAGAGAGAGAACTACTGAACAGAAAAATACGAGAGCGAGAGAGAAAGAACAGTAATTTAGGTTTAGTTGATAGGGAGAGAGTGATAATACAACAAAAGCTACAAGACGAGAGCGGGCTGTAATGCAATATAGTAGGTACTCACGGCAACAACACAAACACGACAAGCCGACGACGGAAAATAAATAGTTTAATAATGTTTTTTTTACACAAAACAAAAGGCATGCACTTGCAGAGAAGAATAGAATTTTAGATTGTAAGCTGGTTAGGAAGTTAATTAAAGTTTATTTAAGAAAACACCGGCTGTTTATTCAAAACAAAAGGAAAAAACTCGGAGCGCAAATCAAACGAGGGGGAACGTTGTGATTTTCTGCGGACACCGCAACTCTAAATTTATACCCGATACTAGACACAGCACACTATTAAACGACACGACAAAGAGTGCGTGCGAGAGAGACAGAAAATCAGTCTGAGCGTGACGTCGGGCGCTGCGTAGCCACTGCAAATTGATTTGTTCCCTTTGGCTATAAAAATGATCTGATCTGATCCAGATTCAGCAATCTGATAGTTTTTAGTTTTTTCGTATCCTCAATATTGTGGATGCAACAGTTTTTCGTCTTTTGTGGGGGCGGAAGGGGGTTGGGCGGAATTTTGAGATATCCGTTTTATAGTGAGATCTAACAGAAGTGCGGATAACAAATTTGGTTACTCTAGCGTTAATAGTCTCTGAGATTTGTGGATGCCCCAGATTTTCGTCCTTTGCGAGGGCGAAAGGGGGTGTGGCGAAATTTCGACACAAAACGGTCAAGGTCCGATATCACAGGAGTGTGGATACCAAATTTGGTTGCTCTGGCTCTTATTGGTTCTGAGATCCTTGAACTCATATTTTGCAATTCGCAAAACCGACCATGAAACCTGTGTGTTAGAGAGAGACAGAGCGAGAAAGAATGAAATTGTTTTCTTGATTCTGGCTATAATATTTATACGATCTGATTCAGATTTTGCACTCTAGAAGATATAGTCATCCTCTACGATTCTGTTTTCAGTTTTCTCGTATCTTTAAATTTGTGGATGCCACAGATTTTCGCCCTTTGTGGGGGCGGAAGTGGGCGGGGCAAAGTTTTGAAATATACTTGTAGCAGTGACATATCACAGAAGTCTGGATCCAAAAAATCGTTGCTCTAGCTCTTATAGTCTTTGAGCACTAGGCGCTGAAGGGGACGGACAGACGGACAGACAGACAGGGCTCAATCGGCTCGGCTATTGATGCTGATCAAGAATATATATACTTTATGGGGTCGGAAACGATTCCTTCTGGACGTTACACACATCCACTTTTACCACAAATCTAATATACCCCAATACTCATTTTGAGTATCGGGTATAAAACGCATCTGATCACTACGAAAGAGAACGAACGGATCCCTCGATGACATCTAACAGCTCCGAACTTCGCAAAGCAGCGGTCAGCCCGACCGCAGTCTTCCTCTTTTTCAGCTGAAGATCATCGGAGTGTTCGAAATGAGCGTTCTTGGGCCAGTTTTCTTCTTCCTCTTTCAGAAATGATGGTCCTTCGAACCAAATTGACTAAACGATTTCGTCGACGTCACAACTTCTTGAGACAATATCTGCTGGGTTCTGTTTCGTGGGTACATGCCGCCACGTAGCATCATCTGACCACTCTTGAATCTCAGCCACTCTATTTGAAACGAAAGTCGACAGCGACGATGGATGAGACCGGATCCAATGAAGAGTTACCTCTGAATCCGACCAATAAACGACTCGTTCAATGGGCACGTTTTATAGGTGCTTGATTCTGTGACAGAGATCTGCGAGAAGGTGAGCGGCACATAACTTAAGCCTTGGGAGCGTTTTGGTCTTGAGCGGCGCTACTTTGGATTTCGAAGTCAACAATGATATTTTTAAACCTTCTGCAGTTCTGCTACGTATATAGACGCACGCACCATAGGCTCTCATGGAGGCGTCAGCAAAGGCATGTATTTGAACCGGTGACATCGGATTGGAAACAAACCGAGATATGGATATGTCTTCCAATTGAGATAGTGTATTTTTCAACATATTCCACGCTGTTTCCAAATGCATCGGGATCGACTCATCCCAATCTAGTTTGTTAAGCCAAAGCTCCTGCAATAGGATCTTGCCTTTTATGAGGATAGGACTTAACAAACCAATGGGATAATATTTTCCGTTTTGTCGCTCGGAGACCCATAACTGAATTGTCAATTTTGAACTTAAAGGCATCGTCAGTAGGTAACCATGAGATTCCTAACGCCTTTGTCGAATTTGAATCCGAAATTGTTATGGGTTTGGCTGTGCTCTCAGATGCGGTGATCTCGGGTGAGTTTGAAAACTACTTAGTCAACTCAAACCCTGCGGTCTGATGAACATGAGACACTTCAGACTTAATTGCCTTTATTCCTCTATGCATGCAGCACCAGTCAACAAGTCATCGTCGTAAAAGTCGGACCCAGTAACGTTAGCAGCTCTAGGGAATGAGAGCTTAGCAGACTCACTCATCCTTTTCAAACACCGAATAGCTAAGAATGGGGCTGGTCCAGTCCCATAGGTTACAGTGTTGAGCATGTATAATCTCAAGGATTCAGAAGGGTCTCTTCTCCACATTATGAGCTGATACTGCCGATCCGGGGGCCTCAGAACACACTGATGAGGGATTACGTAGTGTGGAGTAGAAGGAATCGTATTGTCAGTAGGAGACATATGACCTAAGGAGAGGTACTCTTCCATGAATTCCAAGTACATTTTCTTCAACTCAGGGTCACGATGCAATCGTCTTTCAAGCGACAAAAAGCGCCGTTTAGCAACCTCAAAGGAGCTGCCGAAACAGTTTGGATCTGATTTAAACGGGAGCCTTTTCTTTTGTAGCAATTTTCGTGGTAGATGGCATTTCTTCCAGTGACCAAAACTTTTTCAATGTTTCACTGCACCTCAAACTGTTTGTAATTTGAGGAGAAGAACTCCTGGAAAAATATTTTCCGGACACAACCCAACCGAGAAGGGTTTTCTGAAGAGTTGGAAAGTCAGGACCTTGCTTAATTTGACCAACAGCTAATAATTCAAAGAACGATTCTTCTCCAATTAGCATATATATTCTTTGTGGCTTGTAGAAATAAGGGTCTGCCAGTGGTAGGTTCTCTGGGATTCGCCAGTCAGTCACATTCACTGAATAGTCAGGGTGATGGCCTGAAATTGATTTCATAACTCACTACCATTTATTCGCGACTTCACCACTGTGTGTATTTTATCCTTTACTTAAGAATTTGATTCACCAATTCCAAGCAAGTTAATACAGTACTCCTCTCTACGGATCTGTAAGCGATTAGCGAAGTTCTCGGTAATGAAATTTTTTTGTGATCCAGATTCGAGCAGAGCTCTGGCCAGATTGTGTTCACCACTCTTAGTTCAGACGCTTACAATCGACGTAGCCAGAATTACCGTTGCCAACGCTGTCGCATGCAGAACATGTGACGTGGAAGGTTAATTCTGATTTGATGGAGGAGAAGGACTCTCTTGGGGTGGTGGCAACGCGGGACTATTAGCCGACACTGTGTATCGATGCAATAATATATGATGTGAGCGGCTGCACACTCGACATTTATTGGCTTTGCATTTTACAACAGAGTGGCCTTTTGGCAGACAATTAATGCATAAGGATGCCGACTTGGCAAACTCAAACCTTTGCATCACCGAGAGACGCGAAAATGAAGGGCAATTTGACACTACATGGTCTCCTGAATTGCAGTAGCTATAAGTTTGCTGCGTTCTACTGTTGGTGGAAGTGGAAGAACAAGCAAATGAACTGCGATTATGTTGCGTGCTTGGCATGACTTTGTCTTGTCTTGGCTGGGTAGATTCCTCAGCAGACAGATGCTAGTATCGACGATTTCATTCGAAATTTTTGTATCATCTCCGATCGACAGTAACGATCCGTAAATCTACGAAACAGTATCGATTAGATATTTTAGAGATGATGCAGATTGATGCGATATTCTCAGCAGATTGAACAATGTGGAAATATTATTCGTGAAAATCAAATAATTGTTGTCATACACTCGTTTTAGGCCAGCCATGGCCTTTTCATAATTTGCCGCGGTGACTTGGAACGCCTTTATTGTTCCTAATGCTTCATCAGAGAGGCACGAAATCAAATGATTCAATTTTTCGATCACCGGTATGTTGTTGTCGCTATGGACTAGTCTCTCAAAAAGGCTAATGAAATTTTTGAACTCCGAGTGTTTCCCACTAAATTTTGGTAATGCCAATTTCGGAAGTCTAGCATGAGTTGGGGCTGAAGAAGACACTGGCTTCGTCTCGCTTACTGAATCAAACGCGGCGATAAGCGACATTATCTTTCCCTTGGTTACAATCTACAGTTCTTCCAACTCGGCTGCATATGCATCATTACCTGTTATGTCCTCGATTTGCTCCTGCAAATGGTTCGCCTTTTCAATTAAAGCATTCAAACAATCTAATCTACATTGTAATTCCGGTAATTGCAAAGGAATCGACCTAATCGATCGTCTAAGCGGCGAATGTTTAGGGGAGGGCGACAGTGATTGCAGTAAACGATAGATGTATGTACATATAACTGTTGCGTCCAAATAGCGGTTCACATATGTCTGTATGTGTCGATATGTACATATGTATTTATGTGTGTTTAGTTATATTTATGCAATTACTAATAAAATGCATGCAATCAAGCTCTACTATATGTATATCATACGTCTGTGCCTAGAATTGAAGGCGATGTGCAATGTTTTCAGCCCAGGACACTTCACAGAGAGATCTGAATGTCTATGCTCAGCCTTCAATTTTCTGCACAAATACCTCTGATTCCTCTTTTGGATCTTTGAATCCAACTGGTACATTCCTGGCTTTATCGCAGGGCATCCCTCGGCGGTAGCAGAAATTTGCACAAATTATTATTGGCGAGACCGACGCGATGATATTACGCAAATTGATTGCTGGTTGACACACACACCACGACGCGGGCAACGATTATGTTTGCATATACTGCAATTTCTTGTGTCACTGTCACTTATTGTTGTTGCCTATAATTAACTTACAGTCCACCGGGGGCGCCATGAAATTTTAGAATAGTTTTCCTAAATGAAAGAGACGGAAAACTTGGGTGGCTGCAAATTGTTGTAATTTACGACGCAAAAAAGAAGTGCTAGCGTTCGTTTCAATCGATTTTCTCGACTTCTCCCTTGTATTCAAAGACAATTTCTTCTTAGCCTATCTTACCTACGGTGGAAAAGGTGGCGAATTCGCCAAGAGCGAGAGAGCGAGCTTTTACTGCGCTCCCGCTTTGCCCTAGCCTAACTTACACAAGACTTCATAAAATTCGATCCTAATAATCATTATAATATGGATTATACGCCAAATGGCGCTACAGTATTCTAGATCATCGATGGCCTGTAGGATGTGCCTTGCCAATCTGTGGACCTGCTTCACTGTGCCGTGTCCTTCCCGAAATCCAAGCTGGTGATCCGGCAAGATACGGCATTCCTTGATTATACCACCAAGACGATTGGCAAGAAGCCTCTCCCACACCTTAGATAACGAAGACAAGAGACTTATTGGCCGATACGCCTCAGGGTCATCCTTCGGTTTTCCAGGCTTATGGATCATCAGGATTGCTGCTATCCACTGCTTAGGGAAAAACTGCACCATTAACATAGCGTTAAAAATGAGCGCGATGTAGAGTATCGCCCTTGTAGGCAATGCCTTCAGTGTGGAATGTCAATGCCAGGAGCCTTCTTCCTCGGTAGGGACTTGATGACTTCAACAATCTCCTCAACCCTGGCTGGTTTAATGGGTAAGGCCATTTGTATAGGTGCTTGCAGACTATCTTGGGTCTCTCTGAACTGTGCCAAGGCGAATTGGTAATGGGTGAACCTGTCCTCTAAATGGTGTGCAAACGAATTGGTCTGCTCTTTTTCGTTTCTGGCAAAATCGCCGTTGGGACCCCGGATAGGAACCTGTCTTAACGGTTGTCTCTTAAGAGACTTAGTGGTCTTCCAAAGCGAATATCCAGCATCCACGGTGCAATTAATGGAAGCAAGCTTTTGTTCAAAAAAGTTACTTCGAAGTTCTCTTGTGTTTCGAAGTTGCTTGGGAGCCCGGTTCCATAGTGTTCAGGCCAGCAGTAAACAATTTCCGCGCACTGTGTCAACTCCGTGCGCCCCGGTCCCAACTCGCTCTCTCGCGCTCGGAGGGGCGCTCGGATCCACAATCCACGATCCACACGGCGCTCACGGCAGGAAAAGCATCATAAGGCATAGAGAGAGTTAGTTACGATTTCACCCCCGCTTCAGACGGCCGATCTACCGCGCGACCCCCCAACCAAATACACACTCATAATTATATATATACCACGAAACACAACGGTTTTCATTTCTTATGACGGCTACTCGGCGGTTCACTGGATCATCAATTGCGTTGTGGGAGAGTTGAGCTTCGATCCGCCCCACTACAAACACATAGAATTCGGTCCCATAGGCCTTGAGATCGGATTGCGCGACTTCGAAGTCTCCTTTTTTGTGACAAAAGCTCTCTGGCCTGTCTTGTAAGAACTATTCCATAGGCGGCGCTTGTCGGATGTATATACTCTCTGTGATGTTATCCACAGCCATCTCGATATCTTCCTCAGAGTTTAGCGTTACGTTCAGTTGGATCGACCTCTCCAGATGTTGCCTAAAGGCGAGCAGATCAGTGTGCTTGGTGACTAGACGAGGGCTTGGATTTTCTATAATGCCATCTGTGTCATTGCTAATGACTAGGGCCAGATGGTCCGAGTCCAGATCCCAGCTCTGACTTATTGTTGCTCTAGAATCCGGAGTACCATGATGCATTGCGAAGTCTATGCAGGACGGCGTGTGATTGAGTACATATGGATACCTGGTTGGTGATCCAGTTGCAAGGATCTTCGCGCCAGTGGCAAAGATGGCTTCCGCTAGGAGGCCCCTAGGGGAATTGTAAGTGTCTCCCCACAGCCAATGACGGGCATTGCAGTCACCAACAACCAAATACTTTTGCCCGCAAGCACGGAGTGCGTCGATGTAATGTCTTTCCTCCATCCTGACTCTGGGAGGGCAGTTAATGGCGCTGAACTCCACATCGCCCAGTCCTGTGGCTACTTTTACTGCTGACATTTGCATGCTGCGTGTCTCAATGACCCTTTGTGGAAAATGGCAAAGCGAGGTTAGATTTCATTTTAGGCGGGTAACATGGATGTGACTTAATTACTTAAAAGTCTTAAAATTAAGTCATATCAAGTCGACTCAAAGGTCAGATTAATTTTTGACCCCATTTAATTTATAATGGCCTCCTCGTGATGTTCCCTGGGTACCGATCTTCAATCGGGAGCCAATTTGAGCGGCGACTTTATAATTATTTTAGTATATATATATTTTTTCTTATATCGTATATTTAGATACATAATTATTTTAGTTATAATAAATAAAGAAGTCGAGAACCGATGCAGCTTACATAATTTATATAATTTATAATCAACCTGTTTGAAAATAACGAAATAAATATGTAATTATATTATTGTAATATTTTATATTTTGTAATACAAATCAAATCATAACAGCTTTTATTTTATTTCCCGCGCCCTAGTGTACCATACCGCCACCCCCTGCCCATTCTTCATTTATTTTGTGGCGGTAGGTCAGATCATCAAAACAAGAAGCAAACTTAAATTTAAGTTCTAGCGGACAACAATGCTAGAACACACACACGCAAAGTACGTGAGAATGCGTGTGCACCTATACATTCTAATATGCTGGAGGCACAACAGAAAACAGAAATTAGCATCAGCATCAGATCTCTGGAAACGAAGAAAGCAGACAAACACATATTTTTGTCGAAACATATTGCGTGTGTACTAACACATGCAAAGATGTTTCCTCTGCGCTACAGTATACTGTATGGTTAGAATCCAAATTCAACAGTGCTGTGCACTTATCGGACTTAGCGGACAAATCGATTAAATATACTGTCTAAACCTCAGAAATATACCATAATATACCTTCTCATTTTCAAAATATACCGTAGATATAGCTTAGGTTAGGTTTAGGCGATAGCCTGGAGGGAGCGATGAAGCCCCCCAAGCTCACTCGGACCTGTAAAAGGTCCGTTGTGATGCCGCATGGGCGTGTGCCCCTTCTCAATGCCTAAAACCGTGGAGAACAAACTATTGCAAATTAAGGGCAGTCCCGTCCGGAGACTTTACAGGAAACGGTTTGCTGCCATCTCCTATTGGCATTTTGTTCGAACAATTCGTGCGTTAGGAGCCTCCCTCTCTGATAAGAGAGGTTCCCGTCGTTCCCCTAGATGTCCCTGTGGCCGGGGACCCATATAAGGAAGAGATCTTACTGCTCTGCGATCTCGTGCAGAGATCTGCGGCAGTCATTTACAGTCGCTGAGTTCGACGATATTGAGCATAGGGCTTTAATAGCTGCTTGACTTTTAGAGAAGACGCACACTAGGTGCGTGTCTAGAAGTAGTTTGCAGACCATAGAAACACACTGCAGTTATCCGGGAGCCTGAAGCAATGACTGATGTTCAGCTCGCTGCAGTAGACTCCACCTCCCACGCGGCCGTCTAACTTTGAGCCATCAGTGTAGAAGTCGACCGCATTTGCAGGTCCTGGTTCGCCCATCCCCCAGTCCTCCCTAGGTGGGATTGATACCTGGAAAGGCGTCGAGAGGTGATCACTGAGGATACAGTAGGGGGGATACATAGCTCTGCCATGCGTTGAACTCTGCTGAGTTTATTAAGGCATGTCCTTCTGTCTAAGGCTGGCCTCCATACCACCATTCCATAGACCATGATCGGTGGTATGATGGCGGTGTAAAGCCACCGAACTATATACGGGGTCATTCCCCATTTTAGTCCGATTGCTTTCCTGCATGTGTAAATGGCCTCTGTGGCCTTCTTTACTCTATCTATGCTCTATGCTCAGTTCTATTGGAAAGCTTTCTGTCGAGAATTAGGCCAAGATATTTGGCAGCATCCGTGGCAGCCTCCCCCTTCAGTGACGCTTGAACCAGCTACAACAACATTACTACAACAACAACAACAAAAAGAACGAAAAAAACTAAACAAAAATTTTAAATCCAAGGAATATTGTAATTGCGGTTAGCTCGTAATTACTTGTAATTACCCCCTAGTGCTCGTGATCGGCGGGTACTTTTTGGGCAGACGGTCGAGCTCGGGGGAGAGTAGACCGCTGTTATGTTAATTCGAGGGAAATGGTGGTTGGCACTTGCTATTAGGAGGGTTCGTGGATGCAAGCTACGGTCGCTCTTTTCGATTTTGGGCCCCACTTCAGAAGGTAGTGTTTTTGTGAAAAAGGAAATATTAGCGGAAGAACAAAACTTAACCTCGCACCAGTGCCAAAGCAAGAAAAAAAATAATCGTTTTGCTTTCAAATTTGTAACGTGCAACGAGTCCTTCTTTGAAAACGGGCGTTGCGATTTGAGAGAGCTGGGCACGCTAATAATTATCCGGCTCTAGCTCGTCGGCTTTAGGGTGGAGTTGTTACTCCCTCAGACCAACCCAGACTCGAGGCTTCGATCGTTAATGATATTGCCAGAATATAGGGTGCTGCGACTTGTTGCTAGTAGGAGATAGGGAACAGGAAGTGAGATGGTAATGAAAGGAAAGAGGGATAAAGAGAAAAGGAGAGCAGGAGCCGAGGAAAACGGAGAGATATCGGTGCATATGTCCGCCGATGTTGTGCGGAGTCTGAACCCGCCCTGCTTTCGGTCACCATCACGGGATAGCCCGATCTTCGATGACCCCTTCTTTGACCTACGAAAACACCCGTTCTAGCATTGAGTTCATTATCTTCTTCTTTATCAACATCGTTTCTTAAAGCAAAATTAAATTCGAAATGTCAACATATTATGTAATCTTAATAGCTACTAAAGATAGGAGATTCTTAATGGTCGTATATATACGGATATTTGATTATGTTGCTATGATATATAATAAACGGTAATATTCAGGTTAAATTCAGGTTAAATTCGTAATTTGCGCTTTTCGCACAATGGTTAGAAAAACATTAAATACTTTTAAATTCAGGAAGGATTAAAATCCACGAGGCGATCTGGCTGACAAAAGCAGATGCAGATGGCAGTTCTAGCTAGCCAACGAGCAGATCACTCTAGGCAAAACATACAGGCTCAGCCTTGGCCGGCATGGGTCCGAGGTTTCGAAACCTACGTACAGTTCATTTTCTTTTTGGATTTTTTTTGGATTTGTTTACTCACTCGCAGTACAACTTTCCAACGACGAAAGATCGATCTTCCGGCGCACGTTGAAAAACAAACGTTAATTCGGACAGGTTTACCGTCCCGAGACTCTATCTCTTACCTCAACATCCAATTTCCCACCTCAATCTACTCTTTGAGTATCGAGTCCGAACTTTTGGGGCAATTTTCCCTATACAAATTCAATCCGAGTTCAACGGCTATAAATGGAATATACAAATCTTATAATGTCTTTAAACTTATTCGCATGCAGCATTCTTAGCGGGAAGGCGGTTTCTTACTCCAGCCCCCAGCTGGCGGCGCTCTGCAGGCCGCTGTGCGCCGGTCTCCGAGGCTATCGCGTCTTTTCCTCCGAGCGTGATCTACTGCGAAACTTCCGTGGCCCGCCACTCCACTTGTGCAAGCAAGGAATCTTCGGCTGCGTGAGCTGCACAGAATCCAATAAAAACCCGTTCTGCGGACTTTTTAAACGCACTCCGTTCCGTAATGAAATTTTCCTCGGATGGCTTTTTTTAACAGAGATCGGTCGCACGCGCACATCTGGACTCGGCAAGGGTTAGACCGGAAAAGGAATTTGACAAGACATGTCCGCCTAACATTGCCCCTGCCTGTTAGATGTCCAAAGCATCTCTGCATGTTAACAGGTCGAAGTAACCTTGTGCATGTTAACAGGTCACAGTATACATCCCTGGCCCCGAGATCGATATCATGGTCTTTCAAATCTTAACCGATTGATCCGCCCCGCCAAACCTATCGACTTCGTTTTAAGTCGCTTCAGGCCCGCTACAAACTATACCATAAAGAAACTAACTAAATCGAAAAGAAATTTGCCACCCCATTAAGGGGCGCCCTATTCTAACCCCACGCCGGAGGCAAGACAACCGAAAGTGTTCTTTTTTTTTCGGACGGCCATATACAAGTTCATATAAGTGCCAATCGCAACATAGCGGTAAGTTGGACATTGGGGTTTTTAGGTGTCGCTAGGTAGTGCTGAATGGAACATGGGTTTTATTTTATTACAGAATTGGCACTTTGTGCCAAGCAGATTTCCAAGGGCGAATAGAAGAAACAGATAATTGGGATCAATGACGGAGCAGTCCACAGCAACAACCAGCTGACCTTGTGCATAGATAGGGAAGAGAAGAGACTGCGCTCCCGAAAAAGCACAAGAACCGAACGAATTCGCCGTTGGCGCAGAGAAGCACCCAAGGCAGAGAAGAGATCACCGTGCCAGATGTGGGTCCGACTTAGTGCATCAGCAGCATCGTCGGCGCCGGGAAGCTGCGAAACTAAGCGGAATAACGTACATATTTTTTGTTGCCCCACATTTTTTTTGCGTAAATATGTCGCCCTCGGCCGACCTGGCTTAATGGAAAAAAATTAGAACAAAAAACCAGAAAAAAATTATACCCATGAGCCAATTGGCAAAGTTTTAGTTTTAATACCTTGCTCCCCTTTCGGCAGTGCAGCCGAAAGAAAGACAAAAACAATGCACGAAAGCAAAAAAAACGAGGGGGAACGTTGTGAGTTGCTGCGGAGACCGCAACTCTACATTTGTACCCGATACTAAGTCAGTATAGTCTAAATATGGTCTAAGATAATAAGTCTCCTCCGGCAGACGCCGCTAATATTAAACGACACGACAGAGTGCGTGCGAGATAAACAGAAAATCAGTTTGAGCGTGACGTCGGGCGCTGCGTAGCCACTGCAAATTGATTTGTTCCTTTTGGCTATAAAAATGATCTGATCCAGATTCAGCAACCGGATAGATATGGTCTTTATCTATGATTCTGATTTTTAGTTTTGTCGAATCTGCAATATTGTGAATGCAACAGTTTTTCGTCCTTTGTGGTGGCGGAAGGGGGTGGGGCGAAATTCTGAAATAAACGTTTAATAGTGAGATGTAACAGGAGTGCGGATACCAAATTTGGTTACTCTAACGTTCATAGTCTCTGAGATTTGTGAATAACCCCCGGTTTTTTGTCCTTTGCGGAAATCAAAATCAAATTAATTGAAATGCAAACACAAGAATGCAAGCAAAAGAAAAGAACAAGACAAAGCAAAAAGAGTGGCGATGATCAAATTAATGCACGTTTATATGTGTGTGCATACTTCGCTTCTAGCTCTTGCTTAAGCCAGTTGTGTTTTTTTCTTGCTCCTGCATTCTCCGCCCTTTGCCTAAATATCATACAACATTGTTGTGACTTTGTTTTGATATATCATCGCATCTCTTTAATTTGATTTTACTTTGTGTTAATCAGCAGTGTTTCGTTTGTAAACAAGTGTTTAATATAAAAACAATATTCGCAACGTAACGCATCGGACTCGTGCAGGCAATTTGATATTGTTTTTTGCCCAGTCTGGTTTTCGTTATCGCTTCTTGGTGTGCACTGTTCTCGCGCATCAACGTTTGCATCGCCCACACTCTCTCGTGAGCATAAGCGGGCCTGCTGCTCCCATTGTTGCTCTCACTCTCTCTGGATTGTCTATACTCTCCCTCTTTGTGGGCTTTTCTTTTATGTCTCTGCTTTGGTAAGCTTACTGCTCGTTTACTGCACTTCGTTGGATCATCTGCTCTGAATTATTGACGCTGCAGCTGATTGTCGGGCTCACTCTGCTGTCTGCTCTACCATTTTACCTGCGCTCTCACTCTGTTCTTTTATTATTCGTGCATAGTGATTCTACTGCTGTCAATAATGGCAATCGTTTGTAGTGCAAAGAAATGTGAATTCGGTGGTGTTATCATTGGTGATTCATTTCTTAGCTGCTGGCTGTGCGACAATTTTGCCCACATAAAATGTGCTGGTGGTGGAAATTTTGGCCGGTTGAATGATCTAATCTCGAAACGCATGGGCCTGTCCTGGTCATGTCTGGCTTGTCGGGAGATTGAGGCCGAAATGCGCACATTTATGAGACAGACTCGAACTGGGTTTCTGGATGTCCGGAAACAATTTGTTGCTCTCAACGAGAATTTTCTTGCCCTTGAATCACAGTTTCTTGGGCTCAAACTCTTGAGCGAATCGCCTAGACGGAAAATTCCGCATAATGATACCAATCTCTTGCAATCTAATCCGATTGGTACGCCTGCCTCCCACCTTAATCCATCGGCAGCATTTCCGTGTAGTCATGCCACGCCGTTGTCTGTAAATCCGCCAACGGTGGCTCCGGAGTTCTTTACACCGAGCAATGTGGCCGTCACTTCTGACGCGGTGAGTGCTCCTAGTGCGGGTGTGCTGGTTGCTGACGACGTCTTGCCAACTCCTGCTCCAATTCCTGCTCCAATTCCTGTTCCAATTCCTGCTCCAATTCCTGCTCCAATTTCTGCTCCAATTCCTGCTACAACCATTTCTGCCAATTCCTCTGCCCTTGGACCGAGATCTCTTTTAGGAGTGGCTCCACCATCTCGATCTCGCTCGGGACTTCAACTTAGAGCAGTGGTCCCTCGGAAAGCAATATTTGTTTCTCGTCTTATTCCTGAGGCTACAACAGAGGATGTTAAACAACATCTCTCCTCTAAACTTAACACCTCGCCTGTTGATATAGTTGTGACTAAATTTACATTTAAACATAAGCGCAACATATCATCATTTAAAATTCTTCTCCCTGATTCTTTACTATCCAGTTCTCTAAAACCGTCAATATGGCCTGAGCATACAATTGTGCATGAGTTCCTTCTCAAAGATTCGAGCTCGAATCCTATAATAACTGAACATGCTCCAAAAAACTGATGTACTATTTTTCCATGCACTATCAGAACGTTCGCAGTTTGCTGGGAAAATTGCGTCAAATTCATACTAATAGCGCGTCCTTTGATTTCGATGCCATCGCGTTTACCGAAACCTGGCTTAACTCCTCTGTCAATGATCATGAAATTTTCATTGATAGTTACACTATTTATAGAGTGGACCGCCCATCTTTTGCAGGTGGGGTTCTGATTGCAGTTAAATCTGTTTTCTCATCTGAGTTATTCCCATTTAATAACATTCACGGAATTGAATTTGTTGCAGTCAAAGTTCGTGTTGGCTCCGCATTTTTCTATTTAACCTGCTCTTACATTCCTCCCAGGTCTGATGCTGAGCTTTACTTACACCACCTCTCAGCAATTAACATTGTTGTTTCTGCATTAGGGTGCCATGATCGAATTATTGTCATGGGGGACTTTAACCTCCCATTTCTTTCTTGGCTGCCTTGTGATGACGCTAACCTATTGTTTCCCAATTGCCATAATGACTTTATCAATGGGCTAACGGATAGTTCCCTTGTCCAAATTAATGCCGTTAAAAACATGAGGGACAGACTTCTTGACCTCGTTTTTGTTAACGATGGTTCTCTTGCTACGGTATCTAGAGCAAGTCCAATATCTCTCCCTGAAGATCCTTACCATCCAACTTTGTTGATATCACTGGAGTGTACACAATCTGGATGTGTTGACAGTTCCATGGCTCCTTGTCACATAAAGTGTTTTCGCAAAACAAACTTTATCGATTTAGATCTACATCTCTCGCGTGTTGATTGGTCGTTTCTTTATTCATTACCGAACATAGATGCAACTGTTAACTCGTTTTATAGTTCTATTTACTCCGCCCTAAATACGTTTGTTCCAGATATCACTGTACCTGTATCGTCCAAGCCTCCTTGGTTCTCCAAGTATTTATCATACTTAAAAAATAATAAATCCCGGCTCTATAAAAAGTAACAGAAGTCGGGCTCCACGTTGGCTTTAGCTCTATACTCCTCCGCTCGCTCTCTGTTCCTTGCCGTCAATAGTCAGTGTTATAATCATTACCTTTCACAATGTAGTAGAAACTTTCGTATTGATCCTAAAAAATTCTATTCGTTCGTTAACTCTAAGCGCAAGTCAAACATTTTTCCTCCGTCCCTTCATTACCAGAACAAAACAGAAGCTTCTGCTGTTGGTATTGCTAATTTATTCGCTAACTTTTTCCAAACAACGTACTCGTCTCATATTTACAACGCATCCACTCCGTATCCGTACCAGCTACCTCAAGCTAACAGCATTTTTCTGCCCTTTTTCGAGGAAAGCGTTGTTCTGGAAGGTTTGTCATCTATGGACATATCGTTTTCTGCGGGTCCAGATAAGGTACCAAGTTGCATCTTAAAACACTGTGCCCAGTCCCTTTGCAAACCCTTGACCTTTCTCTTCAACCTCTCTTTGGAACAGTCTTGTCTCCCAGTAATTTGGAATGAGTCCTATATCATTCCGCTTCACAAAAAAGGTTCAAGATCAAACATTGAAAACTATCGTGGTATCGCAAAGCTTTCCGCCATCCCGAAGCTTCTTGAGTTCCTGGTCACCCGGCAACTGCAACATCTTTGTTGCAGCTTGATATCTCCGTCGCAACACGGTTTTTTCAGACATCGTTCAACATCGACTAACCTTCTTGAGTTTTCTAACCTAATCCACCGTGGTTTTCAAATTGGTTCGCAGACGGATGTAGTTTTTACTGACTTCAGCAAGGCATTCGATTCTGTGAACTATGCTCTGCTTATTCACAAGCTCTCTTTATTAGGGTTCCCAACGAATCTTCTAGATTGGATTTTGTCCTATCTCTCTAACCGCACTCAACGTGTTTTGTTCTCTAACGTGTTGTCAAATACTGTTAATGTTACTTCAGGTGTGCCACAGGGAAGTCATCTGGCCTGCTTCCGTTTATTTTATTTGTGAATGAGCTTCCTCAAGTTATAACATACTCTACTACACTAATGTATGCTGATGATGTCAAAATCTGTCTTTCTTACTCTGATTGGTATTTGCACACACGCCTTCAACTTGATCTAAGTGAACTACTATTGTGGTGTTCAACTAATCTTCTTTTTCTGAACCTTTCCAAATGCAAACTTATGACATTTTACCGTCGCGCTCCTCATTTTGTCCCATATGTTCTAGGAAATCATGTCCTTGAACGAATTTCGAGTTCAAATGACCTCGGAGTCCTTTTTGATCATAAGATGTGTTTTAACGCCCATATAGCTGAAACTGTAAATAAAGCTAAGGGTGTTTTAGCGTTCATCAAGCGTTGGTCCAAGGAGTTTGACGACCCGTACGTTACAAAACAACTGTACATCTCGTTAGTACGTCCTATATTGGAGTATTGTTCTTGTGTGTGGAGCCCGCAGTATAAAGAACAGCAGGCTGTTATTGAATCCGTGCAAAAGCAATTTTTAATTTTTGCCCTTCGGAACTTTAACTGGGACTCAGGTAGAATCTTGCCACCCTACCGGTCTAGGCTAAATCTTATTGACCTGCCGTCGTTGCACCATCGAAGAATATGCAATGGCGTAATGTTCGTGCACAAGCTCCTTCTTGGGACTGTTGACTCCCAAACTCTCTTGGGTCAGATTGACTTGGCCGTTCCATCTAGACCTACCCGTACTTTTAGGCCTATCCGTCTACCCATATGTAGATCTAATTATGCTGATCATGAACCTTTTAGGGTTTTATGCCATAATTATAACTCCCTCTGTCAAACCCCATCCCCTGAACTGTCTCTTAAACTAATTGCATGCAATATTTATAATCATTTAAATTTAGCTAACTTTTAACTTATATTTTTCCGCCTTTAGTAACTAAGTACCATTATTAACAGATAATTGTTAATTAAATAAATAAATAAATAAAAATTCAATGGTGATTCTCGAATCCAGGCAAGGGCTATGGACGAATCCGACCAGCAATGTATTTGGCATGGAGCTGATAATCCCTTAACTATGGTGGACACTAGATCGGCTAATACGAGGGCAGCGGATAGCTCAAGCTTGGGGATAGTCATACTTTTCAAGGGCGCGACTCTGAATTTAGAGCATAAGAGATGACTTTGCACAATGCCAAGGGCTTCCGAACGCATGTATACACAGGCGCTATATGCTGCTTGGCTCGCATCACAAAACGCGTGCATTTCTAATCTGGCTTGCTGCCGAAGCACGTAACGTGGAAACTTAAAGTTTTCAACCATCGACAACTGCGAAGTCAGCTCAATCCAAGTTTTATGTAGATTCTGTGGCAGGCTTTCGTCCCAATTTAACGTTAGGCTTTCGTTCCATACCGACTGCATACATATTTTAACTTTTGTGATGATGGGAGAGATAAGCCCTAGAGGATCGTGGAACCTAGCTAGTGTAGACAGGACCGAACGCTTCGATATTGGGCCTGCAGCGGTTCCGACGTGAGCGAAGCTAAACAGAAGATTGTCCATAGTGGGATCCCAAACTAGACCAAGAGCCTTGGTTACTTCAGTCCCGTCATGAAAGGTAAGGAACTTTTCGCGATTCGCCTCCGATACGCTTCCCAACGCAGTGGCTTCATTAGAACACCATTTGCGTATGGGAAAGCATCCTTTCGAAAGTAGCTCCTTTACCTGCTGACGAATCAATGCTGTTCCCTCCTGATATGAGATCATCGACATAGAAATCTCGTCGAACAATATCAACGCCAAGCGGAAAACGCGTCTCTTCGTCATTCGCCAATTGATGCACAGCACGAATTTCTGAGAAAGAGTCAGGTTTGGTTCCGTAAGTAACAGTCTCCAACTTGAACACCTGAATCTCCTCCTTCGGGTCGTTGCGCCATAAGATGCACTGCACTCGCGTATCGGGATGGAAAAAGCGTACACAGCGGTACATTGTGCAGATATCGCCACACAAGGCGACTTTAAAAAAATGGAAACGAAGCAGAGTTATCAGAATTTTAGGTTGGATAGTGGGTCCAGCCATTAGCGCATCATTCAGTGAGACTCCAGACGCTGTTTTGGCAGATCCATCGAACACTATGCGTAATTTGGTGGTTGTACTATCCTGCTTGTGGACGCAATGGTGCGGCAAGAAGTACTGCGGGAGGTCTGACTGCCGCGAAGCTGACGACATGTGCCCCAAATCATAAGACTCCTGGAGTAATTCCATATATTTTCCCTTAAGCTGTGCATTTTTTGCTAGCTTTCTCTCCAAATGGAGAAATCTGCGTAGCGCCTGCTGATACTATTCTGCTAATTCCTCTAGACTGAATTCAGTTGGCAAACGCACGGAGTAAGCACCGGAATCTAGGCCCACATAAAATGTGCTGGTGGCGGAAATTTTGGCCGGCTAAGCGATCAGATCTCGAAACGTATGGGCCTGTCTTGGTCATGTCTGGCTTGTCGGGAGATTGAGGCCGAAATGCGCACATTCATGAGACAGACTCGAACTGGGTATGGCTTATGGCTTTATGGCTCTCAACGAGAAATTTCTTGCCCTTGAATCAGAGTTTCTTGGGCTCAAACACTTCAGCGAATCGCCTAGACTGCAAATTCCGCATAATGATACAAATCTCTGGCAACCGAATCCGATTGGTACGCCTGCCTCCCACCTTCATCCATCGGAAGCATTTGTTACTCCGTGTGGTCATGCCTCGCCGTTATCTGTAAATCCGCCAACGGTGGCTCCGGTGTTCTTTACACCGAGCAATGTGCTTCCTTCGAGCATCCAAGTTCCCAACAGCATCAATCCCATCCCTGCAGTTTCTGCTGGCGTCACTTCTGACGTGGTGAGTGCTCCTAGTGCGGGTGTGTTGGTTGCTGGTGATGTTTTGCCAATTCCTATCCCAGCCGTTGCTGCCAATTCTTCTGCCCCAGGACCGAGATCTCTTTTAGAAGTGGCTCCACCATCTCGATCTCGCTTGGGACTTCAACTTAGAGTAGTGGTCCCTCGGAAAGCAATATTTGTTTCTCGTCTTATTCCTGAGGCTAGAACGGAGGACGTTAAACAATATTGTTCGGGCCAGCCGCTGAGGAATAACCGTAACTTTAGCATTATTATTGTATGAGCATAGAGAGCCGCCTACATATGTTGTAAAACGTTGACTTTCTGCAGAGCTGCTGCGCTCTCTCGCTAAAGGGGCTCTCTACCGCCGCCACTTCGGCAACTACTTTGATCTGCTGCCGCCACTTCGGCAGTCACTTTGATCTAACGCCGTCGTCTATAGTTTAGTTCTATGCTAACCCCTCTGCGCATTGGTTGCATATCGATCTCGCATAAAGTACATCTGGCAATAGCAAGCAATCGGCTTCCGCTAAGCCACCAAGATTAAATATTATATTATATATTATAAAGTTTAACCCAAATCTCTTTTTATTGTGAAATACATAGGTGCCAAAAAAGCTTGGCATCTCAAACATTGGTGACCCCCCGACGTGATATAAAACCATTGCTTAATCGCGTTCCGTTAAAACACTTATTAATTATACAATATTGTGTTGTTGGGTAGTTTAACTACCAACAAATACATTTGTGTGCACATTAAAAACAGTTTAAAGTGCAAATTCAGTGAGAGTGCGGCTGGAATATTTATAGACAAATTCCGGTACTTTAAGCGTCGAATCTCTCATTCTCTGCGCAGCTGCAGCCGCGGTTCTTGACTTTTCGTGTCTTGCATTCTCGCTCTCGCGTCTATACATCGTCGCTTAAGCGGTATTTCATTTTCCGTTGTTGTGTCGATTGCACAACGGTTAACATGGACAACGATCCAAATACAGGCGCGGGCGGAAATATTGTGGTGGCTGATTCCAGACTGAGTCTGTATAAACGTAAAAGTCAGTCATTATATGATCGATTGCACAGGCTTGGCGAATCCTTCGCTGGGAATAAAATCGACAAGCTGACCGCCGCGGAAGTCGAGGTGCGCCTTGATATGTTGGCAGAAATTCGAGCGGAATTTAATAAGGCCCATAATGAGTTGGAGGCTCTCGATCAAAACGAGATTGGGAGTGAGCTGCGCGAAATCTTCGATACTCTTTTCATATCGTTGAAAGCTGAGTTGCTGGCTGCTGTTGAAGTAGGCCAGTCACACGCCGCTGCCAATTCTACGACTCTGCCAAGCCATTCCGGACATAGTACCATCATCATGGCTCACAAGCAGCGACTTCCTGAGCTGAAGGTGCCGAAGTTTTCTGGTGGATACGTCGAGTTCTCGGATTTTATGGCAATGTTCAAATCTGTGATTGAAGCGGATGCGGATCTCAGTGACATCGAGAAATTCCAGCACCTTCGCTCTTGCCTCGCTGATGCGGCTTTGGATTCGGTTCGATCGTTGGAGCTCTCCAGTACCAATTATCGTGCGGCTCTGGATATACTTAATAAACGCTTTAATAACAAAAGACTTGTTTTCCAGGCACACATCAAGAAGATTCTTGGGCTAAAGAGGGTAGACTCGCCTTCTGCTAAAAGGCTTCGGGAGTTTTCGGATGCAGTCAATTTACACATGCGAGCGTTGCAGACATTGGGAACTGCTGAGGAGATTTCGGGATTCATGGTTATCAACATGCTGCTGCAGAAGTTGGATTCGAAGACGCAAACCAAATGGGAGGAGCACACATCGTCGGATGCTATACCTACCGCAGAGGAATTCTTCGAATTCTTGCAGCAACGCTGCCAGAAAATGGAGCGATTGGAATATGCTACAGCGACACACGCTAGTAGCGATCAGGTGGGAAAAAACCATTCATATACGCATGTTAAGAAAACGTTTGTAGCTTCCAACTCTTCCGCCGACCCGTCTGTATGCGTCTTTTGCCACTCAGCGGGCCATGGAATATACTCGTGCAAGATATTCGAAAATCTCTCACCGTTGCTGCGCCACAAAGAAGTGAAGAAGCTTTCCCTATGCTTCAATTGCCTAAAACCGGGGCACCGGACCCGCGCATGCAATAGTGGAAAATGTCGAGTATGCGGCGGTAGGCATCATAGTTTGTTGCACTTCGTTAGTATGCAGCCCACAACACAAGGCTGCCCAGGTATTACTCCTCCCGATCTGGCCGTTCAACCGGACACTCTTTCCGTTGCTCAAAATTCTGCTAGCAGCTCGTCTCTACCTTCGTCTACCTCTCTTGCTGCCCAAGGTCTTCACTCTGATGTCGTGCTTCTGGCTACAGCCGTGGTTCTCGTGAAGAATCGGTCTGGCGTTTTAGTTCCTTGTCGTGCCATCTTAGATTCAGGATCGCAGCTGCATCTCGTCACATCCAGGTTCGCCCAGCAGCTTCAGCTTAGGAGAACTCAATCGTCTGCACTTGTGTCTGGGCTGGGCGATACCAGCGTTTCTACTGAGGGATCCACCATAAGCATTTGTATGCATTCTCGCACCTCTGCTTACACAACTACACTTACTGCTCTCATCGCCCCCACGATTACCGATTCTCAACCAAGTATGGCAGTAAATGTATCCGATTGGCGTATTCCATCTAACATTCAGCTCGCTGATCCTGCATTTTTCAATCCTCAACGGGTTGATCTTCTCATTGGTGCGAGCGTTTTTTATGATCTCCTCTGCGTAGGGCAAATCAAACTCACCGATGGACTGCCTCTTCTGCAGAAGACCCGGCTTGGGTGGATCGTATCTGGTGGTGGAAAGAAGGTATCAAGCTCGGCGCTTTTGGCCACGCACAATTGTCCAGATTCGATAGCTGAGATGGAAGCAAGGTTGGATAAAACTCTTCGTATGTTTTGGGAAGTCGAGGATTGTGTGGAGGCTGGGTTGAATACCAAAGAAGAAGACGATTGTGAAGCACATTTCGTAAGCCACCTTTCACGGTTGCCATCCGGGGAGTATGCAGTTCGTCTACCGCTAAATAACAATTCTGATCGTTTGGGAGAATCTTATGCTCAGGCTTATCGACGGTTCATCAGTCTGGAGCGAAAACTGGAGCGTAATCCTACACTCAAGGAGCGGTATTCCGCCTTTATGAGGGAGTATATTGATTTGCATCATATGCACCAAGTCAACCCTGATTCCCGTAGCCTCTGCAAATATTTCTTGCCTCATCACTGTGTCCTAAAGGAGGACAGTACGACGACAAAACTCCGTGTCGTTTTCGATGGATCCGCAGCTACATCAACTGGATATTCTCTAAATGATGTGATGATGACAGGCCCTGTTATTCAGCCTGCATTGTTCAACATATTGATTCGCTTTCGAACATATCCAGTCGCTCTCACTGGGGACATTTGTAAAATGTACCGCTGCGTACGAGTGTCTCCACCCGACAATTTGTATCAGTGCATCCTATGGCGAGATTCCATCGAGTCCGAGGTTCAAGTCTACACATTAGACACCGTCACATACGGGACGAGGGCTGCATCATTTTTAGCGGTCCGCGCAATGCACCAGCTGGCCATCGACGAGGGTGAATCCTACCCTCTTGGCTCAGCTGCTCTGCGGCAGGAGTTTTACGTGGATGACCTTATTTCGGGCGGTAATTCGGTCGCACAGGTCATGGAAAAGATGCACCAAACATCAGCTTTACTGTCCCGTGGTAACTTTAGACTTAGGAAATGGTGCTCCAGTCACCAGGAAGTACTTGAGGGAACCCCTGAAGATGACATAGAGAAGTTCCTAAAGTTTAATGATGGAAGCGACATAGCCAAAACTCTCGGCTTAGCGTGGGACCCTGCTTCGGATCAGCTGCTTTTTGCCTTGTCCGCACTGGACACAACCTCAAAGCCATCAAAGCGGTCGGTTTTATCTACGATTGCGCGGTTCTACGACCCTCTTGGATTGATAAATCCAGTCATTGTCAGGTGCAAAATCTTCCTTCAGCAGCTTTGGAGAGAAAATTTGGATTGGGATGAAAGCCTACCCTCAGCATTGCATTCAACTTGGATGGACTTGAGAAATAGTTTGGCAAGCATTTCTCGGATCTCATTTCCTCGCTTGGTTCTTCGTTCTAGTGTGGCTACAGAAGTTCACGGATTCTGTGATGCCAGCTTAGAAGCATATGGCGCTTGCGTGTATGTCGTGTCCAGGGAAGCCCAGTCTTCGAGCCACGTTTTGTGCTCAAAGTCGCGAGTGGCGCCGCTAAAGACTATATCGATTCCTAAGCTGGAATTAAGTGGAGCCCATTTGCTTGCGAAAATCATGCAGAATGTAAAGGACATGGGAATCTTTACAGGTCGGTTCTATTGCTGGTCGGATTCGTCAACAGCATTATCTTGGATTAGGGACGAGCCAGCTAAATTTCAAGTTTTCGTGGCAAATCGAGTGGCATCAATTCAGGAGTTGACGGCAGACATGGAATGGCGCTATGTTCCCACATCTTTAAATCCTGCTGATATTCTCTCGAGAGGCACGCTTCCCAACCATCTTATCCAGTCAGAGCTATGGTTTCACGGCCCATCCTTTTTGCTATGCTCCAAGGATAAGTGGCCTGTATCTCCTACTAACAACATAGCAACTTTGGAGCTTCGCAAGAGAGGATTGCTAATCACGTCTCCACATGCCGATCTCACGTCCGGATGCAAATTTGCGAATTCATTCTTTCGCATGCAGCGCACATTCGCCTACATGCATAAATTTATACATCGTCTTAGGCATCCAGGACTCACCGTTTCTGATATTCGGCAAGGAACGCATCTTCTAATTCGACACATTCAGCTGGCAAGTTTGTGGATGGACATAAAGGAGATTCGGCGCAATGGTCATGTCATGAAATCCAGTTCTATTAGTTCGCTCAACCCGTTCATCGATCATTCTGGACTACTTAGAGTTGGAGGTCGTCTTGGCAACTCATCGCTAGGATTTGACGCTCAGCACCCGCTCATTTTGCCAAAGGGACATTCCATTACCTTTGCGCTGATAAGATATTATCATGAAAGAAACCTCCATGCCGGACCTCGCGCCTTGCTATCCAAAATTCGGCTGGAATATTGGCCCATTGGAGGTGTTAAGGCAGTGTCAAGAGTCGTCAGCAGATGTGTGAGATGCTTCAGGACTAAGCCGCGCATGGTCGAACACATCATGGGAGACCTACCTAAGGAACGTTTGGAAGGATCTCGAGCTTTTGAAGTCACTGGAGTAGATTACTGTGGACCTTTTTTCTACCGATCAGAAATCCGCACAAGGACTCCGATCAAGTGCTACATTAGCGTATTCATCTGCTTCACTTCTAAGGCTATACACATGGAGCTCGTAAAGGATTTGACCACTGCATCGTTTCTAGGCGCACTAAAGCGTTTTACTTCCACTCGAGGAAGGCCAAGTCAAATTTGGTCGGACAATGCGACAAACTTCGTTGGGGCCAAGAACGAGCTTCTGGAGCTAAAGAAGCTTTGTCTTAGCGAACCGCATATGAAGGAGGTCCACGAATCCTGCTTGGCTGACTCGACCGACTGGCGTTTCATCCCACCTCGCTCTCCGCATTTTGGCGGGTTGTGGGAAGCGGCCGTGAAGACCGCAAAATATCACCTGTACCGCTCAGTTGGACCATCTGTGCTTAGCTTCGACGAGCTGCGCACTCTGATCTGTCAGATCACTGCAATTGTTAACTCTCGCCCTTTGCTCTCGCTTTCAGAAAATCCTGATGATTTAGACGTTTTGACTCCTGCTCATCTGCTTTTAGGCGGCCCCCATGAGCAAATCCTCGAGCCTGACCTAACGAAGCTGAACTACAATCGTCTGGATGGCTGGCAGCGGGTCACCCAACTACAGCAAATATTTTGGAGCCGTTGGCGCGAAGAGTATCTCACTCTTTTGCAAAAGCGCGCGAACTGGCGTACCCCCGCGCAAAACATCTGCAAGAACGACCTCGTTCTGGTGAAGGACGAAAATCTTCCTCCAATGCGCTGGCCACTGGCTAGAGTGGTCGATGTCGTTTTGGGCAAGGACGGAGTGTGTCGCGTCGCTGACCTGAAGACATCCTCAGGAAACATCAGGAGGGCCGTCACTCGGCTATGTTTGCTGCCCCTTAAGGAATCTGTTGAGAGACTAGCTCCCAACGGGGGGAGTATGTTCGGGCCAGCCGCTGAGGAATAACCGTAACTTTAGCATTATTATTGTATGAGCATAGAGAGCCGCCTACATATGTTGTAAAACGTTGACTTTCTGCAGAGCTGCTGCGCTCTCTCGCTAAAGGGGCTCTCTGCCGCCGCCACTTCGGCAACTACTTTGATCTGCTGCCGCCACTTCGGCAGTCACTTTGATCTAACGCCGTCGTCTATAGTTTAGTTCTATGCTAACCCCATCTGCGCATTGGTTGCATATCGATCTCGCATAAAGTACATCTGGCAATAGCAAGCAATCGGCTTCCGCTAAGCCACCAAGATTAAATATTATATTATATATTATAAAGTTTAACCCAAATCTCTTTTTATTGTGAAATACATAGGTGCCAAAAAAGCTTGGCATCTCAAACAAATATCTTTCCTCTAAACTTAACGCTTCACCTGATGATATAGTTGTGACTAAATTTACATTTAAACATAAGCGCAACATATCATCCTTTAAAATTCTTCTCCCTGATTCTTACCTATCCAAGAACCTATTACCGGTTCTCTAGAACCGTCAATATGGCCTGAGCATACAATTATGCATGAGTTCCTTCTCAAAGTTTCGAGGTCGAGTCCTAGAATTACCGAACCTGCTGCTCCAAAAAACTGATGTACCATTTTTATATGCACTATCAGAACGTTCGCAGTTGGTTCGGCAAATTGCGTCAAATTCATACAAATAGTGCGTCTTTTGATTTCGATGTCATCGCTTTTACCGAAACCTGGCTTAACTCTTCATCAATGATCATGAAATCGGCGCAGAAATAAAATTACGATATGTTCTTTAATGCGTGACATCCAAATTGCAAGTGTGGCTTTCCTGCCCTTTACATTGCCACTCCGATCGCTGAGCGCAGCTTCGCTCGGCTGACGTCGGTAGGTAGACGCAAAGCGGAGATAGCGAAGAGCGGCTGAGGGCCAAGAATTAGGTGCTATTTGGCAAGCAACTAATCGGCTGGGTTCTGCTCCGAACATTCAAACCCCGTTGGAAGGCAAAGGCTTTCAACAGATCCATCCTGAAGGGGCAGAACCGCTATTTTTCCAACGGCCCTCTTGAAGATGCTTGCTTGGGCGCAGCTGGCGGCTACGCTGGGATGATCGTCGAATGCAGCAATCGGCTCTTCTTTACGAAGGCGCCTTGTCGTGATTACATCTTGATCATCGGGAACCTCTGTAATTGCATAGAATGGCAGGAAATTTGGCAATGTAGAAATTGTTGAAAGTTGAATTGCATTTAGCGTGGATATGTAGGTTTTTAATATATCGAAAAGTTCGCGCTGCAGTTCCTGATTCTCCGATCGCAGTTTTTCCACTTGCACTTGCAGTTTTCAAACTGCACGCTTATTCTCCGAGCTATCAATGCTTCCTGACACTATCCAACCAAGATTTGTCTCCTGCAATGTTGGCAATTGGTCTGATAGTCGAATCTGTCCGACGCACATTAAATCGAAGAACAAACCACAACCTATCAACAGATCGATACGTTGGGGCTTGGAGAAATTGGGATCAGCTAGGTTTAGATTATTCGGCATGGGCCAATCCTTTCCGTCTAATGCTCGGAGGAATTGCAATGGTTACATGTGGTGTTAGGATGGTCGTTACTGGAGGTGATAAGAGTGACAGGTTTACTTTCTCCCACCTGCTGGCTAGGAATTGTTACCATAGCCGATCCCAAATTTTCCAGCATCCGACATCTTGCTTCCAAGAATGAGGCCATGCTTGACCACCGAGGCAATCCTGACGTCGACAAGTTCTCTTCCCATTTCTCCTTGGTCTTGTGGTCCAATTTCGTGCCTATGATGAAGATCAGCAACACATCGGAAATCTCCTGCGGGGTCGCCAAGGTCTGAAGTGCACGCAAGTGCGAATTGATTTTGTCGCTTCTCCACCCCTTGCAGCCCGAAAATAGCCTTGACGTGTGCCTGAAAATGTAACAGTTTATTATCGAATCGCAACATTAGTAAATTCAGCGCATTGTCGTAATTCTCCTCAGAAAGCTCCAAGGAACGAATCGTATCCAGCGCAGCACTATCTAGACATCCATGAAGATATTGTAATTTTCCGATGATTGGTATACGATGGTCTTTTTGCACCATTGTCGAGAACATCGAGTGGAATTCTGACCAATCCATGTAGTTCCCACCGAATCGCGGAAGCTGCAACTCGGGCATTCGAGAACGGCCTATACTATTATAGGCGAACAACGACGAATTCCCCTCGAGAGTATGCCGAGCCGTTGAGTTGGCAACATTTTCCGTGCGAGCAGCCATCAACTCCCGCGACAGCCTGGACCTAACCTTGACATAAACATTCGAAAAGTCCAGTCGGGCATCATGGGCTAACTGCAGGAAATCCAGCCTTTCAAGGCTCGTTTGAGCGGCATCGAAATCCGCATTCATTCGCTCGATTTGCTCTAAGCGAACTTGAAGTTCTGCCTCATCTAACTCGGCAAGCTCTTCCTTGGTGAGAAAGCGATCTATGGCCTTTAGTTGGCGCGCGATGGACTCGGCCTTGGCGCCTTGGCCTAGGCCTTCGCGACATTGGTAGGCTCAGGTGCTGCCATGTTGAGGTTTTAAAAGAGTCACTCAGCACGACCGGAAAAGACTCCCTGTATACGTACCGAACCGAAAGCAAAGGGATTACAGCTAATGCCTTTAGCTGTGCGGCTGTGCGAGCTGTCCGATTCCGCTTTGTACTCCGCTTGTGTGTATTAGTGAGTTGTTGCGACAGAGAAATTAATAGCCAGCAATGCGTGTATGTAGGTGTATGTAAGTATGTTTTAGCACCGAATTGTGCTTAAACGCCGAAAGTTTGCTAAGGCTAACGAATGTCGATCGCGAACGATTATTAATTGGTACTGCAACTCAGAGATCACGTCGGGGTCACCAAAGTTTATGTAGAGATAATGTTTTTTATCCCCAATCGGCCGACTAAGTAAAATTAAATAAATTAAATTAAATAAAACTCGGCGCAGAAATAAAATTGCGATATGTTCTTTAATGCGTGACATCCAAAATGCAAGTGTGGCTTGCCTGCCCTTTACATTGCCGCTCCGATCGCTGAGCGCAGCTTCGCTCGGCTGACGTCGGTAGGTAGACGCAAAGCGGAGATAGCGAAGAGCGAGCTGGCAGAGAGCGTTTAGCAGGGCAAGCACGCGCAAAGCTTTAACAAACAAATGAGTGACATAGACATAAGTAACAAACAAAATAAGCGGCTGAGGGCCAAGAATTAGGTGCTATTTGGCAAGCAACTAATCGGCTGGGTTTTGCTCCGAACACATTCAATAACATCCATGGAATTGAATTTGTTGCAGTGAAAGTTCGTGTTGGCTCGGAATTTTTATATTTAACCTGCTCGTACATTCCTCCCAGGTCTGATGCTGAGCTTTACTTATACCACCTCTCAGCAATTAATACTGTCGTATCTGCATTAGGATGCTATGATCAAATTATTGTCATGGGGGAATTTAACCTCCCATTTCTTTCGTGGCTGCCTTGCGATGATGCTAACCTGTTGTTTCCCAATTGCCATAATGACTTTATCAATGGGCTAACGGATATTTCCCTTGTCCAAATTAATGCCGTTAAAAACATTAGGGACAGACTTCTTGACCTCATGTTTGTTAACGATGCTTCTCTTGCTACGGTATCTAGAGCAAGCCCATATCATTCCATGAAGATCCTTACCATCCAACTTTGTCGATATCCCTTGAGTGTACCCGATCTGGTGGTGCTGACAGTTCCATGGCTCCTTGTCACATAAAGTGAGACATAAAAGAGGCCGAAAAACTTGGGTGACTGCAAATTTGTATTTTACGACGACAAAAAAAAGGAGTGCGTGCGTTCGTTT
This sequence comes from Drosophila pseudoobscura, assembly GCF_009870125.1. Lineage (NCBI taxonomy): Eukaryota > Metazoa > Arthropoda > Insecta > Diptera > Drosophilidae > Drosophila > Drosophila pseudoobscura. Next base: position 36,520,279 of record NC_046683.1, on the reverse strand, counting down.
CAATAGATTTTTCTCGACCTTTTTCATATATTCAAAACAATTTCTTCTTCGCCTATCTTACCTACGGTGGCAAAGCGGTGCGAATTCGTCAAGAGCGAGAGAGCGAGCTTTTATTGCGCTCTCGCTTTGCTCTAGAATAACTTACACTAGACTTTATAAAATGTAGTACACAATTTCACAATGTAGTAGTAACTTTCGTAGTGATCCTAAAAAATTATATTCGTTCGTTAACTCTAAGCGTAAGTCAAACGCTTTTCCTCCGTCCCTTCAGTCCCTACCAGAACAAAACAGTAGCGTCTGCTGTTGGTATTGCAAATTTTTTCGCTACCTTTTTCCAAACAACGTACTCGTCTTATATTTACAACGCATCCACTCGTATCCGTACCAGCTACCTCAAGCTAACAGCATTTTTCTGCACTTTTTCGAGGAAAGCTTTGTTCTGGAAGGTTTGTCATCTATGGCCATATCGTTTTCTGCGGGTCCAGATAAGATAAGTTGCATTTTAACATTCCTCTTCACAAAAAAGGTTCAAGATCAAACATTGAAAACTATCGTGGTATCGCAAAGCTTTCCGCCATCCCGAAGCTTCTTGAGTTCCGGGTCACCCGGCAACTGCAACATCTTTGTTGAAGCTTTATATCTCCGTCGCAACACGGTTTTTTCAGACATCGTTCAACATCGACTAACCTACTTGAGTTTTCTAACCTAATCCACCGTGGTTTTCAAATTGGTTTGCAGACCGATGTAGTTTTTACGGACTTCAGCAAGGCATTCGATTCTGTGAACCATGCTCTGCTTATTCACAAGCTCTCTTTATTAGGGTTCCCAACGAATCTTCTAGATTGGATTTTGTCCTATCTCTCTAACCGTACTCAACGTGTTTTGTTCTCTAACGTGTTGTCAAATACTGTTAATGTTACTTCAGGTGTGCCACAGGGAAGTCATCTGGCCTGCTTCCGTTTATTTTATTTGTGAATGAGCTTCCTCAAGTTATAACATACTCTACTACACTAATGTATGCTGATGATGTTAAAATCTGTCTTTTTTACTCTGATTGGTATTGCACACACGCCTTCAACTGGATCTAAGTTAACTACTATTGTGGTGTTCAACTTATCTTCTTTTTCTGAACCTTTCCAAATGCAAACTTATGACATTTTGCCGTCGTACTCCTCATTTTGTCTCATATCTAGGCTAAATCTTATTGACCTGCCGTCGTTGCACCATCGCAGAATATGCAATGGCGTAATGTTCGTGCACAAGCTCCTTCTCGGGACTGTTGACTCCCAAACTCTCTTGGGTCAGATTAACTTGGCCGTTCCATCTAGACCTACCCGTACTTTTAGGCCTATCCGTCTACCCATATGTAGGTCTAATTATGTTGATCATGAACCTTTTAGGATTTTATGCCATAATTATAACTCCCTCTGTCAAACCCCATCCCCTGAACTGTCTCTTAAACTAATTGCATGCAATATTTATAATCACTTAAGTTTAGCTAATATTTAACTTCACTTTTTCCGCCTTTAGTAACTAAGTACCATTATTAACAGATAATTTGTTAATTTAATAAATAAATAAATAAATACGCACGCCTGTGCTCGAATTCTCTTCGAACGATAGCTCGCTCTTGGCGTGTGAGTTATCACGCTCTCCCTTTCATTCCGCTGCACTGCTGCTATACCCTGCTATTTCGCGGGTATGTTCGTACTCACGACTCGATGAACACATGTTGTCCACGACCCGGGTCACCCTAGATTCCGATTCCTGATCTGGATTCACATCTTCTGCACAATTTTAGCTGACATAAATTTCCACTTTAATTCCTAGGCGTTGTCGATTCCGCAGCAAAGATGTCTAGTTGCATCTCGCTAGATACGATTAGAGGGCATTCAAAAGTCCATGCAGATCGTCCGTACAACGGAAACGCTGGTAATTCGAAGCGACCAAAAATAAGACACTGGAGGTTGCGTGGGGGGGCTTAGGCGTGATAGCGCCAAAGCACGGCAGACCTCCAGTGACCAAGAGATTCTGTAATACATTCGGAGTTCATTGAATGTACCAAACCTAATTTCCTCTATAATCAACCTTCTCTTTCTCTACGTAGCACTTTTCACTTTCACCACACAATATAGCTTGATCTGGCTTTTAGTCGATTTTTCGCCGACTTGCAGTTATGTAATTTGGTATGTCTTATGTAATACGGGGACACGTGAACGTTTCACTAGAAATTGGCACTAATTGCACAGGCACAACCGAGGTGTTTTGGGAGAAAAATGGAATTGATCCGCGTGTTCACCGTCGCTGTCGCCTTAAGCGGCATAGACGAGCTTTAACGGGACCCTTCCATTGAATTCGGTCTCGAGAGACGAAAAAGAACATTCGAGCAATTAAAGCTCCATATTCGAAGTAGCTGTTTTTAAAGCCTTGGTGTTCGAACTAATCAAGTTGGCGCGGGTTTTGAATCTGCTTTGTATCTGAGGAATTATTAGGGAATCTAATCTGGGTTTGCTTCACTGGCCACTACAAAAGCAGTCCCCCGAAAGCCTCTGCGCGCCTTGTTCTTTCTCTTCTTTTCTCTTTTTGTTGTTGTGCTCTTCCAATAAAATTACATTTACAGAAATTACAGCAAGCGGATCGTCTTCGACAAAAGAGATGGATGGCATGTAAGTGAAAGAATATTGCTTTACTCGAAATAAAATGCATACATGAGCGTGAGAGAAGGAGAGGTATAGAAAAGAAAGAAGGGGAGTGGTAAAACAGTTGGGCAGATCCACATGCCGGAAGAGATAGCAAGAACAGTAACCATGGGTTTTTTGTTGCTGTCATAAATGCTCTTTTAAATTTGTATGCCAGTTTAGCGGCTACCTCCTATACACATATACTGTTTATTTTATATTTTATACATATTTCATTATTTTTTTTTATTTATTTATAATTCTTCTATTTTAATTATTATTAGTATTTGCTTAATTTCCAACCTGAAATATTCTCGAATTCTGTGTTCGCTAAATTAGTTTTTGAGTCTAGAATAGGGAGTCTAGAATAGGGAAATGCCCCTGTGTGAAGTAATAAATAAGTTTTAAACTGAAATCGATAATGAACTAAATTATTTTAGGGCGCCATGCCGAGTGGATTATGGAAATGAAGTGAGTCTGGGGGTTTTAGGGATCATCATGCACTAATATGGCTTTGCGGCCCAGATGGTCAAGGTAGGGTGGGCAAAACGCTGCTGCACCTACAGCTACTCAGCAGCGCAACCCGAACTTTAGCATGTTCTGTTTTCCTTTGCAGAGCAACCTCTATGTGTGCATAGCTTGTCACTCTTGGTAATTTCTTTTCTGTATGTCCAGTCCGATTGATCATGTGTTAGGGAGGAAAACAGCACGCGAAATCAATATTATTATATGTATCCAATGCGATCAGGTAGCACAGTGGTAAATCCTCAACCCCCCTTGCCGACGACAAATAGAAGCGGATGCTCCTCTGGTCGCTACAATAAGATAAGCTCGTTATAATAGCGTATCGCTATACGTTGTATGCTACAAGCAGTAATATAGCAACATATCGAAAACACGACCGAACGCAGTGAAAGCTGACAGTTACGTTTTCACCCTCGTTTCAGCCGGCCGACCTACCGCGCGAATCCCCAAATAAATACACACACCTACATATACATATATATACCACGATATCCATCGGGCTTTCGACGGCTACAAGGAGTTTCTCTGGGCCATCAATCTCGTCGTTAGAGAATTGAGCCACAATCCGCCTCCCTACAAAAATTGGTCCTTCGAGCCAGATCTTCGCCTTTGCGGATCACTCTAATTGCAAGTTAAGTACAACCCTTCGATTGTGCCCAACACCAGTGCAGTTATTTTGTGCGAGTTTTCCACCCAGTCCGCGTTTCCGTGGCATATGTACATTCATATTTATTTATTAATTTCTCGCTGTAGCTCCAAATTAAACCATACTACGTTCTGCCAACGGTTGTGGCCTCCTCTTTCTCCAAAGGTTTTGTTCGGAGTAGAACCCAGCCGATTAGCTGCTTGCCAAATAGCACCTAATTCTTGGCCCTCAGCCGCTTATTTTGTTTGTTACTTATGTCTATGTCACTCATTTGTTTGTTAAAGCTTTTCGCTTGCTTGCCCTGCTAAACGCTCTCTGCCAGCTCGCTCTTCGCTATCTCCGCTTTGCGTCTGCCTACCGACGTCGGCCGAGCGAAGCTGCGCTTAGCGATCGGAGCGGCAATGTAAAGGGCAGGCAAGCCACACTTGCAATTTGGATGTCACGCATTAAAAAACATATCGCAATTTTATTTCTGCGCCGAGTTTTATTCAATTGGAATAATTAGTCAGCCGATTGGGGATAAAAAACATTATCTCCACAGGTTTAATTTGATATGTAGCTGTCTGTAAATCATATTCCTACCACTCTCAGCTACCAGCTGAGCTTTCGTTGCTGACATATGCACATGCACACAAATATATGTATGTGTAAGCAACGCAATCCAAGCGGATGGCAACAAACAGAAAGACATATTCTTGCAATTAGTTTGTTGTTCATTCCGTGCATGCTCAAATTTCTATAGTTCTTTCGTTTTTTTTTAATATCTAGAATAACAAGTCACAATCAATGTTTATTTAACTAATTATACTGCCAATAAAAAAAACACGATTCCATACATATGGCACATATACATAAGTTACATAGAATCAACGATATTATAATGTTTATTATATATTCCGTCGAAGCGAGATTTTATTATTCCTCGTGGGAGGTCACAGTCGCAGTCGCCGGTGCATCAATCTGCTGACATAGCACACGCGCAGGTGTTAAGTTGAGAAGGCAAGAGTCTTTGTCAACGGTGCAGCTCTCGTGTTCTCTTACACGTCGAGGCGTGTGCTGCAGTTGGTTCCCATAAAAAAATATTTAAGCTCGCTGACCAACTCTTGGGTCGAAAACCAAATGCAGAGGGAGGGGTATCCGGCTGGATCGGATAACTACTCCCCCCCTTGAGAAGTAGCCGCCCACGGCGCACTTAGTCTTGCGTCAAATCAATTAATTCATTGATTTGTCGCCCGTCGCGTTTCTTTGTCAAATATGGTTTGAGCATAGCCATGCCACATACCAGGCCACAAATACCTAGCCCTAGGCAGAATACAAAGATTGGTCTGGAACGTGAGGACACCTCTTCCTTTATCTCCTTGATGAAATTGAGGTTCTCCTCGCTCAACTGGTAGAGGAATGGCAGGCTCAGCACCCTTTTATGCTCTGTAACATTTAGCAAAGGTGAAGATGCAATAGTTATCTTTTTGCAAATGTACTTTATCTTAGGGAATTGAATGACAAAGTGTATTATGCTGTTTGATTGAAAAACTTTGATTTTAGATACTTTTAAAATGTTGGTTACGATAATATTGGGGAGCTGATTAGAGGAAATAGAATTCAAGTCGTCATGGTCTAATATAACCGGATTGTTTACTTCTGAGGGAAATGGTGAGCATGAGATTACTAGCAAGGTCTCGTACAGGTGAGCCGAGTCAATTTGCTTTCTCTTTGCTGTCTCTAGCAATTTATTGATTGTGTCTGTTAAGCGGTTTTTTTGCTGCTGAGATTTAGAATTTATGCTTAACTGCCTGTTATTTGATTCAATAAGTTGGGGCTCGTTTATTCGAATCTTTTCTAGGTCGTCCGCGGTCGGAGTTCCGGCTACCACCTTTAAGACCGAACCCTGGATGTTTAGGCTCCTAGCTATCGTGGCTAATCGTGGCTAACATATTTCGGATATGGTCGGTATCCACCATATAATTTGCAGTCTCGTCGGCCATTCGTTCGTAATCTGTTAAGTTTGTCGAATGCCTAAGGTAATTTATTTCGTCCCATACGAGTATGCCGCCGTCCAGTAACGGTACGTAGTCAGAATGTGAGTAGTCCAGTTATGCGAGCGGTTACCAAGGCCACCAGAAGGAGTATCATCTGAAACAACCTAAGGAATGAAAGAAAAGGATGCTTAGGTTAGGTAAGGTTAAGGCGGTAGTCGGGAAGGGGAGATAAAAACCCCCGCCCATCCGGAGGCTTATATGGCAGTGGCAGAAGAAGTGGGGGACCAAATCCTCCTCTTCCTCGTCGCGACAACTCCTGCAGAAGTCGTTATGAGGGATTGATCTGCCAGTGTCCCGCTATGGCTCGAGTAACTGCAGAGCAGTTATGCTCTAGACTATAGACTCAGTCTATATAGCTCCGCCGAGCGCTTTTTCGATCGATGAGGCCATATCGACATTTTACAGGATATGGTTTTCTGCCATCTCCCGTTTGCCTTTTGCTGGAAAAATTCGTGCGTGAGGAGCCTGCACGTAGCGAAAGGCATCGCTACTTGCTCCCTCTCTGATTAGAGAGGAATCGTAGTACCCTGCCTGGCTAGCTCGTCGGCGGCGTCGTTCCCCACGATGTCCCTGCGGCCAGGGAAGATCTATAAGGAAAGATCTAACTGCTCTGCGATCTCGTGCAGAGATTTGCGGCAGTCAGTTACAGTCGCTGAGTTCGACGATATTGAGCCTGGAGCTTTAATAGCTGCTTGGCTGTCCAAGAAGACGCACACTAAGTGCGTGTCTAGAAGTAGTTGGGAGACGATAGAAATGGCCTCTGTTGCAGCAGACGATCTTAATTACCCTATCTCAGCGTGTGCGATGTTGTGAGCAGAGCTTTTGCTCTCACATGCCGCAAGATCGGCTCGGCGGTGGAATCGGGGAGTTGTTGCGATCTCTGGCTGCGACCAGTCTAATAAATTCTTTGAAGACGAGCACTTGTTTTATTTTTTCATAAATTGCCTGATAATTTAAGTTAAAAATCACAACTAGAGCCCACTGGACCGGAGTCATCATAACGTTTAAATTCGAAAAAATCTTCCAAATTTAAGATCGTCTGCTGCAACATTCCGGCCCCGTTGAAGACCTCCGGTGCTTCAACCGTCTATTGGCAGTTTTGCCAGTTTGTTTATAGGACGTTTAATTACGCCCGTGGGTGTTCGCACCTCGGCGACGCGCACTCTCTCATCTTCTCCCTTGATTGCGGCCACCACTCGTCCTGTGGTCCACTTCTGTGGCGGTGTGTTGCCCTCGTGGACGAGCACCAGACAGCCAATGTCCAAGTCTGGCCCTTTGGTAGCCCACTGGTGACGCTTCTGCAGGCTGACCAGGTAGTCCTTGGCTGACCAGCCCTGCCAAAACTGCTGATTGAGCGCTGACAGAATTCGCCACCGCTTCAGGTACGCGAAACTTCCCCTGCTGCATCTGTCGTCTTGATCTGATTCGGGCGGCAGCGAAAGAAGCAGCTGCCCGATCAGCAGGTGCCCTGACGTTAGCGCTTCTCCATCGCTGGGATCGTTGCCTGGGGACGCGATTGCCCGGGAGTTGAGAAGAGCCTCTACCAGGTGGGTGCACAGCTCGCGGTGAGCTTGGCCCACTCCGCGTACCAACCTCTGCTTGGCTGATTTGACGGCTGCCTCCCACAATCCGCCGAAGTGTGGTGCTCTCGGTGGTATTAAATACCACTCGACGCCTTGGCGCGCTGCGTACGCCTTGAGCTGGTCCTGGTCCCTCTGGTACGCTTGATGAAGCTCGTTCAGCACCTTGCTCGCGCCCACGAAGTTGGTGGCGTTGTCGCTGTATACCTTCTCCGGAAGGCCTCTTCTCCCGATGAACCTTTCAAAAACAGATAAAAAACTATCAGCGGTGTGCGTTCTCTTCCTTTCCTTCTCCTCACCGGACCCGCGGCTCACCTAGACCTTGGCAACAGAAGTTTTTCCCCTGCTGGGTGTCCAGCGTCTATGGTGAGTTTAGCGCCGCCCGGCTCCAACGGCTAGGAACACCCTCTCCTCAGACCACATAGTTTCTTCCGAAAGCCCCGTCGCTGACGGCGGCTCGGCGATTACAACACAACAATTGCTGAAATTAGGGAATTGGAAATCTATGGTATATAGATATACCGTTGAAAGAAATTTTGTATACTCGATACTGAAACGCCCAAAAGGAAGCGTTTCCCAACCCACATAGTATACATATTTTTGATCAGCACCAATAGCCGAGTCGATAGAGCCATGTCTTTCTGCCCGTCTGTCCGTCTTTTTTGACGTTGACAAGTTTGTTTCAAAACTTTGCCATGCCCTCGTTCGCCACCACAAAAGACGAAAATCTATTGCCACTGATGACCATCCATCATCTATTTCGGGGATGGTCTGTAAGGTTTTACAGTTCGGAAAATTTCCCGGTAATTCCACCATCCATCTGGGATGTTTCTAAGCCGCACGTTTCTTTGCGATATTTAAAAGATAGCTTACGAATCCAACTCTGAAAAAAATTAATGGCAATTAAAAATAGTTCGCCTAGACATATTTCAAATCGAAATTCGATTTTTTCGGTTAAATACGGAGAGATTATAATTAAACAATTTAAAATGAAATTAGCTGAGCGGGGCTTATCGACAAGCGGCTTGAAAGCCACGGGTGAAAGCTGCAATCCAGAGAGCAGGCCTCAATGTCGAGGATTATGAGTTCTTGGATGAGCAAGGCTCCAGGTCGACAGTGGAGGACAAGCAGCCTGTGGCAAACAATATCCAAATGATGGCGATGTTGCAACAGATGGTGCTGCAGATGAGGGGTGTCTGACAACAACATATAATGCTGCAGATAATGAGAGTGAAGGATCCAGGTGAAGCTCAAGCAGAGAAATTAAAAGCTATGACAAAGGAGATGGAGGAGAAATGAGCCAGCGTTAACAAGAAACTCCAGGAAAACTCAGAAATAGTTCAGCGTCTGAATGAGGAGATCACACGTCTTGATGAAGGAATTCGGCAAGTAGAAAATCGTCTTGAAGTTTGGCTCGGGGAACAACATGACAACACCGAAGTACCCTACACCTAGTTTTGATGGTAAAACAACATTTGGCGTTTTCTTGATTTAATTCGGTGCTTTTGGTGCTTTCCTTGAAGGGCCTTGCTGCTGCTGAGGTGCTATAATCGATTCCTGACGCAGATAAATTGAATTACGAGGCTGTTAAGCGTATCTTGGAGCGTCGATATGGAGGTGACAACACGCGGGAAGTTCATCGCTTGAACCTTAAGTTCGCGACAGACATTGAGCGACTCTCGCGCCTGCCTTACAATGATGTCCCAACCGACTTTTTGGAGAGATACAAAATCAAGGATTTAGACACACACCCCGCTGTGGTTCTGATGCAGAGAAAAACATACGACGATAACTATTGATATGCCCTCCATGACCAAAAGTGAATAATGGTAATCGACCGACAAGAACAAGGAGTATTTGCAACCAAATAGCGGGACAATGTTGCGATAGACAAAAAAGACCGAGATCCTGGTCCATGGAGAGGAAATTATCACAGGATCAAGGGCATGGAGACCCCCGATAAAGATTTGTTTAAACTAGAACGCGTCGACACAGAGGGGCAAGGGTACTTCGAACTGTCGAAACTTCGAAACCCGAAGAACCTTACTAACAGGAGCATCTTGGATGAAACCGAGTTGTTACTAACTTTGGACACAGGCGCATCTTATTATATAATCAAGAGAGGTATAGCTAAAGAAAAAATATATATATATATATATCCGCATATAATAGTCATGATCTTAAATAATCTTAGAATTGCACATATAAATTTTGAACACGATTTTAGCGTTGCTGATATCGTAGAAGACATCATTATCGGAGTGGATAACTGATCATGAAAGTTAAGACTTTACAGTGGAATTATAAAAAAAAATTCTGAAATATGGAAATGTAGAATTGCCTATATGTGAGTGGAACTAGGAACGACGGCTACATGTGGAATATTTGAGCATGGCACTATATCGAAGTGCCGCCCAATATGGAAACTATAGTGTGGATTAAGTTAGGTCAGAGGGATGGAGATGAGAAGTTATTGGTTGTCGAGCCCGTAAAAAAAGAATCTAAAAACATTTTGTTGGAAAAGACTCTTGTAAACGCTACCTAAGGTGGACAGATACCACTAGGACTCTTAAACTTAACTAGAAAGAATAAAATTATTCATAAAGGAGAAATAATTGGACAGTTTCAAGAGGCTACGATGGATGTGACTGCAAAGCAAATGAATCTCAAATGTATAGCTATCGTGTAAAACCAGCGGCTTTGGAAAGATTACAGATACAAAATTGAGTTCATTTACTATCAAAACCTAAAAATATAAAAGCTTCTTCCTTTTTGGATACATTTTGGCATAAACAGAACAATCGAAAAAATCAAAAAATGTATTATATCGGATTGGTTGCCAGGAGCCGGTAACTGTTTGGATCCGTCGATGTGACCGTTGTACTCTAGCAAAAGCACCAACTAGAAGGAGCCGAAAAATGCGGCAGTACAATTCAGGAGCACCGTTTGAGAGGATCGCCATGGATACAGCAGGCCCATTCCAAACCAGTGACAGTGGAAATAAATATAATATAAATAATTTTGAGTCTCACACATTCAAAGATGCATGTGAGACATAAAGATTTCTGAAAAGACGTACAGCACCAGTTCATCCTCAATCCGATGGAATGGTGGACTCAACTTTTAATGGAACTAGAAGTAAAAGGGACCAGTTGAACGAGATTCAAAAATTCATAAGATGTCGCATCCAATTAATGAGTGACAGAACAAAGGCCCGATATGATCTGAATGCGAACACTGAAGGGTTTCATGATGGCGACTTAGTGCCCAAGCTACAGAACAATTGGGAGGATCCCTTACAATACTTACAATCATAGAACGAATCAATTATGTGGTGTATCGCATCCAAAAAAAGGACAATTAAAAATGATACATCTCGAGAGACTTTCATGGAGGAGACTTGGCACTTGTTCGGGACGAACAAGATTAGGCGGAGGACAGTGTAAGGAATGGAGATTTAGTAGACTGCCCATTGTTGTCATGTCGGATTATATTGAGAATAGTCCGCCTTGACTAGAATTTGTTTGGATCAAAACACTATCCTTTAGAAAATAAAGTCTGTCTATATAGTTAAAATACTCTCTGTTTTCATATTCTCAACCTAGAAGATACGATTTGAATGAACGTAACAATATGTTTAATTTTTCATCGTTTCACATTCACAACATTTTTTTTGTTACTTTCTTTATAAATATTTTTTATTGTAACCCAACCTCAAATTTGGCTCGGAAAAAATCGGCCAGGGCAACAACATCAACACCGTAAAACGAAGCGTTTAGAGGCTGAAAACGGAGCCTGCCTGAATATTTTATAATCAAAAATACAACATATAATCTTAATTAAAATAAAAAAAAAAAGAATAGACCAAAAGTTTGTAATTTTATACTCATCAGCTCCTATTTGACTGATGGGAGATGGTGGATGGTACCAGTGTGATTCGGGGCTTCACATCTCCCTAAATTTCCCACCGTTCCTCGGGTATTTTCTCAGTGTGCAGAGCCTATTTGCATCCTAATATATATATATGACCATAGTATCGATAAAATATTTGAAAATATCGATATGTGATATGTCCAATCAATTAATGCCGTGGTCATTGGCCATATATATAACGTCGCCGTTTTGTGTTAATGATTCTTTATATTGTAATTTTGTTCATTTGCGTCAGAAGAAAACATTTAAAACATTGTAAATATCAGGTACAGGAGACGAAGCAAATAACTTTTATATTCCTGAGCGAATTCTTTTTTTTCAGCACGAAGAGCTGCGTTGAATGCAGAATATTCCGAACACGAATATGAATCCGTGTGTTTTGCCCACGCCCGTTCCCGACGATGCCGGTGACAAACGCTGGCATAGCATACATCGTCGGTTTATTTCGGATTGTCGTGAAAAAGATCCTGATGTGATTTTCCTCGGAGATTGCATATTTGAGACGCTACAAGATAGCGAGACGTGGAATCAGTATTTTGCACCATTGCACTGCCTAAATTTCAGCATACGGGACGATTGTACAGAACATGTTCTGTGGCGTATCGAAAATGGAGCGTTGGACAATGTTAATCCGAAAATAGTTGTTCTGCACGTTGGCACCAACAATGTTAACAACAGTGCCGCCGAAGTAGCGGAAGGTATTCTCGCAAATGTTGCAAAAATATGTGAGAAACTCAACGGCGCCTACGTTATACTTCCTGTAAGTGTCCAGTCGTTCTCTCCCTATGAAAATATACATGACCATAATACCTATTACGTATATGCAGTCACTGCTCCCACGAGGTCAACAACCTAATAAACTTCGCGAAAAAAATGCCAAAATTAACGAGTTGGTTAAAGAGATGACTAAGGGCATGGATCGCGTACAGACAGTTGCCATCGACAAGGGTTTGGTACAGTGTGACGGTACTATCAGTCACCACGATATGTTTGACTACAAAAACCTTACAAATACCGGCGCCAAAAAAATTTTCGAGCCGCTTTACGAGTTGCTGTCGCAAATCCTTAACGAAAACGAGCTGGAGCGCGATCTAACTCCATCCGAATAAGGAGAGTGGGAAAAATGGACTAATGCACGAACTCAAATCTCAGTCAAACTATACGATATGCAACGGAACACAAATTTGGTTATGTACATAAATCGTATAGAGTATTCAGCGTGGAGCTGACAAAACTATAAAAAAAAAAACAAAATTAAAATCGTTTTCTTACCCGATTAAAAAACATTGCGAAATTATGTCACATTTTTTGCACCTCCCATGCCTACATGCAAAGAAAAGGAACGCAAAAATTGAATTTTTAAATTTATTATTTACACTCATACAAACATTCCCAAAAAGGTTATAGCAATAGTATTATAATTGAATCAAGTAATTATTTGTAAGAAATTAATACAGAAGTTACTTACGCGGTCATAGCTCAGATCGAATATAGACTGAGATAGAAAATACAAGATTTTTAGAGCTGTCTTATAGATTATAACTATCATATCATATTAATGTATAATATTCATAGCGTACTGCTAAATATTTTATGACCAACTAGCCTGTTCAGTCCAACATTTATCAGCGGAATAAATATTAACGGATGTAATCTCTGTATACGGTGAAGCTTGTAAGTACGGGAGCATTCTATATTCAATCGGGCTTCCAATCATGCTTAATAGAAATTCTAAAAACTGCGTATCATCTATTTAACACCTTCAAAACGCATAATTAAATTAAATGAACTATAACATTCCAATTTCGATGCATAAAATAGATTTACATTTGATAGCGGCAGGTGCAAGTAGGGCCAATGACTAGGTTGTCCCGATGAAAGGTATGCTGACAGCCGAAGAGTCAGCAACTCTGCAGAGTTGCTTGAAGGTGATCTTTACCTGTTGAAATCATTGACTAGTAAGCGAACATATGAATATTTGCTCGAGAGTCTGCGAAAGTTACCAGATGAGTAAAGGGACGAGAATAATGAGGAAAGCGACAGTAGTGAAAAAGACATTGTTTGTGGGTCTTTCTCGCCCACCTGAGTGAGATGCGGGGAAAGTCAAACACAGGCGCTGGTTTGGATTGGATGACATTGTTTGTGATGGATATTGGATCCATTGAGATCGTGGCACTGGGGGTGCAAAGTGTCGCGAGGCTGCGGAAAGAGCCTTTAGACTGTTTTGATATTTTGTAAAGCCAAATAGGTGGGTTTGCGCAGAAGAGTATGACATACTGAGTGAGATATCAAGTCGAAGGCACAAGTGCAGAACCAGCAGTGTTCTGACATGGCGTGTGGCGCGGTTGACGTAGTTGTGAGAGACGGGTGTGGCACTCCGTGAAAATTGGAATATGATAGTCTGCGAAACCAACATGTAAATATTAATTATATGAAGTTTTATACTGATTGAGTTTGTTTATATTTATCTATATGAAATTTTATTATATGAAAGCAAGAAAGATGATAAGACGATAATACTAGAGCAAGAATGATACCAACATAGTGTTACAATATGCACACTATGACATGTGAAAGTCAGAGATGTATAGAGAAATGTATAGCAGAAATAATAACAATAAAGAAAGATCAGAAACTATGTAGTAGAGTTATATCTATTATACTTTCCATTCGTATTTTTGCTGAGAGCGAGAGAGAGTTGTCTCAGTCGAGTGTGGCGCAGTGATGTTTTATTTGAGAGAGCGAGAACAAAAAGGTATTGCGGGAGGAGAGAAATTGAATGTGGAAATGCTGTGTCGGATAATACGTGATATTGCTCATATATTTGAAGAAAGAGAGACAACGGCGACTCACTACGCCTGAGTCTCAAACAAAAATTCAAGAATACCTCCGACAACAGAAGTGGGATCGGCTCTGCCACAGGAGCAGCGTAAAAGTGTATGGCGAGCTGTATAAGAATCACAAAACAAAAAATTCATGGAAATGTTAAAGACAATGCAGAAGCCTGCTTCAACGACTCCGAGCGAAAAATGCATGAGTCTGTCAAAGTTCAATCCAGAAGCGCATGGTGCAAATCAGTTGGCATGATACTGTCGGAGCTTCCTCTAGAGGAGAGTGCACTGATTATGTCGCTCAGCGGAGCATTGTAAGGGAGCGCGTGACAATGGCTTTCGAAAATCAGCTATGCTGGTATAGCTTGGCCTTAATTCAAAGAGTTGTTCGTGCATTGTTGTTAAATATTCTCAACGGACGGCTGTAAACAGGCGAGTGCCTGTCGGTATACGAGAGCCGAATAGTGACGTCATTGATGACGAAATGGAAGTTGATGGACGATAGAAGAAATAGCGGTGTCTCTCGTGCTGGCAAACATTTCGCAAATCGACACAAAACTGCAACGTTTGCTGTTCACTACCAATATAAAGACCAGAAATGACCTACAAAAGCAGTTGAAGGCGTATGCATACAGCAAGCAAAACATGCACTTTGCTCCAGACCATTCGATCTGTCCCGATCAGAAGAGGTATAAGGCATACACTCCAATCAAGTGCCATTACTTTGGGAATCTCAGATTTGGCTTCGGCATCACGATAGATGCTGATAAATTTAAAAAAAACGAGGGGGAACGTTGTGAGTTGCTGCGGACACCGCAACTCTACAGTTATACCCGATACTAAGTCAGTATGGCTCTCCTCCGGCAGACGCCGCTAATATTAAACGACACGACAAAGAGTGCGTGCGAGAGAGACAGAAAATCAGTCTGAGCGTGACGTCGGCCGCTGCGTAGCCACTGCAAATTGACTTGTTCCTTTTGGCTATAAAAATGATCTGATCTGATTCAGATTCAGCAATCTGATAGACATGATCATTATCTATGATTCTGCGTTTTTAGTTTTCTTGTATCCTCAAAATTATAGATGCAACAGTTTTTCGTCCTTTGTGGGGGCGGAAGGGGGTGTGTCGAAATTTTGACACAAAACGGTCAAGGTCCGATATCACAGGAGTGTGGATACCAAATTTGGTTGCTCTAGCAAATTGAAATTGTTTTCTTGATTCTGGCTATAATAATTATACGATCTGGTTCAGATTTTGCACTCTAGAAGATATAGTCATCTTCTACGTTTTTAGTTTTCTCGTATCGTCGAAATTGTGGATGCCACAGATTTTCGCCCTTTGTGGGGGCGGAAGTGGGCGGGGCAAAGTTTTGAAATATTCTTGTAGCAGTGACATCACAGAAGTCTGGATCCAAAACATCGCTGCTCTAGCTCTTATAGTCTTTGAGCACGAGGCGCTGAAGGGGACGGACAGACAGACATGGCTCAATCGACTCGGCTATTGATGCTGATCAAGAAAATATATACTTTATGGGGTCGGAAACGATTCCTTCTGGACATCGCAGACGTCTAGCGTTCGTGGGGAACGTCAAATCGTCCCTAAAGAAAAGCATGAGAAGCCTTCAGTAGGTCCCAAAGAAAGCGATCTGATCCAGCAGTCTTCGAAGGATTACAGCAAATTGCTTTCACTATGTCGCCGACAAAAGGCCATAGTAGAGTCCGTTAAACCAAAGACTATACAATACCAAGATGTTGCATGAGGAACAAATTCTTTTTCAATTTTCGTTTGACGCTTCATAGTACGGGCGCGCGGGGCTATTACTTCAATTCTCTTTTACGCTACCTTCGCCTCCGAAATGCTACTCGGCTTCGTCAATGCCTCGGTCAGCGTCAAGTCGGTGTGTCTCGAGAGAAAGAATACAAAAACAAAATATGAATCGTCTGCGTGCCGAAACCGTAGGGCAGCGTGGTCGCTGATGTCTTTGGCGCGTCTTTAATGTACGCATCTAATAGAGAATTTTCCAATCGAATTTTCAAGATAGTTTTAGTTTGGGAGATATAAGCACTCAAAGTTTAACATTTTTTCAGCGTGCAAATATTTATTGAACTCATATTCACTAACTAATTTGGCAAGCTGAGACGGCCATAGGTCCCACTGTGCCGCTCCAAAGACATCGGCGATCCGCGACCACCGCTTCGACGGTGCTGAGACTCGAGAGTCCAGAATTGCCGAACAGACGAAACCGATGGGCAGCGGGGTCGCGGTAGAGACGAAGTACAGGCGAAAAGAATATTGAAACCCCGCGCGCTCCCTCGTGCCTTTTGGGTTATAATGTTAGAACCCGCCATAGAACAGCTTTTTGGTCGCTCATGCAACATCTTGGTATTGTATAGTCTTTGGTTAAACGCAATCTGAAACAACTTTCAGAGGCGGAAGGACGCACATCAAGTGATTTGATATAATCACTATGGACTCAAGCACAGGAAGTCCACTTCACAATTCATGAGGAATACGAGGACCCAGTGGAAGGAGGATATGACGTGGAATCCTACCTAACACTGGAAAGTAAGGTCTAAAGAGCATTGGCAAAATCGGCAACACCAAACTCGGTTAACGTGCTGCTTCCACGCAACAGCATCCCAACGTTTGATGGGGATCTATTAAAATGGACCCAGTTCTTCGATCTGTTCTCTTGCATGGTTCATGAAACCAACATGCCTACGGTGAAAAAGATGTGGTATCTTAAAACCACCGTTACCGGCTAGGCAGAAAGTTTGATTCGACATATCGATCTAAAGGAAGAAGATTATGAAGCCGCTTGGGAAATACTAGTTGACGCATAGATGTTTCGAATACAGTACTGAACCGCTTCATCAATCATCAAACAATTAATTACGATCCCAAGTCATTTTTAATGACTTGTACATAACAACCATCCCTTGCATCACTAAAAGGATCGGGCATCAATATATCTACATGGGATCCAATATTGATTTCCATTATCAGAAACAAACTGGATGTTACAAATAAGGCCTTGTAGGAGCAATCGCTAGATACGATGCTTCAGTTCTTGGAGCAAAGAATTCGAGTTCTAGGAACTAGTAAGAAGCCATCAGCATCAAGGAGGGAGCCAAAAGGCACGACATGTGCATCAGCAAACACAGGGAGAGCGTGAGCACCCTTATGCACATTCTGCAAGAAAGCAATCCATTGGCTCTACGGATGCGAAGAATTTCGGTCCAAATCTCCATCAGAACGACTAAATTGTGTACAAAAACATAAAATGTGAGTTAATTGCTTTAGAACAAATCACAAAACAAACGCATGCCCTGGTCGAAACTGCTTCAAGTGTGTCAAGAAGCACAACACGATGCTACATTTGGAAACAGCATCGGGCGCAGCTACAGAATCAAGAGGCCCGACGGTGGGTGCAGCAAGTAACAATAGTTACAATCTACTGACCACAGCAAAGGTGGTAGTAGAAGCCAACAACGGGCAGATTGCTAGCTTCAGAGCACTGCTAGATTCAGGATCACAGATAAACTTGATCTCTGAACGAATAATATTAATGTTGTCACTCAAACTAAAAGACACTACATTACGGAGCGAAGGAATTGGAGGTCAATCAAAGACCAGCAGAGCACGAGTAAATGTGCTCATGAAATCCCTTCAGAATGGTTTTACCCAAAGAACTGAAGCTTTCGTATTACCTGATCATCCAGCTTAGGCACTCGATACAGAGAGCTTAAACGTACCAAGCAAGATCGCACTGGCAGATCCAAACTTCCATAAGCCAGGCAAGATCGACATGCTAATTGGAGCCGAGCCGGACAGGCGGCCCGCTGCTACAAAACACGAAACTGGGATGGATTGTGGCAGGAAAAGTCAAATCTGCCCACAGCCCACACCCATTTGTGCAACGGGAGTAAACGAGCTCATAGAAAGAATCTGAGCTCTGGACAATCTAGAGACGGAAGACAAACCACGCACACCAGTGCAAGCACGGTGCGAAGCTCATTTTATAGAAAATCTTCAGACTGCTTCAGATGGCCGGTTTATTGTAAAGCTCCCATTTTCCGAACACCCTTCAGCCCTGGGGGAGTCGGTGGAAACCGCAACAAAAAGATTCCTAGCGTTGAAGCGGCGAAGCTCAACAGAAACTTTGAAGAGTTATGTGGACTTCATGGAAGAGTATGAAGACTGTGCCAGCATCAAAGGTTCCCAAAAAGCACTACTTCATTCCACATCATTGTGTACTCAAACCTGAGAGCACCACCAAAACTCAACAAGCGGGAAATCTTTGAACGACATTCAGAGCGAACTTATGTCCATTCTGCTACGATTTAGAATTCATAAGTACGCATAGAGTACAAGTACAAGTACAAAGAAAAGATGTACCGGCAAGTGTGGATGAATCCGAATGGATAAATTCCATCAAATGATAGTCTGGAGAAACAATCCGTCCGAAGAGATCAGGTACTATCGCCTGAAAACAGTCACATATGGGACAACAGCTGCTCCGTTGCTAGCAACGAAATGTCTGGATCATTTGGCAACACAATACAAAGACAGACTACCAGTAGGATCATCAACATTAAAAACCGATTTCTACGTTGACGACTGTCTAATTGGAGCAAACACTATTCCAGAGGCAATTCATGTTCGACAAGAACTAAATAAGATATTGCTGCCGTCCTGATTCAAATTGCGCAAGTGGTGCTCTAGCAATGAGAAACTTCTCCAAGGAATTCCCAAAGAGCATATTGTAAGCGATGTCAAACTAGGAGAGACACTAGAGCATTACAGCGTGAAAGCTCTGGGTCTCATCTGGATGCCAAAGAAGGATAAATTGTGTGGACGAACACAGAAATGCAACAACTTTGGAAGCTCAAACTAGATTGGGATGACACATTACCATTACAACACCAAACCGAATGGAAAGAATACCGGGACGACTTACAGACATTAAGCAAAATGCAAATTCCCCGGCATATCTAGGATGGTAAAATTAAAGTTACCCAAGAACTCCATACTTTGGTAGATGCATCAGAACGAGCATATGCTGCAGCAGTATATGTACGCGCTACATATAAAAACAACCAAGTATCAGTAAGACTGCTCTGTTCCAAATCACGTCTGGCGCCGACAGCCAAACAATCACTACCACGGTTAAAACTGTGTGCTGCAGTCCTCGGTTCCGAACTTCCAGGATGCTTTTGGAGTGATTCCACCGTTGTGCTATCCTGGATAAACGCATCATCATCAACATACCTTTGTGGCAAATCGAATAGCCAAAATCCAGGCATTAACAAACCAGTCAAAAAGGCGTCATGTTTCATCGGCCAACAGCGCAGCCGATGTCTTGTCGAGATTGATCGCAGCTAGCAGATTGTCAGCTCACACTTTGTGGTTATACGGACCATTATTTCTGCACGGATCCCGAGAAAAATGGATGAAAGCACCCATCATAGAATCCTAAGGGCGCTGGGGAGATTCGACACACCCAGGTACCTACAGCGGATGGTACAAAGATACGTTGAGAGAAGGCTGCTTCTGTACGACACGCAGGCTGGCACGGAGAAATACGAGGTATCGGCAGGCGTCCCGCAGGGCTCAGTGCTGTGTAACGCAATGTACGACAGCATCTTGCGACTCAGCCTCCCTCACGAAGTACACATGGTGGATTTTGCAGACGATGTGGCAGTCCGTTTGTGGCAGTACAAATGACCTGCAACCAGACGATAGCGCACATCTAGGTTAGGTTAGGATAAGGCGGTAGCCGGGAGGGGGGGCTGTGAGCCTCCCGCCCCCGAGCTCACTTGGACCTATAAAAGGTCCGTTGTGTTGCCGCATGGGCATGTGCCCCTTCTCGTTGCCTGAACCGTGAGCAGACTACTGCAGGTTAAGGGCAGTCCCATCCGGAGGCTTGGATGTATTTGGACAAGGTCCCTGGTTTGATTTCGGACAGCGCCTCTGCACTAAATACTGTAGGCATGATATGTATAAGAAATGCTTATCTGACATTTTATGTGGGATTTGTAAAAAACCTCATCATGGTTAGGTTAGGTTAAGGAAGAGATCTAACTGCTCTGCGATCTTGTGCGGTCTGCGGCAGTCATTTACAGTCGCTGAGTTCGACGATATTGAGCCTAGAGCTTTGATAGCTGCTTGGCTGTCCGAGAAGACGCACACTAAGTGCGTATCTAGGAGTAGTTTGGAGACGATCGAAATGGCCTCCTTGATGGCTTCAACCTCCGCTTGGAACACACTACAGTGATCCGGGAGCCTGAAGCAATGACTGATGTTCAGCTCGCTGCAGTAGACTCCGCCTCCCACGCGGCCGTCTAGCTTTGAGCCATCAGTGTAGAAGTGGACCGCATTTGCAGGCCCTGGTTCGCCCATCTCCCAGTCCTCTCTAGATGGGATTGATACCTGGAAAGGCGTCGAGACGTGATCAGTAATCTGTCCTCTCTGGTAATTGCGGGAGTCTCATCAGGATTCCCGAGTGCCCAACCGCGGATGCTTTCCACAGTCTGGCTTCTCTCATTCGGAGGGCGGAAAGTGTTGCCACCTTCTTTCCCATGAGATCAACCGGGAGGAGGTCCAGCACAGTATCCAGGGCTTCCCCTGGAGTAGTGCGTAGCCCGCCGGTTATGCATAGCTCTGCCATGCGTTGAACTCTGCTGAGTTTATTGAGGCATGTCCTTTTGTCTAAGGCTGGCCACCATACTACCGCTCCATAGAGCATGATCGGTCGTATGATGGTGGTGTAAAGCCACCGAACTATATAGGAGTCATTCCCTATTTTAGTCCGATGGCTTTCCTGCAAGTATAGAGGGCCACTGTGGCCTTCTTTACTCTATCCTCTATGCTCACTTTCCAGTCGAGCTTTCTAACGAGGATTAGGACAAGATACTGAATGCTGAAAACTAGCGCTTCTCCACATAGTCTAGGGGGAATCAGTACCGGAACTTTGTACTTCCTAGTGAAAAGCACCAGTTCCGTTTTGGACGGGTTGGCGCCTAACCCGCATTTGTCTGCCCATTTCGACATTTTCGTGAGAGTACTTGTCATGCACTCACACAATGTCTGCGGAAATTTTCCGGACAGTGCTATAGCAACATCGTCCGCATACGCCACCACACGGCAGCCACCCCCCTCTATCACCCGCAGCAGTGCGTTCACTGCCACGTTCCATAGGAGGGGCGAGAGGACTCAGCCCTGCGGTTAGCCCTCTGCTGACAAATCTGGTGCACGTTGACGTCCCCAGTGATGCCTCAACCGTCCTGCATTGTAGCATCTGATCGATCAGGCTCACCGTCCTGGAGTCGGAGCCGTTCCATCGCCTTTAGAAGAAAAGACGATAGACTAATGGGCCTAAAATCTTTTGGGGCAGTGTGCGAGGGCTTGCCTGCCTTGGGTATGAATACGACTTTGGTCTGAAGCCAGGTGTCGGGAATGCACCCGTCGGAGAAAATTCCCTCGGAAATTATTTTGAGCCAGTTAATGGCTTTTTGTCCAGCGTGAATCAGTTGGGCAGGGATGATGCCATCTGATCCCGCGGATTTGTATGCTTTGAAGCTTTTTATTGCCCAGGAAATGTTCTCTCGATTTCGCTGCAGAGCTTACGCCAGGAGGCGCGTTTGGCTTTTCTAAGTTCTTTGTTGTAGGTTGACAGACTGGCCTCGTATTCGGCCCAGTTTTGCTCAACGTTCTCAGCCTTAGCTTTATTGAAGAGCCTCCGGGAGGCTCTCCGGAGTTCACCCAGTTTCCACCATTCAGGTTTCCTCTGGCCTCTGTTCTTGCCAGAGGGGCATGCTTTGTCGTGCGCCTTATTGCAGGCGTCGGTAAAGATCTTAAGAAGACGGGTCGTGGCCTCCGTGGAGAACTCCTCCTCAGATGGGGACTCAGGGAAAACACGACAGAGGTAATCAGAGTACCGAGTCCAGTTTGTCCGCCTGATGTTCCGGAATCGAACTGGCTTCGGTACTGAGAAGGAGAAAACAGTTTCCACGTACCTGTGGTCCGAGAAGGAGTGCTCTTCCGGGAGCCTACAGGATACAATGTTACTCTGTATCTCATGAGAGGCTAGCGTAAGGTCCAGGACCTCCTTGCTGTTTTTAATAATAAAGGTGGGATCACTACCCCGGTTTAATAAGACCATCTGAGTGGTCAGTAAGTAACTGAAAAAGTACTCACCCCTTTCGTTTGTGTCAGTGCTTCCTCACTGACAGTGATGTGCATTGGCGTCGCACCCCACAATTAGGCCGATGTCTTTGGCCGAACAGTCTGCGATTAGAGCCCGGAGAGGCGGGTGTGGAGGGGGGTCTGGTTAATCATGCCCCATGTATGCGGAGCAGATCCTCAGTGAGCGCTCCTGGCCTTCTAAGCTCACGGCGGTGTGGTCTTCATTGCTGAAATTTGAGAGCAAAAATAAGTGCAACTCTCTTTTTGCAAGAATGCAGGTACCAATTTTACGTGCGGTTTCAGTTACGTATAGCTTGTAGTCAGAAGTCCTCAGACCGAAGACAATGTTTCCGAGGATCCAGGGCTCCTGAATGAGGACTATATCGGCTACACCCTTGGCCAGGTGGAGCAATAGAGCAGCGCATGCTGCCTTACAATGGTGGAGGTTTATCTGCAGGATCATCAGTGACATTCCTAAGTCTCACCTCCACCATTGTTGCTTCTAGATCGCTGTCGGGGGAATCCGGCTCCTCCCCGACAACGATGTGGCCGAGACCTCTGGCTAGGTCGAGCTCGTCGAACGCGTAGTCGTCCAGGATGTCGTCCGACATCATGGACGCCGCATCCGACGTCGGGTTGTCTTCCTCGCACGAGGCCCCCTCTTTCGGGATCTCCGGCAGCTCCGGGTCTGGCTCGACCTCCGCTTGCCTGCCCTTGCGATCCGACTTATAGGTGGTTATGGTGACCTTTTTGTACCCGTAGTCGACCACACCGTCCGTCTTGGCGAGGTGCTTTAGCGACTCCTCATTTAGGACGAGGATAATCTGGCGCCTCTGCCCCTGGATATCCTCTTCCTTGGCCACCTTCCAATCGACTGTGGGAAGGTGGGGGTTGCAGACCTGCAGTAGCCTGAAGATTTTCTCAGGTTCTGCAGGTCTAGCCGAGACCCATGCTCTGGCTCTCGGACGGTTGGGAACATCCTCCCATCTCACGGCCTCCAGTTTCGTCCCTGTATAGACCTCTTTCAGAGCAGCCACCGCCTTTATGTAGAGGGCCGCAGAGTGAGCGTCTTGGCAGGCGATGGCTTTCACCTTGCCTTGATGCCACCCTGCGTCCTCACACTTTGGCGGTGCTCCGCCGTTCTCCTCCAGTTCCTGTAGGAACCGGTCCTGGAGCTCGTTCTCCACCAGGTGCCACTTATCGCGAGGGACATGGCCGTCCTCGGCGACCCTGTCCAGGACACCGATCAGGGTCTTGCCCCTCGCCACCTCAGCGAATGACCGGTTCGTGAGGTGGGTCTTCACCCGCTTGGCTCGCTGGGCTTGGCCTGACTGGTTAGCGGAGTCCTCCGCTGAGCGTTGCCGCTTGTTGGGGGCCTTGGCTGCGCCCTTTCCGGCTTTGGCTGGCTGGAAGAGTGGCAGGATTGAGGAGGCCCACAGCCTCTGCTCCTTTCCTTCTGCCGACGCCCTAAAGTTCGGGTCCTCGTTGGACAGCATGAAAGCCGCTCGTCTCCTGTCCTGGTACGACGGCTTTCCTCCCCGTGGTGCAGAGACGCTGCTCGCCGGGGCCCCAATGGGCAGCCACCCCGGTCTCCGATTCGCCCTTGGAGCCACCCGACTTGGACAGACCCGATTGGCTTTTCGGGCCCCCCCCTCGCTGCGGCCGCTGCCTGAAGACGGTGGACCGACTCAGTCTCCTTCCCCGTCTTCTTTGGACCTGGTTTTCCAGGCGCTGGTACAGAGGGATTGTCTTGTCCCTCCGGTACTTTAAGAGGAGTACCGAGCTCCTTTGCGGCGTTTTTATTTGGTATTTTTGATTTACTTGGTATTGTTGTTCCCACGAGTAGGCGGAAAGGGGTTGGTCACCCGAGGCATAGCCCCGAAGCTTAATTTAAACTGGAGGTCGGCAGATATCCAGAGTCCGCATATTAGCGACCGGGCACCCCCCGGCCATGCATCCCTCGGCATATAACAGTGTCACCTTGGGGTAATTTCACTGAGAGTTTTCTTCTCTCCGCCCGACTACCATTCGCCAGCATCCTGACAGAGACATGACCGTGCCAGGTTCCAGCCGCCCTCACGGGGAGAGTATAGTCGCACTTCCACCGGTGTGTACAGGGGTATTACTACCGGGTACCCGGTACCGGGTATTACTAACCGGAGCGGCTGCGCCTTAGTTCCGAGTTCAGAGTTGTGCGAGCCAACCCATCATCCGGCACCCGACGGCCTAGCGCGCATCTAAAGGTGGCTGGACCTGGTCGGGCTCGAACTCGCACCCCACAAAACAGAGGCAGTGCTGGTATTCAGCCGGAAGAAAGTCAAGACGGCCAACATCTCAGTGGCAGGTATCTTGGTGTCATCTAAGCGTGAAATCAAATACCTTGGTGTCCTGGTGGACACACGTCTCTGCTTTCGGTAGCACTTGGCCTACATGGGCACGAAGGCGGCGACGACCAACGGTGCGCTCTCGAGGCTCCCGAGGACCAAAGCAATGGCGGCGACAACTGCTAACGAGTGTCACGAGATCGGTGATTCTATATGCGGTGCCAATCTGGGAAAAGGCCCTTAAACAGTGAATTACGCACGGGGTCTGGCCTCTCTTCGCTTCGGATCACCAGTGCCTTCCGAACGGTCTCGGACGAAGCAGCACACGTGATCGCGGGTATAGCACGCCTGGAATTCCTGGCGGAGGAACGGTCCACCTACTACCAGGAAACGCATGACAGAGGAATGGACAATATTTTCGTGTGGCAGGTTCGCAGCGCAGATCCAGTGGCTAGAAGTAGATCTGGGTGGGGCTGTGACCAAGCAGAAATTGGTGCCGTACATGCTCCTGTCCCCGGATAACTGGGAGGCGACGAACAACTTCGCGGCGATCATTATGAGGGAACTGCGCCCGGTTGAGCGCCAGACAAGAGATCAGTTAGACTAAGCAAACTAAACTAAGCAAAGCCTAACTTCTACTATAGTTTGCATAAGGTTAGGTTAGGTAGAGGCGGCTACCAGGCTCGCTCGGAGCCCGGCACATTTAGGCCGGTTTCGGCCCGTTGTGATACCGCTTGGGATCATTCCCTCCCTGCAGTGGACATCTCCGAGATGTCGTTCAGAAAGGCGGAGCCCAAGTGATGCAGCCTCCTTCTGCTGAGAGCTGGACAGGAACAGAACAGGTGTTCCACTGTCTCCTCCTCGTCCTCGTCTCTGCAGCTGCGGCAGAAATCATTGTATGGGGCACCCAGCCTACTTGCGTGGGTGCCTACTAGCCAGTGTCCTGTGAGGAACGTATGACCGCGCTGCACTTTTCCCTGCCTAGTTTGCTGAGCTCTGCGGTGCGCTTTTTATCTATGGTCGGCCATGTTTGCCGAGCTGTGCGACAACGTGGCCCTATTTGCCACTTGTTGTCTGTTAGTCGCGTGTACTGCTCTTTTATGATGAGCTTGCAGGTTGCCATAGGCATACAAATATCCTCCTTATCTTGGAGAAGGGTGGTCGTAGTACCAGATCTGGCCAGCTCGTCCGCTATACAGTTGCCCTCGATGTCCCGGTGGCCCGGGACCCATATAAGGCTGAGCCATCTCGTGAAGAGATCTGCGGCACTTCGCCACAGTAGTCGAGTTCGAGGAGATCGCGTTATGTGATCTGATCGCAGCTTGGCTGTGTATGTAGCTGTAGATCTCGCTGTAGATGTTTAGATTGGTTGCCGTGGTGGTAACCGTGTGAAGGCAGTACAGAGCCTCCCTGATTGCTGTAACTTCCGCTTGGAAGACGCTACAGTGATCCGGGAGTCTGAAAGATTGCCTTATGTTTAGCTGTTCAGAGAAGATTCCTTCTCCAACCCTGCCGTCCAGCTTTGAGCCATCCGTGAAGATGCTTATAGCTCCGTCTGGGCCGGGGAGTCCCTCGAGCCATTCGTCTCTATGAAGTATAATTGTGCTGAATGGAGTCTCCGTGTGTTCCCTTGGAACTTGATAGTCCGTTCTATTTAGTATAGATGAGTGACCTATGTGTTGAGGTACCCATTGTTCAGAGTCCCTAAGACGTATTGCTGCCATTTCTGTCCGCTCCTTTCTTGCAAGGTCAAGGCTCTGGAGGCATAACATGACGTTTAGCGCATCATTTTGTGTAGTTCGAAGAGCTCCACTGATGCAGAGGGCGGCCGTTCGCTGAACCTTGCCCAGCTGATTGAGGATCGTCCTTTTTGCTAGGGCAGGACACCAGACCGTAACTCCGTAGAGTATTATAGGTCTGACTATTGCCAGATATATCCATCGGACTATGCTTGGGTTCATGCCCCACTTTAGGCCGATGGCTTTTTTGCAAGTGTAGAGTGCTGTCGTTGCCTTCTTCACCCTATCCTTGACAGTCAGGTTCCAGTTAAGCTTTTTGTCAATTACCAACCCTTAGTAACTGGCACTGACGTTGAAGGAGAGCCTGTATCCATTTAGTATTGGGGGGTTGAGGGGCGGCACCTGGTATTTTTTTGTGAATAACACGAGTTCCGTTTTCGAGGGATTTAGTCCCAATCCGCACGATTCTGTCCATCCGGATAATCGAGCAATCTTTGCGGTCATTAGGTCGCATAGTGTTTGGGGGTATTTCCCCGCAAAGATAATTGCAACGCCGTCCGCGTATGCCACTACTTTACAGCCCCCCTCTTCCAGGTCGCATAGAATCTTATTAACTGCCATGTTCCACAGAAGAGCTGACAGAACTCCCCCTTGCGGGGTTCCTCTGTTGACATACCTTGACTGGGTGGACGATCCCATCGATGATGTCACCGTCCTGCGTATGAGCAATTGATCTATGAGTATCACCAAGTGAAGGTCCCCCCCAGGTCAGTCAGGGCTTCTGTAATGGCACCCGGTGTGACGTTGTTGAAGGCTCCCTCGATATCGAGAAAAGCTATTAGTGAGTATTCTTTGAGATACAGCGATTTTTCTACACTCGAGATCACTTCATGAAGTGCCGTTTCCGTGGATTTTCCTTTCCGGTAGGCATGCTGCGCGCTTGAGTACAGCTGGGGACTTATGGTTGTGCGTAATTGTAACCCGATAAGTCTCTCAAAGGTTTTGAGTAGGAAAGACGATAAACTGATTGGTCTAAAGTATTTCGGGGTTGAGTGTGAGGCTTTGCCTGCTTTAGGGATGAAAACTATCCTAGCCTTAAGCCATGCTTGCGGTATTGTGCATACCGCCAGTATCTTCCGGAAGATACGATGTAGCCAGTTGATGGCCGTATCCCCGGCCTTCTGAAGTTGGGCTGGGATTAGCTGGTCCGGGCCTGGCGATTTAAACGGGTTGAAGCTGTTTACTGCCCAACTTATGTTCCGTTTTGTAAGGGTATGGTCAATCGATTCTACCGATCCCTCTCCTGGGAGGTGTGTCGGCTCGTTGGTTGTGCATACGGGGAAATGCGTGTCGAGTAGAATGTGTAGGGACTCCTCACTGAAGTTGGTCCACGTACCATCATTCTTTTTGAGGTAACCTACCGATGGGCTAGTTTTTAAAAGAACTTTCCGGAGTCTTGCGGCCTCCGAAGTTTCCGCGATTTCGGAGCAAAATTTTTGCCAGGAGGCTCTTTTAGCCTTCCTCGTTTCCTTTTTGTATACTGCTAGACTGGTTTTATAGTTGCCCGTGAGTATCCTCCTTAGCTTTTGTGGCTCTATTGAATAGAGTCCTACAAGTTCTACGAAAGGTGTCTAGTTTCTTAGACCACCAGGAGGGTTTCTTTTTCCCCCTTGGTCTGGTACAAGGCATGCTGCCCTGTAGGCTTTGTTGCACGCATCCGTAAACCTGTTCACAAGACTGTTTAGATCGTCTTCAGTGTTCGGGCAATTAGGGGCGTTAGGAGGGAGTAGTTTCTCCAGGGTTGTGCTATATTTTTCCCAGTTGGCTTTTCTGGGGTAGATATAGTCGTGGGTTTGGGGATCTCGAAGGATAATATCGTCTCGATATACCTGTGGTCTGAGAAGCAGTGGTCTCCTAGGACTTTCCAGCTCTTGATTGTGTCTAGCAGTTTGTTTGACACTAGCGTGAGGTCAATGACCTCCTGCCGATTTTTAATTATAAACGTGGGGTCGTTGCCCCCGATCGCAAATGAATAAATTTGAGTTCAGAATGAAGCTGAACAGTGACTCACCCCTTACATTCGTGTCCTTGCTCCCCCATTGGGTGTGGTGGGCGTTGGCATCACAACCTATAAGTAGGTCTTTGCCCGTCCTTTCGCTGTCGCTGGATATTTTGCGAACAAGGTCGTTGGGAGGATGATCCTCCTCGTGGGCCATATAGGACGCCAACAGCCTGAAAAGATTCCCGTTTAGCTCTAGACTTGCCGCCGTGTTATCGCCATCGCTATATATATGGAGCAGAAAGATATTTAAATGATCTCTCGCAAGTATGCAGGTACGGATCTTACCTTCACTTTGGGATACAATGATCTTGTATTCCATCGTCCCCAATCCACAGACCTTGCTTCCTACGACTTAAGGCTCCTGGATCAGGACTACGTTGGCTCCGCTTACGTCTGAGCGGAGCATTTGAGCAGCCGGTGCTGCTTTACAGTGGTGGAGATTTATTTGAAGGATCCTTAGGACCATCTTCAAGATTCTCCACCACCGTAATGTCTGCGTCCGAGTCGTCTGAGACTCTCTCTCGGCACATTGACTCAAAGTCGAGCATCAGCTTCGTCTCCAGAGAGGAGACTTCCTGATCTGGCTCCAGCTCGTCGTCAGGCACTTCGAGCTCCGCAGCGACATCCTGAAGCCGAAGTTAAGCTCTCCTTTTGCTGCCTATAACGGGTCCAGCGACTCTTTATTGAGAACGAGCACTGCCTGGTTAGTCGGCCCTTGTGTCGTCTCAACGTTGGCTACCTTCCAATCCGAGTCCTGGGTTGCATCTTTGCAACATCTTGAGGATGCGTTCTGGCTCCTTGAAGGTAGCCGGCACCCTCGCTCTGCTGCGCACCTCGCTGCAGTCGACTGCGACGAGTTTCGCCCCAGCATAGACCTCGCCGACCTGCGCTACCGCCGCTTTATAAAGCTTTACGGAGCGCTCGTCTTCGCAGGCAGTTATCTTGACGTTGCCCTGGAACCACCCCATGTTCACCCCAAACTGGCGGTGGTCCTGGGTCTTCGTCGAGGAGGTCGAAGCATCGGTCGGCCAGTGCCGCTTCCACCCACTTTCACTGACTCCTTGAGTTTCTTCTGGAGCGCCCTGCTGCAGGTCCCGATGTCTCATGTGAGCACTGCCTCTTGGCTTGCGGAGCCACCTTTTCTGTTCCAAGGCGAACTCCGGGAGCACGGCCGAAGCCCATTCCACCTTCTTCAGCCAGTCGGCTGATGGGCTGGCTTCACTGTTGGCGTGTTGCCGACGGAGTATGTGCCCTGCACTCCTCTTTTCGGCATAGGTGTATCGTTTGGCTTGGGCGCTTGTCGACGGCAAGTCAACCCAGAAGGTCGGGCAGCCGCAGTATTGCTTAGCTTTCCTTCCAAGGTATCAGCTTTGGGAGTTACCTTGCCACCCACTCCGGATTCGGGATGGGACCCCCTCGGGTTCGCACAGGCACCTTCCACCTTACAGGTATTCCCTGCTGTAGAGACGGTTGGGCCAGGCCTTTGGGCCGCTGCCTTTCCGTGCTTGGGATTGCTCCCGGTTGGCATTTGGGGAGCACTCATTTGTTTTTTTTGTTTTTATTTTTGTTGTTATACATCTTGTTCTCACGAGATGCAGAGAAAGGGAACGGTCAGCCCGGGCAGAGATCCACGTTGCCGGGTAAGGCATCATTAGAACAGGGAGCTGCCAAGTCCCAGAGCCCTCCGTTAGCGACTGGTCTAGTTTTTATACCGGCCCCAGCCAGGCTGACTCTCGGCACGGTGTAAGGTGGGTGTGGGGGTTTGGGATGTGGGTAGGTATCGCGTATGGATGGGAGTGTGTGAGCTACTTATTGAGGCGGCACCACGACCGCATCGTCAGTGCTGCTACCTAGCTAACACCCGCTGACTGTCCGGGACTGCTTATTTCGGTACTCTCCCGTGAGGGATGCCCGCTTTTTCGCAGCTGACCTACCGAGGTAGGCCATTCGCTATCCGCAAACTGCGACCCGTCCGGTGGCCTCACCTAGGCCCCCTTTGAGCTACCTCTTGAGCTCATCAGACCAGATAGTTTGCATTAAGTATAAAATAAGTTGTAAATACAAGCAATTAAATGGAATTAAAAAAAAAAACAAACCCATCATAGAACCAAGTAATCTTGAGAGAATGGCTAAGCATGTAAGCTTGCCAATCGCACCTAACGCGCTTGGGGAAGAATTATATACATGTAGACATAGCAACTCGTTTTATACGCTGCAACGCATTTTAGCATTTATGTTGCGCTTCTGCCACAAAACCAGCTGAGCGCATACAACGACACTGCACAGAAGAACTGTTTCATGCCCGCGCTAAAATCCTGCGAACCATACAACAAGTCGAGTTTACAGCAGAGTTAAAACAGTTTCAACGCTATAAGACTGTGGATAGAAAGAGCTCGATCATATCGTTATCTCCCTTCCTAGGAGACGATAAGCTCATCCGAGTTGGTGGTAGACTTGAAGAGGCTCTACTGCCATACAACGCAAGCATTGTGGTGCTCAAGCATTAAGGGCAATTGCAAGACAACAATATTGGATCATCAATGACAAGACAATGGCTAGAAGCATCATTCACAACTGTGTTAGGTCATGGGCAATCTTCCAGCACAAAGAGTCACACAAGCACGCTCATTTTTTAATGCAGGCGTTGACAACTGTGGACCACAAAGGCAGTGCACAGATGCATTCTTGGCAGCCCTACGCCGATTCTTAAGCAGAAGTGGGAAGTGCCAAACTATTCATTGCGACAATGCAACGAACTTTGTGGGTGCAAACAACTAGCTCAAAGAAATAGAAGAATCCATTTTCAGCTCAAAGGCAAGTGCTCTGATCATGAATCATTGCAACAAAAAACAAGTGGAACTTAAATTCATCCTCCCAGGGCTCCATCGTTTGGCGGCCTCTGGGAAGCGGCGGTAAAATCAACAAAAAAGCTGTTGATAACAACCACCAACACAGCCTAATTGACATTTGAAGAACTAAACACAGTAATAATCGAAATTGAAGCAATTCTCAATTCTCGCCCCATCACTCCAATGTCAAATGATCCAACTGATACAACAGCACTCACCCCAGGACACTTCTTGATTGGTGAACCATTGCCAACGCCACCTGACGTCAATGCTGGTCATCAAGAAAAAACATTGGTAAAGCGCTGGGAATTGGTATCGCGCCTAAAGCATTCATTCTGGAAACAATGGTCTACGGCAAGCTCGGCATAAGTGGATGATCGCTTCACCAAACGTACCCGAAGGATTATTAGTTTTGGTAAAGGACAACCTTCCAGTAATGAAGTGGCCAATGGGCCAACCACGTACGAGTGGTTGACGTTAAGACAGCATCTGGCGTATACAAGCGCCCGATTACTCGGCTACCGCCGCTACTTCCAGAAGATGTGGCAATCAAACGTTCCCACAACGTGATCAGTAGACCTCGGATTTTGCATATTTGCATATTTTTAAAGGATTAAGATTAAGATAGAAAAATTCTGATGACTCGTACTCGCAGCACCTCCGATCCTCCGATCCCCTAGCCAAGTGCTTTTCAAATATATTCAAAGGAAATCAATTGAACAAAAATTAATAATGAGCCCACGACTATGCTGATGAATAAAATATGCAAAATCCGAGGTCTAGTGATCAGTGACACCACGGAGATTGATGAGACACCCACACAGCGAACAAAAAAATTGTTACCTACATTAACATCAACATTATTAGTGCTGTTGCTCATTAGCATTGTCACAGTCAATAAATGTGACACAATTCGCAAACAAGCCTGGAATATTCTATGAGAAGCTTGGAACATCAAGAATAGCAACTTCTGAGTGGACCATGATCGTATACTTTGACTTAGACCCATATTGGAAGAATATGCAACTAATGTCTGCTGGAATGTTAGAGTAACGACACATGTGCCCTGAACTATACAATTTTCCGGCATACATTTGGACGTTGACATGCAATGACAGCATCTTTCAAGAGGCGATGCAGTTACTGCACCGTCAAGTGGCCCGTGTGACACCAGCAGAAGGCTGTCAACCGAGAAAGAGGGTCATATCACAGCGATCATCTGACTCAAGCGCACTTAGGAAAATAGCACAATTAACCCTGCTCACAACAAGTCTCCAACGAATGCAGTCCGACATATCTGATGTCCTTATCGCTATTCATCATCTGAGAATAAGCCCCACGCTGGTGTCTCCCGAGGAACTAAGAGACCAACTAGACTGGATACAGGATCATTTGCCACAAGAGCAAAAGCTGCCGGTCACAACGAAAGAAGTGATTCAACTATACAGAATCATGCGAGCCGAAGGAATCCTGACTGCAAAACACGTCATCTTTAAGTTGACGCTACCTCTGGTCTCAACAGCTCAGCTCGAAGTCTTCAGCATTATCCCAATTCCGTTTTGGGATTCAAGAAGCTGGAGTCTATTTGTCCTCAAAACCACTATAGTAAGTGCGAACATCCGCTGAGACCACTTCATGGGCACTACCCAAGAGGAATTCCGACGTTGTCTTAAAGTACACAACGAGGAGTTCTTCAATGTGGACAATCGCTGTGAGTTTCAACTGTTTAGCAATAAAACAGAAACACTGTGTCAGGTAACACACACAAAGGCAGACATGGTGTGGCTAAAAACTCAGCATCTAAATAAATGGATCTTCGCAACGCATTCCACAACTAAACTTCAAGCAGTATGCAACGGAGTTCCGTCAATCATAACACTAGAAGGAACTGGTCTACTCTCCATGTCCCCTGGATGCACTGCTCGCAATACTGAAGTAAGCATCAGCACCACAATCAGCGATGTAAAATCGACCTACACTCGGTTTGGTGACGTAAGCCCACCGGAGACATCACCCTCGCCACCAATGTGGCAACTGAAGAATCAGACATCAGACTATCTTCAAGAACTACGAAGATCTACGCCAGAAACTATCAGCCATCAATAGTCACGAGTTGCCACAGCATCTCACCACCGTGCAGCACCATTAAATCGTTGCCTATGCAACCCTAGCAATATCAATTATATTGATTTCTGCCTACATTTTCCAAAAGAAGTATCAATTATGGAAACCAAGGACATCAGATCACGATCCAGCCATGTGATCACCCTCTATTCCCCGTACACGCGGATTTTCCGTCAACTTGGCCGATGGTTGAACACAGTTTCAACGGCCTGGAGAATGTTCAGTCACAGACATATACTTAATTAATATTACAGAATATACAGTGTAATCTCAGACACAAAAACTCATAAATACAATTGTCCATGTCACCTCATGTGAATGAATATGACGACACGATAATTACATTAGCAACTAAGAATAGACAATAGCACTTGTATACTCGAACCCACTAAAAGGATCCCTTCAATAAACAATTTACTTGATTGCTGCCAAGTATCTAAGTAAATGCACTGGAATATAACCCCCGCACAGAGTAAGTGCACCCTATCTAAAAATACACACTCACATGGAGCCTGTGCGTTCCTTCCCATACAATAAGAGTACCACTGCTAGCTATATAAGGATATGCATTTGTTCAATAAAACTATCAGAAACCGTACCACAACTGCCTGTCACTCATTTTCCCATTGCAACCATCAGAGGCTGTCGCCGTGTCTTCAGATCCTCATTTGCGCACCGTAGGATACCCACTCCGCAGTCCAACTGGTTCAAGTTCTAGTTGCGACAACCAAACTGTGGACGGTTTATGTACCGTATACAACCCAGCTTCCTACACACACATACACCTTAACAAAAACATTTATTTTTTTAATGTTTTTTTTCAGTGGCTATGCTTCTATTTTCACTCAACTTAAGTATCTTAATCCTGATCCAATGGAACTTTGCAATTCTGAAAACCTTATAAATGCAGTTATAAATAGGGTTCAAACACTTTGTAGATTCAGTTTACCGTCTGGAAAATATTTGGCCTTCAAATTCGAACAATGTGTGCTGTATTGTTTTCAAAAATTTTTATTTTGATATCTTAGAAAAAGTGGAAAAAATGTAATTGTTCGGGCCAGCCGCCGAAGAATAACCGTAACTTTAAGCATTATTATTGTATGAGCAGAGAGAGCCGCCTATGTTGTAAAACGTTGACTTTCTGCAGAGCTGCTGCGCTCTCCCGTTAAAGGGGCTCTCTGCCGCCACCACTTTGGCAATTACCTTGATCTGCCGCCGCGACTTTCGCAATCACTTTGTTCTGACGCCGTCGTCTATTTTAGTTCTATACTAACCCCTCTGCGCATTGGTTGCATATCGATCTCGCCTAAATTCTTTCTGGCCATAGCAAACAATCGGTTTCCGCTAAGCCACCAAAATTAAATACGAATTATAAAGATTAAACCAAATTCTCTTTTCATTTTTGAAACACAAAAAAGCTTGGCATCTCAAACAGTAATGCTTGTGTTATAAATTTTGTTTGCATATGTTCATTTATTGCGCGTCGTTTAAAGCTTCGTTTGTAAAAATCTATGAATAAACGGCTATGGTGAAATAAATAAATATAGTATGACAAAATTATTATTTATTATTATTTGGCCTTCCTATTACTACAAGCAAGGGGCTATATCATTAGAACACTAGTCAAAAGATGTCATTGCTTGACATTGGTCAAACTAAACTAATATTATTATATAACCTATTCTAATTTATGGTTACATTTGCATGTATGTTATATTCGTTATTATTAATTATAGGTATTATTTTATTTTATTTTAACTATGTTTTGAGATGTACGGTTTCTTAATCTACTATAAGATGGGCTCTTAACTGCGTTTTGAACTGTGAAAGGTTATTTATCTTTTTCATGTGATGCGGAAGCTGAATCCAAATGAAAATGACATTGACGAAGAAATGCCTCTCGGAATTTAAAGTTTTATGTCGAATATTGATAACATTATTTGATGAAAATAGTTTAATCTAAATATTTGATGCAGGTATTCGGCTGAATGTTATCTTATGGAGGAACTTTAGCATCTTATAATAAATCCATTTAAAAAAATATAATTTCGAATATTTTGAAAGAGAAAGCTGAAGTTCTGCCATTACGGCTTAACCCAAATATATATCTAGCTGTATTATTAAAGCACACGTTCAACTTTTGCCTGTCTGCGTAACCAAAGTTACCAAATGCCTCTATCCCATAGGTGAGTACAGGTACAAGGTATGTGGCCCAGGATTTTCCGTAGTTACACTTTAGTCCAGGACGCCACGTTTTATTATAATTAGTCTTTATTTATGAATATTATTTAAGATTAGTTCTTATTATAATAGTCGCTGTGCTTGAAGTATATTTAGATTAATATCAATATTTGCGCTCGTAATTTGCGTGTGGCTGAGTGAGACTTTGGCAGCGAATTAAATGGCGTCGATCGTTGAGGCTGTGTTCTCTCCTCTCTTTGTTCGACGGCCGCTTCTAGTCTCTCTCTCTGTTAATTTCTCTGTTATCTCTACAGACTCTGTTGCTCTCTGTGGCTTCCCACCAAATCCCACATTCGGCCCTCCTGACATAGAGTTCGCCCCGAACTCCTTCATAAATTCGACCACCGTAGATGTTATAAGTAAAAAGGACTTCTCCTTCTCCCACTCTTTCTACATCATACCGGCCGTGCTTGTGAATCTTGACCACCTTATAGGGCCCTAGAAACTTTCCCCTCAACTTCAATCCAACACCATATTGGGTCCGCCTGATTGCAACTAAGTCATTGAGCTTGTACTGCTTTTCATCCTTTCTCTTTTTATCAAAGGATCGCTTATTTTCTTCCTGCAACGACTGAATATTGTCCCTAGCCCCTTTCCTTAACTGCTCGCGCTCTTCGTCTAGCTCGCCTATGAGAGACTGCTGTACCAATTCTCTCAATTCAGCGATGTCTGTTATACGCATGTCTACTCCTGTTAAGAGTTTAAATGGGGCGACTTTGGTACTCCTAGGTTCGACATTGTTAATTATCTGTTTCACTCTACCCACGTGCCTATACCAATTTCCTGGATTTTCTAAGCTCATCTTTGACAGCATCGGTACTACTATTTTGTGCATTCTCTCGACCTGTCCATTGCCTCTAGGTATTTGTATTTATTTGTATATATATTCCTAACGCGACAGTATTCCTACTTTATGTTAATGCGCTAGTCACATGGAGTTCACATAGTTGTGTGCTTTAAGCAGAATGATTTTCTTATTCTAACATTTTTAGTATGACTAATATTTTTATTATTATGACTAATATTTGTATTATTAATACTAATACTAATTCTAATTTTTTTTTATTATTATCATTTATTTATTTTTTATTATCATTATTATTATTTTTATTATTTATTTTTATTTATTTATTTATTTATTTTTTTTTTTTTTTTATGGGTTTATCAAGTGTTTTTCTAATGTATACCTAAATTTCGTTGCTCTACTAATATTTTTAATATTGAAAGGTAACTCATTCCATAACCGAATAGCATTTGTTAAAAATTTTTTTCCTGAATTGGCAAGTTTGTACCTTATGGTTACCAGATTCAACGTTCTATTTGATGAAGCAAAGGTTAATTTATCATGTAGAAAAATAATTGTTCTATACCCTATCCATGTCTTTAAATCCATTTTGAATATTTGTCTTGCTAAGATTGAGATATGATCGGTTCGTCTCTTATTATATATGTAGCGGGCAATGTTGTTAAATGTTACTTTTAGTTTTTTTTGAGATTCAGCGTCACAATTTCCAAATATTTCAATACCATAGAATAAGGTGGGTGTCAAATATGTCTTAGCTATCATTAGTTTGAGTATATCTGGTAGGTATTTTTGTGTTGGTGCGAGTTTTCTTAGTAGACTATATGTTCTACCAGTAGCTTTCACTACTTGGCTACTCCAAGAAAGCGTATTGTTAAATGTTAATCCTAAGTTTTCCACATGATCTACGTAATTAATTTGTTTTCCTTCGATTTCAAGTTTTGGATAGGCCATCGTATATAGTTGCTTCTTGTATATAATTACACATTTACATTTATCTGGATTAAGTGCCAGACCATTACGCTTCGCCCAGCAGCTCACATTGACCAAATCACTGTTACACACACTTATACACTCATCAATTTTACTCAGTGGACGACTAACATACATTTGGACGTCATCCGCATACATATGACTTTTACAATTTAACAGGACGTCTGGCAGGTCATTCACATATAATGAGAACGAAAGCGGCACAAGAACTGAACCTTGAGGCACACCACGTGCAGTGCTCATCATTGAAGAAATTCTACTTCCACTTACCACTACCTGTCTTCTATCCGTTAAATACGATTTTAATAGCTTTATAGCTACCTTACTAAAATTGAAAAAGTTAACTAATTTACTTAATAAGATTTCGTGGTTATCCGTGTCAAATGCTTTATTGAAGTCAAGTAGTACTAATAGCGTCACATTTCCTTCATCTTGTGTTAATCTAATGTCTTCCGTTATATTTACTATTGCCATAGTACAGCTTCTTTGTCTTCTGTAACCTGACTGTTTGTCACTTAGTAGTGCATTGTTATCTAGAAAAGTTCGAATTTGTTGTGACATTAATTGTTCAAGAACTTTTGACAAAAACGATAGAATTGATATAGGTCTATATTTATTTTTTCCTTTAGGGACCGGTGTTATTTTCGCAAGCTTCCATGTACTTGGAAATATGGATTTTGTTAAGACAGTATTGCAAATATAAGTCACATGTGGTAATATTTTCGGAAGTAAGATTTTTAGAAATTTTGGATGTATTTCATCCAGTCCGATTGCATTTGACTTAATTTTAAGCACAGATTCAAGGACATCACACTGACTGGCACACATGAAGCTTGAAAAATTAGAAGAGTTTTTCTAATCAGTTACCGAAAACTTTGGGTGGCTGTAATTTAAATTATTTATTTGGCGGGGCGAAAAACTTGATACGCTCGATCTATTTCAAGGTTGGCGAACAACTATATTTTCTTCACAATTCAAATCTCTTACTCTAGCTATCCTACGGTGGCAAAGCGGGGCGAATTCGCCAAGAGCGAGAGAGCGAGCTTTTATTGCGCTCCCGCTTTGCCCTAGCCTAACTTACACTAGACTTCATAATTCATAATTCATAATTCATAATTCCATCTATAACTAATAATTGTGGCCATGGATGGAAGGTCACGCAACACCGGCCCCGTTGAACGCCTGCATCGGCTTCAACACATTGGGAGCGGCGCTAATTTGTGTATGGGCCGCCGAAAAACCGCTCCAGTGCTAGTCCTTATTTCGACGACCCTGACCATGCCGTCCTCTCCTGCGTGCGTGGCTATGACCCTCCCTACGAGCCACTCCTGAGGCGGCAGATTGTCCTCGGCCACGATGACGAGGTCTCCTTCCTCGAGGTTCGGTTGCTGCTGGTGCCATTTGCCCCGAATTTGCAGCCCCAGGACATATTCGCGGGACCATCGCTGCCAAAACGCTTGCCTGACTGACGAGACAAGTCGCCATCGCCGCAAGCAACTGAGACTCTCCTGGTCCGGAGTCCGCAGTGCTGGGGGGGCGATGAGCGACCCGCCTGTCAGCAGGTGCCCGGGTGTTAGGGCCTCGCCGTCGCTTGGATCTTGGCTGATGGCTCCCAGCGGCCTCGAGTTCATTATGGCCTCGATGCCGACGAGGACTGTGGCGAGCTCTTCGGCGGTTAGGAGCGCGCTGCCTACCGCCCGTAGGAGTAGGCTCTTGGCAGTTTTTACACCTGCCTCCCATAGCCCTCCCATGTGAGGAGCTCGCGGCGGTATGAACGCAAATTCGCATCCGTTTTTTGACGCAAAGTCGCGAATTGCGTCTCCCTGCTCCTTGAGCCTGATCCGCAGAGCGCTGAGATGGCGGCTCGCTCCGACGAAGTTCGTCCCGTTGTCGCAATGAACGACTTGGGGATATCCTCGGCGCCCGACGAACCTTTGAAAAGCCAACAAAAAACAATCAGTGGTTAGATCAGAAACTATTTCTAGGTGAACCGCCTTGGACGCAAAACAAACAAAAAGCGCAATGTATGACTTGTATGGGGGCCTTCCGCGAATTTTCAATGTCGTGTGCACTGGTCCACAAAAATCAACGCCGCAAATTGAAAATGGGCGGAGAGCACGGAGTCGATCTGCGGGTAAATTCCCCATGAGTTGCGTCAGCAATCGAGGCTTGCATTTAAAACAGCGCATACAGGATCGAACTGTCTGACGGCAGACTTCCTGAGCGTTCACTATCCACACGCTCTGTCGAAGGATGCTCACAAGTGCTCGTGGGCCGACATGAAAATTCGAATGGTGCAGATGACGAATATAGCTTCGCACGAATTGCGAGCGCTTAGTCAAAAGCAGAGGAAACTTGGCATCGTATGATATAGGAGCTTTTGCTAGTCGCCCCCCCACTCGCAACAACGAAAAGTTACACCAAGTCCCTGTGTCTTCATGGATGAATGGGTTCAACCGCTGAAGACTAGGACCAATTGTAGATCCTTTCCTAACCTTTTCGATTTCTCCTTGATACTCGTGATGCTGGACGATTTCGACAATTTTATAAAAGGCTTCATTGTATTCGGTCGGTGAGATAGTTTTTTCGAATTTTAGGCTTGGGTCTTTACATTTTCTTATAAAGCGGAACACATACACGAACACTCTAAGCAGTTTGAGATGTGACGAGAATCCCTCGATGACATCTAACAGCTCCGAACTTCGCACAGCCGCGGTCAGCCCGACCGCAGTCTTCCTCTTTTCCAGCTGAAGATCATCGGAGTGTTCGAAATGAGCGTTCTTGGGCCAGTTTTCTTCTTCCTCTTTCAGAAATGATGGTCCTTCGAACCAAATTGACTGAACGATTTCGTCGACGTCACAACCTCTTGAGACAATATCTGCTGGGTTCTGTTTCGTGGGTACATGCCGCCACGTAGCATCATCTGACCACTCTTGAATCTCAGCCACTCTATTTGAAACGAAAGTCGACAGCGACGATGGATGAGACCGGATCCAATGGAGAGTTACCTCTGAATCCGACCAATAAACGACTCGTTCAATGGGCACGTTTAATAGGGGCTTGATTCTGTGACAGAGATCTGCGAGAAGGTGAGCGGCACATAACTCAAGCCTTGGGAGCGTTTTGGTCTTGAGCGGCGCTACTTTGGATTTCGAAGTCAACAATGATACTTTTAAACCTTCTGCAGTTCTGCTACGTATATAGACGCACGCTCCATACGCTCTCATGGAGGCGTCAGCAAAGGCATGTATTTGAACCGGTGACATCGGATCGGAATACACAAACCGAGATATGGATATGTCTTCCAATTGAGATAGTGTATTTTTCAACTTATTCCACGCTGTTTCCAAATGCAGCGGGATCGACTCATCCCAATCTAGTTTGTTAAGCCAAAGCTCCTGCAATAGGATCTTGCCTTTTATAACGATAGGACTTAATAAACCTAGGGGGTCAAACAACTTTGATGTCACCGATAGTATGTTCCGTTTTGTCGCTCGGAGACCCATAACTGAATTGTCAATTTTGAACTTAAAGGCATCGTCAGTAGGTAACCATGAGATTCCTAACGCCTTTGTCGACTCTGAATCCGAGATTGTTATGGGTTTGGCTGTGCTCTCAGATGCGGTGATCTCGGGTGAGTTTGAAAACCACTTAGTCAACTCAAACCCTGCGGTCTGAAGAACCTGAGACACTTCGGACTTAATTGCCCTTAGCTCCTCTACGCATGCAGCACCAGTC
This sequence comes from Drosophila pseudoobscura, assembly GCF_009870125.1. Lineage (NCBI taxonomy): Eukaryota > Metazoa > Arthropoda > Insecta > Diptera > Drosophilidae > Drosophila > Drosophila pseudoobscura. Next base: position 36,478,990 of record NC_046683.1, on the reverse strand, counting down.
AACAAGTCATCGACGTAAAAGTCGGACCCAATAACGTTAGCAGCTCTAGGGAATGAGAGCTTCGCAGACTCACTCAACCTTTTCAAACACCGGATAGCTAAGAATGGGGCTGGTCCAGTCCCATAGGTTACAGTGTTGAGCTTGTATAATCTCAAGGATTCAGAAGGGTCTCTTCTCCACACTATGAGCTGAAACTGCCGATCCGCTTCGTTCACCATCACTTGGCGATACATCTTTTTAACATCAGCAGTCAGGGCAAACCTGTGCAGACGGAAACGGAGCAGTGTCGAGTATAATTCCTCTTGAATGGTAGGTCCCACCATCAGAATGTCATTTAAGGCCACCTGTGAGGACGTCTTGGACGAAGCATCGAACACGACTCGGAGCTTGGTAGACGTACTTTGGGGCCTCAGAACACACTGATGAGGGATTACGTAGTGTGGAGTAGACGGAATCGTATTGTCAGTAGGAGACATATGACCTAAGGAGAGGTACTCTTCCATGAATTCCAAGTACATTTTCTTCAACTCAGGGTCACGATGCAATCGTCTTTCAAGCGACAAAAACCGCCGTTTCGCAACCTCAAAGGAGTTTCCTAAACAATTTGGATCTGATTTAAACGGGAGCCTTACTTCGAACCGACCTGATGATAGTACCTGAGTCGTCTTACGATAGTGTTCTTCACATAGCTTGTGCTCAGGTGTGGCAATTTTCTTGGTAGATGGCATTTCTTCCAGTGACCAAAACTTTTTCAAGGTCCTATCGATGGATACTAGCAACTCTTCACTGCAACTCAAACTGTTTGTAATTTGAGGAGCAGAACTCCTGGAAACATATTTTCCCGACACAACCCAACCAAGAAGGGTTTTCTGAAGAGTTGGAAAGTCAGGACCTTGTTTAATTTGACCAACAGCTAATAATTCAAAGAACGATTCTGCTCCAATTAACATATCTATTCTTTGTGGCTTGTAGAAATAAGGGTCTGCCAGTGGTAGGTTCTCTGGGATTCGCCAGTCAGTCACATTCACTGACTGGTCAGGGTGATAACCTGAAATTGATTTCAGGATCCAAAAATCAAAGGAGAACTCACTACCATTTATTCGCGACTTCACCACTGTGTGTATTTTATCCTTTACTTGGGAATTAGATTCACCAATTCCAAGCAAGTTAATACAGGACTCCTCTCTACGGATCTGTAAGCGATTAGCGAGGTCCTCGGTAATGAAATTTGTTTGTGATCCAGAGTCGAGCAGAGCTCTGGCCAGAATGTGTTCACCGCTCTTAGTTCGGACGCTTACGATCGACGTAGCCAGAATTACCCTGTCCAACGCTGTCGCATGCAAAACATGTGACGTGGAAGGTTGATTCTGATTTGATGGAGGAGAAGGACTCTCTTGGGGTGGTGGCAACGCGAGACTATTAGCCGACACTGTGTATCGATGCAATAATGTATGATGTGAGCGGCTGCACACTCGACATTTATTGGCTTTGCATTTTACAACAGCGTGGCCTTTTCGCAGACAATTAATGCATAGGGATGCCGACTTAGCAAACTCAAACCTTTGCATCACCGAGAGACGCGAAAATGAAGGGCAATTTGACACTACATGGTCTCCTGAATTGCAGTAGCTACAAGTTTGCTGAGTTCTACTGTTGGTGGAAGTGGAAGAACAAGCAAATGAACTGCGATTATGTTGCTTGCTTGGCATGACTTTGTCTTGCCTTGGCTTGGTCGATTCTTCAGCAGACAGATGCTGGTATCGACGATTCAAGACTTTCTCAAAGTCGGACCAAAGCGGCAACTTCTCATAAGTAAGCTGTTCATCCCACTTTTGTTTCGTCACTGGGTCGACTCTGTTTAAAACGAGATGAATGAGCATTGCATTCGAAATTGTTGTATCATCTCCGATCGACAGTAACGATCCGTAAATCGACGAAACAGTATCGATTAGAGTTCTTAGAGATGATGCAGATTGATGCGACATTCTCGGCAGATTGAACAATGTGGAAATATTATTCGTGAAAATCAAATAATCGTTGTCATACACTCGTTTTAGGCCAGCCATGGCCTTTTCATAATTTGCCTCGGTGACTTGGAACGCCTTTATTGTTCCTAATGCTTCATCAGAGAGGCACGAAATCAAATGATTAAATTTTTCGATCACCGGTATGCTGTTGTCGCTATGGACTAGTCTTTCGAAAAGGCTAATGAAATTTTTGAATTCCGAGTGTTTACCACTAAATTTGGGTAATGCCAATTTCGGAAGTCTAGCATGAGTTGGGGCTGAAGAAGACACTGGCTTCGTCTCGCTTGCTGCATCAAAGGCGGCGATAAGCGACATTATCTTTCCTTTGGTGACAATTATCAGCTCTTCCAACTCGGCTGCATATGCATCATCACCTGTTATATCCTCGATTTGCTCCTGCAAATGGTTAGCCTTTTCAATTGAAGCATTCAAACAATCTAATCTACATTGTAATTCCGGTAATTGCAAAGGAATCGACCCTTGATCTAATCGATCCTCTAAGCGGCGAATGCTTTTTACTCTACTTTTGAGCTTAATCTTTAAGTCTTCAAGAGTGGGTTTATTTTTTTCTGCCATAATGGTTGTGTTTTTATTTATATATTTATTATTAATATTTTTTTTTTTTTTTTAATTTTAAATTTTTGAACGAGAACGATAATCGAAAACGAATTTTAATTGAATGTCGATGCACGAGGTATCAAGGGAAAGAGTTGTTGCAAGTAACAGCCGAAAACAATATACCCGTTAGATACAGGGTAGCGCGTCACTTGGCAAGTAACAGCCGAAAACAATATACCCGTTGGATGTAGGGTAGCACGTCACTTGGCGCACCGTTAAGCTCAAGAGCGGCAACGAAAATTCTCCCAACAAATACAACGCAAGCAGCAGTGGAGAAGCGAAAGCGAAAACGAAATAATGCACCGGTGCTGCTGCTTGTATGTATGTGTGGATATTTTCTATACGCCGTGGCTTGGGTGAACGAACGAACAAACTTTGTTCTAACGACGAGAAAGGTAGAACAAAATAAAATGGGGGGGGGGGGGGGGGGGGGGGGGGGGCGTTGACAGTGATTGCAGTAAACGAAAGATGTATGTATGTATGTACATATGTATAACTGTTGCGTCCAAATAGCGGTTCACATATGTATGTCTGTTTGGGTCGATATGTATGTATGTATTTATGTTTTTAGTTATATTTATGCAATTAATAACAAAATGCATGCAATCAAGCTCTACTATATATGTATCATACGTCTGTGCCTAGAATTGAAGGCGATGTGCAATGTATTCAGCACAAGACACCTCAAAGAAAGATCTGAATGTCTTTAGCTCAGCCTTCAATTTTCTGCACAAATACCTCTGATTCCTCTTTTGGATTTTTGAATCCAACTGCTACTTTCCTGTCTTTTTCGCAGGGCATCCCTCGGCGGTAGCAGAATTGCACAAAAATTATTGTTGGCGCGACCGACGCGATGATATTTTACAAAAATTGATTGCCGATTGCACACACACACGACGCGGGCAACGAATATGTTTGCATATGTATACTGCAATTTCTTGTGTCACTGTCACTTGTTTTTTGTTGCCTATAATTCACTTTACAGTCCACCCGGGGGCGCCATGAAAAATTAGAAGAGTTTTTCTAATCAGTTACCGAAAACTTTGGGTGGCTGTAATTTAAATTATTTATTTGGCGGGGCGAAAAACTTGATACGCTCGATCTATTTCAAGGTTGGCGAACAACTATATTTTCTTCACAATTCAAATCTCTTACTCTAGCTATCCTACGGTGGCAAAGCGGGGCGAATTCGCCAAGAGCGAGAGAGCGAGCTTTTATTGCGCTCCCGCTTTGCCCTAGCCTAACTTACACTAGACTTCATAATTCATAATTCATAATTCATAATTCCATCTATAACTAATAATTGTGGCCATGGATGGAAGGTCACGCAACAAAGCTAAAGTTATTATCACAGGAACTATTCGGTATATTGTCAAGATAATGATTATATGCTACTTCAGGTACCCCGTTTATCACAAATTTTCTATTTAATTCATCTATGTCTACATCAATTTTGGTGTTATTTGTCCTCTTCCCTATTTCCAAGTCTTTGAGCTCCCTCCATGTCCTTCTTGTTAATATTGCACTTTGAAACCTTACAGAATAAAAAGATTTTTTAGCTGTCAGTATTAATAGGTTGGTTTTTTTCCTTAAAGTTTTAAATTCTTGATACTGAACAGACGTTCTGTAGCGTTTCCATTTGTTATATGCTTTGTCCCTTAATGATATATTGTGTGCAATACGTTGATTGAACCATGGATTTTTCTTTGGTGCAATCTATAATTTACGCAGCGATGAGAATTAACATCATCCATGTTAAATATTATATTCCAGTCATATGTATTGAATTCGTCATTAAGTTTGGTAATGTCAATGCTCTTAAAATTTCGGTACCATATGTCGTCGTCAAGCTTTTTACAATTAAAATCATAAGTCAGGAAAAGTAGGTAGTGTGTGGAAAATGTTGGGACAGATAACTGATCATAAAGAACGATTTTTTCTTTATCATTGACAAAACAAAGGTCCAATAATGTACTTGCAGTGTTTGAGAAATGTGTTGGTCTACTATTATTGACTAGATGCAAGCCTAACGATGCCATCGCTGACTCCATATGTCGTTCCTTCAGTATATTGCTGATAAAATCCCCGATTATAATTACGTCAGTATAGCTTACAGATAGGTCTGAAATTGCATCAATTACTTTTTGGTAGATTGTATTGCGGTGTGGTCTGTACAAACAGCACAATAGTAATTTAAGAGAACTGTTAGAGACCGATAATTCTATAAAAAGGTATTCTATTGCACTTTCTGGAGGGTGCTTGCATATTAATTTGGATTTGAGTTTCTTGTTTATGTATACAGCAACTCCCCCACCATTTCCTTCCCGATCAGATCGGTATAGATCAAATCCGGTACACAAAATGACATTATCATATAGATGCGGCATGAACCACGTTTCCGAAACACAAACTACATCAACATTGGATTGTTCAAACATATATCGGAACTCATCAATCTTACCATACAGACTCTGAGCATTTATATGACAAATATGTATGCCATCTTTTTGTTTAGCCAGCGTACGAATCAATATCCTACTATTCGTTGGAGGTCTATTCATATTATGGACCATTTAAAAGTCACTAAATAGCACTTATAACTATATAAAAACATAAAACCTTAAACTTCAACATTATATTACTATGGCTAAGGGATTTTTTACTAACGAAAAAGGTTATTCTGGTCTGTCCAACTGGCCTGTTAACTGCACCTGGATCAACTGCTGCAAACTCATCCTCGGAAGTATCCCGCAATGTTTGCAGGTCATGCATCGCCTCTTTGAAAACAGCCAGATTCTCTTTAGACAGCTGCTCATTAATATAAAACGCAGCCTGCGAGTCGAATTCCATTAGGTCCAGTGATAGCAGTTTTTTCGATTCCCTGCGATAGTTGCCAACAGCTCGCAACAACGCCGCCTTCTCTCTCACACTCTCTAGTCGCAGGATTATCACTGGATCAACAGCTGTTCCGTGAGTTCTCTGTCGGATCCTAAAGATGTCTTTCACCCTTGGGAGGGGTGTTAGGTTAAGGGCAAAGCACATCTTGTTGAATCGGACCTTCAACATTTCACCTTCTTCAAAGGGTATTCCATGAATACGGAGATCACACGCAATGTCCGCTTTGGCGCGCTCAACACATTGTGTGCTTAGATCTCTAACTTGCGCACGTATTTCTTGCATACCATGTACCTCATTTTTGAGTTTGATAATTTGCTGCTCCATTTCGTGGATTACCTCACCCGCCTTTTCCAATTGCAGGACACGTTCAGTAAGTTTCTTCACATCTACTGCCATACCAAGAATTTGATTGGTCATAGCTGTGAACTTTTCCTCTATGGCCTGCAATACACGCTCAGACTTTAAGGTATTTGCCGTGATTAGTTCAGCCTGCTTAGCAAACATTCTGTCCAGGGCTTTCTGAATATTTTCTGGTATTTCCTCAGAACTCTTCGAGTCCTTGAGATCAGTTCCAGATTTTTCTCGCAGACGTTTTGAAACTGGAGCCATGTTCAAAACGTTTTTCCGTTACGGTACTGCTTGAAATACTGCCTTATACTGCTTTGCCGACTCTTTACAATGCGTTGCCAATCACTTTGCTGTCTGCACTGCTTGCAACCTTTTATTGGGTATGGCTACGTTATTCTCTCAGTGACTCCGAAAGATCAAATGCTGGTTTACAGAGAGTGGTTCAGAACAATAACAAATATTCTTCTTCCACAGCACAACCAATAACAAATATTTTTCCACTGTATTTTATTAAAATTGGCTTTGTAGCATTATCTTCAATTATTTCCACCGTCAATTGTTGTCTTTCAATGCGGACACAGTTTATGATGTGAACAAAACACTCTGTTTAATAAATAATAGTGCATCACTTGAGTTTTTCACGATTTTGTTCCTCTGTATGTTGTGCACGACTTGCTTGCTTGACGGTTTTAGTAGCTACGCCTGTAGCTATTAACAAATGTTGTATCTTCTGCTTGTCACAGTACTCTTTGAATAAGTGCGATGTGAAAGCTGAGCCACGATCAGTGACAATTCCGAATGGGTTACCAAATGATACTGCTTGCCTTTATAAACAGTTCAGCACCTCCTCTACTCCGGTACTACGTGTGGGGTACAACCAAACGAATTTTGAAAATGCATCAACAACTACCAAAATGTGATTATATCTTTTCTTTGCAATCTCCATCGGCCCGACGTGGTCTAAGTGATAGGTAACTAATGGTTTATCACCCTTGTCAATGGGAGTTAGGTACCCTTCTTGCCTGCCCGCTTTTGTATTAACTAAGATACACTGCACGCAACCGCCTACCACTCTTTCTACTTTATTTCTTAGTTTAGGGATAAAGTCAGATTTCTCTACCAGATCCTGTGTTTTCTTCACCGAAAAATGTCCCTGCCTGTGGGCGATCTGTATTATTTCGGTTTCCATTTGAGATGGAACAACTATTAACTCTCGGTTTAGATCTTTAAATAAGATTTGGTTTGCCATATAATAATCCTCGTATCCCTGCTTTTCCACCAGACTCCTGACCACCCTTGTCCATTCATCTGCACACTGCGCATCCTTAAGCCTGTGGATAACACTCTCTGTTAATACGTAACAAGCAACTCGACTTAGAGCGTCTACGTGTCGCATCTTCGATCCTGAACGATGTTCTATTTCGTAGTCCTGCAGATACATTGCCCACCTAGCTACTCTTAATGGAACGTCTTTCTTTTTCATCGTCATGGCAAACGCGTTACAGTCCGTTATGATTTTAAATTTCAGTCCGAGAACATGCCACGAACACGCCATTTAGTAAATGCACCTATTACTGCTAGCACTTCAAGTTCGTATGAACTTTTCCTCACATGGCTTTGTTTTCTTACTCATATACATCACTGGGTGCAGTTGACCATCCTCTGGATCCTTTTGTAACAAGACAGCCCCAAAACCTAACTTAGAAGCATCCGTGTGTATCTCCGTAGATAATTTAGGATTGTACAATCGTAGAACTGGTTTGCTAGTGAGAGCGGCTTTCAATTGCTCGAATGCTAATTGCTGCAACTCCTTGAACTCGAACTTAGAATCCTTTCTCAACAAATCTGACAATGGCCTGGCTATGACTGCGTATCCTTCAATGAATTTCCTAAAATAAGAAGTCAGCCCAATGAATCGTTGTATAGCCTTTTTATCCTTTGGGATCGGAAAGTTTGCTACACACTGTGTTTTCTCCTTACCGGGTATTATGGTACCATTTTGTATAACATACCCCAAGAAATCTACCTTACTTTGCAAAATTTGACCTTTACTCCAGTTTATCTTCAAACCATTCTTTCCTACCATTTCTAGCACTCTTTTCAACTTCTGTAAGCCTTCCTTAACATTCTTACTTGGATGTATACTACAGCGTCACCCTTCTGAGCCAATTCTCTCATTACTGCGACTGTTCGGAGCAGAACCCAGCCGATTAGCTGCTTACCAAATAGCACCTAATTCTTGGCCCTCAGCCGCTTATTTTGTTTGTTACTTATGTCTATGTCACTCATTTGTTTGTTAAAGCTTTGCGCGTGCTTGCCCTGCTAAACGCTCTCTGCCAGCTCGCTCTTCGCTATCTCCGCTTTGCGTCTACCTACCGACGTCAGCCGAGCGAAGCTGCGCTCAGCGATCGGAGCGGCAATGTAAAGGGCAGGCAAGCCACACTTGCAATTTGGATGTCACGCATTAATGAACATATCGCAATTTTATTTCTGCGCCGAGTTTTATTTAATTGGAATAATTAGTCGGCCGATTGGGGATAAAAAACATTATCTCCACAGCGACTATGAAACGTGTGAAGATTGCTGGCAAATTCGACATCCCAAACGGTACAAAAAGCTCCTTGCCATTTCTCAATAACATCCTGCATCTGTACCATCAGAAAGTTATCTCGCACTATTTTCTCATTTAACTTGCGATAATCGCAGCATAGACGTTTCGGTCCATTCTTCTTTGATACTAATACAATCGGAGAGGCATATTCTGATGTACTGGGCTTGATTATCTTTTGTGCCAACCCCTCGTTGACCTGCTCGTCTACTATGTTCTACTCACTATAAGCCATACGCCTAGGATGCTGATACACAGGTAAATCATCCGTTAGTACAATTTTCATCTCTATAGGGCACATTTCGACTCGGCTTGTATTCCTCAATTATCTTTCTTATTAGACCTCTCTCTGAATAGGGCAAATATGACAAATAAATATTTATAGCTTCACTCTGCTCTTAGTTCACCATACACAAACTCTGAAACTCATTCAGCAACTCCGTGTGTTTGTACACGGAGCGTTTTCCGCATTAATGTTAATTCACGGATGGGGGTGTGTTAGTTTTTTCTGCAAACGAATCAAAGTCTATACAAGAAAGAGAAAAGTCGATCGATCCAGTTGAGTATTAGGGAATAACTATTTATTACGAATCTTAGTGCTTGAGTACTGGGCATAAGAGAGAGAATACAGTGGTGAATTTAGTACAATTATGGTGAGAGTAAATACAAAAAGTGAGCGTAGGCTCTCTATTTTACGAGGGTCATTTGAATACTTGTTCCTTAAAGGAGTTTGACCGAACATCCCGGTCCCGTTGAAAGACTGCTTTCAACCCACCGGAAGAATTGCCAGTTGTGCATTGGCCTGCAACATGTTCCATTTGCAGTGCGGAAGTGCACCACCCGTACAAGTCCATCCTTCCCAAGCACAGTAGACTGCACTCGGCCTAGTTTCCAGCGTAGCGGTGGCAGGTTGTCCTCATGGATGATGACCAACGTGCCATCGGTGAGGTTCGTTGAGGGTGCTGTCCACTTCGTGCGCGATCGCAATTCGTTGACATAGTCAGCAGACCATTGCTTCCAAATCCGTTGCTTGACGGCCGTAATCGCATCGTAGCGGTCCATACTTGACAGCTTGATATTCTCGAGGGACCTTTCAGGTAGTGATCGCAATGATTCGCCAACCAAGAGATGACCAGCCGTGAGAGTGCTATAGTCATTTGGGTCTGACGAAAGCGGCGATAGCGGGCTCGAGTTGAAGATCGATTCTATCTCGACGACGACAGTGCTCAACTCTTCGAAGGTGAACCTGGTGTTGGCCAGCGTACGATTTAACAGCCCCTTTGCACTCTTGACTGCCGCTTCCCAAAGGCCTCCGAAATGAGGTGCCCTGGGGGGAATAAAATGGAAATTAATAAAGTCAGATGGGCAAAATTTATAGATTTCATCTTGGGTCTGCTTTAAAAACATAAACTTTTTTAGTTCCTGCAGTTGATTCGATGCCCCTACAAAGTTAGTGGCATTATCGCAGAAGATGTCTGTCGGCAGCTTGCGACGACCTCCCATCCGTTTCAATGCGTTTAAGAACGCCTTTGTTGACAAATCAGAGACTACTTCGATGTGAACGGCCTTGGTGAGAAGGCAAACGAACACGGCTATGTGGGTCCACAAAAGTCAACTCCACAGCGTTCAAAGGGTCGAGCCGGAGCGAGTCGCGTAGGCGGTAATGAGCCCATGAGTTGTTGTAGCAGCTTCGGTCTGTAGCGAACGCAGTGTACACAGGAGCGAACAATTCTACGTGCCAAGTCTCTGGCGTTAACGATCCAATACTTCAAAGGAATGAGAGCGACTAGGGCTTTGGGTCCAGCGTGATAGTTCCGAAGATGCAAATGGCGAATATAGTTCCATACAAATTTGGACTGACTAGGCAGCAGCAACGGATGTTTTTGACCGTCTTGTAGGTCTGAGTATTCCAAACGTCCACCAACCTTGATAAGTTCGAATCTGTTCACGACTTCTAGGGTTCTAGGGTTCCCAACGAATCTTCTAGATTGGATTTTGTCCTATCTCTCTAACCGCACTCAACGTGTTTTGTTTTCTAACGTGTTGTCAAATACTGTAAATGTTACTTCAGGTGTGCCACAGGGAAGTCATCTGGGCCCGCTTCTGTTCATTTTATTTGTGAATGACCTTCCTCAAGTCATAACATACTCTACTTCACTAATGTATGCTGATGATGTCAAAATCTGTCTTTCTTACTCTGATTGGTATTTGCACACACGCCTTCAACTTGATCTAAGTGAACTACTATTGTGGTGTTCAACTAATCTTCTTTTTCTGAACCTTTCCAAATGCAAACTTATGACATTTTATCGTCGCGCTCCTCATTTTGTCCCATATGTTCTAGGAAATCATGTCCTTGAACGAATTTCGAGTTCAAATGACCTCGGAGTCCTTTTTGATCATAAGATGTGTTTTAACGCCCATATAGCTGCAACTGTAAATAAAGCTAAGGGTGTTTTAGCGTTCATCAAGCGTTGGTCCAAGGAGTTTGACGTCCCGTACGTTACAAAACAACTGTACATCTCGTTAGTACGTCCTATATTGGAGTATTGTTCTTGTGTGTGGAGCCCGCAGTATAAAGAACAGCAGGCTGTTATTGAATCCGTGCAAAAGCAATTCTTAATTTTTGCCCTTCGGAACTTTAACTGGGACTCAGGTAGAATCTTGCCACCCTACCGGTCTAGGCTAAATCTTATTGACCTGCCGTCGTTGCACCATCGCAGAATATGCAATGGCGTAATGTTCGTGCACAAGCTCCTTCTTGGGACTGTTGACTCCCAAACTCTCTTGGGTCAGATTGACTTGGCCGTTCCATCTAGACCTACCCGTACTTTTAGGCCTATCCGTCTACCCATATGTAGATCTAATTATGCTGATCATGAACCTTTTAGGGTTTTATGCCATAATTATAACTCCCTCTGTCAAACCCTATCCCCTGAACTGTCTCTTAAACTAATTGCATGCAATATTTATAATCATTTAAATTTAGCTAACTTTTAACTTATCTTTTTCCGCCTTTAGTAACTAAGTACCATTATTAACAGATAATTGTTAATTAAATAAATAAATAAACTTTAAGCTGCTTTTTAATGGTTTTTGCTTCTGAAGTAAACGGATGTCCTCTACAAAATGAGTTTGTTGAATGTTCCAAATAAGGCAATGTGAAGCAAAACGAAGTTCATCTGGCGTCGGTGAGGTTGTGGTAAACGTCGATTGCTTCCGACATCTCCTTATGAACCTAATCATCCAAGCAATGAGAGGCAGACTGTGAGTGTACGAGCTGATATTATCGACGATGTTGAGGATATTATTTGTCTCGTGTACGGCAGCAAACTAACTTTTCCGATTCTCCGAGTTAACCACGTCCATGTCAATATCAAGTTTTCCACCAGTGGCGGGCCAGTTTAGTGAATCTTCGACTAGAAACGTAGGACCCGAAAACCATGGAGACTTAATCAACGCGCTCACGTTACAGCCTCGCGACAGAATATCCGCAGGGTTTTGATGTGTTGGCACATAGCGCCATTTTCCATCAGACGTTAAATCCTGAATATCGGACACTCGATTTCCAACAAAGGTCGATAAGGTGACTGAGTGTTGTTGCAGCCAATGCAATACGAGCTGTGAGTCGCTCCAAAAATAAGATGTGATAGTGTGTTTACTGAATATGGCCTTGACTTTGTTATACAACTGAGAAAGTAGATGTGCGCCGCATAGTTCAAGCTTCGGAAGATACTGTTTCTTCACTGGTGCTACTCTAGACTTAGAAGTGAACAATTTCACTGTGACCTGTCCAAGCGAATTCTCTGTGCGCACATAAACACAGCAGCCGTATGCCCGAATCGATGCGTCGCAAAACCCATGTATTTGAATGCTCCTAGTATCAGGCTGCAAACAAAAACGAGGTACCGCTAGTGACGACAGTGAATTCAGCGATTCCAAACACTTGCTCCATGCGTGGCTTAAATTCTGGGGGACAGACTCGTCCCAGTCGAGTTTCAAAAGCCACAACTCCTGAAGAATGGTCTTAGAGACAATGACTAACGGTGATAGCAGACCGATTGGATCGAATAGCGACGACGCAGTAGACAAAATTGTTCGTTTTGTGGTAGTGGGATAGACTTCCTTTGGATTAAATGTGAAACTAAATACATCACTTCGTTGATGCCAAGTTACGCCGAGTGTGCTGCTGACTGAGTTTTCTGAAATGTTTAATTCCATGGTAGATTCGTCTTCCATCACGCCTGGATGATTTGAATGCCACTTGCATAATGTAAACTGACCACGAGCGAGAGTTGATGTGATTTCAGTTTTTAGTTTGGAGAGTGTATCTATATCATCAGCCCCACAAAAGCCCCAAAATGCAGTTTTAACAGCAGCAGCCCCTAATGGCCATGCATCCTTACAATCCTCAGCCAAGTAATGCAAACTACGAGTTGCGAGAAATGGGGCAGACGCAGTCCCATATGTCACTGTATTGAGTTGGTAGGTTTGAAGATCCGTATTTGGAGATGCTCGCCACAAGATGTACTGGAATTTTCTATCCTTCTCACTCACAAGTACTTGCCTGTACATTTTTGTGACGTCGGCTGTGATGCCGAACCTATGCATGCGGAACCGCAGCAATTGCAAGTACAACTCATCCTGAATGGTAGGGCCGACTAAAAGAACGATGCCCACTGGCATCCTGATGTGTTGTGTCCCTGAAATGGTCCTCACAGCGACGATGATTTGGGAGCATTCTAGCGCTTGGATCGACAAATGAGTCCACTTTTCATAATTGCTGCAAATTCTTGTCGATCGACTCTTCTACAGTCGCCAAGCACAATGGTGGCTGTCTGTTATATTGCCGCTGGTACCTCCCAGCAACAACCCAACCAAAAAGAGTCTTCTGCAAAGTGGGAAGATTTGGACCAATGTGAATCTGGCCAACAGCTAGAGCTCCATAGAAGGCTTCGGTCCCCAGTAACAAATCAATACGCTGGTAGGTTCCAATTCGATATGTCGATCTCACTATCTGGCTGGTAGGAAATATGGGATGTGATTCCAAACTGGAGAGTGAGCTGATAACCGGAAGTACGTGACTTAATAGAGGTAGTCGTACGAGCCTTCAAACTAGTAAGGGAGTCTCCTATACTGCGAATTCCAATGTGGTGTTTTTCACGACGAAGGCGAAGCTTTTGTGCAAAGGTTTCGGTTACAAAATTAACCTGAGAACATGAATCAAGCAACGCTCTACCGAGTTTGTATTCACCTGTGGCATCCTTTACCAAAACCATAGCTGTTGCCAACAAAATTTGATCATCTGCTGCGATCTCCATATGAGAGTGTGAAGCAGCTTGATGAGCCGTTTGCCAGGAGGGTTGCGCTGATTGGAGTACCGGCTCAGTAGTTGAAGATTGTCCTGCTGATGATTGGGGTGGCTGTTGCGGCTGAGAGTGATGCAAAGATGAATGATGATTCCGATTACAGGATCGGCAACGATAAGTCGATGAACATTACGCCACTCTATGACCGTTTCCAAGACAATTGATGCAGAGACAGAGGCGTTTTGCATTGTCGTACCGTTGGTTGCTGTTCATAGCCTTGAACTGAGCGCAATTAGAGATGTTATGACCAGAACTACAACAAAGTGTACAAGACGGATTAGTGATAGCAAACGACGAGTTTATTTGGTGATTAGAATGACGATTTGACTTATTGGATTCAGCCTTTCGTTGTGACGAAGTAGCAGCCGAGTTTCCTGACGAGTGGAGAAACTGACAGTGGCGTTCCAAAAGCTGTGTGCATGCTAGCCAGGTTGGCAGAGTTTTGTAGTCCTGCGATTCCTTCCACTTGTTCCGAGTTTGCTGATCACACTTTTCCATTATAATATATATAACCATAGCGTGAACAATGTTCTCAGGTTTGCCGATGGACTCCAGCGAGCTTAATATAGCGGATGCGTTATCCACTAGGCTGTGAAGCTGCTGACTGTTTGACCTTTCCACAGGTTGTAGTGCAAACAATGCCTCAATACCTTCTAAAAATATAAGAGTAGGATTATCAAAACGGCTTTTGAGTTTTGCTAGGGCCTTCGGATAGTTTTCGCTTGTAACCTGGAATGCCTGAATTGTATCTAATGCCGGCCCCGTGAGGCAGCTCAGCAAATAATTAAACTTTTCTATAATAGACAATCCAGACTTACGCACAACAATTTACTCGAACGAGTGAATGAAATTCTTATAGTTTGCATATGTTCCGTCGAAAGTGGGTAGCGACAACCTTGGTAACGATGACTTCACTGGCGGTGGGTGGTAGTCCGGCGCAACAATGCTGGCGTTCAGATCTCCTCCCATTTCTTCCTTTATGGCTAGCTTAATTGCTATGTATGTATCCTCCAAATCTGCCCGTCCTTCATCATTCGGACTAAGGTCTTCAATATTAGCTTGGACATTTAAAACATTCTTGAAATACGTTTCTAAGATGTTCAACCGATAGCGAAGCTCATCATTGCATATCGGGGTTTCCGATTTAGCATCTACCACAGATTTGATCCGAGTTATATTTCGTTTTATATTGCTCCGTTGGCGTTTTAAGTCTTCGAGCGTCGTCATTTTGTTGTGTAGTGTAATTACGCTGACACAGAACTAGAGCTTTAAAAAATAACAACAACAAAACGCAGCATGCAGCAGCAGCTAGAGCACAAATCCAACGGTGAAAGCAAAAGCAAAAGTTCCAGCAGCGGCAACGAAAGCAAAACGAAAGTGAAGCGGTGGAATTCCAATAGAAAGAATGCGTTGATCGATGGACCAAAGCAGGTAGCTGCAAAGCGAACGAACCGAGAATGCAAGCGCCGTTGAATGCGTTGTGGGTGACAAGCGAATGATAAAATTAAGCGAGAACGGCGAGAGCAAGGCGAGGACAACGATCCCGCGATCTAGACGAACAATTCTGATACGGTTTTCGGAACTTTCGATTGCAGCTGCGAGACGAGCGAATGTTGTTATTGTTGCCTTTGCAGATTGCGATTAGTTTAATTGTTCACAGAAGAATTAACATAACACACATGCCCCACGCTGGGCGCCAAAATGTTTGTACACGGAGCGTTTTCCGCATTAATGTTAATTCACGGATGGGGGTGTGTTAGTTTTTTCTGCAAACGAATCAAAGTCTATACAAGAAAGAGAAAAGTCGATCGATCCTGTAGTGGTTGCTTGTCGGGCGTATAGGAAAGCCTATCACTTTTCTTCGCCTGAAAGTAGGCCGATGTTATTTGTACAATTTATATATTTATATTTATATATATTATATTATTTATATAATTAGATATCACACCTCACCGAGATACTTATTAATCATTAAGTTTATTTCCGATAGTTAGTGTATAGTTAGGTTGGTTTAATTTCTTTTTGGTGGTGTTACATGTTGAATGTTCCTTGTCATGTGGGGCTAGCGCCACCTAGGGGTGACATTAAGAATAGGCGAAAAACGAAAAAAAAAAATCTCACCACCATTTCCATAACCGTTCAAGGTGAATGGCGAAGGATCGTGCAAAGGCAGATCCGGAGAACCAAATTTTTGTTGGTCGGTAGATCCGCCCAAATCTTTCTTTCTCCTCGTGGCCGTACAAGAATTCAGTTGCGCGGTGAGAAAAAAATAATAAAAATCAAATTAAACCGCCGTGTGTGAAACAAAAGTGCACCAGATCGAAAAAAAAAGAACCCAAGAAAACAGATTGGGTTCTAAACGAAAACGTGAGTACCGGCCTTCGATAGTGCTAGGAGCCTCGAAGTTAGATTTTCCGAATTATTCTGTATTTTCCGCTTGGAGGTCAGCAGCCCCAACACAAAAACACCTGGAGAAAGAGGGAATTAGCACCTCAACCCCATCCCCCTATTTTCGCAGTGCCAGTTCCAACAGGGTAAATATGTGCATTAAGAACTGTTAGAAAAAGTAGCCTGATCAGTATTTTCAAATTCCACATTAGAATCGGCACTTAGTTTGGGAAGTATTCCAAAGCTGCAGCCCGAGCTTTAAGCCCCCGCACTACGAACCAGCTGATCCACCAAGTCGCGGGCAGTGAACTTTGGCTGCGCGAGGCGAAGACAGCCGTCTGACCGGGCTTAGTGCGGCGAATTGGCGTAACCGTTGCGCGTTCAAAACCGGGCCAAGAAGCGCGTTAACCCGGAACTTGCAGTCAGCGTAGGACCGAAGCAGCGGAAATTTTCCTACCGGGCTGAAAAAAAGATAGTGCGCCACGTGTGTACATAACCTCCCGGCGACCCTGAGTGGTATCGCCTCTCTTGTTCTTCTCGTGATTCGGGCCTAGCTGTTCAACGTGTAGTTAAAGTGCAGCTGAGGCCAGTGTTTGTCATAGGTGCTCGTTAGTGTCATTATGTAGGCTGAATGTACCCAAAAACAAAAAAGTAAAGAGATGTGCTCACATACATATGTACACACAGCCCATTGAAAGCCACTGAGGCCAGTAAGATCCCCCCCGTGACTCGCATTCCCTTGACCCTAGCAGTCAGGTGATATGTCCGTTTTTGTGTAGTTGGATATACTTAGTGATAATTGTAGACAGAAAAGAAAAACAGAAAAGAAAAACCAACCACACCTGAAAAGTTTGAAAATGCATTTTGTACAAGTTTAAAAGATTGAGCTTAAAAGCGTCCGCTCGGCCGGGTCACATCAGCGAGCTTATGCCATGCAGCACGTGCTGTTCGATTTTGTTTTTGGTTTGCAGGTAAAAGCGTAATGCACCCACACACAGCGACACGCCCAGCTACGAAAGATCTTTCGCCGCGGGAACACAAACAACAACTGAGTGAGCTTTATACTATACCAACAACACTACATTGCTTTGCCTCCCAAAATTCCGCGAGCGTGGCAAAAGCTTCGTTTTTTTTTGCTAGAGCTGTTTGTCGGTCGTTGACCTCACACTTTTAAACTAGTCACAGCTGATTGGCCTTCTGCCTTTACAGTAAGATTGGTAAAACGAATAGTATGTCCAACTACTCCCTGAAGCCGATGTGCTGGGACATGTGTACCTATATGGCGCTGAATTATTATCTTTCTATTTAAGGAAAAATCATTAGTTTATATCGCAATATAAAATATCGTATATGCACTTATAACTATTTATACTTATCGTATTTATTAATCTAAATATTCCCTAGAATTAATAGCTATATCTCTTGTGACGCTTTTCGTTCCTACTTTTGTCCATTTAGCCTTGTCTTGGAGTTCTCTGTTAGTGTTTTTTTTGTAACATGAGGGTATCTGAATATAGTTTCTAATAAAATGATTGTTAAGATGAATATGTGCTAGACGTTACCGTATTTGGGGGAACCATGCCGCTCGGGAGCGAAATAGGATGACCAATACCGGGCACTCCAGGGATCCTGATATTATTATTGGCCTTTTCAGGATCATGGTAGGGTGGGCGTGGCACGACTCCGTGCCAGCAAAACAGAGATGTCCGACGCGGTGGTAGATCCCTATTCCTTCACTATACTATCTTTGCCCAAATATACTTACCGAACCCCTAATGATCCTTTCCTTGTCTGTCCCCCTCCCATTCCCAAAAAGAGTACGCGAATTTTAATAAAATAATACCAGCAGGAACGAAGCAACCTAACTGGAGGGTTACCCCAAAGGACCCATCCCTATTTCCGACCAGAGACCAGCCGTGGAAGCGAGCGCGTACTCCTTCTCAGTTAGCCGACCACCAGCTTCATTGTGCGAAGATTCTCTTCGTGACTCGTTACAGTAATAATTATTTTATTTGGGGCCGAAAGGCCCGAAGGTCAGGGTTGACGTAATTGTAAACCTTACAAAGCGAAGTCACATTAACATATATGGCTGTGTGTGGCCCCAGCCAACCTTGACTCCGAAGCAGAAAATCTTTTTAGAAAGTCCATAACACCTGCGAGCAGTGCATAGTCATGCACTGGCCTAAGACTTTTGTTCCCCGTTTCCCACCCCCTTCCTTAAATCCCTTCCTTTTGTCCTGGGATTGGATACTGTGATGGTGGATGCTGATTAGTTTCCGATAACGTTTAGCCCGCATCGGAATAGGATCCATAACCCCTGTGCGATGGTAAGCTGTTCTGGAACCGATAATAGCTTCAACATAGCTTTATTGCCGAGCAGTATATGCCATAGCAGTGAAATCTAAATGGATTCACTGGTATGTGGAAGTTGGCTGGACACAGGGTTATTCGTGGAGTAAATCTACGACCTGCCGCTATACAGAAGCGTATTAGTGAACACATTCTCCCGTATCCCTTGGAAATTGACAGGTATCTTGGGTAGCTTTGTTTCAGTTGTCGCCGGAGTCAGCTAGAAGAATTAACAGATTTTTTTTGTTGCCGCTCAACTCGAATCGGGGTTCTTAGGGTGCCTCCGTCTTTTGTTTCTCTCTCTACTTTCTAGTGATTGGTCTATTCGTGCGCCGATTTATACAGCAGGTTATCGCCGGCCGAATGTGGCACCCCTGTTGCTGGTGCGTTTCTTCGTGCTACGCTTCCGGCCCGGACCGATAATGGCTGCGGAAAAGGTATAGGTCGTAGCATGCATAAACTAATACAAACTCCCCGAAACCGCTTCGGTAATGTTTCTTCGATTGGCGGCTGACGAGCACCGTCGTGATCCTGGTATGGGCACGCGAGCAAGAAAGTCGTCCGTCCCTATGTTTAGGCATTCGCCGCAGACAAGATGTGGCCTAGAGCTGCTACTTGGGTCACGATTGCCGAAGATACCTTTTCTTTATTTCTCCCTTTATCGCTCTACCACGTATAGTTATTGGCAACCTTCTCGGAGGGAAAGGGTTGCATGGTTTCCCCAAATCTCTTTATGAAATATCGTTTTTTTTGAGTTGTCCCCGTTATTATTGTTTGTCGTTAATATTTGTCTGAACTAGATTTATAGGAAAGTGCTTAAAGCTAGTTAATATATAGGATAACTTTACGATGCCGGTAGACCGAAGCCCGGATTATAGGAGTCAGCCAAAAGAGAGCGAAACCGTTTGCTGTGTATGTACGCAAGAAGTCGAATACCCCGGCCAGCTTTTAGCGACCAGCTGTAACCACTATTTCCATCACACCTGCTTTAGTGCACGTTCAGGAAATAAAAAAGTCTGTCCAGTGTGCAGAACTGCGCTGAGCAAATCGACCCTTAATTTGGCAGAAGAACTGGAAGCAGCTCAAGCCTCAGGCCTCCAACCAAGAGCAGTGTCAGTGACCAGATCTCGATCGAAAACACTAAAATCACAGCAAAACCAATTATCCGCTGCCAATATGCAGAGTGGGGGCCGAAGTATAAGCCAACCCGAAGGGCCTAGTGTTTCCGGTCCAATGGCCGCTCCAGATCGTCCTAGAGGCCAACCGCCAAACCCTGCGGCAGTAGTGGTGTCAGCATCCGCAGCTCGAACTGGTCTGCCAGCCACGGATGGTAGCGTGCAACAGACCATTGCGGACGCAGTGGCAGCCGCACTAGCACAGCACACTCAAATGCTAGCTAACGCGATTGAAGCGGGGTTTCAAAGATTGTCGCTCCAGAATGCAGCTCCAGTTCCAACGGAAAGGGTACACCCAGCACATAGGCAGTCATCTCCCGTTAGGTCAAATCAATCCTTTGAGCAACTCTTTAGGTTATCCGCCAGGGAAAACGCAGCCTTACCAAACTCAGAGTCCGAGCGACCGACTAACTTGTCAGCTCCACCCGAGTCGCAGCAATCACATCAGTTGCGCGCGGATCGGATTAGCCAGATAATCGCGAACTGGAAGTTGAGATTCTCAGGGCGCTCCACTATGTCAATAGATGATTTTTTGTATCGCGTCGAAGCTCTGACCAGCCAGACATTAGACAGCAATTTTGAATTGTTATCTCGTTACGCGAGCAACCTGTTCGAAGGAAGCGCGGGTGAATGGTACTGGAGGTATCATAAAAGCGTACCAAGAGTGCGCTGGATTGATCTCTGTATAGCTCTGAGATCGCAGTTTTCGGACGGCAGAACAGATTTAGAAATCAGAACCGCGATCACTCAGAGGAAGCAGAAACTCAACGAACCGTTTGACAGTTTCTATGAGGCCATAGTTGCGCTTGCAGACAAGCTTGTGCAGCCCATGACCGAGCAGTCCTTGTTAGAGGTGTTACGAGCAAATCTGCTCAATGACATACAACATGAGATTTTATATGTGCCCATACAGAACATTGTGCAGTTGCGACAAGTGGTACGCAAGCGTGAAAGGTTCATCGAAAACGCTGCTAAGCCAATCCCGGCTACTCGACGATTTGTTCCTCGCAATCAGGTGAACGAAATGTCCATCCAGACAGAAGGTCCTGCAGAATCCGATTCGGAAGAAGCTGACGCTTTTGATATCGACGCGATGACGCTTTCTTGCTGGAATTGCAATAAACAAGGCCACCGATATCAAGAGTGCGAAGCAGAGCGTAAGGTGTTCTGTTATGGATGTGGTAAGCGGGACACATATAAACCATCGTGCCGAAAATGTAGCTCGTCAAAAAACGAGTTGGCTCGTGCACCGCTATCGAGTGCACGCAAATTAGTGTCGAAGGCGACGAATACGGAGTAACCAGGGCAACGTCAAGCTCACTCCCACTACTCCCTGACATGATAACGACCACTATGACACCATTACAGGACGACGATCAGGAAACGACCCCTGCGCCTAGCAAAACTCGAGACCGTAAGCGTAGAAAGCTGTTCCGCACGCAGAGTAAAAATACACGCAGAGCAATATTATCCTCTGTTATTAGTAATATAACTGATCTACGACCCTACGCCAATGTCACGCTGTTTGGCAAGACGATAAGTGGATTGATGGACACAGGCGCCTCAATCAGCTGCCTTGGGAAAAAGCAAGTTATTCTAGGTAGGATCTCCACACTCATTTGCTTTCGTGGAAATGCAAAACGAATATGTCTTTATCTTGTACCATCGTTATCGCAGGAGTTATATCTAGGAATAGACTTTTGGAGAAGCTTTAATCTATTGCCGTTCTTTTTAATGAGCAAAGCGAATAATAACAGTTTGGCGGCTATAAATTTTGACAACCCGATGCAAATACCTTTGTCGGAATTACAGCAGAAGGAACTAGTGGCCATCGTACAGATGTTCCCTTCGTTTGCCGAAAAAGGATTAGGAAAGACAAACTGGCTTACACATGACATAGAAATTTCAGCGACTCGGCCCATAAAACAACGTCACTACGCAGTGTCGCCTGCAGTCGAAAAATGTATATACGAAGAATTGGACCGAATGTTAGGCCTTGGTGTGATTGAAGAGTCAGATAGCCCGTGGTCTTCCCCTGTCGTGATTGTGCGTAAGCCAGGTAAGGTTCGCCTTTGCCTTGATAGCCGGAAAGTGAACGGAGTAACAGTCAAAAATGCTTACCCTATGCCCCTCATTGATGGCATTTTAAGTAGACTTCCAAAAGCGCAGTTCATTTCAAGCATCGATCTTAAAGATGCTTACTGGCAGATTCCGCTTACCCCAAGGGCTCGGGAGAAGACGGCTTTTGCGGTGCCTGGGAGGCCATTATCAATTCACGGTGATGCCGTTTGGCTTATGCAATGCCCCACAGACCATGTCCAAACTGATGGATAAAGTTATCCCACCATCTTTGCGAAATGAGATTTTCATTTATCTCGACGACTTATTGGTGATTTCGGAGTCATTCGAGAAGCACATGTCCGTGTTGAAAGCGCTGGCCGACCGGCTGTCTCAAGCTGGTCTGACGATAAATGTAGAGAAGAGCAAATTTTGTCTGAAGGAAGTGAAATACCTGGGCCACGTTATAGGGTATGGGATGATACAAACGGATCCCGAAAAAGTTGCTGCCATTCGGGAGTTTCCAGTGCCGCGATCGGTGAAGCAAGTGCGACGATTTTTGGGAACCACTGGATGGTACCATAAATTTATTAAAAACTATGCTGGAATTGCGGCCCCAATATCAGATACGCTAAAGAAACATCGTTCGTTTGTATGGACCAACGAAGCGCAAAGGGCGTTTGAAAGTTTAAAAGACCAAATGTGTGGGGCGCCAGTCTTACATAGCCCCGACTTTACCATTCCATTTGCCATTCATTGCGATGCCAGCCACACCGGAGTTGGTGGCGTGTTAATGCAAACTGATAGCGATGGTAATGATATCCCAATCGCATTCATGTCTCGCAAGCTGAATCAGTGTCAGCGAAACTATTCAGTCACGGAGAAAGAGTGTTTGGCAGCCATAATGTGTGTGAAGAAGTTTCGAGCTTATGTGGAAGGGCACGAGTTCTCCATCCATACCGACCATGCATCATTAAAGTGGCTAATGTCACAATCGGACCTAAGTTCTAGGTTGGCAAGATGGGCTCTCAAATTGCAGGGGTTCAACTTCAAAATTTTCCACCGCAAAGGTAGCCAAAATGTTGTCCCAGATGCTCTGTCGCGAGTGCACACCGAAGATCTATCTGCAGTCAGCTGCGAGGGATTGGTAGACCTGCAGTCGGATTGCTTCAAGTCAGCAGAATATTTGGAACTGATACGAAAAATTGAATGCACTCAGACACAGATGCCAGACATTAAAGTGATCGATAATCATATATATCGGCGAGCAGAACACGCGGCTGCTGATCAGATCGCTGACGACCTGTGTTGGAAGCTATGGGTTCCAAAGGAGCTGGTGTCAGATGTACTAAAACAGAGTCACGAACAGTCGTTAGCAGCTCATAGCGGCATTAATAAAACGTTGGAGAGAGTTCGACGATATTATTATTGGCCAAGTTTAGTAACCGATGTGAGAGCGTTCATAAACAGCTGTTCGGTTTGCAAGTGCACCAAGTACCCGAATCGTTCGTTACGACCCCCATTAGCTCCAGTGAAGGAAACTCAACGAGTTTTTCAGAAGTTGTTTGTGGATTTCCTGGGTCCGTATCCACGAAGCAAATCCGGAAACATCGGTATCTTCGTTGTTTTGGACCATCTTTCAAAATATCCGTTTTTAAAACCCGTAAAGATATTTACAGCGGAGGCGATAACTCGATTTATGGAAGAGGACCTATTCCATTGCTTCGGGGTACCCGAAGTGGTTGTGTCCGACAATGGAGTACAATTTAAGTCCCATCACTTCAATTCTCTGTTGAAAAAGTACAATGTGCAGCATTTTTATACGGCTGTGTACGCACCTCAAGCCAATGCATCGGAACGCGTTAACCGTTCCGTTATTGCAGCCATTAAAGCTTACATCAAGCCAGATCAAACTAATTGGGATGAGCAGCTTAGTTCTATTAGTTGTGCCTTACGATCTAGTCTGCATTCAGCCCTAAACGACAGCCCCTATCGGGTTGCATTTGGACAGCACATGATCACCAATGGAGACACCTATCAGCTCTTACGAAATTTGCAGGTTTTAGAAGATCGTACAGTGAGTTTTGGTCGGGAAGATTCGTTTGATGTGATTCGAAAAACAGCCCAACGAACAATACAAAAACAACACCAACGAAACGAACAGCAGTACAATCTTCGAAGTCGTGACGTAGCGTTCAAGGTTGGCCAGGAGGTCTACAGACGCAACTTTCAGCAGAGCAATTTCATTAAAGGTTTCAGCGCAAAACTAGCTCCTACGTTTGTAAAAGCTAGAATAAAACGCAGGCTTGGTCACAGTTATTACGAATTAGAAGATCCCCAAGGTAGACTTATCGGAAAATACCACGCTAAAGACATAAAGCAGTGACCATCCTAATACAGGTTAACGGTTTTCCGCCAAGCGTCTATCACCCTTTGATGTGATTAACACCAAAGTGTGATCTTGGCCACATTTTATATTTTATATATATATTTATATATATTATATTATTTATATAATTAGATATCACACCTCACCGAGATACTTATTAATCATTAAGTTTATTTCCGATAGTTAGTGTATAGTTAGGTTGGTTTAATTTCTTTTTGGTGGTGTTACATGTTGAATGTTCCTTGTCATGTGGGGCTAGCGCCACCTAGGGGTGACATTAAGAATAGGCGAAAAACGAAAAAAAAATCTCACCACCATTTCCATAACCGTTCAAGGTGAATGGCGAAGGATCGTGCAAAGGCAGATCCGGAGAACCAAATTTTTGTTGGTCGGTAGATCCGCCCAAATCTTTCTTTCTCCTCGTGGCCGTACAAGAATTCAGTTGCGCGGTGAGAAAAAAATAATAAAAATCAAATTAAACCGCCGTGTGTGAAACAAAAGTGCACCAGATCGAAAAAAAAAAGAACCCAAGAAAACAGATTGGGTTCTAAACGAAAACGTGAGTACCGGCCTTCGATAGTGCTAGGAGCCTCGAAGTTAGATTTTCCGAATTATTCTGTATTTTCCGCTTGGAGGTCAGCAGCCCCAACACAAAAACACCTGGAGAAAGAGGGAATTAGCACCTCAACCCCATCCCCCTATTTTCGCAGTGCCAGTTCCAACAGGGTAAATATGTGCATTAAGAACTGTTAGAAAAAGTAGCCTGATCAGTATTTTCAAATTCCACATTAGAATCGGCACTTAGTTTGGGAAGTATTCCAAAGCTGCAGCCCGAGCTTTAAGCCCCCGCACTACGAACCAGCTGATCCACCAAGTCGCGGGCAGTGAACTTTGGCTGCGCGAGGCGAAGACAGCCGTCTGACCGGGCTTAGTGCGGCGAATTGGCGTAACCGTTGCGCGTTCAAAACCGGGCCAAGAAGCGCGTTAACCCGGAACTTGCAGTCAGCGTAGGACCGAAGCAGCGGAAATTTTCCTACCGGGCTGAAAAAAAGATAGTGCGCCACGTGTGTACATAACCTCCCGGCGACCCTGAGTGGTATCGCCTCTCTTGTTCTTCTCGTGATTCGGGCCTAGCTGTTCAACGTGTAGTTAAAGTGCAGCTGAGGCCAGTGTTTGTCATAGGTGCTCGTTAGTGTCATTATGTAGGCTGAATGTACCCAAAAACAAAAAAGTAAAGAGATGTGCTCACATACATATGTACACACAGCCCATTGAAAGCCACTGAGGCCAGTAAGATCCCCCCCGTGACTCGCATTCCCTTGACCCTCGCAGTCCGGTGATATGTCCGTTTTTGTGTAGTTGGATATACTTAGTGATAATTATAGACAGAAAAGAAAAACAGAAAAGAAAAACCAACCACACCTGAAAAGTTTGAAAATGCATTTTGTACAAGTTTAAAAGATTGAGCTTAAAAGCGTCCGCTCGGCCGGGTCACATCAGCGAGCTTATGCCATGCAGCACGTGCTGTTCGATTTTGTTTTTGGTTTGCAGGTAAAAGCGTAATGCACCCACACACAGCGACACGCCCAGCTACGAAAGATCTTTCGCCGCGGGAACACAAACAACAACTGAGTGAGCTTTATACTATACCAACAACACTACATTGCTTTGCCTCCCAAAATTCCGCGAGCGTGGCAAAAGCTTCGTTTTTTTTTGCTAGAGCTGTTTGTCGGTCGTTGACCTCACACTTTTAAACTAGTCACAGCTGATTGGCCTTCTGCCTTTACAGTAAGATTGGTAAAACGAATAGTATGTCCAACTACTCCCTGAAGCCGATGTGCTGGGACATGTGTACCTATATGGCGCTGAATTATTATCTTTCTATTTAAGGAAAAATCATTAGTTTATATCGCAATATAAAATATCGTATATGCACTTATAACTATTTATACTTATCGTATTTATTAATCTAAATATTCCCTAGAATTAATAGCTATATCTCTTGTGACGCTTTTCGTTCCTACTTTTGTCCATTTAGCCTTGTCTTGGAGTTCTCTGTTAGTGTTTTTTTTGTAACATGAGGGTATCTGAATATAGTTTCTAATAAAATGATTGTTAAGATGAATATGTGCTAGACGTTACCGTATTTGGGGGAACCATGCCGCTCGGGAGCGAAATAGGATGACCAATACCGGGCACTCCAGGGATCCTGATATTATTATTGGCCTTTTCAGGATCATGGTAGGGTGGGCGTGGCACGACTCCGTGCCAGCAAAACAGAGATGTCCGACGCGGTGGTAGATCCTTATTCCTTCACTATACTATCTTTGCCCAAATATACTTACCGAACCCCTAATGATCCTTTCCTTGTCTGTCCCCCTCCCATTCCCAAAAAGAGTACGCGAATTTTAATAAAATAATACCAGCAGGAACGAAGCAACCTAACTGGAGGGTTACCCCAAAGGACCCATCCCTATTTCCGACCAGAGACCAGCCGTGGAAGCGAGCGCGTACTCCTTCTCAGTTAGCCGACCACCAGCTTCATTGTGCGAAGATTCTCTTCGTGACTCGTTACAATCCAGTTGAGTATTGGGGAATAACTATTTATTACAAATCTTAGTGCTTGAGTACTGGGCATAATAGAGAGAATACAGTGGTGAATTTATTACAATTATGGTGAGAGTAAATACAAAAAGTGAGCGTAGGCTCTCTATTTTACGAGTGTCATTTGAATACTTGTTCCATAAAGGAGTTTGACCGAACACCGTGCATGAATTAACATTTTCCCTTTCATCTCTATGTTCTGGAACATTGCGCATAGTACTTACTTGACTTCCTGATCTGAGGACTAGTGCTGTTCCATCTCTTGTTACCTTCATGTCCACACTCTCTAAAAGAGTTCTACCCTATATAGCATCAAATCCCATGGCCTCGTCCGCAATTACGTGAAATTCTACTATTGAGTCAATGTCATCAATCTGCACAGGTATTGTGATACTACCGAAAGTCATAATTTGGCTATCACCAATTCCCGTTAAACATTTACTACGTCCTGCCAGTTTTCCTCTACCAAGCTTCAAAAACAAAAATCTGCTTAGAAGACACAAATCTGCACCTGTATCGAGCAATCCTTCAAACACAACTTTTCCGTAGTTTACCGATTTCAACTCTAATCCTGAAGAAGTGAACGTGCTTAATGGCTTTGTCCTACCATTGTCCAGAACTAGATTGGTTGCTTTCTCCTGTTTAATTGCCATGTCCACCTTGCATTTAGCAGCTCTATGTCCTAGCTGATTGCATCTGAAACACCTGTTATCTCTTTTTGGACAATACCGCTGTTACGGCAGAAACCGCAGCGGCAAGCTCTAAATATCACTGCGCCTAACAGTCCTGAATATCACTGCGCCTAACAGCCCTGAATATCACTGCGTTAACAGCACAAACATTAACAGCGCTGAGCAAAGGGTTAATTAGGGCGAAGGGCAGACAAAGGCAGGAAGAAGGAAGAACGAAAACAAAGGCAGCGGAAAAAGCACTGAAGCGGTACAAGTTTTTTAGCGCTAGCTCGTAGTTTAACACCCGCCCGAATTTGTAAATGAATAAATGAATAAAATAAATCAAACCAATAAAACCGACCTGAAGAACAAAACCACGGGAGGCTTATCAAACGTACGGCCCCAGATTTGGAGGCGTTGCCCACCGCGGCAATATTCTAAAAAACTTTTCCTGCGCAACGGAGAGCAAATCGAATAATTACGACCGACAGAAAGAAGATCGGCGTGCGACGCAGTCAGCTGCGTCACGAGGGATTCGACTTTGCAGGTGAGATATCCTCATACAGTTGGACAGAAAGGCTAATCTCTTACATTCGAGCGACACGTGGTTCGTGTATAACCTCAAACCAGGACTGTACAAAAAAGACACCGGAGTAAAATAGACGGCGTCAAAGGTCAGCAGTCGGAATCTGTCGGTAAGACCCCGTGTGGATTAGGAGAAATAAATGTGCCGGAAAAGATGCTTGGTGCGTGTTCTCAGACTGAGGGAGGTGCAAGGGAAACTCATCGCGTTACGACGCAACGTGTCCACCACAGCCCCAACGAGCCATCAAGCACCAGAGCATACCAACCAAGGAGGAGGGGTGGATCAAGCCTTTTCACCAAGAACGAGCCTTTTAGATAGCTGGGAAACGTTCGCTCAGCAGAGAGCGGATGCATTAGGAAGGCCGACGTACGCCACGGCCTTCGAGGGAATGCGCTCCATCCCGACGCATTCCAGACTGCCTCAAGCAGGAGGCCTCATGAGCTCCACGGTAATCAACGGAGGCTGGGACAGAGCAGTTCCCAACTGGACCGGAGTCCACATGTCAGGACCCACGGAAGCCACGCGGACTGGAATGCCTACTGGGCTGAATCCGAACGAGACAATGCCAGTCGGCGCTATGTGGCATCCAATGGCCGCACCGGCGCTGGGTACCAACCTGCATGGGCAAAACCTTTTCATTCGCGCCCCGACTGCACAGTATTACCCAAGTACGAGTCGAAATATTTCGGACCCGTACGCGTACGGGAGTAATCAAGCGGTCGCGCCAGCGGGGGCGGAGAGATGCTTGACAGCATCCCAGATAGCCGCAAGACAAGTCATCAACAAGGATCTACCATGCTTTTCTGGAAACCCCGAGGAATGACCCATGTTCATAGTAAACTTCGAGCAATCTACAGAACGCTGCGGACTCAGCGATCAAGAGAATCTCATGAGGCTGCAAAGGTGCCTGAAAGGTGCTGCTTTGGAAGCAGTACGAGGAAAATTAATGATGCCCGCAACAGTCCGACTAGCCATCGAGACTCTTCGAATGCTATACGGCCGACCAGAGGCCATATATCACACCCTGCAGACGAAGCTAAGAATGGAGCCGTCCGTGAAATCGAGCAGCATCGAAAGCTTAGTGCGCCTGGCGCTGTCGGTGCAAAATTATCGCGCTACTGTTGACGCGATAGGACTGTCCGCCTATCTGAACGACCCAATGTTACTTCGCGACCTTGTGGAGAAACTCCCATTCGACTTGAAACTGGATTGGGCCAGACAAAGCGCTGGACTTCCGAGGGTAAATATCGCTGTTTTCGACGATTGGCTATTCCGAGTCGCATCGTGAGCAAGCACCGTGATGCCAGTGGCACCCGAGAAAGAAGTCTGCACGAAGGAGAAGAACCCAAGAGTCCGGCTCATGGTGCACAACGATAGCAGCGCACAACCGCCCTGCCGTAGGTGCAATGGGGCCCACAAATTGGAGGACTGTAAGCAGTTCCTGGAGCTAGAAGGGCCAGGTAGATGGAACTTCGTCAGAGAAAATAAGCTATGCTGGAGGTGCCTTGGCAAACACTTTATGAGGCACTGTAAGTCAACAAGAGTATGTTCCGTCGACGGATGCTCGAGAAAGCACCATTTCCTCCTCCACAACAGTAACCAGCAAA
Organism: Drosophila pseudoobscura; assembly: GCF_009870125.1. Lineage (NCBI taxonomy): Eukaryota > Metazoa > Arthropoda > Insecta > Diptera > Drosophilidae > Drosophila > Drosophila pseudoobscura. Next base: position 36,449,295 of record NC_046683.1, on the reverse strand, counting down.
GCTCTAGGGTAGAGAATAGACCGAAGGAAAGCACTACGGTACTGCACACGATGCAGAACGAAGCTGCGCTGTTTAGATACGTCCCCTTAACATTGTATGGACCGAACGGCCAAATGCAAGTGTTCGCACTGATAGACGAAGGATCCGCCTGTACCCTAATCGAGACGGAGATAACGGAAAAACTAGGTATCGATGGCCCCTCGGACGAGCTATGCCTACGCTGGACTGGAGACATCACGCAGAGAGAATCTCAATCCAAATGGATAAGCCTAGCGATCTCTCCAAGGGACAATGTGGCTCGCAGATTCACGCTTCAAAACGTGAGAACAGTAAAAAACCTGGATCTGCCGAAGCAGACGCTGGACGACTCAATCCTAAAATCCCATTCGCACCTGGAAAAGCTACCGATACTCAGCTACAAGGACGTGAGAGCGTCATTGATCATCGGATTGGACAACGTGAAACTTGGAGTGCCACTGACCGTCAAAGAACGCGAGAATTCCGAATTTATCGCCGCCAAGTCCAGGTTGGGGTGGTCTGTTTATGGCCGCAGAAAGGGCGACGGGCCAGCGAGTCCGCGGGTAATGCACGTATGCGAATGTAATAAACACCCACAGCTGGACACTCTTGTAAAAGAGAGTTTCTCATTAGACGCGGTTGGCATTAACATGGCGAAGAGCACAGTCAGGTCCAAAGAGGACGAAAGAGCAAAAACAATACTGGAAAATTGCACGAGGTTTAGCAGCGAAATGAAGAGATGGGAGACAGGACTCCTCTGGCGGTACGACAACGTGGAACTTCCTTCCTCCAGAGAGATGGCAATGCGACGACTTCGGTGCCTAGAATCTCGTATGACACGCGATAAGGTGCTACGAGAGTTCGTAAGCGAACAGATTAAGAGGTACGAAGACATCGGCTACGTCCGAAAACTGGAAAAAGATGAAATGGTCGAAGGCAAACGCTCCTGGTATCTGCCCGTATTCGTGACTAAGAACCCGAACAAAGGCAAATTAAGACTCGTGTGGGATGCAGCAGCCAAAGTGGAAGGCATCGCTCTTAATTCAATGCTACTAAAGGGCCCCGACCAATTGCCATCGCTGGTAGGAGTAATATCGCGCTTTCGAGAGAAGTCTATTGGCATCTGCGGAGATATTAGAGAAATGTTTCACCAGGTTAGGATACGTTCGGAGGATCAAAGCTCACAGCAGTTTCTCTGGAGATATGGTGACACCAGTCGAGAACCGGATAGGTACGTAATGAGCGTAATGACCTTTGGTGCTTCTTGTTCCCCAGCAGCAGCGATCTACGTGAGAGATAGGAACGCTGAAAGGTTCATCGAGGAACAAAGAGAGGAAGTAGAGGCCATACTTCGCAACACCTTTGTAGATGACTGGCTCCAAAGCTGTGACTCAGAAGACGAAATGGTCCGTCTAGCGCTGGCAGTGAGGAACATACACAAAGAAGGAGGCTTCGAGATGAGAGGATGGATATCTAACTCGAGCACTGTGATGAGAGCGCTCTCAGGAGACGGAGATCATCAAGAACGACCCATTGAGATGACGGACTCAACAAGACGAGAACGAGTGCTTGGCATGTGGTGGCATCCAAGGAATGATTACTTCACCTTCGTCAATAAGTTTCCGAATGACATATACGACGAAGCGAAAACTGTGACGAAGCGGTCAATTCTACGTACAGTCATGACCATCTTCGATCCCTTAGGACTACTGGGGTTCTATATTATACAGGCAAAGATAATACTGCACGACGTGTGGAGGTCGGCCGTAGGCTGGGATGAACAGGTCGAAGAAAGCGAACGTCAACGTTGGATGATATGGGCACGGCAACTACAAAACATCGAAGAATTAAGGGTTCCACGATATCTCGGTCTAACGAAAGAAACATCTAATATCCAATTACACATCTTTACAGACGCGAGTATAAACGCCTTTGCAGCCGTCGCCTACATAAGGATCGAACAAAGAGGAGAAGTCAGATGCACACTACTCGCATCCAAGACAAGAGTGGCACCATTGAAACCAATTTCGATTCCCAGGATGGAGCTTATGGCAGCGATCCTCGGCCTACGACTAGCTAAACTCATAACACAGGAGCTCTCCGTCGAGGTCAAGCGACGTGTTTTTTGGACGAGTCGAGAGTTTCCAACCGGAAGCGAGATGGTTCTCCGGTCCGCCGTTCCTATTTGACGAGGAAGAACACTGGCCAACTACACAGCTCAACTCGAGTAATCTGGAACGGATACACGGATACACGTACACGAATGGACAGATACGCCGAAACCACCATCAAAGCTGAGTAGCATAATCCCAAATGTATGTCGTTTTAGCAAATGGGAAAAGTTCACGGGAGCCCTGAGATGCGTGATGAGATTTCTGGACAAAATACGCAAAAGAGATTTCGCATCAGAGGAGGCAAATTTAGCCGCACGCTTTCGCAACATGGAAGATGTCAACATCGTTATATACCGGATGGTACAAGAAGAGGCTTACTCTGAAGAAATGGCTCTTCTACGACAAGGAAGAATCGTGAGTAAGAAAAGTTCGATCTACAAATTATCGCCGTACCTCGATGAAACAGGAGTACTGAGAATACGCGGCCGCATAGATAAGTCGATCGGCATAACGAGGAACCTGAAACAACCAGTAATTCTACCCGGAGGACATAACGTCACTAATCTTCTCATTGATTATTTCCATCGGAAGTTTCAGCATCAGCTTACTGAGATCGTCGTCAACGAGATGCGACAATTGTACCACATGCCAGGACTGCGAGCAAGAGTTCGCGCCGTAGCGAAAACCTGCCAAAGATGCCGCAATAAAAGAGCGCTTCCAGAGGCACCGGAGATGGGAAGCCTACCACCAGAGAGGCTAGCAATCAACGAATTGCCATTCACAACCACAGGTATCGACTACTTCGGACCACTGGAGGTAAACGTAGGAAGACGACGCGAGAAACGATGGGGAGTACTATTCACGTGCCTCACCGTGCGAGCAGTACACATCGAGCTGGCAAACTCCCTGTCAACAGACGCCTTCATGCTAACATTGGAAATGTTCGTAGCCCGTCGAGGAGTCCCCAAGAGAATCGTGTCGGACAACGGGACGAACTTCCGAGGAGCCAGCCGCCTACTACGAGAAGAAATTGAAAGAATTCTACCGAATGAACTGGAAACCAAGTACCCGCAAATAGAATGGTCCTTCATACCCCCAGGAGCACCCCACATGGGAGGTGCGTGGGAAAGAATGATCAGATCGGTGAAATCCATACTAGCCGAAATATTAGAGGAGACGCACGTACAAGAACCAGTGCTGAGAACAGCACTAGCAAAGATAGAAAATATGCTAAATTCCCGACCCCTGACTTACGTGCCGTTGGAGTGTCCGGAAGCCGACGTACTTACACCGAATCACTTTCTGAGAGCAGAGACCAGCTCGATGGCAGCAAAGAACGACGGCAGCGCAATAGGAGCTATGCTTGGTAAGAGTTTTCGCATTGCAGGGCAGATCGTGGACAGCTTCAGAAAACGATGGCTGAAGGAGTACCTACCGTGCCTGACGACACGAACCAAATGGCATGGAACCCCAACCAACCCTATCCAACTCGGAGACGTCGTGGTTCTAGCGGACGAAACAAGCCCCAAGGTGCAGTGGAGGAAAGGCGTCATCATGGACCTTCGAGTAGCCAAGGACGGGATCGCCCGAAGCGCGGTGATCCGCACTGCATCTGGACTGCTAACTCGGCCAATAGTTAAACTGGCCAAGTTAGACGTGAGGACAACGAACCCACTAATGGATCAAGGCGTAACCAGAAGTTTGGCAAACATCACGACAAGCGACGAAGTTTGCGAAGGAAGGAATGTTACGGCAGAAACCGCAGCGGCAGCTCTAAATATCACTGCGCCTAACAGTCCTGAATATCACTGCGCCTAACAGCCCTGAATATCACTGCGTTAACAGCACAAACATTAACAGCGCTGAGCAAAGGGTTAATTAGGGCGAAGGGCAGACAAAGGCAGGAAGAAGGAAGAACGAAAACAAAGGCAGCGGAAAAAGCACTGAAGCGGTACAAGTTTTTTAGCGCTAGCTCGTAGTTTAACACCCGCCCGAATTTGTAAATGAATAAATCAATAAAATAAATCAAACCAATAAAACCGACCTGAAGAACAAAACCACGGGAGGCGTATTGAACACGGGAGGCTTATCAAACGTACGGCCCCAGATTTGGAGGCGTTGCCCGGCGCGGCAATAACCGCTTAATATGCGACTCATCTCCGCAGTTAAAAAACTTTTTAAACTTTTCCGCTGATTTCACTTATCAAATCTCGGTTGAGCCCCCAAAAATTGTGGCCCCGGATTTTCCGTAGTTAAACTTTAGTCCAGGACGAACCCTATATCAGGAGGTTGCCAGGTTTTATTATATTTAGTCTTTATTTATGAATATTATTTAAGATTAGTTCTGATTACAATGGTCTGTGCTTTAAGTATATTTAGATTAATACCAATATTTGCGCTCGCAATTTGCGTGTGGCTGAGTGAGACTTTGTCACCGAATTAAATGGCGTCGATCGTTCAGGCTGTGTTCTCTCCTCTCTTTGTTCGACGGCCGCTTCTAGTCTCTCTCTCTGTTAATTGCTCTGTTATCTCTACAGACTCTGTTGCTCTCTGTGGCTTCCCACCAAATCCCACATTCGGCCCTCCTGACATAGAGTTCGCCCCGAACTCCTTCATAAATTCGACCACCGTAGATGTTTTAAGTAAAAAGGACTTCTCCTTCTCCCACTCTTTCTACATCATACCGGCCGTGCTTGTGAATCTTGACCACCTTATAGGGCCCTAGAAACTTTCCCCTCAACTTCAATCCAACACCATATTGGGTCCGCCTGATTGCAACTAAGTCATTGAGCTTGTACTGCTTTTCATCCTTTCTCTTTTTATCAAAGGATCGCTTATTTTCTTCCTGCAACGACTGAATATTGTCCCTAGCCCCTTTCCTTAACTGCTCGCGCTCTTCGTCTAGCTCGCCTATGAGAGACTGCTGTACCAATTCTCTCAATGGTACAGCTATGTCAGTTATACGCATGTCTAATCCTGTTAAGAGTTTAAATGGGGCGACTTTGGTACTCCTAGGTTCGACATTGTTAATTATCTGTTTCACTCTACCCACGTGCCTATACCAATTTCCTGGATTTTCTAAGCTCATCTTTAACAGCATCGGTACTACTATTTTGTGCATTCTCTCGACCTGTCCATTTCCTCTAGGTACGTCTGTAGCTATTAACAAATGTTGTATCTTCTGCTTGTCACAGTACTCTTTGAATAAGTGCGATGTGAAAGCTGAGCCACGTTCAGTGACAATTCTGAATGAGTTACCAAATGATACTGCCTGCCTTTCTAAACAGTTCAGCACCTCCTCTACTCCGGTACTACGTGTGGGGTACAACCAAACGAATTTTGAAAATGCATCAACAACTACCAAAATGTGATTATATCTTTTCTTTGTAATCTCCATCGGCCCGACGTGGTCTAAGTGATAGGTAACTAATGGTTTATCACCCTTGTAAATGGGAGTTAGGTACCCTTCTTGCCTGCCCGCTTTTTTATTAACTAAGATACACTGCACGCAACCGCCTATCACTCTTTCTACTTTATTTCTTAGTTTAGGGATAAAGTAAGATTTCTCTACCAGATCCTGTGTTTTCTTCACCAAAAAATGTCCCTGCCTGTGGGCGATCTGTATTATTTCGGTTTCCATTTGAGATGGAACAACTATTAACTCTCGGTTTAGATCTTTAAATAAGATTTGGTTTGCCATATAATAATCCTCGTATCCCTGCTTTTCCACCAGACTCCTGACCACCCTTGTCCATTCATCTGCACACTGCGCATCCTTAAGCCTGTGGATAACACTCTCTGTTACTACGTAACAAGCAACTCGACTTAGAGCGTCTACGTGTCGCATCTTCGATCCTGAACGATGTTCTATTTCGTAGTCCTGCAGATACATTTCCCACCTAGCTACTCTTAATGGAACGTCTTTCTTTTTCATCGTCAATTATAAAATATCTTATGTACATAAATATTAAAGATTATTACATTCGTATATTGCATGAGGGTAAAATTACTGTTGTCTTAATGTTGTCTTTATAATTGAATTCGAAAATGTATGGGTATTGTCCATGAGAGTATTCAAGGTGCTACCGGCATCTAAATTTTTTCCTTGCAGATTCCCGTCGGAAAGCGCGCAATTGACAATTGATTTGAAATATATGTAAAACCAATTCCATTTATATTTATGCATATTTATTTAAGTATATATCTATATTTTCTTATATTTTATATTTAGATACATCATTGTTTTAGTTATAATAAACAAAAAAGTCGAGAACCGACGGCGTTTTCATAATTTATAATAAACCTGTTTAAGATAAGGAAAAAGGTGTGCAATTATATTATTGTAATATTTTATATTTTGTGGTATAAATCAAAAAAATTACAGCTAGGTCAGACCATCAAAAGACCCAAAACAAGAACCAAACTCAAATTTCAGTTCTAGCGGCCAGCAATAGTAAACACACACACGCAAAGTACGTGAGAATGTATGTGCACCCATACACTAAAACATGCTGGTGGCAAAACAGAACCAGACCTGAGAGAGTTAAAAAAATCTGAAAAAGCATACAATCACATATTTTTGTCGAAACATGCAAAGATGTTCTCTCTGCGCTCTCTCTCTCATGATGACGTCACTCTGGGGTATTGAACGCGCAATAGTTCTATATTGCTAACATTGATACACTCATCTATTCTCCTTTACGGTGAACTAACATATAATTGGACATCTTCAGCGTACATGTGCAAATTACAGTCGGACAATACTATTGGCAGGTTATTTACATAAATGGAGAACAATAACGGATTAAGTACTGAGAAAGCGAGAAAGTGAGAAAATCCTGACTCCTATTTAGGAGATAAGACAATAGCAATCGTACTGCTGAGTTAGAGAAATTATAGGATTTACGAAGCTTTGCAATGGGGATACCATGGTCAACTGAGTTACAAACTTTAGTGTAGTCAAATGGAGTTAGGAATGTTCCATTTCCGTCAACCATTCTTTCGCGGATATCCTCTTTAATTATACCCGATACTCAAAATGAGTATTTGTGGGGAAAATTGATGTGTGTAACGTCCAGAACGAATCGTTTCCGACCCCATAAAGTATATATATTCTTGATCAGCATCAATAGCCGAGTTGATTGAGCCCTGTCTGTATGTCCGTCCGTCCGTCTGTACGTCAAATTTGGTATCCACACTCCTGTGATATCTGACCTTCACCGTTTTGTGTCACAATTTCGCCCCGCAGAGGACAAAAATCTGGGGCGTACACAAATCTCAGAAACTATTAAGGCTAGAGCAACCAACATCCACTGAATGCACGAACATACATATGTCCGAATTCTTCCATTTTTTTCGGCAAGAATTGTGCATTATTATGGCAAATTTGTAGACCCTGAAATGTATTCGTATTTTTTGTTGTGAATGAATTGTCAAATGAGTTTTATGGAATCTAAGAACATAAAAAAAACTAATATTTTAGTTATTAACGAAACGAAAAATTCTCACCGCTTGCTGCAAGACCCTCGGTGTCGGCTTGAATCTCTCGAAGCTCCTGTATTTTGAGAGCTTCACAGAGGTCCCAGAGCAGTCCCAGACTGCAGCTGTCGTTGCTTTTAATTTTTAAAAATTCTTTAAATATCTGGTAGTTTTCTTTTGTAAGCTGGTCGTTGATATATACTCGTGGTGGTGAGTTTAGGCCGAGTAACGTAATGGTTTTTTTATTTTACGCCTGTACATACCGATATTACGTAGTAGTTCCGCTTTATGGCGCACCACTTCCAGTTTGACCATAATGATGAACAATAGAGTGGGGCAGATTTTTGTTCAGTCTCATTCGGTAGATTTCCGTTGTAGCAGGCGTGGAGTGTGATCAATGCTGAGGCACAAGTTGTGCTTCAGTTTTTCCCCTTCCACGTAATCAACTCCATCTATCTTAAGGCTACTTGCGATGTTTGCATTAGTCCGATAAACTGAAATCTTTTTGTGAAATTCTGGATCTCGCCAGCCATACTGCTAAGCTTTCTGTTATTCATTTATTTTTGTAGAAATGAGACTTGCTTGCTCCTGAAATCGTTGGCTCAGAAGCTGAACCAATTCCGGCCCTTTAAAATTTGTCCCCGTGACAGGCTGCATTTCGATTTAAGCTTTAACGGCTCGTTCTGTAGTTGTGGCACTGATGGTAAGCGCCCTCTGGGTGCAATGATGGTGAGCGCCCTCTGGCACCACGAATACGAGTTTTGGCTTAGTGGTTGATCTGATCGATCGCAAACAGCTGTCTTGTATCACCTCTATCTAGTTGATTTGTTTTCTTTGCACCCACACGCTTTTCACTAGATATTTAGTGAAATTTCGTTTTCCACTTTTTCCTGGCCTTCCTTTACCAATATTTTATTCTTGGCCGTTGAGAGGCGATGGAATTCCTGCACCATCAAGTGGCCCATGTTACACCAGCAGAAGGCGGTAACGCGCGGATCCCAGGCGCTGCCGTATGACGCGCGGCGCGTTGCCGAACCGAACGCGAGCATGCAGGAGTGATTTTGGAGTGCGATGATGATCAGGTTTGAAATGGATATTCACACACGGACCTACCGCTGGGGATCTGTTGACAGTCTTCAGATGTTGGTGTTAATGTGTGTGTGTGTGTTGGAAGCTGGGTTGCATACGGTACATAAACCGACTACAGTTTGGTCGTCGCAACTAGAACTTGAACCAGTTGGACTGCGGAGTGGGTATCCTACTGTGCGCAAGGAAGGGTCTGAAGAAACGGCGACAGCCTCTGATGATTGCGATGAAAGATGAGTGACAGGCAGTTACATATGGTACTGTTTCTGATACTGACTTTATTGATAAAATTTATTCTTATTTATACCTAAGAAAAGGTACAAAAGCGCTGAGTCTGAAAAAATATATGTTTGTGTATTATGGATAATTTTAGTGTCTGGTGGGCAATTACGACATTGTGATGGTCAGCAATTGCACCGCTGTCTTCGCCCTCTGCGGAGAGAGTGCATTGTCAGCAGAACTCACTGCAGTGGCTAGTGTGTTGTCGTGAGCTATTCTATTACATGTTTAAATAGAAAACTGTGTCACGGTGTCACTGTGTTATGCCGACGGGTATTATAAACTAATAATTAAGTATATTTCTGCAACTGAACATTGACATTGACATTGACACCATTGACACGGCTGGATCGGGATTTGATGGCCTTGAGATCCATGGTTAATACTTCTTCCGGAAAATGTAGGCAATGATCAATAGAATTGATATTGCTAGGGCTGCATAGGCAGCGAGTTGATGGTGCTGCTCGGTGGTGAGATAGTGTGGCAGCTCGTGATAATTGATGGCTGATAGTTGCTGGCGTAGATCATCAATTTCTTGATGTGTGATGTCTGATTCTTCAGTTGCCACATTGGTGGCGAGGGTGCTGTGTCCGGTGGGCTTACGTCACCCAACCGAGTGTAGGTAGATTCTACATCGCTGATTGTGGTGCTGATGCTTACTTCAGTATTGCAAGCAGTGCATCCAGGGGACATGGAGAGTAGACCAGTTCCTTCTAGTGTTATGATTGACGGAACTCCGTTGCATACTGCTTGAAGTTTAGTTGTGGAATGCGTTGCGAAGATCCATTTATTTAGATGCGGAATTTTTAGCCACAGCATGTCAGCCTTTGTGTGTGTTACCTGACACAGTGTTTCTGTTTTATTGTTAAAGAGTTGAAACTCACAGCGATTGTCCACATTGAAGAAATCCTCGTTGTGTACTTTAAGACAACGTCGGAATTCCTCTTGGGTAGTGCCCATGAAGTGGTCTCAGTGGATGTTCGCACTTACTATAGTGGTTTTGAGGTCAAATAGACTCCAGCTTGTTGAATCCCAAAACGGAATTGGGATGATGCTGAAGACTTCGAGCTGAGCTGTTGAGACCAGAGGTAGCGTCAACTTGAAGATGACGTGTTTTGCAGTCAGGATTCCTTCGGCTCGCATGATTCTGTATAGTTGAATCACTTCTTTCGTTGTGACCGGCAGCTTTTGCTCTTGTGGCAAATGATCCTGTATCCAGTCTAGTTGGTCTCTTAGTTCCTCGGGAGACACCAGCGTGGGGCTTATTCTCAGATGATGAATAGCGATAAGGACATCAGATATGTCGGACTGCATTCGTTGGAGACTTGTTGTGAGCAGGGTTAATTGTGCTATTTTCCTAAGTGCGCTTGAGTCAGATGATCGCTGTGATATGACCCTCTTTCTCGGTTGATTGTACCCATATGCTGTTCCAAAAATTTTAGGCGATTATCCGTGGATACTTTATACCCGATACTCAAAATGAGTATTGGGGTATATTAGATTTGTGGTGAAAATGGATGTGTGTAACGTCCAGAAGGAATCGTTTCAGACCCCATAAAGTATATATATTCTTGATCAGCATCAATAGCCGAGTCGATTGAGCCCTGTCTGTCTGTCCGTCCGTCCGTCCGTCTGTCCGTCCCTATTAGCGCCTAGTGCTCAAAGACTATAAGAGCTAGAGCAACGATGTTTTAGATCCAGACTTCTGTGATATGTCACTGCTACAAGTATATTTAAAAACTTTGCCCCGCCCACTTCCGCCCCCACAAAGCACGAAAATCTGTGGCATCCTCAATTTTGAAGATATGAGAAAACCAACAACGCAGAATCGTAGCAAATGAGCATATCTTTTAGACTGCAGAATCTGAATTGGATCGTATTATTATTATAGCCAGCATCAAGAAAACAATTTCATTTTTTCTCGCCCTGTCTCTCTCTAACACACACGTAGCATAAGCGGCTTTGCTTAGAGTAAAACATTAGCGCCTAGATCTCAGAGACTATAAAAGCTAGACCAACCAAATTTGGTATCCACACTCCTAAGATATCGGACCGAGACGAGTTTGTTTCAAAATTTCGCCACACCCCCTTCCGTCCCCGCAAAGGATGAAAATCTGGGGATATTCACAAATCTCAGAGACTATTAACGCTAGAGTAACCAAATTTGGTATCCGCACTCCTGTTACATCTCACTATTAAACGTTTATCTCAGAATTTCGCCCCACCCCCTTCCGCCCCCACAAAGGACGAAAAACTGTTGCATCCACAATATTGCAGATTCGACAAAACTAAAAATCAGAATTATAGATAATGACCATATCTATCCGGTTGCTGAATCTGGATCAGATCAGATAACTTTTATAGCCAAAAGGAACAAATCAATTTGCAGTGGCTACGCAGCGCCCGACGTCACGCTCCACTGCTATCTCTGCGACTGCGTAGTGCACGCAAAATGCGCTGGATTTTTTGGCCTCGTGAGTGATGCTATAGCCAAACGTAATGGCTTGCATTACAATTGCGAGGCATGCCGTGCGGTGGAGAAAGACATGGTATCTTTTATGAGGCAGACGCGGAGTGGCTTTAAGGAGCTGACAGTTGGTTTTAAAAACCAATACGATCGGCTCCTAGCCATGGAGGCTCAGTTTAGCGGTTTAAAACTGCTGAATGAGTCTCCGAGGCACAAAAAGGTCACTCCGCGGGATCTGCAAGTGCCAACCGTCACTCAGCCGGGCGCCGCCGAAAAACTGACTCCGACCACTCCAAGTGTGCAGCAGTTGATCTCGTTTGCCACTCCAAGGGCAACGACAGCTACTGGCGATGCAGATTCGGTAGCCGAATTCATCGCCTCGGAGAATGTGCAGCCAAGTACGTCTGCAGCGTCCGTGTCCGTAGTGTCCGCAAGTTCGCTAGCTGTCCCGTCTATCCCTATCCCACCAGTAAATAGACGTTCCGGACCTCCGGATATTGCCACCACAGGTACTAGACCTGTGGGGACTAAACCACTGGTGGGAGTCCCACCAAAACGACAAGTTTTTGTTTCACGGCTGGCCCCTGACCTCACAACTAATGATGTAATTGCTTTTTTCAAAGCAAAACAAAAGCCGTGGGTTTAAAGGTGGATAAATTTAACTTCTCTTATGCCAGGGAGATAGCCTCGTTTAAGATAAGCATCTCCCCAACTCAATTTGACACCATTTGCTCCGCCAAATTTTGGCCGGAGCATTTGGTGGTGAAGGAGTTTAAGGCTAAGAAGAAGAATAGGCCCCCCATATCTCTTCCAAATCTTTCCAGTGTGCCACCCTCAACCTCAACTTCCTCTTCTTCAACTTCCCGTCTTGCCTCCACCTTTCCAAAAAACTACTTCTCCTTTAGTAACCTATCAGAATGTAAGAGGCTTGCGTAGTAAGCTCAGCATTCTTTTCCGGGATAGTGTTGCATTTGCTTCCCACTTTATTGTGTTTACTGAAACCTGGTTAAAGTCGGACATTCTTAGTTCCGAGGTTTTGGCAGGTCGGTACACAACTTTTAGAAAGGACCGTTCGTCTCGACGTGCAGGAGGGGTTCTAATTGCAGTGGACTCTTACTTCACGTCAGAACACTTCACAGTCTAAGTTCAACAGGAACTGGAATTCCTGTGTGTAAAACTGATTCTTCCCGCTTTCGCTATATTCATTACTTGCTCGTATATCCCACCTTCTTCGGATATTTCAATTTATGAGCAGCACTTGTCCGCTTTAACCGCTGTTTCTTCCTCGCTATCTGATAAAGATCGTATGATAGTTCTTGGTGACTTCAACTTGCCAGGAACTGTTTGGTCTTCGGTAAACGAGTCTAGTAACCTAGTGCCCATGTCACGACATGACTTTGTTGACGGCTTGCTTGACCTGTCCCTGTCTCAAGTCAATCATGTGAAAAATTCCTTGGGTCGATTGCTTGATCTATGCTTTGTATCGGATCCGACCATAGTGTTGTTAACCCGAGCACTTCCGCTCACTATACCTGAAGACGCCTACCACCCTACTTTCGAGGTGTCGCTAGATATAGGACCAACTGTATTGGATCGGTAGAGTAGACTACCTGAACGTGTCCGCTGCTTTCGTAAAGCCGAGTTTGCGAAGCTTAATAACCTAATTAGGGATTTTGATTTGTCCGCTTTGTACTTGTGCACAAACATTTTTTACAATACTCTTGGCACATTTTTTGATTCTTGTGTCCCGCTTTCTTGTCCGATTAGATCTGGAAAACCCACTTGGTTTACCAAAGAGTTATCCAGTCTAAAAAAACTAAAAATCAAGACTTTATAAAAAATTTCAAGAAGTGGGCTCTCCTACTTCTCACTCTCGTTATGCAATAGCTCGGTCAAACTTTTCAGTTCTTAATGCTCAATGCTATAAGAACTACCTATCTCGATGCAGGATACGTTTTTCTCAGGACCCTAAACAGTTTTACTGCTTCGTAAACAGTAAGCGTAGAACGTCCGCACACCCATCCTCGTTATCATTTTGTAATACGTCGGCAAATGATGATCAGGCAATTGCCGATCTTTTTGCCCAGTTTTCCAAACCACCTATTCTGAGGAAAGCTACTCTGGTCAACCGTACCCATACGGATTACCGAAATCGAACGGCATTTTCAGTCCCTTGTTAAATGAATATTCCCTACTTCATGATCTTCGACTAGTTAAGCCGGTGTTTTCACCGGGTCCAGACGGGGTTCCAGGTTGTGTACTCAGGTACTGCGCCGAGGATCTGTGTGGACCATTGCTTAAACTATTCACCCTGTCCATTGATTCCTCTTGCTTCCCCCCAATCTGGAAGGAATCGTTTATAATTCCTCTCCATAAAAAAGGTAGCAAGTCTGATGCAAAAAATTATAGAGGTATAGCAAAGTTATCCGCTATTCCTAAAATGTTTGGGAAGGTTTTAACTCAGCACTTGCAACATCTCTGCAAGTCACTTATATCTCCAACTCAGCATGGATTTATAAGGCGGCGATCAACCACCACGAACTTTTTAGAGTTTACCTCTTTCATTATCAAAGGCTTTCAAGGTAGCTTACAGACGGATGTTATTTACACCGACTTTAGTAAAGCATTCGACTCTGTAAACCATTCCCTTCTAGCACATAAACTTGACCTTTTAGGGTTTCCGCCCAACCTCCTGAGATGGATTTCTAGCTATCTTTGTTCTATGTCTCAAAGAGTCCTCTTCAAAAACTCCCTCTCTATACCAGTAAAGGTTTCTTCGGGAGTACCACAGGGCAGCCATCTAGGCCCCTTACTCTTCACACTCTTTATTAATGACTTGCCTTCAGTAGTAACATACTCTCGAGTACTTATGTATGCGGATGATATTAAACTCTGTGTCCAGTACAAGGACATTTCATTTCATTCTCGCTTGCAATCCGATCTCAATAGCTTTCAGTCATGGTGTTGTACAAACTTGTTACACCTTAATGCCTCGAAATGCAAAGTTATGACATTTCATCGTTCCCCTTTGTTGGCTCCCTACACCCTATTTGGTGGTTCTCTTGAGAGTATTACCCTGGTGGATGATCTGGGTGTTATGTTAGACCCCAAGTTAAAGTTTTCCGGACACATTTCTACCATGGTAAATAAGGCCATGGGCGTGCTTGGGTTTATAAAGAGGTGGTCAAAGGAATTTGACGACCCCTATATAACAAAGACTCTCTATACCTCGCTTGTTCGTCCGATCTTAGAATACGGCTCCTGTGTATGGTGCCCTCAGTACAAAGTACACCAGGACCGTATAGAATCAGTACAGAAAAACTTTTTACTCTTTGCTCTGCGGGGCCTTAACTGGGATGTGGGTGTAAGACTCCCATCTTACTCTAGTAGACTATTATTAGTAAACCTCCCATCCTTAGTTAACCGTAGAAAAATGCTTGGTGTGATATTTATGCACAACTTGATCAGGGGTGACAAAGACAGCCCTGATCTGTTGAGCCGCATAAACTTCACGATTCCCATTAGACTCGATTTCTATTAGAAACAAGAAATTTTATACCGTTGTTCCTTCCACTTTGTAGATCGAATTATTCCTTGCATGAACCGTTTAGGGTCTTATGCTCGGATTATAATTCTCTCTACCATATTATATCCAACACTAATTCTCTTCCTCTTATTAAATTATTAATTCTTACACACCTTTCTATTAATTAGTAACTGTAGTGGTATTTGTATTTTGATTGCATGCTTAGTTTCTTAGTAAGTTTAGTGCTAATTTTCCTCGAATGTTAATAGCTATTTTTCTTGCATGTTCGCGTTTGGTTCGGCTACGCACCGCGCGTCATGCGGCAGCGCCCCTCGGTCGGTTTGCGTTTTGCCTGGGATCCGCGTGTAACAGCCTTCTGCTGGTGTCACACGGGCCACTTGACGGTGCAGTAACTGCCTCGCCTCTTGAAAGATGCTGTCATTGCATGTCAACGTCCAAATGTATGCCGGAAAATTGTATAGTTCAGGGCACATGTGTCGTTACTCTGACATTCCAGCAGACATTAGTTGCATATTCTTCCAATATGGGTCTAAGTCAAAGTATACGATCATGGTCCACTCAGAAGTTGCTATTCTTGATGTTCCAAGCTTCTCATAGAATATTCCAGGCTTGTTTGCGAATTGTGTCACATTTATTGACTGTGACAATGCTAATGGAAGCATGAGCAACAGCACTAATATTGTTGATGTTAATGTAGGTAACAATTTTTTTGTTCGCTGTGTGGGTGTCTCATCAATCTCCGTGGAGTCACTGATCACGTTGTGGGAACGTTTGATTGCCTCATCTTCTGGAAATAGCGGCGGTAGCCGAGTGATTGGGCGCATGTATACGCCAGATGCTGTCTTAACGTCAACCACTCGTACGTGGTTGTCCTGTCCAGGATATGTCTTAATGATGCGACCCATTGGCCACTTCATTACTGGAAGGTTGTCTTCCCTTACCAAAAGTAATAATCCTTCGGGTACGTTTGGTGAAGCGATCATCCACTTATGCCGAGCTTGCCGTAGACCATTGTTTCCAGAATGAATGCTTTAGGCGCGATACCAATTCCCAGCGCTTTACCAATGTTTTTTCTTGATGACCAGCATTGACGTCAGGTGGCGTTGGCAATGGTTCACCAATCAAGAAGTGTCCTGGGGTGAGTGCTGTTGTATCAGTTGGATCATTTGACATTGGAGTGATGGGGCGAGAATTGAGAATTGCTTCAATTTCGATTATTACTGTGTTTAGTTCTTCAAATGTCAATTAGGCTGTGTTGGTGGTTGTTATCAACAGCTTTTTTGTTGATTTTACCGCCGCTTCCCAGAGGCCGCCAAACGATGGAGCCCTGGGAGGATGAATTTAAGTTCCACTTGTTTTTTGTTGCAATGATTCATGATCAGAGCACTTGCCTTTGAGCTGAAAATGGATTCTTCTATTTCTTTGAGCTAGTTGTTTGCACCCACAAAGTTCGTTGCATTGTCGCTATGAATAGTTTGGCACTTCCCACTTCTGCTTAAGAATCGGCGTAGGGCTGCTCCAAGTGCACTGCTGTTGTGGTCCACAGTTGTCGACGCCTGCATTAAAAAATGAGCGTGTGACTCTTTGTGCTGGAAGATTGCCCATGATTTGGTGCATCAGCTTTGGTCTAGCCTTGGTGCATCTAATACAGTTGTGAATGATGCTTCTAGCCATTGTCTTGTCATTGATGATCCAATATTGTTGTCTTGCAATTGCCCTTAATGCTTGAGCACCACAATGCTTGTTCTCTTCATGTAGTTCCCGTAAGATCATTTTGACGATTGGGTCATTGTATGGCAGCAAAACTGGGTGTTTTGCGTTGTATGGCAGTAGAGCCTCTTCAAGTCTACCACCAACTCGGATGAGCTTATCGTCTCCTAGGAAGGGAGATAAAGATATGATCGAGCTCTTTCTATCCACAGTCTTATAGCGTTGAAACTGTTTTAACTCTGCTGTAAACTCGACTTGTTGTATGGTTCGCAGGATTATAGCGCGGGCATGAGACAGTTCTTCTGCGCAGAGCGTCGTGGTGTGCGCTATGTTGGTTTTGTAGCAGAAGCATAACATATATGCCACAATGCGTTGCAGTTTGTGAAACGAGTTGCTATGTCTGCATGTATATGATTCCTTCCCAAGTGCGCTAGGTGTGATTGGCAAGCTTACATGTTTAGCCTTTCTCTCAAGATTGCTGGGTTCTATGGTGGGTGCCTTCGTCCATTTGTCCGAGATCCGTGCAGGCATAATGGTCCGCAGGAATATAGCCACAGATTGTGATCTGCCAGTCTGCTTGCTGCGATCCCTCTCGACAAGACATCGGCTGCGTTGTTAATGCCTGGATTTTGGCTATTCGATTTGCCACAAAGGTATGTTATGTTGATGATGATGCGTTTATCCAGGATAGCACAACGGTGGAATCACTCCAAAAGCATCCTGGAACCGTGTTAATGTCCATTTGCAGATCCTGTCGGACTCGGTTTGTGAGTTCGGAGCCGAGGACTGCAGCACCCAGTTCTAACCGTGGTAGTGATTATTTGGCTGTCGTCGCCACACGTGATTTGGAATAGAGCAGTCTTACTGATGCTTGGTTGTTTTTTTATGTAGCGCGTACATATACTGCTGCAGCATATGCTCGTTCTGATGCATCTACCAAAGTATGGAGTTCTTGGGTAACTTTAATTTTACCATCCTAGATATGCCGGGGAATTTGCATTTTGCTTAATGTCTGTAAGTCATCCCGGTATTCTTTTCATTCGGTTTGGTGTTGTAATGGTAATTTGTCATCCCAATCTAGTTTGAGCTCCCAAAGTTGTTGCGTTTCTGTGTTCGTCCACACAATTTATCCTTCTTTGGCATCCAGATGAGACCCAGAGCTTTCACGCTGTAATGCTCTAGTGTCTCTCCTAGTTTGACATCGCTTACAATATGCTCTTTGGGAATTCCTTGGAGAAGTTTCTCATTGTTAGAGCACCACTTGCGCAATTTGAATCAGGACGGCAGCAATATCTTATTTAGTTCTTGTCGAACATGAATTGCCTCTGGAATAGTGTTTGCTCCAATTAGACAGTCGTCAACGTAGAAATCGGTTTTTAATGTTGATGATCCTACTGGTAGTCTGTCTTTGTATTGTGTTGCCAAATGATCCAGACATTTCGTTGCTAGCAACGGAGCAGCTGTTGTCCCATATGTGACTGTTTTCAGGCGATAGTACCTGATCTCTTCGGACGGATTGTTTCTCCAGACTATCATTTGATGGAATTGATCCATTCGGATTCATCCACACTTGCCGGTACATCTTTTCTATGTCCGCTGTGAATGCGTACTTATGAATTCTAAATCGTAGCATAATGGACATGAGTTCGCTCTGAATGTCGTTCAAAGATTTCCCGCTTGTTGAGTTTTGGTGGTGCTCTCAGGTTTGAGTACACAATGATGTGGAATGAAGTAGTGCTTTTTGGGAACCTTTGATGCTGGCACAGTCTTCATACTCTTCCATGAAGTCCACATAACTCTTCCAAGTTTCTGTTGAGCTTCGCCGCTCCAACGCTAGGAATCTTTTTGTTGCGGTTTCCACCGACTCCCCCAGGGCTGAAGGGTGTTCGGAAAAAGGGAGCTTTACAATAAACCGGCCATATGAAGCTGTTTGACGATTTTCTATAAAATGAGCTTCGCACTGTGCTTCCACTGGAGTGCGTGGTTTGTTTACCGTCTCTAGATTGTCCAGAGTCCAGAATATTTCCATGAGCTCGTTTACTCCCGTTGCACAAATGGGTGAGGCCACAATCCATCCCAGTTTCGTGTTTTGTAGCAACGGGCCTCTTGTCCTTAGCTGCTGTTGATCTGGTAGCAGCAACGAGTAGTAATGCTCGGCTCCGATTAGCATGTCGATTTTGCCTGACTTATGGAAGTTTAGATCTGCCACTGAGATCTTGCTTGGTACGTTTAAGCTCTCTGTATCGAGTGCCTGAGCTGGTTGATCAGCTATTATCTGTGGTAATACGAAAGCTTCAATTCTTTGCTTAAAACCATTGTGAAGGGATTTCATGAGCACATTTACTCGTGCTCTGTTGGTCTTTGATTGACCTCCAATTCCTTCGATCCGTAACGTTGCGTCTTTTAGTTTGAGTTTGTCACTCTGATGCCATTCGTTTAGAGATCAAGTTTATCTGTGATCCTGAATCTAGCAGTGCTCTGAAGTTAGCAACCTGCCCGTTGTTGGCTTCTACTGCCACCTTTGCTGTGGCCAGAAGATTGTAACTATTGTTACTTGCTGCACCAACCGTCGGGCCTCTTGATTCTGTAGCTGCGCCCGATGCTGTTTCCAAATGTAGCATCGTGTTGTGCTTCTTGACACACTTGAAGCAGTTTCGACCAGGGCATGCGTTTGTTTTGTGATTTGTTCTAAAGCAATTAACTCACATTTTATGTTTTTGTACACAATTTAGTCGTTCTGATGGAGATTTGTACCGAAATTCTTCGCATCCGTAGAGCCAATGGCTTGCTTTCTTGCAGAATGTGCATTAGGGTGCTCGCGCTCTCACTGTGTTTGCTGATGGACATGTCGTGCCTTTTGGCTCTCTTCTTAATGCTGGTGGCTTCTTACTAGTTCCTAGAATTCTTTGCTCCAAGAACTGAAGCATCGTATCTAGCGATTGCTCCTACAAGGCCTTATTTGTAACATCCAGTTTGTTTCTGATAATGGAAATCAATATTGGATCCCATGTAGATATATTGATGCCCGATCCTTTTAGTGATGCAAGGGATGGTTGTTATGTACAACTCTTTTAATGACTTGGGATCGTAATTAATTGTTTGATGATTGATGAAGCGGTTCAGTACTGTATTCGAAACATCTATGCGTCAACTAGTATTTCCCAAGCGGCTTCATAATCTTCTTCCTTTAGATCGATATGTCGAATCAAACTTTCTGCCTAGCCGGTAACGGTGGTTTTAAGATACCACATCTTTTTCACCGTATGCATGTTGGTTTCATGAACCTTGCAAGAGAACAAATCGAAGAACTGGGTCCATTTTAATGGATCCCCATCAAACGTTGGGATGCTGTTGCGTGGAAGCTGCACGTTATCCGAGTTTGGTGTTGCCGATTTTGCCAATGCTCTTTAGACCTTACTTTCCAGTGTAAGGTAGGATTCCACGTCATATCCTCCTTCCACTGAGTCCTCGTATTCCTCATGAATTGTGAAGTGGACTTCCTGTGCTTGAGTCCATAGTGATTTTATCAAATCACTTGATGTGCGTCCTTCCGCCTTTGAAAGTTGTTTCAGATTGCGTTTAACGGACTCCACTATGGCCTTTTGTCGGCGACATAGTGAAAGCAATTTGCTGTAATCCTTCGAAGACTGCTGGATCAGATCGCTTTCTTTGGGACCTACTGGAGGTTTCTCATGCTTTTCTTTAGGGACGATTTGACGTTCCCCAAGAACGCTAGACGTCTGCGATAGCTTGTCAATGCATTCGATAAAAATCGTAATGTATTGCTTACATGTTGTACGTAAGTCTTCACGGAATTTTACGTATTCATCCGTTTTGTCTGTATCGCGAAGCTTGGAGTCGTTTTTGTTGAAGAGATTCCACGCATTTTCGAGTACTGATATTTTGACTTGAAAATAAAAGGCCGTTTGCTTTCTTTCTTGGGAATCTTTTTTAAAGTTCCGAATGCACCTCGATATTTCCTCACCAATCTCTTGCTGCACATCCATTGCCATTGTAGCGGCAGCGTCTGCCTCCATTTGTTTATCCATTCTATCTGTTTGTACATATTACTTTTGACCCGTTGGGAGTGTTTTATTTGCTTGCAGCTAGATACGCTCTGAATCGCAGTCGTTGTCGTTCAGAAAAGTGATAGTACAGGTGATGTGTTGGAGGGAGGGATTTTTGCTGTTTCCAATCTATGGAACGCACGAAACAACAAAAATTGATTGCCCCGGTGGTAATCGAATTCTATAGCTGTCTTTCTGTTGGCTGATAACCTGAATATGTCAGATTTGCCAAAGTGATACTCATTGGTAGGAGATGCTACCGTAAGTGTATGGCCTGATGCCAAATTTTTATTGAAGATGTCTTGTTGACTGCTTCAATCTGATGTCCAGATCGAATGCTTTCACTGTAGCTTGTCTGACAGTTTGAAAGGATGACTAATTTATTTATTTATTTATTTATTTATTTATTAAATTAATTACTAATTAATTAAAGTGATTATAAATATTGCATACAATTAGTTTAAGAGACTGTTCATGGGATAGGGTTTGGCAAAGGGAGTTATATTTATGGCATAAAAACCAAAAAGGTTCATGTTCGGCATAATTAAACCTACATATGGGTAAGCGGATTGGCCCAAAAGTACGGGTAGGTCTAGATGGGACGGCCAAATCAATCTGTTCCAAGAGAGTTTGGGAGACAACAATGCCGAGAAGGAGCTTATGTACAAACATTACGCCATTGCATAATCTGCGATGGTGCAACGACGGCAGGTCAATCAGTCCCAGTTAAAGTTCCGAAGGACAAAATTTAAAAATTGCTTTTGCACGGATTCAATAATAACCTGCTGCTTTTTATACTGCGGGCTCCACACACAAGAACAATACTCCAATATAGGACGTACTAACGAGATGTACAGTTGTTTCGTAACGAACGGGTCGTCAAACTCCTTGAACCAACGCTTGATGAACGCTAAAACACCCTTACCTTTATTTACAGTTGCAGCTATATGGCTGTTAAAACACATCTTATGATAAACGAGGGGGAACGTTGTGAGTTGCTGCGGACACCGCAACTCTACGGTTATACCCGATACTAAGTCAGTATGGCTCTCCTCTGGCAGACGCCGCTAATATTTAACGACACGACAAAGAGTGCGTGCGAGAGAGACAGAAAATCAGTCTGAGCGTGACGTCGGACGCTGCGTAGCCACTGCAAATTGATTTGTTTCCTTTGGCTATAAAAATGATCTGATCTGATCCAGATTCACCAATCTGATAGATATGGTCATTATCTATGATTCTGCGTTTTTAGTTTTCTCAAATTTGCAATATTGTGGATGCAACAGATTTTCGTCCTTTGTGGGGGCGGAAGGGGGTGGGACGAAATTTTGAGATATACGTTTTATAGTGACATCTTAAAGGAGTGTGTGTACCAAATTTGGTTACTCTAGCCTTAATAGTCTCTGCGATTTGTGGTTGCCTCAGATTTTCGTCCTTTGCGGGGGCGGAAGGGGGTGTGGCGAAATTTGGACAGGAAACGGTCAAGGTCCGATATCACAGGAGTGTGGATACCAAATTTGGTTGCTCTGGCTTTTATAGGTTCTGAGATCCTTGAACTCATATTTTGCAATTGGCAAAACCGACCATGAAACCTGTGTGTTAGAGTGAGACAGAGCGAGAAAGAGTGATATTGTTTTCGTGATTCTGGCTGTAATAATTATACGATCTGGTTCAGATTTTGCACTCTAGAAGATATAGTCATCTTCTACGATTCTGCGTTTTTAATTTTCTCGTATCGTCGAAATTGTGGATGCCACAGATTTTCGCCCTTTGTGGGGGCGGAAGTGGGCGGGGCAAAGTTTTGAAATATTTTTGGAGCAGTGACATATCACAGAAGTCTGGATCCAAAACATCGTTGCTCTAGCTCTTATAGTCTTTGAGCATTAGGCGCTGAAGGGGACGGACAGACGGACAGACGGACGGACGGACAGACGGACAGACGGACAGACAGATATGGCTCAATCGACTCGGCTATTGATGCTGATCAAGAATATATATACTTTATGGGGTCGGAAACGATTCCTTCTGGACGTTACACACATCCACTTTTACCACAAATCTAATATACCCCAATACTCATTTTGAGTATCGGGTATAAAAACGACTCCGAGGTCATTTGAACTCGAAATTCGCTGAAGGACATGATTTCCTAGAACATATGAGACAAAATGTGGAGTGCGACGGTAAAATGTCATAAGTTTGCATTTGGAAAGGTTCAGAAAAAGAAGATAAGTTGAACACCACAATAGTAGTTCACTTAGATCCAGTTGAAGGCAAATACCAATCAGAGTAAGAAAGACAGATTTTAACATCATCAGCATACATTAGTGTAGTAGAGTATGTTATAACTTGAGGAAGGTCATTCACAAATAAAATAAACAGAAGCGGGCCCAGATGTCTTCCCTGTGGCACACCTGAAGTAACATTAACAGTATTTGACAACACGTTAGAGAACAAAACACGTTGAGTACGGTTAGAGAGATAGGACAAAATCCAATCTAGAAGATTCGTTGGAAACCCTAATAAAGAGAGCTTTTGAATAAGCAGAGCATGGTTCACAAAATCGAATGCCTTGCTGAAGTCCGTAAAAACTACATCCGTCTGCAAACCAATTTGAAAACCACGGTGGATTAGGTTAGAAAACTCAAGAAGGTTAGTCGATGTTGAACGATGTCTGAAAAAACCGTGTTGCGACGGAGATATCAAGCTTCAACAAAGATGTTGCAGTTGCCGGGTGACCAGGAACTCAAGAAGCTTCGGGATGGAGGAAAGCTTTGCGATACCACGATAGTTTTCAATGTTTGATCTTGAACCTTTTTTGTGAAGTGGAATGTTAAAATGCAACCTGGTAGCTTATCTGGATCCGCAGAAAACGATATGGCCATAGATGACAAACCTTCCAGAACAAAGCTTTCCTCGAAAAAGTGCAGAAAAATGCTGTTAGCTTGAGGTAGCTGGTACGGATACGAGTGGATGCGTTGTAAATATAAGACGAGTACGTTGTTTGGAAAAAGGTAGCGAAAAAATTTGCAATACCAACAGCAGACGCTACTGTTTTGTTCTGGTAATGAAGGGACGGAGGAAAAGCGTTTGACTTACGCTTAGAGTAAACGAAGGAATATAATTTTTTAGGATCACTACGAAAGTTACTACTACATTGTGAAATTGTGTACTACATTTTATGAAGTCTAGTGTAAGTTATTATAGGGCAAAGCGAGAGCGCAATAAAAGCTCGCTCTCTTGCTCTTGGCGAATTCGCACCGCTTTGCCACCGTAGGTAAGATAGGCGAAGAAGAAATTGTTTTGAATATATGAAAAAGGTCGAGAAAAATCTATTGAAACGAACGCACGCACTCCTTTTTTTTCGTCGTCGTAAAATACAAATTTGCAGTCACCCAAACTATTCTAAATTTTCATGGCGCCCCCGGGTGGACTTGCAAATTATACGTATTAATTAAAAGTGGAAGGCAAAAGTGACAGTGACACAGTGGAGAAAAGAACAATAGCCAAAATCTATCATACCTATGTACATGCATATGTGCTACAGCTAAATTGCCAAATTGACCGCGACGTGTGTGCAAAGAAAACAAACTGAAAATCACCGCGTCGGTCGTGCAATACCCTGTCTGCAGCTACATACCAAAGGAGATATATATACCATCTACCAAAGGAGATCCAAGTGGAGCATCATGCATCAGAAGAGGGGAGTACAGCACCTGGAATTTCCAATCTTCTCAAGAGGTATTTGTGCAAAAATTGAAAGCTCGAGTGAAGACGAAAAGATTAAAAAACTCGAAATTTTTGTCTTGTGCTGAAACAATTGCACTTCGCTTTCAATTCTTCGCACATACGTATGAATAGTAGAGCTAGATTTGCATGCTGTAGTTAGAGTTGAGCATATACATATATATTAATATATACCATCTAACATCTAACCCTCTTGGACGCAATAACTACACATATAACTCATTTTAACTGCCATCGCTGTCACCCATTTCTCGTTTTTAATGTGTCAAATATATAGTTGGGTCGTTGGCCAAGCACGCATACCAATACGCAGCTGCAGCGGTGAATTTTTTCGTCTCGCTTTCGCTCCTCACCGTTGCTTATCGTTGTTCTTTTGTTTGGCGCGCTTGATCCAAACCAAACACCAAGTGACGCGCTACCCTGTTTTCGTCGGGTATATTCGTTTGGTGTCAGTAGGATCCAACTATCAATTAAGACAAAGTCGTGCCTCGCAAATCAATTTAGCGTCGATCGTTTTCGGTGCATACGTATACACAACATCCATTCTTCAGAACTACAGCGGTGAAATTGTTCGTTTTCGCTTGTTCGTTGTTCGTTGCTATTCTTGTGTGGTTTTCGCGTACGCGCCAGCCAAGCGACGCTCTACCCTAAATTTGTCGGGTATATTGGTTTTTCACCTCGTTTGGGTACAATTACCCATTATTTCATTCAGTGCCTCGGCATTAAATACGATTATTAGAAACGATTTTTCGTCTTCAGTTGCTTGTATTGAGAATCAATATGACCTCAAAAGCCAACAATATCGCCCTTGAAGAGCTGAAGAAAAAGCGAAGTTGCCGTGTCAAAGGCATTCGTTTATTAGCGGACCGTTTAAAAGCGGGGGATATTCCGCTGGTATTGACGGAGCTCGAGTGCAGACTCGAAACGCTGATGCGTAGCATTGACACGGCACGCGAACTTCAAGAGAAGATTGAAGATATAGACATTGACGATGAATTTGGAGTCGAGTTGGAAGAACTCTCAATTGTCACAAAGGCAAAATTAATGTCTCTCATTTGCGCATTAAAGACAGCTGATGAGACAATACCGGCAGTACCAGCTTATGGTGGCCCAACTCGTGCTCGCCTTCCGAAGTTAGCTCTGCCGCAGTTCAGCGGCAACTTTTCGGACTTTAAAAACTTCATAGGTTTATTTGAGACTCTAGTTCATAATGACCAAAGCATTCCAATTATCGAAAAGTTCAACCATTTGCTTTCGTGTCTCTCCGGTGAAGCGTTGGGAACAGTTATGGCTTTCCAAGTAACCGAGACCAACTATGAGAAAGCAATGGCTAGCTTAAAACGAGTCTACGATAATGATTGTCTGATCTTTAAAAATCACATTGATGCCCTATTTAATCTTCCCAAAATGACCCAACAATCAGCATCGTCCTTAAGGAACCTTATCGATACCGCCTCATCCATATATGGTTCGTTGTTGTCGATAGGCGATGATAAAAAGATTTTGAATGCGATGATTATTCATCTCGTCTTGAGCAGAGTCGATCCGGTGACCAAAGAGAAATGGGAAGAACAGCTCGATTATGACAAACTGCCACTTTGGACGGACTGTGAAAAGTTGCTTAATCGCAGACATCAGCATCTTTCGGCCGAAAATTCGGACAAACCAAAGCAGGAGCAGAAAGCTGTGCCAAGCAAGCCGCATAATCGGAGCTCATTCGCGTGTTCCACCGCGAATACTAAAAATCAACAATGCAGCTACTGCAATGCGAAAGGCCATTTGTTGACAGATTGCAGTCCATTTGGTCGGCTGGCAGTAATGCAAAGGTTCGAATTCGCAAAAACTGCATCCTTGTGCATCAATTGTCTGCAGCCAGGCCACTCTGTGGTACGATGCAAAGCTAAGAAGTGTCGAGTGTGTGGCTGCTCACACCATACCTTATTGCATAGGTACACAGTGGGGAATAAAAGTCTGGCGTTACCATCACCCCCAGAGAATTCTTCTCCTCCTCCCAATCAGAAGCAACCTTCCACTTCGCATGCTCTCCATGCGACAGCTATGGATAGAGTTATTCTGGCTACGTAGATCGTAAGCGTCCGAACAAATAATGGTGAACATGTTTTGGCCCGAGCTCTGCTTGACTCGGGGTCTCAAACCAATTTTATAACTGAGGACTTAGCACAGCGCTTACAGATCCGTAGGGAGGAGTCGTGTATCAACTTGCTTGGTATTGGTGAACCCAATTCACAAGTCAAGAAAAAGATACACATGGTGGTGAAGTCGCGAATTACTGGTAGGGAGTTTTCGTCTTTAAGGACCAAGAATTCCCTGAGGTTTTCCTTTGGAGAGAGAGATCCCGGATAAACCATAGTGGCTTGGACCTCTTCTTCGTTCTCGAGGGTTTGCACGATGCGTGGTAGGCGTTCAGTAACTCGTTGAATAGGGTCTTTAGGGACTCCTCTATATCTTCCGCGGATTTCACTGAGCGCGGATTCGCGAGCTTCGAAGTAACTGTCTTTTTAAACTTTACCCAGTTTGTGTTCCGCGGGTTTCTATAGACTGTTATCTTCCAAGAGTTTTCGAATTCGCACTTGAACTGAATGTACCTATGATCTGAGAAGGATGGTTTTTCGAGGACTCTCCAGTCAGATACCAAAGTACTCTTTCCCGTGACGAGAGTTAGGTCTAGCACGTTTGACGAGGTGGGACCTACGAAGGTGTGTTCCGCCCCCATGTTTGCTACATCTATGTTAGTGGATAGGATAAAGTCTAGGAGTGACTCACATCTATCATTGATGAAACCAAAAAGGTTCATGTTCGGCATAACTAGACCTACATATGGGTAAGCGGATTGGCCTAAAAGTACGGGTAGGTCTAGATGGGACGGCCAAATCAATCTGTTCCAAGAGAGTTCGGGAGACAACAATCCCGAGAAGGAGCTTGTGCACAAACATTACGCCATTACATACTCTGCGATGGTGCAACGACGGCAGGTCAATAAGATTTAGCCTAGACCGGTAGGGTGGAGAGTCCTAGTTAAAGTTCCGAAGGGGAAAAAATTAAAAATTGCTTTACACGGATTCAATAACAACCTGCTGCTCTTTATACTGCGGGCTTCACACACAAGAACAATACTCCAATATAGGACGTACTAACTTGTTATAACTTGAGGAAGGTCATTCACAAATAAAATAAACAGAAGCGGGCCCAGATGTCTTCCCTGTGGCACACCTGAAGTAACATTAACAGTATTTGACAACACGTTAGAGAACAAAACACGTTGAGTACGGTTAGAGAGATAGGACAAAATCCAATCTAGAAGATTCGTTGGAAACCCTAATAAAGAGAGCTTTTGAATAAGCAGAGCATGGTTCACAAAATCGAATGCCTTGCTGAAGTCCGTAAAAACTACATCCGTCTGCAAACCAATTTGAAAACCACGGTGGATTAGGTTAGAAAACTCAAGAAGGTTAGTCGATGTTGAACGATGTCTGAAAAAACCGTGTTGCGACGGAGATATCAAGCTTCAACAAAGATGTTGCAGTTGCCGGGTGACCAGGAACTCAAGAAGCTTCGGGATGGCGGAAAGCTTTGCGATACCACGATAGTTTTCAATGTTTGATCTTGAACCTTTTTTGTGAAGCGGAATGATGAAGGACACATTCCAAATTACTGGGAGACAAGACTGTTCCAAGGAGAGGTTGAAGGGAAAGGTCAAGGGTTTGCAAAGGGTTACACAGGGTTTTAAAATGCAACTTGGTACCTTATCTGGACCCGCAGAAAACGATATGTCCATAGATGACAAACCTTCCAGAACAACGCTTTCCTTGAAAATAGGAAGAAAAATGATGTTAGCGTGAGGTAGCTGGTACGGATGCGGAGTGGATGAGTTGTAAATATGAGACGAGTACGTTGTTTGGAAAAAGGTAGCGAATAAATTTGCAATACCAACAGCAGAAGCTTTTATTTTGTTAGGGTAATGAAGGGACGGAGGAAAAGCGAAAAGAATTTTTTAGAATACATTGTAAAAGTTATTGATTATAACACTGACTGTTAACGGCAATGAACAGAGAGCAAGCGAAGGAGTATAGAGCTAAGGCCGACGAGAAGACCGCCTTCTAGTACTCTTTATACAGCCTGAATTTATTGTTTTTTAAGTATGACAAATACTTGGAGAACCAGGGAGGCTTGGACGATACGGGTACAGTGATATCTGGAAGAAATGTATTAAGGAGTATATAGAGCTATAAAACGAGCGAACAGTTGCATCTATGCAACGACGATACGGGTAACGACGGTACTGCTCGAATTGTTGCTCTCACTCTCTCTGGATTGTCTATACTCTCCCTCTCTGTGGATTTTTCTTTTGTGTCTCTGCTTTGGAAGGTTTACTGCAGAAGCACTTCATTGGATCATCTGTTTTAAATTATTGCCGCTGCAGCTGATTGTCTGGCTTGCTCTGCTGTCTGCTCTCCCATTTTACCTGCGCTCTCACTCTGTTCTTTTATTATTTGTGCACAGTGATTCTACTGCTGTCAACAATGTTTTTAGTGCAAAGAAATGCGAATTCGGTGGTGTAATCATTGGTGATTAATTTTTTAGCTGCTGGCTGTGCGACAATTTTGCCCACATAAATTTTGGCCGGCTAAATGATCTGATCTCGAAACGCATGGGCCTGTCTTGGTCATGTCTGGCTTGTCGGGAGATTGAGGCCGAAATGCGCACATTCATGAGACAGACTCGAACTGGGTATGGCTTATGGCTTTATGGCTCTCAACGAGAAATTTCTTGCCCTTGAATCACAGTTTCTTGGGTTCAAACTCTTGAGCGAATCGCCTAGACGGAAGATTCCGCAATGATACCAATCTCTTGCAACCTAATCCGATTGTTACGCCTGCGTCCCACCTTCATCCATCGGAAGCATTTGTTACTCCGTGTGGTCACCGGCGGCTCCGGTGTTTTTTACACTGTGCAATGTGCTTCCTTCGAGCATCCAAGTTCCCAACAGCATCAATCCCATCCCTGCAGTTTCTGCTGGCGTCACTTCTGACGTGGTGAGTGCTCCTAGTGCGGGTGTGTTGGTTGCTGGTGATGTTTTGCCAATTCCTATCCCAGCCGTTGCTACCAATTCTTCTGCCCCAGGACCGAGATCTCTTTTAGAAGTGGCTCCACCATCTCGATCTCGCTTGGGACTTCAACTTAGAGTAGTGGTCCCTCGGAAAGCAATATTTGTTTCTCGTCTTATTCCTGAGGCTAGAACGGAGGACGTTAAATAATATCTTTCCTCTAAAGTTAACGATTCGCCTGACGATATAGTTGTGACTAAATTTACATTTAAACATAAGCGCAACATATCATCCTTTAAAATTCTTCTCCCTGATTCTTACCTATCCAAGAACCTATTACCGGTTCTCTAGAACCGTCAATATGGCCTGAGCATACAATTATGCATGAGTTCCTTCTCAAAGTTTCGAGGTCGAGTCCTAGAATTACCGAACCTGCTGCTCCAAAAAACTGATGTACCATTTTTATATGCACTATCAGAACGTTCGCAGTTGGTTCGGCAAATTGCGTCAAATTCATACAAATAGTGCGTCTTTTGATTTCGATGTCATCGCTTTTACCGAAACCTGGCTTAACTCTTCATCAATGATCATGAAATCGGCGCTCTTTAATGCGTGACATCCAAATTGCAAGTGTGGCTTTCCTGCCCTTTACATTGCCGCTCCGATCGCTGAGCGCAGCTTCGCTCGGCTGACGTCGGTAGGTAGACGCAAAGCGGAGATAGCGAAGAGCGAGCTGGCAGAGAGCGTTTAGCAGGGCAAGCACGCGCAAAGTTTTAACAAACAAATGAGTGACATAGACATAAGTAACAAACAAAATAAGCGGCTGAGGGCCAAGAATTAGGTGCTATTTGGCAAGCAACTAATCGGCTGGGTTCTGCTCCGAACACATTCAATAACATCCATGGAATTGAATTTGTTGCAGTGAAAGTTCATGTTGGCTCGGAATTTTTATATTTAACCTGCTCGTACATTCCTCCCAGGTCTGATGCTGAGCTTTACTTATACCACCTCTCAGCAATTAATACTGTCGTATCTGCATTAGGGTGCTATGATCAAATTATTGTCATGGGGGATTTTAACCAACCATTTCTTTCTTGGCTGCCTTGCGATGATGCTAACCTGTTGTTTCCCAATTGCCATAATGACTTTATCAATGGGCTAACGGATATTTCCCTTGTCCAAATTAATGCCGTTAAAAACATTAGGGACAGACTTCTTGACCTCATGTTTGTTAACGATAACTTTTTGACCTTACTTTCCATTGTTAGGTAGGATTCCATTTCATATCCTCCTTCCACTGGGTCCTCGTATTCCTCATGAATTGTGAAGTGGACTTCCTGTGCTTGAGTCCATAGTGATTTTATCAAATCACTTGATGTGCGTCCTTCCGCCTCTGAAAGTTGTTTCAGATTGCGTTTAACGGACTCCACTATGGCCTTTTGTCGGCGACATAGTGAAAGCAATTTGCTGTAATCCTTCGAAGACTGCTGGATCAGATCGCTTTCTTTGGGACCTACTGGAGGTTTCTCATGCTTTTCTTTAGGGACGATTTGACGTTCCCCAAGAACGCTAGACGTCTGCGATAGCTTGTCAATGCATTCGGTAAAAATCGTAATGTATTGCTTACATGTTGTACGTAAGTCTTCACGGAATTTTACGTATTCATCCGTTTTTTCTGTATCGCGAAGCTCGGAGTCGTCTTTGTTGAAGAGATTCCACGCATTTTCGAGTGCTGATATTTTGGCTTGAAAATAAAAGGCCGTTTGCTTTTAGGTCTTGGGAATCTTTTTTAAAGTTCCGAATGCACCTCGATATTTCCTCATCAATCTCTTGCTGCACATCCATTGCCATTGTAGCGGCAGCGTCTGCCTCCATTTTTGTATCCATTCCATCTGTTTGTACTTATTACTTTTGACCCGTTGGTAGTGTTTTATTTGCTTGCAGCTGGATACGCTCTGAATCGCAGCCGTTTTCGTTCAGAAAAGTGATAGTACAGGTGATGTGTTGGAGGGAGGGATTTTTGCTGTTTCCAATCTATGGAACGCACGTAACAACAAAAATTGATTGCCCCGGTGGTAATCGAATTCTATAGCTGTCTTTCTGTTGGCTGATAACCTGAATATGTCAGATTTGCCAAAGTGATACTCATTGGTAGGAGATGCTACCGTAAGTGTATGGCCAATTATCTTGGCCTTATCCTCGATAGAAAGCTCGATTGGAAATTGAGCATAGAGGATAGAGTAAAGAAGGCCACAGTGGCCCTCTATACTTGCAGGAAAGCCATCGGACTAAAATGGGGAATGACCCCATATATAGTTCGGTGGCTCTACACCGCCATCATACGACCAATCATGCTCTATGGAGTGGTGGTATGGTGGCTAGCCTTGGACAAAAGGACAGGCCTCAATAAACTCAGCAGAGTTCAACGCATGGCAGAGCTATGCATAACCGGCGGGCTACGCACTACTCCTGGATACTGTGCTGGACCTCCTCCCGGTTGATCTCATGGGAAAGAAGGTGGCAACACTTTCCGCCCTCCGAATGAGAGAAGCCAGACTGTGGAAAGCATCCGCGGTTGGGCACTCGGGAATCCTGATGAGACTCCCGCAATTACCAGAGAGGACAGATTACTGTATCCCCAGTGATCACCTCTCGACGCCCTTCCAGGTATCAATCCCATCTAGGGAGGACTGGGAGATGGGCGAACCAGGGCCTGCAAATGCGGTCCACTTCTACACTGATGGCTCAAAGCTAGACGGCCGCGTGGGAGGCGGAGTCTACTGCAGCGAGCTGAACATCAGTCATTGCTTCAGGCTCCCGGATCACTGTAGTGTGTTCCAAGCGGAGGTTGAAGCCATCAAGGAGGCCATTTCGATCGTCTCCAAACTACTCCTAGATACGCACTTAGTGTGCGTCTTCTCGGACAGCCAAGCAGCTATCAAAGCTCTAGGCTCAATATCGTCGAACTCAGCGACTGTAAATGACTGCCGCAGGTCTCTGCACGAGATCGCAGAGCAGTTAGATCTCTTCCTTATATGGGTCCCCGGCCACAGGGACATCGAGGGGAATGACGCCGCCGACGAGCTAGCCAGGCAGGGTACTACGATTCCTCTCCTATCGGAGAGGGAGCAAGTAGCGATGCCCTTGGCTACGTGCAGGCTCCTAACGCACGAATTGCTCGAGCAAAATGCCAATAGGAGATGGCAGCAAACCGTTTCCTGTAAAGTCTCAAGATTGATATGGCCATATCGATCGAAGAAGCGCTCAGCAGAGCTGTATAAACTCAGCAGAGCACAGTGCTCTGCAGTTACTAGAGCCATTACGGGACACTGGCAGATCGGCACTCACGCCTCTAGACTGTCAATCCCTCATAACGACTTCTGCAGGAGTTGTCGCGACGAGGAGGAGTAGGAATCGGTCCCCCACTTCTTCTGCCACTGCCCAGCCCTTGGAAATCGTCGTCTTCGTATTCTCGGGGCCGCTTTCCTCACGGACATTTCGGACCTATCCGTAATCAAACCAGGGACCTTGTCCAAATACATCCAAGCCACCGGATGGGACTGCCCTTAACCTGTAGTAGTATGCTCTCACGGTTCGGGCAACGCGAAGGGGCACATGCCCATGCGGCAACACAACGGACCTGTTTATAGGTCCAAGTGAGCTTGGGGGCGGGAGGCTCTTATCCCCCCCCCTCCCGGCTACCGCCTTAACCTAACCTAACCTAAGTGTATGGCCTGATGCCAAAGGATGACGAAGGTCGGGGTCACCAAATATTAATGTGTGTGTGTGTGTGTGTGTGTAGAAAGCTGGGTTGCATACGGTACATAAACCGTCTACAGTTTGGTCGTCGCAACTAGAACTTGAACCAGTTGGACTGCGGAGTGGGTATCCTACGGTGCGCAAGAGAGGGTCTGAAGACACGGCGACAGCCTTTGATGATTGCGATGGAAGATGAGTGACAGGCAGTTATGGTACTGTTTCTGATACTGACTTTATTGATAAAATTGATTTTTATTTATACGTAACAAAAGGTACAAAAGTGCTGAGTCTGTAAAAATATATGTTTGTGTCTTATGGATCATTTTAGTGTGTGGTGGGCAATTGCGACATTGTGATGGTCAGCAATTGCACCGCTATCTTCGCCCTCTGCGGAGCAGAACTCACTGCAGTGGCTAGTGTGTTGTCGTGAGGTATTCTATTACATGTTTAAATAGAAAACTGTGTCACGGTGTCACTGTGTTATGCCGACGGTTATTATATACTATTAATTAAGCATATTTTTGCAACTGAACAGTTGGTAAGCTCCCTATTCTTGGATTGTTTAGCAGCTGATGTATTGTTGTTCGCAGGTTCCACGGAAAATCGCACAATCGATTTTTTTCGATAGTGGGTGCGTTCGTACCCATACCAGGTCCCCTCTTTTTGGCTTCCATGCTCGCTTTCGCAAATTGTAATGTCTGGCTTGATTTGCTGCTTCTTCTTCCATGTTTTGCCTGGCTATTGTTTCTGTTTGTTTTCGTTTGTCGGTTCTTTTTTTTTTATTGTTGAACCCTGACCCTAGTGTTACCTCGTCGAATAGGTTGCCCGGCAATCTAAGTTCTCTCCCGAATATCAGGTATGCTGGACTAAACCCTGTTGCCTCTGACTTGCTGCTATTTATCGCTAGGGTTAGTTCTGGTAGTTGTTCGTCCCATTTGTTGTGTTTTCCTCCTGCGAATTGTGCGATTGGGTTTTCTTGTGGTGTGTATGGTGCCGTGAATTGTTGGGTGATGCCTCACGTTTTCATTACCTGTTTCGTCTTTCTGCTTGAAAATTGTACGCCGTTGTCTGAGATCAATCGCTGTGGTGCACCTCCCCTCGCCAGTATTTTTTCTCTGAACGCCTTTAGGAATGCGTCAGCTGTTGCGCTTCTTGCCGGTGTGACCTCCATCCATTTCGAAAATTTTTCGATAAACACGATTAGTGCGGTGTTGCCGCGGCACAGGCAAAATGCTGACCAAAATCGAAAACGCACCATGGGAAACAATATGCGGCGATCTTGGGAGTGGTCCCACGATATCAACGCATATTGTTTCCCATGGTGCGTTTGCGGTTTTGGTCAGCATTTTGCCTGCCGCTGCTTGTTGCGATACCTTAAATTTTTGGCAGCTTTCGCATGCTCGTACGAACCGTGTTACGTCTCTGCTTAGCCCTGGCCAAAAATATCGCTGCCTTATTCTGATTTTCGTGCGTCTGATCCCGAGATGTCCGGCTGTTGGGTTTGTGTGATTTTCGGTTAGTACCCTCTCTCTCTCTTTTGGCACGCACAGTTTCCAGGGTTGATCGTCTTCGTTGGTTTGGCTTGGTATGTGTTGGTATAATCTTCCGTGTTTTATGGTATAATCCGTAGGTTCTTTTAGTGTCATCTATACTGGTTCCATTTGTTTTGATACCAAGCGTATTCTACGATTTCTGCTATTCGGGTTTCTTCGCGTGGCAAGCGGGAGAGTCCGTCCGCCACTGCGTTCAACTTGCCTTTTCGATATCGTATTTCGAATGAAAATGGTTGCAGTCACAATGCCCATCTTGCTACTCGTCCGGATGGGCTTTCGATGGAATTTAACAATTTGAGGGCTAGGTGGTATGTAATTACGATAAATTGATAGCCTTCTAGGTACATCCTCATCTTGTGTATACTCCAGTAGATGGCTAGGCATTCTTTTTCCGTTGCGGAGTATTTCGTTTCCTCGCTTTTGAGCTTGCGGCTTGCGTAGGAAATTACATGTTCTCCGTCCGCATCTTCCTGGGTCAACACCTTTCCTAGGCCGCAGTCGCTTGCGTCTGTTTGGAGTATGAATGTTTTTCTGAAGTCTGGCATGCCAATATTGGTGCTTCCGTTAGACACAGCTTTAAGTCTTTGAAGCTGTTCTCTTGTGCTTCGCCCCACTAAAATTGTTGTCCCTTTTTTAATAGGTCTTGTAGAGCTTTTGCTCGTTCGGTGTACGCTGGTAAGAATCTGCGGTACCAAGATGCCAGGCCCAAAAAACTATGCAGCTGTTTCAGTGTAGTTGGCGCGGTGAGTTCTTTAATGACCGCCACTTTGTCTGGGCCTGTGTGTCCTAAGTATTTAAGTTTCTTTTGGAAAAAGGGGCATTTTGCTGCGTTAATGCGTAGGTTTGCTGTCCGTAGTCGTTCGAATACCGTTTGTAGTTTCTGCATGTGTTCAACTTTCGTCCGCCCAATTACGATTATGTCGTCTAGGTATGCGAAAGCGAATGGTTCCATGTCCGGTCCGAATACCGAGTCTAGGGCTCTTTGGAACGTATCAGGTGCTGTTGTGAGTCCGAATGGCATGACCTTCCATTGGTACAATCCTCGCCCGGGAGCTGTAAAGGTTGTGTAGTGTCGGCTCTGTTTTTCCAGTGGGATTTGCCAATACCCTGACTTTAAGTCGAGCGTGCTAATGTATTTAGCCTCTTTAAGCTGATTTAGAATAAAGTCCATCCGTGGTAATGGGTATGCATCTTTCTCTGTTTTTTCGTTTAACAGTCGGTAGTCCACACAGACCCTCTAATCTCTAGTTTTCTTTTTTATGAGGACAATCGGTGAGCTGTATGGGCTGTGTGATGGTTCTATTAGATCGTGCTTTATGAGTTCGCTAATCTCTTTGTTGATGATTTCCATTTGCGCTGGGTTTCTTGGGTAATACCTCTGTTTGACTAGTCTGTCATCTTTCAGAAATCTTTCAGAAAATTGCTCACCCCTTCAAGAGTGTTGGATTTCTGTAACTCCGTTTTAATCCATTTTTCGATTTCCTCGTCCGTTGGCTCTGTTAATGAATTTCTTGCGCTTTCCTCCTTTCTCTTTGGGTTTGGTTCCCCGTTGAAGTTTATTTTGGCTTCTCCGCACGTTATTGATGTGCCTGCATCCTTTAAGAATTTAATTCCTAGTATGGGGGTGTCTGGTACCCCTGTCATGATTAGGAATGATTGGGTAGTTTCTTTTCCCCCTAGTTCTACTGTTAGTTGGATTCTTCGTGTTGTTCTCCGAGTGCTTCCATCCGCGAGACGGATTAATCTGTTTTCCACTCCTGCGATACCTTGTCCTTTTAGTTTTTCGGCCGCCCTTTCGTTTATCATGCATCTTGTTGCCCTGTATCGATGATTACATCCATCAGTTGTGATCCAACCCTGGCCCGTCCTAAAAGTTGGTTCTTGTTAAATATTAGTTGTGTGTTGTCCCGCTCAGCTGGTTTTGGGCCACAGGAGATTCGCGGGTTGGTCCTGCGCCCTGTGTGTTTTCCGGTTGTTTTCTGCAGCAGTCTATTGTGCGTACTCCTTGTTTGTTGCAGGTCCAGCAGTACAGTACGGGTTCCCTGCGGCATGTTCGGGCCTGTTGCCCATAGTTTCCACATCTTTGACATTTCCTTTGTCGGTATTGCGTTCTTTGCCATGCTGGTTGTTCGTATTGTGGGCGACCATTGGCGACCTGTAACCTTGGAGAGTCCTGCATCTGTCTCTATTTTTTCGAATTCCTCTGCGATGATAATGAATTCCGACAGCGTTTGGAATTCTCTCCTCTTCACCTATAGTTTCAGCGGCAGCCGGCAGTTCTGGTATATTATTTCCAGTTTTTCCTGTTCTGTGTAGGTTCCGAACATCATTAATTTCCTTATTTCTTGGATCTCGAACTGGTTCTGTTTCCGCTTGTTTACGCTCTGCCACTTATTTTGCAAGCTCCTCTTGGTATCGGGGGGATATGAAGTTTTCTTGCAGTCCGACTTTTGCTTCCTCCCATGATGTGACTGGCGCTGGCTTTGTGTGCCACTAGTCTAGCGCGCTTTCTTCCAGGATTACCGGCATTGCGAATACGAGGTGGTCCGGAGAACCTGAGCATACAATTATGCATGAGTTCCTTCGGAAAGATTCGAACCTGATTCCAAGAATTATCGAACCTGCTGCTCCAAGAAACTGATGTACCATTTTTCTATTCACTATAAGAACGTTCGCAGTTTGTTGGGTAAATTGCTTCAAATTCATACAAATAGTGCGTCTTTTGATTTCGATGCCATCGCTTTTACCGAAACCCTCCGTAACTTTTCTATCAATGATCATGAAATTTGTATTGATAATTACACTATTTATAGAATGGACCGACCATCTTCTGCAGGTGGGGCTCTGATTGTAGTCAAATCTGATTTCTCATCTGAGCTATTCCTATTCAATAACATCCATGGAATTGAATTTGTTGCAGTCAAAGTTCGTGTTGGTTCGGCATTTTTCTATTTAAACTGCTCCTACATTCCTCCCAGGTCTGATGCTGAGGTTAGGTTAGGTTAGGTAGAGACGGCCGCCAAGCTCGCTTGGAGCCCAGCACTCATAGGCCGGTTTCGGCCCGTTGTGATACCGTTTGGGATCATTCCCTCCCTGCAGATGAGACTTCATGTCAACAGTTGTCGAATCCAGATGCCCTTATAAAGTTGACGATCTTTCTGGGACATAGCGTGGACATCTCCGAGATGTCGTTCAGAAAGGCAGAGCCCAAGTAATGCAGCCTCCTTCTGCTGAGAGCTGGACAGGAACAGAACAGGTGTTCCACTGTTTCCTCCTCGTCCTCGTCTCTGCAGCTGCGGCAGAAATCATTGTATGGGGCACCCAGCCTGTTTGCGTGGGTGCCTACTAGCCAGTGTCCTGTGAGGGAACGTATGACTGCGCTGCACCTTTCCATGCCTAGTTTGCAGAGCTCTGAGGTGCGCTTCTTATCTATGGTCGGCCATGTTTGCCGAGCTGTGCGACAACGTGGCCCTGTTTGCCACTTGTTGTCTATCAGTAGCGTGTACTGCTCTTTTATGATGAGCTTGCAGGTGGCCATAGGCATACAAATATCCTCCTTATCTTGGAGAAGGGGGGTTGTAGTGCCAGATCTGGCCAGCTCGTCCGCTATGCAGTTGCCCTCGATATCCCGGTGACCCGGGACCCATATAAGGCTGATAGCAAATTGCTGAGCCATCTCGTGAAGAGATCTGCGGCACTTCGCCACAGTAGCCGAGTTCGAGGAGATCGCGTTGAGTGATCTGATCGCAGCTTGGCTGTCGCTGTAGATGTTTAGATTGGTTGCCGTGGTGGTAACCGTATGAAGGCAGTACAGAGCCTCCCTGATTGCTGTAACTTCCGCTTGGAAGACGCTACAGTGATCCGGAAGCCTGAAAGATTGCCTTATGTTAAGTTGTTCAGAGTAGATTCCTCCTCCAACCCTGCCGTCCAGTTTTGAGCCATCCGTGAAGATGCTTATGGCCCCGTCTGGGCCGGGGGGTCCCTCGAGCCAATCGTCTCTATGAGGGATGATTATGCTGAATGGAGTCTCCGTGTGCTCCATTGAAACTTGATAGTCCGTTCTTGCTGGGACCTTGTTGTTTTTGTTTAGTATAGATGAGTGACCTATGTTCTGGGGTACCCATTGTTCAGAGTCCCTAAGACGTATTGCTGCCATTTCTGCCCGCTCCTTTCCTGCAAAGTCAAGGCTCTGAAGGCATAACATGGCGTTTAGCGCATCATTTGGTGTAGTTCGAAGAGCTCCACTGATGCAGAGGGCGGCTGTTCGCTGAACCTTGCCCAGCTGATTGGTTATTGTCCTTTTCGCTAGGGCAGGCCACCAGACAGTAACTCCGTAGAGTATTATAGGTCTGACTATTGCCAGATATATCCATCGGACTATGCTTGGGTTCATGCCCCACTTTAGGCCGATAGCTTTTTTGCAAGTATAGAGTGCTGTCGTTGCCTTCCTCACTCTATCCTTGACATTCAGGTTCCAGCTAAGCTTTTTGTCAATTACCAACCCTAAGTAACTGGCACTGTCGCTGAAGGAGAGCCTGTATCCGTTTAGTGTTGGGGGGTTGAGGGGCGGGACCTTGTATTTTTTTGTGAATAACACGAGTTCCGTTTTCGAGGGATTTAGTCCCAATCCGCGCGATTCTGTCCATTGGGACAATCGAGCAAGCTTTGCGGTCATTAGGTCGCATAGTGTTTGGGGGTATTTCCCCGCAAAGATAATTGCAACGCCGTCCGCGTATGCCACTACTTTACAGCCCCCCTCTTCCAGGTCGCAAAGAATCTTATTGACTGCAATGCTCCATAGAAGAGGAGACAGAACTCCCCCTTGCGGGGTTCCTCTGTTGACATACCTTGACTGGGTGGACGATCCCATCGATGATGTCACCGTCCTGCATGTGAGCAATTGATCAATGAGCATCACCAAGTGACGGTCCACCCCCAGGTCGGTCCGGGCTTCTGTATTGGCGCCCGGTGTGACGTTATTGAAGGCTCCCTCGATATCGAGAAAAGCTATTAGTGAGTATTCTTTGAGATGCAGGGATTTTTCTACACTCGAGATCACTTCGTGAAGTGCCGTTTCTGTGGATTTTCCTTTCCGGTAGGCATGCTGCGCACTTGAGTACAGCTGGGGACTTATGGTAGTACGTAATTGTAGCCCGATAAGTCTCTCAAAGGTTTTGAGTAGGAAAGACGATAAACTGATTGGTCTAAAGTCTTTTGGGGTTGAGTGTGAGGCTTTGCCTGCTTTAGGGATGAAAACTATCCTAGCCTTAAGCCACGCTTGCGGTATTGTACATACCGCCAGTATCTTCCTGAAGATACTATGTAGCCAGTTGATGGCCGTCTCCCCGGCCCTCTGAAGCTGGGCCGGGATTACCTGGTCCGGGCCTGGCGATTTAAACGGGTTGAAGCTGTTTACTGCCCAACTTATGTTCCGTTTTGTAAGGATATGGTCCATCGATACTACCGATCCCTCTCTTGGGAGGTGTGACGGCTCGGTGGATGTGCATCCGGGGAAGTGCGTGTCGAGCAAAATGTGCAGGGACTCCTCACTAGAGTTGGTCCACGTGCCATCATTCTTTTTGAGGTACCCTACCGAGGGGGTGGTTTTTGAGAGAACTTTCCGGAGTCTTGCGGCCTCTGAGGTTTCCTCGATTTCGGAGCAAAAATTAGCCTTCCTCGTTTCCTTTTTGTATAGTGCTAGACTGGTTTTATAGTCTGCCCAGTGAGTATCCTCCTTAGTTCTTGTGGCTCTGTTGAATAGAGTCCTGCAAGTTCTACGAAGGGTGTCTAGTTGCTTGGACCACCAGGGGGGTTTCTTTTTCCCCCTTGGTCTGGTACAAGGCATGCTGCCTTGTAGGCTTTGTTGCACGCATCCGTAAACCTGTTCACAAGACGGTTTAGGTTGTCTTCAGTGTTCGGGCAATTAGGGGCGTTAGGAGGGAGTAGTTTCTCCAGGGTTGTGCTATATTTTTCCCAGTTGGTTTTTCTGGGGTAGATATAGTCGTGGGTTTGGGGATCTCGAAGGATAATATCGTCTCGATATACCTGTGGTCTGAGAAGAAGTGGTCTCCTAGGACTTTCCAGCTCTTGATTGTGTCTAGCAGTTTGTATGACACTAGCGTGAGGTCAATGACCTCCTGCCGATTTTTAATTATAAACGTGGGGTCGTTGCCCCCGATTGCAAATGAATAAATTTCAGTTCAGTAAATAAAGTTCAGAATGAAGCTGAACAGTGACTCACCCCTTACATTCGTGTCCTTGCTCCCCCATTGGGTGTGGTGGGCATTGGCATCACAACCTATAAGTAGGTCTTTGCCCGTCCTTTCGCTGTCGCTGGATATTTTGCGAACAAGGTCGTTGGGAGGATGATCCTCCTCGTGGGCCATATAGGACGCCAACAGCCTGAAAAGATTCCCGTTTAGCTCTAGACTTGCCGCCGTGTTATCGCCATCGCTATATATATGGAGCAGAAAGATATTTAAATGATCTCTCGCAAGTATGCAGGTACGGATCTTACCTTCACTTTGGGATACAATGATCTTGTATTCCATCGTCCCCAATCCACAGACCTTGCTTCCTACGACTTAAGGCTCCTGGATCAGGACTACGTTGGCTCCGCTTACGTCTGAGCGGAGCATTTGAGCAGCCGGTGCTGCTTTACAGTGGTGGAGATTTATTTGAAGGATCCTTAGGACCATCTTCAAGATTCTCCACCACCGTAATGTCTGCGTCCGAGTCGTCTGAGACTCTCTCTCGGCACATTGACTCGAAGTCGAGCATCAGTTCTGTATCTGAGGAGAAGCCTTCCTGGTCTGGCTCCAGCTCGTCGTCAGGCGCTTCGCGTCTGGGTTGACGACAGGAGGCGCCGCGGCCGCCGCGTCCGATTTGTACACCTTGATGGTGACCGAGCTGAAGCCGAAGTTTAGCTCTCCTTTTGCTGCCTCTATCGGGGCCAGCGACTCTTTGTTGAGAACGAGAACTGCCTGGTTAGTCGGCCCTTGTGTCGTCTCAACTTTGGCTACCTTCCAATCGGAGGTTGGTAGTCCTGGGTTGCACCTCTGCAACATCTTGAGGATGCGTTCTGGCTCCTTAAAGGTAGCCGGCACCCAAATTCTGGCCCTCGGTCTGCTGGGCACCTCGCTCCAGTCGACTGCGACGAGTTTCGCCCCAGCATAAACCTCGCCGACCTGCGCTACCGCCGCTTTGTACAGCTTCACAGAGCGCTCGTCTTCGCAGGCAATTATCTTTACATTGCCCTGGAACCACCCCATGTCCTTGCAGACTGGCGGAGGTCCAGGGTCTTTGTCGAGGAGTTCGAAGCAGCGGTCGGCCAATGCCGCTTCCACCCACTTCCACTGACTCCTTGGGATTCTCCTCTCTGCGCTGCCTTTGTCGAGGACACCAATTAGCGTCCTCTCCTTGGCAATCTGCGCAAAGGAGACATTTGGCAGCACTCTGGAGCGCTTTGCTACCGGTCCCGGTGTCTCCTGCGAGCGCTGCCTCTTGGCTTGGGGAGCCACCTTTTTCTGTTCTAAGGTGAACTCCGGAAGTACGGCCGAAGCCCATTCCACCTTCTTCATCCATTCGGCTGATGGGCTGGCTTCACTGCTGGCGTGTTGCCGACGGAGTATGTGCCCTGCACTCCTCTTTTCGGCATATGAGTATCGTCTGGCTTGGGCACTTGTCGACGGCAAGTCAACCCCCTCCGCTTTACCAGAAGGTCGGGCAGCCGCAATATTGCTTAGCTTCCCTTCCAAGGTGTCAGCTTCGGGAGTTACCTTGCCACCCACACCGGATTCGGGATGGGACCCCCTCGGGTTCGCACAGGCACCTTCCACCTTGTAGGTATTCCCCACTATAGAGCCGGTTGGGCCAGGCCTTTGGGCCGCTGCCTTTCCGAGCTTG
Source organism: Drosophila pseudoobscura (assembly GCF_009870125.1). Lineage (NCBI taxonomy): Eukaryota > Metazoa > Arthropoda > Insecta > Diptera > Drosophilidae > Drosophila > Drosophila pseudoobscura. Next base: position 36,406,499 of record NC_046683.1, on the reverse strand, counting down.
GGATTGCTCCCAGTTGGCATTTGGGGAGCGCCGCACTCATTTTTTTTTTGTTGGTTTTGTTTTTATTGTTATACATCTTGTTCCCACGAGATGCAGAGAAAGGGAAAGGTCAGCCCGGGCAGAGATCCACGTTGCCCGGGTAAGGCATCATTAGAACAGGGGGCTGCCAAGTCCCTGAGCCCTCCGTTAGAGACTGGGCTATTTTTTATACCGGGCCCCCAGCCAGGCTGACTCTCGGCACGGGTCGAGTAACACACTTAGTCCGGCCCGGTGTGAGGTGGATGTGGGGGTTAGGATGTGGGTAGGTATTGTGTATGGATGGGAGTGTGTGAGCTACTTATTGAGGCGGCACCACAAGCGCATCGTCAGTGTTGCTGCTTCGCGAACACCCGCTGGCTGTCCGGGACTGCTTATTTCGGTACTCTCCCGTGAGGGATGCCCGCTTATTCGCAGCTGACCTACCGAGGTAGGCCGTTCGCTATCCGCAACCCGCGACCCGTCCGGTGGCCTCAGCTAGGCCCCCTTTGAGCTACCTCACAAGCTCATCAGACCAGACTGCTGAGGTTAACTTAAACCACCTCTCAGCAATTAAAACTGTCATATCTGCATTAGGTTGCAATGATCAAATTATTGTCATGGGGGACTTTAACCTCACAATTATTTCTTGGCTGCCTTGCGATGATGCTAACCTGTTGTTTCCCAATTGCCATAATGACTTTATCAATGGGCTAACGGATATTTCCCTCTTCCAAATAAATGCCGTTAAAAACATTAGGGACAGACTTCTTGACCTCATGTTTGTTAACGATGCTTCTCTTGCTACGGTATCCATGTCGCTATGTCGCTTTATTATTGCTCGGAATGCAATTCGGATGTAACTGCCGCTCAGCTTCGTTGCTTTGAGGCTGTCCGCTGTTCTTCTTTGTGCCGCCGAGCGTTTCATTTGACGTGCATCGATTTGCGCGCAGACGCAGTTAAACTTTTAACAAATCTGCCTAATTTGTTATGGCAGTGTGATAACTGTGTGGTTGCGTATGACTCGCATTCGAAAATAGATGAGCTTAATGACAAGGTTCTGAAGCTTGAAAACCTTTATCGGAGTTTGAAGTCTGATTTTCAGACTCTTTCGACCAATTCTCATGAGCATGTGAAGCCGATTGCTCCAAATAAAGATTCCAATAGGCCAAAGCCGGCGACCGACTTAATTTCTCCACGGTTAGTGGCCGCTACCTCGACTGAGGTCATTGACTTGGGAACAGCTGCTGCTCCCCTACCCGATCTGGAGGGCTTCGTTACAGTCAGAAGGAAGGAGAGGAAGAATCGGAAGAAGCATGCCAATCGTCTTGTTGGTGTTGCACCGAGCTGCGAACAGCTGAGTGGGATGCAGAGCAGTAAATACCTGCATATTGGTAAATTTTCTACCGCAATGGGTCCAGAGGCGTTGGTGAAATTCGTTGCTGATAAGCTCAAGGTGCCGGAGGCGGAAATTTCTTGCGTGAAATTGGTCAAGCGAGATGCTGATTTATCTGCGTTGAAGTTCGTAAATTTCAAACTTGGGGTCCCTGTACCTCTATTCCCCTTGGTCTTTGATGATAGATTCTGGCCAGTATCGGTAAGGATTTCGCGCTTTGTGCATAGACAGAGGCCGGAAGCTGATGTGACGGCAGTTAATCTGTGTGCAGCTGTGCCATTGCGGACGTCCACACCGACTCAGAAAGCTCCAGTTCCATCCACTTCAAAAAACCCCCAGTGAGCGGCGCCTCTGGTTTTATGATCGCCGCTTCTCCGGAACATATTCTACTTGCACGTTTTCGCCTTTTTGCTATGAGCAACAGCCCGTTGTTTCATTTTTGGCAATCCTCTTCGACACAACATCAAAACTTTGACTTTTCGATCTGCGCTTTGTGCGATATTCGCTCGGCTGCTGATGGATCAGATGACGATGCTCTTGCTGGCGCTCTCTCCCGACTACGTGCGCTTCTAACGTCATCATTACAACAACAAATGCAAATGCATTGCTTCGTATGCTATGCTTGCGCCGTCGCTGCTCTCGACATTTGGGAAGAGTCAGCAGCCCGTCGTGCGCTCTTATGTGGAACACTCTCTTCAACACTCTCTTCAACACTCTCTTCAACACTCTCTTCAACACTCTCTTCAGCATCGTCACAGAGATTGACTCTCCCGGCTGCTTCCCTCCCCTCTTTTATGGACAAGGATGGTGTGCTACTGATTCGGACTTCAACGCTTAGGCATGCTCTAGGCATTAGCCTCGCTTCTCTGACTCAGTTGGATATGGCTGACCTTCGTCTGGGCCCATCTTCCGTGGCCGCTAACAGGACGGCACCGCCACTTTCTGAAACCGTGCCGATGGTTGGTGCCAAGTCTATACAAATTTTTTTTTTAAATATAGCGGGCATGCGCACCAAGGCTTAGGCTGTCATCGTGGCTACCTCTACGTGTGACTTCGACATTGTCATTTTGGTTGAAACCTGGCTCAATTGTAACTTTTTCGACAACGAATACTTCGATCCTAGCCTTTTCCAGGTGTTTCGTAAGGGCAGAGATTGTGCCAAAACGAAGTGCTGCAGAGGAGGTGGGGTCATTGTGCCCGTCAGACGCACCCTACGCTGCGATCGGATTTGTCTCCTGGATGGAGACTCTGTTCTGGATCAGATTGGTGTGGCGGTGGCTGGCCAGTTGGAGCAGCTATGATATATACAAGGCGCACACACAGAACATTGCTAACATGTATAGTAATCTGCGAGACCGTCAGCACCTTTGCGTTGTTGGCGACTTCAATTTGGGTTCGTTGGTATGGTCCGGCGATCCGCAATCGTCGGCTATGATACCTAGTAATGTACATTTGTCGAACGAGATTCTTTTCCTAGACGACTGTTTTAGTATGGGCTTATCCCAAGTAAATAATGTGTTTAATAAGCTAAATAAGATTCTAGACTTAATTTTTGTTAGTTCGGATATAGATTGCCATGTTACATGTTGCGAACTCCCCATCGCGGAATGTGACATGCATCATATGCCGTTGGAATTCTTCGTCAATTTCCATTGTTATTCGCCCTGGGCGGAACCATTTTATGAATGCTTCTTTTCTAGTGTAAGCCTGAATGCTATTAGGGATGATATGTTAAATGTTAATTGGGCTTCTGTTCTCTCGCATCCTAGTGTAGACACGTCCTATAATGTTTTCCTGCATACGGTCCGTCGTATTATTGGTAACAATGCTTCCAAAAGGGTGCATGGCTTCTATAGACTGCCGTGGTATACGAAGGGTCTTATGAAATATAAGAATCTTCGTAATAAGTACTTTAAACGATTTGGTAAGACCCGGGACCCTGTAGATTGGGCAAGGTATGTGCAACATAAGAGGGAGTTTGCTTTTTTAGGCAAATTTTTGTATAACCAATATATTGCCGACGTTGAGAGGGAACTTAAAGTCAATCCCAGGTCTTTTTGGCATTTTATAAAGTCCAAAAGGTCAACGAGCTCTCTTCCTTGCGTTATTAACCTGGGCAGCTTGAGCGCTAATACGGATATTGGTATAGCTAACCTTTTTGCTTCTTTCTTTAGCTCAAATTTTGACCCATACGCAGCTTGGCACAGTTTCGAAGTCTTAAACTCTATACCCTCGGTGGTCAATATTGGTACACTCGATGTATCGGAAGAGGACATTTTGGTGGCAATTGATAAATTCGATAATTCTAATAAACCCGACTGTGGCATTTCTGCCTTCCTGCTTCGCAACTGTGTTGTAGCGTTCTGTGAACCTCTCAAAATTCAATTCACAAATTCGCTGTTAACGGGTCAGTTTATTGGTAAGTGAAAAGCTGCCACGATTACGCCAATTTTTAAGAGAGGTACCAAAAATCTCATTTCCAATTATAGACCAATTGCCAAACTCAGCAATGTTTCAAAACTTCTAGAGCGAATCATTGCCAGAAAAATCACCTTCCTCATGAAATCGTACATTAGCCCAAATCACGGGTTTTATGCCGGGTAGATCAACAACCACTAATCTCATTGCTTTCAGTAATTTCTGCACTCGTGTCTTTGAAATTCACTCTCAAGTCGACGTTGTGTATACTGACTTTGCTAAAGCCTTTGACAAAGTCTCCCACTGTGCTTTAATAGCCAAGCTGCATCGGTTAGGGATTCATTCCTGCCTGCTCAGTTGGTTTAGGTCGTATCTTGACCGGCGAGAGTATGTCGTATTGATAAATGGAAAGCCTTCGGACCCATTCTTGGCTACTTCCGGCCTTCCACAGGGAAGTGCACTTGGTCCACTTCTGTTCTTAATTTTTATTAACGACATATGTCTCAGCATTCAAGCTTCTGAGCATCTGCTTTATGCTGATGATCTTAAAATCTTCCGATCTGTCAAAACCTTAGGCGATAGTATCCTTCTGCAGCGCGACCTGGATAGAGTTGCTCGTTGGTGCAGACTTAATTCGCTCCCACTCAACATTAGTAAATGTTACTTTGTGTCTTTTAGCAAGCGTGTCTTTAATGTGCTGGCCTCATATTCAATAGATGACCATCCTCTCGTAAAGCAGACGGAGATACTTGACCTCGGGGTCTTATTTGACTCTAGATTTCTGTTTGCAGGGCATATGAATTTAATATTGCCAAAAGCCTATGCAATGTTCGGCTTTGTTAAGCGCAATTCATCCCAATTCAAGGACCCATATACAAGGCTCAGCCCATATACACGCATTTCTTGTGCGCTCGCTCCTTGAGAACGCTTCCATGGTCTGGAATCCCACCGGGGTCGTCCAAATTTCGCGCATCGAACGACTCCAAAGAAAATTTGCACTCTAGACTCTTCCTTTTTCCATTCCGATGCCGTCCTATGAGTGCAGATGTCGCCTCGTGCATCTCTCCTCTCTAGAGGATGGTAGGACCATTGCGGCTCAAATATTTATTTTTGACCTTTTTGTGGGTAATATCGATTGCCCCGACCTACTTAGTAGGATTAGCTTCACTACGCCCGCCAGGAGCCTCAGGACCCATGCACCCTTTGTAGGCTTTCTTTATGCCTTTATTCTACCTTTTATGGCTTTCATGAGCCCATCAGTAGGGCTCTTCGGCAGCTCAATGCGCTGCCAGCTGGGACGCGCTTTGACTTTTGCCAGGGAAAGTGAGCCGTCAGACGGTTGCTTGTTGATTTCTTCCTGCTACATAATGAATTTATTAATGTTATTTTTTGTTATTTGTTAAGATAGAAATAATTTAGCCTAGCCAGTTAAGGATTTTTTTTGATTCCGTTGGCGCATAACAAATAAATAAATATTGTAACGAGTAACGAAGAGAATCTTCTCACGATAAGGCTGGTGGTCGGCTAACTGAGAAGGAGTACGCGCTCGCTTCCACGGCTGGTCTCTGGTCGGAAATGGGGATGGGTTCTTTGGGGTATCCCTCCAGTTAGGTTGCTTCGCTCCTGCTGGTATTATTTTATTAAATTTCGCGTACTCTTTTTGGGAATGGGAGGGGGACAGACAAGGAAAGGATCGTTAGGGGTACGGAAAGTATAGTGGAGCAAAGATAGTGCAGAGAAGGAGTAGGGATCTACCACCGCGGCGGACATCTCTGTTTTGCTGGCACGGAGTCGTGCCACGCCCACCCTACCATGATCCTGAAAGAGCCAATAATAATATCAGGATCCCTGGAGTGTCCGGTATTGGTCATCCTATTTCGCTCACGAGCGGCATGGTTCCCCCCAAATACGGTAACGTCTAGCACATATTCATCTTAACAATCATTTTATTAGAAACTATATTCAGATACCCTCATGTTACAAGAAAAAAAAACACTAACCGAGAACTCCAAGACAAGGCTAAATGGACAAAAGGAGGAACGAAAAGCGTCACAAGAGATATAACTATTATTACTAGGGAATATTTAGATAAATAAATACGATAAGTGTAAATAGTTATAAGTGCATATACGATATTTTATAGTGCGATATAAACTAATAATTTTTCCTTAAATAGAAAGATAATACAATAGCGCAATATAGGTACACATGTCCCAGCACATCGGCTTCAGGGAGTAGTTGGACATACTATTCGTTTTACCAAGCGTACTGTAAAGGCAGAAGGCCAATCAGCTGTGACTACTTTAAAAGTGTGAGGTCAACGACCGACAAACAGCTCTAGCAAAAAAAGAACGAAGTTTTTGCCACGCTCGCGGAATTTTGGGAGGCAAAGAAATGTATATTATAAAGCTCACTCAGTGTTTGTTTGTGTTCCCGCGGCGAAAGATCTTTCGTAGCTGGGCGTGTGACTGTGTGTGGGTGCATTAAACTTTTACCTGCAAACCAAAAACAAAATCGTACAGCGCGTGCTGCATGGCATAAGCTCGCGGATGGGACTCGGCCGAGCGGACGCTTTTAAGCTCAAACTTTCCATGTGTTGTTGGGTTTTTTTTCTGTTTTTTTTTTCTGTCTACAATTATCACTAAGTATATCCAACTACACAAAAACAGACATATCAACGGACTGCGAGGTTCAAGGGAATGGGAGTCACGGTGGGATCTTACTGGCCTCAGTGGCTTTCAGTGGGCTGTGTATACATATGTATGTGAGCACATCTTTTTTCGGGTACATTCAGCCTACATAATGACACTAACGTGCACATAAGACAAACACTGGCCTCAACTGCACTTTAAATAAACGTTTGAACAGCTAGGCCGAATCACGAGAAAAACAGGAGAGGCGATACCACTAGGGGTCGCCGGGAGGTTATGTACATACGTGGTGCACTATTTTTTCCCGCCTGGTAGGAACATTTAAGCGGCTTCGGTCCTACGCTTACTGCAAGCACCGGTTTCCGTTTCTTGGCCCGGTTTTGAACGTGAAGCGGTCACGCCAATTCGCCGCACTAAGCCCGTTCAGACGGCTGTCCTCGTCTCGCGCAGCCAAAGTTCACTGCCCGCGACTTGGTGGATCAGCTGGTTCGTAGTGCTGGGGCTTAAAGCTCGGGCTGCAGCTTTTGGATACCTCCCAAACTAAGTGCCGATTCTAATGTGGAATTTGAAAATACTGATTTTTACTTTTACTTTTTCTAACAGTTACTCCATGCACATATTTACCCTGTTGGAACTGGCACTGCGAAAATAGGGGGATGGGGTTGAGGTGCTAATTCCTTCTTTCTCCAGGTTTTTTTTTTTTTTGTGTTGGGGCTGCCCACTTCCAAGCGGAAACTACAGAAAAAGTCGGAAAATCTAACTTCGAGGCTCCTAGCACTGTCGAAGGCCGGTACTCACGTTTTCGATTAGAGCCCAATCTGCTTTCTTGGGTTCTTTTTTTCCGATCGAGTGCACTTTGGTTTCACACCACGGTTATTTACGGCGGTGTAATTTTTTTTTATTATTTTTTTTTTCTCACCGCGCAACTGAATGCTTGTACGGCCACGAGGAGAAAGAAAGATTTGGGCAGATCTACTGACCAACAAAAATTTTGTTCTCCGGATCTGCCTTTGCACGATCCTTCGCCATTCACCTTGAATGGTTATGGCATGGTGGGGAGATTTTTGTTCGTTTTTAAGCATATTCTTAATGTCAACCCAAGGTTGCGCTAGCCCCCACACGACCAGGAACATTTAACATGTAACACCACAACAAGAAATTAAGCCAACCTAACTATACACTAACTATGGGGAATAAACTTAATAATTAATAAGTATCTCGGTGAGGTGTGATATATACTTGTATAAATAATATAATATATATAAATATATTTATATATATAATATACATAAATATATAAATTGTACAAATACCATCGGGCATACTTTCAGGCGAAGAACACAAATATGCTTTCCTATCCGCCCGACAAGCGACCACTACAAATCCCCCCGGCCAAGATCACACTTTGGTGTTAATCACATGAAAAGGTGATAGACGCTTGGAGGAAAACCGTTAACCTGTATTAGGATGGTCACTACTTTATGTCTTTAGCGTGGTATTTTCCGATAAGTCTACCTTGGGGATCTTCCAACTCGTATTAACTGTGACCAAGCCTACGTTTTATTCTAGCTTTTACAAAAGTAGGAGCTAGTTTTGCGCTAATACCTTTAACGAAATTGCTCTGCTGAAAGTTGCGTCTGTAGACCTCCTGGCCAACTTTGAACGCCACTTCACGACTTCGAAGGTTGTACTGCTGTTCGTTTCGTTGGTGTTGTTTTTGTATTGTTCGTTGGGCGGTTTTTCGAATCACATCAAACGAATCTTCCCGACCAAAACTCACTGTACGATCTTCTAAAGCCTGTAAATTTCGTAAGAGCTGATAGGTGTCTCCATTGGTGATCATGTGCTGTCCAAATGCAACCCGATAGGGGCTGTCGTTTAGGGCTGAATGCAGACTAGATCGTAAGGTACAACTAATAGAACTAAGCTGCTCATCCCAATTAGTTTGATCTGGCTTGATGTAAGCTTTCATGGCGTCAATAACGGATCTGTAAACGCGTTCCGATGAGTTGGCTTGAGGTGCGTACACAGCCGTATAAAAATGCTGCACATTGTACTTTTTCAACAGCGAATTAAAGTGATGGGACTTAAATTGTACTCCATTGTCGGACACAACCACTTCGGGTACCCCGAAGCAATGGAATAGGTCCTCTTCCATGAATCGAGTTATCGCCTCCGCTGTAAATTTCTTTACGGGTTTTAAAAACGGATATTTTGAAAGATGATCCAAAACAACGAAGATACCGATATTTCCGGATTTGCTTCGTGGATACGGACCCAGGAAATCCACAAACAACTTCTGAAACACACGTTGAGTTTCCTTTACTGGAGCTAATGGGGGTCGTAACGAACGATTCGGGTACTTGGTGCACTTGCAGACCGAACAGCTGTTTATGAACGCTCTTACACGGTTACTAAGCTTGGTCAATAATAATAACGTCGAACTCTCTCCAACGTTTTATTAATGCCGCTATGAGCTGCTAGCGACTGTTCGTGACTCTGTTTTAGTACATCGGACACCAGCTCCGTTGGAAACCACAGCTTCCAACACAGGTCGTCAGCGATCTGATCAGCAGCCGCGTGTTCTGCTCGCCGATATATGAGATTATCGATCACGTTAATGTCTGGCATCTGTGTCTGGTTGCCTTTAATTTTTCGAATCAGTTCCAAATATTCTGCCGACTTGAAGCAATCGGACTGCAGGTATACCAATCCATCGCAGCTGAATGCCGATAGATCTTCGGTGTGCACCCGCGACAGAGCATCTGGGACAACATTTTGGCTACCTTTGCGGTGGAAAATTTTGAAGTTGAACCCCTGCAATTTGAGAGCCCACCTTGCCAACCTAGAACTTAGGTCCGATTGTGACATTAGCCACTTCAATGATGCATGGTCGGTATGGATGGAGAACTCGTGTCCTTCCACATAAGCTCGAAACTTCTTCACACACATTATGGCTGCCAAACACTCTTTCTCCGTGACTGAATAGTTTCGCTGACACTGATTCAGCTTGCGAGACATGAATGCGATTGGGATGTCATTACCATCGCTATCCATTTGCATTAACACGCCGCCAACTCCGGTGTAGCTGGCATCGCAATGAATGGCAAATGGAATGGTAAAGTCGGGGCTATGTAGGACTGGTGCCTCGCACATTTGGTCTTTTAAACTTTCAAACGCCCTTTGCGCTTCGTTGGTCCATACAAACGATCGACGTTGCTTTAGTGTATCCGATATTGGGGCAGCAATTCCGGCATATATTTTAATAAATTTATGGTACCATCCAGTGGTTCCCAAAAATCGTCGCACTTGCTTCACCGATCGAGGCACTGGAAACTCCCGAATAGCAGCAACTTTTTCGGGATCCGTTTGTAACATCCCATACCCTATCACGTGGCCCAGGTATTTCACTTCCTTCAGGCAAAATTTGCACTTCTCTACGTTTATCGTCAGTCCAGCTTGAAACAGTCGGTCGGCCAGCGCTTTCAACACGGACATGTGCTTCTCGAAGGACTCCGAAATCACCAATAAGTCGTCTAGATAAATGAAAATCTCATTTCGCAAAGATGGTGGGATAACTTTATCCATCAGTTTGGACATGGTCTGTGGGGCATTGCATAAACCAAACGGCATCACCGTGAATTGATATAGCGGCCTCCCAGGCACAGCAAAAGCCGTCTTCTCCCGAGCCCTTGGAGTAAGCGGAATCTGCCAGTAAGCATCTTTAAGATCGATGCTTGAAATGAACTGCGCTTTTGGAAGTCTACTTAAAATGCCATCAATGAGGGGCATAGGGTAAGCATTTTTGACTGTTACTCCGTTAACTTTCAGGCTATCAAGGCAAAGGCGAACCTTACCTGGCTTACGCACAATTACTACAGGGGAAGACCACGGGCTATCTGATTCTTCAATCACACCAAGGCCTAACATTCGGTCCAACTCTTCGTATATACATTTTTCGACTGCAGGCGACACTGCGTAGTGACGTTGTTTTATGGGCCGAGTCGCTGAAATTTCTATGTCATGTGTAAGCCAGTTTGTCTTTCCTAATCCTTTTTCGGCAAACGAAGGGAACATCTGTACTATCGCTACTAGTTCCTTCTGCTGTAATTCCGACAAAGGTATTTGCATCGGGTTGTCAAAGTTTATAGCCGCCAACTGTTATTATTCGCTTTGCTCATTAGGAAGAACGGCAGTAGATTAAAGCTTCTCCAAAAGTCTATTCCTAGATATAACTCCTGCGATAACGATGGTACAAAATAAAGGCATATTCGTTTGGAATTTCCACGAAAGCAAATGAGTGTGGAAATCCTACCTAGAATAACTTGCTTTTTCCCATCTGCGGTTCGCACGGCTGACTTCATCGGCTTGACCTCAGGGTTTGTTCGAGCTAACTCTTCTGCAAATTTACCAAATTTATCGTCTTGCCAAACAGAGTGACATTGGCGTAGGGTCGAAGGTCAGTTATATTACTAATAACAGAGGCTAATAATGCTCTGCGCGCATTTTTACTCTGCGTGCGGAACAGCTTCCTACGCTTACGGTCTCGAGTTTTGCTAGGCGCATGGGTCGTTTCCTGATCGTCGTCCTGTACTGGTATCATAGTGGTCGTTATCATGTCAGGATGTAGGGGGAGTGAGCTTGACGTAGCCCCGGTTACTCCGTATTCGTCGCCTTCGACACTAATTTGCGTGCACTCGATATCGGTGCACGAGCCAACTCGTTTTTCGACGAGCTACATTTTCGGCACGATGGTTTGTATGTGTCCCGCTTACCACATCCATAACAGAATACTTTACGCTCTGCTTCGCACTCTTGATATCGGTGGCCTTGTTTATTGCAATTCCAGCAAGAAAGCGTCATCGCGTCGATATCAAAAGCGTCAGCTTCTTCCGAATCTGCTTCTGCCAGACCTTCTGTCTGGATGGACATTTCGTTCACCTGATTGCGAGGAACAAATCGTCGAGTAGCCGGGATTGGCTTAGCAGTGTTTTCGATGAACCTTTCACGCTTGCGGACCACTTGTCGCAACTGCACAATGGGGCACGGTATGGGCACATATAAAATCTCATGTTGTATCTCATTGAGCAGATTTGCTCGCAACACCTCTAACAAGGACTGCTCGGTCATCGGCTGCACGAGCTTGTCTGCAAGCGCCACTATGGCCTCATAAAAACTGTTAAACGGTTCGTTGACTTTCTGCTTCCTCTGAGTGATCGCGGCTCTGATTTCTAAATCTGTTCTGCCGTCCGAAAACTACTCTTGGTACGCTTTTATGATACCTCCAGTACCATTCACCCGCGCTTCCTGCGAACAGGTTGCTCGCGTAGCGAGATAACAATTCAAAATTGCTATCTAATGTCTGGCTGGTCAGAGCTTCGACGCGATACAAAAAATCATCTATTGACATAGTGGAGCGCCCTGAGAATCTCAACTTCCAGTTCGCGATTATCTGACTAATCCGATCCGCGCGCAACTGATGTGATTGCTGCGACTCGGGTGGGGCTGACAAGTTAGTCGGTCGCTCGGACGCTGAGTTTGGTAATGCTGCGTTTTCCCTGGCGGATAACCTAAAGAGTTGCTCAAAGGATTGATTTGACCTAACGGGAGAGGACTGCCTATGGGCTGGGTGTACCTTTTCCTTTCCCTTTTCAATCGCGTTAGCTAGTATTTGAGTGTGCTGTGCTAGTGCGGCTGTCACTGCGTCCGCAATGGTCTGTTGCAAGCTACCATCCGTGGCTGGCAGACCCGTTCGAGCTGCTGAAGCTGACACCACTGCTGCCGCAGAATTTGGCGGTTGGCCTCTAGGACGATCTGGAGCGGCCATTGGACCGGAAACACTAGGCCCTTCGGGTTGGCTAGCACTTCGGACCCCACTCTGCATATTGGCAGCGGATAATTGGTTTTGCTGTGATTTAAGTGTTTTCGAACGGGATCTGGTCATTGAAACTGCCCCTGGTTGGTTGCCTGAGGCTTGAGCTGCTTCTAATTCTTCTGCCAAATTAAGGGTCGATTTGCGCAGTTCTGCACACTGGACAGACTTTCTTATTTCCTGAACGTGCACTAAAGCAGGTGTGATGGAAATAGTGGTTACAGCTGGTAGCTAATAGCTGGCCTGGGTATTCGACTTCTTGCGTGCATACACAGCAAACGGTTTCGCCCTCTTTTGGCTGAATCCTATAATCCGGGCTTCGGTCTACCGGCATCGTAATGTTATACTATACATTAACTAGCTTTAAGCACGTTCCTATAAATCTAGTTCAGACAAATATTAACAAAAACAACAATAATAACGGGGAAAGCAAAAAAAACGATCTTTGATAGAGAGATTTTGGGGAAACCATGCAACACTTTCCCTCCGAAAAGGTTGCCAATAACTATGCGTGGTAGAGCGAAAAAGGGGGAAATAAAGAGAAGGTATCTTCGGCAATCGTGACCCAAATAGTAGCTCTAGGCCACTTCCTGTCTGCGGCGAACGGAGTCTAGTTGACTCCGGCGACAACTGAACCAAAGCTACCCAAGGTACCTGTCAATTTCCAAGGGATACGGGCGAATGTATTCACTAATACGCTTCTGTGTAGCGGCAGGTCTTAGATTTACTCCACTAATAACCCTGTGTCCACCCAACTTCCGCATACCAGTGAATCCATCTAGATTTCACTGCTATGGCATATACTGCTCGGCAATAAAGCTATGTTGAAGCTATTATCGATTCCAGAGCAGCTTACCATCGAACAGGGGTTACTCCGATGCGGGCTAAACGTTATCGGAAACTAATAAGCATCCACCATCACAGGATCCAATTCCAGGACAAAAGGAAGGGCTTTAAGGAAGGGGGGTGGGAAACAGGGAACAAAAGTCTTAAGCCAGTGCATGACTATGCACTGCTCGCAGGTGTTATGGACTTTCTCAACAATTTTTCTGCTTCGGGGTCAAGTTTGGCTGGGGTCACACACAACCATATAGGTTAATGTAACTCCGCTTTGTAAGGTTTACAATTACGTCACCCCTGACCTTCAGGCCTTTCGGCCCCACGTTGGGCGCCAAATAAAATAACTATTACTGTAACGAGTAACAAAGAGAATCTTCGCACGATGAAGCTGGTGATCGGCTAACTGAGAAGGAGTACGCGCTCGCTTCCACGGCTGGTCTCTGGTCGGAAATGGGGATGGGTTCTTTGGGGTAACCCTCCAGTTAGGTTGCTTCGCTCCTGCTGGTATTATTTTATTAAATTTCGCGTACTCTTTTTGGGAATGGGAGGGGGACAGACAAGGAAAGGATCGTTAGGGGTACGGAAAGTATAGTGGGGCAAAGATAGTGCAGAGAAGGAGTAGGGATCTACCACCGCGGCGGACATCTCTGTTTTGCTGGCACGGAGTCGTGCCACGCCCACCTTACCATGATCCTGAAAGAGCCAATAATAATATCAGGATCCCTGGAGTGTCCGGTATTGGTCATCCTATTTCGCTCACGAGCGGCATGGTTCCCCCCAAATACGGTAACGTCTAGCACATATTCATCTTAACAATCATTTTATTAGAAACTATATTCAGATACCCTCATGTTACAAGAAAAAAGAAACACTAACCGAGAACTCCAAGACAAGGCTAAATGGACAAAAGGAGGAACGAAAAGCGTCACAAGAGATATAACTATTATTACTAGGGAATATTTAGATAAATAAATACGATAGGTGTAAATAGTTATAAGTGCATATACGATATTTTATAGTGCGATATAAACTAATGATTTTTCCTTAAATAGAAAGATAATACAATAGCGCAATATAGGTACACATGTCCCAGCACATCGGCTTCAGGAAGTAGTTGGACATACTATTCGTTTTACCAAGCGTACTGTAAAGGCAGAAGGCCAATCAGCTGTGACTACTTTAAAAGTGTGAGGTCAACGACCGACAAACAGCTCTAGCAAAAAAAGAACGAAGTTTTTGCCACGCTCGCGGAATTTTGGGAGGCAAAGAAATGTAGTGTTGTTGGTATATTATAAAGCTCACTCAGTGTTTGTTTGTGTTCCCGCGGCGAAAGATCTTTCGTAGCTGAGCGTGTGACTGTGTGTGGGTGCATTAAACTTTTACCTGCAAACCAAAAACAAAATCGTACAGCGCGTGCTGCATGGCATAAGCTCGCGGATGGGACTCGGCCGAGCGGACGCTTTTAAGCTCAAACTTTCCATGTGTTGTTGGGTTTTTTTTCTGTTTTTTTTTTCTGTCTACAATTATCACTAAGTATATCCAACTACACAAAAACAGACATATCAACGGACTGCGAGGTTCAAGGGAATGCGAGTCACGGTGAGATCTTACTGGCCTCAGTGGCTTTCAGTGGGCTGTGTATACATACATATGTATGTGAGCACATCTCTTACAGTTTTTTCGGGTACATTCAGCGGATTCTAATGTGGAATTTGAAAATACTGATCAGGCTACTTGTTCTAACAGTTACTCCATGCACATATTTACCCGGTTGGAACTGGCACTGCGAAAATAGGGGGATGGGGTTGAGGTGCTAATTCCTTCTTTCTCCAGGTTTTTTTTTTGTGTTGGGGCTGCTCACCTCTAAGCGGAAACTACAGAAAAAGTCGGAAAATCTAACTTCGAGGCTCCTAGCACTGTCGAAGGCCGGTACTCACGTTTTCGATTAGAGCCCAATCTGCTTTCTTGGGTTCTTTTTTTCCGATTGAGTGCACTTTGGTTTCACACCACGGTTATTTACGGCGGTTTAATTTGTTTTTATTATTTTTTTTTTCTCACCGCGCAACTGAATGCTTGTACGGCCACGAGGAGAAAGAAAGATTTGGGCAGATCTACTGACCAACAAAAATTTTGTTCTCCGGATCTGCCTTTGCACGATCCTTCGCCATTCACCTTGAATGGTTATGGCATGGTGGGGAGATTTTTGTTCGTTTTTAAGCATATTCTTAATGTCAACCCTAGGTTGCGCTAGCCCCCACACGACCAGGAACATTTAACATGTAACACCACAACAAGAAATTAAGCCAACCTAACTATACAATAACTATGGGGAATAAACTTAATAATTAATAAGTATCTCGGTATATATATAAATTGTACAAATACCATCGGGCATACTTTCAGGCGAAGAACACGAATTTGCTTTCCTATCCGCCCGACAAGCGACCACTACAATATCATTCCCTGAAGATCCTTACCATCCAACTTTGTCGATATCCCTTGAGTGTACCCGATCTGGTTGTGCTGACAGTTCCATGGCTCCTTGCCATGCTCCTTGCTCCTCAACAAACTTTATTGATTTAGATCTACATCTCTCGCTTGTTGATTCGTCGTTTCTTTATTCATTACCGAATATAGACGGAACTGTTAACTCTTTTTATACCTCTATTTACTCCGCCCTTAATACTTTTGTTCCAGAAATCACTGCTGTTGTATCGTCTGGTTCTCAAAGTATTTGTCATACTTAAAAAACAATAAATCCAGGCTCTATAAAGAGTACTAGAAGACGGTCTTCACCGCTTGCTCTCTGTTATAATCAATACCTTTTACAATGTAGTAGAAACTTTCGTAGTGATCCTAAAAAATTCTTTTCGTTTGTTAAATGCGTAAGTCAAACGCTTTTCCTCCGTCCTTTCATTACCCTAACAATATAGAAGCTTCTGCTGTTGGAATTGCAAATTTATTCGCTACCTTTTTCCAAACAACGTACTCGTCTCATTTTTACAACTCATCCACTCCGCATCCGTACCAGCTCCCTCACGCTAACAGCATTTTTCAGCCTATTTTCGAGGAAAGCGTTGTTCTGGAAGGTTTGTCATCTATGGACATATCTGTCTGCTTTACTTTGATTGGTATATGCACACACGCTACTACGCCAGTAGCGTGTCGCCGACGGAGTATGTGCCCAGCACTCCTCTTTTCGGCGTAGGTGTATCGTTTGGCTTGGGCGCTTGTCGACGGCAAGTCATCCCCCTCCGCTTTACCAGAAGGTCGGGCAGCCGCAGTATTGCTTAGCTGCCTCTGAAAGGTGTCAGCTGTGGGAGTTGCCTTGATACCCACACCGGGTTCGGGATGGGACCCCCTCGGGTTCGCACAGGCACCTTCCACCTTGCAGGTATTCCCTGCTGTCGACCCGGTAGGGCCAGGCATTTGGGCCACTACCTGTCCGTGCCTGGGATTGCTCCCAGTTGGCATTTGGGGAGTGCCGCACTCATTTGTTTTTTGGGTTATTTTGTTTTATATTTTAATTTGTATACATCTTCTTTCCACGAGATGCAGAGAAAGGGAACGGTCAGCCCGGGCAGAGATCCACGTTGCCCGAATAAGGCATCATTAGAACAGGGAGCTGCCAAGTCCCTGAGCCCTCCGTTAGCGACTGGGCTAGTTTTTATACCGGCCACCAGCCAGGCTGACTCTCGGCACTGGTCGAGTAACACACTTAGTCCGGCCCGGTGTGAGGTGGGTGGGGAGGTTGGGATATGGGTAGGTATCGTGTAGGGCTGGGAGTGTGTGTGCTACTTATTGAGGCGGCACCGAAAGCGCATCGTCAGTGTTGCTTCTTTGCGAACACCCACTGACTGTCCGGGACTGCTTATTTCGGTACTCTCCCATAAGGGATGCCCGCTTATTCGAAGCTGACCTACCGAGGTAGGCCGTTCGCTATCCGCAAACTGCGACCCGCCCGGTAGTTTCGACTAGGCCCCCTTCGAGCCACCTCACGAGCTCATCAGACCAGAAGCATTCGGTCTAGTAACCGATTCAGCTGATCCGAAAAAATGTTTACTTATACTTTTGGAAGATAAGGCAAATCCATATCTTCTTTTTTTATTGTTGCCCCATTATTATCCCCGCTGTTTTCCTCAGCTATGGTTTGCATCCTAACTTCTCTAGTTATGGCTATGGTTGCTTGGTTTGCTCTAAATACGTCTTCACTATTTTGTCGCTTCCCTCAGATACTTTTTCTATGCTATTGTCAATTTTGGGCTCTGTTTGAGATGCCAAGCTTTTTTGGCACCTATGTGTTTCAAAAATGAAAAGAGATTTTGGGTTAAACTTTATAATTCGTATTTAATCTTGGTGGCTTAGCGGAAGCCGATTGCTTGCTATTGCCAGATAAACTTTATGCGAGATCGATATGCAACCAATGCGCAGAGGGGTTAGCATAGAACTAAACTATAGACGACGGCGTTAGATCAAAGTGACTGCCGAAGTGGCGGCAGCAGATCAAAGTAATTGCCGAAGTGGCGGCGGCAGAGAGCCCCTTTAGCGGGAGAGCGCAGCAGCTCTGCAGAAAGTCAACGCTTTACAACATAGGCGGCTCTCTCTGCTCATACAATAATAATGTTAAAGTTACGGTTATTATTCAGCGGCTGGCCCGAACAGGCTCTATGTCTTCCTTCAAAGTTCCAGTCTCCACTGATTTTAACTTTGCTTTTCTACCTTCCCTTTCGTTAGGGTTTCATTAATTTTTGACACTACATATTTGTATGTATGTCCTCTCTATTTTCAAGCATTTTTTCGTACTGATATCTCTTATAGTAGTCATGATCGACTACTCCATATGCTAAGAGTGCAGAATTATTGCCTGTAGCTTTGTTAAGGTCTCCTAATCTTTGGATAACATTGCTTGTCACATGACCAGCTTCAATCTTCTTAATGTTCCTTGCTATCGCGGCTTGAGCGTACTAGCTCTAATAGCTTAATTATTTGTTCCGATAACATCTTACATTAATTTGTTACTTAATTAGGCTTAAAAACAATTTGAGATATGAGACTTAGCTGATGAATTCTACCTCTGCTGTTGCTGTTGCTGCTGCCGCTGAAGTTTCTGTCGCTGCTGCTGGTGTTGCCTTTGCTTAAGTTGCTGCTGCTATTGTCGATGCTGCTGGTGTCGATGCTGTTGGTGTCGATGCTGCCGATCTCGCTGCAGCTATTGTCTCTGCTGCTGGCGTCGCTGCAGTTATTTTCACACAGAAACCAATTTACTGGTCACAGCTATTTTGCCACTTGTTATACCCGATACTCAAAATGAGTATTGGGGTATATTAGATTTGTGGTAAAAGTGGATGTGTGTAACGTCCAGAAGGAATCGTTTCCGACCCCATAAAGTATATATATTCTTGATCAGCATCAATAGCCGAGCTATTGAGCCATGTCTGTCTGTCCGTCTGTCCGTCCGTCCGTCCCCTTCAGCGCCTAGTGCTCAAAGACAATAAGAGCTAGAGCAATGATTTTTTGGATCCAGACTTCTGTGATACGTCACTGCTACAAGAATATTTCAAAACTTTGCCCCGCCCACTTCCGCCCCCACAAAGGACGAAAACCTGTGACATCCACAATTTCGATGATACGAGAAAACTAAAAACGCAGAATCGTAGAAGATATAGTCTTTTAGAGTGCAAAATCTGAACCAGATCGTATAATTATTATAGCCAGAATTAAGAAAACAATTTCATTCTCTCTCGCTCTGTCTCTCTCTAACACACAGGTTTCATGGTCGGTTTTGCCAATTGCAAAATCAGAGTTCAAGGATCCCAGAACCTATAAGAGCTAGAGCAACCAAATTTGGTATCCACACTCCTGTGATATTGGACCTTGACTGTTTTGTGTCAAAATTTCGCCACACCCCCTTCCGCCCCCGCAAACGACGAAAATCTGGGTCATCCACAATATGGCAGATTCCAGAGAACTAAAAACGCAAAATCATAGATAAGGACCATATCTATTAGATTGTTGAATCTGGATCAGATCAGATCATTTTTATAGCCAAAAGGAACAAATCAATTTGCAGTGGCTACGCAGCGCCCGACGTCACGCTCAGACTGATTTTCTGTCTCTCTCGCACGCACTCTTTGTCGTGTCGTTTAATATTAGCGGCGTCTGCCGGAGGAGAGCCATACTGACTTAGTATCGGATATAAATGTAGAGTTGCGGTGTCCGCAGCAACTCACAACGTTCCCCCTCGTTTTTTTTTTGTTTTAAATGAACTTTAATTTGTCAGCGATATTAATAACATATTTCAATTACATTTTTATCTGCCTAGTTTGCCTCTACTTTGTATTTTACAAGTTTCTAGCAGCTCGTCTTCAATTGTTGAGCCGTGTTTTATCTCGTATACCGTCACCGCTGCCCAAAGCCGTCCATTTTGGTGGTACAGATTTTGCTTTTGTTTCTTTCGAAATTTTTTTGCGTCTGTTGCCTCCTTGGTGAATGTTTATTTCGTTTTCAGTTTTTGTTTTTTTTTTTTTTGGTTTTTTGATTTTCAGAAGTTTATTTTCACTCTTCCACGAGCAGGCGTTTTCTCCGCAACCAATGTACTTTATTTTCACTTATTTTTTCGGTTTTTAATTTTCCGACTTTTTTTATTTCCACAAAAAAATGGAATGAATCACTTTATTAATAATAGATAATTTAGTTGATAAATGAAATACAGATGTTGGCGAGTTATTAAATGAAGGCAAGTACATATGTATGTGTTACTGTCACTCAGCGGATCACTAAAGAGTAAATCACTAACTTATGATACATAAACTTCCCTATTTCGAGCACTCGCCAGGCCGCCAGACCTGACACTGTTCAGCACAAACGCTACCATTGCGCCCCGTGTCTGGTATCCGATGCTGGCTGTCATCCGGTCACCCCGTGGTGCTCCCACGGTCAGCGAATCTGCCTATTGCATTTGCGCATATTTCTGAATGTGTCCGTAAATGTGAGAGACATATCTGGTTGCTCTTTTTTTTATAATATTTTGTGTACAAATTGAAAACCGTGGTAATTTCTGGCAAATTTTGCCAATCAGAAGACTGCAAGATAAGGTTAGGCGTCTTTAAAAAATTCCTGGTCATTATAGTTGTGGACTGCGGCGTTATACAGTTTATTGTGAGTACAAATGTCATATTTGAGGCAAGTAAGCGTAATTTGCGGGAAATTCTGATATCGGGTTTGAGTTCCAAAAAATCAGCGGCTGAGGTGCACTAAATGGTTGTGGAATCATATAAAGAATCTGCTTTTCTGAAAGAACTTGTCGCAAATAGTTTCAACGGTATGAGAGTGGTGATATCAATGTGGAAGACAAGGAGCGTCCCAGGCAAATTAAAAATATTTGAAGATGCAGAATTAATAGCATTATTGGATGAAGATGCTGTCAGACCCAATAAGAATTTGCAAGATATTTTAGAATGACTGAATAAAGCATTTCACAACGTTAACGAGGGGGAACGTTGTGAGTTGCTGCGGACACCGCAACTCTACAGTTATACCCGATACTAAGTCAGTATGGCTCTCCTCCGGCAGAGGCCGCTAATATTAAACGACACGACAAAGAGTGCGTGCGAGAGAGACAGAAAATCAGTCTGAGCGTGACGTCGGGCGCTGCGTAGCCACTGCAAATTGATTTGTTCCTTTTGGCTATAAAAATGATCTGATCTGATCCAGATTCAGCAATCTAATAGATATGGTCATTATCTATGATTCTGCGTTTTTAGTTTTCTCAAATCTGCAATATTGTGGATGCAACAGATTTTCGTCCTTTGTGGGGGCGGATGGGGGTGGGGCGAAATTCTGAGATATACGTTTTATAGTGACATCTTAAAGGAGTGTGTGTACCAAATTTGGTTACTCTAGCCTTAATAGTCTCTGAGATTTGTGGTTGCCTCAGATTTTCGTCCTTTGCGGGGGCGGAAGGGGGTGTGGCGAAATTTGGACAGGAAACGGTCAAGGTCCGATATCACAGGAGTGTGGATACCAAATTTGGTTGCTCTGGCTTTTATAGGTTCTGAGATCCTTGAACTCATATTTTGCAATTGGCAAAACCGACCATGAAACCTGTGTGTTAGAGTGAGACAGAGCGAGAAAGAGTGAAATTGTTTTCGTGATTCTGGCTGTAATAATTGTACGATCTGGTTCAGATTTTGCACTCTAGAAGATATAGTCATCTTCTACGATTCTGCGTTTTTAGTTTTCTCGTATCGTCGAAATTGTGGATGCCACAGATTTTCGCCCTTTGTGGGGGCGGAAGTGGGCGGGGCAAAGTTTTGAAAATTTTTTGGAGCAGTGACATATCACAGAAGTCCGGATCCAAAACATCGTTGCTCTAGCTCTTATAGTCTTTGAGCATTAGGCGCTGAAGGGGACGGACAGACGGACAGACGGACGGACGGACAGACAGACAGGGCTCAATCGACTCGGCTATTGATGCTGATCAAGAATATATATACTTTATGGGGTCGGAAACGATTCCTTCTGGACGTTACACACATCCACTTTTACCACAAATCTAATATACCCCAATACTCATTTTGAGTATCGGGTATAAAAATGAAAAATTACAAGAAAAAGTTATTTTGCCCCATGGTAATGCACAGCCCCATGTTGCTTATGTCGCTAAAGCGTTATCCATTGAATGGGAACCGACGACCATCCACCATCCATTTCGGCGATTGTCCGTACGATTTTGCCGTTTCGAATATTTCCCAGGTATTCTACCATCCATCAGGAATTTTCCTAGGCCGCCATTTTCTATGCGATATTTAGCAGATACTTTGCAAGTGCAACTCTAAAAAACAGTAAAAAATAGTACGTAGGTAATAGGTATGTAAACTAAATAAAAACTGTAGCGCATCGCGTTTTTCAATAGTTTTTTTACCTCTTATTTCACAGATATAGACTTAATTTAGGGATTACAAAGATTCCGGAAAAAGGGTTTGCGCGATCTTAGTTTTTAGTTCGACTTTTCGGTTTCGCTTCAGGATCAAGAGTAATTTGAACTCTTCGATCTCTGCATGGAACCCCTTTCGAAAATAATTTTTCTATAAGCACTCCGATTTGATTTCGTCATCCCAAATATTGGCTTTCGTCATCCAGAAGATTGAAAACTTTAAAATACTCAAAGAGCAGGGTCTGCAGAAAGAAGGGTGTGAGATTTATTATCAGAAGACGGGTGTGGGCAAAGATTGTTTATCTATTCAGGAGAGTGCCACAGGTTGAGATTGTTGCGAAAGCCATAGATTGATTTTGTAAATCTTAAAAATCAATTAGACAAAGGTTGAGATTAGATTAAATTACAATTTAAAACTCGTATAAGACGTCAATAGAATTGGGTACGTTAACTGTATGTATTTGATTTTTTATGACTAAATTGTTTTTTAAAGCCATTAAAAACCTAATTTACTAATTTAAAATTGTATCAATTTCCCTATTCAGACAAAAACCTTGGTATTTTATGCGTATCAGGTGTTTTTTCACATATTTCAAAAAATTCAAACGTTCCGCCGTGAGCCTATCTCGGTGTGCAGAGCCTATAACCCGCCCTTTCGTATGCGATATTTAACCATCCATCAAAAACAGCTGATGCCAACAGGTCCGAACAGGTCGACCTCGATGATATCCGTATAAAGTTCAGCCCGATCTGCAATTAAGACCCTTTATAAATATATTGTTAAGAATATATATTTCTTTTAACTTAATGTGGTTGCGCACAGTGTTCTGCTCCATGTTGTGGATACAGAAAGATCGAACGAGTTTAGAATAGCACACTCGCTTAATAAAATTTAATTTTTTCAGTCCTGCAGTGTAAAAATAATGTCACAATTTCTTGTTTGTCAAACATAATAATATTTATTATTAAACTTACCACTGAAATTTTCTGCTGCTTCTTTCATCTTATATTTATTTGAATATTTTCTGTTTATGGTCTGTTTTGTGCTGTTATTGTTGCTGTTTTTTCTTAATTTTTTGTCACAATTATTGTTTACATTTTCGCAATTAATACCAATTTTCGTTGTGAATCACAATTATTCAGAGTTGAACTTGAAAACCATCGGCTAAATATCGCATCGACCATCCAAGAAATAGATCGTCGATGGTCGTCAGTGTGAATAGCCTATACAAAAAAATTAATGGCAGTAAAAAATATTTCGCGTCAGCAATTGTATTTGCTATTTCTTATGAGTAGTATTTTAGAGCCATTAAATAAACCAACGATACATGTATGTTGTAGTGGACTGCATAGATTATAGATTTCACCTTAAATATTTGGCATAACAAAACTGCGGATTTGAGGAAGTCCCGACATAATTCCGTTTATGTCGACCAGGCCAGATCCAACCGCAGTTCTAGTATTTTTTTATGCAACCAAAACGCAGCACCGAAGCGGATTAGACTCGACAATCTTCTGGAGATTGCTCGGAAGGAGCATAGGAAACCATATTGCCTAGTAGCTTGCAAATTCCATACAACCAAAGTCAAACCAACTTCCAAACAGAGCTGCGACAATTTTTAAGGAAGTTCAATGGGTAGCGTTTATTGTACATGTATGGATTTTTTATTATGCAATATGCAATGCAATGCAATAGCCAATTTTCTAAGTTAAAACTTGAAATTTCACAATCTAGACCACAACTTTGTTATTTTATGCTTATTATCTTTATTTTGACGGAGGTTTGATGGTGCCAGTGTGAAACGGTATTACCACGGGATGTGCTCAGTGTGCACATTGGCAGTGCAGTATAATTGGATTCTTAATAACAACAAATTTTAAATTTGCGATGACCGATACAAATTCTAACTAAAAATAATAACATTTATTTACAAGTCTCAATGGGGGATTCATTTTTAAATTAATAGCTTGAATCATAAAATTTACAGCGCTTGTGGTCGTATTGCATCACACTTAAATGGAAGTGTGAGACCAGCAATAAAAACCTTATGGAACAGGATGCAGTGGGAGTTACAGGTATCTATGCTCTGGTATGGCATTGATATTTCATTGATAAGGTCGTGCTCTGAAAAAATATCTAAAGTATCAGTGGAATACGGCTATACAAAATTGAAGAAAATCGTATATCAATATGAAAGTGTGTTATATGGGAAGTTTCCTGTTATCACCTTTACAAAAAAATTTTACACTTACTTTTGAAATCGCACAAATTGGTGGTCACGTTTGCGGAATTATTTTCCCCGACCAGATGACAAGGAGACGGCTTTTATATGAAAAAACCGATGTCAAATGCAAAACGAAAAAAAAAATAGATGACATTGATTCATCAGCATAAATTTGACACCATTACCAGGGAAATTTATCTAGGGTCTTCTCTATAAATTATTCTTTTCTTATCACAAAATCAAATTTGCATAAAAAACATTTGGTCATGGCAACAACACTTTTCGTTTATGTGCAAACATCTCAAGCAGTCCAATTGGGTTTTCGGAACGTTGGCAAGAAATTAATGTTTGCGCATAACAGCACAGATGTGCTTGTAACAGCACAGGCTGTGCTCGTAACATGTGCGCTACAGAACATCAGGGTAGGCACAGCGGTTTCCCGTCACATTTAATTCAAAATGTAGGTGCAAAAAATGCATTTATTTACCACTAGCAATTAAATTTTCAATATACATGCTGCTACTCGCAATTCGTCAGACATGTTAAATTCACAGGTGCTGCATATACGATGTCTTGATCTTCTTAAATCGGGCACTGCCGTCGTTTTGCTTAAAAACAAGCAATTGAAAAAATATATAAAAGGAATTTTTATCACGCTGTGATAATTTGTGAAAAAGGCATTTAACCAGATCCTGCCTGATTTTTTGAGTTTAATTTCTGTGAGTTGCCAATATTTATTAAGTATGTTGTTCGAAAATGTTGTCAGTTTTTTACTAAAACGCAAGGGTATAAAATACCCAAAAGTTTCTGTAAACTGGACCATGGTTTTTTATTACCATAATCAGTTGAACAAATCGTGGGTACTCTCGTTAGTGTATCCTTTTCACCATTCCAAATTGAGTAAATGTAAATATTTTCTTCGATAATAATTTTCAATCGACGCCTTGATCTAACATTGAAGAATATGCTCTAAATCGTTTAAGAAAAAAGTTAAGGAAATATCTGCTAGTTTAAAAATTAGCATTACAATATCTTACGTCTATAGCTTTTATTAAGGTTGCAGAATGAAGCGTTTTTAGGTAAAACGCTATTTCAATTATTAATGGATGAGTATGTCCGTAAATAGGCCCCATAATAACTGTGGTCTTAAAAATGGCTCCAACTGGTGTAATCAACAATCAAATATTAATATAAAAGAACGTTCCGATTACACAGAGAGTGATGCGACCCATCCAATTCTACGCGTCGATTACCGCGTACAAGGTCAGCTGGTTCAATGTTTGACATGTTGTGAGAAATTTGCGTACACCACTTTTAGCGACGTTTGTTCACATTACACGTTTTACCATAGTCGGAATCAAGGCGGTTGTGCCAAGTGTTTATACTGCTTACGCGACGTCCACTATTATATATGTGCGGAGAAAGTGCACCCAGAAGCTTATCACTATTGTTCGCCCCGGAAGCAAAATTAAATCAAATAAGTCGCTAGTATGGCGAATACAATCGGTGAGCAGGATAACTTATTAGACTTTGATCAAAATTTTGAAGAATCGGATGAGTCCGAATATTCGGAACACGATGAAGTCCACAGCACAACTACAACAGTGGGTCATGCAGGCGTTTCAGATTTAAATGTTACTGGCGCCGTCAATGCCAGCATCAATGTTTCTTCAGACTCCTACTTGCTTTCTTTGGCAATCAAATGTAAAACACACAAAGACAATCCGGAACAGCCTCCGAAGGGAACTCAAATAAAGGTTGCGAACAATAATGGCTCTGGACATCCGAACTACGGATTTGGAAAGCGGTGGTCAAAATCGGAAGATGTTTTGCTCAAAGCATTAGTTGAGCAACATGGCGAACGTTGGGAGATTATTGGGCCTCACTTTAAAGATCGACTTGAGCAGCAGGTGCAGCAACGTTGGGCCAAGGTCTTGAATCCAGAACTCATTAAAGGGCCATGGACACGGGATGAAGACGAAAAGGTTATTGAGCTCGTGCGAAGTTTTGGACCCAAAAAATGGACTTTGATTGCTCGATATCTAAATGGACGAATTGGCAAGCAATGCCGGGAACGATGGCACAATCATCTTAATCCGAATATAAAGAAAACTGCTTGGACCGAAGAGGAAGATACTATTATTTATCAAGCTCACATTCAACTAGGAAACCAATGGGCCAAAATTGCTAAACTTCTGCCTGGACGCACTGATAATGCAATAAAAAATCACTGGAATTCGACAATGCGCCGTAAATATGATGCCGAGCGTAGATCTGTTAATGCTACTGGAAATGATTTGAAAAGCTCTCGAACACATCTAATTACATTAATTAAAGCTGGTGGTATTGGTAAAGTGCAATCTCAATTGCAAAATAACAGACTTTCTTCACCAAAAATGGAACAAATATCTCAATCTAGAGATAATGGAATCCTGTGTACCAGAAATACAACAGCTGAGCACAGCGAGAGGTTGGATTCTGCTGGAACTGAGCCGCTTATTCGCTACTCAACTATTAATATGCATCATCCGGTTGGTAAATGTCTAACAATTCCACTTCAGCGGCAAACACCAAACATCTTGAAACGATCTCGCAAACACATTCCCGAATGTCCATTGATTAATTTTTCGTTTGATGAAGCCAACCCTAGACAGCCGGATTCACCCGTTATAACTCCCATAAAATCATTACCGTTCTCCCCCAGCCGATTTCTCAAATCTCCATGTTTAACCACATTTGAAGACATGAATTTGCGCGCAAGCACGCCAGTCATGAAGATATATAATGTCTTGGGAATAGAGGTCAAGAAAGAATTTGAAACTGCATCTATTGAAACGCCCCATAAGAGTGAGTATAGCGCCCAATTGTATCCAATTTAAATAATTGCTTAAAGTTCACGTCTTTTGCTTTTAAATTTAAGGTAAAATAGGCCCACGAACACCCACTCCGTTTAAGAATGCCCTTGCTGAAATTGGCAAGAAACGTGATGGTCGACGGTACGAGCCGTCCAGCCCGTCTAGCCTTGCCGAAGACCTGGCAGAAATAATTCATGAAGAACAACTCAACGATTCAGAAGTCGTAAAAGCTGTGCAAACCAACAAAGGGATTGGAGGTACCAATATCAGAAAAAATGTACGAAATAGTTCGCCTAGTATTGAAAATGAAAAATTAAGGTCAGCACAGTCACCACCTCCAAAACGTGCAAGGAAATCTTTACTTTCCACGTGGACCGCCAACCATCTGCCAAATGGTGGATTTACGAAAAAGATCCAACCGTTCGAAACTGAGACGCCTAGCAAGTTCCTTACATCTCCAAGTAGCATCATGAAGGATACTCTTTGCAGTGAACAAGATCTTCTTTTCGATGAAGGCAGGAAGGAAAATAGACCATACTTCTGTCGTAGTAAATACAAGACCTCTGGTCTGCCATCGTATGATCACGTCATAGATCCAAAATGGGCTCGAGTAGCGTGTGGCAAAACCAAAGATCAACTATTTATGGAGGAGCAAGCGTACGCATGTCTTAAAAATCTTTCATGTGTACCACGCTCACTTAACTTTGAAAAACAAAAGTGACTCGTAAATATAATGAATCAGTTCTGTTTAAAAAGGTTTAAAAAAAATGTTTATTGTAAACAGGTTATACATTTTACATAGTTGAAATATTTATGTAAGTGCGCCTGTATTTTAAAATTCTTTCTATTGATAGCAAGGAATTTTTTCTATTTTTTTTTCTAAAATCAAATTTGCTCTCTTAAAGTACATTTTTTTAAATATTTCCTTATGAACTAAAATAAAACAAAATTACGAAATTTGGTTCATCCATCATAACAATTGCCTCAAGAATAACATTTATTCTCTAACTACTACTAAGACGTGCTTTAAAGCTTGATGATGAATAAATCTATATTTTAAGCATAACAGTCATCACGCAATGCACCAAACCATCTACAGTGCCGCTCAACTGAACAGGTTCAACAATTCGAAAGATAAAAATCCGCTACTTTTTTCAACCAACTTGCCGATTTGGATGAAGTAGTTTTGTTTAAGGCTTGCGGTCTTTAGGACATGTTCCAATGAGACTTTATTCCCAGAAACTTTAAAATAAATTACCGTCTATTTTAATTCAACTAATTAGGTTCAAGGACAATGATTTTGGTCTACATATTGTGAATTCAAGGTATTTACATCTGTTTTCGTGTAAAGAAAATTTATGAATTTGAAAAGGGGATAGTCCTATAATAAATTGTTGTAAAAATAGAAAAATCAGACGATTCTAAATAAAAAGTTGGTAATTGTATTTATAATGAAGCAGAATATGGTAAAAATATGAAAGAAGGGTCTCAGTATGCAACAACACTTGTAGCCAAACCACTAATCATTGAAACTATTACCGTGCTGCAGGGAAGAATGCGGTTTTAATGTAATATCAGGAATTATAAAGCTCCGGCGAGCCAAGCAACTGAAGGGATTGAAAATAAAAAAAAAAACGAGCCGGATACATGATACTTAGTCAGTATGGCTATCCTCCGGCGGACGGCGCTAGCACTGAACGAAAAAGAGAGGGAGGGACAACAAATCAGTCCGAACGTGTCGTCACGTGCTGCGTTCCTTTTGGTTATAATATTGATCCGCTCTGATCCAGATTCGGCAATCTGGTAGACATAGTCATTCTCTATGCTTGTGCGTTTTTAATGCTCTCGTATCTTCAAAATTGTGGATGCCACAGATTTTCGTCCATTGTAGGTGCGGAAGGAGGTGGGGCGAGAATTTTAAATACACTTGTAACTGTGGTGTCGGGTTAAGCAGTCTAAATATTATAAACGATTTTTGTTGTTTGTCATTTGCAATGACCACTGTAAAAATCATTTGTTACCGCATATGTTTACGCACGGCAGCGGAATTCTTTCGTCTCTTTATTTCGCCTCTATCAATTTTTCGTGAGCGGCTTAGCAGCAGCCCCGAGCAGTTATAACGCTCTCGGGCTATCCTACTCTCTCGCTCGCCTCTAAACTTGCTGCATAAGGCCCGTCAGCCAAATCGTCGCAGCTATTGGATTAACATACTCGCATCAATCGTTCACCCAATTACCTACATATGTACACCCAGCGAGAAAAAAAGCCGCACTCTGAAATTGTATGCATGTTTGACTTATGCAGCATGAGGTTTTCCCAATTTTTATAATTTGTCTCTTTTTCAATTTCAAACAAAAGTTTATACTAGTTTGTTTTTACATCATAGTCATATACTTCGAAACAAAAAATATTTTTGAAACCACAAGTTTTTAACACTTTTTCGGTAATTTTTAGCCAACGGAGCAAAAATTATATTAAAATAAAAAAAAACAACTTTTTACAACCAAAACCATATTTTGTTCTATAAGTTTTTTGTAAAATAATAACAAATTCATTGTTTGAGATGCCAAGCTTTTTTGGCACCTATGTAGTTCAAAATAAAAAGAGATTTTGGGTTAAACTTTATAATTCGTATTTAATCTTGGTGGCTTAGCGGAAGCCGATTGCTTGCTATTGCCAGATGAACTTTATGCGAGATCGATATGCAACCAATGCGCAGAGGGGTTAGCATAGAACTAAACTATAGACGACGGCGTTAGATCAAAGTGACTGCCGAAGTGGCGGCAGCAGATCAAAGTAGTTGCCGAAGTGGCGGCGGCAGAGAGCCCCTTTAGCGGGAGAGCGCAGCTGCTCTGTAGGCGGCTCTCTATGCTCATACAATAATAATGTTAAAGTTACGGTTATTCTTCAGCGGCTGGCCCGAACATACTCCTCCCGTTGGGAGCTAGTCTCTCAACAGATTCCTTAAGGGGCAGCAAACATAGCCGAGTGACGGCCCTCCTGATGTTTCCTGAGGATGTCTTCAGGTCAGCGACGCGACACACTCCGTCCTTGCCCAAAACGACATCGACCACTCTAGCCAGTGGCCAACGCATTGGAGGAAGATTTTCGTCCTTCACCAGAACGAGGTCGTTCTTGCAGATGTTTTGCGCGGGGGTACGCCACTTCGCGCGCTCTTGCAAAAGAGTGAGATACTCTTCGCGCCAACGGCTCCAAAATATTTGTTGTAGTTGGGTGACCCGCTGCCAGCCATCCAGACGATTGTAGTTCAGCTTCGTTAGGTCAGGCTCGAGGATTTGCTCATGGGGGCCGCCTAACAGCAGATGAGCAGGAGTCAAAACGTCTAAATCATCAGGATTTTCTGAAAGCGAGAGCAAAGGGCGAGAGTTAACAATTGCAGTGATCTGACAGATCAGAGTGCGCAGCTCGTCAAAGCTAAGCACAGATGGTCCAACTGAGCGGTACAGGTGATATTTTGCGGTCTTCACGGCCGCTTCCCACAACCCGCCAAAATGCGGAGAGCGAGGTGGAATGAAACGCCAGTCGATCGAGTCAGCCAAGCAGGATTCGTGGACCTCCTTCATATGCGGTTCGCTAAGACAAAGCTTCTTTAGCTCCAGAAGCTCGTTCTTGGCCCCAACGAAGTTTGTCGCATTGTCCGACCAAATTTGACTTGGCCTTCCTCGAGTGGAAGTAAAACGCTTTAGTGCGCCTAGAAACGATGCAGTGGTCAAATCCTTTACGAGCTCCATGTGTATAGCCTTGGAAGTGAAGCAGATGAATACGCTAATGTAGCACTTGATCGGAGGCCTTGTGCGGATTTCTGATCGGTAGAAAAAAGGTCCACAGTAATCTACTCCAGTGACTTCAAAAGCTCGAGATCCTTCCAAACGTTCTTTAGGTAGGTCTCCCATGATGTGTTCGACCATACGCGGCCTAGTCCTGAAGCATCTCACACATCTGCTGACGACCCTTGACACTGCCTTAACACCTCCAATGGGCCAATATTCCAGCCGAATTTTGGATAGCAAGGCGCGAGGTCCGGCATGGAGGTTTCTTTCATGATAATATCTTATCAGCGCAAAGGTAATGGAATGTCCCTTTGGCAAAATGAGCGGGTGCTGAGCGTCAAATCCTAGCGATGAGTTGCCAAGACGACCTCCAACTCTAAGTAGTCCAGAATGATCGATGAACGGGTTGAGCGAGCTAATAGAACTGGATTTCATGACTTGACCATTGCGCCGAATCTCCTTTATGTCCATCCACAAACTTGTCAGCTGAATGTGTCGAATTAGAAGATGCGTTCCTTGCCGAATATCAGAAACGGTGAGTCCTGGATGCCTAAGACGATGTATAAATTTATGCATGTAGGCGAATGTGCGCTGCATGCGAAAGAATGAATTCGCAAATTTGCATCCGGACGTGAGATCGGCATGTGCAGACGTGATTAGCAATCCTCTCTTGCGAAGCTCCAAAGTTGCTATGTTGTTAGATGGAGATACAGGCCACTTATCCTTGGAGCATAGCAAAAAGGATGGGCCGTGAAACCATAGCTCTGACTGGATAAGATGGTTGGGAAGCGAGCCTCTCGAGAGAATATCAGCAGGATTTAAAGATGTGGGAACATAGCGCCATTCCATGGCTGCCGTCAACTCCTGAATTGATGCCACTCGATTTGCCACGAAAACTTGAAATTTAGCTGGCTCGTCCCTAATCCAAGATAATGCTGTTGACGAATCCGACCAGCAATAGAACCGACCTGTAAAGATTCCCATGTCCTTTACATTTTGCATGATTTTCGCAAGCAAATGGGCTCCACTTAATTCCAGCTTAGGAATCGATATAGTCTTTAGCGGCGCCACTCGCGACTTTGAGCACAAAACGTGGCTCGAAGACTGGGCTTCCCTGGACACGACATACACGCAAGCGCCATATGCTTCTAAGCTGGCATCACAGAATCCGTGAACTTCTGTAGCCACACTAGAACGAAGAACCAAGCGAGGAAATGAGATCCGAGAAATGCTTGCCAAACTATTTCTCAAGTCCATCCAAGTTGAATGCAATGCTGAGGGTAGGCTTTCATCCCAATCCAAATTTTCTCTCCAAAGCTGCTGAAGGAAGATTTTGCACCTGACAATGACTGGATTTATCAATCCAAGAGGGTCGTAGAACCGCGCAATCGTAGATAAAACCGACCGCTTTGATGGCTTTGAGGTTGTGTCCAGTGCGGACAAGGCAAAAAGCAGCTGATCCGAAGCAGGGTCCCACGCTAAGCCGAGAGTTTTGGCTATGTCGCTTCCATCATTAAACTTTAGGAACTTCTCTATGTCATCTTCAGCGGTTCCCTCAAGTACTTCCTGGTGACTGGAGCACCATTTCCTAAGTCTAAAGCTACCACGGGACAGTAAAGCTGATGTTTGGTGCATCTTGTCCATGACCTGTGCGACCGAATAATCGCCCGAAATAAGGTCATCCACGTAAAACTCCTGCCGCAGAGCAGCTGAGCCAAGAGGGTAGGATTCACCCTCGTCGATGGCCAGCTGGTGCATTGCGCGGACCGCTAAAAATGATGCAGCCCTCGTCCCGTATGTGACGGTGTCTAATGTGTAGACTTGAACCTCGGACTCGATGGAATCTCGCCATAGGATGCATTGATACAAATTGTCGGGTGGAGACACTCGTACGCAGCGGTACATTTTACAAATGTCCCCAGTGAGAGCGACTGGATATGTTCGAAAGCGAATCAATATGTTAAACAATGCAGGCTGAATAACAGGGCCTGTCATCATCACATCATTTAGAGAATATCCAGTTGATGTAGCTGCGGATCCATCGAAAACGACACGGAGTTTTGTCGTCGTACTGTCCTCCTTTAACACAGTGATGAGGCAAGAAATACTTGCAGAGGCTACGGGAATCAGGGTTGACTTGGTGCATATGATGCAAATCAATGTACTCCCTCATAAAGGCGGAATACCGCTCCTTGAGTGTAGGATTACGCTCCAGTTTTCGCTCCAGACTGATGAACCGTCGATAAGCCTGAGCATAAGATTCTCCCAAACGATCAGAATTGTTATTTAGCGGTAGACGAACTGCATACTCCCCGGATGGCAACCGTGAAAGGTGGCTTACGAAATGTGCTTCACAATCGTCTTCTTCTTTGGTATTCAACCCAGCCTCCACACAATCCTCGACTTCCCAAAACATACGAAGAGTTTTATCCAACCTTGCTTCCATCTCAGCTATCGAATCTGGACAATTGTGCGTGGCCAAAAGCGCCGAGCTTGATACCTTCTGTCCACTGCCAGATACGATCCACCCAAGCCGGGTCTTTTGCAGAAGAGGCAGTCCATCGGTGAGTTTGATTTGCCCTACGCAGAGGAGATCATAAAAAACGCTCGCACCAATGAGAAGATCAACCCGTTGAGGATTGAAAAATGCAGGATCAGCGAGCTGAATGTTAGATGGAATACGCCAATCGGATACATTTACTGCCATACTTGGTTGAGAATCGGTAATCGTGGGGGCGATGAGAGCAGTAAGCGTAGTTGTGTAAGCAGAGGTGCGAGAATGCATACAAATGCCTATGGTGGATCCCTCAGTAGAAACGCTGGTATCGCCCAGCCCAGACACAAGTGCAGACGATTGAGTTCTCCTAAGCTGAAGCTGCTGGGCGAACCTGGATGTGACGAGATGCAGTTGCGATCCTGAATCTAAGATGGCACGACAAGGAACTAAAACGCCAGACCGATTCTTCACGAGAACCACGGCTGTAGCCAGAAGCACGACATCAGAGTGAAGACCTTGGGCAGCAAGAGAGGTAGACGAAGGTAGAGACGAGCTGCTAGCAGAATTTTGAGCAACGGAAAGAGTGTCCGGTTGAACGGCCAGATCGGGAGGAGTAATACCTGGGCAGCCTTGCGTTGTGGGCTGTATACTATCGAAGTGCAACAAACTATGATGCCTACCGCCGCATACTCGACATTTTCCACTATTGCATGCGCGGTTCCGGTGCCCCGGTTTTAGGCAATTGAAGCATAGGGAAAGCTTCTTCACTTCTTTGTGGCGCAGCAACGGTGAGAGATTTCCGAATATCTTGCACGAGTATATTCCATGGCCCGCTGAGTGGCAAAAGACGCATACAGACGGGTCGGCGGAAGAGTTGGAAGCTACAAACGTTTTCTTAACATGCGTATAGGAATGGTTTTTTCCCACCTGATCGCTACTAGCGTGTGTCGCTGTAGCATATTCCAATCGCTCCATTTTCTGGCAGCGTTGCTGCAAGAATTCGAAGAATTCCTCTGCGGTAGGTATAGCATCCGACGATGTGTGCTCCTCCCATTTGGTTTGTGTCTTCGAATCCAACTTCTGCAGCAGCATGTTGATAACCATGAATCCCGAAATCTCCTCAGCAGTTCCCAATGTCTGCAACGCTCGCATGTGTAAATTGACTGCATCCGAAAACTCCCGAAGCCTTTTAGCAGAAGGCGAGTCTACCCTCTTTAGCCCAAGAATCTTCTTGATGTGTGCCTGGAAAACAAGTCTTTTGTTATTAAAGCGTTTATTAAGTATATCCAGAGCCGCACGATAATTGGCACTGGAGAGCTCCAACGATCGAACCGAATCCAAAGCCGCATCAGCGAGGCAAGAGCGAAGGTGCTGGAATTTCTCGATGTCACTGAGATCCGCATCCGCTTCAATCACCGATTTGAACATTGCCATAAAATCCGAGAACTCGACGTATCCACCAGAAAACTTCGGCACCTTCAGCTCAGGAAGTCGCTGCTTGTGAGCCATGATGATGGTATTATGTCCGGAATGGCTTGGCAGAGTCGTAGAATTGGCAGCGGCGTGTGACTGGCCTACTTCAACAGCAGCCAGCAACTCAGCTTTCAACGATATGAAAAGAGTATCGAAGATTTCGCGCAGCTCACTCCCAATCTCGTTTTGATCGAGAGCCTCCAACTCATTATGGGCCTTATTAAATTCCGCTCGAATTTCTGCCAACATATCAAGGCGCACCTCGACTTCCGCGGCGGTCAGCTTGTCGATTTTATTCCCCGCGAAGGATTCGCCAAGCCTGTGCAATCGATCATATAATGACTGACTTTTACGTTTATACAGACTCAGTCTGGAATCAGCCACCACAATATTTCCGCCCGCGCCTGTATTTGGATCGTTGTCCATGTTAACCGTTGTGCAATCGACATAACAACGGAAAATGAAATACCGCTTAAGCGACGATGTATAGACGCGAGAGCGAGAATGTAAGACACGAAAAGTCAAGAACCGCGGCTGCAGCTGCGCAGAGAATGAGAGATTCGACGCTTAAAGTACCGGAATTTGTCTATAAATATTCCAGCCGCACTCTCACTGAATTTGCACTTTAAACTGTTTTTAATGTGCACACAAATGTATTTGTTGGTAGTTAAACTACCCAACAACACAATATTGTATAATTAATAAGTGTTTTAACGGAACGCGATTAAGAAATGGTTTTATATCCCGTCGGGGGGTCACCAATGTTTGAGATGCCAAGCTTTTTTGGCACCTATGTATTTCAAAATAAAAAGAGATTTTGGGTTAAACTTTATAATTCGTATTTAATCTTGGTGGCTTAGCGGAAGCCGATTGCTTGCTATTGCCAGATGAACTTTATGCGAGATCGATATGCAACCAATGCGCAGAGGGGTTAGCATAGAACTAAACTATAGACGACGGCGTTAGATCAAAGTGACTGCCGAAGTGGCGGCAGCAGATCAAAGTAATGGCCGAAGTGGCGGCGGCAGAGAGCCCCTTTAGCGGGAGAGCGCAGCAGCTCTGCAGAAAGTCAACGCATTACAACATAGGCGGCTCTCTCTGCTCATACAATAATAATGTTAAAGTTACGGTTAGTATTCAGCGGCTGGCCCGAACAAAAGTAAACAACTTTTTGAAAAGTCGTATAAATGTATCAACAAGAATACAGTAATAAAAACAGAAACGCTAATACAACATACAACAACTACAATACAACAGAAACGAATAACATAGTAGCACAATATAATAGAATCACACAATTAGTAAGTTCTCGAGATAACAAGCTAACTAGTGAAAACCAGCATCAATGCCAAAGGCTATTACGATCTTTGAATACAAGGTTGACAACCATTGCAGAAAGAAGAGGTATTGAGATACATGTCCCAAAAAGTCTAGGTTCGTTAGCTCATTTTGATGA
The DNA here is from genome assembly GCF_009870125.1 of Drosophila pseudoobscura. Classification (NCBI taxonomy): domain Eukaryota; kingdom Metazoa; phylum Arthropoda; class Insecta; order Diptera; family Drosophilidae; genus Drosophila; species Drosophila pseudoobscura. The sequence goes on along the minus strand of NC_046683.1, from coordinate 36,370,075 downwards.
AAGTCAACTAGACAATATAGATGAATCAAAGCCGATAATAGACACTGAAGTCGAAAGCGACACAGAATTAAATCCTCAAATAGAAAGTATAGACCTTTGCAAAGATATAATAGACACCGACGTCGGAAGCGACTCGGAACTAAAAACCGAAATAACAATATCAGACAAATTGAACCAAGTAGAAAAAGATCGGCAGTACGTGAAACTAGTCTCATCCTCTATCCCAGAGTTTGACGGCAGTAAACAGTCTCTTCAACGTTTCTTAACAGCGTTAAAAATCACGGATAGGACTAAAGGAGATCAAGAAGACTTAGCCATTGAAGTTATCAAATCAAAGATAACGGGCTCCATCCTTTATAAAGTCCAAAGTGAACAAACGATCAATGGCATAATCCAAAAGCTTAATGATAACGTCAAGGGAGAATCCTCTGACGTTATTAAAGCAAAAATATCCAATATTAAACAAAAAGGAAAAACGGCATCTCAATATACCACCGATATTGACAATCTGCGCAAGCAGCTCGTAGTATCATATATTGATGAAGGGCTAGACGCCAACATCTGAAGGCAGATAACGCCAACAAATTTTCGACGAAAGAGTCCATAGCAGCCATGACTCGCAATTGTGAGCATGACAAGCTGCGCCTAATACTTGAAGCAGGCAACTTCAATACTTTCAACGACGCAATGGGTAAATACATCCATTGCAGCACCAAAATAACTGGAAATGCCAGCACAGTATTTCATTACAGAGGTAACAGTGGTCGCGGTTATCGAAGAAGTTACAATAACCGAGGCAATAATAGATCAAACAGAGGTAATTACCAAAACAGAGGTAATTACTATAGTAACAATAACCAAAATAATTACAGAGGCAATTATAGAGGCCAAAATAAAGGACACTCTAGGGGCCAGGGCAACTCAAACAGAGGCCAAAACAATGCCAACAATGTAAATGTACGAGCTACTGAAAGTAGTTCGGAAAACCAATAAACCCCTTAAGATATTCAAATTGTGCGATAATATACAACATCAATCTTGGTTCAGGAATATTTATAAAGCTTAAAAATTTGAAAACAGGTAATACATTTACCTTATTAATAGATACTGGTGCAGACATTTCAATACTAAAAGAAAATATCGATATTTTTGATAATGTTAATGTTAACATATCAACCAAAATATCAGGAATCGGCGAAGGTTCAGTTTTTTCAAAAGGTTTAGCATTCGTAGAATTATCTACAGGAAAGTATATAATCCCACACGATTATCATTTAGTTGAACAAAACTTTCCAATCCCTAGCGATGGCATTATAGGTATAGACTTCATTAAAAAATTCAATTGCCTATTAGATTGTACACATACTAGTGACACTCTAATACTACGGCCAAACAATCTTAACTTCCCAATAAACATACCTATCACACACACTTGTGATAATAATGCCACAATTCTTCCAGCACGCGCTGAAGTTGTCCGACAAATTAAATTAGCGTCAACAGAACATACCGTTCTAGTCCCGAATCAAGAAATTGAGGACGGAATATCCATTGGAAATACAATTTCCAATAAAAACAACAGTTTTTAAATACAATCCGAGTGTTGAATACAACAAATTCAACCAAAATCCTAAATATTAATAAAATAAAAACCGAAATGCTAAGTGACTATGATATAGTCCAAGAAATTAGCAAGGATAGACACGAAGATGTCATGAAAAAGCTAACTAAAAACTTTCCGCCACTATTTAAAAGAAAACTAAAAGATTTATGCACACAGTATACAGACATATTCGGACTTGAAACCGAATCGATAACAACTAATAATTTGTATAGGCAAGAGCTAAGATTGAAGGATAACAACCCGGTATACACAAAAAAATTATAGAATTCCACACGCACACAAAGACGAAATCAATAAACAGGTAGAAAAACTCATTCTGGACAAAATAGTAGAACCATCAGTTTCGGAGTACAATAGTCCAATACTACTTGTACCCAAAATAGGTCTCCCAGGATCTGAAAATAAAAGATGGCGTTTAGTCATTGACTATCGTCAAATAAACAAAAAATTATTGTCCGATAAATTTCCACTTCCAAGAATAGATGATATTCTTGATCAGTTGGGTAGAGCCAAATATTTTTCATGTCTAGATTTAATGTCTGTTTTCATCAAATAGAGCTGAAACAACACTCTAGAGATTTAACGTCCTTTTCAACGAGCAATGGCTCGTACCAATTCACTAGACTACCTTATGGTCTTAAAATAGCGCCAAATTCCTTTCAAAGAATGATGACAATTGCTTTTTCTGGACTTAATACTTCACAAGCATTCTTGTATATGGATGACCTAATAGTCATCGGTTGTTCCGAAAACCACATGATCAAAAACTAAACAGACGTTTTTGATTTGTGTAGGAAAAACAACCTTAAGCTACATCCAGAAAAATGCGCTTTCTTCATGCACGAAGTGACTTTTCTAGGCCACAAGTGCACTGATCAAGGCATTTTGCCCGACGATAAAAAATATGACGTCATCGAAAAATATCCAGTCCCTACAGACGCAGATAGCGCTAGAAGATTCGTTGCATTTTGCAATTACTATAGACGTTTCATCAAAAATTTCGCCGACTATTCACGGCACATAACTCGATTATGTAAAAAGAATGTCACCTTTCAATGGACAGATGAATGCCAAAATGCATTCGATTACTTAAAGAAGGTGTTAATGTGTGTGTGTGTGTAGGAAGCTGTGTTGCATACGGTACATAAACCGTCTACAGTTTGGTCGTCGCAACTAGAACTTGAACCAGTTGGACTGCGGAGAGGGTATCCTACGGTGCGCAAATGAGGATCTGAAGACACAGCGACAGCCTCTGTTGATTGCGATGGAAGATGAGTGACAGGCAGTTGTGGTACTGTTTCTGATACTGATTTTATTTACAAAAATGATTCTTATTTATAGGTACAAAAGTGCTGAGTCTGTAAAATATATGTTTGTGTATTATGGATAATTTTGGTGTCTGGTGGGCAATTGCGACATTTTGATGGTCAGCAAATGCCTCCGCTGTCTTTGCACTCTGCGGAAAGAGTGCATTGTCAGCAGAACTCACTGCAGTGGCTAGTGCATTGTCCACAGAACTCACTGCAGTGGCTAGTGTGTTTGTCGTGAGGTATTATATTGCATGTTAAATGGAACACTGTGTCGCGGTGTCACTGTGTTATGCCGACGGGTCTTATAAGCTATTGCTTAAGCATACTTCTGCAACTGAACATTCTCCCGGCCGTTGAAACTGTGTTCAACCATCGTTCAAGTCGACGGTAAACCGGCGTGCAAGGGGTATAGGGGGTGATGACGTGGCTGGATCGGGATTTGATGGCCTTGGTTTCCATAGTTGATACTTCTTCCGGAAAATGATGGCAATGATCAGTAGAATTGATATTGCTAAGGCTGCATAAGCAACGAGTTGATGGTGCTGCACGGTGGTGAGATGGTGTGGCAGCTCGTGCTGATTGATGGCTGATAGTTGCTGGCGTAGATCATCAAGCTCTTGAAGGAAGTCTGATGTCTGGTTCTTCAGTTGCCACATTGGTGGCGAGGGTGATGTCTCCGGTGGGTTCACGTCACCAAATCGAGTGTACGTCGATTTTACTTCGCTGATTGTGGTGCTGAAGGTACTGATGCTTAATTTAGGATTGCGAGCAGTGCAACCAGGGGCCATGGAGAGTAGCCCGGTTCCTTCCAGTGTTATGGTTGACGGAACTCCGTTGCATACTGCTTGAAGTTTAGTTGTAGAATGCGTTGCGAAGATCCATTTATTTGGATGCTGAGTTTTTAGCCACACCGTGTCAGCCTTTGTGTGTGTTACCTGACACAGTGTTTCTGTTTTATTGTTAAACAGTTGAAACTCACGGCGATTGTCCACATTAAAGATCGTCTGGTGGTCAAAGCAGATGAACTCCTCGTTGTGTACTTTAAGACAACGTCGGAATTCCTCTTGGGTAGTGCCCATGAACTGGTCTCGGTGGATGTTAACTGTTACTATGGTGGTCCTGAGGTCAAATAGACTCCAGCTTGTTGAATCCCAAAACGGAATTGGGATGATGCTGAAGACTTCGAGCTGAGCTGTTGAGACCAGCGGTAGCGTCAGCTTGAAGATGACGTGCTTTGCAGTAGGGGTTCCTTCGGCTCGCATGATTCTGTATAGTTGAATCACCTCCTTCGTTGTGACCGGCAGCATTTGATCTTGGTGCAAATGCTCCCGTATCTGGTCTAGTTGGTCTATTAGTTGCTCGGGAGACACCAGAGTGGGGCTTATTCTCCGATGATGAATACCGATTAGGACATCAGATATGTCGGATTGCATTCGTTGGAGAGTTGTTGTGAGCAGCGTTAATTGTGCTATTAGTCCTAAGTACGCTTGAGTCAGATGATCGCTGTGATACGACCCTCTTTCTTGGTTGATAGTAGCCAAATGCTGTTCCAAAGTTTTTAGGCGATTATCAGTTGTTAATTTGTCCTTTCTGACTACGTTTATTGTCGCGTCGACAATTGATGTTTGGTTTTGGAGCAGATGTAGTAGAAAGTCTTCATTGGTTTTCACTTTCTCAATCACTTGAGTCATTTCTTCTGCGTATTTTGCGTCGAGAACACCAAACAGGCTGCTTGCTATATGATGTCCAGCGGCGATCTGCGTTTTCGAGAGTTTTTCATTAAAACGCTTCCTGCTTGTAGCTCGTTATACACATGTTGAAAGTGTTGAACTATGGAGTTACATGCCGGAACATTTTTTAGTTCAGGGCACATGTATCGTAACTCTGAAATTCCGGCAGACATTAGTTGCATATCCTTCCAATATGGGTCCAAGTCATAGTATACGATCATGGTCCACTCAGACGTTGCTATTCTTGATGTTCCAAGTTTCTCATAAAATATTCCAGGCTTGTTTGCGAATTGTGTCACATTTATTGACTGTGACCATGCTAATGGAAGCATGAGCAACAGCACCACTAACGTTGATGTTAGTGTAGGTGACAATTTTGTTGTTCGCTGTGTGGGTGGCTCATCAATTTCCGTGGTGTCACTGATCACGTTGTGGTGGCGTTTGATTGCCACATCTTCCGGAAAGAGCGGCGCTAGACGAGTGATCGGGCGCTTGTATACGCCAGATGCTGTCTTAACGTCAACCACTTGTACGTGGTTGTCCTGTCCAGGATATGTCTTAATGATGCGACCCATTGGCCACTTCATTACAGGAAGGTTGTCTTCTTTAACCAAAACTAATAATCCTTCAGGTACGTTTGGTGAAGCGGTCTTCCATTTATGCCGAGCTTGCAATTCTTGGAGGTATTCTGTAGACCATTGTTTCCAGAATGAATGCTTTAGGCGCGATACCAATTCCCAGCGCTTGACCAATGTTCTTCCTTGATGATCAGCGTTGACGTCAGGAGGCGTTGTCAATGGTTCACCAATCAAGAAGTGTCCTGGGGTGAGCGCTGTTGTATCAGTGGGATCATTTGACATTGGAGTGATGGGTCGAGAGTTGAGAATTGCTTCAATTTCGATTATCACGGTGTTTAGTTCTTCAAATGTCAGTGAGGCTGTGTTCGTGGTTGTTATCAACAGCCTTTTTGCTGATTTTACCGCCGCTTCCCAGAGGCCGCCGAACGAAGGGGGCCTGGGAGGAATGAATTTAATGAATGAATTTTTTGTTGCAATGATTCGTGATCAGAGCGCTTGCCTTTGAGCTGAATATAGAGTCTTTTAATTCTTTAAGCTGGTTGTTTGCACCCACAAAGTTCGTTGCATTGTCGCATTGAATAGTTTGGCACTTCCCACGTCTACTTAATAATCGACGCAGGGCGGCCAAGAATGCCTCTGTGGTCAAGTCGCTTACCAGCTCCAGGTGTACTGCCTTTGTGGAAAAGCAGCAGAACACGGCGATGTATGCCTTATCAGGTCTTTTGCCTCGGATCTTATGGTGGATCGCGATTGGTCCACAGTAGTCGACGCCTGCGTTAAGAAACGGGCGTGCTTGTGTGACTCGTTGTGCTGGGAGATTGCCCATGATCTGGTGCATCAGCTTTGGTCTTGCCTTGGTGCATCTAACACAGCTGTGGATGATGCTTCTAGCCATTGTCTTGTCATTGATAATCCAATATTGTTGTCTTGCGATTGCCCTTAATGCTTGAGCACCACAATGCATGTTCTCCTCATGTAGCTCCCGCAAAATCATTTTAGCGATTGGGTCATTGTAAGGCAGCAAAACTGGGTGTTTTGCGTTGTATGGAAGTAGGGCTTCTTCAAGTCTACCACCAACTCGGATGAGCTCATCGTCTCCTAGGAAGGGAGATAACGATATGATCGAGCTCTTTTTATCCACAGTCTTATATCGTTGGAACTGTTTTAACTCTGCTGTAAACTCGACTTGTTGTATGGTTCGCAGGATTATAGTGCGGGCGTGAGTCAGTTCTTCTGCGCAGAGCGTTGTGGTGTTCGCTCTGTTGGTTTTGTAGCAGAAGCGTAACATATATGCCACAATGCGTTGCAACTTGTGAAACGAGTTGCTATGTTTGCAAGTATATAATTCATCCCCTCACACTAGGTGTGATTGGCAAGCTCACATGTTTGGCCTTTCTCTCAAGATTGCTAGGTTCTATGTTGGGTGCCTTCGTCCAGTTGTCTCGAGATCCGTGCAAGAATAGTGGTCCATATAACCACAGATTGTGATCTGCCAGCCTGCTTGCTGCGATTCCTCTCGACAGGACATCGGCTGCGTTGTTGGCCGATGACACGTGACGCCATTGTGACTGGTTTGTTACTGCCTGGATAGCCGTCAGCCGTCGGGTGCTATAGGGGGATAAACGGATGTCGGGTCGGCTCGTCACAACTGTAGACTTGGAAAGGGGCACGGGTGCCTCGGGTTCATGGCTTGCCCTGGATCCAAGGCGACTGTGCTCCGCGTCATAGGATACAGGTGGGCACGAGCGAACCGGCACCCGCCGTAACTGTACACACCGGCGGAAGTGCGACTATACTCTCCCCGTGAGGGCGGCTGGAAACAGGTCCTGGTACGGTCATGTCTCTGCCAGGATGCTGGCGAATTGTAGTCGGGCGGAGAGAAGAAAACTCTCAGTGAAATAACCCCAATCCAAGGTGACACTGTCATATGCCGAGGGATGCATGGCCGAGGGGGTGCTCGGTCGCTTATATGCGGACTCTGGATACCTGCCGACCTCCAGTTTTAATAAGGCTTCCCGGGGCACGCGGGCTATGCCCCGGGCGACTAACCCCTTCCCGCCTACTCGTGGGATCAAATATGCCAAATTTAAATATTAAAACAAAAAACACCGCAAAGGAGCACGGCACTCCTCCTAAAGTGCCGGAGGGAAAAGACCATCCCTCTACAAACGCATCTGGGAAACCAGTGCCCAAAAAGACGGGGAAGGAGACTAAGTCGGTCCACCGTCTCGAGGCAGCAGGCGCTGTGAGGAGAGGACCGAAAAGCCAATCGGGCCAATCCACGTCGGGGGGCCCCAAGGGCGACCCGGTTACCGGGGGGGCGACCATGCAGAGCGATATCGCGGCTGGCGGACCCCTTGGGACCGGGAACCCCTTGACAACCCCGGCAGGCGGCGCCTCTGCCTCGAAAGATAGGCCCAAGTTTCAGGACAAAAGACGTGCGGCCTTCATCCTGGGCAACGACGACCCGGTGTTCCTGGCGTCTGCCCAGGGAATCGAATCGCGGCGATGGGCCAAGACAGTCCTGCCCGACTACCAGCCAGCCAAAGCTGGCAAGGCCACAGCCAAGGCCCCAAGCAAGCGGCAACGCTCGGCGGAGGACACCGCCACACAAGTCCAACAGGCCAAGAGGACAAAGACATTGAGCAACCGCTCGTTTGCCGAGGTGGCGAGGGGAAAAACCCTGATTGGAGTCCTAGACAGGGGCTCTAAAGACGGGCAGATCCCTAGGGACAAGTGGCACCTCGTGGAAAACGAGCTCCAAGACCGTTTCCTCCAGGAGTTGGAGGAGAATGAAGGACCACCGCCCAAGTGTGAGGACGCCGGGTGGCACCAAGGCACGGTGAAAGCCATCGCCTGCCAAGATGCTCGCTCGGCGGCCCTCTACGCGAAGGCGGTAGCGTCGCTCAAGGAGGTCTACCCAGGAGCCCAGCTGGAGGTCGTGAAGTGGGAGGACATCCCCAGCAAGCCGAGGGCCAGAGCGTGGGTCTCGGCGAAGCCTGCAGAGCCGGATAAGATTCTCCGGATTCTGCAGGTCTGCAACCCCCACCTTCCCACAGCCGATTGGAAGGTGGCCAAAGTAGAGGAGAGCAACGGGCAGAGGCGCCAAATTATCCTCGTCCTGAACGAGGAGTCGGTCAGACTTCTCCACGACACGGAGGGCGCTGTGGACTACGGCTACAAGAAAGTAGTCGTAGTACCATACAAGTCCGACTCCAAAGGCATGCAGCCGACGGTCGAGCCAGACCTGGAGCCCCCGGAGATCCCTAGTACGGAGATCAAGCCTGCGGTGTCAGACGTGGCATCAGTGGTGTCGGATGACATTTTAGATGGTTACGTCTCAGACGTGAGCGATCTCACTAGGGATCTCAAACACATCGGGGTCGCGGAGGAGTTGGACTCTTCGGAGAGCGACCACGAAAGGACAATGGTGGAGGTGGACCTCAGGAATGTCACTGATACTCCTGCAGATAAACCTCCACCATTGTAAGGCAGCATGCGCTGCTCTTCTGCTCTACCTAGCCAAGGGTGGAGCCGACATAGTCCTCATTCAGGAGCCCTGGATCCTCGGAAACAGGGTCTCTGGTCTGAGGACTCCTGACTATAAGCTATACGTAGCTGACTCCGCAGGTAAAACTCGCACCTGCATCCTTGCAAAAAGAGATTTGCACTTATTTTTGCTCCCAAATTTCAGCAATGAAGACCAAACAGCAGTGAGCCTCGAAGGCCAGGGGTGCTCACTGAGAATCTGCTCCACGTACATGGGTCACGACCAACCAGACCCCCCTCCACAGGCGCTCAGGGCGCTAATCACAGACTGCGAGGCCAAGGACATCGGCCTAATCGTAGGGTGCGACGCCAACGCACACCACTGCCAGTGGGGAAGCACTGACACCAACGAAAGGGGTGAGTACCTCTTCAACTATTTACTGACCACTCAGATGGTCCTTTTAAATAGGGGGAGTGATCCCACCTTCATTATTAAAAACCGCAAGGAGGTCCTGGACCTCACACTTGCCTCTCACGAGTTACACGGGAACATCGTATCCTGGAGGGTCCTGGAAGAGCACTCCTTCTCGGACCACAGGTACGTGGAAACCGTATTCTCTTTTTCACTACCGAGACCAGCTCAATTTCGTAACCTTAGGCGGACAAACTGGGCTCGGTACTCAGACCATCTCTGTCGTGTTCTCCCTGAGACTCCACCTGAGGAAGAGATCTCCAGGGAAGCCACGACTCATCTTGTTAAACTATTTACCGACGCCTGCACTGAGGCGCTCGATAAATCCTGCCCCTCTAGCAAGAGCAGAGGCCGGAAGAAACCTGAATGGTGGAATCCGAAACTGAGGGAACTCCGGAAAGCCTCCCGAAGACTCTTCAATAAAGCTAAGGCCGAAAACGCTGAGCAGAACTGGGCCGATTACAAGGCCAGTCTGTCAGTTTACAATAAAGAACTGAGGAAAGCCAAACGCGCCTCATGGCGTAAGTTCTGTAGCGACATTGAGAATAACTCGGAAGCCTCGCGCTTGCGCAAAGTTATCTCGAAGACTACACCCACTCTGGGCTACCTGAAGAACGCCGACCAATCATGGACAACGTCCAGTAATGAGTCGCTAAATCTTCTCCTTAGCACCCACTTTCCCGGCTGCGATGAAAACAGACCACACTACATCGCGGCTCCCTCCGTTGCCTCAAGTGGTATCATGAACCTGCTAAGCCAGGAGAACATTTCGTGGGCAATAAAAAGCTTCAAACCATACAAATCCGCGGGACCAGATGGCATCATCCCTGCCCAACTGATTCACGCTGGACAAAAAGGCACTAGTTGGCTCAAAAGGATATATGAGGGAATCTTCTCCCATGGATATATCCCGGAAACCTGGCTTCATACCAAAGTCGTCTTCATCCCCAAGGCAGGCAAGCCCTCGCACACTGCCCCCAAAGATTTCAGACCCATAAGTCTATCGTCCTTCCTTCTGAAGACGATGGAACGGCTTTTGGGGATGCATCTCACGGTAAATATTCCGCCTAGTCTATTCTCAGACTCCCAGCATGCCTATCGGAAAGGAAGATCCACCTAAACGGCCCTACACACGATCACATCAATCATAGAAGCGTCCATCAACTGTAAGGAATACACCCTGGTAGCCTTCCTGGACATAGAAGGCGCCTTTAATAACATCCTACCGACCGCCATCACGGGTGCACTGACGGAACTGGGGGTTGACTCCCGGACGGTGAGCCTGATCGATCAGATGCTACAATGCAGGACGGTTGAGGCATCACTGGGGACGTCAACGTCCACCAGATTTGTCAGTAGAGGCACCCCGCAGGGCGGAGTCCTCTCGCCCCTCCTATGGAACGTGGCAGTGAACGAACTGCTGCGGGAGATAGAGGGGGGTGGCTGCCGCGTGGTGGCGTATGCGGACGATGTTGCTATAGCATTCTCGGGTAAATTCCCGCAGACGCTATGTGAGTGCCTGACAAGCACTCTCATGAAGATGTCAAAATGGGCAGACAAATGCGGGTTAGGCGTCAACCCGTCTAAAACGGAACTGGTGCTCTTCACTAGGAAGTACAAAGTACCGGCACTGATTCCCCCAAGACTATGTGGGGAAGCGCTAATCTTCAGCAACAACGCCAAGTATCTTGGTCTAATCCTCGATAGAAAGCTCGATTGGAAATTGAGCATAGAGGATAGAGTAAAGAAGGCCACAGTAGCCCTCTATACTTGCAGGAAAGCCATCGGACTAAGATGGGGAATGACCCCCTATATAGTTCGGTGGCTTTACACCACCATCATACGACCGATCATGCTCTATGGAGCGGTAGTATGGTGGCCAGCCTTAGACAAAAAAACATGCCTCAACAAACTCAGCAGAGTTCAACGCATGGCAGAGCTATGCATAACTGGCGGGCTACGCACTACTCCAGGGGAAGCCCTGGATACTGTGCTGGACCTCCTCCCCATAGATCTCATGGGAAAGAAAATGGCAACACTTTCCGCACTCAGAATGAGAGAAGCCGGACTGTGGAAAGCGTCCGCGGTCGGGCACTCGGGAATCCTGACGAGACACCCGCAATTACCAGAGAGGACAGATTATTGTGTCCCTACTGATCACCTCTCGACGCCTTTCCAGGTATCAATCCCACTTAGGGTGGACTGGGAGATGGGCGAACCAGGCCCCGCAAATGCGGTTCACCTCTACACTGATGGCTCAAAGTTAGACGGCCGCGTGGGAGGCGGAGTCTACTGCAGCGAGCTGAACATCAGTCATTGCTTCAGGCTCCCGGACCACTGCAGTGTGTTCCAAGCGGAGGTTGTAGCCATCAAGGAGGCCATTTCCATCGTCTCCAAACTATTTCTAGACACGCACTTAGTGTGCGTTTTCTCGGACAGCCAAGCAGCTATTAAAGCTCTAGGCTCAATATCGTCGAACTCAGCGACTGTAAATGACTGCCGCAGGTCTCTGCACGAGATCGCAGAGCAGTTAGACCTCTTCCTTATATGGGTCCCAGGCCATAGGGACATCGAGGGGAACGACGCCGCCGACGAGCTAGCAAGGCAGGGTACTACAATTCCTCTCCTTATGGAGAGGGAGCAGGTAGCGATGCCTCTGGCTACGTGTAGGCTCCTCACGCACGAATTGTTTGAGCAAAATGCCAATAGGAGATGGCAGCAAACAGCTTCCTGTAAAATCTCAAGATTGATATGGCCATATCGATCGAAGAAGCGCTCAGCCGAGCTGTATAGTCTCAGCAGAGCACAATGCTCTGCAGTTACTCGAGCCATTACGGGACACTGGCAGATTGGCACTCATGCCTCTAGACTGTCAATCCCTCATAACGACTTCTGCAGGAGTTGTCGCGACGAGGAAGAAGAGGAATCGGTCGCCCACTTCTTCTGCCACTGCCCAGCCCTTGGAAATCGTCGTCTTCGTTTTCTCGGGGCTGCTTTCCTAACACCCGTTTGGTGATGCGTGTAGCCTGGCTTTTCTGTGTTCGTCGACACAATGTATCCTTCTTCGGCATCCAGATGAGACCCAGAGTTTTCACGCTGTAGTGCTCTAGTGTCTCTCCTAGTTTTACATCGGTTATAATATCCTCTTTGGGGATTCCTTGGAGAAGTTGCTCATTGTTGGAGCACCACTTGCGCAATTTGAATCCGGACGGTAGTAATATCTTATTTAGTTCTTGTCGAACATGAATTGCCTCTGGAATCGTGTTTGCTCCAGTTAGACAGTCGTCAACATAGAAATCGGTTTTTAATGTTGTTGATCCGACTGGTAGTCTGTCTTTGTATTGTATCGCCAAATGATCCAGACATTTCGTTGCTAGGAACGGAGCAGCTGTTGTCCCATATGTTACTGTTTTCAGGCGGTAGTACCTGATCTCTTCGGATGGATTGTTTCTCCAGACTATCATCTGATGGAATTGATCCTCCGGGTTCATCCACACTTGCCGGTACATCTTTTCTATGTCCGCTGTGAACACGTACTTATGAATCCGAAATCGTAGCAGAATGGACATAAGTTCGCTCTGAACGGTGGGTCCCGCCTGCAGAATGTCGTTTAAAGATTTCCCGCTTGTGGATTTGCATGAGGCATCGAATAGTACCCGAAGCTTTGTGGTGGTGCCCTCAGGTTTGAGTACACAATGATGTGGAATGAAGTAGTGCCTTTTGGGAACTTTTGATGCTGGGACAATCTTCATATGTCCTAGTCGTTCATACTCTTCCATGAAGTTCACATAACTCTTCCAAGTTTCTGTTGAGCTTCGCCGCTCCAACGCTAGGAATCTTTTTGTTGCGGTTTCCAACGACTCCCCCAGGGCTGAAGGGTGTTCGGAAAATGGGAGCTTTACAATAAAGCGGCCGTCTGAAGCTGTCTGAAGATTTTCTATAAAATGAGCTTCGCATCGTGCCTCCACTGGAGTGCGTGGTTTGTCTTCCGTCTCTAGATTGTCCAGAGTCCAGAATCTTTCCATGAGCTCGTTTACTCCCGTTGCACAAATGGGTGAGGATTTGTGGGCAGATCTGACTTTTCCTGCCACAATCCATCCCAGTTTCGTGTTTTGTAGCAGCGGGCCTCCTGTCCTTAGCTGCTGTTGATCTGGTAGCAGCAGCGAGTAATAATGCTCGGCTCCGATTAGCATGTCGATTTTGCCTGGCGTATGGAAGTTTGGATCTGCCAGTGAGATCCTGCTTGGTATGTTTAAGCTCTCTGGATCGAGTGCCTGAGCTGGTTGGTCAGCTATTATCTGTGGTAATACGAACGCTTCAATTCTTTGCGTAAAACCATTGTGAAGGGATTTCATGAGCACATTTACTCGTGCTCTGCTGGTCTTTGATTGACCTCCAATTCCTTCGATCTGCAATGTTGTGTCTTTTAGTTTGAGTGACAACATTGATGCCATTCGTTCAGAGATCAAGTTTATCTGTGATCCTGAATCTAGCAGTGCTCTGAAGTTAGCAACCTGCCCGTTGTTGGCTTCTACTGCCACCTTTGCTGTGGCCAGAAGATTGTAACTATTGTTACTTGCTGCACCAACCGTCGGAGCTGCGCCTGATGCTGTTTCCAAATGTAGCATCGTGTTGTGCTTCTTGTCACACTTGAAGCAGTTTCGACCGGGGCATGCGTTTGTTTTGTGATTTGTTCTAAAACAATTGACGCACATTTTTTGCTTTTGTACCCAGTTTAGTCGTTCTGATGGAGATTTGGAGCGAAATTCTTCGCATCCGTAGAGCCAATGGCTTGCTTTCTTGCAGAATGTGCATAAGGGTGCTCGCGCTCTCCCTGTGTTTGCTGATGCACATGTCGTGCCTTTTGGCTCTCTCCTTGATGCTGGTGGCTTCTTACTGGTTCCTAGAACCCGAATTCTTTGCTCCAAGAACTGAAGCATCGTATCCAGCGCCTGAATGTCCTTTGAGCTTCCCAATGATTGCTCATACATATTTGTTACATCCAGTTTGTTCCTCATAATGGCAATCAATATCGGATCCCATGTAGATATATTGATGCCCAATCCCTTTAGTGATGCAAGGGATTCTATGGTTGTTATATACAACTCTTTTAATGACTTGGGATCGTCATTAATTGTCTGGTGATTGAGGAAGCGGTTCAGTACCGTGTTTGAAACATCCCTGGGATTGTTGTATGCGTCAACTAGTATTTCCCAAGCGGCTTCATAATTTTCCTCCTTTAGATCGATATGTCGAATCAGTCTTTCTGCCTCGCCGGTGACGGTGGTTTTAAGATACCACATCTTTTTCACCGTAGGCATGTTGGTCTCATGCACCATGCATGAGAACAGATCGAAGAACTGGGTCCATTTTAATAGATCCCCATCAAACTTTGGGATGCTGATCCGTGGCAGCTGCACGTTATCCGTGTTTGGTGTGGCTGACTTTGCCAATGCTCTTTGGACCTTACTTTCCAGTGTTAGATAGGCTTCCATGTCGTATCCTCCTTCCACTGGGTCCTCGTATTCCTCATGAATTGTGAAGTGGACTTCCTGCGCTTGAGTCCATAGTGATTTTATCAAATCACTTGATGTGCGTCCTTCCGCCTCTGAAAGTTGTTTCAGATTGCGCTTAACGGACTCTACTATAGCCTTTTGTCGGCGACATAGTGAAAGAAGTTTGCTGTAATCCTTCGAGGACTGCTGGATCAGACCGCTGTCTTTGGGAGCTACCGAAGGATTCTCATGCCTTTCTTTAAAGACGATTTGACGTTCCCCACGAGCACTAGACGTCTGTGATAGCTTATCCATGCCTTCGGTAAACATCGCAATGTATTGCTTACATGTTGTACGTAAGTCTTCCCGGAATTTTACGTATTCATCCGTTTTGTCTGAATCGCGAAGTTTGGAGTCGTTTTTGTTGAAGCGATTCCACGCATTTTCTAGTGCTGATATTTTGGCTTGAAAATAGGAGGCCGTTTGCTTTCGTTCTTGGGAATCTTTTTTATAGTTCCGAATGCACCTCGATATTTCTTCACCAATTTCTTGCTGCTCATCCATTGTAGCGGCAGCTTCTGCCTCCATATGTTTATCCATTCTATCTGTTTGTACTTATTCCTTTCGACCCGTTGGGAGTGTTTTATTTGCTTTGCAGCTGGATACGCTCCGAATCGCAACCGTTGTCGGTCAGAAAGGTAATAGTACAGGTGATGTGTTGAATGGAGGGATTTGTGCTGTTTCCAATCTATGGAACGCACGGAACAACAAAAATTGATTACCTTGGTGGTAGTCGAATTCTATAGCTGTTTTTCTGTGGGCTGATAACCTGAATATGTCAGATTTGCCAGAGTGATACTTATTGGTAGGAGATGCTACCGTAAGTGCATGGCCTGGTGCCAAATTTTTATTGAAGATGTCCTGTTGACTGCTTCAATCTGATGTCCAGATCGAATCCTTTCACTGTAGCTTGTCTGACAGTTTGAAAGGATGACCAAGGTCGGGGTCACCAAATGTTAATGTGTGTGTGTGTGTGTAGGAAGCTGGGTTG
The DNA here is from genome assembly GCF_009870125.1 of Drosophila pseudoobscura. Lineage (NCBI taxonomy): Eukaryota > Metazoa > Arthropoda > Insecta > Diptera > Drosophilidae > Drosophila > Drosophila pseudoobscura. The sequence continues at coordinate 36,354,326 of NC_046683.1, read as the reverse complement.
CATACGGTACATAAACCGTCTACAGTTTGGTCGTCGCAACTAGAACTTGATCCAGTTGGACTGCGGAGAGGGTATCCTACGGTGCGCAAATGAGGATCTGAAGACACAGCGACAGCCTCTGTTGATTGCGATGGAAGATGAGTGACAGGCAGTTGTGGTACTGTTTCTGATACTGATTTTATTTACAAAAATGATTCTTATTTATAGGTACAAAAGTGCTGAGTCTGTAAAATATATGTTTGTGTATTATGGATAATTTTGGTGTCTGGTGGGCAATTGCGACATTTTGATGGTCAGCAAATGCCTCCGCTGTCTTTGCACTCTGCGGAAAGAGTGCATTGTCAGCAGAACTCACTGCAGTGGCTAGTGCATTGTCAACAGAACTCACTGCAGTGGCTAGTGTGTTTGTCGTGAGGTATTATATTGCATGTTAAATGGAACACTGTGTCGCGGTGTCACTGTGTTATGCCGACGGGTCTTATAAGCTATTGCTTAAGCATACTTCTGCAACTGAACAGAAGGCTTTAATAAAACCCACATTATTAAAATATCCAGATTTCAATAAAGAATTTTGCATAATTACAGATGCAAGTAAACACGCATGTGGAGCTGTTCTAACACAAAAATATGGAGATAAGCATCTCCCAGTTGCATATGCTTCACGCTCATTTACCAAAGGTGAAAGCAACAAAACTACTACAGAACAAGAGTTAGCAGCAATTCACTGGGCAATTACACATTACAGACCATATATTTATGGAAAACATTTTACAGTAAAGACAGACCACAGACCACTAACTTATTTGTTCTCGATGACAAATCCAAGTTCAAAACTAACCAGAATGAGATTAGATCTAGAAGAATATGATTTCACAGTCGAATATCTCAAGTGTAAAGACAATTTCGTGGCAGACGACCTATCCAGGATTACAATATCCGACCTAAAAGACATGCACAACAAAGTCCTGAAAGTCACTACCAGGCAACAAAATAGACAGAAAAATTCCTGCGCAGGAAATGTACAAGAAGATTTGCCTATGCAAACTCTTGACAACGCTTCTAAGCCCAACGTATATGAAGTCATTTGTAATGACGAAGTACGAAAAGTAGTGGCCTTGCACATACAAAATCAGATATGTTTTTTAAAACATGGAAGAAAAGTTGTAGCAAGAATGGATGTTAGCGATCTGTATACCAATGGAACCCTTGACTTAGGTCAGTTCTTCCAAAGGCTTGAAATGCAAGCCGGTATACTTGCGATCAGCCAGCTCAAAATGGCACCGAGCGAAAAGATCTTTGATTTAAGTTCAATTGAATCTTTTAAGAACATGGGCAATAAAATATTAAAATCATTACGAGTAGCGCTACTCAAGCCGGTGACCCAAATAGAAAATGAAAAAGATCAAGAAGCGATACTGTCTAAATTTCACGACGATCCAACTCAAGGAGGTCATAATGGCATTTCGAAAACGCTAGCGAAAATAAAAAGACATTACTATTGGAAAAACATGACTCGTCATATCAAAGAATACATACGTAAATGTCAAAAATTCCAGAAATCTAAAATAACAACTCATATTAGGACCCCAATGACACTAACGGAAATACCAACCATGGCTTTTGATAGAGTGATAGTGGATACTATAGGTCCACTACCATGCTCAGAAAATGGCAATGAACATGCAGTTACGCTAATATGCGATTTAACAAAGTATTTAGTATCCATACCAATTCCAAATAAAAGCGCAACAACCGTTGCCAAAGCAATATTTGAAAACTTTATTCTGAAGTACGGTCCGATGAAGACGTTCATTACGGACATGGGAACAGAATATAAGAATTCAATCATAAATGATTTGTGCAAATATCTTAAGATAGACAACATAACGTCCACTGCACACCACCACCAGACCTTAGGGACAATAGAACGAAGTCATAGAAAATTCAATGAATACGTTCGTTGTTCCAGTCCCACCTGAACGATAGGTGGCCAGGGCTGAGGGCGACGCGCCATCTAGCGGGAGTCCAGGGAGGCTCGATGGTGTATGGGGACATCGGGGGGAGTTGGAGCCGTTACTGGGGATATAAGGAAGAGAATAGGATTAGTTATATGTATTAGTAAGGGAAAAAGGGATAAATAGGAGTGAAAATATTAGAAAACGTGGATTGGGTTATGAAAATCGTGGAGCGTGGACGAAGTAACGTCGAGATCTGAAATTTTGTGAATAAAACAAACAGTTTGAAGTGAGTACAGAAAAAGCGGGCAATAAAGTAGGTAGTAATGCAAAATTTTACAAACAGTTTGAACCGGCAAGGAATATAGCCACCAGAACCGGGCCGGAAGATTTCCTGGAGAGGAACACTGGAGTCCGAGAAAGTCGACTGCAGAGAAGAAGACGGTACAACGGGACCTGAGTGAGTTCGTTCCAGTTGCGCGTGTGTGAGCCAAGTAGTGCGGGACGTGTGAAGAGGGGGGGGGTGAAAGAGGTCGAGTGAGCTGCCAGGGCGATTCTAGCCACACCGCACGATCGTTGCATCGCCGTCCAGTGCGTGCCACACGTTTGGGCTCTTTTACCAAGTGAAAACCTCGAAATCCTATTCACACACACACACGCGCGCACACGTATACACGGACCTAGATAAATTTAGGGCTGACCGGCCACGGCCAGCGATCAGCGAGCCCACGTTATTGAACTTAAAGAAAAAAAAATAATCCGCACTCCAAACACCGTTCCACAGTAAATGTTATTTTGTTCCGTGTGTTGTCCTTTATTCTGTATTTAGTATAAGCTTAAAACGTTTAACGTAAAATCTTGGCCAGTGAAAAAAAAAAACATGTAAAAACACCAACACCTTTCACAAACGTAAATCGGCGATCAGCTGGTCAACGCCAGAAGATTAACCCTTAGCGGGTGACGCGGGGGTCCCATCAGTCCACCGTATGTGGTCGAGTGATTTGTGGAAAATATTGTTTATTGTTTATGTCCCGGGGACCCTTAACAAGAGCTCTTGGTAGGTCAGGTCTCCGTAGGGGCCCGAGTGAAAGTAACTCCCGTAAGACGGATCCAGTCTCCACTCATCTACACATATTCCAGTACGAATGGGTGAGGGTATCCCTGTAGGTTAAACGAAATTTCAGCAGTTATTTCCGTGTTTGTCTTTGTGTCGAACGTTTTGGTGTTTCTTTTTGGTTAGGGATAATTTTGAGTATAGCTATTTATTAATAAGAAATATGAAGTTGTCAATTTATAATTATTAAAGCTTGGATATAGACTGAAGTATGATGCATTAAATTTAAAATAGAGGGAGGACGCGTGGCGTAAGCCATGGATTAAGCCAGCCGTTACCGTTCCAGCAGAGGGTGGCCAAAATGAACGTTGTGTTTGGTCACAGGTAGGGCGGGCGCGCGAAGTGGTAACACCCAAGCTTCACCCACTTGATAGCCGTCTGTTTATGATTTTCTTTGTTGTTGTTAGGTTGTTGTTAGTTTTGATGTCCCGAGAAGTAGTATGTCTCCTTTTTTGTCTACATTTGGCGGGCAAGGGGAACTACCCAGCCCTGGGGTCGACAGCTAGCCGGCATTGCCCTCTGGGAAACAAGCTAAATGTAACATCGTTCATACATATCTGCAGACAAAACCGATTGGGATGTTTGGATACAATACAACACCCTCGGCATCGCATGAATATTGTCCATATGAACACGTCTTTGGCAGATTACCAAGACAGTTTATAGATTTTAATAAAGTAACTAGAATAGACCCATTATATAACATAGATAACTATGCAAAAGAAATAAAGTTTAGACTAGAAATAGCATATCAAAGAGCTAGCATATCGCTAGAAAATAATAAAGTCAGAAATAAAAAATACTATTATAACAAAGCATCAGATGTAAGCATAGAAATAGGAAACAAAGTACTATTAAAAAACGAAGTAGGACACAAGTTAGACCCTAGGTATATAGGACCATTTGAGGTCATATGCATAGATGATAAAGTTAACATTACCATTAAAGATAGTACAAATAAGAGACACACAGTTCATAAAGATAGGCTAAAAATACAGGTATAAAATTTGAAATACCTCATGAAACGGTCTGATCAAACATTGAGAATAATAATACAAAAAAAAATATATGTTTTTAATTATTGATTTATATACACATAAATATATATATATAAAAAAAAAGAAAAAAAAGAGATAATCAACATACAAGATATCCAAAAAACAAAAGCATTTAAAAAAAAATAAAAATTAATAAATAACTACATAATTATATTACGTTATTTCTCTAAAAAGGGAGGTGTAGTATGTTGTATGCCAAATAAGAATATGCCCACCGTATTGTAGTGTATACAATATGTCAAGTGGTCATATGCCCAAAGTTAATGTAGAGTATCACGCTCATAAACATAAAGACACTTTGTCGCAATGTTTACGTAACATAGCCACACTCAAGAGCCGTAATACGATCAGTCTCTTATATTTGGACTGGCCTGCAGCGTGAGAACTGCAGTGTCGGCAATATATTCCAAGTGGCCAAATGAGCATTCCAATGAATATGCTGTCTGCATATACATTCATACAAACATAAATATACACATATGTACATATGGCATGCTACATGATCCCGTTCTGCCGCTGCCATTAGCGACAGAACTCAACCAAGAACATTATGTACTTTAGGCTAAATAAGTTTATGAAGACTAAATTGATTCCATTCCGAATACAACCCGAAGAAAGAACAGAAGTGTTTTCGCTGTTTCTATTCGATTACGATTCCATTTCTACAAGGCCCCCCATATCCCTTCCAAATCTTTGCAGTGTGCCACCCTCAACCTCAACTTCCTCTTCCTCAACTTCCCGTCTTGCTTCCACCTTTCCAAAAAACTGACTTCTCTTTTGGTAACCTATCAGAATGTAAGAGGCTTGCGTAATAAGCTCAGCATTCTTTTCCGGGATTTGCTTTCCACGTTATTGTGTTTACTGAAACCTGGTTAAAGCCGGACATTCTAAGTTCCGAGGTTCGGGCAGGTCGGTACACAACTTTTATAAAGGACCGTTCGTCTCGACGTGCAGGAGGGGCTATAATTGCAGTGGACTCTTACTTCACGTCAGAACACTTCACAGTCCAAGTTCAACAGGAACTGGAATTCCTGTGTGTAAAACTGATTCTTCCCGCTTTCGCTATATTCATTACTTGCTCGTATATCCCACCTTCTTCGGATATTTCAATTTATGAGCAGCGCTTGTCCGCTTTAACCGCTGTTTTTTCCTCGCTATCTGATAAAGATCGTATGATAGTTCTTGGTGACTTCAACTTGCCAGGAACTGTTTGGTCTTCGGTAAACGAGTCTAGTATCCTAGTGCCCATGTCACGACATGACTTAGTAACCTCATTACGGATTTTGATTGGTCCGCTTTGTACTTGTGCACTGATTTCATAAAAGGCACAAACATTTTGTACAATGCTCTTGGCACATTTTTTGATTCTTGTGTCCCGCTTTCTTGTCCGATTAGATCTGGAAAACCCCCTTGGCTTACCGAAGAATTATCCAATCTAAGAAACTTAAAATCAAGACTTTATAAAAAATTTCAAGAAGTGGGTTCTCCTACTTCTCACTCTCGCTATGTAATAGCTCGGTCAAACTTTTCAGTTCTTAATGCTCAATGCTATAAGAACTACCTATCTCGTTGCAGGATACGTTTTTCTCAGGACCCTAAACAGTTTTACTGCTTCGTAAACAGTACGCGTAATGTATGCGGATGATGTTTAATTATGTGTCCAGTACAAGGACATTTCATTTCATTCTCGCTTGCAATCCGATCTCAAAAACTTTTAGTCATGGTGCTGTGCAAACTTGTTACAACATAATGCCGCGAAATGCAAAATAATGACATTTCGTCGTTCTAGCCCCTTTTTGGCTCCCTATACTCTATGTGACGCTCTCTTGGTGTATTATTAGACGCAAAGTTAAAATTTTCCGAACACATTTCTACCATGGTAAACAAGGCCATGGGCGTGCTTGGGTTTATAAAGAGGAATACGGCTCCTGTGTATGGTGGAATCAGTACAGAAAAACTTTTTACTCTTTGTTCTGTGGGGCCTTAACTGGGATGAAGGTGTGAGACTCCCATCTTACTCTAGTAGACTGATATAAGTAAACCTGCCATCCTTAGTTAACCGTAGAAAAATTTTTGGTGTGATTTTTATGCACAACTTGATCAGGGATGCAGACAGCCCTGATCTGTTGAGCCGCATAAACTTCACGATTCCTATTAGACTGACTAGAATTTTTATACCGTTGTCCCTTCCACTTTGTAGATCGAATTATTCCTTGCATGAACCGTTTAGGGTCTTATGCTCGGATTATAGTTCCCTCTACCATATTATGTATATCCACCACTAATTCTCTTCCTCTTATTAAATTACAAATCCTTACACACCTTTCTAGTAATTAGTAATTGTAGTGGTATTTCTATTTTTATTTTGATTGCATGCCTAGTTCTCTTAGACACTTGAATGCTTATCTTCCTCGAATATTAATCTAACAGCTATCTTTCCTACATGCTCGCGTAACAGCCTTCTGCTGGTGTCACACGGGCCACTTGACGGTGCAGTAATTGCATCGCCTCTTGAAAGATGCAGTCATGGCATGTCAACGTCCACAAGAATAAGTTTTTTAAACGGAACGCGATTAAGTAATGTTTTTCATGCTACCATTAGTGACATTTTAATCTAGTTTTCGTTTAAGGAGAACAACGAATGATCACAGGAGATATATACATAAATTTAATGTTACATATATGGAAAGGGTATATACATTATTTACAATATTTATAAAAAGTAAATGGAATATTATAGGAGGGATCTAGTAAGGAGATAAAGTTAATGACACCTTTTGAGTCGTCTTATCCTTGGCGGGGTAATCACACTTCTGGCTAGTGCATTAGGGTGAGCACCAAGGCGCTGCAAGTACCTCGCTGCATGTAGTTGTATAACATCGCCAACTTTGCGAACCTTTAGGTCCCTTTCAATGTCTCTGTTCGCATGTACCATGAAGCATTCCATATTCGCCATAGAATTTTTGCTTGAACATCTCTAATTTTATTTAAGTTGGTTTTTGCCAAAATGGGGCACGTTTTGCACGTAGCCACGAAATCTTTCCCGCTCTCGCCATCACCGACTGTCGAAACATGGTAGGTGGGGGTTGAAGTTTAGTATCCTGGCCAGTACAACCCCTAAGTATTTCTGCGAGATCTTGTGTGTAATTGTGGAGCCGAGCATATTAATGCCCCCGCAAGAATGTGTTCTTGTATCGAAAGTAACATTAGCACATTTGCTGCAGTTGATGTCTATGTTTCATTTCTGAGCCCAGACCTTAAAACTGCTCACATATTGCTGCAGACTTTCAGTGGCTAGATTTATGCTTAGACTTTTGGTCAGCACTACAGTGTCATCCGGGTAGGTTGCTATCAACACATCGTCCTCGTCCAACCCAGTTATTACCCTTGAGGAAGGCATATCGGCACCAAAATAAATAAGAGACTTGATTTAACTTTTATAACATGTATTTAATTTTTTATGGCTGAGCTGAAACCGATTGCTTGCTAGGGCCAGATGGGTAAGAGATCTATATGCGCAGAGGGGTTAGCACGGAACTAAAAAAACGACGGCGGCACATCAAAAAAATTAATTAATTAATTAAGTAATTGCCGAAGTGGCGGTGGCAGAGAGCCCCTTTAGCGGGAGAGCGCTGCAGTACTGCAGAACGTCAAAGCTTGCAAACCATAGGCAGCTCACTCTGTTCATAAAATAACAATAACTATAAATATTTACGGTTATTCTTAGCCGTCAGCCGTCGGGTGCTATAGGGGGATAAACGGATGTCGGGTCGGCTCGTCACAACTGTAGACTTGGAAAGGGGCACGGGTGCCTCGGGTTCATGGCTTGCCCTGGATCCAAGGCGACTGTGCTCCGTGTCATAGGATACAGGTGGGCACGAGCGAACCGGCACCCGCCGTAACTGTACACACCGGCGGAAGTGCGACTATACTCTCCCCGTGAGGGCGGCTGGAAACAGGTCCTGGTACGGTCATGTCTCTGCCAGGGTGCTGGCGAATTGTAGTCGGGCGGAGAGAAGAAAACTCTCAGTGAAATAACCCCAATCCAAGGTGACACTGTCATATGCCGAGGGATGCATGGCCGAGGGGGTGCTCGGTCGCTTATATGCGGACTCTGGATACCTGCCGACCTCCAGTTTTAATAAGGCTTCCCGGGGCACGCGGGCTATGCCCCGGGCGACAAACCCCTTCCCGCCTACTCGTGGGATCAAATATGCCAAATTCAAATATCAAAACAAAAAACACCGCAAAGGAGCACGGCACTCCTCCTAAAGTGCCGGAGGGAAAAGACCATCCCTCTACAAACGCATCTGGGAAACCAGTGCCCAAAAAGACGGGGAAGGAGACTAAGTCGGTCCACCGTCTCGAGGCAGCAGGCGCTGTGAGGAGAGGACCGAAAAGCCAATCGGGCCAATCCACGTCGGGGGGCCCCAAGGGCGACCCGGTTACCGGGGGGGCGACCATGCAGAGCGATATCGCGGCTGGCGGACCCCTTGGGACCGGGAACCCCTTGACAACCCCGGCAGGCGGCGCCTCTGCCTCGAAAGATAGGCCCAAGTTTCAGGACAAGAGACGTGCGGCCTTCATCCTGGGCAACGACGACCCGGTGTTCCTGGCGTCTGCCCAGGGAATCGAATCGCGGCGATGGGCCAAGACAGTCCTGCCCGACTACCAGCCAGCCAAAGCTGGCAAGGCCACAGCCAAGGCCCCAAGCAAGCGGCAACGCTCGGCGGAGGACACCGCCACACAAGTCCAACAGGCCAAGAGGACAAAGACATTGAGCAACCGCTCGTTTGCCGAGGTGGCGAGGGGAAAAACCCTGATTGGAGTCCTGGACAGGGGCTCTAAAGACGGGCAGATCCCTAGGGACAAGTGGCACCTCGTGGAAAACGAGCTCCAAGACCGTTTCCTCCAGGAGTTGGAGGAGAATGGAGGACCACCGCCCAAGTGTGAGGACGCCGGGTGGCACCAAGGCAGGGTGAAAGCCATCGCCTGCCAAGATGCTCGCTCGGCGGCCCTCTACGCGAAGGCGGTAGCGTCGCTCAAGGAGGTCTACCCAGGAGCCCAGCTGGAGGTCGTGAAGTGGGAGGACATCCCCAGCAAGCCGAGGGCCAGAGCGTGGGTCTCGGCGAAGCCTGCAGAGCCGGATAAGATTCTCCGGATTCTGCAGGTCTGCAACCCCCACCTTCCCACAGCCGATTGGAAGGTGGCCAAAGTAGAGGAGAGCAACGGGCAGAGGCGCCAAATTATCCTCGTCCTGAACGAGGAGTCGGTAAGACTTCTCCACGACACGGAGGGCGCTGTGGACTACGGCTACAAGAAAGTAGTCGTAGTACCATACAAGTCCGACTCCAAAGGCATGCAGCCGACGGTCGAGCCAGACCTGGAGCCCCCGGAGATCCCTAGTACGGAGACCAAGCCTGCGGCGTCAGACGTGGCATCAGTGGTGTCGGATGACATTTTAGATGGTTACGTCTCAGACGTGAGCGATCTCACTAGGGATCTCAAACACATCGGGGTCGCGGAGGAGTTGGACTCTTCGGAGAGCGACCACGAAAGGACAATGGTGGAGGTGGACCTCAGGAATGTCACTGATACTCCTGCAGATAAACCTCCACCATTGTAAGGCAGCATGCGCTGCTCTTCTGCTCCACCTAGCCAAGGGTGGAGCCGACATAGTCCTCATTCAGGAGCCCTGGATCCTCGGAAACAGGGTCTCTGGTCTGAGGACTCCTGACTATAAGCTATACGTAGCTGACTCCGCAGGTAAAACTCGCACCTGCATCCTTGCAAAAAGAGATTTGCACTTATTTTTGCTCCCAAATTTCAGCAATGAAGACCAAACAGCAGTGAGCCTCGAAGGCCAGGGGTGCTCACTGAGAATCTGCTCCACGTACATGGGTCACGACCAACCAGACCCCCCTCCACAGGCGCTCAGGGCGCTAATCACAGACTGCGAGGCCAAGGACATCGGCCTAATCGTAGGGTGCGACGCCAACGCACACCACTGCCAGTGGGGAAGCACTGACACCAACGAAAGGGGTGAGTACCTCTTCAACTATTTACTGACCACTCAGATGGTCCTTTTAAATAGGGGGAGTGATCCCACCTTCATTATTAAAAACCGCAAGGAGGTCCTGGACCTCACACTTGCCTCTCACGAGTTACACGGGAACATCGTATCCTGGAGGGTCCTGGAAGAGCACTCCTTCTCGGACCACAGGTACGTGGAAACCGTATTCTCTTTTTCACTACCGAGACCAGCTCAATTTCGTAACCTTAGGCGGACAAACTGGGCTCGGTACTCAGACCATCTCTGTCGTGTTCTCCCTGAGACTCCACCTGAGGAAGAGATCTCCAGGGAAGCCACGAGTCATCTTGTTAAACTATTTACCGACGCCTGCAATGAGGCGCTCGATAAATCCTGCCCCTCTAGCAAGAGCAGAGGCCGGAAGAAACCTGAATGGTGGAATCCGAAACTGAGGGAACTCCGGAAAGCCTCCCGAAGACTCTTCAATAAAGCTAAGGCCGAAAACGCTGAGCAGAACTGGGCCGATTACAAGGCCAGTCTGTCAGTTTACAAAAAAGAACTGAGGAAAGCCAAACGCGCCTCATGGCGTAAGTTCTGTAGCGACATTGAGAATAACTCGGAAGCCTCGCGCTTGCGCAAAGTTCTCTCGAAGACTACACCCACTCTGGGCTACCTGAAGAACGCCGACCAATCATGGACAACGTCCAGTAATGAGTCGCTAAATCTTCTCCTTAGCACCCACTTTCCCGGCTGCGATGAAAACAGACCACACTACATCGCGGCTCCCTCCGTTGCCTCAAGTGGTATCATGAACCTGCTAAGCCAGGAGAACATTTCGTGGGCAATAAAAAGCTTCAAACCATACAAATCCGCGGGACCAGATGGCATCATCCCTGCCCAACTGATTCACGCTGGACAAAAAGGCACTAGTTGGCTCAAAAGGATATATGAGGGAATCTTCTCCCATGGATATATCCCGGAAACCTGGCTTCATACCAAAGTCGTCTTCATCCCCAAGGCAGGCAAGCCCTCGCACACTGCCCCCAAAGATTTCAGACCCATAAGTCTATCGTCCTTCCTTCTGAAGACGATGGAACGGCTTTTGGGGATGCATCTCACGGTAAATATTCCGCCTAGTCTATTCTCAGACTCCCAGCATGCCTATCGGAAAGGAAGATCCACCGAAACGGCCCTACACACGATCACATCAATCATAGAAGCGTCCATCAACTGTAAGGAATACACCCTGGTAGCCTTCCTGGACATAGAAGGCGCCTTTAATAACATCCTACCGACCGCCATCACGGGTGCACTGACGGAACTGGGGGTTGACTCCCGGACGGTGAGCCTGATCGATCAGATGCTACAATGCAGGACGGTTGAGGCATCACTGGGGACGTCAACGTCCACCAGATTTGTCAGTAGAGGCACCCCGCAGGGCGGAGTCCTCTCGCCCCTCCTATGGAACGTGGCAGTGAACGAACTGCTGCGGGAGATAGAGGGGGGTGGCTGCCGCGTGGTGGCGTATGCGGACGATGTTGCTATAGCATTCTCGGGTAAATTCCCGCAGACGCTATGTGAGTGCCTGACAAGCACTCTCAAGAAGATGTCAAAATGGGCAGACAAATGCGGGTTAGGCGTCAACCCGTCTAAAACGGAACTGGTGCTCTTCACTAGGAAGTACAAAGTACCGGCACTGATTCCCCCAAGACTATGTGGGGAAGCGCTAATCTTCAGCAACAACGCCAAGTATCTTGGTCTAATCCTCGACAGAAAGCTCGATTGGAAATTGAGCATAGAGGATAGAGTAAAGAAGGCCACAGTAGCCCTCTATACTTGCAGGAAAGCCATCGGACTAAGATGGGGAATGACCCCCTATATAGTTCGGTGGCTTTACACCACCATCATACGACCGATCATGCTCTATGGAGCGGTAGTATGGTGGCCAGCCTTAGACAAAAGGACATGCCTCAACAAACTCAGCAGAGTTCAACGCATGGCAGAGCTATGCATAACTGGCGGGCTACGCACTACTCCAGGGGAAGCCCTGGATACTGTGCTGGACCTCCTCCCCATAGATCTCATGGGAAAGAAAGTGGCAACACTTTCCGCACTCAGAATGAGAGAAGCCAGACTGTGGAAAGCGTCCGCGGTCGGGCACTCTGGAATCCTGACGAGACACCCGCAATTACCAGAGAGGACAGATTATTGTGTCCCTACTGATCACCTCTCGACGCCTTTCCAGGTATCAATCCCACTTAGGGAGGACTGGGAGATGGGCGAACCAGGCCCCGCAAATGCGGTTCACTTCTACACTGATGGCTCAAAGTTAGACGGCCGCGTGGGAGGCGGAGTCTACTGCAGCGAGCTGAACATCAGTCATTGCTTCAGGCTCCCGGACCACTGCAGTGTGTTCCAAGCGGAGGTTGTAGCCATCAAGGAGGCCATTTCCATCGTCTCCAAACTATTTCTAGACACGCACCTAGTGTGCGTTTTCTCGGACAGCCAAGCAGCTATTAAAGCTCTAGGCTCAATATCGTCGAACTCAGCGACTGTAAATGACTGCCGCAGGTCTCTGCACGAGATCGCAGAGCAGTTAGACCTCTTCCTTATATGGGTCCCAGGCCATAGGGACATCGAGGGGAACGACGCCGCCGACGAGCTAGCAAGGCAGGGTACTACAATTCCTCTCCTTATGGAGAGGGAGCAGGTAGCGATGCCTCTGGCTACGTGTAGGCTCCTTACGCACGAATTGTTTGAGCAAAATGCCAATAGGAGATGGCAGCAAACAGCTTCCTGTAAAATCTCAAGATTGATATGGCCATATCGATCGAAGAAGCGCTCAGCCGAGCTGTATAGGCTCAGCAGAGCACAGTGCTCTGCAGTTACTCGAGCCATTACGGGACACTGGCAGATTGGCACTCATGCCTCTAGACTGTCAATCCCTCATAACGACTTCTGCAGGAGTTGTCGCGACGAGGAAGAAGAGGAATCGGTCGCCCACTTCTTCTGCCACTGCCCAGCCCTTGGAAATCGTCGTCTTCGTTTTCTCGGGGCTGCTTTCCTAACAGACATTTCGGACCTGTCCGAAATCAAACCGGGGACCTTGTCCAGATTCATCCAAGCCTCCGGATGGGACTGCCCTTAATTTGCAACAGCCTGTTTCTCCACGGTTTCTAGGCACTGGGAAGGGGCACACGCCCATGCGGCACCACAACGGACCTTCTATAGGTCCAAGTGAGCTTGGGAGGGTTTCATCACTCTCCCAGGCTACCGCCTGAACCTAACCTAACCTACGGTTATTCTTTGGCGGCTGGCCCGAAAAATTACCTTAACTACATAATTCAGAGCGAGATCATTGGAGCAATGCATTCATTTAAATTTATTGATTGTGTTACAAATGAAGATAAAGCCACCAACTATCAAACTGAATTTTTAAACTCCTTTGATGTCCAATGTTAAGGTTGGCTCCGTAATAATTGTAGGGTGCATGAACCGACTTTACAAGTGTTGAAAGGTGCTTTGCCGATCAGCTGCCTGGACAGCTGACCGCAGGATTGACAATTATCAAGATCGCCGAGGTCAGCCCGAGAAGGTTTCCGGCTGTGACCTCTTCCTGTGAGATAATCAACCCGACCAGTCGTGTTTTTCTAAACAGTGAAAAGTTTGCCAAAATGAAATGCCAAAAAAAACAAAATGAAGTTGAAACTGTTTAAAGTGCCGGAAGGCCTATGTCGGGTTAAGCAGCTTAAATATTTTAAATTATTGCCAGTGGTGCGTCTCCTTATGGTCTCCTTATGTCGCAATCTCTCGTACTCGGCTTAACAGCGTCCCCGAGCAGCTCTAACGCTCTCGGGCTATCATACGCTCTCGCTCGCGTTTAAGCTTGCTGCATAGGGCCCGGCAATTTGGCCCGTCAGCCCTTGCATGGGCAGTCTTGAGCTAATCGTCGCAGCTATTACACTAACATCCTCGCATCAATCGTTCGCCCCAATCATTCCCATATGTACATACACGATAAGTTGGTTTACATATGCAAATAAATTGTGAATTTTAAACAGCCTCTCGACTTTCATTAACTTCAAATTGCAACAGTTATTAAAAACGCTTAATAGCTTAACATTTGGTGACCCCGTCATCTTCCCGCAAGAAACGTTTCTTACACCGGTCGCCTTTGTATATACAGTTCGTACATAGCTGTTCCCTTGCTGGGCTCGGTTCTTGTCGTCTATTGCTCGTGTTACTCTTTGCGATCATCTTCCCGCTAGAGACGTTGGTCTTCCTGCTAACGCTGCCGCTACCAGGGAAATTAATGCTGCTAACGAAATTCCAATGAGCAGTGAGCAAAAAAACAGGGTGTCTTTTTTGAAGCTTAAGTCAACGAAATTATGCGAGAAAATGAAAAGGTTAGCTACCGCTTGGCAGAATGAGTCGTCGGACTGTGACTACTACATGCTCGTGGTAAAGCTAGAGCAAGTCGAGAAATTGATCGGCAAATTTGAGATGTTTCACGGCGAGCTTGAGGAATTGGATCGAAGCGAAATTCCCAGTGGTTTGTGTGACATTTTTGAGTCACTTGCAAGCTCGCTGAAGGCGGCGATTATGAGGGAAATGGCTAAGAGTAGCGGCCGCATGCCGTTTCATTCTACCTTGGCTGGAGGAAACACTACGGTTGATTTTGCCGGCTCGCAATTTCTACCTCACCGTAGATAAGTACCATCCCTGCCTCCTATACAATTGCCGACGTTTAGCGGCGGGTATGCGAACTCGACGGACTTTTATTCAATGTTTGCCACCATCATCGACAGCCATCCGGACTTAACAAACATAGAAAAGCTGCGTTCAAGTCTGCGGGATTCGGCATTGGAGACTGTTCGGTCGCTGGAAATCTCAGATGACAATTATGCTGTGGCATTAGATTTGTTGGAAAACAGATTCAATAATCGGCGATTGGTTTTTCAGGCACACATCAATGAGATCTTGGCGCTTCAGGCTGTGGAACCTGGGTCAGTGGTCATGCTTCGGGAGCTTTTAGACAAGTTCAATTCACATATGCGCGCGCTCCAGGGTTTAGGCACCACTGAGCAGATCGCAGGATGCATAATCGTGCAGGCGCTTCTCCGAAAACTGGATCCAGCGAGCCAAGAGAAGTGGGAGGAACGATTCAACGACCCCGCATTCGCTAACTTAATTCCGTCGTGGGAATCTATGGCCTCGTTCTTGGAGCAGCGATGCAGATCATTGGAGACGATGGACTTTTCTATGGCAAGCTATGCGTTGAGCAATCAGGTGGGCAGAAGTAGAAAACATAATAATTCTAGGTCCACATTGGTTACAACGAACCAAACCGTTGCACGCTGCGCGCTGTGCAACGGTGGTGCTCACGAGGTCCAGCACTGTCAGAAGTTTAACGCGCTGTCCCCCACAAATCGCCATAAAGAAGCCAAGCGGCTTTCGTTGTGTATAAATTGTCTCAGAACAGGGCATCGATTACTTCAGTGCAACTCGAACAACTATCGTACCTGCGGGGGTAGACACCATACCCTCCTTCATTTTGGAAGCCCTGAAGATACCGCAGTCCAATGGTAATCAGCTCCGTATACTCCATCTCCGTCTGCGCTGTCTGAGTCTACGCCGTCTGAGCATACCACTGAGCCCTCTACTTCAGCGGCTACCTCGTCTGCCCTTATTGTCCAAGATCTCAGGAATGGTGTTGTTCTACTTGCCACGGCGTCGGTCTTAGTCAAAAATCGTTCCGGAGTTTTAGTTCCCTGCCGAGCGTTGCTGGATTCCGGCTCCCAGTTGCATCTAATAACTTCTAGTTTCGCGAATCAGCTTCAGCTTCGAAAAATGAAATCATCGACTGCAGTCTCGGGAACAGCCGACTCTAGCTTCGTCACGGATGGATTTTCGGTCAACGTTAGCCTGCACTCTCGCTCATCGGATTACTCAACTCTCATCACTGCCATTGTAGCCTCTAGCATAACCGATCGACAGCCAAGCTTTGGCATTGACACTCAAAACTGGAACATTCCATCTAACATACCACTAGCTGATCCGGAGTTTTATAAGCCGCAACGCGTCGATCTGCTAATTGGCGCAAGTCTGTTTTTCGAGCTCCTGTGTGTTGGTCAGGTCAAGCTACTGCCAGGATTGCCTTCAATTCAGAAAACGCGCTTGGGATGGGTCGTGTCTGGAAGTTGTTCGCGTTTAAAAGGTTCCTCCTTGATGGTCTCTCGCGCTCGGGCCGTAGCACCTCGGCTTGAGGTGCTTCTTCGGAGGTTTTGGGAGGTAGAAAATTGCATCGAACCAATAATAAAGTCTACTAAAGAAGAGCTAGATTGTGAAGCACACTTTGTGCAGCATTTCCGTCGACTACATAAAGGCGATTATTGTGTTCGGCTGCCAGCAAAATATAATTTGGATCTCCTTGGAGAATCTTACAATCAAGCGCTTCGTAGATTCCTGACCCTTGAGAGAAAGTTAGATCGTCGCCCTGATGTTAAATCTCAGTATGCAGCATTTATAAAGGAGTACGTTGATTTATGCCATATGTCTCAGGTTCCTACCCAGGCAATCAGCAACTGCCGATATTTTTTGCCTCACCTGCCTCACATTGCGTCATGAAGGAAGATAGTTCTACGACCAAGCTTCGCGTCGTTTTTGATGGATCCGCTTCAACCTCATCTGGATATTCCCTAATCGACGTTTTAATGGCTGGTCCCGTAATCCAACCCAAACTGTTTCATATTCTTGCTCGATTTCGGTCATACGCCGTTGCGGTTACGGGAGATATCTGTAAGATGTATCGTTGTGTAAGAGTCTCGACCGAGGATAGCAACTTGCAGTGTATTCTGTGGAGAAACTCCAGGGAAGAAGACTTGCATGTGTTTCAATTGGACACCGTTACTTATGGGACGAAGCCTGCCTCCTATTTATCTGTGCGAGCGATGCATCAGTTGGCAATGGACGAGCAGATGGCGTTTCCAGTTGGAGCTGAAATCCTTCGCCGTGACTTCTACGTGGATGAGCTGATATCTGGAGCCAGCTCTCAGGAGGAGGCTATCCGAATTCGTGAGCAAGCTACTGGAATTTTGTCTAGAGGTCAGTTCAGATTGAGGAAATGGTGTTCGAACGTCCCTGCTGTGCTGGATGGAGTTCCGGAAGAGGACAATGAAACATTTTTGAAGTTCGACGATGGCAGCCATGTGACTAAAACTTTAGGACTTGCGTGGGATCCGGTTTCTGATCTACTATTATTTTCGTTCTCGGCCCTTCAATCTTCTTTGAATTCCTGCAGGCGCTCTGTTTTGTCATCCATAGCGCAATTCTACGATCCTCTCGGACTAGCTGGTCCCGTAATTACTAAATCCAAAATCTTTCTCCAGCGTTTGTGCCAAGAGAAGTTGTCCTGGGATGAAAGCCTTCCAGTCGCACTGAACACCGAGTGGCAGGAAATATGCACCAGGTTTGGTCAGATTCGTCAACTTGAATTTCCTCGGCTTGTACTCCTTCCAGACTCTACGCTAGAAATTCACGGATTTTGCGATGCCAGCATCGAGGCTTATGGTGCATGCATTTATGTCGTGTCCAAGGGTCAGCATTCCAGCAGTCACTTACTTTGTGCCAAATCTCGTGTGGCTCCTTTGAAGACACTTACAGTACCAAAGTTGGAGCTTTGTGGAGCGGAGTTGCTGGCTAGGCTCTTTTGTTGCAAATAGAGTGTCAACGGTTCAGGAAATGACCGAAAAAATGGAATGGCGCTATGTTCCCACAGCTTTGAACCCAGCCGACATTATGTCTCGAGGGGCCGACTGAGCTGAATGAGTCACCTCTTTGGGCTCATGGTCCTCCATTTCTTTGCGGCTCCTCAGATGACTAGCCACCCACTGTGCTACCTAATAAGCCAGCCCTTGAACTTCGTCGGAAGGCTCTTCTGGTCAAATCGCCCTACATGGACATTATTGTCCAATTACAACATTATTGATTCCAAGTATGCGAATTCATTTGCTTCTTTGCAACGCGTTTTCGGATACATTCACAAGTTTTGCAACCGAATTCGGCGCCCCGGACTCACTGTCTCAGACATTGAACATGGAACCCAGGTATTGCTACGACTAGTATAGCGTACTCAGCTATGGGAGGACATGAAGTCCCTGCGGGCAAGGGGAGCAGTCTCCTCATCGAGCTCAATCGCATCGTTATCGCCATTCATGGATCAGTTTGGACTTCTCAGGGTAGATGGTCGACTGAGAAACTCTTCGTTGGATTTTGATGGCCGTCATCCAATCATCTTGCCCAGCAGCCATCCACCGACTCTTGCAATAATCTCCCATTTTCATGAGCGGAATCTGCACGCTGGTCCTCGAGCTTTGCTTGGACTAATTCAATCCCAATATTGGCCTATTGGGGGGAGGAAGACGGTTAACAAGGGAGTAAACAAGTGCGTAAGATGCTTTCGACTGAAGCCCAGGGTATTGGAGCATATTATGATCTTCCAAAGGAGCGGCTCGATGGCTCTCATGCCTTTGAGATCACAAGCGTGGACTTCTGTGGGCCGTTTTTCTACAAACCGGAGGCACGCAACAAGGCTCCAATCAAGTGCTACGTCTGCATCTTCATTTGTTTCGCTACCAAGGCTGTTCATCTGGAGCTTATAAAGGACTTATCCACATGTGCTTTTCTACATGGACTAAAGCGCTTCATATGTACCAGACGAAAGCCGCGGCAAATTTGGTTAGACAACGCAACCAATTTTGTCGGCGCTAAGAATGAGCTGATGGAATTAAAGCGCCTGATCCTCAGCGATGACCATCAGAAGGCGCTGCTGGATTTTTGATTGGTCGAGGCTATAGACTGGCATTTCATTCCTCCGCGCTCACCTCATTTGGTGGTCTATGGGAGGCTGCAGTGAAGACGGCCAATTACCACTTCTACCGTTGCGATAGGCAACTCGGTTCTTGGATTTGACGAGCTGCGGACGCTGTTGTGCCACATCACGGCAGTGATTAATTCAAGACCTTTAGTTTCAATTTCAGAGAGCCCTGCCGATCTAGGTGTTCTAACTCCAGCGCATTTCTTGAATGGTGGTCCTCCTGCTTCGTTCGCTGAGCCTGACGTCACGCAGCTAAACTTCGATCGCCTGGATCGCTGCCATCGCGTTTCGTATCTGCAGCAGCTCTTTTGGTCCCGGTGGAAGGAGGAGTACATAACGTCACTGCAGTAGCGCTCAAAGTGGCGCACTGCGAAGCCTAGTTTAGCTGTCGCAGATTTGGTTCTTGTCCAGGATGAGAATCTTCCTCCCATGAAGTGGCCACTGGCGAGAGTGGTCGAGCTTTTGCCTGGACGAAATGGCGTTTCCCTAGTTGCTGTGCTGAAGACGTCCCTTTAAAGATGCTGTTGAAAGTCAGGCTTCCAACGGGGGGAGTATGTCGAGTCAAGCAGCTTAAATATTTTAAATTATTGCCAGTGGTGCGGCCCAAAGGAAATGCATTTTGGTGTTGTCGTTTCCAATGCCCCCACTGCAAAGATCATTTGGTACCGCATATGCGCATGCAGTGAATTCTTTCGTCTCCTTATGTCGCAATCTCTCGTACTCGGCTTAACAGCGTCCCCGAGCAGCTCTAACGCTCTCTGGCTATCATACGCTCTCGCTCGCGTCTAAGCTTGCTGCATAGGGCCCGGCAATTTGGCCCGTCGGCCCTTGCATGGGCAGTTTTGAGCTAATCGTCGCAGCTATTAGACTAACATCCTCGCATCAATCGTTCGCCCCAATCATTCCCATATGTACATACGCGATAAGTTGGTTTACATACACAAATAAATTGTGAATTATAAACAGCCTCTCGACTTTCATTAACTTCAAATTGCAACAGTTGTTAAAAACGCTTAATAGCTTAACAGCCTATGAGTGTAGCCTTTTCTGCGGGAACAATCTCTTCTGTGAGCGTTGAAACCCAGTGAACTGCTGGAGCCTGGATCAATCTGCGCACATCCACGGATATCGCTGCCATTGCGGTAAGATTAATGTCGATCCACATTCTCCGGACGATTTCCTGTGGAAATTGCCGTTCAGCACTAGCGCGACCCGTGCCAAGGCGCCGTGAGGGCCCCACGTTTGCGGCACCAGAGAGTGACCGGCAAAGTGGAGTTCTTCAATTCGCCTGAAAAATCGCAGTCGTCAGCACGCTAGTTCATCGCCCTTCCCAGATCAGCGAGTGGGTCTGCAGATTCCACGTGCCGCATCAACAAGCGATCCGTAACCGAGACCGCGCCCATGCCCGTGGGCTGAGGCTGTCTCGTCCCGTCGGCCGCTTCTCGACCCCAACCGGCGCCCGCGTTGCCCGACGAGGAGTGTGTGCTGGCGAAACAAGGCCTTTTCAAACCTTGTAACATCAAATGTCATCAAAAGCATGTAAAGAAATTAATATTAATGTATTAATAGAGTTTGAAACACGGTCCGTGTTGAAATGGCGCCTGAAATCCTGAATTAGAGAAGATTACAGTCCATAAATCCAAATATCCATAAATGCGCTCTTCGGACACCTGATTCCAGTTTCCGCCTATCATTTCCTAGCCAGGCATTCCTATGTGATTCGCCAAGCCCTCGGGTTACCCAGTTAGAAAAGTGATCAAGCTGCAGGCTGTTCCGTCGAATCTGACCGAGACTCGATGCCGCTGAACGAGACCATATAAACGTTACTTTAAGCAGAATATGAAGTTACTAATAATTAGCTTTAAAAAATAGTAAGGTCCTTTCGTATTAACAATTGACATGAAATATTGAAAATAAATAGATGAAATTGTAAGAAATTTAGAACGGATAAGATAAAACAGAAAAACGATTGAATTTAGGCCTAATCTTGTTGGGGTGAAATAAAAAAATCGCGAAGCACTAATATAGACAAAAGGAAAGGATAATGTTCTATTTCAGTTCTCGCCGGGAGATCGATCTTTCTCCGATGCAGAAGTAAGACTGTGCGAGTAAAATCCTGTGTCTTTCGTTTAGTTCTCGTGAGTTCGCCCGATACTAGTTCCCTTAAAGACTCGAATATACTGCTAAAATAACTAATTAATAGCAACAATCTTACACATCTATCACTTAATCCAGTATTACTAGTAGTATAAAAGAAAAGAAAAGTGAAATGAATTTGTGCCAGGAAGGCCCTACTACATATAAGATAAACCTTTATTATTATTATTATTATTATTATTATTATTATTATTATTATTATTATTATTATTATTATTATTAACCCCTCCTCTTCTAGGTTAGGTTAGGTTAGGTAGAGACGGCCGCCAAGCTCGCTCGGAGCCCAGCCCACTTAGGCTTGGGATCATTCCCTCCCTGCAGATGAGACTTCATGTCAACAGTTGTCCCATCCAGATGCCCTTATAAAGTTGACGATCTTTCTGGGACATATCGTGGACATCTCCGAGATGTCGTTCAGAAAGGCAGAGCCCAAGTGATGCAGCCTCCTTCTGCTGAGAGCTGGACAGGAACAGAACAGGTGTTCCACTGTTTCCTCCTCGTCCTCGTCTCTGCAGCTGCGGCAGAAATCATTGTATGGGGCACCCAGCCTGTTTGCGTGGGTGCCTACTAGCCAGTGTCCTGTGAGGGAACGTATGACTGCGCTGCACCTTTCCCTGCCTAGTTTGCAGAGCTCTGAGGTGCGCTTCTTATCTATGGTCGGCCATGTTTGCCGAGCTGTACGACAACGTGGCCCTATTTGCCACTTGTTGTCTATCAGTCGCGTGGACTGCTCTTTTATGATGAGCTTGCAGGTGGCCATAGGCATACAAATATCCTCCTTATCTTGGAGAAGGGTGGTTGTAGTGCCAGATCTGGCCAGCTCGTCCGCTATGCAGTTGCCCTCGATATCCCGGTGACCCGGGACCCAAATCAGGCTAATAGCAAATTGCTGAGCCATCTCGTGAAGAGATCTGCGGCACTTCGCCACAGTAGCCGAGTTCGAGGAGATCGCGTTAAGTGATCTGATCGCAGCTTGGCTGTCGCGGTAGATGTTTAGATTGGTTGCCGTGGTGGTAACCGTGTGAAGGCAGTACAGAGCCTCCCTGATTGCTGTAACTTCCGCTTGGAAGACGCTACAGTGATCCGGAAGCCTGAAAGATTGCCTTATGTTAAGTTGTTCAGAGTAGATTCCTCCTCCAACCCTGCCGTCCAGTTTTGAGCCATCCGTGAAGATGCTTATGGCCCCGTCTGGGCCGGGGAGTCCCTCGAGCCAATCGTCTCTATGAGGGATGATTATGCTGAATGGAGTCTCCGTGTGCTCCATTGGAACTTGATAGTCCGTTCTTGCCGGGACCTTGTTGTTTTTATTTAGTATAGATGAGTGACCTATGTTTTGGGGTACCCATTGTTCAGAGTCCCTAAGACGTATTGCTGCCATTTCTGCCCGCTCCTTTCCTGCAAAGTCAAGGCTCTGAAGGCATAACATGGCGTTTAGCGCATCATTTGGTGTAGTTCGAAGAGCTCCACTGATGCAGAGGGCGGCTGGTCGCTGAACCTTGCCCAGCTGATTGGTGATTGTCCTTTTTGTTAGGGCAGGCCACCAGACAGTAACTCCGTAGAGTATTATAGGGCTGACTATTGCCAGATATATCCATCGGACTATGCTTGGGTTCATGCCCCACTTTAGGCCGATAGCTTTTTTGCCTTTTTTTTCCTCACTCTATCCTTGACATTCAGGTTCCAGCTAAGCTTTTTGTCAATTACCAACCCTAAGTAACTGTCACTGTCGCTGAAGGAGAGCCTGTATCCGTTTAGTGTTGGGGGGTTGAGGGGCGGGACCTTGTATTTTTTTGTGAATAACACGAGTTCCGTTTTCGAGGGATTTAGTCCCAACCCGCGGGATTGGTCCATTCGGACAATCGAGCAAGCTTTGCAGTCATTAGGTCGCATAGTGTTTGGGGGTATTTCCCCGCAAAGATAATTGCAACGTCATCCGCGTATGCCACTACTTTACAGCCCCCCTCTTCCAGGTCGCAAAGAATCTTATTGACTGCAATGTTCCATAGAAGAGGAGACAGAACTCCCCCTTGCGGGGTTCCTCTGTTGACATACCTTGACTGGGTGGACGATCCCATCGATGATGTCACCGTCCTGCGTATGAGCAATTGATCAATGAGCATCACCAAGTGACGGTCCACCCCCAGGTCAGTCAGGGCTTCTGTAATGGCGCCCGGTGTGACGTTGTTGAAGGCTCCCTCGATATCGAGAAAAGCTATTAGTGAGTATTCTTTGAGATGCAGGGATTTTTCTACACTCAAGATCACTTCGTGAAGTGCCGTTTCCGTGGATTTTCCTTTCCGGTAGGCATGCTGCGCACTTGAGTACAGCTGGGGACTTATGGTAGTCCGTAATTGTAACCCGATAAGTCTCTCAAAGGTTTTGAGTAGGAAAGACGATAAACTGATTGGTCTAAAGTATTTCGGGGTTGAGTGTGAGGCTTTGCCTGCTTTAGGGATGAAAACTATCCTAGCCTTAAGCCACGCTTGCGGTATTGTACATACCGCCAGTATCTTCCCTTCCCCTCTGAAGCTGGGCCGGGATTACATGGTCCGGGCCTGGCAATTTAAACGGGTTGAAGCTGTTTACTGCCCAACTTATGTTCCGTTTTGTAAGGATATGGTCCATCGATTCTACCGATCCCTCTCTTGGGAGGTGAGACGGCTCGGTGGATGTGCATCCGGGGAAGTGCGTGTCGAGCAGAATGTGCAGGGACTCCTCACAAGAGATGGTCCACGTGCCATCATTCTTTTTGAGGTAACCTACCGAGGGGGTAGTTTTGAGAGAACTTTCCGGAGTCTTGCGGCCTCCGAGGTTTCCTCGATTTCGGAGCAAAATTTTTGCTAGGAGGCTCTTTTAGCCTTCCTCGTTTCCTTTTTTTGATAGTGCTAGACTGGTTTTATAGTCTGCCCAGTGAGTATCCTCCTTAGTTCTTGTGGCTCTATTGAATAGAGTCCTGCAAGTTCTACGAAGGGTGTCAAGTTGCTTAGACCACCAGGGGGGTTTCTTTTTCCCCCTTAGTCTGGTAGAAGGACATGCTGCCTTGAAGGCTTTGTTGCACGCATCCGTAAACCTGTACACAAGACGGTTTAGGTTATCTTCAGTGTTCGGGCAATTAGGGGCGTTAGGAGGGAGTAGCTCCTCCAGCGTTGTGCTATATTTTTCCCAGTTGGCTTTTCTGGGGTTGATATAGTCGGTTGGTTTGGGAATATCGAATGATAATATCGTCTCGATATACCTGTGGTCCGAGAAAGAGTGGTCTCCTAGGACTCTCCAGCTCTTGATTGTGTCCAGCAGTTTGCTTGACACTAGCGTGAGGTCAATGACCTCGTGCCGATTTTTAATTATAAATGTGGGGTCGTTACCCCGATTGCATATGAATAAATTTGAGTCCAGGATGAAGCTGAACAGTGACTCACCCCTTACATTCGTGTCCGTACTCCCCCATTGGGTGTGGTGGGCGTTGGCATCGCAACCTATAAGTAGGTCTTTGTCCGTCCTTTCGCTGTCGCTGGCTATTTTGCGAACAAGGTCGTTCGGAGGATCATCCTCCTCGTGGGCCATATAGGACGCCACCAGCCTGAGATGATGCCCTTTTAGTTCTAGGCTTGCCGCCGGGTTATCTCCATCGCTATAATTGTGGAGCAGAAAGATATTTAGGTGCTTTCTAGCAAGTATGCAGGTACGGATTTTACCTTCATTTTGGGATACAATGATCTTGTATTCCCTCGTCCCCAATCCACAGACCTTGCCTCCTACCACCCAAGGCTCCTGGATCAGGACTACGTCGGCTCCGCTTGTGTCTAGGCGGAGTATGAGAGCAGCCGATGCTGCTTTACAGTGGTGGAGATTTATTTGAAGGATCCTTAGGACCATCTTTAAGATTCTCCACCACCGTGATGTCCGCGTCCGAGTCATCTGAGACTCTCTCTCGGCACATTAACTCGAAGTCGAGCATCATTTCTGTCTCTGAGGAGAAGCCTTCCTGGTCTGGCTCCAGCTCGTCGTCAGGCGCTTCGATCTCCGCAGCGACATCCTGCACGTCTGGGTTGACGACAGGAAGCGCCGCGGCCGCCGCGTCCGATTTGTACACCTTGATGGTGACCGAGCTGAAGCCGAAGTTTAGCTCTCCTTTTGCTGCCTCTATCGGGGACAGCGACTCTTTATTGAGAACGAGAACTGCCTGGTTAGTCGGCCCTTGTGTCGTCTCAACTTTGGCTACCTTCCAATCTGAGGTTGGTAGTCCTGGGTTGCATCTCTGCAACATCTTGAGGATGCGTTCTGGCTCCTTAAAGGTAGCCGGCACCCAAATTCTGGCCCTCGGTCTGCTGGGCACCTCGCTCTAGTCGACTGCGACGAGTTTCGCCCCAGCATAAACCTCGCCGACCTGCGCTACCGCCGCTTTATAAAGCTTCACAGAGCGCTCGTCTTCGCAGGCAATTATCTTAACATTGCCCTGGAACCACCCCATGTCCTTGCAGACTGGCGGAGGTCCAGGATCTTTGTCGAGGAGTTCGAAGCAGCGGTCGGCCAGTGCCGCTTCCACTCACTTCCACTGGCGCTGCTTCTTGGCTTGGGGAGCAACCTTTTTCTGTTCTAAGGTGAACTCCGGAAGTACGGCCGAAGCCCATTCCACCTTCTTCAGCCAGTCGGCTGATGGGCTGGCTTCACTGCTGGCGTGTTGCCGACGGAGTATGTGCCCTGCACTCCTCTTTTCGGCATATGTGTAGCGTCTGGCTTGGGCGCTTGTCGACGGCAAGTCAACCCCCTCCGCTTTACCAGAAGGTCGGGCAGCCGCAATATTGCTTAGCTTTCCTTCCAAGGTGTCAGCTTCGGGAGTTACCTTGCCACCCACACCGGATTCGGGATGGGACCACCTCGGGTTCGCACAGGCACCTTCCACCTTACAGGTATTCCCTACTATAGAGCCGGTTGGGCCAGGCCTTTGAGCCGCTGCCTTTCCGAGCTTGGGATTGCTCCCAGTTGGCATTTGGGGAGCGCCGCACTCATTTGTTTTTTTATTGGTTTTTTTGTTTTTGTTGCTATACATCTTGTTCCCACGAGATGCAGAGAAAGGGAAAGGTCAGCCCGGGCAGAGATCCACGTTGCCCGAGTAAGGCATCACTAGAACAAGGGGCTGCCAAGTCCCTGAGCCCTCCGTTAGCGACTGGGCTAGTTTTTATACCGGGCCCCCAGCCAGGCTGACTCTCGGCACGGGTCGAGTAACACACTTAGTCCGGCCCGGTGTGAGGTGGATGTGGGGGTTGGGATGTGGGTAGGTATTGTGTATGGAAGGGAGTGTGTGAGCTACTTATTGAGGCGGCACCACAAGCGCATCGTCAGTGCTGCTACCTAGCTAACACCCGCTGGCTGTCCGGGACTGCTTATTTCGGTACTCTCCCGTGAGGGATGCCCGCTTATTCGCAGCTGACCTATCGAGGTAGGCCGTTCGCTATCCGCAACCCGCGACCCTTCCGGTGGCCTCAGCTAGGCCCCCTTTGAGCTACCTCAGAAGCTCATCAGACCAGACCTCCTCTTCTTACTTTATATACAACTCAAAATCTCTCACATATACATATATACTCTCCGTAGATCCTTAAGATTAGAAAATATGAATCCACTGATACTCTTAGTTGTAGCTGTTTATTAGGAAATACAAAATATGAAGTTTAGATAAACAAATTTAGAAAATGAGCTCTGTGCCGGCGTTCTCCGTTCTTTCTTTCTCCGTTCTCTCTCTCTCTCTCTTTCTCTTTATCGCTCCCTTCTTCTCCTCCCTTCTCTTCTACCGTCTTCCTCTATACTTTTCCGATTTGTTTTCTTGTATCTTTTTGTCATTTTACGGATACTGGTTCTAGCACCGTAAAGTCGCAGCACGCTCAATTCTTAAAACAATCACTAAAAAATGATCGCGTGATAGTGTTGCAAGTAGGAGACGATCTGTAAGCGCAAGAACCACCATCCTAAAGCCGACGAGCTAGAGCCGGAACATGTAAAGCGTGCTCTGCCGTTTCAGATCGCCCCTCCTCTCCGTCTAGGAAGACAAGCGTTGCACGTTATATAATCATGCTTCGAAACATAAACCAGCCAAAACTGTGCAACGGTACTCGTTTGTTAGTAAGAAAATTAATCAACATTTTTATTTATGCGACGATACTCAAAGAAAAATTCGAAGGTGAGGAAATTCTCATTTCCAGGATTCCGAAGATCCCAACAGATATGCCGTTCGAGTTTAAGACATTAATTTCCGATAAACTTGACATTGACTATGCCATGGTATCGTCAATAGTTAATTGACTATGACTATGAATAGTCATGACTATTAACAAATCACAATGCCAATCCTTGAAAGTATGTGGTCTGAATCTGGAAAATCAAAGTTTTTTCCCACAGCCAACTATATGTGGCATGTTCACGGGTCGGAAGACCATCTGCGATGTTTGTTTTTGATTGAAAAAAAAAAAAAAAAACCAAAAAATGTTGTGTATCACAAGGTTCTTGACTAAAAAAAAAAACCAACCTAAAAAAATTGAATTAAAAAACCTTCAATCGGTTATTATAGTTTATAGTTAAAGTACAAAAATTAGCATGATTAAATCAAAATCTAAGGCGGAAAAAAGTGCACGGGTCATCTAAAAATGTTTCGCTATAAATTAACCAAATTTAATTAAGAACATTTTTATTATTGAGTGGCAGAACAACGTCTGGCTGGATAGCCAGCTCTACATATATAAAAAATTGTGATGCAAGCTTCTTCAAAAAGTGTCATAATGCTGTACAAATTCTAAAGTAAAATGTATGTATGTCCGGAAGTGTAGATGAAATAATTCACAGATCCTAAGGCCTAATCACGCTTACTCTGAAAATACGTGTAAATTGAATAACAGAGGTAGTAATTTGCGTTTTCTAAAAATGTGCTTTAATTTTTATATCACAAGATATAATTAATTTTGTTTTGGGATGTGTTTTATACCGTACAAAGGATCAGCGCGATTTTGTTTCATTGTCAACTTGCGAGTTTGTCTCCTGAGCTCTTAGAGTCTCGACATCATGCAACCCCTTAAGTTCGCCTTCAAAAACAAATTTCATTCCTATTAACATTGTGATTTCAACATCCAAACTGGGAATTGTAAAATTCTAAGTGTGCAAAAGCCGTATTACAGCCGCGGCGCATTTGAATTGTCGGTGTCCAACGATTGTTTATAGATTTAAACGGGAAGCCAAAGACTGTTCATAGATTTGAATTGTGTTCGTTAGCTTGTGCTCCCAGCAGCCCATTCACAGGCGAATTGGTTCGTCGAAAACGAATACATTTGCCCACTAAGAGACAAATACATATATGTAAATAACGAACATCACAACGAAAAAATTTTCAGAGAGTATATATATAAAGTATATAAAGCCGAAGACCTGGGACCTTACGCAGCAAATACAGTTGGTATGTTTTCGTTCTATGAACTGTGGTCAGAAAATAGATAAATCGATGTGTCGATATATCACTGCATCATATTCAACAACCCTAACATCAATTCCAATTGCAATCAAAGTAAAAACTAGTTTGATAAGTCTGTAAGCGCGTTGTCTTAGATGCTGTCAGGTAAAAGAAACCTGCTGTTTTTAACTTATATTTCATTTGGAAAGTTCTTCAGCACCGTTAGATACATTGATTAAAGGTAAATAACAAAACAAAACATGATAGTAAAGGAATGCATTAATGTATTGCAATTCTTGTATACACTCATGCGCAGATTTTCACTTATGTTTGCTGTATGTATATACATACAGCATAAGTGGAACAGGTAGAGGGCAACAAGTAGTTTTCTACTCTGTGATTCGAGCTCTTTCATCGACGACGAAAATGTGGGAAACAAGAAATAGTACATACATACATATGTATGTACATATGAACATATGTACATGTGTATCTGAATGGTGATCTCCATTCAAAACATCCAATAGAACGCTTATGTACGAATTAAATTGAGTTGAATGAGTGCGACGCACACAATGAATTATGTTTACATATATGTATGATTGTGAGTGTGTTGACTTCATAGTTTTCAGAATTCAATTGTATGGAAGAGTGCGCAAAACGAAATGAATGCGACGAAATATCCGAAAAAGACATACCCAAATTGTTGCCTCCGCACTCCGCGTATTTCATTGCTTTGACTTTTCGTTTTCCTTGTTCTTCTTTTCCTTACGCATAGCAAAACCACAATTGAAAGACTACTGCCGACATATACATACATAGCTAGTTCTGGCAATTTTTAATGCTCGATATTTGAAAATTGATATTAGCCGGAAATCGGAATATTTATTTGCAAGAGGGCGCTGCTACTTTTTGCTGTGGCGCCCGGATAAGAAATGAGGATAACTCAATTGATTACCTATTTCGTCAATGGAGAATAAAATCTCGAGTTTGGAACTGATCTCCGACTATCACAATTGCATCTTCAACTACTAGTAGATTTAAAAAAACAGTCAAGATTTGTTGCGATTGCGGGTAGGTTTTTCCAAAATGTTCTCTCGTTAAAACCTTCTGAGCAAAATTCGCATTTTTAAAGATGAATTAAAAACAATAAAAATTACACGTTTCTGTTTTAATTCAAAATCAATTTCAAATAATTGGAAGAATTTTGTAGATGGTTGCGTTTCTTAGTCGACCAGAATAATGATTTTTTTTTTTTAAATCATCTCAAGGATGATCGGATTTTGATCGTAGCACTGTAGCCACATTGATCAGATACTGGTGATGTAGTTTGGTGATTTTGACAGGTCGGTAAATAAAAAAAGAAAAAAAAAATTACTTAACTGTTTTAGAAAATAAACTGAATTTACTTTATAACATGATGAAGAAAAAAGGGGTCAAAAGTTTAAGTCAGCAGTTTTGATGAAGATTGCCAGCTCTCTGAGATGTAGCGGCTCTTTTTATACCCGATACTCAAAATGAGTATTGGGGTACATTAGATTTGTGGTAAAAGTGGATGTGTGTAACGTCCAGAAGGAATCGTTTCAGACCCCATAAAGTATATATATTCTTGATCAGCATCAATAGCCGAGTCGATTGAGCCATGTCTGTCTGTCTGTCTGTCCGTCCCCTTCAGCGCCTAATGCTCAAAGACTAAGAGCTAGAGCAACGATGTTTTGGATCCAGACTTCTGTGATATGTCACTGCTACAAAAATATTTCGAAACTTTCCCCCGCCCACTTTCGCCCCCACAAAGGACGAAAATCTGTGGCATCCACATTTTTAAATATACGATAAAACCAAAAACGCAGAATCGTAGAGAATGACCATATCTTTTAGACTGCAGAATCTCAATCGGATCGTATTATTATTATAGCCAGCATCAAGAAAACAATTTCATTTTTTCTCGCCCTGTCTCTCTCTAACACACACGTAGCATAGGCGGCTTTGCTTAGAGTAAAACATTAGCGCCTAGATCTCAGAGACTATAAAAGCTAGAGCAACCAAATTTGGTATCCACACTCCTAATATATCGGACCGAGACGAGTTTGTTTCAAAATTTCGCCACACCCCCTTCCGCCCCCGCAAAGGATGCAAATCTGGGGATATTCACAAATCTCAGAGACTATTACGGCTAGAGTAACCAAATTTAGTATCCGCACCCCTGTTAGATGTCACTATAAAACGTATATCTCAAAATTTCGCCCCACCCCCTTCCGCCCACACGAAGGGCGAAAATCTGTTGCATCCACAATATTGCAGATTTGAGAAAACTAAAAACGCAGAATCATAGATAATGACCATATCTATCAGATTGCTGAATCTGGATCAGATCAGATCATTTTTATAGTCAAAAGGAACAAATCAATTTGCTGTGGCTACGCAGCGCCCGGCGTCACGCTCAGACTGATTTTTTGTCTCTCTCGCACGCACTCTTTTTCTTGGACGTTGACATGCAATGACTGCATCTTTTAAGAGGCGATGCAATGCCTGCACCGTCAAGTGGCCCGTGTGACACCAGCAGAAGGCTGTTACGCGCGGATCAGAGGCAAAACGCAGCCCTCCTCCCGCCCAACCGACCGAGGGGCGCTGCCGCATGACGCACGGTGCGTAGCCGAACCAAACGCGAACATGCAAGAAAGATAGATATTAGACTAACATTCGAGGAAAATTAGCTCTAAACTTACTAAGAAACTAAGCATGCAATCAAAATACAAATACCACTACAGTTACTAAATAATAGAAAGGTGTGTAAGGATTAATAATTTAATAAGAGGAAGAGAATTAGTGTTGGATATAATATGGTAGAGGGAATTATAATCCGAGCATAAGACCCTAAACGGTTCATGCAAGGAATAATTCGATCTACAAAGTGGAAGGGACAACGGTATGAAATTTCTAGTCAGTCTAATAGGAATCGTGAAGTTTATGCGGCTCAACAGATCAGGGCTGTCTATGTCACCCCTGATCAAGTTGTGCACAAAAATCACACCAAGCATTTTTCTACGGATAACTAATGATGGGATGTTTACTAATAGTAGTCTACTAGAGTAAGATGGGAGTCTGACACCCGCATCCCACTTAAGGCCCCGCAGAGCAAAGAGTAAAAAGTTTTTCTGTACTGATTCTATACGGTCCTGGTGTACTTTGTACTGAGGGCACCATACGCAGGAGACGTATTCTAAGACCGGACGAACAAGCGAGGTATAGAGAGTCTTTGTTATATAGGGGTCGTCAAATTCCTTTGACCACCTCTTTATAAACCCAAGCACGCCCATGGCCTTATTTACCATGGTAGAAATGTGTTCGGAAAACTTTAACTTGGGGTCTAATATAACACCCAGATCATCCACCAGGGTAATTCTCTCAAGAGAACCACCAAATAGGGTATAGGGAGCCAACAAAGGGCTAGAACGATGAAATGCCAGAACTTTGCATTTCGAGGCATTAAGGTGTAACAAGTTTGCACAACACCATGACTGAAAGCTATTGAGATCGGATTGCAAGCGAGAATGAAATGAAATGTCCTTGTACTGGACACAGAGTTTAACATCATCCGCATACATAAGTACTCGAGTGTATGTTAATACTGAAGGCAAGACATTAATAAAGAGTGTGAAGCGTAAGGGCCTAGATGGCTGCCCTGTGGTACTCCCGAAGAAACCTTTACTGGTAAAGAGAGGGAGTTTTTGAAGAGGACTCTTTGAGACCTGGAACAAAGATAGCTAGAAATCCATCTCAGGAGGTTGGGCGGAAACCCTAAAAGGTCAAGTTTATGTGCTAGAAGGGAATGGTTTACAGAATCGAATGCTTTAATAAAGTCAGTGTCAATGACATCATCTGTAAGTTACCTTGAAAGCCTTTAATAATGAAAAAGGTAAACTCTAACAAGTTCGTGGTGGTTGATCGCCGCCCTATAAATCCATGCTGAGTTGGAGATATAAGTGACTTGCAGAGATGTTGCAAGTGCGGAGTTAAAACCTTCTCAAACAATTTGGGAATAGCGGATAACTTTGCTATACCTCTATAATTTTTTGCATCAGACTTGCTACCTTTTTATGGAGAGGAATTATAAACGATTCCTTCCTGATTGGGGGGAAGCAAGAGGAATCAATGGACAGGGTGAATAGTTTAAGCAATAGTGCACACAGAGCCTCAGCGCAGTACCTGAGTACACAACCTGGAACCCCGTCTGGACCCGGTGAAAACACCGACTTAACTAGTCGAAGATCTTGAAGTAGGGAATATTCATTTAGGTTAGGTTAGGTTGAGGCGGCTGCCGGGCTCGCTCGGAGCCCGTCACACTTAGGCCGGTTTCGGCCCGTTGTGATACCGCATAGGATCATTTCCTTCCTGCGTTGTGAGACTTCCTGTCAGCAATTATCCCATCCAGATGCTCTCACAAAGTTCGCTATCCTCCTGGGACATAGTTTGGACATCTCTGAGATGTCGCGTAGAAAGGCTGAGCCCAGGTGCTGTAGCCTTCTTCTGCTGAGAGCTGGGCAGGAGCAGAACAGATGTTCCACTGTCTCCTCCTCTTCCTCGTCTCTACAGCTGCGACAAAAATCTTAATGTGGGGACCCCAGCCTGTTAGCGTGGTTGCCTATTAGCCAGTGTCCCGTGAGGGAACGTGTGACTACGCTGCACCTTTTCCTGCTTAACTTGAGGAGCTCGGAGGTGCGCTTCATGTCCATGGTCGGCCATGTTTGCCGAGTTGTGCGACATCGTGGCACTGTTTGCCACATATCGTTATTTAGTCGCTTGTATTGCTCCCTTATAATGAGCATACAGGTGGCCATTGGAATACAGATATCCTCCTTGTCTTGGCGAAGGGGGATTGTAGTGCCAGATCTGGCCAGCTCGTCCGCTATACAGTTGCCCTCGATGTCCCGGTGGCCCGGGACCCAAATCAGGCTAATAGCAAATTGCTGAGCCATCTCGTGCAGAGATTTGCGGCAGTCTGCCACGGAGGCCGAGTTCGAGGAAATCGCGCTTAGCGATTTGATCGCAGCCTGGCTGTCGCTATAAATGTTTAGCTTGGTTGCCGTGACGGCAGCCGCTTGTAGGCAGTCTAGACACTGCAATGATCTGGCAGTCTGAAGGAATGCCTTATGTTTAGCTGTTCAGAGTAGATTCCCCCTCCGACTCTGTCGTCCAGCTTTGATCCATCTGTGAAGATGTTTATGGCCCCATCTGGGCCTGGGAGTCCCTCGAGCCTTTCGTCTCTGTGAGGGATGATTGTGTCGAAGGGAGTGTCTGTGTACTCTCTTGGAACTTGGTAGTCTGTTTTTGAGGGGACGGTACTGCTATTATTTAATATGGCTGAGTGACCTATGCACTGTGTCACCCATTGATCTGAGTCTCTTAGACGTATTGCTGCTGCTTCTGCCCGTTCCTTTCCTGCGAGGTCAAGGCTCCGTAGGCATAGGATGGCCTTTAGCGCATCATTTGGGGTGGTGCGAAGAGCTCCGCTGATACATAGGGCGCCAGTCCGCTGGACTTTGCCCAGTTGCTTGGTGATCGCCCTTTTTGATAGGGCCGGCCACCACACCGTAACTCCGTAGAGTAGTATTGGTCTAACTATAGCTTGATATATCCATTGGACTATGCTTGGGATCATACCCCATCTTAGCCCAATAGCTTTTTTGCATGTATAGAGTGCAGTCATTGCCTTCTTTACTCTGTCTTTGACATTCAGGTTCCAGCTAAGCTTCTTGTCAATTACCAACACTAAGTAACTGGCACTGTCGCTAAAGGAGAGCCTGCATCCTTGTAGTATTGGAGGGTTGAGGGGCGGGACCTTGTATATATTTTTGAATAATACGACTTCCGTTTTTGAGGGATTTACTCCCAGACCGCGCGATTCCATCCAATCCGACAGTTGCGCTAGCTTTGTGGACATTAAGTCGCACAGTGTTTGGGGGTATTTCCCCGAGAAGATAATCGCAACGTCATCCGCATAGGCCACGACTTTGAATCTTGTTGACTGCTATGTTCCACAGAAGAGGAGACAGGACACCACCTTGCGGGGTGCCTCTGTTGACATACCTTGACTGGGCGGACGATCCCATCGATGATGTCACCGTCCTGCGTATGAGCAATTGATCAATGAGTGACGGTCCACCCCCAGGTCAGTCAGGGCTTCTGTAATGGCGCCCGGTGTGACGTTGTTGAAGGCTCCCTCGATATCGAGAAAAGCTATTAGTGAGTATTCTTTGAGATGCAGGGATTTTTCTACACTCAAGATCACTTCGTGAAGTGCCGTTTCCGTGGATTTTCCTTTCCGGTAGGCATGCTGCGCACTTGAGTACAGCTGGGGACTTATGGTAGTCCGTAATTGTAACCCGATAAGTCTCTCAAAGGTTTTGAGTAGGAAAGACGATAAACTGATTGGTCTAAAGTATTTCGGGGTTGAGTGTGAGGCTTTGCCTGCTTTAGGGATGAAAACTATCCTAGCCTTAAGCCACGCTTGCGGTATTGTACATACCGCCAGTATCTTCCCTTCCCCTCTGAAGCTGGGCCGGGATTACATGGTCCGGGCATGGCGATTTAAACGGGTTGAAGCTGTTTACTGCCCAACTTATGTTCCGTTTTGTAAGGATATGGTCCATCGATTCTACCGATCCCTCTCTTGGGAGGTGTGACGGCTCGGTGGATGTGCATCCGGGGAAGTGCGTGTCGAGCAGAATGTGCAGGGACTCCTCACAAGAGATGGTCCACGTGCCATCATTCTTTTTGAGGTAACCTACCGAGGGGGTAGTTTTTGAGAGAACTTTCCGGAGTCTTGCTGCCTCCGAGGTTGTTGAAAGCTCCCTCAATATCCAGAAAGGCTATGAGTGAGTACTCTTTGTGATGCAGAGATTTCTCTACCGCAGAGATCACTTCATGAAGAGCCGTTTCCGTGGATTTTCCTTTCCGGTAGGCATGCTGTGCGCCTGACAGCAACTGAGGGTGTATAGTTGTCCTCAGTTGCAGCCCGACGAGTCTCTCAAAGGTTTTGAGGAGGAAGGACGATAAGCTGATTGGTCTAAAGTCTTTTGCAGCTGAGTGCGAGGCTTTCCCAGCTTTGGGAATGAAGACTATCTTTGCCTTAAGCCATGTTCGCGGGATTGTACCCACAGCCAGTATTTTCCTGAAGATACCTTGTAGCCAGTTTATGGCCGTATCCCCGGCCTTCTGAAGTTGGGCCGGTATTACCTGGTCTGGGCCTGGCGATTTGAACGGGTTGAAGCTGTTTATTGCCCAGCTTATGTTACGTTTTGTGAGGATGTGATCCATCGAGGTTACCGGTCCCTCTCCTGGAAGATGTGCCGTCTCGATGGTTGTGCACCCTGGAAAATGTGTGTCTAGTAGAATGTGCAGGGACTCCTCACTGGAGTTAGTCCACGTGCCGTCATTCCTTTTAAGATACCCTACCGAGGGGTTAGTTTTTGAGAGAATCTTGCGAAGCCTTGCGGCCTCTGACGTTTCCTCAATTTCCGAGCAAAATGTTTGCCAAGAGGCCCTTTTTGCTTTCCTTGTTTCCTTTTTATATAGTGACAGACTGATTTTGTAGTTTGCCCAGTGGCTCTCTTCGTTCGCGCTTTTGGCACTGCTGAAGAGGGTCCTGCAGCTTTTACGTAGGATGTCTATTTGTTTTGACCACCAGGGGGGTTTCTTTTTCCCCCTAGGTTTGCTAGAGGAACATGAACCTGTTCACTAGGCGATCTAGGTCGTCTTTTGTTTCAGGGCACGATGGTGCTTTGGAGGGGAGTAAGTCCTCCAGGGCTGAGCTATATTTTTCCCAGTTGGCTTTCCTGGGATTAATATAGTCCTTAGGTTTCGGACACTCGAGGGATAGTGTGGTCTCGATGTATCTGTGGTCAGAGAAAGAGTGGTCATCAAGGACTTGCCAACTCTTGACTATGTCTAACAGGTTGGAAGACACTAGGGTGATGTCAAAAACCTCCTGTGGTCATCAAGGACTTGCCAACTCTTGACTATGTCTAACAGGTTGGAAGACACTAGGGTGATGTCAAAAACCTCCTGTCGATTTTTAATTATAAAAGTGGGGTCGTTGCCCCGATTACAAATAAATAGATTTGAGTTAAGGATGAAGCTGAAAAGTGACTCACCCCTTACATTTGTGTTCGAGCTCCCCCATTGAGTGTGGTGAGCGTTGGCATCGCAACCTATTAATAGGTCTATGTCCGACCTCTCGCTGGCTAGTTTGCGAACAAGGTCGTTGGGAGGATCGTTTCCCTCATGGGCCATGTAGGACGACATCAGCCTTAGATGTGTCCCTTTCAGCTCTAGGCTTGCCGCCGTGTTGTCGCTATCGCTATAATTATGGAGCAGAAAGATATTAAGGTGCTTTCTGGCGAGAATGCAGGTGCGGGTTTTACCTTCATGTTGAGCTACAATTATCTTGTACTCCTTCGACCCTAGTCCA
The DNA here is from genome assembly GCF_009870125.1 of Drosophila pseudoobscura. Classification (NCBI taxonomy): domain Eukaryota; kingdom Metazoa; phylum Arthropoda; class Insecta; order Diptera; family Drosophilidae; genus Drosophila; species Drosophila pseudoobscura. Next base: position 36,317,237 of record NC_046683.1, on the reverse strand, counting down.
CAAACCTTGTCTCCCACTATCCAAGGTTCCTGGATCAGGGCTACGTCTGCTCCGCTCTCTTCGAGGCGGAGTATAAAAGCAGCGGATGCTGCTTTACAGTGGTGGAGATTGATCTGAAGGAGCCTCAGGGACATCCTTAGTGTTCTCCACCACTGTAATGTCGGCATCCGGATCGTCCTCGACTTCCTCGTGGCAACACATCGCCTCGAAGTCGCATCTCAGCGTGCCATCGGTGGAGTAGCCCTCTGGGTCTATCTCTGTGTGATCGTCGGGTGCTTCGATCTCCGAGGCAGCGTCCTGCTCGACTGGCTTGTCGACAGGACGTGCCTCGGCCGCCGCATCCGACTTGTAGACCTTTACGGTCACAGAGCTGAACCCAAAATTGAGCTCGCCTTTGGCAGCCTCAATCGGGGCCAGCGACTCTTTGTTGAGGACGACCACCGCCTGGTTTGTGGGGCCCTGTGTCGTCTCAACTTTGACCACCTTCCAATCCGCTGTTGGGAGGTGGGGGTTGCATCTTTGCAACATTTTTAGGATGCGCTCCGGCTCCTTCATGGAGGCGGGCACCCAGACTCTCGCCCTTGGTCTACTGGGCACTTCGCTCCAGTCTACAGCGACGAGCTTCGCCCCTGGGTAGACTTCCCCGACTTGCGCTACCGCTGCTTTGTACAGCTGTACGGAGCGCTCATCTTCACAGGCTACGATTTTTATGCAGCCCTGGTACCAGCCCATGTCTCTGCAGACGGGGGGGGGGTCCAGGCTGCTTTTCCAGCAGCTCGAAGCAGCGGTCGGCCAGTGCCGCTTCCACTGGTTCCTAGGGATCCGGGAGTCCACGCTGCCTTTGTCCAGTACGCCAATCAGCGTCCTTTCTCTGGCAATCTGCGCGAACGATGCGTTAGGCAGCACTCTGGAGCGCTTCGGTGTCGGCCCCGGAGTCTCCTGCGAGCGCTGCCTTTTTTGCTGAGGGGCTTCCTTCTTCAAGGCCCACTCAACCTTCTTAATCCATTTGTCCGTCGGGCTGGACATCTGGCTTGCGTTCTGCCGACGGAGTATGTTGCCAGCACTCCTTCTATCGGCTTATGTAAAAGATTTGGCTTTGACACTAGTAGATGGTGACTCATCACCCGCCACTTTACCAGCAGGCAGAGCAGCCGCAGGATTGCATAGCCACTCTGCCAAGGTATCGGTTTTGGGAGCCAATTCACCACCCACCCCGATACCGGGATGGGACCCCTTTGGGCTCTCCCTAGCATCTTCCGCCGCGCAGGTTTTCCCTGCTGATTTCCGGGTCGGGCCAGGCCTTTGGGCCGCTGCCTTCCCCTGTTTGGGATTGCTCCCTGTTGGCATTTGGGGAGTGCCAGACTCATTTTGTTGGTTTTTAAATTCTTCCATTCTTTTCCCACGAGCTGCAGAGAAGGGGTACGGTCCGTCCGGGCAGAGATCCACGTTGCCCGGATAAGGCATACTTAGAACAGGGGGCTGCCAAGTCCCTGAGCTCTCCGTTAACGACTGGGCTTGTTTTATATACCGGGCCCCCAGCCAGGCTGACTCTCGGCACGGGTCGAATAACACTCTTAGTCCGGCCCGGTGTGAGCTGAATGTGGGGGGTTGGGATGTGGGTAGGTAGTGTGTAGGGATAGGGGAGTGTGTGAGCTACTTATACGAGGCGGCACCACAAGCGCATCGTCAGTGTTGCTACTTCGCGAATGTTTGTAGTGGAGCGGATCGAGGATCAATTATCCAACGGCGAGGTGTATGTTCCAGTATAAACTCCTAGCAGTCGTCACAGAAAGGAAAGAACGATTGGTTTCGTTGTGTGTATATATATATATTGTTCATGTAGTTATTGGGTATTCGCGCGGTATGTCGACAGGTTGAAGCGGGGGTGAAAACGTAACTAACTCTCTATACCTTATGATCTATGCTTTATGCTGCCTTTGTGCTGCGGTGAGCGCCGTGTGGATCGTGGATTGTGGATCCGAGCGCCCCTCCGAGCGCGCGAGCGCGAGCCGGGACCGAGGCGCGCGGAGCCGGCACAGTGCGCGGAAACTGTCTAAGGAATGTGCCGAAAAGAAACTGCACACTTTGTTTTTCTCATAACTTCGATGTTTTCGTTCCGATTTCAATTTTTATTTTTTTTAGTTTTAGAGAAAATCATTAACTTTCAATTTTTTTAATAAATTTGAAAAAATGTCTAGCCTCTTATTTTTGATCGAATTTTTTGCTTAACACCGCTCATTAAGTTCTGCACACACTCTTTGGTAATCCTACGGGTCGCACGCATCCAGTTTTTTTTCATATCTTCCATGTTTTCGGAGAGACTACCATCCTTCTTTAAATTTCTTTTAACTAATGCCCAATATCGCTCAATTGGCCGGAGCTCTGGGCAATTTGGTGGGCTCTCCTCTTTTGACACGAAATTGATGCCTTTTGAGTCAAGTAGCGCTAAAGTTGAGCGGGCATAGTGCGCGGACGCCAGATCTGGCCAAAATATTCTAGACACATTGTGTTTTTCATAAAAAGGTATATAAAAAAGCACTGGTTCTTAGGCCACAGGTGCAAATGGCCTGCCATATTAGCACTTCCTCCCCAAATTTATCGACTTGAATTGTTGACACCGACTCGTCAACAGTTCCACCTTTAACTTTTGTATAAAACTGAGGGCCGGGTAAAGTTTTCGAGTCCAATTTGACATAAGTTTCGTCGTCCATAATAACGCATTGAACTGCATCATTGAGCAAGCGATCATAAAGCTTTCGCACTCTCGTTTTTCCGACTTCTACTTGACGCAGACTTTTTTTCGGAACTTTTTGTTTTTTGTATGTCTTTAAATTATGGCGTTGCTTTATTCTTTGAACCATACTCATACTTGTTCGCGCTTTTTTTGCCAATTCTCGAACGGACATCGTGTTATTTTTGTGGATTAAGGCTAATACTTTTTCATCAATATTTTGATCCCTTGGACCCTTTTTTCTCCCAGTTTTTGGTAAATCTTTTAAAGAACATGTCTCTCCAAACTTAATTATAATATTTTTAACACTATTAACACTAACTTTGTAGCGTTTAGCTAATTGTCTGTAAGACACACCTTTTTCTGTGCAATAATTGTGCACAATTTTTTTGCGAACTTGCTCTTCAATTCGAGGCATCGTTGAAACTGATAAGCGAATAGTGAAAAATGAACATGCAAACAACGCAGAATTTCTCAAGCTTTCTAACGGTGCATCGAACGGCATGATCGAAAGCTCGCACTGCGAGAAATTGACGATTGTAAGTGTGCAGTTTCTTTTCGGCACATTCCTTATTGCTGGCCTGAACATCCTCCCCCCCCCTTGCAGGATTGCAAAGTATAATGGGGTGGCCTATGGCTGGGTGCACGCCCCCGACACGATCCATCCAAAAACGGTGCTCTGGGCCACCGGCAGGCCGTCCTCACGCGCAAGGAACCCGGGCTGGATCACCTTCGGGTAGACATCTGCTCCCAAGATGAGCGAGATTGTCGCCGGTCGATGGAATTGTTCATCGGCAAGCCTCAGGTCACCGAAACGCGCCCGCACGGAATCGCTCAGCTGTCGGATAGGCGTGCGGATGCGCACACGGGGCTCGACCTTGAGCATCGTCTCCAACTGGAAGTCGCCCATTTTGGCGCGGATCACCGCCGTACACACTTTCTCGTCCCCCACACAAGTGGTGGGCAACTTGAAGGCGCTGGCCAAGGAGTCGTCAATACAGCTCACCGGCGTGCATGGGTCGATGAGCGCCGCCGTCTCGAAGTTTTTGGAACCCGTATCCAAGACCACCAGCGCCGTCGGGAGTATGATGAGGCTTCGATGTTGTAGAAGTGAGTCGACGGATGGTGCCGGGGGCCCTGCCACGGGGCGGCTCACGGGGAGACGCGGGCGGCGGTCGGCGTGGGCCGACGTGGATGGCGACGATGCAGCCGAGGCTGAGCGGGCTGGACGCCGAGGTCGGCGTTTGACGTGGGGCGCTGTAGATGGCGACGATGCTCCTGAGGCCGAGCGGACTGGACGACGAGACGAGGGTATGTGGAGTAGAGTGTGGTGGTTTTTGCCACACACCCGGCACAGCCCGCCACTGCGACAATCCTGGCCGGAGTGTTGGTGGGCCAGGCAGTTCCCGCAATACTTGTTAATGAGGACAGCTCGGAGTCTCTTCTCAGGGCTCAGGCGAAGGAAATGGTGACAGGTCCGTAGCGGATGAATTCCTCGGCAGACCCGGCAACGGTACGAGTTGATCCCTCGATCACGCCGGCTCTCCGTGGTGCGGCTGGCGCGGATCCGTGGGGCCATGTCTGGATGAGGATGGAACTAGGATGGAATAGAGAAGTCGAAGAAGTATTAGTACGGAGCTGTGAATGGGACAAGTGCACATTCACGTTATTGTTGGATGGAACTACGGGGTTCTACTGGCAGGAGAACGACCTTGACAATCGGTCTTTTGAGGGTACCGCGGGCAGTAAGGATATCCACCACACGGACCCTGTCGTCGGCACCGGGATACACGGAAGTTATCCTTCCGAGCCGCCATTCGTTGGACGGCAGGTTATCCTCCTTGATGACCACCATATCGCCAACCTGCAGATTTGGCGTCGGCGTCTGCCACTTAGTCCGCTTGTGGAGCTCCTTGAGGTATTCCTCCTTCCACCTTTGACAGAACTGTTGGTTGAGTGCCTTCAAATGCTGCCACCGATTGATGATCGAATTAAGGTTCCCCTTTATTTCGGGCTCGGCCGTACTCATTAAGGGCCCCCCAATAAGGAAGTGCCCGGGAGTGAGGGCTAGCAGCTCCGTCGGATCATCGGACATCGGTGAGAGCGGCCTGGAATTGAGGCACGCTTCAATCTTCGCGAGCAGCGTAGAAAGCTCTTCAAACGTATACCTCCGAGTGGACGTGGCCTTGTAGAAGAGAGTTTTGAAACTCTTCACTCCGGCTTCCCATAGGCCTCCCATATGTGGAGCTCCTGGTGGGATGAAGCGCCACGAAACCCGCTGATGGCTATACGCATCAGTCACCGAGTCCTTAAACGCGTCAAGGAAGTCACTGGAAAGCAGGGTTGCTGCACCAACGAAAGTTTTTCCATTATCTGAATGGATACGCTGTGGACATCCGCGCCTTGCGACGAAACGAGAGAAGGCGGCGAGAAATTTTTCGGTGGTGAGGTCGGACGTGGGTTCTAAATGTATCGCCTTTGTGGAAAAACACACGAATACGCACACATACCCCTTCGTGATCAGACATGCTCCCCCTGTATAGTTCCGTATTTCGAAAGGACCCGCGTAATCAATCCCTGTATGCGTAAACGGTCTGGAAAAGGACGACCGCTCGGTTGGGAGATCTCCCATCATTTGGGTTTGCAACCTTCTTTTGTGAATAACGCAGACCTTGCAGGAGTTCACAACCCCCTTCATAAACCTTTGAACCTTTGGAATCCAATACTTTGATCGAATGAGGCGCACCATCAATTGGTTGCCGCCATGAAGAGTTATCCGGTGTGTAAATTGCGCGAGAAGGCGAGATAATCGACAATTATATGGGAGAATGATTGGATGTCGTTCGTCGTATCTTAGCACTTCAGAGCCTGCGACACGGCCGCATGCTCTGATCAACCCATGGCGGTCTAGGAAAGGGTTCATGTTCAGGATAGAACTTGACCTTGGCGTTGGCCGCTTACCGCTTAGGCAGCGATACTCCTCGGGGTATTCTCTACGCTGCGTCTCTAGGATAAGAGTTTTTTCAGCTTCGGTAATTTCGCCGCTCGTAAGATGGCCCTTTTGCGCGGTAGCTAACTTCCGGCAGCGCTTGATGAAGCGCAGGATATATGCACGGACTCGTAGAGCTCTCTCCAGATTGGAGAATCGTTCGAGGAAGTCTTCGGCTGGGTTGAGTGCGAAATGGGCTTTTAAAGTTCGCTGCTCTAAGGTCATAACGGGGGAGTTATTAACTGGTGCCGGCCATTGATCTCGGCCCTTCTGCAGCCAAGTTGGTTCGTGCCACCAGAGTTGGTTCTCCACCAACTCCTGTAACGGCACGCCTCTGCTGGCTAAGTCCGCGGGGTTCTGTTCGGATGGAACGTGGCACCACTTCTCAATATCGGTCGCTTGAGATATCCTAGTCACTCGGTTGGCCACGAACGTGGTCCAGTGACACGCGGGCTTTGCCAGCCAGGCGAGGACTATGGTGGAATCGGTCCAGCAATAGCAGCTCGTACTTGCTGTTGGCATATTCGGCAGGATAGCCGCCGCCATTTCGGACAAAAGCACTGCCCCGCAAAGCTCTAACCGGGGGAGCGACACGGTTTTCACGGGTGCGACTCGCGTTTTCGCTGTGAGAAGCTGCACCTCGACCAAACGGTTAACCTCAATGCGGACGTAGATGGCGGCACGGTGGGCCCTCTCGGATGCATCGCAGAACCCATGATGTTCGACTTTTACCGCTGGCCGGGAGCCGACCCATCTTGGAATATGGATTTGGTCGAGAGCGGAGTAGCTCCGCAGGAAACTTTGCCAGCGCTGGCGCATCTCGCTTGGAAGCTCATCGTCCCATCCCAGGTCCTGCAACCAGATTTCTTGCATGAAGATCTTGGACCGAACAATGAATGGGGCCAACCACCCCGCGGGGTCGAACAGCCTTGCGATCTGGGACAGAACTGCTCGCTTGGTGTATGACGACTCAGGCGCTAACTCGGGAGGGACAAAAAAAACTCGTCTGAAGTCGCTTTCCAGCGAATCCCGAGAGTCTTAGCCGTGCTCTCTTCCTCCATCTCCAGAAAATCTGTGTGGAGACGATGAGCACTCGGAATTCCTGCCAGAATAGCTTTGTGGTTTGAAGTCCACTTCCGCAGCGGAAAACCTGCAGAGCTAAGTGCGGCCTGCAACTCGCGGATCGTTAGTCGAGCCTCATCGGTAGAATCCGCTCCGGCTAGGACATCGTCGACATACATGAATGATCGGATAATGCGACTTGCTTTCGGAAATCTGGACTGGACGTCGCTTGCTAGCTGTTGCAACACTCGGATGGCAAGAAAAGGAGCGCAATTGACTCCGAAGGTTACGGTCTTAAGTTCATAGTCGCGGATGAGTCCCTCCTTGTTTCGAAATAATATTCGCTGGAATTTCGGGTTTTTCGGGTCAACCCAAATTTGGAGATACATCTTGGTGATGTCCGCGTTGAAAACGTACCGGAAATAACGCCACTTCAGGATCTGGAGGGTCAAGTCAGATTGGAGGACCGGGCCGGCGTGCAGAAGATCATTCAAACTCACACCGTTGGTCGACGGGCTGGATGCGTTAAATACCACGCGGACCTTCGTGGTAGTGCTCTCAGGCTTGAAGACAGCGTGGTGCGGAAGATAGTAGGTTGAGGACCCATGAGTCGGAGGAACTTCTGTCATATGTTCAAGCTCTAGGTATTCTTGGATTACGGTGTCGTACTGCTCTTGTAGGGGACCGTTTCTTTTCAAGCGATTTTCGTTTCTTAGGAACTGGGCCAGCGCGGCTGCCCTTGAATACCCCAGATCTGATCCGAGATGATCTGGGTCGCGAAACGGTAACGTGACGACGTATTTCCCGCTTGGCGTTCTTGACGTAGTTCGAGGAAATTTCTTTCGCAGTACGAATCCGACTCGCTTTCTATTTTAGTAGGAATGTCCTCCACCTCCCAAAACTTTGTGAGGAGTTTGTCCAACGGAGTCTCTAGCTCGGTGGAAATTTGCTGGCTGTCCGGGGCTGCTTATTTTCGGTACTCTCCATAGGGATGTCCGATTTTTCGCAGCTGACCTACCTATATGATCCTTTGTCCCTTGAGACAGGGACAGGTCAAGCAAGCCGTCAACAAAGTCAGGTCGTGACATGGGCACTAGGATACTAGACTCGTTTACCGAAGACCAAACAGTTCCTGGCAAGTTGAAGTCACCAAGAACTATCATACGATCTTTATCAGATAGCGAGGAAGAAACAGCGGCTAACTCTTTGTCGTGTCGTTTAATATTAGCGGCGTCTGCCGGAGGAGAGCCATACTGACTATGTATCGGGTATAACTGTAGAGTTGCGGTGTCCGCAGCAACTCACAACGTTCCCCCTCGTTCTGTTTCTGACTAACACAGCCTCTAAATCTTCCGAGGAAAAGAAAGGATTTTAATTTTTCTTGGTTGAGTACATTTCTTCGTCTACATCCTTTACTTCTGATGTTATTTGTTCGTTAAGGAATTCCAGGTATGGCCCAGCTTTGTCAGGGTCGAAATGATAGCGAGGATGGGTGTGTGGACGTTCTACGCTTACTGTTTACGAAGCAGTAAAACTGTTTAGGGTCCTGAGAAATCCAGAGGTTCATTTGTCTGAACTGCTATTCCAAACATTTTAAAGAATTTCGTAGATGGTTTCGTATCTGACACGAGAATTTGGAAACGGCTCCTCAGTGTTGGGTAAACATTGCTCATTTTGGTGAACATGTTCACGTGTTCTTTTTTAGTAAGTGAGTCAACTCACTCATAGTGCTCACTTGCTCTCTTATATTGCTCAGTTACTCACTTGTTCACTTGCTCAGTTGCTGACTTGCTCACTCAGTTGTTCACTATTCATGCACAGATGGTTCCAAATTTCACTATACTTCCGAATAAACGACATACTAAATTTTTGAAAGAGTAAACAGCTTTGCCGGTAATACAAAAAGTGTGAAGTAAACGCAAATATGAGCAATAGCTGCCAGATCGCAAAATGCCCTTTGAGGAGCAAAATTGCGCAAAAAGTGAGTAGAGAACAAGTGAAAAAAATGTACAACAAAGAACAAGTGAGCAAAAAGAACAAGTGAACAAAAAAGCTTGGAAGGAACATCTTCAGTTGCTCACTTAAGTGAACAACTCTTTTTTGTTCACTCACTCATGAGCAACATAATACATAAAAAATGGAAAACGAGATACTTAATTGAAACTGTTGGTTGTGTCCTAACGATATCAAGTACTAAGTAAAAATTAAAATAAATTTAAGAAGTTAAAACGTCAATGAATTGTGCATTTTTTACATATAAGCTTATAACTAGATATGATACTTTAAAATTCAACTAAGAACAAAACAGACCGATGAACAAAACAGACCAAAGAACAAAAAAAGAACGAACAAAACGGACAATGAACAAAAAAGAACGATGACCAAAAAATATCGAACGAAAACGAACGATGAACAAAAAAGAGAGAACGAAAACGAACGATGAACAAAAAGGATCGAACTAAAAGAACGACTTAGTTCACTGCATAAAAATTACTTATTCAGTAAATTGAACGATGTTTACCCAACACTAATGTATTAGAAGTCGGTGCTGAAAAAGAATAATTAATTTTACTTATGTTGTCCATTATAATTTTAAAACCTATAAAATACACACCTTTTTTAAGTATTTCACATATTATTATGTAAAAACAAGGCTTTCAACCTTATTGGGCGTCAAAAGCGTCAGATTTCTCCAGCTGCAGAAAATAGGCGCTCACATGGCACCGACGTGGCCACCAAACAAAGACGTTTCATCGCATATTCGTATAGTCGTGGATATACATTTTTTCGCTGCGTCCACCAGATCAAACGGTCCTGCTTTCTATTGATGTTCTCATCTGCTAGGTATTTATCTACCTCTCTAATGGCAGCAGACGTGTTACAGCTTGGTTTTGTTACTTGGTTAAACTGCTTGTCATACTCGTCCCAAATGCAACTTTTGGTTGGCGACGTTTTGACGGTTTCGATTTATGAAGACAGATCATCAGCAACATTTTCAACCAATCCCGTTTGAGCGATCTTACATTGTAGAGCTGCAACTGTTTTTTCATACCATTCATCGGACCAAAAACCCCGTTTTTTCAAATCTTGGGTCTAGTATGTTGCTCTCCGCATAAAAATATTATTTTCCAAATCCCCAAAACGTCCGGCCATGCAATGCAAGATGTTGCATGAGCGACCAAAAGCTGTACTATGGCGGGTCCTAACATTAGGACCAAAAAGGCACGAGGGAGCGCGCGGGGTTTCAATTCCCTTTTCGCCTGTACTTCGTCTCTACCGCGACCCCGCTGCCCATCGGTTTCGTCTGTTCGGCAATGCCTTCACCAGCAACGAAATAATTCTGGACTCTCGAGCCTCAGCACCGTCGAAGCGGTGGTCGCGGATCGCCGATGTCTTTGGAGCGGCACAGTGGGACCTATGGCCGTCTCAGCTTGCTAAATTAGTTAGTGAATATAAGTTCTTTGAGTGCTTTGAGTGCTTATATCTCCTAAACTAAAACTATCTTAAAAATTCGATTGGAAAATTCTCTATTAGATGCGTACATTAAAGACGCGCCAAAGACATCAGCGACCACGCTGCCCTACGGTTTCGGCACGCAGACGATTCATATTTTGTTTTTGTATTCTTTTCCGAATGCATCTAAATATTCAAGGAGATTGTCAATCGCTTGTTTGAAGGATGCAAGAGACAACAAAGGTTCAAAATATACTGAGGTGATAAAAAATGTATCTTTGTTGTTGATGGTCCTTGCAATAATTATATCTTGCTCTGTCTCATATATCAGTCTTTTAGCTCTTAAGTCTTTTTTGTAGGCAGTCGCCACTCCTCCATAACCGTCCTCTCTATGTTTTTCTAACATATTGAAGCTTGCTAGTTTCCTAAAACGGAGATCGTGAGAGAAAACAGCGAGAATGGCAAAGTCGAAGTTTTCATTGTTTAAGTAGAATTCTAGGTCTTTTTTAATGGCTTTAATAGATTGAATGTTATGTTGTAAAAATTTCATACTTATTTAGATGTTTTAAAAAGGTTCGTTTCTCTCTGTTTGTTATACCCGATACTCAAAATGAGTATTGGGGTATATTAGATTTGTGGTAAAAGTGGATGTGTGTAACGTCCAGAAGGAATCGTTTCCGACCCCATAAAGTATATATATTCTTGATCAGCATCAATAGCCGAGTCGATTGAGCCATGTCTGTCTGTCCGTCTGTCCGTCCGTCCGTCTGTCCGTCCCCTTCAGCGCCTAATGCTCAAAGACTATAAGAGCTAGAGCAACGATGTTTTGGATCCAGACTTCTGTGATATGTCACTGCTACAAAAATATTTCAAAACTTTGCCCCGCCCACTTCCGCTCCCACAAAGGGCGAAAATCTGTGGCATCCACAATTTTAAAGATACGAGAAAACCAAAAACGCAGAATCGTAGAGAATGACGATATTGGTTAGACTGCGGAATCTGAATTGGATCGTATTATTATTATAGCCAGCATCAAGAAAACAATTTCATTTTTTCTCGCCCTGTCTCTCTCCAACACACACGTAGCATAGGCGGCTTTGCTTAGAGTAAAACATTAGCGCCTAGATCTCAGAGACTATAAAAGCTAGAGCAACCAAATTTGGTATCCACACTCCTAATATATCGGACCGAGACGAGTTTGTTTCAAAATTTCGCCACACCCCCTTCCGCCCCCGCAAAGGATGCACATCTGGGGATATTCACAAATCTCAGAGACTATTAAAGCTAGAGTAACCAAATTTGGTATCCGCACTTCTGTTAGATCTCACTATAAAACGTATATCTCAAAATTTCGCCCCACCCCCTTCCACCCACACAAAGGACGAAAATCTATTGCATCCACAATATTGCACATTCGAGAAAACTAAAAACGCAGAATCATAAATAATGACCATATCTATCAGGTTGCTGAATCTGGATCAGATCAGATCATTTTTATAGCCAAAAAGAACAAATCAATTTGCACTGGCTACGCAGCGCCCGACGTCACGCTCAGACTGATTTTCTGTCTCTCTCGCACGCACTCTTTATCGTGTCGTTTAATATTAGCGGCGTCTGCCGGAGGAGAGCCATACTGACTTAGTATCGGGTATAACCGTAGAGTTGCGGTGTCCGCAGCAACTCACAACGTTCCCCCTCGTTTTAAAACTTAATTTGCTTTAACGTTTTTGTTTTGAACATTATCCTCATTTATGTGTCTAGTTTCGGATAGTTTTTTCATAATTTTCTAACAGCGAAAAATTTTGATGGATTGAGTAAGTGCTAAGCACTTCCTTACGCAAAGAGTAAAAAGTTTTTCTGTACTGATTCTATACGGTCCTGGTGTACTTTGTACTGAGGGCACCATACACAGGAACCTTATTCTAAAATCGGACGAACTAGCAAAGTATAGAGTAGTCTTTGTTATATAGGGGTCGTCAAATTGTCGTCAATGACCACCTCTTTATAAACCCAAACATGCCCATGGCCTTATTTACCATGGTAGAAATTTGTTCGGAAAACTTTAACTTTGCGTCTAATAAGACACCAAGATCACTTACCAGGGTAATTCTCTCAAGAGAAACGCCACATAGAGTATAGGGAGCCAACAAAGGGCTAGAACGATGAAATGTCGTAACTTTGCATTTCGAGGCATTAAGGTATAACAAGCTTGCACAACACCATGACTGTAAGTTATTGAGATCGGATTGCAAGCGACAGTGAAATGAAATGTCCTTATACTGGACACAGAGTTAAACATCATCCGCATACATAAGTACTCGAGAGTATGTTAATACTGAAGGCAAGTCATTAATAAAGAGTGTGAAGAGTAAGGGGCCTAGATGGCTGCCCTGTGGTACTCCCGAAGAAACCTTTACTGGTGAAGAGAGGGAGTTTTTGAAGAGGACTCTTTGAGACCTGGAACAAAGATAGCTAGAAATCCATCTCAGGAGGTTGGGCGGAAACCCTAAAAGGTCAAGTTTATGTGCTAGAAGGGAATGGTTTACAGAATCGAATGCTTTAATAAAGTCAGTGTCAATGACATCATCTGTAAGTTACCTTGAAAGCCTTTAATAATGAAAAAGGTAAACTCTAACAAGTTCGTGGTGGTTGATCGCCGCCCTATAAATCCATGCTGAGTTTGAGATATAAGTGACTTGCAGTGGTGTTGCAAGTGCGAAGTTAAGACTTTCTCAAACATTTTAGGAATAGCGGATAACTTTTATATACCTCTATAGATTTTCGCATCAGACTTGCTACCTTTTTCATGGAGAGGAATTATAAACGATACCTTCCAGAACGGTGGAGAGCAAGAAGAATCAATGGAAAGGTTAAAAAATTTAAGCAGGGGTCCACACAGATCGGCGATTGCCTGATCATTATTTGCCGATGTATTACGAAATGATAGCGAGGATGGGTGTGTGGACGTTCTACGCTTACTGTTTACGAAGCAGTAAAACTGTTTAGGGTCCTGAGAAATCCAGAGGTTCATTTGTCTGAACTGCTATTCCAAACATTTTAAAGAATTTCGTAGATGGTTTCGTATCTGACACGAGAATTTGGAAACGGCTCCTCAGTGTTGGGTAAACATTGCTCATTTTGGTGAACATGTTCACGTGTTCTTTTTTAGTAAGTGAGTCAACTCACTCATAGTGCTCACTTGCTCTCTTATATTGCTCAGTTACTCACTTGTTCACTTGCTCAGTTGCTGACTTGCTCACTCAGTTGTTCACTATTCATGCACAGATGGTTCCAAATTTCACTATACTTCCGAATAAGCGACATACTAAATTTTTGAAAGAGTAAACAGCTTTGCCGGTAATACAAAAAGTGTGAAGTAAACGCAAATATGAGCAATAGCTGCCAGATCGCAAAATGCCCTTTGAGGAGCAAAATTGCGCAAAAAGTGAGTAGAGAACAAGTGAAAAAAATGTACAACAAAGAACAAGTGAGCAAAAAGAACAAGTGAACAAAAAAGCTTGGAAGGAACATCTTCAGTTGCTCACTTAAGTGAACAACTCTTTTTTGTTCACTCACTCATGAGCAACATAATACATAAAAAATGGAAAACGAGATACTTAATTGAAACTGTTGGTTGTGTCCTAACGATATCAAGTACTAAGTAAAAATTAAAATAAATTTAAGAAGTTAAAACGTCAATGAATTGTGCATTTTTTACATATAAGCTTAAAACTAGATATGATACTTTAAAATTCAACTAAGAACAAAACAGACCGATGAACAAAACAGACCAAAGAACAAAAAAAGAACGAACAAAACGGACAATGAACAAAAAAGAACGATGACCAAAAAATATCGAACGAAAACGAACGATGAACAAAAAAGAGAGAACGAAAACGAACGATGAACAAAAAGGATCGAACTAAAAGAACGACTTAGTTCACTGCATAAAAATTACTTATTCAGTAAATTGAACGATGTTTACCCAACACTAATGTATTAGAAGTCGGTGCTGAAAAAGAATAATTAATTTTACTTATGTTGTCCATTATAATTTTAAAACCTATAAAATACACACCTTTTTTAAGTATTTCACATATTATTATGTAAAAACAAGGCTTTCAACCTTATTGGGCGTCAAAAGCGTCAGATTTCTCCAGCTGCAGAAAATAGGCGCTCACATGGCACCGACGTGGCCACCAAACAAAGACGTTTCATCGCATATTCGTATAGTCGTGGATATACATTTTTTCGCTGCGTCCACCAGATCAAACGGTCCTGCTTTCTATTGATGTTCTCATCTGCTAGGTATTTATCTACCTCTCTAATGGCAGCAGACGTGTTACAGCTTGGTTTTGTTACTTGGTTAAACTGCTTGTCATACTCGTCCCAAATGCAACTTTTGGTTGGCGACGTTTTGACGGTTTCGATTTATGAAGACAGATCATCAGCAACATTTTCAACCAATCCCGTTTGAGCGATCTTACATTGTAGAGCTGCAACTGTTTTTTCATACCATTCATCGGACCAAAAACCCCGTTTTTTCAAATCTTGGGTCTAGTATGTTGCTCTCCGCATAAAAATATTATTTTCCAAATCCCCAAAACGTCCGGCCATGCAATGCAAGATGTTGCATGAGCGACCAAAAGCTGTACTATGGCGGGTCCTAACATTAGGACCAAAAAGGCACGAGGGAGCGCGCGGGGTTTCAATTCCCTTTTCGCCTGTACTTCGTCTCTACCGCGACCCCGCTGCCCATCGGTTTCGTCTGTTCGGCAATGCCTTCACCAGCAACGAAATAATTCTGGACTCTCGAGCCTCAGCACCGTCGAAGCGGTGGTCGCGGATCGCCGATGTCTTTGGAGCGGCACAGTGGGACCTATGGCCGTCTCAGCTTGCTAAATTAGTTAGTGAATATAAGTTCTTTGAGTGCTTTGAGTGCTTATATCTCCTAAACTAAAACTATCTTGAAAATTCGATTGGAAAATTCTCTATTAGATGCGTACATTAAAGACGCGCCAAAGACATCAGCGACCACGCTGCCCTACGGTTTCGGCACGCAGACGATTCATATTTTGTTTTTGTATTCTTTTCCGAATGCATCTAAATATTCAAGGAGATTGTCAATCGCTTGTTTGAAGGATGCAAGAGACAACAAAGGTTCAAAATATACTGAGGTGATAAAAAATGTATCTTTGTTGTTGATGGTCCTTGCTATAATTATATCTTGCTCTGTCTCATATATCAGTCTTTTAGCTCTTAAGTCTTTTTTGTAGGCAGTCGCCACTCCTCCATAACCGTCCTCTCTATGTTTTTCTAACATATTGAAGCTTGCTAGTTTCCTAAAACGGAGATCGTGAGAGAAAACAGCGAGAATGGCAAAGTCGAAGTTTTCATTGTTTAAGTAGAATTCTAGGTCTTTTTTAATGGCTTTAATAGATTGAATGTTATGTTGTAAAAATTTCATACTTATTTAGATGTTTTAAAAAGGTTCGTTTCTCTCTGTTTGTTATACCCGATACTCAAAATGAGTATTGGGGTATATTAGATTTGTGGTAAAAGTGGATGTGTGTAACGTCCAGAAGGAATCGTTTCCGACCCCATAAAGTATATATATTCTTGATCAGCATCAATAGCCGAGTCGATTGAGCCATGTCTGTCTGTCCGTCTGTCCGTCCGTCCGTCTGTCCGTCCCCTTCAGCGCCTAATGCTCAAAGACTATAAGAGCTAGAGCAACGATGTTTTGGATCCAGACTTCTGTGATATGTCACTGCTACAAAAATATTTCAAAACTTTGCCCCGCCCACTTCCGCTCCCACAAAGGGCGAAAATCTGTGGCATCCACAATTTTAAAGATACGAGAAAACCAAAAACGCAGAATCGTAGAGAATGACGATATTGGTTAGACTGCGGAATCTGAATTGGATCGTATTATTATTATAGCCAGCATCAAGAAAACAATTTCATTTTTTCTCGCCCTGTCTCTCTCCAACACACACGTAGCATAGGCGGCTTTGCTTAGAGTAAAACATTAGCGCCTAGATCTCAGAGACTATAAAAGCTAGAGCAACCAAATTTGGTATCCACACTCCTAATATATCGGACCGAGACGAGTTTGTTTCAAAATTTCGCCACACCCCCTTCCGCCCCCGCAAAGGATGCACATCTGGGGATATTCACAAATCTCAGAGACTATTAAAGCTAGAGTAACCAAATTTGGTATCCGCACTTCTGTTAGATCTCACTATAAAACGTATATCTCAAAATTTCGCCCCACCCCCTTCCACCCACACAAAGGACGAAAATCTATTGCATCCACAATATTGCACATTCAAGAAAACTAAAAACGCAGAATCATAAATAATGACCATATCTATCAGGTTGCTGAATCTGGATCAGATCAGATCATTTTTATAGCCAAAAAGAACAAATCAATTTGCACTGGCTACGCAGCGCCCGACGTCACGCTCAGACTGATTTTCTGTCTCTCTCGCACGCACTCTTTATCGTGTCGTTTAATATTAGCGGCGTCTGCCGGAGGAGAGCCATACTGACTTAGTATCGGGTATAACCGTAGAGTTGCGGTGTCCGCAGCAACTCACAACGTTCCCCCTCGTTTTAAAACTTAATTTGCTTTAACGTTTTTGTTTTGAACATTATCCTCATTTATGTGTCTAGTTTCGGATAGTTTTTTCATAATTTTCTAACAGCGAAAAATTTTGATGGATTGAGTAAGTGCTAAGCACTTCCTTACGCAAAGAGTAAAAAGTTTTTCTGTACTGATTCTATACGGTCCTGGTGTACTTTGTACTGAGGGCACCATACACAGGAACCTTATTCTAAAATCGGACGAACTAGCAAAGTATAGAGTAGTCTTTGTTATATAGGGGTCGTCAAATTGTCGTCAATGACCACCTCTTTATAAACCCAAACATGCCCATGGCCTTATTTACCATGGTAGAAATTTGTTCGGAAAACTTTAACTTTGCGTCTAATAAGACACCAAGATCACTTACCAGGGTAATTCTCTCAAGAGAAACGCCACATAGAGTATAGGGAGCCAACAAAGGGCTAGAACGATGAAATGTCGTAACTTTGCATTTCGAGGCATTAAGGTATAACAAGCTTGCACAACACCATGACTGTAAGTTATTGAGATCGGATTGCAAGCGACAGTGAAATGAAATGTCCTTATACTGGACACAGAGTTAAACATCATCCGCATACATAAGTACTCGAGAGTATGTTAATACTGAAGGCAAGTCATTAATAAAGAGTGTGAAGAGTAAGGGGCCTAGATGGCTGCCCTGTGGTACTCCCGAAGAAACCTTTACTGGTGAAGAGAGGGAGTTTTTGAAGAGGACTCTTTGAGACCTGGAACAAAGATAGCTAGAAATCCATCTCAGGAGGTTGGGCGGAAACCCTAAAAGGTCAAGTTTATGTGCTAGAAGGGAATGGTTTACAGAATCGAATGCTTTAATAAAGTCAGTGTCAATGACATCATCTGTAAGTTACCTTGAAAGCCTTTAATAATGAAAAAGGTAAACTCTAACAAGTTCGTGGTGGTTGATCGCCGCCCTATAAATCCATGCTGAGTTGGAGATATAAGTGACTTGCAGTGGTGTTGCAAGTGCGAAGTTAAGACTTTCTCAAACATTTTAGGAATAGCGGATAACTTTTATATACCTCTATAGATTTTCGCATCAGACTTGCTACCTTTTTCATGGAGAGGAATTATAAACGATACCTTCCAGAACGGTGGAGAGCAAGAAGAATCAATGGAAAGGTTAAAAAATTTAAGCAGGGGTCCACACAGATCGGCGATTGCCTGATCATTATTTGCCGATGTATTACGAAATGATAGCGAGGATGGGTGTGTGGACGTTCTACGCTTACTGTTTACGAAGCAGTAAAACTGTTTAGGGTCCTGAGAAATCCAGAGGTTCATTTGTCTGAACTGCTATTCCAAACATTTTAAAGAATTTCGTAGATGGTTTCGTATCTGACACGAGAATTTGGAAACGGCTCCTCAGTGTTGGGTAAACATTGCTCATTTTGGTGAACATGTTCACGTGTTCTTTTTTAGTAAGTGAGTCAACTCACTCATAGTGCTCACTTGCTCTCTTATATTGCTCAGTTACTCACTTGTTCACTTGCTCAGTTGCTGACTTGCTCACTCAGTTGTTCACTATTCATGCACAGATGGTTCCAAATTTCACTATACTTCCGAATAAGCGACATACTAAATTTTTGAAAGAGTAAACAGCTTTGCCGGTAATACAAAAAGTGTGAAGTAAACGCAAATATGAGCAATAGCTGCCAGATCGCAAAATGCCCTTTGAGGAGCAAAATTGCGCAAAAAGTGAGTAGAGAACAAGTGAAAAAAATGTACAACAAAGAACAAGTGAGCAAAAAGAACAAGTGAAAAAAAAAGCTTGGAAGGAACATCTTCAGTTGCTCACTTAAGTGAACAACTCTTTTTTGTTCACTCACTCATGAGCAACATAATACATAAAAAATGGAAAACGAGATACTTAATTGAAACTGTTGGTTGTGTCCTAACGATATCAAGTACTAAGTAAAAATTAAAATAAATTTAAGAAGTTAAAACGTCAATGAATTGTGCATTTTTTACATATAAGCTTAAAACTAGATATGATACTTTAAAATTCAACTAAGAACAAAACAGACCGATGAACAAAACAGACCAAAGAACAAAAAAAGAACGAACAAAACGGACAATGAACAAAAAAGAACGATGACCAAAAAATATCGAACGAAAACGAACGATGAACAAAAAAGAGAGAACGAAAACGAACGATGAACAAAAAGGATCGAACTAAAAGAACGACTTAGTTCACTGCATAAAAATTACTTATTCAGTAAATTGAACGATGTTTACCCAACACTAATGTATTAGAAGTCGGTGCTGAAAAAGAATAATTAATTTTACTTATGTTGTCCATTATAATTTTAAAACCTATAAAATACACACCTTTTTTAAGTATTTCACATATTATTATGTAAAAACATAAGGCTTTCAACCTTATTGGGCGTCAAAAGCGTCAGATTTCTCCAGCTGCAGAAAATAGGCGCTCACATGGCACCGACGTGGCCACCAAACAAAGACGTTTCATCGCATATTCGTATAGTCGTGGATATACATTTTTTCGCTGCGTCCACCAGATCAAACGGTCCTGCTTTCTATTGATGTTCTCATCTGCTAGGTATTTATCTACCTCTCTAATGGCAGCAGACGTGTTACAGCTTGGTTTTGTTACTTGGTTAAACTGCTTGTCATACTCGTCCCAAATGCAACTTTTGGTTGGCGACGTTTTGACGGTTTCGATTTATGAAGACAGATCATCAGCAACATTTTCAACCAATCCCGTTTGAGCGATCTTACATTGTAGAGCTGCAACTGTTTTTTCATACCATTCATCGGACCAAAAACCCCGTTTTTTCAAATCTTGGGTCTAGTATGTTGCTCTCCGCATAAAAATATTATTTTCCAAATCCCCAAAACGTCGGCCATGCAATGCAAGATGTTGCATGAGCGACCAAAAGCTGTACTATGGCGGGTCCTAACATTAGGACCAAAAAGGCACGAGGGAGCGCGCGGGGTTTCAATTCCCTTTTCGCCTGTACTTCGTCTCTACCGCGACCCCGCTGCCCATCGGTTTCGTCTGTTCGGCAATGCCTTCACCAGCAACGAAATAATTCTGGACTCTCGAGCCTCAGCACCGTCGAAGCGGTGGTCGCGGATCGCCGATGTCTTTGGAGCGGCACAGTGGGACCTATGGCCGTCTCAGCTTGCTAAATTAGTTAGTGAATATAAGTTCTTTGAGTGCTTTGAGTGCTTATATCTCCTAAACTAAAACTATCTTGAAAATTCGATTGGAAAATTCTCTATTAGATGCGTACATTAAAGACGCGCCAAAGACATCAGCGACCACGCTGCCCTACGGTTTCGGCACGCAGACGATTCATATTTTGTTTTTGTATTCTTTCTCTCGAGACACACCGACTCGACGCTGACCGAGGCATTGACGAAGCCGAGTAGCATTTCGGAGACGAAGGTAGCGTAAAAGAGAATTGAAGTACTAGCCCCGCGCGCCCGTACCATGAAGCGTCAAACGAAAATTGAAAAAGCATTTGTTCCTCATGCAACATCTTGGTATTGTATAGTCTTTGGCCATACTCAACTCCGACTTGCAGTACTTGCACTTGATTCCATAAATCATTAAATTTAAATCGCTTAAATGTCGCTTAAACGACATTTCAAAACAGTTTTTTTTTTCTTTTCAACTTTCTTGCCAGAGTCCGCCACAACAAAATGTGAAAAAGAGTTGCCATACCAGTTCAAAAATAGCGAACAAAACGAAAAGAGAAAAACAAAATGAGCTTCCATACCAGCTCAAACATACCGAACATGAGGAACAAAAACGAATGATAAACAAAAAAGAACGACAGATGAACAAAAAAGAACGAACGGAAAAGAACGATGAACAAAAAAGATCGAATAAGATGAACTTATTCAGTTCGTTCACCTCCATGAATAGTTCATTTTTGTTCGTTCGTTCATGAACGACCCAACACTACTGTTATATATGATTGAAAATCTGGAGTCACGATTTTTTTAAAATGATTTATGGCGGGAGCGAAGGGGGTAGGGGAGTTTCTCTTTCACAAATATTAACTGAATGCTATCTAAATTCATCTCTAATACCCAGAAACAAATTTCAGCGCTCTATCTTTACGGGAAGTATTTTTGGCCACCAGCCCCATATAAGCGCAACCACTGTGCGTTGGTTCTCTGGCTTTGGATGCGTGGGTGTGAGAGTGGGAGCGATCGTTGGCTCTCTCTCCGTTTCCCTCTCTTTTGTGCTTTACTTTTCGTTTCCGTGGTGCGCTGTTGCTGTGTTGCGGTAGGTCCACCGCTGGTAATGCTCTGGTGGTTCTTGGTACTGGTTCCGTGTTCTTTTACTCTATAGAAATTAAAAGGCCTCGTCGCTTTGGGTTGCCTTATTTCTTATTCTTATTTTATTATTATTTGTATTATTATTTCTTATTCCTTATATTTCTTATTATAATTGGGGAGGTATCTACAGAGGGGAGGGTAAATCAAAATTCATGGCATAGTCTGTTGGTGGGTCAAAAATTATAATGTGTATTTTTAAGGAAAATCATTAGTTGTTCCTCCAGGGGATGGTGTTGCTGCGCTGTTGTGAAGCTTGTGCCTTCACAATATAAAGTAGAATGAAGCAATGATCAACAGCTGTGAGGGAACAACATAGCATAGAAAAAGAGTTGCACGAAAATAAAAAAAGAAGTCAATAAATAGACTTCATTTTCTGCGCACAATAGAACAAGAAAAAACGAGGGGGAACGTTGGAGTTGCTTCGGAGACCGGAACTCTACATTTATACCCGATACTTAGTCAGTGGGGCTCTCCTCCGGCAGACGCCGCGAATATTAAACGACACGACAAAGAGTGCGTGCGAGAGAGACAGAAAATCAGTTTGAGTCGGGCGCTGCGTAGCCACTGCAAATAGATTTGTTCCTTTTGGCTACAAAAATGATCCGCTCTTATCCAGATTCAGCAATCTGATAGATATGGTCATTCTCTATGATTGTGCGTTTTTAGTTATCTGGAATCTGCCATATACGTTTTATAGTGAGATCTAACAGGAGCGCGGATACAAAATTTGGTTACTCTAGCGTTAATAGTCTCTGAGATTTGTGAATATCCCCAGATTTTCGTTCTTTGCGGGGGCGGAAGGGGGTATGGCGAAATTTTGAAACAAACTCATCAACGTCCGATATCTCATGAGTGTGGATACCAAATTTTGTTGCTCTAACTTTTATAGTCTCTGAAATCTAGGCGCTACTGTTTTACGCTAAGCAAAGCCGGCTATGCTACGTGTGTGTTAGAGAGAGACAGGGCGAGAAAAAATGAAATTGTTTTCTTGATGCTGGCTATAATAATAATACGATCCAATTCAGATTCTGCAGTCTAAAAGATATGGTCATTCTCTACGATTCTGCGATTTTTGGTTTTCTCGTATCCTTAAACTTGTGGATGCCACAGATTTTCGTCTTTTGTGGGGGGCGGAAGTGGGCGGGGCGAAGTTCTGAAATATTCTTGTAACAGTGATATATAACAGAAGTCTGGATCCAAAACATCGTTGCTCTAGCTCTTATAGTCTTTGAGCACTAGGCGATAATAGGGACGGACGAACAGACAGGGCTCAATCGACTCGGCTATTGATGCTGATCAAGAATATATATACTTTATGGGGTCAGAAACGATTCCTTCTGGACGTTAAACACATCCATTTTCACCACAAATCTAATATACCCCAATACTCATTTTGAGTATTGGGTATAAAAAGTAACAGAAATTTATCCCAAACTTAATAATAATTAGACCTCGGATTTTGCATATTTGCATATTTTTAAAGGATTAAGATAGAAAAATTCTGATGACTCGTACGCGCAGCACCTCCGATCCCCCAGCCAAGTGCTTTTCAAATATGGTCAAAGGAAATCAATTGAACAAAAATTAATAATGAGCCCACGACTATGCTGATGAATAAAATATGCAAAAGCCAAGGTCTAATAATAATGCACCCGAACCTCAAAATAATATTTACCACAGCTTTGCAGCAATAGTAGTTTTTTGGTATGGAAGGATATATCTATGGTTGTTCCGACCAAATTCTCTTTATTTGATTGTGGCCTATGGCAATTAATAAAAACTTATATTTTATTTTTATAAATTTTCGTAACAACCTCTTATTATTTAAAACTTAATATTGCATGAATTTCTAACTTATAAGTTTGCCTTTTCTTAGTTTCTAAGTTACCCTTTATGGGAGGGAAATTATATTTCAATTTATTATGAAGAATTTAGTTTTAATAAATACTTTTATATTATTATGTTCAGCTGAATCCGTTTTTTATGATCTCCCCTTCTAAACCGCTGTAGCTCTCGTCGGCGTACCAAGAGGTCATGACTGACAGAGATGTTTATGGGATGTCATGACCATGGTAGGGTGGGCAAAGTGTTCCTCGAAAAATTGGAGGATCTTCCGTCTGTCTAATTGGTAATTGTCCGTGTTATGTTGTCGTAGGTACTGATCTCTGTCCGACAAATTGTATGGATTGTCCTTTTAAAATACAGAAAATTAAAGGTCTCAGACTATGGCAAACAAAAACTCCACCCCCCTTGCCGTCACCCTCCTGACTAAATACTCACTGCTCATTACAGACTAACAGACAGACATAACTCTATTGACTCGACTATTGATGCTTTATGTGGTCGAAAACGCAACAAATTTAATGTACACCTACAATCTTTTGAGTATCGGGTATAAAAAAACAAATACATGTGTACATACATGTATTTTTTTAACTCACCGCCCCCAGTTTCTGCTCGATCCATTTGCATTTGAAAATCGTCGGATAACTATCGCATAGAAACGTTCGATTTAGGAACATCCAAAATGGATGGTGGACTAACTGGGAATGTTTCGGAATGGCAAAACCTTACGGACCATCCCCGAAAAAGTGGTGAAAAAACCCGGGTCGGTCGCGCGCCTCCGTTGCTCCTGTGTTTGCGCCGCGCTCCGTGTGTCTGCGGAGCCGCCGGGGGTGGAATAGGACCTGGGCTGACGAGGTACCGTTCTGGCTACCAGGGCAGGTCGAGCTCCTCCTCGTTGTGCCCGCCTCCGATCCAGGCTGGCGGTTCTGTTCTTCTTTTCTCCCGCGTCGGCGGTAGCAGCCATTGAGTGAAGTGACTGGCTATAACTCAAAGAGAGAGTGATCAACGGTAAGCGAGCGCACATCCACCCGTACTTACCCTATGGGCGCGATGCTTACTGAGCTTAACTCTGGACTCCTGGCCCGAGCAGACCGTGTCCAAACCCAAGAAGGTCGACAATCAGGATTTTAAAGCAATCTGCCATGGCTAAACCAATTTGGGGTTTGTCACTCAAACTCCAACTCACTCACAACACACACGAAGCTCCCGGGGTGAGTTTCTCTCCTCCTCTCACCGGCTCAAGATGGATGGCGACGGAGTTACCATGCCAGACAACGGAGTTGCCTGCACCGCACGAGCATGCGTAGGTTGGCCGTTCTAAGGCCCGACATAATGCACCAGTTGCCTCAGCTTCTTTAGGATGAGCTCCACGTTTTTCCGTATGTCTATTTTCCTGATCAGAGCAACAGCTGCTGACCAGGGCTACAAGAAGGCGATAGCCTACTCATCGCAGGCGTGTCCCACCGTCAGAGGGCGCTGCTACGTAGCACGTAGAGGAAGACGAGCACCGGCAGATGGCGCTGCATCATACATCCTAGAAGTATACCACGACTTTTCGGCCCCCCCACCGCGGGTCTATAGGATGTGGCAAAGTGGAACTGATGGGGATATTGTAGAGGCTCACACTGCACATCGGCGCTTTCTAAGGCCATCGGGTACACAAGAGTGGACCCATCGGCGCCATAGGCGCCTTGGTAGGTACTATACCGCCCGTAACACCGAGACCAGTAAGGTGTTACGTACGACCCACTGGAACCCCCTTACGTACATTAGACTGTGGGCTGACGGCGTCGGCATTCTATGACCTGAGTAGGCAGGCTGAACCCCTGTTGAAATGGCTCATAGGTTAATGTCTCCACCGCCCCCGTCTCGTTAAAACCTTGGCAGGCCTCGTTTAACGCTTCCTGGCCGTTCCACTATGGTGGTTGCGTAGGCTTGGTTGATTCATATCCCAACTAGCACCGATCTGGCTCTGAACCCTGGTGCTCATAAGGCCCAGGGTCAACCCTCGCATGGACCTCACTCCACGGAAAGACACCCATGGGATCACCACGGTGACTACGTACTGCGGCCAGGAATAACGAACTCGAGTGGAGATTCTTTTTACATGGAAAACACCCCTCACACACCAAAAACACAGATTGAGAAGATGACTGAGGACGCAGTCTTTGGTAGGCGCAACGCCCTTACCAGATCCCCACCACCGTCAGCACCTGCGAAAGCTCAGGGCTCGAGCATGTTCAAGCCCGGCCCGGATGGCAAAGAGAAGGAGCGACCGCACTCTGACCCATTAGAGCTGCTAATAAACCTGGGTACTCGGGCCAATGAGCTGGTCAAGAGGATGAACGACCAGCGGCATGTGGACAACGTAATGAAGGATTTAGCCCTGAGAGTGGTAACCCTTCAGGCCCTGGTGGTCAACAATTTCGAGAGGCTGCACACCAGGACAATCGAGACCGCCACTACTGGTACCCAAACAGCTGCGAAGCCGCCGCACACCGGTTCAAAGAGGCTGCGCGAGTCGCCTCAGATGGCTGCGGAGCCCACAAAGAGGCAGAGGGGCACAAAGCTTCAACAAGCGTCGACCCAGCTCAAACCACCGGAGCAGTCCCAGGATGAACTAACCCCCTCGGGTACAGTGGACCATGGTGCCACCCCAGCCGCTAAGAAACAGCTCAAGTGGCAGCAGGTGGGCCCTAGGGTAAGAAAAAAAAGGGAGCCCCGTGAGCGTGAACCAAGGCCAGACGCAATAATCATCCAACCCCAGGGCGAGCTTAGCTATAGCGACATCCTCCGTATGGTCACCAGGCGCCAGGATGGCAAGCTGCAGGAGGTAGGGGATAATGTTAATAGAATCCGGAGGACGGCAAAGGGCGAGCTGCTGCTCGAGCTCAACGGCGCGAGCAAAAGCAACACAGCTAAGCTCAAGGAGGACATCAGCGCGGCACTGGGACTGCAGACGGGCATCAGGGCGGTGTCAGAAGAACTCTGCGTGGAGGTCAGGGATCTCGACAGCCTGGTCGAGAAGGAGGACATCGCAGCAGCGATAGCTGCATCGATAGACGCCCCCAGCGTGGACACCAGCGCCATTAAAAGCCTGAGGCCATCGTTCGCTGGTACGCAACTGGCAGTTGTGTGCCTGCCGCCCGTGCAGGCAAGAGCCCTGCTCATGGTGGGCAAACTTAAAGTCGGATGGACAAGCTGTAGGATCCGGGAGCGGACAGCTCAACGACGATGCTACAGGTGTCTGGAGTTTGGGCACCTAGCAATCAGGTGCAAGAGCGCGGTGGATCGCACCGGATGCTGCCTCAGATGCGGCGGGGACGGGCACAAGGCGGCAACCTGCCAAAGCGATCCGCGGTGTTTCATCTGCACCGCTAACAATAGCAAGGATACGAAACATTATGCGGGTAGCAGGAGATGTCCAGCAGCCAGGAGCGTGCCCAGCTTGACGGCCCAATAATGAAGGTTATGCAGCTCAACCTCAACCACTGCGCTGCGGCTCAAGACCTGCTGAGCCAATCCATAAGAGAATTGGCAATTGACCTCGCCATCCTCAGCGAGCCATATCAAACTAGGGAGTCCCCTGGGTTCATCTTGGATGCCACCAAAAAGGCCGCGATATGGCTATGCGGGGCCACGCCACTACAGCTTTCCCTCTCAAGCGCTGCTGCTGGGTTTGTGCGCGCCAAGGTCGGAGGTGTGTGGATTTATAGCGTCTACCTTGCCCCTAGCCTGACGCTCTCCGAGTTCGCAGGTACTCTAGACAACCTAGCGGCTGATGCTAGAGGACGTCACCCAGTAGCCATTGGGGGGGACTTCAACGCGTGGGCTGAAGAGTGGGGAAGCGTGGCGACGAATGCGAGAGGTAGAGCTCTGCTGGAGATCATTGCGCCCCTAGACATCGCGCTCCTCAACGAGGGAAACCAGCATACCTTCTCCAGATCGGTCATCGACCTTACATTTGTCAGCAGCTCACTTTTTAATTCATCGGGCTGGAGCATCAGCAACATCTACACAGGGAGCGACCACAGGGCAATTATATGGGATATAGGCCAACAGATGTCTAGCGTAGAGACAGCTGCGCCCAGAGGGAGATGCTACCGCGCCGAAACGCTCAATACGGTCCTGTTCATGGAGCTTGTGTCCAACCTCACGGCGAATGGAAATGCTGAATACATGGCCAACCATGTCATGGAGCATCTGGAGGCAGCATGCAATGCCACCATGGCGCAGAGGAAGAACTACGGTCGCCACCACCAACCTGTGTTCTGGTGGAACGAGGACATTGCCGCGCTACGCCGGGAATGCAACCAAGCCCGACGCCGCTACCAGCGCTCGCGCGGAAGCACTGCCTTTCCGCAATGGCAATCCACGTTTAGGGACTGCAGAAGGGCCCTCAAGGCGGCCATTAGGGAGAGCAAGCGCCAGTGCTTTCTCAAGCTATGCGACTCTGCGGAGCAGGACCCATGGGGAAGGGCGTACAAGTTGGTGACGAACAAACTTTGCGCCAAGAGGCAGGCACCCCCATCGGACACCGACACGACGCGATCCATCGTGGAGGAACTCTTTCCGCACAGGGCTGACCACATCGGGGATGCCCGTTGCCTCACACTGCAACCGCACAGTCAGGCACACATCGAGGAGGTGTCAATCGAGGAAGTCGAAAGCGCAGCCAGGAGCATCAGCCCGAACAAGGCTCCTGGGCCGGACTCTATCCCGAACAGAGCCCTCTTGCTCGCCCTCTCCACGCGCCCGGACATCTTTGCGAAGCTGCTAAATCAGTGCCTTCGGGAAGGAGTGTTCCCTGGGAGGTGGAAAAGGCAGAAGCTAGTGCTTATTCCCAAGCCAGGCAAGCCGCCGGGGACAGCGTCATCATATAGGCCTATCTGCCTGATCGACACCGCGGGTAAACTGCTTGAGAAGGTGATTTGCGCGCGACTGGAACGCTCCATCGCGGAGGCTGGCGACCTCTCACCGCACCAATACGGCTTTCGCAAGGCCCGATCCACAATAGACGCCGTTCGTGAGGTGGTGGACATTGCCTCCGGTGCAATTGCCGGCACTCGGTGGAAAGGCGGCGGGAAAGAGTATTGCCTAGTAGTCACTCTGGACATTAAGAACGCGTTCAACACGGCGAGGTGGAGCTGCATCCTAAGGGCGCTGGAGAGCTTCGACACACCCAGGTACCTGCAGCGGATGGTAAAAAGTTACTTTGAGAGAAGGCTGCTTTTGTACGACACGCAGGCTGGCTCGGAGGAATACGAGGTATCGGCAGGCGTCCCGCAGGGTTCAGTGCTTGGCCCCACTCTGTGGAACGCAATGTATGACGGCATCTTGCGACTCAGCCTCCCCCACGGAGTACACATGGTGGGTTTTGCAGACGATGTGGCTGTCCTAGTGGTGGCAAAAGACCTGTCCGTCGTGGAAACGACCTGTAACCAAACGATAGCGCGAATTCAACAGTGGCTGGACCTGGTCGGGCTCGAACTCGCACCCCACAAAACAGAGGCAGTGCTGGTATCCAGCCGGAAGAAAGTTGAGACGGCCAACATCTCAGTGGCAGGTACCCTGGTCTCGTCTAAGCGCGCTATTAAATACCTTGGTGTCCTGGTGGATACACGTCTCTGCTTTCGGGAGCACTTGGCCTACATGGGCACGAAGGCGGCGACCACCAACGGTGCGCTCTCGAGGCTAATGCTGAACACCCGAGGACCAAAGCAATGGCGGCGACAACTGCTAACGAGTGTCACGAGATCGGTGATGTTATATGCGGCGCCAATCTGGGCAAAGGCCCTTCGAACAGCGAGCTACGCACGGGGTCTGGCAGCCACGCACCGCCTCTCTTCGATTCGGATCACCAGTGCCTTCCGAACGGTCTCGGACGAGGCAGCACACGTGATCGCGGGCATAGCACCCCTGGAATTCCTGGCGGAGGAACGGTCCACATACTACCAGGAAACACATGGCAGAGGAATGGACGCGGCGGCGAAAAGGCAGATACGCACGGCGTGCAGACAGGAGAGCCTCAGAAGGTGGCAACAGCGCTGGGACGCGACCACTAAGGGGCGTTGGACCCACCAGCTTATCCCGTCCATCGACGCGTGGGTAAGCAGGAAGCACGGGCAGGTCAACTTTTACCTGACTCAGCTACTCAGTGGTCACGGCTGCTTCCGAAGCTACCTTCATCGCTTCGGACACGCGGACTCCGCAGAATGCTCTTGGTGCGGGCACTACGTGGAGGAGGATGCCGAGCATGCGATATTTTCGTGTGGCAGGTTCGCAGCGCAGCGTCAGCGGCTAGAAGAAGCGCTGGGTGGAGCCGTAGTCAAGCAGAGCTTGGTGCCGTGCATGCTCCTGTCCCCGGAAAACTGGGAGGCGACGAGCTGCTTCGCGGCGACCATTATGAGGGAACTGCGCGCTGTTGAGCACCAGACAAGAGTCCAGTTAGTCTAAACGAAGCCTGCACATGTGTGAAGCATTGCTTCACGGCCGTACCACACATGCTGGGCTTGCATAGCCTAACCTTTAATATAGTTCGCTTTAAGTATAAAATAAGATGTAAATACGAGCAATTAAATGGAATTAAAAAAAAAAAAAAAAAATCCCCGAAATTGATGGTGGATTGTCGTCAGTGTGAATAGCCTATTATTTATTTATTTATTTAATTAACAATTATCTGTTTATAATGATACTTATAACAGGAGGAAAGAAGAGAAGAAAAGTTAGTTAAATTTAGGTTATTATAAATATTGCATGCTATTAGTTTAAAGGATAGTTCAGGGGATAAGAAATGAAAAAGGGAGTTATAATTATGATATATAACGTTAAAAGGTTTATGTTCGGCATAATTAGACCTACATATGGGTAAGCGGATTGGCCTAAAAGTACGGGTAGGTCTAGATGGGACGGCCAAGTCAATCTGAACCAAGAGAGTTTGGGAGTAAACAATCCCGAGAAGGAGCTTGTGCACGAACATTGCCCCATTACATATCCTGCGATGGTGCAACGACGGCAAGTCCATTAGATTTAGCGTAGACCGGTAGGATGGCAAGATTCTACCCGAGTCCCAGTTAAAGTTACGAAGGGAAAGTTAATATATTACAAATTGCTTTTGCACGGATTCAATAACAATATGCTGCTCTTTATACT
Source organism: Drosophila pseudoobscura (assembly GCF_009870125.1). NCBI lineage: Eukaryota > Metazoa > Arthropoda > Insecta > Diptera > Drosophilidae > Drosophila > Drosophila pseudoobscura. The sequence continues at coordinate 36,287,024 of NC_046683.1, read as the reverse complement.
GCGGGCTCCACACACAAGAATAATACTCCAATATCGGACGTGCTAACGAGATATATGTACAGTTGTTTCGTAACGTACGGGTTGTCAAGTGTGAAAGTTCCAATCAGAGTAGGGAAGGCAAATTTTAACATCATCAAATTTTAACATACATTTATTTAGTAGAGTATGTTATAACTTGAGGATGGTCATTCACAAAAAAAAAATGAATAGAAGCGGACCCAGATGACTTCCCTGTGGCACTCCTGATGTAACATTAACGATTGAGTACGGTGAGAGAGATAGGACAAAATCCAATTTAGAAGATTTTTTGGGAAACCTGCTAAAGGGAGCTGTGTATTAGCAGAGCTGGATTCATAGAATCAATTGCCTTTCTAAAAGCCGTAAAACCTACGTCCGTCTGCAAACATCTTTGTAAGCCGCTGTGGATTAAGTTAGAGAACTCAAGAAAGCTAATCGATGTTTGAAAAAACCATGTTGTCCAGGAACTCAAGAAGCTTCGGGATGGATGCGTTACCACGATAGTTTTTAATTTTTGATCTTGTAAGAAGCGGAATGATGTATGCTTCATTTTACCAGGAAACTTTTTGCTTTCTTAGCTTATTTTTTTTTATATAGGTCGGACTGTTTCCTCCTCTTGACATCTCTCGTCTCCTCGTTAGCTCTTTTGGCTCTCTTTTACAGAGGATATCTATTGTTTTGACCACTAGGGGGGTTTCTTTTTACCCCTTTGTTATGGGGCATGCTGACATGACCGCTTTGTTGCGTGCTTCCGTGAACCTGTTGAAAAGATGGTTTAGGTCGCCCCTCGAGCACGGGCATATTGGATATTTAAAAGAGAAGGAAGTTGGTGAGATAGTAAGTCGAGGTCAATAACCTCCTGTCGATTTTTATAAATCGTGGATATAATTTTTATAAAAGTGGGTTCCGATTGAGCCATGTCTGTCTGTCCGTCTGTCCGTCCCCTTCAGCGCCTAGTGCTCAAAGATTATAAAAGCTAGAGCAACGATGTTTTGGATCCAGACTTCTGTGATATGTCACTGCTACAAGAATATTTCAAAACTTTGCCCCGCCCCCACAAAGGGCGAAAATCTGTGGCATCCACAATTTCGACGATACGAAAAAACAAAAACGCAGAATCGTAGAAGATGACTATATCTTCTAGAGTGCAAAATCTGAACCAGATCGTATAATTATTATAGCCAGAATCAAGAAAACAATTTCATTCTTTCTCGCTCTATCTCTCTCTAACACACAGGTTTCATGGTCGGTTTTGTCAATTGCAAAATATGAGTGCACGGATCTCAGAACATATAAGAGCCAGAGCAACCAAATTTGGTATCCACACTCCGTTTCGTGTCCAAATTTCGCCACACCCCTTCCGCCCCCGCAAAGGACGAAAATCTGGGGCATCCACAAATCTCAGAGACTATTAAGGCTAGAGTAATCAAATTTAGTATCCGCACTTCTGTTAGATCTCACTATAAAACGTATATCTCAGAATTTCGCCCCACCCCCTTCCGCCCCCACAAAGGACGAAAATCTGTTTCATCCACAGTATTGCAGATTCGAGAAAACTAAAAACGCAGAATCGTAGATAACGACCATATATATCTATCAGATTGCTGAATCTGGATCAGATCAGATCATTTTTATAGCCAAAAGGAACAAATCAATTTGTTTGGCTACGCAGCGCCCGACGTCACGCTCAGACTGATTTTGGGTCTCTCTCGCACGCACTCTTTGTCGTGCCGATTAATATTCGCGGCGTCTGCCGGAGGAGAGCCATACTGACTTAGTATCGGGTATAACCGTAGAGTTGCGGTGTCCGCAGCAACTCACAACGTTCCCCCTCGTTTTGTTGTATTTCCCTGGAACTAACCTATGTCCCTGCAAACAGGTGGTGGAACGGGGTCTTTTTCCAGGAGCTCGAAGAAGCGGGCGGCCAATGCCGCTTCCACCCACTTCCACTGGCTCCTGGGTGTCTTCCCCTCGGCGCTGCATTAGTCAAGGAATCATCTCTGTATCACTCTGGAGCGTTTGGCAGTCGGTCCAGGCGTCATGCCCCTCCGCTTTACCAGAAGGTCGGACAGCCGCAATGTTGATAGCTGGTTCTCGAATGTGTCAGCTTCGGGAATTGCCTTACCACCCACTCCAGATTTGGGATGGGAACCCATAGGGTTCGTACAGGCGCCTTCTACCTAGCAGGTTTTTCCTGCTGTAGAGCTGGTTCAGCTGGGCCTTCGGGCCGCTGCCTTCTCATGCTTGGGATTGCTCTCAGTTGGCGTTTGGGAAGTGACAGACAAACTTTTTTTTTTTTGGTATATGTATATTTTGTTCCATGTCATCTCAGCACGGGTCGAAAAATACTCTTAGTCCGGCCTGGTGTGAGGTGGGTGTTGGGGTTGGGATGTGGGTAGCTAGTGTGTAGGGATGGGAGTGTGTCAGCTACTTATATGAGGAGTCACCACAAACGCATCGTCAGTGTTGCTGCTTAGCAAACACCCGCTGGCTATCCAGGACTTATTTTTGGTACTCTCGCTAGGAATGCCTGCTTATTCGCAGCTGGCCTACCGAAGTAGGCCGTTCGCTATCCGCAACCTGCGACACGTCCGGTAACCTCACCTAGGCCCCCTTTGAGCCAGCTCATCGGGCCAGACTCTTTATGAAACAACTCTTGCATAAATATATGCTCAGGCCATATTAACGGTTCAAGTGATTTAGATATGAAAGAATCACGGCGGAGAATGGTAAAAGTTGAGCTATTGCGCTTATGTCCAAATGTAAATTTGGTCACAATTATGTCCAAATGTAAATTTGGTCACAATTATGTCCAAATGTAAATTTGGTCACAATTATGTCATCAAGCGAAGTGTTTAGATTGTACCCTTTAAGCTGGAGAGGCAGAAGGTGAGGTGCCAGATGCGTCAGTCACAGTCAGTGCAAGAGCAGTATTACCTTCAAGTTTCTCGGCACCAAAATCGATCATGGCCGGTGAAGTTATTAAGGAGCAGAATTGCTAAGGTCTATTGAATTTTATTGCTGCATACTGGGTATGTTGTGTCGCACGTGTAGAATAAAGAGTTAATGCGGCTCGTTCGACCAATTTCACAATACCGTCCCAGTCAAACCACACTTAGTTTGTTTTATAGTAATATGTACTTCATTATTGGCGCCTGTGATCGTGTTCTTATTTACATACATTCCTTTTGGATCAACCTAGTTTTCGGGGCTGCCAACTTACAACTTTTTTTAAATGCTAAAATCCATAAAAATAGTCACATTCCAATTGTCGATATTTATCGAACTCAAATTGAAATAAATTGCTAACATAAAAAATAATAAATTCCCAACATTCTCCTCCCATAAAATTGTATTATTAAATATTGAGAGCGTATATTTAATTTAATCAACTTAACAACTGGTCTTTTATAAATTCCAATTCTAGTCTGATAGGTTCTGCACAGGTTTGACAGATGTGAAACTCCGATTCACACTGGCACCATCCACCATCCGTCAAAAACTGCTGAAGCCAATAACAAGTACATTAAATTTGCGCGGAACATTTATTAATTATTAATTTTTTTTTCTTATAATGGATGATGGAAATATAGCAATTGTTTCGGCATATATCATTAATCGGAGTAGGTGTTGATAAATAATAGCCCCATAATATTGTGCTGTTGTATATGATACAATATTTTAAATATAGATACACAACAGCGCGATTAATTTGTGTCGCAAAATATTGTGTAGATCGTAATGAAAATTAATAACTTATTTATTTTTTAAAACTCCTAACAAGTCGTTCTGGAATTTCGTTTGTGTGCTGATTAAGTCCTGCACCATCTTCTCCTGCCTCATGTCGTGCTTTTCCTTCTTTCTGTGGTGGCCCTTCTGTTCTTCGAGTCGGTATCTGGAGTCATCCTATTTGGATTTATTTCTTTTCTTAATTTTGTCAAAAAGTTTAAGTAGAAACGTGCGGCTTAGGAACATCCAAAATGGATGGGGAACTAGCTGGAAACGCCAAAACCTTACGGGCCATCCCCGAAATGGATGGTGGATGGCTGTCAGTGTGAATAGCCTATAAAAGAGTTTTTCCCGTTAAACACATATTTTGGTAACTGTTATTTCACGTAAATTTAGAAACCAACAATAACCAGAAATTCGAACAAAATTTATCCGATTAAAAAATGTTGGCTTCATGGGCTGTCCGTATCCTGGTCTGCACAGTGACAATAATTAATCTTAATATTATTTTTATATTATTGCTTATCTGTGGATTCATTTAAAAACTAAACAAAATATATTTTTTTTTATTTTTAAATATAAAATCTAAATATTAATTAAATATACCCAAAATATATGCCATGCAAGCGAATATAACTTCATATTTTTTCAATTACATGAAGCTAAATGATACATAATTAGAACACGGTGCTTGGATTTTTTTTTTTTTTTTCAAAATTGACAATCTCTAGCTATTTTCTATACAGCATTTTTCAATAAAATATTTTTATCGTTAATTTGCAAATACTTTGCAGCTTAAGCGTACTTATAAGCGTAGAATATCATCTACAATGTCATCTTTGTTGACACTTTGTTTTCTCTTTTGTTTCTTTCTTTTCCGCGCGTGACGAACATAATTCGGTTCTGCCGACCGTGCGCAGTAGAAGAAAACTTCGTTTTTTCGTCAGAACTCTTTTGCTTTGTGCGCTTTATATTTGCTATCTGCAATCGTCAAATTGTGCGCAAACGAAGCGAGATTAAGTGCTGTGATTTTATTATTATTATCAGGTAAGTACAGTGTTTAAATAATAATATGTGTTGTGCGCGTGGTAAATAAAGAAACTCTCAATTATATAAAAAGTTAAATTTGTAAAAACAACTGTGTTAAATTATATTAATGTTTCGCTGCATCCACATTATTTAATGCATGATTTTTCGTCAATGCTCGATGACAATGTCATCGACTATGCCCTTGGACCTCTCCATGTTAATGTCAACAGCTTAGCGTATGGCAGGTCATCAACTATGTCATCGGGGCTAGTGACATGGTCATCGACGTGTCAGCAGCTGAGTCATCGAAGACCCGTACTGCAGGGAATTTACAGAATTGAATACATACAGATGTAAAATACTTAAGTTATGTGATAAAAGAAGCAGAGCCTATGAAAACTAATTTAAAATTCAGTTTTAAAATATTTAAAAAAACACCCAGGAAAACAAAAAATCTATCAGAAAAAGTGGGTTTAGTTCGAAGCGTAACTATGGTGTTGCATAGTGTAATCAAATCTTCCTACACGTATGGTTAACGGTAGGTTTTTGTGTAGTGGAATATGGCTAGATCTTTGGTTTAAGGGATTGTCAGCACTATTTATTTAGGTCTTAAATGATTATTTATAATTTCAGTTGTTAATGTATTTCTTGTGTTTATGTTTGAACAGCACTTCAGGTATTATCACCGTCATACGGGACAAAATAACCTGGGTCTTAAAACGCTCAATCTCATAGTTCTCAAAATGAATACAATTAAAACTGGAACGCGCAAAGCCCTCGAAGAAAATGAAACAGCAACAGTTCATGAAGAGAATGACGCTGATAGGCAGCTAAGGGGCTTATCGTTTTCCTTTGTTCGGGTAAGTACAAAATATTTCACACTTAGAACTTAATTTTCAAAAAGTAGTAGCTACTGCTACCGTCTGCCTCAATATTGGAAATATTTTTCGGCGTTGGGAGGGCTGGTAAGTACAGCGAAATACTCTATGTTGACAGTACGAGAAATTTGATTTATGCATCCTGCACCCGGATTGCTGGTATCCCAAAAACCTTTGAAAGCCCTTCCAACACTAAACATTTTATTTCAACTATTATTCTGAGCTTGTTTCTTTTTCAAAGAAATAACCACATTAAAAATTTAAAAAATTATTCGAAATTGGAAAATGCAAATGGGTATTCAAAGATACAGGGTTTAATTAAATTCGTGTAAATCATTTAATAGCCGGATTTGATCAGATCAGATAATAGTCAGAACTCAAAAAATAAGTTCCCAATTGTTTAATTTCTTGCCTTGTGCGCTTTTTCTTTCCTCCATTCTGGCTTATCAGTTAAAGATAAGTTTTCCTTGCCGGTATGTACTCAAAGAGAGCACATCGCTAACTTTCTCCCTTCTTTTTTCATTTAATTTCAAGGATTTGATTTTTACCCACACAAACGTATAGCTGTACTTTCAGCCAGGCTCCGTTTTTCACATTCACAAAATTTTTCCGACTTACTTTTGAATACACATAAATTGGGTCTCTCGTCTTTACATTCTGCAAGATTTATTCGTTTTCAAAACGAAAAGTAAACGACTTTTTATACAAGGAAACGAACCTTAATTGAAAAAGAAAAAAAAAAAATTACTTATTGATGCATTAACATAAACTTGACACCAGTATCAGGATAATTTAACTTTAGCTTTCTTTATAAATAATTTTATTTCAACACAACCTCAAATTTGGCTCGGAAAAAATTGGACAGGGCATCAACAATTTTCGTTTTGGTGCAAACAGCAAAAATATGTGAAAACTGGAGAGCCTTAAATCGAAAACGAAACGTTTTGACTGAAAACGTAATCCGCAAAAGTAAATGATAATGCCATATATTACATTTTTCCTCCTTTTTTAAACCATTTCCTTCCCAAGTTCCTATACTTTTCGATGTAATGAAGTAGTAACTAAGTAACTACAAACTTTCGTCTTCTTTGAGCCCCAGTTGGATTTTTTGTTCTCATTCAGTGGATAGATATGGTCGATTATATTCAACTATATTCTTCATATTTTTAGTTAGCACATGTTTGACATCCTTGAAATGGGCATCGCGATTTTGAAAGCCGTGGTCGTCTAAAATAACAAAGATATAATTTGAAATTTTGTTTAATTCTTAATATTTAAAATATATATATATACTTTTTTTTTTTTTGTATTCAAAAGTATAAACAAATATATTTTTTTGAGTCTGATTCTTTAAAGACAGACAAAATCATTTCAACTTTAAATATAAATATGGCAAATAACACAAGTTTACACGGTTTTTGACCTGAGCAATCGAAAGCTGTTTATAAGGTAGATTCGAAGGTTGAATCAAAATTAGTAGCCCGATTTTTTAAATTCTAGTTCTAGTTTTCGAAATATTCAATAAATTCATTCGCTTCGTTCCAAAATCCTTGGTATCGCTTTTCGATTTTCGCTATATCTTGATGTAGCCGCTCTTCTTGCTCGTCGCTCGTATTGCCCAAGTTTTGTGGGAAAAAATCAAGATGTGAATGCAGAAAATGAATCTTGAGAGACATTCGAGCGCCAATCTTGTGGTAATTCTTCAAAAAATTGTCGATTACTTGTTTGTAATCCGTTGATTTGTAGTTACGTAACAAAAACACTTTGAATCGACTGTGCAACGTTTTCTCGGCATTTTCACACGTTCCGAAGCAAAATTACAGTACAAAAAAAAAACAAATTCCGAAAGATTTTCGATGCAACGCGGTCAGCTGACATCTGTTATAAGAGCGAAGTACTGCCACCATCCGCGAACTCGAAAACTAAAACCAATCTTGACAAACGGATTGAAGATCCGGTAACGGTAAGAATCGTTCCCATCTGCTGCGGTCCAAAAATTGACCCGAATTTGTAAACTTGTATAATTATTCCGAATTATGCTGAGCCTGAACCATATCTTAAAAAATGTCTGTTGTGACAACTTGTGGTTTGTTGCAGTATAGTCCACAAAATATACAAAGAAAATTAAAGAAGATATCAAAGAAAAATATCCAGGTAAGCAGCCACAGTGTACTGCTTGCTTTGAAAGCTGTCTAGTATGTGTTCCACTATCCTGTGCAGTTGTTCGGGTGTGCTGTGCTTGAGCCTGAACCCAAATTGGTAGTTTGGCATGGCTGTTTTGACCAGCGACGACAGATATAGAATCGGTCTATTTGGTAGCGCCTTTGCCACAATATTGTTAATCCTGCCGTCGCCAGGGGCCGTCTTGGACTTGAGTTTCTTTATGTCCTCCGAGATTTCTTGTAAAGTGATTGGCGCCACAAAGAGCTCCATTTGGTGGGTCTTATTCACTCGCTCAGTGATCATCTTTGCTCTCTACTAGATGTAGCTGGCTTTCTCATGATGACGGGGTGGTAGCCGAACGCCAGAGCCGAAGACCCTTGGCTCTTATTCGGAGTGTTCGCTGTGCGATATGTTAGGTGTATGAACTGGCAAATCTACATACAGTATGTCAAGAAACTCTTTACACACTGAAATTAAATTACATTTTTTGACTTTGGATAAGAAAATAATGGCCTTTGGTTCAAATTTATCAAATTTTTTTAATTCCTAACCATTCAGGGATTAATTATAAAGTAGTTAGTGAAAAAAGAATAACAAAACTATAAATAGGTAACTTACAAAACAACAAAAACAATGATTACTCATTTTTGACACTGTCAAGAAACTCTTTACACATTTCGTTTTCGAGCTCTGTTTTGATCTCGTTCTTAGAAAAAACGGGACTTTACCGTAATCTATGCTTCTGGCGTTGCTCAGTGCTGCTCTATTTTTGCATTGACTTTGATTTGGTTGCGAAATTTTGACCGGTGGACATCTACAGACTAACTTTCTGAAATTTTTAAAATGCCTGGCAAAAGACTAAGCTTTGACGTTGTCCAGTTGATTTACTATAATCACCAGTTGGGCAAATCTGTTGCAGACATGGTAGACATGTTTTCAGTATCAAGGAAAACAATTTACAATGTCCTAAGTCGCGCGAAGAACGAAGGGAGACTGGAAACCAAATCTGGAGGTGGCCGTAAAGGGAAGATAGACAAACGGGCAGACCGCATAATCATGAGGAAAATTAATCAGAATCCGCAAATATCGGTCAGGACTCTGGCCAAGGAACTTGACGAAGAACTTGACTTGGTTGTTTCACACGAAACAGTACGCCAGGTTATTCTACGCCATGAATACTCTTCCAGAGTGGCACGAAAACAACCGCTGCTTTCGTCGGTCAATGTGGAAAAGCGCTTCACTTTCGCTGTTAACATGATCAGTAAGCCGGCAAAGTATTGGGATGACGTCATATATTGCGACGAAACAAAAATGATGTTATATTACAATGATGGTCCACCCAGAGTATGGCGCAAGCCGTTAACAGCTTTAGATAACCGAAACATCTTTCCGACTGTAAAGTTTGGAAAACTTGCGGTTATGATTTGGGGGTGCATCTCTATCCGAGGAGTGGGAAATATTGCATTTATTGAGAACACAATGGATGTCAAACAGTACCTCCAAATTTTAAAAACAAATTTAAAAAGCAGTGCGGAGAAATTTGGGCTCATTACGGACAATATGGCCAAATTCAAGTTTCATCAAGACAATGATCCCAAACATAGAGTCCAATGTGAGAGCTTGGGTGCTTTACAACTGTGGAAAAGTTATTGATACACCATCCCAGAGCCCCGATCTTAGCCCCATTGAAAATTTGTGGGCCTACTTCAAGAAGAAAGTGGGAAAAGACAGCCCAAAAACCGCAATCAGCTAAAAGAATTCATACTGGAAGAGTGGCAAAAGATTCCCTTTGAGTATGACCTACAAAAACTGATAAATTCGATGAAAAAACGGCTCCAGCATGTAGTCAATACTAAGGGAGGACATACCAAATATTAAAATAAGTTAAATATATTAAATAATTACGAAGAATTTTGAATTTAAAAAATGAAAATATTTTGTGTAAAGAGTTTCTTGACAGTGTCAAAAATGAGTAATCATTGTTTTTGTTGTTTTGTAAGTTACCTATTTATAGTTTTGTTATTCTTTTTTCACTAACTACTTTATAATTAATCCCTGAATGGTTAGGAATTAAAAAAATTTGATAAATTTGAACCAAAGACCATTATTTTCTTATCCAAAGTCAAAAAATGTAATTTAATTTCAGTGTGTAAAGAGTTTCTTGACATACTGTATATATACTGTATATACTGTATGGTTAGTGAAATCACAAAAGATTTTGTGCGTGCACTACACTAAATTGGGCGCTTAATAGCACTAAATTGTGCTTTAATAGTACATGAGAAAATGTGACAAAAATTTGTAAAAACGAAAACGGAACGTTTTGTTTGATTACGCAAAATTGCCTGGTTGAATGGATTTATTTCATTGAGAATCGCCATATAAAATGGTATAGCTGTAGTGTTAATGCTTTGATTCAAATTAGTGATCAACACTCCACATTGACATGTTTTGCGTTGCGTTTGCGTGCGAAGACAGCAAACCAAACGGAACATTGCATTTGTTCCAACCACTGTTTTACACGTGTATTGTGAGATACGTCCTTGCCGATCGCTGATTTAAATGAAAGATGTATAAATTCAAGCCTATTAATACAATTATGTATGTGATTTTAAAATCAAACAAAATTATGTTCTAATAGTATTTCGCAGAAAAATCATGATTTTTTTCGTTTTCTCGTGTATAAAACAAGATGTTATATTATAGACGTCTGCACATAGTATAAACGTATTACTTATCAAGTTGGAAATTGTTTTTTTTAAAACGTTGTTTTTTAACATTTTTGAAAATCTGAACGTAAAAAACAATAGTTTTGATTGGGATTATGTGACAAGAAATTTTAACCTCTAAAAATAACATATGTTTGACCCGAAGCCTGCCGACAATATTGCACTTGAATTCGTAGCCACACTTTCATATTCGTCAATCCGCTCGATGTCCATTCTTTGCTCAGTCCTTTTCTAAAATATAGGGAGCATAAATTCTCACACAGCTCATATTTATTTGTTATCGATGCAATCGATTAAATTGCAAATCAAATTAGCATACATACATATGTATGTATGTAACATACACCGATAAAAAAAGCCGCACTCTGAAGTTCGTGTTATTATAAAACAAACCTCAGAATCTGTTGAGATAGCATATTTCGGCTCAAACTATTCAACGTCGGTCAAAGAAGGTGGTGTTAATGGCAAAGGACACCTGCCAAAAAGCCACTTCCCGATTTTCGAATAAAAAAAAAAAGTTTAAATTGGTTGTAAAAAAAATCAAATTGGAGTGATTCTGAGTGGTCACGAACTTCTCGGATGATGTTAAAATAACACAAGGTCAAAAAATCACTTGCGGAAGGTAAGTTCATCTCTCTCGGTAACGGATTCGATTCTAGGCACAACTACAGTGAGAATAATCTGTTCATGCTTTTTTTATTGACCATACGCTGAACTATTAAAAGCGATTTAATTTTATATTTTAATTGCATCCCATGTCATAATACAAGGCTTAAAGTAGTGATCTTGGGCTGGGGCTAGTCTCAGTCCGCCAGGTTCACCTACAAATTATATTTAGGTTGTTGAGACCGCTGAGACTGGAGGGGTGGGTCGTTAGCGTAGAGATCGCCGAGTCACCACCAGAGACGCCGCACGTCCCGACTCCAGCAGGGTAAAACCGCTGTTGCCAAAGCTGAGGCGGACCACTGACCATGGAAGGGGACCCAGCTGGTTAAAACCCCTGTTGCCAGAATTAAACCGGGGTGGCGTGAGGGCTAGGGAGGAATTGGAGGGAGGGGAGGAAAGGGAGATGTCGGCCAACAGTCGGGGCTCCGACCAGTTTAGAGGCGAAGAGAGAGAATAGTGGCTAAGATAATCGAGGTTTTATTATTTTTGATTATTACCGCACTCCCACCAACCCTTCACTATCCTGGCCATCGGCCAGCTCACCCGCTGGTCCGGCGTCGATGCTCCACAAGGTTTCCCATTTGGCTTTGGAGATTCCTGGTCCCTGCGGCGCGACTCTTGTGGCCTTCTCCTGGCCCTCTGAGTTTTGGCTATCCGTATTTCCGAGACACGTGGCAATTCTATGTCCTATACTACACTTTCCGCGGCACTGACCGTACTCTCTGGCTCCTCGAATTCGACTCTCTGCTCTCGACACAGCCGTTCGATACCATGCCTGCGCTCAGTGTTCGGTTTTCGGGTCAACAGTCGCTTTAGTTCGCGGCGGATCTCACAGTGTGGCTGGCCGAGCGCCGTTCTCTCTCCCTTTTCGTGGGCTTCGTTTGCGTGTGTTCGTTTTGGCGGGTTTTTTTCTATGTCTATGCAAAATAAAAACTAGCTTATTCGGCTATTACAAGTATTATAATTGCGACTTCAATGTCGGATACTAAAGATTTGCTTTACTGCGAGATACTGCGGCTTAGATCGACTTATTATTATATGCCTTATACTAATTATAAATGAAATGGTCCATAAATGTGAGGCTCCATACTGATCCATACTGATCCTCACAAAGGAAGAGTTTTTCTAATGAATTAACCGAAAACTTTGGGTGGCTGTAATTTAATTATTTATTCGGCGGGGCGAAAATGGATACGCTCGATCTATTTCAATGTTAGCGAACAACTCTATTTCCTTCACAATTCAAAATCTCTTACTCTACACTAGACTTCATAATTAAGATCAATAACTAATAATCGCCGCCATGGATGGAAGGTCACGCAACACTATGTAAACTATCTATCAATATTTAAATTCAAACTTGTCTGTTGCATAGAAAGTTCTAAAGAAAACCTGTTTTCCAAACCATCTAATTTTTGGATTGTTTCCGATCCCTATTAATTGCAATTATTGTTTTGTTTCATTTCAGTAAATTTAAAGAATATATAAAAAAAGTCCCAAAGATAGATTTTGAAGATTTTACAAGCTTTTGAACTGAAAAGTGATCAACATGGCATGCTCGCCACTGTATATATGTGTATACTGTATATTTCATCTATTAGACATATGAGATACTACAAAAAATCTTCAAATAGCACTATGCAAAATGCTTTTGCATAATGTAATCAGAGTTTTCACTTAACGCAGTAGCCTGCTCAAGTACACAAAAACGAACACTTAGCAGTTTAAGGTGTGACGAATATCCCTCAATTACATCTACTCAAGAATTTTATTTAGCCGCCACGGTCAGTCCACCGATTTCTTCCAGGTTTCCATCTGCAGCATTTCTTCGAAAAGCTCGAAGTGCGGATTTCTGGGTCAGATCTATTCTTCATCATTCCAGACTCCAGATCGACTGCCCGATTTCTTCTACGTCACAAAACTTTCGAAACTATGTCTGCTGGGTTCTGTTTTATTAGCAAATGCCGTCACGTAGCGTCACTTGACCAATCTTGAATCTCCACTACTCGTTTCGCAACGAATGTTGATAACGACGAAGGGTGGGATTGGATCCAATGAAGGGTAACTTCCGAATCGGACCAGTATATCATCTTTTCGATTGGAACCTTGAGCAGCGCTTTAAGTCGGTGACAAAGATGTGTGAGAAGGTAATCGGCATATAAATCAGGCCTTGGGAGCGTTTTCGTCTTGAGCGGCGCTACTTTCGACTTTGCAGTCAACAAGGAGACCTCGAAACCTTCTGCAGTCTTTCTACGGATATAGACGCAGGCTCCATAAGCTTTCATGCATGCGACGGCAAAGGCATGTACTTGAATTGGTGACACGGGATCAGTATGCAGAAATCGAGGTATGGTAATCTTCTCCAACTGACCCAAGGATTCTTTTAGTAAGTTCCATGCTGTTTCCAAGTTCATTGGAATTGACTTATCCTAATCTAGCCTGTTAAGCTTAAGCTAACGCAGTAAGACCTTTCCCTTAATTACTAAAGGACTTACAAATCCAAGGGGGTCAAACAGCTTTGATGTCACCGATAATATGTTCTGTTTTGTCGCTCGGAGACCCATAGCTGCAGTGTCAATTTGGAACTTAAAGACGTCTTCGTGTGGCAGCCACGATATTCCTAACGCCTTAGTTGACTCTGAGTCCGAGATCGTTATCGGTTTAACTGTGCTCTCGGATGCGGTGACCTCAGGGGAGTTCGAAAACCATTTAGCCAATTTAAGCTCTGAACCTGAGCCACATCAGACTTAATTGTCTTTAACTCCTGTACGCAACCAGCTCCAGTCAACATGTCATCGATATAGAAGTCGGACTCAATAACTTCAGCAGCTATATGGAATGAGAGTACATTTTCTGTAACTCGGGGTCACTATACAATCTTTTTTTCAAGCGACAAAAACCGCCCTTTAGCCACTTCAAAAGAGTTTTCTAAGATACTGGCATCTGACTTCAAACCGACCTGAAGGCATGACCTGAGAAGTCCTTTTATAATGCTCTTCACATAACATGTGTTCAGGAGATAGACTTTTTTGAAGACGGCAATTCTTCCAGTGACCAAAACTTTTGTAGTGTGTTGTCGATGTGTATCACTGACTCTTCTCGACAGCTCAAACAATTCCTTGCTTCTTGGGTGACAGTCACCTTTGGAGTGTATCTGCCCGACACAACCCAGCCGATAAGCGTTTTCTGCAGGGTTGGATAGTCGGACCTTGTCTAATTTGGCCAACAGATAAAACTTCGAAAAATATAATATACTATTAACATCTTCTGTGGCTTGAAGAAATATGGGTCTACAAGCGGTAAGTTCTTCGGGATTTTCCAGTCACTCACGTTAAGTGTTTGATCAGAGTGATACCCCGAAATGGACCTTAAAATCCAGAAATCGATCGAAAATTCACTACCAGTAATCGCGACTTCACTCTCAAAATAACTCTATCCATAGCTGTCGCATGGAGAGCACACGAAGTGGAAGGTTGATTCTGACTAGGAGGAGGAGAAGAATTCTCTGGAGGTGATGACACCGCTAGACTTTTATTCGCCACTGTATACCTATGCAATAAGGTATGGTGAGGGCAGCCACACACTCGACACTACTTAGCTTTTCATCGAACTACAGAGTGGCCTTGTTGCAGACAGTTGATGCATAGGGATTTTTTTTTTTTTTTTTGCGAATTCGAACTTTTGTGTTACTGCCAGCCGATCAAATGGCCTGCAATCTGTTAAAAAATGGTCTCTCGAAATGCAGTAGCTGCATTGATTGTTTTTGGCATTCGCAGTACAACACGCTTGTGAGCTCCGATTATGAGGCTTGCTTGGCACAGTTTTCTGCTCCTGCTTTGCTTTTGCCGAGTCTTTGGCCGAAAGATGTTGATGTCTGCGATTAAACATCAATTCGTAGTCAGTCCAAAGTGGCAGCTTCTAATAATCGAGATTCCCATTTTTGATTGGTCACTGGTTCGATCCTACTCAAGACGAGATGAATAATAATCGCATTCGAGATCTTTTTATCATCGCCTATCGACAACCATGAACCATATATGAATGAGGCAGGATCTATTATGTTCCTTAAGGACGATGCTGATTGCTCATTTTGGGAATTAAATAGGGCAGAAACGTGATTTTCGAAGATCAGACAATCGTTATCGTAGATCCGTTTTAAGCTAGCCATGGCTATCTCATAGTTGCTCTCGGTTACTTGGAACGCCCTAGCATTACCCGACGCTTCACCAGAGAGACACGAAAGCAAATGGTCGAACTTTTGGATAATTGGAATGCTTTAGTCATTATGACACTCTGGCTCAAATAAATTTATGAAGTTTTTAAAGTTCGAAAAATTTCCGCTGAACCGGCAGTGCTAACTTCGGATGTCGAGCACGACTTGGGTCACCATAAGCTGATACTGCAGGTTTTCTATCATCAGCTGTCTTTGCCCTTGTTACAATTTAGACTTCTTCCAACACGGCTCAAAATTCATCGTCAATATCTATTTCTTCGAATTCCTCCTAAAGTTTGTGTTTGAGATGCCAAGCTTTTTTGGCACCTATGTATTTCAAAATAAAAAGAGATTTTGGGTTAAACTTTATAATTCTTATTTAATCTTGGTGGCTTAGCGGAAGCCGATTGCTTGCTATTGCCAGATGAACTTTATGCGAGATCGATATGCAACCAATGCGCAGAGGGGTTAGCATAGAACTAAACTATAGACGACGGCGTTAGATCAAAGTGACTGCCGAAGTGGCGGCAGCAGATCAAAGTAGTTGCCGAAGTGGCGGCGGCAGAGAGCCCCTTTAGCGAGAGAGCGCAGCAGCTCTGCAGAAAGTCAACGTTTTACAACATATGTAGGCGGCTCTCTATGCTCATACAATAATAATGCTAAAGTTACGGTTATTCCTCAGCGGCTGGCCCGAACATACTCCCCCCGTTGGGAGCTAGTCTCTCAACAGATTCCTTAAGGGGCAGCAAACATAGCCGAGTGACGGCCCTCCTGATGTTTCCTGAGGATGTCTTCAGGTCAGCGACGCGACACACTCCGTCCTTGCCCAAAACGACATCGACCACTCTAGCCAGTGGCCAACGCATTGGAGGAAGATTTTCGTCCTTCACCAGAACGAGGTCGTTCTTGCAGATGTTTTGCGCGGGGGTGCGCCACTTCGCGCGCTCTTGCAAAAGAGTGAGATACTCTTCGCGCCAACGGCTCCAAAATATTTGTTGTAGTTGGGTGACCCGCTGCCAGCCATCCAGACGATTGTAGTTCAGCTTCGTTAGGTCAGGCTCGAGGATTTGCTCATGGGGGCCGCCCAAAAGCAGATGAGCAGGAGTCAAAACGTCTAAATCATCAGGATTTTCTGAAAGCGAGAGCAAAGGGCGAGAGTTAACAATTGCAGTGATCTGACAGATCAGAGTGCGCAGCTCGTCGAAGCTAAGCACAGATGGTCCAACTGAGCGGTACAGGTGATATTTTGCGGTCTTCACGGCCGCTTCCCACAACCCGCCAAAATGCGGAGAGCGAGGTGGGATGAAACGCCAGTCGATCGAGTCAGCCAAGCAGGATTCGTGGACCTCCTTCATATGCGGTTCGCTAAGACAAAGCTTCTTTAGCTCCAGAAGCTCGTTCTTGGCCCCAACGAAGTTTGTCGCATTGTCCGACCAAATTTGACTTGGCCTTCCTCGAGTGGAAGTAAAACGCTTTAGTGCGCCTAAAAACGACTCAGTGGTCAAATCCTTTACGAGTTCCATGTGTATAGCCTTGGAAGTGAAGCAGATGAATACGCTAATGTAGCACTTGATCGGAGGCCTTGTGCGGATTTCTGATCGGTAGAAAAAAGGTCCACAGTAGTCTACTCCAGTGACTTCAAAAGCTCGAGATCCTTCCAAACGTTCCTTAGGTAGGTCTCCCATGATGTGTTCGACCATGCGCGGCTTAGTCCTGAAGCATCTCACACATCTGCTGACGACCCTTGACACTGCCTTAACACCTCCAATGGGCCAATATTCCAGCCGAATTTTGGATAGCAAGGCGCGAGGTCCGGCATGGAGGTTTCTTTCATGGTGATATCTTATCAGCGCAAAGGTAATGGAATGTCCCTTTGGCAGAATGAGCGGGTGCTGAGCATCAAATCCTAGCGATGAGTTGCCAAGACGACCTCCAACTCTAAGTAGTCCAGAATGATCGATGAAAGGGTTGAGCGAACTAATAGAACTGGATTTAATGACTTGACCATTGCGCCGAATCTCCTTTATGTCCATCCACAAATTTGCCAGCTGAATGTGTCGAATTAGAAGATGCGTTCCTTGCCGAATATCAGAAACGGTGAGTCCTGGATGCCTAAGACGATGTATAAATTTATGCATGTAGGCGAATGTGCGCTGCATGCGAAAGAATGAATTCGCAAATTTGCATCCGGACGTGAGATCGGCATGTGCAGACGTGATTAGCAATCCTCTCTTGCGAAGCTCCAAAGTTGCTATGTTGTTAGATGGAGATACAGGCCACTTATCCTTGGAGCATAGCAAAAAGGATGGGCCGTGAAACCATAGCTCTGACTGGATAAGATGGTTGGGAAGCGAGCCTCTCGAGAGAATATCAGCAGGATTTAAAGATGTGGGAACATAGCGCCATTCCATGTCTGCCGTCAACTCCTGAATTGATGCCACTCGATTTGCCACGAAAACTTGAAATTTAGCTGGCTCGTCCCTAATCCAAGATAATGCTGTTGACGAATCCGACCAGCAATAGAACCGACCTGTAAAGATTCCCATGTCCTTTACATTTTGCATGATTTTTGCAAGCAAATGGGCTCCACTTAATTCCAGCTTAGGAATCGATATAGTCTTTAGCGGCGCCACTCGCGACTTTGAGCACAAAACGTGGCTCGAAGACTGGGCTTCCCTGGACACGACATACACGCAAGCGCCATATGCTTCTAAGCTGGCATCACAGAATCCGTGAACTTCTGTAGCCACACTAGAACGAAGAACCAAGCGAGGAAATGAGATCCGAGAAATGCTTGCCAAACTATTTCTCAAGTCCATCCAAGTTGAATGCAATGCTGAGGGTAGGCTATCATCCCAATCCAAATTTTCTCTCCAAAGCTGCTGAAGGAAGATTTTGCACCTGACAATGACTGGATTTATCAATCCAAGAGGGTCGTAGAACCGCGCAATCGTAGATAAAACCGACCGCTTTGATGGCTTTGAGGTTGTGTCCAGTGCGGACAAGGCAAAAAGCAGCTGATCCGAAGCAGGGTCCCACGCTAAGCCGAGAGTTTTGGCTATGTCGCTTCCATCATTAAACTTTAGGAACTTCTCTATGTCATCTTCAGGGGTTCCCTCAAGTACTTCCTGGTGACTGGAGCACCATTTCCTAAGTCTAAAGTTACCACGGGACAGTAAAGCTGATGTTTGGTGCATCTTTTCCATGACCTGTGCGACCGAATTACCGCCCGAAATAAGGTCATCCACGTAAAACTCCTGCCGCAGAGCAGCTGAGCCAAGAGGGTAGGATTCACCCTCGTCGATGGCCAGCTGGTGCATTGCGCGGACCGCTAAAAATGATGCAGCCCTCGTCCCGTATGTAACGGTGTCTAATGTGTAGACTTGAACCTCGGACTCGATGGAATCTCGCCATAGGATGCATTGATACAAATTGTCGGGTGGAGACACTCGTACGCAGCGGTACATTTTACAAATGTCCCCAGTGAGAGCGACTGGATATGTTCGAAAGCGAATCAATATGTTGAACAATGCAGGCTGAATAACAGGGCCTGTCATCATCACATCATTTAGAGAATATCCAGTTGATGTAGCTGCGGAACCATCGAAAACGACACGGAGTTTTGTCGTCGTACTGTCCTCCTTTAGGACACAGTGATGAGGCAAGAAATATTTGCAGAGGCTACGGGAATCAGGGTTGACTTGGTGCATATGATGCAAATCAATATACTCCCTCATAAAGGCGGAATACCGCTCCTTGAGTGTAGGATTACGCTCCAGTTTTCGCTCCAGACTGATGAACCGTCGATAAGCCTGAGCATAAGATTCTCCCAAACGATCAGAATTGTTATTTAGCGGTAGACGAACTGCATACTCCCCGGATGGCAACCGTGAAAGGTGGCTTACGAAATGTGCTTCACAATCGTCTTCTTCTTTGGTATTCAATCCAGCCTCCACACAATCCTCGACTTCCCAAAACATACGAAGAGTTTTATCCAAACTTGCTTCCATCTCAGCTATCGAATCTGGACAATTGTGCGTGGCCAAAAGCGCCGAGCTTAATACCTTCTTTCCACCACCAGATACGATCCACCCAAGCCGGGTCTTCTGCAGAAGAGGCAGTCTATCGGTGAGTTTGATTTGCCCTACGCAGAGGAGATCATAAAAAACGCTCGCACCAATGAGAAGATCAACCCGTTGAGGATTGAAAAATGCAGGATCAGCGAGCTGAATGTTAGATGGAATACGCCAATCGGATACATTTACTGCCATACTTGGTTGAGAATCGGTAATCGTGGGGGCGATGAGAGCAGTAAGTGTAGTTGTGTAAGCAGAGGTGCGAGAATGCATACAAATGCTTATGGTGGATCCCTCAGTAGAAACGCTGGTATCGCCCAGCCCAGACACAAGTGCAGACGATTGAGTTCTCCTAAGCTGAAGCTGCTGGGCGAACCTGGATGTGACGAGATGCAGCTGCGATCCTGAATCTAAGATGGCACGACAAGGAACTAAAACGCCAGACCGATTCTTCACGAGAACCACGGCTGTAGCCAGAAGCACGACATCAGAGTGAAGACCTTGGGCAGCAAGAGAGGTAGACGAAGGTAGAGACGAGCTGCTAGCAGAATTTTGAGCAACGGAAAGAGTGTCCGGTTGAACGGCCAGATCGGGAGGAGTAATACCTGGGCAGCCTTGCGTTGTGGGCTGTATACTATCGAAGTGCAACAAACTATGATGCCTACCGCCGCATACTCGACATTTTCCACTATTGCATGCGCGGGTCCGGTGCCCCGGTTTTAGGCAATTGAAGCATAGGGAAAGCTTCTTCACTTCTTTGTGGCGCAGCAACGGTGAGAGATTTTCGAATATCTTGCACGAGTATATTCCATGGCCCGCTGAGTGGCAAAAGACGCATACAGACAGGTCGGCGGAAGAGTTGGAAGCTACAAACGTTTTCTTAACATGCGTATATGAATGGTTTTTTCCCACCTGATCGCTACTAGCGTGTGTCGCTGTAGCATATTCCAATCGCTCCATTTTCTGGCAGCGTTGCTGCAAGAATTCGAAGAATTCCTCTGCGGTAGGTATAGCATCCGACGATGTGTGCTCCTCCCATTTGGTTTGCGTCTTCGAATCCAACTTCTGTAGCAGCATGTTGATAACCATGAATCCCGAAATCTCCTCAGCAGTTCCCAATGTCTGCAAAGCTCGCATGTGTAAATTGACTGCATCCGAAAACTCCCGAAGCCTTTTAGCAGAAGGCGAGTCTACCCTCTTTAGCCCAAGAATCTTCTTGATGTGTGCCTGGAAAACAAGTCTTTTGTTATTAAAGCGTTTATTAAGTATATCCAGAGCCGCACGATAATTGGCACTGGAGAGCTCCAACGATCGAACCGAATCCAAAGCCGCATCAGCGAGGCAAGAGCGAAGGTGCTGGAATTTCTCGATGTCACTGAGATCCGCATCCGCTTCAATCACCGATTTGAACATTGCCATAAAATCCGAGAACTCGACGTATCCACCAGAAAACTTCGGCACCTTCAGCTCAGGAAGTCGCTGCTTGTGAGCCATGATGATGGTATTATGTCCGGAATGGCTTGGCAGAGTCGTAGAATTGGCAGCGGCGTGTGACTGGCCTACTTCAACAGCAGCCAGCAACTCAGCTTTCAACGATATGAAAAGAGTATCGAAGATTTCGCGCAGCTCACTCCCAATCTCGTTTTGATCGAGAGCCTCCAACTCATTATGGGCCTTATTAAATTCCGCTCGAATTTCTGCCAACATATCAAGGCGCACCTCGACTTCCGCGGCGGTCAGCTTGTCGATTTTATTCCCCGCGAAGGATTCGCCAAGCCTGTGCAATCGATCATATAATGACTGACTTTTACGTTTATACAGACTCAGTCTGGAATCAGCCACCACAATATTTCCGCCCGCGCCTGTATTTGGATCGTTGTCCATGTTAACCGTTGTGCAATCGACACAACAACGGAAAATGAAATACCGCTTAAGCGACGATGTATAGACGCGAGAGCGAGAATGCAAGACACGAAAAGTCAAGAACCGCGGCTGCAGCTGCGCAGAGAATGAGAGATTCGACGCTTAAAGTACCGGAATTTGTCTATAAATATTCCAGCCGCACTCTCACTGAATTTGCACTTTAAACTGTTTTTAATGTGCACACAAATGTATTTGTTGGTAGTTAAACTACCCAACAACACAATATTGTATAATTAATAAGTGTTTTAACGGAACGCGATTAAGCAATGGTTTTATATCACGTCGGGGGGTCACCAATGTTTGAGATGCCAAGCTTTTTTGGCACCTATGTATTTCAAAATAAAAAGAGATTTTGGGTTAAACTTTATAATTCTTATTTAATCTTGGTGGCTTAGCGGAAGCCGATTGCTTGCTATTGCCAGATGAACTTTATGCGAGATCGATATGCAACCAATGCGCAGAGGGGTTAGCATAGAACTAAACTATAGATGACGGCGTTAGATCAAAGTGACTGCCGAAGTGGCGGCAGCAGATCAAAGTAGTTGCCGAAGTGGCGGCGGCAGAGAGCCCCTTTAGCGAGAGAGCGCAGCACCTCTGCAGAAAGTCAACGTTTTACAACATATGTAGGCGGCTCTCTATGCTCATACAATAATAATGCTAAAGTTACGGTTATTCCTTAGCGGCTGGCCCGAACAGTTTGCTTGCCGTGTCTGCACTCGAGCTGCATCAATACCTGCGGAATATGCCCAGCTTCTAAACGGTTCGCTAATCGACGAATGCAATTGCCACGGCAGCTACGTTTTCTCTTCAGCTCTTCAAGGACGAGATCGTTATTGGCTTTTAAGGTCATATTGATTCTTAATATAAGCCACTGACAACGAAAGGTCGTTTATAATGATCGTATTAAATGCCGAGGCACTCAATGGAAGAATAGGTAGTTGTCCCAAACAAAGCCAATAATCAATATACCCGACAAATTTAGGGTATAGAGTCGCTTAGTTCAAGCTCTTACGTACCTAGTGCGTAGTTGTACCCAAACGAGATTAAGGAAACAATATATCCGACAAATGTATGGCATGTAAGTACATACATATGTATGACAAGCGAAAACGAAATTCACCGCTGCAGCTCTGAAGTATGTATGTGTGTTTGTATACGTGTACAATGGTTTGCGATTAAAAAAATGGTCGACGATTAAATAACGAATTTAGTATTAACTGACGAACCACGATTTTGCTTCAATTATTAGTTTGATCCTACTGACACCAAAAGAATTTACCCGACGAATACACGGTAGCGCTTCACTTAGTGTTTGGTTTCAACCGCTCCAAAGGAAAGAACAGCGATAAGCAACAGTGAGGATTGAAAGCGAAACAAAAATTTATCGCTGCAGCTGCGAAAGCGAAACGAAAATTCATCGCCACAGCTGCGTATATTGGTATGCGGGTGCTTGGCCAATGTCCAAGTATATATTTTAGACAACGAAAACGAGAAGGAGGAAAGGGTGATAGTAATAGCAGCTACATATATACATATGCGTTTCGTCCAAGATGATTAGATGTACACTCCCAGACACTTAAATACGACGCACTAAAATGTACACTTCAGGCACGAATATTTCCGGCACCTGCCAAAGAAAACGGTGAATTTGAATTTTCCTCAAATCTCTATTCAATTTAGCATAAATTAAAACAAAAACGAGGGGGAACATTGTGAGTTGATGCGGAGACCGCAACTCTACATTTATACCCGATACTTAGTCAGTGTGGCTCTCCTCCGGCAGACGCCGCGAATATTAAACGACACGACAAAGAGTGCGTGCGAGAGAGACAGAAAATCAGTTTGAGTCGGGCGCTGCGTAGACACTGCAAATAGATTTGTTCCTTTTGGCTACAAAAATGATCCGCTCTTATCCAGATTCAGCAATCTGATAGATATGGTCATTCTCTATGATTGTGCGTTTTTAGTTATCTGGAATCTGCCATATACGTTTTATAGTGAGATCTAACAGAAGCGCGGATACAAAATTTGGTTACTCCAGCGTTAATAGTCTCTGAGATTTGTGAATATCCCCAGATTTTCGTTCTTTGCGGGGG
Source organism: Drosophila pseudoobscura (assembly GCF_009870125.1). Classification (NCBI taxonomy): domain Eukaryota; kingdom Metazoa; phylum Arthropoda; class Insecta; order Diptera; family Drosophilidae; genus Drosophila; species Drosophila pseudoobscura. The sequence continues at coordinate 36,263,504 of NC_046683.1, read as the reverse complement.
CGGAAGGGGGTATGGCGAAATTTTGAAACAAACTCATCAACGTCCGATATCTCATGAGTGTGGATACCAAATTTTGTTGCTCTAACTTTTATAGTCTCTGAAATCTAGGCGCTACTGTTTTACGCTAAGCAAAGCCGGCTATGCTACGTGTGTGTTAGAGAGAGACAGGGCGAGAAAAAATGAAATTGTTTTCTTGATGCTGGCTATAATAATAATACGATCCAATTCAGATTCTGCAGTCTAAAAGATATGGTCATTCTCTACGATTCTGCGATTTTTGGTTTTCTCGTATCCTTAAACTTGTGGATGCCACAGATTTTCGTCTTTTGTGGGGGGCGGAAGTGGGCGGGGCGAAGTTCTGAAATATTCTTGTAACAGTGATATATAACAGAAGTCTGGATCCAAAACATCGTTGCTCTAGCTCTTATAGTCTTTGAGCACTAGGCGATAATAGGGACGGACGAACAGACAGGGCTCAATCGACTCGGCTATTGATGCTGATCAAGAATATATATACTTTATGGGGTCAGAAACGATTCCTTCTGGACGTTAAACACATCCATTTTCACCACAAATCTAATATACCCCAATACTCACTTTGAGTATCAAGTATAAAAATAGCAATTCCGTTTTTAAAAAATTCAACACTTTAATACGACACGCATATTGAAAAATTTTTTTATTTTGTCCGCGACCGGGCATCGAAAAATTCTTAAAAATCAATTAGAATGTCCTTATTATGAGAAATAGTAAGTTATAGTAAGTCCTTTTCAAATCGACTCGGCTATTGATGCTGATCATGGGGTCGGAAACGCTTCCTTCTGGACGTTACACACATCCATTTTCACCAGAAATCTAATATACTCATTTTGAGTATCGGGTATAAAAATTTATGAAACATACTTGAACGGATATAAGATAAATTTCTACTTACGCAAACAGCTTACCAACACATTTAACAAATCAAAACAAAACCTTAGCCACGTGGTGAGTTGAATTTGTGTACGCTGCTGTTCTGGGAATTTTACCACGAAGCTAGGCAGCTGAATGTAAACACTATAGAATCTAAAAAGGGTTAACAAATTACTACTATTGGACGATTAAGGGGGGATCACAATTAAAACATTACCTTCACAATCTTTTTGACCTGCCGTCGTTGCACTATCGCAGAATATGTAATGGGGTAATGTTCGTGCACAAGTTCCTTCTCGGAATTGTTGACTTCTAAACTCTCTTGGGTCTGATTGACTTTGCCGTTCCATCTGGACCTACCCGTACTTTTAGGCCAATCCGCTTACCCATATGTAGGTCAAATTAAGCCCAAAATGAACCTTTTAAAATTATATGCCGCAACTATAACTTCCTCTGTCTTACCTTATCCCATGAAATATCCCTTAAGCATGCATTATTTAAAATAACCTAAATTTAACGAACTCTTAATTTCACTTCTTTCCTACTTTTGTATCTGAGTTTCATTATTAGAATTATTAGAAAGAGGGCGGATGCTCAGCTCGTCTGGGTCCCAAAATTGTCTAGCACCAAATACACAGTCTGTGCCGGCGCACAACGACACTTGAGACCCTTCTAGGTGTCAAGATTGCAAAAACAAATACTTTGCTGGGGCATGATTCAGCACATTATTGCTTGAGATCAGACTTACTCATATATTTTTCTGGGTTGCTCGATCTCGTGCTAGGCTCACTTCTTCACTTCTTGTTGAGCCATCATTGCAATCATCATTGGCATTAAAACTCAGGAAAACCCGGGACTGCTGTTTGGTTAGCAGGCTAATGGCTAGGGCATAATTTCCCAGTATTCGATTTCTTAATATTAGTTATTTTAAAGAGGAATTCCTTATGAGCTTGCTCAATAGGATACAATTTGACAAAACCAGCAGATTTTTGAATTTGAAAGCACACCAACAACAACAACAAAGATAAAAATAAACGAGGGGAACGTTGTGAGTTGCTGCGGAGAACGCCACTCTACATTTATACCCGATACTTAGTCAGTATGGCTCTCCTCCGGCAGGCATCGCTAATATTAAACGACGCGACAGAGTGCGTGCGAGAGAGACAGAAAATCAGTTTGAGCGTGACGTCGGGCGCTGCGTAGCCACTGCAAATTGATTTGATTGATCCAGATAGATATGGTCATTATCTATGATTCTGCGTTTTTAGTTTTCTCAAATCTTCAATATTGTGGATGCAACAGATTTTCGTCCTTTGTGGGGGCGGAAGTGGGCGGGGCTAAGTTTTAAAATATTCTTGTAGCAGTGACATATCACAGAAGTCCGATTATAAAACGTCGTTGCTCTAGCTCTTATAGTCTTTGAGCACTAGGCGCTGATAGGGACGGACAGACGGACGGACGGACTCATTTTGAGTATCGGGTATAAAAACATTATAAAAAAGCTCGAGTCTAGCATCAATTGCCCAAGCAATGTAGTCGTTTTTGCAATATTGCGATCAGCAGGGTCTCGAGTCTCAATGTACGTTATGCGTCGCCAAAAACTGTTTAGTTGTTGCTATACAATTTTTTGACCCACACGAGCTGAGCATCGGAGCCCGAGTAGATGGCAGCGACAGCGGTCAGAGGCGAAGCATAGCTTAACAGAGAATAGAAGTACCAGTATCCCGCGCATCGTTACTTCGAAGCGTCGAACGAAAATCGAAATGGAATTTGTTCCTTATGCAATATCTTCGTATTTTATAGTCTTTGGTATTATTTAGTACAAAAAAAGTTGAAACAATACTAAGAAAGAATAATTGAAGTATCCTTTGTTATAAATGTTCATATTCAGGCAGTCTCGTTTCATTTTGGTTTTATGGTGTTCCAGTTTTCGCATATTTTTGTGATCGATATTTATCATCGATTCTGGCAAACAAAAGCAGCTGACCTAGTTGCTTCGTAAATGTACAGCGTGATAAAAATTACCTTTATTTTTTCAATTGTTGCTTTGAAACAAAACGGTAGAAAGTGCGCGATATAAGAAGATCAAGACATCTTATGTGCAAAACCTGTGTATTTAACATGTCTAACAAACTGTGAACAACAGGTTAAAAAAAAAAAATTATTATAGTATAATTGAATTAAATTTGGCGGGAAACGAAAAGTGCTTTTTCTAATTAAGACTCGTTTTTTTTTTGCATAAAAAGCCGTTTACTTTTCATTTCGGCGAGGAAAATGTTTTCGTTTTAAAAAAAAGGAAAAATCTTGCATTTTGTGAAAACAGGTAGGAAAACGAATCCAGCAGCTGATGTGTTGTTGGTTCCACGGAAAGACGCACTTGTCAACGGAGCGTGTCGCCTGCACGTTTTTTCTTCTTGCTTGTACTTGTGCTGTAAATAAATATCCTTAACTTTACGACACGTGTCACGAGTTTGTAAGTCGGTCCCTGTTCGGACACCAATTTGCAAGCGATTTATTTCCAGAACGGAAACTAGTATTTTACTTGAAACTTTATTGTTTAATGTTTTTTATCCACGATCAGCCTGCACCTCTGCAATTCATGGCCTTTTTTGAGGCAGTTCAAACACAAGCGGCTCTTCATTGCTTCATTGTATCGTTCAAACGCAGAGAGATTTAGAAATGCCTGACATCTAGATATCTACAGTGGCGAGCACGTGTGGATACATGTTTATCACTTTTCACTTTAAGCGCCTGTAAAATCTTTAAAAATCAATCAATCCTTGTGATTTTTTTTTAAAGATTCATTAATTTATTGAGAATGAAAAAAGACAACAATGTCAATTCAAAGAGATCTTTTTCCCTAAGATTTTAATTTATTCAAAAAAAGAGCATGTATCCACTTTTGCACGTTTTCCATCGATTTTAACCAATTGGAGAACGTCCCATGAGTGGACGCTTTGCGTACGATCGGCCTGACACCGGCAGATAGCCAGAAAAAACCTGCCCTCTCTCACAAAAAGTGGCTGCGCATCTTATATTTACCGAGGAGCATAAGAACTGGACCAGGGAAAATTTTAAGAAGGTAATTGGGTCAGATATACCAAAATAAACCGTTTTAAGTCTGATCGAAATGAAAACTACTGATACCGCTCATGTGGAAAGCTAAAAAATCATCAGGTCAAGGAAACAATAAAGCATGGACGAGGAAGCCTGACGGTGTAGGGCTGCTACACTTGGTGGAACGTTCTCCATCCAATTGGTTTGAATCGATGGAATAATGAAGAAAGAATATTATCTTAGTATTTAGGAACCCATTTTGTCAAATTTTATAGAGAAATGTGACTTCCCCATATCCGAGATCACTTTCCAGCCAGACGGTAGCCCGACGCACACGGCTAAATTCGTGAAAAATCGTCCCAATAATTCGAGTTTTCACTTAATCCAGTGGCCTGCTGAATAGTCCAGATCTAAATCCCATTGAAAATCGATGGGCTCTGTTTAAAAAACATGGGAAAAGTACGAGTCTGCACCAAAGGAATTGGTTGAGTCTTTGGGAGCGCGTGAGGTCGGAGTATCGCATGATACTAGCCAGCACCTACTAAATTTAGTCGAGAGAATGCCAATACTTATTCGGAATATAATAAAATCTAAGGCCCTTTGGAACAAATATTTTTAAAAAATTATTAAAGTACACAAATTTTAAACGTGGAAAAGTGGATACATGCTCTTTTTTTGAAAAAATTAAAGTCCCTTAAGGAAAAGGATCTCTTTGAATTGTTATCTTTTTTCATTTGCAATAAATTAATGAATCTTTAAAAAAAAAATCACAAGGATTGATTGATTTTTAAAGATTTTACAGGCGCTTAAAGTGAAAAGTGATAAACATGTATCCACACGTGCTCGCCACTGTAACGCTCGGAGGAATTGCAATGGTTACATGTGGGGTTCGGATGGTTGCTACTGGATGTCGTTGATGGTCGTTACCTATTGACTAGGACTTGTTACCATGGCTGATCCCAAATTATTCAGCATCCGACATCTCGCTTCCAAAAATGAGGTCATGTTTGACCACTGAGGCAATCTTGAGGTCGGTAGATCAGTAGATCAGTAACCCATCCGAAATCTCCTGCGGGGTATCCAAGGTCTGAAGAGCACGCAAGTGCTCATTGATCTTTATCAATTTTAAACTTTAACAGTTTATTATCGAATCGAAACTTTAATAAATTCAACACCTTGTTGTCGTAATTTTCCTCAGAAAGCTCCAAGGAACGAATCGTAGTCAGCGCAGCACCATCAAAACATCCACGAAGATATTGGAATTTTTCGATGATTGGAATACGATGGTCTTTGTGCACCATTGTCGAGAACATCGAGTGGAATTCTGGCTAATCCATGTAGTTCCCACCAAATCGAGGAAGCTGCAACTCGGGCATTCGAGAACGGCCTATACTATTACAGGCGAACAACGACGAATTCTCCTCGAGAGTATACCGAGCCGTTGAATTGCCAGCATTAACCGTGCGAGCAGCCATCAACTCCCGCGATAACCTGGACCTGACCTTTACACAAACATTCGAAAAGTCGGGCATCATGGGCTAATTGCAGCAAGTCCAACCTTTCAAGGATCGTTTGAGCGGCATAGAAATCCGAATTCATTCGCTCGATCTGCTCTAAGCGAGCTTGAAGCTCTGCCCCATCTAACTCGGCAAGCTCTTCCTTGTCGTGAAAGCGATTCATGGCCTTTAATAGGCGCGTGATGGACTTTGCCTTGTGCTTGTAAAAATCTACATTACTCGGCATTGCTGCGTTCGCGACATTGGTAGGCTCAGGTGCTGCCATGTTGAGATTTTAAAAAAGTCACTCAGCACGACCGAAAAAGACACCATGTATACGTATAAACGTGGGAAAGAGCAAAGGGATTACAGCTGATGCGTTTAGCTGTGCGAGCTGTCCGATTCCGCTTTGTATTCCGCTTGTGTGTATTAGTGAGTTCACTGCACTCAGTGCAGTGCACTGCACTGACCGAATTGTCGCGACAGGGAAATGAATATCCAGCAATGCGTGTATGTACGAATGTTTTAGCACCGAATTGTGCTTAAACGCCGAAAATTTGCTAAGACTAATAAATGTCGATCGCGAACGATTATTAATTGACACTGCAATTTAGAGATCACATCGGGGTCACCAAATTTTATGTGGAGATAATTATACCCGATACTCAAAATGAATATTGGGATATATTTGATTTGTGGTAAAAGTGGATGTATGTAACGTCCAGAAGGAATCGTTTCCGACCCCATAAAGTATATATTTGCTTGATCAGCATCAATAGCCGAGTCGATTGAGCCCTGTTTGTCTGTCCGTCCGTCCGTCTGTTCGTCCCTATTAGCGCTTAGTGCTCAAAGTGCTAGAGCAACGATGTTTTGGATCCAGACTTATGTGATATGTCATTGCTACAGGAATATTTCAAAACTTCGCCCCGCCCACTTCCGCCCCCACAAAGAACGAAAATCTGTAGCATCCACAATTTTAAGGATACGAGAAAACCTTTTTGACTGCAGAATCTGAAATGGATCGAATCATTATTATAGCCAGCATCAAGAAAACAATTTCATTTTTTTTTCGCCCTGTCTCTCTCTAACACACACGTAGCATAGCCGGCTTTGCTTAGCGTAAAACATTAGCGCCTAGATCTCAGAGACTATAAAAGCGAGACTCAGAGACTAAAAAAGAGAAACCAAATTTGGTATCCGCACTCCTGAGATATCGGACCTTGACCGTTTTGTGTCAAAATTTCGACACACCCCCTTCCACAAATCTCGGAGACTATTAACGCTAGAACAACCAAATTTGGTATCCGCACTCCTGTTAGATCTCACTATAAAGTGTATATCTCAGAATTTCGCCCCACCCCCTTTTGTCCCACAAAGGACGAAAATCTGTTGCATCTACAATCTGGATCGGATCATTTTTATAGCCAAAAGGAACAAATCAATTTGCACTGGCTACGCAGCGCCCGACGTCACGGTCAGACTGATTAGATTCAGAAGACTGCTATAGGATAATTTGTATCCCGCTGTGTGTCACAGGCACCGGCTTGGCTGTGTTTTTCGAAGCATGAAATCATTATTTGAATTGTGTATCAAAACTGAAACGTTACGCGTTTTTTTGTTTTGAATTTTTAAAAAATTATGTTAGTAATTTGTATTATTTTTAATGCCTCTTTAAAAAGCCTCTTTAAAAGGATACGAAATATAGGGATACAAACTACTGAAGAAGAACAAAAAGTACTCCCTCGACATGCTCTCCATCGAACCCAGCTAACCTCTGATACAAATACAGAGATAATATGTCAGAAGATATTTTAGATCAAAATCGTGTAAGTTCCGGAAATCCCATTCTTGAAATTAATGAATGACGCATTTAATCGAGAATTGAAACGGGAACGTAAATATGATCACCAGGAATTGAATTTAGGAGTTCAAGTAAATGTACCCCTCTTAAAGTTTATGATAATGAAGGAAATTGATTATGAAAACTGGTGGCTTATATTTCCTGGATGCCCCTGATGGAACTGGTATGACATTCCTCATGTCAATGGTTTTAACCTTTGTTCGTGCGAGATCCAATATTGCGGTTACAGTTGGCTCAGTCAGCAATAAAATTACTGTTAAATTTTCAAAATATTGAGGAACCTATATGTAATATTGTAAAAAACTCGCATAAACGTGCTTTAGAAGCACTTAACCGAACATAGGCGATGTCCGCCAAACACTGCCGGTAATTCCAAGGCCTTGCCTAAAATCATCGAATCTATAGCGCTTTGTGACAGCAAACATGAGAGTTGCATTGCAAAATGATAAACCTAGTGAAAATTTCTCAGAGCAAGTGCTGACTATCGGTAATGGTAGAGTACCTATCGACGAATCGAGCGGATTCATTCGAGCTCATCAACAAAGTATTCCCAAAATTTGGTCGTAGTTAATATTAGTATTTATATTTTGAATGCATGCTTAATTAACAATAAGTATAAACAACAAGTTTAGTTCTACTTTTACTCGAATATAAGTCTAACGGCTATTTTTTATGCATGTTCGCATTCGATTCGGTTAACGCGCTGTGCGTCATGCGGCAGTGTCCCTCGGTCGGTTGGGCAGGAGGTGTGCTGCGTTTTGCCTGGGTTTCGCCAGAACTTTCGAACATACGCGAAATAGAAGTCGACTTTGGCTTAGTTTGACTTTGTAACGGAATATTCTAAAGCGATTCATTTATTTTAAAAGTTGATTAATGTATGTTTCTATCGAGTATTTACACAATAAATTATTTTAATTTGTTAAGACCTTAAAAGAAAAGTCTAGACATTTGCGAGTTGAGTTGTAAATTCGACTAAATTTTATTCTTAAAATCAGACCCTTATATGTGATTTCACAATGAGGCAAGAGGGATAATTTTGTATTATATAATTATCGTTAGACCTACGCAAAGAATACATTTTACTGCGGGTGTTTGTTTGACTTCATGCTTACTTTAGTGTTATTTTAGGATTCCATTGGTTAAGTGTGTTCTCCACTTGTGTTTTGTTGTAGTATTTTGTAATGGGTTACAGATCTCTGTTTACACCCAAACAGTCATAGCTACTTGTGATTACTTTAGAGATCAGTTTTTTAATTCAATTAAAATTCAATTCAATTACAAACACTGTAGCCCGAGAATTTAATATATTTGAGCAATTCCAATAGGACGCAGAGGGGCCATTTGAGTCGTCAAACGATCACGTCTAGAACCGTACGAGGTATAAGAGTGCGAATTTCAGGTGAAAAGATCCAAGAAAACAATGCAGATGAGCGTGTGCGCATGGCGCAGTTACGTCAATCAACAAACGTAGAGGAATTGACGAACAACGCCAACAATTTCATCGAGCATTTTAGACAAACACTTCCCGTTATTCCACATTCGTCATACGCTAATGAAATGATGATGAAACGCTTGCTTAAAATCATCGCGACTGTGGCGTACAGCTGACGGTGAACATGTGCGTTAAAATGCTTCAGGATCCATCCGCCGGAACATTCTCTAAACAACTGTTAGATATTGGCGATGGGAAAGTTTATGTACATCAAAATACTGGAACCATAATATTACAGACAGACTTTTGCACAACCATCGACTCTCAAAATACTCTCATTGATAACATATTTCCCGATGTACACACACAATATGAAAATGATAATTGCCTGGCAAAAACAGCGATTTTGGCAGCAAAAAATGTGGACGTCAATGGGTTAAATCAAAAGATACAAAAGTTGTTGCCTGGGGACTTGGTGTCATACAAATCTATCGATATCAACGAAACTGTGAATTATCCAGTGGAGTTTTTAAACTCATTGGATTTGCCAGGCATGCCACCACACCATTTAGAATTGAAGGTGGGGTCTCGTTCGTTACTTGAACCCTCCACGGCTGTGTAACGGCACACGATTATTCATTAAACTAACTAACTAACTAATAAGAAGTGTTATTGAAGCCATAATTTTGAATGTACAGTTTCAAGGCGAAAATTTGTTGCTGCCACGAATCCCTATGATTAATACAGATGTGCGAATTCCCGAAGAATAAGCATTCTCTATGACGATCAATAAGACACAAGGCCAGACATTGTCGGTATGTGGCTTAGATTTGGAAAACCCATGCTTTTGCCACGGATAACTATATATGGAATATTCTCGCGTGGGAAAACCATGCAGTTTGCTTGTGTTGGCTAAAGACGGAATAACCAAGAATATTAAACACTCTATTGCGCTGAATATTGAATCTTTTTTGTTAAGTAATCTTATAATTGATAAGTAAATCCCCGCATACTTATAAAAGATAGTTATTTTTATTGAACTGAAAAAATGTTTCCTAGAAAAAATATACAATGCAAAACAACGTTTGCATCATATATTTTTAACAAAAAACTTAGTAGGCTGTTTGGAGAGACTTTGATGAAAACCTTTTATCAATAATCATCATTCTTATAGGCAAGAATAGAAAAGAAATATGACTATACAAATTTCAGAAAATACCGAAAAAATTAAATTTGTTTAAATTAGTTAAGTTTCATATGTATATGAAACTGGGTTTATATACATATGCATTCAATTAATTGGTCTACGAACCAAATTATTTTTAAAATGAAACGTTTGCAACACTTTTTCGGTAATTTTAACTAGTCGCAAGAAAGAAATAATATTATCTAAGAGCTAGAGCAAACAAATTTTTTATCCCGTCTTTAGCCCACCCTCTTCCGCCTCCACAAAGGACGAAATTAGATTAGATCATAAAAATAGCCAGAATAAAAAAATGAAATTGCAGTGGCTACGCAAAGCCTTCCACGCGCTTACTCTTTACTTTAAGAAAAAGCGACAGACGTAAACAAATATGGAAACAGGAAAAATTTCCCAAACGGTTCGAAACTTTTTTTATGTATTCTTTTTTAGTCATAAATTCATAAAATCGTCCCATTTGCGAACAGTGATACCGAACGAAATATAAAATATATATAAATCATAAGCCCACATATATACGGACTGATTATCGGGTATACAAGTAGAGTTGAGGCCTTTACCGCGACTCAAAACGTTCCCGCTCGTGTTTTCATTGTTCTAATTTATATAGCTCTTTCTACTGTCAAGTGCAGATTATAGCAGTTGAAAAATCACGAAAACCGGTGGGCCTTTTTATACGAATTGCAAAAATTCCCATGCTCAGAGATAATACACTTTTTTTTGTCAAAATGTTGCGAGTCGGGCACCGCACTCTCACAATTAACGAGAGGATTTAATTGGATTGAATAGGAGCTTTATGAAGAGTTGAAACAATTATGGAGTATGAAATCAAACGCCCATTGGAATTTCTTCAGTTTATCGTCAACAAAAATGTCTCTCAAAATGTACGGTTGCTAACGGGGAGCAAGGTTTTTTAAAATTGAAGCTAATCAAGATGTACCTGAGATGTAATATTTCGCAAGAGAGGATCACATTTTTTGCTGTCATATCTGCCAAAAGCAAGATTGCTACTCATTTTGACTTACTGAAAAATTCGCTCAGGTCAAAGCACGCAGATTAAGTTTATTGTAATTAATATTTCGAAAACTTGGGTTACAACAAAAATTTCAAAATTTAAAATTAAATTAAAAAAAAAAAAAAAACGAAATGATAAAAAGTACTCCTCGTCTCATTTACGCCGTAATAACGAAGATTTATGGGTCGCCTGTGCAACTGCTCCATAACATTTACAATGACTTGTTGCCGTTGGCCTTCGACTTTAGGTACTTAAAGCGATAGGTACCCTCCGGGTCGTAAATTTTCTCAAGACGCTCCCAGTCGTTAGGTCGATTATCAATAAGATGGCGGGTCACCTTCTCAGCGCCAATTTTTTGCTTTTCTGTACATTTGGTGCAATCAGTCAAAACTGCATCGGGTAAGATATCTTGAATTGTGATCGAAATTGGTGTAAAAAGAAAGAGAAAAACAGTTGGTGAATAAATAAATAATATTTACCCTTTAGCATTTTTGCATCGGGTGTACAGGGGCCGGCACTCTCCAGGCACTTGATATAGTTGTTAAGTAATCGCTCCTGGATCAATATCTCGTCCAAATCTACATTATCAAACTTTTCGTTGTAGACGCCATCTAACCGCGGGGCTAATGTGGTCAGCGGTGGATGCGGAAGTCCATTTATTTGGATGCAAAAAACGCACATTAACGTGACCACCACAGCAGTGCGAAACAAGATAATACCGGTACGCGACATTTTGAAATAAAGAAATTTTTCGGATTCCACTGTCAGTCGAAATAGGCGCAGCTTTTATAGTTTGCCCACCAGTCCCGTCTAGTGAGCGTGTTTATGTCTAATTTTAGTACTATCCAATTGACCGCAAATTAAATGAATTGGATTTTGAACTATTATTTTAATGCAGCAGCTGCACGGAATTTAAGAGGTGCATGCATGCAGTGTGTAAAATTCATAAGAACATTAACCGAAATCTTTGATTCCCTAGTAGGGTAGAATCTTTAATGACAGAAAACATATAAAATATTAGCGAACCCTTCGAACTTCGTCCTACCCAAATTAAACGCTTCTGCCATACAACATCCAACAATGGAGTTCGATCGCTCAGCGCGCTGTATGTTTTACATGTGAGCAATAGATTCGTAATTTCGGGCCATTTCGGATTGCAAGTGAGCTGAGCGCTCATGAATAAATCGGACGCCTGTAATTCCGCACGTACATCATCGCATCATAAGCGTACCCAGGCGCGAGTTTCCAACATAAGTAGCTGGGAGAATGGTCAAACAACCGATGTTGGCGGAGTTTTATTCAGTACCAAATTTGAAATACACTTGTAGCAGTGAGATCTAACAGGAGTAGGGACACAAAATTTGGTTGCTCTAGCTCTAATAGCCTTTGCGATTTCTGGATGCCAAAGATTTTCGTCCTTTGCGGGGGCGAAAAAAGGTGGGGCGAAATTTTGAAATACACTTGTGCAGGTTCGATATCACAGGAGTGTGGATACCGAATTTGGTTGCTCTAGCTCTTATAGTCTCTGAGATCTACGCGCTCACTTTTGGCAATAGGCAAAGCCGATCATGATGCTGACCCGATACTCAAAATGAGTATAGGGGTATATTAGAATTGTGGTGAAAATGGATATGTACAACGTCCAGAAGGAAGCGTTTCCGACCCCATAAAGTATATATATTCTTGATCAGCAGGAATAGCTGAGTCGATTGAGCCCAGTCTGTATGTCCGTCCCTATGAGCGCCTAGTGTTCAGAGACTATAAGAGCTAGAGCAACGACATTTTGTATCCAGACTTTTGTGATATGTCACTGTTACAAGTATATTTCAAAACTTCTCTCCGCCCCCTTCCGACGCTACAAAAGACTAAAATCTGTGGCTTCTACAATTTAAAGATACGAGAAAGCCGAAGACGCAGAGTTGTAGAGAATTACTATATCTTCTAGACTGCAGAATCTTAACCAGATCGTATCATTATTATAGCCAAAATGAAGAAAACAATTTCATTCTCTCTCGCTCTGTCTCTCTCTAACACACACGGTGCATGGTCGGCTTTGCCTATCGCAAAAATTGCGCGCCTAGATCTCAGAGACTATAAGAGCACGCACTCTTTGTCGCTCAATGTAGCCATACTGGGTATAAATGTAGAGTTGCAGTCGCAGCAGTAGCTCACAACGTTCCCCCTCTTTTCTGATCTGATAATGATTTTGTGGTGGTCAAAATGCTTTGTAACAACTCGGCTTGAAACAAATTCACCATTATTATGCTCATGCAAACAATTTTGCAATTGTTCTATCATTTCACGTTCAGTCGCAGTAAAAAATGCTCAGCGCTCATCTAGTTCAATTGCCGAATCAACAACGAAATAGATATAGATCTGAAGGAAATTATTCGTTTGAATGTTTGAAAGCAATTTCGAATGAACAAGACAAGAATTGTTCATTTTGATAATAAGATGCGATAACCTTATAACTCGGATTGTAGCCGGATTGGTCAACAGATTCGGTACCAAATGATTGCATTTAAAAACATCTGTTATATTTTTGTGTATACGGCAGGAAATGTTTTGATTAGATTATATTTCCATAGAGAAAGGAATACAATGGCTCTGGCGGATATGTCGAAACGGGCAATTTCCCTTCAATGCATTGCATTGCAATGCTTTTTTCTTATATACATATGTATGTAAACGGGGTGTGTTGCAAGTACAAGTACAAGTATACAAGTATATGTACAAAATTTGAAAGCTCTAGCATTAATTTCGAGCTCTGTGCTAAAAAAAAATCTGAATTGCTGGCTATAGCATGATGGAGAAGAGGGGTGATGGCGTTATACATATATAATATATTATAATTGCATCATGTTCTGGAACATAGTGCATTGCAGGGCTGACACACGACAGACAATGAACCGATATCAACGCGGCGAAGATTTTTGTGGACGATTGCTGAATCTTGTTCGAAAGCAGCGCCATTTAAGTCTACATTTCCGACTGGTCTTCTTCCAGTAACATTTTGTCGAATTTAAGGTAATTATGCACCGCGAACCTGTGCAATATGGGCACGTCTCCTTTAATTTTCTTCTGCACGTTCCAGCCGTTCGCAATTGATGCTATACTTAAAATGAAGAACTTAATATTTCCATTTTATTACAGAGTCATTCCTGACTCGTTTTGCTATATATCTGAGTTTGGACTGGTAACAAAAAAAATTTCTTGCTAACAAGATGATGCTGATTACTACTCTGCTGATGCTACTCACACTGACGACTATCCACCATCCATTTCGGCGATGGTCCGTAAGGTTTTGCAGTTCCGAATATTTCTCTAGTCCAACATTCATTTTGGATGTTCCGATGGTTTTCAAATGCAGCCCTAAAAAACAATGAATGGCAATAAAAACTAGTTCGCGCCTAGACATATTTCAAATCTTAATTCCAATTTTAAATCCTTGACGACTAAAAAATGAAAAATACGACAGACAAAATACGAAATGGAGAGATCTGAAATTTGGCGTAATAAGTAAACAACTACATATATAGATACATATGTATATATGTCTTTACTTTCTTTTTTTATGATTAGTATTTTGTAGCTATTAAAAAAACAAACAATACACGCAAGTCGAAATGGATGGCATATAATGAAAATCTCTATAAAAATTTGGCATGATAGTACTGCGGATTTGCGGGGGTCCCGAAATAATTCCGTTAACGTCGACCGCGACAGATTCAAGTACGGCTCTAATATTACTTCTGAAACCAAGGCTCCGCACCAATGCGGATTAACTGGTAAATCTTCTGGAGGAAAAATATGCCAATAGCCTCTGGACACTGAGCCCATCCCGGGGGAATGGTGGGATTTTTTGACAGATATGAAATTCCGATTCACACTGGCACCATCCACCATCCGTCAAAAACAGCTGATGGCAATAAAAAGTACATTATATTTGCGCGGAAGATTTATAAATTTTTTGTATTATTTTTAGACCATTATTGTTTAGACCATAATGCAAATTATAAACTTATTTATATTTCTCAGCACTTCCAATAAATCAGTATGGAACTTTTTTTGCGTGTGGAGGCTATCTTTTCCTGCCTCATATCATGTTCTTCTTCCTGTGAAGGTCCGTCTGCTCTTCTAATCGCTCTCTGGCGATCTCTGCTTTGTCGGGGGCCTATGTTGCCAAAAAAGGTGCTGGAGCTACATGATCCGTCCAGATCCAACTCGATAATGTTCGAAAATAACTCATTATTAAAGAATAAATTATGCATAACATAAAGCAATTACAGAGCATACAAATATTTGTTCTATGTTGGCAGTCGTCTGCCATTTATTCGCCACACACTTGCAACTGCAGCCTGGCAGACCCGGCCATGCCGCATTCAATCTCATCGCCAGCCTTGAATGCAAATGCATCCGAGCCATTGGGCATGATTGTTGTTGTTTTTTGTTTATTTTGTCACAATCATTGTTTACGTTTTCGCAGTGATATCATTTTTTAGATGTGAGTGACAATTATTCAGAGTTGTATTTGAAAACCATCGACTAACTATCGCATAGAAACGTGCGGTTTAGGAACATCCAAAATGGATGGTGGACTAACTGGTAAATTTTCGGAACGGCAAAACCTTACTGACCATCCCCGAAATGGATGGTGGATGGTCGCCAGTGTGAATACCCTATAAGTGTGCAGAGCCTATTATTATATGACGCACAAATTTGAGCAAATTGGAAGAAACGTCACTGACAATCCATTTCCTACATTCCCACTTTGACTTTTTTCCACCAAACCTACCTGACGTTAGTAATGGAAAAATGCTCAATACTAGACCTCAGAATTTGCATATTTTTAAAGGATTAAGATAGAAAAATTATGATGACAGAAGTTCGTTTCATGAAAAGTAGATTTGAAAACGATCTGCATATTTTCATAAAATTTATATGCATAATATATGCCAAAATATGCAAAAAATTAAGAAAAAGCGAAGAAAAAGAAAGCAAATTATGCAAAAAATATGCAACAAAATAATCAAATCAAAAAAAATTTAAAAGCGATTTGGAGGTTGTATAGGTATTGAAATTGCAGTAAACAAATACAATTTTTTCTAAATTATTTATTAAGAAGCTCTGACGTTTCTCTCCAAAAATCATTTAGTACGCGGAAAAGCTTCTTTCAACGTCACAGGAAGTAATTGGAGCAAATTTATATTTTACTATATTTTCATTTGTGACTGGTTCGATTCCAGACTATTTATTTTTGAAATGATTTTAAAATCAGGATTTCTTTTCAAAATTGCTTCAAATTTCTTTTTTAAATCCATTCCAAAATCACCAGTTATGTTATAGACTATTGTCTATTTTCAGCTTCCTTGAATAAGTCCATTGACTTTGCTAATGTTATTAGCTTCTCTTTGTCCTTCTCTTTGTAGTGACCAGACGTGTTTTTGTTTTGCGCTCCGCTTCCTTTCCTTTTATTTTGCAAATACAGCCGGTGTTTTTTCAAAATAAACCTCGATTAAAATCCTCATTTAACCTACAGTAGAAAATTTGTCCTATAACGCGATCTATAGTATATATAGTATCTGTATATATAGTATCTGTCCTATATAGTTAAAAATTTGATTTTGAAATTAATTCTGTGCGTTGGTTAATCGTGTGTTTGTGTGTTGCTTTCTGTAAGTACGCTCACGATGAGTTTAGCCCGCTCTTTATCTCGTAGCCTTTGCTTTAGCTATTACTCTCTCATATCATAGTTGATATTTGTTTTTTATAATTTATTCGCTGTGGTCTGCGCCAAAAAATCATGTAATAAGCAGATCACCGACGATCAGCCGATTATCCCCTGCTGGCTCTGCGACAGCGTAGTCCACGCAAAATGCGCTGGATTTTCTGGCCTCGTGAGTGATGCTATAGCCAAACGTAATGGCTTGCATTACAGTTGCGAGGCATGCCGTGCGGTGGAGAAAGAAATGGTAGCTTTTACGAGGCAGACGAGGAGTGGCTTTAAGGAGCTGACAGTTGGTTTTAAAAACCAATACGATCGGCTCCTAGCCATGGAGGCTCAGTTTAGCAGTTTAAAACTGCTGAATGAGTCTCCGAGGCACAAAAAGGTCACTCCGCGGGATCTGCAAGTGCCAACCGTCACTCAGCCGGGCGCCGCCGAAAAACTGACTCCGACCACTCCAAGTGTGCAGCAGTTGATCTCGTTTGCCACTCCAAGGGCAACGACAGCTACTGGCGATGCAGATTCGGTAGCCGAATTCATCGCCTCGGAGAATGTGCAGCCAAGTACGTCTGCAGCGTCCGTGTCCGTAGTGTCCGCAAGCTCACTAGTTGTCCCGTCCATCCCGATCCCACCAGTAAATAGACGTTTCGGACCTCCGGATATTGCCACCACAGGTACTAGACCTGTGGTGCCCAAACCACTGGGTGGAGTCCCACCAAAACGACAAGTTTTTGTCTCACGGCTGGCCTCTGATCTCACATCGAATGATGTAATTACTTTTATTCAAAGCAGAATAAAAAGCCGTGGGTTTAAGGGCTCGCGCACACTATAGCTGAAAGCGGAGCTGAAATCAAAGCTGAAAGCTCAGCTGATCTGAGAGCTTTTCTCAGGCAGAATCAGCTTGCAGGTGCGTACATTGTCGGCTGATCTGATTGCTGAAAGCTGAAAACCACTGCCTCCCTTTGTCTATCTCCTTAAGTGGCATCAATAGATATCATTATAATTATTATTATTATATTGTTAATGAATTATTACTTCACAGCACGTACAGTAGCCAGACGGAAGTTTTCTTGGTTTTATTTTTAAATTACGTGTATTTTAACCATATTTCCGTTGAGTTTTTATTCGTATTACTTTTATTTTACGAATTAATATTACTTTTTTCAATTATTATTTATTTTGTATAATAAGCTGAGCTGATTTCAGCGAGCTTTTTCAGCTTTCAGCTCAGCTCAGTCTGCAATGTGCGCACTTGCACCGGTGCAGTGTGATTGTTTTTTCAGAGCTTATAAATCAGCTATCAGCTCCGCTTTCAGCTACAGTGTGCGCGAGCCCTTAAGGTGGAGAAGTTCAACTTTTCTTATGCCAGGGAGATAGCCACTTTTAAGATAAGCGTCTCCCGAACTCAGTTTGACACCATTTGCTCTGCCAAATTTTGCCAAATTTTGGCCGGAGCATTTGGTGGTGAAGGAGATTAAGGCTAAGAAGAAGAATAGGCCCTCCATATCCCTTCCAAATCTTTGCAGTGTGCCACCCTCAACCCAACTTCCTCTTCCTCAACTTCCCGTCTTGCTTCCACCTTTCCAAAAAACTGACTTCTCTTTTGGTAACCTATCAGAATGTAAGAGGCTTGCGTAATAAGCTCAGCATTCTTTTCCGGGTTAGTGTTGCATTTGCTTCCCACGTTATTGTGTTTACTGAAACCTGGTTAAAGCCGGACATTCTAAGTTCCGAGGTTCGGGCAGGTCGGTACACAACTTTTAAAAAGGACCGTTCGTCTCGACGTGCAGGAGGGGTTATAATTGCAGTGGACTCTTACTTCACGTCAGAACACTTCACAGTCCAAGTTCAACAGGAACTGGAATTCCTGTGTGTAAAACTGATTCTTCCCGCTTTCGCTATATTCATTACATGCTCGTATATCCCACCTTCTTCGGATATTTCAATTTATGAGCAGCGCTTGTCCGCTTTAACCGCTGTTTTTTCCTCGCTATCTGATAAAGATCGTATGATAGTTCTTGGTGACTTCAACTTGCCAGGAACTGTTTGGTCTTCGGTAAACGAGTCTAGTATCCTAGTGCCCATGCCACGACATGACTTTGTTGACGGCTTGCTTGACCTGTCCCCGTCTCAAGTCAATCATGTGAAAAATTCCTTGGGTCGATTGCTTGATCTATGCTTTGTATCGGATCCGGCCATAGTGTTGTTAACCCGAGCCCTTCCGCTCAC
Source organism: Drosophila pseudoobscura (assembly GCF_009870125.1). Classification (NCBI taxonomy): domain Eukaryota; kingdom Metazoa; phylum Arthropoda; class Insecta; order Diptera; family Drosophilidae; genus Drosophila; species Drosophila pseudoobscura. The sequence goes on along the minus strand of NC_046683.1, from coordinate 36,244,576 downwards.
TATACCTGAAGACGCCTACCACCATACTTTCGAGGTGTCGCTAGATATAGGACCAACTGTATTGGATCGGTCGAGTAGGCTACCTGAACGTGTCCGCTGCTTTCGTAAAGCCGAGTTTGCGAAGCTTAATAACCTCATTAGGGATTTTGATTGGTCCGCTTTGTACTTGTGCACTGATGTCATAAAAGGCACAAACATTTTGTACAATGCTCTTGGCACATTTTTTTATTCTTGTGTCCCGCTTTCTTGTCCGATTAGATCTGGAAAACCCCTTGGTTTACCAAAGAGTTATTCAGTCTAAAAAACTTAAAATCAAGACTATAAAAAATTTCAAGAAGTGGGCTCTCCTACTTCTCACTCTCGTTATGTAATTAATAGCTCGGTCAAACTTTTCAGTTCTTAATGCTCAATGCTATAAGAACTACCTATCTCGTTGCAGGATACGTTTTTCTCAGGACCCTAAACAGTTTTACTGCTTCGTAAACAGTAAGCGTAGAACGTCCGCACACCCATCCTCGCTATCATTTCGTAATACTTCGGCAAATAATGATCAGGCAATTGCCGATCTTTTTGCCCAGTTTTTCCAAACGACCTATTCTGACGAAAGCTACTCTGGTCACCCGTACCCATACGGTTTACCGAAGTCGAACGGCATTTTCAGTCCCTTGTTAAATGAATGATCCTTACTTCATGATCTTCAACTAGTTAAGCCGGTGTTTTCACCGGATCCAGACGGGGTTCCAGGTTGTGTACTCAGGTACTGCGCCGAGGCACTGTGTGGACCTTTGCTTAAACTATTACCCCTGTCCATTGATTCCTCTTGCCTCCCCCCGATCTGAAAGGAATCGTTTATAATTCCTCTCCATAAAAAAGGTACCAAGTCTGATGCAAAAAATTATAGAGGTATAGCAAAGTTATCCGCTATTCCTAAAATGTTTGAGAAGGTTTTAACTCCGCACTTTAAACATCTCTGCAAGTCACTTATATCTCCAACTCAGCATGGATTTATAAGGCGGCGATCAACCACCACCAACTGGTTAGAGTTCACCTCTGTCATTATTAAAGTCTTTCAAGGTAACTTACAGACGGATGTAATTTACACCGCCTTCAGTAAAGGAATGCCCGCCCAACCTCCTGAGATGGATTTCTAGCTATCTTTGTTCCAGGTCTCAAAGAGTCCTCATCAAAAACTCCCTCTCTTTACCAGTAAGGGTTTCTTCGGGAGTACCACAGGGCTGCCATCTAGGCCCCTTACTCTTTACACTCTTTATTAATGACTTTCCTTCGGTATTAACATATTCTCGAGTACTTATGTATGTATGCGGATGATGTTAAACTCTGTGTCCAGTATAAGGACATTTAATTTCATTCTTGCTTGTAATGCGATCTCAATAACTTTCAGTCATGGTGCTGTGCAAACTTGTTACAACTTAATGCAGCGAAATGCAAATTAATGACATTTCGTCGTTCTAGCCCTGTGGAGATAATGTTTTTTATCCCCAATCGGCCGACTAATTATTCCAATTAAATAAAACTCGGCGCAGAAATAAAATTGCGATATGTTCTTTAATGCGTGACATCCAAATTGCAAGTGTGGCTTGCCTGCCCTTTACATTGCCGCTCCGATCGCTAAGCGCAGCTTCGCTCGGCCGACGTCGGTAGGCAGACGCAAAGCGGAGATAGCGAAGAGCGAGCTGGCAGAGAGCGTTTAGCAGGGCAAGCAAGCGCAAAGCTTTAACAAACAAATGAGTGACATAGACATAAGTAACAAACAAAATAAGCGGCTGAGGGCCAAGAATTAGGTGCTATTTGGCAAGCAGCTAATCGGCTGGGTTCTGCTCCGAACAAGCCCCTTGTTGGCTCCCTATACTCTATGTGGCGTTTCTCTTGAGAGAATTACCCTGGTGAATGATCTAGGTGTCGTATTAGACGCAAAGTTAAAGTTTTCCGAACATATTTCTACCATGGTAAATAAGGCCATGGGCGTGCTTGGGTTTATAAAGAGGTGGACAAAAGAATTTTACGACCCCTATATAATAAAGACTACTCTATACTTCGCTAGTTCGTCCGATTTTAGAATACGGCTCCTGTGTATGGTGCCCACAGTACAAAGTACACCAGGACCGTGTAGAATCAGTACAGAAAAACTTTTTACTCTTTGCTCTGCCATCTTACTCTAGTAGACTGCTAATAGTAAACCTCCCATTATTAGTTAATCGTAGAAAAATGGTTGGTGTGATATTTATGCACAACTTGATCATGGGTATCGTAGATAGCCCTGATCTGTTTAGCCTCATAAACTTCACGATTCTTATTACATTCGCTAGAAGCTAAATACTATTATTGTCTCTTCCACCTTGTAGATCGAATTATTCCTTACATGAACCGTTTAGGGTCTTCTGCTCAGATTATAATTCCCTTTACCATATTATATCCACCACTGTTCAAACATGAACATATTATCGTCAATACAATGCCACATTCGGCCCCTTGCAGAATGTTTAAACAAATAGACACCCTCAGTGAAGTGTATCCTCTGCGTAGGTCTAACGATAATTATAGACTACCAAATTGTACCTCCTACCTCATTGTCAAATCACATATAATGCTCTGATTTTAAGAATAAAATTTAGTTTGAATTTACAACTCAACTCGCAAATGTCTAGACTTTTCTTTCAAGGTCTTAACATTTTGGTCCTTCGAGACTCTCCATTGTTTCCCCCCTGTGGTAAGAGCACGGAGTTAAACCAGCTTCCTTGAGACTGAACAAGTGTCTAGTTCACTGACAGCTAAAGGTAGCAAAAAAAAAAAACTTTGATTTCCCTCCTATAGGAAGGAACAGAGTATAAAATAAATTAATGAAACGAAAGCTTCAATTAATAATTTGGAAAAATACGAGCTAAACAGGCTGTATTTTTAATAGATAACTGGGTATATCTATTGTAATCGGAGAATATAAAAAAAAAAAAAAATTAATGAAACGGAAGTTTCAATTAATAATTTTGAAAAATACGAGCTGGACAGGCTGTATTTTAATAGATAACGAAATATATATATCTATTGTAATTGAAAAATAAAAATTTTTCGCGACGGTGGCGTTTTCGAGGCCGGAACATCGAAAGAGAGAAAAAAATAATAATCCGAAACATCGAAAATGCTTAATGGCTAGAATTGAAAAAAAAAGTGGCAAATAACTGTGACTGTGAAAAATAAATATATAAAGGGGTTTGTGTGTGCCACTGTGCCAGCAACAATAACTGCAGAGACAGGAAGATTAGCGACAGAGACTTAAGCAGAGGCAACACCAGCAGCAGCGACAGCGGTATCAGCAGCAGCGACTTCAGAGGCAGCAGTAACAACAACAGCAGAAGCAGAATTCATCAGCTAAGTCTCATATTTCAAATTGTTTTTAAGCCTAATTAAGTAAAAGTAAAAAAAAAAAATTAAACTAAGATGTTGTCGGAACAAATAATTAAGCTATTAGAGGCTCAAGCAGCGATAGCAAGGGAGATTAAAAAGATTGAAGCTGGTCATTTGACCAGCGATGTAATCCAAAGGTTAGGAGACCTTAAAAACAAAGCTACAGGCAATAATTCTGCACTGTTAACATATGGAGTAGTCGATCATGACTACTAGAGAGACAGCAGTACGAAAAAATGATTAAAAATATAGAGCACATACATAAAAAGTATGTAGAGTCAAAAAATAATGAAACATTAACGAAAGGGAATGTAGAAAAAACAATGTTACAATCAGTGGAGACAGGAACTTTGGAAGACATAGAGCCCAAAATTGACAATAGCATAAAAAAAGTATCTGAGGAAATCATCAGAATAGTGGAAAACCTGAGGACATATTTAGAGCAAACCATGCAGAGGTTTGATCAGGCTAAAATGGGAGAGTGTAGAATGAGAAAGGAAAAAATTTAGTTCCTCAGTAAAAGACTGAGCTCAAAAATTGAGGAGTATTATCATAGCTATGAAACAAACGACAGCTTCGACAATCAGATCGGAGATTTGGAATTTGATATTCAAAGCATGTTGAGCAACCTAGAAGTTAGGATGCAAACCATAGCTGAAGAAAACAGCATGGATACTATAGGGGCAACGGTAAAAAAAGAAGATATCGATTTGCCTGATCTTACGAAAGTGGAAGTACCCACATTCTCGGGCGAAGAAAAAGAGTGGGACGGCTTTTCACAAATATTTTGTGAATTAATATATAACAGAGATAGTCTGAGTATATCTCTAAAATTCAATTATTTGAAAATCGCGATAAAGGGTGAGGCACGGAGTATGGTAGCTCACCTTTTAACTGGGCCGCTGGAGAATTATAATGCCGCTTGGGAATTGCTGACCAAGCGGTATGAAAATAAGCGAACAATTTTTTCGGATCAGCTGAATCGTTTACTAGACTTACCAATGCTAGATCACGATTCAGCAAAACATATTAAATGGTTTTCTGATTTTATAAATGAGTCAATACATTTAATTAAATTAAAGTCACATTTAACAGAAGAAGTTGATGTGATTTTCGCGCACATTGTGTTGAAAAAATTCAACAAAGATACCTTACAATTATATGAAAGTCATAAAAAGGACAAAAGAGATCCAAGCATTGCCAGATGTAATAGAATTTTTAGAACAACGGTACACTTCTCTTTACACGTCGCAGGATAAAGACCGGAAACCGTTGAAAAAAGTAGTGCAATATGGTAAAATAAAAGAAAATTGTCCGTTATGTAAAATGGCAGGACATACCATAATTCACTGCTATAAGTTTAAGGGAATGAGTCCGATAGATAGAGGCCAGTTTATTAAAAAACAGAGCCTTTGCACAAAATGCTGTAGGCATGATATGTATAAGAAATGTTTTTCTGAAATTTTCTGTGGGATTTGTGAAAAACCTCATCATACGATGCTCCATATTTCCTACGAAAAGAGGGAAAATGTTAACACTTGCTTAACAAAAGAACAAGCGTTCTTAGCCACAGCACTTATAAAAGTAAGGGCAAGGAATGGTGGCTATCAAAACCTTAGAGCTCTCATTGATTGTGGGTCGCAATGTACCATAATTTCAGAAGAAGCTCCGCAAATATTAAACTTAGTACGAAAACGAGCGAACACCGAGGTAAGTGGAGTGTCATCTACAGACTCTTGCACTTCAAAGTACAAAGTTACTTTATCGGTAAAAACTCGTGATTATAATAAAGGTCCTCTAAATATTGAAGCAATTATTCTTCCGAAACTGATGAAAGCTTTACCATTAAAGTCTTTCAATATTGATAAAACTAAGTGGCAAGATTATGTGTTGGCAGACCCTAACTTTAACAAACCAAGTAGGGTAGATGTAATAATTGGGATAGATTTGTATACCCATATTTTAAAAGACGGAGTAGTAAAAATAGACGGACTACTTGGACAAAATACAGAATTCGGATGGATTATATCCGGTTGCACCAAATCAAAAGGTGATAAATTTATTGTGGCGACAACAATTGAAGTTGGGGACTTAGAGCGGTTCTGGGAATTGGAAAGTGAAAAGAATGACGTAGAAGAAGATGTGTGCGAGGAGCATTTCTTGGAAACAACAAGAAGAGATAGGTAGAGAGAATGGTAGGTATGTGGTTAAAATACCATTTAAAAAAGAAACGGATCTAGGAGATTCAAAACACCAAGCTATAGCGCGATTTTATAGTTTAGAAAGAAAGCTCAGCAATAATAAAACATTAAAAGAAAATTATCTAAAGTTCATGCATGAATATAAAAACTTAGGACATATGGTAGAGTCCAAAGAAGATGGGAAATATTATTTACCCCATCAAGGAGTCATAAGAGATTCCAGTCTAACGACAAAGCTGAGGGTGGTTTTCGATGCTTCAGCAAAAACCACAAACAATAAAAGTTTAAATGATATCATGTGGGTTGGACCAAGGGTCCAAAAAGATATCTTCGATTTTATGTTGAAATGGCGTAAATGGCCATTTTTAATATCTGCGGACATTGAAAAAATGTACCGGCAAATTAATGTTGATAAAGACGATCAACAATATTTGCATATAATTTGGAGAGATAACCCAAAAGAAAAGTTAAAAGATTATAAACTTACAACCGTTACGTACGGTACAGCTTCAGCACCCTACTTAGCAACCAGGGTGCTTGTTGCAATAGCAAATAATTGCAAAAATCAAGCAATTAGGGAAATCATAAAGAATGATTTTTATATGAACGACCTGATGACAGCTGCCTACACGATACTGGATGCTAAAAAGCATGTAAAGGAAGTTACCCGGGAGTTTAATAAGGTTGGGTTTAACTTAAGAAAGTGGATAACAAATATCCCAGAAATTATAGAAGGCATTAGAGATGACCAAGAAAATAAAGTATTAACCATTAAGGAGAATGAATCCGTCAAAACATTAGGACTACAATGGGAACCGGTTAAAGACGAGTTTAGGTTCAGTTTCCACTATGAACCAATTAAGAACGAGGGGGAACGTTGTGAGTTGCTGCGGACAACGCAACTCTACAGTTATACCCGATACTAAGTCAGTATGGCTCTCCTCCGGCAGACGCCGCTAATATTAAGCGACACGACAAAGAGTGCGTGCGAGAGAGACAGAAAATCAGTCTGAGCGTGACGTCGGGCGCTGCGTAGCCAATGCAAATTGATTTGTTACTTTTGGCTATAAAAATGATCTGATCTGATCCAGATTCAGCAATCTGATAGATATGGTTGTTATCTATGATTCTGCATTTTTAGTTTTCTCGCATCTGCAATATTGTGGATGCAACAGATTTTCGTCCTTTGTGTGGGCGGAAGGGGGTGGGGCGAAATTTTGATACAAACGTTTTATAGTGAGATCTAACAGAAGTGCGGATACTAAATTTGGTTACTCTAGCTTTAATAGTCTCTGAGATCTAGGCGCTAATGTTTTACTCGAAGCAAAGCCGCCTATGCTACCTGTGTGTTAGAGAGAGACAGGGCGAGAAAAAATTAAATTGTTTTCGTGATGCTGGCTATAATAATAATACGATCCAATTCAGATTCTGCAATCTAAAAAATATAGTCATCTTCTACGATTCTGCGTTTTTTGTTTTCTCGTATCCTCGAAATTGTTGATGCCACAGATTTTCGCACTTTGTGGGGGCGGAAGTGGGCGGGGCAAAGTTTTGAAATATTTTTGTAGCAGTGACAATTCACAAAAGTCTGGATCCAAAGCATCGTTGCTCTAGCTCTTATAGTCTTTGAGCACTATGCGCTGAAGGGGACGGACAGACGGACGGACGGACAGACGGACAGACGGACGGACGGACAGACGGACAGACAGACATGGCTCAATCGACTCGGCTATTGATGCTAATCAAGAATGGGGTCGGAAACGATTCCTTCTGGACGTTACACACATCCACTTTTACCACAAATCATTTTGAGTATCGGGTATAATTATGGGAAATCTGCCGAAACACAGAGCTACAATGTCGCACCCGTTTACAAATACAGGTGTAGACTTCGCCGGGCCTTACCATATCCGATGCTCTAAAAACCGGGGGCAGAAATCCTATAAGGGATATATTGCCGTATTCGTATGCATGGCGACAAAAGCTATTCATTTGGAAGTAGTCAGCGATCTTACTTCAGATGCATTTCTAGCTGCACTTAGAAGATTTTTTTCAAGAAGAGGAAAATGTGCAAAAATTTTTTCCGATAATGGAACTAACTTTGTGGGAGCTTCGCGCAAATTAGACGAGGAATACCAAAAAGCCCTCAAAGACAACATAAAAGTGGTTCCAATATTAGAAAGAGAACAGATCGAGTCGCATTTTATTCCCCCGGCAGGACCTCACTTCGGAGGTATTTGGGAAGCTGGGGTAAAATCAGTGAAATATCACTTAAAAAGGGTAATTGGGGACAATAATTTAACCTATGAGGAAATGGAAACTCTATTATGTCAAATTGAAGCGGTACTAAATTCATGCCCTTTGTATACAGCTACAAATGATATTGACGATCTGGATGTATTAACACAAACATAAAAGTTGAAACCTGTCACCCAGCTAGATGGCCCTTGAGAAAAATAGAAGAAATACATAAAGGTAGGGACGATAGAGTCAGAGTAGTAACTATAAAACATCAAGACGGGTTGATAAAACGACCTATAACTAAAATTTGTCCATTAGCTGGAATTGAGTCAGAAGAGCAAGACTCAGGAATGACTCCAAAAGAGACCAGAAGTACTCGTAGTAGTAAAAGGTAATTCAAATTGCGTGTATAGGAAGATAGCAGAGACATGATCATTTTGGGTCAAATTATAGAGGCAGGCTCTTCAAAGTTCCAGTAAACACTAATGCTAGAATTCAAGGTAGTAACTCAAATCAAGAACTAATTGATCTTCCGCAACAAGGAATTTTAACAATAATAAATGGTTGTACTGTGCGAACCGATGATAAAATACTAGTACCTCATCACAGAAAGCTACGAGCCAATTTCATCCTTTTATATAAGTAATATAAGCAAAATACCAAAAATTGTTTGGAATCCATTAACAGTACCATTAATTAACTATACAGAAGAAATGGATAAGTTAAGAAACGACATAAAATTGTTAAAAGAAGGTCAGCATGACTTAAAAGGACTTAAGTTCTTTAGGTTAGGTTAGGTTAGGTAGAGACGGCCGCCAAGCTCGCTCGGAGCCCAGCACACATAGACCGGTTTCGGCCCGTTGTGATACCGCTTGGGATCATTCCCTCCCTGCAGATGAGACTTCATGTCAACAGTTCTCCCATCCAGATGCCCTTATAAAGTTGACGATCTTTCTGGGACATAGCGTGGAACGTATGACTGCGCTGCACCCTTCCCTGCCTAGTTTGCAGAGCTCTGAGGTGCGCTTCTTATCTATGGTCGGCCATGTTTGCCGAGCTGTGCGACAACGTGGCCCTATTTGCCACTTGTTGTCTATCAGTCGCGTGTACTGCTCTTTTATGATGAGCTTGCAGGTGGCCATAGGCATACAAATATCCTCCTTATCTTGGAGAAGGTGGGTTGTAGTGCCAGATCTGGCCAGCTCGTCCGCTATGCAGTTGCCCTCGATATCCCGGTGACCCGGGACCCATATAAGGCTGATAGCAAATTGCTGAGCCATCTCGGGAAGAGATCTGCGGCACTTCGCCACAGTAGCCGAGTTCGAGGAGATCGCGTTAAGTGATCTGATCGCAGCTTGGCTGTCGCGGTAGATGTTTAGATTGGTTGCCGTGGTGGTAACCGTATGAAGGCAGTACAGAGCCTCCCTGATTGCTGTAACTTCCGCTTGGAAGACGCTACAGTGATCCGGAAGCCTGAAAGATTGCCTTATGTTAAGTTGTTCAGAGTAGATTCCTCCTCCAACCCTGCCGTCCAGTTTTGAGCCATCCGTGAAGATGCTTATGGCCCCGTCTGGGCCGGGGGGTCCCTCGAGCCAATCGTCTCTATGAGGGATGATTATGCTGAATGGAGTCTCCGTGTGCTCCATTGGAACTTGATAGTCCGTTCTTGCTGGGACCTTGTTGTTTTTGTTTAGTATAGATGAGTGACCTATGTTCTGGGGTACCCATTGTTCAGAGTCCCTAAGACGTATTGCTGCCATTTCTGCCCGCTCCTTTCCTGCAAAGTCAAGGCTCTGAAGGCATAACATGGCGTTTAGCGCATCATTTGGTGTAGTTCGAAGAGCTCCACTGATGCAGAGGGCGGCTGTTCGCTGAACCTTGCCCAGCTGATTGGTTATTGTCCTTTTCGCTAGGGCAGGCCACCAGACAGTAACTCCGTAGAGTATTATAGGTCTGACTATTGCCAGATATATCCATCGGACTATGCTTGGGTTCATGCCCCACTTTAGGCCGATAGCTTTTTTGCAAGTATAGAGTGCTGTCGTTGCCTTCCTCACTCTATCCTTGACATTCAGGTTCCAGCTAAGCTTTTTGTCAATTACCAACCCTAAGTAACTGGCACTGTCGCTGAAGGAGAGCCTGTATCCGTTTAGTGTTGGGGGGTTAGGGGCGGGACCTTGTATTTTTTTGTGAATAACACGAGTTCCGTTTTCGAGGGATTTAGTCCCAATCCGCGCGATTCTGTCCATTGGGACAATCGAGCAAGCTTTGCGGTCATTAGGTCGCATAGTGTTTGGGGGTATTTCCCCGCAAAGATAATTGCAACGCCGTCCGCGTATGCCACTACTTTACAGCCCCCCTCTTCCAGGTCGCAAAGAATCTTATTGACTGCAATGTTCCATAGAAGAGGAGACAGAACTCCCCCTTGCGGGGTTCCTCTGTTGACATACCTTGACTGGGTGGACGATCCCATCGATGATGTCACCGTCCTGCGTATGAGCAATTGATCAATGAGCATCACCAAGTGACGGTCCACCCCCAGGTCAGTCAGGGCTTCTGTAATGGCGCCCGGTGTGACGTTGTTGAAGGCTCCCTCGATATCGAGAAAAGCTATTAGTGAGTATTCTTTGAGATGCAGGGATTTTTCTACACTCAAGATCACTTCGTGAAGTGCCGTTTCCGTGGATTTTCCTTTCCGGAAGGCATGCTGCGCACTTGAGTACAGCTGGGGACTTATGGTAGTCCGTAATTGTAACCCGATAAGTCTCTCAAAGGTTTTGAGTAGGAAAGACGATAAACTGATTGGTCTAAAGACTTTCGGGGTTGAGTGTGAGGCTTTGCCTGCTTTAGGGATGAAAACTATCCTAGCCTTAAGCCACGCTTGCGGTATTGTACATACCGCCAGTATCTTCCTGAAGATACTATGTAGCCAGTTGATGGCCGTCTCCCCGGGCCTGGCGATTTAAACGGGTTGAAGCTGTTAACTGCCCAACTTATGTTCCGTTTTGTAAGGATATGGTCCATCGATTCTACCGATCCCTCTCTTGGGAGGTGTGACGGCTCGGTGGATGTGCATCCGGGGAAGTGCGTGTCGAGCAGAATGTGCAGGGACTCCTCACTAGAGTTGGTCCACGTGCCATCATTCTTTTTGAGGTACCCTACCGAGGGGGTGGTTTTTGAGAGAACTTTCCAGAGTCTTGAGGCCTCCGAGGTTTCCTCGATTTCGGAGCAAAATTTTTGCTAGGAGGCTCTTTTAGCCTTCCTCGTTTCCTTTTTTTATAGTGCTAGACTGGTTTTATAGTCTGCCCAGTGAGTATCCTCCTTAGTTCTTGTGGCTCTATTGAATAGAGTCCTGCAAGTTCTACGAAGGGTGTCAAGTTGCTTAGACCACCAGGGGGGTTTCTTTTTCCCCCTTGGTCTGGTAGAAGGACATGCTGCCTTGAAGGCTTTTTTGCACGCATCCGTAAACCTGTACACAAGACGGTTTAGGTTGTCTTCAGTGTTCGGGCAATTAGGGGCGTTAGGAGGGAGGAGCTCCTCCAGCGTTGTGCTATATTTTTCCCAGTTGGCTTTTCTGGGGTTGATATAGTCGGTTGGTTTGGGAATATCGAATGATAATATCGTCTCGATATACCTGTGGTCCGAGAAGGAGTGGTCTCCTAGGACTCTCCAGCTCTTGATTGTGTCCAGCAGTTTGCTTGACGCTAGCGTGAGGTCAATGACCTCCTGCCGATTTTTAATTATAAATGTGGGGTCGTTACTCCGATTGCATATGAGGATGAAGCTGAACAGTGACTCACCCCTTACATTCGTGTCCGTACTCCCCCATTGGGTGTGGTGGGCGTTGGCATCGCAACCTATAAGTAGGTCTTTGTCCGTACTTTCGCGGTCGCTAGCTATTTGGCGAACAAGGTCGTTCGGAGGATCATCCTCCTCGTGGGCCATATAGGACGCCACCAGCCTGAGATGATGCCCTTTTAGTTCTAGGCTTGCCGCCGTGTTATCTCCATCGCTATAATTGTGGAGCAGAAAGATATTTAGGTGCTTTCTAGCAAGTATGCAGGTACGGATTTTACCTTCATTTTGGGATACAATGATCTTGTATTCCCTCGTCCCCAATCCACAGACCTTGCCTCCTACCACCCAAGGCTCCTGGATCAGGACTACGTCGGCTCCGCTTGTGTCTAGGCGGAGTATGAGAGCAGCCGATGCTGCTTTACAGTGGTGGAGATTTATTTGAAGGATCCTTAGGACCATCTTCAAGATTCTCCACCACAGTGATGTCCGCGTCCGAGTCATCTGAGACTCTCTCTCGGCACATTAACTCGAAGTCGAGCATCAGTTCTGTCTCTGAGGAGAAGCCTTCCTGGTCTGGCTCCAGCTCGTCGTCAGGCGCTTCGATCTCCGCAGCGACATCCTGCACGTCTGGGTTGACGACAGGAAGCGCCGCGGCCGCCGCGTCCGATTTGTACACCTTGATGGTGACCGAGCTGAAGCCGAAGTTTAGCTCTCCTTTTGCTGCCTCTATCGGGGCCAGCGACTCTTTATTGAGAACGAGAACTGCCTGGTTAGTCACAAGGGCCGACTAGGGTCGAGGGTCGTCTCAACTTTGGCTACCTTCCAATCTGAGGTTGGTAGTCCTGGGTTGCATCTCTGCAACATCTTGAGGATGCGTTCTGGCTCCTTAAAGGTAGCCGGCACCCAAATTCTGGCCCTCGGTCTGCTGGGCACCTTGCTCCAGTCGACTGCGACGAGTTTCGCCCCAGCATAAACCTCGCCGACCTGCGCTACCGCCGCTTTATAAAGCTTCACAGAGGGCTCGTCTTCGCAGGCAATTATCTTAACATTGCCCTGGAACCACCCCATGTCCTTGCAGACTGGCGGAGGTCCAGGGTCTTTGTCGAGGAGTTCGAAGCAGCGGTCGGCCAGTGCCGCTTCCACCCACTTCCACTGACTCCTTGGGATTCTCCCCTCTGCGCTGCCTTTGTCGAGGACACCAATTAGCGTCCTCTCCTTGGCAATCTGCGCAAAGGAGACATTTGGCAGCACTCTGGAGCGCTTTGCTACCGGTCCTGGTGTCTCCTGCGAGCGCTGCCTCTTGGCTTGGGGAGCAACCTTTTTCTGTTCTAAGGTGAACTCCGGAAGTACGGCCGAAGCCCATTCCACCTTCTTCAGCCAGTCGGCTGATGGGCTGGCTTCACTGCTGGCGTGTTGCCGACGGAGTATGTGCCCTGCACTCCTCTTTTCGGCATATGTGTATCGTCTGGCTTGGGCGCTTGTCGACGGCAAGTCAACCCCCTCCGCTTTACCAGAAGGTCGGGCAGCCGCAATATTGCTTAGCTTTCCTTCCAAGGTGTCAGCTTCGGGAGTTACCTTGCCACCCACACCGGATTCGGGACGGGACCCCCTCGGGTTCGCACAGGCACCTTCCACCTTGTAGGTATTCCCTACTATAGAGCCGGTTGGTCCAGGCCTTTGGGCCGCTGCCTTTCCGAGCTTGGGATTGCTCCCAGTTGGCATTTGGGGAGCGCCGCACTCATTTGTTTTTTTTGTTGGTTTTTTGGTTTTTGTTGTTATACATCTTGTTCCCCCGAGATGCAGAGAAAGGTCAGCCCGGGCAGAGATCCACGTTGCCCGGGTAAGGCATCATTAGAACAGGGGGCTGCCAAGTCCCTGAGCCCTCCGTTAGAGACTGGTCTATTTTTTATACCGGGCCCCCAGCCAGGCTGACTCTCGGCACGGGTCGAGTAACACACTTAGTCCGGCCCGGTGTGAGGTGGATGTGGGGGTTGGGATGTGGGTAGGTATTGTGTATGGAAGGGAGTGTGTGAGCTACTTATTGAGGCGGCACCACAAGCGCATCGTCAGTGCTGCTACCTAGCTAACACCCGCTGGCTGTCCGGGACTGCTTATTTCGGAACTCTCCCGTGAGGGATGCCCGCTTATTCGCAGCTGACCTACCGAGGTAGGCCGTTCGCTATCCGCAACCCGCGACCCGTCCGGTGGCCTCAGCTAGGCCCCCTTTGAGCTACCTCACAAGCTCATCAGACCAGACCGCTCATGTAACAACACCGAAATCTAAAGAAATCACATAAAGTAGACAAGTTATGTCTACACTGGTGTAAACAGAGATCTGTAACCCATTAATACGACAACAAAACAAAAGTGGAGAAAACACTTAACAAATGCGGTCCTAAAATAAAACTAATGTAAGCATGTACACAAATAGACACCCTCAGTGAAGTGTATCCTCTGCGTAGGTCTAACGATAATTATAGACTACCAAATTGTACCTCCTACCTCATTGTCAAATCACATATAAGGCTCTGATTTTAAGAATAAAATTTAGTTTGAATTTACAACTCAACTCGCAAATGTCTAGACTTTTCTTTTAAGGTCCTAACAACCACTAACTTCCTTCTTCTTATTAATTTACTAATCCTCACACACCTTTCTAATAATTAGTAATTGTAGTGGTATTTGTATTTGTATTTTGAATGCATATTTAGTAAGTGTAATGCTCCACAGCTATCTTTCCTGCATGTTCGCTTTCGGTTCGGTTAACACCTCGCGCGTCCTGCGTCAGCGCCCCTCGGTCGGTTGGGCGGAAAGAGAGCTGCGTTTTGCGCGCGAATCCCGCGTAACAGCCTTCTGCTGCTGACACACGTGCCACTTGACGGTGCAGTAATTGCATCGCCTCTTGAAAGATGCAGTCATTGCATGTCAAGGTCCATATATGAATCCCCAACAACAAGAAGTTTATGTTACATTAATGAAGGCCATTGATGATGGAAATGGTGGTTTATATTTCCTGGATGGCCCTGGTGGAACTAGTAAGACAATCCTCATGTCAATAGTTTTAGCCCCTGTTCGTGCGATATCCAATATTGCGGTTGCTGTGGCTTCTTCTGGAATATCAGCCACATTGTTAGAAGGTTACCGTACGGCTCAGTCACCATATTGAGGAACCTATATATAATATTGTAAAAAACTCCGCAATGGCCACAGTTTTGTCAGCATCGAAAATCATCATCTGGGACGAATGCACAATGGCGCATAAACGTGCATTTGAAGCAATTAACCGAACATTGAAAGATCTACGCAATGACTCGAGTTTTTTTGAAGGCGCTATTATTCTACTGTCTGGCGATGTCCGCCAAACGCTGCCAGTAATTCCAAGATCAACACCTACCGACGAAATAAACGCTTGCCAAAAATCATTAATCTGTTGTTTAAACTGTTGTTTCATTAATATTTGCTCCTTAACTGGTGAAATTTGAACTGCTATCAATTGCTTGACCATATCTGCGGTCAGATCTTGTCTCTTGTCTCTGAGTCAACCATCTTTTGAATTCCAAAGTTAGTTGATCCACCGTGTTTTGGTATTATACTACTACGAAACCTTTAGATAGTGCAATGCTAATACTATTTAAACTTATATACTATGTACTATTACTTTGCTTTTCCGTTATACGTTTTTAATTAATGGTTGCTCACTAATTATCCACACAGGGTTCTTCCTCTTATGTTTTTTGTTGCTCAATCTTCCTTCGGGGTCTTCTATCTGAGGTTTAGTTGGTGGGGTCTTTGGGGTCTTCCGTCGAAAGTTATTGATAAATCGTACTTTTGGCTCTTCCTTCTTAAGTTTTGCTTTTAATTTATGTGCTTCCTTCTTAGGTTTTAATAATAGTTTTTCCTTTTTATTTGTGTAGTGTCTTGAGTATTTTTCTCGGTTTTTTCTTCCTTTTTTTCTTTATCTCACTTGTTCTCCCTCTTATATCTTACAGTCACTCTGCGTTTACATTAATTAATTAATTAATTTTCCTTCGAGTTTCGTCACGGAACAACACTTTTACTTTTCGGTGCCTTTTATGTAGCGTCGAACGACGTTGGGCGCCAATTAAATAACAGCGGTAGTGTATTACGTTTTTAAAACTCTAACTCTAACTTTTTGATTTATGCATCGTGAGTCCCTTTTGGTAAACATTTTTCTATAAACACTCCGATTCCAATTTTAGCTTGTGGTGGGAGCCAAAGATTGAGATTGTTTATGTTTTGAAAAACCAATTAGACGGAAGCCAAAGATTGAGATTTTTTTCGTCTTAGAAAGCCAAAAATTGTTTACAACTCGTATAAGAGCTCAATCAGAGTGTCCCTTATTTTTTGAAAGTAAAATTTGAACACGCATACCCTTTATTTTTTATATACTATATACTCTAAACTTTTATATCCAAATAACTAAAAAATTTTATTTTGGCTTTTTTAAATTTCATTAAACCGTGCCGAATTGTGTTAGAAGTTGTGATTTTAACCACGCGTACATTTTACATTTAGGTTTCTGGCAACCTGTTTTTTACTCGCATCAAATTTAATTTATATTCCTTATCTGACTAAAAATATAATATATCAAACATATATATACATTTAAAAGTATATGTTTTAAATATATATAACATTCATATATAACAAAAAGGTTACATTTAAATCATAACGAATACTTGGGTTTTTATAAAGCGATGTGGCATCTCTGTTCACTGTTCCATGAACATATGGCAGACCCCGTTACTTTTGTGTATTTGACGGCAAAGCGTTTACCAAGTAATAAAACACAATATAATATTTTTAGCACTGTCGCAAGTGTTACGCAGCTCCAAACCGCAAATTTTTGTTAGTTTGTGATATAAATCATCAACTAGTTGGCGCAAAACTTCCGTCGAATCGCCAAGTGCTTGCGGTTCTGTTTTACAATACGCGTGAAATAAAAATTACAACAAATGGAAGTGCTAATCTGTAGCTTCGCGAATGCATTATCTTTTGGGGAAAAAGCAAGAATAGCCACAAAATCTTTGCCTATCTGTGTAAAGAAGCTACTATGTTTACATCAAGCTTGGAGAGACCTTCATGCTAAAAAAGTCTCAGAAAAGTATAGATCGCGTAGAGAAAATTTTGTTCAAACTTTGGACAATTTGTTTGATATTGCCACTAACCATAAAGTATATAGATGTGCCAGTTCATACTAGAAATTGTCACACGCTTGGTTACCGGTTCGAATACCCCAGAGACTTCGGCTCTGGCGTTCGGGTGCTGACGTCTGATCATGAGAGAGCGCAGAGAGAACATCTTTGCATGTATTAGTATACACGCAATATGTTTCGAGAAAAATATGCTTTTTCGTTTTCAGAGATCTGATGCTGATGCTAATTTCTGTTGTTCCCCAGCAGTACTGGGAACTAGTTCGGAGGTGGTGATATCACCACTCCCTAACAGACCAGGCGTACTTTCTTTACTAACCCTTAACAATGCTTTTCATCATTTCCATTTTTACCCGCAATGTCCTACGACATGGGGACCAGTGACACCACATCGTTTACCCCCGAACTAGTGATATGGGTACTCGTCTAGTAGCTAGTGAAATGGGTACCCATGTAGTAGCTAGTTAAATGGGTACCCATGAAGTAGGTTATCAATCTTCATTTAATTTCATATTTAAATTTTTATTTTATTATATACATATTTCATTTAAGTTTTTAAATTTACTAATTAAGGTCTGCTGTTCGCGGTGGTACTGTTTTTGAAAAAACGTTTTTTTTGCAGCTGTAGGGCTTTCCTAATCTGGACTTCAGCTGATCCAGTCCCCGTACCTACAGTTATGGCATCTATAAATATAAAATACATATATAATAGGAATACAAAAAAACCAAAAGCATATAAGCTTACCAATCAGAACTCTAAAGAAGTTCTTTAAATTTTTCAGTGTCACTTTCCATTTGTTTCATTTTCGTCGATTGTCTCTCCTATTTCGCGGCCTTCAACTTTTTCTATTTCACTGCACGACACTGTTTCCCCGCTAGCACGATTATGTTTGGCTGCATATTTGTCTTATATTTCTTTATTGAGCCTACGCAAATGCCGTTTGCTATACATTTGCTTTGAATAACTGTTTAAAATTGAATAATTATAATCACTTGGACAGCCGCACTGATTTGCACAAACGCCAAACGCAAAGAACATTCTAGCAATGAAATTACCGAAAACAGAAAAGGGAAAGGAGAAGAGCAGATCAGCATCATTTTTAGCCACCTGCTCTCTTCATTTTCCTCTCATGCTTTTTCGTTTTTTCGTCTACTGGTGAGACGTTGCATCCCAACCGAACTAGTTCGGTGGCTGGTGCGCGGTGGGTTGTAGAGTATACAGAGCAACATTTTTTGTCTCTTCTTTGAGTGGTTCGGCGTTCGTTTACGATAGGGTTAGTCCGGAAAGTACCCATGTAGGAACCAGCCAAATCAGTAGTTCGGGCATGGTCAATCGCCACCGCCAGTACTAGAGGGTCCTCCAGAATATTTGAATGTATGGGTGCACACGCATTCTCACGTACTTTGCTTATGTATGTTCTAGTATTGCTGGCCTCTAGAACTTAAATTTAAGTTTGGTTCTAATTTTGGGTCTTTTGATGAACTGACCTACCGCCACAAAATAAATGGTGAATGGGCAGGGTGGGGTATGGTACACGAGGGCGCGGGAAATAACATAAAAGCTGTTATTTATTTGATTTGTATTACAAAATATAAAATATTACAATAATATAATTACACATTTATTTCCTTATTTTAAAAAGGTTGATTATAAATTATAAAAATTATATAAACGCCGTCGGTTCTCGATTTCATTGTTTATTATAACTTAAATAATGATGTATCCAAACATACGATACAAGAAAAAATATATATATACTAAAATAAATATGCACAAATATATATACTAAGTTAAGTAGAATCAACGTAACTCATAGTATTTATTATTTACTTCGTCGAAGCGAGATTTATTGTTCCGCGTTGGAGGTCAAAGAGAATCTAAATTTACACAACCATGAAAGTCTTAATGTTACGTCCACGGCCGCAGGCTGCGCAATCGCCGGTGCATTAATCTGCTGACATGGCACACGGGTCGGTGTTATGTTGAGCAGCGGCAGTTTCCCACGTTACACGGCCCCATAGTTGTTGTTGGGTTGTCTGGGCAAGTGTCTCTGTCAACGCTGCAACTCTCGTGCTCTGTTACGCGACGAGGCATGTGCTGTATTTGGTTCATATGAAAATTTTTAAGCTCATTGACCCGCTGTAGGGTCGAGAACCAAATGCGGGAGGGAGGGAGGTGTATCCGGCTGGATCGGATAACTTATACATACATATATTACACAGCCCCTCGAGTGACGAGTTTTAAGCCAATCCATGTTTCGACCATATTCGTTTTTTAGGTTAGAAAAAACCTGACGTGATAGAGCAAATTTTACCTTAAATTCGGGTTCAGGGCCCCAAAATACATAGGTATAGGATACTCTGGTCAGCCGCGCATGGAACTTTTTTTTTGTGGGGCTGTTTTATTGATCATCATTAATAGCCGAGTCGATAGAGCCATGTCTGTCTGTCCGTCCGTCCATCTGTCCCTATGAGCGCCTAGTAAGCTAGACTATAAGACTAAGAGCTAGAGCAACGAAATTTTGTATCCAGACGTCTGTGATATGTCACTGTTTTAAGTGTATTTTAAAACTTCTCCACGCCCCCTTCCGACGCCACAAAAGACGCACGTCTGCGGCTTCCACAATTTAAAGATACGAGAAAGCCAAAGACGCAGAGTCGTAGAGAATTAATATATCTTCTAGTCTGCAGAATCTGAACCAGATCGTATCATTATTATAGCCAAAATGAAGAAAACTATTTCATTCTATCTCGCTCTGTCTCTCTGTAACACACACGTTTCATGGTCGGCTTTGCCTATTGCCAAAAGTGAGCGCCTAGATCTCAACCAAATTCGGTATCCACAATCCTGCGATATCGAACCTGCACAAGTGTATATCAAAATTTCGCCCACCTGGATCAGATCGAAACATTATTATAACCAAAAGGAACAAGTCTATTTGCAGTGGCTTCGCATCGCCCGACGACATGTTCTGACTGATTTTCTATCTCTCACGCACTCTTTGTCGTGTCGTTCAGTAATAGCACCGTCTGGCACCATTCTGACTATTTACGGGTATAAATGTAGAATTGCGGTCGCAGCAGAGGCTCGCAACGTTCCCCTTCGTTTTTTTCTGGGTTTTATTTTATTTTTATTTTTTTTAAATCTGGTATTAATTTTTTTTAAAAGTCGAAATAAATTTGTATTGAACATATTTATAGATTCACCATACTAGCGAAAGGCAACAGCAGTACCTGCGGAACACGTGGCACGAAACATCGTTCCCAAGTGTAAGGTTATTCATAACTAGACCTCGGATTTTGCATATGTGTATATTTTCATCAGATTGTTACAAAAATTTGTATTTGGACGTTCGATCATTCAAATATAACGAATTTGAATGCATATTGAAAATATGCAAAACATATGAAAAAAAATATGCCAAAAATATGGAAAATACACGCAGCATATGCAAAAAATATGCAAAATATATGCACACGAATTTCATCGAAAAATTGAAGCTATACTACTTTCCCTTTTCCAACGCTTTACGATATATTGTTGTGTAGTTCTTATCGCAAGCCCGACTTAAAATCAGAGCAAAGCTTTTTTGTTCTTTTCGAAAGGCGGACTGGAAACCAGAGCAAAGCTTTATGACAACACCAAAGATGTGCAGCTTCTTTATATGAAGTCTCTCTGTAACATATTTTTACTGTATCAGTTTTATCTCTGGCGTTAGTTTGAGCTATTGATTTGCGCGTTTGCTTTACTTTTCTACAGTCCTTGAGGTGAAGTGTAGTGAAATGCCGAAAATTTAACAGGTATAAAAGACATTTTTTGGGAACATGGTCTAGCAGCCTTTCCGAAAAGGGTTTTAAAGGGTGAACTTTCAATATTCAGTCTCTTGCATACGTTCTAACGCTTTTAATGTTTTATATTCCTTGCGAAAAAAGACGTCAATTGCAGCAGCATATTGCTACTGCACTTCACAGAAGGTCCAAAGCATCCAACGAAAATGCACCTTCCAGCAACACGTCTAGCAGCTTTTCAGACAATTCAAACGATGAATTTAAAATGGATCTATGTACAGTGTTGATTGCGGAAAATATAACATGGAATGAGCTTAGCAATGCTACATTTAATAATTTCCTGAAAACATACACCGGGAAACAAATTCCTGATGAGAGTTCTCTCAGAAAGAAGTACTTGGATAAATCCTACCAACAATCTATCCAGAAAATTCGCGAAAGTATAAAAGACGAAAGCGTTTTGATATCAGTCGACGAAACTACGGATAAGCAAGGGCAATATGTCGCGAATTCGATTGTAGGAACATTAAGCGAAAAGGAATCTTCATCCTCATTTTTATTGTCCTGTAAACAGTTGGAGGAAGTAAATAATGCAACTGTTTCTCGATTTGTGAACGACAGCATTCGTATATTGTGGCCTTACGGTAATGAGTTAAAAGATTTGTTACTCATAACGGATGCTGTGGCACATATGATAAAAGCTGGAAAAAAGTTTGAAGTTTTGTACCCGAATCTCATACATATAACTTTTTTAGCACACGGATTAAATTTAATAGCTGAAAAAGTAAGAACATCGTTTCAGCGCTAACTCGTTCATATCCTGTGTGAACAAATTTTTGATACAAGCTCCGCTCAGAGTACAACGCTACAAACAAATACTCAATAAGGAGTTACCACCAGAACCGATCATAACCAGATGGGGTACATGGTTGAAGGCGGCATCATTTTATGCAGATAACATGGAGGGAATAAAAGAAGTACTATGTTTGTCAACAAAAAATATTTTATTTTGGTAAATAAAAAGATTCCAAATTTGCATTTTATGTTCTTGAAACACTGAACCCAGAAGATGCTGAAAATTCACAACTACACCAAGAATTTATATATATAAAATCCCACTTCGAGAGAGATGCCGAAATAATAACATTAGCAAAGTCAATGGACTTATTCAAGGAAGCTGAAAATAGACAATAGTCTATAACATAACTGGTGATTTTGGAATGGATTTAAAAAAGAAATTTGAAGCAATTTTGAAAAGAAATCCTGATTTTAAAATCATTTCAAAAATAAATAGTCTGGAATCGAACCAGTCACAAATGAAAATATAGTAAAATATAAATTTGCTCCAATTACTTCCTGTGACGTTGATAGAAGCTTTTCCGCTTACAAAATGATTTTTTGAGAGAAACGTCAGAGCCTCTTAATAAATAATTTAGAAAAAAATTGTATTTGTTTACTGCAATTTCAATACCTATACAACCTCCAATTCGCTTTTAAATTTTTTTTGATTTGATTATTTTGTTGCATATTTTTTGCATAATTTGCATATACTTTGCATTTTTTGCATATTTTGGCATATATTATGCATATGCATTTCATGCAAATATACAAAAAATAATTAAAATATGCAGATCGTTTTCAAATCTACTTTTCATGAAATGAACTTAAGTGTCATCAGAATTTTTCTATCTTAATCCTTTAAAAATATGCAAATTCCGAGGTCTATTCATTAGACGTTTTGAACTAGGGAAGGTGGGAAGGGAACTAAGGAAGAGCGAAACGCGAAAAGTGGCAGACTACAGCTAGTTTTTTCAATAAAAATTAAAAATAACGAGGGGGAACGTTGTGGGTTCCTGCGGCGACCGCAACTCTACGATTATACCCGATACAAAGTCAGCATGGCTACACTGAGCGACAATGTGTGCGTGCGGGAGAGACAGAAAACGTGTCTGAACATGTCGTCGGGCGCTGCGTAGCCACTGCAAATTAATTTGTTCCTTTTGGCTATAAAAATGATCCGAACTAATCCAGATTCAACAATCTCATAGATAAGGTTAGTCTTTATGATTATGCGTTTTTAGTTTTCTCGTATCTCTAAAATTGTGGATGCCACAGATTTTCGTCCTTTGTGGGGGCGGAAGTGGACGGGGCGAAGTTTTGAAATATTCTTGTAACAGTGACATATCACAGAAGTCTGGATCCAAAACATCGTTGCTCTAGCTCGGACGGACAGGGCTTAATCGACTCGGCTATTGATGCTGATTCCTTCTGGACGTTACACACATCCATTTTGAGTATCGGCTATAAAAAGACTTTATACAATTTTATATTTTTTAAAACATAAATTGATATTAAAAATAATTTTAAATTTGTATTATACAAATTTAATTAAAATAACTTTTTTTTTGTCCAGTGATATCTGTTTAGTATTAAGTATCCTTATGCAAAATACTTGCATTCTTATAGCTTATCATTTTCAACTAGATCTCATGAGCTTCCCGGCCTTATTTGGTGTTTGATTCGCCAACAAATTTTAATAATAACGTTTGATGATATTTCAAATAAAAAAAAATAATGTGTCAGAATCATTGGTCTCCGGGACTAAAAATGTTGATTTGGGTGTACAAAAAAATATAAAGTTTAAGCGCGATTTGAAAACGCTTGGAGCTGATACAACTACGTCCAATTCTAATTAACGATGCTACATTTGGCTTGAGGAAACTATTAGACTAAAAACTCTTATATGTATCTCCCGTGCAGACATCGCATCAGTGAAATATATTTGCGGGCAGAATTTGGGTCATGTACCGAAGCTACATCAGGTACAAACGCTCCACTCTTTGCCAGATTTATAGATTTCTGGAAGACCATTGAACAACTATTATGTTAGACATAATGAATCTGTTTTCGTATATCATTATATCTGCAAAAATTTTGTATTGTCCCTTTTTTTTTTCAAAGGAGTTGTTGAAGATTTGTTTGCAGTACTATTTACGAATTTTAGCACCTATCTGGTAAAAGATAACGCTGTTAAGATATTTTTGTTTAGTAAAAAGGAAGTATGGATCTACAAGGGGAATTATCCAACAGAAAATTTGTCAAAAGCCCAAAAGTGTCACCTTTGAAAATTTCGAATTTTTAGTGGTCCGAAAAACCTCGAAATCAGCTATACAGTTTTGGATGTCCTTTGGGCAACAGTGATATTAACAAAATTGACCGCAAACTAAGTCTAATGAAAATTGGTATTTGTGTGTACCGAGTACTATGAGCTTTGCAGAGGATCGGCCTTCTGGGTGTCAAACAAGAAAAACCTGATAGAGTGTGTGAGATAGAAAGGGAATGAGTTAGCGCGTGAAAGGCATACCGTAGCTACTGCATTTCCATTTGTTTCTTATAGCTATTGAAATTTTAGAATAGTTTTTTTAAAGAACAATACCGAAATTTTGGGTGACTGCAATTTTTTTTATTTTAATACGACGAAAGAAAAGGGGTGCGTGCGTTCGATTTAAGGGATTTTTCTCGACTTCTTTTCATATATTCAAACAATTTCTTCTAAGCCTACCTTACCTACGGTGGCAAAGCGGGGCGAATTCGCCAAGAGCGAGAGAACGAGCTTTTATTGCGCTCCCGCTTTGCCCTAGCCTAACTTACACTAGACTTTATGAAATACTATCCTAATAACAATTATTAATATTCAAATGACGCTACACCGGCCCCGTTGAAGGCCTGGAAGGCTTCAAACCATTGGCAGAAGCGCCAATTTGTGTATCGGCCTCCTGAACGTGGCTCCGCTGCTCGTCCTTAGCTCGACCACTCTGACCCTTCCGTCCTGCCCGGCGGTTGTTCCGACCACCCTTCCTAGGAGCCACTGTTGAGGGGGCAGGTTGTCCTCGGCGACGATTACTAGGTCGCCTTCCTTTATGTTTGGCTCCTCCTGGTGCCACTTGCATCTGATTTGTAATCCCAGCACATACTCCCGGGACCATCGCTGCCAGAAAATTTGCCTGGCTGACGAGACAAGCCGTCATCGCTTTAAGCAGCTCAGACCCTCCTGGTCCGGGGTCCTGGGTGCTGGGGGTGCGATGAGCGGCCCGCCTGTCAGCAGGTGCCCGGGAGTCAGCGCGTCTCCGTCGCTTGGGTCTGGGCTTAGGGGTCCTAGCGGGCGCGAGTTGAGCACCGCCTCGATCCCGAACAGCACGGTCTCCAGCTCCTCTGCGGTGAGGAGAGCGCTTCCGATGGCGCGTAGGAGTAGGCCCTTGGCAGACTTCACACCGGCCTCCCAAAGTCCGCCCATGTGCGGTGCTCGAGGCGGTATGAAGGCAAACTCGCACCCGCTTCTTGACGCAAATTCGCGTATCGCGTCCGCTTCCGCCTCGATCTTCTTTCGCAGTTCGCTGAAGTGGCGACTTGCTCCGACGAAATTTGTCGCGTTGTCGCAGTTCACGCGTTGCGGACATCCTCGACGACCGACGAACCTTTGGAATGCCAACAAGAAGGAATTAGTCGTCAAATCGAAGACAATTTCTAAATGAACCGCCTTGGACGCAAAACAGACAAATAACGCTATGTAGGACTTATAAGGGGGCCTTCCACGAATTTTCCAGTGGACTGGGCCACAAAAATCAACGCCACATACTGAAAATGGGCGGAGACCACGGAGCCGGTCTGCGGGTAAGTTGCCCATCATTTGGGTCTGGAGTAGCGGCTTGCATTTAAAGCAACGAATACACGACCTAACTGTCGCCCTGCATACCGCCTGATCATTCACTATCCAAATGCGCTGTCTAAGGATACTCAGGAGTGCTCGTGGGCCGGCATGAAAATTCGTTTGATGCAGATAGCGAACGTATGTCTGCACAAACTGCGAGCGTTTTGTCAATAACAAAGGAAACTTGGCATTATATGACATAGGAGCGTTAACTAGTCGCCCCCCAACTCGCAACAACGAAAAAGAGCACCATGTCCCAGCCTCTTCATGGATGAAGGGATTCAAGCGCTGAAGACTGGGGCCTAACTTGGTGCCTTTACGAACCCTTTCAATATCTTCTTGAGACTCATTTTTCTGTGTTATTTCGACTATTTTTAGAAAAGCCTCGTCGTATTCTACGGATGACGGAATTTTTCCAAAGTTGAGACTTTTGTCTTTGCATTTTCGGATGAAGCGGAACACGAAAACGAACACTCTTAGCAGTTTGAGGTGTGACGAGTATCCCTCGATTACATCCACTAAGTAATTTGGCTTGGCCGCGACGGTCAGTCCGACCGATTTCTTCCGACTTTCCATCTGTAGCTCTTCTTCGGAAAGCTCTAAGTGTGGATTTCTGGGCCAGCTCTCTTCTTTAAACTTTAAGAGCTCTGGTCCACCAAACCAGATCGACTGCACGATTTCCTCTACGTCATAACCTCTCGAAACTATGTCTGCTGGGTTCTGTTTTGTTGGCACATGCCGCCACGTAGCTTCACTTGACCACTCTTGAATCTCCGCTACTCGGTTCGGATCTGATCCAATGAAGAGTAACTTCTGAATCTGACCATTATATCATTTTCTCAATTGGAACCTTGAGCAGTGATTTGATTCGGTGACAAAGGTCTGCGAGATGGTGAGCGGCACATAACTCAAGACTTGGGAGCGTTTTCGTCTTGAGCGGCGCTACTTTCGACTTTGCAGTCAACAATGAGACCTCGAAATCTTCTTCAGTCTTTCTTCGGATATAGACGCAGGCTCCATAAGCTCTCACGGATGCGTCGGCAAAGGCATGTACTTGAATCGGTGACATGGGATCAGTATGCACAAATCGAGGTAGGATCTTTCCCTTAACGCAGCCACGATATTCCTAACGCCTTAGTTGACTCTGAGTCCGAGATCATTATAGGTTTAACTGTGCTCTCGGATGCGGTGACCTCAGGTGAGTTCGAAAACCATTTAGTCAATTCAAACCCAGCGGTTTGAAGAACCTGAGCCACATCAGACTTAATTGTCTTTAACTCCTCTACGCAACCAGCACCAGTCAACATGTCATCGACATAGAAGTCGGAGTCAATAACTTCAGCAGCTTTAGGGAATGAGAGTTTTGCAGACTCACTCAACCTCTTCAAACACCGAATTGCCAAAAATGGGGCTGGTCCAGTCCCATATGTTACGGTGTTGAGCTGGTATATTCTCAAGGACTCAGACGGGTCTCTTCTCCACACTATGAGCTGGAATTGTCTATCCGCATCAGCGACCCAGACTTGGCGATACATCTTCTTAACATCGGCTGTCAAGGCGTACCTGTGTAGTCTGAATCGGAGCAATGTCGAATACAGCTCATCCTGTATCGTAGGACCGACCATCAATATGTCGTTCAAGGCCACCTGAGAGGACGTTTTACAAGACGCATCGAAAACGACGCGGAGCTTGGTCGACGTGCTTTGAGGCCTCAACACACACTGATGTGGAATGAAATAATGTGGAGTTTTGGGGATTGTGTTGTCTGTGGTAGACATGTGACCCAAGGAGAGGTACTCTTCCATGAACTCCAAGTACATTTTCTGCAACTCGGGGTCACGAGACAATCTTTTTTCAAGCGATAAAAACCGCCGTTTAGCCACTTCAAAGGAGTTGCCTAAGATACTGGGATCTGATTTGAACGGCAGTCTTACTTCAAACCGACCTGAAGGCACGACCTGAGTAGTCCTTCTATAATGCTTTTCACATAACTTGTGTTCAGGAGATAAAGACTTTTTAGAAGACGGCAATTCTTCCAGTGACCAAAACTTTTGTAATGTATTGTCGATGTGGATCACTGACTCTTCTCGACAACTCAAACAATTCCTAGCTTCTTGGGTGGCAGTCACCTTTGGAGTGTATCTGCCCGACACAATCCAGCCGAGAAGCGTTTTCTGCAGAGTTGGATAGTCAGGACCTTGTCGAATCTGACCAACAGATAGAAGTTCGAGAAATGTTTCTGCACCTATCAACATATCTATCTTCTGTGGCTTGAAGAAATATGGGTCTGCAAGTGGTAAGTTCTTCGGGATTTTCCAGTCACTCACGTTAAGTGTCTGATCAGGGTGATACCCCGAAATGGACTTTAGAATCCAGAAATCAACCGAAAACTCACTACCAGTAATTCGCGACTTCACCTTTCTTGACTTGTGAATTGGATTCACCAATACCAAGCAAGTTGATACACGACTCCTCCCTACGGATCTGTAAGCGCTGTGCTAAGTCCTCAGTTATAAAATTGGTTTGAGACCCCGAGTCAAGCAGAGCTCGGGCCAAAACATGTTCACCATTATTTGTTCGGACGCTTACGATCGACGTAGCCAGAATAACTCTATCCATAGCTGTCGCATGGAGAGCATGCGAAGTGGAAGGTTGATTCTGATTGGGAGGAGGAGAAGAATTCTCTGGGGGTGATGGTAACGCTATTCTTTTATTCGCCACTGTGTACCTATGCAATAAGGTATGGTGTGAGCAGCCACACACTCGACACTTCTTAGCTTTGCATCGTACTACAGAGTGGCCTGGCTGCAGACAATTGATGCACAAGGATGCAGTTTTTGCGAATTCGAACCTTTGCATTACTGCTAGCCGACCAAATGGACTGCACTCTGTCAAAAAATGGCCTTTCGCATTGCAGTAGCTGCATTGTTGATTTTTAGTATTCGCGGTGGAACACGCGAATGAGCTCCGATTATGCGGCTTGCTTGGCACAGCTTTCTGCTCCTGCTTTGGTTTGTCCGAATTTTCGGCCGAAAGATGCTGATGTCTGCGATTAAGCAACTTTTCACAGTCCGTCCAAAGTGGCAGTTTGTCATAATCGAGCTGTTCTTCCCATTTCTCTTTGGTCACCGGATCGACTCTGCTCAAGACGAGATGAATAATCATCGCATTCGAGATCTTTTTATCATCGCCTATCGACAACAACGAACCATATATGGATGAGGCGGTATCGATAAGGTTCCTTAAGGACGATGCTGATTGTTGGGTCATTTTGGGAAGATTATATAGGGCATCAATGTGATTTTTAAAGATCAGACAATCATTATCGTAGACTCATTTTAAGCTAGCCATTGCTTTCTCATAGTTGGTCTCGGTTACTTGGAAAGCCATAACTGTTCCCAACGCTTCACCGGAGAGACACGAAAGCAAATGGTTGAACTTTTCGATAATTGGAATGCTTTGGTCATTATGAACTAGAGTCTCAAATAAACCTATGAAGTTTTTAAAGTCCGAAAAGTTGCCGCTGAACTGCGGCAGAGCTAACTTCGGAAGGCGAGCACGAGTTGGGCCACCATAAGCTGGTACTGCCGGTATTGTCTCATCAGCTGTCTTTAATGCGCAAATGAGAGACATTAATTTTGCCTTTGTGACAATTGAGAGTTCTTCCAACTCGACTCCAAATTCATCGTCAATGTCTATATCTTCAATCTTCTCTTGAAGTTCGCGTGCCGTGTCAATGCTACGCATCAGCGTTTCGAGTCTGCACTCGAGCTCCGTCAATACCAGCGGAATATCCCCCGCTTCTAAACGGTCCGGTATTGATTCTCAATACAAGCAACTGAAGGCGAAAGATCGTTTCTAATAATAATATTTAATGCCGAGGCACTCAATTTAATAATGGGTAATTGTACCCAAACGAGGTGAAAAACCAATATACCCGAAAAATTTAGGGTAGAGCGTCGCTTGGCTGGCGCGTACACGAAAACCACACAAGGATACCAACGAACTGCACTGGTGACAAGCGAAAACGAAAAATTTCACCGCTGCAGTTCTGAAGAATTAATGTTGTGTATACGTATGCACCGACAACGATCGACGCTAAATTGATTTGCGAGGCACGACTTTGTCTTAATTGATAGTTGGATCCTACTGACACCAAACGAATATACCCGACGAAAACAGGGTAGCGCGTCACTTGGTGTTTGGTTTGGATCAAGCGCGCCAAACAAAAGAACAACGATAAGCAACGGTGAAGAGCGAAAGCGAGACGAAAAAATTCACCGCTGCAGCTGCGTATTGGTATGCGTGCTTGGCCAACGACCCAACTATACATATATTTGACACAACGAAAACGAGAAAGGGGCGACAGCGATTGCAGTTAAAATGAGTTATATATGTAGTTATTGCGTCCAAGAGGGTTAGATGTACATATGTATGTATATATGTATTAATATATATGCTCAACTCTAACTACAGCATGCAATCTAGCTCTACTATGTCATACGTATGTGCCAAGAATTGAAAGCGAGGTGCAATTGTTTCAGCACAAGACAATAATTGCGAGTTTTTTAATCTTTTCGTCTTCACTCGAGTTTTCAATTTTTTGCACAAATACCTCTTGGGAAGATAGGAAATTCCAGGTGCTGTACTCTCCTCTTGTATATGTAGCTGCAGACAGGGTATTGCACGACCGACGCGGTGATTTTTATTTTGGTTTGTTTGATTATTTGCACACACGTCGCGGTCAATTTGGCAATTGGCTGCCGCACATATGCATGTACATGTATGTATGTATGTACAATAGATTTTGGCTATTTATCTTCTCTTCACTGTGTCACTGTCACTTTTTGCCTTTCCACTTGAATTAATATGTACGTTTAAATTGCGAGTCCACCCGGGGGCGCCATGAAATTTTAGAATAGTTTTTCTAAAGAACAATACCGAAATTTCGGGTGACTGCAATTTTTTTTATTTTAATACGACGAAAGAAAAGGGGTGCGTGCGTTCGATTTAAGGGATTTTTCTCGACTTCTTTTCATATATTCAAACAATTTCTTCTCAGCCTACCTTACCTACGGTGGCAAAGCGGGGCGAATTCGCCAAGAGCGAGAGAACGAGCTTTTATTGCGCTCCCGCTTTGCCCTAGCCTAACTTACACTAGACTTCATGAAATACTATCCTAATAACAATTATTAATATTCAAATGACGCTACAGCTATAATAATGATCCGATCTAAACCAATCTAAACCGATCAGCAATATGGTAGATATGGTAATTTCCTATGATTCTGTGTGTTTCGGTTCTCTCGTATCTTCAAAATTGTGGATTGCATAAATTTTCGTCCTTTGTGGGGGGCGTGTCGAAATTTTGAAACAGACTTGATTCAGTGTTATATCACAGAACCCTAAACACAAAGTTGAATTGCTCTAGCTCTTATAATCTCTGAGAACTAGGCGTCAACAGGACTTTATTTTGACTTTGCTATTGATGCTGATCAAGAATATACATACTTAATGGGGTCGGAAAAGCTTCTGGGTGTTACACAAATCAACATTCACCAAAAATCTAGTATACACCTAATTATATTTTTATACGGTAGATTGGTTCCTGAAAATACCGTGTAAAAAAAGACATTGATCGTATGAAAAAATAGGTGATGTGTTCCTTATCTCTAAAAAATGTTAAAATTAAGGAAAAACTAATTTGTTCTATAAAAAATGTCTTTAACAAACTCGTCTGATTGCATTGATAGTTCACAAAATACAAACACATTTCTATTGCAAAAATGTAATCCCCCTTAAATTTCCACAAAAAGGGAATTCCCTTTAATTTTTGCTATCTACACTTACTCTGACCAGTAAATTTGCTTGTATGTACATATGTTCTTACATATGTATACGCAAAAAAACGAAAGAGAAAAAAATGCGTACATATTCTCTTTGTGATCTATAAACAACTTGTTTTAATATCGAAAAAAATATAAAATAAGTAAACCCGGAAATGAAACACCCGGTAAAACCATCCGGAAGTAAAATGAAGACCACCAAAGGACCATCAAGGTTGGATCATATTATTAAGAGCTCGAGCATAGAAAATCGGCTCAAAACGGCATAAGATGTTAGAAGGGAGTTTATTCAGTCGATATGTACCGACCTTAACATCAAAACTGTTCGGTGGTGTCTTTAGAAGCCAGGATTTAACAGTCGTCAGACAACAAAAAGACGTAAACTGTTAATTATTAGAGAAACGTTATGTTTTTATTGAATGTTTAATGTGCTTTAGGTGTTATAAGTTTTAATGAAGATGGTATGGCCCCCAGGTGACTGGCAGGTTTGGGCTGGCTCTGAAAGGGTATCTATACAGACAGGATAGCATTATCATCTGCAAATGTTGAGGTTGTAAGTCCGGCATTGGGGGAACACAACAATGCCTATAATAATTTGTTTGCACTTCACAGTTTTAATTGTACACATGAAGAACGGGAAACTTCAGAAACCGATCAGAAACATGTCTTCTTTAGTTTGCTATCGAATTGGACAAATGATTTTCGATTATATTGCAGGGGTCTGATCCGAGAGCTGCAACATGTCGCGGCAAGCTGCAAAGTCGTCGTTGTAAACTAAACCAAGAGATCAACAAGGAACTTCGCTTACGAGCTGGAGCGGAGAATTTATACAAGGTTGAAATTTAAAGTACTAATTTAACAAAATTTTAATTATACCCTTGTAACGGTATTCTTATCTTATATTGTTCTTGCGATAAGGTAACAACAAACCGCAAACTACGCGATACTGTAGCCTTGGAACTGAGCTTCGTCAATTCAAATTTGCAACTTCTAAAGGAGAAATTAGCAGAGATGAATTCATCAGTGGAAATTTATCAGAACGAGAGGTGAGTGCGTTTTTATCGATGATTACTTAAAATGATTTTTAACGCGCAGATGTAGATATGAACTACAAGCTATATCCACATATCCAAATCCGTCGGTTTCCATTTAAAATCTCAGGCTCTCATTTTCTTAATCTATCCGAATGAAACGTCACACACACTCTTTGCTAAATAGGAACTTAATTAAAAGGCATTGCACCGAAAAAAAACAGTTGAAAAAAAACTTTTCAGCATTAAAAAAAAAAAATGATTTGGCCATAAATGGCCCAGTTTTTAGAGACTATAAGAGCTAGAGCCTTCAACCGGATTCTGTTTGGAGACTCTAGTGGTATCAAAGTAAATCAAATATGGTTTATATTTTTCCAAGCCCTCTCAAATTGTAAAAATTCTGTCTAAATCGCAATTTTGAATGAATTTGAATTTAAAAAATCTCAGTTATGAACCGCATAGTTATTTCCAAATAACATCCTACCGATCATGTTGCAATTATACAAGGTGGTGTCTCGTCGGCAAAAGTCAGTCCCTTAACATATGCTATCAATAAGTGCGAATGAAAGGCACATAGTATAGTGAGTGTGAGTGAGACGGCATATGTTGATGTTGATTAACCCCTAACAGGCATGTGGGGTTTAAAATTTTAAAATAAAACGATTTTACTAATATATTAATATTTAAAATGCAGCCATTAATAATTTTTCTTCAACATTTTTAGTTGTATTAAAATGTTCTTTTATATAATATATAAATATTACTTCTGATTCTGTGATATTTTTTGTATATGCTATTTATATAATATGCAATATGCCATTTTTTGTTGTCGGGACATAAGGGTTAAGAATATATAAAAAAAATCGTCCGTGAACAACCTTCATCATCAACAAGCAAGCATGCACTGACGCTAAGGGACAACACCAACGAACTTCGGCTCCCGACGAGACCACCTTGTATAATTGCATCATGCCTTGTATAATTGCATCATGCTACCGATAATGTTTTGTACCAAAGTCAATGTAAATAGTAAGATGAGTACCGATATACAAATTTTTTAAACTCGTTTTTTTTCATACCTGGCAATAAAGCTGAATGCAGGCTCTGTTTTTTTTGTTGGTGTAATTTTGATTTGAATGTAAAATATTATCACAGATAGAAAAACATAAAAAAAAAAATTATTGTGTTGCTTGTTGTTACTGTTGAAGCAACTTATACAACAGCCAAAGAAAAATTTAGCTACGATGATTTGAAAAACAAATCGTGGCATCAAGGTCGGCATCATGTTTTGAACAATTTTGAGGGCGATATTATTTGATTCAATTATCTGACCTGGTTTCTAGGGTAGGGTAGGGCAGGTCGACTCGATATATTCTGGCCACCCTACGCCACGGCGCAAACAATATGATCCACTGCATGTGCATACGACATTCTTTCTCACGCTTCTTCAGCTTATGCATAATGCGGCCGTTC
The DNA here is from genome assembly GCF_009870125.1 of Drosophila pseudoobscura. Classification (NCBI taxonomy): domain Eukaryota; kingdom Metazoa; phylum Arthropoda; class Insecta; order Diptera; family Drosophilidae; genus Drosophila; species Drosophila pseudoobscura. The sequence continues at coordinate 36,210,895 of NC_046683.1, read as the reverse complement.
CGCTGTCAGCATTTTTAGTAGCGCAGCTACTCGGCCTTAGTCAAGTAAGCTTTAAATTATAAACGTATATAAAAGAAATTCTAAATCATTTGTACATACATCGGCATAACGGGTTTTGGCTAGTAAAGTTGATATGACAATCAGACACTCTCCGCTCCGGCTTTCACTATCGCAAAAACAGTTTGAAAACGCAAAAATTGGTGCTCCCGTTTTTAAAACGTATTTTTTGACAACAAAACGAATCTTAATTGCAAAAGGAACAGAATAGATGACCTTTAAATGCATTAACATTTAATTGACATTTTCAGGACAATGTGAAATGCCAAATGTATAATTTAGTTGCGCTATTTTTTTTTCAAAGTTATACTTTAAAAACTCAGGGAAGGTGGAAAAAGGATGACTTCTTGTGTCTATACATTTTATTTTATTATTATTATCTTTGAATAAACGGCTAAGCTGCAGCCGTTTAAACAAACCTGCTAAAATCGACTTAAGCGGTTATATAACGTTCGTATGTACGGTTATGTTTGGTTATGTAATTTGCTCAGAATACGACCTTTTTCGCAAAAAATACAAAAATGTTGAATTTTTAACGGTAAAATGGCATTTGGCAGGGTACCAAACGGTATTTATATAGATTTTAAAGCGCCTTACAATATCGCAGGCTTAATCCCCATGCTCGTGGTTTCCGGGGGCTCCAGGTCTGGCGCAAACTCCGGATTCGTGCCCTTAGAGTCGGATTTTTGGGGGACTATGACTACCTTTTTGTAGCCATAGTCCACACTGTAGACTCCACAGTACCCTCCGTATCATGGAGAAGTCTTACCGACTCCTCGTTCAGGACTAGGATGACTTGGCGCTGCTGTCCATTGCTCTCCTCTACCTTGACCACCTTCCAATCGGTTGTAGGTAGGTGGGGGTGCAGACCTGCAGAATCCGGAGAATCTTTTCCGGCTCTGCAGGCTTCGCCGAAACCCATGCTCTGACTCTCGGTTCGCTGCGGATGTCTTCCCATTTTACGGCCTCCAGCTTGGCTCCTGGGTAGACCTCTTCGAGCGATGCGACCGCCGTCGTGTAGGGGGCCACCGACCGAGCATCTTGGCAGGCGATGGCTTTGACTCTGCCTTGGTGCCACCCGACGTCCTCACACTTCGCCGGTGGTCCTGCATTCTCCTCAAACTCCTGAAGGAGGCGGTCCTGGAGCTCGTTTTCGACGAGGTGCCACTTCTCCAGAGGGATCTGCCCGTCTTTGGAGCCCCTGTCTAGGACTCCAATCTCCAATGAGGGTTTTTCTTCTCTCCACCTCGGCCATCGAGCGTTTGATCAGGATTTTCGTCCTCTTGGCCTGTTGGACTTGTGTGGTGGTGCCTTCCGCCGAGCGTTGCCGCTTGCTTGGGGCATTGGCTGCGCCCTTGCCTGCTTCGGCTGGCTGGTAGTCGGGCAGAACCGTTTTGGCCCATCGTCGCGATACGATTCCTTGGGCAGATGCCAGGAACACCGGGTCATCGTTGCACAGGATGAAGGCCGCACGTCTCTTGTCCTGAAACTTGGGCCTATCTTTCGAGGCAGAAGCGCCACCTGCCGGTGTTGTCAAGGGCTAACCGGGCCCAGGGGTCTGCCAGCCGCGATCACTCTGCATGGCAGACACCCCGGTAACTGGGTCGTCCTTGGGGCCCCTCGACGAGGATGAGTCCGATTGGCTCTTCGGACCTCTCCTCGCAACGCTTGCTGCCTCGAGACGGTGGCCCATCGTCTCCTTCCTGTCGTTTTGGGCACTGGTTTCCTTTGTGCTGGCGGCACGAAATTTTGAGACACACTTGTAACAGTGTGATATCACAAAAGTCTAGATAGCTCTCTAACTCTTATAGTCTCTGAGATCTAGGCACTGATCGGGACGGAAAGACTGACATGGCTCAATCGACTCAGCTATTGATGTTGATCAAGAATATATGTATATACTTTACGGAAACGCTTCCTTCTGTGTGTTACACACGTCCACTTTCCCAAAAATCGTATATTCATTTTGAGTATCTGGTATACAAATTCCGAATCTAAAATGTGATTTAAAAGAGAATTGTACGATCTCTCATAGTATTTTCGACTTGTGTTTATGGAGTTGATATACCTGGAGACAGAGCAAAAATCTGTGCCGTCTACAATTTTAAATATACAAAAAAACGAAATTACAGAATCAGAGAAAATTATATCTACCAGATCACCACCAAAGCTTTCCACGCGCTTACTCATTCCCTCTCTCTCAAATAATCTTCGTCGTGCAGGGTCTTTTTTAATTTTAAGAGATATGGGCAACGGCCTTTGTGCTGCCATGGGCTAGCCGAACGCGCTTAGCCGAACAAAGTATATAATAGAATAATTAGTCTAAAATAAAAACCAATTTTTGCCCTTTTTTGAACACATGTATGTATTAAGGTGTTAAAAGTCTATCTGACATTGAAGTCAGAACTGTCAACCAAATAAATCAAATCGAAAAAGCATTGAATCAATCGAAAATGTTTATGTAGTACAACTTTTCCATGTGTGCGCCATTGTGCCATTGTGTACCGTTCTATGAGTGCAAAAGTTGTGCTACGTGAAATTTTTCGGTTGAAAATTTTTTGGATGACAGTTCTGACTTCAATTCAGATTCGTGTTAAGCGATGAAAATCCTATAAGAATATTCTTGTCCGATCTTTGAAACATTTTGCGTTTCGACCAGTGTTATCGAGGGCTGAAATGTTTGAATGGATTATGTTCGGGCCAGCCGCTAAATAATAACCGTAACTTTAACATTATTATTGTATGAGCAGAGAGAGCCGCCTATGTTGTAATGCGTTGACTTTCTGCAGAGCTGCTGCGCTCTCCCGCTAAAAGGGGCTCTCTGCCGCCGCCACTTCGGCAATTACTTTGATCTGCTGCCGCCACTTCGGCAATCACTTTGATCTAACTCCGTCGTCTATAGTTTAGTTCTATGCTAACCCCTCTGCGCATTGGTTGCATATCGATCTCGCATAAATTTTATCTGGCAATAGCAAGCAATCGGCTTCCGCTAAGCCACCAAGATTAAATACGAATTATAAAGTTTGACCCAAAATCTCTTTTCATTTTTGAAACACATAGGTGCCAAAAAAGCTTGGCATCTCAAACAGATTATAATCAATTATTTTTACTGAATTCTAGTCACGATGGCGTAATTCCAATGATACCATTGGGCCTTAAGGAAACCAAGGAAATTAATTTCATGGAACCTTTCTCAGACTTCATTTTGGAGCACTATAGTGAAGAATCCTCAATTTATATGGACGCAATAGCAGATATCACAGACACCAGACAGGCAAATCAGCTTGATAGTACTTTACTTAATTTAATTGTAATAGTGTTAATTGTTTTCAGGCGTGCAAGACTCCCTCACGCGATTTACTTGGCGTAGCATTGCTTTTTCGATACTACAATTTACTATATTACGTGGAACGTCGTTTTTTTCCGCCTGACCGCAAGCTAGGCGTCTACTTTGAGTGGTATGATTCATTAACGGGCGTTCCTTCATGCCAGCGAACCATTGCCTTCGAGAAGGCGTGCATTTTATTTAACCTAGGCGCCATATACACGCAGATCGGTGCTCGGCACGATCGTAGCACGGATCGGGGCTTGGACTCCGCTGTCGATAGCTTCTTGCGTGCAGCGGGAATATTCCGTCATATCTACGATACGTTTACCAATGCGCCATCGATGGATCTGAAACCCCACGTACTAGATGTTTTAGTATCTTTAATGCTGTCTCAGGCCCGTGAATGTCTATTTGAAAAGCTGAAGCTGCAGAGTGAGTCGTCGGGGCTGACCGGTTCCAGTCTTGTAATTATTAGTGCTGGGCCCCAATCTACTGAATTGGCTCAGCTTTTCCGTGATTTGGGCGGTGAAGCTGCACAGCTTTCCCTCGAGTACAATGAGATGCACAAGAACATCCAAGTGAATGACACACATACCTACCTGCCGGAATGCTGGGCTGGACTGGTACCGCTTAAGGCGGAGCTCTACAGAGGTAAGAAATTTGTTAAAAATAAAATACATTTTTACTGTCAAACTTTACTGATCAGCGTTGGCTCACCATTACGAGGCCCGTAGCATAGATGTGAAGGTGGCTTCCAAAATAGGTCCGGTCACATCATTAAAGGATTCGTTCGTTGGAAACTCGCGAGAGGCATTGTGTGTCACGCAGTGCAGTGGTGAGTCCAACGAAGATAGTGCCAGTTTCATTGCGATAAAGCACACTCACTTAAGAGAAGCTCTGGCTAGTTATGAAGAAGCTCAGCGTCTGCAGCGTATGTGCCGCTTTCTGAAGGTAAGCCTTGGCCCGTACAATGAAAATTTGCAGTGATGTACAATTTTTTTGTTAAAGAATAAAACATCACTCACGCAAGCCATCAAGGAAGCAAACTATCAAGCCCAGGAGGAGTATGAAAACTTTAGAATTCGAGCGTCGGCCAATAAGGTTGACGAGAGCTACGACCTTGTGGAGCGCGTTGTGGAAGGTAACGTAAAAATTCAAATAAGAGAGTGTCGCTTTATTGCCATTAAATTTGTATCTACTTGTTCAGCCTCCTCGAAGTTTACATTGACCTTAACTGGACCCGATTTCACGTCGTACAAAGTGGAAGATCCTTTTAAACGCCTTGGGCCGATTGCAATATTCTCTGCCCGTCGTCACTGGACTGCGCCACGCTGTGTTCGACTACAAAAAGGATCCGCAATATGTCATGACTTTAGTGCCTGCCCCTGTGACACTGTCACTACGCGTGTGGCTCATGAAAAGGACTGCCGCCAATATAAAGAAGAGATAGAGAACTTTGGGTTTCAAGTCAGCGGCGATTCGCCGGTCATTATAGCTCACGTGGAGATCAATTCGCTGGCTGACGTAAGTAGATAGCGGTTACTAAATTGCTGCTCCATAAGAATGTATTTAATGATGAATGTTTTCGCAGCTTGGCGGCATCAAGGAGGGAGATTTCGTTGTCGAAATCGAGGGCATGGATGTCAAGTGGTTTTCACACCAACAGGTTGTACATCTCATACAATCATGTGGTTCCGTCCTTGAGCTAAAAGTCATAACTCCAATGGATCGCAATTATTTGAAGGTGTGTTCAAAGACGCTACATATTTTCATTCCGATCTAATAATAAAAGACTCGGTTACCCACAGCCCTTGTCCTCGAAAGGTTCTATATCAACGTTGTCAGCGGCTAGCTCATCAGGGTTTTCATCGGACTCTTCAAGTCCCACAAACACTACAACAAAGCCCGAACCTCTCATGAAGACCTCAACAAAGGGACGTTTCGTTGGTAGCGTTTCGTCCGGCTTCTGGAATCCATTCCGACGGACGCCGAGCATAGCCAAAATCTTCTGAGGTTTAGAAGGGATTAATTTAATTAGGTGTATTCTCACTTCCGAAGCAGTTGCCATTATAAAATAGAACGAACGATGAGATATAATTTGGCAAAGAAGGTTGAGACTTAGCTCTAAATAATCCATTAGCATCTGTATATATTTCATTACAAATCTTAAAATGTGTATTGGACTTTTAAAAAAATTTCAAAATGTAAAATATGTTTAAATAGAAAAAGTCGAACTGGCTAATATTAGAGCAAAGATACCGCAAGTCGAATTTTTAATCCAGTCCTACTAATTTAATATAGCCTAATTCGTATATTGTCGCTCCCGTTTTTCGGCGACGAAATGAAAAATAAACGGCATTTTATACAACGAAACGAACCTTAATTGCAGAAGGAAAAAATTAAATGATTTATTGATGCATTAACATAAACTTAACACCTGTATCAGGGTAATTTAACTTTTGCTTTGTTTATAAATAATTTTATATTAACCCAACCTCAAATTTTGGTCGGAAAAAGTTGGACAGGGCAATAACAATTTTCGTTTTGGTGCAAACAGCAAAAATATGTAAGAACTGGAGAACCTTAAAACGAAAACGAAACGTAAAAGTAAATGAAAAAAGGGGTCTGCCTGAATCTTCACATTTTTGATTCAGAATTTGTATACCCGATACTCAAATTGAATATAGGGCTATATTAGATATGTGGGAAAGTGGATGTGTGTGAGAGCTATCCAGACTCCTGTGAGACTTCGCGCCGCTACCATCCGCCACTACAAAGGACGAAAATCTATGGCATCCATAATTTTGATGATAGGAAAATAAAAAACGGCGAACTAGAATGACTATGTCTACCTGTTTGACGAGTCTGGATTAATTTGCAGGGCGAAAATCTATGGCATCTACAATTTTAAAGACACGGTGCAGAGGCGATGCAATTACTGCACCGGCAGACGGCTGTTACGCGCGAATCCCAGGCAAAACGCAGCTGTCCTCCCGCCCAACCGACCGAGGGGCGCTGATGCAGGACGCGCGAGGTGTTAACCGAACCGAACGGGAACATGCAGGAAAGATAGCTGTGAACTAATATTCGAGGCAAATTAGCACTACACTTACTAAGAAACTAAGTGTTAAGCTATTAACCGTTTTTAACAACTGTTGCAATTTGAAGTTAATGAAAGTCGAGAGGCTGTTTATAATTCACAATTTATTTGTATATGTAAACCAACTTATCGCGTATGTACATATGGGAATGATTGGGGCGAACGATTGATGCGAGGATGTTAGTCTAATAGCTGCGACGATTAGCTCAAAACTGCCCATGCAAGGGCTGACGGGCCAAATTGCCGGGCCCTATGCAGCAAGCTTAGACGCGAGCGAGAGCGTATGATAGCCAGAGAGCGTTAGAGCTGCTCGGGGACGCTGTTAAGCCGAGTACGAGAGATTGCGACATAAGGAGACGAAAGAATTCACTGCATGCGCATATGCGGTACCAAATGATCTTTGCAGTGGGCGCATTGGAAACGACAACACCAAAATGCATTTCCTTTGGGCCGCACCACTGGCAATAATTTAAAATATTTAAGCTGCTTGACCCGACATACTCCCCCCGTTGGAAGCCTGACTTTCAACAGCATCTTTAAAGGGGCAGCAGGCACAGCTAGTTGACGGCGCGCTTGGTGATTCCAGATGACGTCTTCAGCACAGCAACTAGGGAAACGCCATTTCGTCCAGGCAAAAGCTCGACCACTCTCGCCAGTGGCCACTTCTTGGGAGGAAGATTCTCATCCTGGACAAGAACCAAATCTGCGACAGCTAAACTAGGCTTCGCAGTGCGCCACTTTGAGCGCTGCTGCAGTGACGTTATGTACTCCTCCTTCCACCGGGACCAAAAGAGCTGCTGCAGGTACGAAACGCGATGGCAGCCGTCCAGGCGATCGAAGTTTAGCTGCGTGACGTCAGGCTCAGCGAACGAAGCAGGAGGGCCACCATTCAAGAAATGCGCTGGAGTTAGAACACCTAGATCGGCAGGGCTCTCTGAAATTGAAACTAAAGGTCTTGAATTAATCATTGCCGTGATGTGGCACAACAGCGTCCGCAGCTCGTCAAATCCAAGAACCGAGTTGCCTATCGCAACGGTAGAAGTGGTAATTGGCCGTCTTCACTGCAGCCTCCCATATACCACCAAATGAGGTGAGCGCGGAGGAATGAAATGCCAGTCTATAGCCTCGACCAATCAAAAATCCAGCAGCGCCTTCTGATGGTCATCGCTGAGGATCAGGCGCTTTAATTCCATCAGCTCATTCTTAGCGCCGACAAAATTGGTTGCGTTGTCTAACCAAATTTGCCGCGGCTTTCGTCTGGTACATATGAAGCGCTTTAGTCCATGTAGAAAAGCACATGTGGATAAGTCCTTTATAAGCTCCAGATGAACAGCCTTGGTAGCGAAACAAATGAAGACGCAGACGTAGCACTTGATTGGAGCCTTGTTGCGTGCCTCCGGTTTGTAGAAAAACGGCCCACAGAAGTCCACGCTTGTGATCTCAAAGGCATGAGAACCATCGAGCCGCTCCTTTGGAAGATCATAATATGCTCCAATACCCTGGGCTTCAGTCGAAAGCATCTTACGCACTTGTTTACTCCCTTGTTAACCGTCTTCCTCCCCCCAATAGGCCAATATTGGGATTGAATTAGTCCAAGCAAAGCTCGAGGACCAGCGTGCAGATTCCGCTCATGAAAATGGGAGATTATTGCAAGAGTCGGTGGATGGCTGCTGGGCAAGATGATTGGATGACGGCCATCAAAATCCAACGAAGAGTTTCTCAGTCGACCATCTACCCTGAGAAGTCCAAACTGATCCATGAATGGCGATAACGATGCGATTGAGCTCGATGAGGAGACTGCTCCCCTTGCCCGCAGGGACTTCATGTCCTCCCATAGCTGAGTACGCTATACTAGTCGTAGCAATACCTGGGTTCCATGTTCAATGTCTGAGACAGTGAGTCCGGGGCGCCGAATTCGGTTGCAAAACTTGTGAATGTATCCGAAAACGCGTTGCAAAGAAGCAAATGAATTCGCATACTTGGAATCAGCAATAATGTCCATGTAGGGCGATTTGACCAGAAGAGCCTTCCGACGAAGTTCAAGGGCTGGCTTATCAGGTAGCACAGTGGGTGGCTAGTCATCTGAGGAGCCGCAAAGAAATGGAGGACCATGAGCCCAAAGAGGTGACTCATTCAGCTCAGTCGGCCCCTCGAGACATAATGTCGGCTGGGTTCAAAGCTGTGGGAACATAGCGCCATTCCATTTTTTCGGTCATTTCCTGAACCGTTGACACTCTATTTGCAACAAAAGAGCCTAGCCAGCAACTCCGCTCCACAAAGCTCCAACTTTGGTACTGTAAGTGTCTTCAAAGGAGCCACACGAGATTTGGCACAAAGTAAGTGACTGCTGGAATGCTGACCCTTGGACACGACATAAATGCATGCACCATAAGCCTCGATGCTGGCATCGCAAAATCCGTGAATTTCTAGCGTAGAGTCTGGAAGGAGTACAAGCCGAGGAAATTCAAGTTGACGAATCTGACCAAACCTGGTGCATATTTCCTGCTACTCGGTGTTCAGTGCGACTGGAAGGCTTTCATCCCAGGACAACTTCTCTTGGCACAAACGCTGGAGAAAGATTTTGGATTTAGTAATTACGGGACCAGCTAGTCCGAGAGGATCGTAGAATTGCGCTATGGATGACAAAACAGAGCGCCTGCAGGAATTCAAAGAAGATTGAAGGGCCGAGAACGAAAATAATAGTAGATCAGAAACCGGATCCCACGCAAGTCCTAAAGTTTTAGTCACATGGCTGCCATCGTCGAACTTCAAAAATGTTTCCTTGTCCTCTTCCGGAACTCCATCCAGCACAGCAGGGACGTTCGAACACCATTTCCTCAATCTGAACTGACCTCTAGACAAAATTCCAGTAGCTTGCTCACGAATTCGGATAGCCTCCTCCTGAGAGCTGGCTCCAGATATCAGCTCATCCACGTAGAAGTCACGGCGAAGGATTTCAGCTCCAACTGGAAACGCCATCTGCTCGTCCATTGCCAACTGATGCATCGCTCGCACAGATAAATAGGAGGCAGGCTTCGTCCCATAAGTAACGGTGTCCAATTGAAACACATGCAAGTCTTCTTCCCTGGAGTTTCTCCACAGAATACACTGCAAGTTGCTATCCTCGGTCGAGACTCTTACACAACGATACATCTTACAGATATCTCCCGTAACCGCAACGGCGTATGACCGAAATCGAGCAAGAATATGAAACAGTTTGGGTTGGATTACGGGACCAGCCATTAAAACGTCGTTTAGGGAATATCCAGATGAGGTTGAAGCGGAACCATCAAAAACGACGCGAAGCTTGGTCGTAGAACTATCTTCCTTCATGACGCAATGTGAGGCAGGTGAGGCAAAAAATATCGGCAGTTGCTGATTGCCTGGGTAGGAACCTGAGACATATGGCATAAATCAAGGTACTCCTTTATAAATGCTGCATACTGAGATTTAACATCAGGGCGACGATCTAACTTTCTCTCAAGGGTCAGGAATCTACGAAGCGCTTGATTGTAAGATTCTCCAAGGAGATCCAAATTATATTTTGCTGGCAGCCGAACACAATAATCGCCTTTATGTAGTCGACGGAAATGCTGCACAAAGTGTGCTTCACAATCTAGCTCTTCTTTGGTAGACGTTATTATTGGTTCGATGCAATTTTCTACCTCCCAAAACCTCCGAAGAAGCACCTCAAGCCGAGGTGCTACGGCCCGAGCGCGAGAGACCATCAAGGAGGAACCTTTTAAACGCGAACAACTTCCAGACACGACCCATCCCAAGCGCGTTTTCTGAATTGAAGGCAATCCTGGCAGTAGCTTGACCTGACCAACACACAGGAGCTCGAAAAACAGACTTGCGCCAATTAGCAGATCGACGCGTTGCGGCTTATAAAACTCCGGATCAGCTAGTGGTATGTTAGATGGAATGTTCCAGTTTTGAGTGTCAATGCCAAAGCTTGGCTGTCGATCGGTTATGCTAGAGGCTACAATGGCAGTGATGAGAGTTGAGTAATCCGATGAGCGAGAGTGCAGGCTAACGTTGACCGAAAATCCATCCGTGACGAAGCTAGAGTCGGCTGTTCCCGAGACTGCAGTCGATGATTTCATTTTTCGAAGCTGAAGCTGATTCGCGAAACTAGAAGTTATTAGATGCAACTGGGAGCCGGAATCCAGCAACGCTCGGCAGGGAACTAAAACTCCGGAACGATTTTTGACTAAGACCGACGCCGTGGCAAGTAGAACAACACCATTCCTGAGATCTTGGACAATAAGGGCAGACGAGGTAGCCGCTGAAGTAGAGGGCTCAGTGGTATGCTCAGACGGCGTAGACTCAGACAGCGCAGACGGAGATGGAGTATACGGAGCTGATTACCATTGGACTGCGGTATCTTCAGGGCTTCCAAAATGAAGGAGGGTATGGTGTCTACCCCCGCAGGTACGATAGTTGTTCGAGGTGCACTGAAGTAATCGATGCCCTGTTCTGAGACAATTTATACACAACGAAAGCCGCTTGGCTTCTTTATGGCGATTTGTGGGGGACAGCGCGTTAAACTTCTGACAGTGCTGGACCTCGTGAGCACCACCGTTGCACAGCGCGCAGCGTGCAACGGTTTGGTTCGTTGTAACCAATGTGGACCTAGAATTATTATGTTTTCTACTTCTGCCCACCTGATTGCTCAACGCATAGCTTGCCATAGAAAAGTCCATCGTCTCCAATGATCTGCATCGCTGCTCCAAGAACGAGGCCATAGATTCCCACGACGGAATTAAGTTAGCGAATGCGGGGTCGTTGAATCGTTCCTCCCACTTCTCTTGGCTCGCTGGATCCAGTTTTCGGAGAAGCGCCTGCACGATTATGCATCCTGCGATCTGCTCAGTGGTGCCTAAACCCTGGAGCGCGCGCATATGTGAATTGAACTTGTCTAAAAGCTCCCGAAGCATGACCACTGACCCAGGTTCCACAGCCTGAAGCGCCAAGATCTCATTGATGTGTGCCTGAAAAACCAATCGCCGATTATTGAATCTGTTTTCCAACAAATCTAATGCCACAGCATAATTGTCATCTGAGATTTCCAGCGACCGAACAGTCTCCAATGCCGAATCCCGCAGACATGAACGCAGCTTTTCTATGTTTGTTAAGTCCGGATGGCTGTCGATGATGGTGGCAAACATTGAATAAAAGTCCGTCGAGTTCGCATACCCGCCGCTAAACGTCGGCAATTGTATAGGAGGCAGGGATGGTACTTATCTACGGTGAGGTAGAAATTGCGAGCCGGCAAAATCAACCGTAGTGTTTCCTCCAGCCAAGGTAGAATGAAACGGCATGCGGCCGCTACTCTTAGCCATTTCCCTCATAATCGCCGCCTTCAGCGAGCTTGCAAGTGACTCAAATATGTCACACAAACCACTGGGAATTTCGCTTCGATCCAATTCCTCAAGCTCGCCGTGAAACATCTCAAATTTGCCGATCAATTTCTCGACTTGCTCTAGCTTTACCACGAGCATGTAGTAGTCACAGTCCGACGACTCATTCTGCCAAGCGGTAGCTAACCTTTTCATTTTCTCGCATAATTTCGTTGACTTAAGCTTCAAAAAAGACACCCTGTTTTGCTCACTGGTCATTGGAGTTTCGTTAGCAGCAGTAATTTCCATGGTAGCGGCAGCGTTAGCAGAAAGACCAACGTCTCTAGCGGGAAGATGATCGCAAAGAGTAACACGAGCAATAGACGACAAGAACCGAGCCCAGCAAGCGAACAGCTATGTACGAACTGCATATAAAAAGGCGACCGGTGTAAGAAACGTTTCTTGCGGGATGATGACCGAAAAGAGAAGCGCAAGCCAACAGCTATGTACGTGCACTACCGAATATGCAGGGGAGGCCGGTTTATATATGTGTGGATAACTTATGTGGTCGATGCCACTGGTTGAGATGGCAATTAGTTTAGATCTTTGAATGCTATATTAGTTTGTGATTGCACTGATGGATTATTTATTGCACAATCACGTCGGGGTCACCAAATGTTATGCTATTAAGCGTTTTTAACAACTGTTGCAATTTGAAGGTAATGAAAGTCGAGAGGCTGTTTATAATTCACAATTTATTTGCATATGTAAACCAACTTGTCGCGTATGTACATATGGGAATGATTGGGGCGAACGATTGATGCGAGGATGTTAGTCTAATAGCTGCGACGATTAGCTCAAAACTGCCCATGCAAGGGCTGACGTGCCAAATTGCCGGGCCTATGCAGCAAGCTTAGACGCGAGCGAGAGCGTATGATAGCCCGAGAGCGTTAGAGCTGCTCGGTGACGCTGTTAAGCCGAGTACGAGAGATTGCGACATAAGGAGACGAAAGAACTCCGCTGCATGCGCATATGCGGTACCAAATGATCTTTTCAGTGGGGGCATTGGAAACGACAACACCAAAATGCATTTCCTTTGGGCCGCACCACTGGCAATAATTTAAAATATTTAAGCTGCTTGACCCGACACTAAGCATGCATTCAAAATACAAATACCACTATAATTACTAATTATTAGAAAGGTGTGTGAGGATTAGTAAATTAATAAGAGGAAGGAAGTTAATGGTGGGTATAATATGGTAAAGGGAATTATAATCCGAGCAGAAGACCCTAAACGGTTCATGCAAGGAATAATTCGATCTACAAGGTGTAAGAGACAATAATAGTATTTAGCTTCTAGCGAATCTAATAGAAATCGTGAAGTTTATGCGGCTAAACAGATCAGGGCTATCTACGTTACCCATGATCAAGTTGTGCATAAGTATCACACCAAGCATTTTTCTACGATTAACTAAGAATGGGAGGTTTACTATTAGCAGTCTACTAGAGTAAGATGGCAGAGCAAAGAGTAAAAAGTTTTTCTGTACTGATTCTATACGGTCCTGGTGTACTTTGTACTGAGGGCACCATACACAGGAGGCGTATTCCAAAATCGGACGAACTAGCGAGGTATAGAGAGTCTTAGTTATATAGAGGTCGTCAAATTCCTTTGAACACCTCTTTATATACCCAAGCACGCCCATGGCCTTATTTTATTTACCATGGTCGAAATGTGTTCAGAAAACTTTGGCTTGGCGTCTAATATAACACCAAGATCATCCGCCAGTTTTTGTCTTATCAGACAACACCACATAGGGTATAGGGCGCCAACAAGGGGCTAGAACGATGAAATGTCAGAATTATAGAGAATGACCATGTCTACCAATTGCTCTAGATAAGATCGGATCGGAACAAACATACTGACTGAGTATCGGATATAACTGTAAAGTCGCGGCCGTAGCTGTGACTCAGAAAGACCCCCCTCGTTTTTTAATGTTTGATTGATATTTTGTCAGTTGTGAGCGTTTAAAGATAGCGAAAAGACTGAGTTTTTGTAACCCATACAATATATTTTATACGTAACCAGGAGGGAGAATGGGGCTTGAGCAGCTGCCTACTCCTCTGGAACATGCTTATAAGTAAATATAAATTTGTATTTCATTTATGTTTCATATTTTTTTAAAGTATATTTTGTTATTAACCATGTGATGTATGTATTTTCGAATTAAATCCTATTTTTACCAATGCAAATTACACTACTCAACAAACCGAAGTTTTTTTTTATAGATTTGGGGCTTTAAAAATGTTTTTTTACATACATTAAGTATCTTACGCCTGGTTGTATTGAACTTTGCAATTTTGAAAAGCAGATAAATGAAGCTATAAAGCCCATTTGAATACCAAGCTTGTCGTCTGGAAATAAGATGCTCAAAATTGAGAATTTTTCGCGGTATATTTTTTCGATGATTTTACTTTGAAAACTTTAATTTTTGAAAAACGATTTTTGTGGTATGTTCTCGTTTTTCTTTGATATCACCAATTTTAAAGATTACAGTATATTTTTTGCAGTGCTGCAGCAGTAGAGTAAAACCCTTTAACTGTTTGTTGTTTGTACTTCCCAATGTATCACACTGTAACATATATACAGACATTTACATGCAGCCGTTATCTCCCGTCTTTCTTTCTTTCTTTCGCCTTCTCTATCGCTCTCTCAATTTTTCGCTCTCTTTCTTGCATTAGGGCACGACTGATTTGGCCGCATGCCTTTATTTTAGTCTTGGTCTAGCAATCCCTTCTTGCACCTCGTCTATTATCTTAGAATAGATCTTCAACCCGACACAATCTTGAACCGACCGCGTCTTTAACCGACACCATCTTGAATCGATCTAATCCTCTATCGCTAATGACTCTATCGCTTTCAAATGCGCAGACCTTTCGCTATTGTTCGATATGCTATAAACCATCGCAATAAACCATGTATATTGAACCGAACAATCGTCGCCTTTGAAATAAATTGATCGCAACATACGCTGCTGAAGAAGATCGGTAGCTCAACAATGCTTTTATTCCGAGCTACACTCATTAAACCATCCACAGTTCGCAAAACGCCCACACTTTCTAACTTCTACAAAAACAGATTGGCTCAAATACAAGAAATATATATGTACCCATATTGAGAGCTGCGCAAATACGTACTGTAAAGATGACATAGAAAGCACAGTTGAATCATTAGTGGCTGTAAAGTCATTGGCGGCAAAACACTACACTCCAATAACAACAGAGATAAAATGAGAGAAGACTTCGGCGAAAATGACAAGCACATAGTTCACATGCCTCGAAGGAGCTGTTAAAAAAAGCCAACCATCTACTCTACACTCCCACTGTGGAAATCTAAAGCAGGCAATAAAAAATAATCTTTCCAAGCAGGAAAGGTTACAAGAGTAATTAATAGACCTCGAATTTTGCAATGTTTCATCAGATTGTTACCAACATTTTTATTTAGACTTTTGATCATTCAAACATAACGAATTTGAATGCATATCGAAAATATGCAAAAAATATGCAAAATATATGCAAACAAAATATGCAAAATATATGCACACGAATTTCATCGAAAAATTGAAGCTATACTACTTTCCCTTGTCCAACACTTTACGATATATTGTTGTGTTGTTCTTATCGCAAGCCCGACTTAAAATCAGAGCAAAGCTTTTTTGTTCTTTTCGAAAGGCGGACTGGAAACCAGAGCAAAGCTTTATGACAACACCAAAGATGTGCAGCTTCTTTATATGAAGTCTCTCTGTAACATATTGTTACTGTAATTTCTTATCAGTTTTATCTCTGGCGTTAGTTTGAGCTATTGATTTGCGCGTTTGCTTTACTTTTCTACAGTCCTTGAGGTGAAGTGTAGTGAAATGCCGAAAATTTAACAGGTATAAAAGACATTTTTTAGGAACATGGTCTAGCAGCCCTTCCGAAAAGGGTTTTAAAGGGTGAACTTTCAATATTCAGTCTCTTGCATACGTTCTAACGCTTTTAATGTTTTATATTCCTTGCGAAAAAAAGACGTCAATTGCAGCAGCATATTGCTACTGCACTTCTCAGAAGGTCCAAAGCATCCAACGAAAATGCGCCTACTTTCAGCAACACGTCTAGCAGCTTTTCAGACAATTCAAACGATGAATTTAAAATGGATCTATGTACAGTGTAGATTGCGGCAAATATAACATGGAATGTGCTTAGCAATGCTACATTTAATAATTTCCTGAAAACATACACCGGGAAACAAATTCCTGATGAGAGTTCTCTCAGAAAGAACTACTTGGATAAATCCTACCAACAATCTATCCAGAAAATTCGCGAAAGTATAAAAGACGAAAGCGTTTCGATATCAGTCGACGAAACTACGGATAAGCAAGGGCAATATGTCGCGAATTCGATTGTAGGAACATTAAGCGAAAAGGAATCTTCATCCTCATTTTTATTGTCCTGTAAACAGTTGGAGGAAGTATATTGTGGCCTTACGGGAATGAGTTAAAAGTTTTGTTACTCATAACGGATGCTGTGGCACATATGATAAAAGCTGGAAAAAAGTTTGAAGTTTTGTATCCGAATCTCATTACATTTTTTCAACTTTTTAGCATACGGATTAAATTTAATAGCTGAAAAAGTAAGAACATCGTTAACTCGTTCATATCCTGTGTGAACAAATTTTTGATAAAAGCTCCGCTCAGAGTACAACGCTACAAACAAATACTCAATAAGGAGTTACCACCAGAACCGATCATAACCAGATGGAATACATGGTTGAAGGCGGCATCATTTTATGCAGATAACATAGAGGGAATAAAAGAGGTACTATGTTTGTGAACAAAAAACATTTTAGTTTGGTAAATTATAATATTCCAAATTTGCATTTTATGTTCTTGAAACACTGAAACCAGAAGATGCTGAATTCATTGAGCTGGCGAAGTATTTAGTTTAATAGCAGTGGTTATGAATTAGTGGACTGTATAATCGTTTATATCTTGAGCTTATTTATTTTATTGATTATTTAATATTGGTGGTTATTTTACAAGTATATTACAAGAACAGCGGGGGGATCGTTTCTACGGCGGTACAAAGTATGCGTGCGGGCGGTTTCGTCTAGAAATTTCTACTGCGGTACAAGGTAGCCTGCGGGCGACTTCGTCTAGAAGTTTCTACTGCGGTTCAAAGTAAGCGTGCGGGCGGCTTCGTCTAGAAGTTTCTACTGCATCAACTCCGCGAAAAGAAGTCGAGCAAAAGGGAATTGAAAGATCACGCGATAAGACTCGACGCGACGGTCTCAATGCAAAACAACGGAACGCATCGCTGTGTGCGTGTGCAGCTGCGGGTCTGGCCATGCGTGTGAGAACATTACAGTTATGTTTTGGACACGAGCAAAACAACAACACAGCTATGCGCGTAAAAATAGTTACTTAGGCGGTGTACTACAATCATGAGCGTGTAAATAGGTCAATCGCAATATACATGAACATTGAATTAAAAACTACGAGGCTCATTTCTCACCATACCGGCCTCCCTGAACGACTGTTCAGAACAGGGGAAGCACAGCAAGTTTGGTAATAGGCCTCTTGTACACTCCTCGGGCGGTTTTGACGGTGACCACTCGAACCCTCTCGTCTTGGCCAGGATGAACTTCGGTGATTCGCCCAAGCAGCCACTTGCTAGGCGGTTGATTTGGCTCCTTCAGTACCACAAGAGTGTCCACGGTTATGTCGTTGGACTCCTGCTGCCATTTCGTGCGAGGTTGCAAGGAAGTAAGGTATTCCAGATTCCAACGTTTCCAGAATCCTTGAACCTTGGCTTGCAGTTGTCTCCAACGCTGCAGTCTGTTAATGTTGACGTCTAACAAGGACGGCTCCGGCACCGGCATGTGAGGTTGACCTGTAAGAAAATGAGCGGGGGTAAGGGGATCCAAGCTGTGATCGCTTGGCGCGCACAGTGGGCGAGAGTTGAGTAACCCTTCAATCTGAGTTAAAATTGTTGAATATTCCTCGAAGGTTAACGCACTGCTACCAATTACTCGGCGAAGGTGGAGTTTGATAGATCGTACGCCTGTTTCCCAAAGACCTCCAAAGTGCGGGGCAGATGGCGGAATGAAGTGCCAGTTGATGTCCTGACTCGTCAGAAAATTAGCAATTTCCTCGTCTTGACTTTGAGATACTGCTATCCGTTGCATCTCCGTTAGTTCCTTTCTGGCTCCATGGAATGTTGTGCCATTGTCCGAGTACAAGTCGGATATAGGGCCACGTCGAGACCAAAAACGTTTGAAAGCGGCGATAAATGCAGGAGTCGTCAAATCACTGACGAGCTCGATATGAATTGCTTTGGTGGACAGACAAACAAAGATGGCAAACCAAGCTTTGCCAAACTTCGGTGTCCGACCTGCTGATGTCTTGATGGTAACTGGTCCAGCGTAATCCAATCCAGAATGTAGAAAGCAGCGGGTGGGCTGAACGCGAAAGGCGGGAAGATCAGCCATGAGTTGTGTACTCGTTCCTTTGCGCTGGAGGAAGCATATCTTGCAGTTGAATACAATTTTGCGGACTATGTTACGGGCTCCCAGGATCCAATACTTCTGTCTCAACGTGTGAAACATAAATTCGACTCCAGCGTGTAACGATGTGACGTGCTGGTGTCTAGCTATTAAAACAGCGACTGGTGATTCCTTTGGAAGAAGGATGGGATGTTTTGCGTCATAGGTTGTCATCGAATTTCCAATGCGTCCTCCCACGCGCAGAATTCCTTGGTCGTCAACAAATGGAGTGTAGTGAATCAACTTGGATTTTTGAGAAAGGGCTTGTCCAGTGCTCAGCTGTCTGTACTCCACTTGGAAGAACTCCATCTGGACATGTTTGATTACCCTAGAGCGGGCATATTGAAGCTCCCATGACGATAAAAATGATGACAGGCGGTCCTTGCAACGAAGACGATGTACGAACCGAAATCAATAGCTAAGTGTCCGCAAGAGATGTGACCAGGAGGAAGCTTTGTTGATCATACAGTTAGGATCATTTCCTTCATTGAAAATGTGTAGATTAACTTGGGGCTTGACCTTTACTTCCATCCGCTCAGCGTCCTCAGTCGACAGTGCGAACTTGGCCTTAGCAGGTGGCCAAGTGCGATGTGATTGGGAAAGCCACGGTGGTCCATTCCACCACAGTTGATGTTCTACCAGATCCTTTGGTAGAAGTCCGCGTGATGCACAGTCCGCGGGATTGTCCTCAGTGCGAATGTGTTGCCAGCAGCTACGTGGGCAAGCTTCTAGAATCTCAGCCGTGCGACATAAGTGTTCCAAGTCCGTGGGGGTGATGAGAGCCAATGTAGTACAATTTCGGAGTGTGACCAACACGAAGTACTGGAAATAGGAACCGTTAGATTTTGCTTAACCAGAGACATCAATTTCGACAGAAGATGGGCGGCATTCAACTCGAGCCGTGGGATGGAGATAGGTTTGATGGGTGCCACCCGGGTTTTTGCGGCGATCAGTGTTACAGCGTAGTCATTATTGACTCTCACGCGACTGTAGATGACAGCGGCGTATGCATGAGATGACGCATCGGCGAATCCATGCAGCTCCGTTGCTTGAAGTGGCGAGGATAGATAGCGGGGTATGCGACAGCTTTCCAGTAAATGAACTTCAGCTACAAACTGTTGCCACCGTGCGCATAGCTGCGCGGGTAGTGGTTCGTTCCAGTCGACCGAGCTCAGCCAACTATCTTGAAAGAGAACCTTTAGAAATACAGTTGTGGGGGCAAGCAACCCCAGTGGATCGTAGATCTTGGCAAGCTCGGACAGCAAAATCCGTTTTGTCAGAACCCCTGTGGCGTCGGGAATGGTCAACTTGAAGGAAAGCTCGTCCACAGCCGGGTCCCAGCGCATTCCAAGAACCTTGACATATTGAGTTGGGCTCTTTCCCTCTAGGGCTTCAAGTGGATACTCACAAATGTCCTGTGGCAGCGATTTGAGTAGTGACCAACAGTTTGTGACAGTAGTGACCAACAGTACTCCATTTTCGAAGTTTAAATTGAGCTTGGCTCAATAGCAAAATTAATTCATCTTTGAGTGCAATGAGATCGTCGATACTATCGCAACCAGTAGGGATATCATCCACGTACGCTTCTCGTACAAGCACAGCAGCAGCCTTCGGATACAAATCGGCATGATCTTGCGCGATCTGCTTGAGAACTCGAACAGCCAAGAACGGCGAAGACGCTAAACCATACGTCACGGTCAGCAATCGATAATGATCGAGTGTAGCAGTCTCCTCCTTTCGCCAGACAATCCGTTGGTAATGCGTGTGATCTTCTGAAACCAGGATGCCTCTAAACATTTTCTCAATGTCCGTACAAAACACATAGCGATGCTGACGGAAACGTAGACATACTCCAAGTAAATCCCTTTGAATAGGTGGTCCGATGTGTAGTCATGAATTAAGTGAAGATCCATTGCAGTCCTCCCCAGAGCCATCGAATACAACTCGGCATTTCGTGGTGGTGCTATCTGGTTTAAATACTGCGTGGTGTGCTAAGTAATTGTGATTGGCGGGACCGTTTTCTAAGGTAGTAGAAGGAATCACCTCCATGTGTCCTCGTTGTATATAATCCTCCATAAACTCGACATACTGTTGTTTGAGCGCAGGAAATTTTCGAAATTTCCGCTCGAGAGAAGAAAAGCGTCGTAGTGCTTGTGGCAGTGTGGACCCCATCGGAGGGGCAGATTCCTTGAACGGGTATTGGACGATGTACACGCCATCGTTTCTGCGGGCGTGCGTATGAACGAAGTGTTGCTCAGCGGGATCACTAGCATCAATGGTAGCGTCACTTGGTTGAACTCGTTCCATGTCCATGAACGATCGAACCAAAGTGTCCAGATCCTCGTGCGCGTGATGTGCTAGTGCGTGGTTGTGAGCATCACTACTGAGATGGTAGCTGCCTGTAATGACCCAACCAAAATTAGTGTGAAGTGCAATAGGATATTCAGAACCAAACTCTTTGCGTTGTCCAGTGTAAAGGTTCCAAAGCTGATCAGCTCCTAAGATCACGTCGATTTCGCCTGGTTTACCAAATGTAGGGTCCGCTAAGGGTAGATCACGAATTCTTTTCCACATCGGTGTGTTAGACTCGATCCTCTGGGCTGGAATCGAGGAGGTTAAAGTGTTCATAATCAGACCTGTTACCACCACTGAGGCCGAGCTTGTGCGGGAGAGCAGCGTGAATGTGGCGCGACCTCTAGTAACCCCAGCAGGATTTGCGCCTAGACCAACCACTGGTATACGAGCGTGCGTGCGCGGCAAACCAATTCGTTGAATAAATGATTCGGCGACCATCGTTATAGTTGAACCAGTATCCAACAGTATCCTGCAGGTGGTCTCGTTGCCCCAGGAGTCGACTATAGTGGCCAAAATCGTTGGCAATATGGCCTGACTCTTGGCCACGAATTTCCTCTCCAATGTATGATGGCTGACCACGGCAGGATCAGCGTCAGCAGGGAAACTGGACGAGCGGACGGGTGAGTCAGCGGAGTTATTGACCTCAGCGGAAGCCGTGACAGAGCGTATGTCCTCTGGATGAACAAGAGTGTGGTGCCTCAGCTTACACAGACGGCACGTGTTTGTGGAATTACACTCCTTGACTTGATGAGATCGGCTTAGACAATTGAAGCACAAATTACCATCCCTTGCGAAGTTGCGGCGGTCCACAACATCCAGAGCCTTGCATTGAGTGCACGCATAAAGACTGTGCTGCTCGTGACAATATACACAATCACGAGCAGACGTATTTGGCACGTCCACATGATGAGAAATTGCACGACGTTTATTCAGCACCGTGTGTGTATCCTGGATTAGCTTTGGATCTTGACAAGACTCAAGTGCATCGCAACGGGCGAAGACAAAGCCGAACAGGTCATTTATGGTCACGTTTTCCTTGCACGATTCACTGGAGGTGGCCCACGCTTCCTTGCATTCCGGGTCTAACTTTGAGAGCAAGATATGGATTAGCCACACATCGCGGCTGTCGCAGCTCAGCGCATGTAGACCACGTATACTTTCGTCAGCGGTGTCGACTATCTTACGCAACTCGGCGATATTTGAACCCTTTGCGGTTGGCAACGAAAGAAAGTTTTGAATGAACGAACGAGCAATCAGTGACTTCTTGTTATAGCGATTTTCAAGCCTCTCCCATACGTCCTGGTAATTGGCATCCGATACGGGAATAAGTTTTATCAGAGACAACGCTTCACCATCCAGATAGGATTTCAAATAATGAAACTTTTGGCACTTGGACAGACTACTCTTCATGTCGACTGAGCCTAAGAACAAGTCACTAAACTGCCACCAATCCTCGTATCTGCCCGAAAACGTCGGAATGCGTATTTTCTCGAACTGCAGCTCTGTGGTTACCGATGAGTCCCGAATCCTCTCCAGAAGTTGAGTTTGCCCCTCAAATAAGCGTTCCACAGTGGTCGATAGCAGTAGATTTGAGTTGTCGTGCTCATTCTCGTGACTGCTCCGGTCACGTATGGCTTCAGTGAAGATACTATGCGCACTAAAAAACCTTTTCTCATATTCGGGGATGTCCAAATCCGGATCCACGTATTCATCTTCATCATTATATTGGACCAGCTCTTCAGACAGCTCCATAAAGCGGTTGAAAGTTGCAACAAGTCGGTCCAACTTGTGCTCTAATGTTTGCACAGAAGTACATGACTGTACAAACTCTTGAGCCTCCGCAGCCACGCGAGTTAATTGGGATTTGCAGGCCCCACGTTGCTGAATTAGACGATGCACTAGAGCCTTCATGGCAAACAGCGGGTAACGGTATCACTCAATATGTATATAAATAAGCTCAAACGCGGAGATCCGGCTCGAAGGACCAAAATTTGTTATGGTTATGAATTAGTGGACTGTATAATCGTTTATATCTTGAGCTTATTTATTTTATTGATTATTTAATATTGGTGGTTATTTTACAAGTATATTACATGAACAGCGGGGGGATCGTTTCTGCGGCGGTACAAAGTATGCGTGCGGGCGGTTTCGTCTAGAAATTTCTACTTCGGTACAAGGTAAGCGTGCGGGCGGCTTCGTCTAGAAGTTTCTACTGCGGTACAAGGTAAGCGTGCGGGCGGCTTCGTCTAGAAGTTTCTACTGCATCAACTCCGCGAAAAGAAGTCGAGCAAAAGGGAATTGAAAGATCACGCGATAAGACTCGACGCGACGGTCTCAATGCAAAACAACAGAACGCATCGCTGTGTGCGTGTGCAGCTGCGGGTCTGGCCATGCGTGTGAGAACATTACAGTTATGTTTTGGACACGAGCAAAACAACAACACAGCTATGCGCGTAAAAATAGTTACTTAGGCGGTGTACTACAATCATGAGCGTGTAAATAGGTCAATCGCAATATACATGAACATTGAATTAAAAACTACGAGGCTCATTTCTCACCAAGCAGTTATAGTTAATACAATTTCAATACCTATTCTACCTTCTCAATCGCTCATAAATAATTTTTTTATTTGATTAACATAGGAAATTGTCGCATATGTTTTGCATAATTTGCATATACTTTTCTTATTTTTTGCATAATTTGCATATACTTAGCTTATTTTGGCATATATTATGCATGAGCATTTCATGCAAATATGTAAACAAAAATGAAAATATGCAGATCGTTTTCAAATTTACTTTTATTTATTTATTTATTTGTATATATATATTCCTAACGCGACAGTATTTCTACTTTATGTTAATGCGCTAGTCACATGGAGTTCACATAGTTGTGTGCTTTAAGCAGAATGATTTTCTTATTCTAACATTTTTAGTATGACTAATATTTTTATTATTATGACTAATATTTTTATTATTATGACTAATATTTGTATTATTAATACTAATACTAGTTCTAATTTTTTTATTTTTTTTTATTATTATTATTATTATTTTTATTATTTTATTATTTTATTTATTTATTTTTTTTTTATTTTTTTATTTTTTTTTTGTATGGGTTTATCAAGTGTTTTTCTAATTTATCCCTAAATTGCGTTGCTCTACTAATATTTTTAATATTGAAAGGTAACTCATTCCATAACCGAATAGCATTTGTTAAAAATTGTTTTCCTGAATTGGCAAGTTTGTACCTTATGGTTACCAGATTCAACGTTCTATTTGATGAAGCAAAGGTTAATTTATCATATAAGTAGCTCAGCTGTCTGGTATAGATTATTCGATGTAGAAAAATAATTGTTCTGTACTCTATCCATGTCTTTAAATCCATTTTGAATATTTGTCTTGCTAAGATTGAGATATGATCGGTTCGTCTCTTATTATATACATATGTAGCGGGTAATGTTGTTAAATGTTACTTTTAGTTTTTTTAGAGATTCAGCGTCACAATTTCCAAATATTTCAATACCATATAATAAGGTGGGTGTCAAATATGTTTTAGCTATCATTAGTTTGAGTATATCTGGTAGGTATTTTTGTGTTGGTGCGAGTTTTCTTAGTAGACTATATGTTCTACCAGTAGCTTTCACTACTTGGCTACTCCAAGAAAGCGTATTGTTAAATGTTAATCCTAAGTTTTCCACATGATCTACGTAATTAATTTGTTTTCCTTCGATTTCAAGTTTTGGATAGGCCATCGTATTTAGTTGCTTCTTGTATATAATTACACATTCACATTTATCTGGATTAAGTGCCAGACCATTACGCTTCGCCCAGCTACTCACATTGAGCAAATCACTGTTACACACACTCATCAATTTTACTCAATGGACGACTAACATACATTTGGACGTCATCTGCATACATATGATTTTTACAATTTAACAGGATGAAATGAACAGGATCATGAAACGAACTTTAGTGTCATCAGAATTTGTCTATCTTTATCCTTTAAAAATATGCAAATATGCAAACTCCGAGGTCTAGTAATTAAGGACCAAATTTAAAAAAAAAGCACCGGGCCACGGAACATCTCCCCAGGTTAGGTTAGGTTAGGTTGAGGCGGCTGCCGGGCTCGCTCGGAACCCGTCACACTTAGGCCGGTTTCGGCCCGTTGTGATACCGCATAGGATCATTTCCTTCCTGCGTTGTGAGACTTCCTGTCAGCAATTATCCCATCCAGATGCTCTCACAAAGTTCGCTATCCTCCTGGAACATAGTTTGGACATTTCTGAGATGTCGTGTAGAAAGGCTGAGCCCAGGTGCTGTAGCCTTCTTCTGCTGAGAGCTGGGCAGGAGCAGAACAGATGTTCCACTGTCTCCTCATCTTCCTCGTCTCTACAACTGCGACAAAAATCGTTATGTGGGGCCCCCAGCCTGTTAGCGTGGGTGCCTATTAGCCAGTGTCCCGTGAGGGAACGTGTGACTACGCTGCACCTTTTCCTGCTTAACTTTAGGAGCTCGGAGGTGCGCTTCATGTCCATGGTCGGCCATGTTTGCCGAGTTGTGCGACATCGTGGCACTGTTTGCCACATATCGTTTGTTAGTCGCTTGTATTGCTCCCTTATAATGAGCTTACAGGTGGCCATTGGCATACAGATATCCTCCTTGTCTTGGAGAAGGGGGATTGTAGTGCCAGATCTGGCCAGCTCGTCCGCTATACAGTTGCCCTCGATGTCCCGGTGACCCGGGACCCAAATCAGGCTAATAGCAAATTGCTGAGCCATCTCGTGCAGAGATTTGCGGCAGTCTGCCACGGAGGCCGAGTTCGAGGAAATCGCGCTTAGCGATTTGATCGCAGCCTGGCTGTCGCTATAAATGTTTAGCTTGGTTGCCGTGACGGCAGCCGCTTGTAGGCAGTCTAGAGCCTCCCTGATTGCTATGACTTCCGCTTGAAAGACACTGCAATGATCTGGCAGTCTGAAGGAATGCCTTATGTTTAGCTGTTCAGAGTAGATTCCCCCTCCGACTCTGTCGTCCAGCTTTGATCCATCTGTGAAGATGTTTATGGCCCCATCTGGGCCTGGGAGTCCCTCGAGCCTTTCGTCTCTGTGAGGGATGATTGTGTCGAAGGGAGTGTCTGTATACTCTCTTGGAAATTGGTAGTCTGTTTTTGAGGGGACGGTACTGCTATTATTTAATATGGCTGAGTGACCTATGCACTGTGTCACCCATTGATCTGAGTCTCTTAGACGTATTGCTGCTGCTTCTGCCCGTTTCTTTCCTGCGAGGTCAAGGCTCCGTAGGCATAGGATGGCCTTTAGCGCATCATTTGGGGTGGTGCGAAGAGCTCCGCTGATACATAGGGCGCCAGTCCGCTGGACTTTGCCCAGTTGCTTGGTGATCGCCCTTTTTGATAGGGCCGGCCACCACACCGTAACTCCGTAGAGTAGTATTGGTCTAACTATAGCTTGATATATCCATTGGACTATGCTTGGGATCATACCCCATCTTAGCCCAATAGCTTTTTTGCATGTGTAGAGTGCAGTCATTGCCTTCTTCACTCTGTATTTGACATTCAGGTTCCAGCTAAGCTTCTTGTCAATTACCAACCCTAAGTAATTGGCACTGTCGCTAAAGGAGAGCCTGCATCCTTGTAGTTTTGGAGGGTTGAGGGGCGGGACCTTGTATTTATTTGTGAATAGTACGAGTTCCGTTTTTGAGGGATTTACTCCCAGACCGCGCGATTCTGTCCACTCCGACAGTTGCGCTAGCTTTGTGGACATTAAGTCGCACAGTGTTTTGGGGGTATTTCCGCGAGAAGATAATCGCAACGTCGTCCGCATAGGCCATGACAGTGCGCCTGACAGCAACTGAGGGTGTATAGCTGTCCTCAGTTGCAGCCCGACGAGTCTCTCAAAGGTTTTGAGGAGGAAGGACGATAGGCCCATTGGTCTAAAGTCTTTTGCAGCTGAGTGCGAGGCTTTCCCAGCTTTGGGAATGAAGACTATCTTTGCCTTAAGCCATGTTCGCGGGATTGTACCCACAGCCAGTATTTTTTATTATTGGACGTTGACATGCAATGACTGCATCTATCAAGAGGCGATGCAATTACTGCACCGTCAAGTGGCCCGTGTGATTGTAGTTTGCCCAGTGGCTCTCTTCGTTCGCGCTTTTGGCACTGCTGAAGAGGGTCCTGCAGCTTTTACGTAGGATGTCTATTTGTTTTGACCACCAGGGGGGTTTCTTTTTCCCCCTAGGTTTGCTAGAGGGGCATGCTGCCACGAAGGCTTTGTTGCATGCTTCTGTGAACCTGTTCACTAGGCGATCTAGGTGGTCTTTTGTGTCAGGGCATGATGGTGCTTTGGAGGGGAGTAAGTCCTCCAGGGCTGAGCTATATTTTTCCCAGTTGGCTTTCCTGGGATTAATATAGTCCTTAGGTTTCGGACACTCGAGGGATAGTGTGGTCTCGATGTATCTGTGGTCAGAGAAAGAGTGGTCATCAAGGACTTGCCAACTCTTGACTATGTCTAACAGGTTGGAAGACACTAGGGTGATGTCAATAACCTCCTGTCGGTTTTTAATTATAAAAGTGGGGTCGTTGCCCCGATTACAAATAAATAGATTTGAGTTAAGGATGAAGCAGAAAAGTGACTCACCCCTTACATTTGTGTTCGAGCTCCCCCATTCAGTGTGGTGAGCGTTGGCATCGCAACCTATTAATAGGTCTATGTCCGACCTCTCGCTGTCGCTGGCTAGTTTGCGGACAAAGTCGTTGGGAGGATCGTTTCCCTCATGGGCCATGTAGGACGACATCAGCCTTAGATGTGTCCCTTTCAGCTCTAGGCTTGCCGCCGTGTTGTCGCTATCGCTATAATTATGGAGCAGAAAGATATAAAGGTGCTTTCTGGCGAGAATGCAGGTGCGGGTTTTACCTTCATGTTGAGCTACAATTATCTTGTACTCCTTCGACCCTAGTCCACAAACCTTGTCCCCCACTATCCAAGGTTCCTGGATCAGGGCTACGTCTGCTCCGCTCTCTTCGAGGCGGAGTATAAGAGCAGCGGATGCTGCTTTACAGTGGTGGAGATTGATCTGAAGGAGCCTCAGGGACATCCTTAGTGTTCTCCACCACTGTAATGTCGGCATCCGGATCGTCCTCGACTTCCTCGTGGCAACACATCGCCTCGAAGTCGCATCTCAGCGTGCCATCGGTGGAGTAGCCCTCTGGGTCTATCTCTGTGTGATCGTCGGGTGCTTCGATCTCCGAGGCAGCGTACTGCGCTCCGGCTCCTTCATGGAGGCGGGCACCCAGACTCTCGCCCTTGATCTACTGGGCACTTCGCTCCAGTCTACAGCGACGAATTTCGCCCCTGGGTAGACTTCCCCGACTTGCGCTACCGCTGCTTTGTACAGCTGTGCGGAGCGCGCGTTTTCACAGGCTACGATTTTTATGCAGCCCTGGTACCAGCCCATGTCTGGGGGGGGGGTGGGGGGGTGGGTCCAGGCAGCTTTTCCAGCAGCTCGAAGCAGCGGTCAGCCAGTGCCGCTTCCACCCACTTCCACTGGTTCCTAGGGATCCGGGAGTCCGCGCTGCCTTTGTCCAGGACGCCAATCAGCGTCCGTTCTCTGGAAATCTGCGCAAATGATGTGTTAGGCAGTACTCTGGAGCGCTTCGGTGTCGGCCTCGGAGTCTCCTGCGAGCGCTGCCTTTTTTGCTGAGGGGCTTCCTTCTTCGGTGCTTCCTTGCCAAAGTTCGGCAGCACCTTCGAGGCCCACTCAACCTTCTTTATCCATATATCCGTCGGGCTGGACATCTGGCTTGCGTTCTGCCGACGGAGTATGTTGCCAGCACTCCTTCTATCGGCTTATGTAAAAGATTTGGCTTTTATGGTGACTCATCACCCGCCACTTTACCAGCAGGCAGAGCAGCCGCAGGATTGCATAGCCACTCTGCCAAGGTATCGGTTTTGGGAGCCAATTCACCACCCACCCCGACACCGGGATGGGACCCCTTTGGGCTCTCCCTAGCATCTTCCGCCGCGCATGTTTTCACTGCTGATTTGCGGGTCGGGCCAGGCCTTTGAGTCGCTGCCTTCCCCTGTTTGGGATTGCTCCCTGTTGGCATTTGGGGAGTGCCAGACTCATTTTGTTTGTTTTTTAATTCTTCCATTCTTTTCCCACGAGCTGCAGAGAAGGGGTACGGTCCGTCCGGGAGGAGATGCACGTTGCCCGGATAAGGCATACTTAGAACAGTGGGCTGCCAAGTCCCTGAGCTCTCCGTTAACGACTGGGCTAGTTTTATATACCGGGCCCCCAGCCAGGCTGACTCTCGGCACGGGTCGAATAACACTCTTAGTCCGGCCCGGTGTGACCTGAATGTGGGGGGTTGGGATGTGGGTAGGTAGTGTGTAGGGATAGGGGAATGTGTGAGGTACCTATACGAGACGGCACCACAAGCGCATCGTCAGTGTTGCTACTTCGCGAACACCCGCTGGCTGTCCGGGGCTGCTTATTTTCGGTACTCTCCCTAGGGATGTCCGCTTATTCGCAGCTGGCCTACCTATATGACCTGTATATAGGTAGGTCGTTCGCTATCCGCAACCTGCGACCCGTCCGCTGGCCTCATCTAGGCCCCCTTTGAGCCACCTCACGAGCTCATCAGACCAGAAACATTTCCCCAAAACGATCATAGATTTACCGAGCTGTGAAGTATATTTTCTTACCATAATATTCAACAGCATGATGAAATGGGTCTATTATCCTCAACAATGGAAGAAAATGTCCTCAAAACAATCCAAAAACAAGGCAAAGACAAGTCCCAGCCATCATCATATAAACCTATTAGTTGCCGTCCGTGCCTTTGAAATATATTTGAAAAGCTGCATCAGATCAAAGAACGCCTGCACAACAACAGTGCAATCGCAATGCAATCAAGGCAGACGCCACTGGCATTTCAGAGAACCAAAATCTCAACAACAACGGCGCAGCAGCGGCAAAAGAGAGACGAGCAAAACACCGAGAACCGAAAACCAACGGCACCGACGCAGCAACGGCAGAGGAGAAGCGCTGAAAACGATAAGCCGACAGCATCGCCGCAGCAGCGGCCAAAGAGAAACGCCGAGAACAGTAAGCCAACAGCATCAACGCAGCAGCGGCCGAAGAGAGACGAGGAAAACACCGAAAACCAAAACCCAGCAAGCAATGACGCGCCAGAAGCAGAAAAGAGAGGCGAAAGCCACCGGCGCAACACTCTGACGCTGGATCGGCAGAGCCAGCAGACCACCGGTTCTGAGTTGGGAAAACGTGGAGATAGAAAAGAAGTCGATCAGTGAGTGCCGGATTGAATAGACGTGTTCGCCGAAGAAAAATTATTAAGACTGCTCAAAAGAATCAGAGCGTAACGGGAAGATTGCAGAGTGGAGGAAAAGGAAGGATCCTGTACTGACGCCGTGCCTACTGAGGAGAGGAAGCTGCCGAAACCGCATGACTCCTTCCAGTAGTTCGTAGCCCGGCAGGATCCCGAGGCTGCTTGCCCGCGATTGCCTAGGCGCTCCCGGTGACCCCTGTCGGCGCTCCCGCATGATCCCGCGGCCGCTTTTGCCTAGGCGTTGTCGGTGACATCTGTTGGCGCCCCCTTCTTAGTCCGGCAGGGTCCCGAGAGCGCTATCCGGCGATAGCCTAGGCACTCTAGGGGATACTTGTCGGTATCTCCACATAGCAAAGACCTTCGTAGTAATTCTTAGCATGGCAGGGTCCCGAGAGCGCTATCCGGCGATAGCCTAGGCACTCTCGGTGATACTTATCGGTATCTCCACATAGCAAAGACCTTCGTAGTAATTCTTAGCATGGCAGGGTCCCGAGAGCGCTATCCGGCGATAGCCTAGGCACTCTCGGTGATACTTGTCGGTATCTCCGCATAGCAAAGACCTTCGTAGTAATTCTTAGCATGGCAGGGTCCCGAGAGCGCTATCCGGCGATAGCCTGGGCACTCTCGGTGATACTTGTCGGTATCTCCGCAAAGCAAAGACCTTCGTAGTAATTCTTAGTCCGGTAGGGTCCCCAGAGCGCAATCAGGAGATAGCCTAGGCACTCTCGGTGATACTTGTCAGCATCTCTGCAAAGCAATGACCTTCGTATTAATTCTTAGTCCGGTAGGGTCCCGAGAGCGCTATCCGGCGATAGCCTAGGCACTCTCGGTGATACTTGTCGGTATCTCCGCAAAGCAAAGACCTTCGTAGTAATTCTTAGTCCGGTAGGGTCCCTAGAGCGCCATCAGGAGATAGACTAGGCACTCTCGGTGATACTTGTCGGTATCTCCGCAAAACATTGACCTTCGTAGTAATTCTTAGTCCGGTAGGGTCCCGAGAGCGTTATCCGGCGATTGCCAAGGTACTCTCGGTGATACTTGTCGGCATCTCCGCAAAGCAAAGACCTTCGTAGTAATTCTTAGTCCGGTAGGGTCCCTAGTGCGCCATCAGGAGATAGACTAGGCACTCTCGGTGATACTTGTCGGTATCTCCGCAAAACATTGACCTTCGTAGTAATTCTTAGTCCGGTAGGGTCCCGAGAGCGTTATCCGGCGATTGCCAAGGTACTCTCGGTGATACTTGTCGGCATCTCCACACAGCAAAGACCTTCGTAGAAATTCTTAGCATGGCAGGGTCCCGAGAGCGCTATCCGGCGATTGCCTAGGTACTCTCGGTGATACTTGTCGGCATCTCCACACAGCAAAGACCTTCGTAGTAATTCTTAGTCCGGTAGGGTCCCTAGAGCGCCATCAGGAGATAGCCTAGGCACTCTCGGTGATACTTGTCGGTATCTCCGCAAAACATTGACCTTCGTAGTAATTCTTAGTCCGGTAGGGTCCCTAGAGCGCCATCAGGAGATAGCCTAGGCACTCTCGGTGATACTTGTCGGTATCTCCGCAAAACATTGACCTTCGTAGTAATTCTTAGTCCGGTAGGGTCCCGAGAGCGCTATCCGGCGATTGCCAAGGCACTCTCGGTGATACTTGTCGGTACCTCCGCAAAGCAATGACCTTCGTAGTAGTTCTTAGTCCGGTAGGGTCCCGAGAGCGCTATCCGGCGATAGCCTAGGCACTCTCGGTGACACTTGTCGGTGTCTCCGCAAAGCAAAGAGCTTCTTAGTAATTCTTAGTCCGGCAGGGTCCAGAGGCCGCTGTCCGGCGATAGCCTAGGCACTCTCGGTGATACTTCTCGGTGTCTCCGCAAAGCAAAGACCTTTGTAGTAATTCTTAGGCCGTCGAGATCAAGAGTCCGCTGTCCGGCGATTGTCTAGGCATTTTCGGTGACATCTGTTGGTGCCGCCCCCCGTATGATCCCAGTAGTTCCACAGGGTCCTGAAGGTGCTGTCCGGCGATTGGCTAGGCACTCTCGGTGAAACTTGTCGGTATCTCCACATGGCAAAGACCTTCGTAGTAATTCTTAGCATGGCAGGGTCCAGAGGCCGCTGTCCGGCGATTGCCTGGGCGTTTTCGGTGACATCTGTTGGTGCCCCCCCCCCGTATGATCCCAGTAGTTCCACAGGGTCCTGAAGGTGCTGTCCGGCGATTGCCTAGGTACTCTGGGTGATACTTGTCGGCATCTCTACATAGCAAAGAACTTCGTAGTAATTCTTAGCATGGCAGGGTCCCGAGAGCGCTATCCGGCGAAAGCGTAGGCACTCTCGGTGATACTTGTCGGTATCTCCGCAAAGCAAAGAGCTTCTTAGTAATTCTTAGTCCGGCAGGGTCCAGAGGCCGCTGTCCGGCGTTTGCTTAGGCGTTTTCGGTGACATCTGTTGGTGCCCCCCCCGTATGATCCCAGTAGTTCCACAGGGTCCTGAAGGTGCTGTCCGGCGATTGGCTAGGCACTCTCGGTGAAACTTGTCGGTATCTCCACATAGCAAAGACCTTCGTAGTAATTCTTAGCATGGCAGGGTCCCGAGAGCGCTATCCGGCGATAGCCGAGGCACTCTCGGTGATACTTGTCGGCATCTCTACATGGCAAAGAACTTCGTAGTAATTCTTAGCATGGCAGGGTCCCGAGAGCGCTTCCGGCGACAGCCCAGGCACTCTCGGTGATACTTGTCGGTATCTCCGCAAAGCAAAGACCTTCGCAGTAATTCTTAGTCCGGCAGGGTTCCGAGAGCGGTATCCGGCGATGGCCGAGGCACTCTCGGTGATACTTGTCGGTATCTCGTCAAAGCACAGACGTTTGTAGTAATTCTTAGTCCGGTAGGGTCCCGAGAGCGCTATCCGGCGATAGCCTGGGCACTCTCGGTGATACTTGTCGGTATCTCCACATAGCAAAGACCTTCGTAGTAATCTTAGCATAGCAGGGTCCCGAGAGCGCTATCCGGCGATAGCCTAGGCACTCTCGGTGATACTTGTCGGTATCTCCGCAAAGCAAAGACCTTCCTAGTAATTCTTATTATGGCAGGGTCCCGAGAGCGCTATCCGGCGATAGCCTAGGCACTCTTGGTGATACTTGTCGGTATCTCCGCAAAGCAAAGACCTTCCTAGTAATTCTTATTATGGCAGGGTCCCGAGAGCGCTATCCGGCGATAGCCTGGGCATTCTCGGTGATTCTTGTCGGTATCTCCACATAGCAAAGACATTCGTAATAATTCTTAGCATGGCAGGGTCCCGAGAGCGCTATCCGGCGATAGCCTAGGCACTCTCGGTGATACTTGTCGGTATCTCCGCAAAGCAAAGACCTTCCTAGTAATTCTTATTATGGCAGGGTCCCGAGAGCGCTATCCGGCGATAGCCTAGGCACTCTCGGTGATACTTGTCGCTATCTCCGCAAAGCAAAGACCTTCGTAGTAATTCTTAGTCCGGTAGGTTCCCGAGAGCGCTATCCGGCGATAGCCTGGGCACTCTTGGTGATACTTGTCGGTATCTCCACATAGCAAAGACATTCGCAGTAATTCTTAGCATGGCAGGGTCCCGAGAGCGCTATCCGGCGATAGCCTAGGCACTCTCGGTGATACTTGTCGGTATCTCCGCAAAGCAAAGACCTTCCTAGTAATTCTTATTATGGCAGGGTCCGGCGATAGCCTAGGCACTCTCGGTGATACTTCTCGGTGTCTCCGCAAAGCAAAGACCTTTGTAGTAATTCTTAGGCCGTCGAGATCAAGAGTCCGCTGTCCGGCGATTGTCTAGGCATTTTCGGTGACATCTGTTGGTGCCGCCCCCCGTATGATCCCAGTAGTTCCACAGGGTCCTGAAGGTGCTGTCCGGCGATTGGCTAGGCACTCTCGGTGAAACTTGTCGGTATCTCCACATGGCAAAGACCTTCGTAGTAATTCTTAGCATGGCAGGGTCCAGAGGCCGCTGTCCGGCGATTGCCTGGGCGTTTTCGGTGACATCTGTTGGTGCCCCCCCCCCGTATGATCCCAGTAGTTCCACAGGGTCCTGAAGGTGCTGTCCGGCGATTGCCTAGGTACTCTGGGTGATACTTGTCGGCATCTCTACATAGCAAAGAACTTCGTAGTAATTCTTAGCATGGCAGGGTCCCGAGAGCGCTATCCGGCGAAAGCGTAGGCACTCTCGGTGATACTTGTCGGTATCTCCGCAAAGCAAAGAGCTTCTTAGTAATTCTTAGTCCGGCAGGGTCCAGAGGCCGCTGTCCGGCGTTTGCTTAGGCGTTTTCGGTGACATCTGTTGGTGCCCCCCCCGTATGATCCCAGTAGTTCCACAGGGTCCTGAAGGTGCTGTCCGGCGATTGGCTAGGCACTCTCGGTGAAACTTGTCGGTATCTCCACATAGCAAAGACCTTCGTAGTAATTCTTAGCATGGCAGGGTCCCGAGAGCGCTATCCGGCGATAGCCTAGGCACTCTCGGTGATACTTGTCGGTATCTCCGCATAGCAAAGACCTTCGTAGTAATTCTTAGCATGGCAGGGTCCCGAGAGCGCTATCCGGCGATAGCCTGGGCACTCTCGGTGATACTTGTCGGTATCTCCGCAAAGCAAAGACCTTCGTAGTAATTCTTAGTCCGGTAGGGTCCCCAGAGCGCAATCAGGAGATAGCCTAGGCACTCTCGGTGATACTTGTCAGCATCTCTGCAAAGCAATGACCTTCGTATTAATTCTTAGTCCGGTAGGGTCCCGAGAGCGCTATCCGGCGATAGCCTAGGCACTCTCGGTGATACTTGTCGGTATCTCCGCAAAGCAAAGACCTTCGTAGTAATTCTTAGTCCGGTAGGGTCCCTAGAGCGCCATCAGGAGATAGACTAGGCACTCTCGGTGATACTTGTCGGTATCTCCGCAAAACATTGACCTTCGTAGTAATTCTTAGTCCGGTAGGGTCCCGAGAGCGTTATCCGGCGATTGCCAAGGTACTCTCGGTGATACTTGTCGGCATCTCCGCAAAGCAAAGACCTTCGTAGTAATTCTTAGTCCGGTAGGGTCCCTAGTGCGCCATCAGGAGATAGACTAGGCACTCTCGGTGATACTTGTCGGTATCTCCGCAAAACATTGACCTTCGTAGTAATTCTTAGTCCGGTAGGGTCCCGAGAGCGTTATCCGGCGATTGCCAAGGTACTCTCGGTGATACTTGTCGGCATCTCCACACAGCAAAGACCTTCGTAGAAATTCTTAGCATGGCAGGGTCCCGAGAGCGCTATCCGGCGATTGCCTAGGTACTCTCGGTGATACTTGTCGGCATCTCCACACAGCAAAGACCTTCGTAGTAATTCTTAGTCCGGTAGGGTCCCTAGAGCGCCATCAGGAGATAGCCTAGGCACTCTCGGTGATACTTGTCGGTATCTCCGCAAAACATTGACCTTCGTAGTAATTCTTAGTCCGGTAGGGTCCCTAGAGCGCCATCAGGAGATAGCCTAGGCACTCTCGGTGATACTTGTCGGTATCTCCGCAAAACATTGACCTTCGTAGTAATTCTTAGTCCGGTAGGGTCCCGAGAGCGCTATCCGGCGATTGCCAAGGCACTCTCGGTGATACTTGTCGGTACCTCCGCAAAGCAATGACCTTCGTAGTAGTTCTTAGTCCGGTAGGGTCCCGAGAGCGCTATCCGGCGATAGCCTAGGCACTCTCGGTGACACTTGTCGGTGTCTCCGCAAAGCAAAGAGCTTCTTAGTAATTCTTAGTCCGGCAGGGTCCAGAGGCCGCTGTCCGGCGATAGCCTAGGCACTCTCGGTGATACTTCTCGGTGTCTCCGCAAAGCAAAGACCTTTGTAGTAATTCTTAGGCCGTCGAGATCAAGAGTCCGCTGTCCGGCGATTGTCTAGGCATTTTCGGTGACATCTGTTGGTGCCGCCCCCCGTATGATCCCAGTAGTTCCACAGGGTCCTGAAGGTGCTGTCCGGCGATTGGCTAGGCACTCTCGGTGAAACTTGTCGGTATCTCCACATGGCAAAGACCTTCGTAGTAATTCTTAGCATGGCAGGGTCCAGAGGCCGCTGTCCGGCGATTGCCTGGGCGTTTTCGGTGACATCTGTTGGTGCCCCCCCCCCGTATGATCCCAGTAGTTCCACAGGGTCCTGAAGGTGCTGTCCGGCGATTGCCTAGGTACTCTGGGTGATACTTGTCGGCATCTCTACATAGCAAAGAACTTCGTAGTAATTCTTAGCATGGCAGGGTCCCGAGAGCGCTATCCGGCGAAAGCGTAGGCACTCTCGGTGATACTTGTCGGTATCTCCGCAAAGCAAAGAGCTTCTTAGTAATTCTTAGTCCGGCAGGGTCCAGAGGCCGCTGTCCGGCGTTTGCTTAGGCGTTTTCGGTGACATCTGTTGGTGCCCCCCCCGTATGATCCCAGTAGTTCCACAGGGTCCTGAAGGTGCTGTCCGGCGATTGGCTAGGCACTCTCGGTGAAACTTGTCGGTATCTCCACATAGCAAAGACCTTCGTAGTAATTCTTAGCATGGCAGGGTCCCGAGAGCGCTATCCGGCGATAGCCGAGGCACTCTCGGTGATACTTGTCGGCATCTCTACATGGCAAAGAACTTCGTAGTAATTCTTAGCATGGCAGGGTCCCGAGAGCGCTTCCGGCGACAGCCCAGGCACTCTCGGTGATACTTGTCGGTATCTCCGC
The DNA here is from genome assembly GCF_009870125.1 of Drosophila pseudoobscura. Lineage (NCBI taxonomy): Eukaryota > Metazoa > Arthropoda > Insecta > Diptera > Drosophilidae > Drosophila > Drosophila pseudoobscura. The sequence continues at coordinate 36,174,081 of NC_046683.1, read as the reverse complement.
AAAGCAAAGACCTTCGCAGTAATTCTTAGTCCGGCAGGGTTCCGAGAGCGGTATCCGGCGATGGCCGAGGCACTCTCGGTGATACTTGTCGGTATCTCGTCAAAGCACAGACGTTTGTAGTAATTCTTAGTCCGGTAGGGTCCCGAGAGCGCTATCCGGCGATAGCCTGGGCACTCTCGGTGATACTTGTCGGTATCTCCACATAGCAAAGACCTTCGTAGTAATCTTAGCATAGCAGGGTCCCGAGAGCGCTATCCGGCGATAGCCTAGGCACTCTCGGTGATACTTGTCGGTATCTCCGCAAAGCAAAGACCTTCCTAGTAATTCTTATTATGGCAGGGTCCCGAGAGCGCTATCCGGCGATAGCCTAGGCACTCTTGGTGATACTTGTCGGTATCTCCGCAAAGCAAAGACCTTCCTAGTAATTCTTATTATGGCAGGGTCCCGAGAGCGCTATCCGGCGATAGCCTGGGCACTCTCGGTGATTCTTGTCGGTATCTTCACATAGCAAAGACATTCGTAATAATTCTTAGCATGGCAGGGTCCCGAGAGCGCTATCCGGCGATAGCCTAGGCACTCTCGGTGATACTTGTCGGTATCTCCGCAAAGCAAAGACCTTCCTAGTAATTCTTATTATGGCAGGGTCCCGAGAGCGCTATCCGGCGATAGCCTAGGCACTCTCGGTGATACTTGTCGCTATCTCCGCAAAGCAAAGACCTTCGTAGTAATTCTTAGTGCGGTAGGTTCCCGAGAGCGCTATCCGGCGATAGCCTGGGCACTCTTGGTGATACTTGTCAGTATCTCCACATAGCAAAGACATTCGCAGTAATTCTTAGCATGGCAGGGTCCCGAGAGCGCTATCCGGCGATAGCCTAGGCACTCTCGGTGATACTTGTCGGTATCTCCGCAAAGCAAAGACCTTCCTAGTAATTCTTATTATGGCAGGGTCCCGAGAGCGCTATCCGGCGATAGCCTAGGCACTCTCGGTGATACTTGTCGGTATCTCCGCAAAGCAAAGACCTTCTTAGTAATTCTTATTATGGCAGGGTCCCGAGAGCGCTATCCGGCGATAGCCTGGGCACTCTCGGTGATTCTTGACGGTATCTCCACATAGCAAAGACATTCGCAGTAATTCTTAGCATGGCAGGGTCCCGAGAGCGCTATCCGGCGATAGCCTAGGCACTCTCGGTGATACTTGTCGGTATCTCCGCAAAGCAAAGACCTTCCTAGTAATTCTTATTATGGCAGGGTCCCGAGAGCGCTATCCGGCGATAGCCTAGGCACTCTTGGTGATACTTGTCGGTATCTCCGCAAAGCAAAGACCTTCCTAGTAATTCTTATTATGGCAGGGTCCCGAGAGCGCTATCCGGCGATAGCCTGGGCACTCTCGGTGATTCTTGTCGGTATCTCCACATAGCAAAGACATTCGTAATAATTCTTAGCATGGCAGGGTCCCGAGAGCGCTATCCGGCGATAGCCTAGGCACTCTCGGTGATACTTGTCGGTATCTCCGCAAAGCAAAGACCTTCCTAGTAATTCTTATTATGGCAGGGTCCCGAGAGCGCTATCCGCCGATAGCCTGGGCACTCTCGGTGAAACTTGTCGGTATCTCCGCATAGCAAGGACCTTCGTAGTAATTCTTAGAATGGCAGGGTCCCGAGAGCGCTATCCGGCGATAGCCTAGGCACTCTCGGTGATACTTGTTGGTATCTCCGCAAAGCAAAGACCTTGGTAGTAATTCTTAGCATGGCAGGGTCCCGAGAGCGCTATCCGGCGATAGCCTAGGCACTCTCGGTGATACTTGTCGGTATCTCCACATAGCAAAGACATTCGCAGTAATTCTTAGCATGGCAGGGTCCCGAGAGCGCTATCCGGCGATAGCTTGGGCACTCTCGGTGATTCTTGTCGGTATCTCCACATAGCAAAGACATTCGCAGTAATTCTTAGCATGGCAGGGTCCCGAGAGCGCTATCCGGCGATAGCCTAGGCACTCTCGGTGATACTTGTCGGTATCTCCGCAAAGCAAAGACCTTCGTAGTAATTCTTAGTCCGGTAGGGTCCCGAGAGCGCTATCCGGCGATAGCCTGGGCACTCTCGGTGATACTTGTCGTTATCTCCACATAGCAAAGACCTTCGTAGTAATCTTAGCATGGCAGGGTCCCGAGAGCGCAATCCGGCGATAGCCTAGGCACTCTCGGTGATACTTGTCGGTATCTCCGCAAAGCAAAGACCTTCGTAGAAATTCTTAGCATGGCAGGGTCCCGAGAGCGCTATCCGGCGATAGCCTAGGCACTCTCGGTGATACTTGTCGGTATCTCCGCAAAGCAAAGACCTTCGTAGTAATTCTTAGTCCGGCAGGATCCCGGAGTGCGCTATCCGGCGATAGCCTGGGCACTCTCGGTGATACTTGTCGGTATCTCCACATAGCAAAGACATTCGCAGTAATTCTTAGCATGGCAGGGTCCCGAGAGCGCTATCCGGCGATAGCCTAGGCACTCTCGGTGATACTTGTCGGTATCTCCGCAAAGCAAAGACCTTGGTAGTAATTCTTAGCATGGCAGGGTCCCGAGAGCGCTATCCGGCGATAGCCTAGGCACTCTCGGTGATACTTGTCGTTATCTCCACATAGCAAAGACATTCGCAGTAATTCTTAGCATGGCAGGGTCCCGAGAGCGCTATCCGGCGATAGCCTAGGCACTCTCGGTGATACTTGTCGGTATCTCCGCAAAGCAAAGACCTTCCTAGTAATTCTTATTATGGCAGGGTCCCGAGAGCGCTATCCGGCGATAGCCTGGGCACTCTCGGTGATTCTTGACGGTATCTCCACATAGCAAAGACATTCGCAGTAATTCTTAGCATGGCAGGGTCCCGAGAGCGCTATCCGGCGATAGCCTAGGCACTCTCGGTGATACTTGTCGGTATCTCCGCAAAGCAAAGACCTTCCTAGTAATTCTTATTATGGCAGGGTCCCGAGAGCGCTATCCGGCGATAGCCTAGGCACTCTCGGTGATACTTGTCGGTATCTCCGCAAAGCAAAGACCTTCGTAGTAATTCTTAGTCCGGTAGGGTCCCGAGAGCGCTCTCCGGCGATAGCCTAGGCACTCTCGGTGATACTTGTCGGTGTCTCCACATAGCAAAGACATTCGTAGTAATTCTTATTATGGCAGGGTCCCGAGAGCGCTATCCGGCGATAGCCTAGGCACTCTCGGTGATACTTGTCGCTATCTCCGCAAAGCAAAGACCTTCCTAGTAATTCTTAAAATGACAGGGTCCCGAGAGCGCTATCCGGCGATAGCCTGGGCACTCTCGGTGATACTTGTCGGTATCTCCGCAAAGCAAAGACCTTCGTAGTAATTCTTAGCATGGCAGGGTCCCGAGAGCGCTATCCGGCGATAGCCTGGGCACTCTCGGTGATTCTTGTCGGTATCTCCACATAGCAAAGACATTCGCAGTAATTCTTAGCATGGCGGGGTCCCGAGAACGCTATCCGGCGATAGCCTAGGCACTCTCGGTGATACTTGTCGGTATCTCCGCAACGTAAAGACCTTCATAGTAATTCTTAGTCCGGCAGGGTCCCGAGAGCGCTGTCCGCCGATAGCCTAGGCACTCTCGGTGATACTTGTCGGTATCTCCGCAAAGCAAAGACCTTCGTAGTAATTCTTAGTCCATCAGGATCAAGAGGCCGCTGTCCGGCGATTGCCTAGGCGTTTTCGGTGACATCTGTTGGTGCCCCCCCCGTATGATCACAGTAGTTCCACAGGGTCCTGAAGGTGCTGTCCGGCGATTGCCTAGGCACTCTCGGTGAAACTTGTCGGTATCTCCGCATAGCAAAGAACTTCGTAGTAATTATTATCATGGCAGGGTCCCGAGAGCGCTATCCGGCGATAGCCTAGGCACTCTCGGTGATACTTGTCGGTATCTCCGCAAAGCAAAGACCTTCGTAGTAATTCTTAGTCCGGTAGGGTCCCGAGAGCGCTATCCGGCGATAGCCTGGGCACTCTCGGTGATACTTGTCGGTATCTCCACATAGCAAAGACATTCGTAATAATTCTTAGCATGGCAGGGTCCCGAGAGCGCTATCCGGCGATAGCCTAGGCACTCTCGGTGATACTTGTCGGTATCTCCGCAAAGCAAAGACCTTCGTAGAAATTCTTAGAATGGCAGGGTCCCGAGAGCGCTATCCGGCGATAGCCTAGGGACTCTCGGTGATACTTGTCGGTATCTCCGCAAAGCAAAGACCTTCGTAGTAATTCTTAGTCCGGCAGGGTCCCGGAGTGCGCTATCCGGCGATAGCTTGGGCACTCTCGGTGATACTTGTCGGTATCTGCACATAGCAAAGACATTCGCAGTAATTCTTAGCATGGCAGGGTCCCGAGAGCGCTATCCGGCGATAGCCTAGGCACTCTCGGTGATACTTGTCGGTATCTCCGCAACGTAAAGACCTTCATAGAAATTCTTAGTCCGGCAAGGTCCCGAGAGCGCTGTCCGCCGATAGCCTAGGCACTCTCGGTGATACTTGTCGGTATCTGCTCATAGCAAAGACCTTCGTAGTAATTCTTAGCATGGCAGGGTCCCCAGAGCGCTATCCGGCGATAGCCTAGGCACTCTCGGTGATACTTGTCGGTATCTCCGCAAAGCAAAGACCTTCGTAGTAATTCTTAGTCCGGTAGGGTACCGAGAGCGCTCTCCGGCGATAGCCTAGGCACTCTCGGTGATACTTGTCGGTGTCTCCACATAGTAAAGACATTCGTAGTAATTCTTATTATGGCAGGGTCCCGAGAGCGCTATCCGGCGATAGCCTAGGCACTCTCGGTGATACTTGTCGCTATCTCCGCAAAGCAAAGACCTTCCTAGTAATTCTTAAAATGACAGGGTCCCGAGAGCGCTATCCGGCGATAGCCTGGGCACTCTCGGTGATACTTGTCGGTATCTCCACATAGCAAAGACATTCGCAGTAATTCTTAGCATGGCAGGGTCCCGAGAGCGCTATCCGGCGATAGCCTAGGCACTCTCGGTGATACTTGTCGGTATCTCCGCACAGCAAAGACCTTCCTAGTAATTCTTATTATGGCAGGGTCCCGAGAGCGCTATCCGGCGATAGCCTGGGCACTCTCGGTGATAGGTTAGGTTAGGTTAGGTAGAGATGGCCGCCAAGCTCGCTCGGAGCCCAGCACACATAGGCCGGTTTCGGCCCGTTGTGATACCGTTTGGGATCATTCCCTCCCTGCAGATGAGACTTCATGTCAACAGTTGTCCCATCCAGATGCCCTTATAAAGTTGACGATCTTTCTGGGACATAGCGTGGACATCTCCGAGATGTCGTTCAGAAAGGCAGAGCCCAAGTAATGCAGCCTCCTTCTGCTGAGAGCTGGACAGAAACAGAACAGGTGTTCCACTGTTTCCTCCTCGTCCTCGTCTCTGCAGCTGCGGCAGAAATCATTGTATGGGGCACCCAGCCTGTTTGCGTGGGTGCCTACTAGCCAGTGTCCTGTGAGGGAACGTATGACTGCGCTGCACCTTTCCCTGCCTAGTTTGCAGAGCTCTGAGGTGCGCTTCTTGTCTATGGTCGGCCATGTTTGCCGAGCTGTGCGACAACGTGGCCCTGTTTGCCACTTGTTGTCTATCAGTAGCGTGTACTGCTCTTTTATGATGAGCTTGCAGGTGGCCATAGGCATACAAATATCCTCCTTATCTTGGAGAAGGGGGGTTGTAGTGCCAGATCTGGCCAGCTCGTCCGCTATGCAGTTGCCCTCGATATCCCGGTGACCCGGGACCCATATAAGGCTGATAGCAAATTGCTGAGCCATCTCGTGAAGAGATCTGCGGCACTTCGCCACAGTAGCCGAGTTCGAGGAGATCGCGTTAAGTGATCTGATCGCAGCTTGGCTGTCGCTGTAGATGTTTAGATTGGTTGCCGTGGTGGTAACCGTATGAAGGCAGTACAGAGCCTCCCTGATTGCTGTAACTTCCGCTTGGAAGACGCTACAGTGATCCGGAAGCCTGAAAGATTGCCTTATGTTAAGTTGTTCAGAGTAGATTCCTCCTCCAACCCTGCCGTCCAGTTTTGAGCCATCCGTGAAGATGCTTATGGCCCCGTCTGGGCCGGGGGGTCCCTCGAGCCAATCGTTTCTATGAGGGATGATTATGCTGAATGGAGTCTCCGTGTGCTCCATTGGAACTTGATAGTCCGTTCTTGCTGGGACCTTGTTGTTTTTGTTTAGTATAGATGAGTGACCTATGTTCTGGGGTACCCATTGTTCAGAGTCCCTAAGACGTATTGCTGCCATTTCTGCCCGCTCCTTTCCTGCAAAGTCAAGGCTCTGAAGGCATAGCATGGCGTTTAGCGCATCATTTGGTGTAGTTCGAAGAGCTCCACTGATGCAGAGGGCGGCTGTTCGCTGAACCTTGCCCAGCTGATTGGTTATTGTCCTTTTCGCTAGGGCAGGCCACCAGACAGTAACTCCGTAGAGTATTATAGGTCTGACTATTGCCAGATATATCCATCGGACTATGCTTGGGTTCATGCCCCACTTTAGGCCGATAGCTTTTTTGCAAGTATAGAGTGCTGTCGTTGCCTTCCTCACTCTATCCTTGACATTCAGGTTCCAGCTAAGCTTTTTGTCAATTACCAACCCTAAGTAACTGGCACTGTCGCTGAAGGAGAGCCTGTATCCGTTTAGTGTTGGTGGGTTGAGGGGCGGGACCTTGTATTTTTTTGTGAATAACACTAGTTCCGTTTTCGAGGGATTTAGTCCCAATCCGCGCGATTCTGTCCATTGGGACAATCGAGCAAGCTTTGCGGTCATTAGGTCGCATAGTGTTTGGGGGTATTTCCCCGCAAAGATAATTGCAACGTCATCCGCGTATGCCACTACTTTACAGCCCCCCTCTTCCAGGTCGCAAAGAATCTTATTGACTGCAATGTTCCATAGAAGAGGAGACAGAACTCCCCCTTGCGGGGTTCCTCTGTTGACATACCTTGACTGGGTGGACGATCCCATCGATGATGTCACCGTCCTGCGTATGAGCAATTGATCAATGAGCATCACCAAGTGACGGTCCACCCCCAGGTCAGTCAGGGCTTCTGTAATGGCGCCCGGTGTGACGTTGTTGAAGGCTCCCTCGATATCGAGAAAAGCTATTAGTGAGTATTCTTTGAGATGCAGGGATTTTTCTACACTCGAGATCACTTCGTGAAGTGCCGTTTCCGTGGATTTTCCTTTCCGGTAGGCATGCTGCGCACTTGAGTACAGCTGGGGACTTATGGTGGTCCGTAATTGTAACCCGATAAGTCTCTCAAAGGTTTTGAGTAGGAAAGACGATAAACTGATTGGTCTAAAGTCTTTTGGGGTTGAGTGTGAGGCTTTGCCTGCTTTAGGGATGAAAACTATCCTAGCCTTAAGCCACGCTTGCGGTATTGTACATACCGCCAGTATCTTCCTGAAGATACTATGTAGCCAGTTGATGGCCGTCTCCCCGGCCCTCTGAAGCTGGGCCGGGATTACCTGGTCCGGGCCTGGCGATTTAAACGGGTTGAAGCTGTTTACTGCCCAACTTATGTTCCGTTTTGTAAGGATATGGTCCATCGATTCTACCGATCCCTCTCTTGGGAGGTGAGACGGCTCGGTGGATGTGCATCCGGGGAAGTGCGTGTCGAGCAGAATGTGCAGGGACTCCTCACTAGAGTTGGTCCACGTGCCATCATTCTTTTTGAGGTACCCTACCGAGGGGGTGGTTTTTGAGAGAACTTTCCGGAGTCTTGCGGCCTCCGAGGTTTCCTCGATTTCGGAGCAAAATTTTTGCCAGGAGGCTCTTTTAGCCTTCCTCGTTTCCTTTTTGTATAGTGCTAGACTGGTTTTATAGTCTGCCCAGTGAGTATCCTCCTTAGTTCTTGTGGCTCTGTTGAATAGAGTCCTGCAAGTTCTACGAAGGGTGTCTAGTTGCTTGGACCACCAGGGGGGTTTCTTTTTTCCCCTTGGTCTGGTAGAGGGACATGCTGCCTTGAAGGCTTTGTTGCACGCATCCGTAAACCTGTACACAAGACGGTTTAGGTTGTCTTCAGTGTTCGGGCAGTTAGGGGCGTTAGGAGGGAGTAGCTCCTCCAGCGTTGTGCTATATTTTTCCCAGTTGGCTTTTCTGGGGTTGATATAGTCTGTTGGTTTGGGAATATCGAAGGATAATATCGTCTCGATATACCTGTGGTCCGAGAAGGAGTGGTCTCCTAGGACTCTCCAGCTCTTGATTGTGTCCAGCAGTTTGCTTGACACTAGCGTGAGGTCAATGACCTCCTGCCGATTTTTAATTATAAAAGTGGGGTCATTACCCCGATTGCATATGAATAAATTTGAGTTCAGGATGAAGCTGAACAGTGACTCACCCCTTACATTCGTGTCCGTACTCCCCCATTGGGTGTGGTGGGCGTTGGCATCGCAACCTATAAGTAGGTCTTTGTCCGTCCTTTCGCTGTCGCTGGCTATTTTGCGAACAAGGTCGCTCGGAGGATCATCCTCCTCGTGGGCCATATAGGATGCCACCAGCCTGAGATGATGACCTCTTAGTTCTAGGCTTGCCGCCGTGTTATCTCCATCGCTATAATTGTGGAGCAGAAAGATATTTAGGTGCTTTCTAGCAAGTATTCAGGTACGGATTTTACCTTCATTTTGGGATACAATGATCTTGTATTCCCTCGTCCCCAATCCACAGACCTTGCCTCCTACCACCCAAGGCTCCTGGATCAGGACTACGTCGGCTCCGCTTGCGTCTAGGCGGAGTATGAGAGCAGCCGATGCTGCTTTACAGTGGTGGAGATTTATTTGAAGGATCCTTAGGACCATCTTCAAGATTCTCCACCACCGTGATGTCCGCGTCCGAGTCATCTGAGACTCTCTCTCGGCACTCGAAGTCGAGCATCAGTTCTGTGTCTGAGGAGAAGCCTTCCTGGTCTGGCTCCAGCTCGTCGTCAGGCGCTTCGATCTCCGCAACGACATCCTGCACGTCTGGGTTGACGACAGGAAGCGCCGCGGCCGCCGCGTCCGATTTGTACACCTTGATGGTGACCGAGCTGAAGCCGAAGTTGAGCTCTCCTTTTGCTGCCTCTATCGGGGCCAGCGACTCTTTATTGAGAACGAGAACTGCCTGGTTAATCGGCCCTTGTGTCGTCTCAACTTTGGCTACCTTCCAATCGGAGGTTGGTAGTCCTGGGTTGCACCTCTGCAACATCTTGAGGATGCGTTCTGGCTCCTTAAAGGTAGCCGGCACCCAAATTCTGGCCCTCGGTCTGCTGGGCACCTCGCTCCAGTCGACTGCGACGAGTTTCGCCCCAGCATAAACCTCGCCGACCTGCGCTACCGCCGCTTTATAAAGCTTCACAGAGCGCTCGTCTTCGCAGGCAATTATCTTAACATTGCCCTGGAACCACCCCATGTCCTTGCAGACTGGCGGAGGTCCAGGGTCTTTGTCGAGGAGTTCGAAGCAGCGGTCGGCCAGTGCCGCTTCCACCCACTTCCACTGACTCCTTGGGATTCTCCCCTCTGCGCTGCCTTTGTCGAGGACACCAATTAGCGTCCTCTCCTTGGCAATCTGCGCAAAGGAGACATTTGGCAGCACTCTGGAGCGCTTTGCTACCGGTCCCGGTGTCGCCTGCGAGCGCTGCCTCTTGGCTTGGGGAGCCACCTTTTTCTGTTCTAAGGTGAACTCCGGAAGTACGGCCGAAGCCCATTCCACCTTCTTCAGCCATACGGCTGATGGGCTGGCTTCACTGCTGGCGTGTTGCCGACGGAGTATGTGCCCTGCACTCCTCTTTTCGGCATATGAGTATCGTCTGGCTTGGGCACTTGTCGACGGCAAGTCAACCCCCTCCGCTTTACCAGAAGGTCGGGCAGCCGCAATATTGCTTAGCTTCCCTTCCAAGGTGTCAGCTTCGGGAGTTACCTTGCCACCCACACCGGATTCGGGATGGGACCCCCTCGGGTTCGCACAGGCACCTTCCACCTTGTAGGTATTCCCTACTATAGAGCCGGTTGGTCCAGGCCTTTGGGCCGCTGCCTTTCCGAGCTTGGGATTGCTCCCAGTTGGCATTTGGGGAGCGCCGCACTCATTTGTTTTTTTTGTTGGTTTTTTGGTTTTTGTTGTTATACATCTTGTTCCCCCGAGATGCAGAGAAAGGTCAGCCCGGGCAGAGATCCACGTTGCCCGGGTAAGGCATCATTAGAACAGGGGGCTGCCAAGTCCCTGAGCCCTCCGTTAGAGACTGGGCTATTTTTTATACCGGGCCCCCAGCCAGGCTGACTCTCGGCACGGGTCGAGTAACACACTTAGTCCGGCCCGGTGTGAGGTGGATGTGGGGGTTGGGATATGGGTAGGTATTGTGTATGGATGGGAGTGTGTGAGCTACTTATTGAGGCGGCACCACAAGCGCATCGTCAGTGTTGCTGCTTCGCGAACACCCGCTGGCTGTCCGGGACTGCTTATTTCGGTACTCTCCCGTGAGGGATGCCCGCTTATTCGCAGCTGACCTACCGAGGTAGGCCGTTCGCTATCCGCAACCCGCGACCCGTCCGGTGGCCTCAGCTAGGCCCCCTTTGAGCTACCTCACAAGCTCATCAGACCAGACTCTCGGTGATACTTGTCGGTATATCCACATAGCAAAGACATTCGCAGTAATTCTTAGCATGGCAGGGTCCCGAGAGCGCTATCCGGCGATAGCCTAGGCACTCTCGGTGATACTTGTCGGTATCTCCGCAAAGCAAAGACCTTCCTAGTAATTCTTATTATGGCAGGGTCCCGAGAGCGTTATCCGGCGATAGCCTAGGCACTCTCGGTGATACTTGTCGGTATCTCCGCAAAGCAAAGACCTTCGTAGTAATTCTTAGTCCGGTAGGGTCCCGAGAGCGCTATCCGGCGATAGCCTGGGCACTCTCGGTGATTCTTGTCGGTATCTCCACATAGCAAAGACATTCCTAGTAATTCTTATTATGGCAGGGTCCCGAGAGCGTTATCCGGCGATAGCCTAGGCACTCTCGGTGATACTTGTCGGTATCTCCGCAAAGCAAAGACCTTCGTAGTAATTCTAAGTCCGGTAGGGTCCCGAGAGCGCTATCCGGCGATAGCCTGGGCACTCTCGGTGATTCTTGTCGGTATCTCCACATAGCAAAGACATTCGCAGTAATTCTTAGCATGGCAGGGTCCCGAGAGCGCTATCCGGCGATAGCCTGGGCACTCTCGGTGATACTTGTCGGTATCTCCGCAAAGCAAAGACCTTCGTAGTAATTCTTAGTCCGGTAGGGTCCCGAGAGCGCTATCCGGTGATAGCCTAGGCACTCTCGGTGATACTTGTAGGTATCTCCACATAGCAATGACATTCGCAGTAATTCTTAGCATGGCAGGGTCCCGAGAGCGTTATCCGGCGATAGCCTAGGCACTCTCGGTGATACTTGTCGGTATCTCCGCAAAGCAAAGACCTTCGTAGTAATTCTTAGTCCGGTAGGGTCCCGAGAGCGCTATCCGGCGATAGCGTGGGCACTCTCGGTGATTCTTGTCGGTATCTCCACATAGCAAAGACATTCGCAGTAATTCTTAGCATGGCAGGGTCCCGAGAGCGCTATCCGGCGATATTTAGGCACTCTCGGTGATACTTGTCGGTATCTCCGCAAAGCAAAGACCTTCGTAGTAATTCTTAGTCCGGTAGGGTCCCGAGAGCGCTATCCGGCGATAGCCTGGGCACTCTCGGTGATTCTTGTCGGTATCTCCACATAGCAAAGACATTCCTAGTAATTCTTATTATGGCAGGGTCCCGAGAGCGTTATCCGGCGATAGCCTAGGCACTCTCGGTGATACTTGTCGGTATCTCCGCAAAGCAAAGACCTTCGTAGTAATTCTTGGTCCGGTAGGGTTCCGAGAGCGCTATCCGGCGATAGCCTGGGCACTCTCGGTGATTCTTGTCGGTATCTCCACATAGCAAAGACATTCGCAGTAATTCTTAGCATGGCAGGGTCCCGAGAGCGCTATCCGGCGATAGCCTGGGCACTCTCGGTGATACTTGTCGGTATCTCCACATAGCAAAGACATTCGCAGTAATTCTTAGCATGGCAGGGTCCCGAGAGCGCTATCCGGCGATAGCCTAGGCACTCTCGGTGATACTTGTCGGTATCTCCGCAAAGCAAAGACCTTCCTAGTAATTCTTATTATGGCAGGGTCCCGAGAGCGCTATCCGGCGATAGCCTAGGCACTCTCGGTGATACTTGTCGGTATCTCCACATAGCAAAGACATTCGCAGTAATTCTTAGCATGGCAGGGTCCCGAGAGCGCTATCCGGCGATAGCCTGGGCACTCTCGGTGATACTTGTCGGTATCTCCACATAGCAAAGACATTCCTAGTAATTCTTATTACGGCAGGGTCCCGAGAGCGTTATCCGGCGATAGCCTAGGCACTCTCGGTGATACTTGTCGGTATCTCCGCAAAGCAAAGACCTTCGTAGTAATTCTTAGTCCGGTAGGGTCCCGAGAGCGCTATCCGGCGATAGCCTGGGCACTCTCGGTGATTCTTGTCGGTATCTCCACATAGCAAAGACATTCGCAGTAATTCTTAGCATGGCAGGGTCCCGAGAGCGCTATCCGGCGATAGCCTGGGCACTCTCGGTGATACTTGTCGGTATCTCCACATAGCAAAGACATGTGGAGGACATAGACATGTGGGGCTAGCGCCACCTAGGGGTGACATTAAGAATAGGCGTAAAAACGAAAAAAAAAAAAAATTTCACCACCATTTCCATAACCGTTCAAGGTGAATGGCGAAGGATCGTGCAAAGGCAGATCCGGAGAACCAAATTTTTGTTGGTCGGTAGATCCGCCCAAATCTTTCTTTCTCCTCGTGGCCGTACAAGAATTCAGTTGCGCGGTGAGAAAAAAGTAATAAAAATAAAATTAAACCGCCGTGTGTGAAACAAAAGTGCACTAGATCGAAAAAAAAGAACCCAAGAAAGCAGATTGGGTTCTAAACGAAAACGTGAGTACCGGCCTTCGACAGTGCTAGGAGCCTCGAAGTTAGATTTTCCGAATTATTCTGTATTTTCCGCTTGGAGGTCAGCAGCCCCAACACAAAAACACCTGGAGAAAGAGGGAATTAGCACCTCAACCCCATCCCCCTATTTTCGCAGTGCCAGTTCCAACAGGGTAAATATGTGCATTAAGAACTGTTAGAAAAAGTAGCCTGATCAGTATTTTCAAATTCCACATTAGAATCGGCACTTAGTTTGGGAAGTATTCAAAAGCTGCAGCCCGAGCTTTAAGCCCCGCACTACGAACCAGCTGATCCACCAAGTTGCGGGCAGTGAACTTTGGCTGCGCGAGGCGAAGACAGCCGTCTGACCGGGCTTAGTGCGGCGAATTGGCGTAACCGTTTCGCGTTCAAAACCGGGCCAAGAAGCGCGTTAACCCGGAACTTGCAGTCAGCGTAGGACCGAAGCAGCGGAAACTTTCCTACTGGGCTGGAAAAAGATCGTGCACCACGTGTGTACATAACCTCCCGGCGACCCTGAGTGGTATCGCCTCTCTTGTTCTTCTCGTGATTCGGGCCTAGCTGTTCAACGTTTAGTTAAAGTGCAGCTGAGGCCAGTGTTTATCATAGGTGCTCGTTAGTGTCATTATGTAGGCTGAATGTACCCAAAAACAAAAAAGTAAAGAGATGTGCTCACATACATATGTACACACAGCCCATTGAAAGCCACTGAGGCCAGTAAGATCCCCCCCCGTGACTCGCAATCCCTTGACCCTCGCAGTCCGGTGATATGTCCGTTTTTGTGTAGTTGGATATACTTAGTGATAATTGTAGACAGAAAAGAAAAACAGAAAAGAAAAACCAACCACACCTGAAAAGTTTGAAAATGCATTTTGTACAAGTTTAAAGGTTTGAGCTTAAAAGCGTCCGCTCGGCCGGGTCACATCAGCGAGCTTATGCCATGCAGCACGTGCTGTTCGATTTTGTTTTTGGTTTGCAGGTAAAAGCGTAATGCACCCACACACAGCGACACGCCCAGCTACGAAAGATCTTTCGCCGCGGGAACACAAACAACAACTGAGTGAGCTTTATACTATACCAACAACACTACATTGCTTTGCCTCCCAAAATTCCGCGAGCGTGGCAAAAGCTTCGTTTTTTTTTGCTAGAGCTGTTTGTCGGTCGTTGACCTCACACTTTTAAACTAGTCACAGCTGATTGGCCTTCTGCCTTTACAGTACGATTGGTAAAACGAATAGTATGTCCAACTACTCCCTGAAGCCGATGTGCTGGGACATGTGTACCTATATGGCGCTGAATTATTATCTTTCTATTTAAGGAAAAATCATTAGTTTATATCGCAATATAAAATATCGTATATGCACTTATAACTATGTATACTTATCGTATTTATTAATCTAAATATTCCCTAGAATTAATAGCTATATCTCTTGTGACGCTTTTTGTTCCTACTTTTGTCCATTTAGCCTTGTCTTGGAGTTCTCTGTTAGTGTTTTTTTTTTGTTGTAACATGAGGGTATCTGAATATAGTTTCTAATAAAATGATTGTTAAGATGAATATGTGCTAGACGTTACCGTATTTGGGGGAACCATGCCGCTCGGGAGCGAAATAGGATGACCAATACCGGACACTCCAGGGATCCTGATATTATTATTGGCCTTTTCAGGATCATGGTAGGGTGGGCGTGGCACGACTCCGTGCCAGCAAAACAGAGATGTCCGACGCGGTGGTAGATCCCTATTCCTTCTCTATACTATCTTTGCCCAAATATACTTACCGAACCCCTAATGATCCTTTCCTTGTCTGTCCCCCTCCCATTCCCAAAAAGAGTAGGCGAATTTTAATAAAATAATACCAGCAGGAACGAAGCAACCTAACTGGAGGGTTACCCCAAAGAACCCATCCCCATTTCCGACCAGAGACCAGCCGTGGAAGCGAGCGCGTACTCCTTCTCAGTTAGCCGACCACCAGCTTCATTGTGCGAAGATTCTCTTCGTGACTCGTTACAGTAATAATTATTTTATTTGGCGCCCAACGTGGGGCCCCGAAAGGCCCGAAGGTCAGGGTTGACGTAATTGTAAACCTTACAAAGCGAAGTCACATTAACATATATGGTTGTGTGTGACCCCAGCCAACCTTGACTCCGAAGCAGAAAAATTTTTGAGAAAGTCCATAACACCTGCGAGCAGTGCATAGTCATGCACTGGCCTAAGACTTTTGTTCCCCGTTTCCCACCCCCTTCCTTAAATCCCTTCCTTTTGTCCTGGGATTGGATACTGTGATGGTGGATGCTGATTAGTTTCCGATAACGTTTAGCCCGCATCGGAATAGGATCCATAACCCCTGTGCGATAGTAAGATGTTCTGGAACCGATAATAGCTTCAACATAGCTTTATTGCCGAGCAGTATATGCCATAGCAGTGAGATCTAAATGGATTCACTGGTATGTGGAAGTTGGCTGGACACAGGGTTATTCGTGGAGTAAATCTACGACCTGCCGCTATACAGAAGCGTATTAGTGAACACATTCTCCCGTATCCCTTGGAAATTGACAGGTATCCTGGGTAGTTTTGTTTCAGTTGTCGCCGGAGTCAGCTAGAAGAATTAACAGATTTTTTTGTTGCCGCTCAACTCGAATCGGGGTTCTTAGGGTGCCTCCGTCTTTTGTTTCTCTCTCTACTTTCTAGTGATTGGTCTATTCGTGCGCCGATTTATACAGCAGGTTATCGCCGGCCGAACGTGGTACCCCTGGTGCTGGTGCGTTTCTTCGTGCTACGCTTCCGGCCCGGACCGATAATGGCTGCGGAAAAGGTATAGGTCGTAGCATGCATAAACTAATACAAACTCCCCGTAACCGCTTCGGTAATGTGTCTTCGATTGGCGGCTGACGAGCACCGTCGTGATCCTGGTATGGGCACGCGAGCAAGAAAGTCGTCCGTCCCTATGTTTAGGCATTCGCCGCAGACAAGATGTGGCCTAGAGCTGCTACTTGGGTCACGGTTGCCGAAGATACCTTTTCTTTATTTCTCCCTTTATCGCTCTACCACGTATAGTTATTGGCAACCTTCTCGGAGGGAAAGGGTTGCATGGTTTCCCCAAATCTCTTTATGAAATATCGTTTTTTTTGAGTTGTCCCCGTTATTATTGTTTGTCGTTAATATTTGTCTGAACTAGATTTATAGGAAAGTGCTTAAAGCTAGTTAATATATAGGATAACTTTACGATGCCGGTAGACCGAAGCCCGGATTATAGGATTCAGCCAAAAGAGAGCGAAACCGTTTGCTGTGTATGTACGCAAGAAGTCGAATACCCCGGCCAGCTATTAGCTACCAGCTGTAACCACTATTTCCATCACACCTGCTTTAGTGCACGTTCAGGAAATAAAAAAGTCTGTCCAGTGTGCAGAACTGCGCTGAGCAAATCGACCCTTAATTTGGCAGAAAAACTAGAAGCAGCTCAAGCCTCAGGCCACCAACCAAGAGCAGTGTCAGTGACCAGATCTCGATCGAAAACACTAAAATCACAGCAAAACCAATTATCCGCTGCCAATATGCAGAGTGGGGGCCGAAATATAAGCCAACCCGAAGGGCCTAGTGTTTCCGGTCCAATGGCCGCTCCAGATCGTCCTAGAGGCCAACCGCCAAACCCTGCGGCAGCAGTGGTGTCAGCTTCCGCAGCTCGAACTGGTCTGCCAGCCACGGATGGTAGCGTGCAACAAACCATTGCGGACGCAGTGGCAGCCGCACTAGCACAGCACACTCAAATGCTAGCTAACGCGATTGAAGCGGGGTTTCAAAGATTGTCGCTCCAGAATGCAGCTCCAGTTCCAACGGAAAGGGTACACCCAGCACATAGGCAGTCATCTCCCGTTAGGTCAAATCAATCCTTTGAGCAACTCTTTAGGTTATCCGCCAGGGAAAACGCAGCCTTACCAAACTCAGAGTCCGAGCGACCGACTAACTTGTCAGCTTCACCCGAGTCGCAGCAATCACATCAGTTGCGCGCGGATCGGATTAGCCAAATAATCGCGAACTGGAAGTTGAGATTCTCAGGGCGCTCCACTATGTCAATAGATGATTTTTTGTATCGCGTCGAAGCTCTGACCAGCCAGACATTAGACAGCAATTTTGAATTGTTATCTCGTTACGCGAGCAACCTGTTCGAAGGAAGCGCGGGTGAATGGTACTGGAGGTATCATAAAAGCGTACCAAGAGTGCGCTGGATTGATCTCTGTATAGCTCTGAGATCGCAGTTTTCGGACGGCAGAACAGATTTAGAAATCAGAACCGCGATCACTCAGAGGAAGCAGAAACTCAACGAACCGTTTGACAGTTTCTATGAGGCCATAGTTGCGCTTGCAGACAAGCTTGTGCAGCCCATGACCGAGCAGTCCTTGTTAGAGGTGTTACGAGCAAATCTGCTCAATGACATACAACATGAGATTTTATATGTGCCCATACAGAACATTGTGCAGTTGCGACAAGTGGTACGCAAGCGTGAAAGGTTCATCGAAAACACTGCTAAGCCAATCCCGGCTACTCGACGATTTGTTCCTCGCAATCAGGTGAACGAAATGTCCATCCAGACAGAAGGTCCTGCAGAATCCGATTCGGAAGAAGCTGACGCTTTTGATATCGACGCGATGACGCTTTCTTGCTGGAATTGCAATAAACAAGGCCACCGATATCAAGAGTGCGAAGCAGAGCGTAAGGTGTTCTGTTATGGATGTGGTAAGCGGGACACATATAAACCATCGTGCCGAAAATGTAGCTCGTCAAAAAACGAGTTGGCTCGTGCACCGCTATCGAGTGCACGCAAATTAGTGTCGAAGGCGACGAATACGGAGTAACCAGGGCAACGTCAAGCTCACTCCCACTACTCCCTGACATGATAACGACCACTATGACACCATTACAGGACGACGATCAGGAAACGACCCCTGCGCCTAGCAAAACTCGAGACCGTAAGCGTAGAAAGCTGTTCCGCACGCAGAGTAAAAATACACGCAGAGCAATATTATCCTCTGTTATTAGTAATATAACTGATCTACGACCCTACGCCAATGTCACGCTGTTTGGCAAGACGATAAGTGGATTAATGGACACAGGCGCCTCAATCAGCTGCCTTGGGGGTAAATTTGCAGAAGAGTTAGCTCGAACAAACCCTGAGGTCAAGCCGATGAAGTCAGCCGTGCGAACCGCAGATGGGAAAAAGCAAGTTATTCTAGGTAGGATCTCCACACTCATTTGCTTTCGTGGAAATGCAAAACGAATATGTCTTTATCTTGTACCATCGTTATCGCAGGAGTTATATCTAGGAATAGACTTTTGGAGAAGCTTTAATCTATTGCCGTTCTTTTTAATGAGCAAAGCGAATAATAACAGTTTGGCGGCTATAAATTTTGACAACCCGATGCAAATACCTTTGTCGGAATTACAGCAGAAGGAACTAGTAGCGATCGTACAGATGTTCCCTTCGTTTGCCGAAAAAGGATTAGGAAAGACAAACTGGCTTACACATGACATAGAAATTTCAGAGACTCGGCCCATAAAACAACGTCACTACGCAGTGTCGCCTGCAGTCGAAAAATGTATATACGAAGAATTGGACCGAATGTTAGGCCTTGGTGTGATTGAAGAGTCAGATAGCCCGTGGTCTTCCCCTGTCGTGATTGTGCGTAAGCCAGGTAAGGTTCGCCTTTGCCTTGATAGCCGGAAAGTTAACGGAGTAACAGTCAAAAATGCTTACCCTATGCCCCTCATTGATGGCATTTTAAGTAGACTTCCAAAAGAGCAGTTCATTTCAAGCATCGATCTTAAAGATGCTCACTGGCAGATTCCGCTTACCCCAAGGGCTCGGGAGAAGACGGCTTTTGCTGTGCCTGGGAGGCCATTATATCAATTCACGGTGATGCCGTTTGGCTTATGCAATGCCCCACAGACCATGTCCAAACTGATGGATAAAGTTATCCCACCATCTTTGCGAAATGAGATTTTCATTTATCTCGACGACTTATTGGTGATTTCGGAGTCATTCGAGAAGCACATGTCCGTGTTGAAAGCGCTGGCCGACCGGCTGTCTCAAGCTGGTCTGACGATAAACGTAGAGAAGAGCAAATTTTGTCTGAAGGAAGTGAAATACCTGGGCCACGTTATAGGGTATGGGATGATACAAACGGATCCCGAAAAAGTTACTGCCATTCGGGAGTTTCCAGTGCCTCGATCGGTGAAGCAAGGGCGACGATTTTTGGGAACCACTGGATGGTACCATAAATTTATTAAAAACTATGCTGGAATTGCGGCCCCAATATCAGATACGCTAAAGAAACGTCGTTCGTTTGTATGGACCAACGAAGCGCAAAGGGCGTTTGAAAGTTTAAAAGACCAAATGTGTGGGGCGCCAGTCCTACATAGCCCCGACTTTACCATTCCATTTGCCATTCATTGCGATGCCAGCCACACCGGAGTTGGTGGCGTGTTAATGCAAACTGATAGCGATGGTAATGATATCCCAATCGCATTCATGTCTCGCAAGCTGAATCAGTGTCAGCGAAACTATTCAGTCACGGAGAAAGAGTGTTTGGCAGCCATAATGTGTGTGAAGAAGTTTCAAGCTTATGTGGAAGGGCACGAGTTCTCCATCCATACCGACCATGCATCATTAAAGTGGCTAATGTCACAATCGGACCTAAGTTCTAGGTTGGCAAGATGGGCTCTCAAATTGCAGGGGTTCAACTTCAAAATTTTCCACCGCAAAGGTAGCCAAAATGTTGTCCCAGATGCTCTGTCGCGAGTGCACACCGAAGATCTATCTGCATTCAGCTGCGAGGGATTGGTAGACCTGCAGTCGGATTGCTTCAAGTCAGCAGAATATTTGGAACTGATACGAAAAATTGAATGCAATCAGACACAGATGCCAGACATTAAAGTGATCGATAATCATATATATCGGCGAGCAGAACACGCGGCTGCTGATCAGATCGCTGACGACCTGTGTTGGAAGCTATGGGTTCCAAAGGAGCTGGTGTCAGATGTACTAAAACAGAGTCACGAACAGTCGTTAGCAGCTCATAGCGGCATTAATAAAACGTTGGAGAGAGTTCGACGATATTATTATTGGCCAAGTTTAGTAACCGATGTGAGAGCGTTCATAAACAGCTGTTCGGTTTGCAAGTGCACCAAGTACCCGAATCGTTCGTTACGACCCCCATTAGCTCCAGTGAAGGAAACTCAACGAGTTTTTCAGAAGTTGTTTGTGGATTTCCTGGGTCCGTATCCACGAAGCAAATCCGGAAACATCGGTATCTTCGTTGTTTTGGACCATCTTTCAAAATATCCGTTTTTAAAACCCGTAAAGATATTTACAGCGGAGGCGATAACTCGATTTATGGAAGAGGACCTATTCCATTGCTTCGGGGTACCCGAAGTGGTTGTGTCCGACAATGGAGTACAATTTAAGTCCCATCACTTCAATTCTCTGTTGAAAAAGTACAATGTGCAGCATTTTTATACGGCTGTGTACGCACCTCAAGCCAATGCATCGGAACGCGTTAACCGTTCCGTTATTGCAGCCATTAAAGCTTACATCAAGCCAGATCAAACTAATTGGGATGAGCAGCTTAGTTCTATTAGTTGTGCCTTACGATCTAGTCTGCATTCAGCCCTAAACGACAGCCCCTATCGGGTTGCATTTGGACAGCACATGATCACCAATGGAGACACCTATCAGCTCTTACGAAATTTGCAGGTTTTAGAAGATCGTACAGTGAGTTTTGGTCGGGAAGATTCGTTTGATGTGATTCGAAAAACAGCCCAACGAACAATACAAAAACAACACCAACGAAACGAACAGCAGTACAATCTTCGAAGTCGTGACGTAGCGTTCAAGGTTGGCCAGGAGGTCTACAGACGCAACTTTCAGCAGAGCAATTTCATTAAAGGTTTCAGCGCAAAACTAGCTCCTACGTTTGTAAAAGCTAGAATAAAACGCAGGCTTGGTCACAGTTATTACGAATTAGAAGATCCCCAAGGTAGACTTATCGGAAAATACCACGCTAAAGACATAAAGCAGTGACCATCCTAATACAGGTTAACGGTTTTCCGCCAAGCGTCTATCACCCTTTGATGTGATTAACACCAAAGTGTGATCTTGGCCGGGGGGATTTGTAGTGGTTGCTTGTCGGGCGTATAGGAAAGCCTATCACTTTTCTTCGCCTGAAAGTAGGCCGATGTTATTTATACAATTTATATATTTATATTTATATATTTATATATATTATATTATTTATATAATTAGATATCACACCTCACCGAGATACTTATTAATTATTAAGTTTATTTCCGATAGTTAGTGTATAGTTAGGTTGGTTTAATTTCTTTTTGGTGGTGTTACATGTTGAATGTTCCTTGTCATGTGGGGCTAGCGCCACCTAGGGGTGACATTAAGAATAGGCGTAAAAACGAAAAAAAAAAAAAATCTCACCACCATTTCCATAACCGTTCAAGGTGAATGGCGAAGGATCGTGCAAAGGCAGATCCGGAGAACCAAATTTTTGTTGGTCGGTAGATCCGCCCAAATCTTTCTTTCTCCTCGTGGCCGTACAAGAATTCAGTTGCGCGGTGAGAAAAAAGTAATAAAAATAAAATTAAACCGCCATGTGTGAAACAAAAGTGCACTAGATCGAAAAAAAAGAACCCAAGAAAGCAGATTGGGTTCTAAACGAAAACGTGAGTACCGGCCTTCGACAGTGCTAGGAGCCTCGAAGTTAGATTTTCCGAATTATTCTGTATTTTCCGCTTGGAGGTCAGCAGCCCCAACACAAAAACACCTGGAGAAAGAGGGAATTAGCACCTCAACCCCATCCCCCTATTTTCGCAGTGCCAGTTCCAACAGGGTAAATATGTGCATTAAGAACTGTTAGAAAAAGTAGCCTGATCAGTATTTTCAAATTCCACATTAGAATCGGCACTTAGTTTGGGAAGTATTCAAAAGCTGCAGCCCGAGCTTTAAGCCCCGCACTACGAACCAGCTGATCCACCAAGTTGCGGGCAGTGAACTTTGGCTGCGCGAGGCGAAGACAGCCGTCTGACCGGGCTTAGTGCGGCGAATTGGCGTAACCGTTTCGCGTTCAAAACCGGGCCAAGAAGCGCGTTAACCCGGAACTTGCAGTCAGCGTAGGACCGAAGCAGCGGAAACTTTCCTACTGGGCTGGAAAAAGATCGTGCACCACGTGTGTACATAACCTCCCGGCGACCCTGAGTGGTATCGCCTCTCTTGTTCTTCTCGTGATTCGGGCCTAGCTGTTCAACGTTTAGTTAAAGTGCAGCTGAGGCCAGTGTTTATCATAGGTGCTCGTTAGTGTCATTATGTAGGCTGAATGTACCCAAAAACAAAAAAGTAAAGAGATGTGCTCACATACATATGTACACACAGCCCATTGAAAGCCACTGAGGCCAGTAAGATCCCCCCCCGTGACTCGCAATCCCTTGACCCTCGCAGTCCGGTGATATGTCCGTTTTTGTGTAGTTGGATATACTTAGTGATAATTGTAGACAGAAAAGAAAAACAGAAAAGAAAAACCAACCACACCTGAAAAGTTTGAAAATGCATTTTGTACAAGTTTAAAGGTTTGAGCTTAAAAGCGTCCGCTCGGCCGGGTCACATCAGCGAGCTTATGCCATGCAGCACGTGCTGTTCGATTTTGTTTTTGGTTTGCAGGTAAAAGCGTAATGCACCCACACACAGCGACACGCCCAGCTACGAAAGATCTTTCGCCGCGGGAACACAAACAACAACTGAGTGAGCTTTATACTATACCAACAACACTACATTGCTTTGCCTCCCAAAATTCCGCGAGCGTGGCAAAAGCTTCGTTTTTTTTTGCTAGAGCTGTTTGTCGGTCGTTGACCTCACACTTTTAAACTAGTCACAGCTGATTGGCCTTCTGCCTTTACAGTACGATTGGTAAAACGAATAGTATGTCCAACTACTCCCTGAAGCCGATGTGCTGGGACATGTGTACCTATATGGCGCTGAATTATTATCTTTCTATTTAAGGAAAAATCATTAGTTTATATCGCAATATAAAATATCGTATATGCACTTATAACTATGTATACTTATCGTATTTATTAATCTAAATATTCCCTAGAATTAATAGCTATATCTCTTGTGACGCTTTTTGTTCCTACTTTTGTCCATTTAGCCTTGTCTTGGAGTTCTCTGTTAGTGTTTTTTTTTTGTTGTAACATGAGGGTATCTGAATATAGTTTCTAATAAAATGATTGTTAAGATGAATATGTGCTAGACGTTACCGTATTTGGGGGAACCATGCCGCTCGGGAGCGAAATAGGATGACCAATACCGGACACTCCAGGGATCCTGATATTATTATTGGCCTTTTCAGGATCATGGTAGGGTGGGCGTGGCACGACTCCGTGCCAGCAAAACAGAGATGTCCGACGCGGTGGTAGATCCCTATTCCTTCTCTATACTATCTTTGCCCAAATATACTTACCGAACCCCTAATGATCCTTTCCTTGTCTGTCCCCCTCCCATTCCCAAAAAGAGTAGGCGAATTTTAATAAAATAATACCAGCAGGAACGAAGCAACCTAACTGGAGGGTTACCCCAAAGAACCCATCCCCATTTCCGACCAGAGACCAGCCGTGGAAGCGAGCGCGTACTCCTTCTCAGTTAGCCGACCACCAGCTTCATTGTGCGAAGATTCTCTTCGTGACTCGTTACACAATTCCCCAACCGATACAAGATTTTTATCCCGAGTGGTTCACCCACGATCTATCCGCCTACGTATCGGCCATACAAAATTGACTCATGAACACCTTTTAACCGGCAAAACAGCACAAAGTTGTCCCTGTGGAGACACTCTCTCAGTGGATCAGCTTATAGATGTTTGTATAAAATGGTGAAGGATAAGAAAATAACTCTTTAAAGATAAAAAGCCCTCAGCATTTCTTAAGCATACTAAACCTGAAACATTAATTTAATCAACTTGTTTTTAGAAAAATGTAAATTAAACGAATATATCTAACAGGAGCCATGAAAGAGCAGAGCTGAAGGCCCTAGTAGCTAGTGCTCGAATAGTTTTTAATTACTTCTCGTTTCCTGGGCTTCCTCTGACATCTGTCTAATTGGTAGGCTCTGATGTTCAATTAAAATTAAGCCATGTGCCAGAATCTTATGAAGCGTGGGAGCTAGCTTCTTTTCATGATATTTTTCCGGTAACAGTTCTGCAGCCTTCGAGGCATATTCACCAAACATGCGGGTACTTTTTATACCCGATACTCAAAATGAGTATTGGGGTATATTAGATTTGTGGTAAAAGTGGATGTGTGTAACGTCCAGAAGGAATCGTTTCCGACCCTATAAAGTATATATATTCTTGATCAGCATCAATAGCCGAGTCGATTGAGCCCTGTCTGTCTGTCCGTCCGTCCGTCTGTCCGTCTGTCCGTCCGTCCGTCTGTCCGTCTGTCCGTCCCCTTCAGCGCCTAATGCTCAAAGACTATAAGAGCTAGAGCAACGATGTTTTGGATCCAGACTTCTGTGATATGTCACTGCTACAAAAATATTTCAAAACTTTGCCCCGCCCACTTCCGCCCCCACAAAGGGCGAAAATCTGTGGCATCCACAATTTTAAAGATACGAGAAAACTAAAAACGCAGAATCGTAGAAGATGACTATATCTTACAGAGTGCAAAATCTGAACCAGATCGTATAATTATTATAGCCAGAATCACGAAAACAATTTCACTCTTTCTCGCTCTGTCTCACTCTAAAACACAGGTTTCATGGTCGGTTTTGCCAATTGCAAAATATGAGTTCAAGGATCTGAGAACCCATAAGAGCTAGAGCAACCAAATTTGGTATCCACACTCCTGTGATATCGGACCTTGACCGTTTCCTGTCCAAATTTCGCCACACCCCCTTCCGCCCCCGCAAAGGACGAAAATCTGAGGCAACCACAAATCTCAGAGACTCTTAAGGCTAGAGTAACCAAATTTGGTACACACACTCCTTTAAGATGTCACTATAAAACGTATATCTCAGAATTTCGCCCCACCCCCTTCCGCCCCCACAAAGGACGAAAATCTGTTGCATCCACAATATTGCAGATTTGAGAAAACTAAAAACGCAGAGTCATAGATAATGACCATATCTATCAGATTGCTGAATCTGGATCAGATCAGATCATTTTTATAGCCAAAAGGAACAAATCAATTTGCAGTGGCTACGCAGCGCCCGACGTCACGCTCAGACTGATTTTCTGTCTCTCTCGCACGCACTCTTTGTCGTGTCGTTAAATATTAGCAGCGTCTGCCGGAGGAGAGCCCTACTGACTTAGTATCGGGTATAACCGTAGAGTTGCGGTGTCCGCAGCAACTCACAACGTTCCACCTCGTTTTCTTTGCAGTTAAAAATATCATCAGCACGAGCATATGGTTTCATTAGTACCTAACTTTAGAGCTGTTTTTCAACTTTTACCGGACTTTAAAAAAATATATCCCGAGATTTTTATACCCGATACTCAAAATGAGTATTGGGGTATATTAGATTTGTGGTAAAAGTGGATGTGTGTAACGTCCAGAAGGAATCGTTTCCGACCCCATAAAGTATATATATTCTTGATCAGCATCAATAGCCGAGTCGATTGAGCCATGTCTGTCTGTCCGTCTGTCCGTCCGTCCGTCTGTCCGTCTGTCCGTCTGTCCGTCCCCTTCAGCGCCTAATGCTCAAAGACTATAAGAGCTAGAGCAACGATGTTTTGGATCCAGACTTCTGTGATATGTCACTGCTACAAAAATATTTCAAAACTTTGCCCCGCCCACCTCCGCCCCCACAAAGGGCGAAAATCTGTGGCATCCACAATTTTAAAGATACAAGAAAACCAAAAACGCAGAATCGTAGAGAATGACCATATCTTTTAGACTGCAGAATCTGAATTGGATCGTATTACTATTATAGCCAGCATCAAGAAAACAATTTCATTTTTTCTCGCCCTGTCTCTCTCTAACACACACGTAGCATAGGCGGCTTTGCTTAGAGTAAAACATTAGCGCCTAGATCTCAGAGACTATAAAAGCTAGAGCAACCAAATTTGGTATCCACACTCCTAATATATCGGACCGAGACGAGTTTGTTTCAAAATTTCGCCACACCCCCTTCCGCCCCCGCAAAGGATGCAAATCTGGGGATATTCACAAATCTCAGAGACTATTAAAGCTAGAGTAACCAAATTTGGTATCCGCACTTCTGTTAGATCTCACTATAAAACGTATATCTCAAAATTTCGCCACACCCCCTTCCGCCCCCACAAAGGACGAAAATCTGTTGCATCCACAATATTGCAGATTTGAGAAAACTAAAAACGCAGAATCATAGATAGCGACCATATCTATCAGATTGCTGAATCTGGATCAGATCAGATCATTTTTATAGCGAAAGGAAACAAATCAATTTGCAGTGGCTACGCAGCGCGTTACGTCACGCTCAGACTGATTTTCTGTCTCTCTCGCACGCACTCTTTGTCGTGTCGTTTAATATTAGCGGCGTCTGCCGGAGGAGAGCCATACTGACTTAGTATCGGGTATAACTGTAGAGTTGCGGTGTCCGCAGCAACTCACAACGTTCCCCCTCGTTTTGTATATGTTCTTTGAACTATTTATTACCTAAGTCTACCTAAACGCTTCGGAGCCGTTTGGCTTCTATACCGGTTTACATGCTACAACCTCGCAGGAAAAAGGGGCCAACATTTTAGATGGTTTGAAAAAAAGTTTTGCTGTAGAACTGCCTACGCAACTGACCATATTTTTAAAAAGTTTTCCTAAGAATTAATGCACATAATAAAAATACCAAAAACAGAATCATACATTACATAGTTTACTTGGTTACCTGAAAAATGCAGTATGAGCATACAAGTTCAATACCTTTGGCATACTTTTTAAAAATTTTAAGCTTTGAGCGCTCATATCTTCTAAACTAAAAGATTATTTCGAAAATCTTAGACTATCGACACCTTTATGTTCTGAGAACGACGAGTATGTTATTGAGAAAGATCGCGTTTTTCGCAAATATGACAGCAGGCTGCTATGGATTGCGCCAAGGCAGTTGGGATTCTATATTCTACATGAATGTCACAACATGAGAAGTGAAGTTGAGTCCACTGCAATCAGAACACTACCTGCACATAATAATGTGAATAGTATGTTGGGCTGGTTTAGGAGAGTTATGGGCGGCCTATAAATGTTCTTAGCCTTAAACTCTTTCACACCCAATTGCCTGGCCAAAATTTGTCAGATCAAATGGTATCAAATTGACTTGAATTACTCCACCTTTAAGCCGACGTCTTTTATTTTGCTTTATATAAAAGCAGATGCATAATTATACCCGATACTCAAAATGAGTATTGGGGTATATTAGATTTGTGGTAAAAGTGGATGTGTGTAACGCCCAGAAGGAATCGTTTCCGACCCCATAAAGTATATATATTCTTGATCAGCATCAATAGCCGAGTCGATTGAGCCATGTCTGTCTGTCCGTCCGTCCGTCTGTCCGTCTGTTCGTCCGTCCGTCTGTCCATCCCCTTCAGCGCCTAATGCTCAAAGACTATAAGAGCTAGAGCAACCATGTTTTGGATCCAGACTTCTGTGATATGTCACTGCTACAAAAATATTTCAAAACTTTGAACCGCCCACTTCCGCCCCCACAAAGGGCAAAAATCTGTGGCATCCACAATTTTAAAGATACGAGAAAACAAAAAACGCAGAATCGTAGAGAATGACCATATCTTTTAGACTGCAGAATCTGAATTGGATCGTATTACTATTATAGCCAGCATCAAGAAAACAATTTCATTTTTTCTCGCCCTGTCTCTCTCTAACACACAGGTAGCATAGGCGGCTTTGCTTAGAGCAAAACATTAGCGCCTAGATCTCAGAGACTATAAAAGCTAGTGCAACCAAATTTGGTATCCACACTCCTAATATATCGGACCGAGACGAGTTTGTTTCAAAATTTTGCCACACCCCCTTCCGCCCCCGCAAAGGATGCAAGTCTGGGGATATTCACAAATCTCAGAGACTATTAAAGCTAGAGTAACCAAATTTAGTATCCGCACTCCTGTTACATCTCACTAGAAAACGTATATCTCAAAATTTCGCCCCACCCCCTTCCGCCCCCACAAAGGACGAAAATCTGTTGCATCCACAATATTGAGGATACGAGAAAACTAAAAACGCAGAATCATAGATAATGACCATATCTATCAGATTGGTGAATCTGGATCAGATCAGATCATTTTTATAGCCAAAAGGAACAAATCAATTTGCAGTGGCTACGCAGCGCCCGACGTCACGCTCAGACTGATTTTCTGTCTCTCTCGCACGCACTCTTTGTCGTGTTGTTAAATATTAGCGGCGTCTGCCGGAGGAGAGCCATACTGACTTAGTATCGGGTATAACCGTAGAGTTGCGGTGTCCGCAGCAACTCACAACGGTCCCCCTCGTTAGTTTTCAGGTCTGGAGGACAAAAACTTGCCGCTTTGGTGGTGCACTACACTGTCGCAGCGCCTGCAGGGGACTTTCTGCTGATCATAGGTGATCTCCTTCTTACAAGTTTTTTTGGCGCTGACCACCGAGAGCGAAAAGAAAAGAACAAAACAGCTTGGATGCTGGCGTCCTTAGCTACGTATGTACATATGTACATACAAATGTACTGTGATCCGTGCCATTAGCGAAAAATGCCATAGATAAGCTAATATCAGCTGCTTGACCCGACGAATTTGCTGCCTAACCCAACAAAAAAATGAAACCCGATTTTTCTTAAAAAAAAATGGTTGTTGTATTTCGAGAAAACCACCATAGCTTTCCTTCAAGCTCATTTATAGTTATTTATTAGCTACATTGTGAGTCGCTGCTACCGACGACTGTAATTTTTTATCCGATACAGATTTTCGTTCTTTGTGGGGGCGGAAGAGGGCGTGGAAAATTTTGAAACAAACTTGGTTCAGTGTGATATCACAGAAGCTTGGGTACAAAATTTCGTTGCTGTAGCTCATGTAGTCTCTGAGAGCTAGGCGTCAACAAGACTGACAAACGGACATGCGGACGGACGGACAGACACTACACAGACATCCGTTTTGCAGTCAGGTTATGCTCGAACAGCAAAGCATAATCTTCGACTAGCGAGCGGGACAGCCTCGAGCAGGCTGATATTTAAAAATGCATAGTCTACAATCTGAAACAACGAACTTTGTGATTAGCACAATTGCTGACTTTAAAGAGCTGCCAAAAAGCCACACATGGATACAGAAATTCTTATCCAGTGTTGATATTCATTAAGAGAGAATAACAACACAATTATGAACAAATTTAAAGACAATTGTCGACTTTATACCAAACGAGGGGGAACGTTGTGAGTTTCTGCGGACACCGCAACTCTACAGTTATACCCGATACTAAGTCAGTATGGCTCTCCTCCGGCAGACGCCGCTAATATTAAGCGACACGACAAAGAGTGCGTGCGAGAGAGACAGAAAATCAGTCTGAGCGTGACGTCACGCGCTGCGTAGCCACTGCAAATTGATTTGTTTCCTTTGGCTATAAAAATGATCTGATCTGATCCAGATTCAGGAATCTGATAGATATGGTCGTTATCTATGATTCTGCGTTTTTAGTTTTCTCAAATCTGCAATATTGTGGATGCAACAGATTTTCGTCCTTTGTGGAGGCGGAAGGGGGTTGGGCGAAATTTTGAGATAAAGGTTTTATAGTGAGATCTAACAGAAGTGCGGATACCAAATTTGGTTACTCTAGCTTTAATAGTCTCTGAGATTTGTGAATATCGCCAGATGTGCATCCTTTGCGGGGGCGGAAGGGGGTGTGGCGAAATTTTGAAACAAACTCGTCTCGGTCCGATATATTAGGAGTGTGGATACCAAATTTGGTTGCACTAGCTTTTATAGTCTCTGAGATCTAGGCGCTAATGTTTTACTCTAAGCAAAGCCGCTTATGCTACCTGTGTGTTAGAGAGAGACAGGGCGAGAAAAAATGAAATTGTTTTCTTGATGCTGGCTATAATAGTAATACGATCCAATTCAGATTCTGCAGTCTAAAAGATATGGTCATTCTCTACGATTCTGCGTTTTTTGTTTTCTCGTATCTTTAAAATTGTGGATGCCACAGATTTTCGCCCTTTGTGGGGGCGGAAGTGGGCGGGGCAAAGTTTTGAAATATTTTTGTAGCAGTGACATATCACAGAAGTCTGGATCCAAAACATCGTTGCTCTAGCTCTTATAGTCTTTGAGCATTAGGCGCTGAAGGGGACGGACAGACGGACGGACGGACAGACAGACATGGCTCAATCGACTCGGCTATTGATGCTGATCAAGAATATATATACTTTATGGGGTCGGAAACGATTCCTTCTGGACGTTACACACATCCACTTTTACCACAAATCTAATATACCCCAATACTCATTTTGAGTATCGGGTATAAAAAGGCAATCGTGCCCACTGGGCACTGTGTAACAGTAGATAAGAAACAGACGCACTCGGTGAGATCTAGTCGATGACTGCTCCTAGACTCTATCTGCTAGAAGCTATGATAGATAACATACATTTTGCCATCCCAGCTGAGGTAAGAAATTCAGAACTAAGAAATTACTACTCCTTACTAGTGACGGATGTAATCATATACCGCTGGTATTCGCCTTTAAATTATTGCGCACTGATCGTTTCTAAATCCAAATTGATTATCTCGTTCTCTGGTATCGAGTAGTATAGTATTTTTAATATTAATGGCCACTAAATTACGTCAAAAAGAAACTTTATTTACCATTAAAAAATAAACATAATTGCTTGCAGGAGAAATTGCTTTTGTTTTTGTATTAGTATGGTATTGTATCTCTGACTAGGAGGCGTGATGTAACCTCCGATGTTATCCGTTTATTATTATATATGCTTTCATTTATAGCTTATCCCTTGGTATTTTTGTAACGTGTGAGTTCACCATCCAAAACTCTACATTTGGAGTGGACTTGTCTTCATATGTATATTTAAATGCTTAAAAACCTGAAATTTTTAACAACTACACACAGAGTGAAACTTTATTTAATAACAATAATCATATTTATATATGCATGAATGTATGTATTTAAAATTTTCCAATGTTGCTGTAGCTTTAAGAGCAAAATAAAAAAAAGCCTTTTTTAAAATAGGTCTGCTTCACCGGGTCCACTGGGAATTATATAATTGTAACCATGGTAATAGTGCCCTGCCCTTTTTTCTCCTCTCGGTTGGGTTTCGGTCCCGGTTAACGCTAATAAGCTAATATTTTTGCAAGTATTCTTTTTAATCTTTGCTTTGCATATACTTGATCAAATCAATGACGCGGTTAGAGTAGCCAAACTCATTGTCGTACCAAGAAATTAATTTGACGAACTTGTCGTTAAGCGATATGCCAGCTTTAGCGTCAAAGACTGAAGAGTGAGTATCGCTAAGGAAATCAGTCGAGACAACTTCCTCGTCAGTATAGCCGAGAATTCCTTTTAGAGGACCATTGGCAGCCTCCTGTACCTTGGCTTTGATTTCGTCATAGCTAGCGCCCTTGCCCAAGCGCACAGTTAAATCGACAACAGAAACATTAGGTGTGGGAACCCGGAAAGCCATACCAGTCAATTTGCCATTCAGAGCAGGGATGACTTTTCCAACAGCTTTTGCAGCTCCAGTGGCAGCAGGTATAATATTTTGGGCAGCGCCACGGCCATCACGCCACAATTTGCCGGATGGACCATCGACAGTCTTCTGAGTAGCTGTAGTGGCGTGTACAGTGGTCATCAGACCCTCAACAATCTCAAAATTGTCGTTAATAACCTTAGCTAAGGGAGCCAAGCAATTAGTCGTACAGGAAGCATTCGACACAACCTTCATGTCGGGCTTATAGGCATCTAAATTGACGCCGCACACAAACATAGGTGCATCTGCGGATGGCGCCGAAATTACCACCTTCTTGGCACCGCCCTTTAAATGAGTCGATGCTTTTTCAATTGTAGTGAATACACCAGTGGATTCAACTACGTATTCCGCGCCAGCGCTGGCCCAGTTGATGTTAGCTGGATCGCGTTCACTGAAAACAGTAATTTTCTGGCCGTTCACAACCAGAAAACCGCCTTCAGCGGCTACAGTACCCTTGAAACGACCATGAGTTGAGTCAAACTTGAAGAGATATACCATATAGTTGACATCGATGAATGGATCATTGACGGCAACAACGGAGGCGCCCTTGTCGATAGCGGCGCGCAGTACCAGACGGCCGATGCGTCCAAATCCGTTAATACCGATTTTCGACATGTTTCGAGTTGTTATTATTGATGTTTTGCACAATTTCTAGAAAAAAAAAAATTTTGTACACATGTATGTGTAATTAGTAAATTGGAAAAAGAGTAATGAGTAGCCGTTAAGAAGTGGAAGTTCACTACCGTTCAGTTCGCTTGCAAGGAATCGACTGTGCTATCTCTGAAGCATTGAAAACTTTCGTTGAGTTAAAATATTCCGAGAAAATTTTCAAAGTCATTTGAAGGACGTTTACTTCAAGCAGCGTAACCAACCACAGAAGGCGAGCTTTTCCTCTCATCAAAAGCGTTGTCCACGCCATGATGAAAACAGCTAGAGGTGGCCTTGCAAATGGTATGTTCTCTCTCCTCTCTGCGCATATGACGCCAGCTTTTAAATTTAATTTAGAACACCTATTTCTTTAATATTAGTCTTTTTGCTTTATTTATTGCCTTACCGAAATCTTAAGCCAGCCTTTTTATATATGTATATTTTTTATATGTACATAAAAAATGCATACATACATACATACATATGTAAGCAAACAAAGTGGGCTAAGTGGCCACACCATGTCTTTTCCACTTCAAAAAGGTTGTCGTCGAGCAAATGTACGTACAAAATATATATGTATATATGAATAAAGTATATATGTAACCTCCACTTGCTTTTTACAATAAAACAAACAATGTTAACAACAAAGACTTCTTTCAAATAGGTAACTGGTTTAAAAAAGGGGCAAAAATACAGTGACGTCATAAAATTTAATCGAGCAGTCTATACCTTATATTGTGAGTAACATGAGTAAATGTTACCCAACAGACATTATGAGTATCTATTTTTGTTCTCCAAAATTAAAAACATACATTTCAAAATTTTGCCTCACCCCCTTCCGGCCAACAAAGAACGAAAATCTGTGGCATCCACAATATTGAAGATACGAGAAAACTAAAAACGCACAATCATAGAGACTGACCATATGTACCAGATTTCCGTATTTTAATCAGATCAAATTGTTATTATAGCCAAAATTAATAAATTAATTTTCGGTCGCTTCGCAATGCCCGACGACACGTTCAGACTGATTTTCTGTCTCTCTAGCACACACATTTTATCGCTCAATGTACGCGCCGTCTGCCGGAGGAGAGCCATACTGACTAGGTATCGGGTATAAATGTAGATTTGCGGTCGTAGCAGCAACTCACAACGTTCCCTTCGTTTTTAATTTGAATTGTGGTTGGGGATCGAAAATCCTTTTGCAAATTTAAGCAGTTATTTTGTATTTAAAATATTACATATTACTAGGAAATTTAATATTAATACAGAGATTTAATTATTATATTATCCATCCAATTATAAATGGCAAAAGGATTTTTGAAGAAGATACAAATTTCATAAGCATATTTCATACACATAAAACAATTGATATTTATGGGCTGTGCTCATCTTACTATTAATTTGTATTTGGTTTGACCGCTTGGCCGGAGAGTTATTTATGAATTGGCTCCACGTAAACATTTAATTCGAAATAGTTATTAGTTCCTTCAGTTCAGTCAAAGAAAATAATCAGAGCAAAATTGGCCTCGGAAACACACATAAGTTTGTACATACACAGATTCAAAAGTATATATGTAAGTTTAAGCGCATTTTGTTAAGTTTAAATATAATGTAGTACCCAGGATATAAGTCGAAGAGCTGAGCCCCTATTTGTAACAACAATTATGTTTTCTAATACACCAGCCAGCTAGCAAAATTGTATCTGAAAAGTATAGCAATCGATCATCTTGATTGATTGAATTGATTTTGAATCAAAACTGAAACGTGTACGCTTTACAAAAAAATATACGTATTTTTTTTTTAAATTGTGTGAGTAATTTGTATTCGTTTTATTTTATCTTCAAATCAAATCAGATCAAATCTTTACCGACAATGCCGTATTTAAAGAAGGATAAAAAATATAGCGAACGCATCTACTGAAGAAGAACAACAAATGGTTGAGTACCTGTCGACGAATCGAGCGGATTAATTTAATTTCCTCAGAATTTCTGTACATTTGTCACAACAAAAGACAAGCTCATCAACAAAGTATTCCTAAAAATCATTTTCAGCTACAAAAAAAATGGTTGAGTGAGAGAGCGATTTTAGCAGCTAGGAATATGATGTAAATGACCTTAATTGCATAATTCAGAGCGAGATCATTGGAAAATGCATTCATTGAAATCTATTGACTGTGTTACCAAAAATCAACTATACAACTGAATTTGTAAAATCCTTGGATGTCCCAAGCTTACAACCGTACAATTTATGCCTAAAGGTTGGCTCCGTAGTAATCATGCTTCGAAACATAAACCAAGAAAAACTGTGCAACGGTACGCGTTTGGTGGTAAGAAAATTGATGAACAATTTAATTTGCGCGACGATACTCAATGGAGAATTCGAAGGTGAGGAAGCTCTCATTCCTAGGACTCTGATGATCTCAACAGATATGCCGTTTGGGTTTAAAAAACTTAAATTTTTGATACGTCTTGCATTCCCCATGACTATTAACAAATCAGAAGGCCAATCCTTGAAATTATGTGGTCTGAATCTGAAAATAAACATGATACAATCCAAAATCTGATTATTTATTGCCTATAAGGCGTCAATTCAAAATTATTCGCTACAAATTATCCAAATTTAATTAAGAATTTTTCTTTGTTGCTTGGAGGAATAACGTCTGCCGGGCTAGCTAGTTTCCTTTTATTTATATTTTTAGGGTATGTAGGGAACATGATGGAATTATAATTACATCATGATGGGGACCACGAAAATGTTTATTGTGTAATGATTTCTGTTTGCTTGTGTACAGAACGTAACTGAAATTTGGCTTTTGATGAGCTTTCTGCGAACAAAGCTCAACAGTGAATACATACATATGTACATAAACACTTAATATATGTATGTACTTTCGTATTTAAAGAAAAAACAAGCATACATATCTATGGATATACATATATCCATATATTATAAATATATCATGTATGTAAATAGATGTTAATGTATTTATGCATATGTAAACGCTGAGATTACCTATGTATTTACATGTATGTATGCATATGTAGGTATATGCATACATACATATGTATGTATGTGTTTGACTGTCGAACTCGAATTTGCAAGCTCGTATGCACCACGTACAGTTATTCAAGAAAGATTTGTTACACATTGAGCAAAAAACTGTTGATAGTTGGCGAGTCCCACAACTACATATCACCAAATATTGATTCTGAATTTGTAATAACTTGAGATTCATTATGATTCCAAAGGAATTTGGCATTTGACTGATTCTAATCAGTAAATCCTGGCTCAGAAAATGTATACATATACATACATACATAAGTATGTATATTAGTACACATGTACATATGTACATACATAGGTAGTCAGGGAAAGTGTGCGAAAGTTCTACGAGGTCAAATTGTGCATACATATGTACATATGTATGTATTTACGTACAAATTGGATGAGCGGGTAATATGGATATTTGTATGTATGTATGAACATATATGTACATATGTATATGGATGAAAAAAGGCATAACAGAAGTCTTTGGCGATGTTCGTATTTATTGTTTTAAAATCAATATACGAAAATGAAAAAAAAAACAATTCAAAATACATATAATTTTACCATACACTTACCGAAGAAAAATATGAGAATTCTAATCTTAGATAAATATATGTACATAATTTAATATGAGTTAATATCAGATTTTATGAAGAAAAAGATTTAGAAAAGAATTTAAATTTGTTGCAATGTGACTATTTCCAACGACTTATTTAATATATTTATTTATTTAATATATTTACATTATTCATTTCGACGTTTTTTTATGACTTTTTTCTTCTGCCGTCATCTACTTCTATCGCTCCTCAACCTCGAATAATTCATTTGTGTAGCTAAATTTTTATTTTACAAAGTACCTTTAATATTCTTAGCTTATTAGCGAAAGAACACTTAGGATGGTACCATTCAGGTACCATGACCTTCCTACTTTTCTTTAGCGAAAAAGTTGACACTACTTTTCGTTGAGTAGTTTCTGAACATACGCGAAAATTTCGTTTGAAATGGTACCGTGCGAAAACTTTAATGTATCTGACTGGAGCAGGAGCCTTTTTACTGGGCGATTGTAAAATTTTGCTGCATCATGCAACATTGAATGTATACTAGTCCCTTTAATGCCGAAAGATTCCTCTTTCTTACGCTAATGCGCGCAGCCACTCTAGTTGAAAACTAATTTAGAAGCTCCGAAAAAAACAAACACACGCAAGTGCGCACATTGCTGACTTAGCTGAGCTGAAAACTTAAAAAGCTCACCCAGATCAGCTCAGCTTGGTTTGATTCGTTACTATGGCAGCTGTTCGGAGCAGCAGCCGTCTATAGCTCAGACGAGCTCATACATGCACACACGTATGTAACATATGTTTCGACCTTTCCTTGCTAGTGGCAGTCCATATCGTCGTCGAAAGCGCAGCATCGGTTCGCATACCTAACTTTTGTATTTATAAAAATTGCATGAAAACATTGAACAATAAAACACTAAATTAAAAGCTAACAACGGAGAAATTTTAGTCGTAAATGTGAGGTCAGATTTGCTGAAAAATCTTTGCAGCTTCCAACATTTTGGTGACAGCGACGTGATTGCCTTGGACCTAACGTAATTAAAAATTGGTAAAGCAGTTAGTCAAAAAAGTACCGAGCCAAAAATCGTTGTAGCCGACCGTGCCAGTTCTAGTGTGAGGAACCGCGGTTCCCACAGGCCGAATTCGGCCGAAGCACAGCCGGATAAGGCTGAAGAACGGCCGGATAAGGCTGATGGCTGGCCGGAAAAGGCGAACATCAGCTCGGATACCCGCGGATATCCGGATGCGGCGAAGAGGCCAAGGTCCCCCGAGAGGAGAAGTGTCCCGCTCTCGGAGAGGAAGACACGCGAGAGGCAGAGGAGACGGCGGGATCGGGCTTGCAGTGGTCCGACACATGACCAAATAAGGGCATGGGATCACGCCACCGGCCTGGTCCCGTTACGAAGGACGTGGAATCCAGGAGACGGCGATGGAAAGTTACCGACGCCGAGCCGGGGTGAGTGGTCGCGCGCGCACATTGAAACCCCGCTGAAACGTAAAAGTGATACCCGGTACGGTTCGAAGAAGTGTAGTGAAGTGCATACAGCAGCAGGAAAACAGGCCCCGCCTGCCCCCAGAGTGAGTCTAAGTTAAGAGGTGATCCACATCTACCTGCGGAATCTAGGAGGGGAGTGCGAGACGTGGAGTGCGGAATTGAGTGGCGGGCTAAAGCAATCGCTGAAGTCAACTTGCCCCAATCATTAGCCTCGACGCTGCCACACTCGACAAGAGCCCGCGCGTGGTGGAGATCCGTAGCTAAGTAAAATTGTCATATCTAGCCCTAAGTTCTAATATAATACGAATAAAACGAATTTAGATTAAAGAAAAGTAAGGCTTTATTATTTGTTGTTGGGGCAACAATAAGAATACATTGCAGCGAATCTGCCGACCGCTGAGCTAGCCCAGCAAACTCAAGAGGACCAATAAGTAGGTCCGTTACACTAGCTACCCGCTATTCGTTTTCGTTTTCACTTTCCGTATCTGCTTCAGCCTGCGCAACGCACTGTCGAGACCAGCTGCATAGAGTTATTTGCCTCCTCTTTCGTCGTTTTCTTCAGCCAGCTCTTGTGACCGGCTGCACATAGCTCTCTGGAATTCGAATTCGAATCAGAGCAAAATCTTGATCGTTCACTTGTACATGACTGTTTTTATACCCGATACTCAAAATGAGTATTGGGGTATATTAGATTTGTGGTAAAAGTGGATGTGTGTAACGTCCAGAAGGAATCGTTTCCGACCCCATAATGTATATATATTCTTGATCAGCATCAATAGCCGAGTCGATTGAGCCCTGTCTGTCTGTCCGTCTGTCCGTCCGTCCGTCCGTCCCCTTCAGCGCCTAGTGCTCAAAGACTATAAGAGCTAGAGCAACGATGTTTTGGTTCCAGACTTCTGTGATATGTCACTGCTACAAAAATATTTCAAAACTTCGCCCCGCCCACTTCCGCCCCACAAAGGACGAAAATCTGTGGCATCCACATTTTTAAAGATACGATAAAACCAAAAACGCAGAATCGTAGAGGATGACTATATGTTCCAGAGCGTAAAATCTCAACCAGCCAGAATCAAGAAAACAATTTCATTCTTTCTCGCTCTGTATCTCTTGCAAAATATGATTTCAAGGATCTCAGAACCTATAAGAGCCAGAGCAACCAAATTTGGTATCCACACTCCTGTGATATCGCCCCTTGACCGTTTTGTGTCGAAATTTCGCCACACCCCCTTCCGCCCTCGCAAAGGACGAAAATCTGGGGTATCCACAAATCTCAGAGACTATTAACGCTAGAGTAACCAAATTTGTTATCCGCACTTCTGTTAGATCTCACTATAAAACGTATATCTCAAATTCCGCCCAACCCCCTTTCGC
This sequence comes from Drosophila pseudoobscura, assembly GCF_009870125.1. Classification (NCBI taxonomy): domain Eukaryota; kingdom Metazoa; phylum Arthropoda; class Insecta; order Diptera; family Drosophilidae; genus Drosophila; species Drosophila pseudoobscura. Next base: position 36,135,189 of record NC_046683.1, on the reverse strand, counting down.
CCCCACAAAAGACGAAAAACTGTTGCATCCACAATATTGAGGATACGAAAAAACTATCAGATTGCTGAATCTGGATCAGATCAGATCATTTTTATAGCCAAAAGGAACAAATCAATTTGCAGTGGCTACGCAGCGCCCGACGTCACGCTCAGACTGATTTTCTGATTTTCTGGCGTCTGCCGGAGGAGAGCCATACTGACTTAGTATCGGCTATAACTGTAGAGTTGCGGTCTCCGCAGCAACTCACAACGTTCCCCCTTGTTTGGTCGTCGCTTCGTTGACTTGCCGGCGCATATCAAAAGTGCCGGTGCAGTGCATACATACATTTTTTTTGTCTTCGATTTCTTATTTTTCGTTGTATTTTTGCTACCGGGATTCGCCGTCCTTAAGTGAAATAACTTTCGTATGGTGGCCAATCGATCGCGCTTGCCACAGATGCAGCTGCCCAAGCTCAGCGGACAAGCTTCTATTTTATGTTCACAGATGTCATTCATAGTGAAGCCGAGCTGACTTCTATCGAGACGTTACTGCATTTGCTGTCATGTTTGAGCGGAGCGCCGTTAGAATTACAACATTATATATTCTCAAACATCTTTCTAATAAACATCTCATTCTACAAGAACACGTTAAAGAGATATTTGGTCTGGTGCGTGGGGATGCCCCGGTTGGCAAGCTGCGGGCGTTTACGGACCTCACCTCTTCGCACATTGGAAGCGCTGGCAACCAAAGAAGAAACAGCAGATTGCATAATCGTCAACGCAACCTAGCAGAATTTGGACAGGACGACTACATCTAAATGGGAATCTTCGTCGAATCACGATTTTCCATTCTGGGAGAATTTTTCTGTATTTCTGGAACAATGATGTCGTACCCCTGAACGCATTCATCACTACATGCAAGGGCATGGTCGGATTGGCAAATCAGGAAAAACCGTGAGTAGCATCGTGCTACTCAAAAGTTTATCGCCGAATGATCGTCACATCGAAGCAAAGGGGTCCTTTTTATCCGTCAAGGGTCATCACGTGAAAGTTTGTAAATCTTGCCAATCGAAACACCACACTGTTCTGCATTTCCTTCGTTCAGAAGAGACATGCCATACTGATTCTCCAATTAAATCTTCACAAGCACAACCACATTATACCGCCATAGTTGCATTGTCGCCCGCCTTGCCGCAAGCTCTTTTATTCTGGAGACAGTCTGATCCTGTTCTCCTGTACTCGTCTAGCTAATCATCCCCTCAATTTCGAAAAACCTAATTGCCTACCGCAGTTTCTGGTATTGGAGATGATAGCTTCTCAACTGAAGGTATCTCGGTGAATAAACCTAGCGTCTCAGTTAGCACTGATTATTGGCCTGTACCTTCGAATCTCCAGCTTTCTGACCTTCGTTCCATAAGCCGCAGCGGATTGATTTGCCCATCGTAGTCGGAGTTTTCTTTGAGTTGATGTGTATGGGACAAAATCTGCTAGCGCCTAGATTGCCTTTTCTGCAGAAGACCCATCTCGGATGGATTTGGAGCGCAGGTTCGGGCATTATCCAGCTCGTTATGCAAAATATTCGGCATCTTCCCTCGAAGATATCATTGCTTCATGAAAACGGACAGCTCCACAACAGCGCAGAGGGTCGTGTTCGACGACTCTAAAGCTACGATCTCGTCTTTCGTTAAATAATCGGCTTATGGCAGTTCGCACCACTTAAGCCAAGTTGTTTCAGACTCTTATCCGTCTTGGTACATTTTCGTTTAAGCACATCAACTCTTTCCGAGTCATGATGCCTTAAGCTGACCGAAGGAGTATGCCCTTTGTAGACTTCACACCTGCCCCCCAAAGTCCGCCCATGTGCGGTGCTCGAGGCGGTATGAAGGCAAACTCGCACCCGCTTCTTGACGCGAATTCGCGAAGAGGCGACTGGCTCCAACAAAATTTGTCGTGTTGTCGCAATTAACGCGTTGTGGAAATCCTCGCCTTGGGAATCACATGGCTGCACTTTCCTATCTTTGGGAGGAAGATAACTGTTGAGTTTCTCCATTGGATATCGATTTTTCTGGTCATGTCTTCTGTCTCCTTGCTAATCTGGAGGATCGCATGTAGCGCCGTCGAACGCGGGGATGAGAGCGTTGGGGTCGTCCCCCATTCGTGAGAAGAGCGACAACTTCGACTATGCCGCCGATATCTTTCGATTCTCGTCGCTGCGATCAATCAAGGCCACAATGAGGTGTCCCTTGGACACTTAGTTCTTCGTCTGGGGGGCGGCCGCCTTGGGCCCGCGGTGCTGCTTGCTCGCCCGAGTGTGTTTGGTCGAGCCGAGAGCCGCCTGCATCTGGCTCAGCTGCGCGTAGTGTCTGCGGCCCTCCTCCACCCGTAGCTCAGCCCAGGCTAGCTTGGATTTCTCCTCTTGGGAGATATCCGCCTTGCCATGGAGCGGGCTCAGCAACTTTAGGTCCGCCTTGTACTATGCTTTTCCCTTTATACCTTCCCTTGAACGCTTCGGCCCTTCCCAAAGCAGATAGCTGGTACCTGGTTCCGTCGAGCGGAGGAGGCTTTTTCCTATGCTCTCCACGTCCGATTCTGTCTCGACAGTGGCTACCGCGCAGTTCATCTTGCAACTCGTCGTTTTTGTGGCAGACCAATGCCTTAGCTAGACACTGCATTGCATCTTGCCCAGGATAATGCAATAAAGCATAGATCATAAGGCAAAGAGTTTAGTTACCTATTTATTTATTTATTCTTATTCGCCAACGGAATCAAAATCCTTATCTGGCTAGACTAACTTATTTCTAACTTAAGCTATTATCAGAAAATAACAAGAATTAATTATTGTAAGGGAAGAGGTCTCCCAGCAACCGTCGGACGGCTCCCTTCCCCTGGCAAAAGTAAAAACGCATCCCAGCTGGCAGAGCATTGTACTGTAGTAGCGCCTTACAAATAGGCTCATTAAAGCCATAATTGTTCCGGTGGAGATCAACTGCAAAGGGTGCATGGGTCCTTAGGCTGCTGGCAGGGGCACCGAAGCCAATCCTACTAAGCAGGTCAGGACAATCTATGGTCCTTCGATCCTCGAGAGAGGAGAGATGCACGAGGCGACATCTGCACTCGTACGACGGCAACGGAATGCAGAAGGGCAGAGGCTGTAGTGCAAATTTGAGAAACTTTCGTTGCAGTCTTTCGATGCGTGAAATTTGAACGACCCCTGTGGGATTCCAGACCATGGAAGCGTACTGAAGCGTAATGAGTACAACCTCAACCTCGTATATGGGTCCCTGAACTGGGATGAATTGCGCTTAACAAAGCCAAACATAGCATAAACTTTCGGCAATATAAAATTCAAATGCTCAGCGAAAAGAAATCTTGAGTCGAATGAGACCCCCAGGTCAAGTATCTCCGTCTGCTTTAAGAGAAGAGGGAGCGAATTAAGTCTGCACCAACGAGCAACAATCGAGGTCGCGCTGAAGAAGGATACTGTCTCCTAAAGTTTGGATCGATCGGAAAATTTTAAGATCATCAGCATAAAGCAGAATGCTGAGAGATATGTCGTTGATAAAAATTGAGAACAGAAGTGGACCAAGTGTACTTCCCTCTGGAAGGGCGAAAGTAGCCAAGAATGGGTCCGAAGGCTTTCCATTTGCCAACACGACATTCTCTCGCCGCTCAAGATATGACCTAAACCAGCTGAGCAGGAAGGAACGAATCTCTAACCGATTCAGCTTGGCTATTAAGGCATACTGGGACGCTTTGTCAAAGGCCTTAGCAAAGTCAGTACACACAACATCCACTTGAGAGTGCGTTTCAAAGACACGAGTGCAGAAATTACTGAAAGCGATGAGATTAGTGGTCATTGATCTATACAGCATAAGACCATGCTGATTTCGGCTAATGTACGACTTCATGAGGAAAGTGTTTAGAGTTTTTAAAGTGTCTAGAAGTTTCGAAACATTGCTGAGTTTTGCGATTGGTCTAAAATTAGAGATGAGATTTTTGGCACCTTTCTTAAAAATTGGCGTAATCGTAGCAGCTTTCCACTTGCCAAGAAACCGCACCGTTAGCAGCGAATTTGTGAATAGAATTTTAAGACGTTCACAGAACGCAACATCACAGTTGCGAAGCAGGAAGGCGGAAATGCCATCACAGTCGGGTTTATTAGAATTATTGAAATCACCAATTGGCTCCAAAATTTCCACCTGCGATACATCAAGTGTGCCAATATTGACCACCGAGGAAATAGCTTTTAAGACATCAAAACTATGCCAATCTGCGTATGGCTCAAAATTTGAGCTAAAAAAATAAGCAAAAAGGTTTGCTATACCACTATCCGTATTAGCGCTCAAGCTACCCAGGTTCATAGCTGAAGGAAGAGAGCTCGTCGACCTTTTGGAATTTATGAAATGCCAAAACGACCTGGGAATGATTTTAAGTCCCCTTTCAACGTCGGCAATATATTGGCTATACAAAAATTTGCTTAAGAAATCAAACTCCCTCTTATGCTGCACATAGCTCGCCCAGTCCACAGGGTGCCGGGTCTTACCAAATCGTTTAAAGTACTTGTTACGCAGATTCTTATATTTCACAAGACCCTATAGGAGAACCTATAGGAGCCATGCACCCTTTTGGAAGCATTGTTAACAGTAATATGACGGACCGTATGCAGGAAAACACTATGGCAAGTGTCAGAATTAGGATGCGAGAGAACAGAAGCCCAATTAACGTTTAACAAACTATCCCGAATAGCATTCAGGCTTAAAGTAGAAAAGTAGTATTCATAATATGGTTCCGCCAAGGGCGAGTAAGAATGGAAATTAGCTGAGAATTCTAACGGCATGTCACAATCCGCGATTGGCAGCTCGCAACATTTAACATGGCAATCTATATCCGAACTAAAAAAAATGAAGTCTGGAATATTCTTTAGCCTATTAAAAACATTATTTACTTGGGTCCCTTACTAATAGAATAATCCATAAAGAGAATCTCGTGCGGCAAATGCACATTACTTGGTATCATAGCTGACGATTGCGGATTGCCGGACCATACCAACCCTACGAACCCAAATTGAAGTCGCCAAAAACGCAGAGGTGATGACGGTCTCGCAGATTACATATATTTCAGCAATGTTTTGCGTGTGCGCCTTGTAGATATCCCAGCAGCTATTCGGTGGAACGTACGATGCGCTAACAAATAGCGTCTCCGACTGGCCAGCCACCGCCACACCAATCTGATCCAGAACAGAGTCACCATTCAGGAGACAAATCGGATCATAGCGTAGAGTGCGTTTGACGGCCACAATGACCCCACCTCCTCGGCAGCACTTCGTTTTGGCACAATCTCTGTCCTTACGAAACACCTGAAGAAGGCTAGGATCGAAATCTTCGTTGTCGAAAAAGTTTTAATTGGGCCAGGTTTCAACCAAAATGACAATGTCAAAGTCACACGTAGAGGTAGCCAAGCTGACAGCCGGAGCCTTGGTGCGCATGTCCGCTATATTTCAGAAGAAAATTCGTATAGACAGGGCACCATCCATCGGCGCGGTCCTAGGAAGTGGCGGTGCCGTCCTGTTAGCGGCCACGGAAGATGGGTCCAGAGGAGGCTCAGCCACATCAGTAGCACATTATCCTTGACTAGAAAATAGGGCAGGGAAGCAGCCGTGAGAGCCAATCCAGGTAAAGATGCCGAAGAGAGTGTTGAAGAGAGTGTTCCACATAAGAGCGCGCGACGGGCTGCTGACTATTCCCAAATGTCGAGTGCAGCGACGGCGCAAGCATAGCAAACGAAGCAATGCAATAGCGTTTGTTGTTGTAATGATGACGTCAGAAGTCCACGTAGTCGAGAGAGAAAGCTCTAGCAAGAGCATCGTCATCTGATCCAGCAGCAGCAGAGCAAATATCGCACAAAGCGGAGATCGAAAAACCAGTGTTTTGTTATTGTGTGGAAGATGATTGCCAAAAATGAAGCAATGGCCTGTTGCACATAGCAAAAAGGCGAAAAAGTGCAAGCAGAATATGTTGTGGAGAAACGGCGATCATAAAACCAGAGACGCCGCCCACTGGGGGTTTTTTGTAGTGGATGGAGCTGGTGCTTTCTGATTCGGCGTGGACATCCGCAATGGCACAGCTGCACACAGATTAAATGCTGTCAAATCAGCTTCCGGCCTCAGTCTATGCACAAAGCGGGAAACCCTTACCGATACTGGCCAGAATCTATCATCAAAGACCACAGGGAATAGACGTTCAGGGCCCCAAGTTTGAAATTTACGAACTTCAACTTCCAACGCTTGACTAATTTCACGCAAGAAATTTCCGCCTCCGGCAACATGAGCTTCTCGGCAACAAATTTCACGACCTCCTCTGTTCCCGTCGCGGTAGCAAATCTACCAATATTCAGGTATTTGCTGCTCTGCATCACACTCAGCTGCTCGCAGTTCGGAGCGATACCAACAACACGATTTATATGTTTCTTTCGATTCTTCCTATATCTCTTTCTGACAGTGACGAAACCCTCCAAATCAGGTGGGGGAGCTGACCCCAAGTCAATGACCTCAGTCGAGGTGGCGGCCACTAACCGTGGAGCCATTAAGTCGGATGCCGGCTTTGGCCTATTGGAATCCTTCCTTGGAGCAAACGGCTTCATCCGCTCATGAGAATTGATTGAAAGGGCATTCTGAAAATCAGACTTAAGACCGCGATAAAGGCTTTCAAGCTTCAAAACCTTGTCGTTAAGCTCGTCTATTTTCGATTGCGAGTCATTCGCAACTACACAGTTATCACACTGCCACAACAAATGAGGCAGATTTGTTAAGAGTTTAACTGCATCTGTATGCAAATCGATGCACGTCAGATGTAACGCTCGGCGGCACAAAAAAGAACAGCGGACAGCCTCAAAGCAACGAAGCTGAGCGGCAGTGACGTCCGAATTGCATTCCGCGTATGTAGTGACGCTTGAACCAGCTACAAAAATATTACTACAAAAAAAAAAAAAATAAATAAAAGAACGGAAAAAAAACTAATCAAAAGTTTTAAATCCAGGGAATATCGTAACTGCGTTTAGCGCCCCTATTGCTCGTGATCGGCGGGTACTTTTTGGGCAGACGGTCGGACTCGGGAGAGAGTAGGCCGCGGTTATGTTAACTCGAGGGAAATTGTGGATGGCACTTTCGCTGTTAGGAGGGTCCGTGGATGCAAGTCCAGCTACGGTCGCTCTTTTCGATTTTGGACCCCACTTCAGAAGGTAGTGATTTTGGTGGATAGAGGAAATATTAGGGGAAAAACAAAACTAAACCTCGTGCCAAATCAAAGAAAAAAAGACAAAGAAAAAAGAAGAATCGTGTTGCTTTCAAATTAAACCATAAAGAAATCGATAAGAAATTTGCCACCCCATTAAGGGTGCGTTCCATTCTGACCCCACGCCGGAGGCAAGGCATCCGAAAGTGTTTTTTTTTCTTTTTTTTTTTTTTTCGGTCATATGCAAGTTAATATGACACGAGTGCCAATCGCCTCATAGCGGTAAGTTGGACATTGGGGTTTAGGTGTCGCTAGGTAGTGTTCAATGGAACAGGAGTTTTATTTTATTACAGAATTGGCACTTTGTGCCAAGCAGATATCCAAGGGAGAATAGAGGAAAAAGATAATTGGGATCGATGACCGAGCCGGCCACAGCCACAACCAGCTGGCCATAGAAAGGGAAGAGAAGAGACTGCGCTCCCGAAAAAAGCACAAGAACCGATCGAACTCGCCGCTGGCGCAGAGAAGCACAAGGCTGAAAAGAGTCCGCCGCTCCAGCTGTGGGTCCGACTCAGTGCATCAGCAGCATCGTCGGCGCCGGGAAGCTGTGAAACTAAAGCGGAATATCGAACAATTTATTTTTTCCCCAAATTTTTTTTTGCGTAAATATCTCGCCCTCGGCCGACCTGGCTTAGTGGAAAAAAAGTAGAGAAAATAAAAACCCAGAACAAAATTATACCCATGAGCCAATAGGCAAAGTTTTAGTGAGTTGCGAATACAAATACCTTGCTCCCTCTCGACAGTGCAGCGCCGTTAATTCAGTCTTGCTTTTCTTTTCCCTTAAACCGTAAAGGCTAGCCCTATGTGGAGCCCAAAGAAAAGAAAGGCATAAGGGAAAAGAAACACAAAAAAAATCTTCTGTGCGCCTTGTTCTTTCCCTTCTTTTCTCTTTTTGTTGTTGTGCTCTTCCAATACATTTTACAGCAGCAATTACATTTACAGCAATTATAGCAAGCGGTTCGTCTTCGACAAAAGCGCTTTTGGAGATGGATGGCACGTAAGTGAAAGAAGATTATGCTTTACTCTAAATAAAATGCATACATGAGCGTGAGAGAAGGAGAGGTATAGGAAAGAAGGAAGGGGGGAGGTAAAACAGTTGGGCAGATCCACTTGCCGGAAGAGATAGCAAGAACAGTAATCATGGGTTTTTTGTTGTTGTCATAAATGCTCTTTTAAATTTGTATGCCAGTTTAGCGGCTACCTCCTATATACATATACTGTTTATTTTATATTATATACATATTTAATTATTTTTTTCTATTTTTCTATTTATTTATAATTCTTCTATTTTAATTATTATTAGTATTTGCTTAATTTCCAACCTGAAATATTCTCGAATTCTGTGTTCGCTAAATTAGTTTTTGAGTCAATGGGGAGTTTAAGTAGAGTAGGGAAATGCCCCTGTGTGAAGTAATAAATAAGTTTTAAAATGAAATCGATAATGAACTAAATTATTTTAGGGCGCCATGCCGAGTGGATTATGGAAATGAGGTGAGTCTGGGGGTTTTAGGGATCATCGGGCACTAATATGGCTTTGCGGCCCAGATGGTCAAGGTAGGGTGGGCAAAATGCTGCTGCACCTACAGCTACTCAGCAGCGCAACCCGTACTTCAGCATGTTCTGTTTTCCTTTGCAGAGCAACCTCTATGTGTGCATAGCTTGTCACGCTTGGTAATTTCTTTTCTGTATGTCCAGTCCGATCGATCATGTGTTAGGGAGGAAAACAGCACGCGAAATCAATATTACAATATGTATCCAATGCGAGGAGGTAGCACAGTGGTAAATCCTCACCCCCCCTTGCCGACGACAAATAGAATGGAAGCGTTATAACTTTAAATGGTTATAACTCCAAAATTTAATAGTATAGTCATTAGAATCCTTGGGTGGATTGTTCATACTGCATAGTAGGCGTTGCTTATTGGTTACACGTGGAGTCAAGACCTACGGCCATCCCGTTTACCTTGCTGGATGACAATTATACCTGTCAGTTGATTTTGGAATCGTGATACCTTCTCAGGAAAGTTCACTCCTATGTAACATATCTCCCTTCCTTCTTTGCTTCCTTTGTGTTTTCACTTATACTTCCTAATATTGTTTTCTGGAACTTAGTGAGTTACGGCGTGGAAAATAATACTTTATCGTGTATTCTTTTCGTTTTCTATTCTAATCTGTACTATATTGACAAGCACATATTAGATCAGCTGATTAAGACCGTCACAACCATATGAAACGATAGCATGGCAACCAAACAGTTTATACAAATGCCTGCTTTTATACAATTTTTTTTTAGCGTTATACAAAATTAATTTAATTAAGCGATTCAAGAGCAATGCCGGTTAAACGAAGCCCTGAAAAATTGATTAACCTAAAAGACATTGAACGTCCCACAAATTCGAACCAAAGAGCACCGTCTATTTCTCACTCACTGACTACTAGATCGAAAACCAAACCAGTCGAAACTGCAACCATGCCTGACCCTTCACCAAATCAGGAGAATTTAGATGCTTCCACGACGACTACGAGCAATAGAGCGGCAAGTGATGTTTTGTACACGGTGATGACAGGCACAATTTCAGCAGAAATGGCAAAGCAAACTCTAGCCATGAGTGCAGCAATGGCACAACTAACAGAAAAACTTTCCCAAGCTATTAGTACAGGTTTACAAGCAGCTTCGACAGCTTCCTCTAGAGAGAGGTCCCCAATCCGTATAGAACAGTTGACATCAGAGACACACGTTGAGCAGCATAATATACAGCCTTTATTGCCCAATTCACACTCGCAGGCAGCTTCGGATCAGACACGGGTTTATGGTCAAATCTTTAGTCAGGCGCCACTGCCGGGTGAGGTACGTCCAGATCGTATAAGTCAAATAATGGCAAATTGAAAGCTGAGATTGAACGGCAAGGACTCGATGTCTATAGATGACTTCATTTATAGAATCGGAGCCTTAACCCACCAAAGGATGAATGGGAACTTCGAACTAGTAGCTCGAAACTCGAACAAATTATTTGAGGGTAAGGCTAGTGAGTGGTATTGGAGATACCACAAAAGTGTGTCTCAAATTCGCTGGCATGACTTATGTGTAGCGTTAAGGGGTCAATTCAAAGATTCACGCGCGGATCGTATAATCCGGACGGAAATCGAAGATCGTAATCAGCTCGTAAATGAGTCGTTGGATGATTTTTACAGTGTGATCGCCTCTTTGGCAGATCGGCTCACACAGCCCATGTCGGAGCAATGTTTGTTAGAGACTCTAAGAGGAAATCTTCTTACTGAGGTTCAGCGAGAAATATTATATGAGCCAGCTTCCACCATTGCTCAGTTAAGACATCTGGTGCGAACACGCGAAATTTTTATGCGGACAGTCCACAAACCTTCAGTGGCTATACCGAAACCCAAATATCGAAATATTATTGCGTTGGGACATCAAACAGACCACATTTCCGAATCCGATAGTTCTGATATTGAAGAGTTAGAGGTGGCTGCCATTGAAGCTTCGTGTTGGAACTGCGGGGCGAAGGGCCACCGTTATCAGGAATGTCTGGCAGAACGGCGAGTTTTCGGCTTTCTTTGTGAATTGGCAGACACGTATAAGAGAGCCCTTAAGAGAGCAGGACAGTTGCAGATGAGATGTTCTAGGGTTTCGGTTGCCCCAGGTTCGTCACATTTCCTACAACTGTCTCTGTTTGTGATTCCTAGCTTTGTTGCATGCTCCGCAGCCAGGCAGTGTCCCGTTAATATTCACACTAATAATCTGCAGTCCTTCCGTGGAAGGTGAAACAGGTAGTGGCTGAGTTTGTCATTGCGTTCCTTGCACATGATTTTCGAGGTGCTGCAGGCGGTGTTACTTCTCCACCTACTTTCGGTTTGCTTTTCTAGATCGCTTTGCAGCGTTCTGAGGGAGACAGGCACGTTCTCGGTTCTCCTATTCGCCAGCCCGACGCCTTCCTTAGCTAGTACGTCCGCCGTCTCGTTCCCTTCGATGCCCTGGTGGCTGGGAATCCAGTAGATCCGCACTGACTTTGTCGTGCTTAGGGTGTCTAGTGCCTCCCTGCTCGCCAAGACATTTCTGGAACTGACTGCGGACGACTGCATGGATCTTATTGCCGCTTCTCTGTCGACGAATAGGTTGACCGCATCGTGTGCTCTTTCAGTGAGAAGAGCGACCACTGCTGCTTTCCTGATGGCAAAAAGCAATATGCTGCCTGGAATATGCTACAATGGTCCGGTAGCTTATATGACAGCCTTATCTCAGGGTTTGTACAGTATAGGCCCGCTCCTACTCCTCCGTCCATCTTGGAGCCGTCCGTATATATATTGAGGTGCTCCGTTTGGTCTCTTCCGATTTTCCAGTCTTCAGGTCCCAAAGATGCAGTTGTTTTTACGTCGAGGCATGTTTGGGGGGTCATGTAATCAGTTGATCTGTTCATTTCCCTTCCAATTGAACTATGCTCGTATTCTTGTGGCGACATATTTCCTGAAGCGATAAGGCGTTGTGCTGCCTTTTCTGCAGTCAGACGGGCGTGGATGTCTAGGGTTTCGATTCCAAGTAGGGTTTCGAGTGCTTTTGTTGGGGATGAGCTCAGCGCCCCTGTAATACAGAGCAAAGCCTATCGCTGAGTCCTTTCCATAAGCTTATGATACGTTTTCTTTCCAGTAGCTTGCCACCACACTAAGACTCCATACAGCAGAGTTGGTCGCACCACCGAGATGTAAATCCAATGCATCAGAGCCGGAGACAGGCCCCATGTGCCTTCTTCACCCTTTCCAATACATTGGGTTTCCATGCCAGTTTACTATCCAGTACTGTGCCCAGGTATTTGACTTGTGTTTTTGGGGTTAGCATAGTTTGATTGATCTTCGGGGGGGTCCATATCGGTACCTTGTACCTCTTGGTAAAGAGGATGAGGTCCGTCTTGTCCGCGTTGATACTGAGTCCTACTTCTTCCGCCCACTCGCGTATCTCCCTGAGTGTTCGTTCCATTAGTGAGCTGAGGGTCGATGGGCAAACACCCGTAATAAGTATGCTTATGTCGTCCGCATAAGCTGTTATTATTGGGGCCTTCCTTTCGTATCTCTTGATGAGGTCGTCGACCACCAGATTCCACAGGAGGGGCGACAGGACTCCACCCTGGGGTGTGCCTCTGTGTGCCTCTTTCACCATGGAAGCGGTGCCCCACTCTGATTGCACCCGTCTGCAACCTAGGAGGTTCCTTATCCAAAGGTTGATTGCTGGGTGTGTATTAATTGCTACTAGGCAATTTGTTATTGCTTCCGTAGCCACGTTGTTGAATGATCCGGAGATGTCCACGATTATTCCCAGTGCATACTTTTTATTGTGAAGGGCTTTCTCAATGGTAGCTACTACCGAATGTAGTGCGGTCTCCACCGATTTCCCTTTAGTATAGGCATGCTGGTTGGTTGACATCAGTCCCCCTACCTCATTCCTGATGTGTAAGTCCAGCAGCTTTTCTAGCGATTTCAATATAAAGGAGGTAAGGCTTATCGGTCTATAGTCCTTGGGACTCGCATGGCTGCACTTTCCTGCCTTTGGGAGGAAGACAACTCTCGAGGTTCTCCATTGGATAGGGATATAGTCAATACTTATACAAGCTGTGAATATTGCGGAGGGCATTGGGGTAATCGCCTCTTTGGTCACCTGCATCATGGCTGGGAATATCCCGTCAAGTCCTGGTGTTTTTGTGCCCGTAAAGGAGTCTATTGCCCAGTGGATTCGCTTGGTGGTTAACAGATCTGTTGGGGGGTGTTGTTCCTCGGTTGCTAGGTCCTGGTGCTCATTGGCATCAGCGACCTCGGTGCAACCAGGGAAATGTTCCTCCATTAGTGCTGTTAGGGCTTCGTCACTGCCCTCTGTACACTGTCCGTCATCTAGCTTTAATTGGCTTTGTATGGTAGGCTGCTTAGAGAGCAGCTTCCGTAGCCGTGCGGTTTCTGGTACTTTCTCGATGTTGGAGCAGAAGATCCTCCACGAGTTCCGTTGTGCTTTACGTATTTCCTTCTTGTAGCCCCTGAGTAGGAGTCTGTATTCCTCATAGACGATCCCTTCGTTCGCTTGTTTGGCGATCTTAAAGAATTCCTTGAGGATTCTTCCTTTGAAGAGAGAGCTCCCGGCTCCACCAGAGTGGCTTGGACCTCTTCTTCGTCCTCGAGGGTTTGCACGATGTGTGGTAGGCGTCCAGCAACTCGTTGGATAGAGTCTCTAGAGACTTCTCTATGTCCTCCGCGGATTTCACTGTGCCCGGACTCGCGAGCTTCGAAGTAACTGTCTTTTTAAACTTTTCCCAGTTTGTATTCCGGGGGTTTCTATGGACTATTACCTTCAAAGAATGTTTGAAATCGCACTTAAACTGAATGTACTTGTGATCTGAGAAGAAGGGTCTTTCAAGGACCCTCCAGCTAGATACCGTAGTACTGTTTCCCGTTGCAAGTGTTAGGTCTAGCACGTTGGATTAGGTCGGACCTACGAAGGTGTGCTCCTCCCCGACGTTTGCTATATATAGATTAGTTGCTAGTATAAAGTCTAAGAGTGACTCACCTTTATAATTGATGTCGGTGCTTCCCCACACATTGTGGTGGGCATTGGCATCCGTCCCGATGACGAGTTGATAGTTTTTTGTGCCGGCTTCTGTCACCAGACTCCTGAGTTCGTCGGGTGGAAGCCAGCAGAAAGCGCTTTTCCTCGCTTTCCAGCATCACAACCGTCAGGTCATCCGTGCTGTAATGAGACATAAGGTAAGCATGGATTCCCTTTCGTACGAGTACGACGGTTCTGTTCCTGCTTACCGATGTTGTGTAGAACGGGTTGTGATTTGAGGACTTCAGTCAGGCCACTGAATTGGCTGTCGCAATCCAGGGCTCCTGGACTAGAGCTATGTCGGCGAGCCCTTGCTCCATGGCGATGAGGAGCTCCGCCGATGCTACCTTGCTTTTATGCAAGTTTAGCTGCAGCACACTCAGCATGGGTGGCTGGCTCACTTGCATCCGACGGGTTGACTACTAACGTCAGGTCACCGTCTTCCTCGTCTTCGTCCTCAAGCGCAAGACCCTGGGCGGCCTCCACGATGGACTCGAGACCTAAGTCCTTTTCCACCTCGCCTACCTGCAGGGTATGCGCGTCCTTGTCCTCAGGGTGGCGCTTTTTGAGGCGCAGGTAGACGCTACCCATGCCCCACGCCATCTTCCCGAACTTGGGATACAGCAGGTCCTCTGCCTCCTTGTTTATTTGGAGGATCACACATTGGCCGCCCCTCGTTGGGTAGTGGGCTACCATTGTGTAGGATCCTCCAATCGGTCGTTGGCACGTCCGCGTTTTGCCGCTGAAGGAGCTTCAGCGCTCGGTCTCCCTGGATTGTGATGGGGAAGAGTACCTTCGCCTTAGGCTTGGACGGGATAAGCTCCCGGTCCACAACCTCCAGCTTGGCCCCCTCCCACATCGCCTCCAGTTGGCAGACCGTACACGTCAGCCACCTTAGGGTTGGATCGTCGTTGCACTTTAGGATCTTAACCCCATTTAGCCACCCAGCACCATCGAACGTGGGCATAGGGGCCGCGGGGTCTTCTTCCATGTGTGCAAACAGTGCGTCGACGAGACGCGCGTGCACAAGCTTCCACTGCGCCGCTGACATCTTGCCGTCTTCCTCGCTCCGGTCGATGAGTGCCACGATCAAATGTCGTTTGGTCACATCGCTGACCTTCGCTTTCGATTTCGATGGCTTCTTGGCCACTTTCGGTGGAGGGGCTGCACTCTTGGGCCCGCGTTGCCGCTTGCTCGCCGGAGTGTCTTTAATGGCACTCTCAGTCGAGCGTTGCCTCTTTTTACATTGGACGTTGACATGCAATGACTGCATCTATCAAGAGGCGATGCAATTACTGCACCGTCAAGTGGCCCGTGTGACACCAGCAGAAGGCTGTTACGCGCAGATCCCAGGCAAAACGCAGCCCTCCTCCCGCCCAACCGACCGAGGGGCGCTGCCGCATGACGCGCGGTGCGTAGCCGAACCAAACGCGAGCATGCAAGAAAGATAGATATTAGACTAACATTCGAGGAAAATTAGCACTAAACTTATGAAGAAATTAAGCATGCAATAAAATACAAAATACAAATACCACTACAATTACTAATTACTAGAAAGGTGTGTAAGGATTAGTAATTTAATAAGAGGAAGAGAATTAGTGGAGGATATAATATGGTAGAGGGAATTATAATCCGAGCATAAGACCCTAAACGGTTCATGCAAGGAATAATTCGATCTACAAAGTGGAAGGAACAACGGTATAAAGTTTCTAGTCAGTCTAATAGGAATCGTGAAGTTTATGCGGCTCAACAGATCAGGGCTGTCTATGTCACCCCTGATCAAGTTGTGCATAAATATCACACCAAGCATTTTTCTACGGTTAACTAAGGATGGGAGGTTTACTAATAATAGTCTACTAGAGTAAGATGGGAGTCTTACACCCGCATCCCAGTTAAGGCCCCGCAGAGCAAAGATTAAAAAGTTTTTCTGTACTGATTCTATACGGTCCTGGTGTACTTTGTACTGAGGGCACCATACACAGGAGCCGTATTCTAAGATCGGACGAACAAGCGAGGTATAGAGAGTCTTTGTTATATAGGGGTCGTCAAATTCCTTTGACCACCTCTTTATAAACCCAAGCACGCCCATGGCCTTATTTACCATGGTAGAAATGTGTTCGGAAAACTTTAACTTGGGGTCTAACATAACACCCAGATCATCCACCAGGGTAATTCTCTCAAGAGAACCCCCAAATAGGGTGTAGGGAGCCAACAAAGGGTTAGAACGATGAAATGTCATAACTTTGCATTTCGAGGCATTAAGGTGTAACAAGTTTGCACAACACCATGACTAAAAGCTATTGAGATCGGATTGCAAGCGAGAATGAAATGAAATGTCCTTTTACTGGACACAGAGTTTAACATCATCCGCATACATAAGTACTCGAGAGTATGTTATTACTGAAGGCAAGTCATTAATAAAGAGTGTGAAGAGTAAGGGGCCTAGATGGCTGCCCTGTGGTACTCCCGAAGAAACCTTTACTGGTAAAGAGAGGGAGTTTTTGAAGAGGACTCTTTGAGACCTAGAACAAAGATAGCTAGAAATCCATCTCAGGAGGTTGGGCGGGAACCCTAAAAGGTCAAGTTTATGTGCTAAAAGGGAATGGTTTACAGAGTCGAATGCTTTACTAAAGTCGGTGTAAATAACATCCGTCTGTAAGTTACCTTGAAAGCCTTTAATAATGAAAGAGGTAAACTCTAACAAGTTCGTGGTGGTTGATCGCCGCCTTATAAATCGATGCTGAGTTGGAGATATAAGTGACTTGCAGAGATGTTGCAAGTGCGGAGTTAAAACCTTCTCAAACAATTTGGGAATAGCGGATAACTTTGCTATACCTCTATAATTTTTTGCATCAGACTTACTACCTTTTTTATGGAGAGGAATTATAAACGATTCCTTCCAGATTGGGGGGAAGCAAGAGGAATCAATGGACAGGGTGAATAGTTTAAGCAATGGTCCACACAGAGCCTCGGCGCAGTACCTGAGTACACAACCTGGAACCCCGTCTGGACCCGGTGAAAACACCGGCTTAACTAGTCGAAGATCATGAAGTAGGGAATATTCATTTAACAAGGGACTGAAAATGCCGTTCGATTTCGGTAATCCGTATGGGTACGGTTGACCAGAGTAGCTTTCCTCAGAATAGGTGGTTTGGATAACTGGACAAAAAGATCGGCAATTGCCTGATCATCATTTGCCGACGTATTACAAAATGATAACGAGGATGGGTGTGCGGACGTTCTACGCTTACTGTTTACGAAGCAGTAAAACTGTTTAGGGTCCTGAGAAAAACGTATCCTGCATCGAGATAGGTAGTTCTTATAGCATTGAGCATTAAGAACTGAAAAGTTTGACCGAGCTATTGCATAACGAGAGTGAGAAGTAGGAGAGCCCACTTCTTGAAATTTATTATAAAGTCTTGATTTTAAGTTTTTTAGACTGGATAGCTCTTTGGTAAACCAAGGGGGTTTTCCAGATCTAATCGGACAAGAAAGCGGGACACAAGAATCAAAAAATGTGCCAAGAGCATTGTAAAAAATGTTTGTGCCTTTTGTGACATCAGTGCACAAGTACAAAGCGGACCAATCAAAATCCCTAATTAGGTTATTAGCTTCGCAAACTCGGCTTTACGAAAGCAGCGGACACGTTCAGGTAGTCTACTCGACCGATCCAATACAGTTGGTCCTATGTCTAGCGACACCTCGAAAGTAGGGTGGTAGGCGTCTTCAGGTATAGTGAGCGGAAGGGCTCGGGTTAACAACACTATGGTCGGATCCGATACAAAGCATAGATCAAGCAATCGACCCAAGGAATTTTTCACATGATTGACTTGAGACAGGGACAGGTCAAGCAAGCCGTCAACAAAGTCATGTCGTGACATGGGCACTAGGATACTAGACTCGTTTACCGAAGACCAAACAGTTCCTGGCAAGTTGAAGTCACCAAGAACTATCATACGATCTTTATCAGATAGCGAGGAAGCAACAGCGGTTAAAGCGGACAAGTGCTGCTCATAAATTGAAATATCCGAAGAAGGTGGGATATACGAGCAAGTAATGAATATAGCGAAAGCGGGAAGAATCAGTTTTACACACAGGAATTCCAGTTCCTGTTGAACTTGGACTGTGAAGTGTTCTGACGTGAAGTAAGAGTCCACTGCACTTAGAACCCCTCCTGCACGTCGAGACGAACGGTCCTTTCTAAAAGTTGTGTACCGACCTGCCAAAACCTCGGAACTAAGAATGTCCGGCTTTAACCAGGTTTCAGTAAACACAATAACGTGGGAAGCAAATGCAACACTATCCCGGAAAAGAATGCTGAGCTTACTACGCAAGCCTCTTACATTCTGATAGGTTACTAAAAGAGAAGTTAGTTTTTTGGAAAGGTTGGAGCAAGACGGGAAGTTGAGGAAGAGGAAGTTGAGGTTGAGGGTGGCACGCTGGAAAGATTTGGAAGCGATATGGGGGGCCTATTCTTCTTCTTAGCCTTAAACTCCTTCACCACCAAATGCTCCGGCTAAAATTTGGTGGAGCAAATGGTGTCAAATTGAGTTGGGGAGATGCTTATCTTAAACGACGCTATCTCCCTGGCATAAGAGAAGTTAAATTTCTCCACCTTTAAACCCACGGCTTTTATTTTGCTTTGAATGAAAGCAGTTACATCATTAGATGTGAGGTCAGGGGCCAGCCGTGAAACAAAAACTTGTCGTTTTGGTGGTACTCCCACCAGTGGTTTAGTTACCACAGGTCTAGTACCTGTGGTGGCAATATCCGGAGGTCCGGAACGTCTATTTACTGGTGGGATCGGGATAGACGGGACAACTAGTGAACTTGCGGACACCACGGACACGGACGCAGCAGACGTACTTGGCTGCACATTCTCCGAGGCGATGAATTCGGCTACCGAATCTGCATCGCCAGCAGCTTTCGTTGCCTTTGGAGTGGCAAACGAGATCAACTGCTGCACACTTGGAGTGGTCGGAGTCAGTTTTTCGGCGGCGCACGGCTGAGTGACGGTTGGCACTTGCAGGTCCCGCGGAGTGACCTTTTTGGGCCTCGGAGACTCATTCAGCAGTTTTAAACCGCTAAACTGAGCCTCCATGGCTAGGAGCCGATCGTATTGGTTTTTGAAACCAACGGTCAGCTCCTTAAAGCCACTCCGCGTCTGCCTCATGAAAGCCACCATGTCTTTCTCCACCGCACGGCATGCCTTGCAACTGTAATGAAGCCATTACGTTTGGCTATAGCATCGCTCACGAGGCCAGAAAATCCCGCGCATTTTGCGTGGACTACGCTGTCGCAGAGCCAGCAGGGGACATTCGGCTGATCGTGAGTGATCTGCTTCTTGCAGGTTTTTTTGGCGCAGACCACAGCGAATTCCATTTTATTTTTATTATTCAAATATTTTCTTAAGAAAATTTGCAAAAAAAAATTGAAATCAAAAAAATTAAAAATTTCCAAAACAAATTGGTATCAGACCAATGTGCCAGACAACGCTCAAAGCGGAATTGGTAAGAAAAAAAAGAGAGCAGAGTGGAGAGCGGTTATAGCGAGAGCTACTAGACAGAGAGCGCTATTGCTCAGAAAGTTGAAAGAGCGAGAGAGAAAGAACAGTTATTGAGGTTGAGGTGATAGCGAGAGAGTGATAAGACAACAAAAGCTACCAGACGAGAGCGGACTGCAATGCAATACTCACTCACTGCAACAACACAACACAACACAAGCCGACGCCGAAAAATAAAAAGTTAAATAATATTTTAACACAAATCAAAAGGCATGCACTCGCGTAAATGAATAGGTTTCCAGATTGTTGTCTGGTTAGAAAGTATATTTAGAATTTAGTTAGGAAAACTCCGGCTGTTTATTCGAAACAAAAGGAAAAAATACGGAGCGCAAAACAAAAACACGTCTGATCACTACGAAAGAGAACGAGAGCTCGAGAGCTTGGTGGCCATCATCTCCTCCAGCTTATTGGTATATTCGCCATTCGACGCCCTCATCTGTGGCATCTGGGCGTAATGTAGTCGGCCCTCACCTACTCGCTGCGCGGCCCAGCTTGACCTTCTCCTCCTCCTCCTCTACTTTACCTTGCAGCCGGCTTTTGATATTGAGGGCCGCTTTGTATTGTGCTTTGGCCTTCATCCCCTCCTTGGAACGCTTCGGCCCTTCCCTACGCAGGGAGCTGGTGCCTGGTTCCGGCGAGCGGAGAAAGCTCTCTTCCTGCGTCCTGCTCATAGAGAGCACGCTCTCCAGATCCGTGTCTGTGTCGACTACGGCATCTGTGCGGCTCAACTTGCACCTGCGGAGTGAGTTGTTTTTGTGGTTGTTGTTGTGGCAGTAGCTTTACAACTGACTTGGCCTGCTCCCGCCAAGTCTGAGGTGTGACCGCTGGCGACACGCAGAGAGGATTGCTCCTCCCCGTGACCGCCGGTGGTAGCAGTCACGCTTCCCACCGACGTTTGGGTTGACATCCTAACCTGTGCCTTATCCTTCTTCGCCTCCATATTTGGCCCGAGGGTTCATACTGGTTAATATTTTTCGGGGGGACCACCCCCTAGCGTTTTAGGCCTGACCGCCAGGCACCTCTAGCCATGGCCCTGGTTCGGTTCCCCCGACTTTGAATCGGGAAGACGCCGGACCATAGCCTTAGCTAGACACTGCATTACCCCGGACAGAGCAAGCGACAGTGCATTACCCTTGTCCGGGGTAATGCAGTGTCCATTGCCCTTTAATTGGCTTTGTATGGTAGGCTGCTTAGAGAGCAGCTTCCGTAGCCGTGCGGTTTCTGGTACTTTCTCGATGTTGGAGCAGAAGATCCTCCACGAGTTCCGTTGTGCTTTACGTATTTCCTTCTTGTAGCCCCTGAGTAGGAGTCTGTATTCCTCATAGACGATCCCTTCGTTCGCTTGTTTGGCGATCTTAAAGAATTCCTTGAGGATTCTTCCTTTGAAGAGAGAGATCCCGGCTCCACCAGAGTGGCTTGGACCTCTTCTTCGTCCTCGAGGGTTTGCACGATGTGTGGTAGGCGTCCAGCAACTCGTTGGATAGGGTCTCTAGAGACTTCTCTATGTCCTCCGCGGATTTCACTGTGCCCGGACTCGCGAGCTTCGAAGTAACTGTCTTTTTAAACTTTTCCCAGTTTGTATTCCGGGGGTTTCTATAGACTATTACCTTCAAAGAATGTTTGAAATCGCACTTAAACTGAATGTACTTGTGATCTGAAAAGAAGGGTCTTTCAAGGACCCTCCAGCTAGATACCGTAGTACTGTTTCCCGTTGCAAGTGTTAGGTCTAGCACGTTGGATGAGGTCGGACCTACGAAGCTGTGCTCCTCCCCGACGTTTGCTATATATAGATTAGTTGCTAGTATAAAGTCTAAGAGTGACTCACCTTTATCATTGATGTCGGTGCTTCCCCACACATTGTGGTGGGCATTGGCATCCGTCCCGATGACGAGTTGATAGTTTTTTGTGCCGGCTTCTGTCACCAGACTCCTGAGTTCGTCGGGTGGTTCGGGTCTGTCGTGAGCCATGTAGCAGGAAGCCAGCAGAAAGCGCTTTTCCTCGCTTTCCAGCATCACAACCGTCAGGTCATCCGTGTTGTAATGAGACATAAGGTAAGCATGGATTCCCTTTCGTACGAGTACGACGGTTCTGTTCCTGCTTACCGATGTTGTGTAGAACAGGTTGTGATTTGAGGACTTCAGTCCGGCCACTGAATTGCCTGTCGCAATCCAGGGCTCCTGGACTAGAGCTATGTCGGCGAGCCCTTGCTCCATGGCGATGAGGAGCTCCGCCGATGCTACCTTGCTTTTATGCAAGTTTAGCTGCAGCACACTCAGCATGGGTGGCTGGCTCACTTGCATCCGACGGGTTGACTACTAACGTCAGGTCACCGTCTTCCTCGTCTTCGTCCTCAAGCGCAAGACCCTGGGCGGCCTCCACGATGGACTCGAGACCTAAGTCCTTTCCCACCTCGCCTACCTGCAGGGTATGCGAGTCCTTGTCCTCAGGGTGGCGCTTTTTGAGGCGCAGGTAGACGCTACCCATGCCCCACGCCATCTTCCCGAACTTGGGATACAGCAGGTCCTCTGCCTCCTTGTTTATTTGGAGGATCACACATTGGCCCCCCCTCGTTGGGTAGTGGGCTACCAATGTGTAGGATCCTCCAATCGGTCGTTGGCACGTCCGCGTTTTGCCGCTGAAGGAGCTTCAGCGCTCGGTCTCCC
Organism: Drosophila pseudoobscura; assembly: GCF_009870125.1. Taxonomy (NCBI): domain Eukaryota; kingdom Metazoa; phylum Arthropoda; class Insecta; order Diptera; family Drosophilidae; genus Drosophila; species Drosophila pseudoobscura. The sequence continues at coordinate 36,113,101 of NC_046683.1, read as the reverse complement.
TGGATTGTGATGGGGAAGAGTACCTTCGCCTTAGGCTTGGACGGGATAAGCTGCCGGTCCACAACCTCCAGCTTGGCCCCCTCCCACATCGCCTCCAGTTAGCAGACCGTACGCGTCAGCCACCTTAGTGTTGGATCGTCGTTGCACTTTAGGATCTTAACCTCATTTAGCCACCCAGCACCATCGAACGTGGGCATAGGGGCCGCGGGGTCTTCTTCCATGTGTGCAAACAGTGCGTCGACTGCGTCCACAATGCCGTTCGACCTCGGTAATCCGTATGGGTACGGTTGACCAGAGTAGCTTTCCTCAGAATAGGTGGTTTGGAAAAACTGGGCAAAAAGATCGGCAATTGCCTGATCATTATTTGCCGACGTATTACAATATGATAGCGAGGATGGGTGTGCGGACGTTCTACGCTTACTGTTTACGAAGCAGTAAAACTGTTTAGGGTCCTGAGAAAAACGTATCCTGCAACGAGATAGGTAGTTCTTATAGCATTGAGCATTAAGAACTGAAAAGTTTGACCGAGCTATTGCATAACGAGAGTGAGAAGTAGGAGAGCCCACTTCTTGAAATTTTTTATAAAGTCTTGATTTTAAGTTTTTTAGACTGGATAACTCTTTGGTAAACCAAGGGGGTTTTCCAGATCTAATCGGACAAGAAAGCGGGACACAAGAATCAAAAAATGTGCCAAGAGCATTGTAAAAAATGTTTGTGCCTTTGGTGACATCAGTGCACAAGTACAAAGCGGACCAATCAAAATCCCTAATTAGGTTATTAGCTTCGCAAACTCGGCTTTACGAAAGCAGCGGACACGTTCAGGTAGTCTACTCGACCGATCCAATACAGTTGGTCCTATGTCTAGCGACACCTCGAAAGTAGGGTGGTAGGCGTCTTCAGGTATAGTGAGCGGAAGGGCTCGGGTTAACAACACTATGGTCGGATCCGATACAAAGCATAGATCAAGCAATCGACCCAAGGAATTTTTCACATGATTGACTTGAGACAGGGACAGGTCAAGCAAGCCGTCAACAAAGTCATGTCGTGACATGGGCACTAGGATACTAGACTCGTTTACCGAAGACCAAACAGTTCCTGGCAAGTTGAAGTCACCAAGAACTATCATACGATCTTTATCAGATAGCGAGGAAGCAACAGCGGTTAAAGCGGACAAGTGCTGCTCATAAATTGAAATATCCGAAGAAGGTGGGATATACGAGCAAGTAATGAATATAGCGAAAGCGGGAAGAATCAGTTTTACACACAGGAATTCCAGTTCCTGTTGAACTTGGACTGTGAAGTGTTCTGACGTGAAGTAAGAGTCCACTGCACTTAGAACCCCTCCTGCACGTCGAGACGAACGGTCCTTTCTAAAAGTTGTGTACCGACCTGCCAAAACCTCGGAACTAAGAATGTCCGGCTTTAACCAGGTTTCAGTAAACACAATAACGTGGGAAGCAAATGCAACACTATCCCGGAAAAGAATGCTGAGCTTACTACGCAAGCCTCTTACATTCTGATAGGTTACTAAAAGAGAAGTTAGTTTTTTGGAAAGGTTGGAGCAAGACGGGAAGTTGAGGAAGAGGAAGTTGAGGTTGAGGGTGGCACGCTGGAAAGATTTGGAAGCGATATGGGGGGCCTATTCTTCTTCTTAGCCTTAAACTCCTTCACCACCAAATGCTCCGGCCAAAATTTGGTGGAGCAAATGGTGTCAAATTGAGTTGGGGAGATGCTTATCTTAAACGACGCTATCTCCCTGGCATAAGAGAAGTTAAATTTCTCCACCTTTAAACCCACGGCTTTTATTTTGCTTTGAATGAAAGCAGTTACATCATTAGATGTGAGGTCAGGGGCCAGCCGTGAAACAAAAACTTGTCGTTTTGGTGGTACTCCCACCAGTGGTTTAGTCACCACAGGTCTAGTACCTGTGGTGGCAATATCCGGAGGTCCGGAACGTCTATTTACTGGTGGGATCGGGATAGACGGGACAACTAGTGAACTTGCGGACACCACGGACACGGACGCAGCAGACGTACTTGGCTGCACATTCTCCGAGGCGATGAATTCGGCTACCGAATCTGCATCGCCAGCAGCTTTCGTTGCCTTTGGAGTGGCAAACGAGATCAACTGCTGCACACTTGGAGTGGTCGGAGTCAGTTTTTCGGCGGCGCACGGCTGAGTGACGGTTGGCACTTGCAGGTCCCGCGGAGTGACCTTTTTGCGCCTCGGAGACTCATTCAGCAGTTTTAAACCGCTAAACTGAGCCTCCATGGCTAGGAGCCGATCGTATTGGTTTTTGAAACCAACGGTCAGCTCCTTAAAGCCACTCCGCATCTGCCTCATGAAAGCCACCATGTCTGTCTCCACCGCACGGCATGCCTCGCAACTGTAATGAAGCCATTACGTTTGGCTATAGCATCGCTCACGAGGCCAGAAAATCCCGCGCATTTTGCGTGGACTACGCTGTCGCAGAGCCAGCTGGGGACATTGGGCTGATCGTGAGTGATCTGCTTCTTGCAGGTTTTTTTTGGCGCAGACCACAGCGAATTCCATTTTATTTTTATTATTCAAATATTTTCTTAAGAAAATTTGCAAAAAAAAATTGAAATCAAAAATATTAAAAATTTCCAAAACAAATTGGTATCAGACCAATGTGCCAGACAACGCTCAAAGCGGAATTGGTAAGAAAAAAAAGAGAGCAGAGTGGAGAGCGGTTATAGCGAGAGCTACTAGACAGAGAGCGCTATTGCTCAGAAAGTTGAAAGAGCGAGAGAGAAAGAACAGTTATTGAGGTTGAGGTGATAGCGAGAGAGTGATAAGACAACAAAAGCTACCAGACGAGAGCGGACTGCAATGCAATACTCACTCACTGCAACAACACAACACAACACAAGCCGACGCCGAAAAATAAAAAGTTAAATAATATTTTAACACAAATCAAAAGGCATGCACTCGCGTAAATGAATAGGTTTCCAGATTGTTGTCTGGTTAGAAAGTATATTTACAATTTAGTTAGGAAAACTCCCGCTGTTTATTCGAAACAAAAGGAAAAATGCGGAGCGCAAAACAAAAACACGTCTGATCACTACGAAAGAGAACGGATTTCTTGCCGTCTTTCTCGCTCCGGTCGATGAGTGCCACGATCAGATGTCGTTTGGTCACATCGCTGACCTTCGCTTTCGATTTCGATGGCTTCTTGGCCACTTTCGGTGGAGGGGCTGCACTCTTGGGCCCGCGTTGCCGCTTGCTCGCCGGAGTGTCTTTAATGGCACTCTCAGTCGAGCGTTGCCTCTTGGTGGCCATGATCTCCTCCACCTTATTGGCATATTCGCCATTCGACGCCCTCATCTGTGGCATCTGGGCGTAATGTAGTCGGCCCTCCTCTACTCGCTGCTCGGCCCAGGCTGGCTTGACCTTCTCCTCCTGGGAGATGTCTACTTTACCTTGCAGCCGGCTTTTGATATTGAGGGCCGCTTTGTATTGTGCTTTGGCCTTCATCCGCTCCTTGGAAAGCTTCGGCCCTTCCCTACGCAGGGAACTGGTGCCTGGTTCCGGCGAGCGGAGAAAGCTCTCTTCCTGCGTCCTGCTCATAGAGAGCACGCTCTCCAGATCCGTGTCTGTGTCGACTACGGCATCTGTGCGGCTCAACTTGCAGGCTGCGGAGTGAGTTCTTTTTGTTGTTGTTGTTGTGGCAGTAGCTTTACAACTGACTTGGCCTGCTCCCGCCAAGTCTGAGGTGTGACAGCTGGCGACACGCAGAGAAGATTGATCCTCCCCGTGCCCGCCGGTGGTAGCAGTTACGCTTCCCACCGACGTTTGGGTTCACATCCCAACCCGTGCTTTATCCTTCTTCGCCTCCAAATTTGGCCCGAGGGTCCATACTGGTTAATATTTTTCGGGGGGACCACCCCCTAGCGTTTTAGGCCTGACCGCCAGGCACCTCTAGCCATGGCCCTGGTTCGGTTCCCCCGACTTTGAATCGAGAAGACGCCGGACCATAGCCTTAGCTAGACACTGCATTACCCCGGACAGAGCAAGCGACAGTGCATTACCCTTGTCCGGGGTAATGCAGCGTCCATTGCCCAGCCGGCACCTTCGTGGTTCAGCTAGAGGATTTTCGCCAGCCATTGTTCGCCAAGGATTTAAAACAATAACTTTTCTTTTAATAGCCGTTCAAGCGTGGATCCCACTTTTGGTGTTGTTCCCCCAAAGTGTGATTTTGGTAGGGGGGAATTTGAAGTGACGCTTGAACCAGCTACAAAAATATTACTACAAAAAAAATAAAATATAAATAAAAGAACGGAAAAAAAACGAATCAAAAATTTTAAATCCAGGGAATATCGTAATTGCGATTAGCGCCCCTATTGCTCGTGATCGGCGGGTACTTTTTGCGTAGACGGTCGGACTCGGGAGAAAGTAGGCCGCGGTTATGTTAACTCGAGGGAAATGGTGGTTGGCACTTTCGCTGTTAGGAGGGTTCGTGGATGCAAGGCCAGCTACGGTCGCTCTTCGATTTTGGGCCCCACTTCAGAAGGTAGTGATTTTGGTGGATAGAGGAAATATTAGGGGAAAAACAAAACTAAACCTCGCGCCAGTGCCAAATCAAAGAAAAAAAGAGAAAGAAAAAAGAAGAATCGTGTTGCTTTCAAATTATACCATAAAGAAATCGAAAAGAAATTTGCCACCCCATTAAGGGGGCGTTCCATTCTGACCCCACGCCGGAGGCAAGGCATCCGAAAGTGTTCTCTTTTTTTTTTGTTTCGGACGGCCATATGCAAGTTAATATGACAAGACATTGGGATCGATGACCGAGCCGGCCACAGCCACAACCAGCTGGCCATAGAAAGGGAAGAGAAGAGACTGCGCTCCCGAAAAAAGCACAAGAACCGATCGAATTCGCCGCTGGTGCAGAGAAGCACAAGGCTGAAAAGAGTCCGCCGTTTCAGCTGTGGGTCCGACTCAGTGCATCAGCAGTATCGTCGGCGCCGGGAAGCTGCGAAACTAAAGCGGAATATCGAACAATTTATTTTTGCCCCAAATTTTTTTTTTGCGTAAATATCTCGCCTCCGGCCGACCTGGCTTAGTGAAAAAAAAGTAGAGAAAATAAAAACCCAGAACAAAATTATACCCATGAGCCAATAGGCAAAGTTTTAGTGAGTTGCGAATACAAATACCTTGCTCCCTCTCGACAGTGCAGCGCCGTTAATTCAGTCTTGCTTTTCTTTTCCCTTAAACCGTAAGGGCTAGCCCTATGTGGAGCCCAAAGAAAAGAAAGGCATAAGGGAAAAGAAACACAAAAAAAAGCTTCTGCGCGCCTTGTTCTTTCCCTTCTTTTCTCTTTTTGTTGTTGTGCTCTTCCAATACATTTTACAGCAGCAATTACATTTACAAAATTTAGATTTACAGCAATTACAGCAAGCGGATCGTCTTCGACAAACGCGCTTTTGGAGATGGATGGCACGAAAGTGAAAGAATACTGTTTATTTTATATTATATACATATTTAATTATTTTTTTTTATTTTTCTATTTGTTTATAATTCTTCTATTTTAATTATTATTAGTATTTGCTTAATTTCCAACTTGAAATATTCTCGAATTCTGTGTTCGCTAAATTTGTTTTTGAGTCAATGGGGAGTTTAAGTAGAGTAGGGAAATGCCCCTGTGTGAAGTAATAAATAAGTTTTAAAATGAAATCGATAATGAACTAAATTATTTTAGGGCGCCATGCCGAGTGGATTATGGAAATGAGGTGAGTCTGGGGGTTTTAGGGATCATCGGGCACTAATATGGCTTTGCGGCCCAGATGGTCAAGGTAGGGTGGGCAAAATGCTGCTGCACCTACAGCTACTCAGCAGCGCAACCCGTACTTCAGCATGTTCTGTTTTCCTTTGCAGAGCAACCTCTATGTGTGCATAGCTTGTCACGCTTGGTAATTTCTTTTCTGTATGTCCAGTCCGATCGATCATGTGTTAGGGAGGAAAACAGCACGCGAAATCAATATTACAATATGTATCCAATGCGAGGAGGTAGCACAGTGGTAAATCCTCACCCCCCCTTGCCGACGACAAATAGAATGGAAGCGTTATAACTTTAAATGGTTATAACTCCAAAATTTAATAGTATAGTCATTAGAATCCTTGGGTGGATTGTTCATACTGCATAGTAGGCGTTGCTTATTGGTTACACGTGGAGTCAAGACCTACGGCCATCCCGTTTACCTTGCTGGATGACAATCATACCTTTGTGTTTTCACTTATACTTCCTAATATTGTTTTCTGGAGCTTAGTGAGTTACGGCATGGAAAATAATACTTTATCGTGTATTCTTTTCGTTTTCTATTCTAATCTGTACTATATTGACAAGCACATATTAGATCAGCTGATTAATTAATTAATTAAGCGATTCAAGAGCAATGCCGGTTAAACAAAAAAATTGAAAAATTGATTAACCTAAAAGACATTGAACGTCCCACAACTTCGAACCAAAGAGCACCGTCTATTTCTCACTCACTGACTACTAGATCGAAAACCAAACCAGTCGAAACTGCAACCATGCCTGACCCTTCACCAAATCAGGAGAATTTAGATGCTTCCACGACGACTACGAGCAATAGAGCGGCAAGTGATGTTTTGTACACGGTGATGACAGGCACAATTTCAGCAGAAATGGCAAAGCAAACTCTAGCCATGAGTGCAGCAATGGCACAACTAACAGAAAAACTTTCCCAAGCTATTAGTACAGGTTTACAAGCAGCTTCGACAGCTTCCTCTAGAGAGAGGTCCCCAATCCGTATAGAACAGTTGACATCAGAGACACACGTTGAGCAGCATAATATACAGCCTTTATTGCCCAATTCACACTCGCAGGCAGCTTCGGATCAGACACGGGTTTATGGTCAAATCTTTAGTCAGGCGCCACTGCCGGGTGAGGTACGTCCAGATCGTATAAGTCAAATAATGGCAAATTGAAAGCTGAGATTGAACGGCAAGGACTCGATGTCTATAGATGACTTCATTTATAGAATCGGAGCCTTAACCCACCAAAGGATGAATGGGAACTTCGAACTAGTAGCTCGAAACTCGAACAAATTATTTGAGGGTAAGGCTAGTGAGTGGTATTGGAGATACCACAAAAGTGTGTCTCAAATTCGCTGGCATGACTTATGTGTAGCGTTAAGGGGTCAATTCAAAGATTCACGCGCGGATCGTATAATCCGGACGGAAATCGAAGATCGTAATCAGCTCGTAAATGAGTCGTTGGATGATTTTTACAGTGTGATCGCCTCTTTGGCAGATCGGCTCACACAGCCCATGTCGGAGCAATGTTTGTTAGAGACTCTAAGAGGAAATCTTCTTACTGAGGTTCAGCGAGAAATATTATATGAGCCAGCTTCCACCATTGCTCAGTTAAGACATCTGGTGCGAACACGCGAAATTTTTATGCGGACAGTCCACAAACCTTCAGTGGCTATACCGAAACCCAAATATCGAAATATTATTGCGTTGGGACATCAAACAGACCACATTTCCGAATCCGATAGTTCTGATATTGAAGAGTTAGAGGTGGCTGCCATTGAAGCTTCGTGTTGGAACTGCGGGGCGAAGGGCCACCGTTATCAGGAGTGTCTGGCAGAACGGCGAGTCTTCTGCTTTGGTTGTGGATTGGCTGACACGTATAAGCCAAACTGGCGCCGTTGCAGCTCGAATGCCACAAAAAACTTAGCAGCGCGTGCACAACCGAAAAGTGTACGCAAAGAGTTTGTCTCGAGGGGGACGAATACAGATTAGATGATACTCCAAAATTGCTACTATGAGGTCGAAGATCTGCAGGGTAAATTAATAGGGAAGTTTCTCGCCAAGGATTTAAAACAATAACTTTTCTTTTAATAGCCGTTCAAGCGTCGATCCCACTTTTGGTGTTGTTCCCCCAAAGTGTGATTTTGGTAGGGGGGAATTTGAAGTGACGCTTGAACCAGCTACAAAAATATTACTACAAAAAAAAAAAATAAAAATAAAAGAACGAAAAAAAAAACGAATCAAAAATTTTAAATCCAGGGAATATCGTAATTGCGTTTAGCGCCCCTATTGCTCGTGATCGGCGGGTACTTTTTGCGTAGACGGTCGGACTCGGGAGAAAGTAGGCCGCGGTTATGTTAACTCGAGGGAAATGGTGGTTGGCACTTTCGCTGTTAGGAGGGTTCGTGGATGCAAGTCCAGCTACGGTCGCTCTTTTCGATTTCGGGCCCCACTTCAGAAGGTAATGTTTTTAATGGATAGAGGAAATATTAGGGGAAAAACAAAACTAAACCCTGCGCCAGTGCCAAATTAAAGAAAAAAAGAGAAAGAAAAAAGAAGAATCGTGTTGCTTTCAAATATACCATAAAGAAATCGAAAAGAAATTTGCCACCCCATTAAGGGGGCGTTCCATTCTGACCCCACGCCGGAGGCAAGGCATCCGAAAGTGTTTTCTTTTTTTTTGTTTCGGGAAGAGAAGAGACTGCGCTCCCGAAAAAAGCACAAGAACCGATCGAATTCGCCGCTGGTGCAGAGAAGCACAAGGCTGAAAAGAGTCCGCCGTTTCAGCTGTGGGTCCGACTCAGTGCATCAGCAGTATCGTCGGCGCCGGGAAGCTGCGAAACTAAAGCGGAATATCGAACAATTTATTTTTGCCCCAAATTTTTTTTTTTGCGTAAATATCTCGCCTCCGGCCGACCTGGCTTAGTGAAAAAAAAAGTAGAGAAAATAAAAACCCAGAACAAAATTATACCCATGAGCCAATAGGCAAAGTTTTAGTGAGTTGCGAATACAAATACCTTGCTCCCTCTCGACAGTGCAGCGCCGTTAATTCAGTCTTGCTTTTCTTTTCCCTTAAACCGTAAGGGCTAGCCCTATGTGGAGCCCAAAGAAAAGAAAGGCATAAGGGAAAAGAAACACAAAAAAAAGCTTCTGCGCGCCTTGTTCTTTCCCTTCTTTTCTCTTTTTGTTGTTGTGCTCTTCCAATACATTTTACAGCAGCAATTACATTTACAGCAATTACAGCAAGCGGTTCGTCTTCGACAAAAGCGCTTTTGGAGATGGATGGCACGTAAGTGAAAGAAGATTATGCTTTACTCTAAATAAAATGCATACATGAGCGTGAGAGAAGGAGAGGTATAGGAAAGAAGGAAGGGGGGAGGTAAAACAGTTGGGCAGATCCACTTGCCGGAAGAGATAGCAAGAACAGTAATCATGGGTTTTTTGTTGTTGTCATAAATGCTCTTTTAAATTTGTATGCCAGTTTAGCGGCTACCTCCTATATACATATACTGTTTATTTTATATTATATACATATTTAATTATTTTTTTCTATTTTTCTATTTATTTATAATTCTTCTATTTTAATTATTATTAGTATTTGCTTAATTTCCAACCTGAAATATTCTCGAATTCTGTGTTCGCTAAATTAGTTTTTGAGTCAATGGGGAGTTTAAGTAGAGTAGGGAAATGACCCTGTGTGAAGTAATAAATAAGTTTTAAAATGAAATCGATAATGAACTAAATTATTTTAGGGCGCCATGCCGAGTGGATTATGGAAATGAGGTGAGTCTGGGGGTTTTAGGGATCATCGGGCACTAATATGGCTTTGCGGCCCAGATGGTCAAGGTAGGGTGGGCAAAACGCTGCTGCACCTACAGCTACTCAGCAGCGCAACCCGTACTTCAGCATGTTCTGTTTTCCTTTGCAGAGCAACCTCTATGTGTGCATAGCTTGTCACTTTTGGTAATTTCTTTTCTGTATGTCCAGTCCGATCGATCATGTGTTAGGGAGGAAAACAGCACGCGAAATCAATATTATTATATGTATCCAATGCGATCAGGTAGCACAGTGGTAAATCCTCACCCCTCCTTGCCGACGACAAATAGAAGCCGGAACCAGCGCGTGCTCCTCTGGTCGCTACAATAAGATCAGCTCGTTATAATAGCGTATCGCTATACGTTGTATGCTACAAGCAGTAATATAGCAACATATCGAAAACACGACCGAACGCAGTGAAAGCTGAGAGTTTCGTTTTCACCCTCGATTCAGCCGGCCGACCTACCGCGCGAATCCTTAAATAACTACACACACCTACATATACATATATATAGCAGGAGTTCAGAGTTGAGCGTTTTCAAGTGCGGTTGTTTTGAATCACGGGCTCCTGATTTTCCGTTTTTAGCATCCGCGCTGCGCGTGTTACCTGGAAGAAAAGCTTTTGAGAGCAGGTTGCTGTCGCACCGGTACGTACTGCGTATAAAAACCGGCATCCCGCTCTGTTGCAGGGGCACAATCAGTGCGCTCCAGGCAGCAGGGGATGGGGGGGTGAACTCTTGTTTTGGCGCCTTCCACTTCCACTTTCCACATTGTTGGTGGAGGGAAAAAAGGAATTCTCACTCAATTTTTCTTCTTTCTTCTTCTTCTCGTCCGGAGCTTCACACACAGCAGCTCATCGCGCCGCCAGACAGGTGATCGCGTAGAGTTGCCACACGGACGGTGTTGCCAGACAGCCCCGATCGACCCAGGGCTGCCAGAGTGTTGGAGAGAGCTGGAGTTGCGCGCCAACGGAGGGAGATTTTAATTTCGAAATTCAAATTCTAAAGTAAACAATAGGAATGGAGGAGGATGAAAAGCTCGCCTTCAGGAAGGGTAGCATGCTCGCTCGATCGCCGGCACCCGAGCCATCTCCATCTCCAGCAGCAGCGGCGCAGAGTCGGGACCTTGACTCTAGGGAGACCCCCAAGAGGGTTCGGGACCCAGCCAGCCCGGGAAGTTCCCAGAGGCAAACGCCCAAGAAGAGCAAGGCCCACCAGGAGGCTACCTGCCTTGAGAACCTCTCGGAGCTGGGAAAAATCCTTGATGAGGTTCTGACCAGGATGATGGACAAAACCAGAGCACTGTTCGTGCGCATGAAGGAGCTGCACTCGAACATCATCGAATCGAGTCAAGAGGCTGCAGCGGGTAGAAGCGCGCTGCAGGAAGGCTGCAGGCCAACGCCCAAGGCCTGTGCCCGAAATGCTCACAGAGCACGCGGAGCGCAGACAAGGAGCAGCAGACAACGACCGTCTGGAGGAAAGATGCCGCAGCGCAAACCGAACCGTGGCGTAGACTTAGCCAGCCATCCGTGGCCGAAGGTCCAATGGGGTAGCCAGGAACCCCACCTACGCGCCCAAGGCAGCGAAAAGGAGCAATCGCAACCAAGAGGACCCTTAAAAAGGCCCCGTTGCGGCCACACGGAGACTTGGCGACGACCAGCGCCCAAGGCAGCCCAAGAGCCCCGGAATCCCGGACAGCGAATGGAGCGTGGTGGCCAAGAGGCCGAGAGCAGCACGCCGCGCTCGCCCAGACGCGGTCATAGTTCAGGCCCCCGGGAAGTCGTACAGCGAGGTTCTGGCAATGGTCACCAGACGACACGACAACCAGCTTTCCGACCTGGAAAGCTGCGTCTCCAAGGTACCATAAACGGCAACCTTCTGCTGGAGGTGGCAAAAGACAGCGTGGGGAGTGCTGAGGGCATGAAAGCCAGCATCGCACGTGTCCTCGGCGATGGAGCGTCTGTGCGCGCAATGACGGAAGACTCGAAGGTGGTCATATTGGAGATACGGGACATCGACTCCCTCGCGACGGAGCAGGAGATCTGTGCCGCTCTAACTCGCCAATTCAACATTGACGAGGGTCGAGTAAGAGTCCGCAGTCTGCGCCGCGGATACGCGGAGTCCCAGCTGGCGGTGGTCGGCTTGCCCTTCTCCCTGGGCCAAGCGGTCCTGAACGGCGGCAAGGTGAGGATCGGCTGGACCATATGTAGGATCCGGAAATGAGATGGACTCCCAAGGTGCTACCGATGCCTGGAACCAGGGCATATCGCACGGAACTGCAAGAGTACAGTGGACAGGAGTGGCTGCTGCATCAAATGCGGGGAGAAAGGGCACAAAGTTGCCGAATGCAAAAAAGAGCCTGCGTGCTTCATCTGCTCAGCAGCTGGAAAGAAGGAGGTCACGCACCAGGCAGGCACTAAAAACTGCCCAGCCACGCGAAGCGGGGTCGGCAAAACCAGGACGACATGCAGTTGATTCAACTCAACCTGAATCACTGCAGGGCCGCACAGGATCTCCTGACGCAGACGGTGCGCGAGCTTGACTCTGAGGTGGCACTCCTCAGCGAACCACATAAGGTGGGCAGCAGCAGCGATTGGGCCACGGACCAAAGCAAGCCTGGCAAAGCGGCCCTGTGGCTCTGTGGCGTCGACGCGCCACAATTGAGCGACACCAAGTCGGCAGACGGGTTCGTCCGAGGGTATGTAGGCGGCATATGGTTCTACAGCTGCTACCTGGCACCCAGCCTCTCACTGGAGACTTTCAGCCGCATTATGGACGAGCTGAGCTGCGATCTGCGAGGACGGAACAACGTCGTAGTCGGAGGCGACTTCAACGCCTGGGCCCTGGAATGGGGGTCCTCCCGTACAAACGACGGAGGCCGCACGGTGTTGAAAGCTTTTGCCTCTCTGGACGTCGTCCTTCTAAACGAAGGGTCCCAACAAACTTTCAGCAGGGCAGGTGTAGGGTCGATCATCGATCTCACCTATTCCAGCAGCACGCTGGCCCGCACGCTGGCCCGCACGCTGGCCCGCACGCCCGATGGAGGATCAGCGACGTATACACTGCCAATGACCACGAGGCCATACTATGCACCCTGGGCACCCTTGCTCGATCGAGAGGTACCCCGTTCCGGCATGGGAAGGCGTACCGCCAGGACACGCTGAGGGCCCAAGCCTTCGCAAGCGCCCTTGAGAGCTACTCTGCAAACGATGCAGATGGAGCCAACGATATGGCGACCAAATTGGCGGACGCACTTGAAGGCGCCTGCGACCAGAGCATGCTACCGAGTGTGACGTTCCGGAAGCACAAGGATCCAGTTTTCTGGTGGAGCGAAGCGATTGCGATTCTCCGTAGAACCTGCCACCGGGCCAGAAGGCTGCTCCAGCGAGCCAGAGGCACACCGCGCTTGGCCCGATGCAGCGAGACCTACAAAGCGGCGAGGAAGGATCTGAAGACCGCCATAAGGAACAGCAAGAGGGAATGCTTCCTTAAGCTGTGTGATGCCGCCGAAGAGGACCCCTGGGGAGGCGCGTACAGGATGGTGGTGAAGAGGCTGAACGCGGGCAGCAAAGCTCCAACAGATCCAGAGGAACTGGAGGGTATAGTCAGGGTACTGTTTCCTCGAGGACGGCAGATCCCTAGCTCCCTGCGGTTCGAGCATAGCCCGAGCGACATCTGCGAGGTTACGGAAGCCGAGGTGTTGCAGGCAGGCAGAAACCTGATAACTAGGAAGGCTCCGGGTCCGGATGCGATCCCCAACAGCGCGTTGAAGCTGGCACTTCTTCTACTCCCGAGGGAAGTTGCGGGCCTTTTCAACAAATGCCTCCAGGAGGGGACGTTCCCCGAGAGGTGGAAAAGGCAACGGCTACTACTATTAACCAAGCCGGGCAAGCCGCCAGGGGTGGCCTCTTCCTACAGGCCCATCTGCCTTCTGGACTCCATGGGAAAAGTCTTCGAAAGGGTGATCGGTGCGAGGCTGAGCGCAGCCATCGAAGCAGCAGGTGGTCTCTCCCAGAACCAATACGGGTTCAGGAAAGGGAGGTCGACGCTGGACGCCATCTTGAGGGTCGTACAAACGGCGGAGGAAGCCATTGCTGGCACTAGGTGGAGAGGCGGAACCAAGTCCTATTGCCTGGTGGTGACACTGGACATAAGCAACGCCTTCAACTCGGCCGACTGGACCCGGATGCTGGAGGCACTGAGGTCCTTCAACATCCCGGGCTACCTACTGAATATAGCGCGCAGCTATTTCAGCAATAGGGTGCTGACAATGGACACATGTCAGGGCTCTAGGGCATACGAAGTCTCAGCCGGAGTCCCGCAGGGCTCCGTTTTGCGACCTCTGTTCTGGAACGCCATGTACGACGGGGTCCTACGGCTCCCGATGCCAGCCAACACTAACCTGGTGGGTTTCGCTGACGACGTCGCAATAGTGGCGGTAGCGAAGGAACTTGCCGCAGTGGAGGAGCTTGCCAACGTCGCCATACAAGCCATCGAGGCGTGGCTAGCCGCCGTGGGGCTGGAGCTGGCGGCCCAAAAAAACGGAGGCGGTCCTGATATCCAGCCGTAAAGTGGTCGAGACCGCCAGAGTGCAGGTTGGTGGGACCGCGATCGAATCGCAGAGGTCCATCAAGTACCTTGGAGTCCTCATCGACATGCGCCTGTCCTTCAAAGAGCATCTGGAATACGTCCACACGAAGGCCGGTGGGACCGCGGGAGCGCTATCCAGGATGCTGCTAAACACCAGAGGGCCAAAGCAGGCAACGAGGAAACTGCTGACGAGCGTCGTGACGTCGCAGATGCTCTACGCCGCACCGGTGTGGGCAGAAGCCGCGAAGGTGAGGAGCTACATGCGAGGAGTGGAGGCAACGTGCAGACTGTGCGCCATTGGGATCGCGTGCTCGTTCCGGACCATCTCAGACGAAGCCCCGTTAGTCATTGCCGGGCAAGTTCCGCTCAGGGAGCTGATAAGGGAGAGGAAGGAGATCCATGACGCCATGACGGACAGTGCAGCCGAGGTACGCTCCAAAGCAGAAATTAAGGACGCCGCCAGAAGGACCAGCATAGACAGATGGCGGACTCGATAGGACCACTCACCCAAAGGCCGATGGACCCACACCCTCATCCCAAGCATAGCATGCTGGGTTGAAAGGAAGCACGGCCAGGTGGATTTCTACCTTACCCAGGCACTGAGCGGACATGGCTGCTTCCGCGGCTACCTCAAGCGCTTCGGCCACGAGACAGAGGACTGGTGCCCCGAGTGTGGCACAGGCATAGAGGAGGACGCTCGCCACTTCCTCTTCGACTGCCACAGGTTTGACCTCGAGCGTCAGACATTGGAGACAGTAGCAAGGTCCAGGGTCAGCACCGAGACTCTGGTGCCGCTGATGCTGGCAGACCCGAAGGTGTGGCAAGCGGCCGCGGAGTTCGCCTCTAGCATGATGCGAACGCTTAGGTCCTTGGAGAGAAGGCGGAAGAAGCAGACGGAGTAGGTGTCCACGCCACTGCGAAGCAATGCTTTGCGGCAGTACCGCAGTCCGCGGGGCCCCTAGTCCCAACATACTCTTGTCCGTTAAATATAAATTGTATAGTATATATTATAGAGCAAATAAATAATAAATAATAATAATAAATAATAAATAAATAATAATAACAAATATGAATATAAAAAAAAAAATGTATATATATACATATATACCACGATATCCATCGGGCTTTCGACGGCTACAAGGAGTTTCCCTGGACCATCAATCTCGCCGTTAGAGAATTAAGCCACGATCCGCCTCCCTACAAAAATTGGTCCTTCGAGCCACATCTTCGCCTTCGAGGATCACTCCAATTGCAAGTTAAGTACAACCCTTCGATTGTGCCCAACACCAGTGCAGTTATTTTGTGCGAGTTTTCCCGTGGTATATGTACATTCATATTTTTGTATTAATTTCTCGCTCTAGCTCCAAATTCAACCATACAACGTTCTGCCAACGGTTGTGGCCTCCTCTTTCTCCAAAGGTTTAATTTGATATGTAGCTGTCTGTAAATAATATTCCTACCGCTCTCAGCTACCAGCTGAGCTTTCGTTGCTGACATATGCACATGCACACAAATATATGTGTAAGCAACGCAATCCAAGCGGATGGCAACAAACAGAAAGACATATTCTTGCAATTAGTTTGTTGTTCATTCCGTGCATGCTCAAAGTTCTATAGTTCTTTCTTTTTTTTTAAGATCTAGAATAACAAATCACAATCAATATTTATTTAACTAATTATACTGTCAATAAAAAAAACACGATTCCATACATCTGGCACATATACATAAGTTACATAGAATCAAAGATATTATAATGTTTATTATTTATTCCGTCGAAGCGAGATTTTATTATTCCTCGTGGGAGGTCCGAAAAAAAATCTAAATTGACACAAAAATTAATATCTTAATGTTAAGTCCCCGGCCGTCGGCTGCGCAGTCGCCGATGCATCAATCTGCTGACATAGCACGCGCGCAGGTGTTAAGTTGAGAAGGCAAGTGTCTTTGTCAACGGTGCAGCTCTCGTGTTCTCTTACACGACGAGGCGTGTGCTGCAGTTGGTTCCCATAAAAAAATATTTAAGCTCGCTGATCAACTCTTGGGTCGAAAACCAAATGCAGAGGGAGGGCTATCCGGCTGGATTGGATAACTACTCCCCCCCTTGAGAAGTAGCCGCCCCCAGTGCACTTAGTCTTGCGTCAAATCAATTAATTCATTGATTTGTCGCCCGTCGCGTTTCTTTGTCAAATATGGTTTGAGCATAGCCATGCCACATACCAGGCCATAAATACCTAGCCATAGGCAGAATATAAAGATTGGTCTGGAACGTGAGGAGGAATGGTGGAGGAATGGCAGGCTCAGCACCCTTTTATGCTCGGTAAAATTTAGCAAAGGTGAAGATGCAACTCCTGGGTAACGGCTTTGAGCGTTTTTGCGATTCTGATGCCGCGAACCATTTATGACGTCGAAACTTACTGGTGCTGGGTGATCGTTGATGATAAAGATCCCGTCGTCAACCAGTGTGATGAGGCAGTGGGCCACGCCGCCGGAATATCAGGATTATATTCACACAAGAGACCTTTGTCGATGCTTCGCAGAATGTTGTCGTGGTCGTCTGTTTTCAGTCCGACCCTGTTACTATCTGATTGTTGCAGTCAGCGGCGACGTTATCGTCCAGTAGAAGGATAGTGCCGTTGTCGGCGACCGGGAAAATAGTTATCTTTTTGCAAATGTACTTAATCTTAGGGAATTGAATGACAAAGTGTATTATGCTGTTTGATTGGAAAACTTTGATTCTAGATACTTCTAAAATCTTAGTTACGATAATATTGGCGATCTGGTCAGATGAGCTCGTGAGGTGGCTCAAAGGGGGCCTAGCTGAGGCCACCGGACGGGTCGCAGGTTGCGGAGAGCGAACGACCTACCTATATACAGGTCATATAGGTAGATCAGCTGCGAATAATCGGACATCCCTAGGGAGAGTACCGAAAATAAGCAGCCCCGGACAGCCAGCGGGTGTTCGCGAAGTAGCAACACTGACGATGCGCTTGTGGTGCCGCCTCGTATAAGTAGCTGACGCACTCCCCTATCCCTACACACTACCTACCCACATCCCAACCCTCCACATTCAGCTCACACCGGGCCGGACTAAGAGTGTTATTCGACCCGTGCCGAGAGTCAGCCTGGCTGGAGGCCCGGTATATAAAACTAGCCCAGTCGTTAACGGAGAGCTCAGGGACTTGGCAGCCCCCTGTTCTAAGTATGCCTTATCCGGGCAACGTGGATCTTTGCCCGGACGGACCGTACCCCTTCTCTGCAGCTCGTGGGAAAAGAATGGAAGAATTTAAAAGCAAACAAAATGAGTCTGGCACTCCCCAAATGCCAACAGGGAACAATCCCAAACAGGGGAAGGCAGCGGCCCAAAGGCCTGGCCCGACCCGCAAATCAGCAGGAAAAACCTGCGCGGCGGAAGATGCTAGGGAGAGCCCAAAGGGGTCCCATCCCGGTGTCGGGGTGGGTGGTGAATTGGCTCCCAAAACCGATACCTTGGCAGAGTGGCTATGCAATCCTGCGGCTGCTCTGCCTGCTGGTAAAGTGGCGGGTGATGAGTCATCATCTACTAGTGTCCAAGCCAAATCTTTTACATATGCCGATAGAAGGAGTTCTGGCTATATACTCCGTCGGCAGAACGCAAGCCAGATGTCCAGCCCGACGGACAAATGGATAAAGAAGGTTGAGTGGGCCTCGAAGGTGCTGCCGAACTTTGGCAAGGAAGCACCGAAGAAGGAAGCCCCTCAGTAAAAAAGGCAGCGCTCGCAGGAGACTCCGGGGCCGACACCGAAGCGCTCCAGAGTGCTGCCTAACCCATCGTTCGCGCAGATTGCCAGAGAAAGGACGCTGATTGGCGTCCTGGACAAAGGCAGCGCGGACTCCCGGATACCTAGAAACCAGTGGAAGTGGCTTCGAGCTGCTGGAAAAGCAGCCTGGACCCCCCCCCCCCCCCGTCTGCAAAGACATGGGCTGGTACCAGGGCTGCATAAAAATCGTAGCCTGTGAAGATGAGCGCTCCGTACAGCTGGACAAAGCAGCGGTAGCGCAAGTCGGGGAAGTCTACCCAGGGGCGAAGCACGAACCTGTAGACTGGAGCGAAGTGCCCAGTAGACCAAGGGCAAGAGTCTGGGTGCCCGCCTCCATGAAGGAGCCGGAGCGCATCCTAAAAATGTTGCAAAGATGCAACCCACACCTCCCAACAGCGGATTGGAAGGTGGTCAAAGTTGAGACGACACAGGGCCCCACAAACCAGGCGGTGGTCGTCCTCAACAAAGAGTCGCTGGCCCCGATTGAGGCTGCCAAAGGCGAGCTCAATTTTGGGTTCAGCTCTGTGACCGTAAAGGTCTATAAGTCGGATGCGGCGGCCGAGGCACGTCCTGTCGACAAGCCAGTCGAGCAGGACGCTGCCTCGGAGATCGAAGCACCCGACGATCACACAGAGATAGACCCAGAGGGCTACTCCACAGATGGCACGCTGAGATGCGACTTCGAGGCAATGTGTTGCCACGAGGAAGTCGAGGACGATCCGGATGCCGACATTACAGTGGTGGAGAACACTAACGATGTCCCTGAGGCTCCTTCAGATCAACCTCCACCACTGTAAAGCAGCATCCGCTGCTCTTATACTCCGCCTCGAAGAGAGCGGAGCAGACGTAGCCCTGATCCAGGAACCTTGGATAGTGGGAGACAAGGTTTGTGGATTAGGGTCGAAGGAGTACAAGATAATTGTAGCTCAACATGAAGGTAAAACTCGCACCTGCATTCTCGCCAGAAAGCACCTTAATATCTTTCTGCTCCATAATTATAGCGATAGCGACAACACGGCGGCAAGCCTAGAGCTGAAAGGGACACATCTAAGGCTGATGTCGTCCTACATGGCCCATGAGGGAAACGATCCTCCCAACGACCTTGTTCGCAAACTAGCCAGCGACAGCGAGAGGTCGGACATAGACCTATTAATAGGTTGCGATGCCAACGCTCACCACACTCAATGGGGGAGCTCGAACACAAATGCAAGGGGTGAGTCACTTTTCAGCTTCATCCTTAACTCAAATCTATTTATTTGCAATCGGGGCAACGACCCCACTTTTATAATTAAAAATCGACAGGAGGTTATTGACATCACCCTAGTGTCTTCCAACCTGTTAGACATAGTCAAGAGTTGGCAAGTCCTTGATGACCACTCCTTCTCTGACCACAGATACATCGAGACCACACTATCCCTCGAGTGTCCGAAACCTAAGGACTATATTAATCCCAGGAAAGCCAACTGGGAAAAATATAGCTCAGCCCTGGAGGACTTACTCCCCTCCAAAGCACCATCATGCCCTGACACAAAAGACGACCTAGATCGCCTAGTGAACAGGTTCACAGAGGCATGCAACAAAGCCTTCGCGGCAGCATGCCCCTCTAGCAAACCTAGGGGGAAAAAGAAACCCCCCTGGTGGTCAAAACAAATAGACATCCTACGTAAAAGCTGCAGGACCCTTTTCAACAGGGCCAAAAGCGCGAACGAGGAGAGCCACTGGGCAGACTATAAAATCAGTCTGTCACTATATAAAAAGGAAACAAGGAAAGCAAAAAGGGCCTCTTGGCAAAAATTTTGCTCGGAAATTGAGGAAACATCAGAGGCCGCAAGGCTTCGCAAGATTCTCTCAATAACTATGGCACGTGGACTAATTCCAGTGAGGAGTCCCTGCACATTCTACTAGACACACATTTTCCAGGGTGCACAACCATCGAGACGGCACATCTTTCAGGAGAGGGACCGGTAACCTCGATGGATCACATCCTCACAAATCGTAACATAAGCTGGGCAATAAACAGCTTCAACCCGTTCAAATTGCCAGGCCCAGACCAAGTAATCCCGGCCCAACTTCAGAAGGCCGGGGATACGGCCATCAACTGGCTACAAGGTATCTTCAGGAAGATACTGGCTGTGGGTACAATCCCGCGAACATGGCTTAAGGCAAAGATAGTCTTCATTACCAAAGCTGGGAAAGCCTCGCACTCAGCTGCAAAAGACTTTAGACCAAACAGCCTATCGTCCTTCCTCCTCAAAACCTTTGAGAGACTCGTCGGGCTGCAACTGAGGACAACTATACACCCTTAGTTGCTGTCAGGCGCACAGCATGCCTACCGGAAAGGAAAATCCACGGAAACGGCTCTTCATGAAGTGATCTCTGCGGTAGAGAAATCTCTGCATCACAAAGAGTACTCATTCATAGCCTTTCTCGATATTGAGGGAGCTTTCAACAAAGTTGTACCGGGTGCCATTACAGAAGCCCTGACTGACCTGAGGGTGGACCGGCACTTGGTGATGCTCAAAGATCAATTGCTCACATGCAGGTCGGTGACATCATCGATGGGATCGTCCGCCCAGTCAAGGTATGTCAACAGAGGCACCCCGCAAGGTGGTGTCCTGTCTCCTCTTCTGTCTCCTCTCCTATCAGTCAACAAGATTCTATGTGACCTAGAGGGGGGGGGGCTGCAAAGTCGTGGCCTATGCGGACGACGTTGCGATTATCTTCTCGGGGAAATACCCCCAAACACTGTGCGACTTAATGTCCACAAAGCTAGCGCAACTGTCGGATTGGACAGAATCGCGCGGTCTGGGAGTAAATCCCTCAAAAACGGAACTCGTACTATTCACAAATAAATACAAGGTCCCGCCCCTCAACCCTCCAATACTACAAGGATGCAGGCTCTCCTTTAGCGACAGTGCCAGTTACTTAGGGTTGGTAATTGACAAGAAGCTTAGCTGGAACCTGAATGTCAAAGACAGAGTGAAGAAGGCAATGACTGCACTCTACACATGCAAAAAAGCTATTGGGCTAAGATGGGGTATGATCCCAAGCATAGTCCAATGGATATATCAAGCTATAGTTAGACCAATACTACTCTACGGAGTTACGGTGTGGTGGGCGGCCCTATCAAAAAGGGCGATCACCAAGCAACTGGGCAAAGTCCAGCGGACTGCCGCCCTATGTATCAGCGGAGCTCTTCGCACCACCCCAATGATGCGCTAAATGCCATCCTATGCCTACAGAGCCTTGACCTCGCAGGAAAGAAACGGGCAGAAGCAGCAGCAATACGTCTAAGAGACTCAGATCAATGGGTGACACAGTGCATAGGTCACTCAGCCATATTAAATAATAGCAGTACCGTCCCCTCAAAAACAGACTACCAAGTTCCAAGAGAGTACACAGACACTCCCTTCGACACAATCATCCCTCACAGAGACGAATGGCTCGACGGACTCCCAGGCCCAGATGGGGCCATAAACATCTTCACAGATGGATCAAAGCTGGACGACAGAGTCAGAGGGGGAATCTACTCTGAACAGCTAAACATAAGGCATTCCTTCAGACTCCCAGATCATTACAGTGTCTTTCAAGCGGAAGTCATAGCAATCAGGGAGGCTCTAGACTGCCTAGCATCTGGATGGGATAATTGCTGACAGGAAGTCTCACAACGCAGGAAGGAAATGATCCTATGCGGTATCACAACGGGTCGAAACCGGCCTAAGTGTGACGGGTTCCGAGCGAGCCCGGCAGCCGCCTCAACCTAACCTAACCTAATATTGGCGAGGTGATTAGAGGAAATAGAATTCAAGTCGTCATGGTCAAATATAACCGGATTGATTACGTGAACTTCTGCGAGGTAAATGGTGAGCATGAGATTACTAGCAAGGTCTCGTACAGGTGAGCCGAGTCAATTTGCTTTCTCTTTGCTGTCTCTAGCAATTTATTGATTGTGCCTGTTAAGCGGTTGATTTGCTGCTGAGATTTAGAATTTATGCTTAGCTGCCTGTTATTTGATTCAATAAGTTGGGGCTCGTTTATTCGAATCTTTTCTAGGTCGTCCGCGGTCGGAGTTCCGGCTACCACCTTTAAGACCGAGCCCTGGATGTTTAGGCTCCTAGCAACTCTGTGGTGCACGCTAATCGTGGCTAACATATTTTGGATATGGTCGGTATCCACCATCTAATTTGCAGTCTCGTCGGCCATTCGTTCGTAATCTGTTAAGTTTGTCGAATGCCTAAGGTAATTTATTTCGTCCCATACGAGTATGTCACCGTCCAGTATCGGTACGTAGTCAGAATGTGAGTAGTCCAGTTATGCGAGCGGTTACCAAGGACACCAGAAGGAGTATCATCTGAAACAACCTAAGGAATGAAAGAAAAGGATGCTTAGGTTAGGTAAGGTTAAGGCAGTAGTCGGGAAGGGGAGATAAAAACCCCCGCCCATCCGGAGGCTTATATGGTATTGGCAGAAGAATTCAATTCCTCAATTCCAGAAGGACCAATTCCTCCTCTTCCTCGTCGCGACAACTCCTGCAGAAGTCGTTATGAGGGATTGATCTGCCAGTGTCCCGCTATGGCTCGAGTAACTGCAGAGCAGTTATGCTCTAGACTATAGACTCAGTCTATATAGCTCCGCCGAGCGCTTTTTCGATCGATGAGGCCATATCGACATTTTACAGGATATGGTTTTCTGCCATCTCCCGTTTACCTTTTGCTGGAAAAATTCGTGCGTGAGGAGCCTGCACGTAGCGAAAGGCATCGCTACTTGCTCCCTCTCTGATTAGAGAGGAATCGTAGTACCCTGCCTGGCTAGCTCGTCGGCGGCGTCGTTCCCCACGATGTCCCTGCGGCCAGGGAAGATCTATAAGGAAAGATCTAACTGCTCTGCGATCTCGTGCAGAGATTTGCGGCAGTCAGTTACAGTCGCTGAGTTCGACGATATTGAGCCTGGAGCTTTAATAGCTGCTTGGCTGTCCAAGAAGACGCACACTAAGTGCGTGTCTAGAAGTAGTTTGGAGACGATAGAAATGGCCTCTGTTGCAGCAGACGATCTTAATTACCCTATCTCAGCGTGTGCGATGTTGTGAGCAGAGCTTTTGCTCTCACATACCGCGATCTTGTACTGCTCTCTGCGCATGCAAGATCGGCTCGGCGGTGGAGTCGGGCAGTTGTTGCGATCTCTGGCTGTGACCAGTCTAATAAATTCTTTGAAGTCGAGCACTTGTTTTATTTGTTCATAAATTGCCTGATAATTCAAAGTAAAAAATCACATCTAGAGCCCGCTGGACCGGAGTCATCATAACGTTTAAATTCGAAAAAATCTTCCAATTTTTCATTGGCGCCCGACCAGGGACATCGGCATCCAGCATTTCGTGGAAATTCGCACGACAAACCAGTGACCTACAGTGCATCTTCGTTGTCTCCGCACGTCATTGGTTTTTTTTTGTTCTGTTGCTGGCTGGTTTTGTGCGACAAATTGGATTCATCTTTGATCAACAAAAAGGAAAAGGAAAGTGTTCGGCTAATCTATGCCGAATTCACAGGTATTTAGTGCGAAAAAACTTAGTGCTAGAACCAAGCCACCATTTTGTGCGCTGTGTTTCCCTATTTGGCCACTCAGTTTTGGCACCTCGTTGAACTGGAATACCAATTAAATAAAACACAAAGCAATCAAATAAACCAAATTGAACAGCCAGCTATATAAAATATTTATTATATGCGTAATATTGGTGAATTGAAGAACAGTGCAAATTGATGAGGGTTTACGGTACTTGCTAATCAGACGCTCCGGTCATTGCCGCTGTTTTCAATTCTCTTTTGCGAAGTACCGCTTATTGGTGCTGCCTTTACTTCGGAAACGCTATCGTTGCGCCAAATTGTGTATAATTTGGTTGCGTTTGGTTGTGTGCATTGGCAGCATAATTTGTGTTTGTTTCTCTGCGTTAACCCTTTGATGCCGATACATAGTTTTTTGAAAAAAATTTGATGTGTACATTGGCATGATAATTGTCAACTTTTCCGTTGCTGCCGTTGACCATTTATCTATTGAAGCCGGTACAGATTTTTTTGTGGAAATTTCGCGTTCTTTCATAGTTTTTTGCATACCCTACAGTATTTCGGTTAACCATTGCATTACTTTCCGAACCTCTTGAGAGAGAGCGCCAGAATGAGTGAAAAGTAAAGGGAAAGGCAACAGCAATGCAAAAACACGATAGGGTGATGGGCGATCTAAGGCGTGTGCGAACGGCCTTTGAGGAAAAAACTATTTCGTTCGACTCTCTTCAAATTAAATGCAGACTGAAGCTGATCGAAAATTATTGTGAAAAGTTTATGGACATATAGGCAGACGTGGTTTGTTTAAATCCCAACAACGATCTACGAGCATCGGTCCAGGATATGTGTGTTAGCACAAAGGCTCTGTACATGTCTGCACTTAAAGAACCCGAAACTCAGCGAATACAGAGGAAGGATAGGAGTAGCCAGCATCATTCATCACATCGGCCTAAAATGAATCTCCCCAAGTTTAGTGGAAAACATGCTAAATTGAAAAACTTTATAAGCCTTTTCGAGAGTTTGGTGCATAACGACCCAATATTAACAAATGTGGAAAAATTCAACCACTTACTGTCGTGTCTCGTTGACGATGCATTGGTAACAGTGAAGGCGTTTCAAATCTCTGCAGAAAATTATGAGAAGGCTCTTGATAGCTTGAAGGAGGTTTACGACAAAAAATAAATGATCTTTTCTGATTAATTTTATATCCGAGGATCTAGCCCAGCGCTTACAATTGCGCCGTGATGATTCGTGCCTTAATATCACAACTGTTGGAAAAAACTCTTCCGTCATAAAGCAGAAGATTCATACCTCTGTCCAATCTCGTAACAACGCTCACAACTTTTATTCCGATTTTTGGGTGTTAAGATCGATTTCCACATACCAACCCGATCATGTTGTCAATTTCGCCCAATGGAAGATACCAGCAAACCTGCAGCTGGTAGACCCGCATTTTTACAAGCCTGCTAAGGTTGACTTATCGATAGGGTCAGAAACCTTTTTTGAGTTAATGTACAGGATGCTGTATGCAATATCGCTGGTGGTAGCGATCATTGTTCTCTCGACTCTCTGGTGGAGCGCTTTTGGGAATTGGAACAGGTCCCAGAGAAGTCGAAGGCTGTATATACAGCTGAACAATTGGCTTGTAAATAAAACTTCAAGCAGACTTTACGCAGGCTCGAATCGGGTCGTTTTGAAGTGGGGCTGCCATTTAAAAAAAAACCCAACGTGTTGGTATTCTTGTTTGAGACAGCAAAACGCCGCTTTCTATCCATAGAACGCAGACTTGCACGAGATCAGTATTTGCATGATCTGTATATGGAGTTTATGAAAGAGTATCTCATCCTTGGCCACATGTCATTGCTTCCAAGCAAAAGTCCTCCAGGACGCCATTACTACATTCGACATCAATGTGTCCTGACACCGGATAGTAAAACCACCAAGCTACTCGTCGTTTTCGATGCATCGAGCAAAAATCGACTTCAATCTCATTAAATGAGACTTTGATGGTGGGTACAACTATTCAGAGGGAGCTTTACGCAATTCTTGCCCGATTTCGATTAAATCGGTTTGCGCTCACAGCTGACATCTCCAAAATGTATAGGCAAGTTCAGGTCGCCGAAGAAGACAGAAATTTCCAATTTATTCTGTGTAGGGATAAGGCAAGCTTAGATGTTCAAACGTATCGCTTGAATACGGTTACTTATTACAGCCTCAGCTCCATTTCTGGCCATCCGCTGTCTCGTTGAATTGGCAGACGTTTATGCCGAGTCCCATCCTATTGCATCACAAGTCATAAAAAGTGACTTTTACGTTGATGATATGCTTACAGGAGCAGACAGTTTGGATGATTTAGAACGTATTCGGCTGGAAGTGTGTGAGGTCTTAGAAACTGGGTGTTTTAAGTTGGCCAAGTGGGCGTCAAATCATCGCCAGCTGCTGTCCGATAGTGGCCAAAAGAAATCGCTGCAGTTTGATCCTTTGTCGTCTGTTAAAAAGCTCGGAATTAGATGGAATCCGCAAAATGATTTGTTCCATTATCATTTAGATGATTCGTTTGATTCATTGACCCCTACAAAGCGAAACATCTTGTCAGTTGCGTCCCGATTGGTCGACCCATTAGGGTTATTATGTCCCTTAATAACTAGGGCAAAAATATTGCTGCAGCAATTGTGGCGGCAAAAGTTGGATTGGGACGAGTCGGTTCCCATGAGTTTAGCACACGAGTTGGAACCACTTCAAGCTAAATTTGTTTGAATTAGACAAGATAACCATACCTCGCTACATTGGCCTTCCCACGCTTAAAGCGTTCAGATTCACGGATTCGCAGGCGCATCAGGTGAAGCATACGGATGCTGCATTTACATCCGTAATGTAGTGTCTAAGCTTCTTACCGCAAAGTCTCGAGTAGCTCCTCTCAAAACGAAATCGATTCCAAGACTCGAATTGTGCGCAGCACTCCTGTTATCCACTTTGTGGGCTCAAGTAAAACCGCTCCTGGACAAATTCATGATCGAAAGTGTGAACTTTTGGTCGGACTCCCAAATCACCTTGTACTGGCTGGAAAGGGATCCAGCCACGATAGCAACGTTTGTGGTCAATAGGGTTGCTGAAATCCAGGAATCTTCAAGCGGTGTGACTTGGCGGCACGTTGCTACTGAGCAAAACCCAGCCGATTTGTGGACTGATGGTCCCCAATTTCTGCTCAGGAATTATGAGGAGTGGCCATGTCTACATCAGGTTGAGTGGTCCCAGAAATGGAACGGTCGGAAAACAAGAAGTGTTTGGCAACACATTCAGTGGCAAAGTGTCAGGCCAATGATTTCATCGAGTTGATTGAAAGATGCTGTTCTTTTGAGAAATTGGATCGGATTATGGCATATGTCAACCGGTTCCTACAAGCAAGAGTAGTGAAGAGGTCGTTCTGTCAGCCAAAGAACTTAAGGTTTCATTTCTAAGGCTGGTAGAAGTAGTCCAAAGACATGTGTTGGGACCAGAATTCCACAAGCTAGCGAGGTCGGAAATCCTGTCACCGCATCTTCAACGACTAAACCCGTTCATACATACGAGCGAACTCGACGGAGTAACGCTTCGACTGATTCGAGTGGGAGGAAGGCTGCTCAACGCAGAAATTCCGTACGACGCCAGGTTTCCTCTGCTGCTGTCGCAAAAGTCGCAGTTCGTGACGCTTTATCTTCGCAATTCGCATCGGACTCACTACCATGCAGGCGCCAAAGTCATGGTTTCGTTGCTACGGCAGCAGATATGGCTAATCAATGCTCGAGAGGCATGTACAAGGATCCTGAGAAATTGTGTGCACTGCTTTCGATACAAGCCAGTACTACAGGGACAGATCATGGGAAACCTGCCAGCTGATGGAGTGCGAAGAGCTCGGCCCTTTTTGATTTGTGGAGTAGATTTCTGCGGCCCATTCTACGTGTCTCTCAAGATTCGCGGCAGGCCCCTTATTAAGACATATGTAGCCGTCTTCGTCTGCTTTGTATCAAAAGCTGTTCATCTGGAGGTTCTGTTTTTAAAAGGTTCATCGGGAGAAGAGGCCTTCCGGAGAAGGTGTACAGCGACAACGCCACCAACTTCGTGGGCGCGAGCAAGGTGCTGAACGAGCTTCATCAAGCGTACCAGAGGGACCAGGACCGGCTCAAGGCGTACGCAGCGCGCCAAGGCGTCGAGTGGTATTTAATACCACCGAGAGCACCACACTTCGGCGGATTGTGGGAGGCAGCCGTCAAATCAGCCAAGCAGAGGTTGGTACGCGGAGTGGGCCAAGCTCACCAGCTGTGCACCCACCTGGTAGAGGTAGAGGCTCTTCTCAACTCCCGGCCAATCGCGTCCCCAGGCAACGATCCCAGCGATGGAGAAGCGCTAACGTCAGGGCACCTGCTGATCGGGCAGCCGCTTCTTTCGCTGCCGCCCGAATCAGATCAAGACGACAGATGCAGCAGGGGAAGTTTCGCGTACCTGAAGCGGTGGCGAATTCTGTCAGCGCTCAATCAGCAGTTTTGGCAGGGCTGGTCAGCCAAGGACTACCTGGTCAGCCTGCAGAAGCGTCACCAGTGGGCTACCAAAGGGCCAGACTTGGACATTGGCTGTCTGGTGCTCGTCCACGAGGGCAACACACCGCCACAGAAGTGGACCACAGGACGAGTGGTGGCCGCAATCAAGGGAGAAGATGAGAGAGTGCGCGTCGCCGAGGTGCGAACACCCACGGGCGTAATTAAACGTCCTATAAACAAACTGGCAAAACTGCCAATAGACGGTTGAAGCACCGGAGGTCTTCAACGGGGCCGGAATGTTGCAGCAGACGATCTTAAATTTTGAAGATTTTTTCTAATTTAAACATTATGATGACTCCGGTCCAGAGGGCTCTAGTTGTGACTTTTTACTTTGAATTATCAGGCAATTTATGAACAAATAAAACAAGTGCTCGACTTCAAAGAATTTATTAGACTGGTCACAGCCAGAGATCGCAACAACTGCCCGACTCCACCGCCGAGCCGATCTTGCATGCGCAGAGAGCAGTACAAGATCGCGGTATGTGAGAGCAAAAGCTCTGCTCACAACATCGCACACGCTGAGATAGGGTAATTAAGATCGTCTGCTGCAACAGAGGCCATTTCTATCGTCTCCAAACTACTTCTAGACACGCACTTAGTGTGCGTCTTCTTGGACAGCCAAGCAGCTATTAAAGCTCCAGGCTCAATATCGTCGAACTCAGCGACTGTAACTGACTGCCGCAAATCTCTGCACGAGATCGCAGAGCAGTTAGATCTTTCCTTATAGATCTTCCCTGGCCGCAGGGACATCGTGGGGAACGACGCCGCCGACGAGCTAGCCAGGCAGGGTACTACGATTCCTCTCTAATCAGAGAGGGAGCAAGTAGCGATGCCTTTCGCTACGTGCAGGCTCCTCACGCACGAATTTTTCCAGCAAAAGGCAAACAGGAGATGGCAGAAAACCATATCCTGTAAAATGTCGATATGGCCTCATCGATCGAAAAAGCGCTCGGCGGAGCTATATAGACTGAGTCTATAGTCTAGAGCATAACTGCTCTGCAGTTACTCGAGCCATAGCGGGACACTGGCAGATCAATCCCTCATAACGACTTCTGCAGGAGTTGTCGCGACGAGGAAGAGGAGGAATTGGTCCTTCTGGAATTGAGGAATTGAATTCTTCTGCCAATACCATATAAGCCTCCGGATGGGCGGGGGTTTTTATCTCCCCTTCCCGACTACTGCCTTAACCTTACCTAACCTAAGCATCCTTTTCTTTCATTCCTTAGGTTGTTTCAGATGATACTCCTTCTGGTGTCCTTGGTAACCGCTCGCATAACTGGACTACTCACATTCTGACTACGTACCGATACTGGACGGTGACATACTCGTATGGGACGAAATAAATTACCTTAGGCATTCGACAAACTTAACAGATTACGAACGAATGGCCGACGAGACTGCAAATTAGATGGTGGATACCGACCATATCCGAAATATGTTAGCCACGATTAGCGTGCACCACAGAGTTGCTAGGAGCCTAAACATCCAGGGCTCGGTCTTAAAGGTGGTAGCCGGAACTCCGACCGCGGACGACCTAGAAAAGATTCGAATAAACGAGCCCCAACTTATTGAATCAAATAACAGGCAGCTAAGCATAAATTCTAAATCTCAGCAGCAAATCAACCGCTTAACAGGCACAATCAATAAATTGCTAGAGACAGCAAAGAGAAAGCAAATTGACTCGGCTCACCTGTACGAGACCTTGCTAGTAATCTCATGCTCACCATTTACCTCGCAGAAGTTCACGTAATCAATCCGGTTATATTTGACCATGACGACTTGAATTCTATTTCCTCTAATCATCTCGCCAATATTATCGTAACTAACATTTTAGAAGTATCTAAAATCAAAGTTTTCCAATCAAACAGCATAATACACTTTGTCATTCAATTCCCTAAGATTAAGTACATTTGCAAAAAGATAACTATTTTTCCGGTCGCCGACAACGGCACTATCCTTCTACTGGACGATAACGTCGCCGCTGACTGCAACAATCAGATAGTAACAGGGTCGGACTGAAAACAGACGACCACGACAACATTCTGCGAAGCATCGACAAAGGTCTCTTGTGTGAATATAATCCTTATATTCCTTATAACCCAGCAACTACAGCCTCATCACACTGGTTGACGACGGGATCTTTATCATCAACGATCACCCAGCACCAGTAAGTTTCGACGTCATAAATGGTTCGCGGCATCAGAATCGCAAAAACGCTCAAAGCCGTTACCCAGGAGTTGCATCTTCACCTTTGCTAAATTTTACCGAGCATAAAAGGGTGCTGAGCCTGCCATTCCTCCACCATTCCTCCTCACGTTCCAGACCAATCTTTATATTCTGCCTATGGCTAGGTATTTATGGCCTGGTATGTGGCATGGCTATGCTCAAACCATATTTGACAAAGAAACGCGACGGGCGACAAATCAATGAATTAATTGATTTGACGCAAGACTAAGTGCACTGGGGGCGGCTACTTCTCAAGGGGGGGAGTAGTTATCCAATCCAGCCGGATAGCCCTCCCTCTGCATTTGGTTTTCGACCCAAGAGTTGATCAGCGAGCTTAAATATTTTTTTATGGGAACCAACTGCAGCACACGCCTCGTCGTGTAAGAGAACACGAGAGCTGCACCGTTGACAAAGACACTTGCCTTCTCAACTTAACACCTGCGCGCGTGCTATGTCAGCAGATTGATGCACCGGCGACTGTGACCTCCCACGAGGAATAATAAAATCTCGCTTCGACGGAATAAATAATAAACATTATAATATCTTTGATTCTATGTAACTTATGTATATGTGCCAGATGTATGGAATCGTGTTTTTTTTATTGACAGTATAATTAGTTAAATAAATATTGATTGTGATTTGTTATTCTAGATCTTAAAAAAAAAGAAAGAACTATAGAACTTTGAGCATGCACGAAATGAACAACAAACTAATTGCAAGAATATGTCTTTCTGTTTGTTGCCATCCGCTTGGATTGCGTTGCTTACACATATATTTGTGTGCATGTGCATATGTCAGCAACGAAAGCTCAGCTGGTAGCTGAGAGCGGTAGGAATATTATTTACAGACAGCTACATATCAAATTAAACCTTTGGAGAAAGAGGAGGCCACAACCGTTGGCAGAACGTTGTATGGTTGAATTTGGAGCTAGAGCGAGAAATTAATACAAAAATATGAATGTACATATACCACGGGAAAACTCGCACAAAATAACTGCACTGGTGTTGGGCACAATCGAAGGGTTGTACTTAACTTGCAATTGGAGTGATCCTCGAAGGCGAAGATCTGGCTCGAAGGACCAATTTTTGTAGGGAGGCGGATCGTGGCTTAATTCTCTAACGACGAGATTGATGGTCCAGGGAAACTCCTTGTAGCCGTCGAAAGCCCGATTTATATCGTGGTATATATATATGTAGGTGTGTGTATTTATTTGGGGATTCGCGCGGTAATGATAACTGTGTAGTTGCGATAATGATAACTGTGTAGTTCGAAAATAGACGAGCTTAACGACAAGGTTCTGAAGCTTGAAAGCCTTTATCGCGGTCTTAAGCCTGATTTTCAGAATGCCCTTTCAATCAATTCTCATGAGCGGATGAAGCCGTTTGCTCCAAGGAAGGATTCCAATAGGCCAAAGCCGGCATCCGACTTAATGGCTCCACGGTTAGTGGCCGCCACCTCGACTGAGGTCATTGACTTGGGGTCAGCTCCCCCACCTGATTTGGAGGGCTTCGTCACTGTCAGAAAGAGATATAGGAAGAATCGAAAGAAACATGTTAATCGTGTTGTTGGTATCGCTCCGAACTGCGAGCAGCTGAGTACGATGCAGAGCAGCAAATACCTGAATATTGGTAGATTTGCCACCGCGACGGGAACAGAGGAGGTCGTGAAATTTGTTGCCGATAAGCTCATGTTGCCGGAGGCGGAAATTTCTTGCGTGAAATTGGTCAAGCGAGATGCTGATTTATCTGCGTTAAAGTTCGTAAATTTCAAACTTAGGGCCCTGAACGTCTATTCCCTGTGGTCTTTGATGATAGATTCTGGCCAGTATCGGTAAGGGTTTCCCGCTTTGTGCATAGACTGAGGCCGGAAGCTGATTTGACGGCATTTAATCTGTGTGCAGCTGTGCCATTGCGGACTTCCACGCCGACTCAGAAAGCACCAGTTCCATCGACTTCAATAAACCCCCAGTGAGCGGCGCCTCTGGTTTTATGATCGCCGCTTCTCCACAACATATTCTGCTTGCAATTTTTCGCCTTTTTGCTATGTGCAACAGGCCATTGCTTCATTTTTGGCAATCATCTTCCACACAATAACAAAACACTGGTTTTTCGATCACCGCTTTGTGCGATATTTGCTCTGCTGCTGCTGGATCAGATGACGATGCTCTTGCTAGAGCTCTCTCTCTCGACTACGTGGACTTCTGACGTCATCATTACAACAACAAACGCTATTGCATTGCTTCGTTTGCTATGCTTGAGCCGTCGCTGCACTCGACATTTGGGAATAGTCAGCAGCCCGTCGCGCGCTCTTATGTGGAACACTCTCTTCAACACTCTCTTCAACACTCTCTTCAACACTCTCTTGAACACTCTCTTCAACACTCTCTTCGGCATCTTTACCTGGATTGGCTCTCACGGCTGCTTCCCTGCCCTATTTTCTGGTCAAGGATGATATGCTACTGATGTGGCTGACCCTCCTCTGGACCCATCTTCCGTGGCCGCTAACAGGACGGCACCGCCACTTCCTAGGACCGCGCCGATGGATGGTGCCCTTTCTATACGAATTTTCTTCCGAAATATAGCGGACATGCGCACCAAGGCTCCGGCTGTCAGCTTGGCTACCTCTACGTGTGACTTTGACATTGTCATTTTGGTTGAAACCTGGCCCAATTAAAACTTTTTCGACAACGAAGATTTCGATCCTAGCCTTCTTCAGGTGTTTCGTAAGGACAGAGATTGTGCCAAAACGAAGTGCTGCCGAGGAGGTGTGGTCATTGTGGCCGTCAAACGCACTCTACGCTATGATCCGATTTGTCTCCTGAATGGTGACTCTGTTCTGGATCAGATTGGTGTGGCGGTGGCTGGCCAGTCGGAGACGCTATTTGTTAGCGCATCGTACGTTCCACCGAATAGCTGCTGGGATATCTACAAGGCGCACACGCAAAACATTGCTGAAATATATGTAATCTGCGAGACCGTCATCACCTCTGCGTTTTTGGCGACTTCAATTTGGGTTCGTAGGGTTGGTATGGTCCGGCAATCCGCAATCGTCAGCTATGATACCAAGTAATGTGCATTTGCCGCACGAGATTCTCTTTATGGATTATTCTATTTGTAAGGGACCCAAGTAAATAATGTTTTTAATAGGCTAAAGAATATTCCAGACTTCATTTTTATACCCGATACTCAAAATGAGTATTGGGGTATATTAGATTTGTGGTGAAAGTGGATGTGTGTAACGTCCAGAAGGAATCGTTTCCGACCCCATAAAGTATATATATTCTTGATCAGCATCAATAGCCGAGTCGATTGAGCCATGTCTGTCTGTCCGTCTGTCCGTCTGTCCGTCCGTCCGTCTGTCCGTCTGTCCGTCTGTCCGTCCCCTTCAGCGCCTAATGCTCAAAGACTATAAGAGCTAGAGCAACGATGTTTTGGATCCAGACTTCTGTGATATGTCACTGCTACAAAAATATTTCAAAACTTTGCCCCGCCCACTTCCGCCCCCACAAAGGGCGAAAATCTGTGGCATCCACAATATCAACAATACGAGAAAACTAAAAACGCAGAATCGTAGAAGATGCCTATATCTTCTAGAGTGCAAAATCTGAACCAGATCGTATAATTATTACAGCCAGAATCACGAAAACAATTTCACTCTTTCTCGCTCTGTCTCACTCTAACACACAGGTTTCATGGTCGGTTTTGCCAATTGCAAAATATGAGTTCAAGGATCTCAGAACCTATAAAAGCCAGAGCAACCAAATTTGGTATCCACACTCCTGTGATATCGGACCTTGACCGTTTCCTGTCCAAATTTCGCCACACCCCCTTCCGCCCCCGCAAAGGACGAAAATCTGAGGCAACCACAAATCTCAGAGACTATTAAGACTAGAGTAACCAAATTTGGTACACACACTCCTTTAAGATGTCACTATAAAACGTATATCTCAGAATTTCGCCCCACCCCCTTCCGCCCCCACAAAGGACGAAAATCTGTTGCATCCACAATATTGCACATTCGAGAAAACTAAAAACGCAGAGTCATAGATAATGACCATATCTATGAGATTGCTGAATCTGGATCAGATCAGATCATTTTTATAGCCAAAAGGAACAAATCAATTTGCAGTGGCTACGCAGCGCCCGACGTCACGCTCAGACTGATTTTCTGTCTCTCTCGCACGCACTCTTTGTCGTGTCGTTAAATATTCGCGGCGTCTGCCGGAGGAGAGCCATACTGACTTAGTATCGGGTATAACCGTAGAGTTGCGGTGTCCGCAGCAACTCACAACGTTCCACCTCGTTTTTAGTTCGGATATAGATTGCCATGTTAAATGTTGCGAACTGCCAATCGCGGATTGTGACATGCCGTTAGAATTCTCAGCTAATTTCCATTCTTACGCGCCTTTGGCGGAACCATATTATGAATACTTATTTTCTACTTTAAGCCTGAATGTTATTCGGGATAGTTTGTTAAACGTTAATTGGGCTTCTGTTCTCTCGCATCCTAATTCTGACACTTGCCATAGTGTTTTCCTGCATACGGTCCATCATATTACTGTTAAAAATGCTTCCAAAAGGGTGCATGGCTCCTATAGGTTCTCCTATAGGTTCTTGTGAAATATAAGAATCTGCGTAACAAGTACTTTAAACGATTTGGTAAGACCCGGCACCCTGTGGACTGGGCGAGCTATGTGCAGCATAAGAGGGAGTTTGATTTCTTAAGCAAATTTTTGTATAGCCAATATATTGCCGACGTTGAAAGGGGACTTAAAATCAATCCCAGGTCGTTTTGGCATTTCATAAATTCTAAAAGGTCGACGAGCTCTCTTCCTTCAGCTATGAACCTGGGTAGCTTGAGCGCTAATACGGATAGTGGTATAGCAAACCTTTTTGCTTATTTTTTTAGCTCAAATTTTGAGCCATACGCAGATTGGCATAGTTTTGATGTCTTAAAAGCTATGACCTCGGTGGTCAATATTGGCATACTTGATGTATCGCAGGTGGAAATTTTGGAGGCAATTGGTGATTTCAATAATTCTAATGTTTATTGGTTAGAGTTTAACTATGGACAGTTAAACTGTGTAAAAATAGGAATGTACAAATCATAAAATTATCTGCTACTGGAAAGTACGGTAACACAATACAAGGCCGAAAGAAGTTAACTTAAATTATTCA
Organism: Drosophila pseudoobscura; assembly: GCF_009870125.1. Taxonomy (NCBI): domain Eukaryota; kingdom Metazoa; phylum Arthropoda; class Insecta; order Diptera; family Drosophilidae; genus Drosophila; species Drosophila pseudoobscura. Next base: position 36,077,577 of record NC_046683.1, on the reverse strand, counting down.
TTAAAGAAGATTTTACTTTGGAAGCGCAAGTATCAATGGAAAAAAGATGGGAAAATTGATTGTAATCGCGGCAAAGGCTACGGAAAGATTCATTGTCAGAGTAGTTTGAAGGATAGAGAGGAAGACGGAGAGGAAAGTAATTCCTAGTCGGGCGTGATGGGACAGCAATTCTGATAAGGCTAATGAGGGCCGAAGATTCAACCTCGCCTAGGAGAAGTTTGTGGAGAAAGAGAATTCCATAACAAGTTCTACGGCTTTCAAGAGAGTGCAAGTTAATGAGGCGCAGCCGACTCTCATAAGAAGGAAGATGACGAGAGGGGTCCCAATTAAGTCCGCGCAGGGCAAAGATAAGAAATTGTTTTTGAACGGAATCAAGCATATCTTGATATTTTTGGTAATGGGGAGACCAGATACAGGAACCATATTCCAAGATAGGCCGTACTAGAGAAACGTAGAGTAGTTTATTGGTATAGGGGTCATTCCTTCGACCGTGTTTTGATAAAGCCAAGGACTCCTTTGGCTTTATCCGAAATAGCGAATATATGAGAATTAAAAATGCTTAAGTCATTAACTTTGTACAGGTGTCCAAGGAAATGTTATTGTAAAGTCAAAGAGGTAAGGCTTGTTGCGATGGAATGTCATGACGTTACATTTCGAAATGTTAAGAGGAAGAGCGTTAATAGTACACCAATTGTTGAGAGCGTCGAGATCTGATTGAAGAAATAACGGGGACACCGGATCGCTGTAGGAAAAACATAGCTTGACATCGTCAGCATACATTAGGACTCGTGAATTCGTTAAAACTTGGGGAAGATCTTTGATAAAGAGGTTAAATAATAAGGGCCCGAGATGGCTACCTTGCGGCACACCCGAAGAGACAAAAACTGGCTTAGAAAGAGAAGATTGGAAGCAGACACGCTGAGAACGATTGCAAAGGTACGCATTAGTCCAGTGAAGAAGTTTAGTCGGAAATCCTAATAGAGATAGTTTGTGCATGAGGAGATTGTGATTCACTGAATCGAAAGCTTTACTAAAATCAGTATAAACTACGTCAGTTTGATATTGCTTTGCAAATCCGGCAGTTACGAAGGAGGAAAACTCAAACTCAAACTACAAAAGTGTTGGAGCTGAGAAGTAATCATTTTTTCGAAGAGTTTAGGAATGGCAGATAAGTTTGAGATACAACGGTAGTTTGAGACGTCTGATTTAGACCCCTTTTTATGAATAGGAATTATGTAGGATTCTTTCCAGACGGTGGGAAAATCACTAAGCTCGAGAGAGAGGTTGAACAGTTTCAAGAGGGGCACGCAAAGAGAATCCGCACAAAGTTTGAGCACGGCACTGGGAACTAAATCTGGACCAGTGGAGAAAGAAAATTTACATGATTTTAAATTATTTAGAAGGCCATCATAATCAATAATGGGGGGGTGGATACAACTTGAACTATTAAAAGGGATAGGATATGTGTGCGCGGCAGGATAGTCGTGGGGTGAGGCGAGAATAGAGGGCATGTTATTAGAAGGAGCAGAGTAGCAAAGTTGAAAAAATGAAGCAAATAGGTTAGCGATATCGGAATTGTTATCTGCGTAAGTACCATTAAAGTGTAAAGAAGAGGGATATTGTGAAGAATTACGCTTAGAGTTAACAAACTTAAAGAATTGTTTAGGATCTCGTTTAAAGTTGAGCTTACATTTTGCCAAATAACTATAATAGCATAGGGTAATACAAATTGAAAATTTAGATTTTGCAATTGAATACTTAGAGAAATTTGACTGCGAGTCAGACAGTTTAAACCTCTTATATAAACGAGATTTTATATTCCTTAGGTTTACTAGCCGCGGAGTGAACCAAATAGGGCCAGAAAGATTTCTGAGAGGGAAAACTAATGGAACAAAGGTAGGAAAGCTGGAAAAACAGTGCTATAGAAAGCGTTAGTGGCGGGCTCGATCTCACGAAAGTCGTCGAGGAATGACCAATCTATCAGAGAAAGTGCGCTATTTAAAGAGGTAAAATGAATATAATGACCCAACCAAAATTAGTATGAAGTGCAACAGGATATTCAGAAGCAAGCTCATTGCGTTGTCCAAGTTTCGCCTGGTTTACCAAATGTAGGGTCCGCTAAGGGTAGATCACGAATCTCTTCCCACATCGTAGTGTTGGACTCGATCCGCTGGGCTGGAATCGAGGAGGTTAAAGTGTTCATAATCAGACCTGTTACCACCACTGAGGCCGAGCTTGGAATGGAATGGAATTACACCTATTTACTTGATGAGATCGGCTTAGACAATTGAAGCACAAATTATTATCCATTGCGAACGTGCGGCGATCAACAACATCAAGAGCCTTGAATTGAGTACACGCATAAATAATGTGTTGCCCGTGACAATATACACAATCGCGAACATGCGTCTTTGGCACGCCCACATGATGACGTCCAAACTGCATGACGTCTATTAAGCACCGTGTGTGTATTCTGGAGTAGCTTTGGATCTTGACAAAACTCAAGTGCAGCGCAACGTGCGAAGACAAAGCCGAACAGGTCATTTATGTTCACATTTTCCTTGCACGATTCACTGGAGGTGGCCCAAGCTTCCTTGCATTCAGGGTCTAGTGTAGTCTAGTATCATTGAAGGCATTTATGACTTCAAACAAAATACAATTTTTCACGTATGAACCTAACTTCAGAAAGTAAATCCTGATGAAGCGAAGTCAAATAAAGTTAAAGCATTTACAAAATATAAAAATCATAGCAAAAACTAAAGGTATATTAAAATTATTGCGTAAAAATCAAGTAATGAAACAAGTAAACAAAACACTAGACTAGAGCAAGATATGGATCAGCCACACATCGCGGCTGTCGCAGCTCAGCGCATGTAGACCACGTATACTTTCGTCGGCGGTGTCGACTATTTTACGCAACTCGGCGATGTTTGAAGCCTTTGCGGTTGCCAACGAAAGAAAGTTTTGAGCAATCAGTGACTTCTTGTTATAGCGATTTTCGAGCCTCTCCCATACGTCCTGGTAATTGGCATCCGATACGGGAATATGTTTTATCAAAGACAACGCTTCACCGTCCAGATAGGATTTCAAATAATGAAACTTTTGGCACTTGGACAGACTACTCTTCTTGTCGACTGAGCCTAAGAACAAGTCACTAAATTGACACCAATCCTCGTATCTGCCCAAAAACGTCGGAATGCGTATTTTCTCGAACTGCAGCTCTGTGGTTCCCGATGAGTCCCGAATCCTCTCCAGAAGTTGAGTTTGTCCCCCAAACAAGCGTTCCACAGTGTTCGATAGCAGTAAATTTGAGTTGTCGTGCTCATTATCATGACTGCTCCGGTCACGTATGGCTTCAGTGAAAATACTATGCGCACTAAAGAACCTTTTCTCATATTCGGGGATGTCCAAATCCGGATCCACGTATTCATCTTCCTCATTATATTGGACCAGCTCTTCAGACAGCTCCATAAAGCGGTTGAAAGTTGCAACAAGTCGGTCCAGCTTGTGCTCTAATGTTTGCACAGAAGTACATGACTGTACAAACTCTTGAGCCTCCGCAGCCACGCGAGTTAATTGGGATTTGCAGGCACCACGCTGCTGAATTAGACGATGCACTAGGGCCTTCATGGCAAACAGCGGTTAATGGTATCACTCAAAATGTATATAAATAAACTCAAACGCGGAGATCCGGCTCGAAGGACCAAATTTTGCTATGGTTATGAATTAGTGGACTGTATAATCGTTTATATCTTGAGCTTATTTATTATTTATTGATTATTTAATATTGGTGGTTATAGTACAATTATATTACAAGAATAGCGGGGGTATAAATCGTTTATATCTTGAGCTTATTTATTATTTATTGATTATTTAATATTGGTGGTTATAGTACAATTATATTACAAGAATAGCGGGGGGTTCGATTCTGCGGCGGTACAAACTATGCGTGCGGGCGGCTTCGTCTCGAAGTTTCTACTGCGGTTCAAAGTAAGCGTTCGGGCGGCTTCGTCTAGTAGTTTCTACTGCGGTACAAAGTAAGCGTGCGGGCGGCTTCGTCTAGAAGTTTCTACTGCATCAACTCCGCGAAAAGAAGTCGAGCAAAAGGGAATTGAAAGATCACGCGATAAGACTCGACGCGACGGTTTCAATGCAAAACAACGGAACGCATCGCTGTGTGAGTGTGCAGCTGCGGGTCTGGCCATGCGTGTGAGAACATTACAGCTATGTTCTGGACTCGAGTAAACAACAACACAGCTATGCGCGTAAAAATATTTACTTAGGCGGAGTACTACAATCATGAGCGTGTAAATAGGTCAATCGCAATATACATGAACATTGAATAATAAAACTACGAGGCTCATTTCTCAACACTGCGATTAGGCGCTTTTTCTCGCTCTCCAGCATCACCACCGTCAGGTCATCCGTGCTGTAATGAGACATAAGATGATCATGGATTCCCTTCCGTACGTAAAGCTATGTCGGCGGGCCCTTGCTCCATGGTAATGAGGAGCTCCTCCGACGCTACCTTGCTTTTATGAAGATTGAAATTCAGCACCCTTAGTGTCATGGGTGGCTAACTCAACCTCGCACGACGGGTTGACTATGATTGTCAGGTCACCATCCTCCTCCTCCTCCGAGTCGTCCAACGCAAGACCCTGGGCGGCCTCCACTATGGTCTCCAGACCTAGGTCTGGCCTAGGTGATCTCGACCTCGCCTGCCTGGAGGGTGTGCGCATGTCCTCGCTTTTTCAGCCGTAGGTATACGCTACCTACGCCCCACGCCATCTTCCCGAACTTGGGATACAAGATGTTCTCCGCCTCCTTGCTGATCTGGAGGATCAGTGGGCTACCGGCATGCAGAACCTTCCAGTCAGCCGTTGGCACGTACGGATTTTGCCTCTGCAGCAGCTTCAGTGCTCGCTCCCCCTGGACAGCAATGGGGAAGAGCACCTTCGCCTTTGGTATGGACGAGATCAGCTCCCTGTCTACCACCTCCAGCTTGGCCCCCTCCCACAGAGCTTCCAGTAGGGGCACCTTCTGCACCAGCCACTGCCGCGTTGGGTCGTCATTACATTTGAGGATTTTGACCCCGTTCAGCCATCCCGCTCCATCGAACGTGGGCATGGGAGCGCTGGGGTCCTCCTCCATTCGCGAGAATAGTGCCTCGACGAGCTGCGCGTGGACTAACTTCCACTGCGCCGCCGTCATCTTCCCGTTCTCGTCGCTGCGGTCGATCAAGGCCACAATGAGATGTCTCTTGGACGCCTCGCTCATGGCCTTCTGTCTCGGCTTCCTCGTCTTCGGCTGGGAGGCGCCACCTTGGGCCGGCGTTGCCGCTTGCTCGCCGGAGTGTCTTTAATGGCACTCTCGATCGAGCGTTGCCTCTTGGTGGCCAACATCTCCTCCACATTGTTGGCGAATCCACCCTTTTGTTGCCTTCATCTGGGGCACTGCGCGTAGTGTTCGCGGCTCTCCTGTACCCGTTGCTCTGCCCAGGCTAGCTTGGATTTCTCCTCTTGGGAGATATCCGCCTTGCCCTGGAGCCGGCTCAGTAACTTGAGGGCAGCCTTATACTGAGCTTTTGCCTTCATCCCCTCCGTGGAACGCTTCGGCCCTTCCCTACGCAGGGAGCTGGTACCTGGTTCCGGCGAGCGGAGAAGGCTTTCCTCTTCGGCTTGCTAATGGATAGAACGCTCTCCAGGTCCGAGTCTGTGTCGACAACGGCACCCGCGCGGCTCACCTTGCAACAAGCCGTTTTAGTGGCAGTAGTATTACAACTGACATGACCTGCTCCCGCCATGCCCGAGGTGTGACCGCTGGCGACACGCAGAAAGAATTGCTCCTCCCCGTGCCCGCCGGTGGTAGCAGTCACGCTTTCCACCGACGTTTGCGTTGACATCCCAACCCGTGCTTGCTCCTTATCTGCCTCCATATTTGGCCCGAAGGTCCATACCGGTTAAAGTTTTTCGGGTTGACCACCCCCTAGCGTTTTATGCCTGGCCGCCAGGCACCTCGAGCCATGGCCTTGGTTCAGTTAACTCCACTTTGGATCGGGAAGACGTTGGATCATAGCCTTAGCTAGACACTGCATTACCCCGGGCAGGGCAAGCGACAGTGCATTATCCTCGCCCGTGATAATGCAGTGTTCATTGCCCAGCCGGCACCCTCGTGGAGGGTTCAGCTAGAGGGTTTTTGCCAGCTTCTGAGAGGGAAAACTAATGGAACAAAGGTAGGAAAGATGGAAAAAAACAGTGCTATAGAAAGCGTTAGTGGCGGGCTCGATCTCACGAAAGTCGTCGAGGAATGACCAATCTATCAGAGAAAGTGCGCTATTCAAAGAGGTAAAAACAGCCCTCTTGAAGCAAAATATAGCTGAAGGCTTTATGCAGGATTTGGTGGGAGCAGGTGAAGGCAGCTGGACATCTATTTCCAGGGTAGGATGGTAAAGGTCTTCGGGAAAAGATAGAGGGGAACCTCGGCGTACTAAAGTGTTCGTAGAGTCGGTAGTAAAGACAAGGTCTAAAATCCTACCAATGCTATTGCATATGCCGTTGATTATCGAGAATCAACGAAATCGTGCTGTATGATTGGGAACATCTGGTTGGAGTCTTTGGATGGAGACCAGGAAATATTTGGAAGATTGAAATCCCCGAGGACGATAAGAAAATCGGACTCATTTAGTTGGGACGAAGCAGTTTGAAAAAGGGCTGCGTGAAGCATGTAGGATGAAAATTCAGAGTACGGTGGGATGTAAGAGCACGATATAAATAGATTTATCGAGGAGAGTCGAAGCTTAACTACTATAATTTCAATATTGTTATGAGCTTCGACAGAAAAAAGTTGGGATGTTATGTCAGAACGGACAGCAATCAGGACACCACCACCACGAGATGGACGATCCGATCTATAAATGTTAAATTTGTCAATAAGGATTTCAGAATCAGAGATTGAGGGATGAAGCCAGGTTTCGGAGAAAGCGATAATGTCGGCCTCAAAAGTTGCACTATCAGTATGTAACTTGTTGAGCTTGCTGCCCAAGCCACGAACGTTCTGATACGCAATCTTTAACATACTAGGGAAAGCTAGTTTTTTGCTACAGAAGATGTAGCAGACGGAGTTGCAGATGAAGCAGATGGAGTTGGAAGAATACCTACTCGATGATCCGGGCTGGTGGGACGATTTGTAAAGAGGTGACAAATCGTATGCACCGGCCAGAAAGAGGGGTCGAGCAAACTATTAACGTGCTTATCAGGGACGAGAATTTTAAAAGAGGAGATGTTTCGCTTGACCTTGAAGTTAAATTTGGTAACTACGAGACCCGCAGAACTATCTATGTTGAGTTTAGACAATATAATGTTTTGGACCATGACCTCCGTAGCCGATGCCATGAGTCGAGAGACGAAAATAGGTTTTGAAGGAGCAACCGCAGTAAGAACAGATAGAGGGGTCACAGAATTATTTGTTGAGACGGGAGCAGTGGACGTAGAGGTGTTAGTTGGGAAAGCAGTAGTTATGGGAGTTGAGGTTGAGGGAGTCTCAACATCCCTCCGGACGGCAGCGTTAGCGGCTTCAAGTAGGACCACGGAAGAGCTTGCGACGGCTTCCTCGATGACATTCGGGCCGACGTCCTGGTCAGACACGGGCGCGGGAGGGGCGGCAGGTGCGACTGCAGGAGAGACTGCAGATGAGGCCACCGTCGTAGGCGGTGCAATGTAACCATTATAACAAATGTCCATGGCGTCAGAATTTATAAGTGACGGTGATCGAGATTGGGGTGCAGGTGATCCTGGGACTGGAAGAGAAACGACCGGATTAGAGATTGGAAAATAATTGGTAACCTTCTTTCGCTTTGGCGACTCAGTCAAAGAGATTTTTGAAATGAGATTCCATCGCAAGAAACTTATCCTGTAGCATTTTGAATCCGGACTTGAGCGCAGCGAATTCAGTATGAGTCTGTCTCATAAAAACCCGCATGTCGTTCTCAATAGCTCTGCAGTCCCAACAGGTCCAGTTGAGACCGCAGCAAGTCTTTATAAGAACAGAGAGTGGCTCAGATAGAGTGCATCGACAATACATACATATGTCAACAGCAATGCAGCTGCCGGTGACTAAGAACGACGGGGTAGGAAAGAAAGCACAAAATGGATTAAAAATTTGGGAATAACTACACGAAAACACGAGTACTGGTTATGCACATGTAGCAAACGGAAGATATCGATAATAAACCCGACTGTGATGGCATTTCCGCCTTTCTGCTTCGCAACTGTGATGTTGCGTTCTGTGAACCTCTTAAAATTCTATTCACAAATTCGCTGCTAACGGTTCGGTTTTTTGGCAAGTGAAAAGCTGCTACGATTACGCCAATTTTTAAGAAAGGTGCCAAAAATCTCATCTCTAATTTTAGACCAATCGCAAAACTCAGCAATGTTTCGAAACTTCTAAAGCGAATCATTGCCAAAAAGATCACTTTCCTCATGAAGGCGTACATTAGCTGAAATCAGCATGGTTTTATGCTGTGTAGATCAATGACCACTAATCTCATCGCTTTCAGTAATTTCTGCACTCGAGTCTTTGAAACGCACTCTCAAGTGGATGTTGTGTACTGACTTTGCTAAGGCCTTTGACAAAGTCTCCCAATATGCCTTAATAGCCAAGCTGAATCGGTTAGAGATTCGTTCCTTCCTGCTCAGCTGGTTTAGGTCATATCTTGAGCGGCGAGAGAATGTCGTGTTGGCAAATGGAAAGCCTTCGAACCCATTCTTGGCTACTTTCGGCCTTCCAGAGGGAAGTACACTTGGCCCACTTCTGTTCTCAATTTTTATCAACGACATATCTCTCAGCATTCAAGGTTTTGAGCATCTGCTTTTTGCTGATGATCTTAAAATTTTCCGATCGATCAAAACTTTATGCGACAGTATCCTTCTTCAGCGCAACCTGGATAGAGTTGCTCGTTGCTGCAGATTTAATTCGCTCCCCCTCAACTTTAGCAAATGTTGCTTTGTTTTCTTTAGAAAGTGTATCTTCAATGCGCTGGCCTCATACTCTATAGATGGCAATCCTCTCTTAAAGCAGACGGAGATACTTGACCTGGGGGTCTTATTCGACTCAAGATTTCTTTTTGCTGAGCATTTGAATTTTATATTGCCGAAAGCTTATGCTATGTTTGGCTTTGTTAAGCGCAATTCATCCCAGTTCAGGGACCCATATACGAAATTAAGCTTGTACTCATTTCTTGTACGATCGCGTCTGGAGTACGCTCCCATGGTCTGGAATCCTACTGGTGTCGTTCAAATCTCACGCATCGAAAGACTGCAAAGAAAATTTCTTAGATTTGCACACCAGCCTCTGCCTTTCTCCATACCGTTGCCGTCGTATGAGTGCAGATGGCGCCTCGTGCATCTCTCCTCTCTCGAGGATCGAAGGACCATTGTGGCTCAGCTCTTTATTTATGACCTTCTAGTGGGTAACATCGATTGACCTGACCTGCTTAGTAGGATTCGCTTCAGTGCGCCTGCCAGGAGGCTAAGGACCCATGCCCCTTTGTAGTTGATCTCCACCGGAGATGGCTTAATGAGCCCATTTGTAGGGCCCTTCGGCACCACAATGCGCTGCCAGCTGAGATGCGTTTTGACTTTTGCCAGGGGAAGGGAGTCGTCAGACGGTTGCTTGTAGATTTCTTCCTTTTTATACCCGATACTCAAAATGAGTATATGAGGGTATATTAGATTTGTGGTGAAAATGGATGTGTGTAACGTCCAGAAGGAATCGTTTCCGACCCCATAAAGTACATATATTCTTGATCAGCATCAATAGCCCAGTCGATTGAGCCCTGACTCTCTGTCCGTCCGTCCGTCCCTATCAGCGCCTAGTGCTCAAAGACTTTAAGAGCTACAGCAACGACGTTTTATATCCGGACTTCTGTGATATGTCACTACTACAAGTACATCTCAAAACTTTGCCCCGCCCACTTCCACCCCACAAAGGGCGAAAATCTGTGGCATTCACAATTTTAAAGATACGAAAAAACTGAAAACGCAGAATCGTAGAAGATGACTATATCTTTTAGAGTGCAAAATCTAAACCAGATCGTAAATTTATTATAGCCAACCCCCTTCCGCCCCCACAAATGACGAAAATCTGTTGCATCCACAATATTGCAGATTCGAGAAAACTAAAAACGCAGAATTATAGATAACGACCATATCTGGATCAGATCAGATCATTTTTATAGCCAAAAGGAACAAATCAATTTGCAGTGGCTACGCAGCGCCCGACGTCACGCTCAGACTGATTTTCTGTCTCTCTCGCACGCACTCTTTGTCGTGTCGTTTAATATTAGCGGCGTCTGCCGGAGGAGAGCCATACTGACTAAGTATCGGGTATAAATGTAGAGTTGCGGTCTCCGCAGCAACTCACAACGTTCCCCCTCGTTTATTCTTAATTTATGTTTATTTTTATTTATTTAGTTTCTTTTTTAACGAATTTTGATTTCGATTTTAAATAGTTCAGTATTATTCTGTTTTTATTGGGTCGCGATCACCGAAATGCTTGAATAAAATTGTACAAAAAGAGCTCACTTACGTGGTTTTCTGCGGCTTATACCGTGCTTAGTAGATATAATTATTAGTTTGCTTTGTGGACATCGACGTGGGAGGCGAGGTATTGCCCTTCAGCTTGTTGTTTTTACTTTTTGAGGCGAGGGATTGCCCTTCAGCCTGTTATTCCTTTTGTAGATGTTGATGGGGGAAGCGAGGGATTGCCCTTCGGCTTCTTCCGGGTGTGGTTTTTATTAACCTTCAGCGAGGGATAGCCCTTCAGCTTGTTTTTTTTTCTTTTTTGAGGCGAGGGATTGCCCTTCAGCCTATTTTCCTTTTCGTAGATGTTGATGAAGGGAGTGAGGGATTACCCTTTAGCTCCTTTAAAATTTAGGTTTTATTATTAAGTTCACCTCGCTCATTATTGATTACACTTGCGGCGTAAGCTCGCTTATTTAACAGTGGTCACTCGCCTTGGGTAAACACTCTTTGTTTTTAGATAAAAAGATAAAGACACCCCAGCCCCCCCCCAAGCTCACTTGGACCTATAAGAGGTCCATTGTTTGCCGCATGGGCGTGTGCCCTTTCTCGTTGCCTGAAACAGTGAGAGCAGACTACTGCAGGTTAGGGGCTGTCTCATCCGAAGGCTTGGATGAATTTGGACCTGGTTTAACCGGACAGGTCCGAAATGTCCGTGAGGAAAGCGGCCCCGAGAATACGAAGACGACGATTTCCAAGGGATGGGCAGTGGCAGAAGAAGTGGGGGATCGATTCCTCCTCCTCCTCGTCGCGAAAACTCCTGCAGAAGTCGTTCTGAGGGATTGACAGTCTGGAGGCATGAGTGCCGATCTGCCAGTGTCCCGTAATGGCTCGAGTAACTGCAAAGCACTGTGCTCTGCGGAGTCTTTACAGCTCTGCTGAGCGCTTCTTCGATCGATATGGCCATATCAATCTTGAGTCTTTAGAGGAAACGGTTTGCTGCCATATCCTATTGGCATTTGCTCGAAAAATTCGTGCGTGAGGAGCCTGCACATAGCCAAAGGCATCGCTATTTGCTCCCTCTCCGATAGGACAGGAATCGTAGTACCCTGCCTGACTAGCTCGTCGGCGGCGTCGTTCCCCTCAATGTCCCTGTGGCCGGCGACCTATATAAGGAAGAGATCTAACTGCTCTGTGATCTCGTGCAGAGACCTGCGGCAGTCATTTTCAGTCGCAGAGTTCGACGATATTGAGCTGCGTTCCACAGTTTGGCTTCTCTCATTCTAATATCTACAGGGAGGAGGTTCAGCACGGTATCCAGTGCTTCCCCTGGAGTAGTGCGCAGCCCGCCAGTTATGCATAGCTCCCCAATGCGTTGAACTCTACTGAGTCTGTTAAGACAATTTCTTTTGTCTAGGGCTGGCCACCATACTACCACTCCATAGAGCATTATTGGTCGTATGATGGCGGTGTATAGCCACCGAACTATAAACGGGGTCATTCCCCATTTTAGTCCGATTGCTTCCCTGCATGTGCAAAGGGCCACTGTGGCCTTCTTTACTCTATCCTCTATGCTCAGTTTTCAATAGAGCTTTCTGTCGAGGATTAGGCATTATTGCTAAAAACTAGTACCTCCCCACAGAGTTTTTGGAGAGTCAGTACCGGAAAAGCACAAGATCCGTTTTAGACGGGTTAACTCCTAGCCCACATTTGCCTGCCCATCTCGAAATTTTCGTGAGAGTACCTTTCATGCACTCACACAACGTCTGCGGAAATTTTCCGGAAAATGATATAGCAACATCGTCCGCATACGCCACCAAGTGTCAGCCAATCCCCTCTATCTCCCGCAGCAGTTGGTTTACTGCCACGTTCCATAGGAGGGCCGAGAGGACTCCGCCCTGCGGTGTGCCTCTGCTGACAAATCTGGTGCACGTTGACGTCCCCAGTGATGCCTCAACCGTCCTGCATTGTAGCATCTGATCGATCAGGCTCACCGTCCGGGAATCAATCCCCAGATCCGTCAGTGCGCCCGTGATGGCGGTCGGAAGGATATTATTAAAGGCGCCTTCTATGTCGAGGAAGGCTACCAGGGTGTACTCCTTAAAGTTCCGGGACGTTTCGATGATCGATGTGATCGAGTGTAGGTGGATCTTCCCTTCCGATAGAAGGATTCCCTCGTAAATTATTTTAAGCTAGTTAATGGCTTTATGTCCTGCGTGAATCAGTTGGGCAGGGAAATTGCTGTCTGGCCTCGCGGACTTGTAAGGTTTAAAGCTTCTGATCGCCCAGGAAATGTTCTCCCGGCTTAGCAGGCTCAGGATGGCATTTGAGATGATAGAAGGAGGCGCGAAGTAGTTGGGTCTGTTTTTATCGCAGCTAGGGAAGTGAGTATTTAGGAGAAGATTTAGATTTTAGAATTTTACATGCGGTTTCAGTTACGTATAGCTTGTAGTCAGAAGTCCTTAGACCGGAGACCCTGTTTCCGAGGATCCAGGGCTCCTGAATGAGGACTATGTCGGCTCCACCCTTGGCCAGGTGGAGCAGTAGATCAGCGCATGCTGCCTTACAATGGTGGAGGTTTATCTGCAGGAGCGTCAACGACATTCCTGAGGCTCGCCTCCACCATTGTTGTTTCTAGATCGCTGTCGGGGGACTCCGGCTCCTCCCCGACAACGATGTGGCTGAGACCCCTGGCTAGGTCGCTCTCATCGAACGCGTAGTCATCCGGGATGTCGTCCGACATCATGGACGCCGCGTCCGACACCGGGTTGTGCTCTTTGTAACCGGTAGTGACCTCTTTGTAACCGTAGTCAACCACACCTTCCGTCTTTGCGAGTAGCTCTAGCGACTCCTCATTAAGGACGAGGATTATCTGGCGCCTCTGACCTTGGCCACCTTCCAATCGGCTGTAAGAAGCTGGGGGTTGCAGGCCTGCAATAATCTGAGGATTGGCTCACGTTCTGCAGGTTTAGCCGAGACCAATGCTCTGGAATCGGACGGCTGGGGACATCCTGCCATCTAACGGCCTCCAGTTTCGCCCCTGGATAGACGTCTTCGAGGGCAGCCACCGCCTTTTTGTAGAGGGCCGCAGAGCAAGCGTCTTGGCAGGGTCTTGATGCCACCCTGCGTCCTCACACTTTGGCGGTGGTCCGCCGTTATCCTCCAGTTCCTGTAGGAACCTGGAGCTCGTTATCCACCAGATGCCACTTGTCGCGAGGGACATGGCCGTCCTCAGCGCCCCTGTCCAGGACGCCGATTAGGGTCTTGCCCCTCGCCACCTCAGCGAACGGTCGGTACGTGAGGTGGGTCTTCACCAGCTTGGCTTGCTGGGCTTGGCCTAGCTGACTAGCGGGATCTTCCGCTGAGCTTAGCCGCTTGTTGGGGGCCTTGGCTGCGCCCTTTCCGGCTTTGGTTGTCTGGAAATGTGGCAGGATTGATGAGGCCCACATCCTCTGCTCATTTCTTTCCGCTGACGGCCTGTTGTTAGGGTTCTCGTTGGCCAGGATGAAAGCCGCTCGTTTTCTGTCCGGGTACGACGGCTTTCCTCCCCGAGGTGAAGAGACGCTGCCTGCCGGGGCTTCCGTGGGTTCTTCGGTTCCGGAGCACTTACCAGCCGCGATTTCGCTCAGCTTAGCAGTCACCTCGGTACCCGATTCGCTTTTGGAGCCACCCGACTTGGAAGGGCCCGATTGGCTTTTCGGGGCCCCCCTCGCTGCGGCTGTTGCTTGAAGACGGTGGACCGCCTGAGTCTATTTCCCCGTCTTCGTTGGACCTGGTTTCCCAGGTGTTGATTTAGAGGGATGGTCTTGTCTCTCCAGTACTTTAATAGGATTACCGAGCTCCTTTGCGGTGTTGTTGTTTTTTATATTTGAGTAGTTGAAGATCCCATAAAGTATATATATTCTTGATCAGCATCAATAGCCAAGTCGATTAAGATCTGTCTGTCTGTCCGTCTGTCTCTCGCACGTACTCTTTGTCGTGTCGCTTAAGGCTAAGAAAAAGAATAGGCCAACCCATAACACTTACAAATCATTCCCCTTGCTCGTATATTCCACCTTCTTCGGATATCTCTATTTATGAGCAGCATTTGTCCGCTTTAACTGCTGTTTCTACCTCGCTATCAGATAAAGATCATATGATAGTTCTTGGTGACTTCAACTTGCCAGGAACTGTTTGGTTTCCGTTAAACGAGTCGAGTAACCTAGTGCCCATGCTTGCTTGACCTGTCCCTGCTTGATCTGTGCTTTGTATCGGATCCGACCTTAGTGTTGTTAACCGAAGCCCTTCCGATCACTATACCTGAAGACGCCTACCATCCCACTTTTTAAGTGTCGCTAGATATAGGACCAACTGTATTGGATCGGTCGAGAAGGCCACTTGAACGTGTCCGTTACTTTCGTAAAGCCGAGCTTACGAAGTATAATAACCTCATTAGGGATTTTGATTGGTCCGCTTTGTACTTGTGCACTGATGTCACAAAAGGCACAAACATTTTTTACAATGCTCTTGGCACATTTTTTGATTCTTGTGTCCCGCTTTCTTGTCCGATTAGATCTGGAAAACCCCCTTGGTTTACCAAAGAGTCATCCAGCCTTAAAAACTTAAAATCAAGACTGTATAACAAATTTCAAGAAGTTCTTTCTCATACTTCTCACTATCGCTATGTATTAGCTCGGTCAAACTATTCAGTTCTTAATGCTTAATTTTAAAAGAACTACCTATCTCGATGCAGGTTACGTTTTTCTCAGGACCCTAAATAGTTTTACTGCTTCGTGAACAGTTAACGTAGAACGTCCACATACCCATCCTCGCTATTATTTTCTAATACGTCGGAAAATAATGATCAGGCAATTGCCGATCTCTTCACCAAAATTTTTCCAAACCACCTATTCTGAGGAAAGCTACTCTGGTCATCCGTACCCTTACGGTTTACCGAGGTCGAACGGCATTTTCAGTCCCTTGTTAAATGCATGTTCTTTACTTCATCTACATTTACTACATCTTCGACTAGTTAAGCCGGGGTCTAGTTAAGTCCAGACGGTGTTCCAGGTTGTGTACTCAGCTACTGCGCCGAGGCTCTGTGTGGACCCTTGCTTAAGCTATTCACCCTGTCCATCGATTCTTCTTGCTTCCCCCGATCTGGAATGAATCGTTTATAAAAAATTATAGAGGTATAGCAAAGTTATCCGCTATTCCCAAATGTTTGAGAAGGCTTTAACTCCGCACTTGCAACATTTCTGCAAGTCACTCCAACTCATCATGGATTTATAAGGCGGCGATCAACTACCACGAACTTGTTAGAGTTTACCTCTTTCATTATTAAACACTTTCAAGGTAACTTACAGACGGATGTTATTTACACCGACTTTAGTAAAGGATTAGACTCTGTAAGCCATTCCTTTTTAACACATAAACTTGACCTTTTAGGATTTCCGCCCAAGCTCCTGAAATGGATTTCTAGTATCTTTGTTCCAGGTCTCAAAGAGTTCTCTTCAAAAACTCCCTCTCTTTACCAGTAAACGTTTCTTCGGGAGTACCACAGGGCAGCAATCTAGACCCCTTACTCTTTACACACTTTATTAATGAGGTGATGTTAAACTCTGTGTCCAGTATAAGGACATTTCACTTCATTCTCGCTTGCAATCCGATCTCAATAACTTTCAGTCATGGTGTTGTGCAAACTTGTTACAGCTTAATGCCGCGAAATGCAAAGTAATGACATTTGGCTCCCTATACTCTATGTGGCGATTCTCTTGAGAGAATTACCCTGGTGAATGATCTTGGTGTCTTAATAGACGCAAAGTTAAAGTTCTCCGAAGTTTTCCACCGAGGTGGTCAAAAGAATTTGACGACCCCTATATAACAAAGACTCTCTATACTTCGCTAGGTCGTCCGATTGCACAATACGGCTCCTGTATATGTGCCCTCAGTATAAAGCAAACCGGGACCGTATAGAATCAGTACAGAAAAACTTATTACTCTTTGCTCTGCTGGGTCTTAGCTGGGAGGCGGGTTTGAGACTCCCATCTTACTCTAGTAGACTATTATTAGTAAACCTCCCATCCTTAGTTAACCGTAGAAAAATGCTTGGTGTGATATTTATGCACAACTTGATCAGGGGTGACATAGACAGCCCTGATCTGTTGAGCCGCATAAACTTCACGATTCCAATTAGACTGACTAGAAATTTTATACCGTTGTTCCCTCCACTTTGTAGATCGAATTATTCCTTGCATGAACCGTTTAGGGTCTTATGCTCGGATTATAATTCCCTCTACTATATTATATCCAACACTAATTCTCTTCCTCTTATTAAATTAGTAAAAGAAGAGGAGGTCCAAGCCACTCTGGTGGAACCGAGATCTCTCTCTCCAAAGGAACAACCTCAAGGAATTCTTCAAGATCGCCAAACAAGCGAACGAAGAGATTGTCACTGAGGAATATAAAATCCTACTTAGGAGCTACAAGAAGGAAGGCACAAAGGAACTCGTAGAGGAACTTCTGCTCCAACATCGAGGAAGTGCCCGAAACCGCTAGGCTCCGGAAGCTGCTTTCAAATCAGTCCACAGTACAGAGCCAATTAAAACTAGACAACGGACAGTGGACAGAGTTCAGTAAAGAAGCCCTAACAGCACTAATGGAGGCGCACTTCCCTGGATGCACCGAGGTCACTGACGCCAAGGAGCATCAGGACCTAGCAACCGAGGAACAGCACCCTCCAATAGGTCTGTTAACCACTAAGAGAATCCACTGGGCCATAGACTCCTTCGCGGGCATAAAAGCACCACGACTGGACGGGATATTCCCAGCCAGGATGCAGTTGACCAAAGAGGTTATCACCCCATGGCTCTTCACAATATACTCAGCATGCCTAAGTACGGGCTATATCCCCATCCAATGGAGAACCTCGAGGGTTGTCTTCCTCCCTAAGGCAGGAAAGTGCAGCCACGTGAGTCCCAAGGATTACAGGCCGATAAGCCTTACCTCCTTTATACTAAAAACACTAGAAAAGCTGTTGGATTTACACATCAGGAATGAGGTAGGGGGACTGATGTCAACAAACCAACACGCCTACACCAAGGGGAAATCAGTGGAGACGGCACTACACTCGCTAATAGCCACCATCGAGAGCGCCCCTCACAACAAAAAGTATGATTTGGGAGCATTTCTGGACATCTCAGGAGCATTTAACAACGTGGCAACAACCGCAATAACAAGTCGTCTAGAAGCGAATAACACACACCCTGCAATCAACGTCTGGATCAAAAACCTCCTAAGTTGTAGACGGGTGCAATCGGAGTGGGGCACCGCTTCCATGGTAAAGGGGGCACACATAGGCACACCTCAAGGTGGAGTCCTATCGCCACTACTGTGGAATTTGGTGGTCGACGACCTCATTACGAAATTTGAAAGGAAGGCCCCAAAAATAACAGCCTATGCAGATGACATAGGCATACTTATTACGGGTGTATGTCCATCGACCTCAGCTCCATAATGGAACGTACACTCAGGGAGATACGTGAGTGGGCGGAAGAAATAGGACTCAGTATTAACGCGGACAAGACGGACCTCATCCTCTTTACCAAGAGGTACAAGGTACCGATATGGACCCCCCCGAAAATTGACCAAACTAGGCTGACTCCAAAATCACAGGTAATATACCTAGGCACAGTACTGGACAGCAAGCTGGCATGGAGGCCCAATGTAGTGGAAAGGGTGAAGAAGGCTACCATTGCGCTTTATGCATCCAAGAAGATGCTCAGTAGCACATGGATGATGCTCAGTAGCCTGTCACCTGCTCTAATGCAATGGATCTACATCTCGGTGTTGCGACCAACTCTGCTGTATGGAGCCTTAGTGTGGTGGCAGGCTACTGAAAAGAAGACATACCATAAGCTTATGGAAAAGACTCAGCGACAGGCTCTGCTCTGTATTACAGGGGCGTTGAGGTCAACCCCAACAAAAGCACTCGAAACCATACTCGGAATCGACCCCCTGGACATTCACGCTCGCCTGATTGCGGGAAAGGCAGCACTGCGCCTCATCGCATTAGGAAACATGTCGCCAGAAGGATACGGGCATAGTTCAATTGGAAGGGAAATGAACAGATCAACTGATTACATGACCCCCCAAACTTGCCTTGACGTCAAAACAACCACATCTTTGGGACCTGAAGACTGGAAAATTGGAAGGGACCAAACTGAGCACCTCAATATATACACAGACGGCTCCAAGATGGAAGGAGGAGTAGGAGCGGGGCTATACTGTACAGACCCTGAGATTAGGCTGTCGTATAAGCTACCGGACCAATGCAGCATATTCCAGGCAGAAGTTTTTGCCATTGGGAAGGCAGCGGAGGTCGCTCTCCTAACAGAACGAGCACACGATGCGCTCAACCTATTCGTCGACAGCCAAGCAGCGATAAGATCCATGCAGTCGTCCGCGGTCAGTTCCAGAAGTGTCTTGGCGAGCAGGGAGGCATTAGACATCCTAAGCACGACAAAGCCAGTGCGGATCTACTGGGTTCCCAGCCACCAGGGCATCGAAGGAAACGAAGCGGCGGACGTACTAGCTAAGGAAGGCGTCGGGCTGGAGAATAGGAAAACCGAGAACGTGCCTGTCTCCCTTAGAACGCTGCAATGCGATCTAGAGAACCAGGCTAGAACACAGACTGATAACAGGTGGAACAGTACCACCACCTGCAAAACCTCGAAGATAATGTGCAAGGAACGCAACGAGAAACTTAGCCAAAGTTGCTAGTGGGAATACTTACAGGTCACTGTCTGGCTGCTGCACATTCAGCTAAGCTAGGCATTATCAACAGAGACAGTTGTAGGAAATGTGATGAACCTGGGGCTATCGAAACCCTGTAACATCTCATCTGCTACTGTCCGGCTCTCTCAAGGGCAAGGAGGAGATACCTGGGCGCCCCAGTGCTGGCATCACTGGAAGATGCCTCCAAAAGGACGCCACAAGAACTGCTGGCCTATGCTAAAAACACCTCGATTCTCGGGGACTTTAAAACCACCTAAACACTCCCGCGACGGTTCATACACCCCCCCCATCCGGATAACTAAGGGCCAGATTGGCCTATGCGTGGTCCCGCTGAGGGCCGTCCGGGTTAACCTAACCTAACCTATTAAATTATTAATCCTTACACACCTTTCTATTAATTAGTAACTGTAGTGGTATTTGTATTTTGATTGCATGCTTAGTTTCTTAGTAAGTTTAGTGCTAATTTTCCTCGAATGTTAGTCTAATATCTAACTTTCTTGCATGTTCGCGTTTGGTTCGGCTACGCACCGCGCGTCATGCGGCAGCGCCCCTCGGTCGGTTGGGCGGGAGGAGGGCTGCGTTTTGCCTGGGATCCGCGCGTAACAGCCTTCTGCTGGTGTCACACGGGCCACTTGACAGTGCAGTAACTGCATCGCCTCTTGAAAGATGCAGTCATTGCATGTCAACGTCCAAGTATATGTATGTATGTAGCTGCAGAAAGGGTATTGCACGACCGACGCGGCGATTTTCAGTTTATTTGCTGTTTTCTTGCACACACGTCGCGGTCAATTTGGCAATTTAGATTTGAGCATATGTACATACATATGTCCATGCATACATACATATGTATGTAGGTTGATAAATTTTATTTATTTTTCACTCGTGTCACTGTCACTTTTGCCTTCCACTTTTAATTAATACTTTTCATTTGCGAGTCCACCCGGAGGCGCCATGAAATTTTAGAATAGTTTTTCTAAATATGAAATACCGAAAACTTTTGGTGGCTGCAAATTAATGTATTTTACGACGAAAAACTAATAAGTGCGTGCGTCACACTTTCTTCCCATTTAAGGCCCCGCAGAGCAAAGAGTAAAAAGTTTTTCTGTACTGATTCTATACGGTCCTGGTGTACTTTGTACTGAGGGCACCATACACAGGAGCCGTATTCTAAGATCGGACGAACAAGCGAGGTATAGAGAGTCTTTGTTATATAGGGGTCGTCAAATTCCTTTGACCACCTCTTTATAAACCCAAGCACGCCCATGGCCTTATTTACCATGGTAGAAATGTGTTCAGAGTGTTTCTCTCAAGAGAACCACCAAATAGGGTGTAGGGAGCCAACAAAGGGCTAGAACGACAAAATGTCATTACTTTGCATTTCGAGGCATTAAGGTGTAACAAGTTTGCACAACACCATGACTGAAAGTTATTGAGATCGGATTGCAAGCGAGAATGAAATGAAATGTCCTTGTACTGGACACAGAGTTTAACATCATCCGCATACATAAGTACTCGAGAGTATGTTAATACTGAAGGAAAGTCATTAATAAAGAGTGTGAAGAGTAAGGGGCCTAGATGGCTGCCTTGTGGTACTCCCGAAGAAACCTTTACTGGTAAAGAGGGGGAGTTTTTGAAGAGGACTCTTTGAGACCTAGAACAAAGATAGCTAAAAATCCATCTCAGGTGGTTGGGCGGAAACCCTAAAAGGTCAAGTTTTTGTGCTAAAAGGGAATGGTTTACAGAGTCGAGTGCTTTACTAAAGTCGGTGTAAATTACATCCGTCTGTAAGTTACCTTGAAAGCCTTTAATAATGAAAGAGGTAAACTCTAACAAGTTCGTGGTGGTTGATCGCCGCCTTATAAATCCATGCTTAGTTGGAGATATAAGTGACTCGCAGAGATGTTGCAAGTGCGGAGTTAAAACCTTCTCAAACATTTTGGGAATAGCGGATAACTTTGCTATACCTCTATAACTTTTTGCATCAGACTTGCTACCTTTCTTATGGAGAGGAATTATCAACGGTTCCTTCCAGATTGGGGGGAAGCAAGAGGAATCAATGGACAGGGTGAATAGTTTAAGCAAAGGTCCACACAGAGCCTCGGCGCAGTACCTGAGTACACAACCTGGAACCCCGTCTGGACCCGGTGAAAACACCGGCTTAACTAGTCGAAGATCATGAAGTAGGGAATATTCATTTAACATTATTCCTCAGAATAGGTGGTTTGGAAAAACTGGGCAAAAAGATCGGCAATTGCCTGATCATTATTTGCCGACGTATTACAAAATGATAGCGAGGATGGGTGTGCGAACGTTCTACGCTTACTGTTTACGAAGCAGTAAAACTGTTTAGGGTCCTGAGAAAAACGTATCCTGCAACGAGATAGGTAGTTCTTATAGCATTGAGCATTAAGAACTGAGAAGTTTGACTGAGCTATTGCATAACGAGAGTGAGAAGTAAGAGAGCCCACTTCTTGAAATTTTTTATAAAGTCTTGATTTTAAGTTTTTTAGACTGGATCCCCCTTTGGTAAACCAAGGGGGTTTTCCAGATCTAATCGGACAAGAAAGCGGGACACAAGAATCAAAAAATGTGCCAAGAGCATTTTAAAAAATGTTTGTGCCTTTTGTGACATCAGTGCACAAGTACAAAGCGGACCAATCAAAATCCCTAATGAGGTTATTAAGCTTGGCAAACTCGGCTTTACGAAAGCAGCGGACACGTTCAGGTAGTCTACTCGACCGATCCAATACAGTTGGTCCTATATCTAGCGACAACTCGAAAACAGGGTGGTAGGCGTCTTCAGGTATAGCGAGCGGAAGGGCTCGGGCTAACAACACTATTCCGACCATAGTGTTGTTAACCCGAGCCCTTCCGCTCGCTATACCTGAAGACGCCTACCACCCTGTTTACGATACAAAGCATAGATCAAGCAATCGACCCAAGGAATTTTTCACATGATTGACTTGAGACAGGGACAGGTCAAGCAAGCCGTCAACAAAGTCATGTCTTGACATGGGCACTAGGATACTAGACTCGTTTACCGAAGACCAAACAGTTCCTGGCAAGCTGAAGTCACCAAGAACTATCATACGATCTTTATCAGATAGCGAGGAAGAAACAGCGGTTAAAGCGGACAAGTGCTGCTCATAAATTGAAATATCAGAAGAAGGTGGGATATACGAGCAAGTAATGGATATAGCGAAAGCGGGAAGAATCAGTTTTACACACAGGAATTCCAGTTCCTGTTGAACTTGGACTGTGAAGTGTTCTGACGTGAAGTAAGAGTCCAATGGAATTAGAACCCGTCCTGCACGTCGAGACGAACCGTCCTTTCTATAAGTTGTGTACCGACCTGCCAAAACCTCGGAACTAAGAATGTCCGGCTTTAACCAGGTTTCAGTAAACACAATAACGTGGGAAGCAAATGCAACACTATCCCGGAAAAGAATGCTGAGCTTACTACGCAAGCCTCTTACATTTTGATAGGTTACTAAAAGAGAAGTTAGTTTTTTGGAAAGGTTGGAGCAAGACGGGAAGTTGAGGAAGAGGAAGTTGAGGTTGAGGGTGGCACGCTGGAAAGATTTGGAAGCGATATGGGGGGTCTATTCTTCTTCTTAGCCTTAAACGCCTTAAACACCAAATGCTCCGGCCAAAATTTGGTGGAGCAAATGGTGTCAAATTGAGTTGGGGAGATGCTTATCTTAAACGAGGCTATCTAACTGGCATAAGTCTGGTCTGATGAGCTCGTGAGGTGGCTCAAAGGGGGCCTAGCTGAGGCCACCGGACGGGTCGCAGGTTGCGGATAGCGAACGACCTACCTATATACAGGTCATATAGGTAGGTCAGCTGCGAATAATCGGACATCCCTAGGGAGAGTACCGAAAATAAGCAGCCCCGGACAGCCAGCGGGTGTTCGCGAAGTAGCAACACTGACGATGCACTTGTGGTGACGCCTCGTATAAGTAGCTCACACACTCCCCTATCCCTACACACTACCTACCCACATCCCAACCCCCCACATTCAGCTCACACCGGGCCGGACTAAGAGTGTTATTCGACCCGTGCCGAGAGTCAGCCTGGCCAGTCGTTAACGGAGAGCTCAGGGACTTGGCAGCCCCCTGTTCTAAGTATGCCTTATCCGGGCAACGTGGATCTCTGCCCGGACGGACCGTACCCCTTCTCTGCAGCTCGTGGGAAAAGAATGGAAGAATTTAAAAGCAAACAAAATGAGTCTGGCACTCCCCAAATGCCAACAGGGAACAATCCCAAACAGGGGAAGGCAGCGGCCCAAAGGCCTGGCCCGACCCGCAAATCAGCAGGGAAAACCTGCGCGGCGGAAGATGCTAGGGAGAGCCCAAAGGGGTCCCATCCCGGTGTCAGGGTGGGTGGTGAATTGGCTCCCAAAACCGATACCTTGGCAGAGTGGCTATGCAATCCTGCGGCTGCTCTGCCTGCTGGTAAAGTGGAGGGGGATGAGTCACCATCTACTAGTGTCAAAGCCAAATCCTTTACATATGCCGACAGAAGGAGTGCTGGCAACATACTCCGTCGGCAGAACGCAAGCCAGATGTCCAGCCCGACGGACAAATGGATTAAGAAGGTCGAGTGGGCCTCGAAGGTGCTGCCGAACTTTGGCAAGGAAGCACCGAAGAAGGAAGCCCCTCAGCAAAAAAGGCAGCGCGCGCTGCCTAACGCATCGTTCGCGCAGATTGCCAGAGAAAGGACGCTGATTGGCGTCCTGGGCAAAGGCAGCGTGGACTCCCGGATCCCTAGGAACCAGTGGAAGTGGGTGGAAGCGGCACTGGCCGACCGCTGCTTCGAGCTGCTGGAAAAGCAGCCTGGACCCCCCCCCCGTCTGCAGAGACATGGGCTGGTACCAGGGCTGCATAAAAATCGTAGCCTGTGAAGATGAGCGCTCCGTACAGCTGTACAAAGCAGCGGTAGTGCAAGTCGGGGAAGTCTACCCAGGGGCGAAGCTCGTCGCTGTAGACTGGAGCGAAGTGCCCAGTAGACCAAGGGCGAGAGTCTGGGTGCCCGCCTCCATGAAGGAGCCGGAGCGCATCCTAAAAATGCTGCAAAGATGCAACCCCCACCTCCCAACAGCGGATTGGAAGGTGGTCAAAGTTGAGACGACACAGGGCCCCACAAACCAGGCGGTGGTCGTCCTCAACAAAGAGTCGCTGGCCCCGATTGAGGCTGCCAAAGGCGAGCTCAATTTTGGGTTCAGCTCTGTGACCGTAAAGGTCTACAAGTCGGATGCGGCGGCCGAGGCACGTCCTGTCGACAAGCCAGTCGAGCAGGACGCTGCCTCGGAGATCGAAGCACCCGACGATCACACAGAGATAGACCCAGAGGGCTACTCCACAGATGGCACGCTGAGATGCGACTTCGAGGCAATGTGTTGCCACGAGGAAGTCGAGGACGATCCGGATGCCGACATTACAGTGGTGGAGAACACTAACGATGTCCCTGAGGCTCCTTCAGATCAACCTCCACCACTGTAAAGCAGCATCCGCTGCTCTTATACTCCGCCTCGAAGAGATCGGAGCAGACGTAGCCCTGATCCAGGAACCTTGGATAGTGGGAGACAAGGTTTGTGGATTAGGGTCGAAGGAGTACAAGATAATTGTAGCTCAACATGAAGGTAAAACTCGCACCTGCATTCTCGCCAGAAAGCACCTTAATATCTTTCTGCTCCATAATTATAGCGATAGCGACAACACGGCGGCAAGCCTAGAGCTGAAAGGGACACATCTAAGGCTGATGTCGTCCTACATGGCCCATGAGGGAAACGATCCTCCCAACGACCTTGTTCGCAAACTAGCCAGCGACAGCGAGAGGTCGGACATAGACCTATTAATAGGTTGCGATGCCAACGCTCACCACACTCAATGGGGGAGCTCGAACACAAATGCAAGGGGTGAGTCACTTTTCAGCTTAATCCTTAACTCAAATCTATTTATTTGCAATCGGGGCAACGACCCCACTTTTATAATTAAAAATCGACAGGAGGTTATTGACATCACCCTAGTGTCTTCCAACCTGTTAGACATAGTCAAGAGTTGGCAAGTCCTTGATGACCACTCCTTCTCTGACCACAGATACATCGAGACCACACTATCCCTCGAGTGTCCGAAACCTAAGGACTATATTAATCCCAGGAAAGCCAACTGGGAAAAATATAGCTCAGCCCTGGAGGACTTACTCCCCTCCAAAGCACCATCATGCCCTGACACAAAAGACGACCTAGATCGCCTAGTGAACAGGTTCACAGAGGCATGCAACAAAGCCTTCGCGGCAGCATGCCCCTCTAGCAAACCTAGGGGGAAAAAGAAACCCCCCTGGTGGTCAAAACAAATAGACATCCTACGTAAAAGCTGCAGGACCCTTTTCAACAGGGCCAAAAGCGCGAACGAGGAGAGCCACTGGGCAGACTATAAAATCAGTCTGTCACTATATAAAAAGGAAACAAGGAAAGCAAAAAGGGCCTCTTGGCAAAAATTTTGCTCGGAAATTGAGGAAACATCAGAGGCCGCAAGGCTTCGCAAGATTCTCTCAAAAACTAACCCCTCGGTGGGGTATCTTAAAAGGAATGACGGCACGTGGACTAACTCCAGTGAGGAGTCCCTGCACATTCTACTAGACACACATTTTCCAGGGTGCACAACCATCGAGACGGCACATCTTCCAGGAGAGGGACCGGTAACCTCGATGGATCACATCCTCACAAAACGTAACATAAGCTGGGCAATAAACAGCTTCAACCCGTTCAAATCGCCAGGCCCAGACCAGGTAATCCCGGCCCAACTTCAGAAGGCCGGGGATACGGCCATAAACTGGCTACAAGGTATCTTCAGGAAGATACTGGCTGTGGGTACAATCCCGGGAACATGGCTTAAGGCAAAGATAGTCTTCATTCCCAAAGCTGGGAAAGCCTCGCACTCAGCTGCAAAAGACTTTAGACCAATCAGCCTATCGTCCTTCCTCCTCAAAACCTTTGAGAGACTCGTCGGGCTGCAACTGAGGACAACTATACACCCTCAGTTGCTGTC
Organism: Drosophila pseudoobscura; assembly: GCF_009870125.1. Taxonomy (NCBI): domain Eukaryota; kingdom Metazoa; phylum Arthropoda; class Insecta; order Diptera; family Drosophilidae; genus Drosophila; species Drosophila pseudoobscura. Next base: position 36,051,233 of record NC_046683.1, on the reverse strand, counting down.
AGGCGCACAGCATGCCTACCGGAAAGGAAAATCCACGGAAACGGCTCTTCATGAAGTGATCTCTGCGGTAGAGAAATCTCTGCATCACAAAGAGTACTCACTCATAGCATTTCTCGATATTGAGGGAGCTTTCAACAACGTTGTACCGGGTGCCATTACAGAAGCCCTGACTGACCTGGGGGTGGACCGTCACTTGGTGATGTTCATTGATCAATTGCTCACATGCAGGACGGTGACATCATCGATGGGATCGTCCGCCCAGTCAAGGTATGTCAACAGAGGCACCCCGCAAGGTGGTGTCCTGTCTCCTCTTCTGTGGAACATAGCAGTCAACAAGATTCTATGGGACCTGGAGGGGGGGGGGGGGCTGCAAAGTCGTGGCCTATGCGGATGACGTTGCGATTATTTTCTCGGGGAAATACCCCCAAACACTGTGCGACTTAATGTCCACAAAGCTAGCGCAACTGTCGGATTGGACAGAATCGCGCGGTCTGGGAGTAAATCCCTCAAAAACGGAACTCGTATTATTCACAAATAAATACAAGGTCCCGCCCCTCAACCCTCCAATACTACAAGGATGCAGGCTCTCCTTTAGCGACAGTGCCAGTTACTTAGGGTTGGTAATTGACAAGAAGCTTAGCTGGAACCTGAATGTCAAAGACAGAGTGAAGAAGGCAATGACTGCACTCTATACATACAAAAAAGCTATTGGGCTAAGATGGGGTATGATCCCAAGCATAGTCCAATGGATATATCAAGCTATAGTTAGACCAATACTACTCTACGGAGTTACGGTGTGGTGGCCAGCCCTATCAAAAAGGGCGATCACCAAGCAACTGGGCAAAGTCCAGCGGACTGCCGCCCTATGCATCAGCGGAGCTCTCCGCACCACCCCAAATGATGCGCTAAATGCCATCCTATGCCCACAGAGCCTTGAACTCGCAGGAAAGGAACGGGCAGAAGCAGCAGCAATACGTCTAAGAGACTCAGATCAATGGGTGACACAGTGCATAGGTCACTCAGCCATATTAAATAGCAGTACCGTCCCCTCAAAAACAGACTACCAATTTCCAAGAGAGTATACAGACACTCCCTTCGACACAATCATCCCTCATAGAGACGAATGGCTCGAGGGACTCCCAGGCCCTGATGGGGCCATAAGCATCTTCACAGATGGATCAAAGCTGGACGACAGAGTCGGAGGGGGAATCTACTCTGAACAGCTAAACATAAGGCATTCCTTCAGGCTCCCAGATTATTGCAGTGTCTTTCAAGCGGAAGTCATAGCAATCAGGGAGGCTCTAGACTATCTACAAGCGGTTGCCGTTACGGCAACCGAGCTAAACATTAATAGCGATAGCCAGGCTGCGATCAAATCGCTAAGTGCGATTTCCTCGAACTTGGCCACCATGGCAGACTGCCGCAAATCTCTGCACGAGATGGCTCAGCAATTGGCTATTAGCCTGATTTGGGTCCCGGGCCACCGGGACATCGAGGGCAACTGTATAGCGGACGAGCTGGCCAGATCTGGCACTACAATCCCCCTTCTCCAAGACAAGGAGGATATCTGTATGCTAATGGGCACCTGTAAGCTCATTATAAAAGAGCAATACAAGCGACTAACAAACGATATGTGGCAAATAGGGCCACGATGTTGCACAACTCGGCAAACATGGCCGACCATGGATATGAAGCGCACCTCCGAGCTCCTCAAGTTAAGCAGGAAAAGGTGCAGAGTAGTCACACGTTCCCTCACGGGACACTGGCTAATAGGCACCCACGCTAACAGGCTGGGGGCCCCACATAACGATTTTTGTCGCAGCTGTAGAGACGAGGAAAAGGAGGAGACAGTGGAACATCTGTTCTGCTCCTGCCCGGCTCTCAGCAGAAGAAGGCTACAACACCTGGGCTCAGCACTATGTCCCAGAAGGATAGCGAACTTTGTGAGAGCATCTGGATGGGATAATTGCTGACAGGAAGTCTCACAACGCAGGAAGGAAATGATCCTATGCGGTATCACAACGGGCCGAAACCGGCCTAAGTGTGACGGGCTCCGAGCGAGCCCGGCAGCCGCCTCAACCTAACCTAACCTAACTGGCATAAGAGAAGTTAAATTTCTCCACCTTTAAACCCACGGCTTTTATTTTGCTTTGAATAAAAGCAATTACATCATTAGATGTGAGGTCTGGGGCCAGCCGTGAAAAAAAAACTTGTCGTTTATATAGACGGATAGACGGGACAACTAGTGAACTTGCGGACACCACTGCAGACGTACTTGGCTGCACATTCTCCGAGGCGATGAATTCGGCTACCGAATCTGCATCGCCAGCAGCTGTCGTTGCCCTTGGAGTGGCAATCGAGATCAACTGCTGCACACTTGGAGTGGTCAGAGTCAGTTTTTCGGCGGCGCACGGCTGAGTGACGGTTGGCACTTGCAGGTCCCGCGGAGTGACCTTTTTGCGCCTCGAAGACTCATTCAGCAGTTTTAAACCGCTAAACTGAGCCTCCATGGCTAGGAGCCGATCGTATTGGTTTTTGAAACCAACGGTCAGCTCCTTAAAGCCACTCCGCGTCTGCCTCATGAAAGATACCATGTCCTTCTCCACCGCACGGCATGTCTCGCAACTGTAATGCAAGCCATTACGTTTGGCTATAGCATCACTCACGAGGCCAGAAAATCCAGCGTATTTTGCGTGGACTACGCTGTCGCAGAGCCAGCAGGGGACATTCGGCTGATCGTGAGTGATCTGCTTCTTACAGGTTTTTTTGGCGCAGACCACAGCGTATTCCATTTTTATTATTTATATATTTGCTCAAGAAAATTTACGAACAAAAATTAAAATTTCCAAAACAAATTGGTATCAGACCAATGTGCCAAACAAAGCTCAAAGCGGAATTGGTAAAAAAAAGAGAGCAGAGTGGAGAGCGGTTATAGCGAGAGCTACTAAACAGAGAGCGCTATTGCTCAGAAAGTTTAAAGAGCGAGAGAGAAAGAACAGTTATTGAAGTTGAGGTGATAGCGAGAGAGTGATAAAACAACAAAAGCTACCAGACGAGAGCGGACTGCAATGCAATATAATGCGTACTCACTCACTGCAACAACACAAACACAAGCACAAGCCGACGCCGAAAAATAAAAAGTTAAATAATGTTTTAACACAAATCAAAAGGCATGCCCTCGCGTAATAGAATAGGTTTCCAGATTGTTGTCTGGTTAGGAAGTATAATTAGAATTTAGTTAGGAAAACACAGGCTGTTTATTCAAAATAAAAGGAAAAAAAAAGGAAAAAATGCGGAGCGCAAAACAAAAACGCGTCTAATCACTACGAAAGAGAACGGTCTATACCAAAGGAGCATCCAGCACCAGAAGAGGAGAGTACAGCACCTGGATTTTCCGATCTGATAAAGAGGTATCTGTGCAAAAAATTGAAAGCTCGAGTGAAGACGCAAAGATTAAAAACTCGCAATTATTGTCTTGTGCTGAAACAATTGCTCCTCGCTTTCAATTCTTGGCACATACGTATGACATAGTATAGCTAGATTTGCATGCTGTTGTTAGAGTTGAGCTTACATATACATATATTAATACATATACATACACCTAACCATCTTGGACGCAACACATATATATGACTCATTTAAGTGCAATCGCTGTCACACCTTCCCTTTCTCGTTTTCGTTGTGTCAAATATACATATTTATAGTTGGGTCGTTGGCCAAGCACGCATACCAATACGCAGCTGCAGCGGTGAATTTTTCCTTTCGCTTTCGCTCATCACCGTTGCTTATTGCTGTTCTTTTTCTTTGGCGCGCTTGATCCAAACCAAACACCAAGTGACGCGCTACCCTGTTTTCGTCGGGTATATTCGTTTGGTGTCAGTAGGATCCAACTATCAATTAAAACAAAGTCGTGCTTCGCAAATCAATTTAGCGTCGATCGTCGTCGGTGCATACGTATAAACAACATCCAGTTTTCAGAACTACAGCGATGAATTTTTCGTTTCGCTTTCGCTATTCACCGTTGCTTATCGCTGTTCTTTTTGTTTGGTTTTCGTTTAGGCGCCAGCCAAGCGACGCTCTACCCTAAATTTGTCGGGTATATTGATTTTAGGCTCGTTGGGTACAACCACAAACTAGATACGTAAGCACTTGAGCTACGTGACGCAATACCCTAAATTTGTCGGGTATATTGCTTATTTACCTCGTTTGGGTACAATTACCCATTATTTCATTGAGTGCCCCGGCATTGAATACGAATATTAGAAACGACCTTTCGCCTTCAGTTGCTTGTATTGAGAATCAATATGACCTCAAAAGCCAACAATATCGTCCTTGAAGAGCTGAAGAAAAAGCGCAGTTGCCGTGTCAAAGGCATTCGTTTATTAGCGGACCGTTTAGAAGCGGGGGATATTCCGCTGGTATTGACGGAGCTCGAGTGCAGACTAGAACCGCTGATGCGTAGCATTGACACGGCACGCCAACTTCAAGAGAAGATTGAAGATATAGCCACTGACGATGAATTTGGAGTCGAGTTGGAAGAACTCTCAATTGTCACAAAGGCAAAATTAATGTCTCTCATTTGCGCCTTGCAGACAGCTGATGAGACAAAACCTGCAGTACCAGCTTATGGTGGTGCAACTCGAGCTCGCCTTCCGAAGTTAGCAATGCCGCAGTTCAGCGGCAACTTTTCGGACTTTAAAAACTTCACAGGTTTATTTGAGACTCTGGTTCACAATGACGAAAGCATTCCAATTATCGAAAAGTTCAACCATTTGCTTTCGTGTCTCTCTGGTGAAGCGTTGGGAACAGTTAGGGCTTTCCAAGTAACCGAGACCAACTATGAGAAAGCAATGGCTTGCTTAAAACGGGTCTACGATAATGATTGTCTGATCTTTAAAAATCATGTCTAAGTAATGTGGAGAAATTCCAATATCTACGTGCTAGCCTAGACGGGCCAGCACTAGAAACCATACGTTGCCTCGAAATGTCCGATGCGAACTGTCGGCTCGACAACAATTACCTTCATTTTCAGGCACACGTAAGGGCGATATTTGGGCTACGAGGAGTTGAGGTGTGATCTGCCAGGAGTCCTCAGGTGGAAAAAAGCATTGAAAATCCCAGCCAAAATTTCCTCATTGTCTCATCTATTAAGGAAAAGACCTACCTAACCTAATCAAATCCAACATGTTTTTAAATTTGACCTCTACTTTGCGCTATAAAAAAGCAAAGAACATGCACCTTGGCCTCAATTGCTTACGCAAGGGCCACGGTTTGCAGCATTGCCAGTCTGTAAGTTGCAAGCAGTGTCATATGTGGAATTATATGCTGTTTCATATGACTCAAAGCCCAAATGCATCCTCAGTAATTTCGACAGACGTGAGCCCCCCACAACATCAAACATCCGCATTGACTTTATGCTCGGCGTCATCACCTCACCCTCCACCTATTCCTAGTATCTCGAACGATTACGTGTTGCTAGCTACAGCCATCGTTTTCATGAAACGCGCTGGAATGCTCGTCCCATGTCGGGCTATACTTGATTCCGCATCGCAGTTCAATTTCGTAACGACTCGTCTGGCTGGTTATCTGCAACTAAATCATCGGCATTCGCCCGTTCGATATCTGGCATTGGAGAATCTCCGCTCCGGTTGTGGAAGTTGTCATGCAGTGTTTTTATGGGAGCTATAGCTCTTCATTCACGGCGGTCGTTACAAAGGTCATCGCAGACTATCAGCCGCACTACGATATTAATGCTGCGGGTTGGGATCTTATAGATTACTTACATCTGAGGCTACAACGGAGGATGTTATTCAGGGCAGCAGCTGTAACAGGGCAACCGCACTGTTAGCACCCCAGGCTAACAGTCTGTTATCGCTGCTGAGTACCGAGCTCAGTTAACAGACAGTTACATCGCCTTGTGTTTAGCTCTCGGTTTTCCGATTTTGTGCGCTCTTACGATCTGCACGTCGCTCACCGTAGTCTTGGCAAGTAGCTAGAATCAGTTACGATTCCACCCCTGCTACAAGCTGCCGTCGAGCAATTATTCGCGCCAATTCTCATTAGAATATTCAAATACATGGAACATATTTATTGGAACCACTCTGACTTCTTCATTTGGGTATTTTCAAACTCGTCGCTGGATACCCAATCCGAGATACGTACGACTACGTCACTTGCCCATCTCCAGTGGCTCCTCCTGGTGCGGTGGTTCTTTGTTTATTCGAGTGCTCCTAAGTACCCACATCTACATACCGAGTAAAACGGTCGTGCTCCGAGTTCCGTGGTCTGTGCATCCAGTTGCGCGACAGTGAATTTAAAATAATTCACCCGCAGCGAGCCCAAGTTCATCCGCCGACTAATACGCCAGTCCCCGCATACATATGTATATGTATACATCGGCATATGTACATAAGTATTTAGTTATCGCTCTAGCTCCAAATTAAACCATACTTCGTTCATCCAACGGTTGTATCCTCCTACTTTTCCAAAGGTTTCATTTGATCCGAGCTAGTTGCTGCGTTCCACCTCGTTGCCCAAATTCATAAACATATAGGTGTCTGTAAATAATATTCCTACCTCTCCTTTTGTTTCCACAACCTTCGAATGCGCTCGAGTGCCAAATACCTAGTGTTTTTTCTTTTGGTATTTTTTCCGATAGGCTTCCACCACACATACAGCAGTCAGCTTGATGACTAGAAAGAAATAAAATGCCTTCTGAATTCCATCCGCAGTCAACATCCCACTACCTCACTCTTTGAAATGGTAAACGGAGGAACACCATGCGGACAATATTTTCGAATATTGCGATAGCCAGTGTGACCGTTCCTCTCCTCAGCTATTCTCCAATAGGGATTTTGGGAGTCTCTACCAAGAGTAAACCTAAACAATCCGTGTTGATCCAATAATTTCGCTCTCGCTTCCTTTTCATCAGCGAGCGAGACCGGTCGTGTTTTTTCTTAGAAGTCTGAAAAGTGACTTTTTCCAAGCAACAAAGGCTTAATTAAAAGTGATTGTAAAAATTGGATCAAAGTAAGCATATATGTTCCCAGAGTAAGGCAATGTTATAATTGTGGCAGATTTGGTCATACTTCGGCCAGATGCAAATCAGCTAGGAGGTGCTATAAATGCGGAGTCGAGGAGTGCAATGGGTCGTGCACTGGGCTCAAGTGTATCCTTTGCAATGGGAAAAATCACTCAGTTCGGGACAGACTGATGTGCCCAGTATGGGAAAAAGAGATGGACATTAACAAAATATTGACAATCAAAAAAATCGCGCGTAAGGATGTTACTCAACCCATCAAAACTTTTCGCTGTTAGATAATTATGAAAAAAACTATCCAAAACTAGACATAAATGAGGATAATGTTCAAAAAAACACAGTTATGCGAGCAGGTTGGTGCAGATTCTAGTAATCACGTACCGTTTTTCGAAAACAAAGAACTAAAAGAAAACAAATTTACCATTCAACAGATGGTTGACATGTTGTCTCGTTTAGTCGACTCAAATGATTTGTCACATCCATCAAAAAAAATGACCAGTACAAATGATAACAATATGGAACATAATGCAGACCGAAAAATGAACAAACAGAGAGAAACAAACCTTTTCAAAACATCTAAATAAATATGAAATTTTTACAACATAACATTCAATCTATTAAAGCCATTAAAAACGACCTAGAATTCTACTTAAACAATGAAAACTTCGACTTTGCCATTCTGGCTGAAGTTTTCGCTCACGATCTCCGTTTTAGGAAACTAGCCAACTTCAATATGTTAGAAAAACATAGAGAGGACGGTTATGGAGGAGTGGCGATTGCCTACAAAAAAGACTTAAGAGTTAAAAGACTGATACATATATGAGACAGAGCAAGATATAATTATAGCAAGGACCATCAACAACAAAGATACATTTTTTATCACCTCAGTATATTTTGAACCTTTGTTGTCTCTTGCATCCTTCAAACAAGCGATTGACAATCTCCTTGAATATTTAGATGCATTCGGAAAAGTCATAATTGCAGGAGATTTTAACGCAAGACATACCTTTTTTGGAGACAGAACCAACAGTGGAAAGGGAATTTTTCTCATGCAAGCTATATCAAATGCTGGCTATAGTCTAGCAAATGACCACAGTCTCACATTCAGAAGACACATCGACTCAACATCAGGGTCTGTGCTCGACTTAACTTTCACAAAGGGTATTCATATAGAGAATTGAAATATGTGAAAAGTTTTACCTAGGAGGCAGCCACCATCACCCAATAACCTTTGAAACAGCAGGATATCAACACAAACTCAAAACTTTCCTTGCAAAAACAGGCTACTGACAAAGCTAAGCCAGTTTGAGGCCGACAAAGGCATGGATAATTTAGCGAAGAACAGCCAACAGGAAATAAAAGCAGCTACTTATGAAATCAAAAACAAATGTCCAAAATTATTGTGGGACGAGAATTTAGCCAAATTATTCAGGGAGTTTGCAGAGTCGCAGAAGAAGGCAGCTTCAGAACCCTTCTTTCAAAATTATTGTTCTGCTATTAACCTTAAGGTTAAATGGAAAAAATCTGTTAAAATTGCCAAAAGAACTAGCTATGCCAGGAAGTTAACAGAGTTAAATGTAAAATCGAACTCAAGAGAAGCCTGGAGATTCCTCAGAAATCTAAAAAACTGTCAAGAGGACACCCCAGAAATTTTCGACCCTGGGCCATACCTGGAATTCCTTAACGAACAAACAACCTCAGAAGCAAATGATGTATACGAAGAAATGTACTCAACCGAGAACAATGCAAATCCTTTCTTTTCCTTGGAAGCTTTAGAGGCTGTGTTAGTCAGAAACAGAAAAACGGCAGGAGGAATAGATCACATCACAGACGAGATGCTGACTGCTCTTAACACCAGTATAAAGACAGAACTTGTACATTTTTACAACCGTCGAGTGGCTATGTGCGATTTTTCAGTCGAATGGAGATCTATCAGAATTGTACCAAGTCCGTCTGTCCGTCCCCTTCAGCGCCTAATGCTCAAAGACTATAAGAGCTAGAGCAACGATGTTTTGGATCCAGACTTCTGTGATATGTCACTGCTACAAAAATATTTCAAAACTTTGCACCGCCCACTTCCGCCCCCACAAAGAACGAAAATCTGTGCCATCCACAATTTTAAAGATATGAGAAAACCAAAAACGCAGAATCGTAGAGAATGACCATATCTTATAGACTGCAGAATTGGTTGCTGAATTGGATCGTATCATTATTATAGCCAGCATCAAGAAAACAATTTCATTTTTTGTCGCCCTGTCTCTTTCTAACACACACGTAGCATAGGCGGCTTTGCTTAGAGTAAAACATTAGCGCCTAGATCTCAGAGACTATAAAAGCTAGAGCAATCAAATTTGGTATCCACACTCCTAATATATCGGACCGAGACGAGTTTGTTTCAAAATTTCGCCACACCCCCTTCCGCCCCCGCAAAGGATGCAAATCTGGGGATATTCACAAATCTCAGAGACTATTAAAGCTAGAGTAACCAAATTTAGTATCCGCACTCCTGTTAGATGTCACTATAAAACGTATATCTCAAAATTTCGCCCCACCCCCTTCCGCCCACACAAAGGACGAAAATCTGTTGCATCCACAATATTGCAGATTTGAGAAAACTAAAAACGCAGAATCATAGATAACGACCATATCTGGATCAGATCGGATAATTTTTGTAGCCGAAAAGGACAAAAACAATTTTCAGTGGCTACGCAGCGCCCGACGTCACGCTCAGACTGATATTCTGTCTCTCTCGCACACACTCTTTGTCGTTTCGTTTAATATTAGCGCCGTCTGCCGGAAGAGAGCTATACTGACTTAGTATCGGGTATAACTGTAGAGTTGCGGTGTCCGCAGCAACTCACAACGTTCCCCCTCGTTTTCTAATAAAGTTAAGTAATTTTTTTCTTTTTTTATATACCGACCTGTCAAACTCGCCAAACTACATCACCAGTATCTGATCAATGTGGCTACAGTGCTACGATCAAAATTCCGATCATCCTTGAGATGATTTAAAACCAAAAAAAAAAAAAAAATAATTGCACTCTAGCAAAAGCTCAAGACCTTTCCTTTTCTGCGTGTGAGCGACGAATATTCCCACAGGTCGCGAGGAGAGCAAACAAGTTTTCCCGGTTACCTCTCCAAGTGTCAAACGGCCACGCAGCTCTTCCGCTCTTCCCAGAAATGCCCACCTTGGTGACTCGCAAAGTGAAGTCCCCAGGTACTCCAGGTCCCACCACAAGCTCCGCTGGTTCGAAGACCAAATCGCAAAGCAGTCCAAGCGGCTCTCGACACTCCCACACATGGGCTCAATATTCCGCCACTGCCGCAATGGCTAAATTCGAAGAAGCCTCACGCAAGTTTATGCATTTCGGAGAGCTAAAAAACCTTCCGAATCCGCGCACTCCATCCGCCTCGCCTCGACCAAATCCGGACCAAGTAGGGCGAGGTTGAGGCAGAGCATAAGAACTTTTTCGAATTTTTGGCTGAAGCAGACCTTTAATCCAAATTTTATGATGGCATTACGGTGCACGAAGAGTACGCTGCGGATCTCACTAATTAGCTCTATCAACCAGCAGTCCGTCCTTCCACACAGCCAGATTTCCATGGCTGCTGCAGACTCCCCCCATGCGGTATAGAAGTTTTCGCTGGGGACTACGTCCGCTGGCTTACGTTCCGAAAACTTTGCACTGCGATCTATGTACAATATCCTAATGGAGAAGTTGTACCATCTCACCACTAAGTGGTGATCCGAATGCCATAGTTTAAAATTCCCCACTCACCAATGCCCTTCGTGACCGGCACGAGAACAACAGGCTCCTGGTGACCAACCAGATAAAAATTATCTTTTCGTTGGCATCAATCGGTTCCGAGTCAAGTCGAGCTCTAAAGGAGCTTCTCAGCACGATCCAAAGGGTCTTAACCGCACTAGCCCACTCCGAGGTATCAATCGAAAATTGGGACAGCTTGCTGGTGACCACTTGCGCCTGCAAATTACCGACGTTGACACGGGCTTTGTGGGAGGATTCCATCACCACAAAGAAAGAAATGCCTTCATGGAAGGAGATGTAATCCTTCCTCAGCCAAAGATATCAGACGCTTGAAGCCATCGAGTGCAATCCGTCCACTTTACACAGTTCGAAAAGCGATTCGAATCCGTCACCTTCCCGAAGCAATCTGTTTTGGTACTTATCCTAGGAGGGTTCACTCATTAACGCTCACAGATGAACGCTAATGCTCGTTCTAGCTGCATCAAACAAAGACAGCTTTGTTTCAACTGCTTCGTACGAGGCCATCAGATTCGGGAATGCCACAGTGCGCATAACTGCAGTACTTGTGGGGACCGACACCACACGCTGCTGCACCGTGGTAATCCAATTTGCAGTGAGTCCACTTCGGTAATCGTACCAAATCCAAGTTCTTCCGACGCGCCCCCCAGTGTTCAATTACACGCCAATTATTAATATTTTCCACCTGGGGACAAGGTGGGATATGAGACAACGTTTATCACGGAACGTCTCTTCAATAGAATCAAGTTGCCGTTCCAACTCATCCAGGCACAGGTTTCATCGTTTTCGAGTCAAATTTTCAGACGACGTATCAAACTGGTAGAACATTCGGGGACCTTTTACAAACACAATTTTCTTCCAGCTGCCTCCGCAGAATTTCTCGAATGGTCTCCTACGATTGGCCGAAGGGAATATTTTCAAAATATTTACGGCATGAAAGCTCTACGCTCCGTTCCGCGTTCAAGCCTGATCTTAAATGTGAGTCCGTCCTTAGACCAACATAGCCTCATCAGACCATGCAACCGCGTGGCGATTTCCAATGTCCTAAATGTGCTCTCATCAGTGCAAGGCTCGGTGCAAATGTGTCTTCGACTCCTTTATTTCATCGTAGTTTTCCGTGTCCAGAGGTGGACCCACCTCACCTTGGAAATCAGACGTTCAAGAGGCATAAATTCCTACCGGTGCCGACTCTACACAGAGTTCAAGTAGGTTCCGAAAAGAGGCTCCCAGCGGTCCTTAGTAACAGCTACTACGCCAACTGCCTGGATCATTAGCACTCCGCTAGGGACTGCCGAAGCAGCGATCGGTGCAACGATTGGCCACACACGCGCTTTTTTCGACGACCAGCTGGTGCAGCTGGCGCTGGGAACGAACTTGTGCTTTTGGACTACTTAAATAAGAGCTAAAATATCTAAACGCTCCGCTTCGAAAGCTCCTTTGGGATGCGCTGCACAGAACTTTCGAAAGCTTAGCTCAGCTGTTGGCTTAGTCGAGCTTGCATGCACCCACCCCAACTATGCTATGACCTGCATCTCTAACTGGCCCAAGGTTATTGCATGCGATATGCCATACACCACCATAGCAATAACCTTCCATGCATCTGGACTGTCCAACCGCAACCGTTTCATTAAAGTAACCGTATTTTAAAGTAGTGGAAGGCAATAGTGATAGTGTCACAAAGCGATATATATGCAAAAATATACACAATCGATCGGCAAAAACAGAAGTAGCCGAGCGGATGGGTCATCGCAAAGAAATAAGTAACGCAAGGTTTTCTGTTATGCAGCGGATATTACCCAGCGACACCGGAGGCTTAGGTGCGCTACAATGTTGCAGAATGTGTATCGTCAGTGTCTGCAGTGCTTAGGGCTAGCTTACTTGTAAGAATAAAATGTCTAGAAGCAGTTCTTGTCGAGAAGTCAAGCGCGTCGGCCGTCGCCACTCCACTCTCAGAAACTCAGTGCGCAACACCGTGCTCTTAAATAGCTAATTTTTTTTAGTGAAAAACAAACATTAAATTGTACAACTTTGTTTACCTTATTGATTAAATAATTATATAAAGATCCCATTAATTGAATCGTACATCAACGTTTATACGATTAATGTGATCAATATAAAAAGATATACAAATACCTAAGCTCTGTAGGGAAGTTCTCAGGCCGAGGCACAGCTTCTCAGTCTGTCCAGGGCCGGCCCTTCCCCACAGCAAAATTTTTTGTGTGAGGACCTAAGGGGAGAGCCGTTCGTGGCGAAACCGCGCCCGTGGGGTGGATCGTGGGACGGTCGGGCCTGGCCCGGTCACGAGGCGTGGGTGAACCCATGCTTGGGGAGCTGCAGAGACATGCGTTGGGGGCATGCGTGGCGGGAGAAGGGGTTTGGGTCAGGGATCGGAAGGGTATGGGAGAGGGGAGCCCAGCTTAGCAGATGCCGCATGATCCACGAGTCACATCTGCGTCGCCGGGTTCCCAGGGCGAGGGTGTAGGAGAGGGAACCCAGCTTTGCGAATGCCGCGTGAATCCACGACTCACATCCAGCATCGCCGGGTCCCCGGGGGATAAAGGTATATGAAAGGGAAGCCCAGCTTGGTTAATGCCGCATGATCCACGACTCACATCCACTTTGCCGGGCCCCCAGGGAATAGGGAAGAGAGGGGGAGGGGGTGAGGGACTCCTACGGGCGAAAGTTCGGAAACCGGTGGGTTGAGGTGGGTGTCTTTATTGTGGGGGAATACGACAAAAATATCATAAACACCATGTGGATATCGTTTTCATTTAACATTTTGGGAAACTTCTGCTCCTGAGCTCCCTGCCTACTGCACCGATCTATCCCCCCCAGAGCTCACATACGTGAGGTGGCTCACCCTTGTTTTCCCTTCTTTGGGTCCTGCGGCGGGTCCTCGTCACGGTGGTCACGGCTTATTTTTTTTTTTTTCACTTCTCGCGGGGTCGGGGCACTGTTTTTTTTTTTTTTTTTTTTTTTTTTTTTTTTACAACCGTTCTGGCTCAGCCCTCGTAGATCACTCCCGAGCCTGGCCCGCGCTGGACTGTGCCAGGCCTCTGCTTTTCTTTTTGGCAGTTTTTCTGCCGCTTCGCTGATGAGCAGCTTTCGGCTGCCGGCCTCGGCTCGGGGGTGTCTGCATGTTTCGCCGTCGGCTCTCTCTCCCTCGGCTGCGTGGGCGTAAGACCAATCGACGGCTTCTCTGCCGCTTCGCTCTCTTCCATGCTGGCTCTCTTTGCTGCGTGGCCGTAGTATGCGTCGTTTTCCCTCTCTTTTGTGTTGGTTCTCTTCGCTGCGTGGCCGTAGTATGCGTCTCTCTTTCGTGTTGGTTCTCTTAGTTCTACTAATAAGTAAAAAGGCCTCACTATTTTGGGGTTTTCTTAGCCTATTTCTTATTTTAATTGGGGAAAATAAGGATTCATTGTTGTCTTGGTTATAATAATAGTAGTAATAAAATGAGATAATAATGATAATGAAATGAGATAATTAGCTCCCCGGGCAGTCCCTTCAGGGGATGGTGTTGTGGTCAGGTTTTGTGGAGACTTATGCCTTCACAGCTCCTAGCGCTCTCTCATTTTCGTTTTTGCCTCTCTCAATGCGAGTGTTGAGAAATTAGCCGCGTAGTTTAAGTTCAATGATCATATTACGACTGACCTATTCATATGTTCATATGTTCATGATTGTATTGCACCGCTTAAGTAACTATTTTTACGCGCATAGCTGTGTTGTTATTGCTTGTGTCCAAGCATAGCTTGTAAGGAATCGATATTGACTGGGGTACATATCTCAATCTACTCCAGGGTCGAAATTACAGCAATATTTATAATTTGCCGGAACTCCGAATTTCGGACCGACTATGGGGACGGGGAGGCAGTCCCGCAGACGGGAGCGATCGTAGTGAAAGGCAACCGTACGGGGCGTGTCAGCCAGTTTCGCCGAGAACGCTTAGGCAATCGCCGGATAACGCTTTCAGGATCCCATCAGACTCAGAATCACTACGAAGATCTTTGCTATGCGGAGATACCGACAAGTATCACCGAGAATGCCTAGGCTATCGCCGGACAACACTCACGGGACCCTGTCGGCCTAAGAATTACCACGGAGCGGAAGGGGCTTTACTATCCGGAGATACCGACAAGTATCGCCGAGAGTACATAGGCTATCGCCGGACAGTACTTACGGGACCCTGTCGGCCTAAGAATTACTACGAAGCGGAAGGGGGCTTTGCTATGCTGAGATCTTTTTTTTTTTATTTGGACGTTGACATGCAATGACTGCATCTTTCAAGAGGCGATGCAGTTACTGCACCGTCAAGTGGCCCGTGTGACACCAGCAGAAGGCTGTTACGCGCGGATCCCAGGCAAAATGCAGCCCACCTCCCGCCCAACCTGCGTAGCCGAACCAAACGCGAACATGCAAGAAAGATAGCTATTAGACTAACATTCGAGGAAAATTAGCACTAAACTTACTAAGAAACTAAGCATGCAATCAAAATACAAATACCACTACAGTTACTAATTAATAGAAAGGTGTGTAAGGATTAATAATATAATAAGAGGAAGAGAAGTCTTAATCCCGCTGAGCAAGGAATAAAAGGTTTTTTCTGTACTGATTCTGTACGGTCCTGGTGTACTTTGTACTGAGGGCACCATACACAGGAGCCGTATTCTAAGATCGGACGAACAAGCGAGGTATAGAGAATCTTTGTTATATAGGGGTCGTCAAATTCCTTTGACCACCTCTTTATAAACCCAAGCACGCCCATGGCCTTATTTACCATGTAAGAAATGTGTTCGGAAAACTTTAACTTGGGGTCTAACATAACACCCAGATCATCCACCAGGGTAATTCTCTCAAGAGAACCACCAAATAGGGTGTAGGGAGCCAACAAAGGGCTAGAACGATGAAATCTCATAACTTTGCATTTCGAGGCATTAAGGTGTAACATGACTGAAAGCTATTGAGATCGGATTGCAAGAGAGAATGAAATGAAATGTCCTTGTACTGGACACAGAGTTTAACATCATCCGCATACATAAGTACTCGAGAGTATGTAAATACTGAAGGCAAATCATTAATAAAGAGTGTGAAGAGTAAGGGGCCTAGATGGCCGTCAGCCATCGGGTGCTACAGGGGGACAAACGGATGACGGGTCGGCTCGCACAACTGTGAACTCGGAACTGAGGCGCAGCCGCTCCGGTTAGTAATACCCGGTGCGGTCTACGTCTCACACCCCCCCTAGGACACAGAGGGTTGCGAGCGAGCCGTCACCCGCCGTAACTGTGCACACCGGTGGAAGTGCGACTATACTCTCCCCGTGAGGGCGGCTGGAAACAGGTCCTAGCACGGTCATGTCTCTGCTAGGATGCTGGCAAATGGTAGTCGGGCGGAGAGAAGAAAACTCTCAGTGAAATTACCCCAATCCAAGGTGACACTGTTATATGCCGAGGGATGCATGGCCGGGGGGGGTGCCCGGTCGCTAATATGCGGACTCTGGATACCTGCCGACCTCCAGTTTAAATCAGGCTTCCCGGGGCAAGCGGGCTATGCCTCGGGTGACCAACCCCTTCCCGCCTACTCGTGGGAACAAAAATGCCAAACAAATCATATATTAAAAATAAAAACACCGCAAAGGAGCTCGGTACTCCTCTTAAAGTACCGGAGGGACAAGCCAATCCCTCTGCACCAGCGCCTGGGAAACCGGGTCCAAAGAAGACGGGGAAGGAGACTGAGTCGGTCCACCGTCTTCAGGCAGCAGCCGCAGCGAGGGGGGGCCCGAAAAGCCAATCGGGTTCTTCCAAGTCGGGTGGCTCCAAGGGCGAAGCGGATACCGGTGTGGCTGCCAAGCAGAGCGTAATCGCGGCTGGTAAGCGCACCGGGACCGAAGAACCCTTGGGACCCCCGGCGGGCAGCGTCTCTGCACCACGGGGAGGGAAGCCGTCGTACCAGGACAGGAGACGAGCGGCCTTCATCCTGTCCAACGAAGACCCGAATTTCAAGGCGTCAACCGAAGGAAAGGAGCAGAGGCTGTGGGCCTGCTCAATCCTTCCCCTGTTCCAGCCAGCCAAAGCTGGAAAGGGCGCAGCCAAGGCCCCCAACAAGCGGCAACGCTCAGCGGAGGACCCCGCAAATCAGCCAGGTCAAGCCCAGCAAGCCAAGCGGGTGAAGACCCACCTCACGAACCGGTCGTTCGCTGAGGTGGCGAGGGGCAAGACCCTGATCGGTATCCTGGACAGAGGCGCCGAGGACGGCCATGTCCCCCGCGATAAGTGGCACCTGGTGGAGAACGAGCTCCAGGACCGGTTCCTACTGGAACTTGAGGAGAACGGCGGACCACCGCCAAAGTGTGAGGACGCAGGGTGGCATCAAGGCAAGGTGAAAGCCATCGCCTGCCAAGACGCTCGCTCTGCGGCCCTCTACATTAAGGCGGTGGCGGCCCTAAAAGAGGTCTATCCAGGGGCGAAACTGGAGGCCGTGAAGTGGGAAGCTGTCCCTAGTCGCCCGAGAGCCAGAGCGTGGGTCTCGGCTAAGCCTGCAGAGCCTGAGAAGATCCTCAGGTTACTGCAGGTCTGCAACCCCCACCTTCCTACAGCCGATTGGAAGGTGGCAAAGGTGGAGGATATCCAAGGGCAGAGGCGCCAGATTATCCTCGTCCTAAATGAGGAATCAATAGATCTCCTCGCAAAGTCGGACGGTGTAGTGGATTATGGCTATAAGAAGGTCACCATATCCACGTACAAGTCCGATCGCAAGGGCAGGCAAGCGGAGGTCGAGCCAGACCCGGAGCTGCCGGAGATCCCGAAAGAGGGGGCCTCGTGCGAGGAGGATAACCCGGCGTCGGATGCGGCGTCCTTGATGTCGGACGACATCCTGGACGACTACGCGTTCGACGAGAGCGACCTAGCCAGAGGTCTCAGCCATATCATTGTCGGGGAGGAGCCGGAGTCCCCTGACAGCGATCCAGAAGTAACAATGGTGGAGGCGAGCCTCAGGAATGTCGTTGACGCTCCTGCAGATAAACCTCCACCATTGTAAGGCACCATGCGCTGCTCTACTCATAGTACTCATTCAGGAGCCCTGGATCCTCGGAAACAGGGTCTCCGGTCTGAGTACTTCTGATTACAAGCTATATGTAGCTGAAGCCACAGGTAAAACTCGTACCTGCATTCTTGCAAAAAGAGAGTTGCACTTATTTTTGCTCCCAAATTTCAGCAATGAAGACCACACCGCAGTGAGCCTCGAAGGCCAGGAGCGCTCACTGAGGATCTGCTCCGCATACATGGGGCATGAACAACCAGACCCCCCTCCACACGCGCCTCTCCGGGCTCTAATCGCAGACTGCTCGGCCAAGGACATCGGCCTAATTGTGGGGTGTGATGCCAATGCACATCACTGTCAGTGGGGAAGCACTGACACAAACGAAAGGGGTGCGTACCTTTTCAGTTACTTACTGACCACACAGATGGTCTTATTAAACCGGGGTAGTGATCCCACCTTTATCATTAAAAACCGCAAGGAGGTCCTGGACCTCACGCTTGCCTCTCATGAGATACAGCGTAACATTGTATCCTGGAGGGTCCTGGAAGAGCACTCCTTCTCGGACCACAGGTACGTGGAAACTGTCTTCTCCTTCTCAGTGCCGAAGCCAGTCCGATTCCGGAACATCAGGCGGACAAACTGGACTCGGTATTCTGACTACCTCTGTCGTGTTCTCCCTGAGCCCCCATCTGACGAGGAGTTCTCCACGGATTCCACGACTCGTCTTCTTAAGATCTTTACCGACGCCTGCAATAAGGCGCTCGACAAAGCATGCCCCTCTGGCAAGAACAGAGGCCGGAAGAAACCTGAATGGTGGAATCCGAAACTGGGTGAACTCCGGAAAGCCTCCCGGAGACTCTTCAATAAAGCTAAGGCTGAAAACGTTGAGCAAAACTGGGCCGAGTACAAAGCCAGTCTGTCAACCTACAACAAAGAACTTAGAAAAGCCAAACGCGCCTCCTGGCGTAAGCTCTGCAGCGAAATCGAGAGTAACTCAGAAGCCTCACGCTTGCGCAGAGTTCTCTCGAAGACAACACCCACCCTGGGCTACTTGAAGAACATCGACCAGTCGTGGACTACGTCCAGCGAGGAGTCGCTAAATCTTCTCCTAAATACCCACTTCCCTGGCTGCGATGAAAACAGACCCAACTACCTCGCGCCTCCTTCCGTCGCCTCAAATGCCATCCTGAGACTGCTAAGCCAGGAGAACATTTCCTGGGCGATCAGAAGTTTTAAACCCTACAAGTCCGCGGGGCCAGACGGCATTTTCCCTGCCCAACTGATTCACGCGGGACACAAAGCCATTAACTGGCTCAAAATAATCTACGAGGGAATCTTCTCCCACGGGTGCATTCCTGACACCTGGCTTCAGACCAAAGTCGTATTCATACCCAAGGCAGGCCAGCCCTCGCACACTGCCCCAAAAGATTTCAGACCCATAAGTCTATCGTCTTTTCTTCTAAAGGCGATGGAGCGGCTCCTGGGGCTGCATCTAACGGCGTGCATTCCGTCCAGTCTGATCTCAGACTCCCAGCATGCCTATCGGAAGGGAAGATCCACCGAAACGGCCCTACACTCGATCACATCGATCATCGAAGCGTCCCTCAACTGTAAGGAATACACCCTGGTAGCCTTCCTGGACATAGAAGGCGCCTTTAATAACATCCTTCCGACCGCCATCACGGGCGCACTGACGGATCTGGGCGTTGACTCCAGGACGGTGAGCTTGATCGATCAGATGCTACAATGCAGGACGGTTGAGGCATCACTGGGGACGTCAACGTGTACCAGATTTTTCAGCAGAGGCACACCGCAGGGCGGAGTCCTCTCGCCCCTCCTATGGAACGTGGCAGTGAACACACTGCTGCGGGAGATAGAGGGGGGTGGCTGCCGCGTGGTGGCGTACGCGGACGACGTTGCCATAGCATTCTCCGGAAAATTTCCGCAGACGTTGTGTGAGTGCATGACAAGTACTCTCACGAAAATGTCGAAATGGGCAGACAAATGTGGGTTAGGCGTCAACCCGTCTAAAACGGAACTGGTGCTTTTCACTAGGAAGTACAAAGTTCCGGCACTGATTCCCCCAAGACTATGTGGGGAAACGCTAGTCTTCAGCAACAACGCCAAGTATCTTGGCCTTATCCTCGATAGAAAGCTCGATTGGAAATTGAGCATAGAGGATAGAGTAAAGAAGGCCACAGTGGCCCTCTATACTTGCAGGAAAGCCATCGGACTAAAATGGGGAATGACCCCATATATAGTTCGGTGGCTCAACACCGCCATCATACGACCAATCATGCTCTATGGAGCGGTGGTATGGTGGCCAGCCTTGGACAAAAGGACAGGCCTCAATAAACTCAGCAGAGTTCAACGCATGGCAGAACTATGCATAACTGGCGGGCTACGCACTACTCCAGGGGAAGCCCTGGATACTGTGCTGGACCTCCTCCCGGTTGATCTCATGGGAAAGAAGGTGGCAACACTTTCCGCCCTCCGAATGAGAGAAGCCAGACTGTGGAAAGCATCCGCGGTTGGGCACTCGGGAATCCTGATGAGACTCCCGCAATTACCAGAGATGACAGATTACTGTATCCCCAGTGATCACCTCTCGACGCCCTTCCAGGTATCAATCCCATCTAGGGAGGACTGGGAGATGGGCGAACCAGGGCCTGCTAATGCGGTCCACTTCTACACTGATGGCTCAAAGCTAGACGGCCGCGTAGGAGGCGGAGTCTACTGCAGCGAGCTGAACATCAGTCATTGCTTCAGGCTCCCGGATCACTGTAGTGTGTTCCAAGCGGTGGTTGAAGCCATCAAGGAGGCCATTTCGATCGTCTCCAAACTACTCCTAGATATGCGTCTTCTCGGACAGCCAAGCAGCTATCAAAGCTCTAGGCTCAATATCGTCGAACTCAGCGACTGTAAATGACTGCCGCAGGTCTCTGCACGAGATCGCAGAGCAGTTAGATCTCTTCCTTATATGGGTCCCCGGCCACAGGGACATCGAGGGGAATGACGCCGCCGACGAGCTAGCCAGGCAGGGTACTACGATTCCTCTCCTATCGGAGAGGGAGCAAGTAGCGATGCCTTTGGCTACGTGCAGGCTCCTAACGCACGAATTGTTCGAGCAAAATGCCAATAGGAGATGGCAGCAAACCGTTTCCTGTAAAGTCTCAAGATTGATATGGTCATATCGATCGAAGAAGCGCTCAGCAGAGCTGTATAAACTCAGCAGAGCACAGTGCTCTGCAGTTACTAGAGCCATTACGGGACACTGGCAGATCGGCACTCACGCCTCTAGACTGTCAATCCCTCATAACGACTTCTGCAGGAGTTGTCGCGACGAGGAGGAGGAGGAATCGGTCCCCCACTTCTTCTGCCACTGCCCAGCCCTTGGAAATCGTCGTCTTCGTATTCTCGGGGCCGCTTTCCTCACGGACATTTCGGACCTATCCGTAATCAAACCAGGGACATTGTCCAAATACATCCAAGCCACCGGATGGGACTGCCCTTAACCTGCAGTAGTATGCTCTCACGGTTCGGGCAACGCGAAGGGGCACATGCTCATGCGGCAACACAACGGACCTGTCTATAGGTCCAAGTGAGCTTGGGGGCGGGAGGCTCTTATCCCCAGCCCCTCCCGGCTACCGCTTTAACCTAACCTAACCTAAGGGGCCTAGATGGCTGCCTAGTGGTACTCCCGAAGAAACCTTTACTGGTAAAGAGGGGGAGTTTTTGAAGAGGACTCTTTGAGACCTAGAACAAAGATAGCTAGAAATCCATCTCAGGAGGTTGGGTGGAAACCCTAAAAGGTCAAGTTTATGTGCTAAAAGGGAATGGTTTACAGAGTCGAATGCTTTACTAAAGTCGGTGTAAATAACATCCGTCTGTAAGTTACCTTGAAAGCCTTTAATAATGAAAGAGGTAAACTCTAACAAGTTCGTGGTGGTTGATCGCCGCCTTATAAATCCATGCTTAGTTGGAGATATAAGTGACTTGCAGAGATGTTGCAAGTGCGGAGTTAAAACCTTCTCAAACATTTTGGGAATAGCGGATAACTTTGCTATACCTAAACGGTTCCTTCTAAATTGGGGGGAAGCAAGAGGAATCAATGGACAGGGTGAATAGTTTAAGCAAAGGTCCACACAGAGCCTCGGCGCAGTACCTGAGTACACAACCTGGAACCCCGTCTGGACCCGGTGAAAACACCGGCTTAACTAGTCGAAGATCATGAAGTAAGAAACATTCATTTAACAAGGGACTGAAAATGCCGTTCGACCTCGGTAATCCGTATGGGTACGGTTGACCAGAGTAGCTTTCCTCAGAATAGGTGGTGTTCGGGCCAGCCGCTGAATAATAACCGTAACTTTAACATTATGATTGTATGAGCAGAGAGAGCCGCCTATGTTGTAAAACGTTGACTTTCTGCAGAGCTGCTGCGCTCTCCCGCTAAAGGGGCTCTCTGCCGCCGCCACTTCGGCAATTACTTTGATCTGCTGCCGCCACTTCGGCAATCACTTTGATCTAACGCCGTCGTCTATAGTTTAGTTCTATGCTAACCCCTTTGCGCATTGGTTGCATATCGATCTCGCATAAAGTTTATCTGGCAATAGCAAGCAATCGGTTTTCGCTTAGCCACCAAGATTAAATACGAATTATAAAGTTTAACCCAAAATCTCTTTTCATTTTTGAAACACATAGGTGCCAAAAAAGCTTGGCATCTCAAACATTGGTGACCCCCCGACGTGATATAAAACCATTTCTTAATCGCGTTCCGTTAAGTAGTAGTTTAACTACCAACAAATAAATTTGGGTGCACATTGAAAAACAGTTTAAAGTGCAAATTCAGTGAGAGTGCGGCTGGAATATTTATAGACAAATTCCGGTACTTTAAGCGTCGAATCTCTCATTCTCTGCGCAGCTGCAGCCGCGGTTCTTGACTTTTCGTGTCTTGCATTCTCGCTCTCGCGTCTATACATCGTCGCTTAAGCGGTATTTCATTTTCCGTTGTTGTGTCGAATTGCACAATGGTTAACATGGACAACGATCCAAATACAGGCGCGGGCGGAAATATTGTGGTGGCTGATTCCAGACTGAGTCTGTATAAGCGTAAAAGTCAGTCATTATATGATCGATTGCACAGGCTTGGCGAATCCTTCGCGGGGAATAAAATCGATAAGCTGACCGCCGTGGAAGTCGAGGTGCGCCTTGATATGTTGGCAGAAATTCGAGAGGAATTTAATAAGGCCCATAATGAATTGGAGGCTCTCGATCAAAACGAGATTGGGAGTGAGCTGCGCGAAATCTTCGATACTCTTTTCATATCGTTGAAAGCTGAGTTGCTGGCTGCTGTTGAAGTAAGCCAGTCACACGCCGCTGCCCATTCTACGACTCTGCCAAGCCATTCCGGACATAGTACCATCATCATGGCTCACAAGCAGCGACTTCCTGAGCTGAAGGTGCCTAAGTTTTCTGGTGGATACGTCGAGTTCTCGGATTTTATGGCAATGTTCAAATCGGTGATTGAAGCGGATGCGGATCTCAGTGACATCGAGAAATTCCAGCACCTTCGCTCTTGCCTCGCTGATGCGGCTTTTAATTCGGTTCGATCGTTGGAGCTCTCCAGTGCCAATTATCGTGCGGCTCTAGATATACTTAATAAACGCTTTAATAACAAAAGACTTGTTTTCCAGGCACACATCAAGAAGATTCTTGGGCTAAAGAGGGTAGACTCGCCTTCTGCTAAAAGGCTTCGGGAGTTTTCGGATGCAGTCAATTTACACATGCGAGCGTTGCAGACATTGGGAACTGCTGAGGAGATTTCAGGATTCATGGTCATCAACATGCTGCTGCAGAAGTTGGATTGGAAGACGCAAACCAAATGGGAGGAGCACACATCGTCGGATGCTATACCTACCGCAGAGGAATTCTTCGAATTCTTGCAGCAACGCTGCCAGAAAATGGAGCGATTGGAATATGCTACAGCGACAGGTTAAGAAAACGCAGGTTAAGAAAACGTTTGTAGCTTCCAACTCTTCCGCCGACCCGTCTGTATGCGTCTTTTGCCACTCAGCGGGCTATGGAATATACTCGTGCAAGATATTCGGAAATCTCCCACCGTTGCTGCGCCACAAAGAAGTGAAGAAGCTTTCCCTATGCTTCAATTGCCTAAAACCGGGGCACCGGACCCGCGCATGCAATAGTGGAAAATGTCGAGTATGCGGCGGTAGGCATCATAGTTTGTTGCACTTCGATAGTATACAGCCCACAACACAAGGCTGCCCAGGTATTACTCCTCCCGATCTGGCCGTTCAACTGGACACTCTTTCCGTTGCTCAAAATTCTGCTAGCAGTTCGTCTCTACCTTCGTCTACCTCTCTTGCTGCCCAAGGTCTTCACTCTGATGTCGTGATTCTGGCTACAGCCGTGGTTCTCGTGAAGAATCGGTCTGGCGTTTTAGTTTCTTGTCGTGCCATCTTAGATTCAGGATCGCAGCTGCATATCGTCACATCCAGGTTCGCCCAGCAGCTTCAGCTTAGGAGAACTCGATCGTCTGCACTTGTGTCTGGGCTGGGCGATACCAGCGTTTCTACTGAGGGATCCACCATAAGCATTTGTATGCATTCTCGCACCTCTGCTTACACAACTATGCTTAATGCTCTCATCGCCCCAACGATTACCGATTCTCAACCAAGTATGACAGTAAATGTATCCGATTGGCGTATTCCATCTAACATTCAGCTCGCTGATCCTGCATTTTTCAATCCTCAACGGGTTGATCTTCTCATTGGTGCGAGCGTTTTTTATGATCTCCTCTGCGTAGGGCAAATCAAACTCACCGATGGACTGCCTCTTCTGCAGAAGACCCGGCTTGGGTGGATCGTATCTGGTGGTGGACAGAAGGTATCAAGCTCGGCGCTTTTGGCCACGCACAATTGTACAGATTCGATAGCTGAGATGGAAGCAAGGTTGGATCAAACTCTTCGTATATTTTGGGAAGTCAAGAATTGTGTGGAGGCTGGGTTGAATACCAAAGAAGAAGACGATTGTGAAGCACATTTCGGAAGCCACCTTTCACGGTTGCCATCCAGGGAGTATGCAGTTCGTCTGCCACTAAATAACAATACTGATCGTTTAGGAGAATATTATGCTCAGGCTTATCGATGGTTCATCAGTCTGGAGCGAAAACTGGAGCGTAATCCTACACTCAAGGAGCGGTATTCCGCCTTTATGAGGGAGTACATTGTTTTGCATCATATGCACCAAGTCAACCCTGATTCCCGTAGCCTCTGCAAATATTTCTTGCCTCATCACTGTGTCCTAAAGGAGGACAGTACGACGACAAAACTCCGTGACGTTTTCGATGGATCCGCAGCTACATCAACTGGATATTCTCTAAATGATGTGATGATGACAGGCCCTGTTATTCAGCCTGCATTGTTTAACATATTGATTCGCTTTCGAACATATCCAGTCGCTCTCACTGGGGACATTTGTGAAATGTGCCGCTGCGTACGAGTGTCTCCACCGGACAATTTGTGTCAGTGCATCCTATGGCGAGATTCCATCGAGTCCGAGCTTCAAGTCTACACATTAGACACCGTCACATACGGGACGAGGGCTGCATCATTTTTAGCGGTCCGCGCAATGCACCAGCTGGCCATCGACGAGGGTGAATCCTACCCTCTTGGGGGTGGTAATTCGGTCGCACAGGTCATGGACAAGATGCACCAAACATCAGCTTTACTGTCCCGTGGTAACTTTAGACTTAGGAAATGGTGCTCCAGTCACCAGGAAGTACTTGAGGGAACCCCTGAAGATGACATAGAGAAGTTCCTAAAGTTTAATGATGGAAGCGACATAGCCAAAACTCTCGGCTTAGCGTGGGACCCTGCTTCGGATCAGCTGCTTTTTGCCTTGTCCACACTGGACACAGCCTCAAAGCCATCAAAGCGGTCGGTTTTATCTACGATTGCGCGGTTCTACGACCCTCTTGGATTGATAAATCCAGTCATTGTCAGGTGCAAAATCTTCCTTCAGCAGCTTTGGAGAGAAAATTTGGATTGGGATGAAAGCCTACCCTCAGCGTTGCATTCAACTTGGATGGACTTGAGAAATAGTTTGGCAAGCATTTCTCGGATCTCATTTCCTCGCTTGGTTCTTCGTTCTAGTGTGGCTACAGAAGTTCACGGATTCTGTGATGCCAGCTTAGAAGCATATGGCGCTTGCGTGTATGTCGTGTCCAGGGAAGCCCAGTCTTCGAGCCACGTTTTGTGCTCAATGTCGCGAGTGGCGCCGCTAAAGACTATATCGATTCCTAAGCTGGAATTAAGTGGAGCCCATTTGCTTGCGAAAATCATGCAGAATGTAAAGGACATGGGAATCTTTACAGGTCGGTTCTATTGCTGGTTGGATTCGTCAACAGCATTATCATGGATTAGGGACGAGCCAGCTAAATTTCAAATTCTCTCGAGAGGCTCGCTTCCCAACCATCTTATCCAGTCAGAGCTATGGTTTCACGGCCCATCCTTTTTGCTAGGCTCCAAGGATAAGTGGCCTGTATCTCCATCTAACAACATAGCAACTTTGGAGCTTCGCAAGAGAGGATTGCTAATCACGTCTCCACATGCCGATCTCACGTCCGGATGCAAATTTGCGAATTCATTCTTTCGCATGCAGCGCACATTCGCCTACATGCATAAATTTATACATCGTCTTAGGCATCCAGGACTCACCGTTTCTGATATTCGGCAGGGAACGCATCTTCTAATTCGACACATTCAGCTGGCAAATTTGTGGATGGACATAAAGGAGATTCGGCGCAATGGTCAAGTCATGAAATCCAGTTCTATTAGTTTGCTCAACCCGTTCATCGATCATTCTGGACTACTTAGAGTTGGAGGTCGTCTTGGCAACTCATCGCTAGGATTTGACGCTCAGCACCCGCTCATTCTGCCAAAGGGACATTCCATTACCTTTGCGCTGATAAGATATTATCATGAAAGAAACCTCCATGCCGGACCTCGCGCCTTGCTATCCAAAATTCGGCTGGAATATTGGCCCATTGGAGGTGTTAAGGCAGTGTCAAGGGTCGTCAGCAGATGTGTGAGATGCTTCAGGACTATGCCGCGCATGGTCGAACACATCATGGGAGACCTACCTAAGGAACGTTTGGAAGGATCTCGAGCTTTTGAAGTCACTGGAGTAGACTACTGTGGACCTTTTTTCTACCGATCAGAAATCCGCACAAGGCCTCCGATCAAGTGCTACATTAGCGTATTCATCTGCTTCACTTCTAAGGCTATACACATGGAGCTCGTAAAGGATTTGACCACTGCATCGTTTCTAGGCGCACTAAAGCGTTTTACTTCCACTCGAGGAAGGCCAAGTCAAATTTGGTTGGACAATGCGACAAACTTCGTTGGGGCCAAGAACGAGTTTTCTGGAGCTAAAGAAGCTTTGTCTGAGCGAACCGCATATGAAGGAGGTCCACGAATCCTGCATGGCTGACTCGATCGACTGGCGTTTCATCCCACCTCGCTATCCGCATTTTGGCGGGTTGTGGGAAGCGGTCGTGAAGACCGCAAAATATCACCTGTACCGCTCAGTTGGACCATCTGTGCTTAGCTTCGACGAGCTGCGCACTCTGATCTGTCAGATCACTGCAATTGTTAACTCTCGCCCTTTGCTCTCGCTTTCAGAAAATCCTGATGATTTAGACGTTTTGACTCCTGCTCATCTGCTTTTAGGCGGCCCCCATGAGCAAATCCTCGAGCCTGACCTAACGAAGCTGAACTACAATCGTCTGGATGGCTGGCAGCGGGTCACCCAATTACAACAAATATTTTGGAGCCGTTGGCGCGAAGAGTATCTCACTCTTGTGCAAGAGCGCGTGAAGTGGCGTACCCCCGCGCAAAGCATCTGCAAGAACGACCTCGTTCTGGTGAAGGACGATAATCTTCCTCCAATGCGTTGGCCACTGGCTAGAGTGGTCGATGTCGTTTCGGCAAGGACGGAGTGTGTCGCGTCGCTGACCTGAAGACATCCTCAGGAAACATCAGGAGGGCCGTCACTCGGCTATGTTTGCTGCCCCTTAAGGAATCTGTTGAGAGACTAGCTCCCAACGGGGGGAGTATGTTCGGGCCAGCCGCTGAATAATAACCGTAACTTTAACATTATTATTGTATGAGCAGAGAGAGCCGCCTATGTTGTAAAACGTTGACTTTCTGCAGAGCTGCTGCGCTCTCCCGCTAAAGGTGCTCTCTGCCGCCGCCACTTTGGCAATTACTTTGATCTGCTGCCGCCACTTCGGCAGTCACTTTGATCTAACGCCGTCGTCTATAGTTTAGTTCTATGCTAACCCCTCTGCGCATTGGTTGCATATCGATCTCGCATAAAGTTTATCTGGCAATAGCAAGCAATCGGTTTCCGCTAAGCCACCAAGATTAAATACGAATTATAAAGTTTAACCCAAAATCTCTTTTCATTTTTGAAACACATAGGTGCCAAAAAAGCTTGGCATCTCAAACAGGTGGTTTGGAACAACTGGGCAAAAAGATCGGCAATTGCCTGATCATTATTTGCCGACGTATTACAAAATGATATCGAGGATGGGTGTGCGGACGTTCTACGCTTACTGTTTACGAAGCAGTAAAACTGTTTAGGGTCCTGAGAAACACGTATCCTGCAACGAGATAGGTAGTTCTTATAGCATTGAGCATTAAGAACTGATAAGTTTGACCGAGCTATTACATAACGAGAGTGAGAAGTAGGAGAGCCCAATTCTTGAAATTTTTTATAAAGCCTTGATTTTAAGTTTTTTAGACTGGATAACTCTTTGGTAAACCAAGGGGGTTTTCCAGATCTAATCGGACAAGAAAGCGGGACACAAGAATCAAAAAATGTGCCAAGAGCATTGTAAAAAATGTTTGTGCCTTTTGTGACATCAGTGCACAAGTACAAAGCGGACCAATCAAAATCCCTAATGAGGTTATTAAGCTTGGCAAACTCGGCTTTACGAAAGCAGCGGACACGTTCAGGTAGTCTACTCGACCGATCCAATACAGTTGGTCCTATATCTAGCGACAACTCGAAAACAGGGTGGTAGGCGTCTTCAGGTATAGTGAGCGGAAGGGCTCGGGTTAACAACACTATGGTCGGATCCGATACAAAGCATAGATCACGCAATCGACCCAAGGAATTTTTCACATGATTGACTTGAGACAGGGACAGGTCAAGCAAGCCGTCAACAAAGTCATGTCGTGACATGGTCACTAGGATACTAGACTCGTTTACCGAAGACCAAACAGTTCCTGGCAAGTTGAAGTCACCAAGAACTATTATACGATCTTTATCAGATAGCGAGTAAGAAACAGTGGTTAAAGCGGACAAGTGCTGCTCATAAATTGAAATATCCGAAGAAGGTGGGATATACGAGCAAGTAATGAATATAGCGAAAGCGGGAAGAATCAGTTTTACACACAGGAATTCCAGTTCCTGTTGAACTTGGACTGTGAAGTGTTCTGACGTGAAGTAAGAGTCCACTGCAATTATAACCCCTCCTGCACGTCGAGACGAACGGTCCTTTCTAAAAGTTGTGTACCGACCTGCCAAAACCTCGGAACTAGGAATGTCCGGCTTTAACCAGGTTTCAGTAAACACATTAACGTGGGAAGCAAATGCAACACTATCCCGGAAAAGAATGCTGAGCTTACTACGCAAGCCTCTTACATTCTGATAGGTTACTAAAAGAGAAGTTAGTTTTTTGGAAAGGTGGAAGCAAGACGGGAAGTTGAGGAAGAGGAAGTTGAGGTTGAGGGTGGTACCGACAAGTATCGCCGAGAGTACCTAGGCTATCGCCGGACAGTACTTACGGGACTCTGTCGGTCTACTGGGATCATACAGGGCGCCAACAGGTGTCACCGAGAGCGCCTAGGCAATCGCCGGACAGCGGCCTCGGGATCCTGCTGGGCCACCAACTATGGGAGGGGGATCACGCGGGAGCGCCAACAAGTATCCCTAAGGGCGCCTAGGCAGTCACCGGATAGCGGCCCTGGGATATTGTTGGGTAACGAACTACTGGAGGGAATCATACGGAGGGGGGGGCCAACAGGAGTCGCCAAGAACGCCTAGACTATCGCCGGACAGCGGCCTCGGGATCCTGCTGGGCCACAAACTACTGGAGGGAGCCACGCGGGGTACCGACGGACATCTGTAACGGATACGGATCACCACGTGGGCGGGGCAAGAGGAGACTCGGGCCAGAGGCGTTAGGATGTGCAGAAAAGGCGAAGCCCCGGACACCCAGTTTCCCTAGTGTATAGATTGTTGGTGGCCAGGCTATGTTTTCGTTATATCCATTACATTTTCACTTTATTCTCTCATTTCCCTACCTATCGCACCGCTCAGCAGCCCGTATACACGACTAGAGACTCGCTTACCCCTGAACTCCCACGCTTCTATTCGTCGAAAGCTTCTTCTCCTCCGTAAGTGCGGCGTCTGTGCAGGATCTTTTCTCGTACCACTGATCGCGTTGGCGTGGATCTCGTATGCCACGTGTTTTTACTTTTCGCGAACCACTCGAACTCTCCGCGGGTACGTCTGGCTCCTCTGGACTTCTCCCATCGACTCTTTTCGATCTACGTTTTTTCCAGCCTAGAACCGGCGTTCTCTCGCTCTGCTGATCCAGCATCAGCGTGGGCGGCGGAAAATGTAATGGATATAACGAAAACATAGCCTGACCACCAACAATCTATACACTAGGGAAACTGGATGTCCGGGGCTTCGCCTTCTCTGCACATCCTAACGCCTCTGGCCCGAGTCTCCTCTTGCCCCGCCCACGTGGTGATCCGTATCCGTTACAGATGTCCGTCGGTACCCCGCGTGGCTCCCTCCAGTAGTTTGTGGCCCAGCAGGATCCCGAGGCCGCTGTCCGGCGATAGTCTAGGCGTTCTTGGCGACTCCTGTTGGCCCCCCCTCCGTATGATTCCCTCCAGTAGTTCGTTACCCAACAATATCCCAGGGCCGCTATCCGGTGACTGCCTAGACGCCCTTAGAGATACTTGTTGGCGCTCCCGCGGGATCCCCCTCCCGTAGTTGGTGGCCCAGCAGGATTCCGAGGCCGCTGTCCGGCGATTGCCTAGGCGCTCTCGGTGACACCTGTTGGCGCCCTGTATGATCCCAGTCGACCGACAGGGTCCCGTAAGTACTGTCCGGCGATAGCCTAGGTACTCTCGGCGATACTTGTCGGTACCACTCTCAACCTCAACTTCCTCTTCCTCAACTTCACGTCTTGCTTCCACCTTTCCAAAAAACGAACTTCTCTTTTAGTAACCTATCAGAATGTAAGAGGCTTGCGTAGTAAGCTCAGCATTCTTTTCCGGGATAGTGTTGCATTTGCTTCCCACGTTATTGTGTTTACTGAAACCTGGTTAAAGCCGGACATTCCTAGCTCCGAGGTTTTGGCAGGTCGGTACACAACTTTTAGAAAGGACCGTTCGTCTCGACGTGCAGGAGGGGTTATAATTGCAGTGGACTCTTACTTCACGTCGGAACACTTCACAGTCCAAGTTCAACAGGAACTGGAATTCCTGTGTGTAAAACTGAATCTTCCCGCTTTCGCTATATTCATTACTTGCTCGTATATCCCACCTTCTTCGGATATTTCAATTTATGAGCAGCATTTGTCCGCTTTAACCGCTGTTTCTTCCTCGCTATCTGATAAAGATCGTATGATAGTTCTTGGTGACTTCATCTTGCCAGGAACTGTTTGGTCTTCGGTAAACGAGTCTAGTATCCTAGTGCCCATGTCAAGACATGACTTTGTTGACGGCTTGCTTGACCTGTCCCTGTCTCAAGTCAATCATGTGAAAAATTCCTTGGGTCGATTGCGTGATCTATGCTTTGTATCGTATCCGACCATAGTGTTGTTAACCCGAGCCCTTCCGCTCACTATACCTGAAGACGCCTACCACCCTACTTTCGAGGTGTCGCTAGATATAGGACCAACTGTATTGGATCGGTCGAGTAGACTACCTGAACGTGTCCGCTGCTTTCGTAAAGCCGAGTTTGCGAAGCTTAATAACCTCATTAGGGATTTTGATTGGTCCGCTTTGTACTTGTGCACTGATGTCACAAAAGGCACAAGCATTTTTTACAATGCTCTTGGCACATTTTTTGATTCTTGTGTCCCGCTTTCTTGTCCGATTAGATCTGGAAAACCCCCTTGGTTTACCAAAGAGTTATCCAGTCTAAAAAACTTCAAATCAAGGCTTTATAAAAAATTTCAAGAATTGGGTTCGCCTACTTCTCACTCTCGTTATGTAATAGCTCAGTCAAACTTATCAGTTATTAATGCTCAATGCTATAAGAACTACCTATCTCGTTGCAGGATACGTGTTTCTCAGGACCCTAAACAGTTTTTTTGCTTCGTAAACAGTAAGCGTAGAACGTCCGCACACCCATCCTCGCTATCATTTTGTAATACGTCGGCAAATAATGATCAGGCAATTGCCGATCTTTTTGCCCAGTTGTTCCAAACCACCTGTTTGAGATGCCAAGCTTTTTTGGCACCTATGTGTTTCAAAAATGAAAAGAGATTTTGGGTTAAACTTTATAATTCGTATTTAATCTTGGTGGCTTAGCGGAAACCGATTGCTTGCTATTGCCAGATAAACTTTATGCGAGATCGATATGCAACCAATGCGCAGAGGGGTTAGCATAGAACTAAACTATAGACGACAGCAGATCAAAGTAATTGCCGAAGTGGCGGCGGCAGCGAGCCCCTTTAGCGGGAGAGCGCAGCAGCTCTGCAGAAAGTCAACGCTTTACAACATAGGCGGCTCTCTCTGCTCATACAATAATAATGTTAAAGTTACGGTTATTATTCAGCGGCTGGCCCGAACATACTCCCCCCGTTGGGAGCTAGTCTCTCAACAGATTCCTTAAGGGGCAGCAAACATAGCCGAGTGACGGCCCTCCTGATGTTTCCTGAGGATGTCTTCAGGTCAGCGACGCGACACACTCCGTCCTTGCCGAAACGACATCGACCACTCTAGCCAGTGGCCAACGCATTGGAGGAAGATTATCGTCCTTCACCAGAACGAGGTCGTTCTTGCAGATGCTTTGCGCGGGGGTACGCCACTTCGCGCGCTCTTGCACAAGAGTGAGATACTCTTCGCGCCAACGGCTCCAAAATATTTGTTGTAGTTGGGTGACCCGCTGCCAGCCATCCAGACGATTGTAGTTCAGCTTCGTTAGGTCAGGCTCGAGGATTTGCTCATGGGGGCCGCCTAAAAGCAGATGAGCAGGAGTCAAAACGTCTAAATCATCAGGATTTTCTGAAAGCGAGAGCAAAGGGCGAGAGTTAACAATTGCAGTGATCTGACAGATCAGAGTGCGCAGCTCGTCGAAGCTAAGCACAGATGGTCCAACTGAGCGGTACAGGTGATATTTTGCGGTCTTCACGACCGCTTCCCACAACCCGCCAAAATGCGGATAGCGAGGTGGGATGAAACGCCAGTCGATCGAGTCAGCCATGCAGGATTCGTGGACCTCCTTCATATGCGGTTCGCTCAGACAAAGCTTCTTTAGCTCCAGAAAACTCGTTCTTGGCCCCAACGAAGTTTGTCGCATTGTCCAACCAAATTTGACTTGGCCTTCCTCGAGTGGAAGTAAAACGCTTTAGTGCGCCTAGAAACGATGCAGTGGTCAAATCCTTTACGAGCTCCATGTGTATAGCCTTAGAAGTGAAGCAGATGAATACGCTAATGTAGCACTTGATCGGAGGCCTTGTGCGGATTTCTGATCGGTAGAAAAAAGGTCCACAGTAGTCTACTCCAGTGACTTCAAAAGCTCGAGATCCTTCCAAACGTTCCTTAGGTAGGTCTCCCATGATGTGTTCGACCATGCGCGGCATAGTCCTGAAGCATCTCACACATCTGCTGACGACCCTTGACACTGCCTTAACACCTCCAATGGGCCAATATTCCAGCCGAATTTTGGATAGCAAGGCGCGAGGTCCGGCATGGAGGTTTCTTTCATGATAATATCTTATCAGCGCAAAGGTAATGGAATGTCCCTTTGGCAGAATGAGCGGGTGCTGAGCGTCAAATCCTAGCGATGAGTTGCCTAGACGACCTCCAACTCTAAGTAGTCCAGAATGATCGATGAACGGGTTGAGCAAACTAATAGAACTGGATTTCATGACTTGACCATTGCGCCGAATCTCCTTTATGTCCATCCACAAATTTGCCAGCTGAATGTGTCGAATTAGAAGATGCGTTCCCTGCCGAATATCAGAAACGGTGAGTCCTGGATGCCTAAGACGATGTATAAATTTATGCATGTAGGCGAATGTGCGCTGCATGCGAAAGAATGAATTCGCAAATTTGCATCCGGACGTGAGATCGGCATGTGGAGACGTGATTAGCAATCCTCTCTTGCGAAGCTCCAAAGTTGCTATGTTGTTAGATGGAGATACAGGCCACTTATCCTTGGAGCCTAGCAAAAAGGATGGGCCGTGAAACCATAGCTCTGACTGGATAAGATGGTTGGGAAGCGAGCCTCTCGAGAGAATTTGAAATTTAGCTGGCTCGTCCCTAATCCATGATAATGCTGTTGACGAATCCAACCAGCAATAGAACCGACCTGTAAAGATTCCCATGTCCTTTACATTCTGCATGATTTTCGCAAGCAAATGGGCTCCACTTAATTCCAGCTTAGGAATCGATATAGTCTTTAGCGGCGCCACTCGCGACATTGAGCACAAAACGTGGCTCGAAGACTGGGCTTCCCTGGACACGACATACACGCAAGCGCCATATGCTTCTAAGCTGGCATCACAGAATCCGTGAACTTCTGTAGCCACACTAGAACGAAGAACCAAGCGAGGAAATGAGATCCGAGAAATGCTTGCCAAACTATTTCTCAAGTCCATCCAAGTTGAATGCAACGCTGAGGGTAGGCTTTCATCCCAATCCAAATTTTCTCTCCAAGGCTGCTGAAGGAAGATTTTGCACCTGACAATGACTGGATTTATCAATCCAAGAGGGTCGTAGAACCGCGCAATCGTAGATAAAACCGACCGCTTTGATGGCTTTGAGGCTGTGTCCAGTGTGGACAAGGCAAAAAGCAGCTGATCCGAAGCAGGGTCCCACGCTAAGCCGAGAGTTTTGGCTATGTCGCTTCCATCATTAAACTTTAGGAACTTCTCTATGTCATCTTCAGGGGTTCCCTCAAGTACTTCCTGGTGACTGGATCACCATTTCCTAAGTCTAAAGTTACCACGGGACAGTAAAGCTGATGTTTGGTGCATCTTGTCCATGACCTGTGCGACCGAATTACCACCCGAAATAAGGTCATCCACGTAAAACTCCTGCCGCAGAGCAGCTGAGCTAAGAGGGTAGGATTCACCCTCGTCGATGGCCAGCTGGTGCATCGCGGACCGCTAAAAATGATGCAGCCCTCGTCCCGTATGTGACGGTGTCTAATGTGTAGACTTGAACCTCGGACTCGATGGAATCTCGCCATAGGATGCACTGACACAAATTGTCCGGTGGAGACACTCGTACGCAGCGGTACATTTCACAAATGTCCCCAGTGAGAGCGACTGGATATATTCGAAAGCAAATCAATATGTTAAACAATGCAGGCTGAATAACAGGGCCTTTCATCATCACATCATTTAGAGAATATCCAGTTGATGTAGCTGCGGATCCATCGAAAACGTCACGGAGTTTTGTCGTCGTACTGTCCTCCTTTAGGACACAGTGATGAGGCAAGAAATATTTGCAGAGGCTACGGGAATCAGGGTTGACTTGGTGCATATGATGCAAAACAATGTGCTCCCTCATAAAGGCGGAATACCGCTCCTTGAGTGTAGGATTACGCTCCAGTTTTCGCTCCAGACTGATGAACCATCGATAAGCCTGAGCATAATATTCTCCTAAACAATCAGTATTGTTATTTAGTGGCAGACGAACTGCATACTCCCTGGATGGCAACCGTGAAAGGTGGCTTACGAAATGTGCTTCACAATCGTCTTCTTCTTTGGTATTCAACCCAGCCTCCACACAATTCTTGACTTCCCAAAATATACGATGAGTTTGATCCAACCTTGCTTCCATCTCAGCTATCGAATCTGGACAATTGTGCGTGGCCAAAAGCGCCGAGCTTGATACCTTCTGTCCACCACCAGATACGATCCACCCAAGCCGGGTCTTCTGCAGAAGAGGCAGTCCATCGGTGAGTTTGATTTGCCCTACGCAGAGGAGATCATAAAAAACGCTCGCACCAATGAGAAGATCAACCCGTTGAGGATTGAAAAATGCAGGATCAGCGAGCTGAATGTTAGATGGAATACGCCAATCGGATACATTTACTGCCATACTTGGTTGAGAATCGGTAATCGTTGGGGCGATGAGACCAGTAAGCGTAGTTGTGTAAGCAGAGGTGCGAGAATGCATAAAAATGCTTATGGTGGATCCCTCAGTAGAAACGCTGGTATCGCCCAGCCCAGACACAAGTGCAGACGATTGAGTTCTCCTAAGCTGAAGCTGCTAGGCGAACCTGGATGTGACAAGATGCAGCTGCGATCCTGAATCTAAGATGGCACGACAAGGAACTAAAACGCCAGACCGATTCTTCACGAGAACCACGGCTGTAGCCAGAATCACGACATTAGAGTGAAGACCTTGGGCAGCAAGAGAGGTAGACGAAGGTAGAGACGAGCTGCCAGAATTTTGAGCAACGGAAAGAGTGTTCGGTTGAACGGCCAGATCGGGAGGAGTAATACCTGGGCAGCCTTGTGTTGTGGGCTGTATACTATCGAAGTGCAACAAACTATGATGCCTACCGCCGCATACTCGACATTTTCCACTATTGCATGCGCGGGTCCGGTGCCCCGGTTTTAGGCAATTGAAGCATAGGGAAAGCTTCTTCACTTCTTTGTGGCGCAGCAACGGTGGGAGATTTCCGAATATCTTGCACGAGTATATTCCATGGCCCGCTGAGTGGCAAAAGACGCATACAGACGGGTCGGCGGAAGAGTTGGAAGCTACAAACGTTTTCTTAACCTGCGTATAGGAATGGTTTTTTCCCACCTGATCGCTACTAGCGTGTGTCGCTGTAGCATATTCCAATCGCTCCATTTTCTGGCAGCGTTGCTGCAAGAATTCGAAGAATTCCTCTGCGGTAGGTATAGCATCCGACGATGTGCGCTCCTCCCATTTGGTTTGCGTCTTCCAATCCAACTTCTGCAGCAGCATGTTGATGACCATGAATCCTGAAATCTCCTCAGCAGTTCCCAATGTCTGCAACGCTCGCATGTGTAAATTGACTGCATCCGAAAACTCCCGAAGCCTTTTAGCAGAAGGCGAGTCTACCCTCTTTAGCCCTAGAATCTTCTTGATGTGTGCCTGGAAAACAAGTCTTTTGTTATTAAAGCGTTTATTAAGTATATCTAGAGCCGCACGA
This sequence comes from Drosophila pseudoobscura, assembly GCF_009870125.1. Classification (NCBI taxonomy): domain Eukaryota; kingdom Metazoa; phylum Arthropoda; class Insecta; order Diptera; family Drosophilidae; genus Drosophila; species Drosophila pseudoobscura. The sequence goes on along the minus strand of NC_046683.1, from coordinate 36,013,901 downwards.
TAATTGGCACTGGAGAGCTCCAACGATCGAACCGAATCCAAAGCCGCATCAGCGAGGCAAGAGCGAAGGTGCTGGAATTTCTCGATGTCACTGAGATCCGCATCCGCTTCAATCACCGATTTGAACATTGCCATAAAATCCGAGAACTCGACGTATCCACCAGAAAACTTAGGCACCTTCAGCTCAGGAAGTCGCTGCTTGTGAGCCATGATGATGGTACTATGTCCGGAATGGCTTGGCAGAGTCGTAGAATGGGCAGCGGCGTGTGACTGGCTTACTTCAACAGCAGCCAGCAACTCAGCTTTCAACGATATGAAAAGAGTATCGAAGATTTCGCGCAGCTCACTCCCAATCTCGTTTTGATCGAGAGCCTCCAATTCATTATGGGCCTTATTAAATTCCTCTCGAATTTCTGCCAACATATCAAGGCGCACCTCGACTTCCGCGGCGGTCAGCTTATCGATTTTATTTTTTTTATTTTTAGGGTTTCCGCCCAACCTCCTGAGATGGATTTCTAGCTATCTTTGTTCTAGGTCTCAAAGAGTCCTCTTCAAAAACTCCCCCTCTTTACCAGTAAAGGTTTCTTCGGGAGTACCACAAGGCAGCCATCTAGGCCCCTTACTCTTCACACTCTTTATTAATGATTTGCCTTCAGTATTAACATACTCTCGAGTACTTATATATGCGGATGATGTTAAACTCTGTGTCCAGTACAAGGACATTTCATTTCATTCTCTCTTGCAATCCGATCTCAATAGCTTTCAGTCATGGTGTTGTTACACCTTAATGCCTCGAAATGCAAAGTTATGACATTTCATCGTTCTAGCCCTTTGTTGGCTCCCTACACCCTATTTGGTGGTTCTCTTGAGAGAATTACCCTGGTGGATGATCTGGGTGTTATGTTAGACCCCAAGTTAAAGTTTTCCGAACACATTTCTTACATGGTAAATAAGGCCATGGGCGTGCTTGGGTTTATAAAGAGCTGGTCAAAGGAATTTGACGACCCCTATATAACAAAGACTCTCTATACCTCGCTTGTTCGTCCGATCTTAGAATACGGCTCCGGTGTATGGTGCCCTCAGTACAAAGTACACCAGGACCGTATAGAATCAGTACAGAAAAACCTTTTATTCCTTGCTCAGCGGGTGTAAGACTCCCATCTTACTCTAGTAGACTACTATTAGTAAACCTCCCATCCTTAGTTAACCGTAGAAAAATGCTTGGTGTGATATTTATGCACAACTTGATCAGGGGTGACATAGACAGCCCTGATCTGTTGAGCCGCATAAACTTCACGATTCCAATTAGACTGACTAGAAATTTTATACCGTTGTTCCCTCCACTTTGTAGATCGAATTATTCCTTGCATGAACCATTTAAGGTCTTATGCTCGGATTATAATTCCCTCTACCATATTATATCCAACACTAATTCTCTTCCTCTTATTAAATTATTAATCCTTACACACCTTTCTATTAATTAGTAACTGTAGTGGTATTTGTATTTTGATTGCATGCTTAGTTTCTTAGTAAGTTTAGTGCTAATTTTCCTCGAATGTTAGTCTAATAGCTATCTTTCTTGCATGTTCGCGTTTGGTTCGGCTACGCAGGTTGGGCGGGAGGTGGGCTGCATTTTGCCTGGGATCCGCGCGTAACAGCCTTCTGCTGGTGTCACACGGGCCACTTGACGGTGCAGTAACTGCATCGCCTCTTGAAAGATGCAGTCATTGCATGTCAACGTCCAAATAAAAAAAACTCAGCATAGCAAAGCCCCCTTCCGCTTCGTAGTAATTCTTAGGCCGACAGGGTCCCGTAAGTACTGTCCGGCGATAGCCTATGTACTCTCGGCGATACTTGTCGGTATCTCCGCATAGTTAAGCCCCTTCCGCTCCGTGGTAATTCTTAGGCCGACAGGGTCCCGTGAGTGTTGTCCGGCGATAGCCTAGGCACCCTCGGTGATACTTGTCGGTATCCCTGCATAGCAAAGACCTTCGTAGTAATTCTTAGGCCGACAGGGTCCCGTAAGTACTCTCCGGCGATAGCCTTGGTACTCTAGGCGATACTTGTCGGTATCCCCGCATAGCAAAGACCTTCGTAGTAATTATTAAGCCGACAGGGTCCCGAGAGCGCTATCCGGCGATAGCCTAGGCATTCTCGGTGATAGTTATCGGTATCTCCACATAGCAAAGACCTTCGTAAATAGCCTCCGACTGTTAGCTTAGTCGAGCTTGCATGCACCCACCCCAACTATGCTATGACCTGCATCTCTAACTGGCCCAAGGTTATTGCATGCGATATGCCATACACCACCGATCTATCCCCCCCAGAGCTCACATACGTGAGGTGGCTCACCCTTGTTTTCCCTTCTTTGGGTCCTGCGGCGGGTCCTCGTCACGGTGGTCACGGCATATTTTTTTCACTTCTCGCGGGGTCGGGGCACTGTTTTTTTTTTACAACCGTTCTGGCTCAGCCCTCGTAGATCACTCCCGAGCCTGGCCCGCGCTGGACTGTGCCAGGCCTCTGCTTTTCTTTTTGGCAGTTTTTCTGCCGCTTCGCTGCTGAGCAGCTTTCGGCTGCCGGCCTCGGCTAGGGGATGTCTGCATGTTTCGCCGTCGGCTCTCTCTCCCTCGGCTGCGTGGGCGTAAGACCAATCGACGGCTTCTCTGCCGCTTCGCTCTCTTCCATGCTGGCTCTCTTTGCTGCGTGGCCGTAGTATACGTCGTTTTCTCTCTCTTTTGTGTTGGTTCTCTTCGCTGCGTGGCCGTAGTATGCGTCTCTCTTTCGTGTTGGTTCTCTTAGTTCTACAAATAAGTAAAAAGGCCTCACTATTTTGGGGTTTTCTTAGCCTATTTCTTATTTTAATTGGGGAAAATAAGGATTCATTGTTGTCTTGGTTATAATAATAGTAGTAATAAAATGAGATAATAATGATAATAAAATGAGATAATTAGCTCCCCGGGTAGTCCCTTCAGGGGATGGTGTTGTGGTCAGGTTTTGTGGAGACTTATGCCTTCACAGCTCCTAGCGCTCTCTCATTTTCGTTTTTGCCTCTCTCAATGCGAGTGTTGAGCAATTAGCCGCGTAGTTTTAGTTCAATGATCATATTACGACTGACGTATTCATATGTTCATGATTGTATTGCACCGCTTAAGTAACTATTTTTACGCGCATAGCTGTGTTGTTATTGCTTGTGTCCAAGCATAGCTTGTAAGGAATCGATCTTGACTGGGGTACATATCTCAATCTACTCCAGGGTCGAAATTACAGCAATATTTATAATTTGCCGAAACTCCGAATTTCGGACCGACTATGGGGACGGGGAGGCAGTCCCGCAGACGGGAGCGATCGTAGTGAAAGGCAACCGTACGGGGCGTGTCAGCCAGTTTCGCCGAGAACGCTTAGGCAATCGCCGGATAACGCTTTCAGGATCCCATCAGACTCAGAATCACTACGAAGGTCTTTGCTATGCAGGGATACCGACAAGTATCACCGAGGGTGCCTAGGCTATCGCCGGACAACACTCACGGGACCCTGTCGGCCTAAGAATTACCACGGAGCGGAAGGGGCTTTACTATGCGGAGATACCGACAAGTATCGCCGAGAGTACATAGGCTATCGCCGGACAGTACTTACGGGACCCTGTCGGCCTAAGAATTACTACGAAGCGGAAGGGGGCTTTGCTATGCTGAGATTTTTTTATTTGGACGTTGACATGCAATGACTGCATCTTTCAAGAGGCGATGCAGTTACTGCACCGTCAAGTGGCCCGTGTGACACCAGCAGAAGGCTGTTACGCGCGGATGCAAAATGCAGCCCTCCTCCCGCCCAACTGACCGAGGGGCGCTGCCGCATGACGCGCGGTGCGTAGCCGAACCAAACGCGAACATGCAAGAAAGATAGCTATTAGACTAACATTCGAGGAAAATTAGCACTAAACTTACTAAGAAACTAAGCATGCAATCAAAATACAAATACCACTACAGTTACTAGTTAATAGAAAGGTGTGTAAGAATTTATAATTTAATAAGAGGAAGAGAATTAGTGTTGGATATAATATGGTAGAGGGAATTATAATTCGAGCATAAGACCCTAAACGGTTCATGCAAGGAATAATTCGATCTACAAAGTGGAGGGAACAACGGTATAAAATTTCTAGTCAGTCTAATTGGAATCGTGAAGCTTATGCGGCTCAACAGATCAGGGCTGTCTATGTCACCCCTGATCAAGTTGTGCATAAATATCACACCAAGCATTTTTTTACGGTTAACTAAGGATGGGAGGTTTACTAATAGCAGTCTACTAGAGTAAGATGGGACCTTCATCCCAGTTAAGGCCCCGCAGAGCAAAGTGTACAAAGTTTTTCTGTACTGATTCTATACGGTCCTGGTGTACTTTGTACTGAGGGCTCCATACACAGGAGCCGTATTCGTCAAATTCCTTTGACCACCTCTTTATAAACCCAAGCACGCCCATGGCCTTATTTACCATGTAAGAAATGTGTTCGGAAAACTTTAACTTGGGGTCTAACATAACACCCAGATCATCCACCAGGGTAATTCTCTCAAGAGAACCACCAAATAGGGTGTAGGGAGCCAACAAAGGGCTAGAACGATGAAATGTCATAACTTTGCATTTCGAGGCATTAAGGTGTAACAACACCATGACTGAAAGCTATTGAGATCGGATTGCAAGAGAGAATGAAATGAAATGTCCTTGTACTGGACACAGAGTTTAACATCATCCGCATACATAAGTACTCGAGAGAATGTTAATACTGAAGGTAAATCATTAATAAAGAGTGTGAAGAGTAAGGGGCCTAGATGGCTGCCTTGTGGTACTCCCGAAGAAACCTTTACTGGTAAAGAGGGGGAGTTTTTGAAGAGGACTCTTTGAGACCTAGAAGAAACATAGCTAGAAATCCATCTCAGGAAGTTGGGCGGAAACCCTAAAAGGTCAAGTTTATGTGCTAAAAGGGAATGGTTTACAGAGTCGAATGCTTTACTAAAGTCGGTGTAAATAACATCCGTCTGTAAGTTACATTGAAAGCCTTTAATAATGAAAGAGGTAAACTCTAACAAGTTCGTGGTGGTTGATCGCCGCCTTATAAATCCATGCTGAGTTGGAGTTATAAGTGACTTGCAGAGATGTTGCAAGTGCGGAGTTAAAACCTTCTCAAACATTTTGGGAATAGCGGATAACTTTGCTATACCTCTATAATTTTTTGCGTCAGACTTGCTACATTTTTTATGGAGAGAATTTATAAACGATTCCTTCCAGATTGGGGGAAAGCAAGAGGAATCAATGGACAGGGTGAATAGTTTAAGCAAAGGTCCACACAGAGCATCGGCGCAGTACCTCAGTACACAACCTGGAACCCCGTCTGGACCCGGTGAACACACCGGCTTAACTAGTCGAAGATCATGAAGTAAGAAACATTCATTTAACAAGGGACTGAAAATGCCGTTCGACCTCGGTAATCCGTATGGGTACTGTTGACCAGAGTAGCTTTCCTCAGAATAGGTGGTGTTCGGGCCAGCCGCTGAATAATAACCGTAACTTTAACATTATTATTGTGTGAGCAGAGAGAGCCGCCTATGTTGTAAAACGTTGACTTTCTGCAGAGCTGCTGCGCTCTCCCGCTAAAGGGGCTCTCTGCCGCCGCCACTTCGGCAATTACTTTGATCTGCTGCCGCCACTTCGGCAATCACTTTGATCTAACGCCGTCGTCTATAGTTTAGTTCTATGCTAACCCCTCTGCGCATTGGTTGCATATCGATCTCGCATAAAGTTTATCTGGCAATAGCAAGCAATCGGTTTCCGCTAAGCCACCAAGATTAAATACGAATTATAAAGTTTAACCCAAAATCTCTTTTCATTTTTGAAACACATAGGTGCCAAAAAAGCTTGGCATCTCAAACATTGGTGACCCCCCGACGTGATATAAAACCATTTCTTGATCGCGTTCCGTTAAGTAGTAGTTTAACTACCAACAAATAAATTTGGGTGCACATTGAAAAACAGTTTAAAGTGCAAATTCAGTGAGAGTGCGGCTGGAATATTTATAGACAAATTCCGGTACTTTAAGCGTCGAATCTCTCATTCTCTGCGCAGCTGCAGCCGCGGTTCTTGACTTTTCGTGTCTTGCATTCTCGCTCTCGCGTCTATACATCGTCGCTTAAGCGGTATTTCATTTTCCGTTGTTGTGTCGAATTGCACAATGGTTAACATGGACAACGATCCAAATACAGGCGCGGGCGGAAATATTGTGGTGGCTGATTCCAGACTGAGTCTGTATAAGCGTAAAAGTCAGTCATTATATGATCGATTGCACAGGCTTGGCGAATCCTTCGCGGGGAATAAAATCGATAAGCTGACCGCCGTGGAAGTCGAGGTGCGCCTTGATATGTTGGCAGAAATTCGAGAGGAATTTAATAAGGCCCATAATGAATTGGAGGCTCTCGATCAAAACGAGATTGGGAGTGAGCTGCGCGAAATCTTCGATACTCTTTTCATATCGTTGAAAGCTGAGTTGCTGGATGCTGTTGAAGTAAGCCAGTCACACGCCGCTGCCCATTCTACGACTCTGCCAAGCCATTCCGGACATAGTACCATCATCATGGCTCACAAGCAGCGACTTCCTGAGCTGAAGGTGCCTAAGTTTTCTGGTGGATACGTCGAGTTCTCGGATTTTATGGCAATGTTCAAATCGGTGATTGAAGCGGATGCGGATCTCAGTGACATCGAGAAATTCCAGCACCTTCGCTCTTGCCTCGCTGATGCGGCTTTGGATTCGGTTCGATCGTTGGAGCTCTCCAGTGCCAATTATCGTGCGGCTCTAGATATACTTAATAAACGCTTTAATAACAAAAGACTTGTTTTCCAGGCACACATCAAGAAGATTCTTGGGCTAAAGAGGGTAGACTCGCCTTCTGCTAAAAGGCTTCGGGAGTTTTCGGATGCAGTCAATTGGGAACTGCTGAGGAGATTTCAGGATTCATGGTCATCAACATGCTGCTGCAGAAGTTGGATTGGAAGACGCAAACCAAATGGGAGGAGCGCACATCGTCGGATGCTATACCTACCGCAGAGGAATTCTTCGAATTCTTGCAGCAACGCTGCCAGAAAATGGAGCGATTGGAATATGCTACAGCGACACACGCTAGTAGCGATCAGGTGGGAAAAAACCATTCCTATACGCAGGTTAAGAAAACGTTTGTAGCTTCCAACTCTTCCGCCGACCCGTCTGTATGCGTCTTTTGCCACTCAGCGGGCCATGGAATATACTCGTGCAAGATATTCGGAAATCTCCCACCGTTGCTGCGCCACAAAGAAGTGAAGAAGCTTTCCTATGCTTCAATTGCCTAAAACCGGGGCACCGGACCCGCGCATGCAATAGTGGAAAATGTCGAGTATGCGGCGGTAGGCATCATAGTTTGTTGCACTTCGATAGTATACAGCCCACAACACAAGGCTGCCCAGGTATTACTCCTCCCGATCTGGCCGTTCAACCGAACACTCTTTCCGTTGCTCAAAATTCTGGCAGCTCGTCTCTACCTTCGTCTACCTCTCTTGCTGCCCAAGGTCTTCACTCTAATGTCGTGATTCTGGCTACAGCCGTGGTTCTCGTGAAGAATCGGTCTGGCGTTTTAGTTCCTTGTCGTGCCATCTTAGATTCAGGATCGCAGCTGCATCTTGTCACATCCAGGTTCGCCTAGCAGCTTCAGCTTAGGAGAACTCAATCGTCTGCACTTGTGTCTGGGCTGGGCGATACCAGCGTTTCTACTGAGGGATCCACCATAAGCATTTGTATGCATTCTCGCACCTCTGCTTACACAACTACGCTTACTGCTCTCATCGCCCCAACGATTACCGATTCTCAACCAAGTATGGCAGTAAATGTATCCGATTGGCGTATTCCATCTAACATTCAGCTCGCTGATCCTGCATTTTTCAATCCTCAACGGGTTGATCTTCTCATTGGTGCGAGCGTTTTTTATGATCTCCTCTGCGTAGGGCAAATCAAACTCACCGATGGACTGCCTCTTCTGCAGAAGACCCGGCTTGGGTGGATCGTATCTGGTGGTGGACAGAAGGTATCAAGCTCGGCGCTTTTGGCCACGCACAATTGTCCAGATTCGATAGCTGAGATGGAAGCAAGGTTGGATCAAACTCTTCGTATATTTTGGGAAGTCAAGAATTGTGTGGAGGCTGGGTTGAATACCAAAGAAGAAGACGATTGTGAAGCACATTTCGTAAGCCACCTTTCACGGTTGCCATCCAGGGAGTATGCAGTTCGTCTGCCACTAAATAACAATACTGATTGTTTAGGAGAATATTATGCTCAGGCTTATCGATGGTTCATCAGTCTGGAGCGAAAACTGGAGCGTAATCCTACACTCAAGGAGCGGTATTCCGCCTTTATGAGGGAGCACATTGTTTTGCATCATATGCACCAAGTCAACCCTGATTCCCGTAGCCTCTGCAAATATTTCTTGCCTCATCACTGTGTCCTAAAGGAGGACAGTATGACGACAAAACTCCGTGACGTTTTCGATGGATCCGCAGCTACATCAACTGGATATTCTCTAAATGATGTGATGATGAAAGGCCCTGTTATTCAGCCTGCATTGTTTAACATATTGATTTGCTTTCGAATATATCCAGTCGCTCTCACTGGGGACATTTGTGAAATGTACCGCTGCGTACGAGTGTCTCCACCGGACAATTTGTGTCAGTGCATCCTATGGCGAGATTCCATCGAGTCCGAGGTTCAAGTCTACACATTAGACACCGTCACATACGGGACGAGGGCTGCATCATTTTTAGCGGTCCGCGATGCACCAGCTGGCCATCGACGAGGGTGAATCCTACCCTCTTAGCTCAGCTGCTCTGCGGCAGGAGTTTTACGTGGATGACCTTATTTCGGGTGGTAATTCGGTCGCACAGGTCATGGACAAGATGCACCAAACATCAGCTTTACTGTCCCGTGGTAACTTTAGACTTAGGAAATGGTGATCCAGTCACCAGGAAGTACTTGAGGGAACCCCTGAAGATGACATAGAGAAGTTCCTAAAGTTTAATGATGGAAGCGACATAGCCAAAACTCTCGGCTTAGCGTGGGACCCTGCTTCGGATCAGCTGCTTTTTGCCTTGTCCACACTGGACACAACCTCAAAGCCATCAAAGCGGTCGGTTTTATCTACGATTGCGCGGTTCTACGACCCTCTTGGATTGATAAATCCAGTCATTGTCAGGTGCAAAATCTTCCTTCAGCAGCCTTGGAGAGAAAATTTGGATTGGGATGAAAGCCTACCCTCAGCGTTGCATTCAACTTGGATGGACTTGAGAAATAGTTTGGCAAGCATTTCTCGGATCTCATTTCCTCGCTTGGTTCTTCGTTCTAGTGTGGCTACAGAAGTTCACGGATTCTGTGATGCCAGCTTAGAAGCATATGGCGCTTGCGTGTATGTCGTGTCCAGGGAAGCCCAGTCTTCGAGCTACGTTTTGTGCTCAATGTCGCGAGTGGCGCCGCTAAAGACTATATCGATTCCTAAGCTGGAATTAAGTGGAGCCCATTTGCTTGCGAAAATCATGCAGAATGTAAAGGACATGGGAATCTTTACAGGTCGGTTCTATTGCTGGTTGGATTCGTCAACAGCATTATCATGGATTAGGGACGAGCCAGCTAAATTTCAAGTTTCCGTGGCAAATCGAGTGGCATCAATTCAGGAGTTGACGGCAGCCATGGAATGGCGCTATGTTCCCACATCTTTAAATCCTGCTGATATTCTCTCGAGAGGCTCGCTTCCCAACCATCTTATCCAGTCAGAGCTATGGTTTCACGGCCCATCCTTTTTGCTAGGCTCCAAGGATAAGTGGCCTGTATCTCCATCTAACAACATAGCAACTTTGGAGCTTCGCAAGAGAGGATTGCTAATCACGTCTCCACATGCCGATCTCACGTCCGGATGCAAATTTGCGAATTCATTCTTTCGCATGCAGCGCACATTCGCCTACATGCATAAATTTATACATCGTCTTAGGCATCCAGGACTCACCGTTTCTGATATTCGGCAGGGAACGCATCTTCTAATTCGACACATTCAGCTGGCAAATTTGTGGATGGACATAAAGGAAATTCGGCGCAATGGTCAAGTCATGAAATCCAGTTCTATTAGTTCGCTCAACCCGTTCATCGATCATTCTGGACTACTTCGAGTTGGAGGTCGTCTTGGCAACTCGTCGCTATGATTTGATGCTCAGCACCCGCTCATTCTGCCAAAGGGACATTCCATTACCTTTGCGCTGATAAGATATTATCATGAAAGAAACCTCCATGCCGGACCTCGCGCCTTGCTATCCAAAATTCGGCTGGAATATTGGCCCATTGGAGGTGTTAAGGCAGTGTCAAGGGTCGTCAGCAGATGTGTGAGATGCTTCAGGACTATGCCGCGCATGGTCGAACACATCATGGGAGACCTACCTAAGGAACGTTTGGAAGGATCTCGAGCTTTTGAAGTCACTGGAGTAGATTACTGTGGACCTTTTTTCTACCGATCAGAAATCCGCACAAGGCCTCCGATCAAGTGCTACATTAGCGTATTCATCTGCTTCACTTCTAAGGCTATACACATGGAGCTCGTAAAGGATTTGACCACTGCATCGTTTCTAGGCGCACTAAAGCGTTTTACTTCCACTCGAGGAAGGCCAAGTCAAATTTGGTCGGACAATGCGACAAACTTCGTTGGGGCCAAGAACGAGTTTTCTGGAGCTAAAGAAGCTTTGTCTGAGCGAACCGCATATGAAGGAGGTCCACGAATCCTGCTTGGCTGACTCGATCGACTGGCGTTTCATCCCACCTCGCTATCCGCATTTTGGCGGGTTGTGGGAAGCGGCCGTGAAGACCGCAAAATATCACCTGTACCGCTCAGTTGGACCATGTGTGCTTAGCTTCGACGAGCTGCGCACTCTGATCTGTCAGATCACTGCAATTGTTAACTCTCGCCCTTTGCTCTCGCTTTCAGAAAAGCCTGATGATTTAGACGTTTTGACTCCTGCTCATCTGCTTTTAGGCGGCCCCCATGAGCAAATCCTCGAGCCTGACCTAACGAAGCTGAACTACAATCGTCTGGATGGCTGGCAGCGGGTCACCCAACTACAACAAATATTTTGGAGCCGTTGGCGCGAAGAGTATCTCACTCTTGTGCAAGAGCGCGCGAAGTGGCGTACCCCCGCGCTAAGCATCTGCAAGAACGACCTCGTTCTGGTGAAGGACGATAATCTTCCTCCAATGCGTTGGCCACTGGCTAGAGTGGTCGATGTCGTTTCGGCAAGGACGGAGTGTGTCGCGTCGCTGACCTGAAAACATCCTCAGGAAACATCAGGAGGGCCGTCACTCGGCTATGTTTGCTGCCCCTTAAGGAATCTGTTGAGAGACTAGCTCCCAACGGGGGGAGTATGTTCGGGCCAGCCGCTGAATAATAACCGTAACTTTAACATTATTATTGTATGAGCAGAGAGAGCCGCCTATGTTGTAAAGCGTTGACTTTCTGCAGAGCTGCTGCGCTCTCCCGCTAAAGGGGCTCGCTGCCGCCGCCACTTCGGCAATTACTTTGATCTGCTGTCGTCTATAGTTTAGTTCTATGCTAACCCCTCTGCGCATTGGTTGCATATCGATCTCGCATAAAGTTTATCTGGCAATAGCAAGCAATCGGTTTCCGCTAAGCCACCAAGATTAAATACGAATTATAAAGTTTAACCCAAAATCTCTTTTCATTTTTGAAACACATAGGTGCCAAAAAAGCTTGGCATCTCAAACAGGTGGTTTGGAACAACTGGGCAAAAAGATCGGCAATTGCCTGATCATTATTTGCCGACGTATTACAAAATGATAGCGAGGATGGGTGTGCGGACGTTCTACGCTTACTGTTTACGAAGCAGTAAAACTGTTTAGGGTCCTGAGAAACACGTATCCTGCAATGAGATAGGTAGTTCTTATAGCATTGAGCATTAAGAACTGATAAGTTTGACCGAGCTATTACATAACGAGAGTGAGAAGTAGGCGAACCCAATTCTTGAAATTTTTTATAAAGCCTTGATTTTAAGTTTTTTAGACTGGATAACTCTTTGGTAAACCAAGGGGGTTTTCCAGATCTAATCGGACAAGAAAGCGGGACACAAGAATCAAAAAATGTGCCAAGAGCATTGTAAAAAATGTTTGTGCCTTTTGTGACATCAGTGCACAAGTACAAAGCGGACCAATCAAAATCCCTAATGAGGTTATTAAGCTTCGCAAACTCGGCTTTACGAAAGCAGCGGACACGTTCAGGTAGTCTACTCGACCGATCCAATACAGTTGGTCCTATATCTAGCGACACCTCGAAAGTAGGGTGGTAGGCGTCTTCAGGTACAGTGAGCGGAAGGGCTCGGGTTAACAACACTATGGTCGGATACGATACAAAGCATAGATCAAACAATCGACGCAAGGAATTTTTCACATGATTGACTGGAGACAGGGACAAGCAAGCCGTCAACAAAGTCATGTCTTGACATGGGCACTAGGATACTAGACTCGTTTACCGAAGACCAAACAGTTCCTGGCAAGATGAAGTCACCAAGAACTATCATACGATCTTTATCAGATAGCGAGGAAGAAACAGCGGTTAAAGCGGACAAATGCTGCTCATAAATTGAAATATCCAAAGAAGGTGGGATATACGAGCAAGTAATGAATATAGCGAAAGCGGGAAGAATCAGTTTTACACACAGGAATTCCAGTTCCTGTTGAACTTGGATTGTGAAGTGTTCTGACGTGAAGTAAGAGTCCACTGCAATTATAACCTTTCCTGCACGTCGAGACGAACGGTCCTTTCTAAAAGTTGTGTACCGACCTGCCAAAACCTCGGAACTCAGAATGTCCGGCTTTAACCAGGTTTCAGTAAACACAATAACGTGGGAAGCAAATGCAACACTATACCGAAAAAGAATGCTGAGCTTACTACGCAAGCCTCTTACATTCTGATAGGTTACTAAAAGAGAAGTTCGTTTTTTGGAAAGGTGGAAGCAAGACGGGAAGTTGAGGAAGAGGAAGTTGAGGTTGAGAGTGGTACCGACAAGTATCGCCGAGAGTACCTAGGCTATCGCCGGACAGTACTTACGGGACCCTGTCGGTCTACTGGGATCATACAGGGCGCCAACAGGTGTCACCGAGAGCGCCTAGGCAATCGCCGGACAGCGGCCTCGGGATCCTGCTGGGCCACCAACTACGGGAGGGGGATCACGCGGGAGCGCCAACAAGTATCCCTAAGGGCGCCTAGGCAGTCACCGGATAGCGGCCCTGGGATATTGTTGGGTAACGAACTACTGGAGGGAATCATACGGAGGGGGGGGCCAACAGGAGTCGCCAAGAACGCCTAGACTATCGCCGGACAGCGGCCTCGGGATCCTGCTGGGCCACAAACTACTGGAGGGAGCCACGCGGGGTACCGACGGACATCTGTAACGGATACGGATCACCACGTGGGCGGGGCAAGAGGAGACTCGGGCCAGAGGCGTTAGGATGTGCAGAAAAGGCGAAGCCCCGGACACCCAGTTTCCCTAGTGTATAGATTGTTGGTGGCCAGGCTATGTTTTCGTTATATCCATTACATTTTCACTTTATTCTCTCATTTCCCTACCTATCGCACCGCTCAGCAGCCCGTATACACGCCTAGAGACTCGCTTACCCCTGAACTCCCACGCTTGTATTCGTCGAAAGCTTCTTCTCCTCCGTAAATGCAAGGTCTGTGCAGGATCTTTTCTCTTACCACTGATCGCGTTGGCGTGGATCTCGTATGCCACGTGTTTTTACTTTTCGCGAACCACTCGAACTCTTCGCGGGCACGTCTGGCTCCTCTGGACTTCTCCCATCGATTTTTTTCGATCTACGTTTTTTCCAGCCTAGAACCGGCGTTCTCTGACGTCGCCCTCGGCAGAAGGCTGACGTCGTTGTTTCCCCTCTCTTTTACGCCGCTGGAGCGTCGTTGCTGGGTTTGATTACGGTACTCGGCGTTCCTCTTCTGCTGTTGCTGAATTGATGCTGTTGGCTTACCGTTTCACCGATTCGTTGCTACTTCGATGCCGACGGCTCGCTATTCTCGGCGTTCCTCTTCGGCCGTTGCTGAATTGATGCTGCTGGCTTCCGTTTCGGCTCTTGGTGTATTCCCCTCTCTCTTTGGCTGCTGCTGCGTCGCTGTCGTTGGGTTTTGTTTCTTGGTGTATTCCTCGCCGTTTCTCTGTCGGTGCCGTTGAGTTTCGGTTCTTTGTGTATTCCTCTCTCTCTCTCTCTCTCTCCCCTCTCTCTGTGGGTGGAGCGTACGCTCCCTCACACCACCTCCATACTTCGGGCAGCCCGAAGAGTGACGGTGACAGCCCGGCTGCGGGTAATTTTTATGCGGAAGCAGCGGCCGTCGTGGATCTCCAATCGTCGGACTCCCAGTCGGTGGGTGTAGTCGCGCAAGTCCACCGTTATGCTGGCAATGAGGTCCCGGGGCAACTGTCGCCCTGGCGTGTTGATCCGCCAATCGGGGGGAGTTTCTGCCCATTCCGCGTCGTCTTGCACCGCGGCTACCGCCGGGTGGAGTCGGAGAAGCTGCAAGAGGTCGACCATCTCGCCGTACTCCGGCGGGAGACTCTCTTCGGAGCCGAAGTCAATTACTCCCTCGTCATGACGTTGCGGGGGTAGCCCGGCGTCGGCGGCTACACGAGGAGGCGGGACGTCATCTGACCGCGATGGGTTGGTCGGTGCCCATAGCCGGTCCGCTTGGGGCGCGAAGCCCAGGCTCATGAGGGATCCGGAGTCAGACCCTCCGTCGTCGCGTTGGGGTTGTACTCCTTCTCCTGCATCAATTGCGTTCGATACGTCCGAGTAGTGCGGTCAAGCAACGTCGCCGGATCCGTCTTCGTCGCGTACTGCTGGAGGGATTGCTGCCCGACCTTGGCCGGCCAGGTTCCAATCGGCTCAAAGGGGCGAGTCCCAGTCGTTTCCACTAGCCAGTGGGTGTCCGTTCCCTTTGTCCTACAGCGTGGACGCCGGGCTTTGAGCATCGCGCAGGATCGTCTCATGATCGTCGGTGTCGGTAGTTGCGTTGTCGTCGTCTATGGTGGCCCCGTAACTCCCGAACCAGCGGCAATTCACGACGGTGACGTTGTGATTGGGTGCCGAGCGGACACCTGCGGTCGCGAAGCGGCCATCGGGCTCTACTTCTTCGGCGTTGGTCCCCTGATTCTGGGTTTGCTGGTCGATCCACCCTTGGATGGCTGACGCCCGCTGGCCTCGCGACAATCCGCTCTGTTGGCGAGGTGTCGCCTCTCCGACCCGCCTACACTGGGCTTGACGGGAGGTGGATGGTCCATCGGGGTCAAAGATCCAGCCTCGAGTCCTGTTTGCAGTTGGTCCGTCGGCAGGCGCGGGGACTTCAGGCTGCTGGTTTTCGTTAGGGGGCCCCGTTGTGTCACCGTTTGCCCCTAGTGGCCGAGCTTGCCTTCCGTCTCTTAGCCGCTTCATATCTCCAGTCGATTCTAGTGAGAAAATGCCTATCGGTTAGAACCTGCCTGTCTTAACTTAGAAGTATTAATACCCTCCCCCCATCCTGTTTGAGTGCTGCGAGTAAGAAGATGTTTACATTGGGTGTAGTACTTATCTAATCCCATAAGGGGATGTATACGTAGCTTACTGTTCCGTGGGTCGCGCCCCTTCTAGGGCGAGGACGTTACGGTAGCGCGCTACCGCAAGTGGCCCTTGCGAAGTCGGCAGGTCATTCGGGTGTGTCCAGTCCACTCAGTGGAACGCCTTTAAGTTGGCTAAACTCGCTGTTTTCCTTTGTTTGCCTTGATGAATCTGTAGTCGAACTATGTTGGGCGATAAGAATTGGGTACGGCCAGTCGTACTTAGGGGCCAACTTTGCCACGCAATCGTCGGCGGCTTTGGAGAGGTGATGATGCCGGAGGAGGACTAGGGTTCCTAGTTCGGGCCGTCACTCGCACCGTCGAAGGTCGTCTGTCCTCTTCTGCTCTTGGGATACTCGATGGGTGTTCTCCTGTACGATCTTGAATATTTCCTGTAGTCGTGTCGCCTTTTCGTGGGCAGGCTCCGGTTCACTTCCTAATCCTGGAGTCACTTCGTCGTACAAGGCTCCTAGTAGCCTTGGTTCTCGTCCGAGTACCAAGAAGGCCGGGCTGAAGCCCGTGGTGTCCGACGTGCTGCTGTTTATGGCCAAGCTCAACTCGGGGAGGAGGTCGTGCCAGGTCCGTTTGTTCCCGTCAACGTATTGTGCAATCATTGTCTTGATGGTCCGGTTTGCCCTCTCCGTCGGGTTTTGCTGAGGGGTGTACGGCGCGGTGTGCTCGAGTTCCATTCCCGCAACCTTGGAAAATTTCCGGAAGGACCGGCTAGTGAATTGTGTTCCGTTGTCGCACACAAACTTCCACGGGACCCCGAATTGGTAGAGTATTCACTCATCACGTTTCACGTATCGGACCACGACTCTGCAGAGTGCTGACCAGTAGTATCGTTGGGTTACCCGAGTGGCGGTCTTCCGTATTCCTGGGTGTCCGGCGGCCGGGTGATCGTGGCATTCTTCCAACACTTGTCTACGATGGTCACTGGCGACGCATAACTTCCACTGGTGAGATTCTTCCTCGATTTCTCGGTGTCCAGGCTGTCGGTAGATCTGTCCGTTCTAGATTATGAATTCTCTGCATTCCTCAGGTCGTGACTGGATACGTTTGAACAACCTTTGTATCCAGGGGCAGGTGGGCAGGACTTCTAGGGTTCGCTGTATGTCGATAGGTTGCCGGGAAAGAGCGTCTGCTACGATGTTTTGGCTTCCGCGTCGGTAAGCGATTAAAGCGATACTGTTGGTGTTCAAACATGAACACATTATCGTCAATACAATGCCACTTTCGGCCCCTTGCAGAATGTTTAAATATAAATAGATTATTGTACACATAAACTCATGTAACAACACCGATCTCTAAAGAAATAACATAAAGTAGACAAGTTATGACTGCACTGGTGTAAACAGAGATCTGTAACCCATTAATACGACAACAAAACACAAGTGGAGAAAACACTTAACAAATGCGGTCCTAAAATAAAACTAATGTAAGCATGTACTCAAAAAGACACCCTCAGTAAAGTGTATCCTCTGCGTAGGTCTAACGATAATTATAGACTACCAAATTGTACCTCCTACCTCATTGTCAAATCACATATAAGACTCTGATTTTAAGAATAAAATTTAGTTTGAATTTACAACTCAACTCGCAAATGTATAGACTTTTCTTTTAAGGTCTTAAAATTTTGGTCCTTCGAGACTCTCTGTTGTTTCCCCCCTGTGGTAAGAGCACGGAGTTAAACCAGCTTCCTTGAGACTGAACAAGTGTCTAGTTCACTGACAGCTAAAGGTAGCAAAATAAAAAACTTTGATTTCCCTCCGATAGGAAGGAACAGAGTATAAAAAAAATTAATGAAACGAGAGTTTCAATTAATAATTTGGAAAAATACGAGCTAAACAGGCTGTATTTTTAATAGATAACTGGGTATATCTATTGTGATTGGAGAATACAAAAAAAATAAATAAAAATTATTGAAACGGAAGTTTCAATTAATAATTTGGAAAACACGAGCTGGACAGGCTGTATTTTAACACCCAGTTTCCCTAGTGTATAGATTGTTGGTGGCCAGGCTATGTTTTCGTTATATCCATTACATTTTCACTTTATTCTCTCATTTCCCTACCTATCGCACCGCTCAGCAGCCCGTATACACGCCTAGAGACTCGCTTACCCCTGAACTCCCACGCTTGTATTCGTCGAAAGCTTCTTCTCCTCCGTAAATGCAAGGTCTGTGCAGGATCTTTTCTCTTACCACTGATCGCGTTGGCGTGGATCTCGTATGCCACGTGTTTTTACTTTTCGCGAACCACTCGAACTCTTCGCGGGCACGTCTGGCTCCTCTGGACTTCTCCCATCGATTTTTTTCGATCTACGTTTTTTCCAGCCTAGAACCGGCGTTCTCTGACGTCGCCCTCGGCAGAAGGCTGACGTCGTTGTTTCCCCTCTCTTTTACGCCGCTGGAGCGTCGTTGCTGGGTTTGATTACGGTACTCGGCGTTCCTCTTCTGCTGTTGCTGAATTGATGCTGTTGGCTTACCGTTTCACCGATTCGTTGCTACTTCGATGCCGACGGCTCGCTATTCTCGGCGTTCCTCTTCGGCCGTTGCTGAATTGATGCTGCTGGCTTCCGTTTCGGCTCTTGGTGTATTCCTCTCTCTCTTTGGCTGCTGCTGCGTCGCTGTCGTTGGGTTTTGTTTCTTGGTGTATTCCTCGCCGTTTCTCTGTCGGTGCCGTTGAGTTTCGGTTCTTTGTGTATTCCTCTCTCTCTCTCTCTCTCTCCCCTCTCTCTGTGGGTGGAGCGTACGCTCCCTCACACCACCTCCATACTTCGGGCAGCCCGAAGAGTGACGGTGACAGCCCGGCTGCGGGTAATTTTTATGCGGAAGCAGCGGCCGTCGTGGATCTCCAATCGTCGGACTCCCAGTCGGTGGGTGTAGTCGCGCAAGTCCACCGTTATGCTGGCAATGAGGTCCCGGGGCAACTGTCGCCCTGGCGTGTTGATCCGCCAATCGGGGGGAGTTTCTGCCCATTCCGCGTCGTCTTGCACCGCGGCTACCGCCGGGTGGAGTCGGAGAAGCTGCAAGAGGTCGACCATCTCGCCGTACTCCGGCGGGAGACTCTCTTCGGAGCCGAAGTCAATTACTCCCTCGTCATGACGTTGCGGGGGTAGCCCGGCGTCGGCGGCTACACGAGGAGGCGGGACGTCATCTGACCGCGATGGGTTGGTCGGTGCCCATAGCCGGTCCGCTTGGGGCGCGAAGCCCAGGCTCATGAGGGATCCGGAGTCAGACCCTCCGTCGTCGCGTTGGGGTTGTACTCCTTCTCCTGCATCAATTGCGTTCGATACGTCCGAGTAGTGCGGTCAAGCAACGTCGCCGGATCCGTCTTCGTCGCGTACTGCTGGAGGGATTGCTGCCCGACCTTGGCCGGCCAGGTTCCAATCGGCTCAAAGGGGCGAGTCCCAGTCGTTTCCGCTAGCCAGTGGGTGTCCGTTCCCTTTGTCCTACAGCGTGGACGCCGGGCTTTGAGCATCGCGCAGGATCGTCTCATGATCGTCGGTGTCGGTAGTTGCGTTGTCGTCGTCTATGGTGGCCCCGTAACTCCCGAACCAGCGGCAATTCACGACGGTGACGTTGTGATTGGGTGCCGAGCGGACACCTGCGGTCGCGAAGCGGCCATCGGGCTCTACTTCTTCGGCGTTGGTCCCCTGATTCTGGGTTTGCTGGTCGATCCACCCTTGGATGGCTGACGCCCGCTGGCCTCGCGACAATCCGCTCTGTTGGCGAGGTGTCGCCTCTCCGACCCGCCTACACTGGGCTTGACGGGAGGTGGATGGTCCATCGGGGTCAAAGATCCAGCCTCGAGTCCTGTTTGCAGTTGGTCCGTCGGCAGGCGCGGGGACTTCAGGCTGCTGGTTTTCGTTAGGGGGCCCCGTTGTGTCACCGTTTGCCCCTAGTGGCCGAGCTTGCCTTCCGTCTCTTAGCCGCTTCATATCTCCAGTCGATTCTAGTGAGAAAATGCCTATCGGTTAGAACCTGCCTGTCTTAACTTAGAAGTATTAATACCCTCCCCCCATCCTGTTTGAGTGCTGCGAGTAAGAAGATGTTTACATTGGGTGTAGTACTTATCTAATCCCATAAGGGGATGTATACGTAGCTTACTGTTCCGTGGGTCGCGCCCCTTCTAGGGCGAGGACGTTACGGTAGCGCGCTACCGCAAGTGGCCCTTGCGAAGTCGGCAGGTCATTCGGGTGTGTCCAGTCCACTCAGTGGAACGCCTTTAAGTTGGCTAAACTCGCTGTTTTCCTTTGTTTGCCTTGATGAATCTGTAGTCGAACTATGTTGGGCGATAAGAATTGGGTACGGCCAGTCGTACTTAGGGGCCAACTTTGCCACGCAATCGTCGGCGGCTTTGGAGAGGTGATGATGCCGGAGGAGGACTAGGGTTCCTAGTTCGGGCCGTCACTCGCACCGTCGAAGGTCGTCTGTCCTCTTCTGCTCTTGGGATACTCGATGGGTGTTCTCCTGTACGATCTTGAATATTTCCTGTAGTCGTGTCGCCTTTTCGTGGGCAGGCTCCGGTTCACTTCCTAATCCTGGAGTCACTTCGTCGTACAAGGCTCCTAGTAGCCTTGGTTCTCGTCCGAGTACCAAGAAGGCCGGGCTGAAGCCCGTGGTGTCCGACGTGCTGCTGTTTATGGCCAAGCTCAACTCGGGGAGGAGGTCGTGCCAGGTCCGTTTGTTCCCGTCAACGTATTGTGCAATCATTGTCTTGATGGTCCGGTTTGCCCTCTCCGTCGGGTTTTGCTGAGGGGTGTACGGCGCGGTGTGCTCGAGTTCCATTCCCGCAACCTTGGAAAATTTCCGGAAGGACCGGCTAGTGAATTGTGTTCCGTTGTCGCACACAAACTTCCACGGGACCCCGAATTGGTAGAGTATTCACTCATCACGTTTCACGTATCGGACCACGACTCTGCAGAGTGCTGACCAGTAGTATCGTTGGGTTACCCGAGTGGCGGTCTTCCGTATTCCTGGGTGTCCGGCGGCCGGGTGATCGTGGCATTCTTCCAACACTTGTCTACGATGGTCACTGGCGACGCATAACTTCCACTGGTGAGATTCTTCCTCGATTTCTCGGTGTCCAGGCTGTCGGTAGATCTGTCCGTTCTAGATTATGAATTCTCTGCATTCCTCAGGTCGTGACTGGATACGTTTGAACAACCTTTGTATCCAGGGGCAGGTGGGCAGGACTTCTAGGGTTCGCTGTATGTCGATAGGTTGCCGGGAAAGAGCGTCTGCTACGATGTTTTGGCTTCCGCGTCGGTAAGCGATTAAAGCGATACTGTTGGTGTTCAAATATGAACACATTATCGTCAATACAATGCCACTTTCGGCCCCTTGCAGAATGTTTAAATATAAATAGATTATTGTACACATAAACTCATGTAACAACACCGATCTCTAAAGAAATAACATAAAGTAGACAAGTTATGACTGCACTGGTGTAAACAGAGATCTGTAACCCATTAATACGACAACAAAACACAAGTGGAGAAAACACTTAACAAATGCGGTCCTAAAATAAAACTAATGTAAGCATGTACTCAAAAAGACACCCTCAGTAAAGTGTATCCTCTGCGTAGGTCTAACGATAATTATAGACTACCAAATTGTACCTCCTACCTCATTGTCAAATCACATATAAGACTCTGATTTTAAGAATAAAATTTAGTTTGAATTTACAACTCAACTCGCAAATGTATAGACTTTTCTTTTAAGGTCTTAAAATTTTGGTCCTTCGAGACTCTCCGTTGTTTCCCCCCTGTGGTAAGAGCACGGAGTTAAACCAGCTTCCTTGAGACTGAACAAGTGTCTAGTTCACTGACAGCTAAAGGTAGCAAAATAAAAAACTTTGATTTCCCTCCGATAGGAAGGAACAGAGTATAAAAAACATTAATGAAACGAGAGTTTCAATTAATAATTTGGAAAAATACGAGCTAAACAGGCTGTATTTTTAATAGATAACTGGGTATATCTATTGTGATTGGAGAATACAAAAAAAATAAATAAAAATTATTGAAACGGAAGTTTCAATTAATAATTTGGAAAACACGAGCTGGACAGGCTGTATTTTAATAGATAACGAAATATGTATATCTATTGTAATTGAAAAATAAAAATTTTTCGCGACGGTGGCGTTTTCGAGGCCGGAACATCGAAAGAGAAAAAATAATAATCCGAAACATCGAAAGTGCTTAATGGCTAGAATTGAAATTTGTTGTCGGAACAAAAATTTAAGCTATTAGAGGCTCAAGCAGCGATAGCAAGGGAGATTAAAAAGATTGAAGCTGGTCATTTGACCAGCGATGTAATCCAAAGGTTAGGAGACCTTAAAAACAAAGCTACAGGCAATAATTCTGCACTGTTAACATATGGAGTATTCGATCATGACTACTAGAGAGACAGCAGTACGAAAAAATGATTAAAAATATAGAGGACATACATAAAAAGTATGTAGAGTCAAAAAATAATGAAACATTAACGAAAGGGAATGTAGAAAAAACAATGTTACAATCAGTGGAGACAGGAACTTTGGAAGACATAGAGCCCAAAATTGACAATAGCATAGAAAAAGTATCTGAGGAAATCATCAGAATAGTGGAAAACCTGAGGGCATATTTAGAGCAAACCATGCAGAGGTTTGATCAGGCTAGAATGGGAGAGTGTAGAATGAGAAAAGAAAAAATTGAGTTCCTCAGTAAAAGACTGAGCTCAAAAATTGAGGAGTATTATCATAGCTATGAAACAAACGACAGCTTCGACAACCAGATCGGAGATTTGGAATTTGATATTCAAAACATGTTGAGCAACCTAAAAGTTAGGATGCAAACCATAGCTGAAGAAAACAGCATGCATACTAAAGGGGCAACGGTAAAAAAGAAGATATCGATTTGCCTGATCTTCCGAAAGTAGAAGTACCCACATTCTCGGTCGAAGAAAAAGAGTGGGACGGCTTATCACAAATAGTTTGTGAATTAATTCATAACAGAGATAGTCTGAGTACATCTCTAAAATTCAATTATTTGAAAATCGCGATAAAGGGTGAGGCACGGAGTATGGTAGCTCACCTTTTAACTGGGCCGCTGGAGAATTATAATGCCGCTTGGGAATTGCTGACCAAGCGGTATGAAAATAAGCGAAAGATTTTTTCGGATCAGCTGAATCGTTTACTAGACTTACCAATGCTAGATCACGATTCAGCGAAACATATTAAATGGTTTTCTGATTCTATAAACGAGTCAATACATTTAATTAAATTAAGAAGAAGTTGATGTGATTTTCGCGCACATTGTGTTGAAAAAATTCAACAAAGATACCTTACAATTATATGAAAGTCATAAAAAGGAGAAAAGAGATCCAAGCATTGCCAGATGTAATAGAATTTTTAGAACAACGGTACACTTCTCTTTACACGTCGCAGGATAAAGAGTGGAAACCGTTGAAAAAAGTAGTGCAATATGGTAAAATAAAAGAAAATTGTCCGTTATGTAAAATGGCAGGACATACCATAATTCACTGCTATAAGTTTAAGGGAATGAGTTCGATAGATAGACGCCAGTTTATTAAAAAACAGCGCCTTTGCACAAAATGCTGCAGGCATGATATGTATAAGAAATGTTTTTCTGAAATTTTATGTGGGATTTGCAAAAAACCTCATCATACGATGCTCCATATTCCCTAGGAAAAGAGGGAAAATGTTAACACTTGCTTGACAAAAGAACAAGCGTTCTTAGCCACAGCACTTATAAAAGTAAGGGCAAGGAATGGTGGCTATCAAAACCTTAGAGCTCTCATTGATTGTGGGTCGCAATGTACCACAATTTCAGAAGAAGCTGCGCAAATATTAAACTTAGTACGAAAAAGAGCGAACACCGAGGTAAGTGGAGTGTCATCTACAGACTCTTGCACTTCAAAGTACAAATTTACTTTATCGGTAAAAACTCGTGATTATAATAAAGGTCCTCTAAATGTTGAAGCGATTATTCTTCCGAAATTGATGAAAGCTTTACCATTAAAGTTTTTCAATATTGATAAAACTAAGTGGCAAGATTATGTGTTGGCAGACCCTAACTTTAACAAACCAAGTAGGGTAGATGTAATAATTGGGATAGATTTGTATACCCATATTTTAAAAGACGGAGTAGTAAAAATAGACGGACTACTTGGACAAAATACAGAATTCGGATGGATTATATCCGGTTGCACCAAATCAAAAGGTGATAAATTTATTGTGGCGACAACAATTGAAGTTGGGGACTTAGAGCGGTTCTGGGAATTGGAAAGTGAAAAGAATGACGTAGAAGAAGATGTGTGCGAGGAGCATTTCGTGGAAACAACAAGAAGAGATGAGAATGGTAGGTATGTGGTTAAAATACCATTTAAAAACAAAAGGATGTAGGAGATTCAAAACACCAAGCTATAGCGCGATTTTATAGTTTAGAAAGAAAGCTCAGCAATAATAAAACATTAAAGAAAATTATGTAAAGTTCATGCATGATTATAAAAACTTAGGACATGTGGTAGAGTCCAAAGAAGATGGGAAATATTATTTACCCCATCAAGGAGTCATAAGAGATTCCAGTCTAACGACAAAGCTGAGAGTGGTTTTCGACGCTTCAGCAAAAACCACAAACAATAAAATGCCGTTGCAAAGCAAAATAAAATGATATCATGTGGGTTGGACCAAGGGTCCAAAAAGATATCTTCGATATTATGGTGAAATGGCGTAAATGGCCATTTGTAATATCGGCGGACATTGAAAAAATGTACCGGCAAATTAAAGTTGATAATTTGGATTGATAATCCAAAAGAAAAGTTAAAAGATTATAAACTTACAACCGTTACGTACGGTACAGCTTCAGCACCCTGCTTAGCAACCAGGGTGCTTGTTGCAATAGCACCTGATGACAGGTGCCGACACGATACTGGATGCTAAAAAGCATGTAAAGGAAGTTACTTGGGAGTTTAATAAGGTTGGGTTTAACTTAAGAAAGTGGATAACAAATATCCCAGAAATTATAGAAGGCATTAGAGATGACCAAGAATTATTAATTCTAAAATTAGTATTAACCATTGAGGAGAATGAATCCGTCAAAACATTAGGACTACAATGGGAACCGGTTAAAGACGAGATTAGGTTCAGTTTCCACTATGAACCAATTAAGAAAAATAACAAAAGAATAGTATTATCTACCTTAGCCAAGATATATGACCCCTTAGGCTGGTTGTCTCCAGTGACACTTGTCGGAAAATTGTTTATTCAAAAACTTTGGCTAGCAGACAAAAATTGGGATGAAGAATTATTAGAACAGGATACTCGAGAATTTAATTCGTTTAAATATAGTTTAACAGAGTTAGAGAGCATTCGGATACCGAGATGGCTAAATTCTCAGCACAATAAGACGATGCAAATTCATGGGTTTGCCGATGCATCCGAAAAGGCTTATGCTGCCGTAGTGTATGCCAAGTTAGATAGTTCTACAATTATAATAGCCAGCAAAAGCAAAGTTAATCCAAAGAAGAATCGGAAAACTATTCCAAAACGAGAGGAACGTTGTGAGTTGCTGCGGACACCGCAACTCTACAGTTATACCCGATACTAAGTCAGTATGGCTCTCCTCCGGCAGATGGCGCTAATATTAAGCGACACGACAAAGAGTGTGTGCGAGAGAGACAAAAAATCAGTCTGAGCGTGACGTCGGGCGCTGCGTAGCCAGTGAAAATTGGTTCCTTTTGGCTATAAAAATGACCTGATCTGATCCAAATTCAGCAACCGGATAGATATGGTCATTCTCTATGATTCTGCTTTTTTAGTTTTCTCGAATATGCAATATTGTGGATGGCACAGATTTTCGTCCTTTGTGGGGGCGGAAGGGGGTAGGGCGAAATTCTGAGATATACGTTTTATAGTGACATCTTAAAGGAGTGTGTGTACCAAATTTGGTTAATCTAGCCTTAATAGTCTCTGAGATTTGTGGTTGCCGCAGATTTTCGTCCTTTACGGGGGCGGAAGGGGGTGTGGAGAAATTTGGACACGAAACGGTCAAGGTCCGATATCACAGGAGTGTGGATACCAAATTTGGTTGCTCTAGCTCTTATGGGCTCTGAGATCCTTGAACTCATATTTTGCAATTGGCAAAACCGACCATGAATCCTGTGTGTTAGAGGGAGACAGAGCGAGAAAAAATGAAATTGTTTTCGTGATTCTGGCTATAATAATTATACGATCTGGTTCAGATTTTGCACTCTGTAAGATATAGTCATCTTCTACGATTCTGCGTTTTTAGTTTTCTCGTATCGTCGAAATTGTGGATGCCACAGATTTTCGCCCTTTGTGGGGGCGGAAGTGGGCGGGGCAAAGTTTTGAAATATTTTTGTAGCAGTGACATATTACAGAAGTCTGGATCCAAAACATCGTTGCTCTAGCTTTTATAGTCTTTGAGCACTAGGCGCTGATAGGGACGGACAGACGGGCGGACGGACAGACAGACAGACAGACTCATTTTGAGTATCGGGTATAATTAGTTGTTGGCAGAACAATGGTAATAGCAAATAATAACATTTTTGGTGAATTATTACAAAAATATTCGTGTATGCATAAACTGGAAAGAGTCATTGCATATGTATTGAGGTTTATTCAAATTAAAACCAAAAAGAAAGAATTTCCTTCATTTTTGACAGTGAAGGAGATTAAGAGCGCCAAAGTATTAATAGTAAAACAACAACAAGCTATCCAATTCGGTTCCGAAATAGCTAGCCTAATTAATGACAAGGAAATAGAAACAAAAAATAAACTATTAAGCTTAAATCCGTTCTTAGATAAAGGCGGATTGTTACGAGTTGGAGGTAGATTGCAAAACTCCAACGCGGAATATGAGGTTAAACATCCCTTGATTTTAGATAAGTATCACTTGACGTCTTTAATTATCAAGAATGCACATTAAGAAACATTGCACGGTGGAATTAATCTGATGTGAAACTATATCCAGCGAATGTTTTGGATATTTGGGCTAAGAAATTGCTTAAAGAAAAAACTTAAAGAGTGTGTCACCTATGCTAGGTATCGACAGAATACTGCAGAACAAATTATGGGAAATCTGCCGAAACACAGAGCTACGATGTCGCACCCGTTTACAAATACAGGTGTAGACTTCGCCGGGCCTTACCATATCCGATGCTCTAAAAACCGGGGGCAGAAATCGTATAAGGGATATATTGCCGTATTCGTATGCATGGCGACAAAAGCTATTCATTTGGAAATAGTCAGCGATCTTACTTCAGATGCATTTCTAGCTGCACTTAGAAGATTTTTTTCAAGAAGAGGAAAATGTGCAAAAATGTTTTCCGATAATGGAACCAACTTTGTGGGAGCTTCGCGCAAATTAGATGAGGAATACCGAAAAGCCCTCAAAGACAACATAAAAGTGGTTCCAATATTAGAAAGAGAACAGATCGAGTGGCATTTTATTCCCCCGGCAGGAGCTTCGGAGGTATTTGTGAAGCTGGGGTAAAATCAGTGAAATATTACTTAAAAAGGGTAATTGGGGACAATAATTTAACCTATGAGGAAATGGCAACTCTATTATGTCAAATTGAAGCGGTACTAAATTCACGCCCTTTGTATACAGCTACAAATGATATTGACGATTTGGATGTATTAACACCAGGTCATTTTATAATTGGAAGGCAAATATTTGGCCCGATGGAGACAATTTCAGAGGAAACGAGGGGGAACGTTGTGAGTTGCTGCGGACACCGCAACTCTACAGTTATACCCGATACTAAGTCAGTATGGCTCTCCTCCGGCAGACGCCGCTAATATTAAACGACACGACAAAGAGTGCGAGAGAGACAGAAAATCAGTCTGAGCGTGACGTCACGCGCTGCGTAGCCACTGCAAATTGATTTGTTTCCTTTGGCTTTAAAATTGATCTGATCTGATCCAGATTCTGCAATCTGATAGATATGGTCATTATCTATGATTCTGCGTTTTTAGTTTTCTCAAATCTGCAATATTGTGGATGCAACAGATTTTCGTCCTTTGTGTGGGCGGAAGGGGGTGGGGCGAAATTCTGAGATATACGTTTTATAGTGAGATTTAATAGGAGTGCGGATACCAAATTTGGTTACTCTAGCCTTAATAGTCTCTGAGATTTATGAATATCCCCAGATCTGCATCCTTTGCGGGGGCGGAAGGGGGTGTGGCGAAATTTTGAAACAAACTCGTCTCGGTCCGATATATTAGGAGTGTGGATACCAAATTTGGTTGCTCTAGCTTTTATAGTCTCTGAGATCTAAGCGCTAATGTTTTACTCTAAGCAAAGCCGCCTATGCTACGTGTGTGTTAGAGAGAGACAGGGCGAGAAAAAATGAAATTGTTTTCTTGATGCTGGCTATAATAATAATACGATCCAAATCAGATTCTAAAAGATATCGTCATTCTCTACAATTCTGCGTTTTTGGTTTTCTCATATCTTTAAAATTGTGGATGCCACAGATTTTCGCCCTTTGTGGGGGCGGAAGTGGGCGGGGCAAAGTTTTGAAATATTTTTGTAGCAGTGACATATCACAAAAGTCTGGATCCAAAACATCATTGTTCTAGCTCTTATAGTCTTTGCGCATTAGGCGCTGAAGGGGACGGACAGACGGACAGACAAACATGGCTCAATCGACTCGGCTATTGATGCTGATCAAGAATATATATACTTTATGGGGTCGGAAACGATTCCTTCTGGACGTTACACACATACACTTTTACCACAAATCTAATATACCCCAATACTCATTTTGAGTATCGGGTATAAAAACACCGATTTTATATAATCATCAAATATTTTAAATAAAACATAGTAAAACTTATACAGTCCACGCCTTCTTAACCATACAAAGTTTTGGTCCTTCGAGCCGGATCATACGCGTCTGATTTTATTTTATATATTGAGTGATTTCGTTGACCGCTGTTTGCCATGAAGGCCCTAGTGCATCGTCTAATTCAGCAACGTGGTGCCTGCGAATTCCAGATAACTCGTGTGGCTACGGAGGCTCAGTCATGTACTTCTGTGCAAACATTAGAGCACAAGTTGGACCGACTGGTTGCAACGTTCAACCGCTTTATGCAGCACTCTGAAGAGCTGGTCCAATATTATGAGGAAGATGAATATGTGGATCCAGATTTGGCTATCCCCGAACACGAGAGAAAGTTCTTCAGTGCGACAGCACTAAACTCAACTCAAATCTACTGCTATCAAACACTGTGGAACGCTTATTTGAGGGACACCCCACTCTATTTCCCGCAGCAGTGCGTTTACTGCCACGTTCCATAGGAGGGGCGAGAGGACTCCGCCCTGCGGTGTGCCTCTGCAGACGAATCTGGTGCATGTTGACGTCCCCAGTGATGCCTCAACCGTCCTGCATTGCAGCATCTGATCGATCAGGCTCACCGTCCTGGAGTCAACCCCCAGATCCGTCAGACGCCCTACGAGGGTGTACTCCTTAAAGTTAAGGGACGCTTCGATGATCGATGTGATCGAGTGTAGGGCCGTTTCGGTGGATCTTCCCTTCCGATAGGCATACTGGGAGTCTGAGTTTAGACTGGACGGAATACACGCTGTGAGATGCAGCCCCAGGAGCCGTTCCATCGCCTTTAGAAGAAAAGACGATAGACTAATGGGCCTGAAATCTTTTGGGGCAGTGTGCGAGGGCTTGCCTGCCTTGGGTATGAATACGACTTTGGTCTGAAGCCAGGTGTCAGGAATGCACCCGTGGGAAAATTCCCTCGTAAATTATTTTGAGCCAGTTAATGGCTTAATGTCTGGCGTGAATCAGTTGGGCAGGGAAAATGCCGTCTGGCCCCGCGGACTTGTAAGGTTTAAAACTTCTGATCGGCCAGGAAAAGGTCTCCTTGCTTAGCAGGCTCAGGATGGCCTTAGAGACGTCAGAAGGAGGCGCGAAGTAGTTGGGTCTGTTTTCATCGCAGCCAGGGAAGTGAGTATTTAGCAGAATATTTAGCGATTCATGGCTGGATGTAGTCCACGACTGGTCGGTGTTCTTGAAGTAGCCCAGGGTGGGTGTTGTCTTCGAGAGAACTCTGCGCAAGCGCGAGGCTTCTGAGTTACTCTCGATTTCGCTGCAGAACTTACGCCAGGAGGCGCGTTTGGCTTTTCTAAGTTCTTTGTTGTAGGTCGACAGACTGGCCTTGTATTCGGCCCAGTTTTGCTCAACGTTCTCAGCCTTAGCTTTATTGAAGAGTCTCCGGGAGGCTTTCCGGAGTTCACCCAGTTTCGGATTCCACCATTCAGGTTTCCTCCGGTCTCTGTTCTTGCCAGGATACAATGTTACTCTGTATCTCATGAGAGGCAAGCTTGAGGTCCAGGACCTCATTGTGGTTTTTAATAATAAAGGTGGGATCACTACCCCGCTTTTATAAGACCATCTGAGTGGTTAGTGAGTAACTGAAAAGGTACTCACCCCTTTCGTTTGTGTCAGTGCTTCCCCACTGACAGTGATGTGCATTGGTGTCGCACCCCACAATTAACCCGGTGTCTTTGGTCGAACAGTCTGCGATTAGAGCCCGGAGAGGCGCGTGTGGAGGGGGGTCTGGTTGATCATGTCCCATGTATGCGGAGCAGATCCTCAGTGAGCGCTCCTGGCCTTCGAAGCTCACTGCGGTGTGGTCTTCATTGCTGAAGAATGCATATACGAATTTTACCTGCGGTTTCAGCTACGTATAGCTT
Source organism: Drosophila pseudoobscura (assembly GCF_009870125.1). NCBI lineage: Eukaryota > Metazoa > Arthropoda > Insecta > Diptera > Drosophilidae > Drosophila > Drosophila pseudoobscura. The sequence continues at coordinate 35,983,455 of NC_046683.1, read as the reverse complement.
GTAGTCAGAACTTCTCAAACCGGAGACTTTGTTTCCGAGGATCCAGGGCTCCTGAATGAGGACTATGTCGGCTCCACCCTTGGCCAGGTGGAGCAGTAGAGTAGCGCATGCTGCCTTACAATGATGGAGGTTTATCTGCAGGAGCGTCAACGACATTCCTGAGGCTCGCCTCCACCATTGTTGCTTCTAGATCGCTGTCAGGGGACTCCGGCTCCTCCCCGACAACGATGTGGCTGAGACCTCTGGCTAGGTCGCTCTCGTCGAACGCGTAGTCGTTCGACATCATGGACGCCGCATCCGATGCCGGGTTGTCTTCCTCGCATGAGGCCCTCTCTTTCGGGATCTCCGGCAGCTCCGGGTCTGGCTCGACCTCCGCTTGCCTGCCCTTACGATCCGACTTAAAGGTGGATATGGTGACCTTTTTGTACCCGTAGTCGACTACACCGTCCGTCTTGGCGAGGGGCTCTAGCGCATCCTCATTTAGGACGAGGATAATCTGGCGCCTCTGCCTCTGGATGTCCTCTACCTTGGCCACCTTTCAATCGGCTGTGGGAAGCTGGGGGTTGCAGACCTGCAGTAGGCTGAGGATTTTCTCAGGTTCTGCAGGTTTAGCCGAGACCCATGCTCTGGCTCTCCGACGGCTGGGAACATCCTCCCATCTCACGGCCTCCAGTTTCGCCCCTGGATAGACCTCTTTCAGAGCAGCCACCGCCTTCATGTAGAGGACCGCAGAGCGAGCGTCTTGGCAGGCGATGGCTTTCACCTTGCCTTGATGCCACCCTGCGTCCTCACACTTTGGCGGTGGTCCGCCGTTCTGCTCCAGTTCCTGTAGGAACCGGTCCTGGAGCTCGTTTTCCACCAGGTGCCACTTATCGCGAGGGACATGGCCGTCCTCGGCGCCCCTGTCCAGGACGCCGATCAAGGTCTTGCCCCTCGCCACCTCAGCGAACGACCGGTTCGTGAGGTGGGTCTTCACCCGCTTGGCTTGCTGGGCTTGGCCTGGGGGCCTTGGCTGCGCCCTTTCCGGCTTTGGCTGGCTGGAAGAGTGGCAGGACGACGCCCTTCTGCCGACGCCCTAAAGTTCGGGTCCTCGTTGGACAGGATGAAAGCCGCACGTCTCCTGTCCTGGTCCGACGGCTTTCCTCCCCGTGGTGCAGAGACGCTGCTCGCCGGGGCCCCCATGGGTTCCTCGGTCTCGGTGCGCTTACCAGCCGCAATTACGCTCTGCTTGGCAGCCACCCCGGTCTCCGGTTCGCCCTTGGAGCCACCCGACTTGGAAGGACCCGATTGGCTTTTCGGACCCCCCTCGCGGCTGCTGCCTGAAGACGGTGGACCGACTCAGTCTCCTTCCCGTCTTCTTTGGACCTGGACCGAGCTCCTTTGCGGTGTTTTAGTTTTTTATATTTTATACAGCCTATTAACAGCGAAAGGAATCTGTGTTGATAACAAATTAATTCTGAACGTGAAAATTCCCCTGTTTGGTAGGCACGCATCCCATTTATTTAGGATAATTCCAATGCCGGTGGAGCATGAACAAGAATTGGTCAAGGTAGATTAGAGCTCAAGGTATTTAGTATATAACTTCGAAATTGATTCCCATCATTCGATGACTGAAGCTACCTTGAACAAATGCCAAAAATGGCAAACAAATAGAAGAGTATGCGAAGGTAATTGGCCTTAGAGCAATGCCAATGATAATGCTTGTGAGATAGCCCCTTTCAAACCAAAAGGTAATTCAAATTGCATGTATAGGAAGATAGCAGAGACAAGATTATTTTGGGTCGCATTAGAATGGTTGTACTGTGCGAACCGATGACAAAATACTAGTACTTCATCACAGTATTCAAACAGAAAGCTATGAGCCAATTTCATCCTATTATACAAGTAATATAAGTAAAATACCAAAAATTGTTTGGAATCCATTAACAGTACCATTAATTAACCATACAGAAGAAATGGATAAGTTAAGAAACGAATTAAATTTGTTAAAAGAAGGTGATCATGTGTTGAGAAATGAGCCTCGTAGTTTTTGATTCAATGTTCATGTATATTGCGATTGACATATTCATACGCTCATGAGTGTATTGCACCGTTTAAGTAGCTAGTTTTACGCGCTTACTGTGTTGTTATTGCGCGGGTCCAGAAGGCCTCTTTGAGTTCAACCGTGCGCCTTTTGGTTTTTGCAATTCGCCAGCAGTTTTCATCCGTTTTATAAGTTTTGTATTTCAAAACCTTATAAATGAAAACATTCTTGACCTGTACATGGACGATATCGTTATACACGCTGAAACCACCGACGAATGCCTAAAAAGGTGAAGAAGGTTTTTGATGCTGCAGCTGAATACGGGCTGAAGATGAAGTGGAAGAAGTGCCGATTTCTGCAGTCGACCATTACATTTTTGGGTCATCAAGTTGGAGGAGGTGAAATCAAGCCTGGATTGGAGAAAACCAAAGCCGTCAGCAAGTTCCCGATGCCGAAAAACATAAAGGTTGTGCAGTCGTTTTTAGGATTAACTGGGTTTTTCCGTAAATTCATAAGAAACTATTCGCTAATCGCCAAACCACTGACCAATCTGCTGCGAAAAGATGTCCCATTTAAAATGAGTCTGGAGGAGCAGCAGGCGTTCGCTACATTAAAGGAAGCATTGGTGAAAGAGCCGGTCTTGAAACTTTATCGCAGGAATGCAAAAACCGAGATACACACTGATGCGTCAAAGGACGGGTTTGCAGCGGCGTTGTTACAATGGCACGAAGGACAATTGAATCCGATCTTATTCTGGAGTAAGAAAACCTCGGAGTCCGAAGCACGACAGCATAGCTATATACAGGAAGCCAAAGCAATTTTCCAAGCATGCAAAAAATTTCGTCAGTACATACTTGGAACCAACTTTAAGCTCGTAACGGATTGCGCTGCTTTCAAACAAACGTTAAGCAAGAAGGACGTTCCGCGGGAGGTTGCCGAATGGGTCCTGTACTTGCAGGACTACGACTTTGAAGTGGAACACAGACCAGGAGAACGGCTGAAGCATATGGATTGCCTGAGTAGTACCCAATTGATGTCATGATGGTATCTTCGGAAGTCACAGCAAGAATTAAGAAAGCCCAGCAGGAGGATACGAAGATCAAAGCAGTTTCTGAAATTTTGAAAAGTAAACCATATGACAGCTTTAAGTTGAAAGCTGGTCTCGTATACAAAGTGGTTCAAGGCACGGACTTGCTGGCAATACCGAAGTCATTAGAAAAAAAAATAATAACCGACGCTCACAACGCAGGACACTTTGCCGCTCAAAAAACAATGCATACCGTACAGCAGAGCTATGGGATTCCACATCTGGAAGGAAAAGTAATGCAGATCATAGGAAACTGTATGAAATGTATAATCTAAAACAAAAAGCTTGGCAAAAAAGAGGGATTTCTGCATCAAATTGACAAAGGATCACAGCCGCTGTATACTATACACGTGGATCACCTTGGGCCTATGGATGCTACTTCGCAATGGTTGATAGCTTCAGTAAGTTCGTATGGATGTATCCCACAAAAACAACAGGAGCAGACGAAGTTCTCAAGAAGTTAAGGGAGTGGTCTGATGTAATTGGTAATCCGGCACGCATAGTAAGCGATCGTGGAGCATCACTTACATCTTCAAGCTTTGAGGAGTTTGTCAAGGAAAAGAACATCGAACACATATGGAGCACCACAGGGGTACCAAGAGGAAACGGACATATTGAACGCGTAAACCGATCTATTCTGAGCATCAGTTCCAAATTGTCGTCGGAGAAACCTGGAAGATGGTATAAGTTCGTACCGCGAGTTCAGAGGGCTATTAACAGCACTGTTTACGTGTCTACAAAGCGTTGTCCATTTGAGCTGATGATCGGGGTAAAAATGCGTTGTGGACCGGATAGCGACATACTTCAGCTAATAGAAAAAGAGATGGTTGATAATGTTGAAGACGAGAGGCAAAAGATGCGACAAGAGGCAAAAGAAAATATTCAGCAGGCCCAGGACAGATACAAGGAACAATTCGCTAAAAAGCGGAAATACGAATACGGATACAAGGTCGGAGATCTCGTAGCCATACGTAGAATACAATTTGTAACCGGAAGAAAGATGGCCAGCGAATTCTTAGGACCATACGAAATAACCAACGTGAAACGAGGCGGACGCTATAATGTTCGGAAGGCAGCAGACGTCGAAGGACCAAGCAATACGACCACAAGCAGTGATAACATGAAACTATGGAGCTTTTATGTAGAAAACGAGGACGCATGGTCATCAGGGACTGATGACTAATCAGGATGACCGAGTGTAAGAAGGAGTGGGCCAGCTGGCCTATTGAGGGGGCAGCGGGGATAAGCAACAGCAGTAATAACAGCAGCAGAGGAACAGCTAATGAGCAGCAACAGCAGTAGTAACAGCTGCAGCAACAGCAGCAGCAACAGCAGTAGTAACAGCAGCAGATCAACAGCGGACAGAGAAGAAGAGGAACCGAGCGAAGCAATGAAAAGGAGAGAACAGCAGCATACGGACGCGACTCAAGCAGCAGCAGAAAATCAGCAGAAATAAGCCGTAACATTAAGAACTTTTGTAAGCACACATACCAGGCCACCACGATAATAATACGAATAAACAATACTCTAAATAATATCTTACATGTATAAAGAAAATGTACCCAAAAACGTTCACAAGAATCAAATTACAAACAATGCCACTTTCTGTCCTTTGCAGAATGTTCAAACATGAACATATTATCTTTGAAATCATGCCACTTTCGGCCCCTTGCAGAATGTTCAAACATAGACATGTTATTGTACACATTCACTCATGTATCAAAAAAAGGGATCTCTAAAGAAATCACATAAAGTAGATCAGTAATGACAATTCGGGATAAACAAAGATCTGTAGCCCATTAACAGATACTAAAACAAAACACAAGTAGGGAAAACACTTAACCAATGCATTCTTAAAATAACCCTAATGTAAGCATGCACTCAAATAGACACCCGCAGTAAGATGTAACCTTTGCGTAGGTCTAACGATAATTATAGAATACAAAATTGTACCTCCTACCCCATTGTCAAATCATATATAAGGATCTGATTTTAAGAATAAAATTTAGTTTGAATTTACAACTCAACTCAAATGTCTAGACTTTTCTTTTAAGGTCTTAATACGTCTCTTATTATATATGTAGCGGGCAATGTTGTTAAATGTTACTTTTAGTTTTTTTTCTTTAGATTCAGCGTCACAATTTCCAAATATTTCCATCCCATAGAATAAGGTGGGTGTCAAATGTATCTTAGCTATCATTAGTTTGAGTATATCTGGTAAGAATTTTTGTGTTGGTGCGAGTTGTCTTAGTAAACTATATGTTCTACCAGTAGCTTTCACTACCTGGTTACTCCAAGAAAACGTATTGTTAAATCTTAATCCTAAGTTTTCCACATGATCTACGTAATTAATTTATTTTCCTTCGATTTCTAGTTTTGGATAGGCCATCGTATTTAGTTGCTTCTTACACATTTACATTTATCTGGATTAAGTGCCAGACCATTACGCTTCGCCCAGCAGCTCACATTGAACAAATCACTGTCACACACGCTTATACACTCACCAATTTTACTCGATGGACGACTAACATACATTTGGACATCATCCGTAAACATATGACTTTTACAATTTAACAGGACGTCTGGCAGGTCATTCACATATAATGAGAACAAAAGCGGTCCAAGAACTGAAACTGGAGGCACACCACTTGTAGTGCTCACCATTGAAGAAATTCTACTTCCACTTACTACTACCTGTCTTCTATCAGTTAAATACGATTTTAATAGCTTTATAGCTATGTTGCTAAATTGAAAAAGTTGACTAATTTACTTAATACGATTTCGTGGTTAACCGTGTCAAATGCTTTACTGAAGACAAGTATTACTAAAAGCGTCAAACTTCCTTCATCTTGTTTTAATCTAATGTCTTTGTCACTTAGTAGTGCATTGTTATCTAGGAAAGTTCGAATTTGTTGTGACATTAATTGTTCAAGTTCTTTTGACAAAAACGATAGAATTGATATTGGTCTATACTCAGTTTTTACTTTAGGGGCCGGGGTTATTTTCGCAAGCTTCCATGTTCTTGAAAATATTGATTCTGTTAAGACAGTGTTGTAAATGTAAGTCACATGTGGCAATATTTTCGAAAGTAAGATTTGTACAAATTTTGGATGTATTTTCTTGATTGGACGTTGACATGCAATGACTGCATCTATCAAGAGGCGATGCAATTACTGCACCGTCAAGTGGCCCGTGTGACACCAGCAGAAGGCTGTTACGCGCGGATCCCAGGCAAAACGCAGCCCTCCTCCCGCCCAACCGACCGAGGGGCGCTGCCGCATGACGCGCGGTGCGTAGCCGAACCAAACGCGAGCATGCAAGAAAGATAGATATTAGACTAACATTCGAGGAAAATTAGCACTAAACTTATTAAGAAATTAAGCATGCAATAAAATACAAAATACAAATACCACTACAATTACTAATTACTAGAAAGGTGTGTAAGGATTAGTAATTTAATAAGAGGAAGAGAATTAGTGGAGGATATAATATGGTAGAGGGAATTATAATCCGAGCATAAGACCCTAAACGGTTCATGCAAGGAATAATTCGATCTACAAAGTGGAAGGAACAACGGTATAAAGTTTCTAGTCAGTCTAATAGGAATCGTGAAGTTTATGCGGCTCAACAGATCAGGGCTGTCTATGTCACCCCTGATCAAGTTGTGCATAAATATCACACCAAGCATTTTTCTACGGTTAACTAAGGATGGGAGGTTTACTAATAATAGTCTACTAGAGTAAGATGGGAGTCTTACACCCGCATCCCAGTTAAGGCCCCGCAGAGCAAAGATTAAAAAGTTTTTCTGTACTGATTCTATACGGTCCTGGTGTACTTTGTACTGAGGGCACCATACACAGGAGCCGTATTCTAAGATCGGACGAACAAGCGAGGTATAGAGAGTCTTTGTTATATAGGGGTCGTCAAATTCCTTTGACCACCTCTTTATAAACCCAAGCACGCCCATGGCCTTATTTACCATGGTAGAAATGTGTTCGGAAAACTTTAACTTGGGGTCTAACATAACACCCAGATCATCCACCAGGGTAATTCTCTCAAGAGAACCCCCAAATAGGGTGTAGGGAGCCAACAAAGGGTTAGAACGATGAAATGTCATAACTTTGCATTTCGAGGCATTAAGGTGTAACAAGTTTGCACAACACCATGACTGAAAGCTATTGAGATCGGATTACAAGCGAGAATGAAATGAAATGTCCTTGTACTGGACACAGAGTTTAACATCATCCGCATACATAAGTACTCGAGAGTATGTTAATACAGAAGGCAAGTCATTAATAAAGAGTGTGAAGAGTAAGGGGTCTAGATGTCTGCCCTGTGGTACTCCCGATGAAACCTTTACTGGTAAAGAGAGGGAGTTTTTGAAGAGGACTCTTTGAGACCTAGAACAAAGATAGCTAGAAATCCATCTCAGGAGGTTGGGCGGAAACCCTAAAAGGTCAAGTTTATGTGCTAAAAGGGAATGGTTTACAGAGTCGAATGCTTTACTAAAGTCGGTGTAAATAACATCCGTCTGTAAGTTACATTGAAAGCCTTTAATAATGAAAGAGGTAAACTCTAACAAGTTCGTGGTGGTTGATCGCCGCCTTATAAATCCATGCTGAGTTGGAGATATAAGTGACTTGCAGAGATGTTGCAAGTGCGGAGCTAAAACCTTCTCAAACAATTTGGGAATAGCGGATAACTTTGCTATACCTCTATAATTTTTTGCATCAGACTTACTACCTTTTTTATGGAGAGGAATTATAAACGATTCCTTCCAGATTGGGGGAAAGCAAGAGGAATCAATGGACAGGGTGAATAGTTTAAGCAATGGTCCACACAGAGCCTCGGCGCAGTACCTGAGTACACAACCTGGAACCCCGTCTGAACCCGGTGAAAACACCGGCTTAACTAGTCGAAGATCTTGAAGTAGGGAATATTCATTAAACAAGGGACTGAAAATGCCGTTCGACCTCGGTAATCCGTATGGGTACGGTTGACCAGAGTAGCGTTCCTCAGAATAGGTGGTTTGGAAAAACTGGGCAAAAAGATCGGCAATTGCCTGATCATTATTTGCCGACGTATTACAAAATGATAGCGAGGATGGGTGTGCGGACGTTCTACGCTTACTGTTTACGAAGCAGTAAAACTGTTAAGGGTCCTGAGAAAAACGTATCCTGCAACGAGATAGGTAGCTCTTATAGCATTGAGCATTAAGAACTGAAAAGTTTGACCGAGCTATTACATAACGAGAGTGAGAAGTAGGAGAACCCACTTCTTGAAATTTTGTATAAAGTCTTGATTTTAAGTTTTTTAGACTGGATAACTCTTTGGTAAACCAAGGGGGTTTTCCAGATCTAATCGGACAAGAAAGCGGGACACAAGAATCAAAAAATGTGCCAAGAGCATTGTAAAAAATGTTTGTGCCTTTTGTGACATCAGTGCACAAGTACAAAGCGGACCAATCAAAATCCCTAATTAGGTTATTAAGCTTCGCAAACTCGGCTTTACGAAAGCAGCGGACACGTTCAGGTAGTCTACTCGACCGATCCAATACAGTTGGTCCTATGTCTAGCGACACCTCGAAAGTAGGGTGGTAGGCGTCTTCAGGTATAGTGAGCGGAAGGGCTCGGGTTAACAACACTATGGTCGGATCCGATACAAAGCATAGATCAAGCAATCGACCCAAGGAATTTTTCACATGATTGACTTGAGACAGGGACAGGTCAAGCAAGCCGTCAACAAAGTCATGTCGTGACATGGGCACTAGGATACTAGACTCGTTTACCGAAGACCAAACAGTTCCTGGCAAGTTGAAGTCACCAAGAACTATCATACGATCTTTATCTTTATCTTTATCATATTTCATCCAGTCCCATTGCATTTGACTTAATTTTAGGCACAGATTCAAGGACATCACAATGAGTGGCACACATGAAGCTAAAGTTATTATCACGGGAACTATTCGGTATATTGTCAAGATAATGATTATATGCTACTTCAGGTACCCCGTTTATCACAAATATTCTATTTAATCAATCTTGGTGTTATTTGTCTTCTTCCCTATTCCCAAGTCTTTGAGCTCCCTCCATTTCTTTCTTGCTGATATAGCACTTTGAATCCTTACAGAATAAAAAGACGTTTTAGCTGTCAGTATTAATTGGTTGTTTGTTTTCTTTAAAGTTTAAAATTCATGATAATGAACAGACGTTCTGTAGCGTTTCTATTTGTTGTATGCTTTGTGTCTTACTGATATATTGTGTGCAATACATTGATTGAACCATGGATTTTTCTTTGGTGCAGGCCTTAATTTACGCAGCGGTATGAATTTCTCATAAAGACATGTTACGTTCTGTTCTGTTATGTTATGTTCTACTTGGGAATTCGCTTCATCCATGTTTAATATTATATTCCAGTCATATGTATTTAATTCATCATTAAGTTTGGTAATGTCAATGCTCTTAAAATTTCGGTACCGAATGTCGTCGTCAATCTTTTTACAATTAAAATCATAAGTCAGGAAAAGTAGGTCGTGTCTGAAAAATATTGGGACAGATAACTGATCATATAGAAGGATTTTTTCTTTATCATTAATAAAACAAAAGTCCAATAATGTGTTTGCAGTGTTTAAGAAGTGTGTTGGTCTACTATTATAGATGCAAGCCTTACGATGCCATCGCTGACGCCATATGTCGTTCCTTCAGTATATTGCTGTTTAGATCCCCGATTATAATTACGTCAGTATAGCTTACAGATAGGTCTGAAATTGCGTCAATTATTTGGTGGTAGATTGTATTGCGATGTGGTCTGTACAGACAGCCCAATAGTAATTTAAGAGAACTGTTACAGGCCGATAATTCTCTAAAAAGGTACTCTATTGTACTCTCTGGAGGGTGTTTGCATATTAATTTGGATTTGAGTTTCTTATTTATGTATATAGCAACACCACCACCATTTCATTCCCGATCAGATCGGTATAGATCAAATTCGGTAAACAAAATGACATTATCATATAGATGCGGCATGCACCTCGTTTCCGAAACACAAACTACATCAACTTTCGATTGTTCAAACATATGTATATCGGAACTCATCAATCTTACCATTAAGACTCTGAGCATTATATGACAAATATTTATGCCAACTTTTGTTTTGCCAGCGTACGATTCGATATCCTACTATTCTTTAGAAGTCTATCGATTTTAAAGATACTAAATAGCATATTAGCAGCACACTCAATATACACAAATCACTTCTAACTCTATAAAAACATAAAACATTAAACTTCAACATTATATTATTTTGGCTAAGGGAATTTTTACTAACGAAAAAGGTTGTTTTGGTCTGTCTCAACTGGCCTTTTAACTGCACATGGATCACCTGCTGCAAGCTCATCCTCGGAAGTATCCCGCAATGCTTGCAGGTCATGCATGTTCTCTACTCTAAAAATCTCTCCAGCTGGATGCTTCTTAACATGCACGATCGCCTGACGAGATTCTCTTTAGACAGCTGCTCAGTCCAGTGATAGCAGTTTTTTCGATTCCCTGCGATAGTTGGCAACAGCTCGCAATAACGCCGCCTTCTCTCTCACCCTCTCTAGTCCAGAATTATCACTGGATCAACAGCTGTTTCGTGAGTTCTCTGTCGGATCCTCAAGATGTCTTTCACCCTTGGGAGGGGTGTTAGGTAAAGGGAAAAGCACATCTTCTTGAATCGGACCTTCAACATTTCACCTTCTTCAAATGATATTCCATGAATACGGAGATACGCGGCAATTTCCGCTTTGCCGCGCTCAACACATTGTGTGCTTAGATCTCTATCTTGCGCACGTATTTCTCGCATACCATGTACCTCATTTTTGATTTTTATAATCTGCTGCTCCATTTCGTGGATTACCTCACCCGCCTTTTCCAACTGCAGGACACGTTTAGTAAGTTTCTTCACATCTTCTGCCATACCAAGAATTTGATTGGTCATAGCTGTGAACTTTTCCTCTATGGCCTGCAATACACCCTCAGACTTTAATGTATTTGCCGTGATTAGTTCAGCCTGCTTAGCAAACATTCTGTCCAGGGCTTTCTGTATATTTTCTGGTATTTCCTCAGAACTCTTCGAATCCTTGAGATCAGTTCCAGATTGTTCTCGCAGACGTTTTGATACTGGAGCCATGTTCAAACGTTTTTCCGTTACGATGTTGCTTGACATACGTTTACACTTCGTTGCTTACTTTGAAATTCTGCTTTATACTGCTTGATATACTGCTCTGCCGACTCCTTTACTATGCGTTGCCAATCACTTTGCTGTTTGCACTGCTTGCAACATTTTATTGAGTATTGCTACGTTATTCTCTCAGTGACTCCGAAGTGATCAAATGCTGGTTTTACTGAGAGTGGTTCAGAACAATATAAAATATTCTTCTTCCACAGCACAACCAATAACAAATATTTTTCCACTGTATTTTATTAAAATTGTCACCGTCAATTGGTGTCTTTCAATGCGGACACACTTTATGATGTGAACAAAACACTCTGTTTAATAATGAATAGTGTATCACTTGAGTATTTCACGATTTTTTCCTCTGTATGTTGTACACGACTGGCTTGGCGGTCAGAGTTCAGGTGGTCAGATTTTAGTGTAGGCATTTGGCAATACCGCTATGAGCAGGGGATGGTACGATGCGCAGCCTTAAGCACGCCTTGTGTCAAACTTCGGAAACGAATAATTTCAAAGACTTATGGGCTTGCCAGAATCCAAGTGTGATAAACTCATACGATGTATATTTTTGGACGTTGACATGCAATGACTGCATCTATCAAGAGGCGATGCAATTACTGCACCGTCAAGTGGCCCGTGTGACACCAGCAGAAGGCTGTTACGCGCGGATCCCAGGCAAAACGCAGCCCTCCTCCCGCACAACCGACCGAGGGGCGCTGCCGCATGACGCGCGGTGCGTAGCCGAACCAAACGCGAGCATGCAAGAAAGATAGATATTAGACTAACCTTCGAGGAAAATTAGCACTAAACTTATTAAGAAATTAAGCATGCAATAAAATACAAAATACAAATACCACTACAATTACTAATTACTAGAAAGGTGTGTAAGGATTAGTAATTTAATAAGAGGAAGAGAATTAGTGGAGGATATAATATGGTAGAGGGAATTATAATCCGAGCATAAGACCCTAAACGGTTCATGCAAGGAATAATTCGATCTACAAAGTGGAAGGAACAACGGTATAAAGTTTCTAGTCAGTCTAATAGGAATCGTGAAGTTTATGCGGCTCAACAGATCAGGGCTGTCTATGTCACCCCTGATCAAGTTGTGCATAAATATCACACCAAGCATTTTTCTACGGTTAACTAAGGATGGGAGGTTTACTAATAATAGTCTACTAGAGTAAGATGGGAGTCTTACACCCGCATCCCAGTTAAGGCCCCGCAGAGCAAAGATTAAAAAGTTTTTCTGTACTGATTCTATACGGTCCTGGTGTACTTTGTACTGAGGGCACCATACACAGGAGCCGTATTCTAAGATCGGACGAACAAGCGAGGTATAGAGAGTCTTTGTTATATAGGGGTCGTCAAATTCCTTTGACCACCTCTTTATAAACCCAAGCACGCCCATGGCCTTATTTACCATGGTAGAAATGTGTTCGGAAAACTTTAACTTGGGGTCTAACATAACACCCAGATCATCCACCAGGGTAATTCTCTCAAGAGAACCCCCAAATAGGGTGTAGGGAGCCAACAAAGGGTTAGAACGATGAAATGTCATAATTTTGCATTTCGAGGCATTAAGGTGTAACAAGTTTGCACAACACCATGACTGAAAGCTATTGAGATCGGATTACAAGCGAGAATGAAATGAAATGTCCTTGTACTGGACACAGAGTTTAACATCATCCGCATACATAAGTACTCGAGAGTATTTTAATACCGAAGGCAAGTCATTAATAAAGAGTGTGAAGAGTAAGGGGCCTAGATGGCTGCCCTGTGGTACTCCCAAAGAAACCTTGACTGGTGAAGAGAGGGAGTTTTTGAATAGGACTCTTTGAGACCTAGAACAAAGATAGCTAGAAATCCATCTCAGGAGGTTGGGCGGAAACCCTAAAAGGTCAAGTTTATGTGCTAAAAGGGAATGGTTTACAGAGTCGAATGCTTTACTAAAGTCGGTGTAAATAACATCCGTCTGTAAGTTACATTGAAAGCCTTTAATAATGAAAGAGGTAAACTCTAACAAGTTCGTGGTGGTTGATCGCCGCCTTATAAATCCATGCTGAGTTGGAGATATAAGTGACTTGCAGATATGTTGCAAGTGCGGAGCTAAAACCTTCTCAAACAATTTGGGAATAGCGGATAACTTTGCTATACCTCTATAATTTTTTGCATCAGACTTACTACCTTTTTTATGGAGAGGAATTATAAACGATTCCTTCCAGATTGGGGGAAAGCAAGAGGAATCAATGGACAGGGTGAATAGTTTAAGCAAAGGTCCACACAGAGCCTCGGCGCAGTACACAACCTGAGTACACAACCTGGAACCCCGTCTGGACCCGGTGAAAACACCGGCTTAACTAGTCGAAGATCATGAAGTAGGGAATATTCATTTAACAAGGGACTGAAAATGCCGTTCGACCTCGGTAATCCGTATGGGTACGACTGACCAGAGTAGCTTTCCTCAGAATAGGTGGTTTGGAAAAACTGGGCAAAAAGATCGGCAATTGCCTGATCATTATTTGCCGACGTATTACAAAATGATAGCGAGGATGGGTGTGCGGACGTTCTACGCTTACTGTTTACGAAGCAGTAAAACTGTTTAGGGTCCTGAGAAAAACGTATCCTGTAACGAGATAGGTAGTTCTTATAGCATTGAGCATTAAGAACTGAAAAGTTTGACCGAGCTATTACATAACGAGAGTGAGAAATAGGAGAGCCCAATTCTTGAAATTTTTTATAAAGTCTTGATTTTAAGTTTTTTAGACTGGATAACTCCTTGATAAACCAAGGGGGTTTTCCAGATCTAATCGGACAAGAAAGCGGGACACAAGAATCAAAAAATGTGCCAAGAGCATTGTAAAAAATGTTTGTGCCTTTTGTGACATCAGTGCACAAGTACAAAGCGGACCAATCAAAATCCCTAATGAGGTTATTAAGCTTCGCAAACTCGGCTTTACGAAAGCAGCGGACACGTTCAGGTAGTCTACTCGACCGATCCAATACAGTTGGTCCTATATCTAGCGACAACTCGAAAACAGGGTGGTAGGCGTCTTCAGGTATAGCGAGCGGAAGGGCTCGGGTTAACAACACTATGGTCGGATACGATACAAAGCATAGATCAAACAATCGACGCAAGGAATTTTTCACATGATTGACTTGAGACAGGGACAAGCAAGCCGTCAACAAAGTCATGTCTTGACATGGGCACTAGGATACTAGACTCGTTTACCGAAGACCAAACAGTTCCTGGCAAGATGAAGTCACCAAGAACTATCATACGATCTTTATCAGATAGCGAGGAAGAAACAGCGGTTAAAGCGGACAAATGCTGCTCATAAATTGAAATATCCGAAGAAGGTGGGATATACGAGCAAGTAATGAATATAGCGAAAGCGGGAAGAATCAGTTTTACACACAGGAATTCCAGTTCCTGTTGAACTTGGACTGTGAAGTGTTCTGACGTGAAGTAAGAGTTCAATGGAATTAGAACCCCTCCTGCACGTCGAGACGAACGGCCCTTTCTAAAAGTTGTGTACCGACCTGCCAAAACATCGGAACTAGAAATGTCCGGCTTTAACCAGGTTTCAGTAAACACAATAACGTGGGAAGCAAATGCAACACTATCCCGGAAAAGAATGCTGAGCTTACTACGCAAGCCTCTTACATTCTGATAGGTTACTAAAAGAGAAGTTCGTTTTTTGGAAAGGTGGAAGCAAGACGGGAAGTTAAGGAAGAGGAAGTTGAGGTTGAGGGTGGCACACTGGAAAGATTGGGAAGGGATTAGGGGGGACCTATTCTTCTTCTTAGCCTTAAACTCCTTCACCACCAAATGCTCCGGCCAAAATTTGACGGAGCAAATGGTGTCAAATTGAGTTGGGGAGATGCTTATCTTAAACGAGGCTATCTCCCTGGCATAAGAGAAGTTAAATTTCTCCACCTTTAAACCCACGGCTTTTATTTTGCTTTGAATAAAAGCAATTACATCATTAAATGTGAGGTCAGGGGCCAGCCGTGAAACAAAAACTTGTCGTTTTGGTGGGACTCCCACCAGTGGTTTGGGCACCACAGGCCTAGTACCTGTGGTGGCAATATCCGGAGGTCCGGAACGTCTATTTACAGGTGGGATCGGGATAGACGGGACAACTAGCGAATTTGCGGACACCACGGACACGGACGCTGCAGACGTACTTGGCTGCACATTCTCCGAGGCGATGAATTCGGCTACCGAATCTGCATCGCCAGCAGCTGTCGTTGCCCTTGGAGTGGCAAACGAGATCAACTGCTGCACACTTGGAGTGGTCGGAGTCAGTTTTTCGGCGGCGCACGACCGGTGACGGTTGGCACTTGCAGGTCCCGCGGAGTGACCTTTTTGCGCCTCGGAGACTCATTCAGCAGTTTTAAACCGCTAAACTGAGCCTCTATGGCTAGGAGCCGATCGTATTGGTTTTTAAAACCAACGGTCAGCTCCTTAAAGCCACTCCGCTTCTGCCTCGTAAAAGCTATCATGTCTTTCTCCACCGCACGGCAACTCTTCTCTTCTCGCAACTGTAATGCAAGCCATTACGTTTGGCTATAGCATCACTCACGAGGCCAGAAAATCCAGCGCATTTTGCGTGCACTACGCTGTCGCAGAGCCAGCAGGGGACATTCGGCTGATCGTGGGTGATCTGCTTCTTACAGGTTTTTTTGGCACAGACCACAGCGTATTCCATTTTTATTATTTATTTATTTACTATTATTTGCAAAACAAATGGTATCAGCCCAATGTGCCAGACAACGCTTAAAGCGGAATTGGTAAAAAAAAAGAGAGCAGAGTGGAGAGCGGTTATAGCGAGAGCTACTAAACAGAGAGCGCTATTGCTCAGAAAGTTTAAAGAGCGAGAGAGAAAGAACAGTTATTGAAGTTGAGGTGATAGCGAGAGAGTGATAAAACAACAAAAGCTACCAGACGAGAGCGGACTGCAATGCAATATAATGCGTACTCACTCACTGCAACAACACAAACACAAGCACAAGCCAACGCCGAAAAATAAAAAGTTAAATAATGTTTTAACACAAATCATAAGGTATGCACTCGCGGAATAGAATATGTTTCCAGATTTTTAATTGGTTAGGAAGTTTAATTTCAATTTATTTAGGAAGACACCGGCTGTTTATTCAAAACAAAAGGAAAAAATGCGGAGCGCAAAACAAAAACGCGTCTGATCACTACGAAAGAGAACGTACTATATGATATATGTTATCGTCAACTACTTAAATATCTGACAGCCTGAAAACTATGTTTTCGCTTCACTTCCGATTTTCGATTTCGCAAGAATATCTGTGCAATTTCATTGCCCATCGGGATAATCTACCGTTGAGATCCTACTGGTTCATAAACGAGCGGAAAACCTTGAATGGGTGACCATCGATGTACATGCGGAATTTCTTGATATCCAGTACTACCGCCAAGCATTCGAGTTCAGTAATCGTGTAGTTTCGCTGAGCGCTGCTCAGCTTTTTCGACATGTAGCCTATCGGGCTCTGGCAACATGAACAGTCACATTGAGCTAAAACGGTACCTATCCCATGCATCACATGGCACAACGGGATTGTGTTGTCGCATTGGCGCGTGCCCCTTCTCGTTGCCTGAACCGTGAGAGCAAACTACTGCAGGTTAAGCGCAGTCCCATCCGGAGGCTTGAATGAATTTCGGCAAGGTCCTTGGTTTGATTTCGGACAGTACGAAATGCCCATGAGGAAAGAGGCCCCGAGAAGCCAAGCGGCACGAGTGCTAATCTGTCAGTGTCCCGTGATGGCTAGAGTAACTGCAGAGCACTGTGCTGAGTTAAGAGTCTATACAGCTCCGCCGAGTGCTTTTTGGAGCTACACGGCCATATCAATATCGAGACTTTACAGGAAACGGTTTGCTGCCATCTCCTATTTGTATTTTGCTCGAAAAATTCGTGCATGAGAAGCCTGCACGTAGCCAGAGGCATCGCTACTTGCTCCCTCTCCGATAGGAGAGGGATAGTAGTACCCTGCCTGGCTAGCTCGTCGGCGACGTCGTTCCCCTCGATGTCCCTGTCACCGGGGACCCATAAGGAAGAGATCTAACTGCTCTTCGATCTCATGCAGACCCCTTTGGCAGTCGTTTGCAGTTAGGTCTAAGATTTCTTCTCGTTGCATATTACAATATTAGCTAACATATAGTTTACGTGGAATCCACCTCCTAAAATTTGCTAAAAGGGAATGGTTTACAGAGTCGAATGCTTTACTAAAGTCGGTGTAAATAACATCCTTCTGTAAGTTACCTTGAAAGCCTTTAATAATGAAAGAGGTAA
The DNA here is from genome assembly GCF_009870125.1 of Drosophila pseudoobscura. Lineage (NCBI taxonomy): Eukaryota > Metazoa > Arthropoda > Insecta > Diptera > Drosophilidae > Drosophila > Drosophila pseudoobscura. The sequence continues at coordinate 35,965,805 of NC_046683.1, read as the reverse complement.
ACTCTAACAAGTTCGTTGTGGTTGATCGCCGCCTTATAAATCCATGCTGAGTTGGAGTTATAAGTGACTTGCAGAGATGTTGCAAGTGCGGAGTTAAAACCTTCTCAAATATTTTGGGAATAGCGGATAACTTTGCTATACCTCTATAATTTTTTGCGTCAGACTTGCTACCTTTTTTATGGAGAGAATTTATAAACGATTCCTTCCAGATTGGGGGAAAGCAAGAGGAATCAATGGACAGGGTGAATAGTTTAAGCAAAGGTCCACACAGAGCCTCGGCGCAGTACACAACCTGGAACCCCGTCTGGACCCGGTGAAAACACCGGCTTAACTAGTCGAAGATCATGAAGTAGGGAATATTCATTTAACAAGGGACTGAAAATGCCGTTCGACCTCGGTAATCCGTATGGGTACGACTGACCAGAGTAGCTTTCCTCAGAATAGGTGGTTTGGAAAAACTGGGCAAAAAGATCGGCAATTTCCTGATCATTATTTGCCGACGTATTACAAAATGATAGCGAGGATGGGTGTGCGGACGTTCTACGCTTACTGTTTACGAAGCAGTAAAACTGTTTAGGGTCCTGAGAAAAACGTATCCTGTAACGAGATAGGTAGTTCTTATAGCATTGAGCATTAAGAACTGAAAAGTTTGACCGAGCTATTACATATTACAAGAAAGCGGGACACAAGAATCAAAAAATGTGCTAAGAGCATTGTAAAAAATGTTTGTTCCTTTTGTGACATCAGTGCACAAGTACAAAGCGGACCAATCAAAATCCCTAATGAGGTTATTAAGCTTCGCAAACTCGGCTTTACGAAAGCAGCGGACACGTTCAGGTAGTCTACTCGACCGATCCAATACAGTTGGTCCTATATCTAGCGACAACTCGAAAACAGGGTGGTAGGCGTCTTCAGGTATAGCGAGCGGAAGGGCTCGGGTTAACAACACTATGGTCGGATACGATACAAAGCATAGATCAAACAATCGACGCAAGGAATTTTTCACATGATTGACTTGAGACAGGGACAAGCAAGCCGTCAACAAAGTCATGTCTTGACATGGGCACTAGGATACTAGACTCGTTTACCGAAGACCAAACAGTTCCTGGCAAGATGAAGTCACCAAGAACTATCATACGATCTTTATCAGATAGCGAGGAAGAAACAGCGGTTAAAGCGGACAAATGCTGCTCATAAATTGAAATATCCGAAGAAGGTGGGATATACGAGCAAGTAATGAATATAGCGAAAGCGGGAAGAATCAGTTTTACACACAGGAATTCCAGTTCCTGTTGAACTTGGACTGTGAAGTGTTCTGACGTGAAGTAAGAGTTCAATGGAATTAGAACCCCTCCTGCACGTCGAGACGAACGGCCCTTTCTAAAAGTTGTGTACCGACCTGCCAAAACATCGGAACTAGAAATGTCCGGCTTTAACCAGGTTTCAGTAAACACAATAACGTGGGAAGCAAATGCAACACTATCCCGGAAAAGAATGCTGAGCTTACTACGCAAGCCTCTTACATTCTGATAGGTTACTAAAAGAGAAGTTCGTTTTTTGGAAAGGTGGAAGCAAGACGGGAAGTTAAGGAAGAGGAAGTTGAGGTTGAGGGTGGCACACTGGAAAGATTGGGAAGGGATTAGGGGGGACCTATTCTTCTTCTTAGCCTTAAACTCCTTCACCACCAAATGCTCCGGCCAAAATTTGACGGAGCAAATGGTGTCAAATTGAGTTGGGGAGATGCTTATCTTAAACGAGGCTATCTCCCTGGCATAAGAGAAGTTAAATTTCTCCACCTTTAAACCCACGGCTTTTATTTTGCTTTGAATAAAAGCAATTACATCATTAAATGTGAGGTCAGGGGCCAGCCGTGAAACAAAAACTTGTCGTTTTGGTGGGACTCCCACCAGTGGTTTGGGCACCACAGGCCTAGTACCTGTGGTGGCAATATCCGGAGGTCCGGAACGTCTATTTACAGGTGGGATCGGGATAGACGGGACAACTAGCGAATTTGCGGACACCACGGACACGGACGCTGCAGACGTACTTGGCTGCACATTCTCCGAGGCGATGAATTCGGCTACCGAATCTGCATCGCCAGCAGCTGTCGTTGCCCTTGGAGTGGCAAACGAGATCAACTGCTGCACACTTGGAGTGGTCGGAGTCAGTTTTTCGGCGGCGCACGACCGGTGACGGTTGGCACTTGCAGGTCCCGCGGAGTGACCTTTTTGCGCCTCGGAGACTCATTCAGAAGTTTTAAACCGCTAAACTGAGCCTCTATGGCTAGGAGCCGATCGTATTGGTTTTTAAAACCAACGGTCAGCTCCTTAAAGCCACTCCGCTTCTGCCTCGTAAAAGCTATCATGTCTTTCTCCACCGCACGGCAACTCTTCTCTTCTCGCAACTGTAATGCAAGCCATTACGTTTGGCTATAGCATCACTCACGAGGCCAGAAAATCCAGCGCATTTTGCGTGCACTACGCTGTCGCAGAGCCAGCAGGGGACATTCGGCTGATCGTGGGTGATCTGCTTCTTACAGGTTTTTTTGGCACAGACCACAGCGTATTCCATTTTTATTATTTATTTATTTACTATTATTTGCAAAACAAATGGTATCAGCCCAATGTGCCAGACAACGCTTAAAGCGGAATTGGTAAAAAAAAAGAGAGCAGAGTGGAGAGCGGTTATAGCGAGAGCTACTAAACAGAGAGCGCTATTGCTCAGAAAGTTTAAAGAGCGAGAGAGAAAGAACAGTTATTGAAGTTGAGGTGATAGCGAGAGAGTGATAAAACAACAAAAGCTACCAGACGAGAGCGGACTGCAATGCAATATAATGCGTACTCACTCACTGCAACAACACAAACACAAGCACAAGCCAACGCCGAAAAATAAAAAGTTAAATAATGTTTTAACACAAATCATAAGGTATGCACTCGCGGAATAGAATATGTTTCCAGATTTTTAATTGGTTAGGAAGTTTAATTTCAATTTATTTAGGAAGACACCGGCTGTTTATTCAAAACAAAAGGAAAAAATGCGGAGCGCAAAACAAAAACGCGTCTGATCACTACGAAAGAGAACGTACTATATGATATATGTTATCGTCAACTACTTAAATATCTGACAGCCTGAAAACTATGTTTTCGCTTCACTTCCGATTTTCGATTTCGCAAGAATATCTGTGCAATTTCATTGCCCATCGGGATAATCTACCGTTGAGATCCTACTGGTTCATAAACGAGCGGAAAACCTTGAATGGGTGACCATCGATGTACATGCGGAATTTCTTGATATCCAGTACTACCGCCAAGCATTCGAGTTCAGTAATCGTGTAGTTTCGCTGAGCGCTGCTCAGCTTTTTCGACATGTAGCCTATCGGGCTCTGGCAACATGAACAGTCACATTGAGCTAAAACGGTACCTATCCCATGCATCACATGGCACAACGGGATTGTGTTGTCGCATTGGCGCGTGCCCCTTCTCGTTGCCTGAACCGTGAGAGCAAACTACTGCAGGTTAAGCGCAGTCCCATCCGGAGGCTTGAATGAATTTCGGCAAGGTCCTTGGTTTGATTTCGGACAGTACGAAATGCCCATGAGGAAAGAGGCCCCGAGAAGCCAAGCGGCACGAGTGCTAATCTGTCAGTGTCCCGTGATGGCTAGAGTAACTGCAGAGCACTGTGCTGAGTTAAGAGTCTATACAGCTCCGCCGAGTGCTTTTTGGAGCTACACGGCCATATCAATATCGAGACTTTACAGGAAACGGTTTGCTGCCATCTCCTATTTGTATTTTGCTCGAAAAATTCGTGCATGAGAAGCCTGCACGTAGCCAGAGGCATCGCTACTTGCTCCCTCTCCGATAGGAGAGGGATAGTAGTACCCTGCCTGGCTAGCTCGTCGGCGACGTCGTTCCCCTCGATGTCCCTGTCACCGGGGACCCATAAGGAAGAGATCTAACTGCTCTTCGATCTCATGCAGACCCCTTTGGCAGTCGTTTGCAGTTAGGTCTAAGATTTCTTCTCGTTGCATATTACAATATTAGCTAACATATAGTTTACGTGGAATCCACCTCCTAAAATTTGCAACACCTTAAATCTATTCTGTATATTCAATACTTGCGTATACAGACATCAGGTGTGAGAATCGTCTTTTCCAATATTCTGTCTTCTTCACGTCGTTGTCGTTCGCAGGGTATACAAGCCGCACGTGGCCGTGCGAAGTGCCACTGTTGTTGCTTCGTCGTTTGCTGCTTTCCTCTTCCCTGCACGTTCGCAATCTGAACGTCTCTTCAGTCCTCTTTGCTCTGTACTTTCGTCGTTGGCTTTTCACTCTTTCCCGTTTGCCTTGCTCTTTTGACGAAAACGAATAGTGTCGTTTTGAGTCCTCTTCCCACTTTATTTTCGGGTCTGTGTCGATTTGTAGCCTCGTCGTTTTGTAGCTCTGTACCTCCTAGTCGTTAGCTACCTCTGCTCTCTGCACTTTGACGAAAATGAATAGTGTCGTTTTGCTTCCTCTTTCCTCTGTATTGCGTTTCTTACTGCCGCTTCTCGGCACTTGCTTTCGTCTGATCTTCGTTGCTTCGTTCATCGTAATTTCACAATGTCGCGCAAAACTTGATGGTATTGACAACTTGTACACGAATACACTTTCACTTGTGGTTCTATCCCGGACGAGCCCACAAATTGTAGGGATCCTTGGTGAGCTTCCTACAAGTGAGTAAGAAGAGTCCGCTCCAGAAACTGCATCAAATATACGCCACACGTCGTTGTATTGTTTTTATTTTGGTTACAAATTAAATAGTTACAAATAAGTTTCTTTTCTTAACTTAGTTCTCTACGCACGTCTACTCGCTCTTGCAGTCGAACCTTTACTTACTATCGATATATCTTCCCCTCATAACCTTGACCACTAACCATACTGTATGCTTAGTGACTTGACTATCCCTAGCGATAGATTGATACTCATTAAAGGGCTGCCAAACCTACATACTTATATGTAGCGGGAAATTTCCAAATATTTCAATCCCATAGAATAGGTTGGGTGTCAAATGTATCTAAGCTATCATTAGTTTGAGTATATCTGGTAAGAATTTTTGTGTTGGTGCGAGTTGTCTTAGTAAACTATATGTTCTACCAGTAGCTTTCACTACCTGGTTACTCCAAGAAAACGTATTGTTAAATCTTAATCCTAAGTTTTCCACATGATCTACGTAATTAATTTATTTTCCTTCGATTTCTAGTTTTGGATAGGCCATCGTATTTAGTTGCTTCTTACACATTTACATTTATCTGGATTAAGTGCCAGACCATTACGCTTCGCCCAGCAGCTCACATTGAACAAATCACTGTCACACACGCTTATACACTCACCAATTTTACTCGATGGACGACTAACATACATTTGGACATCATCCGTAAACATATGACTTTTACAATTTAACAGGACGTCTGGCAGGTCATTCACATATAATGAGAACAAAAGCGGTCCAAGAACTGAAACTGGAGGCACACCACTTGTAGTGCTCACCATTGAAGAAATTCTACTTCCACTTACTACTACCTGTCTTCTATCAGTTAAATACGATTTTAATAGCTTTATAGCTATGTTGCTAAATTGAAAAAGTTGACTAATTTACTTAATACGATTTCGTGGTTAACCGTGTCAAATGCTTTACTGAAGACAAGTATTACTAAAAGCGTCAAACTTCCTTCATCTTGTTTTAATCTAATGTCTTTGTCACTTAGTAGTGCATTGTTATCTAGGAAAGTTCGAATTTGTTGTGACATTAATTGTTCAAGTTCTTTTGACAAAAACGATAGAATTGATATTGGTCTATACTCATTTTTTACTTTAGGGGCCGGGGTTATTTTCGCAAGCTTCCATGTACTTGGAAATATTGATTCTGTTAAGACAGTGTTGTAAATGTAAGTCACATGTGGCAATATTTTCGAAAGTAAGATTTGTACAAATTTTGGATGTATTTCATCCAGTCCCATTGCATTTGACTTAATTTTAGGCACAGATTCAAGGACATCACAATGACTGGCACACATGAAGCTAAAGTTATTATCACGGGAACTATTCGGTATATTGTCAAGATAATGATTATATGCTACTTCAGGTACCCCGTTTATCACAAATATTCTATTTAATCAATCTATGTCTACATCAATTTTGGTGTTATTTGTCTTCTTCCCTATTCCCAAGTCTTTGAGCTCCCTCCATTTCTTTCTTGCTGATATAGCACTTTGAATCCTTACAGAATAAAAAGACGTTTTAGCTGTCAGTATTAATTGGTTGTTTGTTTTCTTTAAAGTTTTAAATTCATGATAATGAACAGACGTTCTGTAGCGTTTCTATTTGTTGTATGCTTTGTGTCTTACTGATATATTGTGTGCAATACATTGATTGAACCATGGATTTTTCTTTGGTGCAGGCCTTAATTTACGCAGCGGTATGAATTTCTCATAAAGACATGTTACGTTCTGTTCTGTTATGTTATGTTCTACTTGGGAATTCGCTTCATCCATGTTTAATATTATATTCCAGTCATATGTATTTAATTCATCATTAAGTTTGGTAATGTCAACGCTCTTAAAATTTCGGTACCGAATGTCGTCGTCAATCTTTTTACAATTAAAATCATAAGTCAGGAAAAGTAGGTCGTGTCTGAAAAATATTGGGACAGATAACTGATCATATAGAAGGATTTTTTCTTTATCATTAATAAAACAAAAGTCCAATAATGTGTTTGCAGTGTTTAAGAAGTGTGTTGGTCTACTATTATAGATGCAAGCCTTACGATGCCATCGCTGACGCCATATGTCGTTCCTTCAGTATATTGCTGTTTAGATCCCCGATTATAATTACGTCAGTATAGCTTACAGATAGGTCTGAAATTGCGTCAATTATTCGGTGGTAGATTGTATTGCGATGTGGTCTGTACAGACAGCCCAATAGTAATTTAAGAGAACTGTTACAGGCCGATAATTCTCTAAAAAGGTACTCTATTGTACTCTTTGGAGGGTGTTTGCATATTAATTTGGATTTGAGTTTCTTATTTATGTATATAGCAACACCACCACCATTTCATTCCCGATCAGATCGGTATAGATCAAATTCGGTAAACAAAATGACATTATCATATAGATGCGGCATGAACCTCGTTTCCGAAACACAAACTACATCAACATTCGATTGTTCAAACATATAGTGACATATCCATAATTCCCCACATAACATACACATTATGTTTATGTACAATTCATCCACCCCATCCACACAAGTAACAGGACCCCACTCAAGAATCAATAACTGTTTCTTCCCATACTCCAAGCTAGGGCCCCCCATAATATAAACAATGGACCACATTGTTTCATCAACATTAGAATCACGCCACGGTAACAACCGACGCTAGTAACATAGCATTGGGAGCGGTTTTGTCACAAGAACACAAACCGATCTGCTACGCTAGCAGAACCCTAAATGAACATGAAATAAACTATTCAGCCATCGAAAAGGAATTATTAGCGATCGTATGGGCAACCAAGTACTTCCGTTCATACCTGTTCGGTAGAACATTCGAGATACAAAGCGATCATAAACCCTTGATTTGGTTGAACAACCTCAAGGAGCCAAATATGAAATTACAAAGGTGGAAAATAAAACTGAATGAGTTTGATTTTAAAATGAAATATCTACCAGGCAAAGAAAATCATGTAGCTGATGCCTTATCAAGGGTAAAGATTAATGAAAATCTCCTTGGAGAAGCTTCCAATAGCGTTGGTGCAACTTTACATAGCGCACAGGAAGACAATCTAAATCACCTTGCTATCACGGAAAGACCAATTAACTATTACAATCGGCAAATTGAGCTAATAAAAGGCAATGAAGATAAGGTAGAAACAATTCGTTATTTTCACAAGCTAATTATCAAGATCACGTATAAGGAAATGACTAACACCTTAGCGAAGGATATAATAAAGGAATATCTATGCACCAAAAAGAGCGCATTATATTTCCATAACGAAATAGATTTTCCTCCATTCCAAAAAGCCTATTTAGAAATCATTAATTCTAACAATATAACCAAAGCTATTAAATCAAGCACGAAACTCCTAGATATTCAGAATTACGCTGAATTTAAAGAAACCATATTAAAGAATCATAAAGGCTTACTCCATCCAGGGATAGAGAAAACCGTCAATTGGTTTAGGGGAAAATACTATTACCCGGATTATCAAAAACTAATCCAAAACATCATAAACGAATGTCCTACTTGTAATATTGCCAAAACAGAGCATAGAAATACGAAGTTGGCATTCGAAACTACACCGGAAATACTGAACATCAGAGAGAAATACGTCATGGATTTCTATATGGTTGGTAACCAACAGTTCCTATCATGTATTGACGTATACTCGAAGTTTGCCACTCTTGTAGAAGTAAAAAGTCGTGACTGGTTAGAAGCAAAAAGAGCCATCATGAAAGTTTTTAACGAGATGGGCAAACCAATTGAAATCAAAGCCGATAAAGATTCAGCTTTTATGTGCACAGCATTGCAAGCATGGCTGAATGCGGAAAACGTCAAAATAGAGATCACTTCCAGCAAAAATGGAATATCTGACGTAGAAAGATTTCATAAAACAGTAAATGAAAAATTAATAATAATATCTAGCGAGGATAACCCAGAAGATAGATTCACGAAGTTTGAATTAATTCTTTATACTTATAATCATAAAACCAAACATAATACCACAAATAGGACACCAGCTGATATATTCATTTATGCAGGCTCGCCTGATTATGATACACAACTAAATAAAGTGAATAAAATCACTCAATTAAATAAAAACCGCATAGAGTATGAAGTAGATACCCGCTATAAACTATCACCTCTAGTTAAGTCTAAGGTAACAAATCCTTTCAAAAGAACGGGCGAAATTAGACAGGTAGACGAAAAACATTATGAAGAAAATAATAGGGGTAGGAAAATAACTCATTATAAATCAAAATTCAAGAAAAAGAAGAAATCTAATAGAAGCAAATATAATAATTCCAGAGAAACCGAGGAAGTTAATGGAATCGGCGAACTTCAACACAATTAAAATACTCATCTTCCTCATAATTACCATCGTAATGACACAGGGCCAAAACATAGAAATAAATCCTATAAAATCCCAAAACGGATATATGATATTCAAAACTGGATCGATTAACATACCTATCAATTACGAATACCATTATCTAACTGTTAATGTAAATAAAACCGAAGAACTATACCAAAATTTGTTAAGGCAAGCCACTAAATTCCAGGACATAACCCAAATAAAATATCTATTAGACAAATTGCAAAGAGAAATGAACGGGCTAAAAATAACCAAAAGAAATAAAAGAGGCCTAATCAATATAGTAGGAACAGCCTACAAATATCTCTTTGGAACACTAGATCAGGAAGATAAAGTCGATTTGGAACAAAAAATAGAACATTTAGCCAGCCATAGCATTCAAATGAATGAACTAAATTTGGTAATAGATGCAGTTAATAGCGGAATAAACGTTATAAACAAACTAAATGAAGAAAAAGACAGGAATCAACAAATATAAATTTTGATATTCAATCTACAACATTTCACCGAATATATCGAAGATATAGAACTAGGTATGCAATTAACTAGGCTCGGTATATTTAATCCAAAATTATTAAAACAAGACTACCTGGAACAAATAAATTCTGAGAAAATACTAATGGTGAGAAATGAGCCTCGTAGTTTTTACATGTATATTGCGATTAACCTATTTACACGCTCATGATTGTAGTACACCGCCTAAGTAACTATTTTTACGCGCATAGCTGTGTTGTTGTTTACTCGGGTCCAGAACATAGCTGTAATGTTCTCACACGCATGGCCAGACCCGCAGCTGCACACGCACACAGCGATGCGTTCCGTTGTTTTGCATTGAAACCGTCGCGTCGAGTCTTATCGCGTGATCTTTCAATTCCCTTTTGCTCGACTTCTTTTCGCGGAGTTGATGCAGTAGAAACTTCGAGACGAAGCCGCCCGCACGCATAGTTTGTACCGCCGCAGAATCGAACCCCCCGCTATTCTTGTAATATAATTGTACTATAACCACCAATATTAAATAATCAATAAATAATAAATAAGCTCAAGATATAAACGATTATACAGTCCACTAATTCATAACCATAACAAATTTTGGTCCTTCGAGCCGGATCTCCGCGTTTGAGTTTATTTATACATATGTATACATATTGAGTGATACCGTTACCCGCTGTTTGCCATGAAGGCCCTAGTGCATCGTCTAATTCAGCAACGTGGGGCCTGCAAATCCCAATTAACTCGCGTGGCTGCGGAGGCTCAAGAGTTTGTACAGTCATGTACTTCTGTGCAAACATTAGAGCACAAGTTGGACCGACTTGTTGCAACTTTCAACCGCTTTATGGAGCTGTCTGAAGAGCTGGTCCAATATAATGATGAAGAGGAATACGTGGATCCGGATTTGGACATCCCCGAATATGAGAAAAGGTTCTTTAGTGCGCATAGTATCTTCACTGAAGCCATACGTGACCGGAGCAGTCACGAGAATGAGCACGACAACTCAAATCTACTGCTATCGACCACTGTGGAACGCTTATTTGAGGGACAAACTCAACTTCTGGAGAGGATTCGGGACTCATCGGGAACCACAGAGCTGCAGTTCGAGAAAATACGCATTCCGACGTTTTCGGGCAGATACGAGGATTGGTGTCAGTTTAGTGACTTGTTCTTAGGCTCAGTCGACAAGAAGAGTAGTCTGTCCAAGTGCCAAAAGTTTCATTATTTGAAATCCTATCTGTATGGTGAAGCGTTGTCTCTGATAAAATATATTCCCGTATCGGATGCCAATTACCAGGACGCATGGGAGAGGCTCGAAAATCGCTACAACAAGAAGTCACTGATTGCTCGTTCGTTCATTCAAAACTTTCTTTCGTTGCCAACCGCAAAGGGTTCAAACATCGCCGAGTTGCGTAAGATAGTCGACACCGCTGACGAAAGTATACGTGGTCTACATGCGCTGAGCTGCGACAGCCGCGATGTGTGGCTAATCCATATCTTGCTCTCAAAGTTAGACCCGGAATGCAAGGAAGCGTGGGCCACCTCCAGTGAATCGTGCAAGGAAAATGTGACCATAAATGACCTGTTCGGCTTTGTCTTCGCCCGTTGCGATGCACTTGAGTCTTGTCAAGATCCAAAGCTAATCCAGGATACACACACGGTGCTGAATAAACGTCGTGCAATTTCTCATCATGTGGACGTGCCAAATACGTCTGCTCGTGATTGTGTATATTGTCACGAGCAACACAGTCTTTATGCGTGCACTCAATTCAAGGCTCTGGATGTTGTGGACCGCCGCAAGTTCGCAAGGGATGGTCATTTGTGCTTCAATTGTCTAAGCCGATCTCATCAAGTCAAGAAGTGTAATTCCACAAACACGTGCCGTCTGTGTAAGCTGAGGCACCACACTCTTGTTCATCCAGAGGACATACGCTCTGTCACGGCTTCCGCTGATGTCAACAACTCCGCTGACTCACCCTTCCGCTCGTCCAGTTTCCCTGCTGACGCTGATCCTGCCGTGGTCAGCCATCATACATTGGAGAGGAAATTCGTGGCCAAGAGTCAGGCCATATTGCCAACGATTTTGGCCACTATAGTCGACTCCTGGGGCAACGAGACCACCTGCAGGATACTGTTGGATACTGGTTCGACTATAACGATGGTCGCCGAATCATTTATTCAACGAATTGGTTTGCCGCACACCCACGCTCGTATACCAGTGGTTGGTCTAGGCGCAAATCCTGCTGGGGTTACTAGAGGTCGCGCCACATTCACGCTGCTCTCCCGCACAAGCTCGGCCTCAGTGGTGGTAACAGGTCTGATTATGAACACTTTAACCTCCTCGATTCCAGCCCAGAGGATCGAGTCTAACACACCGATGTGGAAAAGGATTCGTGATCTACCCTTAGCGGACCCTACATTTGGTAAACCAGGCGAAATCGACGTGATCTTAGGAGCTGATCAGCTTTGGAACTTGTACACTGGACAACGCAAAGAGTTTGGTTCTGAATATCCTATTGCACTTCATACTAATTTTGGTTGGGTCATTACAGGCAGCTACCATCTCAGTAGTGATGCTCACAACCACGCACTAGCACATCACGCGCACGAGGATCTGGACACTTTGGTTCGATCGTTCATGGACATGGAACGAGTTCAACCAAGTGACGCTACCATTGATGCTAGTGATCCCGCTGAGCAACACTTCGTTCATACGCACGCCCGCAGAAACGATGGCGTGTACATCGTCCAATACCCGTTCAAGGAATCTGCCCCTCCGATGGGGTCCACACTGCCACAGGACATTTATAGTTGGCTGAGCTCGGTCGACTGGAACGAACCACTACTCGCGCAGCTATGCGCACGGTGGCAACAGTTTGCAGCCGAAGTTCATTTACTGGAAAGCTGTCGCATACCCCGCTACCTATCCTCGCCACTTCAAGCAACGGAGCTGCATGGATTCGCCGATGCGTCATCTCATGCATACGCCGCTGTTATCTACAGTCGCGTGAGAGTCAATAATGATTACGCTGTAACACTGATCGCCGCAAAAACCCGGGTGGCACCCATCAAACCTATCTCCATCCCACGGCTCGATACTTCGTGTTGGTCAGACTCCGAAATTGTACTACATTGGCTCTCATCACCCCCACGGACTTGGAACACTTATGTTTGTAATCGCACGGCTGAGATTCTAGAAGCTTGCCCACGTAGCTGCTGCCACGTAGCTGCTGCCACGTAGCTGCCCACATTCGCACTGAGGACAATCCCGCGGACTGTGCATCACGCGGACTTCTACCAAAGGATCTGGTGGAACATCAACTGTGGTGAAATGGACCACCGTGGCTTTCCCAATCACATCGCAATTGGCCACCTGCTAAGGCCAAGTTCGCACTGTCGACTGAGGACGCTGAGCGGATGGAAGTAACGGTCAAGCCCCAAGTTAATCTACACATTTCCAATGAAGGAAATGATCTTAACTGTATGATCAACAAAGCGTCCTCCTGGTCACATCTCTTGCGGACACTTAGCTATTGCTGTCGGTTCGTACATCGTCTTCGTTGCAAGGACCGCCTGTCATCATTTTTATCGTCATGGGAGCTTCAATATGTCCGCTCTAGGGTAATCAAACATGTCCAGATGGAGTTCTTCCAAGTGGAGTACAGACAGCTGAGCACTGGACAAGCCCTTTCTCAAAAATCCAAGTTGATTCACTACACTCCATTTGTTGACGACCAAGGAATTCTGCGCGTAGGAGGACGCATTGGAAACTCGATGACAACCTATGACGCAAAACATCCCATACTTCTTCCAAAGGAATCACCAGTCGCTGTTTTAATAGCTAGACACCAGCACGTCACATCGTTACACGCTGGAGTCGAGTTTATGTTTCACACGTTGAGACAGAAGTATTGGATCCTGGGAGCCCGTAACATAGTCCGCAAAATTGTATTCAACTGCAAGATATGCTTCCTCCAGCGCAAAGGAACGAGTACAGAGCTCATGGCTGATCTTCCCGCCGTTCGCGTTCAGCCCACCCGCTGCTTTCTACATTCTGGATTGGATTACGCTGGACCAGCTACCATCAAGACATCAGCAGGTCGGACACCGAAGTTTGGCAAAGCTTGGTTTGCCATCTTTGTTTATCTGTCCACCAAAGCAATTCATATCGAGCTCGTCAGTGATTTGACGACTCCTGCATTTATCGCCGCTTTTAAACGTTTTGGTCTCGACGTGGCCCTATATCCGACTTGTACTCGGACAATGGCACAACATTCCATGGAGCCAGAAAGGAGCTAACGTAGATTCAACGGATAGCTGTATCTCAAAGTCAAGACGAGGAAATTGCTAATTTTCTGACGAGTCAGGACATCAACTGGCACTTCATTCCGCCATCTGCCCGGCACTTTGGAGGTCTTTGGGAAACAGGCGTACGATCTATCAAACTCCACCTTCGCCGAGTAATTGGTAGCAGTGCGTTAACCTTCGAGGAATATTCAACAATTTTAACTCAGATTGAAGGGTTACTCAACTCTCGCCCACTGTGCGCGCCCAGCGATCACAGCTTGGATCCCGTTACCCCCGCTCATTTTCTTACAGGTCAACCTCACATGTCGGTGCCGGAGCCGTCCTTGTTAGACGTCAACATTAACAGACTGCAGCGTTGGAGACAACTGTAAGCCAAGGTTCAAGGATTCTGGAAACGTTGGAATCTGGAATACCTTACTTCCTTGCAACCTCGCACGAAATGGCAGCAGGAGTCCAACGACATAACCGTGGACACTCTTGTGGTACTGAAGGAGCCAAATCAACCGCCTAGCAAGTGGCTGCTTGGGCGAATCACCGAAGTTCATCCTGGCCAAGACGAGAGAGTTCGAGTGGTCACCGTCAAAACCGCCCGAGGAGTGTACAAGAGGCCTATTACCAAACTTGCTGTGCTTCCCTTGTTCTGAACAGTCGTTCAGGGGGGCCGGTATGGTGAGAAATGAGCCTCGTAGTTTTTACATGTATATTGCGATTAACCTATTTACACGCTCATGATTGTAGTACACCGCCTAAGTAACTATTTTTACGCGCATAGCTGTGTTGTTGTTTACTCGGGTCCAGAACATAGCTGTAATGTTCTCACACGCATGGCCAGACCCGCAGCTGCACACGCACACAGCGATGCGTTCCGTTGTTTTGCATTGAAACCGTCGCGTCGAGTCTTATCGCGTGATCTTTCAATTCCCTTTTGCTCGACTTCTTTTCGCGGAGTTGATGCAGTAGAAACTTCGAGACGAAGCCGCCCGCACGCATAGTTTGTACCGCCGCAGAATCGAACCCCCCGCTATTCTTGTAATATAATTGTACTATAACCACCAATATTAAATAATCAATAAATAATAAATAAGCTCAAGATATAAACGATTATACAGTCCACTAATTCATAACCAACTAAATATAAAAACCTCCACATGGCTAAAATCCGATACCAACGAAATTCTAATAATTTCCAACATTCCCAAAGACATTACAAAAGTACCAATCTATAAAATCGTTCCGTATCCAGACGAATTAAATAACATGTTAACAGATATGACATACGACAAGTACTACATAAAAAATGAAGAAGTATTTGTTAAAGAAACTAAATTGAAAACCAATGACAATTGTATAAAAGGAATTTTAATACAAACTCCCACTAAATGTCCACATTCCAAAACTTTTCAAAACTTTCAAATAAACTTTATTGAACCAAATATACTAATCACATGGAATCTTCCAAAAACAACGCTAAACCAGAATTGTGTAAACCAAGAAATCATAGCGGAAGGAAATACCATTATAAAAATCTACAACTGTTCAATCCAATTAAATGAATTTACAATATCAAACACAATGTTAGATTTTGCCCAGAATGTTTATGTCAACAACAACATAACTAAAATAAAACCACTGTCGTATGTCCAAACTAATGAAATAATTATGCAATACACCAAATATAGTAACCTATTACAAATAAGTCTACTAATTTCATTTGTCATAATTATATTAGTACAACTAAGTTATGTAGTTGTCGAGAAATCGATTCATTAGAATCACGCCACTCATGAGGACCAATCAAAGCTAGACATAAAACCAAGGAGTATCACATTCGTAGCTCCGTCATTTAATGCAACACCGATCGCCACCAGTGGATGCCTTTCATCAAAGCCGACGCATCCCCAAATATCGATCCAGGCACGTACGCCACCGACACAAAGATGCAGCCGAGGAAAGCAACGCCCGAAGCCAGAGTCGGGAGTTCCAAGAGAAGGGCTCATGGAAACTAGCCAGCAGCAGAGAGATCAGTTCCGTTTGAGACAAGCAGACCCAAAGTCAAGTCGGGGAATTCATTTAAATCTTGTGACATAAAGATATTTAAGTTGTAAAATAAAAGTCTTTTTTAAAAAACTTAAAATCGAGTTGCGGATATTTAACTATATGTATATCGTATATATAACTATACATATATATGTATATATTATTTTGGCTAAGGGAAGTTTTACTAACGAAAAAGGTTGTTTTGGTCTGTCTCAACTGGCCTGTTAACTGCACATGGATCACCTGCTGCAAGCTCATCCTCGGAAGTATCCCGCAATGCTTGCAGGTCATGCATGTTCTCTACTCTAAAAATCTCTCCAGCTGGATGCTTCTTAACATGCACGATCGCCTGACGAGATTCTCTTTAGACAGCTGCTCAGTCCAGTGATAGCAGTTTTTTCGATTCCCTGCGATAGTTGGCAACAGCTCGCAATAACGCCGCCTTCTCTCTCACCCTCTCTAGTCCAGAATTATCACTGGATCAACAGCTGTTTCGTGAGTTCTCTGTCGGATCCTCAAGATGTCTTTCACCCTTGGGAGGGGTGTTAGGTAAAGGGAAAAGCACATCTTCTTGAATCGGACCTTCAACATTTCACCTTCTTCAAATGATATTCCATGAATACGGAGATACGCGGCAATTTCCGCTTTGCCGCGCTCAACACATTGTGTGCTTAGATCTCTATCTTGCGCACGTATTTCTCGCATACCATGTACCTCATTTTTGATTTTTATAATCTGCTGCTCCATTCCGTGGATTACCTCACCCGCCTTTTCCAACTGCAGGACACGTTTAGTAAGTTTCTTCACATCTTCTGCCATACCAAGAATTTGATTGGTCATAGCTGTGAACTTTTCCTCTATGGCCTGCAATACACCCTCAGACTTTAATGTATTTGCCGTGATTAGTTCAGCCTGCTTAGCAAACATTCTGTCCAGGGCTTTCTGTATATCTTCTGGTATTTCCTCAGAACTCTTCGAATCCTTGAGATCAGTTCCAGATTGTTCTCGCAGACGTTTTGATACTGGAGCCATGTTCAAACGTTTTTCCGTTACGATGTTGCTTGACATACGTTTACACTTCGTTGCTTACTTTGAAATTCTGCTTTATACTGCTTGATATACTGCTCTGCCGACTCCTTTACTATGCGTTGCCAATCACTTTGCTGTTTGCACTGCTTGCAACATTTTATTGAGTATTGCTACGTTATTCTCTCAGTGACTCCGAAGTGATCAAATGCTGGTTTTACTGAGAGTGGTTCAGAACAATAAAAAATATTCTTCTTCCACAGCACAACCAATAACAAATATTTTTCCACTGTATTTTATTAAAATTGTCACCGTCAATTGGTGTCTTTCAATGCGGACACACTTTATGATGTGAACAAAACACTCTGTTTAATAATGAATAGTGTATCACTTGAGTATTTCACGATTTTTTCCTCTGTATGTTGTACACGACTGGCTTGGCGGTCAGAGTTCAGGTGGTCAGATTTTAGTGTAGGCATTTGGCAATACCGCTATGAGCAGGGGATGGTACGATGCGCAGCCTTAAGCACGCCTTGTGTCAAACTTCGGAAACGAATAATTTCAAAGACTTATGGGCTTGCCAGAATCCAAGTGTGATAAACTCATACGATGTATATTTTTGGACGTTGACATGCAATGACTGCATCTATCAAGAGGCGATGCAATTACTGCACCGTCAAGTGGCCCGTGTGACACCAGCAGAAGGCTGTTACGCGCGGATCCCAGGCAAAACGCAGCCCTCCTCCCGCCCAACCGACCGAGGGGCGCTGCCGCATGACGCGCGGTGCGTAGCCGAACCAAACGCGAGCATGCAAGAAAGATAGATATTAGACTAACCTTCGAGGAAAATTAGCACTAAACTTATTAAGAAATTAAGCATGCAATAAAATACAAAATACAAATACCACTACAATTACTAACTACTAGAAAGGTGTGTAAGGATTAGTAATTTAATAAGAGGAAGAGAATTAGTGGAGGATATAATATGGTAGAGGGAATTATAATCCGAGCATAAGACCCTAAACGGTTTATGCAAGGAATAATTCGATCTACAAAGTGGAAGGAACAACGGTATAAAGTTTCTAGTCAGTCTAATAGGAATCGTGAAGTTTATGCGGCTCAACAGATCAGGGCTGTCTATGTCACCCCTGATCAAGTTGTGCATAAATATCACACCAAGCATTTTTCTACGGTTAACTAAGGATGGGAGGTTTACTAATAATAGTCTACTAGAGTAAGATGGGAGTCTTACACCCGCATCCCAGTTAAGGCCCCGCAGAGCAAAGATTAAAAAGTTTTTCTTTACTGATTCTATACGGTCCTGGTGTACTTTGTACTGAGGGCACCATACACAGGAGCCGTATTCTAAGATCGGACGAACAAGCGAGGTATAGAGAGTCTTTGTTATATAGGGGTCGTCAAATTCCTTTGACCACCTCTTTATAAACCCAAGCACGCCCATGGCCTTATTTACCATGGTAGAAATGTGTTCGGAAAACTTTAACTTGGGGTCTAACATAACACCCAGATCATCCACCAGGGTAATTCACTCAAGAGAACCACCAAATAGGGTGTAGGGAGTCAACAAAGGGCTAGAACGATGAAATGTCATAACTTTGCATTTCGAGGCATTAAGGTGTAACAAGTTTGCACTACACCATGACTGAAAGCTATTGAGATCGGATTGCAAGCGAGAATGAAATGAAATGTCCTTGTACTGGACACAGAGTTTAACATCATCCGCATACATAAGTACTCGAGAGTATTTTAATACCGAAGGCAAGTCATTAATAAAGAGTGTGAAGAGTAAGAGGACTAGATGGCTGCCCTGTGGTACTCCCAAAGAAACCTTTACTGGTGAAGAGAGGGAGTTTTTGAATAGGACTCTTTGAGACCTAGAACAAAGATAGCTAGAAATCCATCTCAGGAAGTTGGGCGGAAACCCTAAAAGGTCAAGTTTATGTGCTAAAAGGGAATGGTTTACAGAGTCGAATGCTTTACTAAAGTCGGTGTAAATAACATCCGTCTGTAAGTTACATTGAAAGCCTTTAATAATGAAAGAGGTAAACTCTAACAAGTTCGTGGTGGTTGATCGCCGCCTTATAAATCCATGCTGAGTTGGAGATATAAGTGACTTGCAGAGATGTTGCAAGTGCGGAGCTAAAACCTTCTCAAACAATTTGGGAATAGCGGATAACTTTGCTATACCTCTATAATTTTTTGCATCAGACTTACTACCTTTTTTATGGAGAGGAATTATAAACGATTCCTTCCAGATTGGGGGAAAGCAAGAGGAATCAATGGACAGGGTGAATAGTTTAAGCAAAGGTCCACACAGAGCCTCGGCGCAGTACACAACCTGAGTACACAACCTGGAACCCCGTCTGGACCCGGTGAAAACACCGGCTTAACTAGTCGAAGATCATGAAGTAGGGAATATTCATTTAACAAGGGACTGAAAATGCCGTTCGACCTCGGTAATCCGTATGGGTACGACTGACCAGAGTAGCTTTCCTCAGAATAGGTGGTTTGGAAAAACTGGGCAAAAAGATCGGCAATTGCCTGATCATTATTTGCCGACGTATTACAAAATGATAGCGAGGATGGGTGTGCGGACGTTCTACGCTTACTGTTTACGAAGCAGTAAAACTGTTTAGGGTCCTGAGAAAAACGTATCCTGTAACGAGATAGGTAGTTCTTATAGCATTGAGCATTAAGAACTGAAAAGTTTGACCGAGCTATTACATAACGAGAGTGAGAAATAGGAGAGCCCAATTCTTGAAATTTTTTATAAAGTCTTGATTTTAAGTTTTTTAGACTGGATAACTCCTTGATAAACCAAGGGGGTTTTCCAGATCTAATCGGACAAGAAAGCGGGACACAAGAATCAAAAAATGTGCCAAGAGCATTGTAAAAAATGTTTGTGCCTTTTGTGACATCAGTGCACAAGTACAAAGCGGACCAATCAAAATCCCTAATGAGGTTATTAAGCTTCGCAAACTCGGCTTTACGAAAGCAGCGGACACGTTCAGGTAGTCTACTCGACCGATCCAATACAGTTGGTCCTATATCTAGCGACAACTCGAAAACAGGGTGGTAGGCGTCTTCAGGTATAGCGAGCGGAAGGGCTCGGGTTAACAACACTATGGTCGGATACGATACAAAGCATAGATCAAACAATCGACGCAAGGAATTTTTCACATGATTGACTTGAGACAGGGACAAGCAAGCCGTCAACAAAGTCATGTCTTGACATGGGCACTAGGATACTAGACTCGTTTACCGAAGACCAAACAGTTCCTGGCAAGATGAAGTCACCAAGAACTATCATACGATCTTTATCAGATAGCGAGGAAGAAACAGCGGTTAAAGCGGACAAATGCTGCTCATAAATTGAAATATCCGAAGAAGGTGGGATATACGAGCAAGTAATGAATATAGCGAAAGCGGGAAGAATCAGTTTTACACACAGGAATTCCAGTTCCTCTTGAACTTGGACTGTGAAGTGTTCTGACGTGAAGTAAGAGTCCACTGCAATTATAACCTTTCCTGCACGTCGAGACGAACGGTCCTTTCTAAAAGTTGTGTACCGACCTGCCAAAACCTCGGAACTCAGAATGTCCGGCTTTAACCAGGTTTCAGTAAACACAATAACGTGGGAAGCAAATGCAACACTATACCGAAAAAGAATGCTGAGCTTACTACGCAATCCTCTTACATTCTGATAGGCTACAAAAAAATAGAAGTTAGTTTTTTGGAAAGATGGAAGCAAGACGGGAAGTTGAGGAAGTTGAGGTTGAGGGTGGTACCGACAAGTATCGCCGAGAGTACCTAGTCTATCGCCGGACAGTACTTACGGGACCCTGTCGGTCTACTGGGATCATACAGGGCGCCAACAGGTGTCACCGAGAGCGCCTAGGCAATCGCCGGACAGCGGCCTCGGGATCCTGCTGGGACACCAACTACGGGAGGGGGATCACGCGGGAGCGCCAACAAGTATCCCTAAGGGCGCCTAGGCAGTCACCGGATAGCTGCCCTGGGATATTGTTGGGTAACGAACTACTGGAGGGAATCATACGGAGGGGGGGCCAACAGGAGTCGCCAAGAACGCCTAGACTATCGCCGGACAGCGGCCTCGGGATCCTGCTGGGCCACAAACTACTGGAGGGAGCCACGCGGGGTACCGACGGACATCTGTAACGGATTCGGATCACCACGTGGGCGGGGCAAGAGGAGACTCGGGCCAGAGGCGTTAGGATGTGCAGAGAAGGCGAAGCCCCGGACATCCAGTTTTCCTAGTGTATAGATTGTTGGTGGCCAGGCTATGTTTTCGTTATATCCATTACATTTTCACTTTATTCTCTCATTTCCCTACCTATTGCACCGCTCAGCAGCCCGTATACACGACTAGAGACTCGCTTACCCCTGAACTCCCACGCTTGTATTCGTCGAAAGCTTCTTCTCCTCCGTAAATGCGGGGTCTGTGCAGGATCTTTTCTCTTACCACTGATCGCGTTGGCGTGGATCTCGTATGCCACGTGTTTTTACTTTTCGCGAACCACTCGAACTCTTCGCGGGCACGTCTGGCTCCTCTGGACTTCTCCCATCGATTTTTTTCGATCTACGTTTTTTCCAGCCTAGAACCGGCGTTCTCTGACGTCGCCCTCGGCAGAAGGCTGACGTCGTTGTTTCCCCTCTCTTTTACGCCGCTGGAGCGTCGTTGCTGGGTTTGATTACGGTACTCGGCGTTCCTCTTCTGCTGTTGCTGAATTGATGCTGTTGGCTTACCGTTTCAGCGCTTCGTTGCTTCGTCGATGCCGACGGCTCGCTGTTCTCGGCATTCCTCTTCGGCCGTTGCTGAATTGATGCTGTTGGCTACCGTTTCGGCTATTAGTGTATTCCTCTCTCTCTTTGTCTGCCGCCGCGTTGTTGTCGTTGGGTTTTGTCTCTTGGTGTATTCCTCCCCGTTGCTGTGTTGGTGCCGTTGAGTTTCGGTTCTTGGTGTATTCCTCTCTCTCTTTGGCTGCTGCTGCGTCGTTGTCGTTGGGTGTTGTTTCTCAGTGTATTCCTCGCCGTTGCTGTGTCGGTGCCGTTGGGTTTCGGTCTTAGTGTATTCCTCTCTCTCTTTGGCTGCTGCTGCGTCGTTATCGGCTTACCGTTCTAAAAAAAAGCAGTGGCGTCTGCCGTGATTGCGCAATGGGAAAAGTACGGCGCCCTGGCGGGCGAAAAAATGTGGGTGGAGCGCACGCTCCCTCACAAGCTGTAACGTTCTCACTAGTATAGCTAAAGCGCGCAGCTGCACACGCATACAACGATGTGTACCGTTTTTCACATAAAAAAAACACCGATTTTATATAATCATCAAATATTTTAAATAAAACATAGTAAAACTTATACAGTCCACTCATTCTTAACCATACAAAGTTTTGGTCCTTCGAGCCGGATCATACACGTCTAATTTTATTTTATATATTGAGTGATATCGTTGACCGCTGTTTGCCCTGAAGGCCCTAGTGCATCGTCTAATTCAGCAACGTGGTGCCTGCGAATTCCAGATAACTCGTGTGGCTACGGAGGCTCAGTCATGTACTTCTGTGCAAACATTAGAGCACAAGTTGGACCGACTGGTTGCAACGTTCAACCGCTTTATGCAGCACTCTGAAGAGCTGGTCCAATATTATGAGGAAGATGAATATGTGGATCCGGATTTGGCTATCCCCGAACACGAGAGAAAGTTCTTCAGTGCGATAGCACTAAACTCAACTCAAATCTACTGCTATCAAACACTGTGGAACGCTTATTTGAGGGACACCCCACTCTATTTCCCGCAGCAGTGCGTTCACTGCCACGTTCCAGAGGAGGGGCGAGAGGACTCCGCCCTGCGGTGTGCCTCTGCAGACGAATCTAGTGCATGTTGACGTCCCCAGTGATGCCTCAACCGTCCTGCATTGCAGCATCTGATCGATCAGGCTCACCGTCCTGGAGTCAACCCCCAGATCCGTCAGACGCCCTACGAGGGTGTACTCCTTAAAGTTAAGGGACGCTTCGATGATCGATGTGATCGAGTGTAGGGCCGTTTCGGTGGATCTTCCCTTCCGATAGGCATACTGGGAGTCTGAGATCAGACTGGACAGAATACACGCTGTGAGATGCAGCCCCAGGAGCCGTTCCATCGCCTTTAGAAGAAAAGACGATAGACTAATGGGCCTGAAATCTTTTGGGGCAGTGTGCGAGGGCTTGCCTGCCTTGGGTATGAATACGACTTTGGTCTGAAGCCAGGTGTCAGGAATGCACCCGTGGGAAAATTCCCTCGTAAATTATTTTGAGCCAGTTAATGGCTTAGTGTCTGGCGTGAATCAGTTGGGCAGGGAAAATGCCGTCTGGCCCCGCGGACTTGTAAGGTTTAAAACTTCTGATCGGCCAGGAAAAGGTCTCCTTGCTTAGCAGGCTCAGGATGGCCTTAGAGACGACAGAAGGAGGCGCGAAGTAGTTGGGTCTGTTTTCATCGCAGCCAGGGAAGTGAGTATTTAGGAGAAGATTTAGCGATTCATGGCTGGATGTAGTCCACGACTGGTCGGTGTTCTTCAAGTAGCCCAGGGTGGGTGTTGTCTTCGAGAGAACTCTGGGCAAGCGCGAGGCTTCTGAGTTACTCTCGATTTCGCTGCAGAACTTACGCCAGGAGGCGCGTTTGGCTTTTCTAAGTTCTTTGTTGTAGGTCGACAGACTGGCCTTGTATTCGGCCCAGTTTTGCTCAACGTTCTCAGCCTTAGCTTTATTGAAGAGTCTCCGGGAGGCTTTCCGGAGTTCACCCAGTTTCGGATTCCACCATTCAGGTTTCCTCCGGTCTCTGTTCTTGCCAGGATACAATGTTACTCTGTATCTCATGAGAGGCAAGCTTGAGGTCCAGGACCTCATTGCGGTTTTTAATAATAAAGGTGGGATCACTACCCCGGTTTTATAAGACCATCTGAGTGGTTAGTGAGTAACTGAAAAGGTACTCACCCCTTTCGTTTGTGTCAGTGCTTCCCCACTGACAGTGATGTGCATTGGTGTCGCACCCCACAATTAACCCGGTGTCTTTGGCCGAACAGTCTGCGATTAGAGCCCGGAGAGGCGCGTGTGGAGGGGGGTCTGGTTGATCATGTCCCATGTATGCGGAGCAGATCCTCAGTGAGCGCTCCTGGCCTTCGAAGCTCACTGCGGTGTGGTCTTCATTGCTGAAGAATGCATATACGAATTTTACCTGCGGTTTCAGCTACGTATAGCTTGTAGTCAGAACTTCTCAAACCGGAGACTTTGTTTCCGAGGATCCAGGGCTCCTGAATGAGGACTATGTCGGCTCCACCCTTGGCCAGGTGGAGCAGTAGAGTAGCGCATGCTGCCTTACAATGATGGAGGTTTATCTGCAGGAGCGTCAACGACATTCCTGAGGCTCGCCTCCACCATTGTTGCTTCTAGATCGCTGTCAGGGGACTCCGGCTCCTCCCCGACAACGATGTGGCTGAGACCTCTGGCTAGGTCGCTCTCGTCGAACGCGTAGTCGTTCGACATCATGGACGCCGCATCCGATGCCGGGTTGTCTTCCTCGCATGAGGCCCTCTCTTTCGGGATCTCCGGCAGCTCCGGGTCTGGCTCGACCTCCGCTTGCCTGCCCTTACGATCCGACTTAAAGGTGGATATGGTGACCTTTTTGTACCCGTAGTCGACTACACCGTCCGTCTTGGCGAGGGGCTCTAGCGCATCCTCATTTAGGACGAGGATAATCTGGCGCCTCTGCCTCTGGATGTCCTCTACCTTGGCCACCTTTCAATCGGCTGTGGGAAGCTGGGGGTTGCAGACCTGCAGTAGGCTGAGGATTTTCTCAGGTTCTGCAGGTTTAGCCGAGACCCATGCTCTGGCTCTCCGACGGCTGGGAACATCCTCCCATCTCACGGCCTCCAGTTTCGCCCCTGGATAGACCTCTTTCAGAGCAGCCACCGCCTTCATGTAGAGGACCGCAGAGCGAGCGTCTTGGCAGGCGATGGCTTTCACCTTGCCTTGATGCCACCCTGCGTCCTCACACTTTGGCGGTGGTCCGCCGTTCTGCTCCAGTTCCTGAAGGAACCGGTCCTGGAGCTCGTTTTCCACCAGGTGCCACTTATCGCGAGGGACATGGCCGTCCTCGGCGCCCCTGTCCAGGACGCCGATCAAGGTCTTGCCCCTCGCCACCTCAGCGAACGACCGGTTCGTGAGGTGGGTCTTCACCCGCTTGGCTTGCTGGGCTTGGCCTGGGGGCCTTGGCTGCGCCCTTTCCGGCTTTGGCTGGCTGGAAGAGTGGCAGGACGACGCCCTTCTGCCGACGCCCTAAAGTTCGGGTCCTCGTTGGACAGGATGAAAGCCGCACGTCTCCTGTCCTGGTCCGACGGCTTTCCTCCCCGTGGTGCAGAGACGCTGCTCGCCGGGGCCCCCATGGGTTCCTCGGTCTCGGTGCGCTTACCAGCCGCAATTACGCTCTGCTTGGCAGCCACCCCGGTCTCCGGTTCGCCCTTGGAGCCACCCGACTTGGAAGGACCCGATTGGCTTTTCGGACCCCCCTCGCGGCTGCTGCCTGAAGACGGTGGACCGACTCAGTCTCCTTCCCGTCTTCTTTGGACCTGGACCGAGCTCCTTTGCGGTGTTTTAGTTTTTTATATTTTATACAGCCTATTAACAGCGAAAGGAATCTTTGTTGATAACAAATTAATTCTGAACGTGAAAATTCCCCTGTTTGGTAGGCACGCATCCCATTTATTTAGGATAATTCACAATGCCGGTGGAGAATGAACAAGAATTGGTCAAGGTAGATTTGAGCTCAAGGTATTTAGTACATAACTTCGAAATTGATTCCCATCATTCGATGACTGAAGCTACCTTGAACAAATGCCAAAAATGGCAAATAAATAGAAGAGTATGCGAAGGTAATTGGCCTTAGAGCAATGCCAATGATAATGCTTGTGAGAAAGCTCCTTTCAAACCAAAAGGTAATTCAAATTGCATGTATAGGAAGATAGCAGAGACAAGATTATTTTGGGTCGAATTAGAATGGTTGTACTGTGCGAACCGATGACGAAATACTAGTACTTCATCACAGTATTTAAACAGAAAGCTATGAGCCAATTTCATCCTATTATACAAGTAATATAAGTAAAATACCAAAAATTGTTTGGAATCCATTAACAGTACCATTAATTAACCATACAGAAGAAATGTATAAGTTAAGAAACGAATTAAATTTGTTAAAAGAAGGTCATCATGTGTTGAGAAATGAGCCTCGTAGTTTTTGATTCAATGTTCATGTATATTGCGATTGACATATTCATACGCTCATGAGTGTATTGCACCGTTTAAGTAGCTAGTTTTACGCGCTTACTGTGTTGTTATTGCGCGGGTCCAGAAGGCCTCTTTGAGTTCAACCGTGCGCCTTTTGGTTTTTGCAATTCGCCAGCAGTTTTCATCCGTTTTATAAGTTTTGTATTTCAAAACCTTATAAATGAAAACATTCTTGACCTGTACATGGACGATATCGTTATACACGCTGAAACCACCGACGAATGCCTAAAAAGGTGAAGAAGGTTTTTGATGCTGCAGCTGAATACGGGCTGAAGATGAAGTGGAAGAAGTGCCGATTTCTGCAGTCGACCATTACATTTTTGGGTCATCAAGTTGGAGGAGGTGAAATCAAGCCTGGATTGGAGAAAACCAAAGCCGTCAGCAAGTTCCCGATGCCGAAAAACATAAAGGTTGTGCAGTCGTTTTTAGGATTAACTGGGTTTTTCCGTAAATTCATAAGAAACTATTCGCTAATCGCCAAACCACTGACCAATCTGCTGCGAAAAGATGTCCCATTTAAAATGAGTCTGGAGGAGCAGCAGGCGTTCGCTACATTAAAGGAAGCATTGGTGAAAGAGCCGGTCTTGAAACTTTATCGCAGGAATGCAAAAACCGAGATACACACTGATGCGTCAAAGGACGGGTTTGCAGCGGCGTTGTTACAATGGCACGAAGGACAATTGAATCCGATCTTATTCTGGAGTAAGAAAACCTCGGAGTCCGAAGCACGACAGCATAGCTATATACAGGAAGCCAAAGCAATTTCCCAAGCATGCAAAAAATTTCGTCAGTACATACTTGGAACCAACTTTAAGCTCGTAACGGATTGCGCTGCTTTCAAACAAACGTTAAGCAAGAAGGACGTTCCGCGGGAGGTTGCCGAATGGGTCCTGTACTTGCAGGACTACGACTTTGAAGTGGAACACAGACCAGGAGAACGGCTGAAGCATATGGATTGCCTGAGTAGGTACCCAATTGATGTCATGATGGTATATTCGGAAGTCACAGCAAGAATTAAGAAAGCCCAGCAGGAGGATACGAAGATCAAAGCAGTTTCTGAAATTTTGAAAAGTAAACCATATGACAGCTTTAAGTTGAAAGCTGGTCTCGTATACAAAGTGGTTCAAGGCACGGACTTGCTGGCAATACCGAAGTCATTAGAAAAAAAAATAATAACCGACGCTCACAACGCAGGACACTTTGCCGCTCAAAAAACAATGCATACCGTACAGCAGAGCTATGGGATTCCACATCTGGAAGGAAAAGTAATGCAGATCATAGGAAACTGTATGAAATGTATAATCTAAAACAAAAAGCTTGGCAAAAAAGAGGGATTTCTGCATCAAATTGACAAAGGATCACAGCCGCTGTATACTATACACGTGGATCACCTTGGGCCTATGGATGCTACTTCGCAATGGTTGATAGCTTCAGTAAGTTCGTATGGATGTATCCCACAAAAAACAACAGGAGCAGACGAAGTTCTCAAGAAGTTAAGGGAGTGGTCTGATGTATTTGGTAATCCGGCACGCATAGTAAGCGATCGTGGAGCAGCATTTACATCTTCAAGCTTTGAGGAGTTTGTCAAGGAAAAGAACATCGAACACATATGGAGCACCACAGGGGTACCAAGAGGAAACGGACATATTGAACGCGTAAACCGATCTATTCTGAGCATCATTTCCAAATTGTCGTCGGAAAAACCTGGAAGATGGTATAAGTTCGTACCGCGAGTTCAGAGGGCTATTAACAGCACTGTTCATGTGTCTACAAAGCGTTGTCCATTTGAGCTGATGATCGGGGTAAAAATGCGTTGTGGACCGTATAGCGACATACTTCAGCTAATAGAAAAATAGATGGTTGATAATTTTGAAGACGAGAGGCAAAAGATGCGACAAGAGGCAAAAGAAAATATTCAGCAGGCCCAGGACAGATACAAGGAACAGTGCAATAAAAAGCGGAAATGCGAATACGGATACAAGGTCGGAGATCTCGTAGCCATACGTAGAACACAATTTGTAACCGGAAGAAAGATGGCCAGCGAATTCTTAGGACCATACGAAATAACCAACGTGAAACGAGGCGGACGCTATAATGTTCGGAAGGCAGCAGACGTCGAAGGACCAAGCAATACGACCACAAGCAGTGATAACATGAAACTATGGAGCTTATATGTAGAAAACGAGGACGTATGGTCATCAGGGACTGATGACTAATCAGGATGACCGAGTGTAAGAAGGAGTGGGCCAGCTGGCCTATTGAGGGGGCAGTGGGGATAAGCAACAGCAGTAATAACAGCAGCAGAGGAACAGCTGATGAGCAGCAAAAGCAGTAGTAACAGCTGCAGCAACAGCAGCAGCAACAGCAGCAGCAACAGCAGTAGTAACAGCAGCAGATCAACAGCGGACACAGAAGAAGAGGAACCGAGCGAAGCAGTGAAAAGGAGAGAACAGCAGCATACGGACGCGACTCAAGCAGCAGCAGAAAATCAGCAGAAATAAGCCGTAACATTAAGAACTTTTGTAAGCACACATACCAGGCCACCACGATAATAATACGAATAAACAATACTCTAAATAATATCTTACATGTTGTTCGGAGCAGAACGCAGCCGATTAGCCGCTTACCAAATAGCACCTAATTCTTGGCCCTCAGCCGCTTATTTTGTTTGTTACTTATGTCTATGTCACTCATTTGTTTGTTAAAGCTTTGCGCTTGCTTGCCCTGCTAAACGCTCTCTGCCAGCTCGCTCTTCGCTATCTCCGCTTTGCGTCTGCCTACCGACGTCGGCCGAGCGAAGCTGCGCTTAGCGATCGGAGCGGCAATGTAAAGGGCAGGCAAGCCACACTTGCAATTTGGATGTCACGCATTAAAGAACATATCACAATTTTATTTCTGCGCCGAGTTTTATTTAATTGAAATAATTAGTCGGCCGATTGGGGATAAAAAACATTATCTCCACATAAAATTTGGTGACCCCGACGTGATCTCTGAGTTGCAGTGTCAATTAATTATCATTCGCGATCGACATTCGTTAGCCTTAACAAATTTTCGGCGGTTAAGCACAATTCGGTGCTAAAACATACTTACATACACCTACATACACGCATTGCTGGCTATTAATTTCTCTGTCGCGACAATTCGGTCAGTGCAGTGCAGCGAACTCACTAATACACACAAGCGGAGTACAAAGCGGAATCGGACAGCTCGCACAGCCGCACAGCTAAAGGCATTAGCTGTAATCCCTTTGCTTTCGGTTCGCACGTTTATACGTATACAGGGTGTTTTTTTCGGTCGTGCTGAGTGACTCTTTTAAAACCTCAACATGGCAGCACCTGAGCCTACCAATGTCGCGAACGCAGCAATGCCGAGTGATGTTGATTTCTACAAGCACAAGGCCGAGTCCGTCGCGCGCCAACTAAAGGCCATGGATCGCTTTCTCACCAAGGAAGAGCTTGCCGAGTTAGATGAGGCAGAACTTCAAGCTCGCTTAGAGCAAATTGAGCCAATGAATGCGGATTTCGATGCCGCTCAAACGAGCCTTGAAAGGTTGGATTTCCTGCAGTTAGCCCATGATGCCCGGCTGGACTTTTCGAATGTTTACGTCAAGGTTACGTCCAGGCTGTCGCGGGATTTGATGATGGCTGCTCACACGGTAAATGTTGCCAATTCAACGGCTCGGCACAGTCTCGAGGGGAATTCGTCGTTGTTCGCCTATAATAGTATAGGCTGTTCTCGAATGCCCGAGTTGCAGCTTCCGCGATTCGGTGGGAACTACATGGATTGGCCAGAATTCCACTCGATGTTCTCGACAATGGTGCACAAAGACCATCGTATACCAATCATCGAAAAATTCTAATATCTTCGTGGATGTCTAGATGGTGCTGCGCTGGATACGATTCGTTCCTTGGAGCTTTCTGAGGAGAATTACGACAATGCGCTGAATTTACTAATGTTGCGATTCGATAATAAACTGTTACATTTTCAGGCACACGTCAAGGCTATTTTCGGGCTGCAAGGGGTGGAGAAGGGCTCGGCTATCGGCTTGCGCGCTCTCAGCGACAAAATCAATTCGCACTTGCGTGCACTTCAGACCTTGGCGACCCCGCAGGAGATTTCCGATGGGTTGCTGATCTTCATCATAGGAACGAAATTGGACCACAAGACCAAGGAAAAATGGGAAGAGAACTTGCCGACGTCAGGATTGCCTCGGTGGTCAAGCATGGCCTCATTCTTAGAAGCAAGATGTCGGATGCTGGAAAATTTGGGATCGGCTATGGTAACAATTCCTAGCCAGCAGGTGGGAGAAAGTAAACCTAGCACCCTAATCACCTCCATTAACGATCATACTAGCTCAACATGCAAGTATTGCAAATCTTCTGATCACTACATATCCCGATGCCAGGCATTTCTAGATCTCCCTGTCTTTTCTCGATACAAGGAGGTGAAGAAGCGCCATTTGTGTCTAAACTGCCTCAACAAAGGCCATTCATTGCAACGCTGCAAGTCAGGGGCATGTAGAAATTGCCAAGCCAAGCATCACACTCTGCTCCACATGCAGTCGGGCGCTGACGCTGAGTTGCCGTCGCCGAGCACGGAACCGACCCAGCATGATCCTGCAAGTGCCCTAGTTGCAAGCAAATATACCAGCCCTCCCCCCTCGAGTCAGAAATCTCTGCCCAGCCAAAACGTGCTGCTAGCTACCGCAATCGTATATGTCAGGGGCCGTTTTGGATCGCTTATTCCATGTCGTGCCATTTTAGATTCCGCTTCTCAGGTTAACTTTATAACATCGAGACTCGCCAATCAGCTGCAGTTAGATCCTCACCCGTCTCACGTTCAAATCGCCGGTATTGGAGAGTCAAGTCTACCATCCAGCAAGGCTGTAGACATCGTCCTGCAATCTCAAGACAAAAGCTATCACGGTTTCCTCTCTGCAATTATCACTGCCTCAATCACAGGAATGCAGCCTAACTTCGGCCTAGACGCAAAGGATTGGCCAATGCCAAATAATCTAAAACTGGCTGATCCTAATTTCGCCAAGCCCCAGCGTGTCGATCTGTTGATAGGTGCTGGTCTGTTCTTCGAATTAATGTGCGTTGGACAGATTCGACTGTCAGACCAATTGGCAACATTGCAGAAGACGAAACTTGGCTGGATTGTGTCAGGAAGTATTAAAAACTCTGAGAAAGCCCGTGCGGCGCTAGCAGCCGTTGAAGATCCCCCTGTCATCACCGCTTGCGAGACTAATTTGTGCGATATTGTAAGGCGTTTTTGGGAAGTCGATGGAGATTATTCGCCCTCATCAATTTTGGAGGAAGATGTTCATTGCGAACAGCATTTCGTCACAAACTGCATTCGCCTAGATTCCGGAGCTTACTCCGTGCGTTTGCCAACCAAATTCAGTCTAGAGGAATTAGGAGAATCGTATCAGCAGGCGCTACGTAGATTTCTCAATTTGGAGAGGAAGCTAGCAAAAAATGCACAGCTTAAGGAAAAATATATGGAGTTTCTCCAGGAGTATCGTGATTTAGGACACATGTCGCCAGCTTCGCGGCAGTCAGACCTCCCGCAGTACTACTTGCCTCACCATTGCGTCCACAAGCAGGATAGTACAACCACCAAATTACGCGTAGTGTTCGATGGATCTGCCAAAACAGCGTCTGGAGTATCACTGAATGATGCGCTAATGGCTGGACCCACCATCCAACCTAAAATTTTGATAACTCTGCTTCGTTTCCGCTTTTTTAAAGTCGCCTTGTGTGGCGATATCTGCAAAATGTACCGCTGTGTACGCGTTTCCCATCCCGATACGCACGTGCAGTGCATCCTATGGCGCAATGACCCGAAGGAGGACATTCAGGTGTTCAAGTTGGAGACTGTTACTTACGGAACCAAACCTGCCGCTTTCTTAGCAATTCGTGCTATGCATCAATTGGCAAATGATGAAGAATTACGTTTTCCGCTTGGCGCAGATGTTGTTCGAAGAGATTTCTATGTCGATGATCTCATATCTGGAGGGGACAGCAATGATTCTGTCATCAAGATTCGTCAGCAGGTAAAGGAGCTACTTTCGAAAGGATGTTTTCCCATACGTAAATGGTGTTCCAATGAACCCGCTGCTTTGGAAGGCGTATCGGAGGCGGATCGCGAAAAGTTCCTTACCTTTCATGACGGAACTGAAGTAACCAAGGCGCTTGGTCTAGTTTGGGATCCCACCACGGACAATCTTCTGTTTAGCTTCGCTCACGTCGGAACCGCTGCAGGCCCAATATCGAAGCGTTCGGTCCTGTCTACACTAGCTAGGTTCTACGATCCTCTAGGGCTCATCTCTCCCATCATCACAAAGGCTAAAATATTTATGCAGTCGCTATGGAACGAAAGCCTAAAGTTGAATTGGGACGAAAGCCTGCCCCAGGATCTACATACGACTTGGATTGAGCTGACTTCGCAGTTGTCGATGGTTGAAAACTTTAAGTTTCCACGTTACGTGCTTCGGCAGCAAGCCAAATTAGAAATGCACGCGTTTTGTGATGCGAGCCAAGCAGCATATGGCGCCTGTGTATACATGCGTTCGGAAGCTCTTGGCATTGTGCAAAGTCATCTCTTATGCTCTAAATCCAGAGTCGCGCCCTTGAAAAGTATGACTATCCCCAAGCTTGAGCTATCCGCTGCCCTCGTATTAGCCGAACTAGTGTCCACCATAGTTAAGGGATTATCAGTTCCATGCCAAATACATTGCTGGTCGGATTCGTCCATAGCCCTTGCCTGGATTCGAGAGTCACCATTGAATTTTAATATATTTGTTTCTAATCGAGTTCAGCGGATTCAGGAGCTCACCGCTGGAATGACTTGGCATCACGTGCCCACAAAGTTGAATCCTGCCGACATCATATCACGTGGATCCACGCCCGCTGAACTAATGGATAGCAGCCTTTGGATCTCTGGACCACCATTCTTACGTCTTGCGAGCTCGGAGTGGCCTGCAGGCTTGCAATTGCCAACCGATGTACCAGAACGTCGTCATGCAGCATTGGTTGTTTCAAACGAAAGGGATGTATCGTACGATTGCAAATTTCAAAACTCATTCGGATCCATGCAGCGCGTCTTTGCTTACATATATCGATTCTACATTCTCAAGGACAAAGGCATAGCGCGGTCGAAGGGTCAACTTACCGTAATCGACATCAAAAATGGTACGCATTTGCTCATAAGGGCAATACAGCAGCAACAATTTTCGGAAGAGATAAGGGCCCTCACCAGCAAACAGGCCCTAAGGTCAAAAAGCACGATGGCCTCACTGAATCCATTTTTGGATAGCTTTGGATTGCTGCGGGTTGGAGGCCGCCTCCAAAATGCCGAATTGGACTACGACGCGAAGCACCCGATCCTGCTTCCTAAGGGACATCCTGTCACTGTCTCTATTATTATCTTCTTTCACGAAAGGTTTCTCCACGCAGGAGCTCAAGGATTGCTCGGACTGCTTCGGCACAAATTCTGGCCTATTGGTGGACGCAAATATGTTGCGGGAATCATTCGCAAATGTGTTAGATGTTTTCGTTTGAAGCCAGTGCTGAGGGAACATATCATGGGAAACTTGCCTGCGGATCGCGTAAGGACTAATCCAGCATTCCACACAACGGGCGTTGATTTTTGCGGACCCTTTTATCACAAGTCGGAAGTCAGAAGCAGGCCTCCTATCAAATGTTACATCGCTGTTTTCGTATGGTTTAGCACCAAAGCAACTCATTTGGAAGTCGTTCGAGATCTATCTACAGAATCCTTTCTGGCAGCATTAAGGCGTTTTATAAGTCTACGTCCCAAACCTCGAATCATTTGGTCAGAAAACGCAACAAATTTTGTAGGAGCAAAAAATGAGCTTTTGGAGCTTCGTCAAATGTTCCTCAGCGATCCTCATACGTCGGCTGTGTCACATCTCTGCGTTTCTAGTGGAATCGATTGGAAATTCATCCCCCCTCGCTCACCACATTTTGGGGGTTTGTGGGAGGCGGCTGTTAAGGCAGCTAAATATCATTTTCATCGCATCGTCGGGACCTACATTTTTACTCTTGATGAAATTCAGACCTTGGCTTGTGAAATCTCTGCTTTGTTAAATTCCCGTCCGCTTTATGCAATTACAGAAAGTCCCGATGACCTAGATGTGCTCACGCCAAACCACTTTCTCAATGGAGCCCCGAAAGCTGCATTCGACGAGCCAGATGTGACGCATCTCCGGGTCAACCTACTTAGTCGATGGAGATTATTCGCCCTCATCAATTTTGGAGGAAGATGTTCATTGCGAACAGCATTTCGTCACAAACTGCATTCGCCTAGATTCCGGAGCTTACTCCGTGCGTTTGCCAACCAAATTCAGTCTAGAGGAATTAGGAGAATCGTATCAGCAGGCGCTACGTAGATTTCTCAATTTGGAGAGAAAGCTAGCAAAAAATGCACAGCTTAAGGAAAAATATATGGAGTTTCTCCAGGAGTATCGTGATTTAGGACACATGTCGCCAGCTTCGCGGCAGTCAGACCTCCCGCAGTACTACTTGCCTCACCATTGCGTCCACAAGCAGGATAGTACAACCACCAAATTACGCGTAGTGTTCGATGGATCTGCCAAAACAGCGTCTGGAGTATCACTGAATGATGCGCTAATGGCTGGACCCACCATCCAACCTAAAATTTTGATAACTCTGCTTCGTTTCCGCTTTTTTAAAGTCGCCTTGTGTGGCGATATCTGCAAAATGTACCGCTGTGTACGCGTTTCCCATCCCGATACGCACGTGCAGTGCATCCTATGGCGCAATGACCCGAAGGAGGACATTCAGGTGTTCAAGTTGGAGACTGTTACTTACGGAACCAAACCTGCCGCTTTCTTAGCAATTCGTGCTATGCATCAATTGGCAAATGATGAAGAATTACGTT
Source organism: Drosophila pseudoobscura (assembly GCF_009870125.1). Taxonomy (NCBI): domain Eukaryota; kingdom Metazoa; phylum Arthropoda; class Insecta; order Diptera; family Drosophilidae; genus Drosophila; species Drosophila pseudoobscura. Next base: position 35,930,543 of record NC_046683.1, on the reverse strand, counting down.
TTCCGCTTGGCGCAGATGTTGTTCGAAGAGATTTCTATGTCGATGATCTCATATCTGGAGGGGACAGCAATGATTCTGTCATCAAGATTCGTCAGCAGGTAAAGGAGCTACTTTCGAAAGGATGTTTTCCCATACGTAAATGGTGTTCCAATGAACCCGCTGCTTTGGAAGGCGTATCGGAGGCGGATCGCGAAAAGTTCCTTACCTTTCATGACGGAACTGAAGTAACCAAGGCGCTTGGTCTAGTTTGGGATCCCACCACGGACAATCTTCTGTTTAGCTTCGCTCACGTCGGAACCGCTGCAGGCCCAATATCGAAGCGTTCGGTCCTGTCTACACTAGCTAGGTTCTACGATCCTCTAGGGCTCATCTCTCCCATCATCACAAAGGCTAAAATATTTATGCAGTCGCTATGGAACGAAAGCCTAAAGTTGAATTGGGACGAAAGCCTGCCCCAGGATCTACATACGACTTGGATTGAGCTGACTTCGCAGTTGTCGATGGTTGAAAACTTTAAGTTTCCACGTTACGTGCTTCGGCAGCAAGCCAAATTAGAAATGCACGCGTTTTGTGATGCGAGCCAAGCAGCATATGGCGCCTGTGTATACATGCGTTCGGAAGCTCTTGGCATTGTGCAAAGTCATCTCTTATGCTCTAAATCCAGAGTCGCGCCCTTGAAAAGTATGACTATCCCCAAGCTTGAGCTATCCGCTGCCCTCGTATTAGCCGAACTAGTGTCCACCATAGTTAAGGGATTATCAGTTCCATGCCAAATACATTGCTGGTCGGATTCGTCCATAGCCCTTGCCTGGATTCGAGAGTCACCATTGAATTTTAATATATTTGTTTCTAATCGAGTTCAGCGGATTCAGGAGCTCACCGCTGGAATGACTTGGCATCACGTGCCCACAAAGTTGAATCCTGCCGACATCATATCACGTGGATCCACGCCCGCTGAACTAATGGATAGCAGCCTTTGGATCTCTGGACCACCATTCTTACGTCTTGCGAGCTCGGAGTGGCCTGCAGGCTTGCAATTGCCAACCGATGTACCAGAACGTCGTCATGCAGCATTGGTTGTTTCAAACGAAAGGGATGTATCGTACGATTGCAAATTTCAAAACTCATTCGGATCCATGCAGCGCGTCTTTGCTTACATATATCGATTCTACATTCTCAAGGACAAAGGCATAGCGCGGTCGAAGGGTCAACTTACCGTAATCGACATCAAAAATGGTACGCATTTGCTCATAAGGGCAATACAGCAGCAACAATTTTCGGAAGAGATAAGGGCCCTCACCAGCAAACAGGCCCTACCGTCAAAAAGCACGATGGCCTCACTGAATCCATTTTTGGATAGCTTTGGATTGCTGCGGGTTGGAGGCCGCCTCCAAAATGCCGAATTGGACTACGACGCGAAGCACCCGATCCTGCTTCCTAAGGGACATCCTGTCACTGTCTCTATTATTATCTTCTTTCACGAAAGGTTTCTCCACGCAGGAGCTCAAGGATTGCTCGGACTGCTTCGGCAAAAATTCTGGCCTATTGGTGGACGCAAATATGTTGCGGGAATCATTCGCAAATGTGTTAGATGTTTTCGTTTGAAGCCAGTGCTGAGGGAACATATCATGGGAAACTTGCCTGCGGATCGCGTAAGGACTAATCCAGCATTCCACACAACGGGCGTTGATTTTTGCGGACCCTTTTATCACAAGTCGGAAGTCAGAAGCAGGCCTCCTATCAAATGTTACATCGCTGTTTTCGTATGGTTTAGCACCAAAGCAACTCATTTGGAAGTCGTTCGGGATCTATCTACAGAATCCTTTCTGGCAGCATTAAGGCGTTTTATAAGTCTACGTCCCAAACCTCGAATCATTTGGTCAGACAACGCAACAAATTTTGTAGGAGCAAAAAATGAGCTTTTGGAGCTTCGTCAAATGTTCCTCAGCGATCGATCAAAGGTTACTACAAGAAAGCATATTGTTAAATCTTAATCCTAAGTTTTCCACATGATCTACGTAATTAATTTGTTTTCCTTCGATTTCTAGTTTTGGATAGGCCATCGTATTTAGTTGCTTCTTACACATTTACATTTATCTGGAGTAAGTGCCAGACTATTACGCTTCGCCCAGCTACTCACATTTAAAAAATCACTGTCACACACGCTTATACACTCATAAATTTTACCAAATGGACGACTAACATACATTTGGACATCATTCGCATACTTATGACTTTTACAATTTAACAGGACGTCTGGCAGGTCATTCACATATTTAATAGCTTTATATCTATGTAAAAGACAGTGTATCAAGCAGTTAACACTATCCCATCTAAATTAACATTTGAACTTAAGATACCATCGATAAGACCTAACCGATATAACCAGACTTAACCGATGTTTAAAAGACCTAGCCGATAAGGGGTTATCGATATGGGAGTCGGTTGTTGGAAGTAGAAGCAGAAAGTTGAACAAAAAGTCGGAAGAACAGAATCATTAATTGCACATCTTAAATCAAACACTTTGTACTCTTTTTCGATCAAAACAATATTAATAAACGATACTTTAATATTAATCTTACATTTGGGGGCTCGTCCGCGTCGAATAAAGAGCTCAGAGTGTGTGAAAAAGAAAAACAGAAGAAAGCAGAAGCTGATGCAAGAAGAAGATTGTTGAAAAGTTGTTAAAGTTGTTGTTTGTAGCTACAAAAAGTTGTAAAGTTGTTGTTGGTGGCTATAAACATTAAGTTGAACAATCAAAATTCTGTGAGCATAACAGTAGACACGGATTTTAATAAAAGATCAGTCGTTTAATTCGGTTGAAAAATTGTGAAATTCGTTGTCGCGTCGCAGCGTCGCCTTGTCCGTGCGCAGTACATACATAAGCAGAAAAAACACGCACAGACTCGTTGTGTGTGATACACACTTATAAACAGAAAAGACAAGCACTCGTCGGGTACACAGACACAAGTCGAAAAGAGCCGCAAAATGATGCAAACACCGCCGCCGTTGCACTGGAAAGAGAGAGAGAAGGAAGAAGCTGTACCAGGAACGTCGCGCCCGATTGCAAACGAGAGGGAAGATTTAGAAAATGCGGAAAAGAATACTGAGGACAAGATTGATCAAATGATAAAGTTGCTAAGTTTGAAAGTGCTTTGCGATGAACAACGAGAAATGAAGATCGCTCCAGATAATTTTACAAAAGTTGTGAGCGATTGTGATGGAAAATCGGTTCCCATAGAAAAATGGTTTGAGATTTTCGAAAAAAATGCCGATGCATATGAGCTTACTGAAAAGCAAAAGTATGTGCAGGCCAGAGGAAAAATGACCGGTGCAGCTAAGCTTTTCCTTGAAGCAGAATGCGTGTGCACCTATGAGGAACTCAAGAACGTATTATTGGATGAATTCACATGTAGCTATAACAGTGCAGACATTCATAAGCTGCTGCAAGAAAGAAAGAGGAAGAGTAGTGAGTCGATGCACGAGTACTTGCTGCAGATGAGAAAAATAGCAGCAGTCGGACATGTTGAAGACGCTGCTGTTATAAGCCATATTGTGAACGGTCTGGACATAAGAAAAGAGTATAAGTATGCCATGTATCGCTGTAAGACCTTCAGGGCCTTGAAAGAAGAGTTCGATATCTATGATCGTTTGAACATATTGGAGAAGAAAAGAATATTGCTATAACTGTGGATCAGGAGAACACAAACGCAAAGACTGCAAAGCCGAAACGAAGTGTTTTAACTGCAATCAGAATGGTCACATTTCGCGTAACTGTCCTTATGAAGCTGATAAAGTTGATAAAGTTCGCGTCATTTTGGAGCGCAGTCGCATGAAAGAAATTCAAATAAACGGCATTGTAGTTGACTGTCTTGTGGATACAGGGTCAGATGTAACCATAATCAAAGAGAGTATGTTGAAGACCATGAAAAACGTTAAACTTTTGAAGTGCACAACTATGTTGCGCGGTCTGGGTCAGATATCAACAAAGCCTGTTGGATACTTTAATGCAGAAGTTACCGTGGATAACTTGCAGACCACAGAGAAGTTTTTAGTAGTCCCCAGTAGCCAGATTGATTTCGACGCACTTTTGGGGCATGATTTCATTAAAAAGTTCCGTTTCGTCGCTGATATGCAAGGATACACGTTCTTGAAGCATGACGCAGATCCTGTGCCAACAGATGAGCATGCTCTTATATATAATGTAACTGAAGATTCATCCTTTGTAGCTCCACCGCAATATCGAAAAGACGTTGAACAGATGATAAGAAACAGTTACCAAATGCCCACAGAAGTTGCAAAGCAGTCTCCAATTCAACTGAAGATAGTTCCCGACGGAGTAATCAAGCCGTTTCATCACTCACCGAGTCGTTTATCGACAGACGAAGCCAGTGCCGTAAAGAAGCAAGTCGAAGAATGGATCGAGCAAGGAATCGTACGCAAGTCGTCTTCAAATATAGCGAGCAGAGTTGTCGTCGTGAAGAAAAAAGATGGTACACTTAGAGTTTGCGTAGACTACAGGAAGTTAAACAGCATGGTATTGCTGGACTGCTTCCCAGTCCCGATCATGGAGGAAGTCTTGGAAAAGCTGCAGTCGGCTAAGTGGTTTACCATAATGGACCTTGAAAACGGATTTTTCCATGTGCCTATGGAAGAGCAAAGCAAGTCGTATACGGCCTTCGTCACAAAGGAGGGATTATTCGAGTTTAATAAAGCGCCTTTCGGATTCAAGAACTCGCCAGCTGCGTTCATTCGGTTCGTAAGCTATATTTTTCAAGAATTAATCAACTCTGACATTATGCAGCTTTATATGGACGACATAATTGTTTACGCCGCGTCGCCAGAGGTGTGCATGAGGAAGACGAAGTTGGTTCTGGAGACAGCTGCGAAGTTTGGCCTAAAGATCAAGTGGAAGAAATGTAGCTTCATGCAGCCACGCATTAGCTTTCTGTGCCATATCATTGAGGACGGGAGAATCTGGCCCGGCAAAGAGAAGACAGCAGCTGTCAGTCGGTTTGCTACGCCCAAAGACATTAAAGCAGTTCAAGCATTTCTGGGACTCACAGGCTTTTTCAGAAAGTTCATCCCTGGCTATGCACAAGTTGCCCGGCCGCTCACGAATCTACTCAGGAAGGAAGCAGTTTTCAACATTGGCGAAGCAGAGCAACAGTCGCTACAAACCTTAAAGAATCTGCTTGTAATCGCACCTGTATTACATTTATACTCACGAGAAGCGCCAACGGAACTCCACACGGATGCATCCAAAGAAGGTTTCGGAGCAGTTTTGTTGCAGCAGTTTGATGGCAATTTCCACCCGATTTACTATTGGAGTAAAAAGACCACACAAGCTGAGTCCAAACGTCACAGTTACTATTTGGAGGTCAAAGCTGCGTACCTCGCACTCAAGAAGTTTCGTCACTACCTGTTGGGGATCAAATTTGATCTTGCCACTGACTGTGCGGCGTTTAAGCAGACAACAACGAAAGCAGATATACCCAGAGAAGTTTCCCAGTGGATTCTGTATATGGAGGACTTTACATTTAAAGTAGTACACCGCCCAGGGGACAGAATGAGACACGTGGACTGTCTCAGTCGTTTTCCGCAGACATGCATGTTCGTGACGACGGAGCTAACAGCTCGGATAAAGAAAGCACAGCAGGATGACGATTTCATCAAAGCCACAGTTGAAATCCTGAAGCAGCACCCATATCAAGACTACAAGCTAAAAGGAGGTCTTCTCTTCAAATCTGTAAATGGCAATGAAGTATTGGTGGTTCCGAGGCTGATGGAAAGGGAAATCATTCAAGGATCGCATGAAGTTGGACATTTCTCCACAGCGAAGACAATGCACTCAGTTCAGCAGCAATACTGGATTCCGCACCTTGAACGGAAAGTAAATAAGTTGATTACTAATTGTATCAGTTGTATAATTTTCAGCAAGAAGTTGGGCAAACAAGAAGGCTATCTTCATTGCATTGACAAGGGTGACACACCACTATACACGCTGCACGTTGATCATTTGGGACCAATGGATGCGACAGCCAAGCAATACAAGTACATTTTTGCTGTGGTAGATGCATTCTCCAAGTTTGTGTGGCTGTTCCCAACTAAGTCATCAGGTCACGAAGAAGTTGTAAAGAGGCTGAGAGATTGGTCATTTGTGTTTGGTTTTCCCAAGCGCATAGTCAGCGACAGAGGAGCAGCGTTTACATCCAACGCATTCAGCGAGTTTCTCAACGAGAACAAAGTCGAACATGTGTGTACAACGACAGGTGTGGCGCGAGGCAACGGTCAGATTGAGCGGGTGAACCGTTCAATTTTGGGCATCATCGCAAAGCTCTCAGCTCAGGAGTCAGCGAAGTGGTACAAGCATGTGCCAAAGGTTCAGATGGCGATTAATTCGCATGTGCATTCTACGTTGAAGTCGTCGCCATTCGAGGTCATGTTTGGGACAAAGATGCACAGACAAGCTGAAAGTCGACTATTGGAGGTTCTCAACGAGGAGTTGGTTACGCAGTTTAACAACGAGCGCCAAGAACTGCGTGACCAAGCGAAACAAAACATTGAGAAGGCGCAAGAGGTGTACAAGCGCAATTATGATAAAAAACGACGACCTGAGCACGGCTACAGCCTAGGAGACATGGTCGCGATCAAGAGGACGCAGTTCGTCGCAGGACGCAAGTTGGCTAGCGAGTATCTAGGCCCATATGAAGTCACCAAGGTAAAGCGGAACGGTCGCTACGACGTCAGAAAGGTTGCTCAAGTCGAGGGGCCAAACATCACCGCAACGAGCAGTGACAATATGAAGCTATGGCGTTTTTTCTCAGAGAACGAGGATATATTATCATCTGGGACAGATGAAGATGAGCAGGAGGGCCGAATGTAAAAGACAGTGTATCAAGCAGTTAACACTATCCCATCTAAATTAACATTTGAACTTAAGATACCATCGATAAGACCTAACCGATATAACCAGACTTAACCGATGTTTAAAAGACCTAGCCGATAAGGGGTTATCGATATGGGAGTCGGTTGTTGGAAGTAGAAGCAGAAAGTTGAACAAAAAGTCGGAAGAACAGAATCATTAATTGCACATCTTAAATCAAACACTTTGTACTCTTTTTCGATCAAAACAATATTAATAAACGATACTTTAATATTAATCTTACATCTATATTACTAAAAATGAAAAAGTTGACTAATTTACTTAAGATTTCGTGGTTAACCGTGTCAAATGATGTTTGTTAAGGCAAATCAGTTGCCTGCATATATATATATAGCTATAATTATACCTAAGAGACATGTATGAAATCACACTCTTAAATTGTAATGTCATGCGCTCTTATACCATGTGGCGAACGGAGCCTATGCAAGCAGCAGCCGCTCATGAAGAGGGCGCCGCTTTAGAATAAACTCACTTATAATTGAAAGTCGATTGAGTGCACAAGTTGATCTGTCGGTCTGTCTGATTCCAGTGTCTAATTAAACTTTCAGAAATCGTGCCTAATGGCAGGCTAATTTGCCCAACCATTTTTGGCGCCGGATTAATCTTGGCGCTTCGTTGGATATCCCCATTGGATATCATCCCTCGCTTGTTGCTGTTGCTGTTCCTGCAGTTGTCATTGGTGGCCCGCTGGACTTCAAACTTAGCTACTCTTGAGAGCTGCTCGTGGGTATTCCTGGTTGGTATGAACTTGTGGAAGGGAATGCATCGGTGTTCAAACAACCCTCAACCAGTGCCACAGGTAAATCAAAGTGCCCAGTTGTTTCATCAAAAAATATAAATAACTACGTATAAAAAAGGCCTGTGAATAAATTATTCAATAAAAGTGATTCGGCCAGGTATCTGTACGTACACACATTCAAAGTTATTTGATTATACAGTGAGTGATCACTGTACTTGTGGTCAACGACATTTCCAAAAAGAGCCGACAAGCAAAGGAGAAACGGCAATAGTTTCGCGGGCAAGCTCTAACCACTGCGCATCATTCCCCCCTCGCCCGTCTTCGTCATAAATTTTCGTTTCTGCTTTGCGCGAACGGTTCTTGCTGGACGCTCTTCGTTTTACAGCGCAGCTGCACTTTTGTGCTCTCTCATTCAGCGCTCGCTTGCTCTTTATCGTTTCGTGTTCTCTCCTTGTCTCCATGTAGCACTCACACACATTACACATACCATTACTTGTGGTTTAGTCGGTCGGTCGCTAAAGTAGAATACGCATATACGCGCAGTTAAGTTGCATTTCGGTGAACTACAAGCTCGACTCGAAATGGAAAGTGTTGTAGGCATTTTGGCGATCATCTCTCTCTCTCTCTCGTAGTCTCTAGCACGGTAACAGCATTGGGCTGTTAGCAGGCAGAAAAAAAAATTTGTGAGTGTAATTGCTGAGTGTGACAGTGGGACAAGTGCCATTTTTGAGAAACAAAAATTTTATAGAACTAAAATGCCTGGAAAACGGCGAGGAATGTCTAGACAATCGGCAGAGGTTGACGATGTGGAGTCGTTAGACACTCTTCGCAAGCTGAGTGCAGTTAAGAAAGATATCAATCGTACATGGAGCGTTCTTAAAGATAAACACGCTTCCTTTTCAAAGGCACAATTGGAGTGCCGCATGGAAATATTAGACTCATACATTGAACGGGCTTTCCAATTACAAGTAGAAATTGAGGATGTCAACCCAGATTTAGCTTCTCGAGCCGAGCTTGAGGATTTATGTATTGAGGCTAAATCCACGCTCAAGTCCATGTCTGCTAAATTTGAGCAACGGACAGCAAATGAGTCGGTATTAAATACGACAATTGCTACAAATAGACATTTGCCGCCAGTAAAATTGCCCAAATTCAGTGGCGATTATACCGAGTATAAAAATTGTATCGGCCTATTTAGTAGCATAGTGGATAGCGATCCCACATTAAGCAATGTGGAGAAATTTAATCATTTATTGACTTGCTTAGAGAAAGAAGCGCTAGGAGTAGTACAGGCTTATCCAGTGACCGAACAAAACTATCTGTTCGAGTCTGTTCGAGTTGCAAAGTATGCAAGGTCCGTCTGCATCTGGGCTGAGATCCCTTCTTGACACAGCTTCCGCTATTTACGAGTCGCTATTGTCTGTAGGAGATTATAAACAAATTTCGGATGCCTTACTGATACACATTGTCATGTCCAAGGTAGATCAAAAACCCCGCTTTCGATGGGAAGAGAATCTGGATTATCAATCCATTCCATATTGGACAGACTGTGTATCTTCGCTTAACAAACGCTACCAACATTTATCTGCAGAAGAGACGAATTCAGGGCAATCTAGAGGAAAAAAGACAAGTCAGGATTCAAAGAGCAAGCAATCTGGAAAGACTTCGTTGACTGTGGCTCAGGCCAAACCTTCTCAAGATCAGAAATGTTCATTTTGCAAGGCAACTGATCATTTCATCACTTCTTGCTCGGATTTCGCTGCAGCTTCAGTCGCAACCCGCTTCCAATTTGCAAAGGGAGTTCCGCTATGCATTAATTGCCTACGCAAAGGACACATTGTGTCAAAGTGCAAATCGTCACATTGCAGAGTCTGTTCCAAACCGCATCATACTTTGTTACATCGTTACATAACTGACTCATCCACAAGTCAAGCTGCGTTGGACAATCCGCCTGCAATTCTAAACGCACGTCCACTAGTTTCGAATCATGCAATGGCACGCGACAATGACCAAGTACTTTTAGCCACAGCAGTTGTTGACATTAAATGCAGCTCAAGCCAACATCAGCCAGCCAGAGTATTGTTGGACTCTGGTTCTCAAGTGAATTTTATAACCGATGAATTGGCAAAAAGTCTGCAGTTAAAGAGAACTAGAAAGCATATTAGTTTGTTAGGTATTGGAAAATCCAGCTTATCGGCACACCAAGTTGTGCAAACCACAATCTGCTCTCGCATACACGCATTCGAAATGGTGGCAGATTTGGTGATTTTAAAATCGATTTCCTCGTACCATCCAGAAAAGGCGGTTCCGCCTGATTCCTTAATGGATGCTACTGAGAGCTATCCACTGGCTGATCCAGTCTTTTACAAGCCACAAAAGGTTGATTTGCTATTAGGTGCAGACGCCTTTTTCGATATCTTAAGTAATGGTCAAGTAAAACAGGGCAGAGAGGCACTAACCTTACAAAACACTGTTTTTGGGTGGGTGGTGTCTGGACGTTGCAAGTCCAAAGGCCCTCAAGCCACATTAACTTGCTCTATGGTGAGCACAGTGCAAGAAGCCTGCCCGCTCGACAGCTTGGTCAAACGTTTCTGGGAGTTGAAAAATGTTCCAAATGCATCCATAGAAAGACTGTATACCCCCGAAGAAACGATGTGTGAAAAATCCTTTATCGACACTATCACACGTCTACCCTCCGGTCGATTGCAAGTTTCTTTGCCATTTAAGTCTAGCCCGACATCTCTCGGTTCGTCGTTTGAGACAGCCAGAAGACGATTTTTGTCTTTAGAAAGGCGATTATGCCAAAAACCTGCCATAAAATCGATGTTTATGGACTTTATGGAGGAATACTTGTCGTTAGGCCATATGACTGCAATGGAAAACTCAATCCCGGCAGAGCCGCATTGTTTCATCCCGTATCAATGCGTGGAACGACCACAAAGTACATCCACTAAGCTTAGAGTAGTGTTCGATGCGTCGTGCAAAACAACGAGTCAAGTCTCGCTCAATGATTTACTCATGGTTGGGGCAACCATCCAGCCGTGCCTATACGCAACGTTGTTAAGATTTCGGTGTCGCAAATTCGCTCTTACAGCAGACATTACAAAAATGTACCGTCAAGTCGAACTTGATGAGGCGCATCGCAAATTCCAATTAATTATTTGGAGACGTGCAAGTTCGGATCCCTTGCAAGTGTTTCGTCTAAATACGGTAACTTATGGCACGGCCAGCGCACCATTTCTTGCTGTCAGGTGCTTGAAGTATCTAAGCGAAACTCATTTAAATTCGCATCCACTTGGCTCAAAGTCTCTTGCTTCCGATTTCTATGTTGACGATCTTCTTACAGGCGCAGACACGAAATCCGAACTACGGATATTGCGTCAACAGCTAGTTGAAATCCTAGAGCCAGCCGGATTTGTGCTGACGAAGTAGACTGCTAATTGTCAACTAGGTGACAGTCAGAAAGAGAATCTGGTTATTTCGAGTGGAGATCAGCAAGATTGCAAAACTCTTGGACTGATGTGGAACCCACAGGCAGACATTTTCAAGTACTGTCTGAAACCAATAGTTTCGTCCGAAACCACAACTAAGAGAGTAATGTTATCCGTCATAGCCAGTCTTTTCGATCCCTTGGGTCTGCTATGTCCGGTGATTACTAATGCAAAAATCTTCTTGCAGGAAATTTGGCTTTTGAGCCTTGGTTGGGACGATCCCATTCCCTTAAAGTTGCAACAAAGATGGGAGTCGATGGTTTCGGACATGCAAAGGTTGCATGAAGTCACCATTCCACGTTTTGTAGGAGCATGGGTTTGCAGATGCGTCCACGCGAGCATACGGCTGCTGCATCTACGTTCGTGTGTCCCATTCAAATGGAGTGTCCGTTAACTTATTAACGGCAAAGTCAAGGGTGGCACCCTAAAAGACAAAAACAGTCCCAAGATTGGAGCTATGAGCCGCTCATCTGTTGGCAAAGTTGTGGGAGGAAGTTCGATCTATTATTGATTGCCCCGTAGAGAAGGTTATATTGTGGTCAGATTCGGAAGTGGTTCTACATTGGCTGCAAACTCATCCCTCTCAGTTAACAACATTTGTTTCAAATCGAGTTGCAGAGATACAGGAAATCACTTCGACTGCCTCATGGAGACATGTACCCACCAAAGAAAATCCTGCAGATCCAGTATCTCGGGGATCATCAGTAGCAGACTTAGATTCACTATTTTGGTTTAACGGCCCGTCATTCCTGCAACAAAATGCCATGGATTGGCCTCAAAATCGTCATTTACGTTTGACAGAAGCGGACGCGTCATTAGAGAAGAAGAAGGTAGCCACTTCGCTTGTCGCGGCCGATGGCGAACACAATCCCATCCTCACCCTAATAGAAAACTCATCATCATATATGAAAGTGGTAGGCACAATTGCATATATCCGCCGGTTCATAAACAAAAGGAAAGGAGTAATTTGGAGTAGTACTTGTCCGTCATCAGAAGAGCTCGGCGCAGCGTTTCTAGTAGCAGTTGAAGCTGTTCAAAGAGACGAGCCAATTGTCACGCTGGACCCCGTGCACTAGTGGGATTTCTAAGACAGTCCATGTGGCTGATAAATGCACGAAGAGAGTGCAGTGCCATTGTCCGGAAATGCGTACACTGTTTCCACTACAAGCCGAAGCTTCTCTCACAAATCATGGGAAATCTTCCCGCTGATCGATTGCGTGGGAATCGACCCTTCGAGATTAGCGGAGTTGATTTGTTTGGACCGGTTCGTGTATCGCTTGGGATTCGTGGCAAGCAGCCTCTTAAGATGTACATAGCAGTGTTTGTCTGCTTTGCATCTAAGGCCGTACACCTAGATATTGTAAAAGACTTGACCTCTAATACATTTATTTTGTGCTTATCCAGGTTTGTTGAACGTCGTGGGCCTCTTGTCAAACTCTATTGCGACAACGCCACGAATTTTGTTGGTGCAGCTCGCATGCTCAAGGAGCGCATGGATGCATTCAATGCCAAGGACGAAGACCTCAAGGCGTATGCTGCGGCTCACAGTTTTTCGGTGGAATTCATTCCCCCGCGAGCCCCGCACATTGGAGCCCTGTGGGAGTCGGCGGTGAAGTCCGCCAAGAATCTGCTGCTCAGGGCTATGGGCAGCGCAGTGCTCAAGGAGGACGAGCTGCATACGGTTCTCGTGGACGTCGAGGCCGTGCTCAATTCCAGACCACTGGTGGTCGACAGCGGCAGCCCCAACGAAGGGGAGGTGGTGACTCCAGCGCATCTACTAGTCGGCAGAACGCTAGTTTCGCTGCCACCCGAATCAGAGCTGCCCAGACCAGACAGCAGCCTCTCATATCTGCAACGATGGCAGCTCGTGTCTGCCATCAAGCAAAGATTTTGGAGAGATTGGTCCAGAGACTATCTTCTCAGCCTTCAACAGCGAGGGAAGTGGTCCGAGGAGGTCGCCAACTTGGAGCCAGGCAGAGTGGTGGCAATTCACGAGGACAACGTGGCTCAAATGTGGCTCACCGGAATAGTGGAGGAGGCAATCCCAGGAGCGGACGGGAAGGTTCGCGTGGCCGTGATTAGGACGAAGGCCGGGGTCTACAAGCGATCGATCCATCGTTTGGCGCCTATTCCATTGGATTGAAGCCTATAGGCTGTCAACGCGGCCGATGTTAAGGCAAATCAGTTACCTGCATATATATATATAGCTATAATTATACCTAAGAGACATGTATGAAATCACGCTCTTAAATTGTAATGTCATGCGCTCTTATACCACGAACGGAGCCTATGCGAACGGAGCCTATGCAAGCAGCAGCCGCTCATGAAGAGGGCGCCGTTTTAGAATAGGTTAGGTTAGGTTCAGGCGGTAGCCTGGGAGAGTGATGAAACCCTCCCAAGCTCACTTGGACCTGTAGAAGGTTCGTTGTGGTGCCGCATGGGCGTGTGCCCCTTCCCAGTGCCTAAAAACCGTGGAGAAACAGGCTGCTACAAATTAAGGGCAGTCCCATCCGGAGGCTTGGATGAATCTGGACAAGGTCCCCGGTTTGATTTCGGACAGGTCCGAAATGTCTGTGAGGAAAGCAGCCCCGAGAAAACGAAGACGACGATTTCCAAGGGCCGGGCAGTGGCAGAAGAAGTGGGGGACCGATTCCTCTTCTTCCTCGTCGCGACAACTCCTGCAGAAGTCGTTATGAGGGATTGACAGTCTAGAGGCATGAGTGCCAATCTGCCAGTGTCCCGTAATGGCTCGAGTAACTGCAGAGCACTGTGCTCTGCTGAGCCTATACAGCTCGGCTGAGCGCTTCTTCGATCGATATGGCCATATCGATCTTAAGATTTTACAGGAAACTGTTTGCTGCCATCTCCTATTGGCATTTTGCTCAAACAATTCGTGCGTGAGGAGCCTGCACGTAGCCAGAGGCATCGCTACCTGCTCCCTCTCCATAAGGAGAGGAATTGTAGTACCCTGCCTTGCTAGCTCGTCGGCGGCGTCGTTCCCCTCGATGTCCCTATGGCCTGGGACCCATATAAGGAAGAGGTCTAACTGATCTGCGATCTCGTGCAGAGACCTGCGGCAATCATTTACAGTCGCTGAGTTCGACGATATTGAGCCTAGAGCTTTAATAGCTGCTTGGCTGTCCGAGAAAACGCACACTAAGTGCGTGTCTACAAGTAGTTTGGAGACGATGAAAATGGCCTCCTTGATGGCTACAACCTCCGCTTGGAACACACTGCAGTGGTCCGGGAGCCTGAAGCAATGACTGATGTTCAGCTCGCTGCAGTAGACTCCGCCTCCCACGCGGCCGTCTAACTTTGAGCCATCAGTGTAGAAGTGAACCGCATTTGCGGGTCCTGGTTCGCCCATCTCCCAGTCCTCCCTAAGTGGGATTGATACCTGGAAAGGCGTCGAGAGGTGATCACTAGGGACACAATAATCTGTCCTCTCTGGTAATTGCGGGTGTTTCGTCAGGATTCCCGAGTGCCCAACCGCGGACGCTTTCCACAGTCTGGCTTCTCTCATTCTGAGTGCGGCAAGTGTTGCCACTTTTTTTCCCATGAGATCTATGGGGAGGAGGTCCAGCACAGTATCCAGGGCTTCCCCTGGAGTAGTGCGTAGCCCGCCAGTTATGCATAGCTCTGCCATGCGTTGAACTCTGCTGAGTTTGTTGAGGCATGTCCTTTTGTCTAAGGCTGGCCACCATACTACCGCTCCATAGAGCATGATCGGTCGTATGATGGTAGTGTAAAGCCACCGAACTATATACGGGGGTCATTCCCCATCTTAGTCCGATGGCTTTCCTGCAAGTATAGAGGGCTACTGTGGCCTTCTTTACTCTATCCTCTATGCTCAATTTCCAATCGAGCTTTCTATCGAGGATTAGACCAAGATACTTGGCGTTGTTGCTGAAGATTAGCGCTTCCCCACATAGTCTTGGGGGAATCAGTGCCGGGACTTTGTACTTCCTAGTGAAGAGCACCAGTTCCGTTTTAGACGGGTTGACGCCTAACCCGCATTTGTCTGCCCATTTTGACATCTTCATGAGAGTGCTTGTCAGGCACTCACACAGCGTCTGCGGGAATTTACCCGAGAATGCTATAGCAACATCGTCCGCATACGCCACCACGCGGCAGCCACCCCCCTCTATCTCCCGCAGCAGTTCGTTCACTGCCACGTTCCATAGGAGGGGCGAGAGGACTCCGCCCTGCGGGGTGCCTCTACTGACAAATCTGGTGGACGTTGACGTCCCCAGTGATGCCTCAACCGTCCTGCATTGTAGCATCTGATCGATCAGGCTCACCGTCCGGGAGTCAACCCCCAGTTCCGTCAGTGCACCCGTGATGGCGGTCGGTAGGATGTTATTAAAGGCGCCTTCTATGTCCAGGAAGGCTACCAGGGTGTACTCCTTACAGTTGAGGGACGCTTCTATGATCGATGTGATCGTGTGTAGGGCCGTTTCGGTGGATCTTCCTTTCCGATAGGCATGCTGGGAGTCTGAGAATAGACTAGGCGGAATATTTACCGTGAGATG
The DNA here is from genome assembly GCF_009870125.1 of Drosophila pseudoobscura. Lineage (NCBI taxonomy): Eukaryota > Metazoa > Arthropoda > Insecta > Diptera > Drosophilidae > Drosophila > Drosophila pseudoobscura. Next base: position 35,914,835 of record NC_046683.1, on the reverse strand, counting down.
CATCCCCAAAAGCTATTCCATCGTCTTCAGAAGGAAGGACGATAGACTTATGGGTCTGAAATCTTTGGGGGCAGTGTGCGAGGGCTTGCCTGCCTTGGGGATGAAGACGACTTTGGTATGAAGCCAGGTTTCCGGGATATATCCATGGGAGAAGATTCCCTCGTATATCCTTTTGAGCCAATTAGTGCCTTTTTGTCCAGCGTGAATCAGTTGGGCAGGGGTGATGCCATCTGGTCCCGCGGATTTGTATGGTTTGAAGCTTTTTATTGCCCAGGAAATGTTCTCCTGGCTTAGCAGGTTCATGATAACACTTGAGGCAACGGAGGGAGCCGCGATGTAGTGTGGTCTGTTTTCATCGCAGCCAGGAAAGTGGGTGTTAAGGAGAAGATTTAGCGACCCATTGCTGGACGTTGTCCATGATTGGTCGACGTTCTTCAGGTAGCCCAGAGTGGGTGTAGTCTTCGAGAGAACTTTGCGCAAGCGCGAGGCTTCCGAGTTATTCTCAATGTCGCTACAGAACTTACGCCATGAAACGCGTTTGGCTTTCCTCAGTTCTTTATTGTAAACTGACCTTGTAATCGGCCCAGTTCTGCTCAGCGTTTTCGGCCTTAGCTTTATTGAAGAGTCTTCGGGAGGCTTTCCGGAGTTCCCTCAGTTTCGGATTCCACCATTCAGGTTTCTTCCGGCCTCTGCTCTTGCTAGAGGGGCAGGATTTATCGAGCGCCTCATTGCAGGCGTCGGTAAATAGTTTAACAAGATGAGTCGTGGCTTCCCTCCTCTCCTTCCTCTCCTCATCAGGTGGAGTCTCAGGGAGAACACGACAGAGGTGGTCTGAGTACCGAGCCCAGTTTGTCCGCCTACGGTTCCGAAATTGAGCTGGTCTCGGTAGTGAAAAAGAGAATACGGTTTCCACGTACCTGTGGTCCGAGAAGGAGTGCTCTTCTAGGACCCTCCAGGATACGATGTTCCCGTGTAACTCATGAGAGGCAAGTGTGAGGTCCAGGACCTCCTTGCGGTTTTTAATAATGAAGGTGGGATCACTCCCCCTATTTAAAAGGACCATTTGAGTGGTCAGTAAATAGTTGAAAAGGTACTCACCCCTTTCGTTGGTGTCAGTGCTTCCCCACTGGCAGTGGTGTGCGTTGTCGTCGCACCCTACGATTAGGCCGGTGTCCTTGGCCTCGCAGTCTATTATTAGCGCCCTGAGCGCCTGTGGAGGGGGGTCTGGTTAGTCGTGACCCATGTACGTGGAGCAGATTCTCAGTGAGCACCCCTGGCCTTCGAGGCTCACTGCTGTTTGGTCTTCATTGCTGAAATTTGGGAGCAAAAATAAGTGCAAATCTCTTTTTGCATAGATGCAGGTGCGAGTTTTACCTGCGGAGTCAGCTACGTATAGCTTATAGTCAGGAGTCCTCAGACCAGAGACCCTGTTTCCGAGGATCCAGGGCTCCTGAATGAGGACTATGTCGGCTCCACCCTTGGCTAGGTGGAGCAGGAGAGCAGCGCATGCTGCCTTACAATGGTGGAGGTTTATCTGCAGGAGTATCAGTGACATTCCTGAGGTTCACCTCCACCATTGTCCTGTCGTGTTCGCTCTCCGAAGAGTCCAACTCCTCCGCGACCCCGATGTGTTTGAGATCCCTAGTGAGATCGCTCACGTCTGACACGTAACCATCTAAGATGTCATCCGACACCACTGATGCCACGTCTGACACCGCAGGCTTTATCTCCATACTAGGGATCTCCGGAGGCTCCAGGTCTGGCTCGACCGTCGGCTGCATGCCTTTGGAGTCGGACTTGTACGGTACTACGACTACTTTCTTGTGGCCGTAGTCCACAGCGCCCTCCGTGTCGTGGAGAGGACTGACCGACTCCTCGTTCAGGACGAGGATAATTTGGCGCCTCTGCCCGTTGCTATCCTCTACTTTGGCCACCTTCCAATCGGCTGTGGGAAGGTGGGGGTTGCAGCCCTGCAGAATCCGGAGAATCTTATCCGGCTCTGCAGGCTTCGCCGAGACCCACGCTCTGGCCCTCGGCTTGCTGGGGATGTCCTCCCACTTCACAACCTCCAGCTGGGCTCCTGGGTAGACCTCCTTGAGCGACGCTACCGCCTTCGCGTAGAGGGCCGCCGAGCGAGCATCTTGGCAGGCGATGGCTTTCACCCTGCCTTGATGCCACCCGGCGTCCTCACACTTGGGCGGTGGTCCTCCATTCTCCTCCAACTCCTGGAGGAAACGGTCTTGGAGCTCGTTTTCCACGAGGTGCCACTTGTCCCTAGGGATCTGCCCGTCTTTAGAGCCCCTGTCTAGGACTCCAATCAGGGTTTTTCCCCTCGCCACCTCGGCAAACGAGCGGTTGCTCAGTGTCTTTGTCCTCTTGGCCTGTTGGACTTGTGTGGCGGTGTCCTCCGCCGAGCGTTGCCGCTTGCTTGGAGCCTTGGCTGTGGCCTTGCCAGCTTTGACTGGCTGGTAGTCGGGCAGGACTGTCTTGGCCCATCGCCGCGATTCGATTCCATGGGCAGACCGCAGGGAACACCGGGTCGTCGTTGCCCAGGATGAAGGCCGCACGTCTTTTGTCCTGAAACTTGGGCCTATCTTTCGAGGCAGAGGCGCCGCCTGCCGGGGTTGTCAAGGGGTTCCCGGTCCCAACGGCTCCGCCAGCCGCGATATCGCTCTGCATGGTCGCCCCCCCGGTAACCGGGTCGCCCTTGGGGCCCGCCGACGTGGATTGGCCCGATTGGCTTTTCGGTCCTCTCCTCACAGCGCCTGCTGCCTCAAGACGGTGGACCGACTTAGTCTCCTTCCCCGTCTTTTTGGGCACTGGTTTCCCAGATGCGTTTGTAGAGGTATGGTCTTTTCCCTCCGGCACTTTAGGAGGAGTGCCGTGCTCCTTTGCGGTGTTTTTTGTTTTAATATTTAAATTTAGTCGCCCGGAGCATAGCCCGCGTGCCCCGGGAAGCCTTATTAAAACTGGAGGTCGGCAGGTATCCAGAGTCCGCATATAAGCGACCGAGCACCCCCTCGGCCATGCATCCCTCGGCATATGACAGTGTCACCTTGGATTGGGGTTATTTCACTGAGAGTTTTCTTCTCTCCGCCCGACTACAATTAGCCAGCATCCTGGCAGAGACATGACCGTACCAGGACCTGTTTCCAGCCGCCCTCACGGGGAGAGTATAGTCGCACTTCCGCCGGTGTGTACAGTTACGGCGGGTGCCGGTTCGCTCGTGCCCACCTGTATCCTATGACGCGGAGCACAGTCGCCTTGGATCCAGGGCAAGCCATGAACCCGAGGCGCCTGTGCCCCTTTCCGAGTCTACAGTTGTGACGAGCCAACCCGACATCCGTTTATCCCCCTATAGCACCCGACGGCTGATGGCCCGCTTTAGAATAAACTCACTTATAATTGAAAGTCGATTGAGTGCACAAGTTGATCTGTCGGTCTGTCTGATTCCAGTGTCTAATTAAACCTTCAGAAATCGTGCCTAACGGCAGGCTAATTTGCACAACCAATGTTCTAATCTAATGTCTTCGATTATATTTACTATTGCCGTAGTACAGCTTCTTGGTCTTCTGTAACCTGACTGTTTGTCACTTAGTAGTGCATTCTTATCTAGGAAAGTTGGAATTTTTTGTTACATTATTTGTGCAAGGACTTTTGACAAAACCGATAAAATTGATATTGGGGTATACTCATTTTTTCCTTTAGGGACCGGGGTTATTTTCGCAAGCTTCCATGTACTTGGAAATATTGATTTGTTAAGACAGTGTTGCAAATGTAAGTCACATGTGGCAATATTTTCGGAAGTAAGATTTGTACAAATTTTGGATGTATTTCATCCAGTCCCATTGCATTTGACTTAATTTTAGGCACAGATTCAAGGACATCACACTGACTGGCACACATGAAGCTAAAGTTATTATCACAGGAACTATTCGGTATATTGTCAAGATAATGATTATATGCTACTTCAGGTACCCCGTTTATCACAAATATTCTATTTAATTAATCTATGTCTACATCAATTTTGGTGTTATTTGTCCTCTTCCCTATTCCCAAGTCTTTGAGCTCCCTCCATTTCTTTCTTGCTGATATAGCACTTTGAAACCTTGCAGAATAAAAAGACTTTTTAGCTGTCAGTATTAATTGGTTGGTTTTAAAGTTTTAAATTTTTGACAATGAACAGAAGTTCTGTAGCGTTTCTATTTGTTGTATGCTTTGTGTCTTACTGATATATTGTGTGCAATACATTGATTGAACCATGGATTTTTCTTTGGTGCAGGCCTTAATTTACGCAGCGGTATGAATTTCTCATAAAGACATGTTACGTTCTGTTCTGTTATGTTATGTTCTACTTGGGAATTCGATACATCCATGTTTAATATTACATTCCAGTCATATGTATTTAATTCATCATTAAGTTTGGTAATGTCAATGCTCTTAAAATTTCGGTACCGAATGTCGTCGTCAATCTTTTTACAATTAAAATCATAAGTCCGGAAAAGTAGGTCGTGTCTGGCAAATATGATCATATCGAAGGATTTGTTCTTTATCATTAACAAAACAAAGATCCAATAATGTGTTTGCAGTGTTTGAGAAATGTGTTGGTCTACTATTACTGACTATTAAAGATGGCATCGCTGACTCCGTATGTCGTTCCTTCAGTATATTGCTGTTTAGATCCCCGATTATAATTACGTCAGTATAGCTTACAGATAGGTCTGAAATTGCGTCAATTACTTGGTGGTAGATTGTATTGCGATGTGGTCTGTACAGACAGCCCTATAGTAATTTAAGAGAACTGTTAGAGGCCGATAATTCTATAAAAAGGTACTCTATTGCACTCTCTGGAGGGTGTTTGCATATTAATTTGGATTTGAGTTTCTTATTTATGTATATAGCAACACCACCACCATTTCTTTCCCAATCAGCTCGGTATAGATCAAATCCGGTACACAAAATGACATTATCACATAGATGCGGCTGAACCACGTTTCCGAAACACAAATTACAGCAACATACGATTTTTCAAGCAATTATCGGAACTCTTAACATAAAGACTCAAAGCATTTATATGACAAATATTTCTGACATCTTTTTTTCCCCCGGCGTAGGAATCAATATTCTACTTTTCGTTGGAAGTCCATTCATATTATGGACCATTTATAAAATACTAAATAGCATATTAGCAGCACACGCAATATACACAAATCACTTCTAACTCTATAAAAACATAAAATATTAAACTTCAACATTATATTATTTTGGCTAAGGGAAGTTTTACTAACGAAAAAGGTTGTTTTGGTCTGTCTCGACTGGCCTGTTAACTGCACCTGGATCACCTGCTGCAAGCTCATCCTCGGAAGTATTCTGCAATGTTTGGAGGTCATGCGTGTTCTCCACCCAAAAAAAACTCTTCAGCTGGATGCTTCTTAAAATGCCCGATCGCCCGACGAGTGAAAACAGCCGATAGTGCTTTTCCTTTTTCATTTTCATCGCCTCTTTGAAAGAAGCCAGATTCTCTTTAGTCAGCTGCTCATTAATAAAAAACGTAGCCTGCGAGTCGAGTTCCATTAGGTCCAGTGATAGCAGTTTTTCGATTCCCTGCGATAGTTGCCAACAGCTCGCAACAACGCAGCCTTTTCTCTCGCACTCTCTAGTCCCAGGATTATCACTGGATCAACAGCTGTTCCGTGAGTTCTCTGTCGGATCCTAAAGATGTCTTTCACCCTTGTTGAATCGGACCTTCAACATTTCACCTTCTTCAAATGATATTCCATGAATACGGAGATACGCGGCAATTTCCGCTTTGCCGCGCTCAACACATTGTGTGCTTAGATCTCTATCTTGCGCACGTATTTCTTGCATACCGTTTACCTCATTTATGAGTTTGATAATCTGCTGCTCCATTTCGTGGACTACTTCACTCGCCTTTTCCAATTGCAGGACACGTTTAGTTAGTTTCTTCACATCTTCTACCATTCCAAGAATTCGAGATAGCTGTGAACTTTTTCTCTATGGCCTGCAACACACCCTCCGACTTTAGTGTATTTTCCATGATTAGTTCAGCCTGCTTAGCACAGATTCTGTCCAGGGCTTTCTGTATATTTTCTGGTATTTCCTCAGAACTCTTGGAACCCTTGAGATCACTTCCAGATTGTTCGCGCAGACGTTTTGATACTGGAGCCATGCTCAAACGTTTTTCCGTTACGGTGCTGCTTGACATACGTTTACACTTCGTTGCTTACTTTGAAATTCTGCTTTATACTGCTTGATATACTGCTCTGCCGACTCCTTTACTATGCGTTGCCAATCACTTTGCTGTTTGCGCTGCTTGCAACCTTTTATTGAGTATGGCTACGTTATTCTCTCCGTGACTCCGAAGTGATCAAATGCTGGTTTTACTGAGAGTGGTGCAGAACAATACAAAATATTCTTCGTTCACAACACAACCAATAACAAATATTTTTCCACTATATTTTTATTAAAATTAGCGTTGTAGTGCTAACTTTACTAATGCGGACACAGTTTATGAAGTGAATAAAACAAATAATTGTGTATCACTCGAGTTTTTCCCGATTTTGTTCCTCTGTATGTTGTACACGACTTGCTTGCTTGAACGGCATTTCCCCATTGTAAGTGATAAGAATAATTTTTTCGCGGTAGCGTTTTCGAAGCCGAAACATCGAAAGAAGAAAAATATATAATCCGAAACATCCGAAAGTTCTTAATGGCCAGCAATTGAAAAAAATACAAGTGGCAAAATAACTTTGACTGTAAAAAAAATAAATAAATCAATTATTTTTGCGTGTGCCCACTGTGCCAGCGACAATTACTGCAGCGACGCCAGCAGCAGCGACAATAGCTACAGCGACATCAGCAGCATCGACACCAGCAGCATCGACATCATCAGCAGTGCCAATAGCTGCAGCGACATCAGCAGCATCGACAATAGCAGCAACGCTAAGTCTCATATCTCAAATTGTCTTTAAGCCTAATTAAGTAAAAAAGTAAAGTAAGATGTTATCCGATGGAATTCGAATATAAATAATGCATTGATCAGTGGACCAAAGTAAGCGCAGTTGAATAAGTTGTGGGTGACAAGCAAATGATAAAATTAACCGAAAGCGCCGAAAGCAAATGGAGGACAATGAACCCGCGATCGAGATTAAAAATTCTGATACTGGTTTCAAGACTTTCAATGACAGCTGCGAGACGAGAGAATGTTGTAATTGTTGGCTTTGTAGATTGATTAATTTAATTGTTCACAGAAGAATTAACATACGAGCCCCACGTTGAGCGCCAAAATGTTTGAACACGGAGTGTTTTCCGCATTAATGTTTATTCACGGATGGGGGTGTGTTGTTTTTCAGCGAACGTGCGTTAGCCGTGCAAGAAAAACGATGAATGCCTTTGAGCGTTAGGCAATAACTATTTATTACAAATCTGAGTGCTTGAGACTCCACTGTGGTGAATTTATTACAATGATGGTGAGAGTAAGTATAAGAAGTGAGCGTTGGCTATCTATGTTACCATGGTCATGGTTAAATATTCTTTGAGGGGGCGAAGGGGGGTGGAAAAATTTGAAATGCACTTGTAAAAGTGCGATTTCGCAGGAGTCTAATTGCTCTTGCTCTTATAGTCTCTGAGAAGTGCAGAATTACATAGAAACAATAACCGGAAAATAACTTGCTGATAGCTTGCTGATAAAATTTTGATTGCTTACCAAGTAGTAGATATAGTTCTAGCCCAGCTGATCAAATTGCAAGACCACGCAAATTCACAGATGTATCCTGCTTACAAAATGTTGCATGCGAAGATATCGATAGGTGGTACCCCATAGAAGTTGTGAGGAGGAAAGAAGTTTGAACAGAGTGGCAAGGCCAAAATTTAAGAGCAAAAGGTTAGCGAAGAGTGGCGCCACCTGGTCCTGGAGAGTGAGAGTTCCGCGCGCTCTCCGGAGCCGTTATGAGAGAAGATTTCCGATCTCATCCCATAAGTCCCGAAGCCAACTCACCCACACACCAAAGAAAGAGAGCCACCAGCAGCCCGAATCAGGCCATGCCCTTGAACCTAGTTCAAGGGCGATAGAAGAGAGAGCGATGGGGATCAGCGGCCCGGGAGCATCATACAGAGCAGCTAAGCAAAGAGGGGGTTCAGAGTTATAATTTCCCGCAACGGAGGAGCATGCGCGCCGGTTGACGGAGAAAGTGCCGTGATTTTTTTTATTTTTGAAAGAAGAAGGGATTAAGATCAGTGAAACACCAGGAACTTTAGAGCTGACCAGCGGGACGGAAAGTATACCCAAAAAGCACAAGAGGAATAGGTCACCGCTCCGCCATCCTGGCTTGCTTTTTGCTGGTCTAGAAGAAACTATCCTGGCCACGTAGTGCGGGTCCCTCGCCCATTTAGGGAGAGAAAAAAAATCATCAATTAACTTATTTACTCCCATTATTTATTTTTGTTAGACGTCTCCATTTATATGTATTTGTTAATCCCCTAATTTAAGTCCGTCTATATCTGTGGAGATAATGTTTTTTATCCCCAATCGGCCGACTAATTATTTCGAATTAAATAAAACTCGGCGCAGAAATAAAATTACAATATGTTCTTTAATGCGTGACATCCAAATTGCAAGTGTGGCTTGCCTGCCCTTTACATTACCGCTCCGATCGCTAAGCGCAGCTTCGCTCGGCCGACGTCGGTAGGCAGACGCAAAGCGGAGATAGCGAAGAGCGAGCTGGCAGAGAGCGTTTAGCAGGGCAAGCACGCGCAAAGCTTTAACAAACAAATGAGTGACATAGACATAAGTAACAAACAAAATAAGCGGCTGAGGGCCAAGAATTAGGTGCTGTTTGGCAAGCAGCTAATCGGCTGGGTTCTGCTCCAAACATTCACCCCCCGTTGGAAGGCAAAGGCTTTCAACAGATCCATCCTGAAGGGGCAGAACGGCTATTTTTCCAACGGCCCTCTTGAAGATGCTTGCTTGGGCGCAGCCAGCGGCTACGCTGGGATGATCGTCGAATGCAGCAATCGGCGCTTCTTTACGAAGGCGCCTTGTCGTGATTACATCTTGATCATCGGGAACCTCTGTAATTGCATAGAATGGTAGGAAATTTGGCAATGTAGAAATTGTTGAAAGTTGAATTTCATTTAGCATGGATATGTAGTTTTTTAATATATCGAAAAGTTCGCGCTGCAGTTCCTGATTCTCCGATCGCAGTTTTTCCACTTTCACCTGGCACTCGAGCAGCTGCTTCCTGCATTGCTACTCTAAGTTTTGGTACCCCAGCGTTGTGGGCCGAAAATCGTCATTAGAGATGCAAGAGGAATTTTCAAAAGCGGCTAAAACTGCACGCTTATTCTCCGAGCTATCAATGTTTCCTGACAGTATCCAACCAAGTTTTGTCTCCTGCAATGTTGGCAATTGGTCTGATAGTCGAATCTGTCCGACGCACATCATTGAAGAACAAACCACCACCTATCAACAGATCGATACGTTGGGGCTTGGAGAAATTAGGATCAGCTAGTTTTAGATTATTCGGCATGGGCCAATCCTTTGCGTACAGCCGAAGTATGGCCGCATTTCCGTAATTGAGTTGGTGACAATTGCAGCGAAGGAAGCTCGATAGCTTGCGTCCTGGGATTGTACAACTATATGTACAGACTTGCTCAAAGGTAGAATGGAATCTCCGATACCGGAGATGTTAACATGAGACGAGCGGTGATCCATCTGCAACTGATTAGCAAGTCTAGATGTTACAAAGTTTGCCTGTGATGCAGAATCCAAAATGGCACGACATGGGATAAGTGCTCCATAACGATCTGTTACATGGACGAGGGCAGTAGGAAACAACACGTTCTGGCTAGGCTGAGACTTCTGGATCGAGGGGGGAGGGCTAGAACATCCGCTTCCTAGAAGCACAGTCGCGGCCTCTTGCTGGATCGATTCCTCGGTCGGTGAAGAGGAAGATGAAGCACCAGTTCCCGATGGAATGTGGAGTAGCGTGTGATGTTTGGCCTGGCAATGCCTGCAAAGTCCTGACCTGCACCTTTGCAATTCATGGCCTTTGTTGAGGCAGTTCAAACACAAGCGGCTCTTCTTTGCTTCTTTGTATCGTTCAAACGCAGAGAGATTCAGGAATGCCTGTCATCTAGATATGGAATGCTCGGAGGAATTGCAATGGTTACATGTGGGGTTAGGATGGTTGTTACTGGAGGTGATAAGGGTGACAGGTTTAGTTTCTCCCTCCTGCTGGCTAGGAATTGTTACCATAGCCGATCCCAAATTTTCCAGCATCCGACATCTTGCTTCTAAGAATGAGGCCATGCTTGACCACCGAGGCAATCCTGACGTCGGCAAGTTCTCTTCCCATTTTTCCTTGGTCTTGTGGTCCAATTTCGTGCCTATGATGAAGATCAGCAACCCATCGGAAATCTCCTGCGGGGTCGCCAAGGTCTGAAGTGCACGCAAGTGCGAATTGATTTTGTCGCTGAGAGCGCGCAAGCCGATAGCCGAGCCCTTCTCCACCCCTTGCAGCCCGAAAATAGCCTTGACGTGTGCCTGAAAATGTAACAGTTTATTATCGAATCGCAACATTAGTAAATTCAGCGCATTGTCGTAATTCTCCTCAGAAAGCTCCAAGGAACGAATCGTATCCAGCGCAGCACCATCTAGACATCCACGAAGATATTAGAATTTTTCGATGATTGGTATACGATGGTCTTTGTGCACCATTGTCGAGAACATCGAGTGGAATTCTGGCCAATCCATGTAGTTCCCACCGAATCGCGGAAGCTGCAACTCGGGCATTCGAGAACAGCCTATACTATTATAGGCGAACAACGACGAATTCCCCTCGAGAGTGTGCCGAGCCGTTGAATTGGCAACATTTACCGTGTGAGCAGCCATCATCAAATCCCGCGACAGCCAGGACCTAACCTTGACATATACATTCGAAAAGTCCAGCCGGGCATCATGGGCTAACTGCAGGAAATCCAGCCTTTCAAGGCTCGTTTGAGCGGCATCGAAATCGGCATTCATTCGATCGATTTGCTCTAAGCGAGCTTGAAGTTCTGCCTCATCTAACTCGGCAAGCTCTTCCTTGGTGAGAAAGCGATCCATTGCCTTTAGTTGGCGCGCGATGGACTCGGCCTTGTGCTTGTAGAAATCTACATCACTCGGCATTGCTGCGTTCGCGACATTGGTAGGCTCACGTGCTGCCATGTTGAGGTTTTAAAAGAGTCACTCAGCACGACCGAAAAAGACACCCTGTATACGTATAAATGTGGGAACCGAAAGCAAAGGGATTACAGCTAATGCCTTTAGCTGTGCGGCTGTGCGAGCTGTCCGATTCCGCTTTGTACTCAGCTTGTGTGTATTAGTGAGTTCGCTGCACTGCACTGACCGAATTGTCGCGACAGAGAAATTAATAGCCAGCAATGCGTGTATGTGGGTGTATGTAAGTATGTTTTAGCACCGAATTGTGCTTAACCGCCGAAAATTTGCTAAAGCTAACGAATGTCGATCGCGAATGATTATTAATTGACACTGCAACTCAGAGATCACGTCGGGGTCACCAAATTTTATGTGGAGATAATGTTTTTTATCCCCAATCGGCCGACTAATTATTTCGAACTAAATAAAACTCGGCGCAGAAATAAAATTACAATATGTTCTTTAATGCGTGACATCCAAATTGCAAGTGTGGCTTGCCTGCCCTTTACATTGCCGCTCCGATCGCTAAGCGCAGCTTCGCTCGACCGACGTCGGTAGGCAGACGCAAAGCGGAGATAGCGAAGAGCGAGCTGGCAAAGAGCGTTTAGCAGGGCAAGCACGCGCAAAGCTTTAAAAAAAAAATGAGTGACATAGACATAAGTAACAAACAAAATAAGCGGCTGAGGGCCAAGAATTAGGTGCTGTTTGACAAGCAGCTAATCGGCTGGGTTCTGCTCCGAACAATATCTATTTATATATGTAACTTATTTATATTTATTATATTAATTATTCATATTTATCTATTTATTTATTAACCGCCCGTAATGATAAGATGAAGGGGGAATGAATAGGCAGGCTTAGTTTAGCAATGATACCATGTAAAAGTAGGAAATTAACGTGAAAATTATTAGAAAAAAAATGAATTGCTAATCGTTTCGTCTGGGGGGAAGAGGAGCCACAGCAACGGGAGGGTAAGGCTGCTGCACATGGCAGGGAGATCCAGAACGTCGTGATTCGGATCTCAGGTAGGGTACGTCAGAGGTAAAACCTCGACACCTCGACCTGGTAAACATCTGTGTTGAAGGAAGTTACTGTATTATTGTTTGTCGAGTAGAGTCCGTTTGCATTTTTTAGCCGGCCTTGCCCCGAAGAAAACAAAGGTTCATAACAATTATGGCACCCAATCTGAGACAGGGAAGTGGACTCGCAGTCCTGGCTCTACCATCAAAGAGGGAGAGTACGGATGCGAATCACACAGACGTCGAAGAAATTATAAATATCCAGCAGAGAAGATAGATCTCGAGTGGTATTTTGCAATCTGGGCTCCATCGGTGTTCCGGTGGCCTGTGAGGGACTTGACGAGTTGGCTCACAGAAGCACGGCGCTGAGGGATCTCAGGATGCAAAGAAAATCCACAAAGTAATCCGATCCGAGTCCGAAACGTGGAGCAGCTGAGGGAAGAGTGCCTGGAAGTGGAGTACCACTTTCACGGACGCGAGCAGAAGTCGACGTTCCGTCCTGCGCCGAAATTCCAATCAGCCGGGAAGCGAGTGGAGGAGCTAGAGCCGGAAACGGAGTTTCTGGATGAAGACGAAGCAAGGATAGTAGAAGAAACTCACCTGGCGAACAAAACCAGGCTGTGTTGCTAGAATTGCGGCCAGTTCGAACACGGGTTCCGAGACTGCGTGGCGAAGGAACGTAAAATATTCTGTTACCGCTGCGGAAAGCCAGAAATGTTTACTCCAACGTGTCCAAATTGCTCGGGAAACGCACGAGCGGGCGTAATGAAAGCGGGAGATCAGCGCTCGGGACAGAAGAAATGAACGATGGTCCTATAATCAATATAGAAAGTAAGAATAATAGCCCAAATAAATGTAATAAAAATAGTTTGAAGTTCATACCGGCCGAAGAGAGGATGAGGAGAACATACAAATTCGAACCCAGATCTTCGATGATAGGCAGCTGGAGGGAATGCGCGGTGTCAGTCGTAGACCCCAAAAGGCCCGTTCCAGATTTAAGGAAAGGCGACAGACTCGCAAAGAGGTGGCCGAGGCAGTCAGACGAGGAGCAGGACGCGATCCCAGAGTGTTTGCCGAAGTGCAGATAAGAGGACATCGGATTGCTGGACTCCTAGATACTGGGGCATCCGTTAGTGTCTTAGGAAAGGGCAGCCGTGAACTCCTTGCCGACCTCGAGGTGGAAATGGACAATTATGTCTCGATCATCAAGACAGCCTCTGGAGAAGACAGGTCCATAATCGGCAAAACCAAACTCTGCGTAGGATATGAATAATAAGATGAATAAAGAGATCTTGTTTTACGTATGCCCGTACCTAGAGCAAGCCATGTACTTGGGTATTGATTTCTGGAGATCCTTCGCGCTGGCTCCCACAGTCCTCGGAGTAGATCCCAGTAGATCCAGCGAGGCCCAAGTAGGCGAGATCCAAATGTCACAAATCAGCCAGTACGCCGAACACCGCCAGGAGGACGTGGATGTGGAAGCTTGGACCCTGGAAGACACGGAAACCGAAGAGCTGGAGAAGGTAAAGAAGGAGTTTCTGACCTATGAGGATGCCGGATTAGGAACAACGACGGTAGAGCAGCATCGGATCCACTTGATCGAGGGCGCAGAACCATTCAAAGATCGGCATTACCCTCAATCCCCAGCGATGCAGGAGGTGATCTGGACCGAGGTGAATAAAATGCTGGAGCTAGGAGTGATCGAGGTCAGCGATAGTCCATGGAGCAATCGGACGACGGTGGTGCGAAAGCCAAACAAAAATAGATTCTGTTTGGACGCGCGGAAATTGAATCAGCTCACCGTAAAAGATGCTTACCCTCTTCCAAGCATCGAGGGTATACTGTCCAGGATTGACCAGACATATTACATTTCCAGCGTCGACCTCAAATTCGCATTCTGGCAAATTAAATTGGACCCAGAAAGCCGGAAGTGCACCGCATTTACCGTGGCAGGCCGTCCGCTGTATCAATTCGTGATGATGCCCTTCGGTGTGTGTAACGCTGCCCAGAGATTATGCAGAGTGATGGATAAGGCAATCCCGACGCAGCTCAGATCAAACGTTTTCGTTTATTTGGACGATCTTTTGGTAATAGCCCCGGATTTCCAGACGCATCTGCGATAGGTGGCCCAGTGCCTGAAAAGAGCGAATTTGACGATAGGTCTAAAGAAATCCAAATTCTGCTTTAAGTCGCTGAAATACCTGGGGTTTATCATCGGAAGCGGCACGCTGCAAATGGATCCCGATAGGGTTGTGGCTATACAAAAGATCCCGATCCCGAGTTCAGTGAAGGAGCTAGGGAGCTTTATAGGAACCGCAGGGTGGTATAGGCGCTTCATCAAGGACTTCGCCACCATCGCGGTACCGTTAACAGATGCTCTGAAGAAGCATCCGCGCGGGAAGTTTTCCTTGCCAACGGAAGCGAGGGCGGCCATACAATCCCTGAAGAAGGCGCTCACCACGGCTCCTGTATTAGTCCATGCCGACTTTAAACGCCATTTTTACATCCAGTGCGACGCCTCAAATTTTGGAGTGGGAGCAGTGGTTTTCCAGCTGGATGATGACAAAGCATAGTGCCCAGTGGCATTCTTTTCTTCCAAGCTGAACAAATACCAGATAAATAATTCGGTAACGGAGAAAGAATGCTTAGCTGCGGTATTGGCGATTGAAAGATTCAGGCCATATGTGGAATCGATGCCTAATCACTGACCACGCCAGCCTTAAATGGCTAATGTCACTCAAGGACCTGAATGGGCGGAAATCCTCGGATTCCAGACGACGGAAATTAAATCAACGGAATACCAGGAGCTGAAAGAAGAAATCTGCAGGAACAAAGAATTATTGCCTGACCTGCGAATAGACGGGGACCTGGTATTCAAGAGAACGGCCTTCGCGCAAATCGACGACCAAGTGGAAGGTTCCATATGGAAATTATGGATTCCCGTGTCACTGACGAAAACCCTCATCGCGAAGGCCCACGAAGACCACACAGCTGGACACGGTGGAATGAAGAAGACATTGCATAGGTTAAAAAGGCACTACTACTGGCCGGCGATGACGGAACAAGTGCGGGGATACGTCCGAAGCTGCACCGAATGCAAGGAATCGAAAGCCCCCAATTACCGTAGCCAAGTCGGGATCGGTCAGGAAGTGGTCACGGAGAGGCCGTTCCAAAAGATCTACATAGACTTCCTGGGAAAGTATCCCAGGTCAAAAAAGGGACAGGCCTGGATTTTTACAAATTCGGAGTGCCAGAGGTGATCCACTCCGACAACGTAAAGCAGTTCCTGTCGAAGACGTTCATGGACATGGTCAGCGACTTCGGGATCCGACACATGCGCACAGCAGTCTACTCGTCGCAAAGCAATGCAGCCGAGAGTGTAAGTCGGACGATACTCGCTGCAATAAGGACGTATTTGGAAAAGGATCACAGAGACTGGGACATCTACATACCGGAGATCGAAGTTTCAATGCGTGACTCGGTGCACGAAGCCACAGGCGTAACGCCGTTTTTCCCTGTATTTGGACAACAGATGTTTCTGAATGGAAACTGCTATAAGCTGGCGAGGAAGCTGCAGTCTTTGACGGAACATGAAGTGCACGCATTAGATCCCGCGGATAAGCGACACCTCATTCGCCAGCAAATTAAACGCAGCCTACACCAAGCGTATGAGCGGAGCAGCCAGCGTTACAACAAACGGGCCCGAGTCTTTTTCGCCAGACCTGGCCAAGAAGTCTACAGGCGCAACTTCACCCTCAGCGACTTTGGCAAAAGCTACAACGCCAAGTTCGCCCGGAAATTCCTAAAATGCAGAGTCGTACGTCCAGTAGGGAATAACGCCTACGAGCTGGAGGATCTGTCGGGGAGGCCGGTGGGGATTTTTCACGCCAAAGACCTAAAATTGTAGTGAAAACTTCAGACTGAGTCAGAAACGAGGGAAACGCACTCACGTAGGGAATATCCGACCAGTGGGTGTAAGCCTACGTTGGGCGCTGCAAGATCCTAGGCACCGTAATGTCCGGGAAGGCCAGCAGTTTTAGGGAAACGTAATTCTTCGATGTTTGCGAATTATTCTCCGCGGCCATGGTCGCTCGAATTTTCGCTAGGTGTTGCATGCGAAGATATCGATAGGTGATATCCCATAGAAGCGGTGAGGAGGAAAGAAGTTCGAACATAGTGGTAAGGCCAAAATTTAAGGGGAAGAGGTTAGCAAGAGTGGCGCCACCTGGTCCTGGAGAGTGAGAGTTCCGCGCGCTCTCCGGAGCCGTTATGAGAGAAGATTTCCGATCTCATCCCATAAGTCCCGAAGCCAACTCACCCACACCCCAAAGAAAGAGAGCCACCAGCAGCCCGAATCAGGCCATGCCCTTGAACCTAGTTCAAGGGCGATAGAAGAGAGAGCGATGGGGATCAGCGGCCCGGGAGCATCATACAGAGCAGCTAAGCAAAGAGGGGGTTCAGAGTTATAATTTCCCGCAACGGAGGAGCATGCGCGCCGGTTGACGGAGAAAGTGCCGTGATTTTTTTTATTTTTGAAAGAAGAAGGGATTAAGATCAGTGAAACACCAGGATCTTTAGAGCTGACCAGCGGGACGGAAAGTATACCCAAAAAGCACAAGAGGAATAGGTCACCGCTCCGCCATCCTGGCTTGCTTTTTGCTGGTCTAGAAAAACTATCCTGGCCACGTAGTGCGGGTCCCTCGCCCATTTAGGGAGAGAAAAAAAAAATCATCAATTAACTTATTTACTCCCATTATTTATTTTTGTTAGACGTCTCCATTTATATGTATTTGTTAATCCCCTAATTTAAGTCCGCCCACATTATATCTACATGTAACTTATTTATATTTATTATATTAATTATTCATATTTATCTATTTATTTATTAACCGCCCGTAATGATAAGATGAAGGGGGAATGAATAGGCAGGCTTAGTTTAGCAATGATACCATGTAAAAGTAGGAAATTAACGTGAAAATTATAAGAAAAAAAATGAATTGCTAATCGTTTCGTCTGGTGGGAAGAGGAGCCACAGCAACGGGAGGGTAAGGCTGCTGCACATGGCACGGAGATCCCGAACGTCGTGATTCGGATCTCAGGTAGGGTGGGTACGTCAGAGGTAAAACATCGACACCTCGACCTGGTCCACGTCTGTGTTGAATGAAGTTACTGTAATATTGTTTGTCGAGTAGAGTCCGTTTGCATTTTTTTGTCGGTTACTTTTGTTGTTTCAATTTGTTCGAGATGTCCAATTAGTTGGTATATTGTGCGACTTGAGGGCTTGGGAAGTACCCAGCCATGGGATGACTGGCTAGCCGGCCTTGCCCCGAAGAAAACAAAGGTTCGTAACAAAAAAAAACAGGACAAAAATTAAAATCATGGAAAAAGTCGACCATAAATCATCAGTCACAAAACCTCTAAAAAAAACAGCAGGCAAAGCTACTCCAACACAACGGAAACGGTGGGATTTTTTTACAGATGTGATTCCACTTTCACCATCTGCCATCCATCAAAAAAAATAGCTGAGCTGATTACAACAAAACTATAACTAAACTACTAACTATCAGCCAGGCTCCGTTTTTCACATTCACAAAAGTTTTCCGATTTACTTTTGAAATCACATAAATTGGGGCTCTCTTTTTTCCATTCCGCAAGATTTCTTCGTTTTCAAAACGAAAACATTTTCGTTGACGAAATGAAAAGTAAACGGCTTTTTATACAACAAAACGAACCTTAATTGCAAAAGGAAAAAAATAGATGACTTATTGATGCATTAACATAAACTTGATACCTATATCAGGATAAGTTAACTTGTGCTTTCTTCATAAATAATTTTATTTTAACCCAACCTAAAAGTTGACTCGGAAAAAATTGGCCACAGCAACAACAAATTTCGTTTTGGTGTAAGCAGCTGACGCATTCCGATTTGGTTATCGGAACGTTGGCAATTAATAAATTTTTGCGTATAACAGCACAAATGTGCATGTAACAGCTCAGACTGTGCTTGTAACATGCGCTCAACAGAAAATCTGGGTGAGCACAGCTGTTTCCCGCCCAATTTAATTCGGACTTCAAAATGTAACATATCGATAAAAAAAATATGTGAAAAATGGAACACCTTAAAACGAAAACGAAACGTTTTGGCTGAAAACGTAATCCGCAAAAGTAAATGAAAAACGGAGCCTGCCTGTATATCTAACTCTTGGGACTCTCCTTAAAGACGCAGAAGCTCTGTTTGGAAGTTGCCTTGGCCTTGGCTGCTCGCAATATGCTGGAGTATTTCTCGCTTTTGTTTCCTGCTGCTTCACCTGTTATTTCTTCTGCTTCTTCTGGACTTCCAGCAGTTCCCGTTCACTCCCAGAAGGATGTCCAGTTTTGTTATGTTTTTGGGGCGCTTTGTCCGCAGAAAGATTGCTGGGGCTTCAGTTGGATCTGTCCTAGTCGACATCAGATTTATTTCGCGGTCACCGCAAGCCCGCAATTATATCGTGACAAATGGTTTTAAACCCTATTTTTTCTTCGAATTCCACTTCAACCTTCTGGTTTTTGTTTTTTTTTTTATGGCTGTAAAACACTGTTATACAAAAAAATATCGCTTAGAAACGTAAGGATTAGTAACATCGCATATGTTCGACAGATATGTTTCGCTCATTGAGCACATCAAGGTGGAATGGTGGGAATTTGTGGCAGATGTGAAACACAGTTTCACATCCGTCAAAAATTAGCTGATGGCACAACATAAAAAAGTTTTGGTTTGAATTAATAAGTTAATTTGCTATTGGTGCTGCAGAGCTATCTGTAGAAGATTGTCCATAATAATTTCCAGCTGGATCTGTTCTTCGTGGTACACCAATTCACGGTTTTTTTCGTCTTTAAAAAAAGCGTTCCCACAATATGTGCCGTGTGCAGATTCAGAAACATATATTGTATATATATCGCGTGTTTTCTCGTTCCATTTATATTGTTCCAGTTCAACGCTTTTATGATTTAGGATACTATTATCGATATTTAATGAGCACTGACTAAAATGTCGTAAATTTTCTTGCATCTCCCTTGCTGTTCTCGGAAACGTATTACATAAATAGGTATTTCGATATATTCTCTAAAATTCAATCCTAAATTTTATTGTTTTCAGGAGTATTAGAACAAAAAAACAATGTTACGATCATCTATTTTATCTACGACCATACCCAAGTGTCTGCAAATCATATGTCAAAATTCGAACGCGGTATCTGTAGTGCCTGCACTAAATGGTTTTTGGGTTCGTCGACAACAAACTCTGCCGGTTGTAGACTCGTCCAAAGTTTTAGAAAAGAAAGGTTACTCACCGTTTGGCACAAAGCAAGCTTCTGTGGCCGAGTGGTCATTAGCAAGACTCGATGATCTGTTAAATTGGGGTCGTAAGGGTTCAATATGGCCATTGACATTTGGTTTGGCATGCTGTGCTGTTGAAATGATGCACATCGCCGCACCACGTTATGATATGGATCGTTACGGAGTGGTATTCCGAGCATCACCGCGCCAAGCAGACGTAATTATTGTAGCTGGTACATTGACCAACAAAATGGCACCGGCTTTGCGTAAAGTCTATGATCAAATGCCTGAGCCACGATGGGTTATTTCTATGGGAAGCTGTGCCAACGGCGGTGGCTATTATCACTATTCGTACTCTGTAGTTCGCGGTTGCGACCGAATAATACCTGTCGACATATATGTCCCAGGCTGTCCACCTACCGCAGAAGCTTTAATGTACGGTGTGCTACAGTTGCAGAAAAAAGTAAAACGCATGAAGACTCTCCAGATGTGGTACAGAAAATAAATAAAATCTGAGAATGATAAATTAAATTAAAAATGCCATGAATATTAAACACGGTGCAGATTACATCTTTTCAATTTATGAGAAACATTTATGGTTCAAGATCCTTCCTTTACAATTTTGGAATATATGCGACATGCACATATGTATATACTAAATACACCGTTAAAATGTATAATTCAATAATTTGAAAAAATAAATGTTTGACTCAGTGGTTCTATATTGTTTTAAAAAATCTGACAGGCTTAGACCTTAAATCAGCTATAAAACCCATATGATCTGATGGGAAAACTAGACGGATTAGAGTGGTATAGTGACAGCGTACTTGAAGTACTGTAGTTCTTGAACAAGATGATGGAAAAAGATATTGTATACTCCAAACATTATGAAAAGAGCTGCAGGCTGAAGTTAATGACGACATGCAAAAATACTCTAACTTTGAGCCTGAAAACCAAGTCTTTTTACTGCCTAAAGGAATGGTAATAAAGAATGGCAGACTCAAAGGTAGCACCAAATTGTCAGTCAGTATTTACAGGGAATAACATTAATATTTTGTTTTTTCAACCTCAAACGCGAAGACAATTTTCAGGTAATAGTCTTCGTTCATTATGCCCTCAATGAAAACAGGATTTCCCACTCATTTTCTAGTAATGCAGCCACAAACCATGACACTACCCCCGCTGTTTTTCGCTTTTTACGTCGAATGATTTGGGCTGAATCGGACTTTCCGTGGTCGGCAAAGAGTTTAGCTTTCGATTCCGGAAATTTTTGAAAAAAAATTAAAGCATTGCCAGCACGTTGAAGTTGTAGGACAAGCACATTGAAGGACAATGACCCAACGCAAAAGGCCCATAAAGAAAGATCTTGGCTGTTATATACATATGTAACTGCCCAAAAGTCATGGAACCGCCACCCCAACCGTCTGATCTAAGCTCTATTAAAAATTTGTGGAGCTATCTGGACCGCCGCAGAGTGGGGGAACCAACCGAAAGGAGGTGGTAAAAGTCGAAGGTTTTTTTAGCGCTTTGGATAAAATGAATATACGCATCTAATAGAGAATTTTACAGAATTTAAAAAATCTAATTTTCAAAATAATTAATTAATAATAATAATAATTAATAACTTTTAGTTTAGAAGATATGAGTACTAAAAGTTCAAAATTGTTAAAAGGTGTGCCAACTGTTATTCACATACTGCACGCTTCAGGTGGAAAAAATTAGATTATTTAACGTATGATTCTAAATATGGTCACTTGCGTAGGCATTTCTATAGAAAAACTTGTTTTGAAAACCATCTAAAATGTTGACCCCTTTTTTAATTTTGACTGGACTTTACAAAAATATTCCTCTATATTTTCTCGAGAATTTTTGTTCTTTGAATGATTACCTAAGGCTAGAGCTTTTAAATTTTGTACATATACTTGTATACTTGTACTTGTATTTGCAACATACCCCCATCACCACCCTTCAGGACGGAGAAATCTATCGCTCTATAACAAATGTCAGTCATAGTATTTACCCGACTATTTTTCCTTGCATGTGATAATCTGTCCTTTTTGTACATTTTATTCCGTGCCTCGGAAGCATTTTCTCCCAAACATCCAAGTGGAACCAACGTCGAATTGTTTATTTGAAACCCGTGGACTAATACTTTTTTAATCGTTGGGGACATTGGGTACCACCCTATCCGTGGCATATACATATAAGCAAAAAGTTATCTCACAAAAGAACCAAATGTTTCCGAATTTATAGAATAGTTACACGAAACTGCGATTAAAATGATGTGAAAATGATTTTAAAGGGCTTCGCTAAAGTTAGTTATGTATGATAGTAGCTGAGTGCTCGCAAAAGCTCTTATTTCCGTATTCCCATCATTGCTATTGCCGTTGCCATTCTTCTTTGGCATGCTTATACGCAGACCTATATCTTTTTAAATCTTGTATATTTTCATCAACAATTATTGTTATTTTAGAAGCCATCCATTAAGCATGGGTGGTCATAAACTGTTTCATCGTTTTGTTGCACTTCAGGTTTCTTTTAATAAAGGATTCAAAATTACTGATTTTTTTAAAATCTATTTTTATTTTTTTTCATTTTCCAAAACGCTATTGATTTTACTGTAAATCCCATTTCAGACTGATTATACCCGATACTCAAAATGAGTATTGGGGTATATTAGATTTGTATTAAAAGTGGATGTGTGTAACGTCCAGAAGGAATCGTTTCCGACCCCCATAAAGTATATATATTTTTGATCAGCATCAATAGCCGAGTCGATTGAGTCCTGTCTGTCTGTCCGTCTGTCCGTCCGTCCCCTTCAGCGCCTAGTGCTCAAAGACTATAAGAATTAGAGCAACGATGTTTTGGATCCAGACTTCTGTGATATGTCACTGCTACAAAAATATTTCAAAACTTTGCCCCGCCCACTTCCGCCCCCACAAAGGACGAAAATCTGTGGCATCCACATTTTTAAAGATACGATAAAACCAAAAACGCAGAATCGTAGAGAATAACTATGTCTTTTAGACTGCAGAATCTGAATTGGATCGTATTATTATTATAGCCAGCATCAAGAAAACAATTTCATTTTTTCTCGCCCTGTATCTCTCTAACACACACGTAGCATAGAGTAAAACATTAGCGCCTAGATCTCAGATACTATAAAAGCTAGAGCAACCAAATTTGGTACCCACACTCCTAAGATATCGGACCGAGACGAGTTTGTTTCAAAATTTCGCCACCCGCTTCCGCCCCCGCAAAGGACGAAAATCTGGCGATATTCACAAATCTCAGAGACTATTAAGGCTAGAGTAACCAAATTTGGTATCCGCACTCCGGTTAGATCTCACTATCAAACGTATATCTCAAAATTTCGCCTCACGCCCTTCCGCCCCCACAAAGGACGAAAATCTGTTGCATCCACAATATTGCACATTCGAGAAAACTAACGAGGGGGAACGTTGTGAGTTGCTGCGGACACCGCAACTCTACGGTTATACCCGATACTAAGTCAGTATGGCTCTCCTCCGGCAGACGCCGCTTATATAAAACGACACGACAAAGAGTGCGTGCGAGAGAGACAGAAAATCAGTCTGAGCGTGACGTCGGGCGCTGCGTAGCCAATGCAAATTGATTTGTTCCTTTTGGCTACAAAAATTATCTGATCTGATCCAGATTCAGCAATCTGATAGATATGGTCATTATCTATGATTCTGCGTTTTTAGTTTTCTCAAATCTGCAATATTGTGGATGCAACAGATTTTCGTCCTTTGTGGGGGCGGAAGGGGGTGGGACGAAATTTTGAGATATACGTTTTATAGTGACATCTAACAGGAGTGCGGATACTAAATTTGGTTGCTCTAGCTTTAATAGTCTCTGAGATTTCTGAATATCCCCAGATTTGCATCCTTTGCGGGGGCGGAAGGGGGTGTGGCGAAATTTTGAAACAAACTCGTCTCGGTCCGATATATTAGGAGTGTGGATACCAAATTTGGTTGATCTAGCTTTTATAGTCTCTGAGATCTAGGCGCTAATGTTTTACTCTAAGCAAAGCCGCCTATGCTACGTGTGTGTTAGAGAGAGACAGGGCGAGAAAAAATGAAATTGTTTTCTTGATGCTGGCTATAATAATAATACGATCCAATTCAGATTCTGCAGTCTAAAAGATATGGGCATTCTCTACGATTCTGCGTTTTTGGTTTTCTCGTATCTTTAAAATTGTGGATGCCACAGATTTTCGCCCTTTGTGGGGGCGTAAGTGGGCGGGGCAAAGTTTTGAAATATTTTTGTAGCAGTGACATATCACAGAAGTCTGGATCCAAAACATCGTTGCTCTAGCTCTCATAGTCTTTGAGCATTAGGCGCTGAAGGGGACGGACAGACGGACAGACGGACAGACGGACGGACGGACAGACAGACAGGGCTCAATCGACTCGGCTATTGGTGCTGATCAAGAATATATATACTTTATAGGGTCGGAAACGATTCCTTCTGGACGTTACACACATCCACTTTTACCACAAATCTAATATACCCCAATACTCATTTTGAGTATCGGGTATAAAAACGCAGAATCATAGATAATGACCATATCTATTAGATTGCTGAATCTGGATCAGATCGAATCATTTTTGTAGCCAAAAGCAAGAAACTCAATTTGCAGTGGCTACGCAGCGCCCGACGTCACGCTCAGACTGATTTTCTGTCTCTCTCGCACGCACTCTTTGTCGTGTCGTTCAATATTAGCGGCGTCTGCCGGAGGAGAGCCATACTGACGAAGTATCGGGTATAACTGTAGAGTTGCGGTGTCCGCAGCAACTCACAACGTTCCCCCTCGTTTTTTTTTCGGTTGTTGTTGCGCCAAATATCGATGAGATCTTTCAAACTTTCCTGAATATTAGGTTAGGTTAGGTTGAGGCAGCTGCCGGGTTCGCTCGGAACCCGTCACACTTAGGCCGGTTTCGGCCCGTTGTGATACCGCATAGGATCATTTCCTTCCTGCGTTGTGAGACTTCCTGTCAGCAATTATCCCATCCAGATGCTCTCACAAAGTTCGCTATCCTCCTAGGACATAGTGTAGAAAGGCTGAGCCCAGGTGCTGTAGCCTTTTTCTGCTGAGACCTGGGCAGGAGCAGAACAGATGTTCCACTGTCTCCTCCTCTTCCTCGTCTCTACAGCTGCGACAAAAATCGTTATGTGGGGCCCCCAGCCTGTTAGCGTGGGTGCCTATTAGCCAGTGTCCCGTGAGGGAACGTGTGACTACTCTGCACCTTTTCCTGCTTAACTTTAGGAGCTCGGAGGTGCGCTTCATGTCCATGGTCGGCCATGTTTGCCGAGTTGTGCGACATCGTGGCACTGTTTGCCACATATCGTTTGTTAGTCGCTTGTATTGCTCCCTTATAATGAGCTTACAGGTGGCCATTGGCATACAGATATCCTCCTTGTCTTGGAGAAGGGGGATTGTAGTGCCAGATCTGGCCAGCTCGTCCGCTATACAGTTGCCCTCGATGTCCCGGTGGCCCGGGACCCAAATCAGGCTAATAGCAAATTGCTGAGCCATCTCGTGCAGAGATTTGCGGCAGTCTGCCACGGTGGCCGAGTTCGAGGAAATCGCACTTAGCGATTTGATCGCAGCCTGGCTGTCGCTATAAATGTTTAGCTTGGTTGCCGTGACGGCAGCCGCTTGTAGGCAGTCTAGAGCCTCCCTGATTGCTATGACTTCCGCTTGAAAGACACTGCAATGATCTGGGAGTCTGAAGGAATGCCTTATGTTTAGCTGTTCAGAGTAGATTCCCCCTCCGACTCTGTCGTCCAGCTTTGATCCATCTGTGAAGATGTTTATGGCCCCATCTGGGCCTGGGAGTCCGTCGAGCCATTCGTCTCTGTGAGGGATGATTGTGTCGAAGGGAGTGTCTGTGTACTCTCTTGGAACTTGGTAGTCTGTTTTTGAGGGGACGGTACTGCTATTATTTAATATGGCTGAGTGACCTATGCACTGTGTCACCCATTGATCTGAGTCTCTTAGACGTATTGCTGCTGCTTCTGCCCGTTTCTTTCCTGCGAGGTCAAGGCTCTGTAGGCATAGGATGGCATTTAGCGCATCATTTGGGGTGGTGCGAAGAGCTCCGCTGATACATAGGGCGGCAGTCCGCTGGACTTTGCCCAGTTGCTTGGTGTTCGCCCTTTTTTATAGGGCCGCCCACCACACCGTAACTCCGTAGAGTAGTATTGGTCTAACTATAGCTTGATATATCCATTGGACTATGCTTGGGATCATACCCCATCTTAGCCCAATAGCTTTTTTGCATGTGTAGAGTGCAGTCATTGCCTTCTTCACTCTGTCTTTGACATTCAGGTTCCAGCTAAGCTTCTTGTCAATTACCAACCCTAAGTAACTGGCACTGTCGCTAAAGGAGAGCCTGCATCCTTGTAGTATTGGATGGTTGAGGGGCGGGACCTTGTATTTATTTGTGAATAGTACGAGTTCCGTTTTTGAGGGATTTACTCCCAGACCGCGCGATTCTGTCCAATCCGACAGTTGCGCTAGCTTTGTGGACATTAAGTCGCACAGTGTTTGGGGGTATTTCCCCGAGAAGATAATCGCAACGTCGTCCGCATAGGCCACGACTTTGCAGCCCCCCCCTTCTAGGTCACATAGAATCTTGTTGACTGCTATGTTCCACAGAAGAGGAGACACGACACCACCTTGCGGGGTGCCTCTGTTGACATACCTTGACTGGGCGGACGATCCCATCTATGATGTCACCGTCCTGCATGTGAGCAATTGATCAATGAGCATCACCAAGTGACGGTCCACCCCCAGGTCAGTCAGGGCTTCTGTAATAGCGCCCGGTACAACTTTGTTGAAAGCTCCCTCAATATCGAGAATGGCTATGAGTCAGTACTCTTTGTGATGCAGAGATTTCTCTACCGCAGAGATCACTTCATGAAGAGCCGTTTCCGTGGATTTTCCTTTCCGGTAGGCATGCTGTGCGCCTGACAGCAACTGAGGGTGTATAGTTGTCCTCAGTTGCAGCCCGACGAGTCTCTCAAAGGTTTTGAGGAGGAAGGACGATAGGCTGATTGGTCTAAAGTCTTTTGCAGCTGAGTGCGAGGCTTTCCCAGCTTTGGGAATGAAGACTATCTATGCCTTAAGCCATGTTCGCGGGATTGTACCCACATCCAGTATCTTCCTGAAAATACCTTGTAGCCAGTTGATGGCCGTATCCCCGGCCTTCTGAAGTTGGGCCGGGATTACCTGGTCTAGGCCTGGCAATTTGAACGGGTTGAAGCTGTTTATTGCCCAGCTTATGTTACGTTTTGTGAGGATGTGATCCATCGAGGTTACCGGTCCCTCTCCTGGAAGATGTACCGTCTCGATGGTTGTGCACCCTGGAAAATGCGTGTCTAGTAGAATGTGCAGGGACTCCTCACTGGAGTTAGTCCACGTGCCGTCATTCCTTTTAAGATACCCTACCGAGGGGTTAGTTTTTGAGACAATCTTGCGAAGCCTTGCGGCCTCTGACGTTTCCTCAATTTCCGAGCAAAATTTTTACCAAGGGGCCCTTTTTGCTTTCCTTGTTTCCTTTTTATATAGTGACAGACTGATTTTGTAGTCTGCCCAGTGGCTCTCCTCGTTCGCGCTTTTGGCCCTGTTGAAGAGGGTCTTGCAGTTTTTGCGTAGGATGTCTATTTGTTTTGACCACCAGGGGGGTTTCTTTTTCCCCCTAGGTTTGCTAGAGGGACATGCTGCCGCGAAGGCTTTGTTGCATGCTTCTGTGAACCTGTTCACTAGGCGATCTAGGTCGTCTTTTGTGTCAGGGCATGATGGTGCTTTGGAGGGGATTAAGTCCTCCAGGGCTGAGCTATACTTTTCCCAGTTGGCTTTCCTGGGATTAATATAGTCCTTAGGTTTCGGAGACTCGAGGGATAGTGTGGTCTCGATGTATCTGTGGTCAAAGAAAGAGTGGTCATCAAGGACTTGCCAACTCTTGACTATGTCTAACAGGTTGGAAGACACTAGGGTGATGTCAATAACCTCCTGTCGATTTTTAATTATAAAAGTGGGGTCGTTGCCCCGATTACAAATAAATAGATTTTAGTTAAGGATGAAGCTGAAAAGTGACTCACCCCTTACATTTGTGTTTGAGCTCGCCCATTGAGTGTGGTGAGCGTTGGCATCGCAACCTATTAATAGGGTTATGTCCGACCTCTCGCTGTCGCTGGCTAGTTTGCGAGCAAGGTCGTTGGGAGGATCGTTTCCCTCATGGGCCATGTAGGACGACATCAGCCTTAGATGTGTCCCTTTCAGCTCTAGGCTTGCCGCCGTGTTGTCGCTATCGCTATAATTATGGAGCAGAAAGATATTAAGGTGCTTTCTGGCGAGAATGCAGGTGCGGGTTTTACCTTCATGTTGAGCTACAATTACCTTGTACTCCTTCGACCCTAGTCCACAAACCTTGTCTCCCACTATCCAAGGTTCCTGGATCTCTCTCCGCTCTCTTCGAGGCGGAGTATAAGAGCAGCGGATGCTGCTTTACAGTGGTGGAGATTGATCTGAAGGAGCCTCAAGGACATCCTTAGTGTTCTCCACCACTGTAATATCGGCATCCGGATCGTCCTCGACTTCCTCGTGGCAACACATCGCCTCGAAGTCGCATCTCAGCGTGCCATCGGTAGAGTAGCCCTCTGGGTCTATCTCTGTGTGATCGTCGGGTGCTTCCAGGCTGCTTTTCCAGCAGCTCGAAGCAGCGGTCGGCCAGTGCCGCTTCCACACACTTCCACTGGTTCCTAGGGATCCGGGAGTCCACGCTGCATTTGTCCAGGACGCCAATCAGCGTCCTTTCTCTGGCAATCTGCGCGAATGATGTATTAGGCAGTACTCTGGAGCGCTTCGGTGTCGGCCCCGGAGTCTCTTGCGAGCGCTGCCTTTTTGGCTGAGGGGCTTCCTTCTTCGGTGCTTCCTTGCCAAAGTTCGGCAGCACCTTCGAGGCCCACTCAACCTTCTTTATCCATTTGTCCGTCGGGCTGGACATCTGGCTTGCGTTCTGCCGACGGAGTATATTGCCAGCACTCCTTCTATCGGCATATGTAAAAGATTTGGCTTGGACACTAGTAGATGGTGACTCATCACCCGCCACTTTACCAGCAAGCAGAGCAACCGCAGGATTGCATAGCCACTCTGCCAAGGTATCGGTTTTGGGAGCCAATTCACCACCCACCCTGACACCGGGATGGGACCCCTTTGGGCTCTCCCTAGCATCTTCCGCCGCGCAGGTTTTCCCTGCTGATTTGCGGGTCGGGCCAGGCCTTTGGGCCGCTGCCTTCCCCTGTTTGGGATTGCTCCCTGTTGGCATTTGGGGAATGCCAGACTCGTTTTGGTGTTTTGTTTTTTTTTTAAAAGCTTCCCTTCTTTCCGACGAGCTGCAAAGAAGGGGTACGGTCCGTCCGGGCAGAGATCCACGTTGACCGGATAGGGCATACTTAGAACGGGGGGCTACCAACTCCCTAACACTCTTAGACCGGCCGGGTGTGAGCTGACTGTGGGGGTGGGGATGTTGGTAGGTAGATAGAGGAGTGTGTGAGCTACTTATACAAGGCGGCACCACAAGAGCATCGTCAGAGTTGCTACTTCGCGAACACCCGCTGGCTATCCGGTTCTGCTTATTTTCGGTACTCTCCCTAGGGAGAGTTCGCTGCTGACCTACCTATATGACCTTTTATTTTATTTTATTAGATATTTTATTGTATCTATTTATTAAATTAACAATTATCTGTTAATAATGGTACTTAGCTACTAAAGGCGGAAAAATATAAGTAAAAAGTTAGCTAAATTTAAATGATTATAAATATTGCATGCAATTAGTCTAAGAGACAGGGGATAGGGTTTGACAGAGGGAGTTATAATTATGGCATAAAACCCTAAAAGGTTCATGATCAACATAATTAGACCTATATATGGGTAGATGGATAGGCCTAAAAGTACGGGTAGGTCTAGATGGAACGGCCAAGTCAATCAGACCTACGAGAGTTTGGGAGTCAACAGTCCCAAGAAGGAGCTTGTGCACGAACATTACGCCATTGCATATTCTGCGATGGTGCAACGACGGCAGGTCAATAAGATTTAGCCTAGACCGGTAGGGTGGCAAGATTCTACCTGAGTCCCAGTTAAAGTTCCAAAGGGCAAAAATTAAAAATTGCTTTTGCACGGATTCAATAACAGCCTGCTGCTCTTTATACTGCGAGCTCCACACACAAGAATAATACTCCAATATAGGACGTACTAACGAGATGTACAGTTATTTCGTAACGTACGGGTCGTCAAACTCCTTGGACCAACGCTTGATGAACGCTAAAACACCCTTAGCTTTATTTACAGTTGCAGCTATATGGGTGTTAAAACACATCTTATGATCAAAAAGGACTCCGAGGTCATTTGAACTCGAAATTCGCTCAAGGACATGATTTCCTAGAACATATGGGACAAAATGAGGAGCGCGACGGTAAAATGTCATAAGTTTGCATTTGGAAAGGTTCAGAAAAAGAAGATTAGTTGAACACCACAATAGTAGTTCACTTAGATCAAGTTGAAGGCGTGTGTGCAAATACCAATCAGAGTAAGAAAGACAGATTTTAACATCATCAGCATACATAAGTGTAGTAGAGTATGTTATAACTTGAGGAAGGTCATTATTAACAGTATTTGACAACACGTTAGAAAACAAAACACGTTGAGTACGGTTAGAGAGATAGGACAAAATCCAATCTAGAAGATTCGTTGGGAACCCTAATAAAGAGAGCTTGTGAATAAGCAGAGCATGGTTCACAGATTCGAATGCCTTGCTGAAGTCAGTAAAAACTACATCCGTCTGCAAACCAATTTGAAAACCACGGTGGATTAGGTTAGAAAACTCAAGAAGGTTAGTCGATGTTGAACGATGTCTGAAAAAACCGTGTTGCGACGGAGATATCAAGCTGCAACAAAGATGTTGCAGTTGCCAGGTGACCAGGAACTCAAGAAGCTTCGGGATGGCGGAAAGCTTTGCGATACCACGATAGTTTTCAATATTTGATCTTGAACCTTTTTTGTGAAGCGGAATGATGTATGACCCATTCCAAATTACTGGGAGACAAGACTGTTCCAAGGAGAGGTTGAAGAGAAAGGTCAAGGGTTTGCAAAGGGACTGGGACAGTGTTTTAAGATGCAACTTGGTACCTTATCTGGACCCGCAGAAAACGATATGTCCATAGATGACAAACCTTCCAGAACAACGCTTTCCTTGAAACTAGGCAGAAAAATGCTGTAAGCGTGGGGTAAGATGGTACGGATAGGGAGTGGATGCGTTGTAACTATGAAACGAGTACGTTGTTTGGGAAAAGGTAGCGAATAAGTTTGCAATACCAACAGCAGAAGCTTCTGTTTTGTTCTGGTAATGAAGGGACGCAGGAAAAGCGTTTGACTTACGCTTAGAGTTAACGAACGAATATAATTTTTTAGGATCACTACGAAAGTTACTACTACATTGTGAAAGGTAATTATCATAACACTGACTATTGACGGCAAGGAACAGAGAGCGAGCGGAGGAGTATAAAGCTAAGGCCAACGTGGAGCCCGACTTCTGGTACTTTTTATAGAGCCGGGATTTATTGTTTTTTAAGTATGACAAATACTTGGAGAACCAAGGAGGCTTGGACGATACGGGTACAGTGATATCTGGAACAAATGTATTAAGGGTGGAGTAAATAGAGCTATAAAACGAGCTAACAGTTGCATCTATGTTCGGTAATGAATAAAGAAACGACCAATCAACACGCGAGAGATGTAGATCTAAATCGATAAAGTTTGTTTTGCGAAAACAATTATGTGACAAGGAGCCATGGAACTGTCAGCACCTCCAGATTGTGTACACTCCAGGGATATCGACAAAGTTGGATGGTATGGATCTTCAGGGAGTGATATTGGGCTTGCTATAGATACCGTAGCAAGAGAAGCATCGTCAACAAACACGAGGTCAAGAAGTCTGTCCCTAATGTTTTTAACGGCATTAATGTGGACAAGGGAAATATCCGTTAGGGCATTGATAAAGTCATTATGGCAATTGGGAAACAACAGGTTAGGGTCATCACAAGCCAGCCAAGAAAGAAATGGGAGGTTAAAGTCCCCCATGACAATAATTCGATCATTGCACCCTAAGGCAGATACGACAGTATTAATTGCTGAGAGGTGGTGTAAGTAAAGCTCAGCATCAGACCTGGGAGGAATGTAAGAGCAGGATAAATAGAAAAATGCCGAGCCAACACGAACTTTGACTGCAATAAATTCAATTCCAGAGATGATATTGAATGGGAATAACTCAGATGAGAAAACAGATTAAACTGCAATCAGAACCCCACCTGCAAAATATGGGCGGTCCATTCTATAAATAGTATAACTATCAATGAAAATTTCATGATCATTGACAGAAGAGTTAAGCCAGGTTTCGGTAGACGCGATGGCATCGAAATCAAAGGACGTACTATTAGTATGAATTTGACGCAATTTGCCCAACAAACTGCCAACGTTCTTATAGTGCATGGAAAAATAGTACATCAGTTTTTTGGAGCATGTTCGGTAATTCTTGGATTCGAGTTCGAATCTTTGAGAAGGAACTCATGCATAATTGTATGCTCAGGCCATATTAACGGTTCTAGAGAACTGGATAGTAAAGAATCAGGGCCACTTTTAGAGGAACTTTTCTTATGTTTTTGGATATGCTTGGGGGAAAGGGTAGTGTCTTTCGGGTTGGATCACTGGTCTCGCGAACTTTCTTCCGTCCCGCTTGTAGCCGCAGCCTCAGCGACATCGACCCGGCTGCACGCGAAAGTCGAGACTATTGAGATTTGGACTGCGCCTCTGCTACCTCGATATGCGCTGCGTAGGATCAGCTATCTGTGCGTAGCTATTCCGCCAGCACCCTTCTGCTGGGCGCAGAACCTAGTACTGGAAAAAAAACCTTCTGACATATTCGGCCTAAAAGAACTGGGATATCCCATTTTTTATCTTACCCGTCAATTTTGGCCCCAGTGGCCGGCCTAATCTTGGTGTTCGTTCAAACTCCCTTAAGGAACAAAGTACTTAAGTGACCTTCGTAAAAAAGAGAGCCTACGCTCACTTTTTGTATTTACTCTCACCATTATTGTACTAAACTCACCACTGTATTCTGTCTCTTATGCCCAGTGCTCAAGCACTAAGATTTGTAATAAATAGTTATTGCCTAATGCTCAACTGGATCGATCGACTTTTCGCTTTCATATATAGACTTTAATTCGTTTGCAAAAAACTAACACACCCTCATCCGTGAATAAACATCAACGCGGAAAACGCTCCGTGTTCAAACATTTTGGAGCCCAACGTGGGACATGTGTGTTAATTCTTCTGTGATTAATTAAACTAATCGCAATCTACAAAAGCAATAATAACCACAATCGCTCGTCTCGCAGCTGCCATCGAAAGTTCCGAAAACCGTATGAGAATTGTTCATCTCGATCGTGGTTTCATTGTCCTCGCTTTGCTCTTGCCATTTTCGCTTAAATTTATCATTCGCTTGGCACCCACAACACATTCAACGGCGCTTGCATTCTCGGTTCGTTCGCTTTAAAGCTTTAAACCTGCTTTGGTCCATCGATCAACGCATTCTTTCTATTGGAATATATTTGGAACTGCGCTCATCTTTGCTTTACCTGCTGCTGCTTTGCTGCGTTTTTTTGTTGTTTTTTCCTGCGTTATTTTTTGAAAATCTAGTTCTGTGTTAGTGTAATTACACTACACAACAAAATGACGACCGTATGACGAGCTATATAAAACGCAATATATCTCGGATCAAATCTGTGCTAGATGCTAAATCGGAGATCCCGATATGCAATGATGAGCTTCGCTATCGATTGAACATCTTAGAAACGTACTTTAAGAATGTTTTAAATGTCCAAGCTAATATTGAAGACCTTAATCCGAATGCTGAAGGACGGGCAGATGTGGTGGATATATACATGCAATCAAGCTATCCATAAAGGAAAAAATGGGAGGAGATCTGGACGCCAGCATTTTTTCGCCGGACTACTACCCACCGCCAGTGAAGTCATCCATACCAAGGTTTTCACTTTTGACGGAACTTATGCAAACTATAAGAATTTCATTCACTCGTTCGAGCAAATTGTTGTGCGTGAGTCTAGATTGACAAATATAGAAAAGTTTAATTATTTGCTGACCTGCCTCACGAGGGCGGCATTAAATAAAATTTAGGCATTTCAGGTTACAAGCGAAACCTATCTGAAGGCCCTAGAAAAACTCAACAGCCGTTTTGATAATTCTACTCTTATATTTTTATAAGGTATTGATGCATTGTTAGCACTACAACCTGTGGAAAAGTCAAACAGTCAGCAACTTCGCAGCCTATTGGATAAGGCATCCGCTATTTTGAGCTCGTCGGAGTCCATCGACAAACTTGAGAATATTGTTCACGTTCATATATATGGTTATATATTTATATTGTAATGGAAAAGTGTGATCAGCAAACTCGGAACAAGTGGAAGGAATCGCAGGACTACAAAACTCTGCCAACCTGGTTAATATGCACACAGCTTTTGGAACGCCACTGTCAGTTTCTCCATTCGTCTGGAAACTGGAAAATAAGTCAAATCGTGGCTCTAATCACCAAATAAAGTCGTCGTTTGCTATCACTAATCCGTCTTGTACACTATGTTCTAGTTCTGGCCATAAAATCACTAACTGCGCCATGAACATCAACCAACGGTACGAAAATGAAAATCATAGAAAAGCACAATGTTTAGTGAGATCGACATATCGAATTGGAACCTACCTGCCAACACTCTATTGGCTGACGAATCATTTTATAGGACTAAACGTATTGATCTGCTACTGGGAACCGAAGCCTTCTCGTTATTTGCATAACTTGGCTGTGTATTTTAAGGATGCATGGCCCCTGGCAGGTGCTGCTGTTAAAACTGCCTTTTATGTTGATGACCTTTTGTGTGGGGCTGATGATATAGATACACTCCTCAAACTAAAAACTGAAATCAGAAAGATGAATCTACCAAGGAAATAAACATTTCAGAAAACTCATTCAGCAGCACACTCGGAGAATTCGCTTGGACAGGTCACAGTGACATTGTTCACTTCTAGGTCAAGAGTAGCACCAGTGAAGAAACAGTCTCTGCCGAAGCTTGAACTATTCGGTGAACATCTACTTTCTCAGTTGTATAACAAAGTCAAGGCCATATTCAGCAAACACACTATCACATCTTATTTTTGGTGCGACTCACAGCTCGTATTCAGGATATATCTTCTGATGGAAAATGGCGCTATGTGCCAACACATCAAAACCCTGCTGATATTCTGTCGCGAGGCTGTAACGGGCGCGAATTGACGAGGTTAACTCGGAGAAAAAGTTTAAAGTTTGTTCGCTGCCGTACAGGAGACAAATAATATCCTCAACATCGTCGATAATATCAGCTCGTGCAATCACAGTCTTTGTCTCATTGCTTGGTTGATTAGGTTCATAAGGAGATGTCGGAAGCAATCGACGTTTACCACAACCCAACCGACGCCAGATAAACTTCGTTTTGCTTCACATTGCCTTATTTGGAACATTCAACAAACTCATTTTGTAGAGGACATCCGTTTACTTCAGAAGTGAAAACCAGTAAAAAGCAGCTTAAAGTTTCATACTCCCTTTTTAGAAGTCGTGAACGGATTTGAACTTATCAAGGTTGGTGGAAGATTGGAATACTCAGACCTACCAGACGGTCAAAAACATCCGTTGCTGCTGCCGAGTCAGTCCAAATTTGTATTCGCCATTTGCATCGTCGGAACTATCACGCTGGACCTAAAGCCTTAGTCGCTCTCATTCGGTTGGATTGGATCGTTAACGCACGTCGAATTGTCCGCTCCTGTGTAAACTATCCGATCCAGCCGGATACCCCTCCCTCTGCATTTGGTTCTCGACCCTACAGCGGGTCAATGAGCTTAAACATTTTGATATGAGCGAAATACAGCACATGCCTCGTCGCGTAACACGAGAGTTGCAGCATTGACAGAGACACTTGCCCAGACAGCCCAACAACAGCTATGGGGACGTGGAACGTGGGAAACTGCCGCTGCTCAACATAACACCGGCGCGTGCGCCATGTCAGCAGATTAATGCACCGGCGACTGCGCAGCCGGCGGCCGGGGAGCTAATATTAAGGGTTTCATTT
This sequence comes from Drosophila pseudoobscura, assembly GCF_009870125.1. Taxonomy (NCBI): domain Eukaryota; kingdom Metazoa; phylum Arthropoda; class Insecta; order Diptera; family Drosophilidae; genus Drosophila; species Drosophila pseudoobscura. The sequence goes on along the minus strand of NC_046683.1, from coordinate 35,879,033 downwards.
TCATGTAAATTTAGATTGTCTAAGACCTCAAACGAGGAATAATAATTCTCGCTTCGACGGAATAAATAATAAACATTATAATAACCGTTGATTCTACTTTACTTGTACTTTGCGTTCGCTACAGACCAAAGCTACTACAACAACTGATGGGTTTATTACCGCCTACGCGACACCCTCCTGCTCGACCCTTTGAACGCTGTGGAGTCGACTTTTTTGGACCCATCAACACATATCTACGCATTCGAGGAAAGGGACCTACAAAATCATACATAGCCGTGTTCGTTTGCCTTCTCACCAAGGCCGTTCACATCGAAGTAGTCTCTGACTTGTCAGCATTCTTAAGTGCATTGAAACGGATGGGAGGTCGTCGCAAGTTCCCGGCAGACATCTTCTGCGATAATGCCACTAACTTTGTAGGGGAATCGAATCAACTGCAGGAACTAAAAAAGTTTATGTTTTTAAAGCAGACCCAAGATTAAATCTATAAATTTTGCGCATCTGACTTTATTAAATTCCATTTTATTCCTCCCAGGGCACCTCATTTCGGAGGCCTTTGGGAAGCGGCAGTCAAGAGTGCAAAGGGCTGTTGAATCGTTCGCTGACCAACACCAGGTTCACCTTTGAAGAGTTGAGCACTGTCAGCGTCAAGATAGAATCGATCCTCAACTCGAGCCCGCTATCGCCGCTTTCGTCAGACCCAAATGACTGTAGCACTCTCACGCCTGGTCATCTCTTGGCTGGTGAATCATTGCGATCACTACCTGAGAGGTCCCTCGAGAATATCAAGCTGTCAAGTATGGACCGCTACGATGCGATTACGGCCGTCAAGCAACGGTTTTGGAAGCAATGGTCTGCTGACTACGTCAACGAATTACGATCGTGCACGAAGTGGACAGCACCCTCAACGAACCTCACCGAGGGCACGTTGATCATCATCCATGAGGACAACCTGCCACCGCTGCGCTGGAAACTAGGCCGAGTGTAGTCTACTGTGCTTGGGAAGGATGGACTTGTACGGGTGGAACAAATGGACAATGTTGCAGGCCAATACACAAGTTGACAATTCTTCCGGTGGTTTGAAAGCAGTCCTTTCAACGTGGCCGGGATGTTCGGTCAAACACTTTTATCGAAATAAACTACTCAAATGACCCTCGTAAAATAGAGAGCCTACGCTCACTTTTTGTATTTACTCTCACCATTATTGTACTAAATTCACCACTGTATTCTCTCTCTTATGCTCAGTGCTCAAGCACCTAGATTTGTAATAAATAGTTATTGCCTAATGCTCAACTGGATCGATCGTATTTTCGCTTTCATATATAGACTTTAATTCGTTTGCAAAAAACTAACACACCTCCATCCGTGAATTAACATTAATGCGGAAAACGCTCCGTGTATAAGCACTTGGCTTTCTGAACTCCGCGAATATTCTTTGCGGCTGATGGAGACCACTCGCGCTTTGATCATATTTCTTTCCTAATTTGCACTTGAAATTTTTTTTTATACCCGATACTCAAAATGAGTATTGGGGTATATTAGATTTGTGGTGAAAATGGATGTGTGTAACGTCCAGCAGGAATCGTTTCCGACCCCATAAAGTGTATATATTCTTGATCAGCATCAATAGCCGAGTCGATTGAGCCCTGTCTGTCTGTCCGTCTGTCCGTCCGTCCGTCCCCTTCAGCGCCTAGTGCTCAAAGACTATAAGAGCTAGAGCAACAATGTTTTGGATCCACACTTCTGTGATATGTCACTGCTACAAAGATATTTCAAAACTTCGCCCCGCCCACTTCCGCCCCCACAAAAGACGAAAATATGTGGCATCCACATTTTTAAAGATAAGATAAAACCAAAAACGCAGAATCGTAGAGGATAACTATATGTTCTAAAGTGCAAAATCTGAACCAGATCGTATAAATATTATAGCCAGAATCAAGAAAACAATTTCATTCTTTCTCGCTCTGTCTCTCTCTAACACACAGGTTTCTTGGTCGGTTTTGTCAATTGCAAAATATGAGTTCAAGGATCTCAGAACCTATAAGAGCCAGAGCAACCAAATTTGGTATCCACACTCCTGAGAGATCGGACCTTGACCGTTTCGTGTCTAAATTTCGCCACATCCCTTCCGCCCGCGCAAAGGACGAAAATCTGGGGCAACCACAAATCTCAGAGACTATTAAGGCTAGAGTAACCAAATTTGGTATCCGCACTTCTGTAAGATCTCACTATAAAACGTATATCTCAGAATTTCGCCCCACACCTTCCCGCCCCCACAAAGGACTGTAACTGTAGAGTTGCGGTGTCCGCAGCAACTCACAACGTTCCCCCTCGTTTTTTATTAAATTTCTGATCGTTATTTGGCTCTATTCGGAGAGCGATGGTGGTCGCTGGACATCCAAATTCTAAAAGGAAGATGGGCACGCCCCCATCCAATATGAGCCGGTCTCCCCGTTAGATGACGTTCGAATGTCATCGCTTTCTCCTCTTTCTCCTCCACTACTATCCACCCTTACTTACACCCAGAGGAAGCCAATATTTCAGAGCCAATTTTAGAGCCCCAGACTCCAAAACACACGATAGCAGCGGGACTTTGGCTCCCCATGCAACGCAGTCTCCGATCTCCTGGCTTTCGCCCTTAGCTCGACTAATAGTCTCTTACACCCTTGGGTGTACCCGATCTGGTTGTGCTGACAGTTCCATGGCTCCTTGCCACATAAAGTGTTGTAACGAACCTTCTTTTTAGGCCGCTTAAGTTAGCTGGGCTCGATCAGCGGTTAGCAGGCTCGGTGCAACGAATTTGTATTGTTCCCCCAACGACAAATAATAACAACTGTCTCGTCGGTAATATAATTATTATTTTTTTATGTGGCGTTAGATATGACAATGGTTCTTAACTATGGATCTCCACCACACACAGGGCTCTCGTCGAGTGTGACAGCGTTGATGCTATTGATTGGCGCAAATCGACCTCAGCGTCCGCTTTGGCCCGCCACTCTAATCCGCACTCGACGTCTCGCCCTCCCCTCCTAGATTCCGTCGGTGGATGTGGATCACCACTTAACTTAGACGCACTCTGATGGGCAGGCGGGACCTGTTTCTCTGCTTTCCGTATGCACTTCACTACACTCTTCGAACAGTACCGGACTACTACTTCTGCGTTCTGCGCGGTACAATATGCACGCGCGACAACTCATCTGCGAAAGATCTCGCTCCGTCGCCGCAGCCTCCTTTTATAACCCCGCCTTAACGGGACCCCGGCTTGGCGTCGCTAATTTTCCATTGACGTCTTCTGGTTTCCACAGCACTCGCAACGGAACCCGGTCGGTGGCGTGTTCCCAGGACATGCGTCGGGCCACTGCCGGCCCGATCCCGCCGTCTCCTCTACCTCTCGCATGTCTTCCTCTCTGAGAGCGGGGTACTTCTCCTCCCTGGGAGCCCTTGGCTACTTCGCCGCATCCGGATATCCGCGGGTACCCGGACTGACGTTCGCCTTATCCAGCCGTTCCTCAGCCTTATCCGGCTGTGCTTCAGACGAATTCGGCCCGTGGGAACACTGGTTCCTCACAGTGTTTTCGCAAAACAAACTTTATCCATTTAGATCTACATCTCTCGCGTGTTGATAGGTCGTTTCTTTATTCATTACTGAACATAGATGCAACTGCTAACTCGCTATAAAGCTCTACTTACTCCGCCCTTAATACATTTGTTCCAGAAATCACTGTTGCTGTATTGTTGTAACGAACCAGGCTGGGTGTTGGGGGGTGGGAGAAAGGCGCACGCGGTTATTCCCGGCTGGAATGCTCGTCGGCTAATTGGGGTGGTGATCTTGCCCTCCTCTCACCTGATGCCTATCCTCATTATTAACAAGTTATAATTTATGCGTGCTACGACGAGAGTTAAGGTGGACCTAAAATTGCCTGAACACATAATTGGCCCTTTCTCCGACCTGTCCCCGAACGCTTTTCCCCTCAGGGGCATTTGGCTAGCCGAAGGCAAAAAAATTGTGAACTAAAACATTATAAAATTTATTGAATTATGACTAAAAACTGAGCGATTCCTAAATTAAAACTAAACATAACCCAACAAAAAGTACGCATAAAAAGTAAAAGAATAAAAAAAAAGAATATCAATAAAATGGCTTAATAATGATGAGGAATATAACTAACAATTATCTCGGGATTCATATATAAAGACAGTCAACAGCCAGACCGAAAGGGGGGAAGAAACGGAACAAACAATAGGGGGAATTATGTAATTATTTAAATCTCTCTTTTCTTTTCTTTCATGAGTGGAATTGCCAGGGTTAAATTCTCTTGTACTTCGCACTCACTCACCCGATGATCCGCATATCCACCGACGAAGCGCTTCCCGGAGGAGATTTGGACCTGTAAAGTGAACTCCAATCGGGAGTAGATCAAAGGCACACAGAAAAAAAACCTCACTCACAAATTCAACTCTTTGCTCGCTCCACTCTTACTTTGGGCGACTCATTCCACTCGAGTACAACAAAAAAACTCTATCTGCCCCTTCTTTTTTTTGTTTCCCTTTTCTTTCGCCTGCCCTTCGCCGACTGTCGCAGACTTTAACGCGAAAAAACTAACAAAAAAATATTACTTAACTCATTAAATTATTAACACTAAACACTTAACACTGAAACCTATTATTATTACAGATCTCTGCTATTCCCGGTTTTTTTTTAGTTTTTCTCCCTTCCGAAATCACTTCATCGTTCCCTGGGACGGTTCCCGACGATAAAATCACTCGCGAAGCCACTCGAAAGACCCCGCCAGATCTCGGACTGTTCTTGCTTGCTCTCTAGTTACGCTATATAGCCCTGCCTTGGCTCGCTCTCCAACAAGACGATTGAGTTTTTTTTTTCTTCCCCAAAAACCACTCAACTCCCGCTAGCGTGACGTCGGTGCCCGTGTACTTGGGCCTGCAATCTTTTCCACCGCTGCTTCGGCTGCTCCTCTGGACCCCTTTTGGCGTCCCTTGGACGCTCGATCTCCTCGACGCCTCGCGTCTTTGGATCCGCGAAGCTGATCCGGGCCGCTTTGCAACGAAAATACGGCGATGCGGCGTTCCTCTTTTGCAGTATCCACTGCGGCCAATGGCCGGTCCTACACGGATGAAATTATCTGACTAGTTTGTCCAATTTTTCTTTACCCTTCTCAACCTTACCTAGCCTGGAAAAACTAATGCCGGAATACTCAAGCTCTTCTCCTCCCGCCGCGATTACTCGTTTTTTTCCTTTTAAGCACTTTAAGAAAAAATACTTGTTGGCTGCTGACAAAGAAAACGAATGCTCGGGTCGAGCGCCAAAACGGGAAGAGACCGAAGCCAAGCCCCTCAACAAGCTACAACCCTCGGGCCCTCTCAAAGGACAGGGTGAAATGCCAGAGAAAGTTGACAATCCAAGCTGTTAACTCTATCACCCTTTCCTATGCCACTTTTCGTGATCTCCCCGACCTAGCCCATAGAGGGTGCTTGCTCTACCACGGCCATTACGGTGCCGACCACTAGATGGCGCTGCGAACTAGCTCTCTCGGCTGATCCAAGCGTTACATTGTCCAAGCCTCCTTGGTTCTCCAAGTATTTGTCATACTTAAAAAAATAATAAATCCAGGCTCAATAAAAAGTACCAGAAGTCGGGCTCCACGTCGGCCTTAGCTTTATACTCCTCCGCTCGCTCTCTGTACCTTGCCGTCAATAGTCAGTGCTATAATCATTACCTTTCGCATTGTATTAGAAACTTTTGTAGTGATAGTTGAAAATTCTATTCGACCGTTAACTCTAAGCGTAAGTCAAACGCTTTTCCTCCGTCCCTTCATTAACAGAACAAAGCAGAAGCATATGCTGTTGGTATTGCAAAATTGATTCGCTACCTTTTCCCAAACAAAGTACTCGTCTCATAGTTACAACGCATCCACTCCCTATCCGTACCATCTTACCCCACGCTTACAGCATTTTTCTGCCTATTTTCAAGGAAAGCGTTGTTCTGGAAGGTTTGTCATCTATGAACATATCGTTTTCTGCGGGTCCAGATAAGGTACCAAGTTACATTTTAAAACACTGTGCTCAGTCCCTTTGCAAACCCTTGACCTTTCTCTTCAACCTCTCTTTGGAACAGTCTCCCAGTAATTTGGAATGAGTCCTACATCATTCCGCTTCCCAAAATACGGTAAAGATCAAATATTGAAAACTATCGTGGTATCGCAAAGCTTTCCGCCATCCCGAAGCTTCTTGAGTTCCTGATCACCCGGCAACTGCAACATCTTTGCTGCAGCTTGATATCTCCGTCGAAACACGGCTTTTCCAGACATCGTTTAACATCGACTAAGCCTTCGTGAGTTTTCTAACCTACTACACCGTGGTTTTCAAAGTGGTTTGCAGACGGATGTATTTTTTTCGGACTTCAGCAAGGCATTCGTTTCTGGGAACCATGCTTTGCTTATTCACAAACTCTCTTTATTAGGGTTCACAACGAATCTTCTAGATTGGATTGTGTCCTATCTCTGTAACCGTACTCAACGTGTTTTGTTTTCAAATGCGTTGTCAAATATTATTAATGTTACTTCAGGTGTGCCACAGGGAAGTCATCTATAACATACTCTACTACACTAATGTATACTGATGATGTTAAAATCTGTCTGCCTTACTCTGGTCTCTGCCTTACTCTGCTCTTCGGCTAACACCTGTAGAAATCCTGATCAAGGCGACTCGAGATACTCCATCAGCTCCTGGGATAAACTCGAGGATTCTCGCTAGAGGCCACTTCAGAGGAGGGAAATTCTCGTCCTTAACAAGAACGACATCATTGACGTGAAGCTCAGGATTCCGGGTGCGCCACTTCGATTTTTCTTGAAGACTGGTTAAATACGCCAGCGCCAGCGCGCCAGCGAGACCAAAAGATTTGCTGAAGCTGTGTGACCTTCTGCCAACGGTCCAAGCGATCGACGTTTAAATGAACCAAGTCAGGCTCCAAGAAGGTTGTGATGGAGGCGCTAACCAGAAAATGGTTGGGCGTGAGTACATCGAGATCTGCAGGGTTCTCTGAAAGAGGAAACAATGGCCTTGAATTAATAATTGCACAGATATTGCACGCGAGAGTGCGCAGCTCATCGAATCCAAGAATCGAGGATCCAAGGGTACGTCGAAGATGATGTTTAGCAAGCTTGACTGACGCCTCCCACAATCCTCCAAAATGTGGCGATCTAGGAGGAATGAAACGAGAATCGATGCAATCGGCGAGAAAAGCTTGATGAACGGCTTCTTGATGACTGTCGCTTAGGAATAGCGTCTTAAGTTCCGCCAGTTCTTTCCGCGCTCCAACAAAATTTGTGGCATTATCTGACCAAATACGAATAGGTCTTCCACGTGTGCAAATGAAACAGCGAAGAGCAGAGAGGAACGCAGACGTTGTAAGATCCTTCACAAGCTCGATGTGAACCGCATTGGTGGAGAAGCATATTAAAATGCTCATGTAGCACTTTAGTGGTGCCGGTTTCGAACTTCTGATTTATACAGGAACGGACCGCATTAGTCCACGCCGGTAACTAAACATGCACGAGATTCGCTGACTCTGTCCACCGGAAGATCTGCCATTATTTGCTCGAGAGTTCCAGGCTTCACTCTAAAGCATCTGACACACTTTTGGATTACGTGTGCTACGGTCTTTCGGCCACCGATTGGCCAGTACGTTTGACGAATGATGGCTAATAGCGACTGGGGTCCAGCGTGAAGGTGTTTTTCGTGTAAGTGCAGAAGTGATGGAATGATTCGTGGGCAATATTGTGGGATGCCGTGCTTCGAAGTCCAAGGTAGAGTTTTTAAGACGCCCTCCAACTCGAAGCAAACCGCACTCATCTAAAAATGGCGAAAGCGAGACGATCGAACTTGAAGCCTTGATGTCCTTTCGCGTTTCCAGGGCTCTTATTTCAGTAGATAGACGAGATTGCTGAGTAAGACGAAGAAGAAGTTCGGTTCCCTAACGCAAGTCCTCCACAGTTATTCCAGACTTTCGTCGATGAATGAATTTGCATACATACGCAAAAATTCGTTGCATTTAGGGTAAGGAATTTATAAACTTTGATTCTTCCACCAAATATCTAGACGCACAGTTTGTAATTAGTATGGTTTTTCGTGCCTCCAAAATCGGCTCTGGAAGAGCAGGCGTACTTGGCCATTGATCCTTACTGGCTGTCAAGTATGTAGGTCCAAACTTCCAAAGATGAGAATTGATGAGCTCAGCTGGTAATGATCCTCGAGAAAGCATATCGGAAGGGCTTAGATCAGTTGGCACGTGCAGCCAAGACATTCCAGATGTGAGTTCCTGAATAACAGAAAGTCTATTAGCGACAAATACATTAAAGTTGGATGGATCCTGATCCGGATCCTGATTCTTGATCCAAGCCAAAACGACTGTGGAGTCACACCAGCAATAATAAGAGCAATTGAGGTTCATCAAAGACACTTCATGCATAAGCTGAGCGAGTAGCGCTGCACCACATAATTCCAACTTGAGTATTGTGATAGTCTTCAGTGGCGCTACACGAGATCTGGAAGATAGAAAATTTGCCTTGACTCCATTGTCACCTTGCGAAACAACGTATATGCAAGCTCCAAAAGCACTCATGATGGCATCACAAAATCCATGCATTTCAAGGTTGCTGCTTCGAAGGAACGATAGGCGCGGGAAAGAAATTTGTTGCATAGAGTCAAACTGCTGAATAAAGTTGATCCTGGCAGACTTTCATCCCAATGAAGCTTTTCTTTCCACAGCTGCTGTAGAAATATTTTTGCTTTAGTAATTACTGGCCTTATAAGTCCGAGGGGATCATAAAATCGTGCAATAGTTGACAATACAACTCGCTTAGTTGGTTTCGAAGGGACTTGATTGGGACAGAATGAAAATAATAGCTCATCCGAAGTGGGATTCCATGCTAAACCTAGCGTCTTGGTTACATCGCTGCCATCAGTAAATTTAACAAATGTTTCCCTATCTTCACGGGGTGTTTGATCGAGTACAGATGTATCATTGGAGCACCATTTCCTGATCTTGAAATTTCCTTTGGCTAAGAGTCCTGACACCTGGCGAATTATTTCCAGCACCTCATTTGTAGTATCTTCCCCCGTTAGCAAATTATCCATGTAAAAGTCCCGAAGCGTAACTTCAGAGCCCATTTGGATATGAAGAACTCTCGTCTGCTGCTAGTTGGTACATAGAACGGATGGCCAGAAATGCTGCTGGTTTCGTTCAATGGGTCACGGTATCCAGTTTGAATGTTCTTAGCTCCTCGAGCTCCTCGGACGCATCTAAACATTTTACAAATGCCACCAGTCAACGCTATACGGTATGAACAGACATCCATAAATCGTTGGGGGAATATCCTGTACAAGCGGATCCGTCGAAAACTAATCGGAGTTTTGTGGTGGTTTTGTCTTCTCTTAAGACACAGTGATGAGGAAGAAAGAATTTGCATTGTTTAAGTGCATTACCTTTGACAGAGGACATGTGATTCAAATCGACGTATTCCTTTATAAATGCGGCGTATTGGGCCTTGAGAAGTGGTTTGCGAACCAACTTGCGCTCTAGATTGAGGAATCTGCGATAGGCTTGTTGATAAGAATCTCCAAGAAGACTGTCACACAGCTTTAAAGGCAATTGAACGGAGTACTCGCCACTTGGAAGCCGACCGCAATAATTTTTGAAATGTTCTTCGCAAGCAATTCCCTCCTTTGTTGCTTCTGTAGCGGGACCGTGGCAGGTTTCCACTTCCCAGAACCTTCGCACTAACTCATCGAAACCAACGGTAGGCGTTTGACTCAATTCCGTCGAACTAGAGGCAGCTAGGAGCACTGAGCTGTGGGAGTAATAACCTCCACCTGTGACAACCCAGCCGAGACGGGTTTTTTGTATTAAAGAAAGTCCCTTCACCAATTTAATCTGTCCAACGCATAAAATCTCGTAAAATAAGCTTGCTCCAATAAGTACATCGATGCGCTGAGCTTTGTTGAAGTGTGGGTCAGCAAGGCTGATATTGGATACATCAAATGAAGAAGCAGGCTGGTTTCCTGTAATACGTGGAGCAACGAGAGCTGTGACTCTCGTGAAGTAATCGGAAGTTCTGGATTGAATGACCAAATTAACTGAACCTTCCGTGTGAAATGCAGAATCAGCGCCGATACCGGATACTGATACCGAGCCTTTAGCTCGTTTAAGCTGAACCTTCTGAGCAAAGCGAGAGGTTATTAAATTAATCTGAGAGCCTGAATCCAGAAGAGCCCGGCAAGGAAGAAGATCACCAAATCGACTCTTTATCATAATGACTGTCGTGGCTAAAAGCACTACGTCTGAGCTAAGATTCTGAGCAGGAGGCGAGCATGGTGATGAAGCGGCAACAAGAGAACTTGGAAGACTGGGGCCTGAGCATGAGTCTGTATGAATAGGCGACGTAGTAGCGGTCGTAGGTGGCGTGAAAACTGAAGTAAGCAGCAGATTGTTGATAAAAGGGAATGATGTTTTTCACCGCATGTGTGACAAGACACTGAACTGCAGGAGGTATTCCGATGTCCCTTCTTCAAACAGTTGAAGCAAACTCTAAGCTTCCTTGCCTCTCTAAGACGCAAAGATGGCGAAAGGTTTCCAAAGCGAGTGCAGCTGTAAATGTTATGACCTTTACTGTCACAGAATACGCATTCCAATACGATTGTATTTGTAGCAACAAGACTGTGTTTTGAATGAGTGATTCGTTTATGTTTTCCAACCTGACTGCTATGGGTTTGAATCAACATAGCTTGATCCATGGTCTCCATGGCTTGACATCTCCTTTCCAAAAAAACCGAAAAATGGTCCCATGTTGGTATGACGTTAGGGGGCGACAGCTCTTCCCATTTGGTCCTGGTATCAGAGTCGAGATACTTGTATGTGGAGTGAACGATGATGCATCCTGCTATTTCCTCCATGGTACCCATCGACCTAAGCGCTCTCATGTGAGAATGAAGCTTGTCCGATAAAGTACGTAGCTTTGTAGTTGACCCATCTTCAACCTTCTCATGCCTCGGAATCTCAGCGACGTGTGCCTGAAAGATTAAACGTTTATTATTGAAACGATTGTTTAAAATGTCCAATGCAATATCATAATTGCTCTCCGATACTTTCAAAGAGCGAACAGCCTCCAGGGCAGGTCCATCCAAACATGAGCGCAGGTGCTGGAACTTCTCAATCTTTGATAGAAAGGGCTCCTGATCTATTACTGTGCTAAACATCGAGTAAAAGTCTGCCCACTCAGTATAACCTCCACGGAAAGTGGGAAGTTTAATGTCAGGAATATGATATCGTGACCGTACATTTCCAGAGGCAGTAACGTTGAGCTCGGGTAGTATCGTTGAGTGATGCGGCATGTTCTGGGTAGTCCTGCGGAGTGCTGACCGAATACGAACTTCGATTTCCATCGCCAAATCTTCACTGATTGGGTTGTTTTCATCATTCCATATCGTCTCTCGAAGTGAAACGGCTTTTTTGTATATTGAGAGTGCCTTTAGTTTGTAAAAAGACACCCTGTTTTCCGGCAAGTCATTAGACTCATCCATTTTCGACAGGCAGCAGCGAGCAAAGCACAAAGAAGAATCGAAGAACAAACCGTTTGATTTTTTTTGGTATGCAAGCGCAAGTGCAGCGAACCCGAAGCCGCTAATGCACGTAGCTGTATTAGTACTTGTAAGCAAGCGCGCGATAACTGTTCGAACAGTTATGTTTAGTGGATAATTTTCCCATTTTTTAATTTTTTAATTCCAAATTGTTATTGACGATCACGTAGGGGTCACCAAATGTTGAGACAACGAGCTTTTTCGCTGACTATGATTGTTTAATTAATAATTTCCGAAACGTTATAAATTTTATTATAGTTATTTTGTGTGTTGAGGGTGGCCGAAGATGCCAGAGCCTTTTACAATAGTATTAGAGTGATACACTTGGATGAGGCAAGCGAGGCGATCTCGAGCCAAAGTAATAGATTGGGGACAAAAAAGGTGTGTTCTCCAACTATATCAAGCGGTAACTACTAGAGCAAGCTCAGCTGCTGACGGCTTAGCGACGGCATAGGAAAGATAACAAGAGCGAGCATAGATAAAGACTAGATGAATAAATGAGAGCATGTTGCTGAGCGAGCATAGATAAAGCTACGCTTACGTTACGTTAGTTTAGTATAATGACAAAAATGGAAAGGAAACTGAATTGATAGGCAATAGAACGATGGTACAAAATTTACAGTCGGGCTTCGCCCGAACAGATGTATTTTAACAGCCATATAGCTGCAACAGTAAATAAAGCTAAGGATGTTTTAGCGTTCATCAAGCCTTGGTCCAAGGAGTTTGACGACCCGTACGTTACGAAAAAACTGTACATATATCTCGTTATCACGTTCAATATTGGAGTATTGTTCTTGTGTATGGAGCCCGCAGTATAAAGAGCAGCAGGTTGCTATTGAATCCGTGTAAAAGCAATTTTTAATTTTTTCCCTTCGTAATTTTAACTGGGACTCCGTTAGAATCTTGCCACCCTACCGGTCTAGGCTAAATCTATTTGACCTGCCGTCGTTGCACATCGCAGAATATTTAATGTAATGTGATGTTCGTGCCCAAGCTCCTTCTCAAGATTGTTGACTCTCAAACTCTCTTGAGTCAGATTGACTTGGCCGTTCCATAGACCTACCCGTACTTTTAGGCCAATCCGCCTTGCCATATGTAGGTCTATTTATGCCGAACATTAACCTTTTAGGGTTATATGCCATAACTATAACTCCCTCGTCATACCTTATCCCCTGAACTATCCCTTAAACTAATAGCATGAAATATTTATAATCACCTAAATTTAACTAACTTTTAACTTATCGTCTTTCCTCCTTTTGAAATTAAGTACTATTGTTAGCAGATATGTGTTAATAAATTAAATAAATAAATAAAATAAATAAATAAATAACTCTCCCAAATAAAAACTATTTTTCCGATGACTTGCCTAATGCCTACATCTAAAATTGCTTTCTACCAATGAAAGCGAGGATCGGCAGTCCTTGAAAAAAATGATTTCCCTTTGGGTTTTCTTGATTCGGCTTTCCAATAGTCTGCTAAGTCACTAACAAAAAAACTTATAATTCCAAAATGCTTCAGACTAAAATTCACATTTAATATGTTTGGTTGGACGACAACTGCATTTATGTTTTTGCATGTGAGCGGACTCCTTCTTTTCGAGTTGCTATTTACTTTCGCTTACTTTTCTGAGCACCAAGTCCCTTTGCTGTTTCTTTTTTTGAATGGGACAACGACGTTAATGCCTCTGACATAACCCGGACCGCGACTCGACAGATCGTCCAGAATCTCTTCTGATCCGGTGAGCTTCACGAGTCGGGCAACGAGGCTACTACCACCTAGTAATACCTGGACCACAACTCGGGACACAGACTTACCTTCTCTTCTACCTCCGACACAAAAACTATGTCCATTTTCCTCCTCTCAGCGGCTACGACGGCTAGGATTTGTTCCCGGCTCGCGGAGCGGCTGAGGTTTCCTATTCCAGGGCTCCGTTTTCCCTCCTGACTCGCGCTCAAAACTGATCCCTTCTTTTACCATTAGGCGCCATTTTTTATAATCTACCTCTTTGCCACCCTGGCCTATCGCTCTCAGCTAGCTCACGGGGATATAAGGCGTGTTTCCGACCCAATAGACCAAGGGATTGAACAAAACAAAAACGTACAAAAAAAAAATACAAATCTTACCTTTCGAACCGTCTTGTGCTCGTTGGCACTCTCGTCAGCGGAGATAGTTGGTATCCCAAGCAGGGTCCCTCCCTTCCGGGAGCGCCACTTTTCCATTTAGCGCACTCCCTTTTCATTTTCAGGGTCCCGCTTTCGTCCCACCCAACTACTGCTCTTTGCTCCTCTTTTTCAATTTTCATGGATATAAACCATGAAGAAAACAAATACTAGCAAAAAAAATACTAACAAAAGCAAATAAACCCTATTTCGGCCGAATTGGCAGCCCTCTCGAAAGAAATGGTTGCTTCGTGATGCTTGCTAATGTTTACGTTTAATCGTGGTGTTTTTTGTATGATCGTCATATTTAATTTTTAAGAAAAATTAATTAGTAGCAGTTTATTTGCTTGTTGGTTCCTGCTTTTAGCAAGCAGAGTACATGCACGAGTTTTCTTACAGAACTTCACTTGTCCTCCACATGTGTAATCAATAAGTTTTTATACCCGATACTCAAAAAGAGTATAGGGGTATATTACAGAAGGAAGCGTTTCCGGCCCCATAATGTAGTATACACCTACGTTTCTGTTTTTACAGGGTCTTTTTTAAACGGGTCTGAAAAAAACGGTTTAAAAATCAAAAATTGTAAAAATGTTTACACAATTAGATAAAAACACACACAGTTTACAAACTGTTCGAAACCATAGGACAACAAGAATGAGCATAAAGCATAAAAATATGTACATACATATTTGTTTCCCTTTCGTTTTTTTTTTGTGTATACATACATACAAGTAAATTCACTGGGCAGAGCAATTGCAAAGATTTAGGGAATTCCCTTTTTGCGGAAATTTAAGGGGATTAAATTTTTGGCTTCTAAGTTTTATAATTGTATCCCCAATGATGATGTATCAGATAAGTCGGTATAGAAGCCCTGAAGCGCAGAATGCGCTTTTAGACTTGGGAAATAAATAGTTCAAAGAACATATACAAACAAAATCTTGGGAAAATTTCTTTTTATAAAGTCCAGTCACATTGAAAAACTTCTCAAAAGTTAGGTACTAGTGCCTGGTCTGATGAGCTGGTGAGGTGGCTCAAAGGGGGTCTAGCTCGGGGCCACCGGACGGGTCGCAGGTAGCGGATAGCTAACGACCTACCTATATAAACCTCCAATTCCTGCTCCAATTCCTACTCCAATTCCTGCTACAGCCATTGCTGCCAATTCCTCTGCCCTTGGACCGAGATCTCTTTTGGGAGTGGCTCCACCATCTCGATCTCGCTCGAGACTTCAACTTAGAGCATTGGTCCCTCGGAAAGCAATATTGGTTTCTCGTCTTATTCCTGAGGCTACAACGGAGGCTGTTAAACAACATCTTTCCTCTAAACATAACACTTCGCCTGTTGATATAGTTGTGACCAAATTTACATTTAAACATAAGCGCAACATATCATCCTTTAAAATTCTTCTCCATGATTCTTTACTATCCAGTTCTCTAGAACCGTCAATATGGCCTGAGCATACAATTGTGCATGAGTTCCTTCTCAAAGATTCGAACTCGAATCCAAGTATTACCGAACAGCTCCAAAAAACTGATGTACTATTTTTCCAGGCACTATCAGAACGTTCGCAGTTTGCTGGGAAAATTGCGTCAAATTCATACTAATAGCGCGTCCTTTGATTTCGATGCCATCGCGTTTACCGAAACCTGGCTTAACTCCTCTGTCAATGATCATGAAATTTTCATTGATAGTTACACTATTTATAGAATGGACCGCCCATCTTTTGCAGTTGGGGTTCTGATTGCAGTTAAATCTGTTTTCTCATCTGAGTTATTCCCATTCAATAACATTCATGAAATTGAATTTGTTGCAGTCAAAGTTCGTGTTGGCTCGGCATTTTTATATTTAACCTGCTCTTACATTCCTCCCAGGTCTGATGCTGAGCTTTACTTACACCACCTCTCAGCAATTAATACTGTCGTATCTGCATTAGGGTGCAATGATCAAATTATTGTCATGGGGGACTTTAACCTCCCATTTCTTTCTCGGCTGCCTTGCGGTGACGCTAAACTGTTGTTTCCCAATTGATATAATGACTTTATCAATGCCCTAACGGATATTTCCCTTGTCCACATTAATGCCGTTAAAAACATTACGGACAGACTTCTTGACCTCGTGTTTGTTGACGATGCTTCTCTTGCTACGGTATCTATAGCAAGCATCTATAGCATCTATATGACAGTTCCATGGCTCCTTGTCACATAATTGTTTTCGCAAAACAAACTTTATCGATTTAGATCTACATCTCTCGCGTGTTGATTGGTCGTTTCTTTATTCATTACCGAACATAGATGCAACTGTTAGCTCGTTTTATAGCTCTATTTACTCCACCCTTAATACATTTGTTCCAGATATCACTGTACCCGTATCGTCCAAGCCTCCTTGGTTCTCCAAGTATTTGTCATACTTAAAAAACAATAAATCCCGGCTCTATAAAAAGTACCAGAAGTCGGGCTCCACGTTGGCCTTAGCTTTATACTCCTCCGCTCGCTCTCTGTTCCTTGCCGTCAATAGTCAGTGTTATAATAATTACCTTTCACAATGTAGTAGTAACTTTCGTAGTGATCCTAAAAAATTATATTCGTTCGTTAACTCTAAGCGTAAGTCAAACGCTTTTCCTGCGTCCCTTCATTACCAGAACAAAACAGAAGCTTCTGCTGTTGGTATTGCAAACTTATTCGCTACCTTTTTCCAAACAACGTACTCGTCTCATATTTACAACGCATCCACTCCGTATCCGTACCAGCTACGTCAAGCTAACAGCATTTTTCTGTCCTTTTTCGAGGAAAGCGTTGTTCTGGAAGGTTTGTCATCTATGGACATATCGTTTTCTGCTGGTCCAGATAAGGTACCAAGTTGCATCTTAAAACACTGTGCCCAGTCCCTTTGCAAACCCTTGACCTTTCTCTTCAACCTCTCCTTGGAACAGTCTTGTCTCCCAGTAATTTGGAATGGGTCATACATCATTCCGCTTCACAAAAAAGGTTCAAGATCAAATATTGAAAACTATCGTGGTATCGCAAAGCTTTCCGCCTTCCCGAAGCTTCTTGAGTTCCTGGTCACCTGGCAACTGCAACATCTTTGTTGCAGCTTGATATCTCCGTCGCAACACGGTTTTTTCAGACATCGTTCAACATCGACTAACCTTCTTGAGTTTTCTAACCTAATCCACCGTGGTTTTCAAATTGGTTTGCAGACGGATGTAGTTTTTACTGACTTCAGCAAGGCATTCGAATCTGTGAGCCATGCTCTGCTTATTCACAAGCTCTCTTTATTAGGGTTCCCAACGAATCTTCTAGATTGGATTTTGTCCTATCACTCTAACCGTACTCAACGTGTTTTGTTTCCTAACGTGTTGTTACTTCAGGTGTGCCACAGGGAAGTCATCTGGGCCCGCTTCTTTTTATTTTATTTGTGAATTACCTTCCTCATGTTGTTATAACTCTACTCTACTACACTCTACTCGCAGAATACGCAATGCCGTAATGTTCGTGCACAAGCTCCTTCTCCGGACTCCCAAACTCTCTTGGGTCAGATTGACTTGGCCGTTCCATCTAGACCTACCCGTACTTTTAGGCCTATCCGTCTACCCATATGTAGGTCTAATTATGCTGATCATTAACCTTTTAGGGTTTTATGCCATAATTATAACTCCCTCTGCCAAACCCTATCCCCTGAACTGTCTCTCAAACTAATTGCATGCAATATTTATAATCACTTAAATTTAGCTAACTTTTAACTTCTCTTTTTCTGCCTTTAGTAATTAAGTACCATTATTAACAGATAATTTGTTAATTTAATAAATAAATAAATAAAAAAAGTAGAAATGACAAATGAATATCCTCAGTTCTTTTTTTATGGTGAAGGAAAGTGAACCAATTGTGTTAATGCGAAACCCAAGAAAGAAAATTATTGGCAAGCATTAGAATTCGGCACTTGGAACTGCTAGGGTAATGCCCTAAGAAAATATAATAGGCGAGCGGAGCCATACCGAGGCGACAAGCGAGACAAGCGTAAATTATCATAAGAGAGAGTAGAACAAAACGGAGCGACGAGTATTGAAAGCAGTAAATATCAGCTGGGAAAAAGCCAGCATAGCTTAGCAAAGGCAAGGCACGAAATATAAAAAATGAAAAAAAGCCCAAGACCACAAATATTTCACCTTTCATGCACATTAAAACAAAAGGGAACAAAATAATAACAAATATAAACACAACCCAATCACAGTAAGAATGCACCTGAAAGCTCTTTCAACGGTGGATTCTCAGCAAGAGTGTGTTTTTATACCCGATACTCAAAATGAGTATGTGAAAATGGATGTGTGTAATGTCCAGAAGGAATCGTTTCCGACCCCATAAAAAATGTATATTCATGATCAGCATCAATGGCTGATTCCATTGAGCCCAGTCTGTCAATCCGTATGTCCGTCCGTTCGTCTGTCCGTCTGTCCGTCTGTCCGTCCCTATCAGCGCCTAGTGCTCAAAGACTACAAGAGCTAGAGAAACGACTTTTTATACCCAGACGTCTGTGATATGTCACTGCTACAAAAATATTTCAAAACATCGACCCGCCCACTTCCGACCCCACAAAGGACGAAAATCTGTGGCATCCACATTTTTAAAGATACGATAAAACCAAAAACGCAGAATCGTAGAGGATGACTATATGTTCTAGAATGCAAAATCTGAACCAGATCGTATAATTATTATAGCCAGAATCAAAAAAACAATTTCATTCTTTCTCGCTCTGTCTCTCTCTAACACACAGGTTTCTTGGTCGGTTTAGCCAATTGCAAAATATGAGTTCAACGATCTCAGAACCTATAAGAGCTAGAGCGTTTTGTGTCAAAATTTCGCCACACCCCCTTCCGCCCCCGCAAAGGACGAAAATCTGGGGCATCCACAAATCTCAGAGATTATTAAAGCTAGAGTAACCAAATTTGGTATCCGCACTTCTGTTAGATCTCACTATAAAACGTATATCTCACAATTTCGCCCCACCCCCTTCCTTCCCCCACAAAGGACGAAACTCTGTGGCATCCACAATATTGAAGATACGAGAAAACTAAAAACGCACAATCATAGAGAATGACCATATTTATAGCCAACGGGAACAAATTAATTTGCAGTGGCTACGTAGCGCCCGACGACATGTTCAGACTCGTTCAATGTAGCCATACTGACTATATATTGTGATGGACCTATTTGAGGCTGAGGTAAGCTCAGTCACGTCCAGGGGTCAATCCACAAGAAATTTGTAGAAATAGATGGAACCTTAAGGGTGGCGTCGGGGGCGGCCTATCGCAGAGAGGTGGATCGGGGCTAGAGTGGGCGTCGCTCGTCGTGTATACGAAACGGCGTGCGTGGACTCGGGGTGGGGTAGTGTCGGTGCCCCGGCTAGTTGAAGTGAACTTACGCAATCGGGTGTTACTTTGATAATTCGACACTTTATTATAATTCTTAGCACTTTAAATGGACTTAGTTTAATTGGTCGCCGGTGTTTCTTGTACGTTCCTGGTACAACGTCTGTACCAATTTTCTGCGCAAGTTTTTGGTACAACGTCTGTACTCTGAGCCGGGTTTCTGCGTAAGTCGCTTCTTGGTTCTCGTCGTCGTCTTTTTATAGGCCCGTATTGCTGGGTCCGCGGGTTTAAAAGTGCACTTCCGCGTTGGGGTGCACTTCGCCGTTCTTGGTGACCGTCGCAGACTTTCGCGGTGTCATCTTTCCGCAGTTGATGAACCCGGAAGACCGCACTTGGCCGATGGCTTGGCCTGGAGTGGGGAAAGTCTCCGTGACCTGATGTCTTTGGTCAGCGTTATGGAGTGGGCGCGTGTTGATCGGTGGCTGCGTGCGGAGAGGGGGCGTTGGTTGCGGGGTGTGATGCGATACGCGCATTATAAGTCGGGGGATGGATTGTATCGTACCCCTTTGTGTTCGTTACAATATCGGGTATAAATGTAGACTTGCGGTCTTCGCAGCAACTCACAAAGTTTCCCCTCGTTTTACATGGTCTAGTAGCGTTTTTGTCTGCATGGAGGAAATCATCTAATCATTCAAAGCTTCCTCGAAACAGCTGACGATCGTCCGTCCGTCTTGTAGGTAATCGTCCGTGTTAGGTGGTCATTTATAGTAAACTCTGTCCGTTAAAGCGTATGGCTTGTTGTTGTTATTTTTGCTCGTAAAATTTAAAAATAAAGACAATCAAAGGGCCTCGGACTATGGCAAACAAAAACACCACCCCCCTTGTCGACGAGCCAGCAGCCGGAATTGATACGTGCCGGTCATAGCCGTTGCTCATTACAAGGGATACCGACAAAGTTGGATGGTAAGGATCTTCAGGGAATGATATTGAGCTTGCTCTGGATACCGTAGCTAGAGAAGCATCGTTAACAAACATGAGGTCAAGAAGTCTGTCCCTAGTGTTTAGTGTTGTATTTATTTAGGCGATAATTGTATATGTAGGTGTTTATTTATATAATTAAATCAATTTATATAATTAAATTAATAAATTTATTGATTTAAATTTTCCGATTTATGTATTTTAATTTATTTATCTAAACATCGAATTAATTATTCGCGTATTTATTTATTGTACTATTTATTTTTTATTTTTTCTCGTTGTAATTGAAGGTATTTAGGATTCATGAACCAGGTACTGGATGTTTAGTGGAGTAGGGTAGTGAAATCATAAGCAATCCCATTTTTTTATCACCAAGATAGTTAGGTAAATTTAGCGTTTCGCATTGGCGAGTAAATAGGAAAAGGTGTTTGATAAGTGACCCGGAGGTTTTTAATGGGTCGAGAAAGACAAGGCGTAGCCCGGTGTCACAGCGCAGGTACCAGCCTTATAACATGCCGAAGACTCGGTCCCAGGACGGTAAAGCTGACAGTAGGCCGGAAGGGTCGTCTCAAGTGGCGAAAAATGTGCATACGGGGGCAGCGATAGCCCAAGCACGGGAGACCTACTGAGCGTCGCTCGGGCAGCAAATGGAAGCGCTGAGATCGTCATGGCAAGCGGACATGCTAGAGTTCATGCGAGAGATAAACGCTGCAGTGGGAACACTAAAAGCGGAGCAAAGGCCGAGTGATGCGAATAAAAGGAAACGGGGATCAAATTCAACCAGTCTGGGAGGAGGCCAACAGGAAGTACCTGCCAACCAGGAAGCACAGCCAACACACTTGTTCGGGGACAACCGAGCATTGGAGGCCGATCAGTGGACACAAGCCGATCAGAGACGAGTGGAGGATTGGCTGTTAAACGGAAGGGGCGCAGAAGCAAACCCTAACAAGACCCCGATCGAGCTTCGGGGAAGCTAGGCAAGACCAAGTGGAGATATAAAGATGGGGGCTTAGCTTCGATGGTGATCCAAAGGGGATGCGCGTGGCCGAGTTAATATTCCATGTTGAGCATCTGCAGACGTCGTATCAGGTACCGTGGGCGGAGGTATTGTTCGGACGGTAGGGATGCCGGGCTGGCCGATCCTGAGGTATGATCTCGAACAACATTTCCAAGTTCGACGGACAGAGTTCGAGCGAGAGCAAGAGCTTACGGAACGCCGACAACGCCACGAGGAGTCGACACACCAGTACATACAGGAGTAATTGGTGTTGAGGTCGAGATTGCTGAATCCGTTCTCAGATTATGATCTAATAAAGATCATAAAGATCAATAATAGGGATGCAATTTGGAGGCTTATTTACCCGATGCAGATACCGAACCTAAAGAAGCTGCGAGATGAGTGTGCGGACGCCGAGAAGCTGCTGGCGACGAGATGTCCAAGGAGCGGTCCAGACCATGGAAGAAGTACGCGCAGGGATGACCACAAAGTACATGAATTGGTTGAGAACACGCACGAACCGGAGGAGCAGACCGAGGAACTGGATGCTGTCCATAGGACTAGGAATCCGGGGGCGATCGCACCCAGCTGAAGTGCTGGAACTGAGCGCAACCGGGACACACCTACTTTGAGTGTGAGTCGGCCGTGCTTAGTATATTCTGCTACAAGTGTGGGCTGGCCGGGCTCATCCTCTCCAAATGCCCAAAATGCCGGGAAATGGGAAAAAGAGCACGACGCAATTGGAGGAGACGAGTTCCACGTCGCCGCGAAGCAGACAATAGAGAGATCCTCCAGCATTAAATTAGACACCCTTAAGGAAAGAAGTAGCAAAAGGGATGTTTAAATCCGTTCTCTTTCGTAGTGATCAGACGTGTTTTTGTTTTGCGCTCCGCATTTTTCCTTTTGTTTCGAATAAACAGCCGGAGTTTTCCTAAATAAATTCTAAATATACTTTCTAACCAGACAGCAATCTGGAAACCTATTCATTTACGCGAGTGCATGCCTTTTGATTTGTGTTAAAACATTATTTAACTTTTAATTTTTCGGCGTCGGCTTGTGTTGTGTTGTGTTGTTGCAGTGAGTGAGTATTGCATTGCAGTCCGCTCTCGTCTGGTAGCTTTTGTTGTCTTATCACTCTCTCGCTATCACCTCAACTTCAATAACTGTTCTTTCTCTCTCGCTCTTTCAACTTTCTGAGCAATAGCGCTCTCTGTCTAGTAGCTCTCGCTATAACCGCTCTCCACTCTGCTCTCTTTTTTTTTCTTACCGATTCCGCTTTGAGCGTTGTCTGGCACATTGGTCTGATACCAATTTGTTTTGGAAATTTTTAATTTTTTTGATTTTAATTTTTTTTTTTTTGCAAATTTTCTTAAGAAAATATTTGAATAATAAAAATAAAATGGAATTCGCTGTGGTCTGCGCCAAAAAAATCTGCAAGAAGCAGATCACTCACGATCAGCCAAATGTCCCCTGCTGGCTCTGCGACAGCGTAGTCCACGCAAAATGCGCGGGATTTTCTGGCCTCGTGAGCGATGCCATAGCCAAACGTAATGGCTTGCATTACAGTTGCGAGGCATGCCGTGCGGTGGAGAAAGACATGGTATCTTTCATGAGGCAGACGCGGAGTGGCTTTAAGGAGCTGACCGTTGGTTTTAAAAACCAATACGATACGGCTCCTAGCCATGGAGGCTCAGTTTAGCGGTTTAAAACTGCTGAATGAGTCTCCGAGGCGCAAAAAGGTCACTCCGCGGGACATGCAAGTGCCAACCGTCACTCAGCCGTGCGCCGCCGAAAAATTGACTCCGACCACTCCAAGTGTGCAGCAGTTGATCTCGTTTGCCACTCCAAAGGCAACGAAAGCTGCTGGCGATGCAGATTCGGTAGCCGAATTCATCGCCTCGGAGAATGTGCAGCCAAGTACGTCTGCTGCGTCCGTGTCCGTGGTGTCCGCAAGTTCACTAGTTGTCCCGTCTATCCCGATCCCACCAGTAAATAGACGTTCCGGACCTCCGGATATTGCCACCACAGGTACTAGACCTGTGGTGACTAAACCACTGGTGGGAGTACCACCAAAACGACAAGTTTTTGTTTCACGGCTGGCCCCTGACCTCACATCTAATGATGTAACTGCTTTCATTCAAAGCAAAATAAAAGCCGTGGGTTTAAAGGTGGAGAAATTTAACTTCTCTTATGCCAGGGAGATAGCGTCGTTTAAGATAAGCATCTCCCCAACTCAATTTGACACCATTTGCTCCACCAAATTTTGGCCGGAGCATTTGGTGGTGAAGGAGTTTAAGGCTAAGAAGAAGAATAGGCCCCCCATATCGCTTCCAAATCTTTCCAGCGTGCCACCCTCAACCTCAACTTCCTCTTCCTCAACTTCCCGTCTTGCTCCAACCTTTCCAAAAAACTAACTTCTCTTTTAGTAACCTATCAGAATGTAAGAGGCTTGCGTAGTAAGCTCAGCATTCTTTTCCGGGATAGTGTTGCATTTGCTTCCCACGTTATTGTGTTTACTGAAACCTGGTTAAAGCTGGACATTCTTAGTTCCGAGGTTTTGGCAGGTCGGTACACAACTTTTAGAAAGGACCGTTCGTCTCGACGTGCAGGAGGGGTTCTAATTGCAGTGGACTCTTACTTCACGTCAGAACACTTCACAGTCCAAGTTCAACAGGAACTGGAATTCCTGCGTGTAAAACTGATTCTTCCCGCTTTCGCTATATTCATTACTTGCTCGTATATCCCACCTTCTTCGGATATTTCAATTTATGAGCAGCACTTGTCCGCTTTAACCGCTGTTGCTTCCTCGCTATCTGATAAAGATCGTATGATAGTTCTTGGTGACTTCAACTTGCCAGGAACTGTTTGGTCTTCGGTAAACGAGTCTAGTATCCTAGTGCCCATGTCACGACATGACTTTGTTGACGGCTTGCTTGACCTGTCCCTGTCTCAAGTCAATCATGTGAAAAATTCCTTGGGTCGATTGCTTGATCTATGCTTTGTATCGGATCCGACCATAGTGTTGTTAACCCGAGCCCTTCCGCTCACTATACCTGAAGACGCCTACCACCCTACTTTCGAGGTGTCGCTAGACATAGGACCAACTGTATTGGATCGGTCGAGTAGACTACCTGAACGTGTCCGCTGCTTTCGTAAAGCCGATTTATAAGGCGGCGATCAACCACCACGAACTTGTTAGAGTTTACCTCTTTCATTATTAAAGGCTTTCAAGGTAACTTACAGACGGATGTTATTTACACCGACTTTAGTAAAGCATTCGACTCTGTAAACCATTCCCTTTTAGCACATAAACTTGACCTTTTAGGGTTTCCGCCCAACCTCCTGAGATGGATTTCTAGCTATCTTTGTTCTAGGTCTCAAAGAGTCCTCTTCAAAATCTCCCTCTCTTTACCAGTAAAGGTTTTTTCGGGAGTACCACAGGGCAGCCATCTAGGCCCCTTACTCTTCACACTCTTTATTAATGACTTGCCTTCAGTAATAACATACTCTCGAGTACTTATGTATGCGGATGATGTTAAACTCTGTGTCCAGTACAAGGACATTTCATTTCATTCTCGCTTGCAATCCGATCTCAATAGCTTTCAGTCATGGTGTTGTGCAAACTTGTTACACCTTAATGCCTCGAAATGCAAAGTTATGACATTTCATCGTTTTAACCCTTTGTTGGCTCCCTACACCCTATTTGGGGGTTCCCTTGAGAGAATTACCCTGGTGGATGATCTGGGTGTTATGTTAGATCCCAAGTTAAAGTTTTCCGAACACATTTCTACCATGGTAAATAAGGCCATGGGCGTGCTTGGGTTTATAAAGAGGTGGTCAAAGGAATTTGACGACCCCTATATAACAAAGACTCTCTATACCTCGCTT
The DNA here is from genome assembly GCF_009870125.1 of Drosophila pseudoobscura. Lineage (NCBI taxonomy): Eukaryota > Metazoa > Arthropoda > Insecta > Diptera > Drosophilidae > Drosophila > Drosophila pseudoobscura. The sequence continues at coordinate 35,854,003 of NC_046683.1, read as the reverse complement.
GTTCGTCCGATCTTAGAATACGGCTCCTGTGTATGGTGCCCTCAGTACAAAGTACACCAGGACCGTATAGAATCAGTACAGAAAAACTTTTTACTCTTTGCTCTGCGGGGCCTTAACTGGGATGCGGGTGTAAGACTCCCATCTTACTCTAGTAGACTATTATTAGTAAACCTCCCATCCTTAGTTAACCGTAGAAAAATGCTTGGTGTGATATTTATGCACAACTTGATCAGGGGTGACATAGACAGCCCTGATCTGTTGAGCCGCATAAACTTCACGATTCTTCGATTGCTTGATCTATGCTTTGTATCGGATCCGACCATAGTGTTGTTAACCCGAGCCCTTCCGCTCACTATACCTGAAGACGCCTACCACCCTACTTTCGAGGTGTCGCTAGACATAGGACCAACTGTATTGGATCGGTCGAGTAGACTACCTGAACGTGTCCGCTGCTTTCGTAAAGCCGATTTATAAGGCGGCGATCAACCACCACGAACTTGTTAGAGTTTACCTCTTTCATTATTAAAGGCTTTCAAGGTAACTTACAGACGGATGTTATTTACACCGACTTTAGTAAAGCATTCGACTCTGTAAACCATTCCCTTTTAGCACATAAACTTGACCTTTTAGGGTTTCCGCCCAACCTCCTGAGATGGATTTCTAGCTATCTTTGTTCTAGGTCTCAAAGAGTCCTCTTCAAAATCTCCCTCTCTTTACCAGTAAAGGTTTTTTCGGGAGTACCACAGGGCAGCCATCTAGGCCCCTTACTCTTCACACTCTTTATTAATGACTTGCCTTCAGTAATAACATACTCTCGAGTACTTATGTATGCGGATGATGTTAAACTCTGTGTCCAGTACAAGGACATTTCATTTCATTCTCGCTTGCAATCCGATCTCAATAGCTTTCAGTCATGGTGTTGTGCAAACTTGTTACACCTTAATGCCTCGAAATGCAAAGTTATGACATTTCATCGTTTTAACCCTTTGTTGGCTCCCTACACCCTATTTGGGGGTTCCCTTGAGAGAATTACCCTGGTGGATGATCTGGGTGTTATGTTAGATCCCAAGTTAAAGTTTTCCGAACACATTTCTACCATGGTAAATAAGGCCATGGGCGTGCTTGGGTTTATAAAGAGGTGGTCAAAGGAATTTGACGACCCCTATATAACAAAGACTCTCTATACCTCGCTTGTTCGTCCGATCTTAGAATACGGCTCCTGTGTATGGTGCCCTCAGTACAAAGTACACCAGGACCGTATAGAATCAGTACAGAAAAACTTTTTACTCTTTGCTCTGCGGGGCCTTAACTGGGATGCGGGTGTAAGACTCCCATCTTACTCTAGTAGACTATTATTAGTAAACCTCCCATCCTTAGTTAACCGTAGAAAAATGCTTGGTGTGATATTTATGCACAACTTGATCAGGGGTGACATAGACAGCCCTGATCTGTTGAGCCGCATAAACTTCACGATTCCTATTAGACTGACTAGAAACTTTATACCGTTGTTCCTTCCACTTTGTAGATCGAATTATTCCTTGCATGAACCGTTTAGGGTCTTATGCTCGGATTATAATTCCCTCTACCATATTATATCCTCCACTAATTCTCTTCCTCTTATTAAATTACTAATCCTTTCACACCTTTCTAGTAATTAGTAATTGTAGTGGTATTTGTATTTTGTATTTTATTGCATGCTTAATTTCTTAATAAGTTTAGTGCTAATTTTCCTCGAATATTAGTCTAATATCTATCTTTCTTGCATGCTCGCGTTTGGTTCGGCTACGCACCGCGCGTCATGCGGCAGCGCCCCTCGGTCGGTTGGGCGGGAGGAGGGCTGCGTTTTGCCTGGGATCCGCGCGTAACAGCCTTCTGCTGGTGTCACACGGGCCACTTGACGGTGCAGTAATTGCATCGCCTCTTGATAGATGCAGTCATTGCATGTCAACGTCCAATATATATATAAGGTTAACCAAGTTGTGTTACCCGAGGCAAGATATTCCGAGCTCAAGCCGATAAAGGAAAGGCAGCGTCAGTACGAGCAGTCCAGAATTCGGATAATGGGAGCCGAAGCCGCTGAGATGATCGAAATCAGAGCAGTCAGAGCACAGCGGGTTCGGGACAGGTTCCAGGGACGCAAAAGGAGGCGGCTCCAGGTATGTGCCGCAGTCCGTTCGGCAGTGCGCCCGGATGACAGGCCATTCGCTCCAGTGAGTATGGGCCCGAAGACGCTGATGAGACCACTGGATACAGGAGCATCGGTGAGCCTCCTGGGAAGAAGTGGCCTGGAACTGATAGAAGAATTAGAGCTGAAACTGCAAGATACAAAGAAATTCTCAGTACAAGCAGCGGGAGGCACTCCTCATAAAATACTGGGATATATGTCGGCAGAAATGACGTATGAAGGGCAGAAGCAGACTATTGAGTTGTTCCTGTTTCCGTCGCTGAAACAACCGCTGTACCTAGGGGTCGATTTCTAGCGGAAGTTTGGTCGGGCTCCGCATATAGTAGACCTACAACGACACAAGGTGTTAGCCGAAATTGATGCCGAGTTTCTAACTAGGAGCAGACCACAAGTTGACGCACACGCAGCAGATAGGTCAGGACCAGGTGAGGAACAACTTTAGGTCGTTTAATAAACACAGTTTAGGAATAACGACACTCGAGAAGGAGCATTTCTACCCGGTGCAAGAGCTGTTGTTGACCGAGGTGGACGAAATGTTGCGTCCGGGAGTCATCGAAACCAGTGAGAGTCCGTGGAGCAATCGGGTGACGCTGGAACGGAAACCTGGGAAAAATCGTTTGTGTCTGGATGCGCGGAAACTGAACAAATTAACCGTGAAGGATGCTTACCCGCTGCAGAGCATCGAGTCGATCCTAAGCCGCGTAGAGGATACTGTGTACATCAGCAGCTTCGATTTTAAGCACGCCTTTTTGGCAGATAGAGCTGAAGCCTGAAAGTCGGACGTACACAGCATTTACGGTGACGGGCAGACCGCTCTATCAATTTAAATCGATGCCCTTCGAGTTGTGCAATGCAGCCCAACGGCTGTGTCATTTGATGGATCTAGTAGTTCCATAACGACTCCGAAGCCATGTTTTTGTATACTTGGACGGCGTACTAGTTATTTCCCAGACGTTTGAGGAGCCTGTACACCGGTTGGAGGAACTGGCCGAGTGTCTCAGGGAGGCGAACCTGACAATAGGAAGAAAAGAGTCGAAAGTTCTGTTATAAATATTTAAAGTATTTAGGGAACATCGTAGGCAACGGTGCAATAAGGAGAGAGCTGGAAAAGGTACAGGCGATCACTCAAATACCAATGCCAAGGAACGTAAACAAATCCGGCGATTTTTGGGGACAGCTGGGTGGTATCGGCGGTTTAGCCGAAACTTCTCGGCACTTTCGGGTCCTCTGACGGACTGTCTGAAAGGAAAAGGCCAATTTAAGCTGACGGAGGAGGCAGGCAATTCAGTGGGCACTATTCATTCAGGCACTCCCTATTCAGTGTGATGCGAGCCACGTGGGGATTGGAGCAGTTCTTTTCCAGAAGGATGAGTTGACTTACTTCTCACCGTCCTGGATTCCCCTTGCGGCACCGCTGCCGGCGATTGGTAGGAGCTTGGCTGTTTTCTAGCTGTTCTAGTCTCTCTTATGCAATATTGGGTAAATATGTTCCCTCCAGAACTGTGCAAGTCCTTCCAAAAGACTTCTGTATCTTATTTTTTTCTAAGTCGAATTCATCGCAGTGGCTTGAAGTGGTTTGAAATAGTAACGTATATAAATAGGTATAAATACTGGGATCCACAAAAGGGAACATTTAGAAAAGTACCAATAAGGGATATTGTTCTCCTTTATATGTTACTCAAATGTCGCCGCAATTCAAGTCAAAAGGTAAACGAAGGAGGGTAATGTGGTTGGATAGGAGGCTGTAAAAGCCTTCTTTATGGGATCACCAGAGGAAACGTGAGCGGTGATCATGGTAGGGTGGGCATAAGTGGTCACAACAACAGCGTTTTTTTTTCCATGGATACGCCACGGTGGTTCAGAATCTCTAAGAGACGCGACCGGCCCGTACAAGTCAACGAACTGGACTACCCCTTCGGGGCTTCCCAGCTAAACTCACCACCACGCACAGCTGTACACCTCATTCCCCGCGGGATCACCGCAAAGTATTACTTCGCGGGGATGGGTGGTTGCCTACTTTAGGCACTCTCCTCTACGCGTCGCTCCCTTTCGCATCTTCTCAGATCGCTCTGGATGGCTATTAGGGTGTTGCTAACACGCTGCCAGTTCTCGTCGGACTCCGTCATGAACGCCATTAGCTCCTCTGGTCGTGGGAAATACTCTGCACTTGAGCGGTACCTCGTGCAGTGGTAGATCACATGCTCCGGATCCTCGCTCTCATTCGAACACTCAGGACACTCAGGAGTATCCTCGTGTTTGAACCTATGCAGATACTTCCTGTATCCTCCGTGACCCGTCAGGAATTGGGTGAGGTGGTAGTTCATCTCACCGCTTCTCCGCCCTATCCATGACTCAATGTCCGGGATTATTCTATTGGTCCACCGTCCATTTGTGGCCGTGTCCCATCTTGCCTGCCATTTTTCAATCGACGCCCGCCTTTCCGACGCACGGATGGTCTCTAGCGATGAATTAGTTCGCATCCCTGCTCGCGCTTCATATACATGCGTCATCTCGAGCGCTAGTATATCCACCGGTATCATGGCCGCGAGGACCAGGGCTGCGTTATCCGACACCGTCCTATATCCAGACTCTACTCGAAGAGCGCAGAGCCGATATGGCACTGACATCTTTCTTCTAAGACTCATGTTGCCGGATAGGGTTGAAGACCACACCGGCGCAGCGTACAGTAGGATCGAGGCCACTACTCTCGCCAGGAGTAAGCGTCGACCTGCCTTGGGTCCACCAATAGTGGGGAGCATCCTTGCGAATGCTGCCTGCATCCGGGAGGCTTTTTGACTCACGTACTCGATGTGGGCCCGGTAGTTCAATCGGTTATCCAGCATCACGTCTAGGTTCCGGATTGACTCCTGCGACTTAATAGTCACATTACCCACGCGAAACGTCGCGTACTCCACCTTCTTCCGACTCGTGATGAGTACAGCCTCCGTTTTGTGGTCAGCCAGGTCCAATCCCGCGTTTTCCATTCAGGATACGATCCGGATTGCCTCGTTGGCCGTCGCCTCGACATTTCGGAGCTCTTTGGCTACCACGACCAGGGCGAGATCGTCAGCGAAACCGACAAGCATGCATCCTTGCGGGAGCTGGAGTCTCAGGACGTCGTCGTACATTATGTTCCACAGTAGAGGTCCTAAGACTGATCCCTGTGGAACTCCGGCTGTCACCCTGTAGAGCTTTGGTCCCTCCTCCTTCTCGTACCTCAGTACTCTACCCGACAGGTAGCTGGCTATTATCCGAAGCAGGTAGGTGGGAACTCCAATCCTCCCGAGCGCCTCGTTTATCCGAGACCAGTTCGCTGAGTTAAACGCGTTACAGATATCCAGGGTCACCACCGCGCAGTACTCCTTTGTGCCAAATCTCCATCTTATTCCCTCGATTGCTCTGGATGCAATGTCGGTGACTGACTTGATGGCGTCGACCGTTGATTTGGCCTTCCGGAATCCGTACTGGGACTCCGATAAGGCCTCCTTCTCTTGGATCACAACTTGCAGTCGGTTGTAGACGATTCTCTCCAGGGTTTTGCCGACCGTATCCAGAAAACATATTGGGCGTTTCGTGATGGTTCCTCTGGGGACTTATTTCCTTTGGGCCGAAGTATTAGCCGCTGAACTTTCCACTGCTCTGGAAACACTCTTTCCCGTAGGCATTTGTTGAACAAATACATCTGGTCTGGTGGTTGCTCCAAGCTTCAATGCCTTGCTTGGGATACCGTCCGGTCCTGGTGCCTTTTTATCCCCAATTCTCCTGGTAGCCGCTATCACCTCCTCCTTTATGGCACGTTTAAGGGCTCTTTTCGCTGATCGGAGTTCCTCTCCCCTGGTTTCGAACTCAGGCCGACCTCGTACTCTCTGGTAGCACCGTCTTGCTCGTAGGCAGGCTTTCCTTAGCTGGTTAACCTCCGCATTCCACCAGTAACAGGGCGCTTCTCTTTTGCAAGGCTTCCTTCGTGGCATTGCCGCATCACATACCTCCTCCATGAGCTTCACCAGTTTCTGAGCCAGGCCCTCTGCCGTTTCTCGTGCAGGGCTCCAGCTGGCGTTGCGCAGATATTCCGTGAAGGTTTCCACATCCAGGTGGTCGCCCTTCCATTTAGGTCCGGTAATTTTGGCTAGCTGTCTTTTCGTTGCTGCTCCGCATTTGAAGTGGATCGCCTGGTGGTCGCTGAACGTAAACTCCTCGCTTACTCTCCACGTAGATCCCCTATGGAGTGAGACGCTCAAGGACGCAAATTCCTCGAGCAGACACGTGCCTCTGGCGTTGGTTTCCTTACTATCCCACTCTACGGACCACGCATTAAAGTCTCCCGCTATTATTACGGGGGCTCTTCAGCGCGCGTCTTCCGCTATATGCGCTAGCATACTTTGGAAGCGCGCTAGGTCCCAGCTCGGCGGGGCATAGCAGCTATAGAAGGTTACCTCTCTAAGCCTCGCTCTAACAAATCCTTCGTTGGTTGCGCATATCTCCTGGGGGGGGGATTCGTACGGCCCAGATGGCCGCCTTGCCGCAACTGTTGCTGGTCCAACCGCTTCCTGGTATCGCCCTGAATGGCTCGCAGATGAGCACGACTTCGGTCCTCCTCTCCCTGACTGCTTGTCTCAGGAGAGACTGAGCAGCTTCGCAATGGTTTAAGTTCAGCTGAGTACACCTCATGCTGATCTTTTAGTCAGGGCGTTCCTAAACAGGGGGCATCTACCGCTGCCGGCCACGTGCTTCCAGTCTGCGCTCGTTCCCTTGCAGAGCATGCACTGTGGTTCCAGGCTACAGTCCTTTGCCAGGTGGTTCTCCTTTCCACATCTTCTACACAGCTTGGACCTATCTACTTTGCTACTGCACTGTCGTGCCATATGCCCAAACTCGAGACATCTGAAGCATTTGGTGACGCTGATTCGCTCACGCAGTCTGCATCTTACCCAGCCAACTTTTATGACTCCTATTTTCAGAGCTTTCTGAGCGCTCTCCGCTGGCAGCCTGATTGTGGCCGTCTGGGTTCCGCCGTATGCCTTTCGCAGCTGGATGTCATCCGCAGACATCTCCGCCAATTCCACCTGGCTTCTCAGAGCTTCGCATGTATCCTCCGTGGTGGTTATTTCGTCCAGGTCCTTGCACTCTACGGTCACCCGGTGCGACAGGCTACGGACTTCTGCGTGCTCCTTCAGCGTATTGGCTACCAGGCTTTTAAACGTCTCCTCTCCCGACTTGTTGAGCTGTAGCAGTAGCTCTCCTTTTTGGGTCCTCCTGATCCTGGCGCAGGGTTTCGTCCGTCCTAACCTTGCGCAGTATCTCTGCATAGGTCTTTTCACCTTTGGTGGCAATGACGATGGCGTCTGGTCGCGTCTTGCCCGCGAGCGCTCCAGTCGGCTTTTGCGGCCTCTACCTTCTGCGCCGGTCACCGTTAGAAATGGGGTCTCCTCCGGCTCCTTTCTCTCCCTTTCAGCGTGGGCGTCCTTTTCAACTGCTACTCCTGGTGTGGTCTGGACCTCGAGCGCTGCCTTGGTCCTCTTTGTCCGGGGTGTTGGTGCACCTGCAGCCTGTTTCCTCTTAGGCTCCGGGAGAGGTCTGAAAATCGGTGACGTCTGAGAAGACTGGTGGGTCCTGATCACCGCCTTAGCTCCTTCGTCGTGCAGCTGGATAGCAACCAGCTCATACAGCACCCTTATGCTCGTTCGTTGTTATGGGTGTGTTATTTTTACTCATTTTGTTGGGTCCCAACCCGTAAGCCGTTGTCCTTGTCTGTTGTACAGTCGCGTTATGATCCCATGGTTGTCTATGCAAGCAAGGAGGCCATGCGAGGGTTGACTCCCGCCCTTATGGGGTCGGGAGTTCAGAGCCGGATCCGCGCTAGTCAGGAGTGACTCAACTGAGCCTGTACGTCCAATTTAATGGCTACGGAACAAGGAGCGTGCTTAGAGATTTGCCAATTTTTCACGGGACGGGGGCAGAAGCAGCATTAACCTAGCAGCCATTTCGGCGGGGTTTCATTCCGCGTACTAAAGTGCTAGAATGCTGGCTTCCGTCAGCCCTGGGATCATCAATCCAAAAAATGGGGGTCCAGTTCCTATCCTAAGACTTTACTGGTCTCCGTTTTAGTCGCCTTCTCGTATTAGCTAGGTGTTTCACAGGTGTGTTAGACCTATCCGAGGGATACCTGGCATGTGCCGGCGGTTACGAGTTGCTTTAGTGCTCTTTAGAGGGAGCAGAACATCCCCGTGTCTTCTTAGTCGCCTCATACGACAAGCTATGACATGCTGTGGTGGTATTCTACTGCCCGCTCACCACACGGGTGACACCACACGGGTCACGATTCGTATGTGTGTATGTGTCCGTGTGCGTGGTTAGGTGTATTTGGTCTTGTTCGTATTTGTGTCCGATACTTCGCTGAACGTGAAATTTTAATGAACGTTACTGTATCTGTGTTTTGATTGTTGCAGTAGAGCTGTGTCCCGTCCGTCGTGGGAAATAAAAACTCCCCCATTTCTTGCCGATGAGACAGAAGTCGGAACAAGCACGTGCCCGGACGGGAGACGAACCATCACCTGCTCAGCCTTCCTCGAAGGTTTCTAATACCCAATATGCTACAGTTAGTTTATTATTTGGCGCCCAACGTGGGGCCCGAGCTGTCGCAACTGACAACACACCGGCAAGCCCGAAATGATTGTGAAAAATTGTGGAATGTAGATGTGACCTTACATTCCCAACCAGTATCGGGACAGATATGTTGGAGAAATGCTACTCGTTTTTTTTCCGTTCTGGATTATCCGATCAGGAACGGTGGGTGAAAGGCCTCAATTTGCCAGGAAGGTTTTGCGAATAGGACTCATACTCATTGGGCTGGGAATCTGGTATCGTTGGATGGATACGTGGCATAAAACAATAGTTTTACCCACCGCGCAATACCCGGACCGCCTATAGCCACGAGTTGTGGGTTATTATTAATTTGTTTATGCATGTAGTTGAGTAAATGTAGTATATGGGAAACATCATACACATATACACACATAGATATACCTTATTATCCCCTTTGACTTCAGCATGGTCCTAGCAGATTTTTGTTTGTTTGATATTTTATTTATTTTATAAATTTCTTAAATTTTATTTATCTATTTAATTACTTTAGTATAATATTTATAGATTTATTATTTCAAAATAATAACTATAGTTATTTATTTATTTTATTTTATTTAGTATTTATTGTTTTTGGTTGTTCACCTAGGGTTATTAGGCGTTCGTTAGGAAACAGTAAGGCTGAAACGGGGATCGTCAGAACTCGTATGAAAACAATGCGTATTTGGCAGTTGCAAGAATTTAGCAGACGAAGAATTACAAGAAAGAGTTTGTTTGATCTGCCAGGCTCAGGTGGAATATTTGGCTCAGCTCCTTACCACGTCTTGTGGTCACACATTCCATAGGGCCTGTTTTGGCACACAAGTGGGATATAAGAAGGTTTGTCCTGTCTGCAAAACGTCTTTTCAGTCATCGATGTTGAATGTATTAGACGGATCAGCTGCGGACGCCGTTGGAACCAATAATGCCTGATACGAGGAGAAAAGCCCATGTGGGGGCTCCACAGGGAGCTTCGACGTCTGCTTCGGCCAATCAGTCGCAAACTAGAGAAGCTGATCCGCAAGTGGTGGTAGCTTCTTCGCCTAGTAACGAGCTTCAGCGAATGATAGCCGAAGCCATGGCTGAAGCTTCGTTGACACAAACCGAGATGCTGAGCAATGCGATCGCTAATGGTTTTCAAGGTATTGTCGTCTCTCTCACGGACCAACTAGCAAATACAGCGGATGTTCCTTCGAGGGATAACCAAGCTGGAGAAGGAACGGCCGACACCCTTGCCCGCTCAGGTTTTCGAAACAGCCAGCACGAACTCCCCCATGAGTGTGGATATTCGAACAGAGCGTGTTAGTCAAATTTTAGTTAATTGGAAGCTTAGGTTCTCTGGGCGGGCTGGAATTTCCGTCGACGATTTCATTTATCGGGTAGAATCGCTCACAATCCAAACATTGGACGGGAATTTCGAGTTGCTTTCGAGATACGTGAGCAATCTCTTTGGGGGTAGTGCCAATGACTGGTTTTGGCGCTACCATAAGAATGTTAGGACGGTCGTTTGGGCCGACCTTAAATCTTCACTGTTAGTACGATTCAAGGATGAGAGGACAGACGTCAACATTCGAGCTGCAATAGACCGAAGGAAGCAGAAGGAGAACGAATCATGTGATTAGTTCTACGAAGGGATTGTCCGATTGGCAGATACACTGGCAACGCCTTTGTCAAAATATTCCCTGATGGAGTCACTCCGATCCAATTTATTGCCGGAGATACAGCATGAACTGCTATATAAAAAGATCTTTAGCATTGCACAGTTAAGACACTTGGTGAAGACTCGGGAACTGTTCATGCAAACTGTTTTTTCTAGATCCGGCGGCAAGACCACGTCCAGCACCAAGACGGTTAGTTCATGCGGTAGAAAGCCCAGTGCAAGAGGAGTCAGACGAAAGTGGTGAGGAGATAGCAGCGTTCAACTTAGTCTGTTGAAACTGCCGTGGTAATGGTTATCACTACCAGGATTGCGTAGCAGTGCGAGTAGTTTTTTGCTATGGGTGTGGCCAGCCTGACACTTACAAGCCGTCGTGCCAAAAATGCCAAGCAACAAAAAACACCCAAGTGCGTGCACCCTTGAAAAGTGCACGCAGACCATCAGCGTCCAAAGCGACGAACATCGAGCAGCGCCGATAGAAGCTGCAACGCAATTCCCAATTCCAATAGTAAATAATAATTTAACCATAGTTAATAAGAAAATAACACAGGAAGATCAAAAGGATAGGGAGTCTAAACGGAAGGCACGAGTAAAAGTACGTCGGGAAGAATTTGTCAGAAATCTAAGGTTAGAGAAACAAGCTCTGGTATCGTCAATAATATCAGAAGATCTCAGGCCATATGCAGAAGTCACATTATTATACAGGAAGCTTGTTGGATTGCTGGATACAGGGGCATCTATTAGTTGCATTGGTGGAGATTTGGCTTGCGAGCTGCTTGAAAGCCAATTTCACTTTAAGCCCATGGCTTCCACAGTTCGGACAGCGGGTGGGCAGTCCCAGAGAGTGGTTAGGAAGCTTCAAGCGGAAGTGGGCTATAAAGGTGTTACCAGGTCTCTTACCCTATACATCGTTCCAACCCTAACGCAGCCTCTGTAACAGGGCATTAACTTTTGGACCGAATTTGGCCTATTGCCAGCCGACTTGTATCCACAAGGAACTGCGAATGACACGGTGGACCATTGCGATGAGGTGGGGAAGCCAGAAAACCAACGTCCTTTATCGGAGGTACAACGAGAACAACTGAATAAATAGAACCATTCAGTGTCTTCCGTCGTTCGCGGATAATGGTTTAGGAAAGACCACGTTGTTGTCCCATGTAATAGATGTAGGAGAGCCCACAAAAAAACGACACTATGCAGTGTCCCCAGCTATCGAGAAATTAATGTATGAGGATTTGGATCGCATTTTAGCACTAGGGGTTATCGAAGAATCCAACAGTGCGTGGTCTTGTCCGGTAGTATTCGTCCGGAAGCCGGAGAAGGTTCGTCTTTGTATAGACAGCCGAAAGGTGAACGAGGTGACTCGGAAGGACGCGCATCCCATGCCACTCATAGATGGGATTTTGAGTCGGTTACCAAAGGCAGAATACATAACTAGCCTCGACCTGAAAGATTCCTACTGGCAAATACCGCTAGAAGAAGGTTCTAGGGATAAAACAGCATTCACAGTGCCTGGATGGCCGCTTAATAGCCTCTGCACACTGAGCCCATCCCGGGGGAATGGTGGGATTTTTTGACAAATGTGAAACTCCGATTCACACTGCCACCATCCACCATCCACCATCCAACATCCATCAAAAACAGCTGATGCCAATAACAAGTTCATTAAATTTGCGCGGAAGATTTATTAATTCTTAATAATGGATGATAGAGATATAGCAATTATTTCGGCTGTGGTTGCACAGCAAAATATTTTCTTGCACCAACTAATAATGTTGATTAATGATGATGACGATGAGGACTTTAACTTTGACGAAGATGAGATGCTTGACTGGGTCACTGCCATAAAAACACAAAAGCCAGGAAGGTTATGGTCGTATGTGAGTACTTCTACTAACTTCAACCAAAGTTTAAAGTACAAGGACATATTTTATGGTTTTAGAAGCGGTTCGGGACATTTTGGGAGAAAGATGTACCAGAAAACAACGAGGCGTTTTTCAAAGAGAGTTTCCGAATGGAGAGGCACTGCTTTGATATTTTAGTGAATCGGCTTGAAGTGCTGCGAAAGAAGGACACCAACTGCCGAGCTGCAATTCCTTTGGAAAAGCGCATCGCCATTGCGCTATACACTTTGGGCTCGTCCTCTGAGTACCGAACAGTTGGCAGGCTTTTCGGTGTAGCTCCAAACAGTGTGTGTAATATCCTGCACGAGTTTTGCAGAGCACTTATCCACGAGTTTTCGAATGAGTACATGTCGCCCAATTACCTAACTTCCGACAAAATTGATGAGTGCGTAAAGGGATTCGAGGCAATTGGGTTTCCTCAGTGCTCAAGCCCAGCCTCCTTCATGGACTCGGCCATCTCCATGTACACATGTGAATTTTTGCGTGGTCCGCGCAAATCTTCAATTTTCTCCTGCCATATGTCAACCAGCAGGCACTCAAGCGCGGCACTCCATTTCACCCTGCCGCCTGCTGTTGTTCTCTTGTTTGCTGCATTGTGTAATAATATTATATATTATAAACAATAAAAAACAAATATATCTATTCAACGTACCACTGGAGGAGTTTTCTGGCACTAAATCCATTTTATTAATAAGTTTTTGGTCTGCTGTCCTTCCGAGCTGTTCTGTTGTTGTTTTTGTTTTTTGTTAATTTTGTCACAATCATTGTTTACGTTTTCGCAGTGAATACCATTTTTCCATTGTGAATGACAATTATTCAGAGTTGCATTTGAAAACCATCGGCTAACTATCGCATAGAAACGTGCGGTTTAGGAACATCCAAAATGGATGGTGAATTAACTGGGAAATTTTCAGAACGGCAAAACCTTACGGACCATCCCCGAAATGGATGGTGGATGGTCGTCAGTGTGAAAAGCCTATTACCAGTTCAAAGTTATGCCTTTTTACCAATGCGCCGTCTACTATGTCCAAACTTATGGACCGCATTATTCCAGCCAATCTTCGAAACGAAGTGTTTATATACTTGGATGACCTGCTTATAGTGTCAGACACCTTTGAAAGGCATCTGAGTGTGTTAAAAGTATTAGCAGAGAAGCTGTCTGCAGCGGGGCTCACAATTAATATACAGAAGAGCAAGTTCTGTGTGCCTGAGGTCCGCTCTATGGGTCATGTAGTGGGTCACGGTATTATAGGCATGGACTTGGACAAAATAGAGGCCATTAAGGAATATCCTGCTCCGAAGTCGGTGAAACAGTTGCGTCGATTCTTGGGTATGACGGGATGGTACCACAAGTTTATAAAGAATTTTGCGGCTATTGTGGCGCCTCTGACGGACGCCCTGAAGCAGAAACGCCGGTTCATTTGGTCCAAAGAAGCAGAAGCTGCATTCACAGCTCTGAAGAACTCAATGTGTGAAGCGCCCGTCTTACACACACCGAATTTTGAAAAGCCTTTCTTTATCCACTGCGACGCTATTCACTCAGGAGTAGGAGGGGTACTGATGCAGATAAACGAAGAGGGCGATGAAGTACCAATTGCGTTTATGTCACGAAAATTGAATAAGTGCCAACGTGCTTACTCGGTGACGCAAAAGGAATGCTTAGCTGCCATTCTGAGCATCAAGAAATTTCGCGCTTATGTAGAGGGACATCAATTTACGGTGATAACCGACCATGCCTCCTTGAAGTGGCCGATGTCCCAATCACATTTGAGTAGCAGATTGGCCAGATGGGCTTTGAAGCTTCAGGGGTTCCAGACGCCTAGTCTCGGGTCTTTCTCGGGTCGCGTCCAATTTAAGTCCCATGCATTCAACTCCTTGCTTCAGAATTATGGCATAGAGCACACTTACACCGCCGTTAACGTCCGCAAGCTAACGCGTCCGAGCGAGTTAACAGATCTATCTTGGCAGCAGTCAAAGCCTACATAAATACTGACCAAGGTAACTGGGATGAGCAGCTCAGCAGTGTAGCCTGTGCGTTAAAATCGGCGGTGCACAGTGCCGTAAAGGCGAGTCCATTCCAGTTGGCGTTTGGGCAACAGATGATCACGAATGGTACCACGTATCAGTTGTTGAGGCAGCTAGAGATGTTAGAAGATCGTTGGGTGCATTTTCCTAGGGACGACTCATTTGATCTGATGCGTGGCACGGCAAAAGAGGCAATGTGAGCTCAGCATGAACGAAATAAAAAGACATATAACTTTCGAAGTAAGGATGTATCATTCAGAGTGGGGCAGGGGGTTACCGTCGAAATTTCCAGCAAAGTAATTTCGTGAAAGGATTTGAAGTCCCGGGTAAGGCGACGGTTGGGTCAAGCCTATTACGAGCTAGAGGATCTGCAAGGACGTCTGATCGGCAAATTCCATGCCAAAGATATCAAACAGTAGCACCATAAAAAAAATAAATCGCTCTAAGCGGGAATCTCCCTATTGGTCCTTCTACCCCAAAGTGTGATTTTGGTAGGGGGGATTTGAAGTAGTTTGAAATAGTAACGTATATAAATAGGTATAAATACTGGGATCCACAAAAGGGAACATTTAGAAAAGTACCAAGAAGGGATATTGTTCTCCTTTATATGTTACTCAAATTCCGCCGAAATTCAAGTCAAAAGGTAAACGAAGGAGGGTAATGTGGTTAGATAGGAGGCTGTAAAAGCCTTCTTTATGGGATCACCGGAGGAAACGGGAGCGGTGATCATGGTAGGGTGGGCATAAGTGGTCACAACAACACCGTGTCACGATTCGTATGTGTGTATGTGTCCGTGTGCGTGGTTAGGTGTATTTGGTCATGTTCGTATTTGTGTCCGATACTTCGCTGAACGTGAAATTTTAATGAACGTTACTTTATCTGTGTAGAGCTGTGTCCCGTCCGTCCTGGGAAATAAAAGCTCCCCCATTTCTTGCCGATGAGACGGAAGCCAGAACAAGCACGTACCCGGACGGGAGACGAACCATCACCTGCTCAGCCTTCCTCGAAGGTTTCTAATACCCAATATGCTACAAGCTTTGAAGCTCTGATTTAATCTATTAATTTATCCACTGTTTTGCCATGCAGGTACGACAGAAGTCATGGTGTGGCAGTCTGTATCTGATGCCCTTGCGACCGATGACACAGTGCGCTGTCAGTGCACGCAACTGACATTTCTTGAAGCTCATCTGAAATGGCCCCTCATCTGCCAGATAAAGACTCGTAGTGGTCTCCGCGGCCGCAATCGGCTTGGCCGATCCAGTTCTGGCAAAATCTCGTTGCCCGCGATGTCGGTCTGGCCCGTGACCCGCGTGATTGGTTTGGCTCGGTCCGTCCACTGTCTCGCGTACGAGTCCAGTTGTGATCTTGCAAAATACTAAGGCTTTGATATCAGTCTCGCCATCAACGCATATTACTATGTTCCTCGGAGGTATATCTAAGGTGTATATCAACTTCGCCGCTTGCCTTACTGCATATATCTCTACCTAGTGTTAGGGATATGTTGGTCACCAGATCATTGCAGAAGATTCCATCTCCCGGCTATACGACTGCCTCACTGCCGTCAGTGAAGAAGAAAAGATCCAGTGGCCCCAAGGTATGCTACTCGTTGGACTCTATGGAAGTTTTCCAGGTGAAGCTTTGTGTCGGCCGCCTCTCACCATACCAAACATCCGTATGTCAGAATGGGAATGTCAGCTGGTAGGAACGGCCAAAGACCAGCCCCAGAGTCCGGAAGTGTCAGCACATTCCAAATCAACGGAGGAACAGTTGTCAGCCGTGCAGAGGAGAAATCGGATTCCCCACATGCGCGCGCCCTATAACCGACGGACGAATGTTTTTTTAGGCATTGAAATTGTGATGATATGCACTCCTAAATTCTTGTTTGCTCGTCACTTTGGCTTTGTTGATCTCGCTTAGCTCTCATGTCCACCACTAGTTCCGATTGGACTTTGGAAGTTAGCTGATCGGGTAGGATTTGAGAAATGTTTTATGTGGAGCCATTGTGACGTTCTGTGCCTCTTCCTTTAGTACTCCCGTGTGAAGGATGTCCCCTTCCCGGGGGTCAGGTAGAATCTTCTATACGGCTTTAGAAAAACGGATCCAGTCTGACCGCTTAGGATTACGATAGGCCTTGATCCTTCTCTTTGCCATTTCATATTGTGAAGTATCCTGTAGGGGTCCACTCATCGGGCACATGCCATTCCTCGACGGCGACGGAAACGTTGTTCGAGGACAGGTTTATGTCTATAACTTTTGCACGGTTCCTGCTGCGAAAAGTGGTGTGGCCCCACCGTACGTGAGCGATGTTTATGGTGATTTCGTAAATCGATAACAAAATCTGTAAAGACGACATCGTTGATCAGCTATGAGCTCCCGAACACAACATATGCAGGCCCGCGTATTTTTCTTGTTCTTTAGATGGTAGTGGAGCCTATCAACACCCTGTTTGTGAGCTAATTTCGTCTTCTGGAATGTACAAAATTCTACGATTCTATGTGCTAATTTGGTCAGTACAAATGTTATGTTTGCGTGAAAATATGCTTCGTCCGATGTGTAAATTGCCAAATATTAGCTGCCTGAGCCGCCCATTCTGACTATGCAGCTTTTTTAGGGAGTCATGTCGGCCTGCAGGCTAACGCTCTTTTTAGGATGGCATTGAGAAAAATCCGTTTTAAGCTAACTTTCGGAACTGATTTTTAAAAATCAAAAGGGATTAAAATCGATTCAAGTGCAATAACGCAGGTTGGTTGAACGAACATGTGGTTCCTCTACGTCCAGACAGAAAATTGAGTCCAGGATGAAAACAAAAGGACATTGCTGATAGCTATTGAAACTGTCAATGCACAAAAGTTTCGAGTCTCTTTGAAGACAAACTCTTGCAATGAGTTCATCAGAGCAGCACGAATTTGCCTATAAAAATGTGCAAATTGGAGTGCATCAGATATAGTTTCAATTGTAGGCACTGCTCCTGAAGCATCTAAAAAAATAGAAAGAAGCCTGGATATAGACCAACAACTCCCTAAAAAATACGCTCCAGAAGAAGTTTTGGGCTTTTATATTACATTATATATTATTTAGCCTAATCTAGGCCGTCAGCCATCGGGATGGCGGGTCGACTAGCAAAACTGTAAACTCGGAAGGAGGCGCACACCCCTAGGATACAGAGGGTTGCGAGCGAACCGCCGTAACTATACACACCGGTCAAAGTGCGACTATACTCTCCCCGTGAGGGCGGCTGGAAACGGGTCTTGGCACGGTCATGTCTCTGCCAGGATGCTGGCGAATGGTAGTCGGGCGGAGAGAAGAAAAATCTCAGTGAACTTACCCCAATCCAAGGTGACACTGTTATATGCCGAGGGATGCATGGCCGACGGGGTGCTCGTTCGGTAATATGCGGACTCTGGATACCTGCCGTCCTCCAGTTTAAATCAGGCTTCCCGTGGCAAGCGGGCTGTTGAGTCCAGGAACGTGAGAATTGCGGATAAAAGACAATCGCTTATCTTCATAGGTACTTAGGCGTTAGTTGCGTTTTATTTCCTATTTGCAAAAGGAGGTTAATACATTTTATTCTTATATGTAGGTAATATATCTACGCACGCTTTGTCTTTTTTCTTCGACTACTCAAACTAATGTGACCTTCTTGTCTTTTTACAGTGTGGCCATTTTTCTTCTCTCTTTTTTCTTTATGTAGGGTATCTGTGCCCTTGCTTAAAACTAAGTATATATAAGCTAATTTTTCTCGACAACATCGGCTATGACTCGGGTGCCCAACCCCTTCCCGCCTACTCGTGAGAACAACTATATCAAATACACTAAATAAAAAAAACAATTGAAGTTCGTTCTCTTTCGTAGATCAGACGCGTTTTTGTTTTGCGCTCCGCATTTTTCCCTTTGTTGTGCATAAACAACCGGTGTTTTCATAAATAGACTGTAATCAGCTTCCTAACCACCCTACAATCTGGAAATCTATTCTATTCCTCGAGTGCATGCCTTTGATTTGTCGTGTTTGCGTTGTTGACGTGAGAACGCATTACTTTGCAGCTCTCGTCTCTCGAATTGTAGCATTTGTTGTTTTAGCACTCTCCTGCTATCACCTCAACTTCAATAACTGTTCTTTCTCTCTCGCTCTCATAACTTTCTGTTCAGTAGCTGCTGCTGCAACTGTTCTCCTCTCCTCCTATTAGCGCTGTCTGGCACACTGGTTTGATAGCAATTTGTTTTGGAATATTATTTGATTTTAATTGTGTTCAAATTTTGTATTATGGAGTTTTTTGTGAATTGTGCCAAAAAATCCTGTCGGAAAGAGATCACCCATGATCAGCCGAGTATCCCCTGCTGGCTCTGCGATAGCGTAGTGCACGCAAAATCCGCTGGATTTTCTGGCCTCGTGAGTGATGCTATAGCCAAACGTAATGGGTTGCATTACAGTTGCGAGGCATGCCGTGCGGTGGAGAATGATATGGTAGCTTTTATGAGGCAGGCTTTAAAAAGCAGTACGATCGGCTCCTAGCCATGGAGTTTCAATTTGGCAGTCTGCAACTGCTGAATGAGTCCCTGAGGCGTAAAAGGGTGACTCCGTGCTAGCTGTCCCGTCCATCCCAATCCCACCAGTAAATAGACGTTCCGGACCTCCGGATTTAGCCAACACAGGTACTAGGCCTTTGGTGCCCAAACCACTGGTGGGAGTCCCACCAAAACAACAAGTTTTTGTTTCACGGCTGGCCCCTGACCTCACATCGAATGTTGTAATTGCTTTTATTCAAAGCAGAATAAAAGCCGTGGGTTTAAAGGTGGAGAAATTTAACTTCTCTTATGCCAGGGAGATAGCCTCGTTTAAGATAAGCATCTCCCAAACTCAATTTGACACCATTTGCTCTGCCAAATTTTGGCCAGAGCATTTGGTGGTGAAGGAGTATATGGCTAAAGAGAAGAATAGGCCCCCTCATAACCCTTACAAATCTTTCCAGTGTGCCACCCTTAACCTCAACTTCCTCTTCCTCAACTTCCCGTCTTGCTTCCACCTTTCCAAAAACTAACTTCTCTTTTAGTAACCTATCAGAATGTAAGAGTAAGCTCAGCATTCTTTTCCGGGATAGTGTTGCATTTTCTTCCCACGTTATTGTGTTTACTGAAACCTGGTTAAAGCTGGACATTCTTAGTTCCGAGGTTTTGGCAGGTCGGTACACAACGTTTAGAAAGGACCGTTCGTCTCGACGTGCAGGAGGCGTTCTAACTGTAGTGGACTCTAACTTCACGTCAGAACACTTCACAGTCCAAGTTCAACCGGAACTGGAATTCCTAGGTGCAAAACTGATTCTTCCTGTTCCTATTCCTATTCTTCTTATTCATTACTTGCTCGTATATTCCACCTTCTTCGGATATTTCAATTTATGAGCAGCACTTGTCTGCTTTAACTGATGTTTCTTTCTCGCTATCTGATAAAGATCGTATGATAGTTCTTGGTGACTTCAACTTGCCAGGAACTGTTTGGTCTTCGGTAAACGAGTCTAGTATCCTAGTGCCCATGTCACGACATGACTTTGTTGCCAGCCTGCTTGACCTGTCCCTGTCTCAAGTCAATCATGTGAAAAATTCCTTGCGTCGATTGCTTGATCTGTGCTTTGTATCGGATCCGACCATAGTGTTGTTAACCCAGGCCCTTCCGCTCACTATACCTGAAGACGCCTACCACCCTACTTTCAAGGTGTCGCTAGATATAGGACCAACTGTATTGGATCGGTCCAGTAGACTGTCTGAACGTGTCCGCTGCTTTCGTAAAGCCGAGTTTGCGAAGCTTTATAACCTAATTAGGGATTTTGATTGGTCCGCTTTGTACTTGTGCACTGATGTCACAAAAGGCACAAACATTTTTATACCCGATACTCAAAATGAGTATTGGGGTATATTAGATTTGTGGTAAAAGTGGATGTGTGTAACGTCCAGAAGGAATCGTTTCCGACCCTATAAAGTATATATTCTTGATCAGCATCAACAGCCAAGTCGATTGAGCCCTGTCTGTCTGTCCGTCCCCTTCAGCGCCTAATGCTCAAAGACTATAAGAGCTAGAGCAACGATGTTTTGGATCCAGACTTCTGTGATATATCACTGCTCCAAAAATATTTCAAAACTTTGCCCCGCCCACTTCCGCCCCCACAAAAGGCGAAAATCTGTGGCATCCACAATTTCGACGATACGAGAAAACTAAAAACGCAGAATCGTAGAAGATGACTATATCTTCTAGAGTGCAAAATCTGAACCAGATCGTATAATTATTACAGCCAGAATCACGAAAACAATATCACTCTTTCTCGCTCTGTCTCACTCTAACACACAGGTTTCATGGTCGGTATTGCCAATTGCAAAATATGAGTTCAAGGATCTCAGAACCTATAAAAGCCAGAGCAACCAAATTTGGTATCCACACTCCTGTGATATCGGACCTTGACCGTTTCCTGTCCAAATTTCGCCACACCCCCTTCCGCCCCCGCAAAGGACGAAAATCTGAGGCAACCACAAATCTCAGAGACTATTAAGGCTAGAGTAACCAAATTTGGTACACACACTCCTTTAAGATGTCACTATTAAACGTATATCTCAGAATTTCGCCCCACCTCCATCCGCCCCCACAAAGGACGAAAATCTGTTGCATCCACAATATTGCAGATTTGAGAAAACTAAAAACGCAGAATCATAGATAATGACCATATCTATCAGATTGCTGAATCTGGATCAGATCAGATCATTTTTATAGCCAAAAGGAACAAATCAATTTGCAGTGGCTACGCAGCGCCCGACGTCACGCTCAGACTGATTTTCTGTCTCTCTCGCACGCACTCTTTGTCGTGTCGTTAAATATTAGCGCCATCTGCCGGAGGAGAGCCATACTGACTTAGTATCGGGTATAACCGTAGAGTTGCGGTGTCCGCAGCAACTCACAACGTTCCCCCTCGTTTACAATGCACTTGGCACATTTTTTGATTCTTGTGTCCCGCTTTCTTGTCCGATTAGATCTGGAAAGCCCCCTTGGCTTACCAAAGAGTTATCCAGTCTAAAAAACTTAAAATCAAGACTTTATAAAAAATTTCAAGAAGTGGGTTCTCCTACTTCTCACTCTCGTTATGTAATAGCTCGGTCAAACTTTTCAGTTCTTAATGCTCAATGCTATAAGAACTACCTATCTCGATGCAGGATACGTTTTTCTCAGGATCCATAACAGTTTAACTGCTTCGTAAACAGTAAGCGTAGAACGCCCGCACACCCATCGTTGCTATCATTTTGTAATACGTCGGCAAATAATGATCAGGCAATTGCCGATCTTTTTGCCCAATTTTTCCAAACCACCTATTCTGAGGAAAGCTACTCTGGTCATCCGTACCCATACGGTTTACCGACGTCGAACGGCATTTTCAGTCCCTTGTTAAATGAATGTTCCTTACTTCATAATCTTCGACTAGTTAAGCCAGTGTTTTCACCGGGTCCAGACGGGGTTCAAGGTTGTGTACTCAGGTACTGCGCCGAGGCATTGTGTGGACCCTTGCTTAAACTATTCACCCTGTCCATTGATTCCTCTTGCTTCCCCCCGATCTGGAAGGAATCGTTTATAATTCCTCTCCATAAAAAAGGTACCAAGTCTGATGCAAAAAATTATAGAGGTATAGCATAGTTATCCGCCATTCCCAAAATGTTTGAGAAGGTTTTAACTCCGCACTTGCAACATCTCTGCCAGTCACTTATATCTCCAACTCAGCATGGATTTATAAGGATTTATAACCACCACGAACTTGTTAGAGTTTACCTCTTTCATTGTTAAAGGCTTTCAAGGTAACTTACAGACGGATGTTATTTACACCGACTTCAGTAAAGCATTCGACTCTGTAAACCATTCCCTTTTAGCGCATAAACTTGACCTTTTAGGGTTTCCGCCCAACCTCCTGAGATGGATTCTATCTATCTTTGTTCCAGGTCTCAAAGAGTCCTCTTCAAAAACTCCCGCTCTTCACCAGTAATGGTTTCTTTGGCAGTACCGCAGGGCAGCCATCTAGGCCCCTTACTCTTCACACTCTTTATTAATGACTTGTCTTCGGTATTAACATACTCTCGAGTACTTACATACATATGTATGCGGATGATGTTAAACTCTGTTTCCAGTATAAGGACATTTCATTTCATTCTCGCTTGCAATCCGATCTCAATAACTTTCAGTCATGGTGTTGTGCAAACTTGTTACACCTTAATGCCTCGAAATGCAAAGTTATGACATTTCATCGTTCTAGCCTATATAGCCCTATACCTTATTTGGTGGTTCTCTCTAGAGAATTATCCTGGTGGATGATCTGGGTGTTATGTTAGACCCCAAGTTAAAGTTTTCCGAACACATTTCTACCATGGTAAATAAGGCCATAGGCGTGCTTGGGTTTATAAAGAGGTGGTCAAAGGAATTTGACGACCCCTATATAACAAAGACTCTCTATACCCCGGTTTTTCGTCCGATCTTAGAATACGGCTCCTGTGTATGGTGCCCTCAGTACAAAGTACACCAGGACCGTATAAAATCAGTACAGAAAAACTTTTTACCCTTTGCTCTGCGGGGCCTTAACTGGGATGCGGGTGTAAGACTCCCATCTTACTCTAGTAGACTACTATTAGTAAACCTCCCATCCTTAGTTAACCGTAGAAAAATGCTTGGTGTGATATTTATGCACAACTTGATCAGGGATGACATAGACAGCCCTGATCTGTTGAGCCGCATAAACTTCACGATTCCTATTAGACTGACTAGAAATTTTATAACGTCGGTCCTTCCACTTTGTAGATCGAATTATTCCTTGCATGAACCGTTTAGGGTCTTATGCTCGGATTATAATTCCCTCTACCATATTATATCCAACACTAATTCTCTTCCTCTTATTAAATTACTAATCATACACACCTTTCTATTAATTAGTAATTGTAGTGGTATTTGTATTTTGATTGCATGCTTAGTTTCTTAGTAAGTTTAGTGCTAATTTTCCTCGAATGTTAGTCTAATGGCTATCTTTCTTGCATGTTCGCGTTCGGTTCGGCTACGCACCGTGCGTCATGCGGCAGCGCCCCTCGGTCGGTTCGGCGGGAGGAGGGCTGCGTTTTGCCTGGGATCCGCGCGTAACAGCCTTCTGCTGGATTCACACAGGCCACTTGACGGTGCAGTAGCTGCATCACCTCTTGAAAAATGCAGTCATTGCATGTCAACGTCCAAGAAACGGCCCTACACTCGATCACATGGATCATCGAAGCGTCTCTTAACTTTAAGGAGTGCACCCTGGTAGCATTCCTCACGGGCGCACTGATGGACCTGGGGGTAGACTCCCGGACGGTGAGCCTAATCGATCAGACGCTACAATGCAGGGCGGTTGAGGCATCACTGCGGACGTCAACGTGCACCAGATTTGTCAGCAGAGGCACACCGCAGGGCGAAGTCCTCTCGCCCCTCCTATGGATCGTGGAAGTGAACGCACTGCTGCGGGAGATAGAGAGGGGTGGCTGCCGCGTGATGGCGTATGCGGACGATGTTGCTATATCATTCTCCGAAAAATGCCCGAAAACGTTGTGTGAGTGCATGACAAGTACTCTCACGAAGATGTCGAGATGGGCAGACAAATGCGGGCTAGGAGTCAACCCGTCTACAACGGAACTATTGCTTTTCCCTAAGAAGTAAAAAGTCTCGGTACAGACTCCCCCACAACTCTGTGGGAAAGCGATAGCCTTTAGCAATAATGCCAAGTATCTTGGCCTAATCCTCGACAGAAAGCTTGATTGAAAACTTAACATAGAGGAGAGAGTAAAGAACACTACAGAGTCCCTTTATACATAAAGGAAAGCAATCGGTCTAAAATGGGGAATGACCCCTTATACAGCTCGGTGGCTATACACCGACATCATACGGCCAATCATACTCTATGGAGTGGTAGTATGGTGGCCAGCAATAGACAAAAGAACTTGTCTCAACAGACTCAGAAGAGCTCAACACATAGCAGATCTATGCATTACTGGCGGGCATTACTCCAGGCGAGGGGAAGCCCTGGATACCGTGCTGGACCTCCTCCCTGTAGATCTCACTTTCCGCCCTCAAAATGAGGAGAAGACAGATTATTGTATCCCTAGTGATCACCTCTCGACGCCTTTATAGGTATCAATCCCACCTAAGGAGGACTGGGAGATGGGTGAACCAGAACACTGATGGCTCAAAATTAGACGGCCGCGTGGGCGACGGAGTCTACTGTACCGAGCTGAACATCAGTTAATGGTTCAGACAATGACCAATGGCCATTAAGGAGGCCATTTCTATTGTCTCCAAACTACTTCTAGACATGCATTTAGTGTGTCTTCTCGGAAAGCCAAGCAGCTATTAAAGCTTTAGGCTCAATATCGTCGAATTCAGCGACTGTAAATGACTGCCGCAGGTCTCTGCATGAGATCGCAGAGCAGTAAAATCTCTTCCTTATATGGGTCCTCGGCCACAGGGACATCGGGAGGAATGACGCCGCCGACGAGCTAGCCATACAGGGTACTACGATTCCTCTGTTATCATCCAATTCGATTTGTTCGTATAAGTTCAAATGTGGAGATTTATGCGCTGAGAGAGTAAGTAGGGAGCAGAGAGGGAGCAGAGAGGGAGCAAGAAGCGATGCCTTTGGCTACGTGCAGGCTTCTCACGCACAAATTGTTCGAGCACAGTGCATATAGAAGATGACAGCACACCGTTTCCTGTAGGGTCTCGAGATTGATATCGATCGATGAAGCGCTCAGCAGAGCTGTATAGAGTCATCAGAGCACAGTGCTCTGCAGTTACTCGAGCCATCACGGGACGCTGGCAGATAGGCACTCACGCCTCTGTCAATCCCTCATAACAACTTCTGGAGGAATACGTCCCCCACTTCTTCTGCCATTGCCCGGCCCTTGGAAATCATCGTCTTCGGATTCTCGGGGCTGCTTTCCTCACGGACATTTCGGACCTGTCCGAAATCAAACCAGGCACCTTGTCCAAATTCATCCAAGCCTCCGGATGGGACTGCCCTTAACCTTAAGTAGTCTGCTCTCACGGTTCAGGCAACGAGAAGGGGCACATGCCCATGCGGCAACACAATGGACCTCTTATAGGTCCAAGTAAGCTTGGGTTGGGGGGGGGGGGGGGTTTAGTTATCTCCCCTTCCCGCCTACCGCCTTAACCTAACCTAACTCAGCCTAATCAAATTTTATGACGACTAATATTTTTTATAAATGGGGTTCTGAGGGGAGTTCGGGATACGTAACCTCTCGCTGGAGTTTCTGCTACAATGTTCGTCAAAGACTCTACACATTAGTCAAAGCCGAAATTTAAGATACTAAGTCTCAAATTGTGCCCACGCGGTTAAGCACATTTTAAGTTTAGCACAAATTAAAGCTTACGATGATAGATGGGAAGTCTTTAGCATGATTGGAGAAACATCATCGCAAAAAATGGGGCATTTGTAAGGCCAGAGATTCCCGGACCCGAATGTTTCTTTTGGTCAATCATAAGAATTGGATTAGGGAAATACATGAAAATGGTTATCCCGAAAAAATCTAGTCAAGGCTTTATCAGGATTTTCGAATATAAAAAATACGCTCCAGACTATATTTTTTTTAATAATAAAAACTTTCAAGTTTATAAAAAGTACAATATTGTAAAGACTCAAACATTTTTGGTCACGTTTAAGCCAAATCTGATGAGTGTAAAAAGAGAGGTAAAGTTTGATGATGAGCCTACGAAAACATATTTCACCTTTAAATGCTTATAGCTGACCGAATATCGATAAGTAACTTTAAAGAAAATTATTTATCCCCACATAGTGCATTGGTAATCGAATCCAACAAAAAATATAAAGCTTTTAATATTTTATTTAAATTATTATTATAGCCGAAGCCACATCAAATTGCAGTGGCTGCGATAGCGTAGCCAGGCGTTTACTCATTCCCTCTCTTTCACACTCGTAAAAGCCAAATTGTTGAGTGTTAAAAATACCGATCTATGATATGCCTACGAAAACATATGTTACCTTTAAATGCTCACAGCTGACCGAAAACCTAAAAAATATTAAACTAAAATTATGAATGGCCCAAATACTTTATTGGCTATACATACAATACATATACTATATAGTGACATATCCATAATTCCCCACATCCCATACACATTATGTTTATTCATCCACCCATCCACACAAGTAACAGGGCCCCACTCAAGAATCAATAACTGTTTCTTCCCATACTCCAAGCTAGGGCCCCCCATAATATAAACAATGGACCCCATTGTTTCATCAACATTAGAATCACGCCACTCTCGAGAAATCGATTCTTTAGAATCACGCCACTCATGAGGACCAATCAAAGCTAGACATAAAACCAAGGAGTATCACATTCCTAGCTCCGTCATGTAATGCAACACCGATCGCCACCAGTGGATGCCTTTCATCAAAGCCGACGCATCCCCAAATATCGATCCAGGCACGTACGCCACCGACACGAAGATGCAGCCGAGGAAAGCAACGCCCGAAGCCAGAGTCGGGAGTTCCAAGAGAAGGGCTCATGGAAACTAGCCAGCAGCAGAGAGATCAGTTCCGTTTGAGACAAGCAGACCGAAAGTCAAGTCGGGGAATTCATTTAAATCTTGTGACATAAAGATATTTAAGTTGTAAAATAAAAGTCTTTGTTAAAAACTTAAAATCGAGTTGCGGATATTTAACTGGCGCAGTCGGTAGGATTTCGTTTAAAATTAACACCTATATTTCGGTAATGGTCAGCTTGTGTAATTTATAATTACTGTGATCACGTAATCCCGGAATTGTTAATAA
Source organism: Drosophila pseudoobscura (assembly GCF_009870125.1). NCBI lineage: Eukaryota > Metazoa > Arthropoda > Insecta > Diptera > Drosophilidae > Drosophila > Drosophila pseudoobscura. The sequence goes on along the minus strand of NC_046683.1, from coordinate 35,826,766 downwards.
AATTGTGAAATCCGCCAAAGAACCTATGTGCTGCAAGCACATACGATTTGCAAAACTAATTTAAGTGAACTGAAGTAAGCGGAGATAGTGAATCACCAAGGACAGTGAAACACTTAATACAAAATCAAAAAAACTTACAAGTGAACCAAAATAAAGTTAAAAACTACAACAAAACAAAACCCAATCAACACCAACAACATGGCGTTACCACCACTATCATTGAGCGAAATCCACTTGAACCAGGCACTGCTGTCGATCCGACAAATACCTGCCTATGACGGTTCATCTGGACAGCTAAGCTCTTTTATCAAACGAATCGAATATGTATGCGGATTATATCCAACTGAAGATCTTCGCCAACAAAGGATCCTATTTGGAGCGACCGAGATCCAACTGTCAGGAGAGGCACAACGCATATCGCAAATGATACAACCCAACACGTGGCTCGAACTGAAGACGGCGCTGATCAACCAGTTCAAAAATCACACACCATATGAAGAACTCTTACGACAACTATACACCACCAGATTCAACGGCAGTCTTCGTTAGTTTATAGACGAATTAGAGATAAAAGCATTATTAATAAACAATAAGCTAATCTTAGAAAACATACCAGAAAATAATGTCATTTATAAAAACGCTTTGAACAACACATTACTCGAAAACTTCCTGACAGAATGTTCATGACCACATTGTCTAATCTTAAGAAGGCAGCACAAGAAGAAGGATTGTACGAAGCTAGTACAACAGATTCAGGTACAAATAAAGATCAATCGAAATCGTCTCAATCAAATCGAAAGAATGTTGGAAACTATTATCCAAATTATAATACTACTAACTATCACAATCAAACTCAGAGTTCATCTGGAACAGGTCAGACTAATCGAACAAATCAAAATCAAAATTCCCAAAATCCTGGATTATACAATGAATTAAAAAATTCCTTGAATCAAGGTAGGGCTCAGAATCCATTCAATCAGCAAATATCTCAAAACCAAGCTAGTGGGAGTGGACCCAACCAACATACTAAAAGAGGGAGGGAGAGCCAAAGTGGCCAAACGAAGATGGACGTAAATTTTCATCAAGCCGCCTCGGAAGAAACCGAGGAGGACCCTGTTTGGAGCAGAACGCAGCCGATTAGCTGCTTACCAAATAGCACCTAATTCTTGGCCCTCAGCCGCTTATTTTGTTTGTTACTTATGTCTATGTCACTCATTTGTTTGTTAAAGCTTTGCGCTTGCTTGCCCTGCTAAACGCTCTCTGCCAGCTCGCTCTTCGCTATCTCCGCTTTGCGTCTGCCTACCGACGTCGGCCGAGCGAAGCTGCGCTTAGCGATCGGAGCGGCAATGTAAAGGGCAGGCAAGCCACACTTGCAATTTGGATGTCACTCATTAAAGAACATATCGCAATTTTATTTCTGCGCCGAGTTTTATTTAATTGAAATAATTAGTCGGCCGATTGGGGATAAAAAACATTATCTCCACATAAAATTTGGTGACCCCGATGTGATTTCTGAGTTGCAGTGTCAATTAATTATCATTCGCGATCGACATTCGTTAGCCTTAACAAATTTTCGGCGGTTAAGCACAATTCGGTGCTAAAACATACTTACATACACCTACATACACGCATTGCTGGCTATTAATTTCTCTGTCGCGACAATTCGGTCAGTGCAGTGCAGCGAACTCACTAATACACACAAGCGGAGTACAAAGCGGAATCGGACAGCTCGCACAGCCGCACAGCTAAAGGCATTAGCTGTAATCCCTTTGCTTTCGGTTCGCACGTTTATACGTATACAGGGTGTTTTTTTCGGTCGTGCTGAGTGACTCTTTTAAAACCTCAACATGGCAGCACCTGAGCCTACCAATGTCGCGAACGCAGCAATGCCGAGTGATGTAGATTTCTACAAGCACAAGGCCGAGTCCATCGCGCGCCAACTAAAGGCAATGGATCGCTTTCTCACCAAGGAAGAGCTTGCCGAGTTAGATGAGGCAGAACTTCAAGCTCGCTTAGAGCAAATCGATCGAATGAATGCCGATTTCGATGCCGCTCAAACGAGCCTTGAAAGGCTGGATTTCCTGCAGTTAGCCCATGATGCCCGGCTGGACTTTTCGAATGTATATGTCAAGGTTACGTCCAGGCTGTCGCGGGATTTGATGATGGCTGCTCACACGGTAAATGTTGCCAATTCAACGGCTCGGCACAGTCTCGAGGGGAATTCGTCGTTGTTCGCCTATAATAGTATAGGCTGTTCTCGAATGCCCGAGTTGCAGCTTCCGCGATTCGGTGGGAACTACATGGATTGGCCAGAATTCCACTCGATGTTCTCGACAATGGTGCACAAAGACCATCGTATACCAATCATCGAAAAATTCTAATATCTTCGTGGATGTCTAGATGGTGCTGCGCTGGATACGATTCGTTCCTTGGAGCTTTCTGAGGAGAATTACGACAATGCGCTGAATTTACTAATGTTGCGATTCGATAATAAACTGTTACATTTTCAGGCACACGTCAAGGCTATTTTCGGGCTGCAAGGGGTGGAGAAGGGCTCGGCTATCGGCTTGCGCGCTCTCAGCGACAAAATCAATTCGCACTTGCGTGCACTTCAGACCTTGGCGACCCCGCAGGAGATTTCCGATGGGTTGCTGATCTTCATCATAGGAACGAAATTGGACCACAAGACCAAGGAAAAATGGGAAGAGAACTTGCCGACGTCAGGATTGCCTCGGTGGTCAAGCATGGCCTCATTCTTAGAAGCAAGATGTCGGATGCTGGAAAATTTGGGATCGGCTATGGTAACAATTCCTAGCCAGCAGGAGGGAGAAACTAAACCTGTCACCCTTATCACCTCCAGTAACAACCATCCTAACCCCACATGTAACCATTGCAATTCCTCCGAGCATTCCATATCTAGATGACAGGCATTCCTGAATCTCTCTGCGTTTGAACGATACAAAGAAGCAAAGAAGAGCCGCTTGTGTTTGAACTGCCTCAACAAAGGCCATGAATTGCAAAGGTGCAGGTCAGGACTTTGCAGGCATTGCCAGGCCAAACATCACACGCTACTCCACATTCCATCGGGAACTGGTGCTTCATCTTCCTCTTCACCGACCGAGGAATCGATCCAGCAAGAGGCCGCGACTGTGCTTCTAGGAAGCGGATGTTCTAGCCCTCCCCCCTCGATCCAGAAGTCTCAGCCTAGCCAGAACGTGTTGTTTCCTACTGATCATCTAGACTTGCTGATCAGTTGCAGTTGGATCATCGCTCGTCTTATGTTCACATCTCTGGAATCGGAGATTCCATTCTACCTTCGAGCAAGTCTGTACATATAGTTGTACAATCCCAGGACGCAAGCTATCGAGCTTCCTTCGCTGCAATTGTCACCAACTCAATTACGGAAATGCAGCCTAACTTCGGCCTAGACGCAAAGGATTGGGCCATGCCGAATAATCTAAAACTAGCTGATCCTAATTTCTCCAAGCCCCAACGTATCGATCTGTTGATAGGTGGTGGTTTGTTCTTCGATTTAATGTGCGTCGGACAGATTCGACTATCAGACCAATTGCCAACATTGCAGGAGACAAAACTTGGTTGGATAGTGTCAGGAAGCATTGATAGCTCGGAGAATAAGCGTGCAGTTTTAGCCGCTTTTGAAAATTCCTCCTCCATCTCTAATGACGATTTTCGGCCCACAACGCTGGAGTACCAAAACTTAGAGCAGCAATGCAGGAAGCAGCTGCTCGAGTGCCAGGTGCAAGTGGAAAAACTGCGATCGGAGAATCAGGAACTGCAGCGCGAACTTTTCGACATATTAAAAACCTACATATCCACGCTAAATGAAATTCAACTTTCAACAATTTCTACATTGCCAAATTTCCTGCCATTCTATGCAATTACAGAGGTTCCCGATGATCAAGACGTAATCACGACAAGCCGCCTTCGTAAAGAAGCGCCGATTGCTGCGTTCGACGATCATCCCAGCGTAGCCGCCAGCTGCGCCCAAGCAAGCATCTTCAAGAGGACCGTTGGAAAAATAGCGGTTCTGCCCCTTCAGGATGGATCTGTTGAAAGTCTTTGCCTTCCAACGGGGGGTGAATGTTCGGAGCAGAACGCAGCCGATTAGCTGCTTACCAAATAGCACCTAATTCTTGGCCCTCAGCCGCTTATTTTGTTTGTTACTTATGTCTATGTCACTCATTTGTTTGTTAAAGCTTTGCGCTTGCTTGCCCTGCTAAACGCTCTCTGCCAGCTCGCTCTTCGCTATCTCCGCTTTGCGTCTGCCTACCGACGTCGGCCGAGCGAAGCTGCGCTTAGCGATCGGAGCGGCAATGTAAAGGGCAGGCAAGCCACACTTGCAATTTGGATGTCACTCATTAAAGAACATATCGCAATTTTATTTCTGCGCCGAGTTTTATTTAATTGAAATAATTAGTCGGCCGATTGGGGATAAAAAACATTATCTCCACAGACCCTATATAAACATTACCATTAATAAAAGAGTATTAAGGTGTATCGCTGACTCGGGATCATCGATCAACATCATGAAAGAACATTATACAGATTCCGAGATAAAAGACGATAACCTTACGGTCCATACCATCCGTTTAACTAAAAGTATAATGAGGAATGCGAACAAAACATGTCCGTCCGAACAAAAGTTCTACATACATAACGTTGTAACACTAGGAGCTAGGTCGTACCCAATCATTCAGAGTGGAGAAGCTATTGAAGCCGGCAAGACCGCACAGAAGTGCACTGATCCCTCTACAAAAGAAGAGAAAATCGCACCTAAGTGCCTTGACCCATCTCCAGAGGGAGGTCAATACTTCGCTTCCGCTCTAGACAGTGAATTAAGGGAATGTAATCAATTAAGATTGGAACACTTAAACGACGAAGAGAGGGAAGAGTTAAAGAAGGTCTTATATGAGTTTAAGGATGTGCAGTACAGAGAAGGTGACAATTTGACTTTCACAAGTACAATCAAGCACGAGATCAAAACTCAACATGAAGACCCGGTCTACAGACGACCATACAAATATGCCCAGATACATGATCAGGAGGTAAACCAGCAAATCAAAGATATGATCAGTCGAATTCTCCTTACTGCTCGCCCATATCTATGATTCCGAAGAAGATAGATGCTTCAGGAAAGCAAAAATATCGAATGGTAGTAGACTATAGAAGTCTAAATGAAATAACAGTTAAGGACAAATTCCCAACTCCACGAATGGATGAAATCCTAGACAAACTAGGTAAATGTCAGTATTTTACGACAATCGATTTAGCAAAAGGTTTCCATCAAATACCCATGGAACCTAGCTCAATCCCCAAAACTGCGTTCTCCACTAAGCATGGACATTACGAGTTCACTCGTATGCCCTTTGGGCTAACCAATGCCCCAGCTACCTTCCAAAGATGTATGAACAATCTGCTAGAAGAGTTAATCTTCAAAGATTGCTTTGTATACTTAGATGACATCATTATATTTTCCACTTCATTGGAAGAACACTTGTTGTCACTAAGGAGAGTATTTGGAAAGTTGAGAGACGCCAACTTGAAGCTACAAATGGATAAATGTGAATTCATGAAAAAAGAAACTGAATTCCTAGGTCATGTAGTCACTACTGAAGGAATAGTACCAAATCCAGGCAAAATCTCTGCCATTGTAATAGCATTGGGAGCGGTTTTGTCACAAGAACACAAACCGATCTGCTACGCTAGCAGAACCCTAAATGAACATGAAAAACTATTCAGCCATCGAAAAGGAATTATTAGCGATCGTATGGGCAACCAAGTATTTCCGTTCATACCTGTTCGGTAGAACATTCGAGATACAAAGCGATCATAAGCCCTTGATTTGGTTGAACAACCTCAAGGAGCCAAATATGAAATTACAAAGGTGGAAAATAAAACTGAATGAGTTTGATTTTAAAATGAAATATCTACCAGGCAAAGAAAATAATGTAGCTGATGCCTTATCAAGGGTAAAGATTAATGAAAATCTCCTTGGAGAAGCTTCCAATAGCGTTGGTGCAACTGTACATAGCGCACAGGAAGACAATCTAAATCACCTTGCTATCACGGAAAGACCAATTAACTATTACAATCGGCAAATTGAGCTAATAAAAGGCAATGAAGATAAGGTAGAAACAATTCGTTATTTTCACAAGCTAATCATCAAGATCACGTATAAGGAAATGACTAACACCTTAGCGAAGGATATAATAAAGGAATATCTATGCACCAAAAAGAGCGCATTATATTTCCATAACGAAATAGATTTTCCTCCATTCCAAAAAGCCTATTTAGAAATCATTAATTCTAACAATATAACCAAAGCTATTAAATCAAGCACGAAACTCCTAGATATTTCGAATTACGCTGAATTTAAAGAAACCATATTAAAGAATCAAAAGGGCTTACTCCATCCAGGGATAGAGAAAACCGTCAATTGGTTTAGGGAAAAATACTATTACCCGGATTATCAAAAACTAATCCAAAACATCATAAACGAATGTCCTACTTGTAATATTGCCAAAACAGAGCATAGAAATACGAAGTTCGCATTCGAAACTACACCGGAAATACTGAACATCAGAGAGAAATACGTCATGGATTTCTATATGGTTGGTAACCAACAGTTTCTATCATGTATTGACGTATACTCGAAGTTTGCCACTCTTGTAGAAGTAAAAAGTCGTGACTGGTTAGAAGCAAAAAGAGCCATCATGAAAGTTTTTAACGAGATGGGCAAACCAATTGAAATCAAAGCCGATAAAGATTCAGCTTTTATGTGCACAGCATTGCAAGCATGGCTGAATGCGGAAAACGTCAAAATAGAGATCACTTCCAGCAAAAATGGAATACCTGACGTAGAAAGAGTTCATAAAACAGTAAATGAAAAATTAATAATAATATCTAGCAAGGATAACACAGAAGATAGATTCACGAAGTTTGAATTAATTCTTTATACTTATAATCATAAAACCAAACATAATACCACAAATAGGACACCAGCTGATATATTCATTTATGCAAACTCGCCTGATTATGACACACAACTAAATAAAGTGAATAAAATCACTCAATTAAATAAAAACCGCATAGAGTATGAAGTAGATACCCGCTATAAACTATCACCTCTAGTTAAGTCTAAGGTAACATCCTTTCAAAAGAACGGGCGAAATTAGACAGGTAGACGAAAAACATTATGAAGAAAATAATAGGGGTAGGAAAATAACTCATTATAAATCAAAATTCAAGAAAAAGAAGAAATCTAATAGAAGCAAATATAATAATTCCAGAGAAACCGAGGAAGTTAATGGAATCGGCGAACTTCAACACAATTAAAATCCTCATCTTCCTCATAATTACCATCGTAATGGCACAGGGCCAAAACATAGAAATAAATCCTATAAAATCCCAAAACGGATATATGGTATTCAAAACTGGATCGATTAACATACCTATCAATCACGAATACCATTATCTAACTGTTAATGTAACTAAAACCGAAGAACTATACCAAAATTTGTTAATGCAAGCCACTAAATTCCAGGACATAATCCAAATAAAATATCTAGTAGACAAATTGCAAAGAGAAATGAACGGGCTAAAAATAACCAAAAGAAATAAAAGAGGCCTAATCAATATAGTAGGAACAGCCTACAAATATCTCTTTGGAACACTAGATCAGGAAGATAAAGTCGATTTGGAACTAAAAATATAAAATTTAGCCAGCCATAGCATTCAAATGAATGAACTAAATTTGGTAATAGATGCAGTTAATAGCGGAATAAACGTTATAAACAAACTTAATGAAGAAAAAGACAGGAATCAACAAATATAAATTATGATATTCAATCTACATCATTTCACAGAATATATCGAAGATATAGAACTAGGTATGCAATTAACTAGGCTCGGTATATTTAATCCAAAATTATTAAAACAAGACTACCTTGAACAAATAAATTCTGAGAAAATACTAAATATAAAAACCTCCACATGGATAAAATCCGATACCAACGAAATTCTAATAATTTCCAACATTCCCAAAGACATTACAAAAGTACCGATCTATAAAATCGTTCCGTATCCAGACGAATTAAATAACATGTTAACAGATATGACATACGACAAGTACTACATAAAAAAATGAAGAAGTATTTGTTAAAGAAACTAGATTGAAAACCAATGACAATTGTATAAATGGAATTTTAATGCAAACTCCCACTAAATGTCCATATTCCAAAACTTTTCAAAACTTTCAAATAAACTTTATTGAAACCAATATACTAATCACATGGAATATTCCAAAAACAGCGCTAAACCAGAATTGTGTAAACCAAGAAATCATAGCGGAAGGAAATACCATTATAAAAATCTACAACTGTTCAATCCAATTAAATGAATTTACAATATCAAACACAATGTTAGATTTTGCCCAGAATGTTTATGTCAACAACAACATAACTAAAATAAAATAAGATCGTATGTCCAAACTAATGAAATAATTATGCAATACACCAAATATAGTAACCTATTAAAAATAAGTCTACTAATTTCATTTGTCATAATTATATTAGTACTACTAAGTTATGTAGCTGTTAAATTTAAGAAAACTCCTAAAAGAGTCACGGTTAAATGTATTAACCCTATAATAGAAGCAGAAGAGGAACCAACTTCAGCCACCGCACTTGACACCCCGTCACTATACCCGAGGGTAATCGCCTAGGGACAGGCTAATAACAAACGTTGGGGGAGTGACATATCCATAATTCCCCACATCCCATACACATTATGTTTATGTACAATTCATCCACCCCATCCATACAAGGAACAGGACCCCACTCAAGAATCAATAACTGTTTCTTCCCATACTCCAAGCTAGGGCCCCCCATAATATAAACAATGGACCCCATTGTTTCATCAACATTAGAATCACGCCACTCTCGAGAAATCGATTCTTTAGAATCACGCCACTCATGAGGACCAATCAAAGCTAGACATAAAACCAAGGAGTATCACATTCCTAGCTCCGTCATGTAATGCAACACCGATCGCCACCAGTGGATGCCTTTCATCAAAGCCGACGCATCCCCAAATATCGATCCAGGCACGTACGCCACCGACACGAAGATGCAGCCGAGGAAAGCAACGCCCGAAGCCAGAGTCGGGAGTTCCAAGAGAAGGGCTCATGGAAACTAGCCAGCAGCAGAGAGATCAGTTCCGTTTGAGACAAGCAGACCCAAAGTCAAGTCGGGGAATTCATTTAAATCTTGTGACATAAAGATATTTAAGTTTTTAAAATTAAAGTCTTTTTTAAAAACTTAAAATCGAGTTGCGGATATTTAACTATATATATTTACATTTTAAAATTATAATTTTATTTCGCAAATTGGCTATTTTGCCTATTGTGACTATTAGCAAGCTATATGATTTACACTCGTGTCGGTTTGCTTAATGTCTACATACAGAAAAATAATGAGTCTAGAAGAGACTGAGCAGAGTCACGATCGTGACTATTTGCCTCGCTTACAGACACAAGTGTCAGAAAGACGACACAGTATTATTCAGAGAAAAATTTTAATTTTTCTGTATTCAATATCGCTTTCAATTTCCTTATAAAAAATCAACACGAAAATAATATCAACTTTTTCGTTGATAACTTTTAACTTTTAACTTTTAATTTATGTAAATTTTGGCCAATGTAAGGGTAAAAAAAACCAGAACATATGTTCACACATGTTTGTTTATTTTGAATTAAGCTGCCACGAAAAGTTAAATTTTTGATAGTAGATACAATTTTTACTCCACAACTAACATCACAGCGGTCGATATCGTGGCTGTACGCCTCGATTCGAGATTCCTTCTATGCTGTTGTTGTTTTGTATCGATCGTTCTAGCACCGAAAGAAAGATTCTTCAATGTAAACTAAACCAACGACAAATCCCTACTTAATTGAAGATCTGAAAGAAACTAGAGTTGTATGGAAACGAAATAACATTTTTATAGAAAGAAAATAGGATTTTTGACGCGTCCCGTAGAGCCTGTCTGACTCTACATGCAGCACGACAAAAACACCTTGAAAGAAGAAGAAAGTACCTTGGGACTCTGACCAGACCGCTTTCAATTACCTAGATGTTATGGTAACGCTCTTGCCTCTATCCCCACCCTACCAAAGATTTTCCAATGGCAATGGTTATGGGAAAATCCCTAAGCGGTTACAACACGGTAATTATCCTCTTCTAACCCATCATGGAAAACCTAACACACGTTATTACCAACTTAATCCAACTTTTTGCTTCTTGCTTATGCCTAGCCTAAGCGCTATATCGGCTTTATACGAATATGCGCAGAAAACGGAATTGACTAACTACTACTGGCATTGCAGTGCTGATTATTCGTACCAATTCTGAATTCTTATCTCCTTCTTATTCTTCCTCTCTTCTATTCTTGATCTTTACGTTTGTTTTTGTTTTTCTTTTTGTTTTCACGCTAATTTTCAATCATGTTACGTTTGGTGGCAATCATATAAATAACCGATTTAATATACAGATAGCTTACATGTCTTATTGTTGTGTATGCACTCACTCGTTATGTCCGCCGAAGGCCTTCGTCGTTGCGATGAGGTTCGATGTGTTCTCCGTTTAGGCTCTATGTCAATAAAATTGATTATTTACACGAGGCACCACTGATCGTACTAAATCTGAATCAACTTGCGCGATTAAGCCATTAGTTGCATTTGTTTAGATTTTACTCTTTGCGTGCTGCTTTCCCTGATTTTCTTGTTACGTTACTTTCGTTTGGCTTAGCCAAGACACAAAAAAGAGAAAAACCAAAAATGGAAGTAGGCTTCCGTTGTCGAGTTGACTACAGTAGCTACTCTCGATACCCTCAAATTTCTTAGTCGGAGTTTTCCTCAGCTGCTGTCGATCGGGAAGATTTGTTTTTGTTTTGTTAAAGCGGCACTTGCTTTAGAACCTTTTGCCGTATGATGTTAGGGTATTTGTACATGTGGTTTTCGCCCAAAGAGTTTTCTTTCTTGGCGTGATGCGTGCAGGAGCAGACGTAGACGCCGCTGCGGTAGATAAGGCCCAATACTACGATAGAACCGTGGGACCGCCGTCGCTAAGGTTCATGGACCCTCCGTTTTCGCTGGTGTCTCGTTCTCTGCGCTTTCCTCACAACTTAAATCGGGGACCCTTGCCCTGTAAGTCTGGTTCACTATTATCAGGGCCACATTCAAGCTTTGCAAAAAAGCATATGCCCTATGTTAGGAAAAAGTGCACACATTTTAACCTGACTTTTTCCACTAATTGTGCACTCACCGTACAAAGATGTATTGGCCCTGATTCTAATTGCTTTCACTGGAATTTATTTCCTTTTTATACCCGATACTCAAAATGAGTATTAGGGTATATTAGATATGTGGTAAAATTGGATGTGTGTAACGTCCAGAAGGAATCGTTTCCGACCACATAAAGTAGATATATTCTTGATCAGCATCAATAGCTGAGTCGATTGAGCCCTGTCCGTCTGTCCGTCCGTCCGTCTGTTCGTCCCTACCAGCGCATAGTGCTCAAAGACTATAAGAGCTAGAACAACGAAATTTTATATCCGGACTTCAATGCTAAGTCACTGCTACAAGTATATTTCAAAACTTCGCCCCGCCCACTTCCGCCCCCACAAAGAACGAAAATCTGTGGCATCCAGATTTTTAAAGAACGCAGAATCGTAGAGGATGACTATATATTCTAGAGTGTAAAATCTCAACTAGATCGTATAATTATTATAGCCAGAATCAAGAAAACAATTTAGTTCTTTCTCGCTCTGTCTCTCTCTAACACACAGGTTTCATGGTCGGTTTTGCCAATTGCAAAATATGAGTTCAAGGATCTCAGAACCTATAAGAGCTAGAGCAACCAAATTTGGTATCCACACTCCACAAAATTTTGCCACACCCCCTTCCGCCCCGCAAAGGACGAAAATCTGGGGATATTCACAAATCTCAAAGACTATTAACGCCAGAGTAACCAAATTTAGTATCCGCACTCCTGTTAGATCTCACTATAAAACGTATATCTCAAAATTTCGCCCCACCCCCTTCCGCCCCCACAGAGGACGAAAATCTATTGTGTCCACAATATTGAGGATACGAGAAAACTAAAAACGCAGATTCATAGATAATGACCATATCTATCAGATTGCAGAATCTGGATCAGATGAGATCATTTTTATAGCCAAAAGGAACAAATCATTTTGCACTGGCTACGCAGCGCACTCTTTGTCGTGTCGTTCAATATAAGCGGCGTCTGCCGGAGGGGAGCCATACTGACTTAGCATCGCTTGTAAATGTAGAGTTGCGGTATCCGCAGCAACTCACAACGTTACCCCTCGTTACCACTTAAAATGCCCGCGGATGGTTTTAATAGTCAAATAGTCAATACTTTAATAGTCACGATCGTGACTATTTGCCTCGCTTACAGACACAAGTGTCAGAAAGACGACACAGTAATATTCAGAGAAAAATTTTAATTTTTCTGTATTCAATATCGCTTTCAATTTCCTTATAAAAAATCAACACGAAAATAATATCAACTTTTTCGTCACGAATAACGTATAATAAATTAACTTTTAATTTATGTAAATTTTGGCCAATGTAAGGGTAAAAAAAAAACCAGAACATATGTTCACACATGTTTGTTTATAAACCCAAAATGTTCCATTTCTGCTGCCATTTATTTTGTATAAACAATTATTCGTCTATTTTACTATTCCCAACGTCCAAAAGACTCCTTTTGTATTGTTCTTCAGTGACCATAACGCCCCCCATGTCCACAAAACGTGTATGCATTCCAGCAGCAATAAATCGCATGGTAGCCGGCATATCTAAGCGAGGAGCTTCGAGTGAGGTATTTAATTCCTTGCTTCTAGCCAGGCTTTCCTTTGCGCGACCCAACTCATGTATTATACCATGCTGAAACCATAAATTCAATATATTAAGTTATTAAATATACGTTCTAAATAAGTTTTTCGAACGTAAAAATTTAAAAATGTAGTTAATAAACTACATGGGGAAAGTGGACGTTTTTGCAATGACATGAGCGAGCAGAGGGTACGTTACACGTAACTTAAGAGGGGCAAGTGAATAGAAATACAGACGAATTGTCAAAAATGACATTACTCTCTCCTTCGCTCTCTCTCTCCCTCTCTCTCTTGCTAAGATCTTTTGGGAGCTCCATGCCAGGAAAAAGGCTGACCATCGGTCTTTTCCTTCCAAACCACTCCAATGTGCAGACGTACAAACGCACAGCCCCAGGGAAAATGCTGCAACGTGGATCAAAAGAGACCAACACTTATCCGAGCCTATTAAAACCATTCGCGGGCATTTTAAGTGGCAACGAGGGGTAACGTTGTGAGTTGCTGCGGATACCGCAACTCTACATTTACAAGCGATGCTAAGTCAGTATGGCTCCCCTCCGGCAGACGCCGCTTATATTGAACGACACGACAAAGAGTGCGCTGCGAGAGAGACAGAAAATCAGTCTGAGCGTGACGTCGGGCGCTGCGTATCCACTGCAAATTGATTTGTTCCTTTTGGCTATAAAAATGATCTGATCTTATCCAGATTCAGCAATCTGATAGATATGGTCATTATCTATGATTCTGCGTTTTCAGTTTTCTCGAATGTGCAATATTGTGGATGCAACAGATTTTCGTTCTTTGTGTGGGCGGAAAGGGGTGGGGCGAAATTTTGAGATATACGTTTTATAGTGACATCTTAAAATAGTGTGTGTACCAAATTTAGTCTCTGAGATTTGTGGTTGCCTCAGATTTTCGTCCTTTGCGGGGGCGGAAGGGGGTGTGGCGAAATTTGGACACAAAATGGTCAAGGTCCGATATCACAGGAGTGTGGATACCAAATTGGTTGCTCTGGCTCTTATAGGTTCTGAGATCCTTGAACTCATATTTTGCAATTGGCAAAACCGACCATGAAACTTGTGTGTTAGAGAGAGACAGAGCGAGAAAGAATGAAATTGTTTTCTTGATTCTTGCTAACTTAATTATACGATCTGGTTCAGATTTCACACTCTAGAAGATATAGTCATCTTCTACGATTCTGCGCTCTTAGTTTTCTCGTATCGTCGAGATTGTGGATGCCACAGATTTTCGACCTTTGTGGGGGCGGAAGTGGGCGGGGCAAAGTTTTGAAATATTTTTGTAGCAGTGACATATCACAGAAGTCTGGATCCAAAACATCGTTGATCTAGCTCTTATAGTCTTTGAGCACTAGGCGCTGAAGGGGACGGACAGACGGACAGACGGACAGACGGACGGACGGACAGACGGACAGACAGACATGGCTCAATCGACTCGGCTACTGATGCTGATCGAGAATATATATACTTTATGGGGTCGGAAACGATTCCTTCTGGACGTTACACACATCCACTTTTACCACAAATCTAATATACCCCAATACTCATTTTGAGTATCGGGTATAAAAACACGAATGACTTCTCGACCACTAATCTGTCGAGACGTGAACAAAGAGCCGAAGGAGCATTGCCGGACTGAAGGCACATGAAGGCTTGCTGCTTTTTTTTTTGACTCGCTTGCGAGCTCGTTTTCGAGAGTTTTGCGACGCATAGCCATACGCTCGTACACAAGCTAGTTTGCGAGCATTTTGCGGGACTCTCGCAAAAGGCACGTTTGTTTGTTTGCTGAGTAGTTCTCTTAGTAAGTTAAGTACTAATTTTGCTCTCATATTAGTCTAACAGGGGCAGCGCCCCTCGGTCGTTTGGGCGGGAGGAGAGGAGAACTGCACTTTGCCTGGGATCCGCGCGTAACAGCCTTCTACTGGTGTCACACGGGCCACTTAATGGTGCAGTAACTGCATAGCCACTTCAAAGATGCAGTCAGTGCATATCATCGTTCATATTTTGTGTTAAAATATTATTTAACTCTTTATTTTTCGGCGTCGGCTTGTGTTGTGTTGTGTTGTTGCAGTGAGTGAGTATTGCATTGCAGTCCGCTCTCGCCTGGTAGCTTTTGTTGTCTTATCACTCTCTCGCTATCACCTCAACCTCAATAACTGTTCTTTCTCTCTCGCTCTTTCAACTTTCTGAGCAATAGCGCTCTTTGTCTAGTAGCTCTCGCTATAACCGCTCTCCACTCTGCTCTCTTTTTTTTCTTACCAATTCCGCTTTGAGCGTTGTCTGGCACATTGGTCTGATACCAATTTGTTTTGGAAATTTTTAATTTTTTTGATTTTAATAAAATATTTGAATAATAAAAATAAAATGGAATTCGCTGTGGTCTGCGCTAAAAAAACCTGCAAGAAGCAGATCACTCACGATCAGCCAAATGTCCCCTGCTGGCTCTGCGACAGCGTAGTCCACGCAAAATGCGCGGGATTTTCTGGCCTCGTGAGCGATGCCATAGCCAAACGTAATGGCTTGCATTACAGTTGCGAGGCATGCCGTGCGGTGGAGAAAGACATGGTGGCTTTCATGAGGCAGACGCGGAGTGGCTTTAAGGAGCTGACCGTTGGTTTTAAAAACCAGTACGATACGGCTCCTAGCCATGGAGGCTCAGTTTAGCGGTTTAAAACTGCTGAATGAGTCTCCGAGGCGCAAAAAGGTCACTCCGCGGGACCTGCAAGTGCCAACCGTCACTCAGCCGTGCGCCGCCGAAAAATTGACTCCGACCACTCCAAGTGTACAGCAGTTGATCTAGTTTGCCACTCCAAAGGCAACGAAAGCTGCTGGCGATGCAGATTCGGTAGCCGAATTCATCGCCTCGGAGAATGTGCAGCCAAGTACGTCTGCTGCGTCCGTGTCCGTGGTGTCCGCAAGTTCACTAGTTGTCCCGTCTATCCCGATCCCACCAGTAAATAGACGTTCCGGACCTCCGGATATTGCCACCACAGGTACTAGACCTGCGGTGACTAAACCACTGGTGGGAGTCCCACCAAAACGACAAGTTTTTGTTTCACGGCTGGCCCCTGACCTCACATCTAATGATGTAACTGCTTTCATTCAAAGCAAAATAAAAGCCGTGGGTTTAAAGGTGGAGAAATTTAACTTCTCTTATGCCAGGGAGATAGCGTCGTTTAAGATAAGCATCTCCCCAACTCAATTTGACACCATTTGCTCCACCAAATTTTGGCCGGAGCATTTGGTGGTGAAGGAGTTTAAGGCTAAGAAGAAGAATAGGCCCCCCATATCGCTTCCAAATCTTTCCAGCGTGCCACCCTCAACCTCAACTTCCTCTTCCTCAACTTCCCGTCTTGCTCCAACCTTTCCAAAAAACTAACTTCTCTTTTAGTAACCTATCAGAATGTAAGAGGCTTGCGTAGTAAGCTCAGCATTCTTTTCCGGGATAGTGTTGCATTTGCTTCCCACGTTATTGTGTTTACTGAAACCTGGTTAAAGCCGGACATTCTTAGTTCCGATGTTTTGGCAGGTCGGTACACAACTTTTAGAAAGGACCGTTCGTCTCGACGTGCAGGAGGGGTTCTAATTGCAGTGGACTCTTACTTCACGTCAGAACACTTCACAGTCCAAGTTCAACAGGAACTGGAATTCCTGTGTGTAAAACTGATTCTTCCCGCTTTCGCTATATTCATTACTTGCTCGTATATCCCACCTTCTTCGGATATTTCAATTTATGAGCAGCACTTGTCCGCTTTAACCGCTGTTGCTTCCTCGCTATCTGATAAAGATCGTATGATAGTTCTTGGTGACTTCAACTTGCCAGGAACTGTTTGGTCTTCGGTAAACGAGTCTAGTATCCTAGTGCCCATGTCACGACATGACTTTGTTGACGGCTTGCTTGACCTGTCCTTGTCTCAAGTCAATCATGTGAAAAATTCCTTGGGTCGATTGCTTGATCTATGCTTTGTATCGGATCCGACCATAGTGTTGTTAACCCGAGCCCTTCCGCTCACTATACCTGAAGACGCCTACCACCCTACTTTCGAGGTGTCGCTAGACATAGGACCAACTGTATTGGATCGGTCGAGTAGACTACCTGAACGTGTCCGTTGCTTTCGTAAAGCCGAGTTTGCGAAGCTTAATAACCTAATTAGGGATTTTGATTGGTCCGCTTTGTACTTGTGCACTGATGTCACAAAAGGCACAAACATTTTTTACAATGCTCTTGGCACATTTTTTGATTCTTGTGTCCCGCTTTCTTGTCCGATTAGATCTGGAAAACCCCCTTGGTTTACCAAAGAGTTATCCAGTCTAAAAAACTTAAAATCAAGACTTTATAAAAAATTTCAAGAAGTGGGTTCTCCTACTTCTCACTCTCGTTATGTAATAGCTCGGTCAAACTTTTCAGTTCTTAATGCTCAATGCTATAAGAACTACCTATCTCGTTGCAGGATACGTTTTTCTCAGGACCCTAAACAGTTTTACTGCTTCGTAAACAGTAAGCGTAGAACGTCCGCACACCCATCCTCGCTATCATTTTGTAATACGTCGGCAAATAATGATCAGGCAATTGCCGATCTTTTTGCCCAGTTTTTCCAAACTACCTATTCTGAGGAACGCTACTCTGGTCAACCGTACCCATACGGATTACCGAGGTCGAACGGCATTTTCAGTCCCTTGTTAAATGAGTATTCCCTACTTCAAGATCTTCGACTAGTTAAGCCGGTGTTTTCACCGGGTCCAGACGGGGTTCCAGGTTGTGTACTCAGGTACTGCGCCGAGGCTCTGTGTGGACCATTGCTTAAACTATTCACCATGTCCATTGATTCATCTTGCTTCCCCCCAATCTGGAAGGAATCGTTTATAATTCCTCTCCATAAAAAAGGTAGTAAGTCTGATGTAAAAAATTATAGAGGTATAGCAAAGTTATCCGCTATTCCCAAAATGTTTGAGAAGGTTTTAACTCCGCACTTGCAACATCTCTGCGAGTCACTTATATCTCCAACTAAGCATGGATTTATAAGGCGGCGATCAACTACCACGAACTTGTTAGAGTTTACCTCTTTCATTATTAAACACTTTCAAGGTAACTTACAGACGGATGTTATTTACACCGACTTTAGTAAAGGATTAGACTCTGTAAGCCATTCCTTTTTAACACATAAACTTGACCTTTTAGGATTTCCGCCCAAGCTCCTGAAATGGATTTCTAGTATCTTTGTTCCAGGTCTCAAAGA
Organism: Drosophila pseudoobscura; assembly: GCF_009870125.1. Lineage (NCBI taxonomy): Eukaryota > Metazoa > Arthropoda > Insecta > Diptera > Drosophilidae > Drosophila > Drosophila pseudoobscura. Next base: position 35,808,579 of record NC_046683.1, on the reverse strand, counting down.
GTTCTCTTCAAAAACTCCCTCTCTTTACCAGTAAACGTTTCTTCGGGAGTACCACAGGGCAGCAATCTAGACCCCTTACTCTTTACACACTTTATTAATGAGGTGATGTTAAACTCTGTGTCCAGTATAAGGACATTTCACTTCATTCTCGCTTGCAATCCGATCTCAATAACTTTCAGTCATGGTGTTGTGCAAACTTGTTACAGCTTAATGCCGCGAAATGCAAAGTAATGACATTTGGCTCCCTATACTCTATGTGGCGATTCTCTTGAGAGAATTACCCTGGTGAATGATCTTGGTGTCTTAATAGACGCAAAGTTAAAGTTCTCCGAAGTTTTCCACCGAGGTGGTCAAAAGAATTTGACGACCCCTATATAACAAAGACTCTCTATACTTCGCTAGGTCGTCCGATTGCACAATACGGCTCCTGTATATGTGCCCTCAGTATAAAGCAAACCGGGACCGTATAGAATCAGTACAGAAAAACTTATTACTCTTTGCTCTGCTGGGTCTTAGCTGGGAGGCGGGTTTGAGACTCCCATCTTACTCTAGTAGACTGCTATTAGTAAACCTCCCATCCTTAGTTAACCGTAGAAAAATGCTTGGTGTGATATTTATGCACAACTTGATCAGGGGTGACATAGACAGCCCTGATCTGTTGAGCCGCATAAACTTCACGATTCCAATTAGACTGACTAGAAACTTTATACCGTTGTTCCTTCCACTTTGTAGATCGAATTATTCCTTGCATGAACCGTTTAGGGTCTTATGCTCGGATTATAATTCCCTCTACCATATTATATCCTCCACTAATTCTCTTCCTCTTATTAAATTACTAATCCTTACACACCTTTCTAGTAATTAGTAATTGTAGTGGTATTTGTATTTTGTATTTTATTGCATGCTTAATTTCTTAATAAGTTTAGTGCTAATTTTCCTCGAAGGTTAGTCTAATATCTATCTTTCTTGCATGCTCGCGTTTGGTTCGGCTACGCACCGCGCGTCATGCGGCAGCGCCCCTCGGTCGGTTGGGCGGGAGGAGGGCTGCGTTTTGCCTGGGATCCGCGCGTAACAGCCTTCTGCTGGTGTCACACGGGCCACTTGACGGTGCAGTAATTGCATCGCCTCTTGTTAGATGCAGTCATTGCATGTCAACGTCCAAATAAATAAAAAAATATAATGTTCTTCGTTTATATCTGGTATAAAAAATCAATGTTGTGTCATCACAGGATAACGGATCTGATGTGCTTAAAAATATACTGCGCTCCACTGTTTTTTCTCGGCGGACCATTGTGCGGGAATCAAATTCATACTGTATTGCTTACAAATTGGAAGCGGAGAGTGCCAAAATGCAATAGTTTTTTGTGTAACCATATATAAAGCTATCTTTCTCAGATCCCAAATGAGAAACAATGAAATAACTAAGAATAAAACTACTGAAAACTACTTTAGTCATAGACTAATTATAAAATGTTTACTTTTAATATTGTAGAAAGAAGTTTACTACATAGGATTTAAATGTCGAAAACAAAAGATTACAATATAAAAAAAGCGGGACGTGGCTTTCATCTGGAGGAAAAACTACAAAAAGACAATAAAATTCAAGGAGCTGTTGAAAGCTTTGATTTAAGCCTGGATGCTTTAGAGACTGACCTGAAAATAGCTCTCTCAGCGCACAGATCGCCACATATGACCTTAGACGAACAAATCGAATTGGACAGTTATTTGGTATACTTAACCACCACATTATATTGGATGTATTTAAAGTTACAGGGCTCAGATGTGTCTAAGGTAAAGTTGAATTTATAGTTTCAGCATGGTATAATACATGATTTGGGTCGCGCAAAGGAAATCCTGGCCAGAAGCAAGGAATTAAATACCTCACTCGAAGCTCCTCGCTTAGATATGCCAGCTACCAAGCGATTTATTGCTGCTGGAATGCATACACGTTTTGTGGACATGGGGGGCGTTATGGTCACTGAAGAACAATACAAAAGGAGTCTTTTGGACGTTGGGAATAGTAAAATAGACGAATAATTGTTTATACAAAATAAATGGCAGCAGAAATGGAACATTTTGGGTTTATAAACAAACATGTGTGAACATATGTTCTGGTCTTTTTTTTACCCTTACATTGGCCAAAATTTACATAAATTAAAAGTTAATTTATTATACGTTATTCGTGACGAAAAAGTTGATATTATTTTCGTGTTGATTTTTTATAAGGAAATTGAAAGCGGTATTGAGTACAGAAAAATTAAAATTTTTCTCTGAATATTACTGTGTCGTCTTTCTGACACTTGTGTCTGTAAGCGAGGCAAATAGTCACGATCGTGACTATTAAAGTATTGACTATTTGACTATTAAAACCATCCGCGGGCATTTTAAGTGGTAACGAGGGGTAACGTTGTGAGTTGCTGCGGATACCGCAACTCTACATTTACAAGCGATGCTAAGTCAGTATGGCTCCCCTCCGGCAGACGCCGCTTATATTGAACGACACGACAAAGAGTGCGCTGCGTAGCCAGTGCAAAATGATTTGTTCCTTTTGGCTATAAAAATGATCTCATCTGATCCAGATTCTGCAATCTGATAGATATGGTCATTATCTATGAATCTGCGTTTTTAGTTTTCTCGTATCCTCAATATTGTGGACACAATAGATTTTCGTCCTCTGTGGGGGCGGAAGGGGGTGGGGCGAAATTTTGAGATATACGTTTTATAGTGAGATCTAACAGGAGTGCGGATACTAAATTTGGTTACTCTGGCGTTAATAGTCTTTGAGATTTGTGAATATCCCCAGATTTTCGTCCTTTGCGGGGCGGAAGGGGGTGTGGCAAAATTTTGTGGAGTGTGGATACCAAATTTGGTTGCTCTAGCTCTTATAGGTTCTGAGATCCTTGAACTCATATTTTGCAATTGGCAAAACCGACCATGAAACCTGTGTGTTAGAGAGAGACAGAGCGAGAAAGAACTAAATTGTTTTCTTGATTCTGGCTATAATAATTATACGATCTAGTTGAGATTTTACACTCTAGAACATATAGTCATCCTCTACGATTCTGCGTTCTTTAAAAATCTGGATGCCACAGATTTTCGTTCTTTGTGGGGGCGGAAGTGGGCGGGGCGAAGTTTTGAAATATACTTGTAGCAGTGACTTAGCATTGAAGTCCGGATATAAAATTTCGTTGTTCTAGCTCTTATAGTCTTTGAGCACTTTGCGCTGGTAGGGACGAACAGACGGACGGACGGACAGGGCTCAATCGACTCAGCTATTGATGCTGATCAAGAATATATCTACTTTATGTGGTCGGAAACGATTCCTTCTGGACGTTACACACATCCAATTTTACCACATATCTAATATACCCTAATACTCATTTTGAGTATCGGGTATAAAAAGGAAATAAATTCCAGTGAAAGCAATTAGAATCAGTGCCAATACATCTTTGTACGGTGAGTGCACAATTAGTGGAAAAAGTCAGGTTAAAATGTGTGCACTTTTTCCTAACATAGGGCATATGCTTTTTTGCAAAGCTTGAATGTGGCCCTGATAATAGTGAACCAGACTTACAGGGCAAGGGTCCCCGATTTAAGTTGTGAGGAAAGCGCAGAGAACGAGACACCAGCGAAAACGGAGGGTCCATGAACCTTAGCGACGGCGGTCCAACGGTTCTATCGTAGTATTGGGCCTTATCTACCGCAGCGGCGTCTACGTCTGCTCCTGCACGCATCACGCCAAGAAAGAAAACTCTTTGGGCGAAAACCACATGTACAAATACCCTAACATCATACGGCAAAAGGTTCTAAAGCAAGTGCCGCTTTAACAAAACAAAAACAAATCTTCCCGATCGACAGCAGCTGAGGAAAACTCCGACTAAGAAATTTGAGGGTATCGAGAGTAGCTACTGTAGTCAACTCGACAACGGAAGCCTACTTCCATTTTTGGTTTTTCTCTTTTTTGTGTCTTGGCTAAGCCAAACGAAAGTAACGTAACAAGAAAATCAGGGAAAGCAGCACGCAAAGAGTAAAATCTAAACAAATGCAACTAATGGCTTAATCGCGCAAGTTGATTCAGATTTAGTACGATCAGTGGTGCCTCGTGTAAATAATCAATTTTATTGACATAGAGCCTAAACGGAGAACACATCGAACCTCATCGCAACGACGAAGGCCTTCGGCGGACATAACGAGTGAGTGCATACACAACAATAAGACATGTAAGCTATCTGTATATTAAATCGGTTATTTATATGATTGCCACCAAACGTAACATGATTGAAAATTAGCGTGAAAACAAAAAGAAAAACAAAAACAAACGTAAAGATCAAGAATAGAAGAGAGGAAGAATAAGAAGGAGATAAGAATTCAGAATTGGTACGAATAATCAGCACTGCAATGCCAGTAGTAGTTAGTCAATTCCGTTTTCTGCGCATATTCGTATAAAGCCGATATAGCGCTTAGGCTAGGCATAAGCAAGAAGCAAAAAGTTGGATTTGTTTTGATCTTTTTCTCTTACAAATGTAGTTTACGATGATGTGCATATGAATAGCACTTATGAAACGAAATGTATGAAATATTGGAATTTATAATGTTAGAATAAATAAATATTTAAAATGGAGTAATAACGTGTGTTAGGTTTTCCATGATGGGTTAGAAGAGGATAATTACCGTGTTGTAACCGCTTAGGGATTTTCCCATAACCATTGCCATTGGAAAATCTTTGGTAGGGTGGGGATAGAGGCAAGAGCGTTACCATAACATCTAGGTAATTGCAAGCGGTCTGGTCAGAGTCCCAAGGTACTTTCTTCTTCTTTCAAGGTGTTTTTGTCGTGCTGCATGTAGAGTCAGACAGGCTCTACGGGACGCGTCAAAAATCCTATTTTCTTTCTATAAAAATGTTATTTCGTTTCCATACAACTCTAGTTTCTTTCAAATCTTCAATTAAGTAGGGATTTGTCGTTGGTTTAGTTTACATTGAAGAATCTTTCTTTCGGTGCTAGAACGATCGATACAAAACAACAACAGCATAGAAGGAATCTCGAATCGAGGCGTACAGCCACGATATCGACCGCTGTGATGTTAGTTGTGGAGTAAAAATTGTATCTACTATCAAAAATTTAACTTTTCGTGGCAGCTTAATTCAAAATAAAATAAAATATGGTGAAGGAATTTATGTCAACCTGGCTGAGTCCTGTAAATTTGTTGGAATTATTCCTCTGGAAGAAAGCCTTTGGAATCCTGCATTACACGCGTCATACCCTTTATGACAAGTCCGACTCACTTTTCCCCTATTTTCTCTGTTCAAAGGCTTCGAAATCAGCGCTAGATGACTGAAGTATTCGCTTAGTTAAATAGCCTAGTAATGGCAATTACTATAAGCCCTTTCATCAGCGAAGTGGTTTTGAAAGCCTTTGACCCCTCTTTATAGTACTGACGAAGCTTAGACCCCTCCCTATCCCCAACGAACCCTACGGAAAACTTACAAAATCTAACCAACAAATTAATCAAATAAAACAAAAAGTATTCGTGAAGCAATTCGAGACAGGGAAATGAACTGGCAGGTCCACCAACCGGCCGCAAAGGTCCAGCCTTGAATACAACTGTTACTCATAGCCCAGCTATGACCAGTAGTATTAATACCACGCGAAATACCACCAAGATCCGGTTTGGTAAATTCTTCGAACAGTTCCAATAGATCTCCGATCCAGAACCGTTTGGATTGTGAGCAGATACTTAGTATGATGGAAAATTTAATAGACAGAAGGTTTGCTACCTTACAGGTACAAACCAATTTAGAGGAAAACGAACAATTTGTAAATTTGAGAAATCACAGTTTAGTTGGAAGTGCGCAGTCCCCAATAGGGAGAGTACAGTCTACGACACGATCGCAAGCGAATATCGGGGGGTCCTGCGTCCTGAGAAAGTAGCACAAATTGTCCAAAGTTGGAACTTAAAGTTTGATGGTTCAATCAAAGATCCCACAGTGCAAGAGTTTCTTTATCGACTCCGAGCACTGACGGAGGATAGCTTGAACAACGATTTCAGTTGTTTATGCAAGAATTTGCGCATCGTCTTATGTGGAAAAGCCAGAGAGTGGTATTGGCGCTATCGGAAAGAGATTGGTAGTGTAGAATGGGAAGAGTTTTGCGAAGCTCTAAAGAGTCAATATCACGATCACAAGGATGATGATATCATTATGGAAGAAGTTCGAGCGAGGAAGCAAAAAGAGGTCGAACTGTTCGATGTATTTTACGACGACATAGTGACTCTTGTGTCTCGAATGATTATTCCTCTAGATGAGTATAGGTTAATACAGACATTAAAAAGAAATTTAGTACCCGAGTTGCGTCAGGCTCTATTGTATGTAACTGTATCATCAGTAGCGCATCTAAGGCAGCTAGTGCACATGCTAGAGAATCGTACCACGAACACTATGAAAACTATCTAAGAATGCGAGATAAAATCTTTAAGAATAAGTTAGCGTCGATACAGGGCAGAACAAAGATATCGACTTTACGTGTGCGGAAATTCTGGGAAAACATACGTAATACAAGGAAACTTCTAGTAGCTTCCGTGGTGAATGATCAGCTAGATCAGTAATCTGAATTAGCGCCAGGGTTAATAAATGCTCTCGAAGTCACTCCAGACAGGGAAACCCAAGAAGAATTAAATGAGAATAATTATCCGTTTACGGTAGAACAGAAAAAACGGCAAGCCGTAGTCATCAATTGATGTTTCCACATTTTGCACGACAAGGATTAGGAAGAACGCCATGGATAAAACATGAAATAGAGATTGGCACAGCTCGAGCGGTGAACCAACGCTTCTATCCAGTTTCCCCAGCCGTGGAAAAGCTTATGTTCAAAGAAATTGATAGAATGCTTAGATCCTAGGAGTGATAGAGACGTCCACCAGTGCTTGGAGCTCACCGATGCGATTAGTGATCAAGCCGGGTAAGGTACGTTTATGTCTAGATGCCAGGAAAATAAATGAGGTGACCAAAAAAGATGCTTATCCAGTGGCCAGAGGGAATTTTTTCCAGATTACTAAAAGCGAACATAATCACTAAAATCGATCTAAAGGATGCATATTGGCAGATAGCCCTGTCGGAAGAATCTAAGGCGATTACAGCTATTACAGTACCGCGGCGACCCTTATATATCAGTTTAGAGTCATGCCCTTTGGACGTTGTAACGCTCCTCAGACTATGTGTCGCCTAATGGATGAATTGATCCCTCCAGAGCTGAAATATTACGTGTTTGGTTATCTCGATGATTTGTGTTGTTTCAGAAGATTTCGATTATCACTTATCGGTGCTGATCCAATTAGCTTAGCGCTTTAGGAAGGCGTTGAATATAGCTAAGACCAAGTTTTGTGTCACGGAAGTGCCATATCGTGGATTTGTAATAGGACATAATGGTATTGTCACAGATCCCCGGAAAATGGCATCTATTCGGAACTGGCCAGCTCCAAAAACACGAAAGCAAGCCCGAGGGTTTCTAGGATTAGTTGGTTGGTACAGAGGCTGGCGAAAATCCTCTAGCTGAACCCTCCACGAGGGAGCCGGCTGGGCAATGGACACTGCATTACCCCGGACAAAGGTAATGCACTGTCGCTTGCTCTGTCCGGGGTAATGCAGTGTCTAGCTAAGGCTATGGTCCGGCGTCTTCCCGATTCAAAGTCGGGGGAACCGAACCAGGGCCATGGCTAGAGGTGCCTGGCGGTCAGGCCTAAAACGCTAGGGGGTGGTCCCCCCGAAAAATATTAACCAGTATGGACCCTCGGGCCAACTATGGAGTCGAAGAAGGAGCAAGCACGGGTTGGGAGGTCAACCCAAACGTCAGTGGAAAGCGTGACTGTTACCACCGGCGGGCACGGGGAGGAGCAGTCCTCTCTGCGTGTCGCCAGCGGTCACACCTCAGACTTGGCGGGAGCAGGCCAGGTCAACAACAACAACAAAAACAACTCACTCCGTGGCCTGCAAGTTGAGCCGCACAGATGCCGTAGTCGATACAGACACGGATCTGGAGAGCGTGCTCTCTCTAAGCAGGACGGATGAAGAGAGCCTTCTCCGCTCGCCGGAACCAGGCACCAGCTCCCTGCGTAGGGAAGGGCCGAAGCTTTCCAAGGAGCGGATGAAGGCCATAGCGCAATACAAAGCGGCCCTCAACATAAAAAGCCGGCTGCAAGGTAAAGCAGACATCTCCCAGGAGGAGAAGGTCAAGCTAGCCTGGGCCGAGCAGAGAGTAGAGGAGGGTCGGCTACACTATGCTCAGATGCCACAGATGAGGGCGTCGAATGCCAATAAGGTGGAGGAGATGATGGCCACCAAGAGGCAACGCTCGACTGAGAGTGCCATTAAGGACACTCCAGCGAGCAAGCGGCAACGCGGGCCCAAGAGTGCAGCCCCTCCACCGAAAGCGGCCAAGAAGCTAACGAAGCCGAAAGCGAAGGTCAGCGATGTGACCAAACGACATCTGATCGTGGCACTCATCGACCGGAGCGAGGAAAACGGCAATATGTCAGCGGCACAGTGGAAGCTTGTGCACGCGCGTCTCGTCGACGCACTGTTTGCACACATGGAAGAAGACCCCGCGGCCCCTATGCCCACGTTCGATGGTGCTGGGTGGCTAAATGGGGTTAAGATCCTGGGAGGGAGGGGGGCTGTGGGAGGGGGCCAAGCTGGAGGTTGTGGACCGGGAACTTATCCCGTCCAAGCCTAAGGCGAAGGTACTCTTCCCCATCACAATCCAGGGAGACCGAGCGCTGAAGCTCCTTCAGCGGCAAAACGCGGACGTGCCAACGACCGATTGGAGGATCCTACACATTGGTAGCCCACTACCCAACGAGGGGGGCCAGTGTGTGATCCTCCAAATAAACAAGGAAGCAGAGGATCTGCTATACCCCAAGTTCGGGAAGATGGCGTGGGGCATGGGTAGCGTCTACCTGCGCCTCAAAAAGCGCCACCCTGAGGACAAGGACGCGCATACCCTGCAGGCAGGCGAGGTGGAAAAGGACCTAGGTCTCGAGTCCATCGTGGAGGCCGCCCAGGGTCTTGCGCTTAAAGACGAAGAAGAGGAAGACGGTGACCTGACGCTGGTACTCAACCAGTCAGGTGCAAGTGAGCCAGCCACCCATGCTGAGTGTGCTGCAGCTCAACTTGCATAAAAGCAAGGTAGCGTCGGCGGAGCTCCTCATTGCCATGGAGCAAGGGCTCGCCGACATAGCTCTAGTCCAGGAGCCCTGGATTGCGACAGGCAATTCAGTGGCCGGACTAAAGTCCTCAAATCATACTCGTACGAAAGGGAATCCATGCTTACCTTATGTCTTATTACAGCACGGATGACCTGACGGTTGTGATGCTGGAAAGTGAGGAAAAGCGCCTTCTGGTGGCTTCCTGCTACATGGCTCACGACAGACCCGCACCACCCGACGAACTCAGGAGACTGGTGACAGAAGCCGGCACCAAAAACTATCAACTCGTCATCGGAACGGACGCCAATGCCCACCACAATGTGTGGGGAAGTACCGACATCAATGACAGAGGTGAGTCACTCTTAGACTTTATACTAGCAACTAATCTATATATAGCAAACGTTGGGGAGGAGCACACCTTCATAGGTCCGGCCTCATCCAACGTGCTAGACCTAACACTTGCAAGAGTCCTCGAAAGACCATCCTTCTCAGACCATAAGTACATTCAGTTCAAGTGCGAATTCAAACACCCTTCGAAGACAACAGTCTATAGAAACCCCCGGAACACAAACTGAACACAAAGTTTAAAAAGACAGTTACTTCGAAGCTCGCGAATCCGGGCTCAGTGAAATCCGCGGAGGATATAGAGAAGTCCCTAAAGACCCTATCCAACGAGTTACTGAACGAGTTGCATCGTGCAAACCCTCGAGAACGAAGAGGTGGTCCAAGCCATTTTGGTGGAACCGAGATCTCTCTCTCCAAAGGAACAACCTCAAGGAACGAAGAGATTGTCAATGAGGAATATAAAATCCTACTTAGGAGCTACAAGAAGGAAATACGTAAGGCACAAAGGAACTCGTGGAGAAACTTCTGCTCCAACATCGAGAAAGTGCCTGAAACCGCTAGGTTTCGGAAGCTGCTTTCAAAGCAGCCCACAGTACAGAGCCAACTAAAACTAGACAACGGACAGTGGACAGAGGGCAGTAAAGAAGCCCTAACTGCACTAATGGAGGCGCACTTCCCTGGATGCACCGAGGTCACTGACGCCAAGGAGCATCAGAACATAGCAACCGAGGAACAGCACCCTCCCATAGGTCTGTTAACCACTAAGAGAATCCACTGGGCCATAGACTCCTTCGCGGGCATAAAAGCACCAGGACTGGACGGGATATTCCCAGCCATGATGCAGTTGACCAAAGAGGTTATTACCCCATGGCTCCTCGCAATATACTCAGCATGCTTAAGTACGGGCTATATCCCAATCCAATGGAGAACCTCGAGAGTTGTCTTCCTCCGTAAGGCAGGAAAGTGCAGCCACGTGAGTCCCAAGGATTACAGACCGATAAGCCTTACCTCCTTTATACTAAAAACACTAGAAAAGCTGTTGGATTTGCACATCAGGAATGAGGTAGAGGGACTGATGTCAACAAACCAAAACGCCTAAAGTAAAGGGAAATCAGTGGAGACGGCACAACACTCGCTAGTAGCCACCATCGAGAGCGCCCTTCACAACAAAAAGTATGCTTTGGGAGCATTTGTGGACATCTCAGGAGCATTAAACAACGTGGCCACAACCGCAATAACAAGTCGCCTAGAAGCGAATTACATACACCCTGCAATTAACGTCTGGATCAATCGGAGTGGGGCACTGCTTCCATGGTAAAGGGGGCACACAGAGGCACACCTCAGGGTGGAGTCCTGCATCAAGAGATTTGAAAGGAAGGCCCAAAGAGGTAGGACTCAGTATCAACGCGGACAAGACGGACCTCATCCTCTTTACCAAGAGGTACAAGGTACCGATATGGACCCCCCCAAAAATTGACCAAACTAGGCTGACTCCAAAATCACAGGTGAAATACCTAGGCACAGTACTGGACAGCAAGCTGGCATGGAGGCCCAATGTAGTGGAAAGGGTGAAGAAGGCTACCATTGCGCTTTATGCATCCAAGAAGATGCTCAGCAGCACATGGGGCCTGTCACCTGCTCTAATGCACTGGATCTACATCTCGGTGGTGCGACCAACTCTGCTGTATGGGGCCTTAGTGTGGTGGCAGGCTACTGAAAAGAAGACATACCATAAGCTTGTGGAAAAGAATCAGCGACAGGCTCTGCTCTGTATTACAGGGGCGCTGAGGTCAACCCCAACAAAAGCACTTGAAACTGTACTCGGAATCGACCCCCTGGACATTCACGCTCGCCTGATTGCGGGAAAGGCAGCACAACGCCTCATAGCATCAGGAAATCTATCGCCACAAGGATACGGGCATAGTTCAATCGGCAGGGAAATGACCAGATCAACTGATTACATGACCCCCCAAACTTGCCTTGACGTCAAAACAACCACATCTTTGGGACCTAAAGACTGGAAAATTGGAAGGGACAAAACTGAGGACATCAATATATACACAAACGGCTCCAAGATGGACGGAGGAGTAGGAGCGGGCCTTTACTGTACAGACCCTGAGATAAGGCTGTCGTATAAGCTACCGGACCAATGCAGCATATTCCAGGCAGAAGTTTTTGCCATCGGGAAAGCAGCGGAGGTCGCTCTCCTCACAGAACGAGCACACGATGCGGTCAACCTATTCGTCGACAGCCAAGCGGCGATAAGATCCATGCAGTCGTCCGCGGTCAGTTCCAGAAGTGTCTTGGCGAGCAGGGAGGCATTAGACATCCTAAACACGACAAAGACAGTGCGGATCTATTGGGTTCCCAGCCACCAGGGCATCGAAGGAAACGAAGCGGCGGACGTTCTAGCTAAGGAAGGCGTCGGGCTGGAGAATAGGAAAACCGAGAACGTGCCTGTCTCCCTCAGAACGCTGCAAGGCGATCTAGAGAAGCAGGTTAGAGCACAGACTGATAGCAGGTGGAGGAGTACCACCAACTGCAGAACCTCGAAGATAATGTGCAAGGAGCGCAACGAGAAACTTAGCCACTACCTACTGCACCTACCACGAAAGGACTGTAGATTGCTAGTGGGAATACTAACAGGTCACTGTCTGGCTGCTGCACATGCAGCAAAGCTAGGCATCACCAACAGAGAGAGTTGTAGGAAATGTGAGGAACCTGGGGCTATCGAAACCCTGGAACATCTCATCTGCAACTGTCCGGCTCTCTCAAGGGCAAAGAGGAGATGCCTCCAAAAGGACGCCACAGGAACTGCTGGCCTATGCTAAAAACACCTCGATTCTCGGGGACTTTTAAAACCACATTAACACTCCCGCGACGGTTCATACACCCCCCCATCCGGATAACTAAAGGCCATATTGGCCTATGCGTGGCCCCGCTGAGGGCCGTCCGGGTTAACCTAGCCTAACCTGGTTTGTACAGAAGATTCATAGAAAACTTCTCTAACGTTACTTTCCCCCTTACCGAACTTCTGTCTACTAAAAACAAGTTTGAGTGGACGGCGGCTGCGCAAGGCGCGTTTGATAAGCTAAAGCAGTTATTGACCATGGCTCCAGTCTTAATAAATCCAGACTTTCAGAAGAAATTTTATGTCCATTGTGATGCTAGTAACTATGGCATTGGAGCTGTGCTAGTGCCGATATCCGACGAAGGAATAAAGAACCCAGTGGCATTTATGTCAAAAAAACTCAATAGCTGAACGAGAGTGTCTAGCAGCTCTTGAGGTAATCAAACGATTCCGTTGTTACTTAGAGTTGCAGGAATTTGAAGTAGTCACTGACCACGCCAGCTTAGTATGGCTAATGCGACAACCAAATTTGAGTGGTAGACTAGCTCGGTGGGCTATGCGATTACAAGGCTATAAATTTAGCGTGAGTCATAGACGGGGTCAAGAAAATGTCGTGCCACACGCATTATCGCGAATTTATTCAGATAAAGCTGCACTTGAACAAATCGGACCCGAGGTCGAGTTAAACTCATCTTGCTTTAAAGACAAAGATTATGAGAAGATACGTTTAAAAATTGAAAACAATCAGGAAAATTACCCTGATGTGAAAGTGGTAGATCAGTTTGTATATATCCGTACAGAACATGACGTGGGTGATGAAGCTAGTAACCAAAATAGCTGGAAACTATGGCTTCCAGTCGGATTGACTCAAGAGGATATTAAGAGATTCCACAATTCGATTGTAACTGCTCACGGTGGTATGTGTAAGACGCTTGAGTTGATTCGGAGAAATGTTTATTGGCCGGGAATTTACTTATTTATTATTCGCCAACGGAATCAAACAAAATCCTTAACTGGCTAGGCTAACTTATTTCTATCTTAACAAATAACAAAAATTAACATTAATAAATTAAATGTGTAACAGGAAGAAATCCACACGCAACCGTCTGACGGCTCCCTTCCCCTGGCAAAAGTCGAAACGTAATCCAGCTGGCAGCGCATTGTGCTGCCGAAGCGCCCTACAGATGGGCTCATGAAAGCTATAATTGGTCCGGTGCAGATCAACTGCCAAGGGCGCATGGGTCCTGAGGCTCCTGGCGGGCGTAGTGAAGCTAATCCTTCTAAGTAGGTCAAGGCAATCGATATTACCCACTAAAAGGTCATAAATAAATATTTGAGCCGCAATGGTCCTACGATCCTCGAGAGAGGAGAGATGCACGAGGCGACATCTGCACTCATAGGACGGCATCGGAATGGAAAATGGCAGAAACTTTCAGAAACTTTCTTTGCAGTCTCTCGATGCGCGAAATTTGAACGACCCCGGTGGGTTTTCAGACCGTGGAAGCGTACTCAAGGCGCGAGCGCACAAGGAATGCGTACAGACTTAGCCTCGTATATGGGTCCTTGAATTGGGATGAATTGCGCTTAACAAAGCCGAACATTGCATAGGCTTTCGGCAATATTAAATTCATATGCCCTGCGAAAATAAATCTAGAGTCAAATAAGACCCCAAGGTCAAGTATCTCCATCTGCTTTAAGAGACGATGGCCATCTATTGAATATGAGGCCAGCACATTGAAGACACACTTGCCAAAAGAAACAAAGTAACATTTACTAATGTTGAGTGGGAGCGAATTAAGTCTGCACCAACGAGCAACTGTATCCAGGTCGCGCTGCAGAAGGATACTGTCGCCTAAGGTTTTGACAGATCGGAAAATTTTAAAATCAGCATAAAGCAGATGCTCAGAAGCTTGAATGCTGAGACATATGTCGTTAATAAAAATTAAGAACAGAAGTGGACCAAGTGCACTTCCCTATGGAAGGCCGGAAGTAGCCAAGAATGGGTCTTTCCATTTATCAATACGACATACTCTCGCCGCTCAAGATATGACCTAAACCAACTGAGCAGGCAGGAATGAATCCCTAACCGATGCAGCTTGGCTATTAAGGCACAGTGGGAGACTTTGTTAAAGGCTTTAACAAAGTCAGTATACACAACATCTACTAGAGAGTGCATTTCAAAGACACGAGTGCAGAAATTACTGAAAGCAATGAGATTAGTGGTTGTTGATCTACCCGGCATAAAACCATGCTGATTTGGACTAATGTAGGATTTCATGACGAAGGTGATCTTTCTGGCAATGATTCGCTCTAGAAGTTTTGAAACATGGCTGAGTTTGGCAATTGGTCGATCATTGGAGATGAGATTTTTGGCGCCTTTCTTAAAAATTGGCGTAATCGTAGCTGCTTTCCACTTGCCAAAAAACCGAACCGTTAGCAGCGAATTTGTAAATAGAATTTTAAGAGGTTCACAAAACGCAACATCACAGTTGCGAAACAGGAAGGCGGAAATGCCACCACAGTCGGGTTTATTAGAATTATTGAAATCACCAATTGCCTCCAAAATGTCCACCTGCGATACATCAAGTGTGCCAATATTGACCACCGAGGGAATAGCTTTTAAGACATCAAAACTATGGCAATCTGCGTATGGCTCAAAATTTGAGCTAAAACGAGGGGGAACGTTGTAAGTTGCTGCGGAGACCGCAACTCTACATTTATACCCGATACTTAGTCAGTATGACTCTCCTCCGGTAGACGCCGCTAATATTAAACGACACGACAAAGAGTACGTGCGAGAGAGACAGAAAATCAGTCTGAGCGTGACGTCGGGCGCTGCGTAGCCACTGCAAATTGATTTCTTGCTTTTGGCTACAAAAGATCTGATCTGACCCAGATTCAACAATCTGATAGATTTGGTCATTATCTATGATTCAGCGGTTTTAGTTTTCTCGAATGTACAATATTGTGGATGAAACAGATTTTCGTCTTTTGTGGGGGCGGAAGGGGGTGGGGCGAAATTTTGAGATATACGTTTTATAGTGAGATCTAACAGAAGTGCGGATACTAAATTTGGTTACTGAAAAATTAGAAGAGTTTTTCTAATCAGTTACCGAAAACTTTGGGTGGCTGTAATTTAAATTATTTATTTGGCGGGGCGAAAAACTTGATACGCTCGATCTATTTCAAGGTTGGCGAACAACTATATTTTCTTCACAATTCAAATCTCTTACTCTAGCTATCCTACGGTGGCAAAGCGGGGCGAATTCGCCAAGAGCGAGAGAGCGAGCTTTTATTGCGCTCCCGCTTTGCCCTAGCCTAACTTACACTAGACTTCATAATTCATAATTCATAATTCATAATTCCATCTATAACTAATAATTGTGGCCATGGATGGAAGGTCACGCAACACCGGCCCCGTTGAACGCCTGCATCGGCTTCAACACATGGGGAGCGGCGCTAATTTGTGTATGGGCCGCCGAAAAACCGCTCCAGTGCTAGTCCTTATTTCGACGACCCTGACCATGCCGTCCTCTCCTGCGTGCGTGGCTATGACCCTCCCTACGAGCCACTCCTGAGGCGGCAGATTGTCCTCGGCCACGATGACGAGGTCTCCTTCCTCGAGGTTCGGTTGCTGCTGGTGCCATTTGCCCCGAATTTGCAGCCCCAGGACATATTCGCGGGACCATCGCTGCCAAAACGCTTGCCTGACTGACGAGACAAGTCGCCATCGCCGCAAGCAACTGAGACTCTCCTGGTCCGGAGTCCGCAGTGCTGGGGGGGCGATGAGCGACCCGCCTGTCAGCAGGTGCCCGGGTGTTAGGGCCTCGCCGTCGCTTGGATCTTGGCTGATGGCTCCCAGCGGCCTCGAGTTCATTATGGCCTCGATGCCGACGAGGACTGTGGCGAGCTCTTCGGCGGTTAGGAGCGCGCTGCCTACCGCCCGTAGGAGTAGGCTCTTGGCAGTTTTTACACCTGCCTCCCATAGCCCTCCCATGTGAGGAGCTCGCGGCGGTATGAACGCAAATTCGCATCCGTTTTTTGACGCAAAGTCGCGAATTGCGTCTCCCTGCTCCTTGAGCCTGATCCGCAGAGCGCTGAGATGGCGGCTCGCTCCGACGAAGTTCGTCCCGTTGTCGCAATGAACGACTTGGGGATATCCTCGGCGCCCGACGAACCTTTGAAAAGCCAACAAAAAACAATCAGTGGTTAGATCGGAAACTATTTCTAGGTGAACCGCCTTGGACGCAAAACAAACAAAAAGCGCAATGTATGACTTGTATGGGGGCCTTCCGCGAATTTTCAATGTCGTGTGCACTGGTCCACAAAAATCAACGCCGCAAATTGAAAATGGGCGGAGAGCACGGAGTCGATCTGCGGGTAAATTCCCCATGAGTTGCGTCAGCAATCGAGGCTTGCATTTAAAACAGCGCATACAGGATCGAACTGTCTGACGGCAGACTTCCTGAGCGTTCACTATCCACACGCTCTGTCGAAGGATGCTCACAAGTGCTCGTGGGCCGACATGAAAATTCGAATGGTGCAGATGACGAATATAGCTTCGCACGAATTGCGAGCGCTTAGTCAAGAGCAGAGGAAACTTGGCATCGTATGATATAGGAGCTTTAGCTAGTCGCCCCCCCACTCGCAACAACGAAAAGTTACACCAAGTCCCTGTGTCTTCATGGATGAATGGGTTCAACCGCTGAAGACTAGGACCAATTGTAGATCCTTTCCTAACCTTTTCGATTTCTCCTTGATACTCGTGATGCTGGACGATTTCGACAATTTTATAAAAGGCTTCATTGTATTCGGTCGGTGAGATAGTTTTTTCGAATTTTAGGCTTGGGTCTTTACATTTTCTTATAAAGCGGAACACATACACGAACACTCTAAGCAGTTTGAGATGTGACGAGAATCCCTCGATGACATCTAACAGCTCCGAACTTCGCACAGCCGCGGTCAGCCCGACCGCAGTCTTCCTCTTTTCCAGCTGAAGATCATCGGAGTGTTCGAAATGAGCGTTCTTGGGCCAGTTTTCTTCTTCCTCTTTCAGAAATGATGGTCCTTCGAACCAAATTGACTGAACGATTTCGTCGACGTCACAACCTCTTGAGACAATATCTGCTGGGTTCTGTTTCGTGGGTACATGCCGCCACGTAGCATCATCTGACCACTCTTGAATCTCAGCCACTCTATTTGAAACGAAAGTCGACAGCGACGATGGATGAGACCGGATCCAATGGAGAGTTACCTCTGAATCCGACCAATAAACGACTCGTTCAATGGGCACGTTTAATAGGGGCTTGATTCTGTGACAGAGATCTGCGAGAAGGTGAGCGGCACATAACTCAAGCCTTGGGAGCGTTTTGGTCTTGAGCGGCGCTACTTTGGATTTCGAAGTCAACAATGATACTTTTAAACCTTCTGCAGTTCTGCTACGTATATAGACGCACGCTCCATACGCTCTCATGGAGGCGTCAGCAAAGGCATGTATTTGAACCGGTGACATCGGATCGGAATACACAAACCGAGATATGGATATGTCTTCCAATTGAGATAGTGTATTTTTCAACTTATTCCACGCTGTTTCCAAATGCAGCGGGATCGACTCATCCCAATCTAGTTTGTTAAGCCAAAGCTCCTGCAATAGGATCTTGCCTTTTATAACGATAGGACTTAATAAACCTAGGGGGTCAAACAACTTTGATGTCACCGATAGTATGTTCCGTTTTGTCGCTCGGAGACCCATAACTGAATTGTCAATTTTGAACTTAAAGGCATCGTCAGTAGGTAACCATGAGATTCCTAACGCCTTTGTCGACTCTGAATCCGAGATTGTTATGGGTTTGGCTGTGCTCTCAGATGCGGTGATCTCGGGTGAGTTTGAAAACCACTTAGTCAACTCAAACCCTGCGGTCTGAAGAACCTGAGACACTTCGGACTTAATTGCCCTTAGCTCCTCTACGCATGCAGCACCAGTCAACAAGTCATCGACGTAAAAGTCGGACCCAATAACGTTAGCAGCTCTAGGGAATGAGAGCTTCGCAGACTCACTCAACCTTTTCAAACACCGGATAGCTAAGAATGGGGCTGGTCCAGTCCCATAGGTTACAGTGTTGAGCTTGTATAATCTCAAGGATTCAGAAGGGTCTCTTCTCCACACTATGAGCTGAAACTGCCGATCCGCTTCGTTCACCATCACTTGGCGATACATCTTTTTAACATCAGCAGTCAGGGCAAACCTGTGCAGACGGAAACGGAGCAGTGTCGAGTATAATTCCTCTTGAATGGTAGGTCCCACCATCAGAATGTCATTTAAGGCCACCTGTGAGGACGTCTTGGACGAAGCATCGAACACGACTCGGAGCTTGGTAGACGTACTTTGGGGCCTCAGAACACACTGATGAGGGATTACGTAGTGTGGAGTAGACGGAATCGTATTGTCAGTAGGAGACATATGACCTAAGGAGAGGTACTCTTCCATGAATTCCAAGTACATTTTCTTCAACTCAGGGTCACGATGCAATCGTCTTTCAAGCGACAAAAACCGCCGTTTCGCAACCTCAAAGGAGTTTCCTAAACAATTTGGATCTGATTTAAACGGGAGCCTTACTTCGAACCGACCTGATGATAGTACCTGAGTCGTCTTACGATAGTGTTCTTCACATAGCTTGTGCTCAGGTGTGGCAATTTTCTTGGTAGATGGCATTTCTTCCAGTGACCAAAACTTTTTCAAGGTCCTATCGATGGATACTAGCAACTCTTCACTGCAACTCAAACTGTTTGTAATTTGAGGAGCAGAACTCCTGGAAACATATTTTCCCGACACAACCCAACCAAGAAGGGTTTTCTGAAGAGTTGGAAAGTCAGGACCTTGTTTAATTTGACCAACAGCTAATAATTCAAAGAACGATTCTGCTCCAATTAACATATCTATTCTTTGTGGCTTGTAGAAATAAGGGTCTGCCAGTGGTAGGTTCTCTGGGATTCGCCAGTCAGTCACATTCACTGACTGGTCAGGGTGATAACCTGAAATTGATTTCAGGATCCAAAAATCAAAGGAGAACTCACTACCATTTATTCGCGACTTCACCACTGTGTGTATTTTATCCTTTACTTGGGAATTAGATTCACCAATTCCAAGCAAGTTAATACAGGACTCCTCTCTACGGATCTGTAAGCGATTAGCGAGGTCCTCGGTAATGAAATTTGTTTGTGATCCAGAGTCGAGCAGAGCTCTGGCCAGAATGTGTTCACCGCTCTTAGTTCGGACGCTTACGATCGACGTAGCCAGAATTACCCTGTCCAACGCTGTCGCATGCAAAACATGTGACGTGGAAGGTTGATTCTGATTTGATGGAGGAGAAGGACTCTCTTGGGGTGGTGGCAACGCGAGACTATTAGCCGACACTGTGTATCGATGCAATAATGTATGATGTGAGCGGCTGCACACTCGACATTTATTGGCTTTGCATTTTACAACAGCGTGGCCTTTTCGCAGACAATTAATGCATAGGGATGCCGACTTAGCAAACTCAAACCTTTGCATCACCGAGAGACGCGAAAATGAAGGGCAATTTGACACTACATGGTCTCCTGAATTGCAGTAGCTACAAGTTTGCTGAGTTCTACTGTTGGTGGAAGTGGAAGAACAAGCAAATGAACTGCGATTATGTTGCTTGCTTGGCATGACTTTGTCTTGCCTTGGCTTGGTCGATTCTTCAGCAGACAGATGCTGGTATCGACGATTCAAGACTTTCTCAAAGTCGGACCAAAGCGGCAACTTCTCATAAGTAAGCTGTTCATCCCACTTTTGTTTCGTCACTGGGTCGACTCTGTTTAAAACGAGATGAATGAGCATTGCATTCGAAATTGTTGTATCATCTCCGATCGACAGTAACGATCCGTAAATCGACGAAACAGTATCGATTAGAGTTCTTAGAGATGATGCAGATTGATGCGACATTCTCGGCAGATTGAACAATGTGGAAATATTATTCGTGAAAATCAAATAATCGTTGTCATACACTCGTTTTAGGCCAGCCATGGCCTTTTCATAATTTGCCTCGGTGACTTGGAACGCCTTTATTGTTCCTAATGCTTCATCAGAGAGGCACGAAATCAAATGATTAAATTTTTCGATCACCGGTATGCTGTTGTCGCTATGGACTAGTCTTTCGAAAAGGCTAATGAAATTTTTGAATTCCGAGTGTTTACCACTAAATTTGGGTAATGCCAATTTCGGAAGTCTAGCATGAGTTGGGGCTGAAGAAGACACTGGCTTCGTCTCGCTTGCTGCATCAAAGGCGGCGATAAGCGACATTATCTTTCCTTTGGTGACAATTATCAGCTCTTCCAACTCGGCTGCATATGCATCATCACCTGTTATATCCTCGATTTGCTCCTGCAAATGGTTAGCCTTTTCAATTGAAGCATTCAAACAATCTAATCTACATTGTAATTCCGGTAATTGCAAAGGAATCGACCCTTGATCTAATCGATCCTCTAAGCGGCGAATGCTTTTTACTCTACTTTTGAGCTTAATCTTTAAGTCTTCAAGAGTGGGTTTACTTTTTTCTGCCATAATGGCTGTGTTTTTATTTATATATTTATTATTAATATTTTTTTTTTTTTTTAATTTTAAATTTTTGAACGAGAACGATAATCGAAAACGAATTTTAATTGAATGTCGATGCACGAGGTATCAAGGGAAAGAGTTGTTGCAAGTAACAGCCGAAAACAATATACCCGTTGGATGTAGGGTAGCACGTCACTTGGCGCACCGTTAAGCTCAAGAGCGGCAACGAAAATTCTCCCAACAAATACAACGCAAGCAGCAGTGGAGAAGCGAAAGCGAAAACGAAATAATGCACCGGTGCTGCTGCTTGTATGTATGTGTGGATATTTTCTATACGCCGTGGCTTGGGTGAACGAACGAACAAACTTTGTTCTAACGACGAGAAAGGTAGAACAAAATAAAATGGGGGGGGGGGGGGGGGGGGGTTGGCGTTGACAGTGATTGCAGTAAACGAAAGATGTATGTATGTATGTACATATGTATAACTGTTGCGTCCAAATAGCGGTTCACATATGTATGTCTGTTTGGGTCGATATGTATGTATGTATTTATGTTTTTAGTTATATTTATGCAATTAATAACAAAATGCATGCAATCAAGCTCTACTATATATGTATCATACGTCTGTGCCTAGAATTGAAGGCGATGTGCAATGTATTCAGCACAAGACACCTCAAAGAAAGATCTGAATGTCTTTAGCTCAGCCTTCAATTTTCTGCACAAATACCTCTGATTCCTCTTTTGGATTTTTGAATCCAACTGCTACTTTCCTGTCTTTTTCGCAGGGCATCCCTCGGCGGTAGCAGAATTGCACAAAAATTATTGTTGGCGCGACCGACGCGATGATATTTTACAAAAATTGATTGCCGATTGCACACACACACGACGCGGGCAACGAATATGTTTGCATATGTATACTGCAATTTCTTGTGTCACTGTCACTTGTTTTTTGTTGCCTATAATTCACTTTACAGTCCACCCGGGGGCGCCATGAAAAATTAGAAGAGTTTTTCTAATCAGTTACCGAAAACTTTGGGTGGCTGTAATTTAAATTATTTATTTGGCGGGGCGAAAAACTTGATACGCTCGATCTATTTCAAGGTTGGCGAACAACTATATTTTCTTCACAATTCAAATCTCTTACTCTAGCTATCCTACGGTGGCAAAGCGGGGCGAATTCGCCAAGAGCGAGAGAGCGAGCTTTTATTGCGCTCCCGCTTTGCCCTAGCCTAACTTACACTAGACTTCATAATTCATAATTCATAATTCATAATTCCATCTATAACTAATAATTGTGGCCATGGATGGAAGGTCACGCAACAGTTACTCTAGCGTGAATAGTCTCTGAGATTTGTGGATGACCCAGATTTTCGTCCTTTGCGGGGGCGGAAGGGGGTGTGGCGAAATTTTTAAACAAACTCGTCTCGGTCCGATATAATAGGAGTGTGGATACCAAATTTGGTTGCTCTAGCTTTTATAGTCTCTGAGATCTAGGCGCTAATGTTTTACTCTAAGCAAAGCCGGCTATGCTACGTGTGTGTTAGAGAGAGACAGGGCGAGAAAAAATGAAATTGTTTTCTTGATGCTGGCTATAATAATAATACGATCCAATTCAGATTCTGCAGTCTAAAAGATATGGCCATTCTCTACGATTCTGCGTTTTTGGTTTTATCGTATCTTTAAAAATTGTGGATGCCACAGATTTTCGTCCTTTGTGGGGGCGGAAGTGCGCGGGGCGAAGTTTTGAAATATTTTTGTAGCAGTGACATATCACAGAAGTCTGGATCCGAAACATCGTTGCTCTAGCTCTTATAGTCTTTGAGCACTAGGCGCTGAAGGGGACGGACAGACGGACAGACAGACAGGGCTCAATCGACTCGGCTATTGATGCTGATCAAGAATATATATACTTTATGGGGTCGGAAACGATTCCTTCTGGACGGTACACACATCCACTTTTACCACAAATCTAATATACCCCAATACTCATTTTGAGTATCGGGTATAACAAGCGGGAACATTGTGAGACGCGACAAGGGCCGCGGCTCTCCTTTTATTCTTAGTTATTTCATTGTTTCCCATTTGGGATCTGAGAAAGATAGCTTTATATATGTTTACACAAAAAACTATTGCATTTTGGCACTCTCCGCTTCCAATTTGTAAGCAACACAGTATGAATTTGATTCCCGCACAATGATCCGGCGAGATCCGATCCGTTTTCCTTTGCTGACACAACATTGATTTTTTATACCCGGCCAAAGTGTGAGGATGCAGGGTGGCATCAAGCAAGGTGAAAGCCATCGCCTGTCAAGACGCTCGCTCTTCGGCCCACTACATGAAAGCGGTGGCTGCCCTCAAAGAGGTCTATCCAGGGGTTCAACTTTGGCCGTGAAGTGGAAAGATGTCCCCAGCCGTCCGAGAGCCCGAGCATGGGTCTCGGCTAAGCCTGCAGAGCCTGAGCAGATACTCAGGTTACTGGAGGTCTGCAGCCCCCACCTTCCTACAGCCGATTGGAAGGTGGCCAAGGTAGAGGATATCCAAGGACACAGGCGCCAGATCATCCTCTTTCCGTAGACTTCCTCACAAAGACGGGCGGTGTAGTGGATTATGGCTACAAGAAGGTTACCATATCCACCTACAAGTCGGATCACAGGGCCAAAAAAAATGCAGGTCGAGACATACCCGGAGCTGCCAGAGATCCCGAAAGAGGAGGCCTCGTGTGAGGAGGACAACCCGGCGTCGGATGCGGCGTCCATGATGTCGGACGACATCCTGGATGACTACGCGTTCGGTGAGAGCGACCTAGCCAGGGGTCCCAGCCACATCGCGTGGAGGAGCCGGAGTCCCCCGTCAGCGATCTAGAAACAACAATGGTGGAGGTGAGCCTCAGGCATATCACTGACGCTCCTACCGATAAACCTCCACCACTGTAAGGCAGCAAGCGCTACTAAACTGCTCCATCTGGCCAAGGGTGGAGCCGACATAGTCCTCATTCAGGAGCCCTGGATCCTCAGAAACATGGTCTCCGGTCTGAGGAGTTCAGACTATAAGCTATGCGCAGCTGAAACCGTAGGTAAAATTCGCATCTGCATTCTTGCAAGAAGGGAGTCGTGCTTATTTGTGCTCCCAAATTTCAGCAATGAAGACCATACCGCAGTGAGCCTTGAAGGCCAGGAGCGCTCACTCCTCCACACTCGCCTATCCGGGCCTCAATCGCAGACTGTACGGACATCGGTTTAATTGTGGGGCGCGACGCCAACGCACATCACTGCCAGTGGGGAAGCACTGACACAAACGAAAGGGATGAGTACCTTTTCAGTTACCTACTGACCACTCAGATGGTCTTATTAAGCCGGGGTAGTGACCCCACTTTCATTATTAAAAACCGCGAGGAGGTCCTGGACCTCACGCTTGCCTCTCATGAGACACAGAGGACATTTTATCCTGGGGGGTCCTGGAGGAACACTCCTTCTCGGACCACAGGTACGTGGATACTGTATTCTCCTTTTCATTACCGAAGCTAGTTCAATTCCGGAACCTCAGACAGACAAACTGGACTCGGTACTCTGACTACCTCTGTCGTGGTCTCCCTGAGTCCCCATCTGAGGAGAAGTTTTTCAGGAAGGCCACGACTTGTCTTCTTAAGATCTTCACGGACGATGAGTCGCGTAAACTTCTGCTAAATACTCACTTCCCTGGCTGCGATGAAAACAGACCCAACTACTTCGCACCTCCTTCTGTCGTCGCAATTGCCATCCTGAGCGATCAAAAGCTTTAAACCTTACAAGTCCGTGGGGCCAGACGGCATTTTCCCTGCCCAACTGATTCACGCCGGACATTAAGCCATTAATCGGCTCAAAATAATTTACGATGGAATCTTCTCCCACGGGTGCATCCCTGACACCTGGCTTCAGACCAAAGTCGTTATCATTCCCAAGGCAGGCAAGCACTCGCACACTTCCCCAAAAGATTTCAGAAGCGCCAGCCTTTAGCAATAATGCCAAGTATCTTGGCCTAATCCTCGACAGAAAACTCGATTAGAAACTAAGCATAGAGGGTAGAGTAAAGAAGGCCACAGAGGCCCTTTACACATGCAGGAAAGCAATCGGTCTAAAATGGGGAATGACCCCGCATACGGCTCGGTGGCTATACACCGACATCATACGGCCAATCATACTTTATGGAGTGGTAGTATGGTGACTCAGAAGAGCTCGACACATAGCAGATCTATGCATTACCGGCGGGCATTACTCCAGGCGAGGGGAAGCCCTGGATACCGTGCTGGACCTCCTCCCTGTAGATCTCACTTTCCGCCCTCAGAATGAGAGAAGCCAAACTGTGGAAAGCAATTACCGGAGAAGACAGATTATTGTATCCCTAGTGATCACCTCTCGACGCCTTTATAGGTATCAATCCCACCTAGGGAGGACTGGGAGATGGGTGAACCAGGACACTGATGGCTCAAAGTTAGACGGCTGCGTGGGAGGCGGAGTCTACTGTAGCGAGCTGAACATCAGTCATTGCTTAAGGCTCCCGGATCACTGTAGTGTGTTCTAAGCGGAGGTTGTGGCTATCAAGGAAGCCATTTCTATTGTCTCCAAACTACTTCTAGACATGCATTTAGTGTGTCTTCTCGGAAAGCCAAGCAGCTATTAAAGGTTTAGGCTCAATATCGTCGAATTCAGCGACTGTAAATGACTGCCGCAGGTCTCTGCATGAGATCGCAGAGCAGTAAAATCTCTTCCTTATATGGGTCCTCGGCCACAGGAACATCGAGGGAAACGACGCCGCCGACGAGCTAGCCATACAGGGTACTACGATTCCTCTGTTATCATCCAATTCGATTTGTTCGTCTAAGTGCAAATGTGGAGATTTATGCGCTGAGAGAGCAAGTAGGGAGCAGAGAGGGAGAAGAGAGGGAGCAAGAAGCGATGCCTTTGGCTACGTGCAGGCTTCTCACGCACAAATTGTTCGAGCACAGTGCAAAAAGAAGATGACAGCAGACCGTTTCCTGCAGGGTCTCGAGACTGAAATGACCACATCGATCAAAAAAGCGCTCAGCAGAGCACAGTGCTTTGTAGGTACTCGAGCCATCACAGGACACTGGTAGATAGGCACTCACGCCTCTGTCAATCCCTTATATCAACTTCTGCAGGAGTTGACGGGACGAGGAAGAGGAGGAATCAGTCTCCCACTTCTTCTGCCATTGCCCGGCCCTTGGAAATCTTCGTCTTCGGATTCTCGGGCCGCTTTCGTCACGGGGACCTTGTCCAAATTCATCCAAGCCTCTGGATGGGACTGCCGTTAACCTGAAGTAGTCTGCTCTCACGGTTCAGGCAACGAGAAGGGGCACATGCCCATGCGGCAACACAATGGACCTCTTATAGGTCCAAGTGAGCTTTGGGGTGGGGGGAGGTGATTATCTCCCCTTCCCGCCTACCGCCTTAACCTAACCTAACTTAGCCTAATCAAATTTTATGACGACTAATATTTTTTATAAATGGGGTTCTGAGGGGAGTTCGGGATACGTAACCTATCGCTAGAGTTTCTGCTATAATGTTTGTCAAAGACTCTACACATTAGTCAAAGCCGAAATTTAAATACTAAATCTCAAATTGTGCCAACGGGGCTTAGCACATTTTAAGTTTAGCACAAATTACAGATTACTATGATAGATGGGAAGTCTTTAGCATGATTGCAGAAACCATCGCAAAAACTTGGAATTTGTAAAGCCATGCCAGAAATGTTGAGCGACTTAGATGCAATTAACAGATTAGCAAGTAACAATGACATTCTGCGATTCGGTTTGTCGACCAATTTGACCAATTTCAATTTGGTGGTCCAACGCTGAGGATAAAGGCCGAGATTCCCGGCTCCGAATGTTTCTTGTGGTCAATCAAATGAATATTTTACCTTTAAATGCTTACAGTAGACCGAATATCTATAAACAATTTTAAAGAAAACGAGGTGGAACGTTGTGAGTTGCTGCGGACACCGCAACTCTACAGTTATACCCGATACTAGGTCAGTATGGCTCTCCTCCGGCAGACGCCGCTAATATTAAACGACACGACAAAGAGTGCGTGCGAGAGAGACAGAAAATCAGTCTGAGCGTGACGTCGGGCGCTGCGTGGCCAGTGCAAATTGATTTGTTCCTTTTGGCTATAAAAATGATATGATCTCATTCAGATTCAGCAATCTGATAGATATGATCATTATCCATGATTCTGATTTAGTTTTCTTGTATCCTCAATATTATGGATGCAACAGTTTTTCGTCCTTTGTGGGGGCGGAAGGGGGTGGGGCGAAATTCTGAGATATACGTTTTATAGTGAGATCTAACAGAAATGCGGATACTAAATTTGGTTACTCTAGCGTGAATAGTCTCTGAGATTTGTGGATGCCCCAGATTTTCGTCCTTTGCGGGGGCGGAAGGGGGTGTGGCGAAATTTTGACACAAAACGGTCAAGGTTCGATATCACAGGAGTGTGGATACCAAATTTGGTTGCTCTAGCTCTTATGGGTTCTGCGATCCTTGAACTCATATTGCAATTGGCAAAACCGACCATGAAACCTGTGTGTTAGAGAGAGACAGAGCGAGAAAGAATTATATTGTTGGTTATGAATTAGTGGACTGTATAATCGTTTATATCTTGAGCTTATTTATTATTTATTGATTGTTTAATATTGGTGGTTATAGTACAATTATATTACAATACTACAAGAATAGCGGGGGGTTCGATTCTGCGGCGGTACAAACTATGCGTGCGGGCGGCTTCGTCTCGAAGTTTCTACTGCATCAACTCCGCGAAAAGAAGTCGAGCAAAAGGGAATTGAAAGATCACGCGATAAGACTCGACGCGACGGTTTCAATGCAAAACAACGGAACGCATCGCTGTGTGCGTGTGCAGCTGCGGGTCTGGCCATGCGTGTGAGAACATTACAGCTATGTTCTGGACCCGAGTAAACAGCAACACAGCTATGCGCGTAAAAATAGTTACTTAGGCGGTGTACTACAATCATGAGCGTGTAAATAGGTCAATCGCAATATACATGAACATTGACTTAAAAACTACGAGGCTCATTTCTCACCATACCGGCCCCCCTGAACGACTGTTCAGAACAAGGGAAGCACAGCAAGTTTGGTAATAGGCCTCTTGTACACTCCTCGGGCGGTTTTGACGGTGACCACTCGAACCCTCTCGTCTTGGCCAGGATGAACTTCGGTGATTCGCCCAAGCAGCCACTTGCTAGGCGGTTGATTTGGCTCCTTCAGTACCACAAGAGTGTCCACGGTTATGTCGTTGGACTCCTGCTGCCATTTCGTGCGAGGTTGCAAGGAAGTAAGGTATTCCAGATTCCAACGTTTCCAGAATCCTTGAACCTTGGCTTGCAGTTGTCTCCAACGCTGCAGTCTGTTAATGTTGACGTCTAACAAGGACGGCTCCGGCACCGACATGTGAGGTTGACCTGTAAGAAAATGAGCGGGGGTAAGGGGATCCAAGCTGTGATCGCTTGGCGCGCACAGTGGGCGAGAGTTGAGTAACCCTTCAATCTGAGTTAAAATTGTTGAATATTCCTCGAAGGTTAACGCACTGCAACCAATTACTCGGCGAAGGTGGAGTTTGATAGATCGTACGCCTGTTTCCCAAAGACCTCCAAAGTGCGGGGCAGATGGCGGAATGAAGTGCCAGTTGATGTCCTGACTCGTCAGAAAATTAGCAATTTCCTCGTCTTGACTTTGAGATACTGCTATCCGTTGCATCTCCGTTAGTTCCTTTCTGGCTCCATGGAATGTTGTGCCATTGTCCGAGTACAAGTCGGATATAGGGCCACGTCGAGACCAAAAGCGTTTGAAAGCGGCGATAAATGCAGGAGTCGTCAAATCACTGACGAGCTCGATATGAATTGCTTTGGTGGACAGACAAACAAAGATGGCAAACCAAGCTTTGCCAAACTTCGGTGTCCGACCTGCTGATGTCTTGATGGTAACTGGTCCAGCGTAATCCAATCCAGAATGTAGAAAGCAGCGGGTGGGCTGAACGCGAAAGGCGGGAAGATCAGCCATGAGTTGTGTACTCGTTCCTTTGCGCTGGAGGAAGCATATCTTGCAGTTGAATACAATTTTGCGGACTATGTTACGGGCTCCCAGGATCCAATACTTCTGTCTCAACGTGTGAAACATAAATTCGACTCCAGCGTGTAACGATGTGACGTGCTGGTGTCTAGCTATTAAAACAGCGACTGGTGATTCCTTTGGAAGAAGGATGGGATGTTTTGCGTCATAGGTTGTCATCGAATTTCCAATGCGTCCTCCCACGCGCAGAATTCCTTGGTCGTCAACAAATGGAGTGTAGTGAATCAACTTGGATTTTTGAGAAAGGGCTTGTCCAGTGCTCAGCTGTCTGTACTCCACTTGGAAGAACTCCATCTGGACATGTTTGATTACCCTAGAGCGGGCATATTGACGATAAAAATGATGACAGGCGGTCCTTGCAACGAAGACGATGTACGAACCGAAAGCAATAGCTAAGTGTCCGCAAGAGATGTGACCAGGAGGAAGCTTTGTTGATCATACAGTTAAGATCATTTCCTTCATTGGAAATGTGTAGATTAACTTGGGGCTTGACCTTTACTTCCATCCGCTCAGCGTCCTCAGTCGACAGTGCGAACTTGGCCTTAGCAGGTGGCCAAGTGCGATGTGATTGGGAAAGCCACGGTGGTCCATTCCACCACAGTTGATGTTCTACCAGATCCTTTGGTAGAAGTCCGCGTGATGCACAGTCCGCGGGATTGTCCTCAGTGCGAATGTGTTGCCAGCAGCTACGTGGGCAAGCGTCTAGAATCTCAGCCGTGCGATTACAAACATAAGTGTTCCAAGTCCGTGGGGGCGATGAGAGCCAATGTAGTACAATTTCGGAGTCTGACCAACACGAAGTACTGGAAATAGGAACCGTTAGATTTTGCTTAACCAGAGACATAAATTTCGACAGAAGATGGGCGGCATTCAACTCGAGCCGTGGGATGGAGATAGGTTTGATGGGTGCCACCCGGGTTTTTGCGGCGATCAGTGTTACAGCGTAGTCATTATTGACTCTCACGCGACTGTAGATGACAGCGGCGTATGCATGAGATGACGCATCGGCGAATCCATGCAGCTCCATTGCTTGAAGTGGCGAGGATAGATAGCGGGGTATGCGACAGCTTTCCAGTAAATGAACTTCAGCTACAAACTGTTGCCACCGTGCGCATAGCTGCGCGGGATAGTGGTTCGTTCCAGTCGACCGAGCTCAGCCAACTATCTTGAAAGAGAACCTTTAGAAATACAGTTGTGGGGGCAAGCAACCCCAGTGGATCGTAGATCTTGGCAAGCTCGGACAGCAAAATCCGTTTTGTCAGAACCCCTGTGGCGTCGGGAATGGTCAACTTGAAGGAAAGCTCGTCCACAGCCGGGTCCCAGCGTATTCCAAGAACCTTGACATATTGAGTTGGGCTCTTTCCCTCTAGGGCTTCAAGTGGATACTCACAAATGTCCTGTGGCAGCGATTTGAGTAGTGACCAACAGTTTGAACTCCATTTTCGAAGTTTAAATTGAGCTTGGCTCAATAGCAAAATTAATTCATCTTTGAGTGCAATGAGATCGTCGATACTTTCGCAACCAGTAGGGATATCATCCACGTACGCGTCTCGTACAAGCACAGCAGCAGCCTTCGGACACAAATCGGCATGATCTTGCGCGATCTGCTTGAGAACTCGAACAGCCAAGAACGGCGAAGACGCTAAACCATACGTCACGGTCAGTTATCGATAATGATCGAGTGTAGCAGTCTCCTCCTTTCGCCAGACAATCCGTTGGTAATGCGTGTGATCTTCTGAAACCAGGATGCCTCTAAACATTTTCTCAATGTCCGTACAAAACACATAGCGATGCTGACGGAAACGTAGACATACTCCAAGTAAACCCCTTTGAATAGGTGGTCCGATGTGTAGTCGTGAATTAAGTGAAGATCCATTGCAGTCCTCCCCAGAGCCATCGAATACAACTAGGCATTTCGTGGTGGTGCTATCTGGTTTAAATACTGCGTGGTGTGCTAAGTAATTGTGATTGGCGGGACCGTTTTCTACGGTAGTAGACGGAATCACCTCCATGTGTCCTCGTTGTATATAATCCTCCATAAACTCGACATACTGTTGTTTGAGCGCAGGAAATTGTTGAAATTTCCGCTCGAGAGAAGAAAAGCGTCGTAGTGCTTGTGGCAGTGTGGACCCCATCGGAGGGGCAGATTCCTTGAACGGGTATTGGACGATGTACACGCCATCGTTTCTGCGGGCGTGCGTATGAACGAAGTGTTGCTCAGCGGGATCACTAGCATCAATGGTAGCGTCACTTGGTTGAACTCGTTCCATGTCCATGAACGATCGAACCAAAGTGTCCAGATCCTCGTGCGCGTGATGTGCTAGTGCGTGGTTGTGAGCATCACTACTGAGATGGTAGCTGCCTGTAATGACCCAACCAAAATTAGTGTGAAGTGCAATAGGATATTCAGAACCAAACTCTTTGCGTTGTCCAGTGTAAAGGTTCCAAAGCTGATCAGCTCCTAAGATCACGTCGATGGTTTACCAAATGTAGGGTCCGCTAAGGGTAGATCACGAATTCTTTTCCACATCGGTGTGTTAGACTCGATCCTCTGGGCTGGAATCGAGGAGGTTAAAGTGTTCATAATCAGACCTGTTACCACCACTAAGGCCGAGCTTGTGCGGGAGAGCAGCGTGAATGTGGCGCGACCTCTAGTAACCCCAGCAGGATTTGCGCCTAGACCAACCACTGGTATACGAGCGTGGGTGCGCGGCAAACCAATTCGTTGAATAAACGATTCGGCGACCATCGTTATAGTCGAACCAGTATCCAACAGTATCCTGCAGGTGGTCTCGTTGCCCCAGGAGTCGACTATAGTGGCCAAAATCGTTGGCAATATGGCCTGACTTTTGGCCACGAATTTCCTCTCCAATGTATGATGGCTGACCACGGCAGGATCAGCGTCAGCAGGGAAACTGGACGAGCGGACGGGTGAGTCAGCGGAGTTATTGACCTCAGCGGAAGCCGTGACAGAGCGTATGTCCTCTGGATGAACAAGAGTGTGGTGCTTCAGCTTACACAGACGGCACGTGTTTGTGGAATTACACTCCTTGACTTGATGAGATCGGCTTAGACAATTGAAGCACAAATTACCATCCCTTGCGAACTTGCGGCGGTCCACAACATCCAGAGCCTTGAATTGAGTGCACGCATAAAGACTGTGTTGCTCGTGACAATATACACAATCACGAGCAGACGTATTTGGCACGTCCACATGATGAGAAATTGCACGACGTTTATTCAGCACCGTGTGTGTATCCTGGATTAGCTTTGGATCTTGACAAGACTCAAGTGCATCGCAACGGGCGAAGACAAAGCCGAACAGGTCATTTATGGTCACGTTTTCCTTGCACGATTCACTGGAGGTGGCCCACGCTTCCTTGCATTCCGGGTCTAACTTTGAGAGCAAGATATGGATTAGCCACACATCGCGGCTGTCGCAGCTCAGCGCATGTAGACCACGTATACTTTCGTCAGCGGTGTCGACTATCTTACGCAACTCGGCGATGTTTGAACCCTTTGCGGTTGGCAACGAAAGAAAGTTTTGAATGAACGAACGAGCAATCAGTGACTTCTTGTTGTAGCGATTTTCGAGCCTCTCCCATGCGTCCTGGTAATTGGCATCCGATACGGGAATATGTTTTATCAAAGACAACGCTTCACCGTCCAGATAGGATTTCAAATAATGAAACTTTTGGCACTTGGACAGACTACTCTTCTTGTCGACTGAGCCTAAGAACAAGTCACTAAACTGCCACCAATCCTCGTATCTGCCCGAAAACGTCGGAATGCGTATTTTCTCGAACTGCAGCTTTGTGGTTCCCGATGAGTCCCGAATCCTCTCCAGAAGTTGAGTTTGTCCCTCAAATAAGCGTTCCACTGTGGACGATAGCAGTAGATTTGAGTTGTCGTGCTCATTCTCGTGACTGCTCCGGTCACGTATGGCTTCAGTGAAGATACTATGCGCACTAAAGAACCTTTTCTCATATTCGGGGATGTCCAAAACCGGATCCACGTATTCATCTTCATCATTATATTGCACCAGCTCTTCAGACAGCTCCATAAAGCGGTTGAAAGTTGCAACAAGTCGGTCCAACTTGTGCTCTAATGTTTGCACAGAAGTACATGACTGTACAAACTCTTGAGCCTCCGCAGCCACGCGAGTTAATTGGGATTTGCAGGCCCCACGTTGCTGAATTAGATGATGCACTAGGGCCTTCATGGCAAACAGCGGTTAATGGTATCACTCAAAATGTATATAAATAAACTCAAACGCGGAGATCCGGCTCGAAGGACCAAAATTTGTTATGGTTATGAATTAGTGGACTGTATAATCGTTTATATCTTGAGCTTATTTATTATTTATTGATTATTTAATATTGGTGGTTATAGTACAATTATATTACAAGAATAGCGGGGGGTTCGATTCTGCGGCGGTACAAACTATGCGTGCGGGCGGCTTCGTCTCGAAGTTTCTACTGCATCAACTCCGCGAAAAGAAGTCGAGCAAAAGGGAATTGAAAGATCACGCGATAAGACTCGACGCGACGGTTTCAATGCAAAACAACGGAACGCATCGCTGTGTGCGTGTGCAGCTGCGGGTCTGGCCATGCGTGTGAGAACATTACAGCTATGTTCTGGACCCGAGTAAACAACAACACAGCTATGCGCGTAAAAATAGTTACTTAGGCGGTGTACTACAATCATGAGCGTGTAAATAGGTCAATCGCAATATACATGAACATTGACTTAAAAACTACGAGGCTCATTTCTCACCAATTGTTTTCTTGATTCTGGCAATAATAATTATACGATCTAGTTGAGATTTTACCCTCTAGAACATATAGTCATCCTCTACGATTCTGCGTTTCTTGTTTTATCGTATCTTTAAAAATGTGGATGCCACCGATTTTCGTTCATTGTGGGGGCGGAAGTGGGTGGGGCGAAGTTTTGAAATATTTTTTTTTGCTGTGACATATCACAGAGTCTGGATCCAAAACATCGTTGCTCTAGCTCTTATAGTCTTTGAGCATTAGGCGCTGAAGGGGACGGACAGACGGACGGACGGACAGACGGACAGACGGACGGACGGACAGACGAACAGACAGACATGGCACAATCGACTCGGCTATTGATGCTGATCAAGAATATATATACTTTATGGGGTCGGAAACGATTCCTTCTGGACGTTACACACATCCACTTTTACCACAAATCTAATATACCCCAATACTCATTTTGAGTATCGGGTATAAAAATA
Organism: Drosophila pseudoobscura; assembly: GCF_009870125.1. NCBI lineage: Eukaryota > Metazoa > Arthropoda > Insecta > Diptera > Drosophilidae > Drosophila > Drosophila pseudoobscura. Next base: position 35,774,207 of record NC_046683.1, on the reverse strand, counting down.
AGCAAAAAGGTTTGCTACACCACTATCCGCATTAGCGCTCAAGCTACCCAGGTTCATAGCTGAAGAAAGAGAGCTCGTCGACTTTTTGGAATTTATGAAATGCCAAAAGGACCTGGGATTGATTTTAAGTCCCCTTTCAACGTCGGCAATATATTGGCTATACAAAAATTTGCTTAAGAAATCAAACTCCTTATGCTGCACATATCTCGCCCAGTCCACAGGGTGCTGGGTCTAACCAAATCGTTTAAAGTACTTCTTACGCAGATTCTTATATTTCACAAGAGCCATCGTATACCATGGTAACCTATAGGAGCCATGCACCCATTTGGAAGCATTGTTAAAAGTAATACGACGGACCGTATGCAGGAAAACACTATGGGAAGTGTCAGCATTAGGATGCGAGAGAACAGAAGCCCAATTAACGTTTAACAAACTATCCCGAATAGCATTCAGGCTTAAAGTATACTCTTCACACTCTTTATTAATGACTTGCCTTCAGTATTAACATACTCTCGAGTACTTATGTATGCGGATGATGTTAAACTCTGTGTCCAGTACAACGACATTTCGACAAAGTTATGACATTTCATCGTTCTAGCCCTTTGTTGGCTCCCTACACCCTATTTGGGGGTTCTCTTGAGAGAATTACCCTGGTGGATGATCTGGGTGTTATGTTAGACCCCAAGTTAATGCTTGGTGTGATATTTATGCACAACTTGATCAGGGGTGACATAGACAGCCCTGATCTGTTGAGCCGCATAAACTTCACGATTCCTATTAGACTGACTAGAAACTTTATACCGTTGTTCCTTCCACTTTGTAGATCGAATTATTCCTTGCATGAACCGTTTAGGGTCTTATGCTCGGATTATAATTCCCTCTACCATATTATATCCTCCACTAATTCTCTTCCTCTTATTAAATTACTAATCCTTTCACACCTTTCTAGTAATTAGTAATTGTAGTGGTATTTGTATTTTGTATTTTATTGCATGCTTAATTTCTTAATAAGTTTAGTGCTAATTTTCCTCGAATGTTAATCTAATAATAGCTATCTTTCTTGCATGTTCGCGTTCGGTTCGGCTACGCACCGTGCGTCATGCGGCAGCGCCCCTCGGTCGGTTGGGCGGGAGGAGGGCTGCGTTTTTCCTGGGATCCGCGCGTAACAGCCTTCTACTGGTGTCACACGGGCCACTTGACGGTGCAGTAATTGCATCGCCTCTTGATAGATGCAGTCATTGCATGTCAACGTCCATATTATCGGAAAAAAAAAAAAATAAAATAAAATAAAAATAAAAGATGTATTCATAATATGGTTCCGCCAAGGGCGAGTAAGAATGGAAATTAGCTGAGAATTCTAAAAGCATGTCACAATCCGCGATAGGCAGTTCGCAACATTTAACATGGCAATCTATATCCGAACTAACAAAAATTCAGTCTAGAATATTCTTTAGCCTATTAAAAACATTATTTACTTGGGTCCCATACTAAAAGAATAATCCATAAAGAGAATCTCGTGCGGCAAATGTACATTACTAGGTATCATAGACGACGATTGCGGATCGCCGGACCATACCAACGAACCCAAATTGAAGTCGCCAATAACTCAGAGGTGCTGACGGTCTCGCAGATTACTATAAATGTTAGCAATGTTCTATGTGTGCGCCTTGTATATTTCATAGCTGCTATTTGGTGGAATGTAGGATGCGCTAATAAATAGCGTCTTCAACTGGCCAGCCACCGCCACACCAATGTGATCCAGAACAGAGTCTCCATCCAGGAGACAAATCCGATCGCAGCGTAGGGTGCGTCTGACGACCACAATGACCCCACCACCTCTGCAGCACTTCGTTTTGTCACAATCTCTGTCCTTACGAAACACCTAGAAAGGCTAGGATCGAAGTATTCGTTGTCAAAAAAGTTAGAATTGAGCCAGGTTTCAACCAAAATGACAATGTCGAAGCCACACGTAGAGGTAGCCACGATGACAGCCTGAGCCTTGGTGCGCATGCCCGCTATATTTTGGAAAAAAATTCGTATAGACTTGGCACCATCCATCGGCACGGTTTCAGAAAGTGGCGGTGCCGTCCTGTTAGCGGCCACGGAAAATAGGCCCAGACGAAGGTCAGCCATATCCAACTGAGTCAGAGGAGGGAGGCTAATGCCTAGAGCATGCCTAAGCGTTGAAGTCCGAATCAGTAGCACACCATCCTTGTCCATAAAAGAGGGCAGTGAAGCAGCCGAGAGAGCCAATCTCTATGATGATGCTGAAGAGAGTGTTCCACATAAGAGCGCACGACGGGCTGCTGACTCTTCCTAAATGTCGAGAGCAGCGACGGCGCAAGCATAGCATACGAAGCTATGCATTTGCGTTTGTTGTTGTAATGATGACGTTAGAAGCGCACGTAGTCGGGAGAGAGCGCCAGCAAGAGAATCGTCATCTGATCCAGCAGCAGCCGAGCAAATATCGCACAAAGCGCAAATCGAAAAGTCAATGTTTTGTTGTTGTGTCGAGGAGGATTGCCAAAAATATAACAACGGGCTGTTGCTCATAGCAAAAAGGCGAAAAAGTGCAAGTAGAATATGTTGCGGAGAAGCGGCAATCATAAAACCAGAGGCGCCGCTCACTGGGGGTTTTTTGAAGTGGATGGAACTGGAGCTTTCTGAGTCGGCGTGGACGTCCGCAATGGCACAGCTGCACACAGATTAACTGCCGTCAAATCAGCTTCCGGCCTCTGTCTATTCACAAAGCGGGAAACCCTTACCGATACTGGCCAGAATCTATCATCAAAGACCACAGGGAATAGACGTTCAGGGCCCCAAGTTTGAAATTTACGAACTTCAACGCAGATAAATCAGCATCTCGCTTGGCCAATTTCACGCAAGAAATTTCCGCCTCCGGCACCTTGAGCTTATTAGCAACGAATTTCACCACCTCCTCTGGACCCATTGCGGTAGAAAATTTACCAATATGCAGGTCTTTGCTGCCCTGAATCACACTCAGCTGCTCGCAGCTCGGAGCAACACCAACAAGATGATTGGCATGCTTCGTCCGATTCTTCCTCTCCCTCCTTCTGACCGTGACGAAGCCCTCCAGATCGGGTAGGGGAGCAGCAGCTGAACCCAAGTCAATGACCTCAGTCGAGGTGGCGGCCACTAACCGTGGATACATTAAGTCGGTCGCCGGCTTTGGCCTATTGCATTTTTTTTTTTTTGAGCAATCGGCTTTTCACGCTCTTGAGAATTGATCGAAAGAGTCTGAAAATCAGACTTCAGACCCCGATAAAGGTTTTCCAGCTTCAGAACCTTGTCGTTATGCTCATCTATTTTCGAATGCGAGTCATTCGCAACCACACAGTTATCACACTGCCATAACAAATTAGGCGGATTTGTTAAAAGTTTAACTTCGTCTGCATGCAATTGCAAGCGGTCTGGTCAGACTCCCGAAAACCGGCGACCAATCGCCTACGATATCAACGGGAACAATTAGGTTCCCAATTGTGGTATTGTGGGCGAAGGAAGCAAGGATGTTAAAAGCCCTGTACCTTTAAATACATCCAATATATTGTGGTGGTTAAGTATACCAAATAACTGTCCAATTCTATTTGTCGTCTAAGTTCAAATGTGGCGATCTATGCGCTGAGAGAGCTCTTTTCAGGTCAGTGTGTAAAGCATCCAGGCTTGAATCAAAGCTTTCAAGAGCTCCCGAATTTTATTGTCTTTTTGTTGTTTTTCCTCCAGATGAAAGCCACGTCCCGCTTTTTATACCCGACACTCAAAATGAGTATTGGGGTATATTAGATTTGTGGTAAAATTGGATGTGTGTAACGTCCAGAAGGAATCGTTTCCGACCACATAAAGTAGATATATTCTTGATCAGCATCGATAGCTGAGTAGATTGAGCCCTGTCCGTCTGTCCGTCCGTCCGTCTGTTCGTCCCTACCAGCGCATAGTGCTCAAAGACTATAAGAGCTAGAACAACGAAGTTTTATATCCGGACTTCAATGCTAAGTTACTGCTACAAGTATATTTCAAAACTTCGCCCCGCCCACTTTCGCCGCCCACAAAGAACGAAAATCTGTGGCATCCACATTTTTAAAGATACGATAAAACCAAAACCGCAGGATCGTAGAGGATGACTATATGTTCTAGAGTGAAAAATCTCAACTAGATCGTATAATTATTATAGCCAGAATCAAGAAAACAATTTAATTCTTTCTCGCTCTGTCACTCTCTAACACACAGGTTTCATGGTCGGTTTTGCCAATTGCAAAATATGAGTTCAAGGATCTCAGAACCTATAAGAGCTAGAGCAACCAAATTTGGTATCCACACTCCACAAAATTTTGCCACACCCCCTTCCGCCCCGCAAAGGACGAAAATCTGGGGATATTCACAGATCTCAGAGACTATTAAGTCTAGAGTAACCAAATTTGGTATCCGCACTTCTGTTAGATCTCACTATAAAACGTATATCTCAGATCAGATCGGATCATTTTTAAAGCCAACAGGAACAAATCAATTTGCAGTGGCTACGCAGCGCCCGACGTCACGCTCAGACTGATTTTCTGTCTCTCTCGCACGCACTCTTTGTTGTGTCGTTTAATATTCGCGGCGTCTGCCGTAGGAGAGCCATACTGACTAAGTATCGGGTATATATGTGGAGTTGTGGTGCCCGCAGCAACTCACAAACTGCAGTCTAAAAGATATGGCCATTCTCTACGATTCTGCGTTTTTGGTTTTATCGTATCTTTAAAAATGTGGATGCCACAGATTTTCGTCCTTTGTGGAGGCGGAAGTGCGCGGGGCGAAGTTTTGAAATATTTTTGTAGCAGTGACATATCACAGAAGCCTGGATCCGAAACATCGTTGCTCTAGCTCTTATAGTCTTTGAGCACTAGGCGCTGAAGGGGACGGACAGAGAGACAGGGCTCAATCGACTCGGCTATTGATGCTTTATGGGGTCGGAAACGATTCCTTCTGGACGGTACACACATCCACTTTTACCACAAATCTAATATACCCCAATACTCATTTTGAGTATCGGGTATAATTATTGATACCCAAATAGTTTATTGGTACTCGAATCCAACAACAAATTTAAAGCTTTTAATATTGTTTGAGATGCCAAACATTTTTGGCACCTATTTGTGTTCAAAATAAAAAAGAGAACTAGGTTAAACTTTATAATATTTTTTTGATTTTGTGGCTGAGCTGAAGCCGATTTCTTGCTAGGGCCAGATAGGTAAGAGGTATGCAACCGATGATGAGACGAAGGCGGCTGATCAAATGTGATTGCCGAAGTGGCGGTGGCACAGCAAGGTTATTGCCGAAGTGGCGGCGGCAGAGCGCAGCAGCTCTGCAGAACATCAACGCTTTCAAAACATAGGCGGCTCACTCTGCTCATACAATAAAAATGCTTAAATTTACGGTTATTATTCGGCGGCTGGCCCGAACATACTCCCCCCGATGGGAGCTCATCTCTCAACAGATTTCTTAAGTGGCAGCAAGCATAGCCGAGTGACGGCCCTCCTGATGTTTCCTGAGGATGTCTTCAGGTCAGCGACGCGACACACTCCGTCCTTGCCCATAACAACATCGACCACTCTAGCCAGTGGCCAACGCATTGGAGGAAAATGTTCATCCTTCACCAGGACGAGATCGTTCTTGCAGATGTTTTTCGCGGAGGTACGCCACTTCGCACGCTCTTGCAAAAGAGTGAGATACTCTTCGCACCAACGGCCCCAAAATATTTGTTGTAGTTGGGTGACCCGCTGCCAGCCATCCAGACGATTGTACTTCAGCTTCGTTAGGTCATACTCGAGGATTTGCTCATGGGGGCCGCCTAGAAGCAGATGAGCAGGAGTCAAAACGTCTAAATCATCAAGATTTTCTGAAAGCGAGAGCAAAGGGCGAGAGTTAACAATTGCAGTGATCTGACAGATCAGAGTGCGCAGCTCGTCGAAGCTAAGCACAGATGGTCCAACTAAGCGGTACAGGTGTTATTTTGCGGTCTTCACCGCCGTTTCCCACAACCCGCCAAAATGCGGAGAGCGTGGTGGAATGAAACGCCAGTCGATCGCATTGTCCGTCCAAAATTGCCTTGGCATTCCTCGAGTGGAAGTAAAACGCTTTAGTGCGCCTAGAAACGATGGTGGTCAAATCCTTTACGAGCTCCATGTGTATAGCCTTAGAAGTGAAGCAGATGAATACGCAAATGTAGCACTTGATCGGAGGCCTCGTGCGGATTTCTGATCGGTAGAAAAAAGGTCCACAGTAATCTACTCCAGTAACTTCAAAAGCTCGAGATCCTTCCAAACGTTCCTTAGGTAGGTCTCCCATGATGTGTTCAACCATGCGCGGCCTAGTCCTGAAGCATCTCACACACTTGCTTACGACCCTTAACACTGCCTTAATACCTCCAATGGGCCAATATTCCAGCCGAATTTTGGATAGCAAGGCGCGAGGTCCGGCATGGAGGTTTCTTTCGTGATAATATCTTAACAGCGCAAAGGTAATGGAATGTCCCTTTGGCAGAATGAGCGGGTGCTGAGCGTCAAATCCTAGCGATGAGTTGCCAAGATGACCTCCAACTCTAAGTAGTCCAGAATGATCGATGAACGGGTTGAGCGAACTAATAGAACTGGATTTCATGACTTGACCATTCCGCCGAATCTCCTTTATGTCCATCCACAAATTTGCCAGCTGAATGTGTCGAATTAGAAGATGCGTTCCCTGCCGAATATCAGAAATGGTGAGTCCTGGATGCCTAAGACGATGTATAAATGTATGCATGTAGGGGAATGTGCGCTGCATGCGAAGGAATGAATTCGCAAATTTGCATCCGGACTTCGGCATCTGGATCATGCGGCATGTGGAGACGTGATTAGCAATACTCTCCGGGCAATCTCTAAAGTTGCTATGTCGTTAGTAGGAGATACAGGCCACTTATCCTTGGAGCCTAGCAAAAAATATGGGCCGTGAAACCATTGCACAAACGCGTTCTCTTTCGTAGTGATCCGACGCGTTTTTTTTTTTTAATTTCCTAACCAACCAACAATCTGGAAACCTGTTCTATTCCGCAAGTGCATGCCTTTTGATTTGTGTTAAAACATTATTTAACTTTTTATTTTTTGGCGTCGGCTTGTCGTGTTTGTGTTGTTGCAGTGAGTGAGTACGCATTACATTGCATTGCAGTCCGCTCTCGTCTGGTAGCTTTTGTTGTGTTATCACTCTCTTCCTATCACCTAAACTTAAATAACTGTTCTTTCTCTCTGTTCTTTCTTTCTGTTCTTGCTCTCGTAACTTTCTGTTCAGTAGCTCTCTCTCTCTCTTATTAGCTGCTGCTGAAACTGTTCTCCTCTCCTCCAATTAGCGTTTGTCTGGCACACTGGTTTGATAGCCATTTGTTTTGAAGTATTATTTGATTTTAATTTTGTTCAAATTTTTTATTATGGAGTTTTCTGTTGTATGTGCAAAAAAATCAAGAAATAAGCAGATGACCCACGATCAGCCGATTATCCCCTGCTGGCTCTGCGACAGCGTAGTGCACGCAAATTGTGCTGGATTTTCTGGCCTTGTGAGTGATGCAAGTGCCAATAGTCGCTCGTTGCCGAAAATCGGACTCCGACCAGTCAAAGTGTATGGCAGCTGATTTCGTTTGCCACCCCAAGTGCAACGACAGCTGCTGGCGATGCAGATTCGGTTGCCGAATTCATCGCTTCGGAGAATGTGCAGCCAAGTACGTCTGCAGCGTCCGTGTCCGTAGTGTCCGCAAGCTCACTAGTTGTCCCGTCCATCCCAATCCCACCAGTAAATAGACGTTCCAGACCTACGAATATTGCCACCACAGGTACTAGACCTGCGGTGACTAAACCACTGGTGGGAGTCCCACCAAAACGACAAGTTTTTGTTTCTCGGCTGGCCCCTGACCTCACATCTAATGATGTAATTGCTTTTATTCAAAGCAAAATAAAAGCCGTGGGTTTAAAGGTGGAGAAATTTAACTTCTCTTATGCCAGGGAGATAGCCTCGTTTAAGATAAGCATCTCCCCAACTCAATTTGACACCATTTGCCCCGCCAAATTTTGGCCGGAGCATTTGGTGGTGAAGGAGTTTAAGGGTAAGAAGAAGAATAGGCCCCCCATATCCCTTACAAATCTTTCCAGTGTGCCACCCTCAACCTCAACTTCCTCTTCCTCAACTTCCCGTCTTGCTCCAACCTTTCCAAAAAACTAACTTCTCTTTTAGTAACCTATCAGAATGTAAGAGGCTTGCGTAGTAAGCTCAGCATTCTTTTCCGGGAGAGTGTTGCATTTGCTTCCCACGTTATTGTGTTTACTGAAACCTGGTTAAATCCGGACATTCTTAGTTCCGAGGTTTTGGCAGGTCGGTACACAACTTTTAGAAAGGACCGTTCGTCTCGACGTGCACAAGTGGTTCTAATTGCAGTGGACTCTTACTTCACGTCAGAACACTTCACAGTCCAAGTTCAACAGGAACTGGAGTTCCTGTGTGTAAAACTGATTCTTCCCGCTTTCGCTATATTCATTACTTGCTCGTATATCCCACCTTCTTCGGATATTTCAATTTATGAGCAGCACTTGTCCGCTTTAACCGCTGTTGCTTCCTCGCTATCTGATAAAAATCGTATGATAGTTCTTGGTGACTTCAACTTGCCAGGAACTGTTTGGTCTTCGGTAAACGAGTCTAGTATCCTAGTGCCCATGTCACGACATGACTTTGTTGACGGCTTGCTTAACCTGTCCCTGTCTCAAGTCAATCATGTGAAAAATTCCTTGGGTCGATTGCGTGATCTATGCTTTGTATCGGATCCGACCATAGTGTTGTTAACCCGAGCCCTTCCGCTCACTATACCTGAAGACGCCTACCACCCTATTTTCGAGGTGTCGCTAGATATAGGACCAACTGTATTGGATCGGTCGAGTAGACTACCTGAACGTGTCCGCTGCTTTCGTAAAGCCGAGTTTGCGAGCTTAATAACCTCCTTAGGGATTTTGATTGGTCCGCTTTGTACTTGTGCACTGATGTCACAACAGGCAAAAACATTTTTTACAATGCTCTTGGCACATTTTTTGATTCTTGTGTCCCGCTTTCTTGTCCGATTAGATCTGGAAAACCCCCTTGGTTTATCAAAGAGTTTGTTCAGCCACAGACATGTATTTAATGAATATTAGGAATATACAGTTCAATCTCATACACAAATACTCATAAATAAAATTATCCATGTCACTTCATGTGAATGAATATGACGACACGAAAAATACATTAGCAACTAAAAATAGACAGTAGCACTTGTAAACCCGAACGCACCAAAAGGGATCAAGCAATAAACTATCTACTTTATTGCTGCCAAGTACCTAAGTAAATGCACTGAAATGTAACCCCCGCACAGAGTAAGTGTACCCAATCTAAAAATACACTCACAAGGAGCCTGTGCGTTCCTTCCCATAGAATAAGAATACCACATACCACTGTTCAATAAAATCAGTATCAGAAACAGTACCATAGCTGCCTGTCACTCATCTTCCATCGCAATCAACAGAGGCTGTCGCTGTGTCTTCAGATCTTCACTTGCGCACCGTAGGATACCCTCTCCGCAGTCCAACTGGTTCAAGTTCTAGTTGCGACGACCAAACTGTAGACGGTTTATATACCGTATGCAACCCAGCTTCCTACACACACACATACACACATTAACATTTGGTGACCCCCGACCTTGGTCATCCTTTCAAACTGTCTAACAAGCTACAGTGAAAGGATTCGATCTGGACATCAGATACAAAATTTGGCATCAGGCCATACACTTACGGTAGCATCTCCTACCAATAAGTATCACTTTGGCAATTCTGACATATTCAGGTTATCAGCCAACAGAAAAACAGCTATAGAATTCGATTACCACCAAGGTAATCAATTTTTGTTGTTCCGTGCGTTCCATAAATTGGAAACAGCACAAATCCCTCCATCCAACACATCACCTGTACTATTACCTTTCTGACCAACAACGATTGCTATTCGGAGCGTATCCAGCTGCAAAGCAAATAAAACACTCCCAACGGGTCAAAAAGTAATAAATACAAACAGATAGAATGGATACACATATGGAGGCAGAAGCTGCCGCTACAATGGCAATGGATGTGCAGCAAGAGATTGGTGAGGAAATATCGAGGTGCATTCGGAACTTTAAAAAAGATTCCCAAGAACGAAAGCAAACGGCCTCTTATTTTCAAGCCAAAATATCAGCACTGAAAATGCGTGGAATCGCTTCAACAAAAACGACTCCAAACTTCGCGATACAGACAAAACGGATGAATACGTAAAATTCCGTGAAGACTTACGTACAACATGTAAGCAACACATTACGTTCTTTACCGATTGCATGGATAAACTATCACAGACGTCTGGTGCTCGTGGGGACCGTCAGATCGTCTTTAAAGAAAAGCATTAGAATCCTCTAGTAGATGCCAAAGAAAGCGGTCTGATCCAGCAGTCCTCGAAGGATTACAGCAAACTGCTTTCACTATGTCGCCGACAAAAGGCCATAGTAGAGTCCGTTAAACGCAATCTGGAACAACTTTCAGAGGCGGAAGGACGCACATCAAGTGATTTGATAAAATCACTATGGACTCAAGCGCAGGAAGTCCACTTCACAATTCATGAGGGATACGAGGACCCAGTGGAAGGAGGATATGATATGGAATCCTACCGAACACTGGAAAGTACGGTCCAAAGAGCATTGGCAAAATCAGCCACACCAAACACGTGCAGCTTCCACGCATCAGCATCCCAAAGTTTGAGGTGGATCTATTAAAATGGACCCAGTTCTTCGATATGTTCTCATGCATGGTGCATGAAACCAACATGCCTACGGTGAAAAAGATGTGGTATCTTAAAACCACCGTTACCGGCGGGGCAGAAAGATTGATTCGACATATCGATCTAAAGGAAGAAAATGATGAAGCCGCTTGGGAAATTCTAGTTGACGCATACAACAATCCCAGAGAGCTTTCAAACACGGTACTGAACCGCTTCCTCAATCACCAAACAATTAATGACGATCCCAAGTCATTAAAAGAGTTGTATATAACAACCATAGAATCCCTTGCATCACTAAAGGGATTGGGCATCAATATATCTACATGGGATCCGATATTGATTGCCATTATCAGAAACAAACTGGATGTAACAAATAAGGCGTTGTATGAGCAATCATTGGGAAGCTCAAAGGACATTCAGGCGCTCGATACGATGCTTCAGTTCTGGGAGCAAAGAATTCGAGTTCTAGGAACTAGTAAGAAGCCACCAGCATCAAGGAGAGAGCCAAAAGGCACGACATGTCCATCAGCAAACACAGGGAGAGCGCGAGCACCCTTATGCACATTCTGCAAGAAAGCAAGCCATTGGCTCTACGGATGCGAAGAATTTCGGTCCAAATCTCCATCAGAACGACTAAATTGTGTACAAAAACAAAAAATGTGAGTTAATTGCTTTAGAAGTGTGACAAGAAGCACAACACGATGCTATATTTGGAAACAGCATCGGGCGCAGCTACAGAATCAAGAGGCCCGACGGTTGGTGCAGCAAGTAACAATAGTTACAATCTTCTGGCTACAGCAAAGGTGGCAGTAGAAGCCAACAACGGGCAGGTTGCTAATTTCAGAGCACTGCTAGATTCAGGATCACACATAAACTTGATCTCTGAACGAATAGCATCAATGTTGTCACTCAAACTAAAAGACACGACATTACGGATCGAAGAAATTGGAGGTCAATCAAAGACCAACAGAGCACGAGCAAATGTGCTCCTGAAATCCCTTCACAATGGGTTTACGCAAAGAATGTAAGCTTTCGTATTATCACAGATAATAGCTGATCAACTAGCTCAGGCACTCGATACAGAGAGCTTAATCGTACCAAGCAAGATCTCACTGGCAGATCCAAACTTCCATAAGCCAGGCAAAATCGACATGCTAATCGGATCCGAGCATTACTACTCGCTGCTGCTACCAGATCAACAGCAGCTAAGGACAGGAGGCCCGTTGCTACAAAACACGAAACTGGGATGGATTATGGCAGGAAAAGTCAAATCTGCTCACAATTCCTCACCCATTTGTGCAACGAGAGTAAACGAGTTCATGGAAAGATTCTGGACTCTGGACAATCTAGAGACGGAAGACAAACCACGCACTCCAGTGGAAGCACGGTGCGAAGCTCATTTTATAGAAAATCTTCAGACAGCTTCAGACGGCCGTTTTATTGTAAAGCTCCCATTTTCCGAACACCCTTCAGCCCTGGGGGAGTCGTTGGAAACCGCAACAAAAAGATTCCTAGCGTTGGAGCGGCGAAGCTCAACAGAAACTTGGAAGAGTTATGTGGACTTCATGGAAAAGTATGAAGGACTAGGACATATGAAGACTGTGCCAGCATCAAAAGTTCCCAAAAGGCACTACTTCATTCCACATCATTGTGTACTCAAACCTGAGAGCAGCACCACAAAGCTTCGGGTAGTATTCGATGCCTCATGCAAATCAACAAGCGGGAAATCTTTGAACGACATTCTGCAGGCTGGACCCACCGTTCAGAGTGAACTTATGTCCATTTTGCTACGATTTCGAATTCATAAGTACGTATTCAAAGCGGAGATAGAAAAGATGTACCGGCAAGTGTGGATGAATCCGGAGGATCAATTCCATCAGATGATAGTCTGGAAAAACAATCCATCCGAAGAGATCAGGTACTATCGCCTGAAAACAGTAACATATGGGACAACAGCTGCTCCGTTCCTCGCAACGAAATGTCTGGATCATTTGGCATTACAATACAAAGACAGACTACCAGTAGGATCAACAACATTAAAAACCGATTTCTATGTTGACGACTGTCTAACTGGAGCAAACACGATTCCAGAGGCAATTCATGTTCGACAAGAACTAAATAAGATATTGCTACCGTCCGGATTCAAATTGCGCAAGTGGTGCTCCAAGGAATCCCCAAAGAGGATATTGTAACCGATGTAAAATTAGGAGAGACACTAGAGCACTACAGCGTGAAAACTCTGGGTCTCATCTGGATGCCGAAGAAGGATACATTGTGTGGACGAACACAGAAAAGCCAGGCTACACGCATCACCAAACGGGTGGTATGTTCCGAACTGGCCCAAATCTTTGACCCACTAGGACTCTTTGCACCGGTGGTAGTAAAGGCAAAAATCTTCATGCAACAACTTTGGGAGCTCAAACATTACAACACCAAATCGAATGGAAAGAATACCGGGACGACTTACAAACATTAAACAAAATGCAAATTCCCCGGCATATCTACGATGGTAAATTTCCAGTTACCCAAGAACTCCATACGTTTGTAGATGCATCAGAACGAGCATTTGGCGCAGCTGTATATGTACGCGCTACATACAAAAACAACCAAGTGTCAGTAAGACTGCTCTGTTTGAAATCACGTGTGGCGCCGACAGCCAAACAATCGCTACCACGGTTAGAACTTTGTGCTGCAGTCCTCGGTGCCGAGCTCACAAACCGAGTCCGACAGGATCTGCATATGGACATTAACACGGTTAAGGATGGTTTTGGAGTGATTCCACCGTTGTGTTATCCTGGATAAACGCATCGTCATCAACATACCATACCTTTGTGGCAAATCGAATAGCCAAAATCCAGGCATTAACAAACCAGTCACAATGCCGTCACGTGTCATCGGCCAACAACGCAGCCGATGTCCTGTCGAGAGGAATTGCAGCAAGCAGACTGGCAGATCACAATCTGTGGTTATATGGACCATTATTCCTGCACGGATCTCGAGACAACTGGACGAAGGCACCCAACATACAACCCAGCAATCTTGAGAGAAAAGCTAAACATGTAAGCTTGCCAATCACATCCAGCGCACTTGGGGATGAATTATATACTTGCAGACATAGCAACTCGTTTCACAAACTGCAACGCATTGTGGCATATATGTTACGCTTCTGCTACAAAACCAACATAGCGACGACACCACGACGCTCTGCGCAGAAGAACTGACTCACGCCAGCACTATAATCCTGCGAACCATACAACAAGTCGAGTTTACAGCAGAGTTAAAACAGTTCCAACGCTATAAGACTGTGGATAGAAAGAGCTCGATCATATCGTTATCTCCCTTCCTAGGAGACGATGAGCTCATCCGAGTTGGTGGTAGACTTGAAGAAGCTCTACTTCCATACAACGCAAAACACCCAGTTTTGCTGCCTTACAATGACCCAATCGTCAAAATGATTTTGCGGGAGCTACATGAGGAGAACATGCATTGTGGTGCTCAAGCATTAAGGGCAATCGCAAGACAACAATATTGGATTATCAATGACAAGACAATGGCTAGAAGCATCATCCACAGCTGTGTTAGATGCACCAAGGCTAGGCCAAAGCTGATGCACCAGATCATGGGCAATCTCCCAGCACAACGAGTCACACAAGCACGCCCGTTTCTTAATGTAGGCGTCGACTACTGTGGACCAATCTCGATCCACCATAAGATCCGAGGCAAAAGACCAGATAAGGCGTACATCGCCGTGTTCTGCTGCTTTTCCACAAAGGCAGTACACCTGGAGCTGGTAAGCGACCTGACCACAGATGCATTCTTGGCCGCCCTGCGTCGATTCTTAAACACACGTGGGAAGTGCCAAACTATTCATTGCGACAACGCAACGAACTTTGTGGGTGCAAACAATCAGCTTAAAGAAAGAGAAGAATCCATTTTCAGCTCAAAGGCAAGTGCTCTGATGATGAATCATTGCAACAAAAAACAAGTGGAACTTAAATTCATCCTCCCAGGGCTCCATCATTTGGCGGTTGATAACAACCACCAACACAGCCTCATTGACATTTGAAGAACTAAACACAGTGATAATCGAAATTGAAGCAATTCTCAATTCTCGACCAATCACTCCAATGTCAAATGATCCCACTGATACAACAGCGCTCACCCCAGGACACTTCTTGATTGGTGAACCATTAACAACGCCTCCTGACGTCAATACTGATCATCAAGGAAGAACATTGGTCAAGCGCTGGGAATTGGTATCGCGCCTAAAGCATTCATTCTGGAAACAATGGTCTACAGAATACCTCCAAGAATTGCAAGCTCGGCATAAATGGAAGACCGCTTCACCAAACGTACCTGAAGGATTATTAGTTTTGGTTAAGGAAAACAACCTTCCTGTAATGAAGTGGCCAATGGGTCGCATCATTAATACATATCCAGACATTAAGACAGGACAACCACGTACGAGTGGTTGACGTTAAGACAGCATCTGGACAGCATACAAGCGCCCGATCACTCGTCTAGCGCCGCTCTTTCCAGAAGATGTGGCAGTCAAACGTTCCCACAAGGTGATCAGTGACACCACGGAGATTGATGAGCCACCCACACAGCGAACAACAAAATTGTCACCTACATTAACATCAACATTAATGGTGCTGTTGTTCATGCTTCCATTAGCATTGTCACAGTCAATAAATGTGACACAATTCGCAAACAAGCCTGGAATATTCTATGAGAAACTTGGAACATTAAGAATAGCAACGTCTGAGTGGACCATGATCGTATACTATGACTTGGTCCCATATTGGAAGGATATACAACTAATGTCTGCTGGAATTTAAGAGTTACGATACATGTGCCCTGAATTAAAAAATTTTCCGGCATGTAACTCCATAGTTCAACACTTTCAAAATGTGCATAACGAGCTACAAGCAGGAAGCGTTTTAATGAAAACCTCTCGAAAACGCAGATCGCCGCTGGACATCATAGGAAATATAGCAAACAGTCTTTTTGGTGTTCTCGACGCAAAATACGCAGAAGAGATGATTCAAGTAATTGAGAAAGTGAAAACCAATGAAGACTTTCTACTACATCTGCTCCAAAACCAAACATCAATTGTCGACGCGACAATAAACGTAGTCAGGAAAGACAAAGTAACAACTGATAATCGCCTAAAAATTTTGGAACAGCATATGGCGACTATCAACCGAGAAGACTCATGCGTACTTAGGACTAATAGCACAATTAACCCTGCTCACAACAACTCTCCAACGAATGCAGTCCGACATATCTGATGTCCTAATCGGTATTCATCATCGGAGAATAAGCTCCACACTGGTGTCTCCCGAGCAACTAGTAACTAGACCAGATACGGGATCATTTGCCACAAGATCAAATGCTGCCGGTTACAACGAATGAGGTGATTCAACTATACAGAAACATGCGAGCCGAAGGAACCCCGACTGCAAAACACGTCATCTTCAAGTTGACGCTACCGCTGGTTTCAACAGCTCAGCTCGAAGTTTTCAGCATCATCCCAATTCCGTTTTGGGATTCAACAAGTTGGAGTCTATTTGACACACACACACAAAGGCTGACACGGTTTGGCTAAAAACTCAGCATACAAATAAATGGATCTTCGCAACGCATTCTACAACTAAACTTCAAGCAGTATGCAACGGAGTTCCGTCAACCATAACACAGGAAGGAACTGGTCTACTCTCCATGTCCCCTGGTTGCACTGCTCGCAATACTGAAGTAAGCATCAGCACCTACAGCACCAGAATCAGCGAAGTAAAATCGACTTACACTCGGTTTGGTGACGTGAGCCCACCGGAGACATCACCCTCGCCACCAATGTGGCCACTGAAGAACCAGACATCAGACTTTCTTCAAGAAATTGATGATCTACGCCAGCAACTATCAACCATCAATCATCACGAGCTGCCACACCATCTCACCACCGTGCAGCACCATAAACTCGCTGCTTACACAACCCTAGCAATATTAATTCTATTGATCATTGCCTTCATTTTCCGGGAGAAATATCAACTATGGAAACCAAGGCCATCAAATCCCGATCCAGCCATGTCATCACCCCCTATACCCCTTGCACGCCGGTTTGCCGTCGACTTGAGCGATGGTTGAACACCAGTTCAACGACCGGGAGAATGTTCAGCCACAGACATGTATTTAATGAATATTAGGAATATACAGTTCAATCTCATACACAAATACACATAAATAAAATTGTCCATGTCACTTCATGTGAATGAATATGACGACACGAAAAATACATTAGCAACTAAAAATAGACAATAGCACTTGTAAACCCGAAACCACCAAAAGGGATCCAGCAATAAACAATCTACTTTATTGCTGCCAAGTACCTAAGTAAATGCACTGAAATGTAACCCCCGCACAGAGCAAGTGTACCCAATCTAAAAATACACTCACAAGGAGCCTGTGCGTTCCTTCCCATAGAATAAGAATACCACTGCTAGCTATATAAGGAGATGCATTTGTTCACTAAAATCAGTATCAGAAACAGTACCATAGCTGCCTGTCACTCATCTTCCATCGCAATCAACAGAGGCTGTCGCTGTGTCTTCAGATCCTCACTTGCGCACCGTACGATACCCACTCCGCAGTCCAACTGGTTCAAGTTCTAGTTGCGACGACCAAACTGTAGACGGTTTATGTACCGTATGCAACCCAGCTTCCTACACACACACATACACACATTAACATTTGGTGACCCCCGACCGTGGTCATCCTTTCAACCTGTCAGACAAGCTACAGTGAAAGGATTCGATCTGGACATCAGATTGAAGCAGTCAACAAGATATCTTCAATAAAAATTTGGCATCCGGCCATACACTTACGGTAGCATCTCCTACCAATAAGTATCACTTTGGAAAATCTGACATATTCAGGTTATCAGCCAACAGAAAAACAGCTATAGAATTCGATTACCACCAAGGTAATCAATTTTTGTTGTTCCGTGCGTTCCATAAATTGGAAACAGCACAAATCCCTCCATCCAACACATCACCTGTACTATTACCTTTCTGACCAACAACGATTGCTATTCGGAGCGTATCCAGCTGCAAAGCAAATAAAACACTCCCAACGGGTCAAAAAGTAATAAATACAAACAGATAGAATGGATGCACATATGGAGGCAGAAGCTGCCGCTACAATGGCAATGGATGTGCAGCAAGAGATTGGTGAGGAAATATCGAGGTGCATTCGGAACTTTAAAAAAGATTCCCAAGAACGAAAGCAAACGGCCTCTTATTTTCAAGCCAAAATATCAGCACTGAAAATGCGTGGAATCGCTTCAACAAAAACGACTCCAAACTTCGCGATACAGACAAAACGGATGAATACGTAAAATTCCGTGAAGACTTACGTACAACATGTAAGCAACACATTACGTTCTTTACCGATTGCATGGATAAGCTATCACAGACGTCTGGTGCTCGTGGGGACCGTCAGATCGTCTTTAAAGAAAAGCATTAGAATCCTCTAGTAGATGCCAAAGAAAGCGGTCTGATCCAGCAGTCCTCGAAGGATTACAGCAAACTGCTTTCACTATGTCGCCGACAAAAGGCCATAGTAGAGTCCATAAAATCACTATGGACTCAAGCGCAGGAAGTCCACTTCACAATTCATGAGGGATACGAGGACCCAGTGGAAGGAGGATATGATATGGAATCCTACCCAACACTGGAAAGTACGGTCCAAAGAGCATTGGCAAAATCAGCCACACCAAACACGTGCAGCTTCCACGCATCAGCATCCCAAAGTTTGGGGTGGATCTATTAAAATGGACCCAGTTCTTCGATATGTTCTCATGCATGGTGCATGAAACCAACATGCCTACGGTGAAAAAGATGTGGTATCTTAAAACCACCGTTACCGGCGGGGCAGAAAGATTGATTCGACATATCGATCTAAAGGAAGAAAATGATGAAGCCGCTTGGGAAATTCTAGTTGACGCATACAACAATCCCAGAGAGCTTTCAAACACGGTACTGAACCGCTTCCTCAATCACCAAACAATTAATGACGATCCCAAGTCATTAAAAGAGTTGTATATAACAACCATAGAATCCCTTGCATCACTAAAGGGATTGGGCATCAATATATCTACATGGGATCCGATATTGATTGCCATTATCAGAAACAAACTGGATGTAACAAATAAGGCGTTGTATGAGCAATCATTGGGAAGCTCAAAGGACATTCAGGCGCTGGATACGATGCTTCAGTTCTGGGAGCAAAGAATTCGAGTTCTAGGAACTAGTAAGAAGCCACCAGCATCAAGGAGAGAGCCAAAAGGCACGACATGTCCATCAGCAAACACAGGGAGAGCGCGAGCACCCTTATGCACATTCTGCAAGAAAGCAAGCCATTGGCTCTACGGATGCGAAGAATTTCGGTCCAAATCTCCATCAGAACGACTAAATTGTGTACAAAAACAAAAAATGTGAGTTAATTGCTTTAGAAGTGTGACAAGAAGCACAACACGATGCTATATTTGGAAACAGCATCGGGCGCAGCTACAGAATCAAGAGGCCCGACGGTTGGTGCAGCAAGTAACAATAGTTACAATCTTCTGGCTACAGCAAAGGTGGCAGTAGAAGCCAACAACGGGCAGGTTGCTAATTTCAGAGCACTGCTAGATTCAGGATCACACATAAACTTGATCTCTGAACGAATAGCATCAATGTTGTCACTCAAACTAAAACACACGACATTACGGATCGAAGAAATTGGAGGTCAATCAAAGACCAACAGAGCACGAGCAAATGTGCTCCTGAAATCCCTTCACAATGGGTTTACGCAAAGAATGTAAGCTTTCGTATTATCACAGATAATAGCTGATCAACTAGCTCAGGCACTCGATACAGAGAGCTTAATTGTACCAAGCAAGATCTCACTGGCAGATCCAAACTTCCATAAGCCAGGCAAAATCGACATGCTAATCGGATCCGAGCATTACTACTCGCTGCTGCTACCAGATCAACAGCAGCTAAGGACAGGAGGCCCGTTGCTACAAAACACGAAACTGGGATGGATTATGGCAGGAAAAGTCAAATCTGCTCACAATTCCTCACCCATTTGTGCAACGAGAGTAAACGAGTTCATGGAAAGATTCTGGACTCTGGACAATCTAGAGACGGAAGACAAACCACGCACTCCAGTGGAAGCACGGTGCGAAGCTCATTTTATAGAAAATCTTCAGACAGCTTCAGACGGCCGTTTTATTGTAAAGCTCCCATTTTCCGAACACCCTTCAGCCCTGGGGGAGTCGTTGGAAACCGCAACAAAAAGATTCCTAGCGTTGGAGCGGCGAAGCTCAACAGAAACTTGGAAGAGTTATGTGGACTTCATGGAAAAGTATGAAGGACTAGGACATATGAAGACTGTGCCAGCATCAAAAGTTCCCAAAAGGCACTACTTCATTCCACATCATTGTGTACTCAAACCTGAGAGCAGCACCACAAAGCTTCGGGTAGTATTCGATGCCTCATGCAAATCAACAAGCGGGAAATCTTTGAACGACATTTTGCAGGCTGGACCCACCGTTCAGAGTGAACTTATGTCCATTTTGCTACGATTTCGAATTCATAAGTACGTATTCAAAGCGGAGATAGAAAAGATGTACCGGCAAGTGTGGATGAATCCGGAGGATCAATTCCATCAGATGATAGTCTGGAAAAACAATCCATCCGAAGAGATCAGGTACTATCGCCTGAAAACAGTAACATATGGGACAACAGCTGCTCCGTTCCTCGCAACGAAATGTCTGGATCATTTGGCATTACAATACAAAGACAGACTACCAGTAGGATCAACAACATTAAAAACCGATTTCTATGTTGACGACTGTCTAACTGGAGCAAACACGATTCCAGAGGCAATTCATGTTCGACAAGAACTAAATAAGATATTGCTACCGTCCGGATTCAAATTGCGCAAGTGGTGCTCCAAGGAATCCCCAAAGAGGATATTGTAACCGATGTAAAATTAGGAGAGACACTAGAGCACTACAGCGTGAAAACTCTGGGTCTCATCTGGATGCCGAAGAAGGATACATTGTGTGGACGAACACAGAAAAGCCAGGCTACACGCATCACCAAACGGGTGGTATGTTCCGAACTGGCCCAAATCTTTGACCCACTAGGACTCTTTGCACCGGTGGTAGTAAAGGCAAAAATCTTCATGCAACAACTTTGGGAGCTCAAACATTACAACACCAAATCGAATGGAAAGAATACCGGGACGACTTACAAACATTAAACAAAATGCAAATTCCCCGGCATATCTACGATGCTAAATTTCCAGTTACCCAAGAACTCCATACGTTTGTAGATGCATCAGAACGAGCATTTGGCGCAGCTGTATATGTACGCGCTACATACAAAAACAACCAAGTGTCAGTAAGACTGCTCTGTTCGAAATCACGTGTGGCGCCGACAGCCAAACAATCGCTACCACGGTTAGAACTTTGTGCTGCAGTCCTCGGTGCCGAGCTCACAAACCGAGTCCGACAGGATCTGCATATGGACATTAATACGGTTAAGGATGGTTTTGGAGTGATTCCACCGTTGTGTTATCCTGGATAAACGCATCGTCATCAACATACCATACCTTTGTGGCAAATCGAATAGCCAAAATCCAGGCATTAATAAACCAGTCACAATGCCGTCACGTGTCATCGGCCAACAACGCAGCCGATGTCGAGAGGAATTGCAGCAAGCAGACTGGCAGATCACAATCTGTGGTTATATGGACCATTATTCCTGCACGGATCTCGAGACAACTGGACGAAGGCACCCAACATACAACCCAGCAATCTTGAGAGAAAAGCTAAACATGTAAGCTTGCCAATCACATCCAGCGCACTTGGGGATGAATTATATACTTGCAGACATAGCAACTCGTTTCACAAACTGCAACGCATTGTGGCATATATGTTACGCTTCTGCTACAAAACCAACATAGCGACGACACCACGACGCTCTGCGCAGAAGAACTGACTCACGCCAGCACTATAATCCTGCGAACCATACAACAAGTCGAGTTTACAGCAGAGTTAAAACAGTTCCAACGCTATAAGACTGTGGATAGAAAGAGCTCGATCATATCGTTATCTCCCTTCCTAGGAGACGATGAGCTCATCCGAGTTGGTGGTAGACTTGAAGAAGCTCTACTTCCATACAACGCAAAACACCCAGTTTTGCTGCCTTACAATGACCCAATCGTCAAAATGATTTTGCGGGAGCTACATGAGGAGAACATGCATTGTGGTGCTCAAGCATTAAGGGCAATCGCAAGACAACAATATTGGATTATCAATGACAAGACAATGGCTAGAAGCATCATCCACAGCTGTGTTAGATGCACCAAGGCTAGGCCAAAGCTGATGCACCAGATCATGGGCAATCTCCCAGCACAACGAGTCACACAAGCACGCCCGTTTCTTAATGTAGGCGTCGACTACTGTGGACCAATCTCGATCCACCATAAGATCCGAGGCAAAAGACCAGATAAGGCGTACATCGCCGTGTTCTGCTGCTTTTCCACAAAGGCAGTACACCTGGAGCTGGTAAGCGACCTGACCACAGATGCATTCTTGGCCGCCCTGCGTCGATTCTTAAACACACGTGGGAAGTGCCAAACTATTCATTGCGACAACGCAACGAACTTTGTGGGTGCAAACAATCAGCTTAAAGAAAGAGAAGAATCCATTTTCAGCTCAAAGGCAAGTGCTCTGATGATGAATCATTGCAACAAAAAACAAGTGGAACTTAAATTCATCCTCCCAGGGCTCCATCATTTGGCGGTTGATAACAACCACCAACACAGCCTCATTGACATTTGAAGAACTAAACACAGTGATAATCGAAATTGAAGCAATTCTCAATTCTCGACCAATCACTCCAATGTCAAATGATCCCACTGATACAACAGCGCTCACCCCAGGACACTTCTTGATTGGTGAACCATTAACAACGCCTCCTGACGTCAATACTGATCATCAAGGAAGAACATTGGTCAAGCGCTGGGAATTTGTATCGCGCCTAAAGCATTCATTCTGGAAACAATGGTCTACAGAATACCTCCAAGAATTGCAAGCTCGGCATAAATGGAAGACCGCTTCACCAAACGTACCTGAAGGATTATTAGTTTTGGTTAAGGAAAACAACCTTCTTGTAATGAAGTGGCCAATGGGTCGCATCATTAATACATATCCAGACATTAAGACAGGACAACCACGTACGAGTGGTTGACGTTAAGACAGCATCTGGACAGCATACAAGCGCCCGATCACTCGTCTAGCGCCGCTCTTTCCAGAAGATGTGGCAGTCGAACGTTCCCACAAGGTGATCAGTGACACCACGGAGATTGATGAGCCACCCACACAGCGAACAACAAAATTGTCACCTACATTAACATCAACATTAATGGTGCTGTTGCTCAAGCTTCCATTAGCATTGTCACAGTCAATAAATGTGACACAATTCGCAAACAAGCCTGGAATATTCTATGAGAAACTTGGAACATTAAGAATAGCAACGTCTGAGTGGACCATGATCGTATACTATGACTTGGTCCCATATTGGAAGGATATACAACTAATGTCTGCTGGAATTTAAGAGTTACGATACATGTGCCCTGAATTAAAAAATTTTCCGGCATGTAACTCCATAGTTCAACACTTTCAAAATGTGCATAACGAGCTACAAGCAGGAAGCGTTTTAATGAAAACCTCTCGAAAACGCAGATCGCCGCTGGACATCATAGGAAATATAGCAAACAGTCTTTTTGGTGTTCTCGACGCAAAATACGCAGAAGAGATGATTCAAGTAATTGAGAAAGTGAAAACCAATGAAGACTTTCTACTACATCTGCTCCAAAACCAAACATCAATTGTCGACGCGACAATAAACGTAGTCAGGAAAGACAAAGTAACAACTGATAATCGCCTAAAAATTTTGGAACAGCATATGGCGACTATCAACCGAGAAGACTCATGCGTACTTAGGACTAATAGCACAATTAACCCTGCTCACAACAACTCTCCAACGAATGCAGTCCGACATATCTGATGTCCTAATCGGTATTCATCATCGGAGAATAAGCTCCACACTGGTGTCTCCCGAGCAACTAGTAACTAGACCAGATACGGGATCATTTGCCACAAGATCAAATGCTGCCGGTTACAACGAATGAGGTGATTCAACTATACAGAAACATGCGAGCCGAAGGAACCCCGACTGCAAAACACGTCATCTTCAAGTTGACGCTACCGCTGGTTTCAACAGCTCAGCTCGAAGTTTTCAGCATCATCCCAATTCCGTTTTGGGATTCAACAAGTTGGAGTCTATTTGACACACACACACAAAGGCTGACACGGTTTGGCTAAAAACTCAGCATACAAATAAATGGATCTTCGCAACGCATTCTACAACTAAACTTCAAGCAGTATGCAACGGAGTTCCGTCAACCATAAAACAGGAAGGAACTGGTCTACTCTCCATGTCCCCTGGTTGCACTGCTCGCAATACTGAAGTAAGCATCAGCACCTACAGAACCAGAATCAGCGAAGTAAAATCGACTTACACTCGGTTTGGTGACGTGAGCCCACCGGAGACATCACCCTCGCCACCAATGTGGCAACTGAAGAACCAGACATCAGACTTTCTTCAAGAAATTGATGATCTACGCCAGCAACTATCAACCATCAATCATCACGAGCTGCCACACCATCTCACCACCGTGCAGCACCATAAACTCGCTGCTTACACAACCCTAGCAATATTAATTCTATTGATCATTGCCTTCATTTTCCGGGAGAAATATCAACTATGGAAACCAAGGCCATCAAATCCCGATCCAGCCATGTCATCACCCCCTATACCCCTT
This sequence comes from Drosophila pseudoobscura, assembly GCF_009870125.1. Taxonomy (NCBI): domain Eukaryota; kingdom Metazoa; phylum Arthropoda; class Insecta; order Diptera; family Drosophilidae; genus Drosophila; species Drosophila pseudoobscura. The sequence continues at coordinate 35,749,427 of NC_046683.1, read as the reverse complement.
GCACGCCGGTTTGCCGTCGACTTGAGCGATGGTTGAACACCAGTTCAACGACCGGGAGAATGTTCAGCCACAGACATGTATTTAATGAATATTAGGAATATACAGTTCAATCTCATACACAAATACACATAAATAAAATTGTCCATGTCACTTCATGTGAATGAATATGACGACACGAAAAATACATTAGCAACTAAAAATAGACAATAGCACTTGTAAACCCGAACCCACCAAAAGGGATCAAGCAATAAACAATCTACTTTATTGCTGCCAAGTACCTAAGTAAATGCACTGAAATGTAACCCCCGCACAGAGCAAGTGTACCCAATCTAAAAATACACTCACAAGGAGCCTGTGCGTTCCTTCCCATAGAATAAGAATACCACTGCTAGCTATATAAGGAGATGCATTTGTTCACTAAAATCAGTATCAGAAATAGTACCATAGCTGCCTGTCACTCATCTTCCATCGCAATCAACAGAGGCTGTCGCTGTGTCTTCAGATCCTCACTTGCGCACCGTACGATACCCACTCCGCAGTCCAACTGGTTCAAGTTCTAGTTGCGACGACCAAACTGTAGACGGTTTATGTACCGTATGCAACCCAGCTTCCTACACACACACATATACACATTAACAGAGTTATCCAGTCTAAAAAACTTAAAATCAAGACTTTATAAAAAATTTCAAGAATTGGGCTCTCCTACTTCTCACTCTCGTTATGTAATAGCTCGGTCAAACTTTTCAGTTCTTAATGCTCAATGCTATAAGAACTACCTATCTCGTTGCAGGATACGTTTTTCTCAGGACCCTAAACAGTTTTACTGCTTCGTAAACAGTAAGCGTAGAACGTCCGCACACCTATCCTCGCTATCATTTTGTAATACGTCGGCAAATAATGATCAGGCAATTGCCGATCTTTTTGCCCAGTTTTTCCAAACCACCTATTCTGAGGAAAGCTACTCTGGTCAACCGTACCCATACGGTTTACCGAGGTCGAACGGCATTTTCAGTCCCTTGTTAAATGAATGTTCCTTACTTCATGATCTTCGACTAGTTAAGCCAGTGTTTTCACCGGGTCCAGACGGGGTTCCAGGTTGTGTACTCAGGTACTGCGCCGAGGCTCTGTGTGGACCTTTGCTTAAACTATTCAACCTGTCCATTGATTCCTCTTGCTTTCCCCCAATCTGGAAGGAATCGTTTATAAATTCTCTCCATAAAAAAGGTAGCAAGTCTGACGCAAAAAATTATAGAGGTATAGCAAAGTTATCCGCTATTCCCAAAATGTTTGAGATGGTTTTAACTCCGCACTTGCAACATCTCTGCAAGTCACTTATATCTCCAACTCAGCATGGATTTCTAACGCGGCGATCAACCACCACGAACTTGTTAGAGTTTACCTCTTTCATTATTAAAGGCTTTCAAGGTAAATTACAGACGGCTGTAATTTACACCGACTTCAGTAAAGCATTCGACTCTGTAAACCATTCCCTTCTAGCACATAAACTTGACCTTTTAGGGTTTCCGCCCAACCTCCTGGGATGGATTTCTAGCTATCTTTGTTCCAGGTCTCAAAGAGTCCTCTTCAAAAACTCCCTCTCTTCACCAGTAAAGGTTTCTTCGGGAGTAGCACAGGGCAGCCATCTAGGCCCCTTACTCTTCACACTCTTTATTAATTCGAACACATTTCTACCATGGTAAATAAGGCCATGGGCGTGCTTGGGCTTATAAAGAGGTGGTCAAAGGAATTTGACGACCCCTATATAACAAAGACTATCTATACCTCGCTTGTTCGTCCGATCTTAGAATACGACTCCTGTGTATGGTGCCCTCAATATAGAGAACACCAGGACCGTATAGAATCAGTACAGAAAAACTTTTTACTCTTTGCTCTGCGGGGCCTTAACTGCGATGAAGGTCCCATCTTACTCTAGGAGACTGCTATTAGTAAACCTCCCATCCTTAGTTAACCGTAGAAAAATGCTTGGTGTGATTTTTATGCACAACTTGATCACGGGTGACATAGACAGCCCTGATCTGTTGAGCCGCATAAACTTCACGATTCCTATTAGACTGACTAGAAATTTTATACCGTTGTTCCTTCACTTTGTAGATCGAATTATTCCTTGCATGAACCGTTTAGGGTCTTATGCTCGGATTATAATTCCCTCTACCATATTATTTCCACCACTAATTCTCTTCCTCTTATTAAATTACTAATCCTTACACACCTTTCTAGTAATTAGTAATTGTAGTGGTATTTTTATTTTGATTGCATGCTTAAATTCTTAGTAAGTTTAGTGCTAATTTTCCTCGAATGTTAATCTAATAATAGCTATCTTTCTTGCATGTTCGCGTTCGGTTCGGCTACGCACCGTGCGTCATGCGGCAGCGCCCCTTGGTCGGTTCGGCGGGAGGAGGGCTGCGTTTTGCCGGGATCCGCGCGTAACAGCCTTCTGCTAGTTTCACACGGGCCACTTGACGGTGCAGTAATTGCATCGCCTCTTGAAAGATGCAGTCATTGCATGTCAACGTCCATATATAAAAAAAAAGAGCTTTCTTTCACGTCCTATAAAACTTTTCTAATAAACATAATTAAAAAATCAAATTTAATTTTAGTTTTCTAATCTACAATAGACTATAAAACTATTTATCATAATCATTTTTAATTTCAAATATATATTTTATGATCGATTAAACCTTAAAATCATAAATAAGGGCTGGCCAAAATAATAAGTACAGCAATGCTCCACAGCGAAGAACTAAAAGCGTATCAAAATTTGTCCACTTTTTTCTTATAATTATGCTTATATCCTATATAGCCACACTTATTTTGGATGATTTCGGCCATTCTTCTTGGCATACTAGGAATAAGTTTGCGGCAAGTCTCCACTGGAATCTCATACCTCGTTTATTGCACAAATTCTCAAAAATTATTTTTCTTTTCGAAAAGCATTTTTACCAATTCGACGTTTCAGGTCAGCCCAAAGGTTTTCAAATGGGTTTAAGTCAGGAGACTGAATTAGCCAAGCCATAACGTTTAAATTTTGTTCCATAAACCAAGCCTTTACCACCTTTCAGGTGTGCTTTGGGTCATTTTCCGGGCATGTTTTCCTAAGCATAAGGTTGTATAATGTCTGTCAATATGTTTTATACCCGAATTGGATCACATGATCAGTTATGCGATGTATCGGCTCAGCGCCATGACAAGAAAAATAGGCTCAGATACCTATACATCGGCCTCCGTACTTAACCATTTTCTTTGTGTACCGAAAGTCGAATTCTTTACCTTTGGATCGTTGTATACATCTTCTGGAGTCATTATCAAAAAGATCTTTTTTTGTTTCGTCTCTCAATAATATATTATTCCACTTTTAAGACCCAGCGTCCTAGCGTCCAAGACTTTTCCCAATTTCCCGGAGAATTTTCCTTTCTTTTTGAAGATTTATGGAAAACTTATTTTCTTCAGCATTAGATAGATTCTTTAGATAGGCCTAAAGAATTTTTTTAACTCTCTTGTACTTAAATATGAAAGAACTCAATAAAAACCAACAAGCCTTTGACAAAATTCTTATCAAGTCCTTTAAAATTTATAAATAACACCAGTGTACTTATTATTTTGCCGAGACCAAAAATGTAAGCATAGATTTTTATAAAAATGGTTCGCCACTTAAATTTTTGATTTAAATATTTGACAAGACTGTAACCTTTCCAAATATAAACAATTGGCATCCATGCTTTTAGAAAAATTCGAGCTATTCCATAACAAACTAGCACGACATCGATGTATTTATTTTTTGGGCCAGTAGTGTATATACCATATATATTTACATTTAAAAATTTTAATTCTATTTCGCTAGACTGGCTATTTTGCCTATTGTGACTATTAGCAAGCTATATGATTTACTGTCGTGTCGGTTTGCTTAATGTCTACATTCAGAAAAATAATGACTCTAGATGGGACTGAGCAGAGTCACGGTCATGATCGTATTTGCCTCGCTTACAGACACAAGTGTCAGAAAGAACGACACAGTAATATTCAGAGAAAAATTTTAATTTGTCTGTATTCAATATCGCTTTCAATATCCTTATAACAAATCAACACGAAAATAATATCATCTTTTTCGTCACGAATAACGTATAATAAAATAACTTTTAATTTATGTAAATTTTGGCCAATGTAAGAGTAAAAAAAAAACCAGAACATATGTTCACACATGTTTGTATATAAACCCAAAATGTTCCATTTGTGCAGCCATTTATTTTGTATAAACAATTATTTGTCTATTTTACTATTCCTAACGTCCAAAAGACGTTGTTCTTCAGTGACCATAACGCCCCCCATGTCCACAAAACGTGTATGCATTCCAGCAGCAATAAATCGCTTGGTAGCTGGCATATCTAAGCGAGGAGCTTCGAGTGAGGTATTTAATTCCTTGCTTCTAGACAGGATTTCCTTTGCGCGACCCAAATCATGTATTATACCATGCTGAAACCATAAATTCAATATCTTAAGTTATTAAATATACGTACTAAATATTATAACTTTACCTTAGACACATCTGAGCCCTGTAACTTTAAATACATCCAATCAAAGACTATACAATACCAAGATGTTGCATGAGCGACCAAAAAGCTGTTCTATGGCGGGTCCTAACATTAGAACCCAAAAGGCACGAGGGAGCGCGCGGGGTTTCAATTCCCTTTTCGCCTGTACTTCGTCTCTACCGCGACCCCGCTGCCCATCGGTTTCGTCTGTTCGGCAATTCTGGACTCTCGAGCCTCAGCACCGTCGAAGCGGTGGTCGCGGATCGCCGATGTCTTTGGAGCGGCACAGTGGGACCTTTGGCCGTCTCAGCTTGCTAAATTAGTTAGTGAATATGAGTTCAATAAATATTTTCACACTGAAAAAATGTTAAACTTGGAGTGCTTATATCTCCTAAACTAAAACTATCTTGAAAATTCGATTGAAAAATTCTCTATTAGATGCGTACATTAAATTTATCTAAAGCACTCATACAATTTTTTTTACTATTTCGGCTGAGTCCCCACTGTGCCGCGCCAAAGACATCAGCGACCACGCTGCCCTACGGTTTCGGCACGCAGACGATTCATATTTTGTTTTTGTATTCTTTCTCTCGAGACACACCGACTCGACGCTGACCAAGGCATTGACGAAGCCGAGTAGCATTTCGGAGGCGAAGGTAGCGTAAAAAGAATTGAAGTAATAGCCCCGGGCGCCCGTACCATGAAGCGTCAAACGAAAAATGACAAAGAATTTGTTCCTCATGCAACATCTTGGTATTGTATAGTCTTTGATCCAATATAATGTGGTGGTTAAGTATACCAAATAACTGTCCAATTAGATTTGTTCGTCTAAGTTCATATGTGGCGATCTGTGCGCTGAGAGAGCTATTTTCAGGTCAGTCTCTAAAGCATCCAGGCTTAAATCAAAGCTTTCAACAGCTCCTTGAATTTTATTGTCTTTTTGTAGTTTTTCCTCCAGATGAAAGCCACGTCCCGCTTTTTTTATATTGTAATCTTTTGTTTTCGACATTTAAATCCTATGTAGTAAACTTCTATCTACAATATTAAAAGTAAACATTTTATAATTAGGCTATGACTAAAGTAGTTTTCAAAAATGCAATTTGTAAGCAATACAGTATGAATTTGATTCCCGCACAATGGTCCACCGAGAAAAAACAGTGGAGCGCAGTATATTTTTAAGCACATCAGATCCGTTTTCCTGTGATGACACAACACTGATTTTTTATACCAGATACTTTAAGAGTATATGGATATATAAGATTAGTGGTGGATGCGTGTAACACCAAAAACGAAGCGTTTCCGGCCTCATAAAGAATAAATATTTTTGATCATCATCAATAGCCAGAAAAAGAATCCAAAAACGAAGATTTGAACATTATATTTGAACGATGATATGCACTGACTGCATCTTTGAAGTGGCTATGCAGTTACTGCACCATTAAGTGGCCCGTGTGACACCAGTAGAAGGCTGTTACGCGCGGATCCCAGGCAAAGTGCAGTTCTCCTCTCCTCCCGCCCAAACGACCGAGGGGCGCTGCCCCTGTTAGACTAATATGAGAGTAAAATTAGTACTTAACTTACTAAGAGAACTACTCAGCAAACAAACAGACGTGCCTTTTGCGAGAGTCCCGCAAAATGCTCGCAAACTAGCTTGTGTACGAGCGTATGGCTATGCGTCGCAAAACTCTCGCAAACGAGCTCGCAAGCGAGTCAAAAAAAAAGCAGCAAGCCTTCATGTGCCTTCAGTCCGGCAATGCTCCTTCGGCTCTTTGTTCACGTCTCGACAGATTAGTGGTCGAGAAGTCATTCGTGTTTTTATACCCGATACTCAAAATGAGTATTGGGGTATATTAGATTTGTGGTAAAAGTGGATGTGTGTAAAGTCCAGAAGAATCCGTTTCCGACCCCATAAAGTATATATATTCTTGATCAGCATCAATAGCCGAGTCGATTGAGCCATGTCTGTCTGTCCGCTTGTCCGTCCGTCCGTCCGTCTGTCCGTCCCCTTCAGCGCCTAATGCTCAAAGACTATAAGAGCTAGAGCAACGATGTTTTGGATCCAGACTTCTGTGATATGTCACTGCTACAAAAATATTTCAAAACTTTGCCCCGCCCACTTCCGCCCCCACAAAGGTCGAAAATCTGTGGCATCCACAATCTCGACGATACGAGAAAACTAAGAGCGCAGAATCGTAGAAGATGACTATATCTTCTAGAGTGTGAAATCTGAACCAGATCGTATAATTATTACAGCCAGAATCACGAAAACAATTTCACTCTTTCTCGCTCTGTCTCACTCTAACACACAGGTTTCATGGTCGGTTTTGCCAATTGCAAAATATGAGTTCAAGGATCTCAGAACCTATAAGAGCCAGAGCAACCAATTTGGTATCCACACTCCTGTGATATCGGACCTTGACCATTTTGTGTCCAAATTTCGCCACACCCCCTTCCGCCCCCGCAAAGGACGAAAATCTGAGGCAACCACAAATCTCAGAGACTAAATTTGGTACACACACTAATTTAAGATGTCACTATAAAACGTATATCTCAAATATTCGCCCCACCCCTTTCCGCCTACACAAAGAACGAAAATCTGTTGCATCCACAATATTGCACATTCGAGAAAACTGAAAACGCAGAATCATAGATAATGACCATATCTATCAGATTGCTGAATCTGGATCAGATCAGATCATTTTTATAGCCAAAAGGAACAAATCAATTTGCAGTGGATACGCAGCGCCCGACGTCACGGTCAGACTGATTTTCTGTCTCTCTCGCACGCACTCTTTGTCGTGTCGTTTAATATTAGCGGCGTCTGCCGGAGGAGAGCCATACTGACTTAGTATCGGGTATAACTGTAGAGTTGCGGTGTCCGCAGCAACTCAAAACGTTCCCCCTCGTTCTTTTTCTACATGTGTCCAGCATTAGAAACAAGTTTAAATAAAGCCTGCGTTCCTTGCGCTGGCATTTCAATTATTTTCGTCGAATTGTGCAGTACAAAGTTAAAAATCTCTACAATCTCTTACGAATTTAATAGAAACTTCTACCAATAGGTAAGTACGTTATTAATAAAAGAAATAAAATGTCTTACAAAAGAAATATATATCGGAGAGGCTCGACATGTGCAAAGAGCTACTGGAGATTTTGAGGTTAAATTGAATATTTCGGAGCCCGAACTCCAACAAAATGCATTACTTTGCGATAGTATTAAATTTCCATTTACTGAACATTCCAGTTCAACTGACTTAATCGGTTAACTAGGTGGCTGTCTGGAAATAATGTCAGCACTATGGCAGGCAATGCCTTGGTTAATATTTAAAAACTCTTTAACAGATCTCTAGATAATCTCGACCGATTTAAAGCCACTTTTTATTATATACTGGACCAATAGCATTGAAAGGCATTTTAGATACCGGCTTGTATAATCATTTTTTACTGCTAAGCTTAGCGATAAGACTTCTTCTACGCAAAAAATATTGTGTCACGCAAAATTCTCCTGCATCCAGCTTGCTGGATAATTTTGTAAGTCAAGTTCTGTCTTTCTATATGAACGCAATGCTCACTTTTAATTTTGATTGCTTAACACATTTAAGCAAACAAACCATTCAATATGGTTCTCTACAGACCATAAGCTCATTTACGTTCGAAAACTTTCTGGGCCATCTTGAAAAAATGTTGATAAATTCGAACTACTCATTGGAGAAATTTAACTGTACATTAAACATGAAATAGAAAATAAAATTTGTCATAGCCAACTAGTAGTTGGTCTAGAAGCATACTTTACTTCTCCCATAAACTCTACCTATGTGGGCATTTTCTATTCAAAAGTACTATATTTCGACTCGACCACATCGCAACATGATATAGAAAAATATCAGAAAAAACATTTCATTTTGAAGATTGTGGAAATCACATTTACTTTCCTTTAATTGAATTATTTTAGATTTTTAAAAGTGGCTTACCAATACGATTTTAATTTTGAGGAAATGGTAGCGGAAAATACTCAAATAACAGGTAACATTTTGAGTGATTGTTCGGTCAAACTCCTTTAAGGAACAAGTATTCAAATGACCCTCGTAAAATAGAGAGCCTACGCTCACTTTTTGTATTTACTCTCATCATAATTGTACTAAATTCACCACTGTATTCTCTCTCTTATGCCCAGTACTCAAGCACTAAGATTTGTAATAAATAGTTATTTCCTAATACTCAATTGGATCGATCGACTTTTCTCTTTCTTGTATAGACTTTGATTCGTTTGCAGAAAAAACTAACACACCCCATCCGTGAATTAACATTAATGCGGAAAACGCTCCGTGTACAAACATTTTGGTGCCCAACGTGGGGCATGTGTGTTATGTTAATTCTTCTGTGAACAATTAAACTAATCGCAATCTACAAAGGCAACAATTACAACATTCGCTCGTCTCGCAGCTGCAATCGAAAGTTCCGAAAACCGTATCAGAATTGTTCGTCCAGATCGCGGGATCGTTGTCCTCGCCTTGCTCTCGCCGTTCTCGCTTAATTTTATCATTCGCTTGTCACCCACAACGCATTCAACGGCGCTTGCATTGTCGGTTCGTTCGCTTTGCAGCTACCTGCTTTGGTCCATCGATCAACGCATTCTTTCTATTGGAATTCCACCGCTTCACTTTCCTTTTGCTTTCGTTGCCGCTGCTGGAACTTTTGCTTTCACCGTTGGATTTGTGCTCTAGCTGCTGCTGCTTGCTGCGTTTTTTGTTGTTGTTATTTTTGGAAGCTCTAGTTCTGTGTCAGCGTAATTACACTACACAACAAAATGACGACGCTCGAAGACTTAAAACGCCAACAGAGCAATATAAAACGAAATATAACTCGGATCAAATCTGTGGTAGATGCTAAATCGGAAACCCCGATATGCAATGATGAGCTTCGCTATCGGTTGAACATCTTAGAAACGTATTTCAAGAATGTTTTAAATGTCCAAGCTAATATTGAAGATCTTAGTCCGAATGATGAAGGACGGGCAGATTTGGAGGATACATACATAGCAATCAAGCTAGCCATAAAGGAAAAAATGGGAGGAGATCTGAACGCCAGCATTGTTGCGCCGGACTACCACCCACCGCCAGTGAAGTCATCGTTACCAAGGTTGTCGCTACCCACTTTCGACGGAACATATGCAAACTATAAGAATTTCATTCACTCGTTCGAGCAAATTGTTGTGCGTGAGTCTGGATTGTCTAATATAGAAAAGTTTAATTATTTGCTGAGCTGCCTCACGGGGGGGGGGGGGGGGGGGGCCGGCATTAGATACAATTCAGGCATTCCAGGTTACAAGCGAAAACTATCCGAAGGCCCTAGCAAAACTCAAAAGCCGTTTTGATAATCCTACTCTTATATTTTTAGAAGGTATTGAGGCATTGTTTGCACTACAACCTGTGGAAAGGTCAAACAGTCAGCAGCTTCACAGCCGAGTGGATAAGGCATCCGCTATATTAAGCTCGCTGGAGTCCATCGGCAAACCTGAGAACATTGTTCACGCTATGGTTATATATATTATAATGGAAAAGTGTGATCAGCAAACTCGGAACAAGTGGAAGGCTAGCTAACCTGGCTAGCATGCACACAGCTTTTGGAACGCCACTGTCAGTTTCTCCATTCGTCAGGAAACTCGGCTGCTACTTCGTCACAACGAAAGGCTGAATCCAATAAGTCAAATCGTCATTCTAATCACCAAATAAACTCGTCGTTTGCTATCACTAATCCGTCTTGTACACTTTGTTCTAGTTCTGGCCATAAGATCTCTAATTGCGCTCAGTTCAAGGCTATGAACAGCAACCAACGGTACGACAATGCAAAACGCCTCGGTCTCTGCATCAATTGTCTTGGAAATGGTCATAGAGTGGCGCAATGTTCATCGACTCATCGTTGCCGATCCTGTAATCGGAATCATCATTCATCTTTGCATCACTCTCAGCCGCAACAGCCACCCCAATCATCAGCAGGACAATCTTCAACTACTGAACCGGTACTCCAACCAGCGGAACCCTCCTGGCAAACGGCTCATCAAGCTGCTTCACACTCTCATATGGAGATCGCAGCAGATGATCAAATTTTGTTGGCAACAGCTATGGTTTTGGTAAAGGATGCCACAGGTGAATACAAACTCGGTAGAGCGTTGCTTGATTCATGTTCTCAGGTTAATTTTGTAACCGAAACCTTTGCACAAAAGCTTCGCCTTCGTCGTGAAAAACACCACATTGGAATTCACAGTATAGGAGACTGCCTTACTAGTTTGAACTACTACCTCTATTAAGTCACGTACTTCCGGCTATCAGCTCACTCTCAAGTTTGGAATCACATCCCATATTGCCTACCAGCCAGATAGTGAGATCGACATATCGAATTGGAACCTACCAGCTAACACTCCATTGGCTGACGAATCGTTCTATAGGACTAAGCGTATTGATTTGTTACTGGGGACCGAAGCCTTCTATGGAGCTCTAGCTGTTGGCCAGATTCGCATTGGTCCAAATCTTCCCACTTTGCAGAAGACTCTTTTTGGTTGGGTTGTTGCTGGGAGGTACCAGCGGCAATATAACAGACAGCCACCATTGTGCTTGGCGACTGTAGAAGAGTCGATCGACAAGAATTTGCAGCAATTATGGAAAGTGGACTCATTTGTCGATCCAAGCGCTAGAATGCTCCCAAATCATCGTCGCTGTGAGGACTATTTCAGGGACACAACACATCAGGATGCCAGTGGGCGGATTGTCGTTCGCTTGCCATTTCAAGAAGATCCAAGTTGTCTTGGAAGTTCCTTCGATACAGCTCGAACTCGATTTTTTGCCATTGAGAGACGTCTCGCTCGTCTACCGGAAATTCGCTAGCAGTATATCTCGTTCATGCAGGAATATGAAAGTTTCGGCCATATGTCCCTCGTACTGAATCCTAACTTGGAAGAACCGCATTATTATATACCCCACCATTTCGTTCTGAAACCAAGCAGTACCTCGACGAAGCTCAGAGTTGTCTTTGACGCCTCTTGCCGTACAACATCTCAAAGGTCACTTAACGATCTACTTTTAGTCGGCCCTACCATTCAGGATGAGTTGTACTTGCAATTGCTGCGGTTCCGCATGCATAGGTTCGGCATCACATCCGACGTCACAAAAATGTACAGGCAGGTACTTGTGAGTGAGAAGGATAGAAAATTCCAGTACATCTTGTGGCGAGCATCTCCAATTACGGATCTTCAAACCTACCAACTCAATACAGTGACATATGGGACTGGGTCTGCCCCATTTCTCCCAACTCGTAGTTTGCATTACTTGGCTGAGGATTGAAAGGATGCATGGCCATTAGGGGCTGCTGCTGTTAAAACTGCATTTTATGTTGATGACCTTTTATGTGGGGCTGATGATATAGATACACTCTTCAAACTAAAAACTGAAATCACATCAACTCTCGCTCGTGGTCAGTTTCCATTATGCAAGTGGCATTCAAATCATCCAGGCGTGATGGAAGACGAATCTACCAAGGAATTAAACATTTCAGAAAATTCAGTCAGCAGCACACTCGGCGTAACTTGGCATCAACGAAGTGATGCATTTAGTTTCACATTTAATCCAAAGGAAGTCTATCCCACTACCACAAAACGAACAATTTTGTCTACTGCGTCGTCGCTATTCGATCCAATCGGTCTGCTATCACCGTTAGTCATTGTCTCTAAGATCATTCTTCAGGAGTTGTGGCTTTTGAAACTCGACTGGGACGAGTCTGTCCCCCAGAATTTAAGCCACGCATGGAGCAAGTGTTTGGAATCGCTGAATTCACTGTCGTCACTAGCGGTACCTCGTTTTTGTTTGCAGCCTGATACTAGGAGCATTCAAATACATGGATTTTGCGACGCATCGATTCGGGCATACGGCTGCTGTGTTTATGTGCGCACGGAGAATTCGCTTGGACAGGTCACAGTGAAATTGTTCACTTCTAAGTCTAGAGTAGCACCAGTGAAGAAACAGTCTCTTCCGAAGCTTGAACTATGCGGCGCACATCTACTTTCTCAGTTGTATAACAAAGTCAAGGCCATATTCAGTAAACACACTATCACATCTTATTTTTGGAGCGACTCACAGCTCGTATTGCATTGGCTGCAACAACACTCAGTCACCTTATCGACCTTTGTTGGAAATCGAGTGTCCGATATTCAGGATTTAACGTCTGATGGAAAATGGCGCTATGTGCCAACACATCAAAACCCTGCGGATATTCTGTCGCGAGGCTGTAACGGGAGCGAGTTGATTAAGTCTCCATGGTTTTCGGGTCCTACGTTTCTAGTCGAAGATTCACTAAACTGGCCCGCCACTGGTGGAAAACTTGATATTGACATGGACGTGGTTAACTCGGAGAATCGGAAAAGTTTGTTTGCTGCCGTACACGAGACAAATAATATCCTCAACATCGTCGATAATATCAGCTCGTACACTCACAGTCTGCGTCTCATTACTTGGATGATCAGGTTCATAAGGAGATGTCGGAAGCAATCGACGTTTACCACAACCTCACCGAAGCCAGATGAACTTCGTTTTGCTTCACATTGCCTTATTTGGAACATTCAACAAACTCATTTTGTAGAGGACATCCGTTTACTTCAGAAGCAAAAACCATTAAAAAGCAGCTTAAAGTTTCTTACTCCCTTTTTAGAAGTCGTGAACGTATTCGAACTTATCAAGGTTGGTGGACGTTTGGAATACTCAGACCTACAAGACGGTCAAAAACATCCGTTGCTGCTGCCTAGTCAGTCCAAATTTGTATGGAACTATATTCGCCATTTGCATCTTCGGAACTATCACGCTGGACCTAAAGCCCTAGTCGCTCTCATTCGTTTGGAGTATTGGATCGTTAACGCCAGAGACCTGGCACCTAGAATTGTTCGCTCCTGTGTACACTGCGTTCGCTACAGACCGAAGCTGCTACAACAACTCATGGGCTCATTACCGCCTACGCGACTCGCTCCGGCTCGACCCTTTGAACTGTGGAGTTGACTTTTGTGGACCCTTCAACACATATCTACGCATTCGAGGAAAGGGACCTACAAAAGCATACATAGCCGTGTTCGTTTGCCTTCTCAAGAAGGCCGTTCACATCGAAGTAGTCTCTGATTTGTCAACAAAGGCGTTCTTAAACGCATTGAAACGGATGGGAGGTCGTCGCAAGCTGCCGACAGACATCTTCTGCGATAATGCCACTAACTTTGTAGGGGCATCGAATCAAATGCAGGAACTAAAAAAGTTTATGTTTTTAAAGCAGACCCAAGATGAAATCTATAAATTTTGCGCATCTGACTTTATTAATTTCCATTTTATTCCCCCCAGGGCACCTCATTTCGGAGGCCTTTGGGAAGCAGCAGTCAAGAGTGCAAATCGTACGCTGGCCAACACCAGGTTCACCTTCGAAGAGTTGAGCACTGTCGTCGTCGAGATAGAACCGATCCTCAACTCGCGCCCGCTATCGCCGCTTTCGTCAGACCCAAATGACTATAGCACTCTCACGGCTGGTCATCTCTTGGTTGGCGAATCATTGCGATCACTACCTGAAAGATCCCTCGAGAATATCAAGCTGTCAAGTATGGACCGCTACGATGCGATTACGGCCGTCAAGCAACGGTTTTGGAAGCAATGGTCTGCTGACTATGTCAACGAATTGCGATCGCGCACGAAGTGGACAGCACCCCCAACGAACCTCACCGAGGGCACGTTGGTCATCATCCATGAGGACAACCTGCCACCGCTACGGTGGAAACTAGGCCGAGTGCAGTCTACTGTGCTTGGGAAGGATGGACTTGTACGGGTGGTGCACCTCCGCACTGCAAATGGAACATGTTGCAGGCCAATACATACGTTGGCAATTCTTCCGGTGGGTTGAAAGCAGTCCTTTCAACGGGGCCGGGATGTTCGGTCAAACTCCTTTAAGGAACAAGTATTCAAATGACCCTCGTAAAATAGAGAGCCTACGCTCACTTTTTGTATTTACTCTCACCATAATTGTACTAAGTTCACCACTGTATTCTCTCTCTTAGCCCAGTACTCAAGCACTAAGATTTGTAATAAATAGTTATTCCCTAATACTCAACTGGATCAATCGACTTTTCTCTTTCTTGTATAGACTTTGATTCGTTTGCAGAAAAAACTAACACACCCCCATCCGTGAATTAACATTAATGCGGAAAACGCTCCGTGTACAAACAGTGACTTTCCTTCGGCTTTACCTTGCGCTTTCGTTTTAATATATTTTCAGACATATCTAATACGGCTCCAAATAATCGGTCCAATAATTATGGTAATGCATTGAAACATTTTCATGCTCAATAGACTTATTTGAAATAAGGGGGCGGAACTTATTTCGTTGCGTAGTGAAGTCGCATCAATAAAAGCTCGAGAGTGCGGAGAGCCTAACATGGTAAAATTGACAGTGCCACGTTCACCACTGGCCAGTCTAGAGGGCTTTTAAGAATTTGAAGATTATCTTAAAGAACAGCACGCTTTCAAGAACTTGGTAAGGAATTGTTTACATTTTTTGAGTAAATATAAGCGATGATGTGGCGAAGTTTTTCTCCTGGCGTGGGACAGACTCCAAAAAGCATTTAATATATCTTACATATATCTTCAATATTCAATATTAATATATTAAATTCATGTCATATTAAAAATTAAAAATATTTTTTATTACGGAACAAAATAGGAACGGGCCTTTTACGATATCATTTATGAGCCTTTTGCGATATCGTTTGCGAGCCTTTTGCGAGTCGTTTTTGATATAAAATAATATCAAAACGAGGGGGAACGTTGTGAGTTGCTGCGACACGACAAAGAGTGCGTGCGAGAGAGACAGAAAATCAGTCTGACCGTGACGTCGGGCGCTGCGTATCCACTGCAAATTGATTTGTTCCTTTTGGCTATAAAAATGAACTGATCTGATCCAGATTCAGCAATCTGATAGATATGGTCATTATCTATGAATCTGCGTTTTTAGTTTTCTCGTATCCTCAATATTGTGGATACAATCGATTTTCGTCCTCTGTGGGGGCGGAAGGGGGTGGGGCGAAATTTTGAGATTTATTTTTATAGTGAGGTCTAACAGAAGTGCGGATACCAAATTTTGTTACTCTTGCTTTAATAGTCTCTGAGATTTGTGGATGACCAAGATTTTCGTTGGCTAAACCGACCATGAAACCTGTGTGTTAGAGAGAGACAGAGCGAGAAAGAATGAAATTGTTTTCTTGATTCTGGCTATAAAAAAATTTTTATAAAAATGGTTCCTCACTTTAATTTTTGATTTAAATATTTGGAAAGACTGAAACCTTTCCAAATATAAACAATTGGCATTCATACTTTTAGAAAAATTCGAGCTATTCCATAACAAACTAGCACGACACCGATGTACTTATTTTTTGGGCCAGTAGTGTATATACCATATATATTTACATTTTAAAATTTTAATTTTATTTCGCTAGACTGGCTATTTTGCCTATTGTGACTATTAGCAAGCTATATGATTTACTGTCGTGTCGGTTTGCTTAATGTCTACATTCAGAAAAATAATGACTCTAGATGGGACTGAGCAGAGTCACGGTCATGATCGTATTTGCCTCGCTTACAGACACAAGTGTCAGAAAGAACGACACAGTAATATTCAGAGAAAAATTTTAATTTGTCTGTATTCAATATCGCTTTCAATATCCTTATAACAAATCGACACGAAAATAATATCATCTTTTTCGTCACGAATAACGTATAATAAAATAACTTTTAATTTATGTAAATATTTGGCCAATTTAAGAGTAAAAAAAAAACCAGAACATATGTTCACACATGTTTGTATATAAACCCAAAATGTTCCATGTGTGCAGCCATTTATTTTGTATAAACAATTATTTGTCTATTTTACTATTCCCAACGTCCAAAAGACTCCTTTTGTATTGTTCTTCAGTGACCATAACGCCCCCCATGTCCACAAAACGTGTATGCATTCCAGCAGCAATAAATCGCTTGGTAGCTGGCATATCTAAGCGAGGAGCTTCGAGTGAGGTATTTAATTCCTTGCTTCTAGCCAGGATTTCCTTTGCGCGACCCAAATCATGTATTATACCATGCTGAAACCATAAATTCAATATCTTAAGTTATTAAATATACGTACTAAATATTATAACTTTACCTTAGACACATCTGAGCCCTGTAACTTTAAATACATCCAATATAATGTGGTGGTTAAGTATACCAAATAACTGTCCAATTCGATTTGTTCGTCTAAGGTCATATGTGGCGATCTGTGCGCTGAGAGAGCTATTTTCAGGTCAGTCTCTAAAGCATCCAGGCTTAAATCAAAGCTTTCAACAGCTCCTTGAATTTTATTGTCTTTTTGTAGTTTTTCCTCCAGATGAAAGCCACGTCCCGCTTTTTTTATATTGTAATCTTTTGTTTTCGACATTTAAATCCTATGTAGTAAACTTCTTTCTACAATATTAAAAGTAAACATTTTATAATTAGTCTATGACTAAAGTAGTTTTCAGTAGTTTTATTCTTAGTTATTTCATTGTTTCTCATTTGGGATCTGAGAAAGATAGCTTTATATATGGTTACACAAAAAACTATTGCATTTTGGCACTCTCCGCTTCCAATTTGTAAGCAATACATTATGAATTTGATTCCCGCACAATGGTCCGCCGAGAAAAAACAGTGGAGCGCAGTATATTTTTAAGCACATCAGATCCGTTATCCTGTGATGACACAACATTGATTTTTTATACCAGATACTTTAAGAGTATATGGATATATAAGATTAGTGGTGGATGCGTGTAACACCAAAAACGAAGCGTTTCCGGCCTCATAAAGAATAAATATTTTTGATCATCATCAATAGCCAGGAAAAGAATCCAAAAACGAAGATTTGAACATTATATTTGAACGATGATATGCACTGACTGCATCTTTGAAGTGGCTATGCAGTTACTGCACCATTAAGTGGCCCGTGTGACACCAGTAGAAGGCTGTTACGCGCGGATCCCAGGCAAAGTGCAGTTCTCCTCTCCTCCCGCCCAAACAACCGAGGGGCGCTGCCCCTGTTAGACTAATATGAGAGCAAAATTAGTACTTAACTTACTAAGAGAACTACTCAGCAAACAAACAAACGTGCCTTTTGCGAGAGTCCCGCAAAATGCTCGCAAACTAGCTTGTGTACGAGCGTATGGCTATGCGTCGCAAAACTCTCGCAAACGAGCTCGCAAGCGAGTCAAAAAAAAAGCAGCAAGCCTTCATGTGCCTTCAGTCCGGCAATGCTCCTTCGGCTCTTTGTTCACGTCTCGACAGATTAGTGGTCGAGAAGTCATTCGTGTTTTTATACCCGATACTCAAAATGAGTATTGGGGTATATTAGATTTGTGGTAAAAGTGGATGTGTGTAACGTCCAGAAGGAATCGTTTCCGACCCCATAAAGTATATATATTCTCGATCAGCATCAGTAGCCGAGTCGATTGAGCCATGTCTGTCTGTCCGTCTGTCCGTCCGTCCGTCTGTCCGTCTGTCCGTCCCCTTCAGCGCCTAGTGCTCAAAGACTATAAGAGTTAGATCAACGATGTGTTGGATCCAGCCTTCTGTGATATGTCACTGCTACAAAAATATTTCAAAACTTTGCCCCGCCCACTTCCGCCCCCACAAAGGGCGAAAATCTGTGGCATCCACAATCTCGACGATACGAGAAAACTAAGAGCGCAGAATCGTAGAAGATGACTATATCTTCTAGAGTGTGAAATCTGAACCAGATCGTATAATTAATTTAGCAAGAATCAAGAAAACAATTTCATTCTTTCTCGCTCTGTCTCTCTCTAACACACAAGTTTCATGGTCGGTTTTGCCAATTGCAAAATATGAGTTCAAGGATCTCAGAACCTATAAGAGCCAGAGCAACCAATTTGGTATCCACACTCCTGTGATATCGGACCTTGACCATTTTGTGTCCAAATTTCGCCACACCCCCTTCCGCCCCCGCAAAGGACGAAAATCTGAGGCAACCACAAATCTCAGAGACTAAATTTGGTACACACACTAATTTAAGATGTCACTATAAAACGTATATCTCAAAATTTCGCCCCACCCCTTTCCGCCCACACAAAGAACGAAAATCTGTTGCATCCACAATATTGCACATTCGAGAAAACTGAAAGCGCAGAATCATAGATAATGACCATATCTATCAGATTGCTGAATCTGGATCAGATCAGATCATTTTTATAGCCAAAAGGAACAAATCAATTTGCAGTGGATACGCAGCGCCCGACGTCACGGTCAGACTGATTTTCTGTCTCTCTCGCACGCACTCTTTGTCGTGTCGTTTAATATTAGCGGCGTCTGCCGGAGGAGAGCCATACTGACTTAGTATCGGGTATAACTGTAGAGTTGCGGTGTCCGCAGCAACTCAAAACGTTCCCCCTCGTTCTTTTTCTACATGTGTCCAGCATTAGAAACAAGTTTAAATAAAGCCTGCGTTCCTTGCGCTGGCATTTCAATTATTTTCGTCGAATTGTGCAGTACAAAGTTAAAAATCTCTACAATCTCTTACGAATTTAATAGAAACTTCTACCAATAGGTAAGTACGTTATTAATAAAAGAAATAAAATGTCTTACAAAAGAAAAAGCCTAACATATATCGGAGAGGCTCGACATGTGCAAAGAGCTACTGGAGATTTTGAGGTTAAATTGAATATTTCGGAACCCGAACTCCAACAAAATGCATTACTTTGCGATAGTAATAAATTTCCATTTACTGAACATTCCAGTTCAACTAACTTAATCGGTTAACTAGGTGGCTGTCTGGAAATAATGTCAGCACTATGGCAGGCAATGCCTTGGTTAATATTTAAAAACTCTTTAACAGATTACCTTACGAAATTTAATTATTTATCTTCGAATATAAGTTTAAATATTAATGCAGACGGTCTTCCGCTATGTAAAAGTTCTAGAATGCAAGCATGTCTCATTTTGATTAACGTCAATGGCACAAAGCCAGTTTTGGTAGCTGGAATATTTGCAGGTAATTCGAAGCCAGGATTCTTTATTTGCAAGAATGTGTCTACGAGTAAGGAGAATTGATAAAGGAAGGGATGATGTTTCAAAATATGTGTTTCCGAATATCTATGAGAGCAATCATATGCGATGCGCCAGCCCGCGCTTTTATATTGGCTGTGAAATATCGTTCGGGTTTTTATTCCTGCAACTATTGCATTCAAAAAGGGGAAACTTTCTGTAACCGTCAAATTTTCAAGAAATCAATTAACCTACCACGAACCAATGATAGCTTCCGAAATCGTATTCAACCTGAAAACCACAACATCCAAGGCAAACATGTTCTTGATAACATGCCAATGAATATGGTAAATCAGTTTCCCTTAGACTACATGCACGTAGTTTGTCTTTACGTCATAAAAACGGTCCTAGGGACTTTAGTAAGAGAAAAAGGTCATCAATTTGAAACGGGACTCCATAGCTTCCCTTAATAATAAACTTGTCTCTTAAAAAGTTTTTATCTAGGGAATATCTCAATAGAGAAGTTAGATCTCTAGATAATCTCGACCGATTTAAAGCCACTTTTTATTATATACTGGACCAATAGCATTGAAAGGCATTTTAGATACCGGCTTGTATAATCATTTTTTACTGCTAAGCTTAGCGATAAGACTTCTTCTACGCAAAAAATATTGTGTCACGCAAAATTCTCCTGCATCCAGCTTGCTGGATAATTTTGTAAGTCAAGTTCTGTCTTTCTATATGAACGCAATGCTCACTTTTAATTTTGATTGCTTAACACATTTAAGCAAACAAACCATTCAATATGGTTCTCTACAGACTCTACAGATAAGCTCATTTACGTTCGAAAACTTTCTGGGCCATCTTAAAAATATGGTGATAAATTCGAACTACTCATTGGAGAAATTTAACTGTACATTGTTGAACTCTAAACATTAAACATGAAATAGAAAATAAAATTTGTCATAGCCAACTAGTAGTTGGTCTAGAAGCATACTTTACTTCTCCCATAAACTCTACCTATGTGGGCATTTTCTATTCAAAAGTACTATATTTCGTCTCGACCACATCGCAACATGATATAGAAAAATATCAGAAAAAACATTTCATTTTGAAGATTGTGGAAATCACATTTACTTTCCTTTAATTGAATAATTTTAGATTTTTAAAAGTGGCTAACCAATACGATTTTAATTTTGAGGAAATGGTAGCGGAAAATACTCAAATAACAGGTAACATTTTGAGTGACTTTCCTTCGGCTTTACCTTGCGATGTCGTTTTAATATATTTTCAGACATATCTAATACGGCTCCAAATAATCGGTCCAATAATTATGGTTGTTCGGGCCAGCCGCTGAGGAATAACCGTAACTTTAGCATTATTATTGTATGAGCATAGAGAGCCGCCTACATATGTTGTAAAACGTTGACTTTCTGCAGAGCTGCTGCGCTCTCTCGCTAAAGGGGCTCTCTGCCGCCGCCACTTCGGCAACTACTTTGATCTGCTGCCGCCACTTCGGCAGTCACTTTGATCTAACGCCGTCGTCTATAGTTTAGTTCTATGCTAACCCCTCTGCGCATTGTTTGCATATCGATCTCGCATAAAGTTCATCTGGCAATAGCAAGCAATCGGCTTCCGCTAAGCCACCAAGATTAAATAAGAATTATAAAGTTTAAACCAAAATCTCTTTTTATTTTGAAATACATAGGTGCCAAAAAAGCTTGGCATCTCAAACATTGGTGACCCCCCGACGTGATATAAAACCATTTCTTAATCGCTTTCCGTTAAAACACTTATTAATTATACAATATTGTGTTGTTGGGTAGTTTAACTACCAACAAATACATTTGAGTGCACATTGAAAAACAGTTTAAAGTGCAAATTCAGTGAGAGTGCGGCTGGAATATTTATAGACAAATTCCGGTACTTTAAGCGTCGAATCTCTCATTCTCTGCGCAGCTGCAGCCGCGGTTCTTGACTTTTCGTGTCTCGCATTCTCGCTCTCGCGTCTATACATCGTCGCTTAAGCGGTATTTCATTTTCCGTTGTTGTGTCGATTGCACAACGGTTAACATGGACAACGATCCAAATACAGGCGCGGGCGGAAATATTGTGGTGGCTGATTCCAGACTGAGTCTGTATAAACGTAAAAGTCAGTCATTATATGATCGATTGCACAGGCTTGGCGAATCCTTCGCGGGGAATAAAATCGACAAGCTGACCGCCGCGGAAGTCGAGGTGCGCCTTGATATGTTGGCAGAAATTCGAGCGGAATTTAATAAGGCCCATAATGAGTTGGAGGCTCTCGATCAAAACGAGATTGGGAGTGAGCTGCGCGAAATCTTCGATACTCTTTTCATATCGTTGAAAGCTGAGTTGCTGGCTGCTGTTGAAGTAAGCCAGTCACACGCCGCTGCCAATTCTACGACTCTGCCAAGCCATTCCGGACAAAGTACCATCATCATGGCTCACAAGCAGCGACTTCCTGAGCTGAAGGTGCCGAAGTTTTCTGGTGGATACGTCGAGTTCTCGGATTTTATGGCAATGTTCAAATCTGTGATTGAAGCGGATGCGGATCTCAGTGACATCGAGAAATTCCAGCACCTTCGCTCTTGCCTCGCTGATGCGGCTTTGGATTCGGTTCGATCGTTGGAGCTCTCCAGTGCCAATTATCGTGCGGCTCTGGATATACTTAATAAACGCTTTAATAATAAAAGACTTGTTTTCCAGGCACACATCAAGAAGATTCTTGGGCTAAAGAGGGTAGACTCGCCTTCTGCTAAAAGGCTTCGGGAGTTTTCGGATGCAGTCAATTTACACATGCGAGCGTTGCAGACATTGGGAACTGCTGAGGAGATTTCGGGGTTCATGGTTATCAACATGCTGCTGCAGAAGTTGGATTCGAAGACGCAAACCAAATGGGAGGAGCACACATCGTCGGATGCTATACCTTCCGCAGAGGAATTCTTCGAATTCTTGCAGCAACGCTGCCAGAAAATGGAGCGATTGGAATATGCTACAGCGACACACGCTAGTAGCGATCAGGTGGGAAAAAACCATTCCTATACGCATGTTAAGAAAGCGTTTGTAGCTTCCAACTCTTCCGACCCGTCTGTATGCGTTTTTTGCCACTCAGCGGGCCATGGAATATACTCGTGCAAGATATTCGAAAATCTCTCACCGTTGCTGCGCCACAAAGAAGTGAAGAAGCTTTCCCTATGCTTCAATTGCCTAAAACCGGGGCACCGGACCCGCGCATGCAATAGTGGAAAATGTCGAGTATGCGGCGGTAGGCATCATAGTTTGTTGCACTTCGTTAGTATGCAGCCCACAACACAAGGCTGCCCAGGTATTACTCCACCCGATCTGGCCGATCAACCGGACACTCTTTCCGTTGCTCAAAATTCTGCTAGCAGCTCGTCTCTACCTTCGTCTACCTCTCTTGCTGCCCAAGGTCTTCACTCAGATGTCGTGCTTCTGGCTACAGCCGTGGTTCTCGTGAAGAATCGGTCTGGCGTTTTAGTTCCTTGTCGTGCCATCTTAGATTCAGGATCGCAGCTGCATCTCGTCACATCCAGGTTCGCCCAGCAGCTTCAGCTTAGGAGAACTCAATCGTCTGCACTTGTGTCTGGGCTGGGCGATACCAGCGTTTCTACTGAGGGATCCACCATAAGCATTTGTATGCATTCTCGCACCTCTGCTTACACAACTACACTTACTGCTCTCATCGCCCCCACGATTACCGATTCTCAACCAAGTATGGCAGTAAATGTATCCGATTGGCGTATTCCATCTAACATTCAGCTCGCTGATCCTGCATTTTTCAATCCTCAACGGGTTGATCTTCTCATTGGTGCGAGCGTTTTTTATGATCTCCTCTGCGTAGGGCAAATCAAACTCACCGATGGACTGCCTCTTCTGCAGAAGACCCGGCTTGGGTGGTTCGTATCTGGTGGTGGACAGAAGGTATCAAGCTCGGCGCTTTTGGCCACGCACAATTGTCCAGATTCGATAGCTGAGATGGAAGCAAGGTTGGATAAAACTCTTCGTATGTTTTGGGAAGTCGAGAATTGTGTGGAGGTTGGGTTGAATACCAAAGAAGAAGACGATTGTGAAGCACATTTCGTAAGCCACCTTTCACGGTTGCCATCCGGGGAGTATGCAGTTCGTCTCCCGCTAAACAACAATATTGATCGTTTAGGAGAATCTTATGCTCAGGCTTATCGACGGTTCATCAGTCTGGAGCGAAAACTGGAGCGTAATCCTACACTAAAGGAGCGGTATTCCGCCTTTATGAGGGAGTACATTGATTTGCATCATATGCACCAAGTCAACCCTGATTCCCGTAGCCTCTGCAAATATTTCTTGCCTCATCACTGTGTCCTAAAGGAGGACAGTACGACGACAAAACTCCGTGTCGTTTTCGATGGATCCGCAGCTACATCAACTGGATATTCTCTAAATGATGTGATGATGACAGGCCCTGTTATTCAGCCTGCATTGTTCAACATATTGATTCGCTTTCGAACATATCCAGTCGCTCTCACTGGGGACATTTGTAAAATGTACCGCTGCGTACGAGTGTCTCCCCCCGACAATTTGTATCAATGCATCCTATGGCGAGATTCCATCGAGTCCGAGGTTCAAGTCTACACATTAGACACCGTCACATACGGGACGAGGGCTGCATCATTTTTAGCGGTCCGCGCAATGCACCAGCTGGCCATCGACGAGGGTGAATCCTACCCTCTTGGCTCAGCTGCTCTGCGGCAGGAGTTTTACGTGGATGACCTTATTTCGGGCGGTAATTCGGTCGCACAGGTCATGGAAAAGATGCACCAAACATAAGCTTTACTGTCCCGTGGTAACTTTAGACTTAGGAAATGGTGCTCCAGTCACCAGGAAGTACTTGAGGGAACCCCTGAAGATGACATAGAGAAGTTCCTAAAGTTTAATGATGGAAGCGACATAGCCAAAACTCTCGGCTTAGCGTGGGACCCTGCTTCGGATCAGCTGCTTTTTGCCTTGTCCGCACTGGACACAACCTCAAAGCCATCAAAGCGGTCGGTTTTATCTACGATTGCGCGGTTCTACGACCCTCTTGGATTGATAAATCCAGTCATTGTCAGGTGCAAAATCTTCCTTCAGCAGCTTTGGAGAGAAAATTTGGATTGGGATGAAAGCCTACCCTCAGCGTTGCATTCAACTTGGATGGACTTGAGAAATAGTTTGGCAAGCATTTCTCGGATCTCATTTCCTCGCTTGGTTCTTCGTTCTAGTGTGGCTACAGAAGTTCACGGATTCTGTGATGCCAGCTTAGAAGCATATGGCGCTTGCGTGTATATCGTGTCCAGGGAAGCCCAGTCTTCGAGCCACGTTTTGTGCTCAAAGTCGCGAGTGGCGCCGCTAAAGACTATATCGATTCCTAAGCTGGAATTAAGTGGAGCCCATTTGCTTGCGAAAATCATGCAGAATGTAAAGGACATGGGAATCTTTACAGGTCGGTTCTATTGCTGGTCGGATTCGTCAACAGCATTATCTTGGATTAGGGACGAGCCAGCTAAATTTCAAGTTTTCGTGGCAAATCGAGTGGCATCAATTCAGTAGTTGACGGCAGACATGGAATGGCGCTATGTTCCCACATCTTTAAATCCTGCTGATATTCTCTCGAGAGGCTCGCTTCCCAACCATCTTATCCAGTCAGAGCTATGGTTTCACGGCCCATCCTTTTTGCTATGCTCCAAGGATAAGTGGCCTGTATCTCCTACTAACAACATAGCAACTTTGGAGCTTCGCAAGAGAGGATTGCTAATCACGTCTCCACATGCCGATCTCACGTCCGGATGCAAATTTGCGAATTCATTCTTTCGCATGCAGCGCACATTCGCCTACATGCATAAATTTATACATCGTCTTAGGCATCCAGGACTCACCGTTTCTGATATTCGGCAAGGAACGCATCTTCTAATTCGACACATTCAGCTGACAAGTTTGTGGATGGACATAAAGGAGATTCGGCGCAATGGTCAAGTCATGAAATCCAGTTCTATTAGCTCGCTCAACCCGTTCATCGATCATTCTGGACTACTTAGAGTTGGAGGTCGTCTTGGAAACTCATCGCTAGGATTTGACGCTCAGCACCCGCTCATTTTGCCAAAGGGACATTCCATTACCTTTGCGCTGATAAGATATTATCATGAAAGAAACCTCCATGCCGGACCTCGCGCCTTGCTATCCAAAATTCGGCTGGAATATTGGCCCATTGGAGGTGTTAAGGCAGTGTCAAGGGTCGTCAGCAGATGTGTGAGATGCTTCAGGACTAGGCCGCGTATGGTCGAACACATCATGGGAGACCTACCTAAGGAACGTTTGGAAGGATCTCGAGCTTTTGAAGTCACTGGAGTAGATTACTGTGGACCTTTTTTCTACCGATCAGAAATCCGCACAAGGCCTCCGATCAAGTGCTACATTAGCGTATTCATCTGCTTCACTTCCAAGGCTATACACATGGAGCTCGTAAAGGATTTGACCACTGCATCGTTTCTAGGCGCACTAAAGCGTTTTACTTCCACTCGAGGAAGGCCAAGTCAAATTTGGTCGGACAATGCGACAAACTTCGTTGGCGCCAAGAACGAGCTTCTGGAGCTAAAGAAGCTCTGTCTGAGCGAACCGCATATGAAGGAGGTCCACGAATCCTGCTTGGCTGACTCGATCGACTGGCGTTTCATTCCACCTCGCTCTCCGCATTTTGGCGGGTTGTGGGAAGCGGCCGTGAAGACCGCAAAATATCACCTGTACCGCTCAGTTGGACCATCTGTGCTTAGCTTTGACGAGCTGCGCACTCTGATCTGTCAGATCACTGCAATTGTTAACTCTCGCCCTTTGCTCTCGCTTTCAGAAAATCCTGATGATTTAGACGTTTTGACTCCTGCTCATCTGCTGTTAGGCGGCCCCCATGAGCAAATCCTCGAGCCTGACCTAACGAAGCTGAACTACAATCGTCTGGATGGCTGGCAGCGGGTCACCCAACTACAACAAATATTTTGGAGCCGTTGGCGCGAAGAGTATCTCACTCTTTTGCAAGAGCGCGCGAAGTGGCGTACCCCCGCGCAAAACATCTGCAAGAACGACCTCGTTCTGGTGAAGGACGAAAATCTTCCTCCAATGCGTTGGCCACTGGCTAGAGTGGTCGATGTCGTTTTGGGCAAGGACGGAGTGTGTCGCGTCGCTGACCTGAAGACATCCTCAGGAAACATCAGGAGGGCCGTCACTCGGCTATGTTTGCTGCCCCTTAAGGAATCTGTTGAGAGACTAGCTCCCAACGGGGGGAGTATGTTCGGGCCAGCCGCTGAGGAATAACCGTAACTTTAGCATTATTATTGTATGAGCATAGAGAGCCGCCTACATATGTTGTAAAACGTTGACTTTCTGCAGAGCTGCTGCGCTCTCTCGGTAAAGGGGCTCTCTGCCGCCGCCACTTCGGCAACTACTTTGATCTGCTGCCGCCACTTCGGCAGTCACTTTGATCTAACGCCGTCGTCTATAGTTTAGTTCTATGCTAACCCCTCTGCGCATTGGTTGCATATCGATCTCGCATAAAGTTCATCTGGCAATAGCAAGCAATCGGCTTCCGCTAAGCCACCAAGATTAAATAAGAATTATAAAGTTTAACCCAAAATCTCTTTTTATTTTGAAATACATAGGTGCCAAAAAAGCTTGGCATCTCAAACAATGGTAATGCATTGAAACATTTTCATGCTCAATAGACTTATTTGAAATAAGGGGGCGGAACTTATTTCGTTGCGTAGTGAAGTCGCATCAATAAAAGCTCGAGAGTGCGGAGAGCCTAACATGGTAAAATTGACAGTGCCACGTTCACTACTGGCCAGTCTAGAGGGCTTTTAAGAATTTGAAGATTATCTTAAAGAAGAGCACGCTTTCAAGAACTTGGTAAGGAATTGTTTACATTTTTTGAGTAAATATAAGCGATGATGTGGCGAAGTTTTTCTCCTGGCGTGGTACAGACTCCAAAAAGCATTTAAACAGAAGTTTGCGCTCGACGATCACGATTTTGACCACACAACACAAAAATATTTTCAGTATGCTCAAGAGCGGAAGGCCAGATTAAATAAAACATACATATATCTTCAATATTCAATATTAATATATTAAATTCATGTCATATTAAAAATTAAAAATATTTTTTATTACGGAACAAAATAGGAACGGGCCTTTTACGATATCATTTATGAGACTTTTGCGATATCGTTTGCGAGCCTTTTGCGAGTCGTTTTTGATATAAAATAATATCAAAACGAGGGGGAACGTTGTGAGTTGCTGCGACACGACAAAGAGTGCGTGCGAGAGAGACAGAAAATCAGTCTGACCGTGACGTCGGGCGCTGCGTATCCACTGCAAATTGATTTGTTCCTTTTGGCTATAAAAATGATCTGATCTGATCCAGATTCAGCAATCTGATAGATATGGTCATTATCTATGAATCTGCGTTTTTAGTTTTCTCGTATCCTCAATATTGTGGATACAATCGATTTTCGTCCTCTGTGGGGGCGGAAGGGGGTGGGGCGAAATTTTGAGATTTATTTTTATAGTGAGATCTAACAGAAGTGCGGATACCAAATTTTGTTACTCTTGCTTTAATAGTCTCTGAGATTTGTGGATGACCAAGATTTTCGTTGGCTAAACCGACCATGAAACCTGTGTGTTAGAGAGAGACAGAGCGAGAAAGAATGAAATTGTTTTCTTGATTCTGGCTATAAAAAAATGTTTATAAAAATGGTTCCTCACTTTAATTTTTGATTTAAATATTTGGCAAGACTGAAACCTTTCCAAATATAAACAATTGGCATTCATACTTTTAGAAAAATTCGAGCTATTCCATAACAAACTAGCACGACACCGATGTACTTATTTTTTGGGCCAGTAGTGTATATACCATATATATTTACATTTTAAAATTTTAATTTTATTTCGCTAGACTGGCTATTTTGCCTATTGTGACTATTAGCAAGCTATATGATTTACTGTCGTGTCGGTTTGCTTAATGTCTACATTCAGAAAAATAATGACTCTAGATGGGACTGAGCAGAGTCACGGTCATGATCGTATTTGCCTCGCTTACAGACACAAGTGTCTGTATTCAATATCGCTTTCAATATCCTTATAACAAATCAACACGAAAATAATATCATCTTTTTCGTCACGAATAACGTATAATAAAATAACTTTTAATTTATGTAAAGTTTGACCAATGTAAGAGTAAAAAAAAAACCAGAACATATGTTCACACATGTTTGTATATAAACCCAAAATGTTCCATTTGTGCAGCCATTTATTTTGTATAAACAATTATTTGTCTATTTTACTATTCCTAACGTCCAAAAGACGTTGTTCTTCAGTGACCATAACGCCCCCCATGTCCACAAAACGTGTATGCATTCCAGCAGCAATAAATCGCTTGGTAGCTGGCATATCTAAGCGAGGAGCTTCGAGTGAGGTATTTAATTCCTTGCTTCTAGACAGGATTTCCTTTGCGCGACCCAAATCATGTATTATACCATGCTGAAACCATAAATTCAATATCTTAAGTTATTAAATATACGTACTAAATATTATAACTTTACCTTAGACACATCTGAGCCCTGTAACTTTAAATACATCCAATCAAAGACTATACAATACCAAGATGTTGCATGAGCGACCAAAAAGCTGTTCTATGGCGGGTCCTAACATTAGAACCCAAAAGGCACGAGGGAGCGCGCGGGGTTTCAATTCCCTTTTCGCCTGTACTTCGTCTCTACCGCGACCCCGCTGCCCATCGGTTTCGTCTGTTCGGCAATTCTGGACTCTCGAGCCTCAGCACCGTCGAAGCGGTGGTCGCGGATCGCCGATGTCTTTGGAGCGGCACAGTGGGACCTTTGGCCGTCTCAGCTTGCTAAATTAGTTAGTGAATATGAGTTCAATAAATATTTTCACACTGAAAAAATGTTAAACTTGGAGTGCTTATATCTCCTAAACTAAAACTATCTTGAAAATTCGATTGAAAAATTCTCTATTAGATGCGTACATTAAATTTATCTAAAGCACTCATACAATTTTTTTTACTATTTCGGCTGAGTCCCCACTGTGCCGCGCCAAAGACATCAGCGACCACGCTGCCCTACGGTTTCGGCACGCAGACGATTCATATTTTGTTTTTGTATTCTTTCTCTCGAGACACACCGACTCGACGCTGACCAAGGCATTGACGAAGCCGAGTAGCATTTCGGAGGCGAAGGTAGCGTAAAAAGAATTGAAGTAATAGCCCCGGGCGCCCGTACCATGAAGCGTCAAACGAAAAATGACAAAGAATTTGTTCCTCATGCAACATCTTGGTATTGTATAGTCTTTGATCCAATATAATGTGGTGGTTAAGTATACCAAATAACTGTCCAATTAGATTTGTTCGTCTAAGTTCATATGTGGCGATCTGTGCGCTGAGAGAGCTATTTTCAGGTCAGTCTCTAAAGCATCCAGGCTTAAATCAAAGCTTTCAACAGCTCCTTGAATTTTATTGTCTTTTTGTAGTTTTTCCTCCAGATGAAAGCCACGTCCCGCTTTTTTTATATTGTAATCTTTTGTTTTCGACATTTAAATCCTATGTAGTAAACTTCTATCTACAATATTAAAAGTAAACATTTTATAATTAGGCTATGACTAAAGTAGTTTTCAAAAATGCAATTTGTAAGCAATACAGTATGAATTTGATTCCCGCACAATGGTCCACCGAGAAAAAACAGTGGAGCGCAGTATATTTTTAAGCACATCAGATCCGTTTTCCTGTGATGACACAACACTGATTTTTTATACCAGATACTTTAAGAGTATATGGATATATAAGATTAGTGGTGGATGCGTGTAACACCAAAAACGAAGCGTTTCCGGCCTCATAAAGAATAAATATTTTTGATCATCATCAATAGCCAGAAAAAGAATCCAAAAACGAAGATTTGAACATTATATTTGAACGATGATATGCACTGACTGCATCTTTGAAGTGGCTATGCAGTTACTGCACCATTAAGTGGCCCGTGTGACACCAGTAGAAGGCTGTTACGCGCGGATCCCAGGCAAAGTGCAGTTCTCCTCTCCTCCCGCCCAAACGACCGAGGGGCGCTGCCCCTGTTAGACTAATATGAGAGTAAAATTAGTACTTAACTTACTAAGAGAACTACTCAGCAAACAAACAGACGTGCCTTTTGCGAGAGTCCCGCAAAATGCTCGCAAACTAGCTTGTGTACGAGCGTATGGCTATGCGTCGCAAAACTCTCGCAAACGAGCTCGCAAGCGAGTCAAAAAAAAAGCAGCAAGCCTTCATGTGCCTTCAGTCCGGCAATGCTCCTTCGGCTCTCTGTTCACGTCTCGACAGATTAGTGGTCGAGAAGTCATTCGTGTTTTTATACCCGATACTCAAAATGAGTATTGGGGTATATTAGATTTGTGGTAAAAGTGGATGTGTGTAACGTCCAGAAGGAATCGTTTCCGACCCCATAAAGTATATATATTCTGGATCAGCATCAGTAGCCGAGTCGATTGAGCCATGTCTGTCTGTCCGTCTGTCCGTCCGTCCGTCTGTCCGTCTGTCCGTCCCCTTCAGCGCCTAGTGCTCAAAGACTATAAGAGCTAGATCAACGATGTTTTGGATCCAGACTTCTGTGATATGTCACTGCTACAAAAATATTTCAAAACTTTGCCCCGCCCACTTCCGCCCCCACAAAGGGCGAAAATCTGTGGCATCCACAATCTCGACGATACGAGAAAACTAAGAGCGCAGAATCGTAGAAGATGACTATATCTTCTAGAGTGTGAAATCTGAACCAGATCGTATAATTAAGTTAGCAAGAATCAAGAAAACAATTTCATTCTTTCTCGCTCTGTCTCTCTCTAACACACAAGTTTCATGGTCGGTTTTGCCAATTGAAAAATATGAGTTCAAGGATCTCAGAACCTATAAGAGCCAGAGCAACCAATTTGGTATCCACACTCCTGTGATATCGGACCTTGACCATTTTGTGTCCAAATTTCGCCACACCCCCTTCCGCCCCCGCAAAGGACGAAAATCTGAGGCAACCACAAATCTCAGAGACTAAATTTGGTACACACACTAATTTAAGATGTCACTATAAAACGTATATCTCAAAATTTCGCCCCACCCCTTTCCGCCCACACAAAGAACGAAAATCTGTTGCATCCACAATATTGCACATTCGAGAAAACTGAAAACGCAGAATCATAGATAATGACCATATCTATCAGATTGCTGAATCTGGATCAGATCAGATCATTTTTATAGCCAAAAGGAACAAATCAATTTGCAGTGGATACGCAGCGCCCGACGTCACGGTCAGACTGATTTTCTGTCTCTCTCGCACGCACTCTTTGTCGTGTCGTTTAATATTAGCGGCGTCTGCCGGAGGAGAGCCATACTGACTTAGTATCGGGTATAACTGTAGAGTTGCGGTGTCCGCAGCAACTCAAAACGTTCCCCCTCGTTCTTTTTCTACATGTGTCCAGCATTAGAAACAAGTTCAAATAAAGCCTGCGTTCCTTGCGCTGGCATTTCAATTATTTTCGTCGAATTGTGCAGTACAAAGTTAAAAATCTCTACAATCTCTTACGAATTTAATAGAAACTTCTACCAATAGGTAAGTACGTTATTAATAAAAGAAATAAAATGTCTTACAAAAGAAAAAGCCTAACATATATCGGAGAGGCTCGACATGTGCAAAGAGCTACTGGAGATTTTGAGGTTAAATTGAATATTCCGAACCCGAACTCCAACAAAATGCATTACTTTGCGATAGTAATAAATTTCCATTTACTGAACATTCCAGTTCAACTGACTTAATCGGTTAACTAGGTGGCTGTCTGCAAATAATGTCAGCACTATGGCAGGCAATGCCTTGGTTTATATTTAAAAACTCTTTAACAGATTACCTTACGAAATTTAATTATTTATCTTCGAATATAAGTTTAAATATTAATGTAGACGGTCTTCCGCTATGTAAAAGTTCTAGAATGCAAGCATGTCTCATTTTGATTAACGTCAATGGCACAAAGCCAGTTTTGGTAGCTGGAATATTTGCAGGTAATTCGAAGCCAGGATTCTTTATTTGCAAGAATGTGTCTACGAGTAAGGAGAATTGATAAAGGAAGGGATGATGTTTCAAAATATGTGTTTCCGAATATCTATGAGAGCAATCATATGCGATGCGCCAGCCCGCGCTTTTATATTGGCTGTGAAATATCGTTCGGGTTTTTATTCCTGCAACTATTGCATTCAAAAAGGGGAAACTTTCTGTAACCGTCAAATTTTCAAGAAATCAATTAACCTACCACGAACCAATGATAGCTTCCGAAATCGTATTCAACCTGAAAACCACAACATCCAAGGCTAACATGTTCTTGATAATATGCCAATGAATATGGTAAATCAGTTTCCCTTAGACTACATGCACGTAGTTTGTCTTTACGTCATAAAAACGGTCCTAGGGACTTTAGTAAGAGAAAAAGGTCATCAATTTGAAACGGGACTCCATAGCTTCCCTTAATAATAAACTTGTCTCTTAAAAAGTTGTTATCTAGGGAATTCAATAGAGAAGTTAGATCTCTAGATAATCTCGACCGATTTAAAGCCACTTTTTATTATATACTGGACCAATAGCATTGAAAGGCATTTTAGATACCGGCTTGTATAATCATTTTTTACTGCTAAGCTTAGCGATAAGACTTCTTCTACGCAAAAAATATTGTGTCACGCAAAATTCTCCTGCATCCAGCTTGCTGGATAATTTTGTAAGTCAAGTTCTGTCTTTCTATATGAACGCAATGCTCACTTTTAATTTTGATTGCTTAACACATTTAAGCAAACAAACCATTCAATATGGTTCTCTACAGACCATAAGCTCATTTACGTTCGAAAACTTTCTGGGCCATCTTGAAAAAATGTTGATAAATTCGAACTACTCATTGGAGAAATTTAACTGTACATTAAACATGAAATAGAAAATAAAATTTGTCATAGCCAACTAGTAGTTGGTCTAGAAGCATACTTTACTTCTCCCATAAACTCTACCTATGTGGGCATTTTCTATTCAAAAGTACTATATTTCGACTCGACCACATCGCAACATGATATAGAAAAATATCAGAAAAAACATTTCATTTTGAAGATTGTGGAAATCACATTTACTTTCCTTTAATTGAATAATTTTAGATTTTTAAAAGTGGCTAACCAATACGATTTTAATTTTGAGGAAATGGTAGCGGAAAATACTCAAATAACAGGTAACATTTTGAGTGACTTTCCTTCGGCTTTACCTTGCGATGTCGTTTTAATATATTTTCAGACATATCTAATACGGCTCCAAATAATCGGTCCAATAATTATGGTAATGCATTGAAACATTTTCTTGCTCAATAGACTTATTTGAAATAAGGGGGCGGAACTTATTTCGTTGCGTAGTGAAGTCGCATCAATAAAAGCTCGAGAGTGCGGAGAGCCTAACATGTTAAAATTGACAGTGCCACGTTCACCACTGGCCAGTCTAGAGGGCTTTTAAGAATTTGAAGATTATCTTAAAGAAGAGCACGCTTTCAAGAACTTGGTAAGGAATTGTTTACATTTTTTGAGTAAATATAAGCGATGATGTGGCGAAGTTTTTCTCCTGGCGTGGTACAGACTCCAAAAAGCATTTAAACAGAAGTTTGCGCTCGACGATCACGATTTTGACCACACAACACAAAAATATTTTCAGTATGCTCAAGAGCGGAAGGCCAGATTAAATAATACATACATATATCTTCAATATTCAATATTAATATATTAAATTCATGTCATATTAAAAATTAAAAATATTTTTTATTACGGAACAAAATAGGAACGGGCCTTTTACGATATCATTTATGAGCCTTTTGCGATATCGTTTGCGAGCCTTTTGCGAGTCGTTTTTGATATAAAATAATATCAAAACGAGGGGGAACGTTGTGAGTTGCTGCGACACGACAAAGAGTGCGTGCGAGAGAGACAGAAAATCAGTCTGACCGTGACGTCGGGCGCTGCGTATCCACTGCAAATTGATTTGTTCCTTTTGGCTATAAAAATGATCTGATCTGATCCAGATTCAGCAATTTGATAGATATGGTCATTATCTATGAATCTGCGTTTTTAGTTTTCTCGTATCCTCAATATTGTGGATACAATCGATTTTCGTCCTCTGTGGGGGCGGAAGGGGGTGGGGCGAAATTCTGAGATATACGTTTTATAGTGACATCTTAAAGGAGTGTGTGTACCAAATTTGGTTACTCTAGCCTTAAAAGTCTCTGAGATTTGTGGTTGCCTCAGATTTTCGTCCTTTGCGGGGGCGGAAGGGGGTGTGGCGAAATTTGGACAGGAAACGGTCAAGGTCCGATATCACAGGAGTGTGGATACCAAATTTGGTTGCTCTAGCTCTTATGGGTTCTCAGATCCTTGAACTCATATTTTGCAATTGGCAAAACCGACCATGAAACCTGTGTGTTAGAGTGAGACAGAGCGAGAAAGAGTGAAATTGTTTTCGTGATTCTGGCTATAATAATTATACGATCTGGTTCAGATTTTGCACTCTGTAAGATATAGTCATCTTCTACGATTCTGCGTTTTTAGTTTTCTCG
Source organism: Drosophila pseudoobscura (assembly GCF_009870125.1). NCBI lineage: Eukaryota > Metazoa > Arthropoda > Insecta > Diptera > Drosophilidae > Drosophila > Drosophila pseudoobscura. Next base: position 35,714,104 of record NC_046683.1, on the reverse strand, counting down.
TATCTTTAAAATTGTGGATGCCACAGATTTTCGCCCTTTGTGGGGGCGGAAGTGGGCGGGGCAAAGTTTTTAAATATTTTTGTAGCAGTGACATATCACAGAAGTCTGGATCCAAAACATCGTTGCTCTAGCTCTTATAGTCTTTGAGCATTAGGCGCTGAAGGGGACGGACAGACGGACAGACGGACGGACGGACAGACGGACAGACGGACGGACGGACAGACAGACAGGGCTCAATCGACTCGGCTATTGATGCTGATCAAGAATATATATACTTTATAGGGTCGGAAACGATTCCTTCTGGACGTTACACACATCCACTTTCACCACAAATCTAATATACCCCAATACTCATTTTGAGTATCGGGTATAAAAAAAAACCAGAACATATGTTCACACATGTTTGTATATAAACCCAAAATGTTCCATTTGTGCAGCCATTTATTTTGTATAAACAATTATTTGTCTATTTTACTATTCCCAACGTCCAAAAGACTCCTTTTGTATTGTTCTTCAGTGACCATAACGCCCCCCATGTCCACAAAACGTGTATGCATTCCAGCAGCAATAAATCGCTTGGTAGCTGGCATATCTAAGCGAGGAGCTTCGAGTGAGGTATTTAATTCCTTGCTTCTAGCCAGGATTTCCTTTGCGCGACCCAAATCATGTATTATACCATGCTGAAACCATAAATTCAATATCTTAAGTTATTAAATATACGTACTAAATATTATAACTTTACCTTAGACACATCTGAGCCCTGTAACTTTAAATACATCCAATATAATGTGGTGGTTAAGTATACCAAATAACTGTCCAATTCGATTTGTTCGTCTAAGGTCATATGTGGCGATCTGTGCGCTGAGAGAGCTATTTTCAGGTCAGTCTCTAAAGCATCCAGGCTTAAATCAAAGCTTTCAACAGCTCCTTGAATTTTATTGTCTTTTTGTAGTTTTTCCTCCAGATGAAAGCCACGTCCCGCTTTTTTTATATTGTAATCTTTTGTTTTCGACATTTAAATCCTATGTAGTAAACTTCTTTCTACAATATTAAAAGTAAACATTTTATAATTAGTCTATGACTAAAGTAGTTTTCAGTAGTTTTATTCTTAGTTATTTCATTGTTTCTCATTTGAGATCTGAGAAAGATAGCTTTATATATGGTTACACAAAAAACTATTGCATTTTGGCACTCTCCGCTTCCAATTTGTAAGCAATACAGTATGAATTTGGTTCCCGCACAATGGTCCGCCGAGAAAAAACAGTGGAGCGCAGTATATTTTTAAGCACATCAGATCCGTTATCCTGTGATGACACAACATTGATTTTTTATACCAGATACTTTAAGAGTATATGGATATATAAGATTAATGGTGGATGCGTGTAACACCAAAAACGAAGCGTTTCCGGCCTCATAAAGAATAAATATTTTTGATCATCATCAATAGCCAGGAAAAGAATCCAAAAACGAAGATTTGAACATTATATTTGAACGATGATATGCACTGACTGCATCTTTGAAGTGGCTATGCAGTTACTGCACCATTAAGTGGCCCGTGTGACACCAGTAGAAGGCTGTTACGCGCGGATCCCAGGCAAAGTGCAGTTCTCCTCTCCTCCCGCCCAAACGACCGAGGGGCGCTGCCCCTGTTAGACTAATATGAGAGCAAAATTAGTACTTAACTTACTAAGAGAACTACTCAGCAAACAAACAAACGTGCCTTTTGCGAGAGTCCCGCAAAATGCTCGCAAACTAGCTTGTGTACGAGCGTATGGCTATGCGTCGCAAAACTCTCGCAAACGAGCTCGCAAGCGAGTCAAAAAAAAAGCAGCAAGCCTTCATGTGCCTTCAGTCCGGCAATGCTCCTTCGGCTCTTTGTTCACGTCTCGACAGATTAGTGGTCGAGAAGTCATTCGTGTTTTTCTTTTTCTACATGTGTCCAGCATTAGAAACAAGTTCAAATAAAGCCGGCGTTCCTTGCGCTGGCATTTCAATTATTTTCGTCGAATTGTGCAGTACTAAGTTAAAAATCTCTACAATCTCTTACGAATTTAATAGAAACTTCTACGAATAGGTAAGTACGTTATTAATAAAAGAAATAAAATGTCTTACAAAAGAAAAAGCCTAACATATATCGGAGAGGCTCGACATGTGCAAAGAGCTACTGGAGATTTTGAGGTTAAATTGAATATTCCGAACCCGAACTCCAACAAAATGCATTACTTTGCGATAGTAATAAATTTCCATTTACTGAACATTCCAGTTCAACTGACTTAATCGGTTAACTAGGTGGCTGTCTGCAAATAATGTCAGCACTATGGCAGGCAATGCCTTGGTTTATATTTAAAAACTCTTTAACAGATTACCTTACGAAATTTAATTATTTATCTTCGAATATAAGTTTAAATATTAATGTAGACGGTCTTCCGCTATGTAAAAGTTCTAGAATGCAAGCATGTCTCATTTTGATTAACGTCAATGGCACAAAGCCAGTTTTGGTAGCTGGAATATTTGCAGGTAATTCGAAGCCAGGATTCTTTATTTGCAAGAATGTGTCTACGAGTAAGGAGAATTGATAAAGGAAGGGATGATGTTTCAAAATATGTGTTTCCGAATATCTATGAGAGCAATCATATGCGATGCGCCAGCCCGCGCTTTTATATTGTCTGTGAAATATCGTTCGGGTTTTTATTCCTGCAACTATTGCATTCAGAAAGGGGAAACTTTCTGTAACCGTCAAATTTTCAAGAAATCAATTAACCTACCACGAACCAATGATAGCTTCCGAAATCGTATTCAACCTGAAAACCACAACATCCAAGGCTAACATGTTCTTGATAATATGCCAATGAATATGGTAAATCAGTTTCCCTTAGACTACATGCACGTAGTTTGTCTTTACGTCATAAAAACGGTCCTAGGGACTTTAGTAAGAGCAAAAGGTCATCAATTTTCTTTGAAACGGGACTCCATAGCTTCCCTTAATAATAAACTTATGTCTCTTAAAAAGTTTTTATCTAGGGAATTCAATAGAGAAGTTAGATCTCTAGATAATCTCGACCGATTTAAAGCCACTTTTTATTATATACTGGACCAATAGCATTGAAAGGCATTTTAGATACCGGCTTGTATAGTCATTTTTTACTGCTAAGCTTAGCGATAAGACTTCCTCTACGCAAAGAATATAGCCTGGATATAAAAATGATCTGATCTGATCCAGATTCAGCAATCTGATAGATATGGTCATTATCTATGAATCTGCGTTTTTAGTTTTCTCGTATCCTCAATATTGTGGATACAACAGATTTTCGTCCTCTGTGGTGGCGGAAGGGGGTGGGGCGATGTTTTGAGATATACATTTTATAGTGAGATCTAACAGAAGTGCGGATACCAAATTTGGTTACTCTAGCTTTAATAGTCTCTGAGATTTGTGGATGCCCAAGATTTTCGTCCTTTGCGGGGGCGGAAGGGGATGTGGCGAAATTTTGACACAAAACGCTCTAGCTCTTATAGATTCTGAGTTCGTTGAACTAATATTTTGCAATTGGCTAAACCGACCATGAAACCTGTGTGTTAGAGAGAGACAGAGCGAGAAAGAATGAAATTGTTTTCTTGATTCTGGCTATAATAATTATACGATCTGGTTCAGATTTTGCACTCTAGAAGATATAGCCATCCTCTACGATTCTGCGTTTTTAGTTTTCTCGTATCTTTGAATTTGTGGATGCCACAGATTTTCGCCCTTTGTCGGGGCGGGGCAAAGTTTTGAAATATAGCAGTGACATATCACAGAACTCCGGATATAAAACGTCGTTGCCCTAGCTTTTATAGTCTTTGAGCACTAGGCGCTGATAGGGACGGACAGACGGGCGGACGGACAGACAGACAGGGCTCAATCGACGATTCCTTCTGGACGTTACACACATCTATTTTTACCACGAATTTAATATACCCCAATACTCATTATGAGTATCGGGTATAAAAAGGGTCCAAGGGATCAAAATATTGATGAAAAAGTATTAGCCTTAATCCACAAACATAACACGATGTCCGTTCGAGAATTGGCAAAAAAAACGCGAGCAAGTATGAGTATGGTTCAAAGAATAAAGCAACACCATAATTTAAAGACATACAAAAAACAAAAAGTTCCGAAAAAAAGTAAATTTGGGGAGAAAGTGCTAATATTGCAGGCCATTTGCACCTGTGGCCTAAGAACCAGTGTTTTTTTCACAAAAGGGAAAATCAACGCCGATTTGTACATGAAGGAGTGTTTGACAAAGCATCTTATACCTTTTTATGAAAAACACGATGGGTCCAGAATATTTTGGCCAGATCTAGCGTCCGCGCACTATGCCCGCTCAACTTTAGCGCTACTTGATTCAAAACGCATAAATTTTGTGTCAACAGAGGAGAACCCACCAAATTACCCAGAGCTCCGGCCAATAGAGCGATTTTGGGCCTTAGTTAGAAGAAATTTAAAGAAGGATGGTAGTCTCTCCGAAAACATGCAAGGCATGAAAAAAAAACTGGATGCGTGCAACCCGTAGGATTACCAAAGAGTGTGTGCAGAACTTAATGAGCGGTTTTAAGCAAAAGATTCGATTTAAAATAAGAGGCTAGACATTTTTTAAATTTATGAACAAAATTTAAAGTTAATGTTTTTCTCTAAGATTAAAAAAAATACAAATTGAAATCGGAACAAAAGCATCGAAGTTATAAAAAAACAAAGTGTGCAGTTTCTTTTTGGCACATTTCTTATATTATTGAGAGACGAAATAAAAACATATTGACAGACATTATGCAACCTTATGCTGAGGAAAACCTGCCCTTGAGATGGATCTTTCTACAGAAAAATGACCCAAAGCACACCTCAAAGCTGGTCAAGGCTTGTTTTACGGAAAAAGATTTAAACGTCATGGCTTGGCTAAGTCAGTCTCCTGACTTATACCCATTTGAAAACTTTTGGAGTGACTTGAAACGTCGAATTGGTAAAAATAGTTTTCGAAAAGAAAAATAATTTTTGAGAATTTGTGCAATAAACGTGGTATGAGATTCCAGTGGAGACTTGCCGCAAACTTATTGCTAGTATGCCAAGAAGAATGGCCGAAGTCATCCAAAATAAGTGTGGTTATATAGGATTCTAGCAAAGACTATACAATACAACATGTTGCATGAGGAACAAATTTTTTTTTCAATTTTCGTTTGACGCTTCATGGTACGGGCGCGGGGGCTATTACTTCAATTCTCTTTTACGCTACCATCGCCTCCGAAATGCTACTCGGCTTCGTCAATGCCTCGGTCAGCGTCGAGTCGGTGTGTCTCGAGAGAAAGAATACAAAAACAAAATATGAATCGTCTGCGTGCCGAAACCGTAGGGCAGCGTGGTCGCTGATGTCTTTGGCGCGGCACAGTAGGTACTCAGCCGAAATAGTAAAAAAATTTTATGAGTGCTTTAGATAAATTTAATGTACGCATCTAATAGAGAATTTTTCAATCGAATTTTCAAGATAGTTTTAGTTTAGAAGATATAAACACTCAAAGTTTAACATTTTTTCAGTGTGCAAATATTTATTGAACTCAGTTTCACTAACTAATTTAGCAAGCTGAGACGGCCAATGGTCCCACTGTGCCGCTCCAAAGACATCGGCGATCCGCGACCACCGCTTCGACGGTGCTGAGGCTCGAGAGTCCAGAATTGCCGAACAGACGAAACCGATGGGCAGCGGGGTCGTGGTAGAGACGAAGTACAGGCGAAAAGGGAATTGAAACCCCGCGCGCTCCCTCGTGCCTTTTGGGTTCTAATGTTAGGACCCGCCATAGAACAGCTTTTTGGTCGCTCATGTAACATCTTGGTATTTTATAGTCTTTGATACTAGTAAATGATTATAAATTATAAGAAAAAAGCGGACAAATTTTGATACGCTTTTAGTTTTTCGCTGTGGAGAATTGCTGTACTTATTATTTTGGCCAGCCCTTGTTTATGTTTTTAAGCTTTAATCGGTCATAAAATATATATTTGAAATGAACAATGCTTATAATAAACATTTTTATAGTCTATTGTAGGTTATAAAACTAAAAGTAAATTTGATTTTTTAATTATGTTTATTAGAAAAGTTTTATAGGACGTGAACGAAAGCTCATAAGCGTGTACTTATAATTTTGTCCAGTAGTTTATATGAGCTAGAGCAACCAAATTTGGTATCCACACTCCTGTGATATCGGACCTTGACCGTTTTGTGTCAAAATTTCGCCCCACCCCCCTCCGCCCCCTCAAAGGACGAAAATCTGGGGCATCCACATATCTCAGACTATTAACGCTAGAGTAACCAAATTTGGTATCCGCACTCCTGTTAGATCTCACTATAAAACATATATCTTAAAATTTCGCCACAGCCCCTTCCGCCCCCACAAAGCACGAAAATTTGTTGCATCCACAATATTGCAGATTCGAGAAAACGCACAATCATAGAGAATGACCATATCTATCAGATTGCTGAATCTGGATCAGATCGGATTATTTTTATAGCCAAAAGGAACAAATCAATTTGATGTGGCTCCGCAGCGCCCGACGTCACGCTGAGACTGATTTTCTGTATCTCTCGCACGCACGTCGTGTCGTTCAATATTAGTGGCGTCTGCCGGAGGAAAGCCATACTGGCTAAGTATCGGGTATAAATGTAGAGTTTCGGTCTCCGCAGCAACTAACAACGTTCTCCCTCGTTTTTTTTATAGATTCTTTATATCAGTGAGAATGAAAAAGACATGCTATTTTTTTGAACAAATTAAAATCTCTTAAGGAAAAGGATTTTTTTGAATTGAAATTATTGCCTTTTTTCATTCTCACAAAATTAAACAATCTATGAAAAAAAAATCACAAGGATTGATTCATTTCAGGCGTTTAAAGTGAAAAGTGATAAACATGAATCCACATGTGCTCGCCACTGTAGGTCTTATAGTCTCTGGCGCCAAGCAGGATGGACAGACTGGCATGGCTAAAATGACTTTTGATATACAGTGGCGAGCACGTGTGGATACATGTTCATCACTTTTCACTTTAAGCGCCTGTAAAATCTTTAAAAATCAATCAATCCTTGTGATTTTTTTTAAAGATTCATTAAGTTATTGAGAATGAAAAAAGAAAACAATTTCAATTTAAAGAGATCCTTTTCCTTAAGAGATTTTAATTTGTTCAAAAAATGAGCATGTATCCACTTTTGCACGTTTCAAATTTTTGTACTTTAATAATTTTTAAAAAATATTTTTTCCAAAGGTCCTTAGTTTTTATCATATTCCGAATAAGTATTGGCATACTCTCGACTAAATTTAGTAGGTGCTGGAAAGGTATCATGCGCCATTCCGACCTTACGCGCTCTCAAAGACTCGCCCAATCCCTTTGGTGCACACTCGTACTTTTTAATGTTTTTTAAACAGAGGAACCCATTTTGTCAAATTTTATAGAGAAATGTGACTTCCCCATATCCGAGATCACTTTCCAGCCATACGGTAGCCCGACGCACACGGCTAAACTCGTGAAAAATCGTCCCAATAATTCGAGTTTTCACTTAATCCAGTGGCCTGATGAATAGTCCAAATCTAAATCCCATTGAAAATCAATGGGCTCTGTTTAAAAAACATTGGAAAAGTACGAGTCTGCACCAAAGGGATTGGGCGAGTCTTTGAGAGCGCGTGAGGTCGGAGTGGCGCATGATACCTTTCCAGCACCTACTAAATTTAGTCGAGAGTATGCCAATACTTATTCGGAATATGATAAAAACTAAGGACCTTTGGAAAAAATATTTTTAAAAAATTATTAAAGTAAAAAATTTGAAACGTGCAAAAGTGGATACATGCTCATTTTTTGAACAAATTAAAATCTCTTAAGGAAAAGGATCTCTTTGAATTGAAATTCTTGTCTTTTTTCATTCTCAATAACTTAATGAATCTTTAAAAAAAAAAATCACAAGGATTGATTGATTTTTAAAGATTTTACAGGCGCTTAAAGTGAAAAGTGATGAACATGTATCCACACGTGCTCGCCACTGTAGAATATGTATGATACCTGGTTCATGAATACATATACATTCATATATATACATATACATTCATATATATATATATACATTCATATATATACATATGGTACGCAATGAATTAGGGGTTATTGAAATTCGGGTATGCATACATACATACATACATATGAATGTGACAGCCATAAGGCATCCGACCGCAAAATGTACTATCTATATAGTATATATTTTGCTGATAATCGCCTAGATATCTGATGTTGATTTGAAATGTATGTAAACATGCAGATTGTACATTAATGTTCGAAAAATTTTTTGCGTTACAAACAAACCACAAAATTAAATCACGTATTTTAAGTTTGGAGATTTCACTATTTTGTCATTAACAGTCTTAAATGTTGTTCTCTTGGGTATCTAGATATTTTTCAACAATCCAGTACAAAACTATTGTAGCACTGGTTCAGGTGGATTTTATCATTGTCTATTTTTTAAATTCCTAACTTTTCAAGAATCGAACACCAGAACATCCTCCGATAATACTATTCAATTACAAGAAATAATTACTGCATAGAACTATCGATAAGGTATACCGATTGACTTATTTTCGTTATTGAACCTATCTGTTATATGCTCTGCACACTGAGCACATCCCGAGGGAACATTGGGATTTTTTCTGTGATGTGAAACCCAGTTTCACAATAGCACCATCCACCATCTACTATACGTCAAAGAGCAGCTGATGAGCATAAAAAATAAACAAAGTTTTGGTCAGAATAGTGATATATTAAAAATTTTTAATTAGTAGATTTTGTTTTTATTATCTACTTTATTGGCTATAATTAGCTATGTATGCACACTAAACCTTACTCTTTGGACTCCCTTTATAATTGCAGCGGCTTTGTTTGGCAATTAGTTTGGCTTTAGCTGCACCTCCAAGCATTTTTCGAATGAGCTGAGTGCGGCGCCTTGGTTGCAGAAAAATTACTAGAGCTGCAGTTGTATCTGTTCTGGTCGACATTTTACGGAACTATTTTGGGACCCCCGCAAATATGTAGTACTATCATGAGTGAAAAGCGTGTATTGCGTGTTTATGTAATGGCTGCAAAATACTATACAAAAAAAAAAACATACATACGTACGTGTAGTTATTACCACCAATTGTTGGTTTCTCATTTTTGTATTGTGTCTGTTGTATTTTTTTTTTTAGTTTTCAACGATTTTAAATTCGAATTAAGATTTGAATAATGTCTACGCGAGAACTAATTTTTATTGTCCATCATTGTTTGAGAACCATCGGTTAACTATCACATAGAAAAGTGCGGCTAAGGATCATCCCGGCGGTTGGTGGAATAACTGTCAAGTTTTCGGAACAGCAAAACTTTACGGACCAACCTCGATATGGACGGTCGTCAGTGTGAAAAGCCTATAATGGTAGTTTTGAATAATATTACCTCAGACGATATTCGTTCACACGATGCATTGGAAATTGGCTACGAGCCTAGCTTATAGCTTGTTCCCACACAGCTTGACAGAAGTGAAACCTGGATTCCCACTAGAACCATTTAAAGCTTTGGATTTTTTGAAGAACTTCCGCGATGCTTTACGGAGTTCCCCTAGTGTAAGAGTATACCATTCAGGTTTTTCGGCCTTTGAACTCGACGGTCGTGGCCTCCCGTGAAATCTTCTCCTCAGGAGGCTCAGGGACTCATGGAGAATGCGGCTCAGGTATTCTTAAAATCCAGTTTGTCCGCCTAAAGTGCCAGAATTGAACTAGACTCGGTAGAGAGCAAGTTTTCAAGTACCTGAGTTCCGAGAAATGTTCTTCCAGGACCCTCCAGTATACTATGTATCTCTGAATCTTGTGAGTGGAAAGTGCGAGGTCCAGGACCTCTTTACGATTTTTATACCAGATATTCAACAAGAATATAGAGATATATTATAATTTTGGGGAAAATGGATATGTGTATTCTTGATCATCATCAATAGCCGAGTCGATAGAGCCATGTCTGTCTGTCCATCCCCGTCCTTCTTTTTTGACGGCTAGTTCTCAGAGACTATAAAAGTTAGAGCAACAAATTTTTTTATCCACACTCCCGTGATATTACACATCATCAAGTTTGTTTCAAAATTTGTACATGCCTCTTTTCGTCCCCACAAATGACGAAAATCTGTCGCATCTACAATTTGGAAGATACGAGAAAACAAAATTAGAATGTCCACATCTTCCAGACTGCAGAATATAAATCAGATCGGATTATTATTATAGCCAGGCGAATAAAATGAAATTTCGAAATTTTTGATGTTTATAGCTGACGGAATAATAATAATAATAAGAAGGACGGAAAAATGTCATAACGTTTATTAAAATCTATGGATAAACGGTTAATGTGCCGTCGTGTGTCCAAACTTTGAAATGCCGCATTTTTCCGTTAAATTGCGTTACTCGAAATACAACTGGTTGGGAATCATGGGAATCGTAATAGTTTTACCAACAAAACCTTAAATGACGCCCAATTAATGAACTTGATCCAATACAAACCCCCAAGAAATACATTTATTTAAACTTTTCCCGAGTTTTCAAAGTGAAAAGTAGTCGGCTAAAGGTTTTTTATACTGTTTTTGGCTGAGCTTATCAAAAATTTTCATTACATTTGATAATATGGGAATACCATTTGTGGTTATTTCGTAGCTTAGCAAAGCTATTCGGGCAGAAATTTAGTGGGCCTAGGACGAAAAATTATTTTATTTTCTTCCACGTATATATTTTGTAAATTGTTTAATCCAAAAGAACTAATTGACGTGTTGAATTGTCGCGAATTGATCAATTGCTCCGAATACGTTTAATTTGGGTATGTGGTTTATAAGTGGAAGGTCACCTTTCCAGTTTAACACATACTATACGGCTTCCAAAACAAGCTGTATACTGTGTCTCCTTACCTGGATATTTCGCAGGCTATTGACCGGGTGTGGCACGAGGGACTCCTTGTCAAGATCAAAGTGATGAACAACTTGTATAAAACTATCAAAAGTTTTCTGATGGAGAGGACAGGATGGTGCAGCTTCTTTGACCAAGACTATCAAGGCAGGAGTACCGCAAGGCAGCGGGCTTGGGCCGACATTGTACTGCTTATTCACTTACGACATGCCAAATTCCACTACGTTCTGAAGGCAACAAGGGCAGATCCTCAAGGTGGCAACATTTGCTGACGAAACAGCAGTACTTTCGAGGGCTAGCTGTGTCTATGATGCCACAGACAATCTAGAGCAATACCTCAATCTGTTTGAAAGCTGGGCCAGCTGATGGAACATCTCCAGAATCCCTGATAAATGTGCAGTGGTGATGTACACTTTAAGAATGGGCTCTGGCCCATTTGGCTTCCTGCTTGGGAATCTCGTGGAGCAGCGTAGGAATCCCACATACCGCGGAGTTACACTGGATGCACGTTTAACTTTTGCAAGTTGGTAGGTAAAGCCCAGAAAATGTTCTGGCTACTTAAAAAAAGCAACAAGCTCAGTTTAAAAACCAATGTCATGATCTGCAAAGCCATTCTAGCCCCTGCCTGGAAGACTGGCCGCGTAGACTGACCAAGTTGCTCTAATAGTAACAGCAAAAAACATAATTACATCTATTATAATATTTTAAAATCAAGAAAAAATTACATAAATAAAAGAGTCGAGAATCAGTCGATTGGAGATCGATGATGGACCAATACTACCCATCCCTACATAAAGTTTTATAACGACTAGAGCAATTATTAAAGGGCTTGTGTTTGTGAAAAGATGTGGAACTGAAAGACAAGCAGCACGCGCTAATGCAAAAATTGCTTCTGCGCTTAGAAATCACGAGGTTTCTTTCATGGGAAAACATAAAGGCGTTTTCAAACAACTTTGCTTGGTTCGAATGGCACCGAATTTTAAGACCACAATGGATCCTATCAAAATGATCTATTTTGACAATATGGTTGAAAAAATTCAATTTTTCCGAATAATTGGTTAGTTAAGGCGAGAGCATCAGCAGAAATTAATTTTGCAATAGCTGGGATTTGACTCTGCTGGGTTACGCAGCATGATAGCAATTAATCCATAAATTATAGCCAGTGGTGCAGCAGCAAAGTAAACCTATTATTCTTTTGAATATGCACTGCTCACTGTACCATATTGTCATCGATCTGTATACATATATATAAATACATCTATACATACATATATTAACCTCACGCACGGCGTCAGCCTATGGAGCCGATCGTTCTCGTCTTTATCTTGCACCTTTTTTTTGCTTTCGATCTCTCCATGTGTCTTTGGGCAAGCTTCGCTTGCATTAGAGCATGGGAAATTCAACCCGCCTGCCCTTTGCTATTTCTTCTCCGATGTATCGCATAATATACCATCACCCACTTTTTAATATATAAATCGCAAACGACGCTGCTAAAAACCCCTCAGTAGCTCAACAATATTTATATACATCCCAGATGTGTCGTCTTTTTTGGTTCGCTTTGGCGGGGACCCCTTTTCTGTTGCCAGAAAAGGTGCTGGAGCTACATGACCCGTCCAGATCCAACTTGATAATGTCCGAAAAAAACTCATTACTGAAGAATAAATTATGCATATTTGTTCTATGTTGGCAGTCGTCTGCCATTTATTCGCCACACACTTGCAACTGCAGCCTGGCAGACTCGGCCATGCCGCATTCAATTTCATCGCCAGCCTTGAATGCATCCGAGCCATTGGGCATGATTTTTGTTGTTTTTTGTTTATATTGTCACAATCATGTTTACGTTTTCGCAGTGATATCATTTTTTAGATGTGAGTGACAATTATTCAGAGTTGTATTTGAAAACCATCGACTAACTATCGCAAAGAAACGTGCGGTTTAGGAACATCCAAAATGGATGGTGGACTAACTGGTAAATTTTCGGAACGGCAAAACCTTACTGACCATCCCCGAAATGGATGGTGGATGGTCGTCAGTGTGAATACCCTATACGTGTGCAGAGCCTATTATTATATGACGCACAAATTTGAGCAAATTGGAAGAAACGTCACTGACAATCCATTTCCTACATTCCCACTTTGACTTTTTTCCACCAAACCTACCTGACGTTACTAGACCTCAGAATTTGCATATTTTTAAAGGATTAAGATAGAAAAATTCTGATGACAGAAGTTCGTTTCATGAAAAGTAGATTTGAAAACGATCTGCATTATTTCATAAAATTTATATGCATAATATATGCCAACATATGCAAAAAATTAAGAAAAAGCGAAGTATATGCAAATTATGCAAAAAATATGCAACAAAATAATCAAATCAAAAAAAATTTAAAAGCGATTTGGATTTTGTATAGGTATTTAAATTGCAGTAAACAAATACAATTTTTTCTAAATTATTTATTAAGACGCTCTGACGTTTCTCTCCAAAAATCATTTAGTAAGCGGAAAAGCTTCTTTCAACGTCACAGGAAGTAATTGGAGCAAATTTATATTTTACTATATTTTCATTTGTGACTGGTTCGATTCCGGACTATTTATTTTTGAAATGATTTTAAAATCAGGATTTCTTTTCAAAATTGCTTCAAATTTCTTTTTTAAATCCATTCCAAAATCCCCAGTTATGTTATAGACTATTGTCTATTTTCAGCTTCCTTGAATAAGTCCATTGACTTTGCTAATGTTATTAGCTTCTCTTTGTCCTTCTCTTTGTAGTGACCAGACGTGTTTTTGTTTTGCGCTCCGCTTCCTTTCCTTTTATTTTGCAAATACAGCCGGTGTTTTTTCAAAATAAACCTCGATTAAAATCCTCATTTAACCTACAGTAGAAAATTTGTCCTATAACGCGATCTATATAGTATATATAGTATCTGTATATATAGTATCTGTCCTATATAGTTAAAAATTTGATTTTGAAATTAATTCTGTGCGTTGGTTAATCGTGTGTTTGTGTGTTGCTTTCTGTAAGTACGCTCACGATGAGTTTAGCCCGCTCTTTATCTCGTAGCCTTTGCTTTAGCTATTACTCTCTCATATCATAGTTGATATTTGTTTTTTATAATTTATTCGCTGTGGTCTGCGCCAAAAAATCATGTAATAAGCAGATCACCGACGATCAGCCGATTATCCCCTGATGGCTCTGCGTCAACGTAGTGCACGCAAAATGCGCCGGATTTTTTGGCCTTGTGGGTGATGCCATTTCAAAGCATAATGGTTTGCACTACAGTTGCGAGGCATGCCGTGCGGTGGAGAAAGAAATGGTAGCTTTTATGAGGCAAACGCGGAGTGGCTTTAAGGAGCTGACCGTTGGTTTTTTTTTTTAAACTAATACGATCGGCTCCTAGTCATGGAGGCTCAGCTTAGCGGTTTAAAACTGCTGAATGAGTCTCCGAGGCGCAAAAGGGTCACACTGCGGGATCTGCAAGTGCCAATAGTTGCTCAGCCGCTCGTTGCCGAAAATCGGACTCCGACCACTCAAAGTGTGCAGCATCTGATTTCGTTTGCCACCCCAAGGGCAACGACAGGTGCTGGCGATGCAGATTCGGTTGCCAAATTCATCGCTTCGGAGAATGTGCAGCCAAGTACGTCTGCAGCGTCCGTGTCCGTAGTGTCCGCAAGCTCACAAGTTGTCCCGTCCATCCCGATCCCACCAGTAAATAGACGTTTCGGACCTCCGGATATTGCCACCACAGGTACTAGGCCTGTGGTGCCCAAACCACTGGTGGGAATCCCACCAAAACGACAAGTTTTTGTCTCACGGCTGGCCTCTGATCTCACATCTAATGATGTAATTACTTTTATTCAAAGCAGAATAAAAAGCCGTGGGCTTAAAGGTGGAGAAGTTCAACTTTTCTTATGCCAGGGAGATAGCCACTTTTAATATGAGCGTCTCCCGAACTCAGTTTGACACCATTTGCTTTGCCAAATTTTGGTGGTGAGCCGGAGCCGGTGGTGCCGGAGCATTTGGTGGTGAAGGAGATTAAGGCAAAGAAGAAGAATAGGCCCCCAATAACTCTCACTAATCATCCCCCCCATCCTCATCCTCAACGTCAACCTCAACTTCCTCAACCCTTCTAAAAAACTAACTTCTCTCTTAGTAACTTATCAGCATGTTAGAGGCTTGCGTGGTAAACTCAGCATTCTTTTCCTGGATAGTGTTGCATTTGCTTTCCACGTTATTGTGTTTACCGAAAGCCGGATATTCTTAGTTCCGAGGTTTTAACAGTGTTGCATGCGAAGAAATCGATAGGTGATATCCCATAGAAGCGGTGAGAAGGAAAGAAGTTCGAACATAGTGGCAAGGCCAAAATTTAAGGGGAAGAGGTTAGCAAGAGTGGCGCCACCTGGTCCTGGAGAGTGAGAGTTCCGCGCGCTCTCCGGAGCCGTTATGAGAGAAGATTTCCGATCTCATCCCATAACGGAGTCCCGAAGCCAACTCACACATACCCCAAAGAAAAGAGAGCCGCCAGCAGCCCGAATTAGGCCATGCCCTTGAACCTAGTTCAAGGGCGATAGAAGAGAGAGCGATGGGGATCAGCGGCCCGGGAGCATTAAACAGAGCAGCTAAGCCAAGAGGGGGTTCAGAGAAAGAAATTCCCGCAACGGAGGAGCATGCGCGCCGGACATAGTGACCTAGTGATTTTTTTTAGGTTTCAAAGAAAAAGTGAGTGGGATGAGGATAGAGTAGTGGCCATCACCCGATAAAAGATAAATAAATCTGTGATTCCAGGGGATCAAGATCAGTGAAATACCAGGAACTTTAGAGATGACCAGCGGGACGGAAAGTAGACCCAAAAAGCACAAGAGTGAGTCCGCTCCAAAGGGGGAGTAAAGAAACCCCAAATTTATTCTTTTTGTTGGCAAATCCATAGGGAATAGGCCACAGCTCCGCCATCCTGGCTTGGTTTTGCTGGTCTCGAAGGAACTCTTCTGGCCACGTAGTGCAGGTCCCTCGTTCATTTAGGGAGAGGAAAAAAAGCACCAATTAACTTCTTTACTCCCACTATTTATTCTTGTTAGACGTCTCCAGTTATATGTATATGTTAATCCCCTAATTTAAGTCCGCCCACATTATATCTACATGTAACTTATTTATATTTATTATATTAATTATTTCTATTTATCTATTTATTTATTAACCGCCCGTAATGATAAGATGAGGGGGGTATGAATAGGCAGGCTTAGTGTAGCGATGATAACGTGTAAAAGCAGGCAATTGAAGTGAAAATTATAACGAAGGAAATGAATTGCTAACGGCTTTCATATGGGGGGAAGAGGAGCCACAGCAACGAGAGGGTAAGGCTGCTGCACATTGCAGGGAGATACAGAACGTCGTGATTCGGATCTCAGGTAGGGTGGGTACGTCAGAGGTAAAAACATCGACACCTCGACTTGGTCCACGTCTGTGTTGAAAGAAGTTACTGTAATGTTGTTTGTCGAGTAGAGTCCGTTTGCAGTTTTTTTTTGTCGGTTACTTTTGTTGTTTGAATTTGTTCGAGATGTCCAATTAGTTGGTATATTGTGCAACCTGAGGGCTTGGGAAGTACCCAGCCCTGGGATGACTGGCTAGCCGGCCTTGCCCCGAAGAAAACAAAGGTTCGTAACAATTATGGCACCCAATCTGAGACAGGGAAGTGGACTCGCAGTCCTGGCTCTACCATCAAAGAGGGAGAGTACGGATGCGAATCACACAGACGTCGAAGAAATTATAAATATCCAGCAGAGAAGATAGATCTCGAGTGGTATTTTGCAATCTGGGGTCCATCGGTGTTCCGGTGGCCTGTGAGGGACTCGACGAGTTGGCTCACAGAAGCACGGCGCGGAGGGATCTGAGGATGCAAAGAAAATCTACAAAGTAAAAAGTTTTTTTTTGGTGTTTGATGATTCGGCACTTATCTGACAACGGGAAGCAGGAAATCTCAAGAGGGGATTTGGTTTGGCACTGGCAGAGGAGAATCCACAAGCCAGTTAGCAACCGGCCCGGTGTGCAAAATGAGAACCTGAAGAAGAAAAAAGAAATACCCGAAGTTAAGATATGGTCAGAAAGATTTCTGTTTTTCGCTTCCCCTGCTTACCGCTGCATGGAGTCGGGAGGGTAGATTCTCAATGAGATTTTTATTCTGAGTGGCCCGTGGGGACAGAAGTCGGCCACGCGTTGCACTCGGAGCAGCTACAACATCCCGCAACGAACATTCAGTAGGGAAGTAGGCGGGAACAGCGACTGTAGGAAGTGAGCGCCCTTGACTCTTAATCTTCCAAGGAAGATAAGATTAGTCAACAGCGCTCGCAAAGTTCTAGACGTTGGACAGGAAAAGACGTAGAACACTATGTGCGGAGTTGGCCCTAGTAGTAGTTGTGGTTCCTTTCCCCCTTATTATTGTTTTGCCGTATTAAGTGTTTTTGTGCTGAAGATCAGTGAGTTAGCGTTATAGGTAGTGTTTATGCGATTGTTCTGAAAAAAGAATAGATAATTGTAGTGAATAAAAAGATAAATAGGATAGTTCGAGGTAGGGAAATATAGGGCCAAGTTGATGAGCGCGTACAACTTGCGGTCTAAGCAGAAAATGACCCGCAAGACTCCTCCACCAGGTAACCTCCAAGGACAGATGCAAGGCGGTGACACACAGGGCGCTGAGGGGCGTGGAGACGACAGCTGGAATTCGCCAGGCCAATCGAACGCACTGCCCTCCGAGATTCTCTCAGGAGTAAATAGGCGATGCGGACCTGGATCCAGGTGCTGGAAGGCAGAGACGGGAGACATCAGGAGACGGCGGAGGTCCAACAGATCTGCCACCATTTGAAAGGAGAGATTATTGGAGAGGAGCGAGATGGGGACGCGTCGACAAATGGGAAATCCACTTCGACGGAGATGGAGACCCAAATAAGATGACGGTGCAGGACTTCGTGTTCAGGGTCGATTTCCTCCGTAGGCAGAACCGACGGTCGTGGGACGAGGTCCTTGACAACTTTTACCATCTCGTCAAAGGACAAGCGGCGGAGTGGTATTGGCAATTTGTCCGTGAACGGCCTCCGGAAGTATGGGAGGATTTGAAGGACGAGTTGGTGTCCCGGTTCCGAGCAGTGGGTGGCGAGTTCGAAGGGCTACGCACCTTGCATGAGCGACGACAACGATCTAGCGAGTCTGTGGAAGAGTACTTTAGAGCGATGCGCAGGCTGGCAGCTAGACTCACCACACCTTTGGTTGAGTCCGAAATGGTGCGAGTCTTGAAGAAGGGACTCGATGACGAGATCGCCCGCTACGTTTACGCGATCCGAGTCCGAAACGTGGAGCAGCTGAGGGAAGAGTGCCTGGAAGTGGAGTACCACTTTCACGGACGCGAGCAGAAGTCGACGTTCCGTCCTGCGCCGAAATTGCAATCAGCCGGGAAGCGAGTGGAGGAGCTAGAGCCGGAAACGGAGTTTCTGGATAAAGACGAAGCAAGGATAGTAGAAGAAACTCACCTGGCGAACAAACCCAGGCTGTGTTGCTGGAATTGCGGCCAGTTCGACCACGGGTTCCGAGACTGCGTGGCGAAGGAACGCAAAATATTCTGTTACCGCTGCGGAAAGCCAGAAATGTTTACTCCAACGTGTCCTCGGGAAACGCACGAGCGGGCGTAATGAAAGCGGGAGATCAGCGCTCGGGACAGAAGCCCGCGAAGAAATGAACGATGGTCCTATAATCAATATAGAAAGTAAGAATAATAGCCCAAATAAATTTAATAAAAATAGTTTGAAGTTCATACCAGCCGAAGAGAGGATGAGGAGATACATACAAATTCGAACCCAGATCTTCGATGACAGGCAGCTGGAGGGAATGCGCGGTGTCAGTCGTAGACTCCAAAAGGCCCGTTCCAGATTTAAGGAAAGGCGACAGACTCGCAAAGAGGTGGCCGAGGCAGTCAGACGAGGAGCAGGACGCGATCCCAGAGTGTTTGCCGAAGTGCAGATAAGAGGACATCGGATTGCTGGACTCCTAGATACTGGGGCATCCGTTAGTGTCTTAGGAAAGGGCAGCCGTGAACTCCTTGCCGACCTGTGGAAATGGACAATTATGTCTCGATCATCAAGACAGCCTCTGGAGAAGACAGGTCCATAATCGGCAAAACCAAACTCTGCGTAGGATATAACGGAATGAATAAAGAGATCTTGTTTTACGTATGCCCGTACCTAGAGCAAGCCATGTACTTGGGTATTGATTTCTGGAGATCCTTCGCGCTGGCTCCCACAGTCCTCGGAGAAGAGCCCAGTAGATCCAGCGAGGCCCAAGTAGGCGAGATCCAAATGTCACAAATCAGCCAGTACGCCGAACACCGCCAGGAGGACGTGGATGTGGAAGCTTGGACTCTGGAAGACACGGAAACCGAAGAGCTGGAGAAGGTAAAGAAGGAGTTTCTGACCTATGAGGATGTCGGATTAGGAACAACGACGGTAGAGCAGCATCGGATCCAGTTGATCGAGGGCGCAGAACCATTCAAAGATCGGCATTACCCTCAATCCCCAGCGATGCAGGAGGTGATCTGGACCGAGGTGGATAAAATGCTGGAGCTAGGAGTGATCGAGGTCAGCGATAGTCCATGGAGCAATCGGACGACGGTGGTGCGAAAGCCAAACAAAAATAGATTCTGTTTGGACGCGCGGAAATTGAATCAGCTCACCGTAAAAGATGCTTACCCTCTTCCAAGCATCGAGGGTATACTGTCCTGGATTGACCAGACATATTACATTTCCAGCGTCGACCTCAAATTCGCATTCTGGCAAATTAAATTGGACCCAGAAAGCCGGAAGTGCATTGCATTTACCGTGGCAGGCCGTCCGCTGATGATGCCCTTCGGTGTGTGTAACGCTGCCCAGAGATTATGCAGAGTGATGGATAAGGCAATCCCGACGCAGCTCAGATCAAACGTTTTCGTTTATTTGGACGATCTTTTGGTAATAGCCCCGGATTTCCAGACGCATCTGCGATAGTTGGCCCAGTGCCTGAAAAGAGCGAATTTGACGATAGGTCTAAAGAAATCCAAATTCTGCTTTAAGTCGCTGAAATACCTGGGGTTTATCATCGGAGGCGGCACGCTGCAAATGGATCCCGATAGGGTTGTGGCTATACAAAAGATCCCGATCCCGAGTTCAGTGAAGGAGCTAGGGAGCTTTATAGGAACCGCAGGGTGGTATAGGCGCTTCATCAAGGACTTCGCCACCATCGCGGTACCGTTAACAGATGCTCTGAAGAAGCATCCGCGCGGGAAGTTTTCCTTTCCAACGGAAGCGAGGGCGGCCATAGAATCCCTGAAGAAGGCACTCACCACGGCTCCTGTATTAGTCCATGCCGACTTTAAACGCCATTTCTACATCCAGTGCGACGCCTCAAATTTTGGAGTGGGAGCACGCCCAGTGGATTTCTTTTCCTCCAAGCTGAACAAACATCAAATAAATTATTCGGTAACGGAGAAAGAATGCTTAGATGCGGTATTGGCGATTGAAAGATTCAGGCCATATGTGGAATTGATGCCGTTCACGGTAATCACCGACCACGCCAGCCTTAAATGGCTAATGTCACTCAAGGACCTGAATGGGCGTCTAGCGAGATGGTCATTGCGGCTGCAGAGGTTCGACTTTGAGATCGAACACCGCAAGGGAGTCGAAAATGTAGTGGCGGATACACTATCGCTCTGCATCGAGGAGGTGGTCCTAGACCCAACGGAAATCCTCGGATTTCAGACGACGGAAATTAAATCAACGGAATACCAGGAGCTGAAAGAAGAAATCTGCAGGAACAAAGAATTATTGCCTGACCTGCGAATAGACGGGGACCTGGTATTCAAGAGAATGGCCTTCGCGCAAATCGACGACCAAGTGGAAGGTTCCATATGGAAATTATGGATTCCCGTGTCACTGACGAAAACCCTCATCGCGAAGGCCCACGAAGACCACACAGCTGGACACGGTGGAATGAAGAAGACATTGCATAGGTTAAAAAGGCACTACTACTGGCCGGCGATGACGGAACAAGTGCGGGGATACGTCCGAAGCTGCACCGAATGCAAGGAATCGAAAGCCCCCAATTACCGTAGCCAAGTCGGGATCGGTCAGGAAGTGGTCACGGAGAGGCCATTCCAAAAGATCTACATAGACTTCCTGGGAAAGTATCCCAGGTCAAAAAGGGGACAGGCCTGGATTTTCGTCGTCGTAGACCACTTTTCAAAATGTACCTTCTTGAAGGCGATGAGAGAGGCGACCGCTGCGAACGTCGTTCAATTCCTGGTGCAAGAGGTTTTCTACAAATTCGGGGTGCCAGAGGTGATCCACTCCGACAACGGAAAGCAGTTCCTGTCGAAGACTTTCATGGACATGGTGAGCCGCTTCGGGATCCTACACATGCGCACAGCAGTCTACTCGCCGCAAAGCAATGCAGCCGAGAGATTAAATCGGACGATACTCGCTGCAATAAGGACGTATTTGGAAAAGGATCACAGAGACTGGGAACCTAGTTCAAGGGCGATAGAAGAGAGAGCGATGGGGATCAGCGGCCCGGGAGCATTAAACAGAGCAGCTAAGCCAAAAGGGGGTTCAGAGAAAGAAATTCCCGCAACGGAGGAGCATGCGCGCCGGACATAGTGACCTAGTGATTTTTTTTAGGTTTCAAAGAAAAAGTGAGTGGGATGAGGATGGAGTAGTGGCCATCACCCGATAAAAGATAAATAAATCTGTGATTCCAGGGGATCAAGATCAGTGAAATACCAGGAACTTTAGAGCTGACCAGCGGGACGGAAAGTAGACCCAAAAAGCACAAGAGTGAGTCCGCTCCGAAGGGGGAGGCAAATCCATAGGGAATAGGCCACAGCTCCGCCATCCTGGCTTGGTTTTGCTGGTCTCGAAGGAACTCTTCTGGCCACGTAGTGCAGGTCCCTCGTTCATTTAGGGAGAGGAAAAAAAGCACCAATTAACTTCTTTACTCCCACTATTTATTCTTGTTAGACGTCTCCAGTTATATGTATATGTTAATCCCCTAATTTAAGTCCGCCCACATTATATCTACATGTAACTTATTTATATTTATTATATTAATTATTTCTATTTATCTATTTATTTATTAACCGCCCGTAATGATAAGATGAGGGGGGTATGAATAGGCAGGCTTAGTGTAGCGATGATAACGTGTAAAAGCAGGAAATTAAAGTGAAAATTATAACGAAGGAAATGAATTGCTAACGGCTTTCATATGGGGGGAAGAGGAGCCACAGCAACGAGAGGGTAAGGCTGCTGCACATTGCAGGGAGATCCAGAACGTCGTGATTCGGATCTCAGGTAGGGTGGGTACGTCAGAGGTAAAAACATCGACACCTCGACTTGGTCCACGTCTGTGTTGAAAGAAGTTACTGTAATGTTGTTTGTCGAGTAGAGTCCGTTTGCAGTTTTTTTTTTGTCGGTTACTTTTGTTGTTTGAATTTGTTCGAGATGTCCAATTAGTTGGTATATTGTGCGACCTGAGGGCTTGGGAAGTACCCAGCCCTGGGACGACTGGCTAGCCGGCCTTGCCCCGAAGAAAACAAAGGTTCGTAACAATTATGGCACCCAATCTGAGACAGGGAAGTGGACTCGCAGTCCTGGCTCTACCATCAAAGAGGGAGAGTACGGATGCGAATCACACAGACGTCGAAGAAATTATAAATATCCAGCAGAGAAGATAGATCTCGAGTGGTATTTTGCAATCTGGGGTCCATCGGTGTTCCGGTGGCCTGTGAGGGACTCGACGAGTTGGCTCACAGAAGCACGGCGCGGAGGGATCTGAGGATGCAAAGAAAATCTACAAAGTAAAAAGTTTTTTTTTGGTGTTTGATGATTCGGCACTTATCTGACAACGGGAAGCAGGAAATCTCAAGAGGGGATTTGGTTTGGCACTGGCAGAGGAGAATCCACAAGCCAGTTAGCAACCGGCCCGGTGTGCAAAATGAGAACCTGAAGAAGAAAAAAGAAATACCCGAAGTTAAGATATGGTCAGAAAGATTTCTGTTTTTCGCTTCCCCTGCTTACCGCTGCATGGAGTCGGGAGGGTAGATTCTCAATGAGATTTTTATTCTGAGTGGCCCGTGGGGACAGAAGTCGGCCACGCGTTGCACTCGGAGCAGCTACAACATCCCGCAACGAACATTCAGTAGGGAAGTAGGCGGGAACAGCGACTGTAGGAAGTGAGCGCCCTTGACTCTTAATCTTCCAAGGAAGATAAGATTAGTCAACAGCGCTCGCAAAGTTCTAGACGTTGGACAGGAAAAGACGTAGAACACTATGTGCGGAGTTGGCCCTAGTAGTAGTTGTGGTTCCTTTCCCCCTTATTATTGTTTTGCCGTATTAAGTGTTTTTGTGCTGAAGATCAGTGAGTTAGCGTTATAGGTAGTGTTTATGCGATTGTTCTGAAAAAAGAATAGATAATTGTAGTGAATAAAAAGATAAATAGGATAGTTCGAGGTAGGGAAATATAGGGCCAAGTTGATGAGCGCGTACAACTTGCGGTCTAAGCAGAAAATGACCCGCAAGACTCCTCCACCAGGTAACCTCCAAGGACAGATGCAAGGCGGTGACACACAGGGCGCTGAGGGGCGTGGAGACGACAGCTGGAATTCGCCAGGCCAATCGAACGCACTGCCCTCCGAGATTCTCTCAGGAGTAAATAGGCGATGCGGACCTGGATCCAGGTGCTGGAAGGCAGAGACGGGAGACATCAGGAGACGGCGGAGGTCCAACAGATCTGCCACCATTTGAAAGGAGAGATTATTGGAGAGGAGCGAGATGGGGACGCGTCGACAAATGGGAAATCCACTTCGACGGAGATGGAGACCCAAATAAGATGACGGTGCAGGACTTCGTGTTCAGGGTCGATTTCCTCCGTAGGCAGAACCGACGGTCGTGGGACGAGGTCCTTGACAACTTTTACCATCTCGTCAAAGGACAAGCGGCGGAGTGGTATTGGCAATTTGTCCGTGAACGGCCTCCGGAAGTATGGGAGGATTTGAAGGACGAGTTGGTGTCCCGGTTCCGAGCAGTGGGTGGCGAGTTCGAAGGGCTACGCACCTTGCATGAGCGACGACAACGATCTAGCGAGTCTGTGGAAGAGTACTTTAGAGCGATGCGCAGGCTGGCAGCTAGACTCACCACACCTTTGGTTGAGTCCGAAATGGTGCGAGTCTTGAAGAAGGGACTCGATGACGAGATCGCCCGCTACGTTTACGCGATCCGAGTCCGAAACGTGGAGCAGCTGAGGGAAGAGTGCCTGGAAGTGGAGTACCACTTTCACGGACGCGAGCAGAAGTCGACGTTCCGTCCTGCGCCGAAATTGCAATCAGCCGGGAAGCGAGTGGAGGAGCTAGAGCCGGAAACGGAGTTTCTGGATAAAGACGAAGCAAGGATAGTAGAAGAAACTCACCTGGCGAACAAACCCAGGCTGTGTTGCTGGAATTGCGGCCAGTTCGACCACGGGTTCCGAGACTGCGTGGCGAAGGAACGCAAAATATTCTGTCACCGCTGCGGAAAGCCAGAAATGTTTACTCCAACGTGTCCTCGGGAAACGCACGAGCGGGCGTAATGAAAGCGGGAGATCAGCGCTCGGGACAGAAGCCCGCGAAGAAATGAACGATGGTCCTATAATCAATATAGAAAGTAAGAATAATAGCCCAAATAAATTTAATAAAAATAGTTTGAAGTTCATACCGGCCGAAGAGAGGATGAGGAGATACATACAAATTCGAACCCAGATCTTCGATGACAGGCAGCTGGAGGGAATGCGCGGTGTCAGTCGTAGACTCCAAAAGGCCCGTTCCAGATTTAAGGAAAGGCGACAGACTCGCAAAGAGGTGGCCGAGGCAGTCAGACGAGGAGCAGGACGCGATCCCAGAGTGTTTGCCGAAGTGCAGATAAGAGGACATCGGATTGCTGGACTCCTAGATACTGGGGCATCCGTTAGTGTCTTAGGAAAGGGCAGCCGTGAACTCCTTGCCGACCTGTGGAAATGGACAATTATGTCTCGATCATCAAGACAGCCTCTGGAGAAGACAGGTCCATAATCGGCAAAACCAAACTCTGCGTAGGATATAACGGAATGAATAAAGAGATCTGACCTATGAGGATGTCGGATTAGGAACAACGACGGTAGAGCAGCATCGGATCCAGTTGATCGAGGGCGCAGAACCATTCAAAGATCGGCATTACCCTCAATCCCCAGCGATGCAGGAGGTGATCTGGACCGAGGTGGATAAAATGCTGGAGCTAGGAGTGATCGAGGTCAGCGATAGTCCATGGAGCAATCGGACGACGGTGGTGCGAAAGCCAAACAAAAATAGATTCTGTTTGGACGCGCGGAAATTGAATCAGCTCACCGTAAAAGATGCTTACCCTCTTCCAAGCATCGAGGGTATACTGTCCAGGATTGACCAGACATATTACATTTCCAGCGTCGACCTCAAGTTCGCATTCTGGCAAATTAAATTGGACCCAGAAAGCCGGAAGTGCACCGCATTTACCGTGGCAGGCCGTCCGCTGTATCAATTCGTGATGATGCCCTTCGGTGTGTGTAACGCTGCCCAGAGATTATGCAGAGTGATGGATAAGGTAATCCCGACGCAGCTCAGATCAAACGTTTTCGTTTATTTGGACGATCTTTTGGTAATAGCCCCGGATTTCCAGACGCATCTGCGATAGTTGGCCCAGTGCCTGAAAAGAGCGAATTTGACGATAGGTCTAAAGAAATCCAAATTCTGCTTTAAGTCGCTGAAATACCTGGGGTTTATCATCGGAGGCGGCACGCTGCAAATGGATCCCGATAGGGTTGTGGCTATACAAAAGATCCCGATCCCGAGTTCAGTGAAGGAGCTAGAGAGCTTTATAGGAACCGCAGGGTGGTATAGGCGCTTCATCGAGGAATTCGCCACCATCGCGGTACCGTTAACAGATGCTCTGAAGAAGCATCCGCGCGGGAAGTTTTCCTTGCCAACGGAAGCGAGGGCGGCCATAGAATCCCTGAAGAAGGCACTCACCACGGCTCCTGTATTAGTCCATGCCGACTTTAAACGCCATTTCTACATCCAGTGCGACGCCTCAAATTTTGGAGTGGGAGCACGCCCAGTGGATTTCTTTTCCTCCAAGCTGAACAAACATCAAATAAATTATTCGGTAACGGAGAAAGAATGCTTAGATGCGGTATTGGCGATTGAAAGATTCAGGCCATATGTGGAATTGATGCCGTTCACGGTAATCACCGACCACGCCAGCCTTAAATGGCTAATGTCACTCAAGGACCTGAATGGGCGTCTAGCGAGATGGTCATTGCGGCTGCAGAGGTTCGACTTTGAGATCGAACACCGCAAGGGAGTCGAAAATGTAGTGGCGGATACACTATCGCGCTGCATCGAGGAGGTGGTCCTAGACCCAACGGAAATCCTCGGATTTCAGACGACGGAAATTAAATCAACGGAATACCAGGAGCTGAAAGAAGAAATCTGCAGGAACAAAGAATTATTGCCTGACCTGCGAATAGACGGGGACCTGGTATTCAAGAGAATGGCCTTCGCGCAAATCGACGACCAAGTGGAAGGTTCCATATGGAAATTATGGATTCCCGTGTCACTGACGAAAACCCTCATCGCGAAGGCCCACGAAGACCACACAGCTGGACACGGTGGAATGAAGAAGACATTGCATAGGTTAAAAAGGCACTACTACTGGCCGGCGATGACGGAACAAGTGCGGGGATACGTCCGAAGCTGCACCGAATGCAAGGAATCGAAAGCCCCCAATTACCGTAGCCAAGTCGGGATCGGTCAGGAAGTGGTCACGGAGAGGCCATTCCAAAAGATCTACATAGACTTCCTGGGAAAGTATCCCAGGTCAAAAAGGGGACAGGCCTGGATTTTCGTCGTCGTAGACCACTTTTCAAAATGTACCTTCTTGAAGGCGATGAGAGACCGCTGCGAACGTCGTTCAATTCCTGGTGCAAGAGGTTTTCTACAAATTCGGGGTGCCAGAGGTGATCCACTCCGACAACGGAAAGCAGTTCCTGTCGAAGACTTTCATGGACATGGTGAGCGGCTTCGGGATCCGACACATGCGCACAGCAGTCTACTCGCCGCAAAGCAATGCAGCCGAGAGATTAAATCGGACGATACTCGCTGCAATAAGGACGTATTTGGAAAAGGATCACAGAGACTGGGACATCTACCTACCGGAGATCGAAGTTTCAATGCGTGACTCGGTGCACGAAGCCACAGGCGTAACGCCGTTTTTCGCTGTATTTGGACAACAGATGTTTCTGAATGGGAACTGCTATAAGCTGGCGAGGAAGCTGCAGTCTTTGACGGAACATGAAGTGCACGCATTAGATCCCGCGGATAAGCGACGCCTCATTCGCGAGCAAATTAAACGCAGCCTACACCAAGCGTATGAGCGGAGCAGCTAGCGGTACAACAAACGGGCCCGAATCTTTTTCGCCAGACCTGGCCAAGAAGTTTACAGGCGCAATTTCACCCTCAGCGACTTTGGAAAAAGCTACAACGCCAAGTTCGCCCGGAAATTCCTAAAATGCAGAGTCGTACGTCCAGTAGGGAATAACGCCTACGAGCTGGAGGATCTGTCGGGGAGGCCGGTGGGGATTTTTCACGCCAAAGACCTAAAATTGTAGTGAAAACTTCAGACTGAGTCAGAAACGAGGGAAACGCACTCACGTAGGGAATATCCGACCAGTGGGTGTAAGCCTACGTTGAGCGCTGCAAGATCCTAGGCACCGTAATGTCCGGGAAGGCCAGCAGTTTTAGGGAAACGTAATTCTTCGATGTTTGCGAATTATTCTCCGCGGCCATGGTCGCTCGAATTTTCGCTAGGTGTTGCATGCGAAGATATCGATAGGTGATTTCCCATAGAAGCGGTGCGGAGGAAAGAAGTTCGAACATAGTGGCAAGGCCAAAATTTAAGGGGAAGAGGTTAGCAAGAGTGGCGCCACCTGGTCCTGGAGAGTGAGAGTTCCGCGCGCTCTCCGGAGCCGTTATGAGAGAAGATTTCCGATCTCATCCCATAACGGAGTCCCGAAGCCAACTCACCCATACCCCAAAGAAAAGAGAGCCGCCAGCAGCCCGAATCAGGCCATGCCCTTGAACCTAGTTCAAGGGCGATAGAAGAGAGAGCGATGGGGATCAGCGGCCCGGGAGCATTAAACAGAGCAGCTAAGCCAAAAGGGGGTTCAGAGAAAGAAATTCCCGCAACGGAGGAGCATGCGCGCCGGACATAGTGACCTAGTGATTTTTTTTAGGTTTCAAAGAAAAAGTGAGTGGGATGAGGATGGAGTAGTGGCCATCACCCGATAAAAGATAAATAAATCTGTGATTCCAGGGGATCAAGATCAGTGAAATACCAGGAACTTTAGAGCTGACCAGCGGGACGGAAAGTAGACCCAAAAAGCACAAGAGTGAGTCCGCTCCAAAGGGGGAGGCAAATCCATAGGGAATAGGCCACAGCTCCGCCATCCTGGCTTGGTTTTGCTGGTCTCGAAGGAACTCTTCTGGCCACGTAGTGCAGGTCCCTCGTTCATTTAGGGAGAGGAAAAAAAGCACCAATTAACTTCTTTACTCCCACTATTTATTCTTGTTAGACGTCTCCAGTTATATGTATATGTTAATCCCCTAATTTAAGTCCGCCCACATTATATCTACATGTAACTTATTTATATTTATTATATTAATTATTTCTATTTATCTATTTATTTATTAACCGCCCGTAATGATAAGATGAGGGGGGCATGAATAGACAGGCTTAGTGTAGCGATGATAACGTGTAAAAGCAGGAAATTGAAGTGAAAATTATAACGAAGGAAATGAATTGCTAACGGCTTTCATATGGGGGAAGAGGAGCCACAGCAACGAGAGGGTAAGGCTGCTGCACATTGCAGGGAGATCCAGAACGTCGTGATTCGGATCTCAGGTAGGGTGGGTACGTCAGAGGTAAAAACATCGACATCTCGACTTGGTCCACGTCTGTGTTGAAAGAAGTTACTGTAATGTTGTTTGTCGAGTAGTTTGCAGTTTTTTTTTGTCGGTTACTTTTGTTGTTTGAATTTGTTCGAGATGTCCAATTAGTTGGTATATTGTGCGACCTGAGGGCTTGGGAAGTACCCAGCCCTGGGATGACTGGCTAGCCGGCCTTGCCCCGAAGAAAACAAAGGTTCGTAATATCAGGCTGGTACACAACTTTTAGGAAAGACCGCTCGTCTCGACGTGCAGGAGGGGTTCTGATTGCAGTGAACTCTAACTTCGCGTTGGAACACTTCACAGTCCAAGTCCAACAGGAACTGGAATTCCTGTGTGTAAAACTAATTCTTCCCGCTTTCGCTATATTCATTACTTGCTCATATATTCCACCTTCTTCGGATATTTCAATTTATGAGCAGCACCTGTCCGCTTTAACCGCTGTTTCTTCTCGCTGTCTGATAAAGATCGTATGATAGTTCTTGGTGACTTCAACTTGCCAGGAACTGTTTGGTCTTTGGTAAACGAGTCTAGTATCCTAGTGCCCATGTGACGACATGACTTTGTTGACGGCTTGCTTGACCTGTCCCTGTCTCAAGTCAATCTTGTTAAAAAAATTTCTTGGGCCCTTGATGTCATAAAAGGCACAAACATTTTGTACAATGCTCTTGGCACATTTTTTGATTCTTGTGTCCCACTTTCTTGTCCGATTAGATCTGGAAAGCCCCCTTGGTTTACCAAATAATTATACAGCCTAAAAAACTTAGAATCAAGACTTTATAAAAAATTTCAAGAAGTGGGTTCTCCTACTTCTCACTCTCGCTATGTAATAGCTCGGTCAAACTTTTCAGTTCTTAATGCTCATTGCTATAAGAACTACCTATCTCGATACAGGATACGTTTTTCTCAGGAGCCAAAACAGTTTTACTGCTTCGTAAACAGTAAGTGTAGAACGTCCGCACACCCATACCCGCTATCATTTTGTAATACGTCGGCAAATAATGGTCGGGCAATTGCCGATCTTTTTGCCCAATTTTTCCAAACGACCTATTCTGACGAAAGCTACTCTGGTCACCCGTACCCATACGGTTTACCGAAGTCGAACGGCATTTTCAGTCCCTTGTTAAATGAATGTTCCTTACTTCATGATCTTCGACTAGTTAAGCCAGTGTTTTCACCGGGTCCAGACGGGGTTCCAGGTTGTGTACTCAGGTACTGCGCCGAGGCTCTGTGTGGACCTTTGCTTAAACTATTCAACCTGTCCATTGATTCCTCTTGCTTTCCCCCAATCTGGAAGGAATCGTTTATAATTCCTCTCCATAAAAAAGGTACCAAGTCTGATGCAAAAAATTATAGAGGTTATCCGCTATTCCTAAAATGTTTGAGAAGGTATTAACTCCGCACTCCAACTCAGCATGAATTTATAAGGCGGCGATCAACCACCGCGAACTTGTTAGAGTTTACCTCTTTCATTATTAAAGGCTTTCAAGGTAACTTACAGACAGCTGTAATTTACACCGACTTCAGTAAAGCATTCGACTCTGTAAACCATTCCCTTCTAGCACATAAACTTGACCTTTTAGGACCTTTCCGCCCAACCTCCTGAGATGGATTTATAGCTATCTTTGTTCCAGGTCTCAAAGAGTACTCTTCAAAAACTTCCTCTCTTCACCAGTAAAGGTTTCTTCGGGAGTACCACAGGGCAGCCATCTAGGCCCCTTACTCTTCACACTCTTTATTAATGACTTGCCTTCGGTATTAACATACTCTCGAGTACTTACATACATATGTATGCGGATGATGTTAAACTCTGTGTCCAGTATAAGGACATTTCATTTTATTCTCGCTTGAAATCCGATCTCAATAACCTTCAGTCATGCTGCTGTGCAATCTTGTTACAACTTAATGCCGCGAAATGCAAAGTAATGACATTTTGTCGTTCTAGCCCTTTGTTGGCTCCCTATACCCTATTTGGTGGTTCTCTTGAGAGAATTATCCTGGTGAATGATCTTGGTGTCTTATTAGACGCAAAGTTAAAGTTTTCCGAACACATTTCTACAATGGTAAATAAGGCCATGGGCGTGCTTAGGTTTCTAAAGAGGTGGTCAAAAGAATTTGACGACCCCTATATAACAAAGACTCCTCTATACCTCGCTAGTTCGTCCGATTTTTGAATACGCGTCCTGTGTATGGTGCCCTCAGTACAAAGTACACCAGGACCGTATAGAATCAGTACAGAAAAACTTTTTACTCTTTGCTCTGCGGGGCCTTAACTGGGATGCAGATGTAAGACTCCCATCTAACTCTAGTAGACTTCTATTAGTAAACCTCCCATCCTTAGTTAACCGTAGAAAAATGCTTGGTGTGATATTTATGCACAACTTGATCGGGGTGACATAAACAGCCCTGACCTGTTGAGCCGCATAAACTTCACGATTCCTATTAGACTGACTAGAAATTTTATACCGTTGTTCCTTCCGCTTTGTAGATCGAATTATTCCTTGCATGAACCGTTTAGGGTCTTATGCTCGGATTATAATTCCCTCTACCATATTATATCCAACACTAATTCTTTTCGTCTTATTAAATTACTAATCCTTACACACCTTTCTATTAATTAGTAATTGTAGTGGTTTATTTTGTATTTTGATTGCATGCTTAGTTTCTTAGTAAGTTTAGTGCTAATTTTCCTCGAATGTTAATCTAATAATAGCTATCTTTCTTGCATGTTCGCGTTCGGCTCGGCTACGCGCCGCGCGCTTTGCGGCAGCGTCCCTCGGTCGGTTGGCGGGAAGACTCTGCGTTTTGTTGGGAACCGCGCGTAACAGCCTTCCGCTGGTTTCACACGGGCCACTTGACGGTGCAGTAACTGCATCGCCTCTTGAAACATGCAGTCATTGCATGTCAACGTCCAAATTATTCCGGCAACTCATTCGAAGTGGGATTTTATACATATATATAAATTCTTGATGTAGTTATGGATTTTCTACCAGCGCCTTCGCCAGCTGAATGGGTTCAGCATCTTCTGGGTTCAGTGTTTCAAGAACCTAAAATGCAAATTTGGAATCTTTTTATTTACCAAACTAAAATATTTTTTGTTGACAAACATAGTTCCTCTTTTATTCCCTCCATGTTATCTGCATAAAATGATGCCGCCTTCAACCATGTACCCCATCTGGTTAACTCCTTATTGAGTATTTGTTTGTAGCGTTGTACTCTGAGCGGAGCTTTTATCAAAAATTTATTCACACAGCATATGAACGAGTTAACGATGTTCTTACTTTTTCAGCTATTTAATTTAATCCGTGTGCTAAAAAAGTTATATGTAAGGGATTCGGATAAAAAACTTCAAACTTTTTTCCAGCTTTTATCATATGTGCCACAGCATCCGTTATGAGTAACAAAACTTTTAACTCATTCCCGTAAGGCCACAATATACGAATTCTGCCGTTCACAAATCGAGAAACAGTTGCATTATTTACTTCTTCCAACTGTTTACAGGACAATAAAAATGAGGATGAAGATTCTTTTCGCTTAATGTTCCTACAATCGAATTCGCGACATATTGCCCTTGCTTATCCGTAGTTTCGTCGACTGATATCGAAACGCTTTCGTCTTTTATACTTTCGCGAATTTTCTGGATAGATTGTTGGTAGGATTTATCCAAGTAGTTCTTTCTGAGAGAACTCTCATCAGGAATTTGTTTCCCGGTGTATATTTTCAGGAAATTATTAAATGTAGCATTGCTAAGCATATTCCATGGTATATTTTCCGCAATCAACACTGTACATAGATCCATTTTAAATTCATCGTTTGAATTGTCTGAAAAGCTGCTAGACGTGTTGCTGGAAGTAGGCGCATTTTCGTTGGATGCTTTGGACCTTCTGTGAAGTGCAGTAGCAAACTGCTGCTGCAATTGAAATCTTTTTTTCGCAAGGAATATAAAACATTTAAAGCGTTAGAATGTACGCAAGAGACTGAATATTGAAAATTCACCCTTTTGTCACAAGTAGCACAAATTATATCGTTTCCAACAATTTTAAAACACTTTTCGGAAAGGCTGTTAAACAATTTATATATAAAAATATATCGTAAAGCGTTGGACAAGGGAAAGTAGTATAGCTTCAATTTTTCGATGAAATTCGTGTGCATATATTTTCCATATGCTGCGTGTATTTTGCATATTTTTGGCATATTTTGTTTGCATATATTTTGCATATGTTTTGCATATTTTCGATATGCATTCAAATTCGTTATATTTGAATGATCAAAAGTCGAAATAAAAATGTTGGTAACAATCTTGTTTGAGATGCCATGCTTTTTTGGCACCTATGTGTTTCAAAATGAAAAGAGAATTTGGGTTAAACTTTATAATTCGTATTTAATCTTGGTGGCTTAGCGGAAGCCGATTGCTTGCTATGGCCAGATAAAATTTATGCGAGATCGATATGCAACCAATGCGCAGAGGGGTTAGTATAGAACTAAAAATAGACGACGGCGTTAGATCAAAGTGATTGCCGAAGTGGCGGTGGCACAGCAAGGTTATTGCCGAAGTGGCGGCGGCAGAGAGCCCCTTTAGCGGGAGAGCGCAGCAGCGCTGCAGAAAGTCAACGTTTTACAACATAGGCGGCTCTCTCTGCTCATACAATAATAATGCTTAAAGTTACGGTTATTCTTCAGCGGATGGCCCGAACATACTCCCCCCCGTTGGGAGCTAGTCTCTCAACAGATTCCTTAAGAGCAGCAAACAAAGCCGAGTGACGGCCCTCCTGATGTTTCCTGAGGATGTCTTCAGGTCAGCGACGCGACACACTCCGTCCTTGCCCATAACATCGACATCGACCACTCTAGCCAGTGGCCAACGCATTGGAGGAAGATTTTCGTCCTTCACCAGAACGAGGTCGTTCTTGCAGATGTTTTGCGCGGGGTGCGCCACTTCGCGCGCTCTTGCAAAAGAGTGAAATACTCTTCGCGCCAACGGCTCCAAAATATTTGTTGTAGTTGGCTGCCAGACGATTGTAGTTCAGCTTCGTTAGGTCAGGCTCGAGGATTTGCTCATGGGGGCCGTTTAAAAGCCGATGAGCAGGAGTCAAAACGTCTAAATCATCAGGATTTTCTGAAAGCGAGAGCAAAGGGCGAGAGTTAACAATTGCAGTGATCTGACAGATCAGAGTGCGCAGCTCGTCGAAGCTAAGCACAGATGGTCCAACTGAGCGGTACAGGTGATATTTTGCGGTCTTCACGGCCGCTTCCCACAACCCTCCAAAATGCGGAGAGCGAAGTGGGATGAAACGCCAGTCGATCGAGTCAGCCAAGCAGGATTCATGGACCTCCTTCATATGCGGTTCAGTCAGACAAAGCTTCTTTAGCTCCAGAAGCTCGTTCGTGGCCCCAACGAAGTTTGTCGCAATGTCCGACCAAATTTGACTTGGCCTTCCTCGAGTGGAAGTAAAACGCTTTAGTGCGCCTAGAAACGATGTGGTGGTCAAATCCTTTACGAGCTCCATGTGTATAGCCTTAGAAGTGAAGCAGATGAATACGCAAATGTAGCACTTGATCGGAGGCCTCGTGCGGATTTCTGATCGGTAGAAAAAAGGTCCACAGTAATCTACTCCACCAGTAACTTCAAAAGCTCGAGATCCTTCCAAACATTCCTTAGGTAGGTCTCCCATGATGTGTTCAACCATGTGCGGCCTAGTCCTGAAGCATCTCACACACTTGCTGACGACCCTTGACACTGCGTTAATACCTCCAATAGGCCAATATTCCAGCCGAATTTTGGATAGCAAGGCGCGAGGTCCGGCATGGAGGTTTCTTTCGTGATAATATCTTATCAGCGCAAAGGTAATGGAATGTCCCTTTGGCAGAATGAGCGGATGCTGAGCGTCAAATCCTAGCGATGAGTTGCCAGACGACCTCCAACTCTAAGTAGTCCAGAAAGTAGTCATTGTCTCCGTTCTCTTTCGTCGTGAACAGACGTGTTTTTGTTTTGCGCTCCGCATTTTTTCCTTTTGTTTCGAATAAACAGCCGGTGTTTTCCTAATTAAATTCTAATTATACTCCCTAACCAGACAACAATCTGGAAACCAATTCTATTACGCGAGTGCATTCCTTTTGATTTGTGTTAAAATATTATTTAACTTTTTATTTTTCGGCGTCGGCTTGTGTTGTGTTGTTGCAGTGAGTGAGTTGCAGTCCGCTCTCGTCTGGTAGCTTTTGTTGTTTTATCACTCTCTCGCTATCACCTCAACTTCAATAACTGTTCTTTCTCTCTCGCTCTTTAAACTTTCTGAGCAATAGCGCTCTCTGCTTAGTAGCTCTGGCTATAACCGCTCTCCACTCTGCTCTCTTTTTTTTTCTTACCAATTCCGCTTTGAGCGTTGTCTGGCACATTGGTCTGATACCAATTTGTTTTGGAAATTTTAATTTTCCTTCGTAAATTTTCTTAAGAAAAAATTTAAATAATAAAAATGGAATTCGCTGTGGTCTGCGCCAAAAAAACCTGCAAGAAGCAGATCACTCACGATCAGCCGAATGTCCCCTGCTGGCTCTGCGACAGCGTAGTCCACGCAAAATGCGCGGGATTTTCTGGCCTCGTGAGTGATGCTATAGCCAAACGTAATGGCTTGCATTACAGTTGCGAGGCATGCCGTGCGGTGGAGAAGGAAATGGTATCTTTCATGAGGCAGACGCGGAGTGGCTTTAAGGAGCTGACCGTTGGTTTCAAAAACCAATACGATCGGCTCCTAGCCATTGAGGCTCAGTTTAGCGGTTTAAAACTGCTGAATGAGTCTCCGAGGCGCAAAAAGGTCACTCCGCGGGACTTGCAAGTGCCAACCGTCACTCAGCCGTGCGCCGCCGAAAAACTGACTCCGACCACTCCAAGTGTGCAGCAGTTGATCTCGTTTGCCACTCCAAAGGCAACGAAAGCTGCTGGCGATGAATTCGGCTACCGAATCTGCATCGCCAGATGCATCGGAGAATGTGCAGCCAAGTACGTCTGCAGCGTCCGTGTCCGTGGTGTCCGCAAGTTCACTAGTTGTCCCGTCTATCCCGATCCCACCAGTAAATAGACGTTCCGGACCTCCGGATATTGCCACCACAGGTACTAGACCTGTGGTGACTAAACCACTGGTGGGAATCCCACCAAAACGACAAGTTTTTGTTTCACGGCTGGCCCCTGACCTCACATCTAATGATGTAACTGCTTTTATTCAAAGCAAAATAAAAGCCGTGGGTTTAAAGGTGGAGAAATTTACCTTCTCTTATGCATGGGAGATAGCGTCGTTTAAGATAAGCATCTCCCCAACTCAATTTGACACCATTTGCTCCACCAAATTTTGGCCGGAGCATTTGGTGGTGAAGGAGTTTAAGGCTAAGAAGAAGAATAGGCCCCCCATATCGCTTCCAAATCTTTCCAGCGTGCCACCCTCAACCTCAACTTCCTCTTCCTCAACTTCCCGTCTTGCTCCAACCTTTCCAAAAAACTAACTTCTCTTTTAGTAACCTATCAGAATGTAAGAGGCTTGCGTAGTAAGCTCAGCATTCTTTTCCGGAAGAGTGTTGCATTTGCTTCCCACGTTATTGTGTTTACTGAAACCTGGTTAAAGCCGGACATTCTTAGTTCCGAGGTTTTGGCAGGCCGGTACACAACTTTTAGAAAGGACCGTTCGTCTCGACGTGCAGGAGGGGTTCTAATTGCAGTGGACTCTTACTTCACGTCAGAACACTTCACAGTCCAAGTTCAACAGGAACTGGAATTCCTGTGTGTAAAACTGATTCTTCCCGCTTTCGCTATATTCATTACTTGCT
This sequence comes from Drosophila pseudoobscura, assembly GCF_009870125.1. NCBI lineage: Eukaryota > Metazoa > Arthropoda > Insecta > Diptera > Drosophilidae > Drosophila > Drosophila pseudoobscura. The sequence continues at coordinate 35,677,281 of NC_046683.1, read as the reverse complement.
CGTATATCCCACCTTCTTCGGATATTTCAATTTATCTCTATTTGGACGTTGACATACAATGACTGCATCTATCAAGAGGCGATGCAATTACTGCACCGTCAAGTGGCCCGTGTGACACCAGCAGAAGGCTGTTACGCGCGGATCCCAGGCAAAACGCAGGCCTCCTCCGGCCCAACCGACCGAGGGGCGCTGCCGCATGACGCGCGGTGCGTAGCCGAACCAAACGCGAACATGCAGGAAAGATGGTTGTTAGACTAATATTCGAGGAAGTTAGCACTACACTTACTAAGAAACTGAGCATGTGCTAATATGTGTGTATGTAGGAAACTCTGTTGCATACGTTACATAAACCGTCTACAGTTTGGTCGTCGCAACTAGAACTTGAACCAGTTGGACTACGGAGTGGGTATCCTACTCTGGGTGGGTCTGAAGACACGGCGACAGCCTCTGATGATTGCGATGGAAGATGAGTGACAGGCAGCTATGGTACTGTTTCTGATACTGACTTTATTGATGAAATTGAATCTTATTTATAGGTAACAAAAGGTACAAAAGTGATGAGTCTGTAAAAATATATGTTTGTGTATTATGGTTAATTTCAATGTCTGGTGGGCAATTGCGACATTGTGATGGTCAGCAATTGCACCGCTGTCTTCGCCCTCTGCGGAGAGAGTGCATTGTCAGCAGAACTCACTGCAATGGCTAGTATGTTGTCGTGAGGTATTATATTACATGTTAAGCAGAAAAACGTTTGACGGTGTCACTGTGTTATGCCGACGGGTATTATAAACTATTAATTAAGCATATTTCTGCAACTGTACAGCATGCATTCAAAATATACTTACAAATACCACTACAACTACTATTTACTAGAAAAGTGTGTAAAGATTAGTAATTTAATAAGAGGAAAAGAATAAGTGGGGAATATAATATGGTAGAGGGAATTATAATCCGAGCATAAGACGCTAAACGGTTCATGCAAGGAATAATTCGATCTACAAAGCGGAAGGAACAACGGTGTACAATTTCTAGTAGATCTAAAAGGAACCGTGAAGTTTATGCGGCTCAACAGATCAGGGCTGTCTATGTCACCCCTGATCAAGTTGTGCATAAATATCACACCAAGCATTTTTCTACGGTTAACTAAGTACGGGAGGTTTACTAATAGCAGTCTACTAGAGTAAGATGGGAGTCTCACACCTGCATCCCAGTTATGGCCCAGCAGAGCAAAGAGTAAAAAGTTTTTCTGTACTGATTCTATACGGTCTTATACGGTGTATAATCTCAGGAGGTTGGGCGGAAACCCCAAAAGGTCAAGTTTATGCGTTAAAAGGGAATGGTTTACAGAGTCGAATGCTTTACTAAAGTCGGTGTAAATAACATCCGTCTGTAAGTTACCTTGAATGTCTTTAATAATGAAAGAGGTAAACTCTAACAAGTTCGTGGTGGTTGATCGCCGCCTTATAAATCCATGCTGAGCGGATAACTTTGCTATACCTATATACTTTTTTGCTTCAGACTTTCTACCTTTTTTATGGCATGGACCTCCAATCATTCCTAGCCAGCTTGGAACACAGAAGGAAGTATCTCTGAAACAAGGCTCAAATTCGGATATCTACACTTCGTTACTTTACATTGGCAATGCAAGGTTGAACTAATCTAATCTTGGCTTAAAAATCGACATAAAATATGGTAGAAAATCATGACACAGAAATTTTCATGTGTTACGTTTTTTTTTAACCCAAGCATAGTCCTATGGATATATCTGGCAATAGTCAGACCTATATTACTCTACGGAGTTACTGTGTGGTGGCCTGTCCTAACAAAAAGGACAATCACCAATCAGCTGGGCAAAGTTCAGCGAACGGCCGACCTCTGCATCAGTGGAGCTCTTCGAACCACACCAAATGGTGCGCCAAACACCATGCTATGCCTCCAGAGCGTTGACCTTGCAGGAAAGGAGCGGGCAGAAATGGCAGCAATACGTCTTAGAGACTCTGAACAATGGGTACCTCAGCACTCAGGTCACTCATCGATACTAAATAAAAACAACATTGTCCCAGTAAGACCGGACTATCAAGTTCCAAAGGAGCATGGAGTATCCCCATTCAGCACCATCATGCCTCACAGAGACGAATGGGTAGAGGGCCTCCCAGGCCCAGACGGGGCCATAAGCATCTTCAAGGATGGCTCAAAGCTGGACGGCACGGTCGGAGGGTCAGGAGGAATCTACTCTGCACAGCTAAGCATAAGACAATCTTTCAGGCTTCCGGATAACTGTAGCGTCTTCCAAGTGGAAGTTACAGCAATCAGGGAGGCTCTGTACTGCCTTCACACGGTTACCGCCACGGCAACCAATCTAAACATCTACAGCGATAGCCAAGCTGCGATCAGATCACTCAACGCGATCTCCTCGAACTCGGCTACTGTGGCGAACTGCCGCAGATCTCTTCACGAGATGGCTCAGAAATTTACTATCAGCCTTGTATGGGTCCCGGGCCACCGGGACATCGAGGGCAACTGCATAGCGGATGAGCTGGCCAGATGTGGTACTTGGTGCGGGGTTTCTCCAAGATAAGGAGGATATTTGTATGCCTATGGCCACCTGCAAGATCATTATAAAAGATCAGTACAAGCGACTGGCAGACGAAAAGTGGCAAATAGGGTCACGTTGTCGCACAGCTCGGCAAACATGGCCGACCATAGATAAGAAGCGCACCTCAGAGCTCTGCAAACTAGGCAGGGAAAGGTGCAGCGCAGTAATACGTTCCCTCACAGGACATTGGCTAGTAGGCATCCACGCAAATAGGCTGGGTGCCCCATACAATGATTTCTGCCGCAGCTGCAAAGACGAGGACGAGGAGGAGACAAAGGAACACCTGTTCTGCTCCTGTCCAGCTCTCAGCAGAAGGAGGCTACAACACTTAGGCACTGCCTTTCTGAACGACATCTCGGAGATGTCTACGTTATGTCCCAGAAAGGACGCAAACTTTATAAGAGCATCTGGATGGGACAACTGTTGACATGAAAGGGAGGGAATGATCCCAAGAATGATGAAACCGGCCTTAGTGTGTCGGGCTCCGAGCGAGCTTGGCAGCCGCCTCTACCTAACCTTACCTACGTTTTTTTAAAGTTAAAGTTTTTTCTTGAGATGAATTTTACGTTTATCGTTAAAATTCCAAACTTTTTAATGTAAATGACAATTGGGTTCTAGTAAAGCTAAAAGTTAACTAGGCCAGAAATATAAATAGCACCTTTTCTATAATTTATATAAATTAGTAGTTACAATCGCGGCATATGATTTTCGGCGGGGCGAAGTTTTATGTCTATTGTCTATGATAATATTGTCTGTATTGTGACCAGTATATTTGTGTGTTTTTATAGCTTTGCGCGAAGACAACAATAACTGCTTCAGAAAAATTTCAACACAATCGAATGTGGCTCAATGATGAGGAATTGCTTTTCGAGGAGGACTCTCGTCTTATGCGCTGTTTAAAAGGAGGTGAGTTTTTAATATGAAATTTTAATTTATTTTGTACATCTCTTTTTATTTTTAGTTCAACGTCTAGCACATATTAATGGTTCTCAAGAAGCTTCACTCTGTTGGAAAGTACATATTGCATCGCGTAACAATTTTCCTACCGCTGCTGGTCTTGCATCAAGCGCAGCTGGTTACGCTTGCCTGGTATATTCCCTGGCACGTTTATATGGTATCCCCCTTACTGAAGAATTGACGACTATAGCTCGACAAGGTAGTGGTTCTGCATGTCGTAGTTTATTTGGTGGTTTTGTTCAATGGCACCGTGGAGTTCTTGATGATGGCAGCGACTCTGTCGCTGAACCAGTTGCATCAGCCCAACATTGGCCGAATATGCATGTACTCATTTTAGTCGTAAACGATGAACGAAAAAAAACAAGCTCCACTACAGGTATGCAACGTTCTGTGACTACATCGCAGTTAATTCAGCATCGAGTTGATAAACTAGTTCCGGAAAGGATCGCGAATTTAAAAAAGGCCATAAAAGCTCGTGATTTTTAATCATTTGCTGAGATAACGATGAAAGACTCAAATCAGTTTCATGCAATCGCCTTGGACACTTATCCACCATGCGTTTATATGAACGATGTGTCTCATGCTATAGTTAATTTTGTACATACATACAATAAAACTACGGGTACAGTGCATGCAGCGTACACATTTGATTCTGGTCCAAACGCATGAATTTATGTATTAAAGGAAAATGTTGCAAAGTTACTAGCAGAAATTCAAAAAGTTTTCCCTACTGATTCAATAGATACTGTTGAGTACTTACGGGGTCTTGCCGTTTCACCAGAATCGAATATAGAAAAAAATTCAGATGGTGCAACCGACAATTCAATACATACAACTGCAGAACACAGAAAAGTTAACGGAATGTTAAACGTTCAACCCAAAAACCTACTTAAGTATATAATCCACACAAAGGTTGGGGATGGACCATGTCAATTGAGTGACGATAATAGTTTGTTGAAAAATGGACTACCATTGTCCCACTAATTGTTAATTGCGGCGTTTAAGGCAAAGTGCTTCTATAAATACAGAATTTTATCAAAACTTATGTCTAATAGTTTTCATCAAATACACCATTTTTTATATGACGGTTTTGGATACTTTTTTGGGATTTTTTTTTAAACAAATGTATTTAAATATCGAATAAAAAGGGCATTTGCTCCAAAGTCTTTCTTTCTATGTTGTTTTTTTTTATCATACGTCTAATTGTAATATACTAAGCTAAGTGCTTTAAATATGCTGGGTGTGTGCTAGTTCCTCAGTTGTGTACATACCGCACAAGAGCTCGAATGCATACTAAACCGTCATTCAAGTTTGATTACTACAGCTGCTGGAATATTTATGGACTTTAATTAGCTACAAATTAGTCAAATTGGGTCTATCGAAGGCATGTTTTATTCATAGTTCATTTATTTAAATTTGTAGATTATTTCGATTTACTTCGAAACTTAAAATGCAGTTTCTAAATTTTCAGCCTTTATTCGCGTCTCACCGCGTCTCGACTCCTACTACAGAAAAACTTAACAAAATTACAATCCGACAGGATTAACGGGAGCTAACTCCGAAAACAACAATATGCCTATTCCGAGCATATACGAAAACTGCCTGTTCCAAAAATATCGCCGGCGTGTGGTCTTGAGATGGTTTTGAGTCGACTCATACGATTCTGTAAACACCCTACCACAATTTCTAGTTGTGAGAAGGTTCTGGAAATCCCTATAATTCTCACCCTATCCCATTACGTCACCATGTCACTAGGAAATTATAAGTCTATTCCATATTCATTGCTAGCATAACTTCAGCATATCTTTCGGTAGTTAAAACTAGGCATTTTGCCAAATAATCGGGAAAAAACTAGCAAACACAAGTTTCCCTACCGAAAATAACACAAGTATTTAAATTCGACCAGTATGCAAATCAATGAAAGAAAAAAATTAATGTAATTGAAAAATATGTGGCTTAATCACTTAAGAATAGAGAGAGAAGTTATAGATATATATATGTACGAGGGCTGCTATTTATATTTCGGGAACAGCAAATAAGAACCAAAACTTTAAAATGAAAATAGCTTTATTTTTTGTTTAATATATTCTTCCTAATGATCTCCAAAACATGGTTTTGAACTCGTTTGAAATCGTTGACCATGCAGTTTTTTTTTATGTGAAAAAAAGAAAAGAACAAGAAGTTTGGTTTCCGGCTCATATGCATATATCCATGATTTATCACCTGTCACGATTTTATAAACGACTTTCGAAGCACCACTGTCGAACTTTTTAAGGAGTAAGGAAACTCCAATCGTCGCGCGCCTTTTTTTTAACTTTCGTTCGTTCTCTTTTGTAGATCAGACGCGTTTTTGTTTTGCGTTTCGCATTTTTTCCTTTTGTTTTGAATAAACAGCCGGTGTTTTCCTAACTAAATTCTAATTATACTTTCTAACCAGACAACAATCTGGAAACCTATTCATTTACGCGAGTGCATGCCTTTTGATTTGTGTTAAAAAATTATTTAACTTTTTATTTTTCGGCGTCGGCTTGTGCTTGTGTTTGTGTTGTTGCAGTGAGTGAGTACGCATTACATTGCATTGCAGTCCGCTCTCGTCTGGTAGCTTTTGTTGTTTTATCACTCTTTCCCTATCACCTCAACTTCACTGACTGTTCTTTCTCTCTCGCTCTCATAACTATCTGTTCAGTAGCTCTCTCTCTCATTAGCTGCTGCTGCAACTGTTCTCCTCTCCTCCTATTGCTCCATTTGCTCTGCCAAATTTTGGCCAGAACATTTTGTGGAGATAATGTTTTTTATCCCCAATCGGCCGACTAATTATTCCAATTAAATAATACTCGGCGCAGAAATAAAATTGCGATATGTTCTTTAATGCGTGACATCCAAATTGCAAGTGTGGCTTGCCTGCCCTTTACATTGCCGCTCCGATCGCTAAGCGCAGCTTCGCTCGGCCGACGTCGGTAGGCAGACGCAAAGCGGAGATAGCGAAGAGCGAGCTGGCAGAGAGCGGGCAAGCAAGCGCAAAGCTTTAACAAACAAATGAGTGACATAGACATAAGTAACAAACAAAATAAACGGCTGAGGGCCAAGAATTAGGTGCTATTTGGTAAGCAGCTAATCGGCTGCGTTCTGCTCCGAACATTCACCCCCCGTTGGAAGGCAAAGGCTTTCAACAGATCCATCCTGAAGGGGCAGAACCGCTATTTTTCCAACGGCCCTCTTGAAGATGCTTGCTTGGGCGCAGGTGGCGGCTACGCTGGGATGATCGTCGAACGCAGCAATCGGCGCTTCTTTACGAAGGCGGCTTGTCGTGATTGAGTCTTGATCATCGGGAACCTCTGTAATTGCATAGAATGGCAGGAAATTTGGCAATGTAGAAATTGTTGAAAGTTGAATTTCATTTAGCGTGGATATGTAGGTTTTTAATATATCGAAAAGTTCGCGCTGCAGTTCCTGATTCTCCGATCGCAGTTTTTCCACTTGCACCTGGCACTCGAGCAGCTGCTTCCTGCATTGCTGCTCTAAGTTTTGGTACTCCAGCGTTGTGGGCCGAAAATCGTCATTAGAGATGGAGGAGGAATTTTCAAAAGCGGCTAAAACTGCACGCTTATTCTCCGAGCTATCAATGCTTCCTGACACTATCCAACCAAGTTTTGTCTCCTGCAATGTTGGCAATTGGTCTGATAGTCGAATCTGTCCGACGCACATTAAATCGAAGAACAAACCACCACCTATCAACAGATCGATACGCTGGGGCTTAGAGAAATTAGGATCAGCTAGTTTTAGATTATTCGGCATGGGCCAATCCTTTGCGTCTAGGCTGAAGTTAGGCTGCATTTCCGTAATTGAGTTGGTGACAATTGCAGCGAAGGAAGCTCGATAGCTTGCGTCCTGGGATTGTACAACTATATGTACAGACTTGCTCGAAGGTAGAATGGAATCTCCGATTTCGGAGATGTGAACATAAGACGAGCGATGATCCAACTGCAACTGATCAGCAAGTCTAGATGTTACAAAGTTTGCCTGTGACGCAGAATCCAAAATGGCACGACATGGGATAAGTGCTCCATAATGATCTGCTACATGGACGAGGGCAGTAGGTAGCAACACGTTCTGGCTAGGCTGAGATTTCTGGCTCGAGGGGGGAGGGCTGGTATATTTGATTGCAACTAGGGCACTTGCAGGATCATGCTGGGTCGGTTCCGTGCTCGGCGACGGCAACTCAGCGTCAGCGCCCGACTGCATGTGGAGCAGAGTGTGATGCTTGGCTTGGCAATTTCTACATGCCCCTGACTTGCAGCGTTGCAATGAATGGCCTTTATTGAGGCAGTTTAGACACAAATGGCGCTTCTTCACCTCCTTGTATCGAGAAAAGACAGGAAGATCTAGAAATGCCTGGCATCGGGATATGTAGTGATCAGAAGATTTGCAATACTTGCATGTTGAGCTAGTATGATCGTTAATGGAGGTGATTAGGGCGCTAGGTTTACTTTCTCCCACCTGCTGGCTAGGAATTGTTACCATAGCCGATCCCAAATTTTCCAGCATCCGACATCTTGCTTCCAAGAATGAGGCCATGCTTGACCACCTGGGCAATCCTGACGTCGGCAAGCTCTCCTCCCATTTCTCCTTGGTCTTGTGGTCCAATTTCGTGCCTATGATGAAGATCAGCAATCCATCGGAAATCTCCTGCGGGGTCGCCAAGGTCTGCAGTGCACGCAAGTGCGAATTGATTTTATCGCTGAGCGCGCGCAAGCCGATAGCCGAGCCCTTCTCCACCCCTTGCAGCCCGAAAATAGCCTTGACGTGTGCCTGAAAATGCAACAGTTTATTATCGAATCGCAATATTAGTAAATTCAACGCCTTGTCGTAATTCTCCTCAGAAAGTTCCAAGGAACGAATCGTATCCAGCGCAGCACCATCTAGACATCCACGCAGATATTGGAATTTTTCGATGATTGGGATACGATGGTCTTTGTGCACCATTGTCGAGAACATTGAGTGGAATTCTGGCCAATCCATGTAGCTCCCACCGAATCGCGGAAGCTGCAACTCGGGCATTCGAGAACGGCCTATACTACTATAGCCGAACAACGACGAATTCCCCTCGAGAGTATGCCGAGCTGTTGAATTGGCAACATTTACCGTGCGAGCAGCCATCAACTCACGCGAAAGCCTGGACCTAACCTTGACGTAAACATTCGAAAAGTCCAGCCGGGCATCATGGGCTAACTGCAGGAAATCCAACCTTTCAAGGCTCGTTTGAGCGGCATCGAAATCGGCATTCATTCGCTCGATTTGTTCTAAGCGAGCTTGAAGTTCTGCCTCATCTAACTCGGCGAGCTCTTCCTTGGTGAGAAAGCGATCCATGGCCTTTAGTTGGCGCGCGACGGACTCGGCCTTGTGCCTGTAGAAATCTACATCACTCGGCATTGCTGCGTTCGCGACATTGGTAGGCTCAGGTGCTGCCATGTTGAGGTTTTAAAAGAGTCACTCAGCACGACCGAAAAAGACACCCTGTATACGTATAAACGTGCGAACCGAAAGCAAAGGGATTACAGCTAATGCCTTTAGCTGTGCGGCTGTGCGAGCTGTCCGATTCCGCTTTGTACTCCGCTTGTGTGTATTAGTGAGTTCGCTGCACTGCACTGACCGAATTGTCGCGACAGAGAAATTAGTAGGTGTATGTAAGTATGTTTTAGCACCGAATTGTGCTTAACCGCCGAAAATTTGTTAAGGCTAACGAATGTCGATTGCGAATGATAATTAATTGACACTGCAACTCAGAGATCACGTCGGGGTCACCAAATTTTATGTGGAGATAATGTTTTTTATCCCCAATCGGCCGACTAATTATTCCAATTAAATAATACTCGGCGCAGAAATAAAATTGCGATATGTTCTTTAATGCGTGACATCCAAATTGCAAGTGTGGCTTGCCTGCCCTTTACATTGCCGCTCCGATCGCTAAGCGCAGCTTCGCTCGGCCGACGTCGGTAGGCAGACGCAAAGCGGAGATAGCGAAGAGCGAGCTGGCAGAGAGCGGGCAAGCAAGCGCAAAGCTTTAACAAACAAATGAGTGACATAGACATAAGTAACAAACAAAATAAACGGCTGAGGGCCAAGAATTAGGTGCTATTTGGTAAGCAGCTAATCGGCTGCGTTCTGCTCCGAACACATTTGGTGGTGAAGGAGTTCAAGGCTAAGAAGAAGAATAGGCCCCTCATGACTCTTAAAAATCATCCCAGTTTGCCATCCTGCTTCTCATCTTCCTCATCTTCCCGTCCTGCTTCCACCCTTCCAAAAAACGAACTTCTCTGTTAGTAACCTATCAGAATGTTAGAGGCTTACGTAGTAAGCTCAGCATTCTTTTCCGGGATAGTGTTGCATTTGCTTCCCACGTTATTGTGTTTACTGAAACCTGGTTAAAGCCGGACATTCTTAGTTCCGAGGTTTTGGCAGGCCGGTACACAACTTTTAGAAAGGACCGTTCGTCTCGACGTGCAGGAGGGGTTCTAATTGCAGTGGACTCTTACTTCACGTCAGAACACTTCACAGTCCAAGTTCAACAACACAGTCCGCTCACTATACCTGAAGACGCCTACCACCCTACTTTCGAGGTGTCGCTAGATATAGGACCAACTGTATTGAATCGGTCGAGTAGACTACCTGAACGTGTCCCTTGCTTTCGTAAAGCCGAGTTTGCGAAGCTTAATAACCTCATTAGGGATTTTGATTGGTCCGCTTTGTACTTGTGCACTGATGTCATAAAAGGCACAAACATTTTTTACAATGCTCTTGGCACATTTTTTGATTCTTGTGTCCCGTTATCTTGTCCGATTAGATTTGAAAAGCCCCCTTGGCTTACCAAAGAATTATCCAGTCAAAAAAACTTAAAATCAAGACTTTATAAAAAATTTCAAAAAGTGGGTTCTCCTACTTCTCACTCTCGCTATGTAATGGCTAGGTCAAACTTTTCAGTTCTTAATGCTCAATGCTATAAGAACTATCTATCTCGATGCAGGATACGTTTTTCTCAGGACCCTAAACAGTTTTACTGTTTCTTAAACAGTAAGCGTAGAGCGTCCGCACGCACACCCATTCTCGCTATCATTTTGTAATACGTCGGCAAATAATGATCAGCCACCTATTCTGAAGAAAGCTACTCTGTTCATCCGTACCCATACGGTGTACCGAAGTCGAACGGCATTTTCAGTCCCTTGTTAAATAAATGTTCCCTTCTTCATGAAATGTTTGAGAAGGTTTTAACTCCGCACTTGCAATATCTTTGCAAGTCACTTATATCTTCACCTCAGCATGAATTTATAAGGCGGCGATTAACCACCACGAACTTGTTAGAGTTTACCTCTTTCATTATTAAAGACATTCAAGGTAACTTACAGACGGATGTTATTTACACCGACTTCAGTAAAGCATTCGACTCTGTAAACCATTCCCTTTTAGCGCATAAACTTGACCTTTTAGGGTTTCCGCCCAACCTCCTGAGATGGATTCTATCTATCTTTGTTCCAGGTCTCAAAGAGTCCTCTTCAAAAACTCCCGCTCTTCACCAGTAATGGTTTCTTTGGGAGTACCGCAGGGCAGCCATCTAGGCCCCTTACTCTTCACACTCTTTATTAATGACTTGTCTTCGATATTAACATACTCTCGAGTACTTACATACATATGTATGCGGATGATGTTAAACTCTGTGTCCAGTACAAGGACATTTCATTTCATTCTCGCTTGCAATCCGATCTCAATAGCTTTCAGTCATGGTGTTGTGCAAACTTGTTACACCTTAATGCCTCGAAATGCAAAGTTATGACATTTCATCGTTCTAGCCCTTTGTTGGCTCCCTACACCCTATTTGGGGGTTCTCTTGAGAGAATTACCCTGGTGGATGATCTGGGTGTTATGTTATACCCCAAGTTAAAGTTTTCCGAACACATTTCTACCATGGTAAATAAGGCCATGGGCGTGCTTGGGTTTATAAAGAGGTGGTCAAAGGAATTTGACGACCCCTATATAACAAAGACTCTCTATACCTCGCTTGTTCGTCCGATCTTAGAATACGGCTCCTGTGTATGGTGCCCTCAGTACAAAGTACACCAGGACCGTATAGAATCAGTACAGAAAAACTTTTTACTCTTTGCTCTGCGGGGCCTTAACTGGGATGCGGGTGTAAGACTCCCATCTTACTCTAGTAGACTATTATTAGTAAACCTCCCATCCTTAGTTAACCGTAGAAAAATGCTTGGTGTGATATTTATGCACAACTTGATCAGGGGTGACATAGACAGCCCTGATCTGTTGAGCCGCATAAACTTCACGATTCCTATTAGACTGACTAGAAACTTTATACCGTTGTTCCTTCCACTTTGTAGATCGAATTATTCCTTGCATGAACCGTTTAGCGTCTTATGCTCGGATTATAATTCCCTCTACCATATTATATCCTCCACTAATTCTCTTCCTCTTATTAAATTACTAATCCTTACACACCTTTCTAGTAATTAGTAATTGTAGTGGTATTTGTATTTTGTATTTTATTGCATGCTTAGTTTCTTAGTAAGTTTAGTGCTAATTTTCCTCGAATGTTAGTTCAATATCTATCTTTCTTGCATGTTCGCGTTTGGTTCGGCTACGCACCGCGCGTCATGCGGCAGCGCCCCTCGGTCGGTTGGGCGGGAGGAGGGCTGCGTTTTGCCTGGGATCCGCGCGTAACAGCCTTCTGCTGGTGTCACACGGGCCACTTGACGGTGCAGTAATTGCATCGCCTCTTGAAAGATGCAGTCATTGCATGTCAACGTCCAACATGATCGATGAACGGGTTGAGGGAACTAATAGAACTGGATTTCATGACTTGACCATTGCGCCGAATCTCCTTTATGTCCATCCACAAATTTGCCAGCTGAATGTGTCGAATTAGAAGATGCGTTCCTTGCCGAATATCAGAAACGGTGAGTCCTGGATGCCTAAGACGATGTATAAATTTATGCATGTAGGCGAATGTGCGCTGCATGCGAAAGAATGAATTCGCAAATTTGCATCCGGACGTGAGATCGGCATGTGGAGACGTGATTAGCAATCCTCTCTTGCGAAGCTCCAAAGTTGCTATGTTGTTAGCAGGAGATACAGGCCACTTATCCTTGGAGGCTAGCAAAAAGGATGGGCCGTGAAACTATAGCTCTGACTGGATAAGATGGCTGGGAAGCGAGCCTCTCGAGAGAATATCAGCAGGATTTAAAGATGTGGGAACATAGCGCCATTCTACAACGCCGTCCGCTCCTGAATTGATGCTACTCGATTTGCCACGAAAACTTGAAATTTAGCTGGCTCGTCCCTAATCCAAGATAATGCTGTTGACGAATCCGACCAGCAATAGAACCGACCTGTAAAGATTCCCATGTCCTTTACATTCTGCATGATTTTCGCAAGCAAATGGGCTCCACCTAATTCCAGCTTAGGAATCGATATAGTCTTTAGCGGCGCCACTCGCGACTTTGAGCACAAAACGTGGCTCGAAGACTGGGCTTCCCTGGACACGACATACACGCAAGCGCCATATGCTTCTAAGCTGGCATCACAGAATCCGCGAACTTCTGTAGTCACACTAGAACGAAGAATCAAGCGAGGAAATTAGATCCGAGAAATGCTTGCCAAACTATTTCTCAAGTCCATCCAAGTTGAATGCAACGCTGAGGGTAGGCTTTCATCCCAATCCAAATTTCCTCTCCAAAGCTGCTGAAGGAAGATTTTGCACCTGACAATGACTGAATTTATCAATCCAAGAGGGTCGTAGAACCGCGCAATCGTAGATAAAACCGACCGCTTTGATGGCTTTGAGTTTGTGTCCAGTGAGTGGAGCACCATTTCCTAAGTCTAAAATTACCACGGGACAGTAAAGCTGATGTTTGGTGCATCTTGTCCATGACCTGTGCGACCGAATTACCGCCCGAAATAAGGTAATCCACGTAAAACTCCTGCCACAGAGCAGCTGAGCCAAGAGGGTAGGACTCACCCTCGTCGATGGCCAGCTGGTGCATTGCGCGGACCGCTTAAAATGATGCAGCCCTCGTCCCGTATGTGACGGTGTCTAATGTGTAGACTTGAACCTCGGACTCGATGGAATCTCGCCATAGGATGCACTGACACAAATTGTCCGGTGGAGACACTCTACGCAGCGGTACATTTCACAAATGTCCCCAGTGAGAGCGACTGGATATGTTCGAAAGCGAATCAATATGTTAAACAATGCAGGCTGAATAACAGGGCCTGTTATCATCACATCATTTAGAGAATATCCAGTTGATGTAGCTGCGGATCCATCGAAAACGTCACGGAGGTTTGTCGTCGTACTGTCCTCCTTTAGGACACAGTGATGAGGCAAGAAATATTTGCAGAGGCTACGGGAATCAGGGTTGACTTGGTGCATATGATGCAAAACAATGTACTCCCTCATAAAGGCGGAATACCGCTCCTTGAGTGTAGGATTACGCTCCAGTTTTCGCTCCAGACTGATGAACCATCGATAAGCCTGAGCATAATATTCTCCTAAACGATCAGTATTGTTATTGGCGATGAGAGCAATAAGCGTAGTTGTGTAAGCAGAGGTGCGAGAATGCATACAAATGCTTATGGTGGATCCCCTAGTAGAAACGCTGGTATCGCCCAGCCCAGACACAAGTGCAGACGATTGAGTTCTCCTAAGCTGAAGCTGCTGGGCGAACCTGGATGTGACGAGATGCAGCTGCGATCTTGAATCTGAGATGGCACGACAAGGAACTAAAACGCCAGACCGATTCTTCATGAGAACCACGGCTGTAGCCAGAAGCACGACATCAGAGTGAAGACCTTGGGCAGCAAGAGAGGTAGACGAAGGTAGAGGCAAGCTGCTAGCAGAATTTTCAGCAACGGAAAGAGTGTCCGGTTGAACGGCCAGATCTGGAGGAGTAATACCTGGGCAGCTTTGTGTTGTGGGCTGTATACTATCGAAGTGCAACAAACTATGATGCCTACCGCCGCATACTCGACATTTTCCACTATTGCATTGTAACGAACCTAAAAGGTTTCGATACAATCCGTCCCCCACTTAAATGGAAAGAATCTCACCACACCCCGCAACCGACGCCCCCCTTCGTAAGCAACCAACGATCAAACATCAGGTCACGCGAACTTTCCCCACTCCAGGCCAAGCCATCGCCCGAGTGCGGACTTCCGGGTTCATCGACGGAGGAAAGTCGACGCCGCGAAAATATGCGACGATCACCAAGAACGGCAAAGTGCACCCCGACGCGGAAGTGCATTTGTCAAACCCGCAGACCCAGCAATACGGGCTTATAAAAAGATGGTGACGAGAACCAAAGAACAACTTACGCAGAGACCCGGTCCGGAGTACAGACGCGGTACCTGGAACTCACAAGAAGACGTCGGCGACAATTAAAATAAGTTCATTTGAACCACTAGGAAGTACAATAAAGTGTCAAATTATCAAAGTAAAAACAACCAATTGCGTAAGTTCACTCCAATTAGTCGAGGCACGCCACCCCGCCCCGAGTCCACGCAGCCGTTTCGTGTGCACGACGAGCGACGCCCATTCTAGCCCGATCCGCCCCTCTACGATAGGCCGCCCCCGACGCCGCCCTTAAGGTCCCATCCATTTATAAAAATTTCTTGTGGATTGACCCCTGGACGGGACTGAGCTGACCTCAGCCTGAAATAGGTCCATCACAAGTGGCGCCCGAGCAGGGACCTGAGGGAACGTCAGCGAGGGTTTGTGGAATAAAACCCCACGGCCACTAGAGCAAGAATACAAAAGAACAATCCAAAGAAAACCCCGACCTCGCGCAATATCAACGGCAAGAGTTGCGCAACGAGCAAACGAAAGCGCGACACAGCGACAGAGAAACGCGAACAGTGCCGTCACCCCGAGAAGAAATTCGAAGCGTCCGCCGCGAAGCTCGACACAGTGCCCTAGTGAAGGAAAAGCGCAAGCCCAGCGAAACAGCCAACGCGAGCAACAATCGGAGCAATGGAATCACATACAGAGGAACAGCCCAGTGGGTATTACCCTGGAGAATTCGTGGCCAACCCAGGGGTGAGTACCGGCTGGATACACAAACGTCGCCGAGAGGAGCTGGAGTCCGTGGATGATTTGCGGATAAATTTCGCCGAACTAGTCGCCGGGCCCTTTGAACACGATGACTGGGTCAGGTTGTCAGAGCTCGAGCGGCAATACGCCAGATCACCAGGACGAGCCAGATCGCCCCAGCCCGACATCTCAGCACTTACAGAGAAGCGGAAGACGGACCCCAAACTCAGCCTACAAGTTCCAGGAGTCATGGAGGGCAAAGCCAGCACCTTACCGACATCGATAACCGTCCAAGATCTACCGAAGCCCCCGCCCCCGGAGCCAACGCCTTCGCCCATGAGAAGGATCTGGCCGACAACAGAAGGAAATGGCCCACAGACGGTCATTACTACAGTCACGCCGCACAGATGGCGGAACGGATCCGGAAGTGGGGAATCCAGTTCGACGGGCAGGACGACCCACTGTCGTTCGTCGAACTACTGGAAGAACGTGCCCTCTCGTACGGGGTAGACATGAACTACCTGCCGCGAGCCATGGCAGAGCTCCTCACCGACCGAGCCAACCGTTGGTTCCGCGCCAGCCGACTTCAGAGCGTCTCATGGGCCGATTTCTCCCAGGAATTCCTTGCCTTTTTCCTGCCCCCCGGTACTTCAAGCAATTGGAAGACCAGATCAGGGACCGCAAACAAGCGGTGGCCGAACCGTTCAAGGATTTCGTCATCGAGCTCCGGTTGCACATGCACCACGCCGGGTACGACGAAGCCAAGGAACTTAGCCGGATCTATGACAACACCCTCCCGGCGTACCAGCTGTACGTGTGAAGACACGAACTGAGAAGTCTGACGCAATTAACAATGTTGGCCACAGACTTCGAGAGCATCCAGGAACGAAACGTACCAGCGCTCCTCATCCCCCCTTGACAACCACCCAGATACACGCGGCCAACGGCACAACAAAACAAAAGCGGGACGAATCGGGCCCAATTCCGAAAATTCTGAATGATCACCACCCCCATCGCCAACCCACATGCAGTTTGTCGACGCTGCGGAGAAGCTGGATATGTTTCTCGCGACTGCACTAACCCATCGATCCTCTTCTGTTGGGAATGCGGCAGGCGCGGAACGCGCACCGTGGGATGTTGCCGCCGGGACCCGTCGGGAAACGACTCGCGTCCCCAGCTGACACGGGAACAGCAGGGCACGACGCTCCCTCAGACAACCAAATAAGAAACCCGCTACAAGTACACGACGGCCGGATAATGGCGAGTGTGACCATCGGAGGACGGCGCGCGGAAGCCACGGTCGACACCGGGGCGTCCCGAAGCTTCAGCAACGCCGACCTCGCCCGCAAACTCGTCCGCAATAACGACCTGCGAGCCGCATGCGTCCCGATACGCCTAGCCGACGGCTCAGCTCGCGAGATAACTCAGATCTTGCTAGCGCGCGTCAAACTAGACGAACAAGAGGTACAGATGCCACTCCTGGTACTACCCAATATGGTAGAGCCAGCCATCATAGGGATGGATTTCCTGTGCGCCATTGAAACCACAATGCAATGTGGCGCCACACGCCTCCATCTCCAAGGCCCCCAACGCCCCATCCAAACACGCCGATTATCACCGCCAGTCTAATACACGTCCCCGGACCCACGAACTCGAGACCTCCGCCGCCAGCGAATTCCCCGCCACGACACGAGACAAGAGCATAAGGAACAAGGAACACATAACCCATGGCCACAACGAGGTACACCAGCCCCAGGCCCACTCCGAGAAACCCAAAACTAAGCAGAGCCACTAAGAAAGCGAGCCGGTCTCCCGAGGGCATCGACGCGGTTCCACCAACGAAGTGAAAGGAACCCAGGACGCCCCTCCAGAAGACAACCCGACTCCAGCAACGACAGCCGCCACGCAGCAGCCAGGCGCTCGAGCTACCACCTCCGACCGCCACCCTGGCCCACGAACGCGTCGACACCGCCCTCGACGCGAAGGCGACCTCAGGCAGGAACCGGGAAAGGCGATCACTGCCACACGAGGCACCCATCGAAACCCCGACGCACCATCGATCGTCCCCGATATTATGGAACGCCTCCCGGGTAACGCCTCGAACGGCGCCGGCATGAACTTCATCGCCAAAACTAGCCGTTGGTCAAACGCTCGCCATCGAGACCCGCACGTTCGTACATCACGCCGAGTACAACGTCGCGGAAGCACCCCCCAGGACACACACGAGCCCCCTTCCCGCCGTCGTTGCCAGCATGAGCGAATACACTCGCGAAATCGGACCACCAAGCGCATTCGACACAACGATCCTCCCCGAGAACACCGACCACACTTGCGACCCAGGAATCGACGACCCACCCGAGGACGATTCGGAACGAATTTCCGACCCATGGCCTCCCGACATCGCGCCGAAAATACGGAAATTTCTAGACGAGGAACTGCCGACACTCGCAGGCCTCCGAGGGACGACGGATCTAACGGAACACACCATCGTCATGAGAGACAACCGACCCATAAAACAGCGGTACTACCCGAAAAATCCAGCCATGCGGCGGATCATCGATGAACAGGTCGACCAACTGATAGCTGAGGACCTAATCGAACCGTCCCGGAGCCCCCACAGCGCGCCAATCGTCCTGTTCCGCAAAAAGGACGGGAGATGGCGCATGTGTGTAGATTATCGGCAGCTAAACGAGCGTTCCATTCCGGACGCGTATCCGCTACCCAGGATCAACTACATACTGGAGCGACTCCGAACTGCCCACTTCATCACGACCCTAGACCTGAAAAACGGGTATTGGCAGATACCAATGGCCCGCGACAGCCGGGAAGCCATGGCATTCACGATACCCGGCCGAGGATTATACCAATGGAAAGTAATGCCTTTCGTTTTACACTCCGCGGGAGCCACGTTTTAACGGACCCTCGACGCCGTTATCGGCGCAGACATGGAACCATTCGCGTTCGCATATCTCGACGACATCGTCATCGCCGGGAAAAGCTTCCGGGAACACCTGAACAACGTGAAAGAAGTCTTCGCACGACTGCGGAAGGCAAATATACGGGTCAACACGGACAAGTGTGCGATCTTTCAACGCCGGATAAAATACCTGGGCCACATGATCAGCGAATAAGGTATCCACACGGACCCCGACAAAATCGCAGCCGTAAAGGATCTGAGGCCGCGGGTGGTACCGCAGATTTGTCCCAAACTTTGCCACCGTCGTCCAACCAATGTCACTGCTGCTGAAGAAAGGGAAAGCATGGACATGGGGCCAAGAACAACAAGACGCCTTCGACGAGCTGAAAACACTACTCACCACCGCAACGGTACTCGCCTGCATAGACTTTAGAGTCAAATTTTCCCTGCAGACGGACGCAAGCAACCTTGGAGTAGTTTCGGTCCTCACCCAAGAGATCGAAGGGAAAGAGCGGGTCATCGCATACGTCAGTTGACGCCTCAACAAGGCAGAAGAAAACTACTCGGCCATGTAGTGACGCTTGAACCAGCTACAAAAGTATTACTACAACAACAGAAAAAAAAGTAAAAGAACGGAAAAACAAAAAAAAACTAATCAAAAATTTTAAATCCAGGGAATATCGTAATTGCGTTTAGCGCCCCTATTGCTCGTGATCGGCGGGTACTTTTTGGGCAGACGGTCGGACTCGGGAGAGAGTAGGCAGCGGTTATGTTAACTCGAGGGAAATGGTGGTTGGCACTTTCGCTGTTAGGAGGGTTCGTGGATGCAAGTCCAGCTACGGTCGCTCTTTTCGATTTTGGGCCCCACTTCAGGAGGTAGTGTTTTTGGTGGAAAGAGCGGAAAAACAAAACTAAACGTCGCGCCAGTGCCAAATCAAAGAAAAAAAAGAAAAAAAAGAGGAATCGTGTTGCTTTCAAATTATACCATAAAGAAATCGAAAAGAAATTTGCCACCCCATTAAGGGGACGTTCCATTCTGACCCCACGCCGGAGGCAAGGCATCCGAAAGTGGTCTTTTTTTTTTGTTTCGGACGGCCATATGCAAGTTAATATAACAAGAGTGCCAATCGCCACATAGCGGTAAGTTGGACATTGGGATTTAGGTGTCGCTAGGTAGTGTTAAATGAAACATGGGTTTTATTCTATTACAGAATTGGCACTTTGTGCCAAGCAGATTTCCAAGGGAGAATAGCGGAAAAAGATAATTGGGATCGATGACCGAGCCGGCCACAGCCACAACCAGCTGGCCATAGAAAGGGAGGAGAAGAGACTGCGCTCCCGAAAAAAAAAGCACAAGAACCGATCGAATTCGCCGCTGGCGCAGAGAAGCACAAGGCAGAGAAGAGTCCGCCGCTCCAGCTGTGGATCCGACTCAGTGCATCAGCAGCATCGTCGGCGCCGGGAAGCTGCGAAACTAAAGCGGAATATCGAACATTTTTTTTGTGCCCCAATTTTTTTTTTGCGTAAATATCTTGCCATTGGCCGACCTGGCTTAGTGAAAAAAAAGTAGAGAAAAAAAACCCAGATCAAAATTATACCCATGAGCCAGTAGGCAAAGTCTTAGTGAGTACGAATACAAATACCTTTGCTCCCCTTTCGGCAGTGCAGCGCCGTTAATTCAGTCTTGCTTTTCTTTTCCCTTAAACCGTAAGGGCTAGCCCTATGTGGAGCCCAAAGAAAAGAAAGGCATAAGGGAAAAGAAATACAATATCAATGCACAAAAGCAAAGAAAAAAAAGCAGTCCCCCGAAAGCCTCTGCGCGCCTTGTTCTTTCTCTTCTTTTCTCTTTTTGTTGTTGTGCTCTCCCAATAAAATTACATTTACAGCAATTACAGCAAGCGGATCGTCTTCGACAAAAGCGCTTTTGGAGATGGATGGCACGTAAGGGAAAGAATATTGCTTTACTCTAAATAAAATGCATACATGAGCGTGAGAGAAGGAGAGGTATAGGAAAGAAGGAAGGGGAGAGGTAAAACAGTTGGGCAGATCCACATGCCGGAAGAGATAGCAAGAACAGTAACCGTGGGTTTTTTGTTGTTGGCATAAATGCTCTTTTAAATTTGTATGCCAGTTTAGTAGCTACCTCCTATATACATATACTGTTTATTTTATATTATATACATAATTAATTCTTTTTTTTGTATTTTTCTATTTATTTATAATTCTTCTATTTTAATTATTATTAGTATTTGTTTAATTTCCAACCTGAAATATTATCGAATTCTGTTGTTCGCTAAATTAGTTTTTTAGTCAATTGGGAGTTTAAATAGAGTAGGGAAATGCCCCTGTGTGAAACAATAAATAAGTTTTAAAATGAAATCGATAATATACTAAATTATTTTAGGGCGCCATGCAGAGTGGATTATGGAAATGAAGTGAGTCTGGGGGTTTTAGGGATCATCGGCCACTAATATGGCTTTGCGGCCCAGATGGTCAAGGTAGGGTGGGCAAAACGCTGCTGCACCTAGATCTACTCAGCAGCGCAACCCGTAATTCAGCATGTTCTGTTTTCTTTGCAGAGCAACCTCTATGTGTGCATAGCTTGTCACTCTTGGTAATTTCCTTTCTGTATGTCCAGTCCGATCGATCATGTGTTAGGGAGGAAAACAGCACGCGAAATTAATATTATTATATGTATCCAATGCGAGCAGGTAGCACAGTGGTAAATCCTCACCCCCCCCTTGCCGACGACAAATAGAAGCCGGAACCAGCGCGTGCTCCTCTGGTCGCTACAATAAGATCAGCTCGTTATGATAGCGTATCGCTATACGTTGTATGCTACAGTTCTAACTGATAGATTATAATCTTATTTGGCGCCCAACGTGGGGCCTGAAGCAGCCATCCTGGCTGACCCCAACCGATAGTCTTCATTCTTATCAATTACATCTGATAATTTAGTTCCTAACACTCGTTCGATTGGTTCTCTGTTCCTTGTTCTGTTAATGGTTAGAGCTCTATGGAGATAGCTAAAGCTTAAAATTGCTTTACTACCTGGACTTCACTAAAACAGTTAACTCATGTGCTTTATGGAGAGTTTCTGGAAGCGTTATAGCTTTAAATGGTTATAACTCCAAAATTTAATAGTATAAAGTCATTAGAATCCTTGGGTGGATTGTTCATACTTCATAGTAGGCGTTGCTTATTGGTTACACGTGGAGTCAAGACCTACGGCCATCCCGCTTACCTTGCTGGAGGACAATCATACCTGTCAGTTGCCTTTGGAATCGTGATACCTACTCAGGAAAGTTCACTCCTATGTAACATATCTCCCTTCCTTCTTTGCTTCCTTTGTGTTTTCACTTATACTTCCTAATATTGTTTTCTGGAGCTTAGTGAGTTACAGTGTAGCCGCCACTGGCGTAAAATAATATTTTATCGTGTACTCTTTCCGTTTTCTATTCTAATCTGTACTATATTGACAAGCACACATTAGATCAGCTGATTAAGACCGTCACAACCATATGAAACGATAGCATGGCAACCAAACAGTTTATACAAATTCCTTCTTTTATACAATTTTTTTTTAGCGTTATACAAAATTAATTTAATTAAGCGATTCAAGAGCAATGCCGGTTAAACGAAGCCCTGAAAAATTGATTAACCTAAAAGACATTGAGCGTCCCACAACTTCGAACCAAAGAGCACCGTCTATTTCTCACTCACTGACTACTAGATCGAAAACCAAACCAGTCGAAACTGCAACCATGCCTGTGACCCTCCACCAGATCACGAGAATTTGGATGCTTCCACGCCGACTACGAGCAATAGAGCGGCAAGTGATGTTTTGTACATTGTGATGGCAGGCACAATTTCAGCAGAAATGGCAAAGCAAACTCTAGCCATGAGTGTAGCAATGGCACAACTAACAGAAAAACTTTCCCAAGCTATTAGTACAGGTTTACAAGCAGCTTCGACAGCTTCCTCTAGAGAGAGGTCCCCAATCCGTATAGAACAGTTGTCATCAGGGACACACGTTGAGCAGCATAATATACAGCGTTTATTGCCCAATTCACACTCGCAGGCAGCTTCGGATCAGACACGGGATTATGGTCAAATCTTTAGTCAGGCGCCACTGCCGGGTGAGGTACGTCCGGATCGTATAAGTCAAATAATGGCAAATTGGAAGCTGAGATTCAACGGCAAGGATTCGATGTCTATAGATGACTTCATTTATAGAATCGAAGCCTTAACCCACCAAACGATGAATGGGAACTTCGAACTAGTAGCCCGAAACTCGAACAATTTATTTG
This sequence comes from Drosophila pseudoobscura, assembly GCF_009870125.1. NCBI lineage: Eukaryota > Metazoa > Arthropoda > Insecta > Diptera > Drosophilidae > Drosophila > Drosophila pseudoobscura. Next base: position 35,654,410 of record NC_046683.1, on the reverse strand, counting down.
AGGGTAAGGCTAGTGAGTGGTATTGGAGATACCACAAAAGTGTGTCTCAAATTCGCTGGCATGACTTATGTGTAGCGTTAAGGGGTCAATTCAAAGATTCACGCACGGATCGCATAATCCGGACGGAAATCGAAGATCGTAAACAGCTCGTAAATGAGTCGTTCGATGATTTTTACAGTGTGATCGCCTCTTTGGCAGATCGGCTCACACAGCCCATGTCGGAGCAATCTTTGTTAGAGACTCTAAGAGCAAATCTTCTTACGGAGGTTCAGCGAGAAATATTATATGAGCCAGCTTCCACCATTGCTCAGTTAAGACATCTGGTGCGAACACGCGAAATTTTTATGCGGACAGTCCACAAACCTTCAGTGGCTATACCGAAACCCAAATATCGAAATATTAGTGCGTTGGGACATCAAACAGACCACATTTCCGAATCCGATAGTTCTGATATTGAAGAGTTAGAGGTAGCTGCCATTGAAGCTTCCTATTGGAATTGCGGGGCGAAGGGCCACCGTTATCAGGAGTGTGTAGCAGAACGGCGAGTCTTCTGCTTTGGTTGTGGATTGGCTGACACGTACAAGCCAAACTGTCGCCGTTGCAGCTCGAATGCCACAAAAAACTTAGCAGCGCGTGCACAACCGAAAAGTGCACGCAAACAGTTTGTCTCGAGGGGGACGAATACAGATTAGATGAGACTCCAAAATTTCTACATAACTTATTACCGGCCGCGTCATATCACCCTGACTTACAGCAATCCATCAATTATTCCACTCCCGGCAAAGGTAGCACTCGTTCGCGATTGAGTAGGATCGCCTTCAACCATCAAACTAGGGCTGAACGCAAGATGCTATTAGAGACAGTAATAGGGAAACTCCATGACTTTCGCCCATATGCCCAAGTCACTCTACTGGGTAACACGGTAGCCTTTTAGACACCGGTGCGTCCGTGTGCTGTATTGGCGGTCATCTGGCGAAAGACGTAATGGAGAAAACGGAATATAAGCGTTTATCGGCCACGGTGAAGACGGCCGATGGAAAATCACAGGATATTATTGGTCGACTGACGACAGAGGTTAGCTATCGAGGCGAATCCAAGAAGATAACCTTTTTCTTATTCCCATCTTTATCGGGAGACCTTAGGTTAGGTTAGGTTAACCCGGACGGCCCTCAGCGGGGCCGCGCATAGGCCAATATGGCCCTTAGTTATCCGGATGGGGGGGTGTATGAACCGTCGCGGGAGTGTTAATGTGGTTTTAAAAAGTCCCCGAGAATCGAGGTGTTTTTAGCATAGGCCAGCAGTTCCTGAGGCGTCCTTTTGGAGGCATCTTCCAGTGATGCCAACACTGGGGCGCCCAGGTATCTCCTCCTTGCCCTTGAGAGAGCCGGACAGTTGCAGATGAGATGTTCCAGGGTTTCGATAGCCCCAGGTTCCTCACATTTCCTGCAACTGTCTCTGTTGGTGATGCCTAGCTTTGCTGCATGTGCAGCAGCCAGACAGTGACCTGTTAGTATTCCCACCATCAGTCTGCAGTCCTTTCGTGGTAGGTGCAGTAGGTAGTGGCTAAGTTTCTCGTTGCGCTCCTTGCACATTATCTTCGAGGTTCTGCAGGTGGTGGTACTCCTCCACCTGCTATCCGTCTGTGCTCTAGCCTGCTTCTCTAGATCGCCTTGCAGCGTTCTGAGGGAGACTGGCACGTTCTCGGTTCTCCTATTCTCCAGCCCGACGCCTTCCTTAGCTAGTACGTCCGCCGCTTCGTTTCCTTCGATGCCCTGGTGGCTGGGAACCCAATAGATCCGCACTGTCTTTGTCGTGCTTAGGATGTCTAATGCCTCCCTGCTCGCCAAGACACTTCTGGAACTGACCACGGACGACTGCATGGATCTTATCGCCGCTTGGCTGTCGACGAATAGGTTGACCGCATCGTGTGTTCGTTCTGTGAGGAGAGCGACCTCCGCTGCTTTCCCGATGGCAAAAACTTCTGCCTGGAATATGCTGCATGGGTCGGGTAGCTTATACGACAGCCTTATCACGGGGTCTGTGCAGTATAGGCCCGCTCCTACTCCTCCGTCCATCTTGGAGCCGTCTGTGTATATATTGAGGTGCTCAGTTTGGTCCCTTCCAATCTTCCAGTCTTCAGGTCCCAGAGATGTGGTTGTTTTGACGTCAAGGCAAGTTTGGGGGGTCATGTAGTCAGTTGATCTGGTCATTTCCCTGCCGATTTAACTATGCCCGTATCCTTGTGGCGATAGATTTCCTGATGCTATGAGGCGTTGTGCTGCCTTTCCCGCAATCAGGCGAGCTTGAATGTCCAGGGGGTCGATTCCGAGTATGGTTTCGAGTGCTTTTGTTGGGGTTGACCTCAGCGCCCCTGTAATACAGAGCAGAGCCTGTCGCTGAGTCTTCTCCATAAGCTTATGGTATGTCTTCTTTTCAGTAGCCTGCCACCACACTAAGGCTCCATACAGCAGAGTTGGTCGCACCACCGAGATGTAGATCCAGTGCATTAGAGCAGGTGACAGGCCCCATGTGCTGCTGAGCATCTTCTTGGATGCATAAAGCGCAATGGTAGCCTTCTTCACCCTTTCCACTACATTGGGCCTCCATGCCAGCTGGCTGTCCAGTTCTGTGCCTAGGTATTTCACCTCTGATTTTGGGGTCAGCCTAGCTTGGTCAATTTTCGGGGGGGTCCATATCGGTACCTTGTACCTCTTGGTAAAGAGGATGAGGTCCGTCTTGTCCGCGTTGATACTGAGTCCTACCTCTTCCGCCCACTCACGTATCTCCCTGAGTGTACGTTCCATTAAGGAGCTGAGGGTCGATGGACATACACCCGTAATAAGTATGCTTATGTCATCTGCATAAGCTGTTATCTTTGGGGCCTTCCTTTTAAATCTCTTGATGAGGTCGTCGACCACCAGATTCCACAGTAGTGGCGACAGGACTCCACCCTGAGGTGTGCCTCTGTGTGCCCCCTTTACCATGGAAGCAGTGCCCCACTCCGATTGCACCCGTCTGCAACTTAGGAGGTTTTTGATCCAGACGTTGATTGCAGGGTGTATGTTATTCGCTTCTAGGCGACTTGTTATTGCGGTTGTGGCCACGTTGTTGAATGCTCCTGAGATGTCCACAAATGCTCCCAAAGCATACTTTTTGTTGTGACGGGCGCTCTCGATGGTGGCTACTAGCGAGTGTAGTGCCGTCTCCACTGATTTCCCTTTAGTGTAGGCGTGTTGGTTTGTTGACATCAGTCCCTCTACCTCATTCCTGATGTGCAAATCCAACAGCTTTTCTAGTGTTTTTAGTATAAAGGAGGTAATGCTTATCGGTCTGTAATCCTTGGGACTCACGCGGCTGCACTTTCCTGCCTTAGGGAGGAAGACAACTCTCGAGGTTCTCCATTGGATGGGGATATAGCCCGTACTTAGGCATGCTGAGTATATTGCGAAGAGCCATGGGGTAATAACCTCTTTGTTCAATTGAATCATGGGTGGGAATATCCCGTCCAGTCATGGGGTGTTTATACCCGCAAAGGAGTCTATGGCCTAGTGGATTCTCTTAGTGGTTAACAGACCTATTGCGGAGTGCTGTTCCTCGGTTGCTAGGTCCTGATGCTCCTTGGCGTCAGTGACCTCGGTACATCCAGGGAAGTGCGCCTCCATTAGTGCTGTTAGGGCTTCATTACTGCCCTCTGTCCACTGTCCGTTGTCTAGTTTTAGTTGGCTCTGTACTGTGGGCTGCTTTGAAAGCAGCTTCCGGAGCCTAGCGGCTTCGGGCACTTTCTCGATGTCGGAGCAGAAGTTTCTCCACGAGTTCCTTTGTGCCTTACGTATTTCCTTCTTGTAGCTCCTAAGTAGGATTTTATATTCCTCATTGACAATCAATTCGTTCGCTTGTTTGGTGATCTTGAGGTTGTTCCTTTGGAGAGAGAGATCTCGGTTCCACCAGAGTGGCTTGGACCTCCTCTTCGTTCTCGAGGGTTTGCACGATGCATGGTAGGCGTTCAGTAACTCGTTGGATAGGATCTTTAGGGACTTCTCTATATCCTCAGCGGATTTCATTGAGTCCGGATTCGCGAGCTTCGAATCCCAGTTTGTGTTCCGGGGGTTTCTATAGACTGTTGTCTTCGAAGGGTGTTTGAATTCGCACTTGAACTGAATGTACTTATGGTCTGAGAAGGATGGTCTATCGAGGACCCTCCAGCTAGATACCGTAGTACTATTTCCCATTGCAAGTGTTAGGTCTAGCACGTTAGATGAGGTCGGATCTACGAAGGTGTGCTCCTCCCCAACGTTTGCTATATATAGATTAGTTGCTAGTATAAAGTCTAAGAGTGACTCACCTCTGTCATTGATGTCGGTGCTTCCCCACACATTATGGTGGGCGTTGGCGTCCGTTCCGATGACGAGTTGATAGTTTTTGGTGCCGGCTTCTGTCACCAGGCTCCTGAGTTCGTCGGGTGGTGCGGGTCTGTCGTGAGCCATGTAGCAGGAAGCCACCAGAAGGCGCTTTTCCTCACTTTCCAGCATCACAACCGTCAGGTCATCCGTGCTTTAATGAGTACATAAGGTAAGCATGGATTCCCTTTCGTACGAGTACGACGGTTCTGCTCCTGCTTACCGATGTTGAGTAGAACAGGTTATGATTTGAGGACTTTAGTCCGGCCACTGAATTGCCTGTCGCAATCCAGGGCTCCTGGACTAGAGCTATGTCGGCGAGCCCTTGCTCCATGGCGATGAGGAGCTCCGCCGACGCTACCTTGCTTTTATGCAAGTTGAGCTGCAGCACACTCAGCATGGGTGGCTGGCTCGCTTGCACCTGACGGGTTGACTACCAGCGTCAGGTCACCGTCTTCCTCTTCTTCATCTTCAAGCGCAAGACCCTGGGCGGCCTCCACGATGGACTCGAGACCTAGGTCCTTTTCCACCTCGCCTGCCTGCAGGGTATGCGCGTCCTTGTCCTCAGGGTGGCGCTTTTTGAGGCGCAGGTAGACGCTACCCATGCCCCACGCCATCTTCCCGAACTTGGGGTATAGCAGATCCTCTGCTTCCTTGTTTATTTGGAGGATCACACACTGGTCCCCCTCCTTGGGTAGTGGGCTACCAATGTGTAGGATCCTCCAGTCGGCCGTTGGCACGTCCGCGTTTTGCCGCTGAAGGAGCTTCAGCGCTCGGTCCCCCTGGATCGTGATGGGGAAGAGTACCTTCGCCTTAGGCTTGGACGGGATAAGCTCCCGATCCACAACCTCCAGCTTGGCCCCCTCCCACATCGCCTCCAGTTGGCAGACCGTACGCGTCAGCCACCTTAGGGTTGGGTCATCATTGCACTTCAGGATCTTAACCCCATTTAGCCACCCAGCACCATCGAACGTGGGCATTGGGGCCGCGGGGTCTTCCTCCATCTGTGCAAAGAGTGCGTCGACAAGACGCGCGTGCACCAGCTTCCACTGTGCCGCTGACATCTTGCCGTTTTCTTCGCTGCGGTCAATGAGTGCCACGATCAGGTGTCGTTTGGTCACCTCGCTGACCTTCGCTTTCGGCTTCTTGGCCGCTTTCGGTGGAGGGGCTGCACTCCTGGGCCCGCGTTGCCGCTTGCTCGCTGGAGTGTCCTTAATGGCACTCTCAGTCGAGCGTTGCCTCTTGGTGGCCATCATCTCCTCCACCCTATTGGCATATTCGCCATTCGACGCCCTCATCTGTGGCATCTGGGCATAGTGTAGCCGACCCTCCTCTACTCTCTGCTCGGCCCAGGCTAGCTTGACCTTCTCCTCCTGGGAGATGTCTGCTTTGCCTTGCAGCCGGCTTTTTATGTTGAGGGCCGCTTTGTATTGCGCTTTGGCCTTCATCCCCTCCTTGGAACGCTTCGGCCCTTCCCTACGCAGGGAGCTGGTGCCTGGTTCCGGCGAGCGGAGAAGGCTCTCTTCGTCCGTCCTGCTTAGAGAGAGCACGCTCTCCAGATCCGTGTCTGTATCGACTACGGCATCTGTGCGGCTCAACTTGCAGGGCACGGAGTGAGTTGTTTTTGTTGTTGTTGTTGTGGCAGTAGCTTTACAACTGACCTGGCCTGCTCCCGCCAAGTCTGAGGTGTGACCGCTGGCGACACGCAGAGAGGACTGCTCCTCCCCGTGCCCGCCGGTGGTAGCAGTCACCCTTTCCACCGACGTTTGGGTTGACATCCCAACCCGTGCTTTATCCTTCTTCGCCTCCATATTTGGCCCGAGGGTCCATACTGGTTAATATTTTTCGGGGGGACCACCCCCTAGCGTTTTAGGCCTGACCGCCAGGCACCTCTAGCCATGGCCCTGGTTCGGTTCCCCCGACTTTGAATCGGGAAGACGCCGGACCATAGCCTTAGCTAGACACTGCATTACCCCGGACAGAGCAAGCGACAGTGCATTACCCTTGTCCGGGGTAATGCAGTGTCCATTGCCCAGCCGGCACCCTCGTGGAGGGTTCAGCTAGAGGATTTTCGCCAGCCCGGGAGACCTTTATTTGGGTATAGATTTTTGGAAGGCGTTTAACTTGCTTCCAGTTTCTCTTTTAAGTGAGCAACTATCGGTTTTGTCAGTGAGCGATCCCTTAAGTAGGTGATTAACTGTACATCAACAAAAAACACTAGCAGCTGCCATTCTTCAGTTTCCCTCCTTTGCTAGGACGCACCACCTTATATAGCTGACGCAAAACCAATCAAGCAGCGTCACTATCCAGTTTCACCTGCTATAGAGAAGCTGATGTACAATGAATTAGATCGAATGCTTAAGCTGGGGGTAATCGAAGAATCAAATAGTAGTTGGTCCTCACCCGTAGTATTAGTGCGCAAACCTGGCAAAGTTCGACTCTGCATTGATAGTAGGAAACTCAACGACTCTACAGTAAAGGACGCATACCCTATGCCGCTTATCGATGGTATTTTGGCAAGATTGCCCAAGGCCGAGTTCATTACGAGCTTGGATCTAAAAGACGCATTTTGGCAGATACCTCTCGACAGGAAATCGCGGGATAAAACGGCTTTTACTGTTCCCGGGAGGCCACTTTATCAGTTCACCGTGATGCCATTTGGGCTAACTAACTCACCTCAGACCATGTCAAGGCTCATGGATAAGGTTACCCCCGCAAATCTCCGAAATGAAGTTTTCATCTACCTTGATGACCTCTTGATCGTGTCTGACACATTTGAGCGGCATCTGGAGGTATTAGGAATTCTAGCTACTCAATTTAAAATAGCAAATTTAACCCTAAATGTTGAAAAGAGTCATTTTTGTATAAAGGAGGTCAAATATTTAGGTCACGTAATTGGTAATGGCACGATTAATACCGATCCAGACAAAATAGCAGCTATTACCGATTTTCCAGTACCTCGTTCAATTAAGCAAGTTCGACGTTTCCTTGGCTTAACTGGATGGTATCATAAGTTCATCCGGAACTATGCTGCATTGGCCGCCCCTTTGACAGATACTCTAAAGCAAAAGCGTAGCTTTGTTTGGAGCGAAGAAGCACAAAAGTCGTTCGAATTATTAAAGGAACATATGAGCACAGCCCCAGTTTTGCATAGCCCGAATTTCAATATACCATTTAGCATACATTGTGATGCAAGTGACTCAGGCGTGGGGGCCGTGTTGATGCAGACCAATGAGGACAAGGATGAAGTACCTGTGGCTTTCATGTCACGGAAGCTAAATAAATGCCAACGGAATTACACAGTGACCGGCCGTCAGCCGTCGGGTGCTATAGGGGGATAAACGGATGTCGGGTCGGCTCGTCACAACTGTAGACTTGGAAAGGGGCACGGGTGCCTCGGGTTCATGGCTTGCCCTGGATCCAAGGCGACTGTGCTCCGCGTCATAGGATACAGGTGGGCACGAGCGAACCGGCACCCGCCGTAACTGTACACACCGGCGGAAGTGCGACTATACTCTCCCCGTGAGGGCGGCTGGAAACAGGTCCTGGTACGGTCATGCCTCTGCCAGGATGCTGGCTAATTGTAGTCGGGCGGAGAGAAGAAAACTCTCAGTGAAATAACCCCAATCCAAGGTGACACTGTCATATGCCGAGGGATGCATGGCCGAGGGGGTGCTCGGTCGCTTATATGCGGACTCTGGATACCTGCCGACCTCCAGTTTTAATAAGGCTTCCCGGGGCACGCGGGCTATACTTCGGGCGACTAACCCCTTCCCGCCTACTCGTGGGACCAAATATGCCAAATTTAAACATTAACACAAAAAACACCGCAAAGGAGCACGGCACTCCTCCTAAAGTGCCGGAGGGAAAAGACCATCCCTCTACAAACGCATCTGGGAAACCAGTGCCCAAAAAGACGGGGAAGGAGACTAAGTCGGTCCACCGTCTCGAGGCAGCAGGCGCTGTGAGGAGAGGACCGAAAAGCCAATCGGGCCAATCCACGTCGGGGGGCCCCAAGGGCGACCCGGTTACCGGGGGGGCGACCATGCAGAGCGATATCGCGGCTGGCGGACCCCTTGGGACCGGGAACCCCTTGACAACCCCGGCAGGCGGCGCCTCTGCCTCGAAAGATAGGCCCAGGTTTCAGGACAAAAGACGTGCGGCCTTCATCCTGGGCAACGACGACCCGGTGTTCCTGGCGTCTGCCCAGGGAATCGAATCGCGGCGATGGGCCAAGACAGTCCTGCCCGACTACCAGCCAGCCAAAGCTGGCAAGGCCACAGCCAAGGCCCCAAGCAAGCGGCAACGCTCGGCGGAGGACACCGCCACACAAGTCCAACAGGCCAAGAGGACAAAGACATTGAGCAACCGCTCGTTTGCCGAGGTGGCGAGGGGAAAAACCCTGATTGGAGTCCTAGACAGGGGCTCTAAAGACGGGCAGATCCCTAGGGACAAGTGGCACCTCGTGGAAAACGAGCTCCAAGACCGTTTCCTCCAGGAGTTGGAGGAGAATGGAGGACCACCGCCCAAGTGTGAGGACGCCGGGTGGCACCAATGCAGGGTGAAAGCCATCGCCTGCCAAGATGCTCGCTCGGCGGCCCTCTACGCGAAGGCGGTAGCGTCGCTCAAGGAGGTCTACCCAGGAGCCCAGCTGGAGGTCGTGAAGTGGGAGGACATCCCCAGCAAGCCGAGGGCCAGAGCGTGGGTCTCGGCGAAGCCTGCAGAGCCGGATAAGATTCTCCGGATTCTGCAGGTCTGCAACCCCCACCTTCCCACAGCCGATTGGAAGGTGGCCAAAGTAGAGGAGAGCAACGGGCAGAGGCGCCAAATTATCCTCGTCCTGAACGAGGAGTCGGTCAGACTTCTCCACGACACGGAGGGCGCTGTGGACTACGGCTACAAGAAAGTAGTCGTAGTACCATACAAATCCGACTCCAAAGGCATGCAGCCGACGGTCGAGCCAGACCTGGAGCCCCCGGAGATCCCTAGTACGGAGATCAAGCCTGCGGTGTCAGACGTGGCATCAGTGGTGTCGGATGACATTTTAGATGGTTACGTCTCAGACGTGAGCGATCTCACTAGGGATCTCAAACACATCGGGGTCGCGGAGGAGTTGGACTCTTCGGAGAGCGACCACGAAAGGACAATGGTGGAGGTGGACCTCAGGAATGTCACTGATACTCCTGCAGATAAACCTCCACCATTGTAAGGCAGCATGCGCTGCTCTTCTGCTCCACCTAGCCAAGGGTGGAGCCGACATAGTCCTCATTCAGGAGCCCTGGATCCTCGGAAACAGGGTCTCTGGTCTGAGGACTCCTGACTATAAGCTATACGTAGCTGACTCCGCAGGTAAAACTCGCACCTGCATCCTTGCAAAAAGAGATTTGCACTTATTTTTGCTCCCAAATTTAAGCAATGAAGACCAAACAGCAGTGAGCCTCGAAGGCCAGGGGTGCTCACTGAGAATCTGCTCCACGTACATGGGTCACGACCAACCAGACCCCCCTCCACAGGCGCTCAGGGCGCTAATCACAGACTGCGAGGCCAAGGACATCGGCCTAATCGTAGGGTGCGACGCCAACGCACACCACTGCCAGTGGGGAAGCACTGACACCAACGAAAGGGGTGAGTACCTCTTCAACTATTTACTGACCACTCAGATGGTCCTTTTAAATAGGGGGAGTGATCCCACCTTCATTATTAAAAACCGCAAGGAGGTCCTGGACCTCACACTTGCCTCTCACGAGTTACACGGGAACATCGTATCCTGGAGGGTCCTGGAAGAGCACTCCTTCTCGGACCACAGGTACGTGGAAACCGTATTCTCTTTTAAACTACCGAGACCAGCTCAATTTCGTAACCTTAGGCGGACAAACTGGGCTCGGTACTCAGACCATCTCTGTCGTGTTCTCCCTGAGACTCCACCTGAGGAGGAGATCTCCAGGGAAGCCACGACTCATCTTGTTAAACTATTTACCGACGCCTGCAATGAGGCGCTCGATAAATCCTGCCCCTCTAGCAAGAGCAGAGGCCGGAAGAAACCTGAATGGTGGAATCCGAAACTGAGGGAACTCCGGAAAGCCTCCCGAAGACTCTTCAATAAAGCTAAGGCCGAAAACGCTGAGCAGAACTGGGCCGATTACAAGGCCAGTCTGTCAGTTTACAATAAAGAACTGAGGAAAGCCAAACGCGCCTCATGGCGTAAGTTCTGTAGCGACATTGAGAATAACTCGGAAGCCTCGCGCTTGCGCAAAGTTCTCTCGAAGACTACACCCACTCTGGGCTACCTGAAGAACGCCGACCAATCATGGACAACGTCCAGTAATGAGTCGCTAAATCTTCTCCTTAGCACCCACTTTCCCGGCTGCGATGAAAACAGACCACACTACATCGCGGCTCCCTCCGTTGCCTCAAGTGGTATCATGAACCTGCTAAGCCAGGAGAACATTTCCTGGGCAATAAAAAGCTTCAAACCATACAAAACCGCGGGACCAGATGGCATCATCCCTGCCCAACTGATTCACGCTGGACAAAAAGGCACTAGTTGGCTCAAAAGGATATATGAGGGAATCTTCTCCCATGGATATATCCCGGAAACCTGGCTTCATACCAAAGTCGTCTTCATCCCCAAGGCAGGCAAGCCCTCGCACACTGCCCCCAAAGATTTCAGACCCATAAGTCTATCGTCCTTCCTTCTGAAGACGATGGAACGGCTTTTGGGGATGCATCTCACGGTAAATATTCCGCCTAGTCTATTCTCAGACTCCCAGCATGCCTATCGGAAAGGAAGATCCACCGAAACGGCCCTACACACGATCACATCAATCATAGAAGCGTCCATCAACTGTAAGGAATACACCCTGGTAGCCTTCCTGGACATAGAAGGCGCCTTTAATAACATCCTACCGACCGCCATCACGGGTGCACTGACGGAACTGGGGGTTGACTCCCGGACGGTGAACCTGATCGATCAGATGCTACAATGCAGGACGGTTGAGGCATCACTGGGGACGTCAACGTCCACCAGATTTGTCAGTAGAGGCACCCCGCAGGGCGGAGTCCTCTCGCCCCTCCTATGGAACGTGGCAGTGAACGAACTGCTGCGGGAGATAGAGGGGGGTGGCTGCCGCGTGGTGGCGTATGCGGACGATGTTGCTATAGCATTCTCGGGTAAATTCCCGCAGACGCTGTGTGAGTGCCTGACAAGCACTCTCATGAAGATGTCAAAATGGGCAGACAAATGCGGGTTAGGCGTCAACCCGTCTAAAACGGAACTGGTGCTCTTCACTAGGAAGTACAAAGTACCGGCACTGATTCCCCCAAGACTATGTGGGGAAGCGCTAATCTTCAGCAACAGCGCCAAGTATCTTGGTCTAATCCTCGATAGAAAGCTCGATTGGAAATTGAGCATAGAGGATATAGTAAAGAAGGCAACAGTAGCCCTCTATACTTGCAGGAAAGCCATCGGACTAAGATGGGGAATGACCCCCTATATAGTTCGGTGGCTTTACACCACCATCATACGACCGATCATGCTCTATGGAGCGGTAGTATGGTGGCCAGCCTTAGACAAAAAGACATGCCTCAACAAACTCAGCAGAGTTCAACGCATGGCAGAGCTATGCATAACTGGCGGGCTACGCACTACTCCAGGGGAAGCCCTGGATACTGTGCTGGACCTCCTCCCCATAGATCTCATGGGAAAGAAAATGGCAACACTTTCCGCACTCAGAATGAGAGGCCGGACTGTGGAAAGCGTCCGCGGTCGGGCACTCGGGAATCCTGACGAGACACCCGCAATTACCAGAGAGGACAGATTATTGTGTCCCTACTGATCACCTCTCGACGCCTTTCCAGGTATCAATCCCACTTAGGGAGGACTGGGAGATGGGCGAACCAGGCCCCGCAAATGCGGTTCACCTCTACACTGATGGCTCAAAGTTAGACGGCCGCGTGGGAGGCGGAGTCTACTGCAGCGAGCTGAACATCAGTCATTGCTTCAGGCTCCCGGACCACTGCAGTGTGTTCCAAGCGGAGGTTGTAGCCATCAAGGAGGCCATTTCCATCGTCTCCAAACTATTTCTAGACACGCACTTAGTGTGCGTTTTCTCGGACAGCCAAGCAGCTATTAAAGCTCTAGGCTCAATATCGTCGAACTCAGCGACTGTAAATGACTGCCGCAGGTCTCTGCACGAGATCGCAGAGCAGTTAGACCTCTTCCTTATATGGGTCCCAGGCCATAGGGACATCGAGGGGAACGACGCCGCCGACGAGCTAGCAAGGCAGGGTACTACAATTCCTCTCCTTATGGAGAGGGAGCAGGTAGCGATGCCTCTGGCTACGTGTAGGCTCCTCACGCACGAATTGTTTGAGCAAAATGCCAATAGGAGATGGCAGCAAACAGCTTCCTGTAAAATCTCAAGATTGATATGGCCATATCGATCGAAGAAGCGCTCAGCCGAGCTGTATAGTCTCAGCAGAGCACAGTGCTCTGCAGTTACTCGAGCCATTACGGGACACTGGCAGATTGGCACTCATGCCTCTAGACTGTCAATCCCTCATAACGACTTCTGCAGGAGTTGTCGCGACGAGGAAGAAGAGGAATCGGTCGCCCACTTCTTCTGCCACTGCCCAGCCCTTGGAAATCGTCGTCTTCGTTTTCTCGGGGCTGCTTTCCTAACAGACATTTCGGACCTGTCCGAAATCAAACCGGGGACCTTGTCCAGATTCATCCAAGCCTCCGGATGGGACTGCCCTTAATTTGCAACAGCCTGTTTCTCCACGGTTTCTAGGCACTGGGAAGGGGCACACGCCCATGCGGCACCACAACGGACCTTCTATAGGTCCAAGTGAGCTTGGGAGGGTTTCATCACTCTCCCAGGCTACCGCCTGAACCTAACCTAACCTACACAGTGACCGAAAAAGAGTGTTTGGCAGCAGTTTTAGCGGTTAAGAAGTTTAGGGCTTACATCGAAGGGGAGGAGTTCATCATCATAACAGACCATGCATCTTTAAAATGGCTAATGACCCAGTCTGATCTCAGTTCACGGTTAGCTAGATGGTCCTTAAAACTTCAGGGATTCCCGTTTAAAATCCAGCATAGAAAGGGTAGCCAAAACGTAGTCCCAGATGGTCTTTCGCGCACAAATACCGAAGACTTATCGGCATTAGTTTTGTCCAGCATTGTTGACCTTCAGTCAGAAGAATTTAGGTCGCCGGAGTATGTAGCCCGAAGAGACAAACTCGTCGAAAACGCGTCCAAGACTCCAGATTTGAAAATCGTAGATGGGTATATATACCGACGCGCCGAGCACGCGGCGGGAGACAAAGTAGCTGACGATTTATGTTGGAAGCTTTGGATACCACGAAAAATAGTCGAGGAAACCTTAAAAGACGCTCACGAAAACCAGCTATCAGCACTGTGGGATAAACAAAACATTAGAAAAACTTAGGCGTTTCTACTATTGGCCGAATTTGGTGTCCGACGTAAGGGCACATATAAATAATTGCCATGTATGCAAGATCACAAAGCATCCCAATCACACCCTTCGACCGCCTTTAGGGAACATTGGTACATCGGATAGGTTTTTCCAGAAACTGTTTGTCGATTTCCTGGGACCGTATCCCCGAAGTCGTTCTGGGCATATAGGGATTTTTATTGTGGTTGATCACTTGTCGAAGTTTCCTTTCTTAAAGCCAGTAAAAAAGTTTACTGCGGATGTCGTGGCACGGTATCTGGAAGAAGAATTGTTCCATTGTTTTGGGGTTCCTGAAACAATTGTTTCGGATAATGGTGTACAGTTCAGGTCTGAGGTGCTTAATGCGCTGCTAGGGAAATATCATATTGTGCACAGGTATACTGCTGTTTACGCTCCGCAGGCAAACGCATCAGAACGAGTAAACAGATCGGTGATAGCTGCAATGAAATCATATGTCCGCCCTGATCAAAAGAATTGGGATGAGCAGCTCAGTAACATTTTCTGTGCGCTGCGTTACTCGGTCCATTCAGCCATAAATACGACTCCTTATCGCCTCGCTTTTGGCCAGCATATGATTGTCGATGGAGCCAGCTACAGGCTGTTAAGAAATTTGCAGATGCTGGAAGATCGCACTGTACAGTTTGGTAAAGAGGATTCGTTTGACCTCATCAGACATAAGGCAAAGGATACGATGCACGCACAACACGCTAGGAATGAAAGAACATACAATTTGCGCAGTCGGCAGGTGTCATTTGCTGTAGGCCAGGAGATATATCGACGGAATTTCCAGCAAAGCAATTTCGCGAAGGGCTTTAGCGCTAAACTAGCACCAGCGTTTATAAAAAGTCGGATACGACAGAAGCTAGGAAATTGCTACTATGAGGTGGAAGATCTGCAGGGTAAATTAATAGGGAAGTTTCACGCCAAGGATTTAAAACAATAACTTTTCTTTTAATAGCCGTTCAAGCGTGGAACCCAATTTTAGTGTTGTTCCCCCAAAGTGTGATTTTGGTAGGGGGGAATTTGTAGTGACGCTTGAACCAGCTACAAAAGTATTACTACAACAACAGAAAAAAAAGTAAAAGAACGGAAAAACAAAAAAACTAATCAAAAATTTTAAATCCAGGGAATATCGTAATTGCGTTTAGCACCCCTATTGCTCGTGATCGGCGGGTACTTTTTGGGCAGACGGTCGGACTCGGGAGAGAGTAGGCAGCGGTTATGTTAACTCGAGGGAAATGGTGGTTGGCACTTTCGCTGTTAGGAGGGTTCGTGGATGCAAGTCCAGCTACGGTCGCTCTTTTCGATTTTGGGCCCCACTTCAGAAGGTAGTGTTTTTGGTGGAAAGAGCGGAAAAACAAAACTAAACGTCGCGCCAGTGCCAAATCAAAGAAAAAAAAGAAAAAAAGAGGAATCGTGTTGCTTTCAAATTATACCGAGAAATCGGTTTATAAAGAAATTATAAAGAAATAAAATTATTATAAAGAAATCGAAAAGAAATTTGCCACCCCATTAAGGGGGCGTTCCATTCTAACCCCACGCCGGAGGCACGGCATCCGAAAGTGGCCTTTTTTTTTGTTTCGGACGGCCGTATGCAAGTTAATATAACAAGAGCGCCAATCGCCACATAGCGGTAAGTTGGACATTGGGGTTTAGGTGTCGCTAGGTAGTGTTAAATGAAACATGGGTTTTATTCTATTACAGAATTGGCACTTTGTGCCAAGCAGATTTCCAAGGGAGAATAGCGGAAAAAGATAATTGGGATCGATGACCGAGCCGGCCACAGCCACAACCAGCTGGCCATAGAAAGGGAGGAGAAGAGACTACGCTCCCGAAAAAAAAAGCACAAGAACCGACCGAATTCGCCGCTGGCGCAGAGAAGCACAAGGCAGAGAAGAGTCCGCCGCTCCAGCTGTGGATCCGACTCAGTGCATCAGCAGCATCGTCGGCGCCGGGAAGCTGCGAAACTAAAGCGGAATATCGAACATTTTTTTTTTGCCCCAATTTTTTTTTTGCGTAAATATCTTGCCATTGGCCGACCTGGCTTAGTGAAAAAAAAGTAGAGAAAAAAAAACCCAGATCAAAATTATACCCATGAGCCAGTAGGCAAAGTCTTAGTGAGTACGAATACAAATACCTTTGCTCCCCTTTCGGCAGTGCAGCGCCGTTAATTCAGTCTTGCTTTTCTTTTCCCTTAAACCGTAAGGGCTAGCCCTATGTGAAGCCCAAAGAAAAGAAAGGCATAAGGGAAAAGAAATACAATATCAATGCACAAAAGCAAAGAAAAAAAAGCAGTCCCCCGAAAGCCTCTGCGCGCCTTGTTCTTTCTCTTCTTTTCTCTTTTTGTTGTTGTGCTCTCCCAATAAAATTACATTTACAGCAATTACAGCAAGCGGATCGTCTTCGACAAAAGCGCTTTTGGAGATGGATGGCACGTAAGTGAAAGAATATTGCTTTACTCTAAATAAAATGCATACATGAGCGTGAGAGAAGGAGAGGTATAGGAAAGAAGGAAGGGGAGAGGTAAAACAGTTGGGCAGATCCACATGCCGGAAGAGATAGCAAGAACAGTAACCGTGGGTTTTTTGTTGTTGGCATAAATGCTCTTTTAATTTGTATGCCAGTTTAGCGGCTACCTCCTATATACATATACCGTTTTATTTTATATTATATACATAATTAATTATTTTTTTTGTATTTTTCTATTTATTTATAATTCTTCTATTTTAATTATTATTATCATTTGTTTAATTTCCAACCTGAAATATTATAGAATTCTGTTGTTCGCTAAATTAGTTTTTGAGTCAATTGGGAGTTTAAATAGAGTAGGGAAATGCCCCTGTGTAAAACAATAAATAAGTTTTAAAATGAAATCGATAATGAACTAAATTATTTTAGGGCGCCATGCCGAGTGGATTATGGAAATGAAGTGAGTCTGGGGGTTTTAGGGATCATCGGCCACTAATATGGCTTTGCGGCCCAGATGGTCAAGGTAGGGTGGGCAAAACGCTGCTGCACCTACAGCTACTCAGCAGCGCAACCCGTACTTCAGCATGTTCTGTTTTCTTTGCAGAGCAACCTCTATGTGTGCATAGCTTGTCACTCTTGGTAATTTCCTTTCTGTATGTCCAGTCCGATCGATCATGTGTTAGGGAGGAAAACAGCACGCGAAATCAATATTATTATATGTATCCAATGCGAGCAGGTAGCACAGTGGTAAATCCTCACCCCCCCCTTGCCGACGACAAATAGAAGCCGGAACCAGCGCGTGCTCCTCTGGTCGCTACAATAAGATCAGCTCGTTATGATAGCGTATCGCTATACGTTGTATGCTACAGTTCTAACTGATAGATATATTATAATCTTATTTGGCGCCCAACGTGGGGCCTGAAGCAGCCATCCTGGCTGACCCCAACCGATAGTCTTCATTCTTATCAATTACATCTGATAATTTAGTTCCTAACACTCGTTCGATTGGTTCTCTGTTCCTTGTTCTGTTAATGGTTAGAGCTCTATGGAGATAGCTAAAGCTTAAAATTGCTTTACTACCTGGACTTCACTAAAACAGTTAACTCATGTGCTTTATGGAGAGTTTCTGGAAGCGTTATAGCTTTAAATGGTTATAACTCCAAAATTTAATACTATAAAGTCATTAGAATCCTTGGGTGGATTGTTCATACTTCATAGTAGGCGTTGCTTATTGGTTACACGTGGAGTCAAGACCTACGGCCATCCCGCTTACCTTGCTGGAGGACAATCATACCTGTCAGTTGCCTTTGGAATCGTGATACCTACTCAGGAAAGTTCACTCCTATGTAACATATCTCCCTTCCTTCTTTGCTTCCTTTGTGTTTTCACTTATACTTCCTAATATTGTTTTCTGGAGCTTAGTGAGTTACAGTGTAGCCGCCACTGGCGTAAAATAATATTTTATCGTGTACTCTTTCCGTTTTCTATTCTAATCTGTACTATATTGACAAGCACACATTAGATCAGCTGATTAAGACCGTCACAACCATATGAAACGATAGCATGGCAACCAAACAGTTTATACAAATTCCTTCTTTTATACAATTTTTTTTTAGCGTTATACAAAATTAATTTAATTAAGCGATTCAAGAGCAATGCCGGTTAAACGAAGCCCTGAAAAATTGATTAACCTAAAAGACATTGAGCGTCCCACAACTTCGAACCAAAGAGCACCGTCTATTTCTCACTCACTGACTACTAGATCGAAAACCAAACCAGTCGAAACTGCAACCATGCCTGTGACCCTCCACCAGATCACGAGAATTTGGATGCTTCCACGCCGACTACGAGCAATAGAGCGGCAAGTGATGTTTTGTACATTGTGATGGCAGGCACAATTTCAGCAGAAATGGCAAAGCAAACTCTAGCCATGAGTGTAGCAATGGCACAACTAACAGAAAAACTTTCCCAAGCTATTAGTACAGGTTTACAAGCAGCTTCGACAGCTTCCTCTAGAGAGAGGTCCCCAATCCGTATAGAACAGTTGTCATCAGGGACACACGTTGAGCAGCATAATATACAGCGTTTATTGCCCAATTCACACTCGCAGGCAGCTTCGGATCAGACACGGGATTATGGTCAAATCTTTAGTCAGGCGCCACTGCCGGGTGAGGTACGTCCGGATCGTATAAGTCAAATAATGGCAAATTGGAAGCTGAGATTCAACGGCAAGGATTCGATGTCTATAGATGACTTCATTTATAGAATCGAAGCCTTAACCCACCAAACGATGAATGGGAACTTCGAACTAGTAGCCCGAAACTCGAACAATTTATTTGAGGGTAAGGCTAGTGAGTGGTATTGGAGATACCACAAAAGTGTGTCTCAAATTCGCTGGCATGACTTATGTGTAGCGTTAAGGGGTCAATTCAAAGATTCACGCACGGATCGCATAATCCGGACGGAAATCGAAGATCGTAAACAGCTCGTAAATGAGTCGTTCGATGATTTTTACAGTGTGATCGCCTCTTTGGCAGATCGGCTCACACAGCCCATGTCGGAGCAATCTTTGTTAGAGACTCTAAGAGCAAATCTTCTTACGGAGGTTCAGCGAGAAATATTATATGAGCCAGCTTCCACCATTGCTCAGTTAAGACATCTGGTGCGAACACGCGAAATTTTTATGCGGACAGTCCACAAACCTTCAGTGGCTATACCGAAACCCAAATATCGAAATATTAGTGCGTTGGGACATCAAACAGACCACATTTCCGAATCCGATAGTTCTGATATTGAAGAGTTAGAGGTAGCTGCCATTGAAGCTTCCTATTGGAATTGCGGGGCGAAGGGCCACCGTTATCAGGAGTGTGTAGCAGAACGGCGAGTCTTCTGCTTTGGTTGTGGATTGGCTGACACGTACAAGCCAAACTGTCGCCGTTGCAGCTCGAATGCCACAAAAAACTTAGCAGCGCGTGCACGCAAACAGTTTGTCTCGAGGGGGACGAATACAGATTAGATGAGACTCCAAAATTTCTACATAACTTATTACCGGCTGCGTCATATCACCCTGACTTACAGCAATCCATCAATTATTCCACTCCCGGCAAAGGTAGCACTCGTTCGCGATTGAGTAGGATCGCCTTCAACCATCAAACTAGGGCTTAACGCAAGATGCTATTAGAGACAGTAATAGGGAAACTCCATGACTTTCGCCCATATGCCCAAGTCACTCTACTGGGTAACACGGTAGTCGGCCTTTTAGACACTGGTGCGTCCGTGTGCTGTATTGGCGGTCATCTGGCGAAAGACGTAATGGAGAAAACGGAATATAAGCGTTTATCGGCCACGGTGAAGACGGCCGATGGAAAATCACAGGATATTATTGGTCGACTGACGACAGAGGTTAGCTATCGAGGCGAATCCAAGAAGATAACCTTTTTCTTAGTCCCATCTTTATCGGGAGACCTTTATTTGGGTATAGATTTTTGGAAGGCGTTTAACTTGCTTCCAGTTTCTCTTTTAAGTGAGCAACTATCGGTTTTGTCAGTGAGCGATCCCTTAAATAGGTGATTAACTGTACATCAACAAAAAACACTAGCAGCTGCCATTCTTCAGTTTCCCTCCTTTGCTATCAAAGGTTTAGGACGCACCACCTTATATAGCTGACGCAAAACCAATCAAGCAGCGTCACTATCCAGTTTCACCTGCTATAGAGAAGCTGATGTACAATGAATTAGATCGAATGCTTAAGCTGGGGGTAATCGAAGAATCAAATAGTAGTTGGTCCTCACCCGTAGTATTAGTGCGCAAACCTGGCAAAGTTCGACTCTGCATTGATAGTAGGAAACTCAACGACTCCACAGTAAAGGACGCATACCCTATGCCGCTTATCGATGGTATTTTGGCAAGATTGCCCAAGGCCGAGTTCATTACGAGCTTGGATCTAAAATACGCATTTTGGCAGATACCGCTCGACAGGAAATCGCGGGATAAAACGGCTTTTACTGTTCCCGGGAGGCCACTTTATCAGTTCACCGTGATGCCATTTGGGCTAACTAACTCACCTCAGACCATGTCAAGGCTCATGGATAAGGTTACCCCCGTAAATCTCCGAAATGAAGTTTTCATCTACCTTGATGACCTCTTGATCGCGTCTGACACATTTGAGCGGCATCTGGAGGTATTAGGAATTCTAGCTACTCAATTTAAAATAGCAAATTTAACCCTAAATGTTGAAAAGAGTCATTTTTGTATAGGTTAGGTTAGGTTCAGGCGGTAGCCTGGGAGAGTGATGAAACCCTCCCAAGCTCACTTGGACCTATAGAAGGTCCGTTGTGGTGCCGCATGGGCGTGTGCCCCTTCCCAGTGCCTAGAAACCGTGGAGAAACAGGCTGTTGCAAATTAAGGGCAGTCCCATCCGGAGGCTTGGATGAATCTGGACAAGGTCCCCGGTTTGATTTCGGACAGGTCCGAAATGTCTGTTAGGAAAGCAGCCCCGAGAAAACGAAGACGACGATTTCCAAGGGCTGGGCAGTGGCAGAAGAAGTGGGCGACCGATTCCTCTTCTTCCTCGTCGCGACAACTCCTGCAGAAGTCGTTATGAGGGATTGACAGTCTAGAGGCATGAGTGCCAATCTGCCAGTGTCCCGTAATGGCTCGAGCCTATACAGCTCGGCTGAGCGCTTCTTCGATCGATATGGCCATATCAATCTTGAGATTTTACAGGAAGCTGTTTGCTGCCATCTCCTATTGGCATTTTGCTCAAACAATTCGTGCGTGAGGAGCCTACACGTAGCCAGAGGCATCGCTACCTGCTCCCTCTCAATAAGGAGAGGAATTGTAGTACCCTGCCTTGCTAGCTCGTCGGCGGCGTCGTTCGTCAGGATTCCCGAGTGCCCAACCGCGGACGCTTTCCACAGTCTGGCTTCTCTCATTCTGAGTGCGGCAAGTGTTGCCACTTTTTTTCCCATGAGATCTATGGGGAGGAGGTCCAGCACAGTATCCAGGGCTTCCCCTGGAGTAGTGCGTAGCCCGCCAGTTATGCATAGCTCTGCCATGCGTTGAACTCTGCTGAGTTTGTTGAGGCATGTCCTTTTGTCTAAGGCTGGCCACCATACTACCGCTCCATAGAGCATGATCGGTCGTATGATGGTGGTGTAAAGCCACCGAACTATATAGGGGGTCATTCCCCATCTTAGTCCGATGGCTTTCCTGCAAGTATAGAGGGCTACTGTTGCCTTCTTTACTATATCCTCTATGCTCAATTTCCAATCGAGCTTTCTATCGAGGATTAGACCAAGATACTTGGCGTTGTTGCTGAAGATTAGCGCTTCCCCACATAGTCTTGGGGGAATCAGTGCCGGTACTTTGTACTTCCTAGTGAAGAGCACCAGTTCCGTTTTAGACGGGTTGACGCCTAACCCGCATTTGTCTGCCCATTTTGACATCTTCATGAGAGTGCTTGTCAGGCACTCACACAGCGTCTGCGGGAATTTACCCGAGAATGCTATAGCAACATCGTCCGCATACGCCACCACGCGGCAGCCACCCCCCTCTATCTCCCGCAGCAGTTCGTTCACTGCCACGTTCCATAGGAGGGGCGAGAGGACTCCGCCCTGCGGGGTGCCTCTACTGTCAAATCTGGTGGACGTTGACGTCCCCAGTGATGCCTCAACCGTCCTGCATTGTAGCATCTGATCGATCAGGCTCACCGTCCGGGAGTCAACCCCCAGTTCCGTCAGTGCACCCGTGATGGCGGTCGGTAGGATGTTATTAAAGGCGCCTTCTATGTCCAGGAAGGCTACCAGGGTGTATTCCTTACAGTTGAGGGACGCTTCTATGATTGATGTGATCGTGTGTAGGGCCGTTTCGGTGGATCTTCCTTTCCGATAGGCATGCTGGGAGTCTGAGAATAGACTAGGCGGAATATTTACCGTGAGATGCATCCCCAAAAGCCGTTCCATCGTCTTCAGAAGGAAGGACGATAGACTTATGGGTCTGAAATCTTTGGGGGCAGTGTGCGAGGGCTTGCCTGCCTTGGGGATGAAGACGACTTTGGTATGAAGCCAGGTTTCCGGGATATATCCATGGGAGAAGATTCCCTCATATATCCTTTTGAGCCAACTAGTGCCTTTTTGTCCAGCGTGAATCAGTTGGGCAGGGATGATGCCATCTGGTCCCGCGGATTTGTATGGTTTGAAGCTTTTTATTGCCCAGGAAATGTTCTCCTGGCTTAGCAGGTTCATGATACCACTTGAGGCAACGGAGGGAGCCGCGATGTAGTGTGGTCTGTTTTCATCGCAGCCGGGAAAGTGGGTGTTAAGGAGAAGATTTAGCGACTCATTGCTGGACGTTGTCCATGATTGGTCGGAGTTCTTCAGGTAGCCCAGAGTGGGTGTAGTCTTCGAGAGAACTTTGCGCAAGCGCGAGGCTTCCGAGTTATTCTCAATGTCGCTACAGAACTTACGCCATGAGGCGCGTTTGGCTTTCCTCAGTTCTTTATTGTAAACTGACAGACTGGCCTTGTAATCGGCCCAGTTCTGCTCAGCGTTTTCGGCCTTAGCTTTATTGAAGAGTCTTCGGGAGGCTTTCCGGAGTTCCCTCAGTTTCGGATTCCACCATTCAGGTTTCTTCCGGCCTCTGCTCTTGCTAGAGGGGCAGGATTTATCGAGCGCCTCATTGCAGGCGTCGGTAAATAGTTTAACAAGATGAGTCGTGGCTTCCCTGGAGATCTCCTCCTCAGGTGGAGTCTCAGGGAGAACACGACAGAGATGGTCTGAGTACCGAGCCCAGTTTGTCCGCCTAAGGTTACGAAATTGAGCTGGTCTCGGTAGTTTAAAAGAGAATACGGTTTCCACGTACCTGTGGTCCGAGAAGGAGTGCTCTTCCAGGACCCTCCAGGATACGATGTTCCCGTGTAACTCGTGAGAGGCAAGTGTGAGGTCCAGGACCTCCTTGCGGTTTTTAATAATGAAGGTGGGATCACTCCCCCTATTTAAAAGGACCATCTAAGTGGTCAGTAAATAGTTGAAGAGGTACTCACCCCTTTCGTTGGTGTCAGTGCTTCCCCACTGGCAGTGGTGTGCGTTGGCGTCGCACCCTACGATTAGGCCGGTGTCCTTGGCCTCGCAGTCTGTGATTAGCGCCCTGAGCGCCTGTGGAGGGGGGTCTGGTTGGTCGTGACCCATGTACGTGGAGCAGATTCTCAGTGAGCACCCCTGGCCTTCGAGGCTCACTGCTGTTTGGTCTTCATTGCTGAAATTTGGGAGCAAAAATAAGTGCAAATCTCTTTTTGCATAGATGCAAGTGCGAGTTTTACCTTCGGAGTCAGCTACGTATAGCTTAGTCAGGAGTCCTCAGACCAGAGACCCTGTTTCCGAGGATCCAGGGCTCCTGAATGAGGACTATGTCGGCTCCACCCTTGGCTAGGTGGAGCAGAAGAGCAGCGCATGCTGCCTTACAATGGTGGAGGTTTATCTGCAGGAGTATCAGTGACATTCCTGAGGTCCACCTCCACCATTGTCCTGTCGTGGTCGCTCTCCGAAGAGTCCAACTCCTCCGCGACCCCGATGTGTTTGAGATCCCTAGTGAGATCGCCCACGTCTGAGACGTAACCATCTAAAATGTCATCCGACACCACTGATGCCACGTCTGACACCGCAGGCTTGATCTCCATACTAGGGATCTCCGGGGGCTCCAGGTCTGGCTCGACCGTCGGCTGCATGCCTTTGGAGTCGGACTTGTACGGTACTACGACTACTTTCTTGTAGCCGTAGTTCACAGCGCCCTCCGTGTCGTGGCGAAGTCTGACCGACTCCTCGTTCAGGACGAGGATAATTTGGCGCCTCTGCCCGTTGCTCTCCTCTACTTTGGCCACCTTCCAATCGGCTGTGGGAAGGTGGGGGTTGCAGACCTGCAGAATCCGGAGAATCTTATCCGGCTCTGCAGGCTTCGCCGAGACCCACGCTCTGGCCCTCGGCTTGCTGGGGATGTCCTCCCACTTCACGACCTCCAGCTGGGCTCCTGGGTAGACCTCCTTGAGCGACGCTACCGCCTTCGCGTAGAGGGCCGCCGAGCAAGCATCTTGGCAGGCGATGGCTTTCACCCTGCCTTGGTGCCACCCGGCGTCCTCACACTTGGGCGGTGGTCCTCCATTCTCCTCCAACTCCTGGAGGAAACGGTCTTGGAGCTCGTTTTCCACGAGGTGCCACTTGTCCCTAGGGATCTGCCCGTCTTTAGAGCCCCTGTCTAGGACTCCAATCAGGGTTTTTCCCCTCGCCACCTCGGCAAACGAGCGGTTGCTCAGTGTCTTCGTCCTCTTGGCCTGTTGGACTTGTGTGGCGGTGTCCTCCGCCGAGCGTTGCCGCTTGCTTGGGGCCTTGGCTGTGGCCTTGCCAGCTTTGGCTGGCTGGTAGTCGGGCAGGACTGTCTTGGCCCATCGCCGCGATTCGATTCCCTGGGCAGACGCCAGGAACACCGGGTCGTCGTTGCCCAGGATGAAGGCCGCACGTCTTTTGTCCTGAAACTTGGGCCTATCTTTCGAGGCAGAGGCGCCGCCTGCCGGGGTTGTCAAGGGGTCCGCCAGCCGCGATATCGCTCTGCATGGTCGCCCCCCCGGTAACCGTGTCGCCCTTGGGGCCCCCCGACGTGGATTGGCCCGATTGGCTTTTCGGTCCTCTCCTCACAGCGCCTGCTGCCTCGAGACGGTGGACCGACTTAGTCTCCTTCCCCGTCTTTTTGGGCACTGGTTTCCCAGATGCGTTTGTAGAGGGATGGTCTTTTCCCTCCGGCACTTTAGGAGGAGTGCCGTGCTCCTTTGCGGTGTTTTTTGTGTTAATATTTAAATTTGGCATATTTGGTCCCACGAGTAGGCGGGAAGGGGTTAGTCGCCCGAGGTATAGCCCGCGTGCCCCGGGAAGCCTTATTAAAACTGGAGGTCGGCAGGTATCCAGAGTCCGCATATAAGCGACCGAGCACCCCCTCGGCCATGCATCCCTCGGCATATGACAGTGTCACCTTGGATTGGGGTTATTTCACTGAGAGTTTTCTTCTCTCCGCCCGACTACAATTAGCCAGCATCCTGGCAGAGGCATGACCGTACCAGGACCTGTTTCCAGCCGCCCTCACGGGGAGAGTATAGTCGCACTTCCGCCGGTGTGTACAGTTACGGCGGGTGCCGGTTCGCTCGTGCCCACCTGTATCCTATGACGCGGAGCACAGTCGCCTTGGATCCAGGGCAAGCCATGAACCCGAGGCACCCGTGCCCCTTTCCGAGTCTACAGTTGTGACGAGCCGACCCGACATCCGTTTATCCCCCTATAGCACCCGACGGCTGACGGCCCATTTTTGTATAAAGGAGGTCAAATATTTAGGTCACGTAATTGGTAATGGCACGATTAATACCGATCCAGACAAAATAGCAGCTATTACCGATTTTCCAGTACCTCGTTCAATTAAGCAAGTTCGACGTTTCCTTGGCTTAACTGGATGGTATCATAAGTTCATCCGGAACTATGCTGCATTGGCCGCCCCTTTGACAGATACTCTAAAGCAAAAGCGTAGCTTTGTTTGGAGCGAAGAAGCACAAAAGTCGTTCGAATTATTAAAGGAACATATGAGCACAGCCCCAGTTTTGCATAGCCCGAATTTCAATATACCATTTAGCATACATTGTGATGCAAGTGACTCAGGCGTGGGGGCCGTGTTGATGCAGACCAATGAGGACAAGGATGAAGTACCTGTGGCTTTCATGTCACGGAAGCTAAATAAATGCCAACGGAATTACACAGTGACCGAAAAAGAGTGTTTGGCAGCAGTTTTAGCGGTTAAGAAGTTTAGGGCTTACATCGAAGGGGAGGAGTTCATCATCATAACAGACCATGCATCTTTAAAATGGCTAATGACCCAGTCTGATCTCAGTTCACGGTTAGCTAGATGGTCCTTAAAACTTCAGGGATTCCCGTTTAAAATCCAGCATAGAAAGGGTAGCCAAAACGTAGTCCCAGATGGTCTTTCGCGCACAAATACCGAAGACTTATCGGCATTAGTTTTGTCCAGCATTGTTGACCTTCAGTCAGAAGAATTTAGGTCGCCGGAGTATGTAGCCCGAAGAGACAAACTCGTCGAAAACGCGTCCAAGACTCCAGATTTGAAAATCGTAGATGGGTATATATACCGACGCGCCGAGCACGCGGCGGGAGACAAAGTAGCTGACGATTTATGTTGGAAGCTTTGGATACCACGAAAAATAGTCGAGGAAACCTTAAAAGACGCTCACGAAAACCAGCTATCAGCACTGTGGGATAAACAAAACATTAGAAAAACTTAGGCGTTTCTACTATTGGCCGAATTTGGTGTCCGACGTAAGGGCACATATAAATAATTGCCATGTATGCAAGATCACAAAGCATCCCAATCACACCCTTCGACCGCCTTTAGGGAACATTGGTACATCGGATAGGTTTTTCCAGAAACTGTTTGTCGATTTCCTGGGACCGTATCCCCGAAGTCGTTCTGGGCATATAGGGATTTTTATTGTGGTTGATCACTTGTTGAAGTTTCCTTTCTTAAAGCCAGTAAAAAAGTTTACTGCGGATGTCGTGGCACGGTATCTGGAAGAAGAATTGTTCCATTGTTTTGGGGTTCCTGAAACAATTGTTTCGGATAATGGTGTACAGTTCAGGTCTGAGGTGCTTAATGCGCTGCTAGGGAAATATCATATTGTGCACAGGTATACTGCTGTTTACGCTCCGCAGGCAAACGCATCAGAACGAGTAAACAGATCGGTGATAGCTGCAATGAAATCATATGTCCGCCCTGATCAAAAGAATTGGGATGAGCAGCTCAGTAACATTTGCTGTGCGCTGCGTTACTCGGTCCATTCAGCCATAAATACGACTCCTTATCGCCTCGCTTTTGGCCAGCACATGATTGTCGATGGAGCCAGCTACAGGCTGTTAAGAAATTTGCAGATGCTGGAAGATCACACTGTACAGTTTGGTAAAGAGGATTCGTTTGACCTCATCAGACATAAGGCAAAGGATACGATGCACGCACAACACGCTAGGAATGAAAGAACATACAATTTGCGCAGTCGGCAGGTGTCATTTGCTGTAGGCCAGGAGATATATCGACGGAATTTCCAGCAAAGCAATTTCGCGAAGGGCTTTAGCGCTAAACTAGCACCAGCGTTTATAAAAAGTCGGATACGACAGAAGCTAGGAAATTGCTACTATGAGGTGGAAGATCTGCAGGGTAAATTAATAGGGAAGTTTCACGCCAAGGATTTAAAACAATAACTTTTCTTTTAATAGCCGTTCAAGCGTGGAACCCACTTTTAGTGTTGTTCCCCCAAAGTGTGATTTTGGTAGGGGGGAATTTGTAGTGACGTTTGAACCAGCTACAAAAGTATTACTACAACAACAGAAAAAAAAGTAAAAGAACGGAAAAACAAAAAAACTAATCAAAAATTTTAAATCCAGGGA
This sequence comes from Drosophila pseudoobscura, assembly GCF_009870125.1. Lineage (NCBI taxonomy): Eukaryota > Metazoa > Arthropoda > Insecta > Diptera > Drosophilidae > Drosophila > Drosophila pseudoobscura. Next base: position 35,626,582 of record NC_046683.1, on the reverse strand, counting down.
ATATCGTAATTGCGTTTAGCACCCCTATTGCTCGTGATCGGCGGGTACTTTTTGGGCAGACGGACTCGGGAGAGAGTAGGCAGCGGTTATGTTAACTCGAGGGAAATGGTGGTTGACACTTTCGCTGTTAGGAGGGTTCGTGGATGCAAGTCCAGCTACGGTCGCTCTTTTCGATTTTGGGCCCCACTTCAGAAGGTAGTGTTTTTGGTGGAAAGAGCGGAAAAACAAAACTAAACGTCGCGCCAGTGCCAAATCAAAGAAAAAAAAGAAAAAAAAGAGGAATCGTGTTGCTTTCAAATTATACCGAGAAATCGGTTTATAAAGAAATTATAAAGAAATAAAATTATTATAAAGAAATCGAAAAGAAATTTGCCACCCCATTAAGGGGGCGTTCCATTCTAACCCCACGCCGGAGGCACGGCATCCGAAAGTGGCCTTTTTTTTTGTTTCGGACGGCCGTATGCAAGTTAATATAACAAGAGCGCCAATCGCCACATAGCGGTAAGTTGGACATTGGGGTTTAGGTGTCGCTAGGTAGTGTTAAATGAAACATGGGTTTTATTCTATTACAGAATTGGCACTTTGTGCCAAGCAGATTTCCAAGGGAGAATAGCGGAAAAAGATAATTGGGATCGATGACCGAGCTGGCCACAGCCACAACCAGCTGGCCGTAGAAAGGGAGGAGAAGAGACTACGCTCCCGAAAAAAAAAGCACAAGAACCGACCGAATTCGCCGCTGGCGCAGAGAAGCACAAGGCAGAGAAGAGTCCGCCGCTCCAGCTGTGGATCCGACTCAGTGCATCAGCAGCATCGTCGGCGCCGGGAAGCTGCGAAACTAAAGCGGAATATCGAACATTTTTTTTTGCCCCAATTTTTTTTTTTGCGTAAATATCTTGCCATTGGCCGACCTGGCTTAGTGAAAAAAAAGTAGAGAAAAAAAAACCCAGATCAAAATTATACCCATGAGCCAGTAGGCAAAGTCTTAGTGAGTACGAATACAAATACCTTTGCTCCCCTTTCGGCAGTGCAGCGCCGTTAATTCAGTCTTGCTTTTCTTTTCCCTTAAACCGTAAGGGCTAGCCCTATGTGGAGCCCAAAGAAAAGAAAGGCATAAGGGAAAAGAAATACAATATCAATGCACAAAAGCAAAGAAAAAAAAGCAGTCCCCCGAAAGCCTCTGCGCGCCTTGTTCTTTCTCTTCTTTTCTCTTTTTGTTGTTGTGCTCTCCCAATAAAATTACATTTACAGCAATTACAGCAAGCGGATCGTCTTCGACAAAAGCGCTTTTGGAGATGGATGGCACGTAAGTGAAAGAATATTGCTTTACTCTAAATAAAATGCATACATGAGCGTGAGAGAAGGAGAGGTATAGGAAAGAAGGAAGGGGAGAGGTAAAACAGTTGGGCAGATCCACATGCCGGAAGAGATAGCAAGAACAGTAACCGTGGGTTTTTTGTTGTTGGCATAAATGCTCTTTTAAATTTGTATGCCAGTTTAGCGGCTACCTCCTATATACATATACCGTTTTATTTTATATTATATACATAATTAATTATTTTTTTTGTATTTTTCTATTTATTTATAATTCTTCTATTTTAATTATTATTATCATTTGTTTAATTTCCAACCTGAAATATTATAGAATTCTGTTGTTCGCTAAATTAGTTTTTGAGTCAATTGGGAGTTTAAATAGAGTAGGGAAATGCCCCTGTGTAAAACAATAAATAAGTTTTAAAATGGAATCGATAATGAACTAAATTATTTTAGGGCGCCATGCCGAGTGGATTATGGAAATGAAGTGAGTCTGGGGGTTTTAGGGATCATCGGCCACTAATATGGCTTTGCGGCCCAGATGGTCAAGGTAGGGTGGGCAAAACGCTGCTGCACCTACAGCTACTCAGCAGCGCAACCCGTACTTCAGCATGTTCTGTTTTCTTTGCAGAGCAACCTCTATGTGTGCATAGCTTGTCACTCTTGGTAATTTCCTTTCTGTATGTCCAGTCCGATCGATCATGTGTTAGGGAGGAAAACAGCACGCGAAATCAATATTATTATATGTATCCAATGCGAGCAGGTAGCACAGTGGTAAATCCTCACCCCCCCCTTGCCGACGACAAATAGAAGCCGGAACCAGCGCGTGCTCCTCTGGTCGCTACAATAAGATCAGCTCGTTATGATAGCGTATCGCTATACGTTGTATGCTACAGCCACCGACAAGGAATGCCTCGCCGTCATCTGGGCGATCCAAAAACTGCGTTGCTATCTCGAAGGCTACCGATTCGACGTCATAACCGATCATCTCGCACTAAAGTGGTTATCTTATTATCACATTATTACTATTATCATCACACTTATTACATGGCGACCGTGACAAGTTTCACGAAGCTGTAATGCAATTATAAAAGCATTATTAAAAATTAAATAAAAAGTTCAACAATAAACAAACAATACGCAAAAATGTGCGACAATTAAAAATATTCAAAATGTGTGTGTATTCTGATTATTACTTTAACATACATATATAAAGAATACTACCAAACAATAAGAAAAATTAAAAGTAAAACAACACATGGGTAGCCTGTGCGATGACCAGCGCCGGCACCGCTTAACGCGCCCAGTTAAGCCCTTATGAGTGACGACAACATAGATTCTGCTCCTATTGAGCAAAGGGATACACCTTCCATTCAGGAGTACCTGGAGGTGTTTCCAAACGATGGACCACTCCCACTCACAATAGCTGAGTACCAGGCACAGCAGGAGAAAAAAACTACAGAGAAAAAGAAGACAAAACGTGGAGGACAAGTGAGAAAGCTACTTCAACAAAAGCGCCTATAACAAGATTTGCTGGCGGCAGCGACGACACCAGAAGACCGACAGCGCTACATAGAGCGCATCAACAAATTAAAAGCTGAATTAAAACTTCGCAACCGAGCGAAGCCACGCAAGGGGGCCGCAAATATGCGTAAGCCTTAATTTGCCATAGATTTAATTTCTACATGCGAATTGACGCACCTTAGTGCAAGTCGCAAAACACTAAAACTGTTAGGCTTTCATTACTAACATATGTGGTTGGAGAATTTTTTTTATATATATGAAATGTAACTTTGAATTGTGAGCCAACCACATAAACTAAATAACTAACTTTTCCATGTCTCTAGCGCTGAGTATTCATAAAAACTTTGTGTAAATGATAAATCTTGCAATAAGTTCATTGCAATGAAAATAACACTCCAATTTTTATTTTCGATTTTCAAAGGGAGGAATATATTTTTTCTTTCTTTATAAAATCCCATATAAGATTAAATGAAAAAGATTAAATGAAAGACTAAACCAAGAATTTGGAAATAAAATTCATGAACGTTAGAACGAAAAAAAAATTCTTTTCATTGAATATATAAAAACAATTAAAACTACATAATGGGGTGGTTTAGTGATTCTAGTGCTACGAAAGCTATCCAAATTTTCGCATTAATGCGATTAAAGTTTTACATTCGCATAGCGAATACATATCAGTACATCAGTTTGAGACTGATTATATAGAAGCTTTCGACGCAATCTGTAGCCCACTTATTCACTGCGATAAAGCAGAAAAGGCAATGGTACTTTCAACACTACCATATGTCAAGGTAAAATTAATAAAAGAAGAAGACCCATATTTAGGTATAGGAACTATATGGTTAGTACGCTTACAAAGTAAGATAATTCCATTAAAAGAATGGAATGGAACGAAATCGCGAGACTCATTTCGTTACAGATTCGATAAATCTTACAAATGCATTAATAAAGATGCAGTCATAAAAGCGGAAACTCTGAAAAACCATATAGAAATATTAGTAAGGGAACATAAATATAGTTACCTTAGTAAATCGGTTGGAAAACAAATTCACATCTGAGCACAAAAGTAAATGTTTAAGGGTAATAAAATCCCTAAACACAATATTAATTACTGTCACCAATAGGCGACACATTCAGATAAAAGTGCCAGAAAGTCTAAATCAATTGGCGGAATTTGATCCCGACCAATTAAAAGAATTAGACGAATCGACTCAGTCAAGCGACGCTGAACCTGATAGTGACATCGAAACACTAGAAGAAAGCGATACAATCGAAACGAAACCGGAAACGATACAAATCTCTGAAATGGCACAAACAGTTGCAGAATTTATCAAGCTAGCCGCATCTCTATTACCAGAGTTTAACGGTAAGCAGGAAAATCTGCAAAGTTTTCTAGATTCTTTGAATCTATTAGATACTTTAAAAGGCACACATGAGCTAACAGCCATAAAAGCCTTATAAAAACAAAACTTAAAGGCCATGCGAGAAATCTAATTAGTAATTAGTAGGCCAAAATCGCGGAAGAGGCCGAGGTAACTCCAACCAAGGTTACAATAATAACAATGTGAGAGTGACGCAAAATGCGTCGGAAAACTCTCAGAACCCTTTAGGAAACAATCAGTAAATGCAAAGGTTCATTCCATGAATTACAGTCTTAATATATTTGTCACTTTTTATAATCATTCAACTGAAAATAAACTCACATTCCTAATAGATACTGGTGCAGACATCTCACTTTTAAAAATAAATTCAGATAATTTCAATATTCAAGAAGACAAAATTATAAACATCCAAGGCATAGACCAAGGTGTTATAAAATCTCAAGGAACAACTTCAATAGAACTTCAATCAACAAAATATATTATTCCAAACGAATTTCATTTAGTAAATTCAGATTTTTCAATACCGTGTGATGGAATAATAGGCATTGATTTTTTAAAAAAATTCAATTGCCAATTAGACGTCAAGCCAAGTGAAGACTGGCTTATAATTAGACCTCAAAACTTAAATGATCCTATTTATGTTCCGATAACATATAGTGCTGGCAACAATACAGTTCTTCTGCCAGCCAGATCCCAAGTAATTCGAAAAATAGACATTAATACAGTAAACGATTATATATTTGTTCCTAATCAAGAAATACATAATGAAATTTATGTTGCAAATACAATAGCAGCATCCAAACATGTCTACATTCGCCTTCTAAACACAACCAATTGGTCAAAGTGAACAAAATCCAATATGAAAATTTAACAAATTACGACATTCATAACACTAATCCAGAAAATAGAAGCGAACAAGTACTTTCAAAGTTAAAGAACAATTTTCCAGAACTATTCAAAAATCAACTAACAGAATTATGCACCAAGTATAGTGATGTGTTCGGACTGGAAACCGAACCAATAGCGACAAATAATTTTTATAAACAAACATTGAGACTTAAAGATGATAGACCCATTTATATTAAAAACTACAGAAGCCCGAAAAGCCACGTTGAATAAATTCAAAAACAAGTAGGAAAATTAATAAATGACAAAATCGTAGAACCGTCTGTATCCGAGTATAACCGCCCACTCTTGTTAGTTCCGAAAAAATCATTACCAAATTCGAAAGAAAAGAAATGGCGATTGGTAATTGACTATCGCCAAATCAACAAAAAACTACTTTCTGATAAATTCCCGCTCCCCCGAATTGATGATATTCTAGACCAACTGGGCAGAGCTAAATACTTTTCATGCCTTGACTTAATGTCAGGTTTTCACCAAATCGAACTTGAAGAAAATTCAAGAAATATAACATATTTTTCAACGATCAATCGCTCATATCGCTTCACGCGATTACCATTTGGTCTTAAAATAGCACCAAATTAATTTCAGAAAATGATGACAATAGCATTCTCGGGTTTAGAACCCTCTCAGGCATTCCTTTATATGGATGATGTTCGGAGCAGAACGCAGCCGATTAGCTGCTTACCAAATAGCACCTAATTCTTGGCCCTCAGCCGCTTATTTTGTTTGTTACTTATGTCTATGTCACTCATTTGTTTGTTAAAGCTTTGCGCTTGCTTGCCCTGCTAAACGCTCTCTGCCAGCTCGCTCTTCGCTATCTCCGCTTTGCGTCTGCCTACCGACGTCGGCCGAGCGAAGCTGCGCTTAGCGATCGGAGCGGCAATGTAAAGGGCAGGCAAGCCACACTTGCAATTTGGATGTCACGCATTAAAGAACATATCGCAATTTTATTTCTGCGCCGAGTTTTATTTAATTGAAATAATTAGTCGGCCGATTGGGGATAAAAACCATTATCTCCACATAAAATTTGGTGACCCCGACGTGATCTCTGAGTTGCAGTGTCAAGTGATTAGCATTCGCGATCGACATTTATTAGCCTTAACAAATTTTCGACGGTTAAGCACAATTCGGTGCTAAAACATACTCACATACACCTACATACACGCATTGCTGGCTATTAATTTCTCTGTCGCGACAATTCGGTCAGTGCAGTGCAGCGAACTCACTAATACAAACAAGCGGAGTACAAAGCGGAATCGGACAGCTCGCACAGCCGCACAGCTAAAGGCATTAGCTGTAATCCCTTTGCTTTCGGTTCGCACGTTTATACGTATACAGGGTGTCTTTTTCGGTCGTGCTGAGTGACTCTTTTAAAACCTCAACATGGCAGCACCTGAGCCTACCAATGTCGCGAACGCAGCAATGCCGAGTGATGTAGATTTCTACAAGCACAAGGCCGAGTCCGTCGCGCGCCAACTAAAGGCCATGGATCGCTTCCTCACCAAGGAAGAGCTCGCCGAGTTAGATGAGGCAGAACTTCAAGCTCGCTTAGAACAAATCGAGCGAATGAATGCCGATTTCGATGCCGCTCAAACGAGCCTTGAAAGGTTGGATTTCCTGCAGTTAGCCCATGATGCCCGGCTGGACTTTTCGAATGTTTACGTCAAGGTTAGGTCCAGGCTTTCGCGGGAGTTGATGGCTGCGCGCACGGTAAATGTTGCCAATTCAACAGCTCGGCATACTCTCGAGGGGAATTCGTCGTTGTTCGGCTATAGTAGTATAGGCCGTTCTCGAATGCCCGAGTTGCAGCTTCCGCGATTCGGTGGGAGCTACATGGATTGGCCAGAATTCCACTCAATGTTCTCGACAATGGTGCACAAAGACCATCGTATCCCAATCATCGAAAAATTCCAATATCTGCGTGGATGTCTAGATGGTGCTGCGCTGGATACGATTCGTTCCTTGGAACTTTCTGAGGAGAATTACGACAAGGCGTTGAATTTACTAATATTGCGATTCGATAATAAACTGTTGCATTTTCAGGCACACGTCAAGGCTATTTTCGGGCTGCAAGGGGTGGAGAAGGGCTCGGCTATCGGCTTGCGCGCGCTCAGCGATAAAATCAATTCGCACTTGCGTGCACTGCAGACCTTGGCGACCCCGCAGGAGATTTCCGATGGGTTGCTGATCTTCATCATAGGCACGAAATTGGACCACAAGACCAAGGAGAAATGGGAGGAGAGCTTGCCGACGTCAGGATTGCCCAGGTGGTCAAGCATGGCCTCATTCTTGGAAGCAAGATGTCGGATGCTGGAAAATTTGGGATCGGCTATGGTAACAATTCCTAGCCAGCAGGTGGGAGAAAGTAAACCTAGCACCCTAATCACCTCCATTAACGATCATACTAGCTCAACATGCAAGTATTGCAAATCTTCTGATCACTACATATCCCGATGCCAGGCATTTCTAGATCTTCCTGTCTTTTCTCGATACAAGGAGGTGAAGAAGCGCCATTTGTGTCTAAACTGCCTCAACAAAGGCCATTCATTGCAACGCTGCAAGTCAGGGGCATGTAGAAATTGCCAAGCCAAGCATCACACTCTGCTCCACATGCAGTCGGGCGCTGACGCTGAGTTGCCGTCGCCGAGCACGGAACCGACCCAGCATGATCCTGCAAGTGCCCTAGTTGCAAGCAAATATACCAGCCCTCCCCCCTCGAGTCAGAAATCTCTGCCCAGCCAAAACGTGCTGCTAGCTACCGCAATCGTATATGTCAGGGGCCGATTTGGATCGCTTATTCCATGTCGTGCCATTTTAGATTCCGCTTCTCAGGTTAACTTTATAACATCGAGACTCGCCAATCAGCTGCAGTTAGATCCTCACCCTTCTCACGTTCAAATCGCCGGTATTGGAGAGTCAATTCTACCATCCAGCAAGGCTGTAGACATCGTCCTGCAATCTCAAGACAAAAGCTATCACGGTTTCCTCTCTGCAATTATCACTGCCTCAATCACTGGAATGCAGCCTAACTTCGGCCTAGACGCAAAGGATTGGCCAATGCCAAATAATCTAAAACTGGCTGATCCCAATTTCGCCAAGCCCCAGCGTGTCGATCTGTTGATAGGTGCTGGTCTGTTCTTCGAATTAATGTGCGTTGGACAGATTCGACTGTCAGACCAATTGCCAACATTGCAGAAGACGAAACTTGGCTGGATTGTGTCAGGAAGTATTAAAAACTCTGAGAAAGCCCGTGCGGCGCTAGCAGCCGTTGAAGATCCCCCTGTCATCTCCGCTTGCGAGACTAATTTGTGCGATATTGTAAGGCGTTTTTGGGAAGTCGATGGAGATTATTCGCCCTCATCAATTTCGGAGGAAGATGTTCATTGCGAACAGCATTTCGTCACAAACTGCATTCGCCTAGATTCCGGAGCTTACTCCGTGCGTTTGCCAACCAAATTCAGTCTAGAGGAATTAGGAGAATCGTATCAACAGGCGCTACGTAGATTTCTCAATTTGGAGAGGAAGCTAGCAAAAAATGCACAGCTTAAGGAAAAATATATGGAGTTTCTCCAGGAGTATCGTGATTTAGGACACATGTCGCCAGCTTCGCGGCAGTCAGACCTCCCGCAGTACTTCTTGCCTCACCATTGCGTCCACAAGCAGGATAGTACAACCACCAAATTACGCGTAGTGTTCGATGGATCTGCCAAAACAGCGTCTGGAGTATCACTGAATGATGCGCTAATGGCTGGACCCACCATCCAACCTAAAATTTTGATAACTCTGCTTCGTTTCCGCTTTTTTAAAGTCGCCTTGTGTGGCGATATCTGCAAAATGTACCGCTGTGTACGCGTTTCCCATCCCGATACGCACGTGCAGTGCATCCTATGGCGCAATGACCCGAAGGAGGAGATTCAGGTGTTCAAGTTGGAGACTGTTACTTACGGAACCAAACCTGCCGCTTTCTTAGCAATTCGTGCTATGCATCAATTGGCAAATGATGAAGAATTACGTTTTCCGCTTGGCGCAGATGTTGTTCGAAGAGATTTCTATGTCGATGATCTCATATCTGGAGGGGACAGCATTGATTCTGTCATCAAGATTCGTCAGCAGGTAAAGGAGCTACTTTCGAAAGGATGTTTTCCCATACGTAAATGGTGTTCCAATGAACCCGCTGCTTTGGAAGGCGTATCGGAGGCGGATCGCGAAAAGTTCCTTACCTTTCATGACGGAACTGAAGTAACCAAGGCGCTTGGTCTAGTTTGGGATCCCACCACGGACAATCTTCTGTTTAGCTTCGCTCACGTCGGAACCGCTGCAGGCCCAATATCGAAGCGTTCGGTCCTGTCTACACTAGCTAGGTTCTACGATCCTCTAGGGCTCATCTCTCCCATCATCACAAAAGCTAAAATATTTATGCAGTCGCTATGGAACGAAAGCCTAAAGTTGAATTGGGACGAAAGCCTGCCCCAGGATCTACATACGACTTGGATTGAGCTGACTTCGCAGTTGTCGATGGTTGAAAACTTTAAGTTTCCACGTTACGTGCTTCGGCAGCAAGCCAAATTAGAAATGCACGCGTTTTGTGATGCGAGCCAAGCAGCATATGGCGCCTGTGTATACATGCGTTCGGAAGCTCTTGGCATTGTGCAAAGTCATCTCTTATGCTCTAAATCCAGAGTCGCGCCCTTGAAAAGTATGACTATCCCCAAGCTTGAGCTATCCGCTGCCCTCGTATTAGCCGAACTAGTGTCCACCATAGTTAAGGGATTATCAGTTCCATGCCAAATACATTGCTGGTCGGATTCGTCCATAGCCCTTGCCTGGATTCGAGAATCACCATTGAATTTTAATATATTTGTTTCTAATCGAGTTCAGCGGATTCAGGAGCTCACCGCTGGAATGACTTGGCATCACGTGCCCACAAAGTTGAATCCTGCCGATATCATATCACGTGGATCCACGCCCGCTGAACTAATGGATAGCAGCCTTTGGATCTCTGGACCACCATTCTTACGTCTTGCGAGCTCGGAGTGGCCTGCAGGCTTGCAATTGCCAACCGATGTACCAGAACGTCGTCATGCAGCATTGCTTGTTTCAAACGAAAGGGATGTATCGTACGATTGCAAATTTCAAAACTCATTCGGATCCATGCAGCGCGTCTTTGCTTACATATATCGATTCTACATTCTCAAGGACAAAGGCATAGCGCGGTCGAAGGGTCAACTTACCGTAATCGACATCAAAAATGGCACGCATTTGCTCATAAGGGCAATACAGCAGCAACAATTTTCGGAAGAGATAAGGGCCCTCACCAGCAAACAGGCCCTACCGTCAAAAAGCACGATGGCCTCACTGAATCCATTTCTGGATAGCTTTGGATTGCTGCGGGTTGGAGGCCGCCTCCAAAATGCCGAATTGGACTACGACGCGAAGCACCCGATCCTGCTTCCTAAGGGACATCCTGTCACTGTCTCTATTATTATCTTCTTTCACGAAAGGTTTCTCCACGCAGGAGCTCAAGGATTGCTCGGACTGCTTCGGCAAAAATTCTGGCCTATTGGTGGACGCAAATATGTTGCGGGAATCATTCGCAAATGTGTTAGATGTTTTCGTTTGAAGCCAGTGCTGAGGGAACATATCATGGGAAACTTGCCTGCGGATCGCGTAAGGACTAATCCAGCATTCCACACAACGGGCGTTGATTTTTGCGGACCCTTTTATCACAAGTCGGAAGTCAGAAGCAGGCCTCCTATCAAATGTTACATCGCTGTTTTCGTATGGTTTAGCACCAAAGCAACTCATTTGGAAGTCGTTCGGGATCTATCTACAGAATCCTTTCTGGCAGCATTAAGGCGTTTTATAAGTCTACGTCCCAAACCTCGAATCATTTGGTCAGACAACGCAACAAATTTTGTAGGAGCAAAAAATGAGCTTTTGGAGCTTCGTCAAATGTTCCTCAGCGATCCTCATACGTCGGCTGTGTCACATCTCTGCGTTTCTAGTGGAATCGATTGGAAATTCATCCCCCCTCGCTCACCACATTTTGGGGGTTTGTGGGAGGCGGCTGTTAAAGCAGCTAAATATCATTTTCATCGCATCGTCGGGACCTACATTTTTACTCTTGATGAAATTCAGACCTTGGCTTGTGAAATCTCTGCTTTGTTAAATTCCCGTCCGCTTTATGCAATTACAGAGAGTCCCGATGACCTAGATGTGCTCACGCCAAACCACTTTCTCAATGGAGCCCCGAAAGCTGCATTCGACGAGCCAGATGTGACGCATCTCCGGGTCAACCTACTTAGTCGATGGCAGCGGCTGTGTCAAATGAAGCAGGCGTTTTGGAGAAAATGGAGCACGGCGTATCTTTCGATTCTTCAGGAGCGGAGTAAGTGGCGGTCATCGTCTCCAAACATCAAGCTAGGAGCGCTAGTCATGATGAAAGAGGAAACGCTGCCACCATTAAGGTGGCCGCTTGGCCGCATTGAGAGCGTCATCCCAGGAAAAGATGGAACCATCAGGGTAGTCGTCATCCGCACTCAAAGAGGCCTTTTCAAGAGGGCCGTTGGAAAAATAGCGGTTCTGCCCCTTCAGGATGGATCTGTTGAAAGCCTTTGCCTTCCAACGGGGGGTGAATGTTCGGAGCAGAACGCAGCCGATTAGCTGCTTACCAAATAGCACCTAATTCTTGGCCCTCAGCCGCTTATTTTGTTTGTTACTTATGTCTATGTCACTCATTTGTTTGTTAAAGCTTTGCGCTTGCTTGCCCTGCTAAACGCTCTCTGCCAGCTCGCTCTTCGCTATCTCCGCTTTGCGTCTGCCTACCGACGTCGGCCGAGCGAAGCTGCGCTTAGCGATCGGAGCGGCAATGTAAAGGGCAGGCAAGCCACACTTGCAATTTGGATGTCACGCATTAAAGAACATATCGCAATTTTATTTCTGCGCCGAGTTTTATTTAATTGAAATAATTAGTCGGCCGATTGGGGATAAAAACCATTATCTCCACAGATGACTTAATGGTGATAGGATGTTCCGAAAAACACATGATTAAAAACTTAACTGATGTTTTTAATGTATGTAGGAAATATAACCTAAAGTTGCATCCAGAAAAATGTTCATTTTTTATGCATGAAGTGACATTCTTGGGTCACAAATGCACTGACAAAGGAGTATTGCCAGATGACAAGAAATTTGACGTCATCAAAAATTATCCTGTCCCTCAAGATGCGGACAGCGCGAGACGATTTGTAGCATTCTGCAATTATTATCGTCGATTTATAAAAAACTTCGCCGACTATTCACGGCACATAACTAGATTATGTAAAAAGAATGTTCATTTTGAATGGTCAAGTGAATGCCAAAACGCATTCCAATACCTTAAAGAAAAGCTGATGCACCCCACATTATTACAATATACTGATTTTCGCAAAGAATTTTGCATTATAACAGATGCAGTAAACAAGCTTGCGGAGCGGTTCTAACTCAGAACCGTGACGGAATTCAGCTCCCCATAGCTTATGCATCGCGTTCATTTACAAAAGGGGAAAGCAATAAGAGCACAACAGAACAAGAGTTAGAGGCAATTCATTGGGCAATTACCCATTTCAGACCATATATTTATGGCAAACACTTTACTGTTAAAACGGATCACAGACCATTAACATATCTTTTTTCTATGACTAATCCCAGTTCGAAATTAACTCGCATGCGGCTAGAACTTGAAGAATATGACGTCACAGTAGAATACCTAAAGGGGAAAGATAATTTTGTAGCAGACGTACTTTCACGTATTACTATAAAAGAACTCAAACAAATGCAACATAAAGTACTGAAAGTCACTACCAGGCGACAAAGTAGACAAAATAAAAACTGTACAGTAGAAAAATATGAACTTCTGCCAAGGCAAAGTCATAAAAATGTATCTAAGCCCAACGTAAATGAAGTCATTACAAATGATGAAGTACGAAAAGTAGTGACCTTGCGCATAAAAGAATATAAACGTTTATTTAAACATGGAAATAAAATTATCGCAAGAATTGAAGTTAGCGATTTATATACTAATGGAATTCTCGACCTATGTCAGTTCTTCCAAAGGCTCGAAAAAGAGGCCGGTATATTAAAAATCAGCCAACTCAAAGTGGCACCGAGCGAAAAGATCTTTGAATCAGTTTCAATAGATTCTTTTAAAAATATGGGCAATGAAATATGTAAATCTTTAAGAGTAGCGCTACTCCAGCCGGTGACCCAAATAACAGATGAAAAAGAGATACAACAAATATTGTCTACATACCATGACGACCCAATTCAAGGAGGCCACAGTGGCATAACAAGAACGCTAGCGAAAATAAAAAGACTACTGGAAAAATATGACACGTCATATAAAAGAGTACGTACGTAGATGTCAAAAATGCCAAATGTCTAAAACAAAGACTCACACAAAAACTCCTTTGACTCTCACAGAAACACCTGTGAATGCTTTCGATATAGTAATAGTGGATACAGTTGGTCCGCTACCTAAATCAGAAAATGGTAATGAATACATAGTCACATTAATTTGTGACCTTACAAAATATTTAGTAGCCATTCCAATAAAAAGCAAAAGCGCAAATAATGTCGCAAAAGCTATATTCGAAAATTTCATACTCAAGTTTGGTCCAATGAAGACGTTCATCTCGGACATGGGAACAGAGTATAAAAACCAGATTTTAACTGACCTATGCAAGTATATGAAGATCGAGAATCTCACCTCTACTGCATATCATCACCAAACATTAGGGACAATAGAACGAAGTCATCGAACGTTTAATGAATACATTCGTTCTTACATCTCTGCAGACAAAACTGATAGGGATGTCTGGATTCAATATTTCACTTATTGTTTCAATACGACACCATCAGCAACGCATGAGTATTGTCCATACGAACTAGTATTTGGCAGACTACCAAAACAGTTCATAGATTTAAACAGAACTTATTACATAGATCCTATTTACAATTTAGATGACTACTCTAGGTTAGGTTAGGTTCAGGCGGTAGCCTGGGAGAGTGATGAAACCCTCCCAAGCTCACTTGGACCTGTAGAAGGTCCGTTGTGGTGCCGCATGGGCGTGTGCCCCTTCCCAGTGCCTAGAAACCGTGGAGAAACAGGCTGTTGCAAATTAAGGGCAGTCCCATCCGGAGGCTTGGATGAATCTGGACAAGGTCCCCGGTTTGATTTCGGACAGGTCCGAAATGTCTGTGAGGAAAGCAGCCCCGAGAAAACGAAGACGACGATTTCCAAGGGCCGGGCAGTGGCAGAAGAAGTGGGGGACCGATTCCTCTTCTTCCTCGTCACGACAACTCCTGCAGAAGTCGTTATGACAGTCTAGAGGCATGAGTGCCAATCTGCCAGTGTCCCGTAATGGCTCGAGTAACTGCAGAGCACTGTGCTCTGCTGAGCCTATACAGCTCGGCTGAGCGCTTCTTCGATCGATATGGCCATATCGATCTTAAGATTTTACAGGAAACTGTTTGCTGCCATCTCCTATTGGCATTTTGCTCAAACAATCCGTGCGTGAGGAGCCTGCACGTAGCCAGAGGCATCGCTACCTGCTCCCTCTCCATAAGGAGAGGAATTGTAGTACCCTGCCTTGCTAGCTCGTCGGCGGCGTCGTTCCCCTCGATGTCCCTATGGCCTGGGACCCATATAAGGAAGAGGTCTAACTGATCTGCGATCTCGTGCAGAGACCTGCGGCAATCATTTACAGTCGCTGAGTTCGACGATATTGAGCCTAGAGCTTTAATAGCTGCTTGGCTGTCCGAGAAAACGCACACTAAGTGCGTGTCTACAAGTAGTTTGGAGACGATGGAAATGGCCTCCTTGATGGCTACAACCTCCGCTTGGAACACACTGCAGTGGTCCGGGAGCCTGAAGCAATGACTGATGTTCAGCTCGCTGCAGTAGACTCCGCCTCCCACGCGGCCGTCTAACTTTGAGCCATCAGTGTAGAAGTGAACCGCATTTGCGGGTCCTGGTTCGCCCATCTCCCAGTCCTCCCTAAGTGGGATTGATACCTGGAAAGGCGTCGACAGGTGATCACTAGGGACACAATAATCTGTCCTCTCTGGTGCGGGTGTCTCGTCAGGATTCCCGAGTGCCCAACCGCGGACGCTTTCCACAGTCTGGCTTCTCTCATTCTGAGTGCGGCAAGTGTTGCCACTTTTTTTCCCATGAGATCTATGGGGAGGAGGTCCAGCACAGTATCCAGGGCTTCCCCTGGAGTAGTGCGTAGCCCGCCAGTTATGCATAGCTCTGCCATGCGTTGAACTCTGCTGAGTTTGTTGAGGCATGTCCTTTTGTCTAAGGCTGGCCACCATACTACCGCTCCATAAAGCATGATCGGTCGTATGATGGTGGTGTAAAGCCACCGAACTATATAGGGGGTCATTCCCCATCTTAGTCCGATGGCTTTCCTGCAAGTATAGAGGGCTACTGTGGCCTTCTTTACTCTATCCTCTATGCTCAATTTCCAATCGAGCTTTCTATCGAGGATTAGACCAAGATACTTGGCGTTGTTGCTGAAGATTAGCGCTTCCCCACATAGTCTTGGGGGAATCAGTGCCGGTACTTTGTACTTCCTAGTGAAGAGCACCAGTTCCGTTTTAGACGGGTTGACGCCTAACCCGCATTTGTCTGCCCATTTTGACATCTTCATGAGAGTGCTTGTCAGGCACTCACATAGCGTCTGCGGGAATTTACCCGAGAATGCTATAGCAACATCGTCCGCATACGCCACCACGCGGCAGCCACCCCCCTCTATCTCCCGCAGCAGTTCGTTCACTGCCACGTTCCATAGGAGGGGCGAGAGGACTTCGCCCTGCGGGGTGCCTCTACTGACAAATCTGGTGGACGTTGACGTCCCCAGTGATGCCTCAACCGTCCTGCATTGTAGCATCTGATCGATCAGGCTCACCGTCCGGGAGTCAACCCCCAGTTCCGTCAGTGCACCCGTGATGGCGGTCGGTAGGATGTTATTAAAGGCGCCTTCTATGTCCAGGAAGGCTACCAGGGTGTATTCCTTACAGTTGATGGACGCTTCTATGATTGATGTGATCGTGTGTAGGGCCGTTTCGGTGGATCTTCCTTTCCGATAGGCATGCTGGGAGTCTGAGAATAGACTAGGCGGAATATTTACCGTGAGATGCATCCCCAAAAGCCGTTCCATCGTCTTCAGAAGGAAGGACGATAGACTTATGGGTCTGAAATCTTTGGGGGCAGTGTGCGAGGGCTTGCCTGCCTTGGGGATGAAGACGACTTTGGTATGAAGCTAGGTTTCCGGGATATATCCATGGGAGAAGATTCCCTCGTATATCCTTTTGAGCCAATTAGTGCCTTTTTGTCCAGCGTGAATCAGTTGGGCAGGGATGATGCCATCTGGTCCCGCGGATTTGTATGGTTTGAAGCTTTTTATTGCCCAGGAAATGTTCTCCTGGCTCGCGATGGGAGTCGCGATGTAGTGTGGTCTGTTTTCATCGCAGCCGGGAAAGTGGGTGTTAAGGAGAAGATTTAGCGACTCATTGCTGGACGTTGTCCATGATTGGTCGGCGTTCTTCAGGTAGCCCAGAGTGAGTGTAGTCTTCGAGAGAACTTTGCGCAAGCGCGAGGCTTCCGAGTTATTCTCAATGTCGCTACAGAACTTACGCCATAAGGCGCGTTTGGCTTTCCTCAGTTCTTTATTGTAAACTGACAGACTGGCCTTGTAATCGGCTCAGTTCTGCTCAGCGTTTTCAGCCTTAGCTTTATTGAAGAGTCTTCGGGAGGCTTTCCGGAGTTCCCTCAGTTTCGGATTCCACCATTCAGGTTTCTTCCGGCCTCTGCTCTTGCTAGAGGGGCAGGATTTATCGAGCGCCTCATTGCAGGCGTCGGTAAATAGTTTAACAAGATGAGTCGTGGCTTCCCTGGAGATCTCTTCCTCAGGTGGAGTCTCAGGGAGAACACGACAGAGGTGGTCTGAGTACCGAGCTCAGTTTGTCCGCCTAAGGTTTCGAAATTGAGCTGGTCTCGGTAGTGAAAAAGAGAATACGGTTTCCACGTACCTGTGGTCCGAGAAGGAGTGCTCTTCCAGGACCCTCCAGGATACGATGTTCCCGTGTAACTCATGAGAGGCAAGTGTGAGGTCCAGGACCTCCTTGCGGTTTTTAATAATGAAGGTGGGATCACTCCCCCTATTTAAAAGGACCATTTGAGTGGTCAGTAAATAGTTGAAAAGGTACTCACCCCTTTCGTTGGTGTCAGTGCTTCTCCACTGGCAGTGGTGTGCGTTGGCGTCGCACCCTACGATTAGGCCGGTGTCCTTGGCCTCGCAGTCTGTGATTAGCGCCCTGAGCGCCTGTGGAGGGGGGTCTGGTTGGTCGTGACCCATGTACGTGGAGCAGATTCTCAGTGAGCACCCCTGGCCTTCGAGGCTCACTGCTGTTTGGTCTTCATTGCTGAAATTTGGGAGCAAAAATAAGTGCAAATCTCTTTTTGCATAGATGCAGGTGCGAGTTTTACCTGCGGAGTCAGCTACGTATAGCTTATAGTCAGGAGTCCTCAGACCAGAGACCCTGTTTCCGAGGATCCAGGGCTCCTGAATGAGGACTATGTCGGCTCCACCCTTGGCTAGGTGGAGCAGGAGAGCAGCGCATGCTGCCTTACAAGGGTGGAGGTTTATCTGCAGGAGTATCAGTGACATTCCTGAGGTCCACCTCCACCATTGTCCTGTCGTGGTCGCTCTCCGAAGAGTCCAACTCCTCCGCGACCCCGATGTGCTTCAGATCCCTAGTGAGATCGCTCACTGACACGTCTGACACGTAACCATCTAGGATGTCATCCGACACCACTGATGCCACGTCTGACACCGCAGGCTTGATCTCCATACTAGGGATCTCCGGGGGCTCCAGGTCTGGCTCGACCGTCGGCTGCATGCCTTTGGAGTCGGACTTGTACGGTACTACGACTACTTTCTTGTAGCCGTAGTTCACAGCGCCCTCCGTGTCGTGGCGAAGTCTGACCGACTCCTCGTTCAGGACGAGGATAATTTGGCGCCTCTGCCCGTTGCTCTCCTCTACTTTGGCCACCTTCCAATCGGCTGTGGGAAGGTGGGGGTTGCAGACCTGCAGAATCCGGAGAATCTTATCCGGCTCTGCAGGCTTCGCCGAGACCCACGCTCTGGCCCTCGGCTTGCTGGGGATGTCCTCCCACTTCACGACCTCCAGCTGGGCTCCTGGGTAGACCTCCTTGAGCGACGCTACCGCCTTCGCGTAGAGGGCCGCCGAGCAAGCATCTTGGCAGGCGATGGCTTTCACCCTGCCTTGGTGCCACCCGGCGTCCTCACACTTGGGCGGTGGTCCTCCATTCTCCTCCAACTCCTGGAGGAAACGGTCTTGGAGCTCGTTTTCCACGAGGTGCCACTTGTCCCTAGGGATCTGCCCGTCTTTAGAGCCCCTGTCTAGGATTCCAATCAGGGTTTTTCCCCTCGCCACCTCGGCAAACGAGCGGTTGCTCAGTGTCTTCGTCCTCTTGGCCTGTTGGACTTGTGTGGCGGTGTCCTCCGCCGAGCGTTGCCGCTTGCTTGGGGCCTTGGCTGTGGCCTTGCCAGCTTTGGCTGGCTGGTAGTCGGGCAGGACTGTCTTGGCCCATCGCCGCGATTCGATTCCCTGGGCAGACGCCAGGAACACCGGGTCGTCGTTGCCCAGGATGAAGGCCGCACGTCTTTTGTCCTGAAACTTGGGCCTATCTTTCGAGGCAGAGGCGCCGCCTGCCGGGGTTGTCAAGGGGTCCGCCAGCCGCGATATCGCTCTGCATGGTCGCCCCCCCGGTAACCGTGTCGCCCTTGGGGCCCCCCGACGTGGATTGGCCCGATTGGCTTTTCGGTCCTCTCCTCACAGCGCCTGCTGCCTCGAGACGGTGGACCGACTTAGTCTCCTTCCCCGTCTTTTTGGGCACTGGTTTCCCAGATGCGTTTGTAGAGGGATGGTCTTTTCCCTCCGGCACTTTAGGAGGAGTGCCGTGCTCCTTTGCGGTGTTTTTTGTGTTAATGTTTAAATTTGGCATATTTGGTCCCACGAGTAGGCGGGAAGGGGTTAGTCGCCCGAGGTATAGCCCGCGTGCCCCGGGAAGCCTTATTAAAACTGGAGGTCGGCAGGTATCCAGAGTCCGCATATAAGCGACCGAGCACCCCCTCGGCCATGCATCCCTCGGCATATGACAGTGTCACCTTGGATTGGGGTTATTTCACTGAGAGTTTTCTTCTCTCCGCCCGACTACAATTAGCCAGCATCCTGGCAGAGGCATGACCGTACCAGGACCTGTTTCCAGCCGCCCTCACGGGGAGAGTATAGTCGCACTTCCGCCGGTGTGTACAGTTACGGCGGGTGCCGGTTCGCTCGTGCCCACCTGTATCCTATGACGCGGAGCACAGTCGCCTTGGATCCAGGGCAAGCCATGAACCCGAGGCACCCGTGCCCCTTTCCGAGTCTACAGTTGTGACGAGCCGACCCGACATCCGTTTATCCCCCTATAGCACCCGACGGCTGACGGCCCATTTTTGTATAAAGGAGGTCAAATATTTAGGTCACGTAATTGGTAATGGCACGATTAATACCGATCCAGACAAAATAGCAGCTATTACCGATTTTCCAGTACCTCGTTCAATTAAGCAAGTTCGACGTTTCCTTGGCTTAACTGGATGGTATCATAAGTTCATCCGGAACTATGCTGCATTGGCCGCCCCTTTGACAGATACTCTAAAGCAAAAGCGTAGCTTTGTTTGGAGCGAAGAAGCACAAAAGTCGTTCGAATTATTAAAGGAACATATGAGCACAGCCCCAGTTTTGCATAGCCCGAATTTCAATATACCATTTAGCATACATTGTGATGCAAGTGACTCAGGCGTGGGGGCCGTGTTGATGCAGACCAATGAGGACAAGGATGAAGTACCTGTGGCTTTCATGTCACGGAAGCTAAATAAATGCCAACGGAATTACACAGTGACCGAAAAAGAGTGTTTGGCAGCAGTTTTAGCGGTTAAGAAGTTTAGGGCTTACATCGAAGGGGAGGAGTTCATCATCATAACAGACCATGCATCTTTAAAATGGCTAATGACCCAGTCTGATCTCAGTTCACGGTTAGCTAGATGGTCCTTAAAACTTCAGGGATTCCCGTTTAAAATCCAGCATAGAAAGGGTAGCCAAAACGTAGTCCCAGATGGTCTTTCGCGCACAAATACCGAAGACTTATCGGCATTAGTTTTGTCCAGCATTGTTGACCTTCAGTCAGAAGAATTTAGGTCGCCGGAGTATGTAGCCCGAAGAGACAAACTCGTCGAAAACGCGTCCAAGACTCCAGATTTGAAAATCGTAGATGGGTATATATACCGACGCGCCGAGCACGCGGCGGGAGACAAAGTAGCTGACGATTTATGTTGGAAGCTTTGGATACCACGAAAAATAGTCGAGGAAACCTTAAAAGACGCTCACGAAAACCAGCTATCAGCACTGTGGGATAAACAAAACATTAGAAAAACTTAGGCGTTTCTACTATTGGCCGAATTTGGTGTCCGACGTAAGGGCACATATAAATAATTGCCATGTATGCAAGATCACAAAGCATCCCAATCACACCCTTCGACCGCCTTTAGGGAACATTGGTACATCGGATAGGTTTTTCCAGAAACTGTTTGTCGATTTCCTGGGACCGTATCCCCGAAGTCGTTCTGGGCATATAGGGATTTTTATTGTGGTTGATCACTTGTTGAAGTTTCCTTTCTTAAAGCCAGTAAAAAAGTTTACTGCGGATGTCGTGGCACGGTATCTGGAAGAAGAATTGTTCCATTGTTTTGGGGTTCCTGAAACAATTGTTTCGGATAATGGTGTACAGTTCAGGTCTGAGGTGCTTAATGCGCTGCTAGGGAAATATCATATTGTGCACAGGTATACTGCTGTTTACGCTCCGCAGGCAAACGCATCAGAACGAGTAAACAGATCGGTGATAGCTGCAATGAAATCATATGTCCGCCCTGATCAAAAGAATTGGGATGAGCAGCTCAGTAACATTTGCTGTGCGCTGCGTTACTCGGTCCATTCAGCCATAAATACGACTCCTTATCGCCTCGCTTTTGGCCAGCACATGATTGTCGATGGAGCCAGCTACAGGCTGTTAAGAAATTTGCAGATGCTGGAAGATCGCACTGTACAGTTTGGTAAAGAGGATTCGTTTGACCTCATCAGACATAAGGCAAAGGATACGATGCACGCACAACACGCTAGGAATGAAAGAACATACAATTTGCGCAGTCGGCAGGTGTCATTTGCTGTAGGCCAGGAGATATATCGACGGAATTTCCAGCAAAGCAATTTCGCGAAG
This sequence comes from Drosophila pseudoobscura, assembly GCF_009870125.1. Taxonomy (NCBI): domain Eukaryota; kingdom Metazoa; phylum Arthropoda; class Insecta; order Diptera; family Drosophilidae; genus Drosophila; species Drosophila pseudoobscura. Next base: position 35,605,075 of record NC_046683.1, on the reverse strand, counting down.
GGCTTTAGCGCTAAACTAGCACCAGCGTTTATAAAAAGTCGGATACGACAGAAGCTAGGAAATTGCTACTATGAGGTGGAAGATCTGCAGGGTAAATTAATAGGGAAGTTTCACGCCAAGGATTTAAAACAATAACTTTTCTTTTAATAGCCGTTCAAGCGTGGAACCCACTTTTAGTGTTGTTCCCCCAAAGTGTGATTTTGGTAGGGGGGAATTTGTAGTGACGCTTGAACCAGCTACAAAAGTATTACTACAACAACAGAAAAAAAAGTAAAAGAACGGAAAAACAAAAAAACTAATCAAAAATTTTAAATCCAGGGAATATCGTAATTGCGTTTAGCACCCCTATTGCTCGTGATCGGCGGGTACTTTTTGGGCAGACGGACTCGGGAGAGAGTAGGCAGCGGTTATGTTAACTCGAGGGAAATGGTGGTTGACACTTTCGCTGTTAGGAGGGTTCGTGGATGCAAGTCCAGCTACGGTCGCTCTTTTCGATTTTGGGCCCCACTTCAGAAGGTAGTGTTTTTGGTGGAAAGAGCGGAAAAACAAAACTAAACGTCGCGCCAGTGCCAAATCAAAGAAAAAAAAGAAAAAAAAGAGGAATCGTGTTGCTTTCAAATTATACCGAGAAATCGGTTTATAAAGAAATTATAAAGAAATAAAATTATTATAAAGAAATCGAAAAGAAATTTGCCACCCCATTAAGGGGGCGTTCCATTCTAACCCCACGCCGGAGGCACGGCATCCGAAAGTGGCCTTTTTTTTTGTTTCGGACGGCCGCATGCAAGTTAATATAACAAGAGCGCCAATCGCCACATAGCGGTAAGTTGGACATTGGGGTTTAGGTGTCGCTAGGTAGTGTTAAATGAAACATGGGTTTTATTCTATTACAGAATTGGCACTTTGTGCCAAGCAGATTTCCAAGGGAGAATAGCGGAAAAAGATAATTGGGATCGATGACCGAGCTGGCCACAGCCACAACCAGCTGGCCATAGAAAGGGAGGAGAAGAGACTACGCTCCCGAAAAAAAAAACACAAGAACCGACCGAATTCGCCGCTGGCGCAGAGAAGCACAAGGCAGAGAAGAGTCCGCCGCTCCAGCTGTGGATCCGACTCAGTGCATCAGCAGCATCGTCGGCGCCGGGAAGCTGCGAAACTAAAGCGGAATATCGAACATTTTTTTTTGCCCCAATTTTTTTTTTTGCGTAAATATCTTGCCATTGGCCGACCTGGCTTAGTGAAAAAAAAGTAGAGAAAAAAAAACCCAGATCAAAATTATACCCATGAGCCAGTAGGCAAAGTCTTAGTGAGTACGAATACAAATACCTTTGCTCCCCTTTCGGCAGTGCAGCGCCGTTAATTCAGTCTTGCTTTTCTTTTCCCTTAAACCGTAAGGGCTAGCCCTATGTGGAGCCCAAAGAAAAGAAAGGCATAAGGGAAAAGAAATACAATATCAATGCACAAAAGCAAAGAAAAAAAAGCAGTCCCCCGAAAGCCTCTGCGCGCCTTGTTCTTTCTCTTCTTTTCTCTTTTTGTTGTTGTGCTCTCCCAATAAAATTACATTTACAGCAATTACAGCAAGCGGATCGTCTTCGACAAAAGCGCTTTTGGAGATGGATGGCACGTAAGTGAAAGAATATTGCTTTACTCTAAATAAAATGCATACATGAGCGTGAGAGAAGGAGAGGTATAGGAAAGAAGGAAGGGGAGAGGTAAAACAGTTGGGCAGATCCACATGCCGGAAGAGATAGCAAGAACAGTAACCGTGGGTTTTTTGTTGTTGGCATAAATGCTCTTTTAAATTTGTATGCCAGTTTAGCGGCTACCTCCTATATACATATACCGTTTTATTTTATATTATATACATAATTAATTATTTTTTTTGTATTTTTCTATTTATTTATAATTCTTCTATTTTAATTATTATTATCATTTGTTTAATTTCCAACCTGAAATATTATAGAATTCTGTTGTTCGCTAAATTAGTTTTTGAGTCAATTGGGAGTTTAAATAGAGTAGGGAAATGCCCCTGTGTAAAACAATAAATAAGTTTTAAAATGAAATCGATAATGAACTAAATTATTTTAGGGCGCCATGCCGAGTGGATTATGGAAATGAAGTGAGTCTGGGGGTTTTAGGGATCATCGGCCACTAATATGGCTTTGCGGCCCAGATGGTCAAGGTAGGGTGGGCAAAACGCTGCTGCACCTACAGCTACTCAGCAGCGCAACCCGTACTTCAGCATGTTCTGTTTTCTTTGCAGAGCAACCTCTATGTGTGCATAGCTTGTCACTCTTGGTAATTTCCTTTCTGTATGTCCAGTCCGATCGATCATGTGTTAGGGAGGAAAACAGCACGCGAAATCAATATTATTATATGTATCCAATGCGAGCAGGTAGCACAGTGGTAAATCCTCACCCCCCCCTTGCCGACGACAAATAGAAGCCGGAACCAGCGCGTGCTCCTCTGGTCGCTACAATAAGATCAGCTCGTTATGATAGCGTATCGCTATACGTTGTATGCTACAGCCACCGACAAGGAATGCCTCGCCGTCATCTGGGCGATCCAAAAACTGCGTTGCTATCTCGAAGGCTACCGATTCGACGTCATAACCGATCATCTCGCACTAAAGTGGTTATCTTATTATCACATTATTACTATTATCATCACACTTATTACATGGCGACCGTGACAAGTTTCACGAAGCTGTAATGCAATTATAAAAGCATTATTAAAAATTAAATAAAAAGTTCAACAATAAACAAACAATACGCAAAAATGTGCGACAATTAAAAATATTCAAAATGTGTGTATTCTGATTATTACTTTAACATACATATATAAAGAATACTACCAAACAATAAGAAAAATTAAAAGTAAAACAACACATGGGTAGCCTGTGCGATGACCAGCGCCGGCACCGCTTAACGCGCCCAGTTAAGCCCTTATGAGTGACGACAACATAGATTCTGCTCCTATTGAGCAAAGGGATACACCTTCCATTCAGGAGTACCTGGAGGTGTTTCCAAACGATGGACCACTCCCACTCACAATAGCTGAGTACCAGGCACAGCAGGAGAAAAAAACTACAGAGAAAAAGAAGACAAAACGTGGAGGACAAGTGAGAAAGCTACTTCAACAAAAGCGCCTATAACAAGATTTGCTGGCGGCAGCGACGACACCAGAAGACCGACAGCGCTACATAGAGCGCATCAACAAATTAAAAGCTGAATTAAAACTTCGCAACCGAGCGAAGCCACGCAAGGGGGCCGCAAATATGCGTAAGCCTTAATTTGCCATAGATTTAATTTCTACATGCGAATTGACGCACCTTAGTGCAAGTCGCAAAACACTAAAACTGTTAGGCTTTCATTACTAACATATGTGGTTGGAGAATTTTTTTTATATATATGAAATGTAACTTTGAATTGTGAGCCAACCACATAAACTAAATAACTAACTTTTCCATGTCTCTAGCGCTGAGTATTCATAAAAACTTTGTGTAAATGATAAATCTTGCAATAAGTTCATTGCAATGAAAATAACACTCCAATTTTTATTTTCGATTTTCAAAGGGAGGAATATATTTTTTCTTTCTTTATAAAATCCCATATAAGATTAAATGAAAAAGATTAAATGAAAGACTAAACCAAGAATTTGGAAATAAAATTCATGAACGTTAGAACGAAAAAAAAATTCTTTTCATTGAATATATAAAAACAATTAAAACTACATAATGGGGTGGTTTAGTGATTCTAGTGCTACGAAAGCTATCCAAATTTTCGCATTAATGCGATTAAAGTTTTACATTCGCATAGCGAATACATATCAGTACATCAGTTTGAGACTGATTATATAGAAGCTTTCGACGCAATCTGTAGCCCACTTATTCACTGCGATAAAGCAGAAAAGGCAATGGTACTTTCAACACTACCATATGTCAAGGTAAAATTAATAAAAGAAGAAGACCCATATTTAGGTATAGGAACTATATGGTTAGTACGCTTACAAAGTAAGATAATTCCATTAAAAGAATGGAATGGAACGAAATCGCGAGACTCATTTCGTTACAGATTCGATAAATCTTACAAATGCATTAATAAAGATGCAGTCATAAAAGCGGAAACTCTGAAAAACCATATAGAAATATTAGTAAGGGAACATAAATATAGTTACCTTAGTAAATCGGTTGGAAAACAAATTCACATCTGAGCACAAAAGTAAATGTTTAAGGGTAATAAAATCCCTAAACACAATATTAATTACTGTCACCAATAGGCGACACATTCAGATAAAAGTGCCAGAAAGTCTAAATCAATTGGCGGAATTTGATCCCGACCAATTAAAAGAATTAGACGAATCGACTCAGTCAAGCGACGCTGAACCTGATAGTGACATCGAAACACTAGAAGAAAGCGATACAATCGAAACGAAACCGGAAACGATACAAATCTCTGAAATGGCACAAACAGTTGCAGAATTTATCAAGCTAGCCGCATCTCTATTACCAGAGTTTAACGGTAAGCAGGAAAATCTGCAAAGTTTTCTAGATTCTTTGAATCTATTAGATACTTTAAAAGGCACACATGAGCTAACAGCCATAAAAGCCTTATAAAAACAAAACTTAAAGGCCATGCGAGAAATCTAATTAGTAATTAGTAGGCCAAAATCGCGGAAGAGGCCGAGGTAACTCCAACCAAGGTTACAATAATAACAATGTGAGAGTGACGCAAAATGCGTCGGAAAACTCTCAGAACCCTTTAGGAAACAATCAGTAAATGCAAAGGTTCATTCCATGAATTACAGTCTTAATATATTTGTCACTTTTTATAATCATTCAACTGAAAATAAACTCACATTCCTAATAGATACTTGTGCAGACATCTCACTTTTAAAAATAAATTCAGATAATTTCAATATTCAAGAAGACAAAATTATAAACATCCAAGGCATAGACCAAGGTGTTATAAAATCTCAAGGAACAACTTCAATAGAACTTCAATCAACAAAATATATTATTCCAAACGAATTTCATTTAGTAAATTCAGATTTTTCAATACCGTGTGATGGAATAATAGGCATTGATTTTTTAAAAAAATTCAATTGCCAATTAGACGTCAAGCCAAGTGAAGACTGGCTTATAATTAGACCTCAAAACTTAAATGATCCTATTTATGTTCCGATAACATATAGTGCTGGCAACAATACAGTTCTTCTGCCAGCCAGATCCCAAGTAATTCGAAAAATAGACATTAATACAGTAAACGATTATATATTTGTTCCTAATCAAGAAATACATAATGAAATTTATGTTGCAAATACAATAGCAGCATCCAAACATGTCTACATTCGCCTTCTAAACACAACCAATTGGTCAAAGTGAACAAAATCCAATATGAAAATTTAACAAATTACGACATTCATAACACTAATCCAGAAAATAGAAGCGAACAAGTACTTTCAAAGTTAAAGAACAATTTTCCAGAACTATTCAAAAATCAACTAACAGAATTATGCACCAAGTATAGTGATGTGTTCGGACTGGAAACCGAACCAATAGCGACAAATAATTTTTATAAACAAACATTGAGACTTAAAGATGATGGACCCATTTATATTAAAAACTACAGAAGCCCGAAAAGCCACGTTGAATAAATTCAAAAACAAGTAGGAAAATTAATAAATGACAAAATCGTAGAACCGTCTGTATCCGAGTATAACCGCCCACTCTTGTTAGTTCCGAAAAAATCATTACCAAATTCGAAAGAAAAGAAATGGCGATTGGTAATTGACTATCGCCAAATCAACAAAAAACTACTTTCTGATAAATTCCCGCTCCCCCGAATTGATGATATTCTAGACCAACTGGGCAGAGCTAAATACTTTTCATGCCTTGACTTAATGTCAGGTTTTCACCAAATCGAACTTGAAGAAAATTCAAGAAATATAACATATTTTTCAACGATCAATCGCTCATATCGCTTCACGCGATTACCATTTGGTCTTAAAATAGCACCAAATTAATTTCAGAAAATGATGACAATAGCATTCTCGGGTTTAGAACCCTCTCAGGCATTCCTTTATATGGATGACTTAATGGTGATAGGATGTTCCGAAAAACACATGATTAAAAACTTAACTGATGTTTTTAATGTATGTAGGAAATATAACCTAAAGTTGCATCCAGAAAAATGTTCATTTTTTATGCATGAAGTGACATTCTTGGGTCACAAATGCACTGACAAAGGAGTATTGCCAGATGACAAGAAATTTGACGTCATCAAAAATTATCCTGTCCCTCAAGATGCGGACAGCGCGAGACGATTTGTAGCATTCTGCAATTATTATCGTCGATTTATAAAAAACTTCGCCGACTATTCACGGCACATAACTAGATTATGTAAAAAGAATGTTCATTTTGAATGGTCAAGTGAATGCCAAAACGCATTCCAATACCTTAAAGAAAAGCTGATGCACCCCACATTATTACAATATACTGATTTTCGCAAAGAATTTTGCATTATAACAGATGCAGTAAACAAGCTTGCGGAGCGGTTCTAACTCAGAACCGTGACGGAATTCAGCTCCCCATAGCTTATGCATCGCGTTCATTTACAAAAGGGGAAAGCAATAAGAGCACAACAGAACAAGAGTTAGAGGCAATTCATTGGGCAATTACCCATTTCAGACCATATATTTATGGCAAACACTTTACTGTTAAAACGGATCACAGACCATTAACATATCTTTTTTCTATGACTAATCCCAGTTCGAAATTAACTCGCATGCGGCTAGAACTTGAAGAATATGACGTCACAGTAGAATACCTAAAGGGGAAAGATAATTTTGTAGCAGACGTACTTTCACGTATTACTATAAAAGAACTCAAACACATGCAACATAAAGTACTGAAAGTCACTACCAGGCGACAAAGTAGACAAAATAAAAACTGTACAGTAGAAAAATATGAACTTCTGCCAAGGCAAAGTCATAAAAATGTATCTAAGCCCAACGTAAATGAAGTCATTACAAATGATGAAGTACGAAAAGTAGTGACCTTGCGCATAAAAGAATATAAACGTTTATTTAAACATGGAAATAAAATTATCGCAAGAATTGAAGTTAGCGATTTATATACTAATGGAATTCTCGACCTATGTCAGTTCTTCCAAAGGCTCGAAAAAGAGGCCGGTATATTAAAAATCAGCCAACTCAAAGTGGCACCGAGCGAAAAGATCTTTGAATCAGTTTCAATAGATTCTTTTAAAAATATGGGCAATGAAATATGTAAATCTTTAAGAGTAGCGCTACTCCAGCCGGTGACCCAAATAACAGATGAAAAAGAGATACAACAAATATTGTCTACATACCATGACGACCCAATTCAAGGAGGCCACAGTGGCATAACAAGAACGCTAGCGAAAATAAAAAGACTACTGGAAAAATATGACACGTCATATAAAAGAGTACGTACGTAGATGTCAAAAATGCCAAATGTCTAAAACAAAGACTCACACAAAAACTCCTTTGACTCTCACAGAAACACCTGTGAATGCTTTCGATATAGTAATAGTGGATACAGTTGGTCCGCTACCTAAATCAGAAAATGGTAATGAATACATAGTCACATTAATTTGTGACCTTACAAAATATTTAGTAGCCATTCCAATAAAAAGCAAAAGCGCAAATAATGTCGCAAAAGCTATATTCGAAAATTTCATACTCAAGTTTGGTCCAATGAAGACGTTCATCTCGGACATGGGAACAGAGTATAAAAACCAGATTTTAACTGACCTATGCAAGTATATGAAGATCGAGAATCTCACCTCTACTGCATATCATCACCAAACATTAGGGACAATAGAACGAAGTCATCGAACGTTTAATGAATACATTCGTTCTTACATCTCTGCAGACAAAACTGATAGGGATGTCTGGATTCAATATTTCACTTATTGTTTCAATACGACACCATCAGCAACGCATGAGTATTGTCCATACGAACTAGTATTTGGCAGACTACCAAAACAGTTCATAGATTTAAACAGAACTTATTACATAGATCCTATTTACAATTTAGATGACTACTCTAGGTTAGGTTAGGTTCAGGCGGTAGCCTGGGAGAGTGATGAAACCCTCCCAAGCTCACTTGGACCTGTAGAAGGTCCGTTGTGGTGCCGCATGGGCGTGTGCCCCTTCCCAGTGCCTAGAAACCGTGGAGAAACAGGCTGTTGCAAATTAAGGGCAGTCCCATCCGGAGGCTTGGATGAATCTGGACAAGGTCCCCGGTTTGATTTCGGACAGGTCCGAAATGTCTGTGAGGAAAGCAGCCCCGAGAAAACGAAGACGACGATTTCCAAGGGCCGGGCAGTGGCAGAAGAAGTGGGGGACCGATTCCTCTTCTTCCTCGTCACGACAACTCCTGCAGAAGTCGTTATGACAGTCTAGAGGCATGAGTGCCAATCTGCCAGTGTCCCGTAATGGCTCGAGTAACTGCAGAGCACTGTGCTCTGCTGAGCCTATACAGCTCGGCTGAGCGCTTCTTCGATCGATATGGCCATATCGATCTTAAGATTTTACAGGAAACTGTTTGCTGCCATCTCCTATTGGCATTTTGCTCAAACAATCCGTGCGTGAGGAGCCTGCACGTAGCCAGAGGCATCGCTACCTGCTCCCTCTCCATAAGGAGAGGAATTGTAGTACCCTGCCTTGCTAGCTCGTCGGCGGCGTCGTTCCCCTCGATTTCCCTATGGCCTGGGACCCATATAAGGAAGAGGTCTAACTGATCTGCGATCTCGTGCAGAGACCTGCGGCAATCATTTACAGTCGCTGAGTTCGACGATATTGAGCCTAGAGCTTTAATAGCTGCTTGGCTGTCCGAGAAAACGCACACTAAGTGCGTGTCTACAAGTAGTTTGGAGACGATGGAAATGGCCTCCTTGATGGCTACAGCCTCCGCTTGGAACACACTGCAGTGGTCCGGGAGCCTGAAGCAATGACTGATGTTCAGCTCGCTGCAGTAGACTCCGCCTCCCACGCGGCCGTCTAACTTTGAGCCATCAGTGTAGAAGTGAACCGCATTTGCGGGTCCTGGTTCGCCCATCTCCCAGTCCTCCCTAAGTGGGATTGATACCTGGAAAGGCGTCGACAGGTGATCACTAGGGACACAATAATCTGTCCTCTCTGGTGCGGGTGTCTCGTCAGGATTCCCGAGTGCCCAACCGCGGACGCTTTCCACAGTCTGGCTTCTCTCATTCTGAGTGCGGCAAGTGTTGCCACTTTTTTTCCCATGAGATCTATGGGGAGGAGGTCCAGCACAGTATCCAGGGCTTCCCCTGGAGTAGTGCGTAGCCCGCCAGTTATGCATAGCTCTGCCATGCGTTGAACTCTGCTGAGTTTGTTGAGGCATGTCCTTTTGTCTAAGGCTGGCCACCATACTACCGCTCCATAGAGCATGATCGGTCGTATGATGGTGGTGTAAAGCCACCGAACTATATAGGGGGTCATTCCCCATCTTAGTCCGATGGCTTTCCTGCAAGTATAGAGGGCTACTGTGGCCTTCTTTACTCTATCCTCTATGCTCAATTTCCAATCGAGCTTTCTATCGAGGATTAGACCAAGATACTTGGCGTTGTTGCTGAAGATTAGCGCTTCCCCACATAGTCTTGGGGGAATCAGTGCCGGTACTTTGTACTTCCTAGTGAAGAGCACCAGTTCCGTTTTAGACGGGTTGACGCCTAACCCGCATTTGTCTGCCCATTTTGACATCTTCATGAGAGTGCTTGTCAGGCACTCACATAGCGTCTGCGGGAATTTACCCGAGAATGCTATAGCAACATCGTCCGCATACGCCACCACGCGGCAGCCACCCCCCTCTATCTCCCGCAGCAGTTCGTTCACTGCCACGTTCCATAGGAGGGGCGAGAGGACTCCGCCCTGCGGGGTGCCTCTACTGACAAATCTGGTGGACGTTGACGTCCCCAGTGATGCCTCAACCGTCCTGCATTGTAGCATCTGATCGATCAGGCTCACCGTCCGGGAGTCAACCCCCAGTTCCGTCAGTGCACCCGTGATGGCGGTCGGTAGGATGTTATTAAAGGCGCCTTCTATGTCCAGGAAGGCTACCAGGGTGTATTCCTTACAGTTGATGGACGCTTCTATGATTGATGTGATCGTGTGTAGGGCCGTTTCGGTGGATCTTCCTTTCCGATAGGCATGCTGGGAGTCTGAGAATAGACTAGGCGGAATATTTACCGTGAGATGCATCCCCAAAAGCCGTTCCATCGTCTTCAGAAGGAAGGACGATAGACTTATGGGTCTGAAATCTTTGGGGGCAGTGTGCGAGGGCTTGCCTGCCTTGGGGATGAAGACGACTTTGGTATGAAGCTAGGTTTCCGGGATATATCCATGGGAGAAGATTCCCTCGTATATCCTTTTGAGCCAATTAGTGCCTTTTTGTCCAGCGTGAATCAGTTGGGCAGGGATGATGCCATCTGGTCCCGCGGATTTGTATGGTTTGAAGCTTTTTATTGCCCAGGAAATGTTCTCCTGGCTTAGCAGGTTCATGATAACACTTGAGGCAACGGAGGGAGCCGCGATGTAGTGTGGTCTGTTTTCATCGCAGCCGGGAAAGTGGGTGTTAAGGAGAAGATTTAGCGACTCATTGCTGGACGTTGTCCATGATTGGTCGGCGTTCTTCAGGTAGCCCAGAGTGAGTGTAGTCTTCGAGAGAACTTTGCGCAAGCGCGAGGCTTCCGAGTTATTCTCAATGTCGCTACAGAACTTACGCCATAAGGCGCGTTTGGCTTTCCTCAGTTCTTTATTGTAAACTGACAGACTGGCCTTGTAATCGGCTCAGTTCTGCTCAGCGTTTTCAGCCTTAGCTTTATTGAAGAGTCTTCGGGAGGCTTTCCGGAGTTCCCTCAGTTTCGGATTCCACCATTCAGGTTTCTTCCGGCCTCTGCTCTTGCTAGAGGGGCAGGATTTATCGAGCGCCTCATTGCAGGCGTCGGTAAATAGTTTAACAAGATGAGTCGTGGCTTCCCTGGAGATCTCTTCCTCAGGTGGAGTCTCAGGGAGAACACGACAGAGGTGGTCTGAGTACCGAGCTCAGTTTGTCCGCCTAAGGTTTCGAAATTGAGCTGGTCTCGGTAGTGAAAAAGAGAATACGGTTTCCACGTACCTGTGGTCCGAGAAGGAGTGCTCTTCCAGGACCCTCCAGGATACGATGTTCCCGTGTAACTCATGAGAGGCAAGTGTGAGGTCCAGGACCTCCTTGCGGTTTTTAATAATGAAGGTGGGATCACTCCCCCTATTTAAAAGGACCATTTGAGTGGTCAGTAAATAGTTGAAAAGGTACTCACCCCTTTCGTTGGTGTCAGTGCTTCTCCACTGGCAGTGGTGTGCGTTGGCGTCGCACCCTACGATTAGGCCGGTGTCCTTGGCCTCGCAGTCTGTGATTAGCGCCCTGAGCGCCTGTGGAGGGGGGTCTGGTTGGTCGTGACCCATGTACGTGGAGCAGATTCTCAGTGAGCACCCCTGGCCTTCGAGGCTCACTGCTGTTTGGTCTTCATTGCTGAAATTTGGGAGCAAAAATAAGTGCAAATCTCTTTTTGCATAGATGCAGGTGCGAGTTTTACCTGCGGAGTCAGCTACGTATAGCTTATAGTCAGGAGTCCTCAGACCAGAGACCCTGTTTCCGAGGATCCAGGGCTCCTGAATGAGGACTATGTCGGCTCCACCCTTGGCTAGGTGGAGCAGGAGAGCAGCGCATGCTGCCTTACAAGGGTGGAGGTTTATCTGCAGGAGTATCAGTGACATTCCTGAGGTTCACCTCCACCATTGTCCTGTCGTGGTCGCTCTCCGAAGAGTCCAACTCCTCCGCGACCCCGATGTGCTTCAGATCCCTAGTGAGATCGCTCACGTCTGACACGTAACCATCTAGGATGTCATCCGACACCACTGATGCCACGTCTGACACCGCAGGCTTGATCTCCATACTAGGGACCTCCGGGGGCTCCAGGTCTGGCTCGACCGTCGGTTGCATGCCTTTGGAGTCGGACTTGTACGGTACTACGACTACCTTCTTGTAGCCGTAGTCCACAGCGCCCTCCGTGTCGTGGAGAAGTCTGACCGACTCCTCGTTCAGGACGAGGATGATTTGGCGCCTCTGCCCGTTGCTCTCCTCTACCTTGGCCACCTTCCAATCGGCTGTGGGAAGGTGGGGGTTGCAGACCTGCAGAATCCGGACAATCTTATCCGGCTCTGTAGGCTTCATCGAGACCCACGCTCTGGCCCTCGGCTTGCTGGGGATGTCCTCCCATTTCAGGACCTCCAGCTGGGCTCCTGGGTAGACCTCCTTGAGCGACGCTACCGCCTTCGCGTAGAGGGCCGCCGAGCGAGCATCTGGCGATGGCTTTCACCCTGCCTTGGTCCCACCCGGCGTCCTCACACTTGGGCGGTGGTCCTCCATTCTCCTCCAACTCCTGGAGGAAACGGTCTTGGAGCTCGTTTTCCACGAGGTGCCACTTGTCCCTAGGGATCTGCCCGTCTTTAGAGCCCCTGTCTAGGACTCCAATCAGGGTTTTTCCCCTCGCCACCTCGGCAAACGAGCGGTTGCTCAGTGTCTTCGTCCTCTTGGCCTGTTGGACTTGTGTGGCGGTGTCCTCCGCCGAGCGTTGCCGCTTGCTTGGGGCCTTGGCTGTGGCCTTGCCAGATTTGGCTGGCTGGTAGTCGGGCAGGACTGTCTTGGCCCATCGCCGCGATTCGATTCCCTGGGCAGACGCCAGGAACACCGGGTCGTCGTTGCCCAGGATGAAGGCCGCACGTCTTTTGTCCTGAAACCTGGGCCTATCTTTCGAGGCAGAGGCGCCGCCTGCCGGGGTTGTCAAGGGGTTCCCGGTCCCAAGGGGTCCGCCAGCCGCGATATCGCTCTGCATGGTCGCCCCCCCGGTAACCGTGTCGCCCTTGGGGCCCCCCGACGTGGATTGGCCCGATTGGCTTTTCGGTCCTCTCCTCACAGCGCCTGCTGCCTCGAGACGGTGGACCGACTTAGTCTCCTTCCCCGTCTTTTTGGGCACTGGTTTCCCAGATGCGTTTGTAGAGGGATGGTCTTTTCCCTCCGGCACTTTAGGAGGAGTGCCGTGCTCCTTTGCGGTGTTTTTTGTTTTAATATTTAAATTTGGCATATTTGATCCCACGAGTAGGCGGGAAGGGGTTAGTCGCCCGGGGCATAGCCCGCGTGCCCCGGGAAGCCTTATTAAAACTGGAGGTCGGCAGGTATCCAGAGTCCGCATATAAGCGACCGAGCACCCCCTCGGCCATGCATCCATCGGCATATGTCAGTGTCACCTTGGATTGGGGTTATTTCACTGAGAGTTTTCTTCTCTCCGACCGACTACAATTAGCCAGCATCCTGGCAGAGACATGACCGTACCAGGACCTGTTTCCAGCCGCCCTCACGGGGAGAGTATAGTCGCACTTCCGCCGGTGTGTACAGTTACGGCGGGTGCCGGTTCGCTCGTGCCCACCTGTATCCTATGACGCGGAGCACAGTCGCCTTGGATCCAGGGCAAGCCATGAACCCGAGGCGCCTGTGCCCCTTTCCGAGTCTACAGTTGTGACGAGTCGACCCGACATCCGTTTATCCCCCTATAGCACCCGACGGCTGACGGCCATGACTACTCTAAGGAAATAAAGGTTAGATTAGAAATAGCATACAAAAGAGCTAGAATTATGTTAGAAAAAGCCAAGGCTTATAGAAAATTAGCATACGATGAAAAAACAAGAAATTTTGAATTAAAAGTAGGAGATATGGTACTTATAAGAAATGAAGCAGGCCACAAATTAGACCCAGTATATTTAGGACCAAATATAGTAGAAAAAATAGAGGATAATGATAACATTTACATTAAAGATAGTAAGAATAAGAAACAAAAAGTACATAAGGATAGGTTAAAAATATATAATCAATGAAACGTTTCATGAAAGAGAAAAAAAGGGGTCTGATCAACCTAATAAAATTAAAAAAAAAAAATATATATATATAATATAATATTATATATAGTTAAATATCCGCAACTCGATTTTAAGTTTTTAAAAAAGACTTTTATTTTACAAACTTAAATATCTTTATGTCAGAAGATTTTAAATGAATTCCCCGACTTGACTTTGGGTCTGCTTGTCTCAAACGGAACTGATCTCTCTGCTGCTGACTAGTTTCCATGAGCCCTTCTCTTGGAACTCCCGACTCTGGCTTCGGGCGTTGCTTTCCTCGGCTGCATCTTCGTGTCGGTGGCGTACGTGCCTGGATCGATATTTGGGGATGCATCGGCTTTGATGAAAGCTGGCGCATCCACTGCTGGCGATCGGTGTTGCATTACATGACGGAGCTAGGAATGTGATACTCCTTGGTTTTATGTCTAGCTTTGATTGGTCCTCATGAGTGGCGTGATTCTAAAGAATCGATTTCTCGAGAGTGGCGTGATTCTAATGTTGATGAAACAATGTGGTCCATTGTTTATATTATGGGGGACTTTAGCTTGGAGTATGGGAAGAAACAGTTATTGATTCTTGAGTGGGGTCCTGTTACTTGTGTGGATGGGGTGGATGAATTGTACATAAACATAATGTGTATGGGATGTGGGGAATTATGGATATGTCACTCCCCCAACGTTTGTTATTAGCCTGTCCCTAGGCGATTACCCTCGGGTATAGTGACGGGGTGTCAAGTGCGGTGGCTGAGGTTGGTTCCTCTTTTGCTTCTATTATAGTGTTAATACATTTAACCGTGACTCTTTTAGAAGTTTTCTTAAATTGAACAGCTACATAACTTAGTAGTACTAATATAATTATGACAAATGAAATTAGTAGACTTATTTTTAATAGGTTACTATATTTGGTGTATTGCATAATTATTTCATTAGTTTGGACATACGATCTTATTTTATTTTAGTTATGTTGTTGTTGACATAAACATTCTGGGCAAAATCTAACATTGTGTTTGATATTGTAAATTCATTTAATTGGATTGAACAGTTGTAGATTTTTATAATGGTATTTCCTTCCGCTATGATTTCTTGGTTTACACAATTCTGGTTTAGCGTTGTTTTTGGAATATTCCATGTGATTAGTATATTGGTTTCAATAAAGTTTATTTGAAAGTTTTGAAAAGTTTTGGAATATGGACATTTAGTGGGAGTTTGCATTAAAATTCCATTTATACAATTGTCATTGGTTTTCAATCTAGTTTCTTTAACAAATACTTCTTCATTTTTTTATGTAGTACTTGTCGTATGTCATATCTGTTAACATGTTATTTAATTCGTCTGGATACGGAACGATTTTATAGATCGGTACTTTTTTAATGTCTTTGGGAATGTTGGAAATTATTAGAATTTCGTTGGTATCGGATTTTATCCATGTGGAGGTTTTTATATTTAGTATTTTCTCAGAATTTATTTGTTCCAGGTAGTCTTGTTTTAATAATTTTGGATTAAATATACCGAGCCTAGTTAATTGCATACCTAGTTCTATATCTTCGATATATTCTGTGAAATGTTGTAGATTGAATATCATAATTTATATTTGTTGATTCCTGTCTTTTTCTTCATTAAGTTTGTTTATAACGTTTATTCCGCTATTAACTGCATCTATTACCAAATTTAGTTCATTCATTTGAATGCTATGGCTGGCTAAATTTTCTATTTTTTGTTCCAAATCGACTTTATCTTCCTGATCTAGTGTTCCAAAGAGATATTTGTAGGCTGTTCCTACTATATTGATTAGGCCTCTTTTATTTCTTTTGGTTATTTTTAGCCCGTTCATTTCTCTTTGCAATTTGTCTACTAGATATTTTATTTGGATTATGTCCTGGAATTTAGTGGCTTGCATTAACAAATTTTGGTATAGTTCTTCGGTTTTAGTTACATTAACAGTTAGATAATGGTATTCGTAGTTGATAGGTATGTTAATCGAACCAGTTTTGAATATCATATATCCGTTTTGGGATTTTATAGGATTTATTTCTATGTTTTGGCCCTGTGCCATTACGATGGTAATTATGAGGAAGATGAGGATTTTAATTGTGTTGAAGTTCGCCGATTCCATTAACTTCCTCTGTTTCTCTGGAATTATTATATTTGCTTGTATTAGATTTCTTCTTTTTCTTGAATTTTGATTTATAATGAGTTATTTTCCTACCCCTATTCTTTTCTTCATAATGTTTTTCGTCTACCTGTCTAATTTCGCCCGTCCTTTTGAAAGGATTTGTTACCTTAGGCTTAACTAGAGGTGATAGTTTATAGCGGGTATCTACTTCATACTCTATGCGGTTTTTATTTAATTGAGTGATTTTATTCAATTTATTTAGTTGCGTGTCATAATCAGGTGAGCCTGCATAAATGAATATATCAGCTGGTGTCCTATTTGTGGTATTATGTTTGGTTTTATGATTATAAGTATAAAGAATTAATTCAAACTTCGTGAATCTATCTTCTGTGTTATCCTCGCTAGATATTATTCTTAATTTTTCATTTACTGTTTTACTGAAATCTTTCTACGTCAGATATTCCATTTTTGCTGGAAGTGATCTCTATTTTGACGTTTTCCGCATTCAGCCATGCTTGCAATGCTGTGCACATAAAAGCTGAATCTTTATCGGCTTTGATTTCAATTGGTTTGCCCATCTCGTTAAAAACTTTCATGATGGCTCTTTTTGCTTCTAACCAGTCACGACTTTTTACTTCTACAAGAGTGGCAAACTTCGAGTATACGTCAATACATGATAGGAACTGTTGGTTACCAACCATATAGAAATCTATGACGTATTTCTCTCTGATGTTCAGTATTTCCGGTGTAGTTTCGAATGCCAACTTCGTATTTCTATGCTCTGTTTTGGCAATATTACAAGTAGGACATTCGTTTATGATGTTTTGGATTAGTTTTTGATAATCCGGGTAATAGTATTTTCCCCTAAACCAATTGACGGTTTTCTCTATCCCTGGAAGGAGTAAGCCTTTATGATTCGTTAATATGGTTTCTTTAAATTCAGCGTAATTCTGAATATCTAGGAGTTTCGTGCTTTATTTAATAGCTTTGGTTATATTGTTAGAATTAATGATTTCTAAATAGGCTTTTTGGAATGGAGGAAAATCTATTTCGTTATGGAAATATAATGCGCTCTTTTTGGAGCAGATATATTCCTTTATTATATCCTTCGCTAAGGTGTTAGTCATTTCCTTATACGTGATCTTGATGATTAGCTTGTGAAAATAACGAATTGTTTCTACCTTATCTTCATTGCCTTTTATTAGCTTAATTTGCCGATTGTAATAGTTAATTGGTCTTTCCGGGATAGCAATGTGATTTAGATTGTCTTCGTGTGCGCTATGTACAGTTGCACCAACGCTATTGGAAGCTTCTCCAAGAAGATTTTCATTAATCTTTACCCTTGATAAGGCATCAGCTACATGATTTTCTTTGCCTGGTAGATATTTCATTTTAAAATCAAACTCATTCAGTTTTATTTTCCACCTTCGTAATTTCATATTTGGCTCCTTGAGGTTGTTCAACCAAATCAAGGGTTTATGATCGCTTTGTATCTCGAATGTTCTACCGAACAGGTATGAACGGAAATACTTGGTTGCCCATACGATCGCTAACAATTCCTTTTCGATGGCTGAATAGTTTATTTCATGTTCATTTAGAGTTCTGCTAGCGTAGCAGATCGGTTTGTGTTCTTGTGACAAAACCGCTCCCAATGCTATGACAATGGCAGAGATTTTGCCTGGATTTGGTACTATTCCTTCAGTAGTGACTACATGACCTAGGAATTCAGTTTCTTTTTTCATGAATTCACATTTATCCATTTGTAGCTTCAAGTTGGCGTCTCTCAACTTTCCAAATACTCTCCTTAGTGACAACAAGTGTTCTTCCAATGAAGTGGAAAATATAATGATGTCATCTAAGTATACAAAGCAATCTTTGAAGATTAACTCTTCTAGCAGATTGTTCATACATCTTTGGAAGGTAGCTGGGGCATTGGTTAGCCCAAAGGGCATACGAGTGAACTCGTAATGTCCATGCTTAGTGGAGAACGCAGTTTTAGGGATTGAGCTAGGTTCCATGGGTATTTGATGGAAACCTTTTGCTAAATCGATTGTCGTAAAATACTGACATTTACCTAGTTTGTCTAGGATTTCATCCATTCGTGGAGTTGGGAATTTGTCCTTAACTGTTATTTCATTTAGACTTCTATAGTCTACTACCATTCGATATTTTTGCTTTCCTGAAGCATCTATCTTCTTCGGAATCATAGATATGGGCGAGCAGTAAGGAGAATTCGACTTTCGAATTATTCCCTGCCTGATCATATCTTTGATTTGCTGGTTTACCTCCTGATCATGTATCTGGGCATATTTGTATGGTCGTCTGTAGACCGGGTCTTCATGTTGAGTTTTGATCTCGTGCTTGATTGTACTTGTGAAAGTCAAATTGTCACCTTCTCTGTACTGCACATCCTTAAACTCATATAAGACCTTCTTTAACTCTTCCCTCTCTTCGTCGTTTAAGTGTTCCAATCTTAATTGATTACATTCCCTTAATTCACTGTCTAGAGCGGAAGCGAAGTATTGATCTCCCTCTGGAGATGGGTCAAGGCACATAGGTGCGATCTTCTCTTCTTTTGTAGAGGGATCAGTGCACTTCTGTGCGGTCTTGCCGGCTTCAATAGCTTCTCCACTCTGAATGATTGGGTACGACCTAGCTCCTAGTGTTACAGTGTCATTTCTGTAATCGATGACGGCTTTACTTGCCATCAAGTATTCTCTTCCTAATAAAATATCATAATTTTCGGAAAAGTTATGCATGTAGAACTTTTGTTCGGACGGACATGTTTTGTTCGCATTCCTCATTATACTCTTAGTTAAACGGACAGGTCCATTGATGGTATGGACCGTAAGGTTATCGTCTTTTATCTCGGAATCTGTATAATTTTCTTTCATGATGTTGATCGATGATCCCGAGTCCGCGATACACCTTAATATTCTTTTATTAATGGTAATGTTTATATAGGGTCCTCCTCGGTGTCTTCCGAGGCGGCTTGATGAAAATTTACGTCCATCTTCGTTTGGCCACTCTGGCTCTCCCTCCCTCTTTAGTAGGTTGGTTGGGTCCACTCCCACTAGCTTGGTTTTGAGATATTTGCTGATTGAATGGATTCTGAGCCCTACCTTGATTCAAGGAATTTTTGAACTCATTGTATAATCCAGGATTTTGGGAATTTTGATTTTGATTTGTTCGATTAGTCTGACCTGTTCCAGATGAACTCTGAGTTTGTTTGTGATAGTTAGTAGTATTATAATTTGGATAATAGTTTCCAACATTCTTTCGATTTGATTGAGACGATTTCGATTGATCTTTATTTGTACCTGAATCTGTTGTACTAGCTTCGTACAATCCTTCTTCTTGTGCTGCCTTCTTAAGATTAGACAATGTGGTCATGAACATTCTGTCAGGAAGTTTTCGAGTAATGTGTTGTTCAAAGCGTTTTTATAAATGACATTATTTTCTGGTATGTTTTCTAAGTTTAGCTTATTGTTTATTAATAATGCTTTTATCTCTAATTCGTCTATAAACTAACGAAGACTGCCGTTGAATCTGGTGGTGTATAGTTGTCGTAAGAGTTCTTCATATGGTGTGTGATTTTTGAACTGGTTGATCAGCGCCGTCTTCAGTTCGAGCCACGTGTTGGGTTGTATCATTTGCGATATGCGTCGTGCCTCTCCTGACAGTTGGATCTCGGTCGCTCCAAATAGGATCCTTTGTTGGCGAAGATCTTCAGTTGGATATAATCCGCATACATATTCGATTCGTTTGATAAATGAGCTTAGCTGTCCAGATGAACCGTCATAGGCAGGTATTAGTCTGATCGACAGCAGTGCCTGGTTCAAGTGGATTTCGCTCAATGATAGTGGTGGTAATGCCATGTTGTTGGTGTTGATTGGGTTTTGTTTTGTTTTCAGTAGTTTTTAACTTTATTTTGGTTCACTTGTAAGTTTTTTGATTTTGTATTTAGTGTTTCACTGTTCTTGGTGGATCACTATCTCCGCTTACTTCAGTTCACTTAATTTTAGTTTTGCAAATCGTATGTGCTCGTAACACATAGGTTCTTTAGCGGATTTCACAATTTTATTAACGATTCCGGGATTACGTGATCACAGTAATTAGAAATTACACAAGCTGACCATTACCGAAATATAGGAGTTAATTTTAAACGAAATCCTACCGACTGCGCCAGTCAAATATCCGCAACTCGATTTTAAGTTTTTTAAAAAAGACTTATTTTACAACTTAAATATCTTTATGTCACAAGATTTAAATGAATTCCCCGACTTGACTTTGGGTCTGCTTGTCTCAAACGGAACTGATCTCTCTGCTGCTGACTAGTTTCCATGAGCCCTTCTCTTGGAACTCCCGACTCTGACTTCGGGCGTTGCTTTCCTCGGCTGCATCTTCGTGTCGGTGGCGTACGTGCCTGGATCGATATTTGGGGATGCGTCGGCTTTGATGAAAGGCATCCACTGCTGGCGATCGGTGTTGCATTACATGACGGAGCTAGGAATGTGATACTCCTTGGTTTTATGTCTAGCTTTGATTGGTCCTCATGAGTGGCGTGATTCTAAAGAATCGATTTCTCGAGAGTGGCGTGATTCTAATGTTTATGAAACAATGTGGTCCATTGTTTATATTATGGGGGGCCCTAGCTTGGAGTATGGGAAGAAACAGTTATTGATTCTTGAGTGGGGTCCTGTTACTTGTGTGGATGGGGTGGATGAATTGTACATAAACATAATGTGTATGGGATGTGGGGAATTATGGATATGTCACTATATATATCTGGAAAAAGGTATATGGAAGGAACGACTTTTATGGTAGCTATATGATATGGCTATATAATCGGCCGATTCCGACGGCCTTCATATTTCACAAAGTTGCTATTTATACTTCTGGCCCAACAGTGAAAAACAAACTTTGCTTACTGAATAGTGTTTATGAAGACGAATACTTTGGAACTCAGAAGGAAGTATCTCTGAAAGGCTCAAATTCGTATATCTACGCTTCGTTACATTAGTCAGACTGCATCTTGCAAGAGGCGAAGCAATTACTGCACCGTCAAGTGGCCCGTCTGAAACCAGCAGAAGGCTGTTACTCGAGTATGCAGATAGCTGTTAGACTAATATTCGAGGAAAATTAGCACTAAAATTAATAAGAGAACTAGGCATGCATTCATAATACAAATACCACTACAATTACTAATTACTAGAAAGGTGTGTAAGGATTAGTAATTTATTAATAGGAAGAAAATTAGTTGGGGATATAATATGGTAGTGGGAATTATAATCCGAGCATAAGACCCTAAACGGTTCATCCAAGGAAGGAACAACGGTATAAAATTTCTAGTAAGTCTAATAGGAATCGTGAAGTTTATGCGGCTCAACAGATCAGGGTTGTCTATGTCACCCTGATCAAGTTGTGCATAATAATCATACCAAGCATTTTTCCACGGTTAACTAAGGATGGGAGGTTTACCAATAGTAGTCTACTAGAGTAAGATTGGAGTCTTACATCCGCATACCAGTTAAGGCCCCGCAGAGCAAAGAGTAAAAATTTTTTCTGTACTGATTCTATACGGTCCTGGTGTACTTTGTACTGAGGGCACCATACACAGGAGCCGTATTCTAAGATCGGACGAACAAGCGAGGTATAGAGAGTCTTTGTTATATAGGGGTTGTCAAATTCCTTTGACCACCTCTTTATAAACCCAAGCACGCCCATGGCCTTATTTACAACAATAGAAATGTGTTCAGAAAACTTTAACTTGGGGTATAACATAACACCCAGATCATCCACCAGGGTAATTCTCTCAAGAGAACAGCCAAATATGGAGCCAACAAGGGGCTAGAACGATGAAATGTCATAACTTTGCACTTCGAGGCATTAAGGTGTAACAAGTTTGCGCAACATCATGACTGAAAGATATTGAGATCGGATTGCAAGCGAGAATGAAATGAAATGTCCTTATACTGGACACAGAGTTTAACAACATCCGCATACATAAGTACTCGAGAGTATGTTAATACCGAAGGCAAGTCATTAATAAAGAGCGTGTAGAGTAAGGAGCATAGATGGCTGCCCTGTGGTACTCCCAAAGAAACTTTTACTGGTGAAGAGAGGGAGTTTTTGAAGACGACTCTTCGAGACCTGGAACAAAGAACCCTACAAGGTCAAGTTTATGCACTAAAAGGGAATTGTTTACGGAGTCAAATGCTTTACTAAAGTCGGTGTAAATAACATCCTCCCGTAAGTTACCTTGAAAGCCTTTAATAATGAAAGAGGTAAACTCTAACAAGTTTGTGGTGGTTGATCGCCGCCTTATAAATTTATGCTGAGTTGGAGATATATGTAAGTGACTTGCAGAGATGTTGCAAGTGCGGAGTTAAAACCGTCTCAAACATTTCATGAAGTAGGGAACATTCATTTAACAAGGGACTGAAAATGCCGTTCGACCTCGGTAAGCCGTGTGAGTACGGATGTCCAGAGTAGCTTTCCTCAGAATAGGTGGTTTGAAAAAATTGGGCAGAGATCGGCAATTGCCTGATCATTATTTGCCGACGTATTACAAAATGATAGCGAGGATGGGTGTGCGTGCGGACGCTCTACGCTTACTGTTTACAAAGCAGTAAAACTTTTTTGGGTCCTGAGAAAAACGTATCCTGCATCGAGATAAGTAGTTCTTATAGCATTGTGCATTAAGACCTGAAAGCTTGACCGAGCTCCTACATAGCGAGAGTGAGAAGTAGGAGAACCAACTACTTGAAATTTTGTATAAAGTCTTGATTTTAAGTTTTTTAGGCTGTATAACTCTTTGGTAAACCAAAGAGGGGGTTTTCCAGATCTAATCGAAAGAAGAAAGCGGGACACAAGAATCAAAAAATGTGCCGACAGCATTGTAAAAAATGTTTGTGCTTTTTATGACATCAGTGCACAAGTACAAAGCGGACCAATCAAAATCCATAATGATGACATTAAGCTTCGCAAACTTGGCTTTACGAAAGCAGCGGGCCCGTTCAGTTAGCCTACTCGACCGAACCAATACAGTTGGTCGTATATCTAGCGACAGTTCGAAAGTAGTATGGTAGGCGTCTTCGGGTATAGTGAGCGGAAGGGCTCGGGTTAACAACACTAAGGTCGGATCCGAAACAAAGCACAGATCAAGCAATCGATCCAAGGAATTTTTCAGGGACAGGTAAAGCCAGCCGTCAACAAAGTCATGTCGTGACATGGGCACTAGGTTACTAGACTCGTTTACCGAAGACCAAACAGTTCCTGGCAAGTTGAAGTCACCAAGAAGTATCAAATGATCTTTATCTGATAGCAGGGAAGAAACAGCAGTTAAAGCGGACAAATGCTGCTTATAAACATAAACATAACATATCCGAAGAAGGTGGAATATACGAGCATGTAATAAATATAGCGAAAGCAGGAAGAATCCAGGAAGAATTCCAGTTCCTGTTGAAACTGCACTGTGAAGTGTTCCGACTTGAAGTTAGAGTCCACTGCATTCAGAACCCTTCCTGCACCTCGAGACGAACGGTGATTCTAAAAGTTGTGTGCTAACCTGCCAAAACGTCGGAACTAAGAATGACCGGCTTTAACCAGGTTTCAGTAAACACAATAACGTGGGAAGCAAATGCAACACTATCCCGGAAAAGAATGCTGAGCTTACTACGTAAGCCTCTAACATTCTGATAGGTTACTAACAGAGAAGTTCGTTTTTTGGAAGGGTGGAAGCAGGACGGGAAGATGAGGAAGATGAGAAGCAGGATGGCAAACTGGGATGATTTTTAAGAGTCATGAGGGGCCTATTCTTCTTCTTAGCCTTGAACTCCTTCACCACCAAATGTTCTGGCCAAAATTTGGCAGAGCAAATGGAGCAATAGGAGGAGAGGAGAACAGTTGCAGCAGCAGCTAATGAGAGAGAGAGCTACTGAACAGATAGTTATGAGAGCGAGAGAGAAAGAACAGTCAGTGAAGTTGAGGTGATAGGGAAAGAGTGATAAAACAACAAAAGCTACCAGACGAGAGCGGACTGCAATGCAATGTAATGCGTACTCACTCACTGCAACAACACAAACACAAGCACAAGCACAAGCCGACGCCGAAAAATAAAAAGTTAAATAATGTTTTAACACAAATCAAAAGGCATGCACTCGCGTAAATGAATAGGTTTCCAGATTGTTGTCTGGTTAGAAAGTATAATTAGAATTTAGTTAGGAAAACACCGGCTGTTTATTCAAAACAAAAGGAAAAAATGCGAAACGCAAAACAAAAACGCGTCTGATCTACAAAAGAGAACGAACGAAAGTTAAAAAAAAGGCGCGCGACGATTGGAGTTTCCTTACTCCTTAAAAAGTTCGACAGTGGTGCTTCGAAAGTCGTTTATAAAATCGTGACAGGTGATAAATCATGGATATATGCGTATGAGCCGGAAACCAAACTTCTTGTTCTTTTCTTTTTTTCACATAAAAAAAAACTGCATGGTCAACGATTTCAAACGAGTTCAAAACCATGTTTTGGAGATCATTAGGAAGAATATATTAAACAAAAAATAAAGCTATTTTCATTTTAAAGTTTTGGTTCTTATTTGCTGTTCCCGAAATATAAATAGCAGCCCTCGTACATATATATATCTATAACTTCTCTCTCTATTCTTAAGTGATTAAGCCACATATTTTTCAATTACATTAATTTTTTTCTTTCATTGATTTGCATACTGGTCGAATTTAAATACTTGTGTTATTTTCGGTAGGGAAACTTGTGTTTGCTAGTTTTTTCCCGATTATTTGGCAAAATGCCTAGTTTTAACTACCGAAAGATATGCTGAAGTTATGCTAGCAATGAATATGGAATAGACTTATAATTTCCTAGTGACATGGTGACGTAATGGGATAGGGTGAGAATTATAGGGATTTCCAGAACCTTCTCACAACTAGAAATTATGGTAGGGTGGGTACAGAATCGTATGAGTCGACTCAAAACCATCTCAAGACCACACGCCGGCGATATTTTTGGAACAGGCAGTTTTCGTATATGCTCGGAATAGGCATATTGTTGTTTTCGGAGTTAGCTCCCGTTAATCCTGTCGGATTGTAATTTTGTTAAGTTTTTCTGTAGTAGGAGTCGAGACGCGGTGAGACGCGAATAAAGGCTGAAAATTTAGAAACTGCATTTTAAGTTTCGAAGTAAATCGAAATAATCTACAAATTTGAATAAATGAACTATGAATAAAACATGCCTTCGATAGACCCAATTTGACTAATTTGTAGCTAATTAAAGTCCATAAATATTCCAGCAGCTGTAGTAATCAAACTTGAATGACGGTTTATTATGCATTCGAGCTCTTGTGCGGTATGTACACAACTGAGGAACTAGCACACACCCAGCATATTTAAAGCACTTAGCTTAGTATATTACAATTAGACGTATGATAAAAAAAAACAACATAGAAGGAAAGACTTTGGAGCAAATGCCCTTTTTATTCGATATTTAAATACATTTGTTTCAAATATTTGTTTACAAAAAATCCCAAAAAAGTATCCAAAACCGTCATATAAAAAATGGTGTATTTGATGAAAACTATTAGACATAAGTTTTGATAAAATTCTGTATTTATAGAAGCACTTTGCCTTAAACGCCGCAATTAACAATTAGTGGGACAATGGTAGTCCATTTTTCAACAAACTATTATCGTCACTCAATTGACATGGTCCATCCCCAACCTTTGTGTGGATTATATACTTAAGTAGGTTTTTGGGTTGAACGTTTAACATTCCGTTAACTTTTCTGTGTTCTGCAGTTGTATGTATTGAATTGTCGGTTGCACCATCTGAATTTTTTTCTATATTCGACTCTGGTGAAACGGCAAGACCCCGTAAGTACTCAACAGTATCTATTGAATCAGTAGGGAAAACTTTTTGAATTGCTGCTAGTAACTTTGCAACATTTTCCTTTAATACATAAATGCATGCGTTTGGACCAGCATCAAATGTGTACGCTGCATGCACTGTACCCGTAGTTTTATTGTATGTATGTACAAAATTAACTATAGCATGAGACACATCGTTCATATAAACGCATGGTGGATAAGTGTCCAAGGCGATTGCATGAAACTGATTTGAGTCTTTCATCGTTATCTCAGCAAATGATTGAAAATCACGAGCTTTTATGGCCTTTTTTAAATTCGCGATCCTTTCCGGAACTAGTTTATCAACTCGATGCTGAATTAACTGCGATGTAGTCACAGAACGTTGCATACCTGTAGTGGAGCTTGTTTTTTTTCGTTCATCGTTTACGACTAAAATGAGTACATGCATATTCGGCCAATGTTGGGCTGATGCAACTGGTTCAGCGACAGAGTCGCTGCCATCATCAAGAACTCCACGGTGCCATTGAACAAAACCACCAAATAAACTACGACATGCAGAACCACTACCTTGTCGAGCTATAGTCGTCAATTCTTCAGTAAGGGGGATACCATATAAACGTGCCAGGGAATATACCAGGCAAGCGTAACCAGCTGCGCTTGATGCAAGACCAGCAGCGGTAGGAAAATTGTTACGCGATGCAATATGTACTTTCCAACAGAGTGAAGCTTCTTGAGAACCATTAATATGTGCTAGACGTTGAACTAAAAATAAAAAGAGATGTACAAAATAAATTAAAATTTCATATTAAAAACTCACCTCCTTTTAAACAGCGCATAAGACGAGAGTCCTCCTCGAAAAGCAATTCCTCATCATTGAGCCACATTCGATTGTGTTGAAATTTTTCTGAAGCAGTTATTGTTGTCTTCGCGCAAAGCTATAAAAACACACAAATATACTGGTCACAATACAGACAATATTATCATAGACAATAGACATAAAACTTCGCCCCGCCGAAAATCATATGCCGCGATTGTGACTACTAAATTATAGAAAAGGTGCTATTTATATTTCTGGCCTAGTTAACTTTTAGCTTTACTAGAACCCAATTGTCATTTACATTAAAAAGTTTGGAATTTTAACGATAAACGTAAAATTCATCTCAAGAAAAAACTTTAACTTTAAAAAAACGTAGGTAAGGTTAGGTAGAGGCGGCTGCCAAGCTCGCTCGGAGCCCGACACACTAAGGCCGGTTTCATCATTCTTGGGATCATTCCCTCCCTTTCATGTCAACAGTTGTCCCATCCAGATGCTCTTATAAAGTTTACGTCCTTTCTGGGACATAACGTAGACATCTCCGAGATGTCGTTCAGAAAGGCAGTGCCTAAGTGTTGTAGCCTCCTTCTGCTGAGAGCTGGACAGGAGCAGAACAGGTGTTCCTTTGTCTCCTCCTCGTCCTCGTCTTTGCAGCTGCGGCAGAAATCATTGTATGGGGCACCCAGCCTGTTTGCGTGGATGCCTACTAGCCAATGTCCTGTGAGGGAACGTATTACTGCGCTGCACCTTTCCCTGCCTAGTTTGCAGAGCTCTGAGGTGCGCTTCTTATCTATGGTCGGCCATGTTTGCCGAGCTGTGCGACAACGTGACCCTATTTGCCACTTTTCGTCTGCCAGTCGCTTGTACTGATCTTTTATAATGATCTTGCAGGTGGTCATAGGCATACAAATATCCTCCTTATCTTGGAGAAACCCCGCACCAAGTACCACATCTGGCCAGCTCATCCGCTATGCAGTTGCCCTCGATGTCCCGGTGGCCCGGGACCCATACAAGGCTGATAGTAAATTTCTGAGCCATCTCGTGAAGAGATCTGCGGCAGTTCGCCACAGTAGCCGAGTTCGAGGAGATCGCGTTGAGTGATCTGATCGCAGCTTGGCTATCGCTGTAGATGTTTAGATTGGTTGCCGTGGCGGTAACCGTGTGAAGGCAGTACAGAGCCTCCCTGATTGCTGTAACTTCCACTTGGAAGACGCTACAGTTATCCGGAAGCCTGAAAGATTGTCTTATGCTTAGCTGTGCAGAGTAGATTCCTCCTGACCCTCCGACCGTGCCGTCCAGCTTTGAGCCATCCTTGAAGATGCTTATGGCCCCGTCTGGGCCTGGGAGGCCCTCTACCCATTCGTCTTTGTGAGGCATGATGGTGCTGAATGGGGATACTCCATGCTCCTTTGGAACTTGATAGTCCGGTCTTACTGGGACAATGTTGTTTTTATTTAGTATCGATGAGTGACCTGAGTGCTGAGGTACCCATTGTTCAGAGTCTCTAAGACGTATTGCTGCCATTTCTGCCCGCTCCTTTCCTGCAAGGTCAACGCTCTGGAGGCATAGCATGGTGTTTGGCGCACCATTTGGTGTGGTTCGAAGAGCTCCACTGATGCACATGAAAATTTCTGTGTCATGATTTTCTACCATATTTTATGTCGATTTTTAAGCCAAGATTAGATTAGTTCAACCTTGCATTGCCAATGTAAAGTAACGAAGTGTAGATATCCGAATTTGAGCCTTGTTTCAGAGATACTTCCTTCTGTGTTCCAAGCTGGCTAGGAATGATTGGAGGTCCATGCCATAAAAAAGGTAGCAAGTCTGAAGCAAAAAAGTATATAGGTATAGCAAAGTTATCCGCTCAGCATGGATTTATAAGGCGGCGATCAACCACCACGAACTTGTTAGAGTTTACCTCTTTCATTATTAAAGACATTCAAGGTAACTTACAGACGGATGTTATTTACACCGACTTTAGTAAAGCATTCGACTCTGTAAACCATTCCCTTTTAACGCATAAACTTGACCTTTTGGGGTTTTCGCCCAACCTCCTGAGATGGATTCTGTCTATCTTTGTTCCAGGTCTCAAAGAGTCCTCTTCAAAAACTCCCGCTCTTCACCAGTAATGGTTTCTTTGGGAGTACCGCAGGGCAGCCATCTAGGCCCCTTACTCTTCACACTCTTTATTAATGACTTGGCTTCGGTATTAACATACTCTCGAGTACTTATGTATGGGGATGCATGATGTTGCGCAAACTTGTTACACCTTAAATGCCTCGAAATGCAAAGTTATGACATTTCACCGTTCTAGCCCCTTGTTAGCTCCCTATACCCTATTTGATGGTTCTCTTGAGAGAATTACCCTGGTGGATGATCTGGGTGTTATGTTATACCCCAAGTTAAAGTTTTCCGAACACATTTCTACCATGGTAAATAAGGCCATGGGCGTGCTTGGGTTTATAAAGAGGTGGTCAAAGGAATTTGACGACCCTTATATAACAAAGACTCTCTATACCTCGCTTGTTCGTCCGATCTTAGAATACGGTTCCTGCGTATGGTGCCCTCCGTACAAAGTACACCGTATAAGACCGTATAGAATCAGTACAGAAAAACTTTTTACTCTTTGCTCTGCTGGGCCATAACTGGGATGCAGGTGTGAGACTCCCATCTTACTCTAGTAGACTGCTATTAGTAAACCTCCCGTACTTAGTTAACCGTAGAAAAATGCTTGGTGTGATATTTATGCACAACTTGATCAGGGGTGACATAGACAGCCCTGATCTGTTGAGCCGCATAAACTTCACGGTTCCTTTTAGATCTACTAGAAATTTTACACCGTTGTTCCTTCCGCTTTGTAGATAGAATTATTCCTTGCATGAACCGTTTAGGGTCTCATGCTCGGATGATAATTCCCTTTACCTTATTATATCCACCACTAATTCTCTTCCTATTATTAAATTACTGATCCTTACACACCTTCCTAGAAATTAGTATTTGTAGTGGTATTTGTATTATGAATGCATGCCTAGTTCTCTTATTAATTTTAGTGCTAATTTTCCTCTAATATTAGTTGAATAGCTGTCTTTCCTGCATACTCGCGTAACAGCCTTCTGATGGTTTCAGACGGGCCACTTGACGGTGCAGTAATTGCATCGCCTCTTGCAAGATGCAGTCTGAATAATGTAACAAAGCGTAGATATACGAATTTGAGCCTTTCAGAGATACTTCCTTCTGAGTTCCAAAGTATTCGTCTTCATAAACACTATTCAGTAAGCAAAGTTTGTTTTTTCATTGTTGGGCTAGAAATATAAATAGCAACTTTGTGAAATAGGAAGGCCGTCGAAATCGGCCGATTATATAGCCATATCATAAAGGTTCTACCTTCTTCCTGATCTATATATTATGTTCTAAATTTATTAAGACTTAACTAACTCAAACAATTGATATATCATTTTGTTAAATTTGATGTAAAAACTATTATTGCCGCGCTGGGCAACGCCTCCAAATCTTGGGCCGTACGTTTGTTAAGACTCCCTCGTTAAATAGGCCTCGCGTTGTTTATTCTTCAGGTCTTGGTTTTATTCAGGTGTGTTCAGTTACAAAGATCGGGGCAGGGTATTAAATTAGGGGGAGAAGCGGGCTAAAAAACTTGTATCGCTTCAGTTTAACTTTTCGCCGCTGCCGTTCTTTTCGCAGTGTTATTTAATGCTGCCACACATTCCCCCCTTCGCAAACTTCGTGGCTTGTCGTGATGTTTGCCAAACTTCTGGTTAAGCCTTGGTTCATGGGTGGATTCGTTGTCTTCACGTCTAACTTGGCCAGTTTAACTATTGGCCGAGTTAGCAGTCCAGATGCAGTGGGGATCACCACGCTGCGGACGATCCCGTCCTTGGCTACTCGAAGGTCCATGATGATGCCTTTTCTCCACTGCACCTTGGGGCTTGTTTCGTCCGCTAGAAGTACGACATCTCCGAGTTGGCTAAAGTTGATTGGAGGTCCATGCCATTTGGTTCGTGGCGTCAGACACGGTAGGTATTCCATCAGCCATCGTTTTCTGAAGCTGTCCACGATCTTCCTTGCAATGCGAAAAGGCTTACCAAGCATAACTCCTATTACGCCGCTGTCACCCTTTGTTGCCATCGAGCTAGTTTCTGCTCTCAGAAAGTGATTCGGTGTAAGT
The DNA here is from genome assembly GCF_009870125.1 of Drosophila pseudoobscura. Classification (NCBI taxonomy): domain Eukaryota; kingdom Metazoa; phylum Arthropoda; class Insecta; order Diptera; family Drosophilidae; genus Drosophila; species Drosophila pseudoobscura. The sequence continues at coordinate 35,574,094 of NC_046683.1, read as the reverse complement.
ACGCCCATAAGCGATGACAAACTGAAATTTAATGCCGCAAACCAGACTACCATTCGAACCTTTGGAAATCAGGACCTCGAACTAGACCGGGGCGGATCGTTCGTTTAAATGGTCATTTGTCATCGCTGATGTACAAACCGCAATTATTGGCGCTGACTTCCTAGCACAGTTCTATTCGCTTATTGACATCAAGAAACAACGTCTCACCAACGGCACAAGCATTTCTCTAATCTCTAATCGAAAAAAAGGCATCAAGGCAAAGACCGACACACCGCTAACTGCACCCTCGACAACACGAACTCATCAGATTCACCTTCAGTTCGCCACTACATAACAACAACTGGAGCACCCGTAGCAGATCGACCCAGGCGCCTGATGGGGGAGAAACTGTCTGTAGCTAAAGAACAGATACATCAACTAATCGATAACAAGATCTGTAGATACTCCAAAAGTCTATGGGCCAGCCCGTTGCACATGGAAGCGAAAGCCAGTGGTGGATGGTGCGCCTGCGGTGATTATTGCAAGCTCAATGCGATTACCGTTCCAGATCGTTACCCGAGTCCCCACATTCATGATATCGCTGACCGTCTATATGGCAAAAACGTTTTCACTACACTAGACCTCGAACGAGCATACTATCAAATACCGATGGCCCAAGAGGACATCGAAAAGACAGCAGTATGCACACCGTTTGGGCTAATTGAATTTGTAAAAATGCCATTTGGACTTAAAAATGCGATACAAACGTTCCAGCGCTTCATGGATCAGATTTTCAAAGCGGTGGAATACGTGTTTTGTTACATTGATGACATTCTCATAATGTCCAACTCAATGGATGAGACCAGACAACACGTGAATAATGTGTTGCAAATCTTAAAATCGCATAAAATTTGCATCAACGAGTAGAAGTGCTGTTTCGCACAACCTGAAGTGACATTCCTGAGCTACCTAGTCAACGTCAACGGAATTAAGCCTCCAGAGGATCGAGTGAAGTCAATTACTGAGTACACTCAAACGATTTGCGAATTAGGTCGTTTTCTCGGTATAGTTAACTATTACCGCCGCTGCATTCCTCATGCATCAGAAATACAGGCGCCACTCAACGATTTGACACGTAACATGAAGAAGAACGACAAACGGCCAGTGCAGTGGACGCCAAGCTCGATTAAAGCATTTGAAAAATGCAAAAATAGTATAGCGAACGCCGCAACCCTCGCTCACCCCAGTCTTGATGCAGAACTAAGTCTCACGTGTGACGCTTCAGATACTGCCATTGGAGCTGTGCTTGAACAAAACACGAAAGGAAATTGGGATCCTCTCGGTTTCTTCTCCAAAAAACTCAGTGCAACTGAAAGAAGGTACAGCACGTATGATAGAGAGCTGTTATCGATTTACGAGGCTATAAAGTACTTCAAGCACATGTTAGAGGCTAGGATCTTTGTGATCAAAACTGATCACAAGCCACTGATATATGCCTTCAACCAGAAGCCAGAAAAAGCGTCGGAGAACTGCGGCAGCTGGGTTTTGTATCCCAACACTGCACTGCACGTGAGGGGCACTGACAACGTAGTTGCCGATGCCCTCTCCAGGATTAACGCCATCACCATGCCGACGACCCTGGATACTAAAGCTATTGAAACTGCTCAGGCAACGGACATCGAATTGCCTGACATTTTAAATGGAGACACGTCTTTAAACCTACAAGCAATTCCAGTTGACGAGGACATCATCTACTGCGAATATGCTGGGAAGCGAGCACATTCACACGACTCCATACCACCCCCAGTCAAATGGCATGATCGAGCGTTGGCACAAGCCTCCTTGATGTGCCAACCGGATATACCATGGATCAAGCTGCTTCCAACCGTCATGCTGGGCCTCCGCACGTGCTTCAAGGAGGACATTAAGGCATCAGCAGCAGAGATGCTATATGGGTGTACGTTACGTCTTCCCAACGAATACTTTTAGGAAGTGGATGTGCCGTCGGAACCACTCGACTTTGCATGCCAGTTCAGGAGAAGAATGCAGGTGGTGAAGCCAAATCCAGCTTCGCATCACATCAAGCGCAAACTATTCCTTCTTAAGGATATTCACAATTGTTCTCATATCTTTGTCCAGACTGATGCTGTAAAAAAACCCTTGGAGCCGCCGTACACAGGACCATAGCCGATTATATCCAAGTCATCAGACCGGGTATTCACTATCCGCGTTAATGGAAAAGAGACAGCTATTTCAATCGACAGGCTCAAGCCAGCATTTATGGCTCTTCTGACGATCAGCTATCAAATGTCCCATTACGGACATATGAGAAGAAAAGACAAAGCTGAACATTTTGTAACTTTTCTATGGGGAGTACTGTGGCAGCCCGGATCGCAGCCTCTCAACAACACTGATCTTAGAGTCGTTCGCTGGTGTGGCAACACCGGCGACTCTGCCAAGCGGTCTGGCATCTTGATCTCTTACTTCGACGCTAAGCACAATAAATGTAGTTTAAATAATCATTAATAAAGATGATTCTATCGTTAGACGGAGATATCGTGGAACCCTTAATTCTTGTTTTTAGATTGAGGTGCCCGTATTGTCCAACGGCCGACATCCATACGTCCTGCAGTTTTATCTCTGGCTGTATTATATAGAAGCCCAATAGTCCTAAGGGATAGAAGATGGTCATGACTATACGTGGAATTTACCGATTCATCATAGTTTTCGTTTCGTAGTATATTTTATTCTTGTTCTTGATGATATCCATCTCTTGAGAGCGCTCTCATCACGGTGCTCGAGTTAGATATCCAACCTCTCATCTCGAAGCCTCCTTCTTTGTGTATGTTATGCGCTAGGCGGACCATTTCGTCTTCTGAGTCACAGCTTTGGAGCCAGTAATCTACAAAGGTGTTGCGAAGTATAGCCTCTACTGCCTTTCTTTGTTCCTTGATGTACCTTTCTGCGTTTCTTTCTCTCACGTAGGTCGCTGCTGCTGGGAACATGAAACACCAAAGGTCATTACGCTTATTACGTGCCTATCCGGTTCTCGACTGGTGTCACCATATCTCCAGATAACCTGCTGTGAGCTTCGATCCTCCGCACATATCCTGACCTGGTGAAACATTTCTCTAATATCTCCGCAGATTCCAATAGACATCTGTCGAAAGCGCCTTATTACTCCTAGCAGCGATGGCAATTGGTTGGGGCATTTTAGTAGCATTGACTTCCACTTTGGCTGCTGCGTCCCATACGAGTCTTAATTGGCCTTTGTTAGGGTCGGATCGCGAATGAAGGGGTTTTGCCAAGCACCACATAGCGCCAGCTGGCATTGTCTCGTTCGGATTCAGCCCAGTAGACATTCCAATCCGCGTTGCTTCCATGGGTCCTGACATGTGAACTTATGAGGCCTCCTGCTTGAGGTAGGCTTGAATGCGTCGGGATGGGGCGCATTCCCTTGCTAGATTCCTACTAACGCCGTTTATTTTACTCCGGTGTCTTTTTTCGCACAGTCCTGGTTTGTGGTTATACACGAACCTCGCGTCGCTTGAATGTAAGAGATTAGCCTTTCCGTCCAACTGTATGAGGATATCTCACCTGTAAAGTCGAATTTGTCGTGACGCAGCTGATGTAACAACTATTATTGCCGCGCCGGGCAACGTCTATTCGCTTCTAGTTCTTGCTTAAGCCGGTTCTGTTTTTTTCTTGCTCCTGCATTCTCCGCCCTTTGCTTAAATATCATTAAATATTGTTGTCACTTTGTTTTGATATATCATCGATTCTCTTTAATTTGATTATACTTTGTGTTAATCATCAGTGTTTCGATTGTAAAAAAGTGTTTAATATAAATACAATATCGCAACGTAACGCATCGGACTCGTGCAGGCAATTTGTTATTGTTTTTTACCCAGTCTGGTTTTCGTTATCGTTTCTTCGGTATGCACTGTTCTCGCGCAACAGCGTTTGCATCGCCCACACTCTCTCGAAAGCATAAGCGGGCCTGCTGCTCGCATTGTTGCTCTCATTCGCTCTGGATTGCCTATGCTCTCCTTCTTTTTGTTTCTGCTTTGGTGAGTTTACTGCTCGTTTCCTGCACTTCGTTGGATCATCTGCTGAATTGGATCTGAATTATTGCCGCTGCTGTTGATTTTCGGGCTCGCTCTGGTGTCTGCTCTCCCATTTTGCCTGCTCTCTCACTCTGTACTTTTAATATTCGTGCACAGTGATTGTACTACTGTCAATAATGGCAATTGTTTGCAAGACAAAGAAATGTAATTCGGTGGTGTAATCATTGGTGATTCATTCCTTAGCTGCTGGCTGTGCGACAATTTTGCCCACACAAAATGTGCTGGTGGCGGAAATTTTGGACGGCTAAACGATCTGATCTCGAAACGTATGGGCCTGTCTTGGTCATGTTTGTCTTGTCGGGAGATTCATCTATCTATCTTCATCTATGGCTGGCGAAAATCCTCTAGCTGAACCCTCCACGAGGGTGCCGGCTGGGCAATGGACACTGCATTACCCGGACAAGGGTAATGCACTGTCGCTTGCTCTGTCCGGGGTAATGCAGTGTCTAGCTAAGGCTATGGTCCGGCGTCTTCCCGATTCAAAGTCGGGGGAACCGAACCAGACCCATGGCTAGAGGTGCCTGGCGGTCAGGCCTAAAACGCTAGGGGGTGGTCCCCCCGAAAAATATTAACCAGTATGGACCCTCGGGCCAACTATGGAGTCGAAGAAGGAGCAAGCACGGGTTGGGATGTCAACCCAAACGTCGGTGGAAAGCGTGACTGCTACCACCGGCGGGCACGGGGAGGAGCAGTCCTCTCTGCGTGTCGCCAGCGGTCACACCTCAGACTTGGCGGGAGCAGGCCAGGTCAGTTGTAAAGCTACTGCCACAATAACAACAACAAAAACAACTCACTCCGCGGCCTGCAAGTTGATCCGCACAGATGCCGTAGTCGATACAGACACGGATCTGGAGAGCGTGCTCTCTCTAAGCAGGACGGATGAAGAGAGCCTTCTCCGCTCGCCGGAACCAGGCACCAGCTCCCTGCGTAGGGAAGGGCCGAAGCGTTCCAAGGAGGGGATGAAGGCCAAAGCGCTATACAAAGCGGCCTTCAGGCAAAGCAGACATCTCCCAGGAGGAGAAGGTCAAGCTAGCCTGGGCCGAGCAGAGAGTAGAGGAGGGTCGGCTACACTATGCCCAGATGCCACAGATGAGGGCGTCGAATGGCGAATATGCCAATAAGGTGGAGGAGATGATGGCCACCAAGAGGCAACGCTCGACTGAGAGTGCCATTAAGGACACTCCAGCGAGCAAGCGGCAACGCGGGCCCAAGAGTGCAGCCCCTCCACCGAAAGCGGCCAAGAAGCCAACGAAGCCGAAAGCGAAGGTCAGCGAGGTGACCAAACGACACCTGATCGTGGCACTCATTGACCGCAGCGAAGAAAACGGCAAGATGTCAGCGGCACAGTGGAAGCTGGTGCACGCGCGTCTTGTCGACGCACTCTTTGCACAGATGGAGGAAGACCCCGCCGCCCCAATGCCCACGTTCGATGGTGCTGGGTGGCTAAATGGGGTTAAGATCCTGAAGTGCAATGATGATCCAACCCTAAGGTGGCTGACGCGTACGGTCTGCCAACTGGAGGCGATGTGGGAGGGGGCCAAGCTGGAGGTTGTGGACCGGGAGCTTATCCCGTCCAAGCCTAAGGCGAAGGTACTCTTCCCCATCACAATCCAGGGAGACCGAGCGCTGAAGCTCCTTCAGCGGCAAAACGCGGACGTGCCAACGACCGATTGGAGGATCCTACACATTGGTAGCCCACTACCCAACGAGGGGGGCCAGTGTGTGATCCTCCAAATAAACAAGGAAGCAGAGGATCTGCTATACCCCAAGTTCGGGAAGATGGCGTGGGGCATGGGTAGCGTCTACCTGCGCCTCAAAAAGCGCCACCCTGAGGACAAGGACGCGCATACCCTGCAGGCAGGCGAGGTGGAAAAGGACCTAGGTCTCGAGTCCATCGTGGAGGCCGCCCAGGGTCTTGCGCTTGAAGACGAAGAAGAGGAAGACGGTGACCTGACGCTGGTAGTCAACCCGTCAGGTGCAAGTGAGCCAGCCACCCATGCTGAGTGTGCTGCAGCTCAACTTGCATACTCATCGCCATGGAGCAAGGGCTCGCCGACATAGCTCTAGTCCAGGAGCCCTGGATTGCGACAGGCAATTCAGTGGCCGGACTAAAGTCCTCAAATCATAACCTGTTCTACTCAACATCGGTAAGCAGGAGCAGAACCGTCGTACTCGTACGAAAGGGAATCCATGCTTACCTTATGTACTCATTACAGCACGGATGACCTGACGGTTGTGATGCTGGAAAGTGAGGAAAAGCGCCTTCTGGTGGCTTCCTGCTACATGGCTCACGACAGACCCGCACCACCCGACGAACTCAGGAGCCTGGTGACAGAAGCCGGCACCAAAAACTATCAACTCGTCATCGGAACGGACGCCAACGCCCACCACAATGTGTGGGGAAGCACCGACATCAATGACAGAGGTGAGTCACTCTTAGACTTTATACTAGCAACTAATCTATATATAGCAAACGTTGGGGAGGAGCACACCTTCGTAGGTCCGACCTCATCTAACGTGCTAGACCTAACACTTGCAATGGGAAATAGTACTACGGTATCTAGCTGGAGGGTCCTCGATAGACCATCCTTCTCAGACCATAAGTACATTCAGTTCAAGTGCGAATTCAAACACCCTTCGAAGACAACAGTCTATAGAAACCCCCGGAACACAAACTGGGATTCGAAGCTCGCGAATCCGGGCTCAATGAAATCCGCTGAGGATATAGAGAAGTCCCTAAAGATCCTATCCAACGAGTTACTGAACGCCTACCATGCATCGTGCAAACCCTCGAGAACGAAGAGGAGGTCCAAGCCACTCTGGTGGAACCATGATCTCTCTCTCCAAAGGAACAACCTCAAGGAAATACGTAAGGCACAAAGGAACTCGTGGAGAAACTTCTGCTCCAACATCGAGAAAGTGCCCGAAACCGCCAGGCTTCGGAAGCTGCTTTCAAAGCAGCCCACAGTACAGAGCCAACTAAAACTAGATAACGGACAGTGGACAGAGGGCAGCAAAGAAGCCCTAACAGCACTAATGGAGGCGCACTTCCCTGGATGCACCGAGGTCACTGACGCCAAGGAGCATCAGGACCTAGCAACCGAGGAACAGCACCCTCCAATAGGTCTGTTAACCACTAAGAGAATCCACTGGGCCATAGACTCCTTCGCGGGCATAAAAGCACCAGGACTGGACGGGATATTCAAAGCCATGATGAAGTTGACCAAAGAGGTTATTACCCCATGGCTCCTCGCAATATACTCAGCATGCCTAAGTACGGGCTATATCCCCATCCAATGGAGAACCTCGAGAGTTGTCTTCCTCCCTAAGGCAGGAAAGTGCAGCCGCGTGAGTCCCAAGGATTACAGACCGATAAGCATTACCTCCTTTATACTAAAAACACTAGAAAAGCTGTTGGATTTGCACATCAGGAATGAGGTAGAGGGACTGATGTCAACAAACCAACACGCCTACACTAAAGGGAAATCAGTGGAGACGGCACTACACTCGCTAGTAGCCACCATCGAGAGCGCCCGTCACAACAAAAAGTATGCTTTGGGAGCATTTGTGGACATCTCAGGAGCATTCAACAACGTGGCCACAACCGCAATAACAAGTCGCCTAGAAGCGAATAACATACACCCTGCAATCAACGTCTGGATCAAAAACCTCCTAAGTTGCAGACGGGTGCAATCGGAGTGGGGCACTGCTTCCATGGTAAAGGGGGCACACAGAGGCACACCTCAGGGTGGAGTCCTGTCGCCACTACTGTGGAATCTGGTGGTCGACGACCTCATCAAGAGATTTGAAAGGAAGGCCCCAAAGATAACAGCTTATGCAGATGACATAAGCATACTTATTACGGGTGTATGTCCATCGACCCTCAGCTCCTTAATGGAACGTACACTCAGGGAGATACGTGAGTGGGCGGAAGAGGTAGGACTCAGTATCAACGCGGACAAGACGGACCTCATCCTCTTTACCAAGAGGTACAAGGTACCGATATGGACCCCCCCGAAAATTGACCAAGCTAGGCTGACCCCAAAATCAGAGGTGAAATACCTAGGCACAGAACTGGACAGCCAGCTGGCATGGAGGCCCAATGTAGTGGAAAGGGTGAAGAAGGCTACCATTGCGCTTTATGCATCCAAGAAGATGCTCAGCAGCACATGGGGCCTGTCACCTGCTCCAGGTGGTGCGACCAACTCTGCTGTATGAAGCCTTAGTGTGGTGGCAGGCTACTGAAAAGAAGACATACCATAAGCTTATGGAAAAGACTCAGCGACAGGCTCTGCTCTGTATTACAGGGGCGTTGAGGTCAACCCCAACAAAAGCACTCGAAACCATACTCGGAATCGACCCCCTGGACATTCACGCTCGCCTGATTGCGGGAAAGGCAGCACAACGCCTCATAGCATCAGGAAATCTATCGCCACAAGGATACGGGCATAGTTAAATCGGCAGGGAAATGACCAGATCAACTGACTACATGACCCCCCAAACTTGCCTTGACGTCAAAACAACCACATCTCTGGGACCTGAAGACTGGAAAATTGGAAGGGAGCAAACTGAGCACCTCAATATATACACAGACGGCTCCAAGATGGACGGAGGAGTAGGAGCGGGCCTATACTGCACAGACCCTGAGATAAGGCTGTCGTATAAGCTACCGGACCAATGCAGCATATTCCAGGCAGAAGTTTTTGCCATCGGGAAAGCAGCGGAGGTCGCTCTCCTCACAGAACGAGCACACGATGCGGTCAACCTATTCGTCGACAGCCAAGCGGCGATAAGATCCATGCAGTCGTCCGTGGTCAGTTCCAGAAGTGTCTTGGCGAGCATGGAGGCATTAGACATCCTAAGCACGACAAAGACAGTGCGGATCTATTGGGTTCCCAGCCACCAGGGCATCGAAGGAAACGAAGCGGCGGACGTACTAGCTAAGGAAGGCGTCGGGCTGGAGAATAGGAGAACCGAGAACGTGCCTGTCTCCCTCAGAACGCTGCAAGGCGATCTAGAGAAGCAGGCTAGAGCACAGACTGATAGCAGGTGGAGGAGTACCACCAAAGCTAGGCATCACCAACAGAGACAGTTGCAGGAAATGTGAGGAACCTGGGGCTATCGAAACCCTGGAACATCTCATCTGCAACTGTCCGGCTCTCTCAAGGGCAAGGAGGAGATACCTGGGCGCCCCAGTGTTGGCATCACTGGAAGATTGCTCAAAAAGGACGCCTCAGGAACTGCTGGCCTATGCTAAAAACACCTCGATTCTCGGGGACTTTTTAAAACCACATTAACACTCCCGCGACGGTTCATACACCCCATACACGCTTCGCTTGATGATATAGTTGTGACTAAATTTACATTTAAAAATAAGCGAAACATATCATCCTTTAAAATTCTTCTCCCTGATTCTTTACTATCCAAATCTCTTGAACCGTCAATATGGCCTGAGCATACAATTATGCATGAGTTCCTTCACAGAGATTCGAACTCGAGTCCCAGAATTACCGAACCTGCTGCTCCAAGAAACTGATGTACCATTTTTCTATTCACTATCAGAACGTTCGCAGTTTTTTTTGGCAAATTGCGTCAAATTTATACAAAAAGTGCGTCTTTTGATTTCGATGCCATCGCTTTTACCGCAACCTGGCTTAACTCTTATATTAATAATCATGAGAATTTCATTGACAAATTCACTATTTATAGAATGGACCACCCATCTTTAGCAGGTGGGGTTCTGATTGCAGTCAAATCTGATTTCTCATCTGAGTTATTCCCATTCAATAACATCCATGGAATTGAATTTGTTGCAGTCAAAGTTCGGATGGGCTCGACATTTTTCTATTTAACCTGCTCCTACATTCCTCTCAGGTCTGATGCTGAGATTTACTTAAACCACCTCTCAGCAATTAATACTGTCGTATCTGCATTAGGTTGCAATGACCAAATTATTGTCATGGGGGACTTTAACCTCCCATTTCTTTCTCGGCTGCCTTGCGGTGACGCTAAACTGTTGTTTCGCAATTGATATAATTGGGATTCCCTTGTCCAAATTAATGCCGTTAAAAACATTAGGGACAGACTTCTTGACCTCATGTTTGTTAACAATGCTTCTCTTGCTACGGTATCCAGAGCAAGCCCAATATCATTCCCTGAAGATCCTTACATTACTTTGTCGATATCTCTTGAGTGTACCCGATCTGGTTGTGCTGACGGTTCCATGGCTCCTTGCCTTCGCAAAACATACTTTATCGATTTAGATCTACATCTCTCGCGTGTTTATTGGTCGTTTCTTTATTCATTACCGAATATAGATGCAACTGTTAACTCGTTTTATAGCTCTATTTACTCTGCCCTTAATACATTTGTTCAAGATATCACTGTACCTGTATCGTCCAAGCCTCCCTGGTTCTCCAAGTATTTGTCATACTTAAAAAATAATAAATCTAGGCTCTATAAAAAGTACCAGAAGTCGGGCTCCACTTCGGCCTTAGCTTTATACTCCTTCGCTCGCTCTCTGTTCCTTGCCGTTAATAGTCAGTGTTATAATCATTACTTTTCACAATGTAGTAGAAACTTTCGTAGTGATCCTTAAAAATTCTATTCGTTCGTTAACTCTAAGCGTAAATCAAACGCTTTTCCTCCGTCGCTTTATTACCAGAACAAAACAGAAGCTTCTGCTTGATTTGGTCGTGATTTGATCGCAGGTTGACTGTCGCTATAGATTTTTAAGTGAGTAACCGCTTGAAGGCAGTTCAAAGCTTCTCTTCTTGCTATGACTTTTACCTGGAAAAAGTTGCAGTGATCCGCAGTGAGCCTGAAGGAGTGCCTATTTTCAGCTGCTTGGAGCAGATTCCTCCTCTGACCTTGTTGTCCAGCTTTGATATATCTGTGAAGATGTTGATGACACCATTCGGGACTGGTTGTCTCTCGAGCCAGTCGTCGCTGTGATAATTATTTCGAATGGGGTATCTGTGTACAAAATTGGAGTGTAGTAGTCCGTTTTTTGACGGGAAAAATTTTGTTGTTGTTTCGAACGGATGCTGGTATGCCCATTAATCGGAGTCTTTTAGACGCTGCCATTTCAGCCTGATCTTTTCCTGCAAGGTCAAGGCTTTTAAGTCAGAGGATGACATTTAACGCATCATTTGGGGTGGTGCGAAAAGCTCCACTAATGCAAAGGGTGGCAGAGTGAACTTTGCCCAGTTGTTTGGTGAGCGTGCTTTTTATCCACAGAGTAGTATTGGTAATTATTGCTAGATATATCCATTCGACTATGCTTGGGTTCACGCCTAATTTTAAGCCAATGGGCTTTTTCTTTGATGTTCAGGTTCCAATTAAGCTTCTGTCAGCTCGTTTATTTTATCAACATATAGCCTCAAAATCGAGCATCAGGTCCGTGTCAAACGAGTAGCCTTCTTTGGCTGGCTACAGCACACCGTCGGTTGCTTCGATCCGTGCGGCAAAGTACTGGTCGACTGGGTTGTTGGCAGGACGCTTTTCGGCCGCTGCGTCTGATTAGTACACCTTGCCTTGGTAAACTTTGGTGGCAAGTTTAACTTGCCTTTGGCAATTCAAAACTTTGTTTTGATCACTTTGCATGAGAAAAAGAGTGACCATTAAAGCTGCGTACCAGAAATTTCCATAGATGGCCCCACAGTCGCAAAATCAGCTGTGCAACCAACCTGTTTTTATCGTAAAGCACTTGAAGTGAAGAAGTGTAAACATTTTAAATCTCTCAAAAATTAAAAAACGCCAAGACCTCATTAAATTTTTTGATGAATCTTAATCAGTCGAGTTTTAACTACGTGTTTTGTGTTTTGAACTGTATCTAGCAGTTTTGATGTCTTCGTAATTGAAGGTTAAAGTGAGGCCTTCAACATGTTCCAACTTGTAATGAAAACTAATTTTTGAAAAGGTGTACAAAGTGAGTCCTACCTAGTCCCACCCCGAAACCTTTTGTGTGTCGTACATTAATAAATTCTTTTTGAAATATATATAGTAAAAAATGTCACTTTTCATCACAATTCTTGGAATTTGCGTTAATAATAACCTCAAATTCGAAAATGCAGAGTTGTTTGCCATATGGAATTCAAAGAAGGGTAAAATGATCAATTATTTGAAAATGGCTCTTAAGGCGACATATCATATGAAATGAATAAAGTTTTTGAAGATACCAAAAGGAAAATTTTGTATCGTTTGGCAACATAACGGAACAAATGCCGGTCAAATTCAAAGATGTTTGAACGAAAATATGTGGATTGGCCACAAGCATTTATTTCAATACTTTTATCTTTATGCCCAGAGAATGCTAACTAAGTTCGTAGGGCTGTACAGGACCCAGTCGGAAAGCCGGCTCATATATCACCTAACGAGGCGTTAACCTTGCTTCTAGACAAGGATCTCAGCAATAATTTACGGAAACCTTTAAAGAATTTTATTTTTATTTAAATCAACATTTTTTCAGGCGTGCAACGCCGTTTTCTTTAATAAAATATGCTTCATAATTTTTTATACCCGATACTCAAAATGAGTATTGGGGTATATTAGATTTGTGGTAAAATTGGATGTGTGTAACGTCCAGAACGAATCGTTTCCGACCCCTTCTGTGATATGTCACTGCTACAAGAATATTTCAAACTTCGCCCCGCCCACTTCCACCCCCACAAAGGGAAAAAATCTGTGGCATCCACAATTTCGACGATACGAGAAAACTAACAACGCAGAATCGTAGAAGATGACTATATCTTCTATCTGAACCAGATCGTATAATTATTATAGCCAGAATCAAGAAAACCATTTCATTCTTTCTCGCTCTGTCTCTCTCTAACACACAGGTTTCATGGTCGGCTTAGCCAATTGCAATATATGAGTTCAAGGATCTCAGAACCTATAAGAGCCAGAGCAACGAAATTTGGTACCGACACTCCTGTGATATCGGACTTTGACCGTTTTGTCTCCAAATTTCGCCACACCCCCTTCCGCCCCCGCAAAGGACGAAAATCTGGGGATATTAAAAAATCTCAGAGACTATTATCGCTAGAGTAACCGAATTTGGTATCCGCACTCCTGTTAGATCTCACTATAAAACGTATATCTCAGAATTTCGCCCCACCTCCTTCCGCCCACACAAAGGACGAAAATCTGCTGCATCCACAATATTGCACATTCGAGAAAACTAAAAACGCATAATCATAGATAACGACCATATCTATCAGATTGCTGAATCTGGATCAGATCAGATCATTTTTATAGCCAAAAGAAACAAATCAATTTGCAGTGGCTACGCAGCGCCCGACGTCACGCTCAGACTGATTTTCTGTCTCTCTCGCACGCACTCTTTGTCGTGTCGTTTAATATTAGCGGCGTCTGCCGAAAGAGAGCCATACTGACTTAGTATCGGGTATAACTGTAGAGTTGCGGTGTCCGCAGCAACTCACAACGTTCCCCCTCTTTTTTTACTATAACTAATAATTTATATATGCATTATTAAAAAAATCGGCGGTGCCACATCCATTTTTTTCTCAAATCCACTTCTTATTGATTATATATATCCAACACAAAAAACATAGTGCAGCGTAGACCTCTCCGATCTGCACTACCGCTGCTTTATACAGCTTCACGGAGCGCTTGTTATCAGAGGCAATCACTTCGATATTACCCTGGAACCATCACATGTCTTCGCAGACTGGTGGTGTCCCAGGGTTTTTGCCGCTTCCACCCACATCTATTGTCTTCTGAGTATTCTTCCCTCCGCGCGCTTCGAGCAGTCTACGCGAAAGAGACATTAGGGTTCGGCAGCGCTTTGCAACCGATGCAGGCGTCTGCTTCTTTGGTTAAGGAGCCACCCTTTGTTGCTCCATGCTGAAATTAGGGAGCACACCCGAGGCCCACTGGACCTGGCTTGGGCACTAGTCGATGGCAAATCATTCGTCACTTTACGAGAAGGTCGGGCAGCCACAATATTGCTTAGCTCTTTCGGGATGGGACCCCCTGGGGTTCTGGACATCTTAGTCCAGCCCGGAGTGAAGTGAATGTGGAGGTTGACTTGCTGACCGTAGCGAAAGACCTACAACAGCTAACTTAGGCAATAAAAAAAGCGCCGCTGGAGTGAGTCGAGGCATTCTATCTGAACTATCCACCGGGTTGCCATCAGTCATACTGAAGATAACCCATTTTTTAAACAGTTCTTGTGAAAAAGATAGAATCTCTGCCTCTCCTCTATTCTGCATTCGGAGCATCCTTCCTATACTCGGAGCGAGCCTAAACAGCCACAACGATTCTTCTTCTCGGAGCGGTCCTAAACCAACGATTATTCCCCTCGGAGCGTTCCTGAACCTCCGCAATGATTCTTATCACAACCAAAAAGTTACAAAAATATCTGTGAACACCGCCACGGCGAGCACATAGAATTTTTATCTCGGAAACGGTCAAGGTGGCAAAATAGTGGATAAATCAGGGAAGGAAGGCAGAGCTACAAATCTACTGCGAAGAATTCGGCCTAGCAATGCAGGCCAATCAACATTTTCCCGAATCATCAATCGATACGCATATAAAATGCATTAAGCTGACCTTCTTATTCGATTTTATTCTGACTTTATGTCATGTCACCACACGGGAACGGGCGGTCGAACGGAATAAAAAGTATCTGATAGCAGTCTCCTGAATCGAATCTATTTCCCCACCAATTTTCAGCCAAATCGGTTCAGACGTTCTTGAGTTCAAAATAAATAAACCTGATTTTCTTTTATAAATAGATAGATAAAAAAATAACATAATTCATTAAAAAGTTGTAGAGCCCCAAATCTATCAGAAAAAGTCCCCAACTCAATTTGACACCATTTGGCCGGAGCGAGGCTAAGAAGAAGAATAGGCCCCACATAACTCTTACTGGACGGTTTTCTAAGGGTTAAAACTACAAAGAGAGTGAAAGCTCTCTAACTACGATTGCCCACTCGGAGAACGGCTTCGTTTTCATGCTAGGGCGGCGTAATCTCGTCTCCGATCAACAAGAACATTCTTCGTTTGCATGTCGACGAAATCACAGCGACAATCAAGCAATCAATCAAGCCGGCCGCGCTTAAACCCGTATTACTTATTAAACTGTACCCTATACGCGATTACAATTAAAGTTTAAGTTGATTGAAGTCCAAATGAATAAATCTCAAATTTTCTACATCGTGTAGTACATTATTAAACGCAAAGAGTCCCCAGAGCATTTTCTGCTCAACATTGAAATCTCGTATCGAGGATTTCACAACATTTTTGGTGGCCCATGGGGGGAACCGCGTTTAATTCGTACTATTCGCATATGATTCTACCTCGTTCCGCGTTCAGTTAAATGTACAGATAAAATCATATTTTACCGGCTACAACTGTAAACGGCAAACACAACGCAAACCAACGGTTTATCCAGCGGCCGCTATCTCTCGCACAAAGCAGGGACAAAGAAGATCGGACGATAGCTCTGCGCCTGGACAGTAGCCTCACTGCAGCACACAAAGGGTAACGCAAGCCGACGGTTAGACAGCAGCCTCTCTCTCGAGCAAAGCAGAGACCAAGAAAGGCGACGATCGTTCGGTTGCTGCACATCATCGCTAGACACAAGGCCTCAACTCACCGCTCACATAAGCACAGTTTCTGCTCTCCGCTCGGACAACACCAACGACTCGCAAGTTCTCTTAAGCTACGCTTTAAGCAAAGAAAAGCTCTCCCGCGTACCAGAGTAATTGTTTCGTTGTGTGTATTTGTACAAGGTCAAAGAGATTGCAACTAAGGGTGAGAAATGTACATACACATATAACAGCAACATGTCAAAAGCCGAGTCCCACGACCTCGAAGCCGATCCTCAGGTGGAGATCGACAATCTCTGTGTTATACAGACAAATCTCATTGCGAGGGTTAATCAAACGGTGCGTAATTTCAGAAAGGATGACGAAGATCGGAAAACAAAAGCTTATTTTCAAACGCGCTTACAAACTTTGCAACGGTTCTTAGGTGAATTTGAGCAAAATCACCAACGTTTACTAATACTTCGATGTCCAAGTACGCATAGTTATGTGTCCAGCGAAGTGGCCTTTCGCTTTGATGAAGACTATACAACGGCATTCAGCATCATATCAGAGGCCTACGAAAATGTATGTCCAAGAGCACCACCGGTACAGCAGAATCCAGAGCCAGCAAATCCATCTGTATCATCAGTGCAATTGCCCAAGCTACCAGTACCGACATTTACAGGCAAGTTTGTGGATTGGCCGGCCATTTCACGATGCATTTGTTCAACTCATCCATAACAACCAGAAACTGTCCAAAGTTCAAAGGTTTCATTTTCTGAAGCAAGCTCTTCCCTCGGATCGCGACGAAGATATTCAGCAGATGGCGCTTGCGGGAAATAACTATGCAACAGCTTGGAGTCTCGTCGTCTCGTTTCGTTGCCACAGTTGACAAAGGAGCAGTCTGCTGATATAAAACATATGCTTAATGTTGCGACGGTTTGGCTCAATGCTTTCAAGAATCTAGATGTTCAGCATTGGATGGCTCATCATCTCACTTCCAGACTGTCAAGCACGACACTGCAAGCTTGGGAGCGCCATCTCGGTAGCTCAGCTGAACTTGCCACATTTTCTCAGCTGCAATCATTTCTCAACGACCGTCTCGTCAGCATCGATGTGTTCGAAAATCGAGCCCACTCCACGACGCGGACACCTGTGCCGCAGCCTGTCAACCAAAGGCACCCGAAGAAGTCAGTTGGAAACGTAACATACAAGGGCAACAGTTTCCACGCCAAGACTGCTGTTGCCGAACACACTCACTGCCCGCACTGTAGCGACAGTCACAATCTTCGGCATTGTCCGGACATTCTGTCCAAGGACTGCTTTGCAAGGAAAGCCATCGTCGATCAGGCAAAGACATGCCTCAACTGTTTGAGCCGTTCCCATGGACTTTCAAAATGTACCAGTCAAAGGAACTGCACGCAGTGTGGTCAAAGACACCATACACTGCTCCATTTCCCAACTCCTGCTCAGGTGGCTACGCACCCTCACGCAGCCTTCCATAGCGCTCGTTCCGGTAACTCCTGGCAGTATACAACGAGCGACTCGTCTGGCAGGGCTACACCTACGCAGCTCTACGCTAGGACCCCACTTCCTACTCAGAGCACTGCACAGCCTCTCCCAGTGGTTCCCAACACTAGTTCCGGTGGTCATCCACAGTCTGCAGCGACCGACTCGTCTGTGAGAACACAGTCTGCGCAAACTTTGTACTACCATTGATACTGCGTTTATACTTAAAACGCTTACCTCGCAATTACCGTCACAATCAATCAAATTGCAGCAATGTCCGTATTTGAACGGAATAGAACTCGCCGATCCCAGGTTCTACAAATCACAACGGATTGATCTTCTGCTGGGAGCGGACGTAATCCCACAGATCCTGCTTTCAGATATCCGCAGAGGAAAGGAGAATCAACCAATTGCACAGCACACCCAGCTTGGCTGGATAGTCTTTGGTCGAGCCACTACCACACGCTCACACGCTGTCACCATTAGATGTCACCACAACAGGCTAGAGAATCTCGTCCAGAAATTCTTCGAAATGGAGCATCTCGGTTCTGCAAAACAGCTCACACCAGAAGAGCGATGGTGCGAGGAGCATTTTAAACAAACTCACATCCGTCAACGGAACGGCAAGTATTTGGTGCGGTTACCACTTAAGCGTTTATTTGACCCTTCGCAGGTTCTAGGCAAGTCACGTCAAATCGCAATTAATCGATTCCAAATGCTTCAACGAAGATTCCAACGGCAGCCGGAGCTGCAAGCCAAATACTCGGAGGTCATGGATGAGTACTTTCAACTAGGCCAGGTGACCAAAGTAACAACCAAGGAGCAGCAGCATTGCATCATTAGCAAGGAGAATGGAATCGAGTCCACATGTTGCACCTTGGCTCATCACGCAGTATTTAAGGAGGAAAGTGTCACGCCTCCTGTAAAACGACAAACGGAAAGTCGCTCATTGACGTCCTATGCACCGGACCAGCGCTCCAAAACGATCTAGCCGGCGTGGTCCTGAAGTGGCGTTTCCATCGTTTTGTTTTTGCTGCCGACATTCAGAGGATGTATAAATGCATTGAAATGAATGAAGAGGATTCGCAATATCAACGTATCTTTTGACATGACGAACACAACCAGGTAGCTGAGTATTTTCTCAACACAGTTACGTTTTTAACCGCTTCAGCTCCTTACACAGCCATTCGCGTCATACATCAACTGGCGCAGGATGAACGCGACCGATGCCCACTCGCGGAAAGGGTTTTTCGACATGAAATATGCGTTGATGATGTACAAAGCGGATCTTCCACGTGCGAAGGAGAATTAGAAATTCAAAATCAATTGATCGGAGCCTTACGATCAGCAGGAATGGAACTTCGAAAGTGGTCTGCGAATGACGCTTCTCTGCTACAAGACATACCTCCAGACCATTTATCTCGTAAGACATTATTAGAGTTTGAGTACCAAGATCCCGTTAAAACCTTAAGTCTCTATTGGCATCCACATCAAGACTATTTTGGGTTCAAGATAAACTTTGAAATCAGTCACGCACATACTAAACGTTCTTTACTTTCCACAGTCGCCCGACTAAACGACCCCTTACGTTTCATTACGCCCTGTATCATGACAGCGAAGGCGATACTCAAGGACTCATGGATGGCCCGCATCAAACGCAACGATGGCAGCCTAGCACAACTAGACTGGGATGAACCGCTGCCAACCGAACTGCTTGATAGATGGCAGGGATTCATACAGAACTAGCCATATGTCGAGCAAATTCAAGTACCACGATGGCTGCGCTTCAACATTCACGAGCTTGCGTCATTACAGCTACATGTTTTCTGCCATGGATCATCACTGGCGTATGCAGCATGTGCATATATTCGTGCAGAACTACCAAACGGAAAGATTCAAACTCATTTGATAGCTGCACGCAGTCGAGTCACACCCACGAGTCGAACTTTCGGGTGCGCTGCTGGCAGTTAAACTGGCAAAATGGATCCGGGACCAACTTCGCACAGCAGGACTACCTATGTCAACCATCTATTGGTCAGATGCTACTATCGTTTTGTTTTGGATAAATGGAGATCCCCACCGATGGCAAACCTTTGTGTCAAACCGCGTTGGACAGATTTTGAAGCATAGTACATCAACTCAGTGGAGACATGTACCTACTGCGGTAAACCCAGCGGAATGCGCAACTCGTGGCTTAACACCACAAGAGTTAGCAGTACATCCATTGTGGTGGTCTGGACCATCATGGCTACAGCAACCGGAAAGCCAATGGCCGGCAAACGGAGTTCCCAGTCAGGATATCGACATGACTATAATCGAGGAGAAACCATCAGTTTTGTTCCAAAATGCTGTGCAAGTCTCGGAGGCTCCAGAAACCTTCATCCAAAACTCTTCCTCATACGACAGGTTAATATCAGTCATGGCATATGTTCTACGGTTTATACACAACATTCAAGCCAAAGTTGACAAACTGTCTGTACCACTGAGTGTGCAGGAGCTCGACAACGCTTTAATTCATCTCGTTCGCAGCATTCAACAGGAGGTATATGCGACAGAAATATTGAGGTCGAAGAGAAACAAGGCACTATCGGGCACACACAAACTGTGTCAATTATCCCCATTTCTAGATGACCAACAAATTCAACGAGTCAGAGGTCGACTGCGAAACGCAATGCACCTTCCAATAAGCCAGCGACAACCAATGATCATTCCCAATCATCATCATTTTACCAATTTCGTCGTGCGTAATGCCCATCGTCTCGCACTCCACGGTGGCACCGAATTAACGCTGGCCACTATTCGACACAAGTTATGGATAGTCAACGGAAAACAAACTGTCAAACTGATTCTTCGACAATGCGTCCGATGTTTTCGTCACCGACCGAAACCAGCAGCACAATTGATGGCCGATCTTCCCCTACATAGAGTCAATCCGCCAACTCGTGCATTCATCGCCACCGGAGTGGACTATACATGCGCGTTCGAAATTCAAGCATCCAGATTCCGTGGACACACAAACTACAAGGCGTATATCGCAGTTTTCATCTGTTTGGCTACAAAGGCTATTCATCTAGAAGCGGTCACGGGCTTAACCACCGAACACTTTCTCATGGCTCTACAACGTTTCATCGCGCGTCGGGGCTACTGTCAACACATGTATAGCGACTTCATTATAGCGGCACGAACTTCATTGGTGCCAACCGGGCTCTTCAAACCTGGCAAATACATTTAAATCAAGAGAGCTACCCACTGTAATACCTGTTTTAGCGGCCCGAAACGTCCAATGGCATTTTAATCCACCGCATAGTCCTGATTTCGGAGGCCTTTGGGAGGCAAATGTAAAAGACTGTCAAAACATATCTCTATCGAGCATTTTCAGGATATAAAATGACCTACGAACAACTTGCTACCGTGCTAACACAAATTGAAGCCTGTTTAAATTCCAGGCCATTATGTCCACTAAGCGCTGAGCCGGAGGACCTAGCTGTCCTCACCCCGGCACATTTTCTTATTGGAGATTCATTATTAGCTCCGCCGGATGTAACGACAAGGGATGTTCCACTCACAGTCCAATTTCTGGAAGGACAGAAAATGATCCGGCAATTTTGGAAGCGTTGGAGTTCGGATTGGCTATCACATCTTCAAGCCCGTCCAAAGTGGCGACATGAAACCGACGATCTACAAGTCAGCGATCTAGTAATTGTCAAGGATGACCGACTGCCACCCAACGAGTGGAAACTGGGAAGGATAATACAAGTTCACCCTGGAGCTGACAGTTTAGTCAGAGTCGCAACCGTGAAAACAGCATCAGGCGTATACAAACGATCGGTATCTAAACTATGTCGGCTACCGTTGCCACAGACCTCAGAATAATCCTACCACCGTTGCTAGCTCCTTTCGACAATACATGTACCATAACGAACACTTTATTTATTCACAGAGCATTCACATGTGACATGCTTTGGTTTCTAATATTGGTCCCAGTATTGGGGGCGGCATGGACGGTTTTCTAAGGGTTAAAACTACAAAGAGACTGAAAGCTCTCTAACTACGATTGCCCACTCGGAGAACGGCTTCGTTTTCATGCTAGGGCGGCGTAATCTCGTCTCCGATCAACAAGAACATTCTTCGTTTGCATGTCGACGGCCGCGCTTAAACCCGTATTACCCATTAAACTGTACCCTATACGCGATTACGATTAAAGTTTAAGTTGATTGAAGTCCAAATGAATAAATCTCAAATTTTCTACATCGTGTAGTACATTATTAAACGCAAAGAGTCCCAGAGCATTTTCTGCTCAGCATTGAAATCTCGTATCGAGGATTTCACAACACTTACAAAGCATTCCATTGTGCCACCCTCAACCTCAGCTTCCTCTTCCTCATCTTCTCGTCCTGCTTCCACCTCTCCAAAAAACTAACTTCTCTCTTAGTAACTTATCAGAATATTAGAGGCTTACGTAGCAAGCTCAGCATTCTTTTCCGGGATAGTGTTGCATTTGCTTCCCACGTTATTGTGTTTACTGAAACCTGGTTAAAGCCGGACATTCTTAGTTCCGAGGTTGTGGCAGGTTAGCACACAACTTTTAGAATCACCGTTCGTCTCGAGGTGCAGGAAGGGTTCTGAATGCAGTGGACTCTAACTTCAAGTCGGAACACTTCACAGTCCAGTTTCAACAGGAACTGGAATTCCTGTGTGTAAAACTGATTCTTCCCGCTTTCGCTATATTCATTACATGCTCGTATATTCCACCTTCTTCGGATATGTTATGTTTATGTTTATAAGCAGCATTTGTCCGCTTTAACCGCTGTTTCTTCCCTGCTATCAGATAAAGATCATTTGATACTTCTTGGTGACTTCAACTTGCCAGGCACTGTTTGGTCTTCGGTAAACGAGTCTAGTAACCTAGTGCCCATGTCACGACATGACTTTGTTGACGGCTGGCTTTACCTGTCCCTGAAAAATTCCTTGGATCGATTGCTTGATCTGTGCTTTGTTTCGGATCCGACCTTAGTGTTGTTAACCCGAGCCCTTCCGCTCACTATACCCGAAGACGCCTACCATACTACTTTCGAACTGTCGCTAGATATACAACCAACTGTATTGGTTCGGTCGAGTAGGCTAACTGAACGGGCCCGCTGCTTTCGTAAAGCCAAGTTTGCGAAGCTTAATGTCATCATTATGGATTTTGATTGGTCCGCTTTGTACTTGTGCACTGATGTCATAAAAAGCACAAACATTTTTTACAATGCTGTCGGCACATTTTTTGATTCTTGTGTCCCGCTTTCTTCTTTCGATTAGATCTGGAAAACCCCCTTGGTTTATCAAAGAGCTATACAGCCTAAAAAACTTAAAATCAAGACTTTATACAAAATTTCAAGTAGTTGGTTCTCCTACTTCTCACTCGCTATGTAACTGATGTAACTGCTCGGTCAAACTTTTCAGTTCTTAATGCACAATGCTATAAGAACTACTTATCTCGATGCAGGACCCTAAACAGTTTTACTGCTTCGTAAACAGTAAGCGTAGAACGTCCGCACGCACACCCATTCTCGCTATCATTTTGTAATACGTCGGCAAATAATGATCAGGCAATTGCCGATCTTTTTGCCCAATTTTTCCAAACCACCTATTCTGAGGAAAGCTACTCTGGTCATCCGTACCCATACGGTTTACCGAGGTCGAACGGTATTTTCAGTCCCTTATTAAATGAATGTTCTTTACTTTATGATCCGCTTTTCCCAAAATGTTTGAGAAGGTATTAACTCCGCACTTGCAACATCTCTGCAAGTCACTTATATCTCCAACTCAGCATGGATTTATAAGGCGGCGATTAACCACCACGAACTTGTTAGAGTTTACCTCTTTCATTATTAAAAACATTCAAGGTAACTTACAGACGGATGTTATTTACACCGACTTTAGTAAAGCATTTGACTCCGTAAACAATTCCCTTTTAGTGCATAAACTTGACCTTGTAGGGTTCTTTGTTCCAGGTCTCGAAGAGTCGTCTTCAAAAACTCCCTCTCTTCACCAGTAAAAGTTTCTTTGGGAGTACCACAGGGCAGCCATCTATGCTCCTTACTCTACACGCTCTTTATTAATGACTTGCCTTCGGTATTAACATACTCTCGAGTACTTATGTATGCGGATGTTGTTAAACTCTGTGTCCAGTATAAGGACATTTCATTTCATTCTCGCTTGCAATCCGATCTCAATATCTTTCAGTCATGATGTTGCGCAAACTTGTTACACCTTAATGCCTCGAAGTGCAAAGTTATGACATTTCATCGTTCTAGCCCCTTGTTGGCTCCATATTTGGCTGTTCTCTTGAGAGAATTACCCTGGTGGATGATCTGGGTGTTATTGGTGTCATTGGTGCCGACCGGGCTCTTCGAACCTGGCAAATACATTTATACCAAGAGAGCTACCCACAACTGTAATACCTGTTTTAGCGGCCCGAAACGTCCAATGGCATTTTAATCCACCGCATAGTCCTAATTTCGGAGGCCTTTGGGAGGCAAATGTAAAGACTGTCAAAACATATCTCTATCGAGCCTTTTCAGGATATAAAATGACCTACGAACAACTTGCTACCGTGCTAACACAAATTGAAGCCTGTTTAAATTCCAGGCCATTATGTCCACTAAGCGCTGAGCCGGAGGACCTAGCTGTCCTCACCCCGGCACATTTTCTTATTGGAGATTCATTATTAGCTCCGCCGGATGTAACGACAAGGGATGTTCCACTCACAGTCCAATTTCTGGAAGGACAGAAAATGATCCGGCAATTTTGAAAGCGTTGGAGTTCGGATTGGCTATCACATCTTCAAGCCCGTCCAAAGTGGCGACATGAAACCGACAATCTACAAGTCAGCGATCTAGTAATTGTCAAGGATGACCGACTGCCACCCAACGAGTGGAAACTGGGAAGGATAATAGAAGTTCACCCTGGAGCTGACAGTTTAGTCAGAGTCGCAACCGTGAAAACAGCATCAGGCGTATACAAACGATCGGTCTCTAAACTATGTCGGCTACCGTTGCCACAGATCTCAGAATAATCCTACCACCGTTGCTAGCTCCTTTCGACCATACATGTACCATAACGAACACTTTATTTATTCACAGAGCATTCACATGTGACATCCTTTGGTTTCTAACACTGGTCCCAGTATTGGGGGCGGCATGGACGGTTTTCTAAGGGTTAAAACTACAAAGAGAGTGAAAGCTCTCTAACTACGATTGCCCACTCGGAGAACGGCTTCGTTTTCATGCTAAGGCGGCGTAATCTCGTCTCCGATCAACAAGAACATTCTTCGTTTGCATGTCGACGAAATCACAGCGACAATCAAGCAATCAATCAAGCCGGCCGCGCTTAAACCCGTATTACCCATTAAACTGTACCCTATACGCGATTACGATTAAAGTTTAAGTTGATTGAAGTCCAAATAAATAAATCTCAAATTTTCTACATCGTGTAGTACATTCTTAAACGCAAAGAGTCCCAGAGCATTTTCTGCTCAGCATTGAAATCTCGTATCGAGGATTTCACAACACTTACAAAGCATTCCATTGTGCCACCCTCAACCTCAGCTTCCTCTTTCTCATCTTCTCGTCCTGCTTCCACCTCTCCAAAAAACTAACTTCTCTCTTAGTAACTTATCAGAATATTAGAGGCTTACGTAGCAAGCTCAGCATTCTTTTCCGGGATAGTGTTGCATTTGCTTCCCACGTTATTGTGTTTACTGAAACCTGGTTAAAGCCGGACATTCTTAGTTCCGAGGTTGTGGCAGGTTAGCACACAACTTTTAGAATCACCGTTCGTCTCGAGGTGCAGGAAGGGTTCTGAATGCAGTGGACTCTAACTTCAAGTCGGAACACTTCACAGTCCAGTTTCAACAGGAACTGGAATTCCTGTGTGTAAAACTGATTCTTCCCGCTTTCGCTATATTCATTACATGCTCGTATATTCCACCTTCTTCGGATATGTTATGTTTATGTTTATAAGCAGCATTTGTCCGCTTTAACCGCTGTTTCTTCCCTGCTATCAGATAAAGATCATTTGATACTTCTTGGTGACTTCAACTTGCCAGGAACTGTTTGGTCTTCGGTAAACGAGTCTAGTAACCTAGTGCCCATGTCACGACATGACTTTGTTGACGGCTGGCTTTACCTGTCCCTGAAAAATTCCTTGGATCGATTGCTTGATCTGTGCTTTGTTTCGGATCCGACCTTAGTGTTGTTAACCCGAATCCTTCCGCTCACTATACCCGAAGACGCCTACCATACTACTTTGGAACTGTCGCTAGATATGCGACCAACTGTATTGGTTCGGTCGAGTAGGCTAACTGAACGGGCCCGCTGCTTTCGTAAAGCCAAGTTTGCGAAGCTTAATGTCATCATTATGGATTTTGATTGGTCCGCTTTGTACTTGTGCACTGATGTCATAAAAAGCACAAACATTTTTTACAATGCTGTCGGCACATTTTTTGATTTTTGTGTCCCGCTTTCTTGCCCGATTAGATCTGGAAAACCCCCTTGGTTTATCAAAGAGCTATACAGCCTAAAAAACTTAAAATCAAGACTTTATACAAAATTTCAAGTAGTTGGTTCTCCTACTTCTCACTCGCTATGTAACTGATGTAACTGCTCGGTCAAACTTTTCAGTTCTTAATGCACAATGCTATAAGAACTACTTATCTCGATGCAGGACCCTAAACAGTTTTACTGCTTCGTAAACAGTAAGCGTAGAACGTCCGCACGCACACCCATTCTCGCTATCATTTTGTAATACGTCGGCAAATAATGATCAGGCAATTGCCGATCTGCCGTACCCATACGGTTTACCGAGGTCGAACGGTATTTTCAGTCCCTTATTAAATGAATGTTCTTTACTTTATGATCAAAAAAGTATAGTATAGCAAAGTTATCCGCTTTTCCCAAAATGTTTGAGAAGGTATTAAGGTATCCGCACTTGCAACATCTCTGCAAGTCACTTATATCTCCAACTCAGCATGGATTTATAAGGCGGCGATTAACCACCACGAACTTGTTAGAGTTTACCTCTTTCATTATTAAAAACATTCAAGGTAACTTACAGACGGATGTTATTTACACCGACTTTAGTAAAGCATTCGACTCTGTAAACCATTCCCTTTCAGTGCATAAACTTGATCTTTTAGGGTTTTCGCCCAACCTCCTGAGATGGATTTCTATCTATCTTTGTTCCAGGTCTCAAAGAGTCCTCTTCAAAAACTCCCTCTCTTCACCAGTAAAGGTTTCTTCGGGAGTACCAAAGGCCAGCCATCTAGTCCCCTTACTCTTCACACTCTTTATTAATGACTTGTCTTCGGTATTAACATACTCTCGAGTACTTACATACATATGTATGCGGATGATGTTAGACTCTGTGTCCAGTATAAGGACATTTCATTTTATCATTTCATTCTCGCTTGCAATCCGATCTCAACAACTTTCAGTCATGATGTTGCGCAAACTTGTTACACCTTAATGCCTCGAAATGCAAAGTTATGACATTTCATCGTTCTAGCCCCTTGTTAGCTCCCTATTTGGCTGTTCTCTTGAGAGAATTACCCTGGTGGATTGATACTACCATTGATACTGCGTTTATACTTAAAACGCTTACCTCGCAATTACCGTCACAATCAATCAAATTGCAGCAATGTCCGTATTTGAACGGAATATAACTCGCCGATCCCAGGTTCTACAAATCACAACGGATTGATCTTCTGCTGGGAGCGGACGTAATCCCACAGATCCTGCTTTCAGATATCCGCAGAGGAAAGGAGAATCAACCAATTGCACAGCACACCCAGCTTGGCTGGATAGTCTTTGGTCGAGCCACTACCACACGCTCACACGCTGTCACCATTAGATGTCACCACAACAGGCTAGAGAATCTCGTCCAGAAATTCTTCGAAATGGAGCATCTCGGTTCTGCAAAACAGCTCACACCAGAAGAGCGATGGTGCGAGGAGCATTTTAAACAAACTCACATCCGTCAACGGAACGGCAAGTATTTGGTGCGGTTACCACTTAAGCGTTTATTTGACCCTTCGCAGGTTCTAGGCAAGTCACGTCAAATCGCAATTAATCGATTCCAAATGCTTCAACGAAGATTCCAACGGCAGCCGGAGCTGCAAGCCAAATACTCGGAGGTCATGGATGAGTACTTTCAACTAGGCCAGGTGACCAAAGTAACAACCAAGGAGCAGCAGCATTGCATCATTAGCAAGGAGAATGGAATCGAGTCCACATGTTGCACCTTGGCTCATCACGCAGTATTTAAGGAGGAAAGTGTCACGCCTCCTGTAAAACGACAAACGGAAAGTCGCTCATTGACGTCCTATGCACCGGACCAGCGCTCCAAAACGATCTAGCCGGCGTGGTCCTGAAGTGGCGTTTCCATCGTTTTTTTTTTGCTGCCGACATTCAGAGGATGTATAAATGCATTGAAATGAATGAAGAGGATTCGCAATATCAACGTATCTTTTGACATGACGAACACAACCAGGTAGCTGAGTATTTTCTCAACACAGTTACGTTTTTAACCGCTTCAGCTCCTTACACAGCCATTCGCGTCATACATCAACTGGCGCAGGATGAACGCGACCGATGCCCACTCGCGGAAAGGGTTTTTCGACATGAAATATGCGTTGATGATGTACAAAGCGGATCTTCCACGTGCGAAGGAGAATTAGAAATTCAAAATCAATTGATCGGAGCCTTACGATCAGCAGGAATGGAACTTCGAAAGTGGTCTGCGAATGACGCTTCTCTGCTACAAGACATACCTCCAGACCATTTATCTCGTAAGACATTATTAGAGTTTGAGTACCAAGATCCCGTTAAAACCTTAAGTCTCTATTGGCATCCACATCAAGACTATTTTGGGTTCAAGATAAACTTTGAAATCAGTCACGCACATACTAAACGTTCTTTACTTTCCACAGTCGCCCGACTAAACGACCCCTTACGTTTCATTACGCCCTGTATCATGACAGCGAAGGCGATACTCAAGGACTCATGGATGGCCCGCATCAAACGCAACGATGGCAGCCTAGCACAACTAGACTGGGATGAACCGCTGCCAACCGAACTGCTTGATAGATGGCAGGGATTCATACAGAACTAGCCATATGTCGAGCAAATTCAAGTACCACGATGGCTGCGCTTCAACATTCACTAGCTTGCGTCATTACAGCTACATGTTTTCTGCCATGGATCATCACTGGCGTATGCAGCATGTGCATATATTCGTGCAGAACTACCAAACGGAAAGATTCAAACTCATTTGATAGCTGCACGCAGTCGAGTCACACCCACGAGTCGAACTTTCGGGTGCGCTGCTGGCAGTTAAACTGGCAAAATGGATCCGGGACCAACTTCGCACAGCAGGACTACCTATGTCAACCATCTATTGGTCAGATGCTACTATCGTTTTGTTTTGGATAAATGGAGATCCCCACCGATGGCAAACCTTTGTGTCAAACCGCGTTGGACAGATTTTGAAGCATAGTACATCAACTCAGTGGAGACATGTACCTACTGCGGTAAACCCAGCGGAATGCGCAACTCGTGGCTTAACACCACAAGAGTTAGCAGTACATCCATTGTGGTGGTCTGGACCATCATGGCTACAGCAACCGGAAAGCTAATGGCCGGCAAACGGAGTTCCCAGTCAGGATATCGACATGACTATAATCGAGGAGAAACCATCAGTTTTGTTCCAAAATGCTGTGCAAGTCTCGGAGGCTCCAGAAACCTTCATCCAAAACTCTTCCTCATACGACAGGTTAATATCAGTCATGGCATATGTTCTACGGTTTATACACAACATTCAAGCCAAAGTTGACAAACTGTCTGTACCACTGAGTGTGCAGGAGCTCGACAACGCTTTAATTCATCTCGTTCGCAGCATTCAACAGGAGGTATACGCGACAGAAATATTGAGGTCGAAGAGAAACAAGGCACTATCGGGCACACACAAACTGTGTCAATTATCCCCATTTCTAGATGACCAACAAATTCAACGAGTCAGAGGTCGACTGCGAAACGCAATGCACCTTCCAATAAGCCAGCGACAACCAATGATCATTCCCAATCATCATCATTTTACCAATTTCGTCGTGCGTAATGCCCATCGTCTCGCACTCCACGGTGGCACCGAATTAACGCTGGCCACTATTCGACACAAGTTATGGATAGTCAACGGAAAACAAACTGTCAAACTGATTCTTCGACAATGCGTCCGATGTTTTCGTCACCGACCGAAACCAGCAGCACAATTGATGGCCGATCTTCCCCTACATAGAGTCAATCCGCCAACTCGTGCATTCATCGCCACCGGAGTGGACTATACATGCGCGTTCGAAATTCAAGCATCCAGATTCCGTGGACACACAAACTACAAGGCGTATATCGCAGTTTTCATCTGTTTGGCTACAAAGGCTATTCATCTAGAAGCGGTCACGGGCTTAACCACCGAACACTTTCTCATGGCTCTACAACGTTTCATCGCGCGTCGGGGCTACTGTCAACACATGTATAGCGACTTCATTATAGCGGCACGAACTTCATTGGTGCCGACCGGGCTCTTCAAACCTGGCAAATACATTTAAACCAAGAGAGCTACCCACAACTGTAATACCTGTTTTAGCGGCCCGAAACGTCCAATGGCATTTTAATCCACCGCATAGTCCTGATTTCGGAGGCCTTTGGGAGGCAAATGTAAAAGACTGTCAAAACATATCTCTATCGAGCCTTTTCAGGATATAAAATGACCTACGAACAACTTGCTACCGTGCTAACACAAATTGAAGCCTGTTTAAATTCCAGGCCATTATGTCCACTAAGCGCTGAGCCGGAGGACCTAGCTGTCCTCACCCCGGCACATTTTCTTATTGGAGATTCATTATTAGCTCCGCCGGATGTAACGACAAGGGATGTTCCACTCACAGTCCAATTTCTGGAAGGACAGAAAATGATCCGGCAATTTTGGAAGCGTTGGAGTTCGGATTGGCTATCACATCTTCAAGCCCGTCCAAAGTGGCGACATGAAACCGACGATCTACAAGTCAGCGATCTAGTAATTGTCAAGGATGACCGACTGCCACCCAACGAGTGGAAACTGGGAAGGATAATACAAGTTCACCCTGGAGCTGACAGTTTAGTCAGAGTCGCAACCGTGAAAACAGCATCAGGCGTATACAAACGATCGGTATCTAAACTATGTCGGCTACCGTTGCCACAGACCTCAGAATAATCCTACCACCGTTGCTAGCTCCTTTCGACAATACATGTACCATAACGAACACTTTATTTATTCACAGAGCATTCACATGTGACATCCTTTGGTTTCTAATACTGGTCCCAGTATTGGGGGCGGCATGGACGGTTTTCTAAGGGTTAAAACTACAAAGAGACTGAAAGCTCTCTAACTACGATTGCCCACTCGGAGAACGGCTTCGTTTTCATGCTAGGGCGGCGTAATCTCGTCTCCGATCAACAAGAACATTCTTCGTTTGCATGTCGACGGCCGCGCTTAAACCCGTATTACCCATTAAACTGTACCCTATACGCGATTACGATTAAAGTTTAAGTTGATTGAAGTCCAAATGAATAAATCTCAAATTTTCTACATCGTGTAGTACATTATTAAACGCAAAGAGTCCCAGAGCATTTTCTGCTCAGCATTGAAATCTCGTATCGAGGATTTCACAACACTTACAAAGCATTCCATTGTGCCACCTTCAACCTCAGCTTCCTCTTCCTCATCTTCTCGTCCTGCTTCCACCTCTCCAAAAAACTAACTTCTCTCTTAGTAGCTTATCAAAATATTAGAGGCTTACGTAGCAAGCTCAGCATTCTTTTCCGGGATAGTGTTGCATTTGCTTCCCACGTTATTGTGTTTACTGAAACCTGGTTAAAGCCGGACATTCTTAGTTCCGAGGTTGTGGCAGGTTAGCACACAACTTTTAAAATCACCGTTCGTCTCGAGGTGCAGGAAGGGTTCTGAATGCAGTGGACTCTAACTTCAAGTCGGAACACTTCACAGTCCAGTTTCAACAGGAACTGGCATTCCTGTGTGTAAAACTGATTCTTCCCGCTTTCGCTATATTCATTACATGCTCGTATATTCCACCTTCTTCGGATATGTTATGTTTATGTTTATAAGCAGCATTTGTCCGCTTTAACCGCTGTTTCTTCCCTGCTATCAGATAAAGATCATTTGATACTTCTTGGTGACTTCAACTTGCCAGGCACTGTTTGGTCTTCGGTAAACGAGTCTAGTAACCTAGTGCCCATGTCACGACATGACTGGCTTTACCTGTCCCTGAAAAATTCCTTGGATCGATTGCTTGATCTGTGCTTTGTTTCGGATCCGACCTTAGTGTTGTTAACCCGAGCCCTTCCGCTCACTATACCCGAAGACGCCTACCATACTACTTTGGAACTGTCGCTAGATATGCGACCAACTGTATTGGTTCGGTCGAGTAGGCTAACTGAACGGGCCCGCTGCTTTCGTAAAGCCAAGTTTGCGAAGCTTAATGTCATCATTATGGATTTTGATTGGTCCGCTTTGTACTTGTGCACTGATGTCATAAAAAGCACAAACATTTTTTACAATGCTGTCGGCACATTTTTTGATTTTTGTGTCCCGCTTTCTTGCCCGATTAGATCTGGAAAACCCCCTTGGTTTATCAAAGAGCTATACAGCCTAAAAAACTTAAAATCAAGACTTTATACAAAATTTCAAGTAGTTGGTTCTCCTACTTCTCACTCGCTATGTAACTGATGTAACTGCTCGGTCAAACTTTTCAGTTCTTAATGCACAATGCTATAAGAACTACTTATCTCGATGCAGGACCCTAAACAGTTTTACTGCTTCGTAAACAGTAAGCGTAGAACGTCCGCACGCACACCCATTCTCGCTATCATTTTGTAATACGTCGGCAAATAATGATCAGGCAATTGCCGATCTTTTTGCCCAATTTTTCCAAACCACCTATTCTGAGGAAAGCTACTCTGGTCATCCGTACCCATACGGTTTACCGAGGTCGAACGGTATTTTCAGTCCCTTATTAAATGAATGTTCTTTACTTTATGATCAAAAAAGTATAGTATAGCAAAGTTATCCGCTTTTCCCAAAATGTTTGAGAAGGTATTAACTCCGCACTTGCAACATCTCTGCAAGTCACTTATATCTCCAACTCAGCATGGATTTATAAGGCGGCGATTAACCACCACGAACTTGTTAGAGTTTACCTCTTTCATTATTAAAAACATTCAAGGTAACTTACAGACGGATGTTATTTACACCGACTTTAGTAAAGCATTCGACTCTGTAAACCATTCCCTTTTAGTGCATAAACTTGATCTTTTAGGGTTTTCGCCCAACCTCCTGAGATGGATTTCTATCTATCTTTGTTCCAGGCCTCAAAGAGTCCTCTTCAAAAACTCCTTCTCTTCACCAGTAAAGGTTTCTTCGGGAGTACCAAAGGGTAGCCATCTAGTCCCCTTACTCTTACACTCTTTATTAATGACTTGTCTTCGGTATTAACATACTCTCGAGTACTTACATACATATGTATGCGGATGATGTTAGACTCTGTGTCCAGTATAAGGACATTTCATTTTATCATTTCATTCTCGCTTGCAATCCGATCTCAACAACTTTCAGTCATGATGTTGCGCAAACTTGTTACACCTTAATGCCTCGAAATGCAAAGTTATGACATTTCATCGTTCTAGCCCCTTGTTAGCTCCCTATTTGGCTGTTCTCTTGAGAGAATTACCCTGGTGGATGATCTGGGTGTTATTGGTGTCATTGGTGCCGACCGGGCTCTTCGAACCTGGCAAATACATTTATACCAAGAGAGCTACCCACAACTGTAATACCTGTTTTAGCGGCCCGAAACGTCCAATGGCATTTTAATCCACCGCATAGTCCTAATTTCGGAGGCCTTTGGGAGGCAAATGTAAAGACTGTCAAAACATATCTCTATCGAGCCTTTTCAGGATATAAAATGACCTACGAACAACTTGCTACCGTGCTAACACAAATTGAAGCCTGTTTAAATTCCAGGCCATTATGTCCACTAAGCGCTGAGCCGGAGGACCTAGCTGTCCTCACCCCGGCACATTTTCTTATTGGAGATTCATTATTAGCTCCGCCGGATGTAACGACAAGGGATGTTCCACTCACAGTCCAATTTCTGGAAGGACAGAAAATGATCCGGCAATTTTGAAAGCGTTGGAGTTCGGATTGGCTATCACATCTTCAAGCCCGTCCAAAGTGGCGACATGAAACCGACAATCTACAAGTCAGCGATCTAGTAATTGTCAAGGATGACCGACTGCCACCCAACGAGTGGAAACTGGGAAGGATAATAGAAGTTCACCCTGGAGCTGACAGTTTAGTCAGAGTCGCAACCGTGAAAACAGCATCAGGCGTATACAAACGATCGGTCTCTAAACTATGTCGGCTACCGTTGCCACAGATCTCAGAATAATCCTACCACCGTTGCTAGCTCCTTTCGACCATACATGTACCATAACGAACACTTTATTTATTCACAGAGCATTCACATGTGACATCCTTTGGTTTCTAATACTGGTCCCAGTATTGGGGGCGGCATGGACGGTTTTCTAAGGGTTAAAACTACAAAGAGAGTGAAAGCTCTCTAACTACGATTGCCCACTCGGAGAACGGCTTCGTTTTCATGCTAGGGCGGCGTAATCTCGTCTCCGATCAACAAGAACATTCTTCGTTTGCATGTCGACGAAATCACAGCGACAATCAAGCAATCAATCAAGCCGGCCGCGCTTAAACCCGTATTACCCATTAAACTGTACCCTATACGCGATTACGATTAAAGTTTAAGTTGATTGAAGTCCAAATAAATAAATCTCAAATTTTCTACATCGTGTAGTACATTCTTAAACGCAAAGAGTCCCAGAGCATTTTCTGCTCAGCATTGAAATCTCGTATCGAGGATTTCACAACACTTACAAAGCATTCCATTGTTCCACCCTCAACCTCAGCTTCCTCTTCCTCATCTTCTCGTCCTGCTTCCACCTCTCCAAAAAACTAACTTCTCTCTTAGTAACTTATCAGAATATTAGAGGCTTACGTAGCAAGCTCAGCATTCTTTTCCGGGATAGTGTTGCATTTGCTTCCCACGTTATTGTGTTTACTGAAACCTGGTTAAAGCCGGACATTCTTAGTTCCGAGGTTGTGGCAGGTTAGCACACAACTTTTAGAATCACCGTTCGTCTCGAGGTGCAGGAAGGGTTCTGAATGCAGTGGACTCTAACTTCAAGTCGGAACACTTCACAGTCCAGTTTCAACAGGAACTGGAATTCCTGTGTGTAAAACTGATTCTTCCCGCTTTCGCTATATTCATTACATGCTCGTATATTCCACCTTCTTCGGATATGTTATGTTTATGTTTATAAGCAGCATTTGTCCGCTTTAACCGCTGTTTCTTCCCTGCTATCAGATAAAGATCATTTGATACTTCTTGGTGACTTCAACTTGCCAGGAACTGTTTGGTCTTCGGTAAACGAGTCTAGTAACCTAGTGCCCATGTCACGACATGACTTTGTTGACGGCTGGCTTTACCTGTCCCTGAAAAATTCCTTGGATCGATTGCTTGATCTGTGCTTTGTTTCGGATCCGACCTTAGTGTTGTTAACCCGAGCCCTTCCGCTCACTATACCCGAAGACGCCTACCATACTACTTTGGAACTGTCGCTAGATATGCGACCAACTGTATTGGTTCGGTCGAGTAGGCTAACTGAACGGGCCCGCTGCTTTCGTAAAGCCAAGTTTGCGAAGCTTAATGTCATCATTATGGATTTTGATTGGTCCGCTTTGTACTTGTGCACTGATGTCATAAAAAGCACAAACATTTTTTACAATGCTGTCGGCACATTTTTTGATTTTTGTGTCCCGTGTAAAATGAAATGTTCAATCCTTTTGGATGGATCGTTGGGGCTCAACCCTCCGATCTGTTTTATTGTGATTTATGTTCTGTTCTGTATTTTACAATTGTGGTTTGGGCTTTTGTAAGCCAAAAGCCGCGAAGCTGCGCTGCCAGTGACGCCGGCAGCGGAGCGGCAGAACTATGTGTTCTTATCTCTTATATGTTAATATGTATATGCTCAGCGCTGTTGGCAGCGAGAGCGCGAGGGAAGATATATGTGTGTATGCATGTATATTAATGCCGTCAAGTCATGGGAACATGCTGACGCTGCACTTGGGTCGCTCGAGGCATTCTTGAGTGAATCGTAATACGATCACCCAGAATGTCTGGGACTTTATTGTTACGTAAACACTGAAACAAAGTGTTACAGTGTGTATTCTTTAAGTACCGTCGGTACAGTGGGTATTCGAAATAATGAATACTTTACTTTACTTTAATATGAGCATACTACAT
Organism: Drosophila pseudoobscura; assembly: GCF_009870125.1. NCBI lineage: Eukaryota > Metazoa > Arthropoda > Insecta > Diptera > Drosophilidae > Drosophila > Drosophila pseudoobscura. Next base: position 35,538,461 of record NC_046683.1, on the reverse strand, counting down.
CTCCCTCCTTTTGAAAAATAACGTAATATAATGAAGTTATTTTATTTTTAGCTTTTACTATATATGTATACGAGTTATGTATTCTTAAAAAGACAATTTATATATATATTTTTTTCTTTTTTTTTTTAGTCAATTATTAGAATATTGAATTTTAATTAATATTGATAAAATTTAAAAAGGTTTTCGAATATAAATGCGGAATAGTATATTTTTATGGTTTATATTTATGTATGGCCATACTAAAAAATTATTAATAATTGCAAATCTTTAACCTATCCTTATGTACTTTCTGAGTTTTGTTTTTATTATCGGAGATTATGACGTTATCTCTTTCTCCGATACTTTCTACTCTATATGGTCCTATATATTTAAAATCTAGCTTATGTCCTGTTTCATTTTTCAATAAAACTTTATCTCCTACAGCTAAATTTAAATCTTTTAACTTTAAGTCATAGAGCTGTTTATTTTTAATTTTATGCTCCTCGAGCATAATCCTTGCTCGTTTATATGCTATTTCTAATCTATATTTACTCTCTTTAGAGTAATCATCTATGTTATATAGAGGTGCTATTCTATCTATAGTATTAAATTGAACTGGTAAGTTTGAAGTCTTACCGAAAACTAGCTCATATGGACAATAATCATGTGCCATAGAGGGGGTTGTATTAAAACAATATACGAAGTATTGCAGCCATATATCCCAATCTGATTTGTCAGCTGAGATGTATGAGCGTATGAACTCGTTAAATGTTCTGTGGCTTCGCTCCACGGTTCCTACAGTCTGGTGATGATGTGCAGTAGAAGTTATGTTTTTGATGTTTAGATTTTTACATAAGTCTTCAATTATTGAATTTTTATATTCTGTTCCCATGTCCGTAATGAACGTCTTCATTGGACCGTACTTTAGAATAAAATTTTCAAAAATAGCTTTAGCTACTGTATTTGCACTTTTGTTTCTAATAGGTATGGCAACAAGGTATTTTGTCAGGTCACATATTAAGGTGACTGCATATTCATTTCCTTGTTCTGATTTAGGAAGTGGACCGATCGTATCCACTATTACCCTATCAAAAGCCATGTATGGTGTTTCTGTAATAGTCAATGGAGTTATTGTGTGCTTGGTTACTTTAGCTTTTTGGCATTTTGGACATTTTCGTATGTAATTGGTTATTTCTTTAGTCATACCTTTCCAAAAATAATGTCTTTTGACCTTGGCCAAGGTTTTTGTTATGCCTGTATGTCCTCCTTGTATGGGATCATCATGTAATGTAGACAGTATTGCTTCTTTTTCTTTTTCATTTTTAATTAGGGTCACCGGGTTGAGTAGCGCTACTCTTATTGTTCGTAATATTTTATTGCCCATATTTTTAAAATTATCTATTGAAATGTATTCAAAGATATTTTCCCACGGTGCCACTTTGAGTTGGCTGATTTTTTGTTTACCGGCTTGCGTTTCAAGCCTTTGGAAAAACTGACCTAAGTCAAGGGTTCCATTAGTATACAAATCGCTAACATCATATCTTGCAGTAATTTTTTTTCCATGTTTGAAAAAACATAAATTATTATTTACATGCAAGGTCACTACTTTACGTACTTCGTCATTGTTGATGACTTCATATACGTTGGGCTTTGAAGCTTTTGTTAGAGATTGCCTAGGCAATTCTATTTTTTCTTTTCCTGCGCAGGATTTCTGTCTACTCTGTTGCCTGGTAGTGACTTTCAGGACTTTATTTGTTTTTTGTATGTTTTTTAGGTCTGTGATGGTTATTCTTGATAACGCATCTGCTACATGATTATCTTTACCCTTTAGATACTCGACTGTAAAGTCGTATTCTTCTAATTCGAGCCGCATGCGTGTGAGTTTTGAGCTAGGATTGACCATTGAAAATAGGTATGTTAGTGGTCTGTGATCCGTTTTTACTGTAAAGTGTTTACCATAGATATATGGTCGAAAATGGGTAATTGCCCAATGAATTGCTGCTAATTCCTGTTCTGTAGTACTTTTGTTACTTTCACCTTTTGTGAATGAACGTGATGCATATGCTAATGGGAGTTGGAGTCCGTTATGGTTTTGAGTTAAAACCGCTCCACATGCTTGTTTACTAGCATCGGTGATTATGCAAAATTCTTTCTGAAAATCTGGGTACTGTAACAGAGTGGGTTCCATAAGTTTATCTTTTAAATATTGGAATGCATTTTGACATTCAGTTGACCACTCAAAGGGGACATTCTTTTTACATAATCTAGTTATGTGCCGGGAATAGTCGGCGAAGTTTTTAATAAAACGTCTATAATAATTGCAAAATGCAATAAATCGTCTAGCGCTGTCCGCATCATGTGGGACTGGATAGTTTTTGATGACGTCATATTTCTTGTCATCTGGCAAGATTCCTTTATCTGTGCATTTATGACCAAGAAAGGTCACTTCATGCATAAAAAATGAACATTTTTGTGGATGTAATTTTAGGTTGTGTTTCCTACATATCTCAAAAATATCTGTTAAGTTTTTAAGCATATGTTTTTCGGAACAACCCATGACTATTAGATCGTCCATATACAGGAAGGCTTGCGAAGCTTCAAGTCCAGAGAATGCTATAGTCATCATTCTTTGAAATGAATTCGGCGCTATTTTTAAACCAAATGGTAGTCGCGTGAAGCGATATGAGCCATTGCTCGTGGAAAAAGACGTTATATTTCGCGAACTTTCTTCTAGTTCGATTTGATGAAAACCTGACATTAAGTCAAGGCATGAGAAATACTTTGCTCTACCTAGTTGATCCAAAATGTCATCAATTCTAGGTAGTGGAAATTTGTCGGCCAGGAGTTTTTTGTTTATTTGACGATAGTCAACTACCAATCGCCATTTCTTTTGTTCTGAACCCGGAAGGGCTTTCTTTGGGACAAGTAGAAGTGGGCTGTTGTATTCTGATACGGATGGTTCGACAATATTGTCGTTGATTAATTTTCCTACTTGTTTTTTAATTTCCTCAACTTGGCTATGCGGACTTCGATAGTTCTTTATATATATAGGTTCGTCATCCCTCAATCTCAATTTCTGTTTATAAAAATTATTTGTTGTGATTGATTCGGTTTCAAGCCCGAATACGTCACTAAAATTTGTACATAGTTTAGTTAATTGCTTCTTGAATTGTACTGGGAAATGTTTGCTTAATTCAGCTATGACAGTTTTTTCTCGGATTTTTTGAGTTGTTTGAATTACCTTGTAATTCGAAAGTGGTTCATATTGTATGTTATTTATATGTACTAATTGGTTGGTACTGGTTGTATTCAGCAATCGGACAAATGTATTATTTTTTGAAGTTATTGTATTTGCTACATAAATACCAGGTTGAATTTCCTGGTTTGGGATCAATATGGTTTCTATATCGGACGTTAATTCTATTTTTCTGACAACTTGTGATCTTGCTGGTAGAAGAATTGTATTGTTACCAGAACTGTATGTTATTGGAACATAAATTTTAATTTTTATATTATTTGGTCGTATTATTAACCCATCCTCTGCAGGTTTTAAGTCTATTAGGCAGTTTAATTCTTTTATGAAATCAATGCCTATTATTCCATCACACGGAATTGCAAAATTTTGATTAACTAAATGGAAATTGTGTGGAATTATGTACTTATCCGTCTGTAGCTCTATTAGGGCAAGGCCTTGGGATGTTATTATACCTTCCCCTATTCCTTGAATATCTATTTTATTTTTTGTTTGAATGTCGTTAAAGACATCTGAATTTTCTTTTAATAATGATATATTGGCACCGGTATCTATAAGGAATGTAAGTTGTTTTCCTGTGTTAGAATTGAGGAATGCCACGAATATATTGAGATTGAGGTTGATTGTGTGAACCGCTGGATTTTTTAATTTAGTGTATCTAAAGGATCTTGGGAGTTTCCCGAAGCTGTCTGTGTAACACGAACATTGTTCTGTCGTGTGTTTCCATTGCTATTGTATCTTTGGTTGTTATAGGTTCCACCGTTATTACGGTTATTTCCCCTATAGCCAACACGACCTCTATTGTTATTATAACTATTGTTGTAAATATGGTTGTGGTTGTAACCACGACCATTTCCTCCACCGCGATAGTTACCTCGAAAGTTACTACCGCGGTAGACTTGTCCTTGTCTAGTGTACAATATTGAACTTGCACTACCAGTCATCTCTGTACTACACTGTATATATTTTGTTACGGCATCATTCATTGTTGGGAATGTGCCTGCTTCTAGTATTGTTTTGAGTCTGCCGTGCTCGCAATTTTTAACCATTGTACTAATGGCCTCCTTGCAGCTGAACTTATCGGCGTGTTTCGCTGGCAAACCCTCATCAATGTATGATGCTTCTAGAAGTTTTCGCATATCATCAATCTCTGTTGTGAATTGGGCTGCTGTTTTGCCTTTTTGGCATACTTTTGCCATTTTAGCCTTTATAACATCTGATGACTCTCCGACAATAGTGTCCTGCAATTTCTTTATTATTGCGCTAATGGTGGTTTCATCTTGTATTTTATACAATGTAGTTCCTATTACTTTTGATTTAATTACTTCTATAGCTAAATTTTCGTATGGTCCTTTCGTTAGATTGACCAATTTGACTGCCGTAATGAATCTTTGTAAATGGAGTTTCTGTCCATTAAATTCCGGAATGGCGTGCAAAATATCTTTGATATATGCCCGTTGGGCAATTGTTTCGTCTGCCATTGTGGTTGGTTCTTGCCCAACTACGCTGTTTGCTGAACTAGTCGACGGTTTGTCGTCGTTCACCGGATGGTTCGATCTATTTGATCGAGAATCGTCTTCCGATATAATGATAATATTTTTTACATTCGGGAGCCTGGGACTTATTGGCCTTGATTCCGATTCTACAGCTGGTATATATGTCGCAGCTGTGTTTAGAAGATTTGGGATGTGTATGTCTAGATTGAATTTTTCTTTAACGAATACTAATCGTTCCCTTAGACGTTTGAAGACGTCTGTAGATTGAAACCAATGTATATCAGTAAGTCTTTCTCTGTTTTCTAGAAAAAGTTCTCTGACCTCATTATATATGTTTACCAAATTAGTTGTATGTTTAATGACCGTACTATTTTGTGTAGGTCTGTTCTGCGTTAAGCATTTGTATGACTTATCGAATTCTGCTCTTAGAGTGCAAACTTTAGCGCAGATCGTAAGCCAGTCCATATGTGTTTTTTAATGTTGTCCATTCCGATTGGAAGACAATCTAACATTAGCAATCACAATTCTTCCTAAAATTTCGTTTTCTATTATTTGGCTGTTTACGAGGATGCCGGGTATGGTTGATAATACGATACCTTTTTGTGTGGCATCACAATGAATTAGTGGTGAAAAAGGTAAATTATATTCGTTCATATATGAGTACTCGAACTCGTATATGCTAATTGGATTGGGGTATGCGGCTAAGATTGCTTTAGCTCTATATTCGAAATTTTCATTCCTGTCGTGGGTAGCCCTAATGGCTGCTGCTGTTCTACGTGACATTTTATTTTGTCTTTGTAACAATATATTAAAAGCGGGAATTCTACCTGAAGTGTACCCATGTACATGTATTCGAGCTCTATTAGGCTCCTAGGGGTCGTGAGACCAAAATTTTTTTTTTTTTTAAACTCTATCTAAATTGTTTGCCCTACTCATATATCTCTTTTTAATTATCTTATTATGTTTTACATACAATGTTAAAAGGAATTGTAAAACAGTGACAATGGTTAAAATCAGAAGTAATAACCAGAGTGCATTGAGATCATCCCTGTGGTCTATTATTTTGACATTATTGACCACATTGGCCGTATTGTCTTTGGTCTGACTATCGTCAGAACCGAACCAACCCATGGTGATGATTTTCTCTCAAAAATTGGTTTCTACAATGTTGGGGTTTTTATTTATATTTATTTTTTTTTTTTTTATTATTTGCTATTCATTTATTCTTTTCAATAATAAAAAAAAATTACTAAAAATCTTTTTTTCTCATGGACACACATATCTATATACCCTTCCTTTTTTTTTTTTTTACTCTTTAAAATTTCATCAATATAAATTTTTTTTTTATATATGTATATTTGATCAAAAGGAAGAAAAAAAATGTTAAGGGACATGTGATCGATTTACAGGTTTTTCATTATATAATTCAATATCGATCACATGGTTTTAGTAATAGCCTAACAGAGGTTAGTATTTTCAAGTTGCACTTTAAGGGTGCTTCAACTCGAGATAGAATATTATAATTATTGGCAATATGAGGCATGGCATTTCTGCAGCTCAATTGCGTTACTTCGCACCAGTGCGAAGTTGATCCTTTGTTGGTGGGGGTTGGTTGGTGTCTCCTTTTTTTTTGTCGTGCCCGGTACTCAGCTATTGTGAGTGGGCGAGGTCCATCGTTTGGGTACACTTTTAAAGCCTCTTGTAGGCTGAGTGCATCCCTTTGCTCGGTAGGAGCAGAATCTGTTGGTCCATCGACGGTGCAAGGGGCGGTCCTATGCCACTCGCACTTATATTATTGGCCTGTTGGTCCATCGACGGTGCAAGGGGCGGTCCAATGCCACTCGCACTTATATTATTGGTACTTGCTGGGTCTGGTGGGGCCGGTGCTGGTCTTCGCACAGGTTTTTATATTGCGTGTACGCTCTTTGTAGCGCGGGCTGTTAAATCTCCTTGGGTATTATATATTCCTGGCCGCATTGTAGCCGCCAAATTTAAGGGTATAATTTATAATGCAACATGGGTTTGTGCGTAATATCGTCGGCAGTCGTGCATGGGTCTGGCGAAACGGCTGGTTTGGCTTTCTGCTGGGTTTTTTTCCTTGGCACTGGCACTGGGGACAACACTGTTTCAATAGTTTTTCCAATTCATCAATTTTCTTTTGACTTGGTCCGATTTTTTAAAACAAAATCACATAGTATTATATTTCTTTTTCGGCCATTCTTTGTCTTTCAAAATTTTAACACTTTTTTGAAAAAATTTCTCTCTTTTTTTTTCTCAATCCTTAGATTGATCCATCGCGTAGGACATATCGAGTCCTGTCACGGTAGCCATGTAAAATGAAATGTTCAATCCTTTTGGATGGATCGTTGGGGCTCAACCCTCCGATCTGTTTTATTGTGATTTATGTTCTGTTCTGTATTTTACAATTGTGGTTTGGGCTTTTGTAAGCCAAAAGCCGCGAAGCTGCGCTGCCAGTGACGCCGGCAGCGGAGCGGCAGAACTATGTGTTCTTATCTCTTATATGTTAATATGTATATGCTCAGCGCTGTTGGCAGCGAGAGCGCGAGGGAAGATATATGTGTGTATGCATGTATATTAGTGCCGTCAAGTCATGGGAACATGCTGACGCTGCACTTGGGTCGCTCGAGGCATTCTTGAGTGAATCGTAATACGATCACCCAGAATGTCTGGGACTTTATTGTTACGTAAACACTGAAACAAAGTGTTACAGTGTGTATTCTTTAAGTACCGTCGGTACAGTGGGTATTCGAAATAATGAATACTTTACTTTACTTTAATATGAGCATACTACACCCGCTTTCTTGCCCGATTAGATCTGGAAAACCCCCTTGGTTTATCAAAGAGCTATACAGCCTAAAAAACTTAAAATCAAGACTTTATACAAAATTTCAAGTAGTTGGTTCTCCTACTTCTCACTCGCTATGTAACTGATGTAACTGCTCGGTCAAACTTTTCAGTTCTTAATGCACAATGCTATAAGAACTACTTATCTCGATGCAGGACCCTAAACAGTTTTACTGCTTCGTAAACAGTCAGCGTAGAACGTCCGCACGCACACCCATTCTCGCTATCATTTTGTAATACGTCGGCAAATAATGATCAGGCAATTGCCGATCTTTTTGCCCAATTTTTCCAAACCACCTATTCTGAGGAAAGCTACTCTGGTCATCCGTACCCATACGGTTTACCGAGGTCGAACGGTATTTTCAGTCCCTTATAAAATGAATGTTCTTTACTTTATGATCAAAAAAGTATAGTATAGCAAAGTTATCCGCTTTTCCCAAAATGTTTGAGAAGGTATTAACTCCGCACTTGCAACATCTCTGCAAGTCACTTATATCTCCAACTCAGCATGGATTTATAAGGCGGCGATTAACCACCACGAACTTGTTAGAGTTTACCTCTTTCATTATTAAAAACATTCAAGGTAACTTACAGACGGATGTTATTTACACCGACTTTAGTAAAGCATTCGACTCTGTAAACCATTCCCTTTTAGTGCATAAACTTGATCTTTTAGGGTTTTCGCCCAACCTCCTGAGATGGATTTCTATCTATCTTTGTTCCAGGTCTCAAAGAGTCCTCTTCAAAAACTCCCTCTCTTCACCAGTAAAGGTTTCTTCTGGAGTACCAAAGGCCAGCCATCTAGTCCCCTTACTCTTCACACTCTTTATTAATGACTTGTCTTCGGTATTAACATACTCTCGAGTACTTACATACATATGTATGCGGATGATGTTAGACTCTGTGTCCAGTATAAGGACATTTCATTTTATCATTTCATTCTCGCTTGCAATCCGATCTCAACAACTTTCAGTCATGATGTTGCGCAAACTTGTTACACCTTAATGCCTCGAAATGCAAAGTTATGACATTTCATCGTTCTAGCCCCTTGTTAGCTCCCTATTTGGCTGTTCTCTTGAGAGAATTACCCTGGTGGATGATCTGGGTGTTATTGGTGTCATTGGTGCCGACCGGGCTCTTCGAACCTGGCAAATACATTTAAACCAAGAGAGCTACCCACAACTGTAATACCTGTTTTAGCGGCCCGAAACGTCCAATGGCATTTTAATCCACCGCATAGTCCTGATTTCGGAGGCCTTTGGGAGGCAAATGTAAAAGACTGTCAAAACATATCTCTATCGAGCCTTTTCAGGATATAAAATGACCTACGAACAACTTGCTACCGTGCTAACACAAATTGAAGCCTGTTTAAATTCCAGGCCATTATGTCCACTAAGCGCTGAGCCGGAGGACCTAGCTGTCCTCACCCCGGCACATTTTCTTATTGGAGATTCATTATTAGCTCCGCCGGATGTAACGACAAGGGATGTTCCACTCACAGTCCAATTTCTGGAAGGACAGAAAATGATCCGGCAATTTTGAAAGCGTTGGAGTTCGGATTGGCTATCACATCTTCAAGCCCGTCCAAAGTGGCGACATGAAACCGACAATCTACAAGTCAGCGATCTAGTAATTGTCAAGGATGACCGACTGCCACCCAACGAGTGGAAACTGAGAAGGATAATAGAAGTTCACCCTGGAGCTGACAGTTTAGTCAGAGTCGCAACCGTGAAAACAGCATCAGGCGTATACAAACGATCGGTCTCTAAACTATGTCGGCTACCGTTGCCACAGATCTCAGAATAATCCTACCACCGTTGCTAGCTCCTTTCGACCATACATGTACCATAACGAACACTTTATTTATTCACAGAGCATTCACATGTGACATCCTTTGGTTTCTAATATTGGTCCCAGTATTGGGGGCGGTATGGACGGTTTTCTAAGGGTTAAAACTACAAAGAGAGTGAAAGCTCTCTAACTACGATTGCCCACTCGGAGAACGGCTTCGTTTTCATGCTAGGGCGGCGTAATCTCGTCTCCGATCAACAAGAACATTCTTCGTTTGCATGTCGACGAAATCACAGCGACAATCAAGCAATCAATCAAGCCGGCCGCGCTTAAACCCGTATTACCCATTAAACTGTACCCTATACGCGATTACGATTAAAGTTTAAGTTGATTGAAGTCCAAATGAATAAATCTCAAATTTTCTACATCGTGTAGTACATTCTTAAACGCAAAGAGTCCCAGAGCATTTTCTGCTCAGCATTGAAATCTCGTATCGAGGATTTCACAACACTTACAAAGCATTCCATTGTGCCACCCTCAACCTCAGCTTCCTCTTCCTCATCTTCTCGTCCTGCTTCCACCTCTCCAAAAAACTAACTTCTCTCTTAGTAACTTATCAGAATATTAGAGGCTTACGTAGCAAGCTCAGCATTCTTTTCCGGGATAGTGTTGCATTTGCTTCCCACGTTATTGTGTTTACTGAAACCTGGTTAAAGCCGGACATTCTTAGTTCCAAGGTTGTGGCAGGTTAGCACACAACTTTTAGAATCACCGTTCGTCTCGAGGTGCAGGAAGGGTTCTGAATGCAGTGGACTCTAACTTCAAGTCGGAACACTTCACAGTCCAGTTTTAACAGGAACTGGAATTCCTGTGTGTAAAACTGATTCTTCCCGCTTTCGCTATATTCATTACATGCTCGTATATTCCACCTTCTTCGGATATGTTATGTTTATGTTTATAAGCAGCATTTGTCCGCTTTAACCGCTGTTTCTTCCCTGCTATCAGATAAAGATCATTTGATACTTCTTGGTGACTTCAACTTGCCAGGAACTGTTTGGTCTTCGGTAAACGAGTCTAGTAACCTAGTGCCCATGTCACGACATGACTTTGTTGACGGCTGGCTTTACCTGTCCCTGAAAAATTCCTTGGATCGATTGCTTGATCTGTGCTTTGTTTCGGATCCGACCTTAGTGTTGTTAACCCGAGGCCTTCCGCTCACTATACCCGAAGACGCCTACCATACTACTTTCGAACTGTCGCTAGATATACGACCAACTGTATTGGTTCGGTCGAGTAGGCTAACTGAACGGGCCCGCTGCTTTCCTAAAGCCAAGTTTGCGAAGCTTAATGTCATCATTATGGATTTTGATTGGTCCGCTTTGTACTTGTGCACTGATGTCATAAAAAGCACAAACATTTTTATACCCGATACTCAAAATGAGTTTTGGGGTTTATTAGATTTGTGGTAATAGTGGATGTGTGTAACGTCCAGAAGGAATCGTTTCCGACCCTATAAAGTATATATATTCTTGATCAGCATCAATAGCCGAGTCGATAGAGCCCTGTCTGTCTGTCCGTCCGTCCGTCTGTCCGTCTGTCCGTCCGTCCGTCTGTCCGTCTGTCCGTCCCCTTCAGCGCCTAATGCTCAAAGACTATAAGAGCTAGAGCAACGATGTTTTGGATCCAGACTTCTGTGATATGTCACTGCTCCAAAAATATTTCAAAACTTTGCCCCGCCCACTTCCGCCCCCACAAAGGGCGAAAATCTGTGGCATCCACAATTTCGACGATACGAGAATACGATACGACGATACGAGAGATACGCAGAATCGTAGAAGATGACTTTATCTTCTAGAGTGCAAAATCTGAACCAGATCGTATAATTATTACAGCCAGAATCACGAAAACAATTTCACTCTTTCTCGCTCTGTCTCACTCTAACACACAGGTTTCATGGTCGGTTTTGCCAATTGCAAAATATGAGTTCAAGGATCTCAGAACCTATAAGAGCCAGAGCAACCAAATTTGGTATCCACACTCCTGTGATATCGGACCTTGACCGTTTCATGTCCAAATTTCGCCACACCCCCTTCCGCCCCCGCAAAGGACGAAAATCTGAGGCAACCACAAATCTCAGAGACTATTAAGGCTAGAGTAACCAAATTTGGTACACGCACTCCTTTTAGATGTCACTATAAAACGTATATCTCAGAATTTCGCCTCACCCCCATCCGCCCCCACAAAGGACGAAAATCTGTTGCATCCACAATATTGCAGATTTGAGAAAACTAAAAACGCAGAATCATAGATAATGACCATATCTATTAGATTGCTGAATCTGGATCAGATCAGATCATTTTTATAGCCAAAAGGAACAAATCAATTTGCAGTGGCTACGCAGCGCCCGACGTCACGCTCAGACTGATTTTCTGTCTCTCTCGCACACACTCTTTGTCGTGTCGTTAAATATTAGCGGCGTCTGCCGGAGGAGAGCCATGCGGTGTCCGCAGCAACTCACAACGTTCCCCCTCGTTTACAATGCTGTCGGCACATTTTTTGATTCTTGTGTCCCGCTTTCTTGCCCGATTAGATCTGGAAAACCCCCTTGGTTTACCAAAGAGTTATACAGCCTAAAAAACTTAAAATCAAGACTTTATGCAAAATTTCAAGTAGTTGGTTCTCCTACTTCTCACTCTCGCTATGTAACTGATGCAACTGCTCGGTCAAACTTTTCAGTTCTTAATGCACAATGCTATAAGAACTACTTATCTCGATGCAGGACCCTAAACAGTTTTACTGCTTCGTAAACAGTAAGCGTAGAACGTCCGCACGCACACCCATTCTCGCTATCATTTTGTAATACGTCGGCAAATAATGATCAGGCAATTGCCGATCTTTTTGCCCAATTTTTCCAAACCACCTATTCTGAGGAAAGCTACTCTGGTCATCCGTACCCATACGGTTTACCGAGGTCGAACGGTATTTTCAGTCCCTTATTAAATGAATGTTCTTTACTTTATGATCAAAAAAGTATAGTATAGCAAAGTTATCCGCTTTTCCCAAAATGTTTGAGAAGGTATTAACTCCGCACTTGCAACATCTCTGCAAGTCACTTATATCTCCAACTCAGCATGGATTTATAAGGCGGCGATTAACCACCACGAACTTGTTAGAGTTTACCTCTTTCATTATTAAAAACATTCAAGGTAACTTACAGACGGATGTTATTTACACCGACTTTAGTAAAGCATTCGACTCTGTAAACCATTCCCTTTCAGTGCATAAACTTGATCTTTTAGGGTTTTCGCCCAACCTCCTGAGATGGATTTCTATCTATCTTTGTTCCAGGTCTCAAAGAGTCCTCTTCAAAAACTCCCTCTCTTCACCAGTAAAGGTTTCTTCGGGAGTACCAAAGGCCAGCCATCTAGTCCCCTTACTCTTCACACTCTTTATTAATGACTTGTCTTCGGTATTAACATACTCTCGAGTACTTACATACATATGTATGCGGATGATGTTAGACTCTGTGTCCAGTATAAGGACATTTCATTTTATCATTTCATTCTCGCTTGCAATCCGATCTCAACAACTTTCAGTCATGATGTTGCGCAAACTTGTTACACCTTAATGCCTCGAAATGCAAAGTTATGACATTTCATCGTTCTAGCCCCTTGTTAGCTCCCTATTTGGCTGTTCTCTTGAGAGAATTACCCTGGTGGATGATCTGGGTGTTATTGGTGTCATTGGTGCCGACCGGGCTCTTCGAACCTGGCAAATACATTTAAACCAAGAGAGCTACCCACAACTGTAATACCTGTTTTAGCGGCCCGAAACGTCCAATGGCATTTTAATCCACCGCATAGTCCTAATTTCGGAGGCCTTTGGGAGGCAAATGTAAAAGACTGTCAAAACATATCTCTATCGAGCCTTTTCAGGATATAAAATGACCTACGAACAACTTGCTACCGTGCTAACACAAATTGAAGCCTGTTTAAATTCCAGGCCATTATGTCCACTAAGCGCTGAGCCGGAGGACCTAGCTGTCCTCACCCCGGCACATTTTCTTATTGGAGATTCATTATTAGCTCCGCCGGATGTAACGACAAGGGATGTTCCACTCACAGTCCAATTTCTGGAAGGACAGAAAATGATCCGGCAATTTTGAAAGCGTTGGAGTTCGGATTGGCTATCACATCTTCAAGCCCGTCCAAAGTGGCGACATGAAACCGACAATCTACAAGTCAGCGATCTAGTAATTGTCAAGGATGACCGACTGCCACCCAACCAGTGGAAACTGGGAAGGACAATAGAAGAATCGCTTCATCTTAGAGCGATCTGTATCACAACCTCAGACAAAAACGAGGGGGAACGTTGTGAGTTGCTGCGGACACCGCAACTCTACATTTATACCCGATACTTAGTCAGTATGGCTCTCCTCCGGCAGACGCCGCTAATATTAAACGACACGACAAAGAGTGCGTGCGAGAGAGACAGAAAATCAGTCTGAGCGTGACGTTGGGCGCTGCGTAGCCACTGCAAATTGATTTCTTGCTTTTGGCTACAAAAATGATCCGATCTGATCCAGGTTCAGCAATCTGATAGATACGGTCATTCTCTACGATTCTGCGGTTTTATTTTTCTCGAATGTGCAATATTGTGGATGCAACCGATTTTCGTTCTTTGTGGGGGCGGAAGGGGGTAAGGCGAAATTTTGAGATATACGTTTTATAGTGAGACCTAACAGGAGTGCGGATACTAAATTTGGTTTCTCTAGCCTTAATAGTCTCTGAGATTTGTGAATATCCCCAGATTTGTATCCTTTGCGGGGGCGGAAGGGGGTGTGGCGAAATTTTGAAACAAACTCGTCTCGGTCCGATATATTAGGAGTGTGGATACCAAATTTGGTTGCTCTAGCTTTTATAGTCTCTGAGATCTAGGCGCTAATGTTTTACTCTAAGCAAAGACGCCTATGCTACGTGTGTGTTAGAGAGAGACAGGGCGAGAAAAAATGAAATTGTTTTCTTGATTCTGGCTATAATAATAATACGATCCAATTTAGATTCTGCAGTCTAAAAGATATGGTCATTCTCTACGATTCTGCGTTTTTGGTTTTCTCATATATTCAAAATTGTGGATACCACAGATTTTCGTCCTTTGTGGGGGCGGGGCGAAGTTTTGAAAATTTTAGTGCAAAATGAAGCTGTGTTCTCGAAAACCTCAACTCTATCTATTATGCTGCCAAACTCCCGATATGTCTTAGCGTAGCCCGTGTTTAAATCCCTATTTGCTGACACTGTTTCACTTGCTGGGAGATTAAATGCAAACACCTTAACCAACTCTTTCGCCGCCAGGAATCTCATCCTGTAGTTCGGGGGAAGTTCTCCTGCCATGTGATATAAGATAGGAACGGGAGTGCAGATTATCAGACCCAGTGACTTTCTGAGGTGATGGTTGCAGTGGGATTTGATTTTGGCCAAGGTAGATTTGGACAGGTTGCAGAATGATGAGCACGCGTACTCTAGCCTACTTCTGACAAATGCCTTGTAAAATATAAGCCCTCTTTTGGGGCTGATACCATAGTGACACCCACTGAGTAATCTGAGAAACGCACAATTTCTGTTCGATTCCGAGATGGCCAGATCAATGTGACCAGAGGCTGAGTTGTTTGCTGAGATAGTCCTGCCTAGGTATTTGATCTGCTCTACTTGTCTGATCTCAACTCCCTGATGCGAGATATTTAGCGCAGTTCTACGGTTGTTGAAGTAAATCACTTTAGACTTCACCGGATTGAATGACAGGTTTAGCCTATTGCATTTTTCCTCCGCAATGGATACGTCTTTGTGGAAACAAACTATGAAAAAGTCATCAGCATACTGAAAGAGTAAGCAGTTATGACTGTTAATATCATGTAGTTCGGCTGTGTAAAGGCTAAAAAGGGTTGGGCTGAGACAGCTACCCTGGCAAACACCTCTGTTCACATCTACCTCGCTTTTGCCCTTTATGAGGATTCGTCTGTTAAGGAAGCTGGAGATCCAAGCCGTGAGGCTTGTATTGAACCGCATATCCCTCATCCTGTGCTCGAGTGTGTCCACTCTTACGCAGTCGAACGCTCTTTGTAAATCCAGGCAGGCTGCGACAACCTGACAACCCCTCGCCTTCTGCGCCAGAACTTTGATGATAAGGTCGTTGATGCAAAGAGCCGTGGACCTGTTTCTCCTGAAGGCATAGGACCTGTCCGGCAGCAGGTCACAGTTTGCTATGTGCTCGTCCAGCTTCAACTTTATCAACCCCTCTATGGATTTGAACAGCGTGTTAATCAAACAAATCGGCCTATGGTTTTGGAAGGAAGTAGGGTCTGCATTCTTCTTGAGGATGGGTACCACTTTTATCCTGCGCCAGACTTCAGGGATGACGCCACTCAGCCATACTTTATTTATAATTTCAAAAATGCCTTGTTTTTTCCCACTTGGTAGCTTTTGAAGCATCCTGAACGAGATGCCATCAGGGCCTCTAGCCGAATTGGGGTTCCTGGTTTTTAGGAAGGCCATGAATTCTTCCAGTTCCAGGGGTTCCGGGTCGTCTGGTCCTAACAAAGGGGCAGGAATTTTCTTAGGGGGCCTACTGTTTGACGTGGATGGGGTTGCTTTAACCATATTGAGAAAGTTTTTGTCTTCTTCGTTCGTCCATTTGTTCCCTACATTTTTAATTTGACCGTATTTTTTTATGTTCTTCACCCTGCTCCACATAGAGGGCGATGAGGAGACCTCTTCTATAAACTTGGAAAAGATTTTTTTACGTGATTTTGTAGATTTTTGTCAGCTTCTAAGGTTGCTCTGGCATCAGCCAATTTTTTGGTGAGGTAGAATTTTTGCCTGCAAGCGTTTCTCACGCGAAAAAGTTTTTCCGTTTCCTCGTTCCACCATTTCTTAGCAACGTACTTGTTCTTGCTTGGGAATGTGACCGTGTTTTTTAAGGTCAGGGATTTCACTTTTTCATTGAGCTCCTCCAGATTTGAGAAATCACTTGCACCCAGAATCCGGGCTATTCTGTTGTGAAGGATCTTCTTGCCTTGGAGGGGGGCATTTAGGCCTTGCACTGATAATACAATTGGGAAGTGTTTGCTGTTCGTAATTTTTGTTTTGAGGACTTGCCAGTTAATAGTTCCATTTCTGTAGTTCGAAAAAGAAAGGTCAAGAACGAAGAATTGAGATGGGCTCCTGGAGAAGGTTGGCGAACCGTCGTTTAGGCAGATAAATCCGGCCTCCCGGGTGGAATTCACAATGCTGCGACCCTTGCGATCACAGATCGGACTTCCCCAGATAGAAGACCTAGCGATGAAGTCCCCGCCCACTATTGAGGGTATGTCAAGCGAAGCCGCGAATTCGAAAAACTTTTTTGTGCCCGATTTAAACTGTGAAACTGTTGTTGATGGGGGTGCATATATGCTAAAAATATTGAAATTGCTCTTGAGGTTTAATGTTTTTATTCCTAAAATTTCCAAGTCGTTCTCTATTTTTAAAATGCTGAATTGAATGTTTTTCGTGACGTAGATGCCAACCCCGCCGTAGCCGTCCTCTCTGGGCCTGCAGAAAAAGTTATAGTCTAAAATGCTGAAGTCCGCGTTGTTCATCACCCAAATCTCTGAGAGGATGGCAATATCTATTGCGTTCTTGTCTAGGAACATTGAGAGGAGCTGTTTGTTGTTGTTGTGTGTCAGACTTTGAATATTTAGCTGAAGAATCTTCATTGTTGGATGTTTTGAGAGCCAACTGCCATCCCTTGGCCAATCTCACGCCTATCTAGTTCTGCGTTGGAAGCATTGACAAATTCTCTAATTTCCTTAATAAATTTATTCGCTAAAGAATCCCCTTTAATGATGTTGTTTGGATCAATCAGGAACGCTGTGAGTTTGGCTCCTAGTGCGTTTAGCTTATCCTGGGCCAGAGAAGATGCCACGGATGAAGATCTCACAAATTTCTCGCTCATTTGGACGTAGTCTGAGTTTATTGAGTTCTTCCACTCTGCCATGTTGGCTGCTGCCTTGGCCGCCTCTGCGTTCCGGGTGGCAACCCTATTGGATTTGGTCACTTCCGCGAAAGAGGTGACAGAATGAATTTCCCTGGCGGACTCTAAGCTGTTATTTAAGAATTCAAGGGAGCGGTTAGATTGCCAACTGGGTCTAGGAAATTCCCCTTGATCCCTTGGGTTGGAGGAAGTTCTATCAAAAAGGATCGGATATCTAGCCTTAACCTCAGCTCTAGTTAGGTTTTCCAGTGTCATACACTGCGGGTGGGTGGCAGCATGTTCCCCCTTGCAGTTAGCACAGACCAGCCCTGAGCAGATAATATATTTGCTGTGTCCGCATTTGAAACATTTCGCTCCACTCTTGCAATGTTGCGCCAGATGGCCAAACCTAAAACACCTGAAACATTGAATAAGCTGAACAAAAGGTTTCACTTCTACTTTAGAATAAAGAAAATTGATTTTGGTTGGTAACTGCTCTCCTCTGAACCAGAGTTTCACCCTGCCTCCCTTCGCGTAATCCGAACTATCTCCTCAATTGGGATATCCGAGGTTACAAGCTCTGCTAGCTGTTCCTCCGAGTAGTGCCCGGGGATCCCAAATTTTAACCCTGCTTTTTGGACGAAGTGCCTAAAGATTCGGGTTGAGTACCCTTGAGCAGCGAAAACACTGTTTTCCACTAGCCCGTTTGCACACTCCGCCGACCCGCACACAATCTTGCACCTGCCATAGCCCATCCTAGCAACCTCCTCGATATCGCTAATGCCCTGTTTCAGCAGCAGATCGGATAGATCAAACTGGTTTATAGCAATTCTGGCATTATTCGCACTCATTTTGTCGATACAAACAATGTATGGGCCTTTATGCCCCTCATAATACTTGTTAACGATGATTTTGCGGATACTTCCGTTTTTCGTACTCACGGAAGCCACACAAACCGCGTCAGTCTTCTCTCTCTCTTTCGTCGTAGAAATGTTTGATGTCATGCTTGTTGTCGTGTTCGTGGACATGTTTGTCGACACGTTCGTCGACAAGTTTGGTTTCTTGCACAACAGTTTAGAAGCCAAAAGCTGCGGAGCCGTTTTTGCCGCCATCTTTACTCCTACCCGCATGGCGGTTTTAGCTTCTCCTTCCCTTTTTTTCAGCGTTTCCATGCGAATTTTAACTCCCGTCGCCTTCTCCGTGGCCATCCTTGTCTTTCCTATGCTTGCCATGCTTCTTAGGATCCAGGTGCTTAAACTGATTTCATGAAAATGCCGACTACAGATTTTGTTTGTGCTGCTGCGTTCGCGCGTTTTTTGTTGTTTTTGTTCGCCGAGCGCGATTTGTATTTTTTGGTGGTTTGTTGTTTATTTCGAGATATTTCCATGCAAAACGCGATATGACATACGTCTGATCGGTGATATTTTGCTATTATTATCAAGTGCAATTGTTATTAAACTTTTGGTTGATTTTTTTAATAATGAAAGGAGCTCCCACGCGAGCCAGTGTTACCAGCCTCCACATCCGTTTTTGTACATAGGTATTTTAAAATCTTATCATGTGCTCGCTCTTTCTCTCACGCTCTCTTTTTCTCGTCTAGTGTGGTGGACCCTAGCGGAGTGAGCGAGAATTAACGGACTGTGCAGTATGGAAACAGCAAGAATATTAGCCTGCATAAATGCAGATACAAATCTGAAAAATTGTTCAGAAAACTTCGAAAGCCTTTGCAGTACATACAATGCACATAAATTGAGCGGCACCTGTTCATATCATTTACGTGTACATGACAAAATTGGAATCCGCACTGTTATACATCAATTGCAAGAATAGAAAATAGACCCTCAATTTCTACAATACGTTAAAAACTTTACCAAAAACCTTGGCATTTAGCCATAGGATTTCCCAAGGAGCTCCCATATCTCCGTTATCCTATTTTTTTATAGCTTATAGCTCTCACTGACATCATCTTTTTTCACCACTAGGCATTGTTAAACATCTCTCTTCGTTAAAATACAATAGTTACCCCACAATAATGATCCGTATTATTAGATCCACAATCATAACCAGAATAGATTTATTTTTACCTGTATATGGATATGCACCGAAATCACAACTCAAATCACAAATGCAGCATTGATAGCCGGCCTACTAATACTAATAGACACCTACTAATAACCTGCTAGCCGAAGCTTAAATCAAGCCATTTAAATTATCGATATTAATTTCGAAGAGCAATTAGGTGGACGATATTTTGTTCAGTCCGTCCTTACCCCACTGAAATAAGCTCGAGGTTTGCCCACGCAAGAACATATGTAAAAATCAAGGCCTTGTGATTTGTTGATTGTCATTGCGAATGCCAATCTAATAAGAAATTTAATTGAATTGAATTGTACTCCTCTTAGTTTTCCATGCCATCAATTATATTTCTTGAGATCTTTAATCTTTTGTGATTTATACTTGTTTGATTCGATGGGCTTAGGAAAGAAGGAAAAGGAAAAAAATCAAGCACTGGAACGACTTTGTAGTTCAAAGGCACGACAAGAAATTTCTCATCCCGGAAAAGAAGCGCTCGATGCGACTTCTCAAGTTATATAAGAACGACATACGGAAGTTAAAGAGATATTTTATATGTAGTATAGACACCTGTAGATTCTTTGAAATTAGGCAGGAAACATCGAAACAAATTATGTTTAAGTGCCCTGCATTCTATAGAAGATCTATAGAACATTTTAAGGGAGCAACGATCCAGAAATTAAATAAACATACTACTAGAGTTTTGAAAACCTACCGGGCATGCTGTAGAATCTAGAAATGATATCGCATTCGAGTCAAATGCGAGACTTAACCCGCTCGCATTGGACCCGCAATGGAAGCTCACAAACGGATCGTTTATGAGCATTTTGCGGGACTCTTGCATAAGGCACTTTCATATTTACTGTGAGAAAAGTGGGCTTTTATTGAATTTTTAGATAGTTTGCTTAAAATTACATTCTTAAAGCTGGTTGTAAACGATGCATCAGGAGCATGTGGAGCTTTTTGACTCTAAGGATGCAGGTTTGGTCCGCACGCTGCAGCATTCAGTTGCGCTATTCTACATATTTTCTTTTGTATATTCCGCAAGTTAAGCAAATGAACACTCACTCACCCAAGAAATACATATACATATGTATGTATACCCGATACTCAGTTAGTATGGCTCTTCTCCGACAGAAAGAAAGAGAGAGAGAGGTTTTCACAGAAACTGCAAATTGATTTTCTCTTTCTAGATATAATAACAATCTGATCTGATCCAGTCAAAAGGATATGGTCATTCTCTAGGATTCTACGTTTTTGGTTTTATCGTATCTTCAAAATTGTGGATGCCACAGATTTTCGAACTGTGCGAAGGCGGAAGGGAGTGGGACATTTTGAAATACACTTGTGCAGGTGCGATATCACAAGAGTGTGGAAACCAAATTTGGTTGCTCTAGCTCTTACTTTCCGAGATATAGGCGCACATCTGGAGCGCGAGGCAAAGCCGACGAGAAAACGTGTGTTAGAGGGCGACAGAGCGAGAGAGAATGAAATTTTTTTACTTCATTCTTGCTATAATAATATGATCTGGTTCATATTCTGCAGTCTAGAAGATATAGTAATTCTGTATAATTTATTTTTAATTTTCTATTGACTTTAAACATGTGGATGCCACAGATTTTCGTCTTTCGTGGGGGCTGGGCGAAGTTTTGAAATACACTTGTAACAGTGACATATCTCATTGGCGCTCTTGGCGCTCATTGGGACGGACATACAGACATGGCTTAATCTACTCTGCTATTGATGCTGATCAAAAATATATGTACATACATATGTACATATATACTTTACATACATACATACATATGAGCCGAGCTTTTGTCAGAGAGTGCACAGAGAGATAGCAGAAGCTCTAACGTCATGAGCGAGAATATTTAAATGGATTTTATATTCTCTGCGGCATGGGAATATATGAATTATATTATTATATATGAATTGAAATTGGATTTTATGCGTCACATTTAGACATGCTGCTGATGAATCGTTTATAACAAGCTTAAATCATAAAAAAATACATGTTTAATAATAATAATACTAATATAATAAAGTATTGGTACAACGTAATCTTTTGTATTGCCTATTGTTGATTGGCTCAAATGCAATATTTAATCGTGAACTACATATTTACAAACAGCTTTTTCTCCACTGTAGTCAATAATTACCTCGTTTGTGCCAAGTGTCATACTAATTGAATCATTAATGGGTAGAATTAATTCTTCATGACGTTTTCCCCCTGGGAAATAGACGTAATTTTTTAAACTTGTACTTAAAAACTTAATGTGGTTTACTCACAATATTTAATTATTGCAATATTGACCGGAGCCTTACAAGTTACCGAAAGCATTGTTTTTTCTTTATTTAAGAAACTCCTCTTTAAAACCATGGAATATACGAATGAACATTTCAAAAACTCGTCAAGTTAGCGGGAATGAGTTAGCTCGGAACAATAGAATGAAGCAAATAGCCAATTAATGTATAAAAAACGTTCTACTGAATATCTCATGAAAACCCAGTCTCAAATGTATACCAAGCAAATAGCTGTGAACAAATTTTTCTTCTGCGATCTGTTGACTGAGAAAGCAGAAAACACCACGCATACTCGCTCTCTCAATGAACAGAACCACTAACCATACGGTATAGTATAGACGTGCCAAAGGAATTAGCTGGATTGGATTCCAGGTTTTCAGCTCTGCCGTTCGGTTGGCGCCGCTCCATCACGAACCAGCTAGATCAGCAGCGCATTCCACTTTGTTAGTCCAACACACTCAATATGCCATATATAACTCTAGAATATACTAATTTAAAAAACTACTTATGTACTTTGCGTTCTCAGCCGAAATGTTCTGTTTTTTCTTTTTAAGCGCTCACAAATTTTTGTCATCGATTTGTTTAATTTTATCATCGTTACTGGCAAACACCAGCTTACCTGGCTGTTTTATGAATATACAGCGTGATAGTAGAAAAGTTGTAGTCGATATAGAAGACGCAAAAAGACGGCAGAAAGTGCGCGATTTAGGAGGATCAAGACATCTTAGTTGCAACACCCGTCTGTTAATCATATCTGACGAACTGTGAGTAGAACCATGCATATTAAAAACTTTAATTCTATTGATCAAGCTTTCAGATTCTTAAAATCATATCAAACATACCTTCAAAATGATTTTGGAGAAAGTTAAACTTCATCTGGCTGTTTCCTCACCTAATTTTGAAGACCAAATTAAATAAGATATTTATGCAAAACGTTTCCTTTACCGGATTCAGCTTTTATCACGAAGGCGCAAAGTGTTTTTGCATTTACCTATTGTTTCAGGTCCAAATTTCAGGTTGCGTTAAAAGTAAAATATTTCTAATGAAGGAAAGGACATGCTAATTTGCAGTGGTACTGGTCATGTACAATTTATGTTAATGCTTCATTATGTCACATATAATTTTTTCCTCTTGCGATTAAGATTCGTTATGCTGTTAAAAAAGTCGTTCACTTTTTCATTTCCTCAAGGAAATTTCCTCCGTTTAGAAACGGATACATCTAGAGTTATGTGAAAGTGCGAGCAACCATTTGTTGCGTTTTTAGAAGTAAATCGGATACATTTTTCGAAAGTGAACACCAGATCCTTAATGATTATCTTTACAAATAGTTTAGGTACAGCAGTTTGACCAAACCTTCTAATGCCGCATCTTAAAATGTAATTTGTTGACCATTAGCAATTTAATTTTCAACATGCATGGTGTTTCATATCTTCAGACATTTTAAACACGCTGGTGCTGCACCTCCGATGTCTTTATCATCTTAAATCGTGCACTTTGAACTTTTTTTTTTCTTCAAAACAAGTAATTGAAAAAAAGTCATTTATATCAGGCTGTATTTTTACAGAACAGCCTGGTCAGCTGTTTTTGTTTGACAGAAAAGGTGAAAAAAGAAAAATATCGATCAAATAAATTTCTGAGAACTGGACCGTATATGTTGTTTTTTTATTACAAAAATCTCTTAATTTTAATGGACCTATAAAAACATGGCTTGACCCAAAATCTTCATTTTGCTACAATCTCTGCATTCCCGCCATGACTTGTAGATCTTTAATTTATTCACGTTTTTTTTCACTGGTAATTGATAAGAAAATTTTAGCACAGGGGTAGCTTTGTGCTCCCATAACAAGGATATGCAATAATATTGGCGAACATTCTAACACCAGAAACCGTAAATTCCTGTTGAATTTTAAGGGAAAAATACAAATCATTAATAATCATTAAATATTCAGTTTTAATTTTTTTATCAAATCATTCAAAAATATTGATTATCAGTGAAGAAAAATTTAATAAATTGAAATATTATCATTACCTAGTAATTTTTATTTTATAACTTATAATGATTGCGGTCCCTTCAACATAACATTAGGTGTGGAAGGTGTTTTGCAAGTGCATTCTGTTTGTTTGTACGTTTTAATTTACGCGACGTGGGCAGATCGCTGGCCGTGGCTGGTCAGCCCTAAATCTATATAGGTGCGTGTCGGTTTTAACCGGGTGTATACGTGTGTGTGTGTGTATGTGTAGTGTTCCGGGCTCTGACGGGGTTCGTATTACTAGCTAGATAAAGCGTTATATACTGTATACAAAAGGATTAAACTCTATTTATATAAAAATTACAAAAATAAACCAGACACAATGGAGGGATCAGAAATGGATCAGATATCTATTTGATTTTTTTTGTATTAGTAGTTTGCAGCCATTTAATAGAACTAATAGAAAACGAGAGGGAACGTTGTGAGTTGCTGCGGAGATCGCAACTCTACATTTATACCCGATACTTAGTCAGTATGGCTCTCCTCCGGCAGACGCCGCTTATATTAAACGACACGACAAAGAGTGCGTGCGAGAGATACAGAAAATCAGTCTAAGCGTGACGTCGGGCGCTGCGTAGCCACTGTAAATTGATTTTTTCCTATTGACTATAAAAATGATTCGATTTGATCCAGATTCGGCAAACTGGTAGAAATGGTGGTTATCTATGATTGTGCGTTTTTCGTTTTCTCGACTCTGCACTATTGTAAATGCAACAGATTTTCGTCTTTTGTGGGGGCGGAAGGGGATGGGGCGAAATTTTGAGATAAACGTTTTATAGTGAGATCTAAAAGGAGTGTGGAAACCAAATTTGGTTACTCTAGCCTTAATAGTCTCTGAGATTTGAGGATGCCCAACATTTTCGTGCTTTGCGGGGCCGGAAGGGGTGTGGCGAAATTTAAACACAAAACGGTCAAGGGTCGATATCACAGGAGTGTGGATACCAAATTTGGTTGCTCTGGTTCTTATAGGTTCTGAGATCCTTGAACTCATATATTGCAACTGGCAAAACCGACCATGAAACCTATGTGTTAAAGAGAGACAGAGTGAGGAAGAATGAAATGGTTTTCTTGATTCTGGCTATAATAATTATACGATCTGGTTCAGATAGAAGATATAGTCATCTTCTACGATTCTGCGTTGTTAGTTTTCTCGTATCGTCGAAATTGTGGATGCCACAGATTTTTGCCCTTTGTGGGGGTGGAAGTGGGCGGGGCGAAGTTTGAAATATTCTTGTAGCAGTGACATATCACAGAAGTCTGGATCCAAAACGTCGTTGCTTTAGGTCTTATAGTCTTTCAGCACTAGGCGCTGATAGGGACGGACAGACGGACGGATGGACGGACAGACAGACAGGGCTCCATCGACTCGGCTATTGATGCTGATCAAGAATATATATATTTATGTGGTCGGAAACGATTCCTTCTGGACGTTACACACATCCATTTTCAGCACAAATCTTATATATTGGGTATATCGGGTATAAAAAAACAAAATACTGCGGATTTCCGCGGGTCGCGAAAGGATTTCATTAATATCGACCAGGACAGGTCTATCTACGGTTCTAGTACGGATTAAATTGGAATATCCTCTAGAGATTTTTCTGAAATGCTTGAAGTCCAGAACGAGCATCAGAAATTTCATGAAGAGTACCAGGAAGCCAAGCTAGAGATACTCCATTAAATTGCGAGCAGCCAAGGCCAAACCAACAACAAACGTCCAAATAGTAACGCTTATCGTTCATATATGTATGTATTGTTTTATTATAGCCAATAAAAAAAATAATCTACTAATTTAAACTTGTTGAAATTGCATATTCAGACCAAAACTTTATTATATTATGTGCATCATCTGTTCTGTGACGGATGGTGGAGTGCGTCTGTGCGTGCCAGAGTGAATCGGTGTTTCACATCTGTCGAAAATTTCCACCGTTCCGCCGGGATGTTCCCAGTGTGCTTAGAATATTACGCTTTCGTACGTATATTCCACTGTGCCAACATAGAGCTTATTTGAACTTGCGATAGTTTGCACGTACACTTCTTACATCCCTATTTTGACCTTTAGTCTGCTACAAAACAACAGTCACTATTCATATAGTTACAATTTTTCTAAAACTATTTTGTAAATCAGTATCTATTATTACACGTTTCCATAGTTAAAACTGGTATGGTTGCTAAAGAATACACGTATTTATATATTTTAGACCTGTGTTTATAAGGTAAGTTTAGTTATCGGGACGCATAGAGTGCATATACATATGTACATATATGTGTTTGTAAATGGCATGCATGCAGATCAGAGAAGTTGCATTCATGTTTGCAATATACATACATACATATGTATGTACATTTGTATATATGAGCATTCATCCATGCGAATGTATAGTACTGTGTTTTTATAACTGATACAAAGCCTATAGCACAGTGTTACATTTTTTAAATGGCTGAAATTTAGAAATATCTAGAAATTCTGTAGTGTACATATGTAAATAAATTCGACTATGAAAATGAAAGGATTCTTGAGTGTAGTAGTGTTGGGTAAACATTGCTCATTTTGATGAACATTTTCACTTTTTCTTTTTTAGTAAGTGAGTCAACTCACTCATAGTGCTCACTTGCTCTCTTATATTGCTCAGTTACTCACTTGTTCACTTGCTCAGTTGCTGACTTGCTCACTCAGTTGTTCACTATTCATGCACAGATGGTTCCAAATTTCACTATACTTCCGAATAAGCGACATACTAAATTTTTGAAAGAGTAAACAGCTTTGCCGGTAATACAAAAAGTGTGAAGTAAACGCAAATATGAGCAATAGCTGCCAGATCGCAAAATGCCCTTTGAGGAGCAAAATTGCGCAAAAAGTGAGTAGAGAACAAGTGAAAAAAATGTACAACAAAGAACAAGTGAGCAAAAAGAACAAGTGAACAAAAAAGCTTGGAAGGAACATCTTCAGTTGCTCACTTAAGTGAACAACTCTTTTTTGTTCACTCACTCATGAGCAACATAATACATAAAAAATGGAAAACGAGATACTTAATTGAAACTGTTGGTTGTGTCCTAACGATATCAAGTACTAAGTAAAAATTAAAATAAATTTAAGAAGTTAAAACGTCAATGAATTGTGCATTTTTTACATATAAGCTTATAACTAGATATGATACTTTAAAATTCAACTAAGAACAAAACAGACCGATGAACAAAACAGACCAAAGAACAAAAAATGAACAATGAACAAAAAAGAACGATGACCAAAAAATATCGAACGAAAACGAACGATGAAGAATAAATTATGCATAACATAAAGCATTTACAGAGCATAGAAATATTTGTTCTATGTTGTCAGTCGTCTGTAGTGTTGCGTAAACATTGCTCATTTTGGTGAACATGTTCACTTGTTCTTTTTTAGTAAGTGAGTCAACTCCCTCATATTGCTCACTTGCTCACTGTTCACGCACAGATCACTAAGCACCACAGATTTGGACACAAATAAAATACGTTACATTTAAATTTTAAACAAACATTTATAACTAAAAAACAAAAATTGCAATGATTCCAAATTTTATCGAATATACTTCGAATTGGCGTCATACTGAATTTTCAAAAGAATAACAGAAGAAGAACAGTTTTGCAGGTAATACAAAAAGTGTGAAGTAAAAGCAGATATGAGCAGCTGCCAGAATGCAAAATGCTCTTTGAGGAGCAAAATTGCGCAAAAAGTGAGTAGAGAACAAGTGAGCAAAAAAGAACAGGTGAGCAACAAATAACAAGTGAGCAACAAAGAACAAGTGAGCAAGTAAGAACAAGTGAGCAAAAAAGAGCAAGTGAGCAACAAAGAACAAGTGAACAAAAAAGAACAGTTTGGAAGGAACATGTTCAGTTGCTCACATAAGTGAACAACTCTTTTTTGTTTACTCAATCATGAGCAACACAACACTGCATAAGACTTGTTCGCACAACGTTTATTCAAAAATTCAAAGCCGACATTTTTTCGCCTGCATTTTGAAATGTTCAGTCGTGGTAATGGACATAGTAGTGCCGAAACGTCAATAGAATACAAAAAATCACGTTACTTAACAGTAATTTTTTTTTATGACTTTAGACAAATACACATGAACTCATTTCCTCATGCAAAAAAAAACCTAGAAAGCTACGCGTTTGTGTCAAAGAGTACAAGACAAGGGTGCACGACTCAAGTTTGCAAAACGAATACATATGCAGTGGACTGTGTCACATTGTCGAAACATGCTGTGACTGATTAGAGTAATGTAGTATATGGTCAGATAGACTACAAAAAATTAGTTTGGCGTTCACAGAAACCCGAGTACCTCACAAAATATTGAAAAAATATCGTTAGGCTATATAGGCTAATACATCAAATTCTGTCGTTCACGTATTGAGCTAAAACGTGTAAATCGGCAAACTTGTGAATACTTTCATCCATATTTCAGTTGAAAAATACCTGTTAAAAGGATTTTTAAGCGGCATAATGACTCCAAACACTTAAGAAAGGCCGGTATGGATTGGGTTGCATCCAAAGAGTTCGACTTTTTGCCATGTCCAACTCAGTCGCTGCATCTTAATCCCACTGAAAAAGGGAAGGTTCAAATCCTATCGAAGAGTTGTCAGGACCTGGTCAATATGGCCATGCCATGCCAGAGTAAGGACGAAATAAAGAAAAAATGATTAAAAACTTAATATCAAACCTCAAGAAACATGTACAAAATGTAAGGGGCTTTAATTTAAGTTCCATTATTTTTTTCGACTTTTTTAAAAATCACTATTTCAATGAAATTTTATGGTTATTTCTTGTAAAGTCATAATAAAATAGATTTAATTTAACGGTATTTTTTCTGGATGTAGCGAAATCTTTTAATCATTGTGTTTCTAAGAAAACACAAGAAAGGAAGAACTTCATCAATTTAGTAATAAAAGAAAACATTCCGCATACAATAATTAGAGTAATTAGAATGTCTTTGGTTGTGTCAAACTATTCATTTCGTTATCTAAAGTCCTTTAGAATGCCGAACGCTGTGAGGTTCAACACACACTCGCATCGATATCAATTCGTTTTATTATGCGTTTCGCGCTGACTCAATTAAATTTGAACTCATTCTATTAGACTATAGTTGTGCGTGAAGCCATTCAGGTCTGTAATTAATACTTATTATTGATGAAATTGGCAATCATTATTAACACCTGAGTTGATTTAGCCATGTTGCCCGACTGTCTGTTTCTATGCTTAGTGCTCCATCATCCATATACCTAAAACTTCTCACAGGCGCCAAAAAGACATTGTCACGGTTATATAAACCTAGCTAGTCATCCTGTCAAAGAATATTTATATACAAGTTAAGTTTCAGAGTATCAGCTCCATCATAGCACACCAGAAACCATAGACTACGATTGGAGAAACGGCAACAAATACGCTGACCATTCAGAAAAAATGATGACCGTTATTTATACCCGTGAGAAATATTTTTCCGAGCTGAGAATGAGTAAGCGCGTGGAAGGCGTTAAAATTTTGCAATTTTATTTATTCCTTCCTGTCTATAAAGATCCGATCTGATCTAACATGGCAATCTGCTTGATATGGGAATTCTGATTTCGGATTTCTAGTATCTTCACATCCCACTCTTGTCCTTTATGGGGGTCAGTCTGATATCGCAGGACTCTGTACATCAAATTGATTTTCATCAGCTTTTATAGAAGAGAACGAGGCGTCAAAAGATGGACGGTCCGACAGACATGGCTACATCGACTCGGCTATTGATGCTGATCAAGAATATATATATGTATATACAGTGGTGCTCATACACTTAAGCCACAAGAACCAAGATTTGTATACCCGATACTCAAAATGAGTATTGGGGTATATTAGATTTGTGGTAAAAGTGGATGTGTGTAACGTCCAGAAGGAATCGTTTCCGACCCCATAAAGTATATATATTCTTGATCAGTATCAACAGCCGAGTCGATGGAGCCCTGTCTGTCTGTCCGTCCATCCGTCCGTCTGTCCGTCTCTATCAGCGCCTAGTGCTCAAAGACTATAAGAGCTAGAGCAACGATGTTTTGGATCCAGACTTCTGTGATATGTCACTGCTACAAAATTATTTCAAAACTTCGCCCCGCCCACTTCCGCCCCCAACAAAGATCGAAAATCTGTGGCATCCACATTTTTAAAGATACGATAAAACCAAAAAAGCAGAATCGTAGAGGATAGCCATATCTTCTAAAGTGTAAAATCTCAAACAGATCGTATAATTATTATAGCCAGAATCAAGAAAACATTTTCATTCTTTCTCGCTCTGTCTCTCTCTAACACACAGGTTTCATGGTCGGTTTTGCCAATTGCAATATATGAGTTCAAGGATCTCAGAACCTATAAGAGCCAGAGCAACCAAATTTGGTATCCACACTCCTGTGATATCGGACCTTGACCGTTTCGTGTCCAAATCTCGCCCCACCTCCTTCCGCCCCCACAAAGGACGAAAATCTGTTTCATCCACAATATTGTAGATTCGAGAAAACTAAAAACGCATAATCATAGATAACGACCATATCTATCAGATTGCTGAATCTGGATCAAATCGGATCATTTTTATAGCCAAAAAGAGCAAATCGATTTTCAGTGGCTACGCAGCGCCCGACGTTACGCTCAGACTTACTCTTTATCGTTTCGTTTAGTATTAGCGACGTCTGCCGGAGGAGAGCCATACTGACTTAGTATCGGGTATAACTGTAGAGTTGCGGTGTCCGCAGCTACTCACAACGTTCCCCCTCGTTTTTTATTTATTTATTAAATTAAGAATTATCTGTTAATAATGGTACATAATTACAAAAGAAGGAAAAAACAGAAGTTAAAAGTTATTTGAATTTAGGTGATTATAAATATTGCATGCTATTAGTTTAAGGGATAGTTCAGGGGATAAGGTATGACAGAGGGAGTTATAATTATGGCATATAACCCTAAAAGGTTCATGTTCGGCATAATTAGACCTACATATGGGTAAACGGATTGGCCTAAAAATACGGGTAGGTCTAGATGGGACGGCCAAGTCAATCTGACCCAAGAGAGTTTGGGAGTCAAAAATCCAGAGAAGGAGCTTATGCACGAACATTACGCCATTGCATATTCTGCGATGGTGCAACGACGGCAGGTCAATTAGATTTAGCCTAGACCCAGTTAAAGTTACTATTTCTTTTTCTTTTGCACGGATTCAATAAAAACCTTCTGCTCTTTACACTGCCGGCTCCACACACAAGAACAATACTCAAATATAGGACGTACTAACGAGATATACAGTTGTTTCGTAACGTACGAGTCGTCAAACTCCTTGGATCAACGCTTGATGAACTCTAAAACACCCTTAGCTTTATTTACTGTTGCAGCTATATAGCTGTTAAAACACATCAAAAAGGACTCGGAGGCCATTCGAACTCGAAATTCGTTCGAGGACATGATTTCATGATTTTTCAAGTATGACAAATACTTGGAGAACCAGGAAGGCTTGGACGATACAGGTACAGTGATATCTGGAACAAATGTATTAAGGGCGGAGTAAATAGAGCTATAAAACGAGTTAACAGTTGCATCTATATTCGGTAATGAATAAAGAAACGACCAATCAACACGCGAGAGATGTAGATCTAAATCGATAAAGTATGTTTTGCGAAGGCAAGAAGCCATGGAACCGTCAGCACAACCAGATCGGGTACACTCAAGAGATATCGACAAAGTAATGTAAGGATCTTCAGGGAATGATATTGGGCTTGCTCTGGATACCGTAGCAAGAGAAGCATTGTTAACAAACATGAGGTGAAAGAAGTCTGTCCCTAATGTTTTTAACGGCATTAATTTGGACAAGGGAATCCCAATTATATCAATTGCGAAACAACAGTTTAGCGTCACCGCAAGGCAGCCGAGAAAGAAATGGGAGGTTAAAGTCCCCCATGACAATAATTTGGTCATTGCAACCTAATGCAGATACGACAGTATTAATTGCTGAGAGGTGGTTTAAGTAAATCTCAGCATCAGAACTGAGAGGAATGTAGGAGCAGGTTAAATAGAAAAATGTCGAGCCCATCCGAACTTTGACTGCAACAAATTCAATTCCATGGATGTTATTAAATGGGAATAACTCAGATGAGAAATCAGATTTGACTGCAATCAGAACCCCACCTGCTAAAGATGGGAGGTCCATTCTATAAATAGGGAATTTGTCAATGAAATTCTCATGATCATTAATATAAGAGTTAAGCCAGGTTGCGGTAAAAGCGATGGCATCGAAATCAAAAGACGCACTTTTTGTATAAATTTGACGCAATTTGCCAAAAAAAACTGCGAACGTTCTGATAGTGAATAGAAAAATGGTACATCAGTTTCTTGGAGCAGCAGGTTCGGTAATTCTGGGACTCGAGTTCGAATCTCTGTGAAGGAACTCATGCATAATTGTATGCTCAGGCCATATTGACGGTTCAAGAGATTTGGATAGTAAAGAATCAGGAAGAATTTTAAAGGATTATATGTTTCGCTTATGTTTAAATGTAAATTTAGTCACAACTATATCATCAAGCGAAGCGTTAAGTTTAGAGGAAATATGTTGTTTAACGTCCTCCGTTGTAGCCTCAGGAATAAGACGGGAAATAAATATTGCTTTCCGAGGGACCACTGCTCTAAGTTGAAGTCCCGAGCGAGATCGTGATGGTGGAGCCACTCCTAAAAGATATCTCGGTCCTGGGGCAGAAGAATTGGCAGCAACAGCCGGAGCCGCCTTGGCGGATTTACAGATAATGGCGAGGCATGACCACGTGGAGTAACAAATGCTTCCGATAGATGAAGATAGATAGATGAATCTCCCGACAAGACAAACATGACCAAGACAGGCCCACGTTTCGGGATCAGATCGTTTAGCCGTCCAAAATTTCCGCCACCAGCACATTTTATGTGGGCAAAATTGTCGCACAGCCAGCAGCTAAGGAATGAATCACCAATGATTACACCACAAAATTCACATTTCTTTGTCTTGCAAACAATTGCCATTATTGACAGTAGTACAATCACTGTGCACGAATATTAAAAGTACAGAGTGAGAGAACAGGCAAAATGGGAGAGCAGACACCAGAGCGAGCCCGACAATCAACAGCAGCGGCAATAATTCAGATCCAATTCAGCAGATGATCCAACGAAGTGCAGGAAACGAGCAGTAAACTCACCAAAGCAGAAACAAAAAAAAGGAGAGCATAGGCAATCCAGAGCGAGTGAGAGCAACAATGCGAGCAGCAGGCCCGCTTATGCTTTCGAGAGAGTGTGGGCGATGCAAACGCTGATGCGCGAGAACAGTGCATACCGAAGAAACGATAACGAAAACCAGACTGGGTAAAAAACAATAACAAATTGCCTGCACGAGTCCGATGCGTTACGTTCGATATTGTATTTATATTAAACACTTGTTTACAAACGAAACACTGATGATTAACACAAAGTATAATCAAATTAAAGAGAATCGATGATATATCAAAACAAAGTGACAACAATGTTGATATTTAAGCAAAGGGCGGAGAATGCAGGAACAAGAAAAAATCACAAACGGCTTAAGCAAGAGATACAAGCGAATGAAATAAACGAAAATCAAGAAAAGTTTTTATTTTACAGCTCCCATTTTTTGTCTCAAATTAGTTCGATATGTCAGTGCTCTAATACAACAATAACCAAGTTATGAAAATTTATATTCAGCGAAATAGTTCATAAATCTGAAACCATCTCCAAAATGTCCTGCTCATATACTACCTACCTGGAAAAAACTGGTTAAAAAAGTTCAAATTTCGTTGTCCTGTTGAAACATCCAGGCAAGTGGCAAATTATCGGTCCCCTGGTGATGATTCCAGGCATAATGAACGCCGAAATGTAGAGACATTCTTAGTTACAATTTATCTGGAGAATATGCCGAAAATTGGCCACTTGCCTGGATATTTCAACAGGACAACGACCCGATACATTTCTGCAGGATAGTCAAGTCGTGGCTTAACCAAGAGGGAATCAAAGTTTTGCAATGGCCACCGCAGAGTACCAACCTATACCGTATAGGGAACTTGTGGGGAATTCTAAACCAAGTCGTTGCCCAAAAAAAAACCAACAATTCAAAGGATTTGTGCCGAATTTTACAGGAAGAATGGAAGAAAATCACCCCTCAACAGTACTCACGGCTTGTAGATTCAATACCAAAGCATTGCTCCACTGTTCTTAAGAAGAAAGGTCATCCCACTCAATATTAAAGTAACTTTATTAAAAATACTAGGAGTACTGGAATACTAAACAGGTGGGTTAAGTATATGAGCAGGACATTTTGGAGATGATTTCAGATTTTTAAATTATTTCGCTGAATATATATTTTCATAACTTGATTATTGTTGTATTAGAGCACTGACATATAGAACTTTCTACAAAAAATTGGAGCTGTAAAATTAAAACTTTTCTTGATTTTCGTTTAAATGCTTGGTGTAGTTCTTGTGGCGTAAGTGGCCACTGTACTTTATGGGTTCGGAAACTCTTCCTTCTGGGCGTTACACACATCCATTTTCCCCTACCCCTATACTCTTTTCGATTATCGGGTATACAAATAAATTGAGTTTCTTACGTGCTTGGCTTGTGAGTAGTCGGTGATAAAAAAAACTGACTAAATGGGGTGTTCTATTTAAGTAGATACATATTGATGTGTAAAAGGTGCGCCTTTTCTTATGTTGATATGTAAACATTGAATAACTTTTACATTTACCAATGTATATTAAGGTCTAACATTTTGTTAGTCAATATAGGCGGCCATTGTTTGATTTTGTATTCAAAAACTAGTTACATAAACTGTTAGTGCTAGTAAACGTCAAAGTTATTTAATGTTTAAATAACAACAATAACAATAAAATGACATGCATAATAAATTACGCACCCTGTCTATATATGGGCAGATCTCGCAAATAATGGTTGATTTTTTCCCGGTATCTGAAATAAAAAACTCATTCACGGGAATCGAAATTTTTCTCATTTATGAGTAACAAAGGTCCCGATAAAATCTGTTTTTCCTCAGTTAGCTCTACGCTCACGCAAAGATTTTAAATTTTTTTAAAATTTAAATTTTAACACTTCTCTTTTGTTACTGTTTTTCATTAAGCACTTTGTACCGAGCGAATGAACAAAAGTTTGGAAATCTATAACAATCCATATATTACAATAAATTTTAAAATATGCAAAAAATATAAATATATAAACGTAAACACGAACGAAACTAACAACACGTTACGCAGACACTTTTTTTGTTGTGCCCATCTACTGATACTTTCTGCGAGCGCTTGATCAAATGTTTGTCTTGAAGTTTTTATTGTGAGACACGATCGTGTGTCGGCTCAACCGAACGGACGAAAAATATAACACAAGCGAAGAGACAAAGAGTGTTCTGTTCAGTGAGAGAGCCTTCGTGGTGTTTTTCTGTTTTGTCAGTGACCAGACCTCAAAGGGAACTTGTCTTGACCGTTATTTATATACATTTATTTACATAAATGTATGCGTTTAAGGTGAAAATAAGCAAAAAATACTAACAAGTCAATTTTCTAATAATAATACTATGACCGCAGTGAATTTACTTCGTAAAGAGGCGGTGAATATGGACTCAACGCAAAACCTTGGAACAACTGGAAATATTATTAGCCATGAAGCATTGGACGAGTCCTCGTTTGTTGGAAATATACTACGTGAAATTTTGTATAGTCCGATGAACCTAGCACTTTTAACTGTAATAGTCTTTCTTGTATACAAAATAGTGCGCGATCGCACCGAAGTACCAAGTTCTAGTGCTCAGAAACAAACTTTACCAGAACTTCCCAAAATACGACGCGACTTTACTGTTAAGGAACTACGACAGTACGATGGCAACCAACTTGATGGTCGAGTTTTAGTGGCAGTTAATGGAAATGTGTACGACGTTAGTAAAGGAAAACGCTTTTATGGGCCAGGTGAGACAATAGAACTTTATAAGACTTTTTACGTGCTTATATCTTTCACTACACTATTATTTTATCTCTAGTTCCGAGAGAAATAATCTACTTTATTCCAATTTCATTACCGGAGCCTTTTAGTCATACAATTTATTTTTTAAGTTTCTTTAAATTCCTTTACTTCATAAGACTAAGAAGATAATTCCGATTGGAATTATTAATGAGACCGGCTGGGGAACTCGATCTTAACACTCCAAGAATAGAAAGCTCCATTCAAAGACCAAATTCTGTTGTCGCTCAAGAAAGCTAATCACCGCCTCGTGAAAGAAATCCTATCGCTCTTTTGCGATTGCATCACTGCTCAGTGATACAGTCGTGGACCGTATGAAAATATAGGCACTCCTGGACAGGATAGTTCTTGGTCTTTCCGACAATGCTGGAACTTGGAACGTAACTTTACAACGTAAACGTGCCATCAAGTGGCCCAAGTGACACTAAGTCGAAGCCCATTACGTGAAGTTCGCAGGCTGAAATGTTGCCCCATTTCTGAGCTGTATTTGAAAAAAATTTATTTGCTTTAATTATACTAGGCAACAAAATTTATCTGTTTATGCACACTCCGAACCAAAACGCATTCTTCTGATAGATTTGGTACTTTTTTTTTTTAAAGGTATAGGGCTATATTAGATTTGTGGTAAAAATGAATGTGTTCCAGAAGGAAACGTTTCCGACCCCATAAGGTATATATATTCTTGATAAGCATCAATAGCCATGTCTGTCTGTCCGTCCGTCCCTCCGTTGGTCCTTATGAACGCCTAGTGATCAAAGACTATAAGAGCAAGAGCACCGACATTTTGTATCCGGACTTTTGTGATATGTCACTGTTACAAGTGTATTTCAAAACTTCGCTCCGCCACCTTTCGCCCCCACAAAGCACGAAAATCTATGGCATCCACAATTTTGACGATACGAGAAAATCAAAAACGCAGAATAGAAGAGAATGACTATATTTAGTAGACTGCAGAATCTGAACTAGATCGTATTATTATTATAGCCAGAATGAAGAAAGCAATTTTATTTTCTTTATTTAATTTAATTTTCAAGTGGATTTCAAAATTGAAGATACGAGAAAACTAAAAACGCATAATCATAGAGAATGCCCATATCTACCAGTTTGCCGAATCTGAATCAGATCGGACCATTTTTATAGCCAAAAGTAACAAATAAATTTTGCAGTGGCTACGCAGCGCTCAGACTGATTTTCTGTATCTCTCGCACGCACTCTTTGTCGTGTCGTTTAATATAAGCGGCGTCTGCCGGAGGAGAGCCATACTGACTAAGTATCGGGTATAAATGTAGAGTTGCGATCTCCGCAGCAACTCACAACGTTCCCTCTCGTTTTCTATTAGTTCTATTAAATGGCTGCAAACTACTAATAAAAAAAATCAAATAGATATCTGATCCATTTCTGATCCCTCCATTTTGTTTTGTGTCTGGTGTATTTTTGTATATTTCACATAAATAGAGTTTAATACGACGCGGATTTTGTGGTTAAAACCGAAATTTGGAAGTGAATACAGAAAAGAAAAAGGAAGGCGGGCCACCCAAATAGGGTTTAATGCAGTAAATTTTGCTGGCCCGCATTACAGCCACCGGATTCGTGCCAGGTTTCCTGGAGAGGAACACTGGAGTACATGATAGTGTCGACTACATAGAACGGAGTTGTGTCAGGGCGAACTCCCTCAGAGCCCGGAACGCTACACATACACACACACGTATACACCCGGTTTAAACCGACACGCACCTATATAGATTTAGGGCTGACTAGCCACGGCCAGCGATCTGCCCACGTCGCGTAAATTAAAACGTACAAACAAACAGAATGCACTTGCAAAACACCTTCCACATCTAATGTTATGTTGAAGGGACCGTAATCATTATAAGTTATAAAATAAAAATTACTAGGTAATGATAATATTTCAATTTATTAAATTTTTCTTCACTGATAATCAATATTTTTGAATAATTTGATAAAACTTAGACTTAATCATTATTCTTGATAACAAAAAATTAAAACTGAATATTTAATGATTATTAATGATTTGTATTTTTCCCTTAAAATTCAACAGGAATTTACGGTTTCTGGTGTTAGAATGTTCGCCAATATTATTGCATATCCTTGTTATGGGACCACAAAGCTACCCCTGTGCTAAAATTTTCTTATCAATTACCAGTGAAAAAAACGTGAATAAATTAAAGATCTACAAGTCATGGCGGGAATGCAGAGATTGTAGCAAAATGAAGATTTTGGGTCAAGCCATGTTTTTATAGGTCCATTAAAATTAAGAGATTTTTGTTCCAGTTCCAGTTCTCAGAAATTTATTTGATCGATATTTTTCTTTTTTTCACCTTTTCTGTCAAACAAAAACAGCTGACCAGGCTGTTCTGTAAAAATACAGCCTGATATAAATGACTTTTTTTCAATTACTTGTTTTGAAGAAAAAAAAGAGTTCAAAGTGCACGATTTAAGATGATCAAGACATCGGAGGTGCAGCACCAGCGTGTTTAAAATGTCTGAAGATATGAAACACCATGCATGTTGAAAATTAAATTGCTAATGGTCAACAAATTATATTTTAAGATGCGGCATTAGAAGGTTTGGTCAAACTGCTGTACCTAAACTATTTGTAAAGACAATCATTAAGGATCTGGTGTTCACTTTCGAAAAATGTATCCGATTTACTTCTAAAAACGCAACAAATGGTTGCTCGCACTTTCACATAACTCTAGATGTATCCGTTTCTAAACGGAGGAAATTTCCTTGAGAAAATGAAAAAGCAAACGACTTTTTTAACAACATAACGAATCTTAATCGCAAGAGGAAAATTATATGTGACATAATGAAGCATTAACATAAATTGTACATGACTAGTACCACTGCAAATTAGCATGTCCTTTCCTTCATTATTTTTCCTGTTTTTTGTGCAAGGTTGTACAAAAAATTTCGCTCTAAAATTAAGCCTCTTGTAGAAGTTTCGACTTACTCATCATTATTTCATATATGAAAGGTGAACAATTTCTGAGAGTACCAAACATATTTTTACCTACTGAAGTGTAAATATTAAACACAACTTGGAACTTGGGGAAATGGGAAGAATGGGAAATTCTTGATAAAATCAAAGCAGTCTGTTTGATACAGCTGCATCCAATTCTATAGACTTAACGGCGCTGTTTCTCCTAGACAAAAATATGAAACCGAAACCTCTTATACCTCCCGTGCAGAAATAACATCAGTGAAATATATTTGCGGGCAGCTTTTGAGCCATGTGCCGAGCTAGATCAGGAACAAGCGTTCTGCTTTTTTCCAGCTTTTAAAATTCCTGGAACACTATTGAACAAACAAACTGTACGTTGGCACGCATTCAAATGGAAGAAGAAATATAATAACTTATATCTCGCAATTTGAATTGACATGACATCATGCGCGTGCAAACTAGTTCGTTCACACTTATACAGTATCTCATTCTAATTCATGGATGAGAGAACTAAGACCAAGAGGAGAGGGGAGACCAACGCTGGCAAGAGTAGACGGTGATAAAACACCAAGTTTTGGCAAGAATTTTTTTGAGGTGTTATATTTCTTTCAGACTTCTTAAGAGTATGAATGGGGAGAAATTACAAAAATAAATTTTGTCGATAATGATGTGAAAACGACAGCGACAGGCGAACATACAATATATGTATATATTTTTATTATGCCAGATACTCAAAGAGTATAGGGATAGAAAGTGCATCATTTCTGGATCATAATTAATAGACGAGTCGATATTCATGTCTGACTTTCGGTTTGTCTGTCTATCCGTCTTTCCATCTGGTTTGTCGACCAGTTCTCAGAGACAATCAAAGCTAAGGCACAACTCCTGTGATATCACACTGAATCAAGCTTATTTAAAAATGTATCCACGCCCCGTACCACCCACAAAGAGTGTAAGTCTGTGGCATCCAAAAAATTTGAGGACCGGAGAAAACCGAAAACGGAAAACTATAAAGAATGACCATATCATTCAGATTACTGGATCACATAAGATCATTATTATAGCCAAAAAGAATAAATAAATTTGTCCCTGGTGGAGGTGAGCGAAATATAATGGCTGATTATGGTTTGAGAAGGGAGACAGGGACATATGTATTATCACTAACCATACAGTATATAGATGTGCCAGTTCATACAACGAAAGTGTCACACACCGGCTTGCGCTATCCGTACCCCAGAGTGACGTCATCGTCATGTTTCGACAAAAATATGTGATTGTATGTTTTTTCAGATTTTTTGAACTCTCTCAGGTCTGATCTGTTTTGCCACCAGCATGTTTTAGTGTATGGGTGCACATGCATTCTCACGTACTTTATGTTTATGTGTACTGTATGTACTGTATGTTTAGTGTTGCTGGCCGCTAGAACTGAAATTTGAGTTTGGTTCTTGTTTCGGGTCTTTTGATGGACTGACCTACCGCCACAAAATAAATGAAGAATGGGCAGGGGGTGGGGTATGGTACACTAGGGTGCGGGAAACAAAATAAAAGCTGTTATTTGTTTGATTTATACCACAAAATATAAAATATTACAATAATATAATTACACATTTATTTCCTTATTTTAAACAGGTTGATTATAAATTATAAAAATTATGCAAACGCCGTCGGTTCTCGACTATATATAATAATATAATTGCACATTTATTTCCTTATCTTAAGCAGGTTGATTATAAATTATACAAATTATGCAAACGCCGTCGGTTCTCGACGTTTTGTTTATATCAAAGACTATACAATACCAAAGACTATACAATACCAAGATGTTGCATGAGCGACCAAAAAGCTGTTCTATGGCGGGTCCTAACATTAGAACCCAAAAGGCACGAGGGAGCCCCCTTGGCTTACCAAAGAATTATCCAGTCAAAAAAACTTAAAATCAAGACTTTATAAAAAATTTCAAAAAGTGGGTTCTCCTACTTCTCACTCTCGCTATGTAATGGCTAGGTCAAACTTTTCAGTTCTTAATGCTCAATGCTATAAGAACTATCTATCTCGATGCAGGATACGTTTTTCTCAGGACCCTAAACAGTTTTACTGTTTCTTAAACAGTAAGCGTAGAGCGTCCGCACGCACACCCATTCTCGCTATCATTTTGTAATACGTCGGCAAATAATGATCGGCCACCTATTCTGAGGAAAGCTACTCTGGTCATCCGTACCCATACGGTTTACCGAAGTCGAACGGCATTTTCAGTCCCTTGTTAAATAAATGTTCCCTACTTCATGAAATGTTTGAGAAGGTTTTAACTCCGCACTTGCAACATCTTTGCAAGTCACTTATATCTTCACCTCAGCATGAATTTATAAGGCGGCGATTAACCACCACGAACTTGTTAGAGTTTACCTCTTTCATTATTAAAGACATTCAAGGTAACTTACAGACGGATGTTATTTACACCGACTTCAGTAAAGCATTCGACTCTGTAAACCATTCCCTTTTAGCGCATAAACTTGACCTTTTAGGGTTTCCGCCCAACCTCCTGAGATGGATTCTATCTATCTTTGTTCCAGGTCTCAAAGAGTCCTCTTCAAAAACTCCCGCTCTTCACCAGTAATGGTTTCTTTGGCAGTACCGCAGGGCAGCCATCTAGGCCCCTTACTCTTCACACTCTTTATTAATGACTTGTCTTCGGTATTAACATACTCTCGAGT
Source organism: Drosophila pseudoobscura (assembly GCF_009870125.1). Classification (NCBI taxonomy): domain Eukaryota; kingdom Metazoa; phylum Arthropoda; class Insecta; order Diptera; family Drosophilidae; genus Drosophila; species Drosophila pseudoobscura. Next base: position 35,496,938 of record NC_046683.1, on the reverse strand, counting down.
ACTTACATTACATTACATTACATACATATGTATGCGGATGATGTTAAACTCTGTTTCCAGTATAAGGACATTTCATTTCATTCTCGCTTGCAATCCGATCTCAACAACTTTCAGTCATGATGTTGCGCAAACTTGTTACACCTTAATGCCTCGAAGTGCAAAGTTATGACATTTCATCGTTCTAGCCCCTTTGTGGCTCCCTATTTGGCTGTTCTCTTAAGAGAATTATCCTGGTGGATGATTGGTGTTATGTTAGACCCCAAGTTAAAGTTTTCCGAACACATTTCTACCATGGTAAATAAGGCCATGGGTGTGCTTGGGTTTATAAAGAGGTGGTCAAAGGAATTTGACAACCCCTATATAACAAAGACTCTCTATACCTCGCTTGTTCGTCCGATCTTAGAATACGGCTCCTGTGTATGGTGCCCTCAGTACAAAGTACACCAGGACCGTATAGAATCAGTACAGAAAAACTTTTTACTCTTTGCTCTGCGGGGCCTTAACTGGGATGCGGGTGTGAGACTCCCATCTTACTCTAGTAGACTGCTATTAGTAAACCTCCCATCCTTAGTTAACCGTAGAAAAATGCTTGGTGTTATATTTATGCACAACTTGATCAGGGGTGACATGGACAGCCCTGATCTGTTGAGCCGCATAAACTTCACGATTCCTATTAGACTGACTAGAAATTTTATACCGTTGTTCTTTCCACTTTGTAGATCAAATTCTTCCTTGCATGAACCGTTTAGGGTCTTATGCTCGGATTATAATTCCCTCTACCATACACACCCCCTTCCGCCCCCGCAAAGGACGAAAATCTGGGGCATCCACAAATCTCAGAGACTATTAAGGCTAGAGCAACCAAATTTGGTATCCGCACTTCTGTTAGATCTCACCATAAAACGTATATCTCAGAATTTCGCCCCACCCCCTTCCGACCCCACAAAGGACGAAAATCTGTTGCATCCACAATATTGCACATTCGAGAAAACTAAAAACGCAGAATCATAGATAACCACCATATCTATCAGATTGCCGAATCTGGATCAGATCAGATCATTTTTATAGCCAAAAGGAACAAATCAATTTGCACTGGCTACGCAGCGCCCGACGTCACGCTCAGACTGATTTTCTGTCTCTCGCACGCACTCTTTGTCGTGTCGTTTAATATAAGCGGCGTCTGCCGGAGGAGAGCCATACTGACTTAGTATGGGGTATAACTGTAGAGTTTCGGTGTCCGCAGCAACTCACAACGTTCCCCCTCGTTTTCTCTGTGTTTCTCGCCTTATATGACTGTTGTGAAATTGAGATATACACCTCTCACTGCATTAACAACCAAATCAATCCGTCTCTTTTGCGAACAGCGATAAAAAAAACTATACCAACTCCGGCACTTACGTATAATTACGTTTAAAATATATTGAATACGTTACATAAATTATAAGATTACATATACATTGCCTTGGTATCCGGTGTATTGGTCCTTGCCGCGGATCACAACGTACCCGATCGTTACATTCCGTTTTAGCTCAGGCAATTAATTTAAATTTAAGTTGAATAAATACAAATTTAAACGAGGGGTAACGTTGTGGTTAAAGCCAAAACCTGGTTAAAGCCGGACATTCTTAGTTCCGAGGTTTTGTCAGGTCGATACACAACTTTTAGAAAGGACCGTTCGTCTCGACGTGCAGGAGGGGTTCTGATTGCAGTGCACTCTAACTTCACGTCGGAATACTTCACAGTCCAAGTTCAACAGGAACTGGAATTCCTGTGTGTAAAATTGATTCTTCCCGCTTTCGCTACATTTATTACATGCTCATATATTCCACCTTTTTCGGATATCTCTATTTATGAGCAGCACTTGTCCGCTTTAACCGCTGTTTCTTCCTCGCTATCAGATAAAGATCATATGATAGTTCTTGGTGCCTTCAACTTGCCAGGAACTGTTTGGTCTTCGGTAAACGAGTCTAGTATCCTAGTTCCCATGTCCCGACATGACTTTGACGGCTTGCTTAACCTGTCCCTGTCTCAAGTCAATCATGTGAAAAATTCCTTGGGTCGATTGCTTGATCTGTGCTTTGTATCGGATCCGACCTTAGTGTTGTTAGTCCGAGCCCTTCCGCCCACTTATACCTGAAGACGCCTACCATCCTACTTCCGAATTGTCTCTAGATATATTACTAACTGTATTGGATCGGTCGAGTAGGCTACCTGAACGTGTCCGCTGCTTTCGTAAAGTCGAGTTTGCGAAGCTTAATGTCATCATTAGGGATTTTGATTGGTCCGCTTTGTACTTGTGCACTGATGTCATAAAAGTATAGTAACCTAGTGCCCATGTCACGACATGACTTTGTTGACGGCTGGCTTTACCTGTCCCTGAAAAATTCCTTGGATCGATTGCTTGATCTGTGCTTTGTTTCGGATCCGACCTTAGTGTTGTTAACCCGAGCCCTTCCGCTCACTATACCCGAAGACGCCTACCATACTACTTTCGAAGTTTCGCTAGATATACGACCAACTGTATTGGTTCGGTCGAGTAGGCTAACTGAACGTGCCCGCTGCTTTCGTAAAGCCAAGTTTGCGAAGCTTAATGTCATCATTATGGATTTTGATTGGTCCGCTTTGTACTTGTGCACTGATGTCACAAAAGGCACAAACATTTTTTACAATGCTCTTGGCACATTTTTTTATTCTTGTGTCCCGCTTTCTCGTCCGATTAGATCGGGAAAACCCCCTTGGTTTACCAAAGAGTTATCCAGTCTAAAAAACTTAAAATCAAGACTTTATAAAAATTTCAAGAAGTGGGCTCTCCTACTTCTCACTCGCGTTATGTAATAGCTCGGTCAAACTTTTCAGTTCTTAATGCTCAATGCCATAAGAACTACTTATCTCGATGCAGGATACGTTTTTCTCAGGACCCTAAACAGTTTTACTGCTTCGTAAACAGTAAGCGTAGAACGCCCGCACACCCATCCTCGGATTCATTTTGTAATACGTCGGCAAATAATGATCAGGCAATTGCCGATCTTTTTGCCCAGTTTTTCCAAACCACCTCTTCTGAGTAAAGGTACTCTGGTCATCCGTACCCATACGGTTTACCGAGGTCGAACGGCATTTTCAGTCCCTTGTTAAATGAATATTCCCTACTTCATGATCTTCGACTAGTTAAGCCGGTGTTTTCACCGGGTCCAGACGGGGTTCCAGGTTGTGTACTCAGGTACTGCGCCGAGGCTCTGTGTGGACCTTTGCTTAAACTATTCACCCTGTCCATTGATTCCTCTTGCTTCCCCCCAATCTGGAAGGAATCGTTAGAGTTTACCTCTTTCATTATTAAAGGCTTTCAAGGTAACTTACAGACGGATGTTATTTACACCGACTTCAGTAAAGCATTCGACTCTGTAAAGCATTCCATTTTAGCACATAAACTTGACCTTTTAGGGTTTTCGCCCAACCTCCTGAGATGTATTTCTATCTATCTTTGTTCCAGGTCTCAAAGAGTCCTCTTCAAAAACTCCCGCTCTTCACCAGTAATGGTTTCTTTGGCAGTACCGCAGGGCAGCCATCTAGGCCCCTTACTCTTCACACTCTTTATTAATGACTTGTCTTCGGTATTAAGATACTCTCGAGTACTTACATACATATGTATGCGGATGATGTTAAACTCTGTTTCCAGTATAAGGACATTTCATTTCATTCTCGCTTGCAATCCGATCTCAACAACTTTCAGTCATGATGTTGCGCAAACTTGTTACACCTTAATGCCTCGAAGTGCAAAGTTATGACATATCATCGTTCTAGCCCCTTGTTGGCTCCCTATTTGGTGATTCTCTTGAGAGAATTACCATGGTGGATGATCTGGGTGTTATGTTATACCCCAAGTTAAAGTTCTCTGAACACATTTCTACCATGGTAAATAAGGCCATGGGCGTGCTTGGGTTTATAAAGAGGTGGGCAATGGAATTTGACGACCCTGCTCCTGCGTATGGTGCCCTCAGTCCAAAGTACACCGTATAGGACCGTATAGAATCAGTACAGAAAAACTTTTTACTCTTTGCTCTGAGGGGTCTTAACTGGGATGAAGGTGTGAGACTCCGATCTTACTCTAGTAGACTGCTATTAGTAAACCTCCCATCCTTAGTTAACCGTAGAAAAATGCCCTGATATGTTGGGCCGCATAAACTTCACGATTCCTATTAGACTCACTAGAAATTTTATACCGTTGTTCCTTCCACTTTGTAGATCGAATTATTCCTCTACCATATTATATCCACCACTAATTCTCTTCCTCTTATTAAATTATTAATCCTTACACACCTTTCCATTGATTAGTAACTGTAGTGGTATTTGTATTTTGATTGCATGCTTAGTTTCTTAGGAAGTTTAGTGCTAATTTTCCTCGAATGTTAGTCTAATAGCTATCTTTCTTGCATGTTCGCGTTTGGTTCGGCTACGCACCGCGCGTCATGCGGCAGCCCCCCTCGGTCGGTTGGGCCGGAGGAGGCCTGCGTTTTGCCTGGGATCCGCGCGTAACAGCCTTCTGCTGGTGTCACACGGGCCACTTGACGGTGCAGTAACTGCATCGCCTCTTGAAAGATGCAGTCATTGCATGTCAACGTCCAAATTAAAAAAAAACGAGGGGGAACGTTGTGAGTTGCTGCGGACACCGCAACTCTACAGTTATACCCGATACTAAGTCAGTATGGCTCTTCTCCGGCAGACGCCGCTAATATTAAACGACACGACAAAGAGTGCGTGCGAGAGAGACAGAAAATCAGTCTGAGCGTGACGTCGGGCGCTGCGTAGCCACTGCAAATTGATTTGTTCCTTTTGGCTATAAAAATGATCTGATCTGATCCAGATTCAGCAATCTAATAGATATGGTCATTATCTATGATTCTGCGTTTTTAGTTTTCTCAAAGCTGCAATATTGTGGATGCAACAGATTTTCGTCCTTTGTGGGGGCGGATGGGGGTGGCGCGAAATTTTGAGATATACGTTTTATAGTGAGATCTAACAGAAGTGCGGATACCAAATTTGGTTACTCTAGCCTGAATAGTCTCTGAGATTTGTGGTTGCCCCAGATTTTCGTCCTTTGCGGGGGCGGAAGGGGGTGCGGCGAAATTTTGACACAAAACGGTCTAGGTCCGATATCACAGGAGTGTGGATACCAAATTTGGTTGCTCTAGCTCTTATGGGTTCTGAGATCCTTGAACTCATATTTTGCAATTGGCAAAACCGACCATGAAACCTGTGTGTTAGAGTGAGACAGAGCGAGAAAGAGTGAAATTGTTTTCGTGATTCTGGCTATAATAATTATACGATCTGGTTCAGATTTTGCACTCTGTAAGATATAGTCATCTTCTACGATTCTGCGTTTTTAGTTTTCTCGTATCTTTAAAATTGTGGATGCCACAGATTTTCGCCCTTTGTGGGGGCGGAAGTGGGCGGGGCAAAGTTTTGAAAAATTTTTGTAGCAGTGACATATCACAGAAGTCTGGATCCAAAACATCGTTGCTCTAGCTCTTATAGTCTTTGAGCATTAGGCGCTGAAGGGGACGGACAGACGGACGGACGGACAGACGGACAGACAGACATGGCTCAATCGACTCGGCTATTGATGCTGATCAAGAATATATATACTTTATGGGGTCGGAAACGATTCCTTCTGGACGTTACACACATCCACTTTCACCACAAATCTAATATACCCCAATACTCATTTTGAGTATCGGGTATAATTACACTTGCGTGCTAATAACACTTTTTTAAGAAACTTGCCACCAAGACAACAGTAATTTTGAATACCCTCATGCAATATACGAATGTAATAAACTGATATATTTATGTACATATGTCGGTACCTAAGATGTTTCATAATTGACTTCATATTATAATAATTTTCCATGATAGTATTTTAGGTGCGACTGGCATCTAAATTTTTGTTTCGCACATTCCAGTCGGATTGACAATTGATTCAAAAAATATATGTAAAACCAATTTCATTTATATGTATGCATATTTATTTTAGTATATACATTTTTTTCTTATATCGTATGTCGGGTGTACGAGCTAAGTCCCTCCAACACTTTTCCAGTGGAATCCGTCTACACAATTAAGACCTTCCTTAATCCGCTCGATGTAGTTCCTTGCTCGTTCGTTTTATTTCGTATATATCTCTTAAATCTAGTGATCATAATTCAGATCGTTTTGGCTCGATACTATTGATACTATCGATTGCGCTTCTTTATATGTACATAATGTAACGCGCCATCTTCAAATTAATTCACAATTTTCGTACTCTTTACATATTAATTCAAATCTTCAAATTGTTAACCTTTATAAAGTAATTTAATCCTATATTCTATTAAGGGGCGTCAACATTCTCCCCACCTTGGAAGCTCCTTCCAACATTAAGTTCATCGGCATCTGTAGGCAGCGGGCAGAGCTTATGTACGTTGCGCTTAAATAATCCAGTCTTGGTCCTGAGTGTTACAACCCGAACTGCACCATCAGCTCCTGGGTGTAACTCTGCAACTCTTCCCAGCGGCCATTGTCCGGGCGGAGCGTTGTCTTCCGCAATAAGGACCAGTGTACCAAGTTGAATGTTGTTGGCTACAGTGCTCCACTTTGTCCGCTTCTGCAGCAACGTCAAATATTCCGCCGACCAGCGGTGCCAGAACATGTGGTGTACCATTAGAATGCGTTTCCAATGGTTGCTCATGGACAGTTTCAACAGTGCGTCGTCTACTAGTTCTACTAACGCGTTCAGGGGTCGGCCAACCAAGAAATGACCGGGAGTTAGCGCCTCGAAGTCATTCGGGTCCGATGACAAGGGATGCAGAGGTCTAGAATTCATCACCGCTTCTACTTGTGTGATGGCAGTCACAAGATCTTCGTAGTTTAGTGCTGTGCTGTTGGTGCATTTCACAAGCAGCTGTTTGGCCACCTTCACGGCGCTCTCCCATAATCCTCCAAAGTGAGGGGAGCGTGGGGGGATGAAGTGAAACCTGACTCCTCGCTGGCTGCATTCGTCGTCAATGAGCTTCTGACTTGGCGAGTCGAAAGCTCTGTTGAGCTCTCGTGACCTACAAAATTGGTGGCGTTGTCGCAATATAGGTCAGAACTCAATCCACGTCTTGCAAAGAACCGTTTTAACGCCGCGATGAACGCATTTGAGCTTAAGTCCGACACGATCTCTATATGGCAGGCCTTTGTTGCAAAGCATACAAATATGCACAGATACACCTTTACTGGGCGTTTTCCTCGCATGTGAAAGTGCATCCATATTGGTCCAGCAAAGTCCAGTCCAGCGCGCTCGAAGGGGTAGATATTGCCTCGCACTCGGTTAGCTGGCAGCGCTCCCATCAGCTGTGTTGCAGCGAGCGGCCGACGACGAAAGCATGGTATGCAACCACGGATCACCCTGCGGGCAAGTTTCCTGCAATTGATTACCCAATATCTCTGTCGCAAAAAGGCACATAGCGATTGTGCCCCGGCATGTAAATTCTTTCGATGTGTGAGTTCAACAAGCGCCTCTACCACTTTATGGTTGCTCGGCATTAAGATGGGATGCCTTGTGTCAAATGGCAATTCGGCATTGGACAACTTTCCGCCGACTCGAATAATAGCTATTCCCTCTTCTTCTTGTAAAAACGTGCTTAAACTCTGAATTCTCGCTGATTTGATCACCTTTCCCTCTTTAAGCTTAATGAATTCCTCATGCAAGCTCAACTGCTGCACATTATACACAATATAGCGCAATCCGCCCTCCATTTCAGCTGCAGTAAGGTTGCCTGTTTCATTTGAGTTTGATCTCAACGATATTCTACGCCAGCGAAAAATATAGCTAAAAACTCGCTGCAATTTGAGGAAATCATTTGCAAATTTGCATCTCCCCACGACATCTAACTACTCATTACTTTCTACCTTTCCAACTGTCAGCGAGAACTTACATTTCCTCTCCTCTGGAACTGTTTGTATTTCCTCACTCCAATTAAATTTGGTCCAGTCATCTGCTGCGTCCATTAAAAATTCTGGACCGTTCCACCACATCGTTGACTTGCTCAATTCGGTTACCAATAATCCCCTAGATACAATATCTGCAGGGTTTGATTTGGTGTCGACCTTGAACCAATCCTGTACATGTGTGAGCTCTTGTATTTGAGCCACCCTATTGGCAACGAAGGTGGTCCATCGACTAGCATGTGACGACAGCCAATTTAACACAATTGTGGAGTCCGTGAAATAGTTAACCTTCTCTACTGCTATGTGAAGACAGGCTCATACCTTTGCCATTAGCTTGGCCACTAACAATGCCCCTTGTAACTGTAAGCGTGGCAATGATGTTACCCTAACTGGGGCTACTTTGGACTTGGCCGTTACCAGTCGCACCGAAATTCCTCCCCCTTCATCCCTAACACGAGCATAAATTACGCCGCCGTAAGCTCTGTTGGATGCATCAGAGAAACCAAACAGTTGCAAAGTGCATGGGTCGGCCGTAATTGGAATTGAGGATCGCGGAATTGAAATTTTGTCAATTAGTTTCAGTTCTTCTCTATATCGAAGCCATTGAGTTGCGTAGCTTGCTGGTAACTCCTCGTCCCAATCCTGCTTTAGAAGCCAAAGTTCCTGAACAAAGATCTTGCCCAAGATCAGCAAGGGACTCAAGAACCCTAACGGATCAAACACCTGAGCCAATTCGGACAGCACTGATCGCTTCGTGGCGATTGCGGAGACCTTTATGTTAAAGCAAAATTGGAATTTGTCCTCTAGACTTGACCAATATATCCCCAAAGTTTTAGCTGCGTCCTCTGTTTTTAGCATCAGGGGCTCTACGCTGGTGTTGTTGTCCATTCCTTGATAATTGCTGCGCCATTTGTGCAGCTCGAACTTTCCTAGCCCTAATAATTCGGTCACTTGTTCTTTCAACTTTGTCAGTTCCTCTTTTGATTCGGCTCCACACAGCATATCATCCATATAGAAACTTCGCTTTACTGCCTCTCTAGCTAACGGAAATTTTTCCGCGTACCTATCGACCAAGTAATAGAGGCAACGTACTGCCAGGAACGGCGCCGAATTTGTTCCATAAGTGACCGTGTTTAGGCGTAGCACCTGGATAGGATCCGAAACGTTGCATCGCCATAGAATGCATTGATAGTTTCTATGTGGTTCCGCAACCAATATTTGACGGTACATTTTCTTTATGTCGGCCGTAAGGGCGTATCTATAGAAACGGAACCTGGTCAAAGTCTCGAACAGATCTGGCTGCAACGTTGGACCAACCAAGGTTGCGTCGTTCAGTAACCTGCCGTTGCTAGATCTACATGAGGCATCAAATACGACTCGTAACTTGGTCGTCAAACTCTCTGGGCAAATAACCGTATGATGTGGCATGAAGTATTCGACCTTTTCTTGTCCGGCGGGCTCTATTGCCGTTAAATGCCCTAACTGGCGATATTCTTCAATAAATTGAACATATTGTTCCTTCAGCGCTTGGCTACGATTTAACCTCTTCTCTAAATTCAAGAACCTGGTAAATGCGATTTGATAAGTTTCGCCTAACTCAACTTTAGGATTCTTAAAGGGCAGAGCTACCACTAAATGTCCTGAGGCCTCCTGCTTAACATGCGTCACAAAACAATCTTCGCACTGTTTTTCTTCCTCAGTGAACTTATCTACTGTTTCAGGGACTTCTTCACACTTCCAAAACCTTTGTACGAGCTCTTGCAGCTGATCATTTTTCGACCCCTTTCGTTCAATGTCAGTTGCTAACAGTGCAACTTCAGAAGATTTCGTGAATTCACCTACGACGACCCAGCCTAACAGAGACTTTTGAAGCCTTGGAAGGTGTGCTCCTAGTTTAATTTGCCCTGCTACAATTAGCTTGAAAAAGAATGTGACTCCAACTAGCATGTCAATATCTTCCCCGGACTGAAATGTAGGGTCGGCCAGCGTAACTCCCTTGGGTGGAACCCACTCCGAACAAATTCCTGAGCTTGTTGGGTTATACTGAGTTATTTCCTTCAGCACACAGAAGTCCTCGGTAGCCATATATCTGGTGACTCTAGATTTAAAAGTCGCTTGCACCTCTCCCATAACTTGAGATGTTGCATTTCCAATTCCACTGAGTTGTATGACTGAGTCGCGCATTTTTAGGCCCAGGGCCGAGACTATCCTAGCCGTCAGAAAATTTAATTGACTACCGGAATCTAACACGCACCTGTAATTGCGATATCCTCCGTCTATAGCTTTGATGTGAACTACAGCGGTCGCAAGAAAGTTGGTGGATGATCAAGACAATAGGGAGCTATGCAGTGACTTTGGCTGTTGCAACTCCTGCCCTTTGAGCCCCGGCTCCTTGGCAACAATAGGTATCTCTCGATGCAGAAGTTCATGATGCGGCTTGCTGCAAATCCTACAACGCGGACCATTACAGTTTCTAGTTGTATGTCGCTTGCTAAAACAAATCAGGCACAGCGAATGCTTCTTCGCCTCATGGTAACGTTGTACTGGTGATAGTTCGTTAAACCTTTGACACCCTTTCAATCCATGGGTCCCAGGACAAACGTAGCAGCCATTGCTGCCTATTGTTGCAGCTAAGGTCGCATTTTTCATCTCACCTTTACCACTGGGTCGGGCTCCATTGCCTCGCCCAACTTCCCTATTTGCCATATTGACTCCTCTGTTTATCAGAAACTGCGATAACAATGACCACGACGGTAACTTTTGGCAATCCCACTCAACTTTCCACCTATCCATTGTATCTTCATCAAGCTTTGTGCGAATCAGATGGAAAATTACTGCATCCAGAATCTCCTTATCGTCGCTTAACGACTCGAGTGCTACTAATTGGGCATTTACATTGTCTACCAGCACTCTCAGTCCCTCTGAGTCGGGTCTCTTTAGCCGCCTTAAGTTGAATAGCTCCTGTACTTGTGATTGCAGAATAATTGCCTTATTTTCATAGCGATCTTTCAATAATCGTAGTGCCTTGCGATAATTAGGCCCTGTTAATTCCAAACCCTCAATCGCACTTAACGGTCCAGCTCCTAACGCTGATCTCAAATGAATAAATTTAGACAACTCATCCAATTCAGAGTCTGATTCTATTAGAGTAGCAAAGGTGTTGTACCAGCTGGTCCATTCCGTAAACTTTCCAGCGAACTCAGGCAGCTTTAGCTTGGGAAGTCTCGATGAACGAGACACCTGTGTGCTATTTAGAAGATCACCTACATTGGACTGCCGCCGTCCCCTATGTCCAAGACAGCTTAGTAACTTGGCCTTTAATTCGCAATAAACCTCCTCAGCTTCATAGCGGCTTTCATATTCGCTGGCGTCCTCGCTATCGTGTTCAATTTTAGCCTGAATGTTGCAGAACTGATTAAAGTTTGTCTCAATTAGACTTAACCTGGCTTCCAGCTCCGCAGCCGTCATGGAGTCGCTATTTTTTTCGATATAGACCTTGTTACGGACAAAGGAATTCATTAACGCCGTTCGAGAAGTGAGCACCTCCGCATCTTTACCCTTTCTAGGTGCCATTTGCACTGACTATTTACACCGGTTTTACCCGTGACAATTTAACAATAAAAAATACTCAATATTGGCATGAGTAAGTAACCCGGTACCAAGTTTAGCCACTCTATTCAATAATCGGCTAACTTTAAATTCTCACTACACTGCCCAATTCAATAATTGATCAACAATTAACCACTGTGCGCCACTGTACCAAAATGTGTACTTGCGCCCCAACGAACCGGCAGGCAAAGAAGAAACGACTACAAAGTTAAATCAATGTCAAATAGCAATTACTGTTCTTTAAGTGCCGGCTTGTAACTGCATATATATGCAAGTATGTATGTGCCTTGCTTCAACGTACAGCAGTGCACGCAATAGGCTGTACGTGTGTATGCAGATACCTAAGCGCTCAAGCTAACTGTAATTGTAATCTGCTTTCTACACGAGACCCCGCTTACAGAACAATTAAAGCGCAGAAGTCTCAAAGCCGCGACCACTTGACACTAACACAATTGTATTGTTTTAAGATTATTCACACACATCGAATTGGAACTAAACATGCCTGCAAGAAATATTAGATGCTCAAAGCAGTTCACACTCACAATTCGATACCGAAGCCGCTGTCGCACTCGCCGTCAGCCAGACTCAGGGTGAAATATTTATTGAGTTCCAGTCGTGAACTCCATCCGGTAATTGAACCTTCTCCAAAGGTCCCTGCTCGGGCGCCAAATGTACGAGCTAAGTCCCTCCAACAATTTTCCAGTGGAATCCGTCTACACAATTAAGACCTTCCTTAATCCGCTCGATGTAGTTCCTTGCTCGTTCGTTTTATTTCGTATATATCTCTTAAATCTAGTGATCATAATTCAGATCGTTTTGGCTCGATACTATTGATACTATCGATTGCGCTTCTTTATATGTACATAATGTAACGCGCCAACTTCAAATTAATTTACAATTTTAGTACTATTTAAATATTAATTCAAATCTTCAAATTGTTAACCTTTATAAAGTAATTTAATCCTATATTCTATTAAGGGGCGTCAACATCGGGTCAAGCAGCTTAAATATTTTAAATTATTGCCAGTGGTGCGGCCCAAAGGAAATGAATTTTGGTGTTGTCGTTTCCAATGCCCCCACTGCAATGATCATTTGCTACCGCATATGCGCATGCAGCGGAATTCTTTCGTCTCCTTATGTCGCAATCTCTCGGACTCGGCTTAACAGCGTCCCCGAGCAGCTCTAACGCTCTCGGGCTATCATACGCTCTCGCTCGCGTCTAAGCTTGCTGCATAGGGCCCGGCAGATTGGCCCGTCAGCCCTTGCATGGCCAGTCTTTAGCTAATCGTCGCAGCTATTAGATTAACATCCTCGCATCAATCGTTCACCCAATCATCCCCTTATGTACATACGCGATAAGTTGGTTTACATAAGCCTCTCGACTTTCATTAACTTCAAATTGCAACAGTTATTAAAAACGCTTAATAGCTTAACATTTGGTGACCCCGACGTGATTGTGCAATAAATAATCCATCAGTGCAATCACAAACTAATATAGAATTCAAAGATCTAAACTAATTGCCATCTCAACCAGTGTCATCGACCACATAAGTTATCCATACATATATACACGGGCCTCCCCGGCATATTCGGTAGTGCACGTACAAAGCTGTTGGCTTGCGCTTCTCTTTTCGGTCATCTTCCCGCAGGAAACGTTTCTTACACCGGTCGCCTTGTATATACAGTTCGTACATAGCTGTTCGCTTGCTGGGCTCGGTACTTGTCGTCTATTGCTCGTGTTACTCTTTGCGAACATCTTCCCGCTAGAGACGTTGGTCGTTCTGCTAACGCTGCCGCTACCATGGAAATTAATGCTGCTAACGAAATTCCAATGACCAGTGAGCAAAACAGGGTGTCTTTTTTGAAGCTTAAGTCAACGGAATTATGCGAGAAAATGAAAAGGTTAGCTACCGCTTGGCAGAATGAGTCGTTGAACTGTGACTACTACATGCTCGTGGTAAAGCAAGAGCAAGTCGAGAAGTTGATCGGCAAATTTGAGACGTTTCACGGCGAGCTTGAGGAATTGGATCGAAGCGAAATTCACAGTGGTTTGTGTGACATTTTTGAGTCACTTGCAAGCTCGCTTAAGGCGGCGATTATGAGGGAAATGGCTAAAAGTAGCGGCCGCATGCCGTTTCATTCTACCTTGACTGGAGGAAACACTACGGTTGATTTTGGCAGCTCGCAATTTCTACCTCACCGTAGACAAGTACCATCCCTGCCTCCTATACAATTGCCGACGTTTAGCGGCGGGTATGCGAACTGGACGGACTTTTATTCAATGTTCGCCACCATCATCGACAGCCATCCGGACTTAACAAACATAGAAAAGCTCCAGAATTTGCGTTCCTGTCTGCGCGATTCGGCATTGGAGACTGGTCGCTGGAAATCTCAGATGGCAATTATGCTGTGGCATTAGATTTGTTGGAAAACAGATTCAATAATCGGCGATTGGTTTTTCAGGCACACATCAATGAGATCTTGGCGCTTCAGGCTGTGGAACCTGGGTCAGTGGTCATGCTTCGGGAGCTTTCAAACAAGTTCAATTCACATATGCGCGCGCTCCAGGGTTTCGGCACCACTGAGCAGATCGCAGGATGCATCATCGTGCAGGAGCTTCTCCGAAAACTGGATCCAGCGAGCCAAGAGAAGTGGGAGGAACGATTCAACGACCCCGCATTCGCCAACTTAATTCCGTCGTGGGAATCTATGGCCTCGTTCTTGGAGCAGCGATGCAGATCATTGGAGACGATGGACTTTTCTATGGCAAGCTATGCGTTGAGCAATCAGGTGGGCAGAAGTAGAAAACATAATAATTCTAGGTCCACATTGGTTACAACGAACCAAACCGTAGCACGCTGGTGCTCACGAGGTCCAGCACTGTCAGAAGTTTAAAGCGCTGTCCCCCACAAATCGCCATAAAGAAGCCAAGCGACTTTCGTTGTGTATAAATTGTCTCAGAACAGGGCATCGATTACTTCAGTGCACCTCGAGCAACTGTCGTACCTGCGGGGGTAGACACCATACCCTCCTTCATTTTGGTAGCCCTGAAGATACCGCAGTCCATTTCTTTGCGGCTCCTCAGATGACTGGCCATCCACTGAGCTACCTGATAAGCCAGCCCTTGAACTTCATCGGAAGGATCTTCTGGTCAAATCGCCCTACATGGACATTATTGCTGATTCCAAGTATGCGAATTCATTTGCTTCTTTGCAACGCGTTTTTGGATACATTCACAAGTTGTGCAACCGAATTCGGCGCCCCGGACTCACTGTCTCAGACATTGAACATGAAACCCAGGTATTGCTACGACTAGTCCAGCGTACTCAGCTATGGGAGGACATGATGTCACTGCGGGCAAGGGGAGCAGTCTCCTCATCGAGCTCAATCCCATCGTTATCGCCATTCATGGATCAGTTTCGACTTCTCAGGGTAGATGGTCGACTGAAAAACTCTTCGTTGGATTTTGATGGCCGTCATCCAATCATCTTGCCCAGCAGCCATCCACTGACTCTTGCAATAATCTCCCATTTTCATGAGCGGAATCTGCACGCTGGTCCTCGAGCTTTGCTTGGACTAATTCGATCCCAATATTGGCCTATTGGGGGGAGGAAGACGGTAAACAAGGCAGTAAACAAGTGCGTAAGATGCTTTCGACTGAAGCCCAGGGTATTGGAGCATATTATGGCGGATCTTCCATGGCGCCTTTGAGATCACAGGCGTGGACTTCTGTAGGCCGTTTTTCTACAAACCGGAGGCACGCAATAAGGCTCCAATCAAGTGCTACGTCTGCGTCTTCATTTGTTTCGCTACCAAGGCTGTTCATCTGGAGCTTATAAAGGACTTATCCACAGTTGCTTTTCTACATGGACTAAAGCGCTTCATATGTACTAGACGAAAGCCGCGGCAAATTTGGTCAGACAACGTAACCAATTTTGTCGGCCCTAAGAATGAGCTGATGGAATTAAAGCGCCTGGTCCTCAGCGATGACCATCAGAAGGCGCTGCTGGATTTGTGCTTGGTCGAGGCTATAGACTGACATTTCATTCCTACGCGCTCCCCTCATTTTGGTGGTCTATGGGAGGCTGCAGTGAAGACGGCCAAGTACCACTTCTACCGTGCGATAGGCAACTCGGTTCTTGGATTTGACGAGCTGCGGACGCTGTTGTGCCACATCACGGCAGTGATTAATTGAAGACCTTTAGTTTCAATTTCATAGAGCTCTGCCGATCTAGATGTTCTAACTCCAGTGCATTTCTTGAATGGTGGCCCTCCTGCTTCGTTCGCTGAGCCTGATGTCACGCAGCTAAACTTCGATCGCCTGGACGGCTGGCAGGGCGTTTCGTACATGCAGCAGCTCTTTTGGTCCCGGTGGAAGGAGGAGTACACTGCGCAGTGGCGCACTGCGAAGTCTAGTTTAGCAGTTTTGTCAAGGATGAGAATCTTCCTCCCATGAAGTGGCCACTGGCGAGAGTGGTCGAGCTTTTGCCTGGACGAGATGGCGTTTCCCGAGTTGCTGTGCTGAAGACGTCGTCTGGAATCACAAAGCGCGCCGTCAACATTTGCTACCGCATGTGCGCATGCAGCGGAATTATTTCGTCTCTTTATATCGCAATCTCTCGAACTCGACTTAACAGCGTCCCCGAGCAGCTCTAACGCTCTCTGGCTATCATACGCTCTCGGTCGCGTCTAAGCTTGCTGCATAGGGCCCGGCAGATGGGCCCGTCAGGCTGGGCAGTCTTGAGCTAATCGTCGCAGCTATTACATTAACATCCTCGCATCAATCGTTCGCCCAATCATCCCCTTATGTACATACGCGATAAGTTGGTTTACATATGCAAATAAATTGTGAATTATAAACAGCCTCTCGACTTTCATTAACTTCAAATTGCAACAGTTATTAAAAACGCTTAATAGCTTAACATCGTATATTTAGATACATTATTATTTTAGTTTTAATAAACAAAGAAGTTAAGAACCGACGGCGTTTACATAATATTTATATAATTTATAATCAACCTTGTTCAAATAAGGATATAAATGTGTAATTATATTACTGTAATATTTTATATTTTGTAGTATACATCAAACAAATAACAGATTTATTTTATTTCCCGCGCCCTATTGTACCATACCCCCACCCCCTGCCCATTCTTCATTAATTTTGTGACGTTAGGTCAGTTCATCAAAAAACCCAAAATAAGAACTAAACTTAAATTTCAGTTCTAGCGGCCAGCAACACTAAACATACACGCAAAGTACGTGAAAATGCATGTGCAACCATATATTAAAATATGCTGGTGGCACAACGGAACAATAAATCAATAAAACAAATAATCACATATTTTTGTCAAAACATATTGCGTGTGTACTAACACATGCAAAGATTGTTGTCTCTGCGTTTGGCTCATGATGTCGCGTCGGTACCGGACGCCAGAGCCGAAGTCCCTGGGAGCTCGTTCTGGGAGCTCGACGTGTGATCGGCTCTCGTAGTAAGAACTGTTACATTTATATACTGTAGGGTTAGTGGTTGTAGTTAGCCTCTGTCATCTCCAACGAAAGCCTCCAATGGCAGGTTTGAACATGGTATAGAAGCTTGTCCAAGCTGTTTAGGCTTCGCTGAACTTGGCCAGGTGCTGTTGTGGCATGTATGTACAATATGGTTTGGGATTCACTTTGATTCATTCGAAACGTAGAACAATCCTTTTAAGTTTTCATCCAAGCTGCGTGACCTTTCACCGTTCATTTAAGAAACGAGAAAGTCGTCGAAGATGGCCTTTTTCTGGAGGCTCAATAATTCAACCCGGCTAGAAGTTGGATCAGCCATTCGATGGTGTGCCATCCGAGGCGGACCCGATACTTGTCGTCTCTCATTTTATCTAAGTTTTATTTTAAATTTGTTTGTTTTATTTTTCGCTAAACTATCTGAACCAGCAGAATTTTTCGAGCCGGCTGCAGCGAAAAACGCGAAAGCGAAGATGAAGTGCACCGGCACATTTATATGCGGAATGTATGCGCCGGCAAAGCAAGGAAGCAACGACCGAAAAAACAAAAAATATGCACAAGTGAACGATCGAGATTTTGCTCTGATTCATGTTTGGATTCCAAAAAGACTGGATTAAGAAACGGGCGAAGCAGAAGGCGTACCCAAGATTTTGCGAAGGGGAGCGTTAATGTTATATGTATTGATTCGCAAAATCATATCAAATCAATTAAGAAAAAATATTTGTTTTTTTTTATGCAACGAAAATTAAATTCAAATTTTTTTCTACTAATAAGCATGCACTTTCTCCCCCTGGGTACGCCCTTGAGCGAAGCTCTTCTTATGCTTACGGTTGGTTGTTTACGGTCTAAAACCATAAATACCACATCATTCGTAGTCCTAACGGAAGGAAACACTTCAAAAATGGGCCTATTAAAAAATTGTTATTCGATTAACTCTGCCGAATCAATAGCTACATATATAACATACAAAGCAATACAACTAATTAAATCTTATTAAATCAACAATGCCCTTTAAGTACACACACAATAACAATATATCAGGCATTAATAAATATTTCAAAGTAAACATGATACAAAGGCAACCCTACAAAATTTTAACAAACATCGAACTGGTATCATTTTATCAATCCTAACGAAATAACAGCTGACCAATTCACCAAAAAAATTACACCAAAACACCACATT
Source organism: Drosophila pseudoobscura (assembly GCF_009870125.1). Classification (NCBI taxonomy): domain Eukaryota; kingdom Metazoa; phylum Arthropoda; class Insecta; order Diptera; family Drosophilidae; genus Drosophila; species Drosophila pseudoobscura. The sequence goes on along the minus strand of NC_046683.1, from coordinate 35,478,674 downwards.
TTAGTTGGCTCTGTACTGTGGGCTGCTTTGAAAGCAGCTTCCGGAGCCTAGCGGCTTCGGGCACTTTCTCGATGTCGGAGCAGAAGTTTCTCCACGAGTTCCTTTGTGCCTTACGTATTTCCTTCTTTTAGCTCCTAAGTAGGATTTTATATTCCTCATTGACAATCAATTCGTTCGCTTGTTTGGTGATCTTGAAGAATTCCTTGAGGTTGTTCATTTGGAGAGAGAGATCTCGGTTCCACCAGAGTGGCTTGGATCTCCTTTTCGTTCTCGAGGGTTTGCACGATGCATGGTAGGCGTTCAGTAACTCGTTGGATAGGGTCTTTAGGGACTTCTCTATATCCTCAGCGGATTTCATTGAGCCCGGATTTGCGAGCTTCGAAGTACCTGTCTTTTTAAACTTTGCCCAGTTTGTGTTCCGGCGGTTTCTATAGACTGATATCTTCGAAGAGTGTTTGAATTCGCACTTGAACTGAATGTACTTATGGTTTGAGAAGGATGGTCTTTCGAGGACTCTCCAGTCAGATACCGTAGTACTCTTTCCCGTGACAAGAGTTAGGTCTAGCACGTTTGACGAGGTGGGACCCACGAAGGTGTGTTCCTCCCCCACGTTTGCTACGTCTAAGTTAGTGGATAAGATAAAGTCTAGGAGTGACTCACCTCTATAGTTTATGTCGGGGCTTCCCCACACATTGTGATGGCCGTTGGCGTCTGCTCCGATGAGGAGTTGGAGATTTTTGGAGCCGGCTTCTGTTACCAGACTCCTAAGTTCTTCCGGGGGGGCGGGCCTGGCATTAGGCGCTTTTCCTCGCTCTCCAGCATCACCACTGTCAGGTCATCCGTGCTGTAATGAGACATAAGATGAGCATGGATTCCCTTCCGTACGAGTACGGCGGTTCTGTTCCTGCTTACCGACGTTGCGTAGAGAAGGCTGTAATTTGAGGACTTTAGTCCGGCCACAGAGTTACCTGACGCAATCCACGGCTCCTGGACTAAAGCTATGTTGGGGGGCCCTTGCTCCATGGCAATGAGGAGCTCTGCCGACGCTACCTTGCTTTTATGAAGATTGAGTTGCAGCACCCTTAGTGTCATGGGTGGCTAACTCAACCTCGCACGACGGGTTGACTATGATTGTCAGGTCACCGTCCTCCTCCTCCTCCGACTCGTCCAGCGCAAGACCCTGGGCGGCCTCCACTATGGTCTCCAGACCTAGGTCCTTCTCGGCCTCGCCTGCCTGGAGGGTGTGCGCATCTTTGTCCTTGGGGTGGCGCTTTTTCAGCCGTAGGTATACGCTACCTACGCCCCACGCCATCTTCCCGAACTTGGGATACAAGATGTCCTCCACCTCCTTGCTGATCTGGAGGATCACGTGCTGGCCCCCTCGTTAGGTAGTGGGCTACCGGCGTGCAGAACCTTCCAGTCAGCCGTTGGCACGTCCAGATTTTGCCTCTGCAGCAGCTTCAGTGCTCGCTACCCCTGGACATCAATAGGGAAGAGTACCTTCGCCTTTGGTATGGACGGGATCAGCTCCCTGTCTACCACCTCCAGCTTGGCCCCCTCCCACAGAGCTTCCAGTAGGGGCACCTTCTGCACCAGCCACTGCCGCGTTGGGTCGTCATTACATTTGAGGATTTTGACCCCGTTCAGCCATCCCGCTCCATCGAACGTGGGCATGGGAGCGCTGGGGTCCTCCTCTATTCGCGAGAATAGTGTCTCGACGAGCTGCGCTTGGACTAACTTCCACTGCGCCGCCGTCATCTTCCCGTTCTCGTCGCTGCGGTCGATCAGGGCCACAATGAGATGTCTCTTGGACACCTCGCTCATGGCCTTCTGTCTCGGCTTCCTCGTCTTCGGCTGGGGGGTGGCGACCTTGCGCCCGCGTTGCCGCTTGCTCGCCGGAGTGTTTTTGGCAGCACTCTCGATCGAGCGTTGCCTATTGGTGGCCAACACACGCTGGCGACACGCAGAGAGGAATGCTCCTCCCCGTTCCCGCCGGTGGTAGCAGTCATTGTTGGGTTGACATCCCAACCCGTGCTTGCTCCTTATCAGCCTCCATATTTGGCTCGAAGGTCCATTAATGTTTTTCGGGGGGACCACCCCCTAGCGTTTTATGCCTGGCCGCCAGGCACCTCTAGCCATGGCCTTGGTTCAGTTCCCCCGACTTTAGATCGGGAAGACGATGGAACATAGCCCTAGCTAGACACTGTATTACCTCGGGCACGGCAAGCGACAGTGCATTATCCTCGCCCGGGATAATGCAGTGTCCATTGCCCAGCCGACACCCTCGTGGAGGGTTCAGCTAGAAGGTTTTTGCCAGCCAACGACATACGAAAATTGAAAACAAAAAATATGAAAATACATTTTTTATTTTATAAATATATAATGAAAACATCAGCAAATATGTTTATATTTATTTTGAGCTCATTAATAATTATTAATTAATATTAATATTAAGCATGGTAACCTATGCTTCTGCCAAGGCATAAAACGGCTCGTATGTTATTTGCAGAATGTGATATTCGTACAATTGATTGAAAAAACGTAACTTTCAGTGACAAAATAATCAGCTTGGTGGGTCTTGACGGAAAACTTATTTACTGGCTAGATTTACGCCGTGAACGAAAGTCTTGGTATACGCTCAATTTCGGAGGCGGCCTGCTTATAGTATATAGTATAGACTGCATTTGGGCACCGCGGAAGATCGCCTGGAAGGCTTGTATCATTTCGAATGACTTCTCAGATGTACATAAGTCTTATGGATGATGTATTAATACACATAGCAAAGCATACTTGAAGGACGACTGAATACGTATCCACGTATCCAAAGGGACAAAGCAGTTGTTTGAGGGCCGAAAAATTGATATTTAATTGTGATCTGCTTGTAGGAGGTTATGTAGTAAGAAAACAATATTTTTTCCAAATTATGCAATTAAAAAGAAAATTTTCATTTTAGTTTACTAATAGTTATTTCTAAGGTAGTCACTTTAAGGTTATGGATTTTCCCAGAAAGGATCAGTAACTAAAATAAATTTTATCTCATTTCAATGTACATTTTTTTTGTACCTTAGTAAAATGGCTATATGTGCAAAAATTATTTTTAATTTTTCTTAAAAAGTAATAGATGCTTGTTTGGTTTGACTATGCAGTTCTTATCTCTCATTATCTCAGTGCTCAGTTACTACAAATCGTGTTCTTTGAACCACATTTGTGGTACCATTAGCTTAGATAAGAGATCAAAGTCGAGCTCTACGTAGAAAACAGATACATATGTATATGTGCAGTAAAATCAGTAAAACTGACAAGCGGACTGATTTAGTACGTAAGCACTCATTAATGTTTCAAACCAATACAAATTAAAAAAAATAATTGCTTTTTAGTTAAAAATGCCACATGGTAAAGAATTTGTAAAGAACGGGGAAGGCTCAAGAGAATGAAATTAGCTGGCATAAAAACTGGTCGAATAGCTTCGCTAATGAATTGACATCGAAATACTATGTTAAAACTCTTTATAGATCCGGAGGGTTACCGCGTAAATCGTCGACTTGGCCCAGTGTCAACCATAATAAAATTGACACAACCGCACTTGCGGCAGTTTGCAACTGAATATGTAATGAGCTAAAAAAAATCAAGGCAGAACTCGGGTTAACAATCCCCAGGCAACGTGTGAGCCAAATTTTGAAAGAAAATTTTAATCTCACATATCAAAACAAAGTTGGCAAAGTCCGCTTAACTAAATGTTATAATGATGCGCGCATGGCCTTTTTGAAAACATGAGTTCTGGCACCACGAATTAGAAAATTGAATTTTAAGTGATGAAAAAAAATGTAATTTAGACGGCTCAGATGTCCATCATAAATATTGGTGAGACCCGCGTCATACACGGGCAACTTGCTACAAGCCAAACCATGGTGATAAATCGCTTATGATATGGGCTGCCTTTAGTGCTAAAGGAAAGTCTCCAATGTGTTTTATATCCAGCCGGATGAATGCTAAAGCATAACTAGAATTGGTAGATAGTAAACCTTTTTCATTTGCTTAGCGTTTCTATGGTGATCAATGGACATTTCAGCAGGATAATGCGCTAATTCATGCTTCCCGGGCCTCAATTTGAGACCCATAATAAACCGTTGATTAAGTGGGCTTCAATGAGTCCAGACTTAAATCCAATTGCGGATCTGTGCGGCTTTTTTGCAGCAAAAGCTTATGCCTGTGCAACGCAGTACGAAACCTTAAAGGAATTAAGACAAGCGATCGTTGCAGAATGGAACAGGATAGAGTTATTAACTCTTCAAAACTTGGCGGGCTCAATACCCAGTAGGCTGAATAAACTTCAGGAGCATAAGTTCAACATCATTATTAAGAGAGTTAATTTTCCCAAACATTTTTTTCCATACAAAATATATTTGCTGTTATAGCCATTTTCTATGTCAAAAATATAAAAATATTTTTTTTTATTAAAAAAAATGATATGTAATTTGTTTATGCCTTTTTGTTTTTTACTTATTAACAGCTAATCAAATAAAAATATAAAATAAATCAAGAAAATACCTGTTGAAAAAAAACGTCATTCAAAGCAGTGCACATATAGCCATTTTCCTAAAGTACTTAAGAATCTAATAAAAACGAGGGGGAACGTTGTGAGTTGCTGCGGACACCGCAACTCTACGGTTATACCCGATACTAAGTCAGTATGGGTCTCCTCCGGCAGACGCCGCTAATATTAAACGACACGACAAAGAGTGCGTGCGAGAGAGACAGAAAATCAGTCTGAGCGTGACGTCGGGCGCTGCGTAGCCACTGCAAATTGATTTGTTCCTTTTGGCTATAAAAATGATCTGATCTGATCCAGATTCAGCAATCTAATAGATATGGTCATTATCTATGATTCTGCGTTTTTAGTTTTCTCAAATCTGCAATATTGTGGATGCAACAGATTTTCGTCCTTTGTGGGGGCGGATGGGGGTGGGGCGAAATTCTGAGATATACGTTTTATAGTGACATCTTAAAGGAGTGTGTGTACCAAATTTGGTTACTCTAGCCTTAATAGTCTCTGAGATTTGTGGTTGCCTCAGATTTTCGTCCTTTGCGGGGGCGGAAGGGGGTGTGGCGAAATTTGAACAGGAAACGGTCAAGGTCCGATATCACAGGAGTGTGGATACCAAATTTGGTTGCTCTGGCTTTTATAGGTTCTGAGATCCTTGAACTCATATTTTGCAATTGGCAAAACCGACCGTGAAACCTGTGTGTTAGAGTGAGACAGAGCGAGAAAGAGTGAAATTGTTTTCGTGATTCTGGCTGTAATAATTATACGATCTGGTTCAGATTTTGCACTCTAGAAGATATAGTCATCTTCTACGATTCTGCGTTTTTAGTTTTCTCGTATCTTTAAAATTGTGGATGCCACAGATTTTCGCCCTTTGTGGGGGCAGAAGTGGGCGGGGCAAAGTTTTGAAATATTTTTGGAGCAGTGACATATCACAGAAGTCTGGATCCAAAACATCGTTGCTCTAGCTCTTATAGTCTTTGAGCATTAGGCGCTGAAGGGGACGGACAGACGGACAGACGGACAGACGGACGGACGGACAGACGGACAGACAGACAGGGCTCAATCGACTCGGCTATTGATGCTGATCAAGAATATATATACTTTATGGGGTCGGAAACGATTCCTTCTGGACGTTACACACATCCACTTTTACCACAAATCTAATATACCCCAATACTCATTTTGAGTATCGGGTATAAAAAGGTTATGTAAATCCAACCATTTAAAAAAAATCTGGAAGTACCAACATTTTTTTCAACCAGTTAGATACTCTGAGGGATATTTTTATATATATTTTTATACCCGATACTCAAAATGAGTATTGGGGTATATTAGATTTGTGGTGAAAGTGGATGTGTGTAACGTCCAGAAGGAATCGTTTCCGACCCCATAAAGTATATATATTCTTGATCAGCATCAATAGCCGAGTCGATTGAGCCCTGTCTGTCTGTCCGTCTGTCCGTCCGTCCGTCTGTCCGTCTGTCCGTCTGTCCGTCCCCTTCAGCGCCTAATGCTCAAAGACTATAAGAGATAGAGCAACGATGTTTTGGATCCAGACTTCTGTGATATGTCACTGCTCCAAAAATATTTCAAAACTTTGCCCCGCCCACTTCTGCCCCCACAAAGGGCGAAAATCTGTGGCATCCACAATTTTAAAGATACGAGAAAACTAAAAACGCAGAATCGTAGAAGATGACTATATCTTCTAGAGTGCAAAATCTGAACCAGATCGTATAATTATTACAGCCAGAATCACGAAAACAATTTCACTCTTTCTCGCTCTGTCTCACTCTAACACACAGGTTTCACGGTCGGTTTTGCCAATTGCAAAATATGAGTTCAAGGATCTCAGAACCTATAAAAGCCAGAGCAACCAAATTTGGTATCCACACTCCTGTGATATCGGACCTTGACCGTTTCCTGTCCAAATTTCGCCACACCCCCTTCCGCCCCCGCAAAGGACGAAAATCTGAGGCAACCACAAATCTCAGAGACTATTAAGGCTAGAGTAACCAAATTTGGTACACACACTCCTTTAAGATGTCACTATAAAACGTATATCTCAGAATTTCGCCCCACCCCCATCCGCCCCCACAAAGGACGAAAATCTGTTGCATCCACAATATTGCAGCTTTGAGAAAACTAAAAACGCAGAATCATAGAGAATGACCATATCTATCCGGTTGCTGAATCTGGATCAGATCAGATAATTTTTGTAGCCAAAAGGAACAAATCAATTTGCAGTGGCTACGCAGCGCCCGACGTCACGCTCAGACTGATTTTCTGTCTCTCTCGCACGCACTCTTTGTCGTGTCGTTAAATATTAGCGGCGTCTGCCGGAGGAGAGCCATACTGACTTAGTATCGGGTATAACCGTAGAGTTGCGGTGTCCGCAGCAACTCACAACGTTCCCCCTCGTTTTATATATATTCTACCGGAACCTGGACAGATTTGGGGTCATACTACTCATGTACCCTGCTTAGTCTGGGGACACCTTGGGCAATGGGCAGCTCTGCCCCCTAGTGACCTCGGCATCGGTCGAGAAGCCCTACAAACCTAACATAATGTGGTTTTAATTTTTGTGTGTTTGGGAACTGTTGCGCCTTGGTCTTCTGTAATTTATAACGTAAACAAGTCAGTCAAGTTTTTCTCTCTTAATTAAAGAAGGTTTTTCAAAATTTCTGTTAACGAAAAGTTGGGGGTTTCTAATTTCAGGAGGACCCTATGCTACGTTCGCTGGAAGAGACGCTTCACGAAATTTGGCAACATTTAGCGTGGTTTCGAATGATAAAGATGACTTTGATGACTTAAGCGACCTGAGTGCAGTAGAAATGGACTCAGTGCGAGAATGGGAAATGCAGTTTAAAGGTAATAACGGAACAAATTCGATTGTCAACTTTTAAGATTATCGTTTTATTTTTAGAGAAATATGAGCTTGTTGGCAAGCTGTTACGTACGGGAGAGGAGCCTACTAACTATGAAGATGACGAGGACGATGAAAATATTATTAACAATGATGGAACTGTTGTTGCTCAATCAGTTAATGTATTAAGCGAACAAAAAGATGTCTTGCGGGATCGCCAGTCTAAAAATGTTACATCGGAAACGGAGATATATGCTAAAAAGATCAGTGCGGTAGATGATCACAACTTCAAAGAAGATCAAATTGCTGGAAGTAACATTTCACTTTCCACACCTTCCACCGAAAACAGTTCATTAGGTGAATTACCCATAACCGATTTTTAGCAAGGGAAAGGCTCAAAATTCAAGAACTGTTTGTAGCTTCAATACACAATCGGAACCTGAGAATCATTCAGCAATTTTGTCTTTAAAATTATTATTATTTTTTTTTTTAAGTTTAAAACAATTATATTTTGCATTATGAAAAAACTGAATGAGATCACTAAAACGGAGCGGTGTGAACTATGAAGGTAGACACACTCATATTTTTGTTAAAAATTTACTTACGTTATATGATTTTGTTCAATGGGAAAATAACAACAACAAAAATTGATCATGACTAACATAAAGATTAAAAAATATTGAATTAATGGACATGGGAGAAATCATTTAATATCATACAAATGAAAAATTGTATATAAATATTGCATATGTATGTATTTATATAAAAGATATAAACATTTTTGGTGGGAATCTATGTATACAAGTTTAACATTATCTGCAATAAAAATAAAATTTAATAACACACTTAATATGTTTAATGTATCAAAAATATAGTTATGTCAACAGAGGAATTTGTGAACAGTTTGCTTTAAAATATACAATTTTCTATGGCATTAAATCTTGATTGGCTTCTGCCCATGTGCGAAGAGAATCGTCGGGTAACACAGATAGACAGATACTGCAATAACCAATAAATCTTTGGCCGTTCGTCTTGTTTCACACCTAGTTCTCAGAGACATAGAGAGCTAGAGCAACCCAATTTTGTGTGTACGCTCCTGTGATATCACACTGCATCAAGTTTGCTTCACGCCCATTTCCGCCCCCAAAAAGGACGAAATCCTTTGACATCCAAGATTTTAAAGATACAAGAAAACTACTCAGCATCATAGGGAATGACAATGTTTAGCAGATTGCTGAAAATGGATCAGATCGGATTATTATTTGAGTCAGTAGGAGCAAATGAAACTGTAGTCCGTCTACAGCTGAGTCAGCGTTGAACTTTTTGGTTTGAAGTAAGACTGCCGTTCAAATCAGATCACATTATGTTGGGCAGCTACTTTGAGGTTTTGACGAAAAGAGGTGGCAAAAGTCGCAGATTTTTTTTTAGCGCTTTCGATACAATAAATACACGCAGAGCTTTTAAAAATCAAACTTTCAAAAAATTCGTAAAAACGGTTATCACAGCTCTTAAATCCCATACAAAATCTTATTTTGACCATTTTTCGTGCGAGGCTGTAACAGGTAAATCGATATAGAAGACAAACGGCTACAAAGCGCAGAAAGAGCTTTTAGACGTAGGTAATAAATTGTTCAAAAAACATGTATGTACATATAAAAAAATTTCGGATTAGAATAATTTGCAATATTAGAATAACTTTCCATTTCGCGCTACCTTTATTATGTTGTTGGTTATGAATGAATAGGCAGGCAAGTATTTCTACCTTTACCTGGATGGATGTAGTTCATTTTAAAACTTTCATATACCATTCCGCGAGGGGGAGAATCTTTTGACAAGGAAAGACAAAAGACTAGGAACAAAATTATTCAAGAAAAATTTGTAGACAAACTATTACTAAGGGTGGACTGCCCTAAACACGGATTTGGAAACACAAACGATGGCAACTCATCTCGGACACTCTTAGAGAAAAACGAAATTACTGCAGAAATAACTGGGGTGGATATTGATATTATCAAAAGATTGGGTGTCATTTTGAATATTTTACGCAGCAAAGAAAACATAAATACCCGCAAGCTTGGTGAATATGCCTCGAAGACTGCAGAGCTGTTACTGGAAAAATATCCTGAAATGAAGCTAACTCCCACGCTTCATAAAATTCTTACACATTCAGCCAGGCTCCGTTTTTCACTTTCACAAAAGTTTTCCGATTTACTTTTGAAATCACATAAATTGGGGCTCTCTTTTTCCCATTCCGCAAGATTTCTTCGTTTTCAAAACGAAAACATTTTCGTTGACGAAATGAAAAGTAAACGGCTTTTTATACAACAAAACGAACCTTAATTGCAAAAGGAAAAAAATAGATGACTTATTGATGCATTAACATAAACTTGATACCTATATCAGGGTAATTTAACTTGTGCTTTCTTTATAAATAATTTTATTTTAACCCAACCTAAAATTTGACTCGGAAAAAATTGGCCACAGCAACAACAAATTTCGTTTTGGTGTAAGCAGCTGACGCATTCCGATTTGGTTATCGGAACGTTGGCAATTAATAAATTTTTGCGTATAACAGCACAAATGTGCATGTAACAGCTCAGACTGTGCTTGTAACATGCGCTCAACAGAAAATCTGGGTGAGCACAGCTGTTTCCCGCCCAATTTAATTCGGACTTCAAAATGTAACATATCGATAAAAAAAAATATGTGAAAAATGGAACACCTTAAAACGAAAACGAAACGCTTTGGCTGAAAACGTAATCCGCAAAAGTAAATGAAAAACGGAGCCTGCCTGATTATCAAATTTAAATTGAACAGCACAGCCTACCATTTGGAGAGATGTCTGAACAAGCCAGAGAAACAAAGTTTACAAAAAATACAGTAATATGAATACGTGCAAGACACCACGAATTAAGCAGAAAACATGTTGGCAGCCTTTTCAGATCCATATATTTCATCCATTAGATATGTGAGATCACAAATTAAATTGGCAAGCAGTTATGCTTTAGAAACTATAAGTTTATTAGATATTCCTCCCACTAAAGAGGAAGTAGAGTATTAATTTACAGAAATAAAAAACCAACCATTTTCAAAGTAAAAAAAATAGTTTTCTTGTTTTAAATTGGGTTAAGTTGAAAATAAATAAAATAGAGCATTTTACATAGGAAAATATGCACCGGCAACAAAGTTCAACTTTAACCCATTATTGTGAAGCTTTTAGACACTGTAGCATAATTTACTTAAGCAGATTAAATTTTCAAAGCTTTTTCTTTCAAATGCAGTCTGTTTCATGAAGATATCTTTATTTGTTCTAAAGTTATTAATTTACCAAGCTGAAACGGCGGAATTCGCCACTGTGCGACGTTTGGGTTGACATCCCAACCTGTGTTTGCTCCTTTTCAACTTCCATCTTTGGCCCGAAGTTTTTCGGGGGGACCACCCCATAGCGTTTTATGCCTGGCCGCCAGGCACCCCTAGCCATGGCCTTGTTTCAGTTTCCCCGACTTTAGATCGGGAAGACGATGGAACATTGCCTTAGCTAGAGACTGAGTTACCCCGGACAGGGCAAGCGACAGTGCATTACCCTCGCCCGGGATAATGCAGTGTCCATTGCCCAGCCGGCACCCTCGTGTAGGGTTCAGCAAGAGGGGTTTTGCCAGCCCTCAGAATAGGTCGTTTGGAAAAATTGGGCAAAAAGATCGGCAATTGCCTGATCATTATTTGCCGACGTATTACGAAATGATAGCGAGGATGGGTGTGCGGACGCTTACTGTTTACGAAGCAGTAGGGTAGTGCTTAGGGTCCTGAGAAAAACGTATCCTGCATCGAGATAGGTAGTTATTATAGCATTGAGCATTAAGAATTGAAAAGTTTGACCGACCAGTTACATAGCGAGAGTGAGAAGCGACTTCTTGAAATTTTTTATAAAGTCTTGATTTTAAGTTTTTTAGACTGGATAATTCTTTGGTAAGCCAAGGGGGCTTTGCAGATCTAATCGGACAAGATAGCGGGGCACAAGAATCAAAAAATGTGCCGACAGCATTGTAAAAAATGTTTGTACCTTTTGTGAAATCAGAGCACAAGTACAAAGCGGACCAATCAAAATCCCTAATGATGTCATTAAGCTTCGCATACTCGGATTTACGAAAGCAGCGGACACGTTCAGGTAGCCTACTCGACCGATCCAATACAGTTAGTAATATATCTAGAGACACTTCGAAAGTAGGATGGTAGGCATCTTCAGGTATAGTGAGCGGAAGGGCTCGGCCTAACAACACTAAGGTCAGATCAGATACAAAGGACATATCAAGCAATCGACCTAAGGAATTTTTCACATGGTTGACTTGAGACAGGGACAGGTCAAGCATGGGCACTAGATTAGTAGACTCGTTTACCGAAGACCAAACAGTGCCTGGCAAGTTGAAGTCACTAAGAACTATCATATGATCTTTATCTGAAGGCATAAGCCTCCACAAAAAAAAACCTGACCACAACACCATCCCCTGAAGGGACAGTCCCGGGGGGGCTTATTATCTCATTATTACTTCATTTTTTAAATTATTACTTCATTTTTTAGTACTACTAGGACTATCATTATGACAAAGAAACCGCTGAATCTTTATTTTCCCCAAATTGAAGTAAACCATAGGCTAAGAGAAACCCTAATAGTGAGGCCTTTTTACTTAGTAGTAGAATTAAGAGAACCAACACGAAAGAGACGCATTCTACGCAGCAAAGAGAGCCAGAATGGAAGAGAGCGAAGCGGCAGAGAAGCCGTCGATCGGTCGTACGCCCACGCAGCCGAGGGAGAGAGCCGACGGCGAACCATGCAGACACCCCCGAGCCGAGGCCGGCAGCCGAATGCTGCGCAGTAGCGAAGCGGCAGAGAAGCTGCGAAAAAGAAAAGCAGGGGCCTGGCACGGTCCAGCGCGGGCCAGGCTCGGGAGTGATCTCCGAGGACTGAGCCAGAACGGTTGTACCAGGCAGTGCCCCGACCCCGCGCGAAGTGAAAAGTAAGCCGTGACCGCAGTGACGAGGACCCGCCGCAGGACTCAAAGGAGGGAAACAAGGGTGAGCCACTTCACGTATGTGAGCTCTGGGGGGGATAGATTGGTGCCGTAGGCAGGGTATAAGCTCAGGAGCAGAAGTTTCCCACAGTGTTAAATGCATATCGATATCCACATGGTGTCTATGATATTTTTGTCGTATTACCCCGCTGCCGGCGCGAGGTTTTAAGTAGGCGATCCGAAAACAATAAAGACACCCACCTCAACCCACCGGTTTCCGAACTTTCGCCCGTAGGAGTCCCTCACCCCTTCCCCCTCTCTTCCCTATTCCCTGGGGGCCCGGCGAAGTGGATGTGAGTCGTGGATCATGCGGCATCCACCAAGCTGGGCTTCCCTTTCCTATACCTTTCTCCCCTGGGGACCCGGCGATGCTGGATGTGAGTCGTGGATTCACGCGGCATTCGCAAAGCTGGGTTCCCTCTCCTACACCCTCGCCCTGGGGACCCGGCGACGCAGATGTGAGTCGTGGATCATGCGGCATCTGCTAAGCTGGGCTCCCCTCTCTCATACCCTTCCGATCTCTGACCCAAACCCACGCGGAAACTACGCAGCCAGCCACCTACGCGGCAGAAAGAGACGGGGAGAGACGCGGGAAACCACGCGGCCAGCCACCTACGCGGTAGAAAGAGACGGGGAGAGACGCCGAAGACACCGCGTGCCTGGAGAAAATGGCCGCGGACGGCGCCTAAAACTTTGGCACGCAACGGCGACAAAGCGGCGCCATCGACAGAGCAGCAAAGCAGCAGCGACGGAACAGCGAGACAGCGGCAGAGCGGAGAAGAGCAGCAAAGCAGCAGCGACGGAGCAGCGAGGCAGCGGAGAAGAGCAGCGAAGCGGCAGCGACAGAGCAGCGGGACAGTGACAGGGAAGCCAAGCAGCGAAGCAGCGTTAGAACAACGGGGCAGCGAGGGACAGAGGGCGAAGGTAGAGGAGCAGCTACATGGCAGAGGAGCTCTCGGTCACAAAGGGATGGCCACGGCCAATATAAGGCGGAGTAGGAACACGAGTCAGGGAGTCACTACCGAGCAGTCAGGGGGTCACTACCGAGCAGTCAGAGAGTTACCACCGAACAGTCAGACAGTCACTACCGAGCAGTGAAGGAGTTACCACCGGACAGTCAGACAGGTAATACCGAGCAGTCAGAGAGAGTTATTACCGAGCTTCCACAGGGAACCGTTCCCTGTACCGTGCAACATATCCTTCGACAGGATCATCCAACCCAGTTCTGTGTATCCTAGTACAGGATCATCAATCGAGTACCGTGCCGCGTGTCCTTCGAACAGGACCCCCACCCAGTGCTGTGTATCCTAGTACAGGAGCCCTGACCCAGTACCGTGCTGATAACGACTCTCACCGGTGCCCCGATTACTGGATCAGGATCAGGATGAACATCCGCTGGATAACGTCCCGCAGGAAGGACGAGCTGCAGAGCCTGGCTAAGGAGTTTGGACTAGGAGAAACTGGGACTGTAGAGGATCTACGACGCCGGATCACCGCATTCATCGCACGCCCTGGGCACCCCGAAGCCATGCAGGCAAGGCTGGACGAATTGGCACATTGGGAACATACCGAGCCCCAGGGACCACCGGAGCCCAGCCACGTCACCCGGGCCAGAGAGCCGGACGAAGATGGAAGACAGCAAGGAGGGACCAAAACTGCGATTAATTATACCCGAGCTGCCCAGCACGAGCCAAGGATCCACCCACGGATACCGCGAGTCAGCAACCGAGACACCGGCCGCCCAGGACGAGCAACCACAACGAGCTGACCAAGGACCACTCCAAGGAACCAGACCAGAGGCGTCTAGCAAGAACCACGAGCCAGGACCCACTACCACTGGACCCCTGGCCACGCCTAGCCACCAGACAACCACGGAAGGAGAACAGCCACGTTTTCGGGACATCGGGTCTCACGCCCCGGAGGGGAAGAGATCTCGTACTCGTTACTGGCGGACAAACTCCGAAAATGGGGATTTACTTTCGACGGCAACGTGGTCCCACTAGCGTTCATCGAAAGGCTCGAGGAGCGAGTGGAATCATACGGCGGGAACCCAGAGCAGTTGCCGCGAGCCATCTCCGGTCTCCTTACAGGTAAGGCCGAAGGATGGTTCCGAACTTTTCAGATGCAGGGACAGAATTGGACAGACTTTCGGAAAGAATTCCTAGAATTCTTCCTGCCCCCCAGATACTTCCAGCGGGTGGAAGACACCATACGAAGTCGAGAACAGAAGCCCAAGGAATCCTTCCGGGATTACCTTATCGAGTTACGTCTGATGATGCAGCGAGCCCATCGAGCGGATCTACGAAAATCTCCGTCCGGAGTATCAAATGTACACGCGCAGACAAGATTTCCGATCACTCACAGAATTGACCCAGCTCGTCTTGGCCTACGAAACCGCGCTGGACCGAGACGCACTCCGCAGCATCGGGACCACGCAGAACCATCGACCCCGTGCCGCCTATACCGGCAATGGAACAAACCCACAACGAGGCAACACACACGAGACACCCGGGAAAACCGAGATCGCCAACCGAGGAATCGGCCAGGAGCAAGAGCAGGCGATCGATGTACAATGAGCCTGCCGGAACTGCGGGGAAAACGGCCATTTCAGTGGTGCGTGCACAAGCCGACAGAAGCTGTTCTGTTGGGAATGTGGCCACCGAGGGGTCCGGACCATCAACTGCTGCCGGAAACCAGCGTCGGGAAACGGATCGGGTCTCCGCCCAACTGGGACATGGACGGAGGCGCGCACCCCGGAACAGGAGAAACCCACCCATTAAGCATGACCGGAGGAAGGATCGCTGCTGGTGGACATCAATGGGAGAGCATTTGCGGCCACCCTCGACACTGGAGCCACACGATCCTTCATCAGTGAGCGGCTGGCGAAGGAGATAGGGACGACCGAGAACAGGCGAGAGGTGACGATCAGGATGCGCCTGGCAGATGGAACCAGGAAGGAGATCAACCAAGCGATAGCAGTCACAGTGGGCCTGGATCAGCAAGAAACACAGGTATCTCTTCTTATACTCCCCACGGTATTAGACGACTTCATCTTGGGGCTCGACTTCCTCTGTGGCATCCGCGCAAGGATCCACTGCGGACGGGCATATCTACAGCTGAAGTTGCAGCAGAAACACGCCGGGACGATACCATCATGCACCGCCCAGCCACGCCCACGGTCTGTCACGTTTGCGGACTCCACTGCCATCCGAGACCAGCCGCAGACCAACACCCCACAGCCAACCACGAACCATCCAACCGCAGTGACAACAAAGCCCTACCAGACAAGATCAAGCAAAACCCCCAGGACTTCGCCACCACAATAGGACACGAAGAAAGCTACGACGGAAAGAACAGCGACACCCATGGAAACAACCATGGCCAGTTCCCCAGCACGAACCCCGACACCAACAGGACAACGCAACAAAACAAAGACTTTGGCAGAGACAGCTACGGCTCCACTGGATCAATCCAGGGCCAGCTCGTCGAACCAGGAGTCACCAACAGGACACAGCAGGAAGCAAAGGACTTAGGCAGAGACAGCTACGGCTCCACTGGATCAATCCAGGCCAGCTCGTCGAACCAGGAGTCACCAACAGGAAGCAAAGGACTTTGGCAGAGACAGCTGCGGCTCCGCTGGATCAATCCAGGGCCAGCTCGTCGAACCAGGAGTCACCAACAGGACACAGCAGGAAGCAAGGGACTTTTGCAGAGACAGCTACGGCTCCACTGGATCAATCCAGGGCCAGCTTGTCGAACCGGGGGTCAGCAACAGGACCCGGGAATCACCAGGATACTCCAGCAAAGATAGCTGCGGCCCCGCGGGATCAATCCAGGGCCAGCTCATCGAACCGGGAGTCACCACGTAGTCACCCAACACGACAGACATCACGAACCCCGATACCACAGGACGAGATCACAGCAACCCCGACGATGGAATACCAACTGGAGCCATTAGCCGACGCCGAGATAGCTCGGGAACGCAACCCGTTTCGCCCAGCCGACTCGGATGACTACGAGAACGCGATCTTGGCCACCATTACCGCCCTGAAACTGGAGGACCTATCGCCGTGGCAGCAAGACCCAGACCCCGAACCATAGGAAAGAAGTCCGGAGAAATGCGAATGTGCGTGGATTATCGCCAGCTAAATGCCCGCTCCGTGCCTGAGGCGTATCCGCTGCCACGGATTAACCACATTCTCGAGAGACTATGCCACGCTCGCTACATCTCCACGCTGGACCTCAAAAACGGATACTGGCAGATCCCGTTGGCCAAGAGCAGCAGAGAGGCAAAAGCATTTACCGTCCCCGGCAGAGGACTCTTCCAGTGGAAGGTCATGCCTTTCTGCCTGCACTCAGCCCCAGCGACGTTCCAGCGAGCCTTGGACAGCGTCATCGGACCCACCATGGAGCCGTACGCGTTCGCGTATCTCGACGACATCATCGTCATCGGAGCCACACTATAAGAACACATCGACCACCTTCGCGAGGTCTTCAGGAGGCTGCGAGAGGCGAACCTCCGACTAAACCGAAACAAGTGTAGTTTCTTCAGGAACAGTTTACTCTATCTCGGCCATGTCATCAGCGAACAAGGCATCCACACGGACCCAGACAAGGCCAGCGCAGTCCAGAAACTAGCACCGCTCACCACACTGAAAGAACTGCGACGCTGCATCGGGATGGCATTCTGGTACCGACGTTTCGTCCCCAACATCGCCACGGTGGTCCAGCCCATGACCAACCTGCTCAAAAAGGATCAAAAGTGGGAGTGGACAGACGAACAACATCAGGCATTCGAGACTCTCAAGGAAAGACTCACGCAAGCACCAGTCCTGGAATGCCCCGACTTCGCCGAGCGATTCGTACTCCAAACGGACGCCAGTTCGTATGGCCTCGGAGCAGTATTGACACAACATTTCGACGAAGCAAAAAGAGTCATCGCGTACGCAAGCCGTCGACTACTCAAGGTAGAGGAAAACTACTCGGCCACCGAGAAAGAGTGCCTTGCCATAGTCTGGGCAATCCGGAAGCTCCGATGCTTCCTGGAAGGATACCACTTCGATATTGTTAATGTGTGTGTGTGTAGGAAGCTGGGTTGCATACGGTACATAAACCGTCTGCAGTTTGGTCGTCGCAACTAGAACTTGAACCAGTTGGACTGCGGAGTGGGTATCCTACGGTGCGCAAAGAAGGGTCTGAAGACACGGCGACAGCCTCTGATGATTGCGATGGAAGATGAGTGAGAGGCAATTATGGTACTGTTTCTGATACTGACGTTATTAATAAAAATGATTCTTATTTATAGGTAATCAAAAGGTACAAAAGTGCTGAGTCTGTAAAATATATGTTTTGTGTATTATGGATAATTTTAGTGTCTGGTGGGCAATTGCGACATTTTGATGGTCAGCAACTGCACTCTCTTCGCACTCTGCGGAGAGAGTGCATTGTCAGCAGAACTCACTGCAGTGGTTAGTGTGTTGTCGTGAGGTATTAAATTACATGTTAAATAGAGCACTGTGTGACGGTGTCACTGTGTTATGCCGACGGGTATTAATAACTATTAATTAAGCATATTTCTGCAACAGAACATTCTCCAGGCCGTTGAAACCGTGTTCAACCATCGCTCAAGTCGACGGAAAATATGTGTGCAAGGTGGATATGGGGTGATGACACGGCTGGATCGGGATTTGATGGCCTTGGTTTCCATAGTTGATACTTCTTCCGGAAAATGTAGGCAATGATCAATAGAATTGATATTGCTAGGCCTGCATAGGCAGGGAGTTGATGGTGCTGCAAGGTGGTGAGATGGTGTGGCAGCTCGTGACGATTGATGGCTGATAGTTGCTGGAAGATCATCAAGTTCTTGTAGATAGTCTGATGTCTGATTCTTCAGTTGCCACATTGGTGGCGAGGGTGATGTCTCCGGTGGGCTCACGTCACCAAACCGAGGGTAGGTCGATTTTACTTCGCTGATTGAGGTGCTAAAGGTGCTGATGCTTACTTCAGTATTGCGAGCAGTGCATCCAGGGGACATGGAGAGTAGACCTTCTAGTGTTCTGGTTGACGGAACTCCGTTGCATACTGCTTGAAGTTTAGTTGTGGAATGTGTTGCGAAGATCCATTTATTTGGATGCTGAGTTTTTAGCCACACCTTGTCAGCCTTTGTGTGTGATACCTGACACAGTGTTTCTGTTTTATTGTTAAACAGTTGAAACTCACAGCGATTGTCCACATTGAAGATCGTCTGATGGTCAAAGCAGATGAACTCCTGAACTGGTCTCATGAACTGGTATCGGTGGATGTCAACCGTTACTATGGTGGTTCTAAGGTCAAATAGACTCCAGCTTGTTGAATCCCAAAACGGAATTGGGATGATGCTGAAGACTTCGAGCTGGGCTGTTGAGACCAGCTTGAAGATGACGTGTTTTGCAGTCGGGGTTCCTTCGGCTCGCATGATTCTGTATAGTTGAATCACCTCCTTCGTTGTGGCCGGCAGCATTTGATCTTGTGGCAAATGATCCCGTATCTGGTCTAGTTGGTCTATTAGTTGCTCGGGAGACACCAGCGTGGGGCTTTTTCTCCGATGATGAATACCGAATAGGACATCAGATATGTCGGACTGCATTCGTTGGAGAGCTGTTGTGAGCAGCGTTAATTATGCTATTAGTCCTAAGTACTCTTGAGTCAGATGATCGCTGTGATACGACCCTCTTTCTCGGTCGATAGTAGCCATATGCTGTCCCAAAATTTTTAGACGATTATCAGTTATTACTTTGTCTTTTTTATACCCGATACTCAAAATGAGTATTGGGGTATATTAGATTTGTGGTAAAAGTGGATGTGTGTAACGTCCAGAAGGAATCGTTTCCGACCCCATAAAGTATATATATTCTTGATCAGCATCAATAGCCGAGTCGATTGAGCCATGTCTGTCTGTCCGTCTGTCCGTCCGTCCGTCCCCTTCAGCGCCTAGTGCTCAAAGACTATAAGAGCTAGAGCAACGATGTTTTGGATCCAGACTTCTGCGATATGTCACTGCTACAAAAATATTTCAAAACTTTGCCCCGCCCACTTTCGCCCCCACAAAGGGCGAAAATCTGTGGCATCCACAATTTCGACGATACGAGAAAACTAAAAACGCAGAACCGTAGAAGATGACTATATCTTACAGAGTGCAAAACCTCAACCAGATCGTATAATTATTATAGCCAGAATCACGAAAACAATTTTACTCTTTCTCTCTCTGTCTCACTCTAACACACAGGTTTCATGGTCGGTTTTGCCAATTGCAAAATATGAGTTCAAGGATCTCAGAACCCATAAGAGCTAGAGCAACCAAATTTGGTATCCACACTCCTGTGATATCGGACCTAGACCGTTTTGTGTCAAAATTTCGCCGCACCCCCTTCCGCCCCCGCAAAGGACGAAAATCTGGGGCAACCACAAATCTCAGAGACTATTCAGGCTAGAGTAACCAAATTTGGTATCCGCACTTCTGTTAGATCTCACTATAAAACGTATATCTCAGAATTTCGCCGCACCCCCTTCCGACCCCACAAAGGACGAGAATCTGTTGCATCCATAATATTGAGGACACAAGAAAACTAAAAACGCAGAATCATAGATAATGATCATATCTATGAGATTGCTAAATCTAAATGAGATCAGATCATTTTTATAGCCAAAAGGAACAAATCAATTTGCAGTGGATACGCAGCGCCCGACGTCACGCTCAGACTGATTTTCTGTCTCTCTCGCACGCACTCTTTGTCGTGTCGTTTAATATTAGCGGCGTCTGCCGGAGGAGAGCCATACTGACTTAGTATCGGGTATAACTGTAGAGTTGCGGTGTCCGCAGCAACTCACAACGTTCCCCCTCGTTTTCTGACTACGTTTATTGTCGCGTCGACAATTGATGTTTTGGAGTTTTGGAGCAGATGTAGTAGGAAGTCTTTATTTGTTTTCACTTTCTCAATTACTTGAGTCATCTCTTCTGCGTATTTTGCGTCGAGAACACCAAAAAGACTGCTTGCTACATTTCCTATGATGTCCAGCGGCGATCTGCGCTTTCGAGAGTTTTTCATTAAAACGCTTCCTGCTTGTAGCTCGTTATACACATGTTGAAAGCGTTGAACTATGGAGTTACATGTCGGAACATTTTTTAATTCAGGGCACATGTATCGTAACTCTGAAATTCCAGCAGACATTAGTTGCATATCCCTCCAATATGGGTCCAAGTCATAGTATACGATCATGGTCCACTCAGACGTTGCTATTCTTGATGTTCCAAGTTTCTCATAGAATATTCCAGGCTTGTTTGCGAATTGTGTCACATTTATTGACTGTGACAATGCTAATGGAAGCATGAGCAACAGCACCACTAATGTTGATGTTAATGTAGGTGACAATTTTGTTGTTCGTTGTGTGGGTGGCTCATCAATCTCCGTGGTGTCACTGATCACGTTGTGGGAACGTTTGATTGCCACATCTTCTGGAAAGAGCGACGCTAGACGAGTGATCGGGCGCTTGTATACGCCAGATGCTGTCTTAACGTCAACCGTCCAGGATATGTCTTAATGATGCTACCCTTTGGCCACTTCATTACTAGAAGGTTGTCTTCCTTCACCAAAACTAATAATCCTTCAGGTACGTTTGGTGAAGCTTTCAATTCTTGGAGGTATTCTGTAGACCATTGTTTCCAGAATGAATGCTTTAGGCATGATACCAATTCCCAGCGCATGACCAATGTTCTTCCTTGATGATCAGCATTGACGTCAGAAGGCGTTGTCAATGGTTCACCAATCAAGAAGTGTCCTGGGGTGAGCGCTGTTGTATCAGTGGGATCATTTGCCATTGGAGTGATGGGTCGAGAGTTGAGAATTGCTTCAATTTCGATTACCACTGTGTTTAGTTCTTCAAATGTCAATGAGGCTGTGTTGGTGGTTGTTATCAACAGCCTTTTTGCTGATTTTACCGCCGCTTCCCAGAGGCCGCCAAACGATGGAGCCCTGGGAGGAATGAATTTAAAATCCACTTGTTTTTTGTTGCAATGATTCATGATGAGAGCACTTGCCTTTGAGCTGAATATAGAGTCTTCTAATTCTTTAAGCTGGTTGTTTGCACCCACAAAGTTCGTTGCATTGTCGCAATGAATAGTTTGACACTTCCCACGTCTACTTAAGAATCGACGCAGGGCTGCCAAGAATGCATTTGTGGTCAGGTCGCTGGTCAGTGCACTGCCTTTGTGGTCCACAGTTGTCAACGCCTGCATTAAAAAATGAGCGTGCTTGTGTGACTCTTTGTGCTGGAAGATTGCCCAGTTGTGAATGATGCTTCTAGCCATTGTCTTGTCATTGATGATCCAATATTGTTGTCTTGCAATTGCCCTTAATGCTTGAGCAACACAATGCTTGTTCTCCTCATGTAGTTCCCGTAAGATCATTTTGACGATTGGGTCATTGTATGGCAGCAAAACTGGGTGTTTTGCGTTGTATGGCAGTAGAGCTTCTTCAAGTCTACCACCAACTCGGATGAGCTTATCGTCTCCTAGGAAGGGAGATAAAGATATGATCGAGCTCTTTCTATCCACAGTCTTATAGCGTTGAAACTGTTTTAACTCTGCTGTAAACTCGACTTGTTGTATGGTTCGCAGGATTATAGTGCGGGCGTGAGTCAGTTCTTCTGCGCAGAGCGTTGTGGTGTTCGCTCTGTTGGTTTTATAGCAGAAGCGTAACATATATGCCACAATGCGTTGCAGCTTGTGAAACGAGTTGCTATGTTTGCAAGTATATAATTCATCCCCAAGTGCGCTAGGTGTGATTGGCAAGCTTACATGTTTAGCTTTTCTCTCAAGATTGCCTTCGTCCATTTGTCTCGAGATCCGTGCAGGAATAATGGTCCATATAACCACAGATTGTGATCTGCCAGTCTGCTTGGTGCAATTCCTCTCGACAGGACATCGGCTGCGTTGTTGGCCGATGACACGTGACGCCATTGTGACTGGTTTGTTAATGTCTGGATTTTAGCTATTCGATTTGCCACAAAGGTATGGTATGTTGATGACGATGCGTTTATCCAGGATAACACAACGGTGGAATCACTCCAAAACCATCCTGAAACCGTGTTAATGTCCATATGCAGATCCTGTCGGACTCGGTTTGTGAGCTCGGCACCGAGGACTGCAGCACAAAGTTCTAACTGTGGTAGCGATTGTTTGGCTGTCGGCGCCACAGGTGATTTCGAACAGAGCAGTCTTACTGACACTTGGTTGTTTTTGTATGTAGCGCGTACATATACTGCTGCGCCATATGCTCGTTCTGATGCATCTACAAACGTATGGAGTTCTTGTGTAACTGGAATTTTACCATCGTAGATATGCCGGGGAATTTGCATTTTGTTTAATGTTTGTAAGTCGTCCCGGTATTCTTTCCATTCGGTTTGGTGTTGTAATGGTAATTCGTCATCCCAATCCAGTTTGAGCTCCCAAAGTTGTTGCATGAAGATTTTTGCCTTTACTACCACCGGTGCAAAGAGTCCAGTGGGTCATAGATTTGGGCCAGTTCGGAACATACCACCCGTTTGGTGATGCGTGTAGCCTGGCTTTTCTGTGTTCGTCCACACAATGTATCCTTCTTCGGCATCCAGATGAGACCCAGAGTTTTCACGCTGTAGTGCTCTAGTGTCTCTCCTAATTTTACATCGGTTACAATATCCTCTTTGGGGATTCCTTGGAGAAGTTGCTCATTGTTGGAGCACCACTTGCGCAATTTGAATCCGGACGGTAGCAATATCTTATTTAGTTCTTGTCGAACATGAATTGCCTCTGGAATCGTGTTTGCTCCAGTTAGACAGTCGTCAACATAGAAATCGGTTTTTAATGTTGTTGATCCGACTGGTAGTCTGTCTTTGTATTGTGTTGCCAAATAGAATTTCCCAAGCGGCTTCATCATTTTCTTCCTTTAGATCGATATGTCGAATCAATCTTTCTGCCCCGCCGGTAACGGTGGTTTTAAGATACCACATCTTTTTCACCGTAGGCATGTTGGTTTCATGCACCATGCATGAGAACATATCGAAGAACTGGGTCCATTTTAATAGATCCACCTCAAACTTTGGGATGCTGATGCGTGGAAGCTGCACGTTATCCGTGTTTGGTGTGGCTGATTTTGCCAATGCTCTTTGGACCGTACTTTCCAGTGTTGGGTAGGATTCCATATCATATCCTCCTTCCACTGGGTCCTCGTATTCCTCATGAATTGTGAAGTGGACTTCCTGCGCTTGAGTCCATAGTGATTTTATCGAATCACTTGATGTGCGTCCTTCCGCCTCTGAAAGTTGTTTCAGATTGCGTTTAACGGACTCTACTATGGCCTTTTGTCGGCGACATAGTGAAAGCAGTTTGCTGTAATCCTTCGAGGACTGCTGGATCAGACCGCTTTCTTTGGGAGCTACCGGAGGATTCTCATGCCTTTCCTTAAAGAAGATTTGACGTTCCCTAGGAGCACTAGACGTCTGTGATAGCTTATCCATGCATTCGGTAAACATGGTAATGTCTTGCTTACATGTTGTACGTAAGTCTTCACGAAATTTTACGTATTCATCCGTTTTGTCTGTATCGCGAAGTTTGGAGTCGTTTTTGTTGAAGCGATTCCACGCATTTTCAGTGCTGATATTTTGGCTTGAAAATAAGAGGCCGTTTGCTTTCGTTCTTGGGAATCTTTTTTAAAGTTCCGAATGCACCTCGATATTTCCTCACCAATCTCTTGCTGCACAAATTAATTGCCATTGTAGCGGCAGCTTCTGCCTCCATATGTGTATCCACTCTATCTGTTTGTACTTATTACTTTTGACCCGTTGGGAGTGTTTTATTTGCTTTGCAGCTGGATACGCTCCGAATCGCAACCGTTGTCGGTCAGAAAGGTAATAGTACAGGTGATGTGTTGGATGGAGGGATTTGTGCTATTTCTAATCTATGGAACGCACGGAACAACAAAAATTGATTACCTTGGTGGTAATCGAATTCTATAGCTGTTTTTCTGTTGGCTGATAACCTGAATATGTCAGATTTGCCAAAGTGATACTTATTGGTAGGAGATGCTACCGTAAGTGTATGGCCTGGTGCCAAATTTTTATTGAAGATGTCCTGTTGACTGCTTCAATCTGATGTCCAGATCGAATCCTTTCACTGTAGCTTGTCTGACAGTTTGAAAGGATGACCAAGGTCGGGGTCACCAAATGTTAATGTGTGTGTGTGTAGGAAGCTGGGTTGCATACGGTACATAAACCGTCTACAGTTTGGTCGTCGCAACTAGAACTGAACCAGTTGGACTGCGGAGTGGGTATCCTACGGTGCGCAAGGTAGGGTCTGAAGACACAGCGACAGCCTCTGATGATGGCGATTGAAGATGAGTGAGAGGCAGTTATGGTACTGTTTCTGATACTGACTTTATTAATAAAAAATGATTCTTATTTATAGGTAATCAAAAGGTACAAAAGTGCTGAGTCTGTAAAATATATGTTTTGTGTATTATGGATAATTTTAGTGTCTGGTGGGCAATTGCGACATTTTGATGGTCAGCAACTGCCCCGCTGTCTCCGCACTCTGCTGAGAGAGTGCATTGTCAGCAGAACTCACTGCAGTGGCTAGTGTGCTGTCGTGAGGTATTATATTGCATGTTACGTAGAACACTGTGTCACGGTGCCACTGTGTTATGCCGACGGGTATTATACACTATTACTTAAACATATTTCTGCAACTGAACAGATGTAATCACGGATCACCTCGCCTTGAAGTAGTTGAACTCCATCGATAATCCAACGGGACGCATCGCCCGCTGGGCCTTGGAGCTCCAGCAATATTGGTTTGACATCCACTACCGTCGAGGAAGCCAGAACGTTGTGGCTGACGCCCTCTCGCGACAGCCAGTAGAAACCCTGCAGCGAGTGGACGAGGACCGGGACCCCTGCCCCTGCCCCTGGCTGCAGAAGCTCCTCAAGCGGATCCAGGAACAGCCGGAAGGGCATCCGGAGTTAATCATCGAGAGGGACCAAATATACAAACGAGCCAGCAGCAGAACCAGCGAAGAAGACCCTATCAAATGGAAACTATGTGTCAACAGGGACCACCGCCGACGCGTGCTAGAAGAGTGCCACGACCATCCGACAGCAGGACACCTCGGGATCAGGAAGACAGCGACACGAATAGCCCAGAGATACTACTGGCCCGAACTGCACCGAGATATCGCCCGATATATCCGGCAGTGCGCCAAGAGCCAGCAATACAAGGTTAGCCAAACCAAACCAGGAGGGAAGATGCACACCCGCCCAAGAACCATTGGACATCGTCTGCGCCGACTTCATCGGACCATTGCCCCGATCGAAACACGGCAATACTATGTTGCTGGTGTTCTTCGACGCTTTCAGCAAGTGGGTGGAGTTGGTCCCCCTCCGCAAGGCCACCACCGCACTACTGGAGACCGCTTTCCGAGAACGGATCCTGAGCCGCTTCGGAACCCCACGGAAATTCGTATGCGACAACGGGACCCAATTCACAAGTTGCTCTTTCCGAAAGTTCTACAAACTAGCAGGCATGGAATTGGAGTATACGGCGCCCTCTACCCCACAACAAAACCCCACAGAACGAGCCAACAGGACGATCAAAACCATGATCGCCCAGTACATCGATGGAGACCAGCGGACATGGGACGAGCTGCTGCCCGAACTCAGCCTAGCCATCAACAGCAGCACATCGGACACCACAGGCTTCAGCCCAGCATTCATCGTACTCGGCCGGGAACCTCGGTTGCCTGGAGCCTTGTACGAAGAGGCGACCCCAGGAATAGGCGAAGTGACAGAGATCCCAACCGACAAGGCCAAGCGACTCAAGGAAATCTTCGCCATCGTACAGGAAAATACCCAGCAGGCATCACAGACGCAGAGCAGGAACTACAACCTACGTCGACGCGAATGGAGGCCCACGATCGGGACGATCGTGATGCTATGCCAACATCACCTGTCCAAAGCGGCGGACAACTTCGCTGCCAAACTGGCTCCCAAATATGAAGGGCCTTACAAAGTAATTAAATTTATTTCCCCCACCATAGCACGACTCCAGAAGCATCCGGGAAGACAACGACGAACGGCCGGACTAGCCGACCTCTAGGCCTACCACGACAACGAGCACATCCTCACCAGCGAAGACGAAGAAGACAACGAAGACCACGATGGGGACGACCCCAGCACCAGGAAAACCGCGAGTTCATGAGGGCCACTTATGGTAGTTCGCTGCCATAATGTTCTCGCCCCACAAGGGG
The DNA here is from genome assembly GCF_009870125.1 of Drosophila pseudoobscura. Lineage (NCBI taxonomy): Eukaryota > Metazoa > Arthropoda > Insecta > Diptera > Drosophilidae > Drosophila > Drosophila pseudoobscura. The sequence goes on along the minus strand of NC_046683.1, from coordinate 35,451,887 downwards.
CAACCGCGTACACACGCAGTAAGATAGCTTAACTCCCCTTAAGGTATTAGAGTAAGAAATAGCCAGAAACTAGAAAACGTACCGATCAGGGAAAGCCAGGGTCCAGGGCACACCAGTGGCACAGGTCAGGTTCTAACCAAACAAGGTTTCTTCCCCCCACCAGATCCGACATGGAAAACACAAACGAGACACCGCTCCCCGACCCCGCAAGCAGAACCGGGCAACACCAAGCAGCATGGCCCATCGACTGGAGCGATATCGCGACCACCCAGGCCGCCTAGGCCATCCCGACGTCGGGATAGACCCGTGTCCCCGATACCCAGGGAAATTTGGTGCGCATTTCACCCCACCCCGAGGTAGGAAGGGAGTGTGAAGGCATAAGCCTCCACAAAAAAAAACCTGACCACAACACCATCCCCTGAAGGGACAGTCCCGGGGGGGCTTATTATCTCATTATTACTTCATTTTTTAGATTATTACTTCATTTTTGGGTACTACTAGGACTATCATTATGACAAAGAAACCGCTGAATCTTTATTTTCCCCAAATTGAAGTAAACAATAGGCTAAGAGAAACCCTAATAGTGAGGCCTTTTTACTTAGTAGTAGAATTAAGAGAACCAACACGAAAGAGACGCATACTACGCAGCAAAGAGAGCCAGAATGGAAGAGAGCGAAGCGGCAAAGAAGCCGTCGATCGGTCGTACGCCCACGCAGCCGAGGGAGAGAGCCGACGGCGAACCATGCAGACACCCCCGAGCCGAGGCCGGCAGCCGAATGCTGCGCAGTAGCGAAGCGGCAGAGAAGCTGCGAAAAAGAAAAGCAGGGGCCTGGCACGGTCCAGCGCGGGCCAGGCTCGGGAGTGATCTCCGAGGACTGAGCCAGAACGGTTGTACCAGGCAGTGCCCCGACCCCGCGCGAAGTGAAAAGTAAGCCGTGACCGCAGTGACGAGGACCCGCCGCAGGACGGGGGGGGGATAAATCGGTGCCGTAGGCAGGGTATAAGCTCAGGAGCAGAAGTTTCCCACAGTGTTAAATGCATATCGATATCCACATGGTGTCTATGATATTTTTGTCGTATTACCCCGCTGCCGGCGCGAGGTTTTAAGTAGGCGATCCGAAAACAATAAAGACACCCACCTCAACCCACCGGTTTCCGAACTTTCGCCCGTAGGAGTCCCTCACCCCTTCCCCCTCTCTTCCCTATTCCCTGGGGGCCCGGCGAAGTGGATGTGAGTCGTGGATCATGCGGCATCCACCAAGCTGGGCTTCCCTTTCCTATACCTTTCTCCCCTGGGGACCCGGCGATGCTGGATGTGAGTCGTGGATTCACGCGGCATTCGCAAAGCTGGGTTCCCTCTCCTACACCCTCGCCCTGGGGACCCGGCGACGCAGATGTGAGTCGTGGATCATGCGGCATCTGCTAAGCTGGGCTCCCCTCTCTCATACCCTTCCGATCTCTGACCCAAACCCCCTTCTCCCGCCACGCATGACCTCCAACGCACGTCTCTGCAGCTCCCCAAGCATGGGTTCGCCCACGCCTCGTGGCCGGGCTAGGCCCGACCGTTCCACGATCCACCCCACGGGAGCGCTTTCGCCACGAACGGCTCTCCCCTTAGGTCCTCACACAACAAAATTTTGCTTTGGGGAAGGACCGGGCCCTGGACAGACTGACAATCTGTACCTCGGCCTGAGAACTTCTTTACAGAGCATGTAATGAATATAGCGAAAGCGGGCAGAATCAATTTTACACACAGAAATTCCAGTTCCTGTCGAACTTGGACTGTGAAGTATTCCGACGTGAATTTAGAGTCCACTGCAATCAGAACCCCTCCTGCGAGTCGAGACGAACGGTCTTTCCTAAAAGTTGCGTTTTGGCCTGCCAAAACCTCGGAACTAAGAATTTCCGGCTTTAACCAACTTTCGGTAAGCACAATAACGTTGGAAGCAAATGCAACACTATCCCGAAAAAGAATTCTGAGCTTACTACGTAAGCCTCTTACATTCTGATAGGTTACTAAAAGAGAAGTTAGTTTTTTGGAAGGGTACGACGGGAAGATGAGGAAGAGGAAGTTGAGGTTGAGGGTGGAACACTAGATTGACTTGTAAGGGTTATGGGGGGCCTATTCTTCTTATTAGCCTTAAACTTCTTCACCACCAAATGCTTATTTTGCTTTGAATAAAAGCAATTACATCATTAGATGTGAGGTCAGGGGCCAGCCGTGAAACAAAAACTGGTCTTTTTGGTGGGACTCCCACCAGTGGTTTAGGCAACAGAGGCCTAGTACCTGTGGTGGCAATATCCGGAGGTCCGGAACTTCTGATCACTGGTGGGATCGACGGGAAAGCTTGCGAGCTTGCGGACACCACGGACACGGACGCTGCAGACGTACTTGGCTGCACGTTCTCCGAAGCGATGAATTCTGCTACCGAATCTGCATCCCCAGCAGCTGTCGTTGCCCTTAGAGTGGCAAACGAGATCAACTGCTGCACCCTTGGAGTGGTCGGAGTCAGTTTTTCGGCGGCGCACGGCTGAGTGACGGTTGGCACTTGCAGATCCCGCGGAGTGACCCTTTTACGCCTCGGAGACTCATTCAGCAGTTGCAAACTGCCAAACTGAGACTCCATGGCTAGGAGCCGATCGTACTGCCAATTAGCTGCTTAAATCCCTTCCGCGTCTGCCTCATAAAAGCCACCATATCATTCTCCACCGCACGGCATGCCTCGCAACTGTAATGCAACCCATTACGTTTGTCTATAGCATCACTCACGAGGCCTGCACTACGCTGTCGCAGAGCGAGCATTCGGCTGATCGTTGGTGATCTGCTTCTTACAAGTTTTTTTGGCGCACACCACAGCGAATTCCATATTTATTATTTATTTATTTACAAAATTTGCAACAAAAATTTCAAAACAAATTGTTATTAGACCAATGTGCCAGACAACGCTCAAAGCGGAATAAGTAAAAAAAAGAGCAGGGAGGAGAGCGGTTAAAGTAAGAGCTACTAAACATAGAGCGCTATTGCTCAGAAAGTTAAAGAGCGAGCGTGAAAGAACAGTTGTGTGGCACCGGATTTTCCGTAGTTGTACTTTAGTCCAGGATGCCAGGTTTTATTATAATTAGTCTTTATTTATGAATATTATTTAAGATTAGTTATGATTACAACTGTCGCTGTGCTTTAAGTATATTTTGATTAATACAGATATTTGCGCTCGTAATTTGCGTGTGGCTGAGTGAGACTTTGGCACCGAATTAAATGGCGTCGATCGTTGAGGCTGTGTTCTCTCCTCTCTTTGTTCGACGGCCGCTTCTAGTCTCTCTCTCTGTTACTTCCTCTGTTATCTCTACAGACTCTGTTGCTCTCCCACCAAATCCCACAGTTGTTTTTTTAGCTAAAGCAAAGGCTACGGGATAAGAGCGGGCTAAAGTCAGCGTGAGCGTACTTACAGAAATCAACACACGATTAACCAACGCACATTATTACATTATTATTAATACCAAAATGAAGTTTTTATGAAAACGTTGAAGAACAGATTTTTTATTGTAGGTTAAATGGGGATTTTAATCAAGATTTATTTTGAAAAACACCGGCTGTAATTGCAAAATAAAAGGAAAAGAAGCGGAGCGCAAATAAAAAAAAAATTCAGGTCACTACGAAGAGAACGAACGTGAAAGCTTACCAGAACAGACCGGAAGCGGTAAGAGCAATGGTGGCAACACGGCGCGACGAATCATTGCAAATACAAAACTGTTTGCGTCCATTACATTATTTGGTTAGGTTATATTGAACAATCTTTACTATATGTTTATAGCAATATCGTGTGAATTCTCAATCAACCCCGAAAAGTATCGATGTTCCATATATAAAGACATATGACACAGTTCACGGAGCAGATATTATAGATCTGTATATAGTTCCTGTTGCATGTTTAGGTGAGAATAATTCAAAAGCACTTAATAATCATTATAAAATGGACCGACTTTCCCATGCCAGAAAAATTTTAGTTTGAATAATATGGCTGACGTTCTTAATGGAGATTTTAATCTAAGTTTTTGAAGTTTGGAATATTGTTAAAACATATCTCGAAAACATGTTAATATATAATTTGTGAGTTTGTAATTTGTAATTTGTGTGCAGTAAACTCACTAATACACACAAGCGGAATAAAATGCGGAATCGGACAGCTCGCACAGCTAAACGCATCAGCTGTAACCCCTTTACTCTTTCCCACGTTTATACGTATACAGGGTATTTTTTTCGGTCGTGCTGAGTGCCTATTTTAAAACCTCAACATGGCAGCACCTGAGCCTATCAATGTCGCGGACGCAGAAATAACGAGTGATGTAGATTTCTACAAGCACAAGGCCGAGTTAATCACGCGTCAACTAAAGGCCATGGATAAATTTCTCACCAAGGAAGAGCTGGCCGAGTTGGATGAGGCAGAGCTTCAAGCTCGCTTAGAAGAGATCGAGCGAATGAATGCGGATTTCGATGTCGCTCAAACGAGACAATGATGCCCGACTGGATTTTTCAAATTCTTACGTGAAGGTCAGGTCCAGGCTGTCGCGGGAGTTGATGGCTGCTCGCACGGTTAATGCCGCTTATTGAATGGCTCGCCATACTCTCGAGGAGAAGTCGTCTTTGTTCGCATATGATATTAGAGGCCGTTCTCGAATGCCCGAGTTGCAGCTTCCTCGATTTGGTGGTAGTTATATGGATTGGCCAGAATTCCACTCAATGCCTTTGTGGATGTCTGGACGGTGCTGCGCTGGACACGATTCGTTCCTTGGAGCTTTCTGAGGAAAATTACGACAAGGCGTTGAATTTACTAATGTTGCGATTTGACAATAGACTTTTTCATTTTCAGGCACACGTCAAGGCTATTTTCGGTTTGCAAGGGGTGGAGAAGGGCTCGGCTATCGGCTTGCGCGCGCTCAGCGAGATCAATGCGCACTTGCGTGCTCTTCAGACCTTGGCAACCCCGGAGGAGTTTTCGGATGGGTTACTGATCTACATCATAGGCACGAAATTGGACCACAAGATTTCCTCAGCGGTCAAACATGGCCTTATTTTTGGAAGCGATATGTCGGATGCTGGAGAATTTGGGATCAGCCTTGGCAACAAGTCCTAGTCAACAGGTGGGAGAAGACAAACCTGTCACCCTTATCACCTCCAGTAACGACCATCCTAACACCACATGTAACCATTGCAATTCCTCCGAGCATTACATATCTAGATGTCAGGCATTCCTGAATCTCTCTGCGTTTGAACTATACAAAGAAGCAAAGAAGAGCCGCTTGTGTTTGAACTGCCTCAACAAAGGCCATGAATTGCAGAGGTGCAGTTCAGGCAAAACATCACACGCTACTCCACATTCCATCGGGAACTGGTGCTTCATCTTCCTCTTCATCGGCCGAGGAATCGATCCAGTAAGAGGCCGCGACTGTGCTTCTAGCAAGCGGATGTTCTAGCCCTCCCCCATCGATCCACAAATCTAAGCCTAGCCAGAACTGCCCTCGTCCATGTAACAGATCGTTATGGAGCACTTATCCCATGTCGTGCCATTTTGGATTCTGCTTCACAGGCAAACTTTGTAACATCTAGACTTGCTAATCAGTTGCAGTTGGATCATCGCTCGTCTTATGTTCACATCTCCGGTATCGGAGATTCCATTCTACCTTCGAGCAAGTCTGTAAATATAGTTGTACAATCCCAGGACGCAAGCTATCGAGCTTCCTTCGCTGCAATTGTCACCAACTCAATTACGGGAATGCAGCCTAACTTCGGCCTAGACGCAAAGAATTGGCCAATGCCGAATAATCTAAAACTAGCTGATCCTAATTTCTCCAAGCCCCAACGTATCGATCGAGACAAAACTTGGTTGGATAGTATCAGGAAGCATTGATAGCTCGGAGAATAAGCGTGCAGCTTTAGCCGCTTTTGAAAATTCCTCTTGAATCTCTATTGACGATTTTCGACCTTCGAACAGCAATGCAGGAAGCAGCTGCTCGAGTGCCAGGTGCAAGTGGAAAAACTGCGATCGGAGAATCAGGAACTGCAGCGCGAACTTTTCGATATATTAAAAACCTACATATCCACGCTAAATGCAATTCAACTTTCAACAATCTCTACATTGCCAAATATTCTGCCATTCTAGGCAATTCCCGATGATCAAGATGTAATCACGACAAGGCGCCTTCGTAAAGAAGCGCCGATTGCTGCATTCGACGATCATCCCAGCGTAGCCGCCAGCTGCGCCCAAGCAAGTATCTTGAAGAGGGCCGTTGGAAAAATAACGGTTCTGCCCCTTCAGAATGGATCTGTTGAAAGCCTTTGCCTTCCAACGGGGGGTGAATGTTCGGAGCAGAACCCAGCCGATTAGCTGCTTGCCATATAGCACCTAATGCTTGGTCCTCTGCCGCTTATTTTGTTTGTTACTTATGTCTATGTCACTCATTTTTTTGTTAAAGCTTTGCGCTTGCTTGCCCTGCTAAACGCTCTGTGCAAGCTCGCTCTTCGCTATCTCCGCTTTGAGTCTGCCTACCGACGTCTGCCGAGCGAAGCTGCGCTTAGCGATCGCAGCCGCAATGTAAAGGGCAGGCAAGCCCTTGCAATTTGGATGTCACGCATTTAAGTACATATCGTAATTTTATTTCTGCGCCGAGTTTTATTTAATTCGAAATAATAAGTCGGCCGATCGGGGATAAAAAACATTATCTCCACAGTGTGTAAGGATTAGTAGCTTAATAAGCGGAAGAGAATTAGTGGTGGATATAATATGGTAGAGGGAATTATAATCCGAACATAAGACCCAAAACGGTTCAGGCAAGGAAGGAACAACGGTATAAAATTTCTAGTCAGTCTAATGGAATCGTGAAATTTATGCAGCTCAACAGATCAGGGCTGTCTATGTCACCCCTGATCAAGTTGTGCATAAATATCACACCAAGCATTTTTCTACGGTTAACTAAGGATGGGAGATTTACTAATAGCAGTCTACTAGAGTAAGATGGGAGTCTAACACCTGCATCCCAGCTAAGACCCCGCTGACCAAAGAGTAAACAGTTTTTCTGTACTGATTCTATACGGTACTATACGGTGTACTTTGTACTGAGAGTACCATACGCAGGAGACGTATTCGAATATCGGACGAACAAGCGAGGTGTTTGTAGGGGGGCGGACGTGAAGCTCAAGTCTCCAACGACAATATGGATGATGTAGTGAAACCTCTTGTAGCCGTCGGAAGAAAAAAAAATGCCGTGGTGCTTTGTGGTAAATGGGTATTATTTATTTCGGGGGGTCGCGCGATCGTGCTTTTGAAACGGGGGTTGAAACGTCACTCCTTAACTCTATGCCTTATGGTGCTTTTTCTGCCGTAAGCGCCGTGTGGATCGTGGATCCCCGCGCCTCTCCGAGCGCGCGAGAGCGAGCCGGGACCGAGGCGTGCGGAGCCGGCACAGTGCGCGGAAACTGTCTACTGCTGGCCTGAACATCCTCCCCTCCCCCCCTTGCAGGATTGCAAAGTATAATGGGGTGGCCTATGGCTGGGCGTACGCCCCGGACCCGATTCATCCCAAAGAAAACGCTCTGGACTTGACAAGGACGTCGACTCAGTGTCGCTCCACGGTCGGATAGGCGTGAGGATGCGCAAAACGGGGGTTGATCTTGAGGAATCTGTGGATGGCGCCGTGGGTCCTACGACGGGGCGGCTCGCGGGGAGACGAGTGTGTCGTTCGTCGTGAGCCGATGTAGATGGCGACGCTACAGTCGCGGCTGAGCGGGCTGGATGACGAGGGCGGCGTTTGGAATGGTTCGATTTAGATGGCGACGATGCTCCCGAGGCTGAGCGGGCTGGACGACGAGACGTGGGTACGTGGAGTAGCGTGTGGTTGTTCTTGCCGGATTGTTGGTGAGCCAGGCAGTTCCCGCAATACTGGTTGATAAGAACAGTTCGGAGTCTCTCTTCGGGGCTCAGGAGAAGAAATTGGTGGTAGGTCAGTAGCGGATGGACTCCTTGGCAGATTCGGCAACGGTAGGAGCCAATTTCCCGAGCACGTCGGTTCTCCCTGGTGCGGTTGGCGCGGGGACGTGGGGTCATATCTGGGTGCGGAGAACTAAGGGCGAAATAAGGGCGTCATCATCCGTTCTCTTTCGTAGTGATCAGACGTGTTTTTGTTTTGCGCTCCGTATTTTTTCCTTTTGTTTTGAATAAACAGCCGGAGTTTTCCTAACTAAATTCTAATTATACTCCCTAACCAGACAACAATCTGGAAACCAATTCTTTTACGCGAGTGCATGCCTTTTGATTTGTGTTAAAATATTATTTAACTCTTTATTTTTCGGCGTCGGCTTGTGTTGTTGCAGTGAGTGAGTATTGCATTGCAGTCCGCTCTCGTCTGGTAGCTTTTGTTGTCTTATCACTCTCTCGCTATCACCTCAACCTCAATAACTGTTCTTTCTCTCTCGCTCTATCAACTTTCTGAGCAATAGCGCTCTCTGTCTAGTAGCTCTCGCTATAACCGCTCTCCACTCTGCTCTCTTTTTTTTCTTACCAATTCCGCTTTGAGCGTTGTCTGGCACATTGGTCTGATACCAATTTGTTTTGGAAATTTTTAATTTTTTTGATTTTAATTTTTCTTTGCAAATTTTCTTAAGAAAATATTTAAATAATAAAAATAATAAAAATAAAAATGGAATTCGCTGTGGTCTGCGCCAAAAAAACCTGCCAGAAGCAGATCACTCACGATCAGCCGAATGTCCCCTGCTGGCTCTGCGACAGCGTAGTCCACGCAAAATGCGCGGGATTTTCCGGCCTCGTGAGTGATGCTATAGCCAAACGTAATGGCTTGCATTACAGTTGCGAGGCATGCCGTGCGGTGGAGAAGGACATGGTGTCTTTCATGAGGCAGACGCGGAGTGGCTTTAAGGAGCTGACCGTTGGTTTCAAAAACCAATACGATCGGCTCCTAGCCATGGAGGCTCAGTTTAGCGGTTTAAAACTGCTGAATGAGTCTCCGAGGCGCAAAAAGATCACTCCGCGGGACCTGCAAGTGCCAACCGTCACTCAGCCGTGCGCCGCCGAAAAACTGACTCCGACCACTCCAAGGGTGCAGCAGTTGATCTCGTTTGCCACTCTAAGGGCAACGAAAGCTGCTGGCGATGCAGATTCGGTCGCCGAATTTATCGCCTCGGAGAATGTGCAGCCAAGAACGTCTGCTGCGTCCGTGTCCGTGGTGTCCGCAAGTTCGCTAGTTGTCCCGTCTATCCTGATCCCACCAGTAAATAGACGTTCCGGACCTCCGGATATTGCCACCACAGGTACTAGACCTGTGGTGACTAAACCACTGGTGGGAGTCCCACCAAAACGACAAGTTTTTGTTTCACGGCTGGCCCCTGACCTCACATCTAATGATGTAACTGCTTTCATTCAAAGCAAAATAAAAGCCGTGGGTTTAAAGGTGGAGAAATTTAACTTCTCTTATGCCAGGGAGATAGCGTCGTTTAAGATAAGCATCTCCCCAACTCAATTTGACACCATTTGCTCCACCAAATTTTGGCCGGAGCATTTGGTGGTGAAGGAGTTTAAGGCTAAGAAGAAGAATAGGCCCCACATATCGCTTCCAAATCTTTCCAGCGTGCCACCCTCAACCTCAACTTCCCCTTCCTCAACTTCCCGTCTTGCTCCAACTTTTCCAAAAAACTAACTTCTCTTTTAGTAACCTATCAGAATGTAAGAGGCTTGCGTAGTAAGCTCAGCATTCTTTTCCGGGATAGTGTTGCATTTGCTTCCCACGTTATTGTGTTTACTGAAACCTGGTTAAAGCCGGACATTCTTAGTTCCGAGGTTTTGGCAGGTCGGTACACAACTTTTAGAAAGGACCGGTATAAAGTAAAGCCGAGTTTGCGAAGCTTAATAACCTAATTAGGGATTTTGATTGGTCCGCTTTGTACTTGTGCACTGATGTCACAAAAGGCACAACCATTTTCTACAATGCTTGTTCAGGCCAGCAATAGACAGTTTCCGCGCACTGTGCCGGCTCCGCGCGCCTCGGTCACGGCTCGCGCTCGCGCGCTCGGAGGGGCGCTCGGATCCACAATCCACGATCCACAATCCACGATCCACACGGCGCTCACCGCAGCACAAAGGCAGCATAAAGCATAGATCATAAGGCATAGAGAGTTAGTTACGTTTTCACCCCCGCTTCAACCTGTCGACATGCCGCGCGAATACCCAATAATTACATGAACAATATATATATAGTGACATATCCATAATTCCCCACATCCCATACACATTATGTTTATGTACAATTCATCCACCCCATCCACACAAGTAACAGGACCCCACTCAAGAATCAATAACTGTTTCTTCCCATACTCCAAGCTAGGGCCCCCCATAATATAAACAATGGACCACATTGTTTCAGCAACATTAGAATCACGCCACTCTCGAGAAATCGATTCTTTAGAATCACGCCACTCATGAGGACCAATCAAAGCTAGACATAAAACCAAGGAGTATCACATTCCTAGCTCCGTCATGTAATGCAACACCGATCGCCAGCAGTGGATGCCTTTCATCAAAGCCAACGCATCCCCAAATATCGATCCAGGCACGTACGCCACCGACACGAAGATGCAGCCGAGGAAAGCAACGCCCGAAGCCAGAGTCGGGAGTTCCAAGAGAAGGGCTCATGGAAACTAGCCAGCAGCAGAGAGATCAGTTCCGTTTGAGACAAGCAGACCGAAAGTCAAGTCGGGGAATTCATTTAAATCTTGTGACATAAAGATATTTAAGTTTGTAAAATAAAAGTATTTTTTTAAAAACTTAAAATCGAGTTGCGGATATTTAACTATATATACACACAACGAAACCCATCGGCCTTTCCGTTCTGTGACGACTGCTAGGAGTTTATACTGGAACATACACCTCGCCGTTGGATAATTGATCCTCGATCCGCTCCACTACAAACATTGGTCCTTCGAGCCGGATCTTCGCCTTCCCCATAAGGAGAAGCTCACCCCAGCCAGCATCGGCGGATCACTCCAAGTTCAAGATAAGTACTCTTCGATTGTGCCTAACAACAGTGCAGTGATTTTGTGCGTGTTTTCCATCTCAGTCCGAGTTTCCGTGGCACATGTACATACATATGTATGTATTTATTTCTCGCTCTAGCTCCAAATTAAACCATACTTCGTTCTGCCAACGGCTGTGGCCTCCAACTACTCCAAAGGTTTAATTTGATCCGAGCTAACTTCTGCGTTCAGCTTCCGATCCAGTGTAAATAATATTCTTACCTCTCCCAGCTACCAGCTGAGCTTTCGTTGCTAACATACATACATACAAGTATGTACACATCGTAACGCAATCCAAGCGGCTGGAACAAACATCAAGGCATATTCTTGCAATTATTTTTGTTGTTTTTTGTTGCATGCTCAACGTTCCATAGTTTGTCGGTTTTATAAGGAAATAAAATAACAAATCACTGCGCCTCCTTATTTAACTAATTATACTACCAACAAAATAACGATCCATACATACGGCACATACATATGTATTTATCTTACATATCTATACGTACGCATTTTAAATAAGCATATTCTTGCACATCTATATAATATACATATTGTATGTAAAACGGTTATCCACCGTTTTACCCGTTGTTTGACATCTCTTCAACCCAAGCCGCGCTACATAGCACTTAAAGTCATACATACACACATACAAGCAGCAGCAGGGTGCATTCTTTTCGTTTTTTCTTTTCGCTTTCGCTTTTCCACCGTTTGCCTGCGTTGTAGTTGTTGGGAGAATATTTTTCGGTGCCGCGCTTGACCGTAACGGAACGCCAAGTGACGCGCTACCCTGCATTTCGAGAGTATATTGTTTTCAACCGACTCTATACATTGGTATATTGGTACCTCGCGCCTCAATATTATCGTCCATCCTCAATTTACGTTCTTGGTTGGACATTTGTTTGTTGATCGTAGTATTTATATCTATATATTCCAGCCACGGTGTAATATTTCCATAATTTAAATACTCGCAATAAATTCCACCAAAACCACATATCTACGGTTCGTAGTTCTGAACTTCCACGTCGCCATTTCCGCTCACCTACTTTTGAGACTATAATACGCGTTATCGCAGATCCATCAGCAAAACATGCCCACTGTTGAGAAGAAATCTCGCAAGGAGTTTAAGCGGGGGGAGTTCGCTGAGTTTGACCCATCCACCCAGCTCCAACGGCTCAGTCACTACGCCTACATCTTCCCGTCCAGCCCCACCTGAGCGAAGTCCGACCACGTCCAGGGCTCACGCACCACATGCCTTCGAGGATTTGTTGCTCCCCTCGGGACCCCCTCGCACGGCTCCTAGCACTATGGCCGCCAGCTCCGCACAGTCTAAGTTTGCCTTGGCTGCAAGCAGACTGACCCGCTTCGACCAGAAGCTCAGCGCTCCAGATGCTAGCACACCAACCCGCTCGCTCTCCCAAGTCCATCGAGAACAACTCCGAAGCCTGTGGGCAAAGGTGGACGCGGAGTTCGCGGACTGTTGATGATGGCGGAAGAGGATCCAGAGGGTGTAGCTGATGTCTAAGAGATGTACGATGACTGCTACGCGGTCTACTCGCAATGCCTGGCCGAACTAAACGATCAGCTCGAGCCCCCGACTGTCCCTAACACGCCGCAACTGGCCGTTCAAGTGCCGACAACCGGCGGTTGCCGCCTCCCTCCATGTGACACTGAAGTTTTCAGTGGGGACTACCAGCAGTGGCCCACGTAGTCCTGTAGACCGTACAGGTGAACCGTAGACCTGTTCACCGCCATCTACATAGAAAACCCAAGGTTGGCTAAAGTGGAAAAACTGTTCCACCTCAACAAAAAGACCAGCGGTGAAGCCCACGACATAGGGGCACAGGCTCCACTTACGAACGAGGGTTTCGCGTCCGCATGGAACGCCCTCCGTGAGCGTTTCCAAAACAAGTAGCGGATACTCAAGGCCCAGCTGAAGATCCTTTTCAGTCTGCCCCAAATCCGTACCGAGTCAGCAGCAGCGCTAAAAGAGCTCCAGAGGGCCGTCCACAAGTGCCTCACGACACTCACCCATTCCGAGGTCTCCACAGACAGCGTTTTCGCTGACGGAGTTTTAGCGTACCTCATTTCCGCTAAGCTGCCAAAGACGACCTTAGAGCTTTGGGAGCAATCCGTGACGCACAAGTCCGAAATTCCCACCTTGCACGCCATGGACAAGTTCCTGGCGAAGTGGTACCTGTCTCTCGAAGTAACCGAGGACGACCATCCAGGCATGGAGACTCAGATCCACTCCAGGGCGAGCATACGCACTTCAGACAATTCGAGAAGCAATCCGTTTCGGTCTCAAGGAAGTCCTTATCCTAGGAGGGACCACTCGTTCGAGACCACAGTGAATCAAACGAGGAGCACGTGTGAACTCTGCTCCAAAGAGTATCATCCAATCCGGTTATGCCCTTACTTCCTTCAAATGACCGCTGACGCTCGCTCCGACTACATTAAGCAAAAGCAGCTTTGTTTGAACTGCTTTGCAAGGGGCCTCCTGATACGAGCATGCCAAAGCGCCCACAATTGCATAATTTGTGGAGACCGCTTCTACACCGTAGCAATCCAGCAAACTCCAGCGAGGCGATTTGCACAACGGCACAAAATTCCTTAGCGTGGCCCGAGCTACATTTACAAGTACCAAGCGTACAATATCCAAGTTCGTTCAGTCGTATTTCGCCTCGGGCACGAGTGCTGTCCTTCTAGGCACGGCCATCGTTTATATTTGCCACCTGGGAAAAACTTTCCACGCCCGCGCTCTGATCGACTCTGGCTCAGAGGCGACGTTCATTACAGAACGTCTTGTGGACATGATCAAATTGCCATTCCAACGTATCCAGGCACAGGTCTCCGGTCTAAGTAATTCCGTATCCGCTCAGTCAAAGAAGCTCTGCAGTTTTTCCATCCGTTCTCCGACTAAGCCGGGCTTACAACTAAATGCCACAGCCTACGTTATTCTGGAATTGGCCGCGAATATTCCATCGCATCCGATCTCGGTAGGGTTCTTGAGAGACCTGCCGAACCTCTCATGGGCGGATCAGACCTTCTATGAGAGTTCACAAATAGATGTCCTGATTGGAGCGGATATCCTTCCGTCCATTCATTTAAGTGTCTCACTGACCAACATCTGTGGCTCTCTCCTCGGGCAGGAGACCATTTTCGGCTGGGTACTCACAGGTCCAGTGCCTCAGGTGATGGATCAAATCTCATCGTTCTCGAGTCAAATTTCCAGACGACCTATCACACTGGTAGAAGACTCGGGGGTCTTTTTACGACAGCAATTTCCTTCCAGCTCCCTCCGCAGAAGTTCTCGAACGGTCTCCTGACCGACGGAAATATTTCCAAAATATGCACTGTATGAAAGCTCTACGCTCCGGTCCGAATTCAAGCCTGAACTCGAAGGTGAATCCGTCCTTAGATCAACATAGCCTCACCAGACTATGTAACCGGGCGGCAATTTCCAATGTCTTAAATGTGCCTCTCACCCGTTCCAAGATCGTTACTAATGTGTCTTTTTTTTTTTATGGACGTTGACATACAATGACTGCATCTATCAAGAGGCGATGCAATTACTGCACCGTCAAGTGGCCCGTGTGACACCAGCAGAAGGCTGTTACGCGCGGATCCCAGGCAAAACGCAGCCCTCCTCCCGCCCAACCGACCGAGGGGCGCTGCCGCATGACGCGCGGTGCGTAGCCGAACCAAACGCGAGCATGCAAGAAAGATAGATATTAGACTAACATTCGAGGAAAATTAGCACTAAACTTATTAAGAAATTAAGCATGCAATAAAATACAAATACCACCACAGTTACTAATTAATACAAAGGTGTGTAAGGATTAGCAATTTAAAAAAAGGAAGAGAATTAGTGGTGGATATAATATGGTAGAGGGAATTATATTCCGAGCATAAGACCCTATACGGTTCATGCAAGGAATAAGTCGATCTACAAAGTGGAAGGAAGAACGGTATAAAATTTCTAGTCAGTCTAATCGGAATGGTGAAGCTTATGCGGCTCAACAGATCAGGGCTGTCTATGTCACCCCTGATCAAGTTGTGCATAAAAATCACACCAAGCATTTTTCTACGGTTAACTAAGGATGGGAGGTTTACTAATAGCAGTCTACTAGAGTAAGATGGGAGTCTCACACCCGCATCCCAGTTAAGGCCCCGCAGAGCAAAGAGTAAAAAGTTTTTCTGTACTGATTCTATACGGTCCTGGTGTACTTTGTACTGAGGTCACCATACACAGGAGCCGTATTCTAAGATCGGACGAACAAGCGAGGTATAGAGAGTCTTTGTTATATAGGGGTCGTCAAATTCCTTTGACCACCTCTTTATAAACCCAAGCACGCCCATGGCCTTATTTACCATGGTAGAAATGTGTTCGGAAAACTTTAACTTTGGGTCTAACATAACACCCAGATCATCCACCAGGGTAATTCTCTCAAGAGAACCCCCAAATAGGGTGTAGGGAGCCAACAAAGGGTTAGATCGATGAAATGTCATAACTTTGCATTTCGAGGAATTAAGGTGTAACAAGTTTGCACAACACCATGACTGAAAGCTATTGAGATCGGATTGCAAGCAAGAATGAAATGAAATGTCCTTGTACTGGACACAGAGTTTAACATCATCCGCATACATAAGTACTCGAGAGTATGTTAATACTGAAGGCAAGTCATTAATAAAGAGTGTGAAGAGTAAGGGGCCTAGATGGCTGCCCTGTGGTACTCCCGAAGAAACCTTTACTGGTAAAGAGAGGGAGTTTTTGAAGAGGACTCTTTGAGACCTGGAACAAAGATAGCTAGAAATCCATCCCAGGAGGTTGGGCGGAAACCCTAAAAGGTCAAGTTTATGTGCTAGAAGGGAATGGTTTACAGAGTCGAATGCTTTACTGAAGTCGGTGTAAATTACAGCCGTCTGTAATTTACCTTGAAAGCCTTTAATAATGAAAGAGGTAAACTCTAACAAGTTCGTGGTGGTTGATCGCCGCGTTAGAAATCCATGCTGAGTTGGAGATATAAGTGACTTGCAGAGATGTTGCAAGTGCGGAGTTAAAACCATCTCAAACATTTTGGGAATAGCGGATAACTTTGCTATACCTCTATAATTTTTTGCGTCAGACTTGCTACCTTTTTTATGGAGAGAATTTATAAACGATTCCTTCCAGATTGGGGGAAAGCAAGAGGAATCAATGGACAGGTTGAATAGTTTAAGCAAAGGTCCACACAGAGCCTCGGCGCAGTACCTGAGTACACAACCTGGAACCCCGTCTGGACCCGGTGAAAACACTGGCTTAACTAGTCGAAGATCATGAAGTAAGGAACATTCATTTAACAAGGGACTGAAAATGCCGTTCGACCTCGGTAAACCGTATGGGTACGGTTGACCAGAGTAGCTTTCCTCAGAATAGGTGGTTTGGAAAAACTGGGCAAAAAGATGGGCAATTGCCTGATCATTATTTGCCGACGTATTACAAAATGATAGCGAGGATAGGTGTGCGGACGTTCTACGCTTACTGTTTACGAAGCAGTAAAACTGTTTAGGGTCCTGAGAAAAACGTATCCTGCAACGAGATAGGTAGTTCTTATAGCATTGAGCATTAAGAACTGAAAAGTTTGACCGAGCTATTACATAACGAGAGTGAGAAGTAGGAGAACCCACTTCTTGAAATTTTTTATAAAGTCTTGATTTTAAGTTTTTTAGACTGGATAACTCTTTGGTAAACCAAGGGGGTTTTCCAGATCTAATCGGACAAGAAAGCGGGACACAAGAATCAAAAAATGTGCCAAGAGCATTGTTTGTAGTGGAGCGGATCGAGGATCAATTATCCAACGGCGAGGTTTATGTTCCAGTATAAACTCCTAGCAGTCGTCACAGAAGGGAAAGGCCGATGGGTTTCGTTGTGTGTATATATATATATTGTTCATGTAATTATTGGGTATTCGCGCGGTATGTCGACAGGTTGAAACGGGGGTTGAAACGTCACTCCTTAACTCTATGCCTTATGGTGCTTTTTCTGCCGTAAGCGCCGTGTGGATCGTGGATTGTGGATCCCCGCGCCTCTCCGAGCGCGCGAGAGCGAGCCGGGACCGAGGCGCGCGGAGCCGGCACAGTGCGCGGAAACTGTCTACTGCTGGCCTGAACATCCTCCCCCCCCCCTTGCAGGATTGCAAAGTATAATGGGGTGGCCTATGGCTGGGTGCACGCCCCCGACACGATCCATCCAAAAACGGTGCTCTGGGCCACCGGCAGGCCGTCCTCACGCGCAAGGAACCCGGGCTGGATCACCTTCGGGTAGACATCTGCTCCCAAGATGAGCGAGATTGTCGCCGGTCGATGGAATTGTTCATCGGCAAGCCTCAGGTCACCGAAACGCGCCCGCACGGAATCGCTCAGCTGTCGGATAGGCGTGCGGATGCGCACACGGGGCTCGACCTTGAGCATCGTCTCCAACTGGAAGTCGCCCATTTTGGCGCGGATCACCGCCGTACACACTTTCTCGTCCCCCACACAAGTGGTGGGCAACTTGAAGGCGCTGGCCAAGGAGTCGTCAATACAGCTCACCGGCGTGCATGGGTCGATGAGCGCCGCCGTCTCGAAGTTTTTGGAACCCGTATCCAAGACCACCAGCGCCGTCGGGAGTATGATGAGGCTTCGATGTTGTAGAAGTGAGTCGACGGATGGTGCCGGGGGCCCTGCCACGGGGTGGCTCACGGGGAGACGAGGGCGGCGGTCGGCGTGGGCCGACGTGGATGGCGACGATGCAGCCGGGGCTGAGCGGCTGGACGCCGAGGTCGGCGTTTGACGTGGGGCGCTGTAGATGGCGACGATGTTCCTGAGGCCGAGCGGGCCACACGCCGAGGACGGCGTCTGACGTGGGGAGCTGTAGGTGGCGACGATGCTCCGGAGGCCGAGCGGACTGGACGACGAGACGAGGGTATGTGGAGTAGAGTGTGGTGGTTTTTGCCACACACCCGGCACAGCCCGCCACTGCGACAATCCTGGCCGGAGTGTTGGAGGGCCAGGCAGTTCCCGCAATATTTGTTAACGAGGACAGCTCGGAGTCTCTTCTCAGGGCTCAGGCGAGGGAAATGGTGACAGGTCCGCAGCGGATGAACTCCTCGGCAGACCCGGCAACGGTACGAGTTGATCCCTCGATCACGACGGCTCCCCGTGGTGCGGCTGGCGCGGATCCGTGGGGCCATGTCTGGATGAGGATGGAACTAAGATGGAATAGAGAAGTCGAAGAAGTATTAGTGCGGAGCTGTGAATGGGACAAGTGCAAATTCACGTTATTGTTGGAAGGAACTACGGGGTTCTACTGGCAGGAGAACGACCTTTACAACCGGTCTCTTGAGGGTACCACGGGCAGTAAGGATATCCACCACACGGACCCTGTCGTCGGCACCGGGATTCACGGAAGTTATCCTTCCGAGCCGCCATTCGTTGGACGGCAGGTTATCCACTTTGATGACCACCATATCGCCAACCTGCAGATTTGGCGTCAGCGTATGCCACTTAGTCCGCTTGTGGAGCTCCTTGAGGTATTCCTCCTTCCACCTTTGACAGAACTGTTGGTTGAGGGCCTTCAAATGCTGCCACCGATTGATGATCGAATTGAGGTTCCCCTTTATTTCGGGCTCGGCCGTACTCATTAAGGGCCCCCCAATAAGGAAGTGCCCGGGAGTGAGGGCTAGCAGCTCCGTCGGATCATCGGACATCGGTGAGAGCGGCCTGGAATTGAGGCACGCTTCAATCTTCGCGAGCAGCGTAGAAAGCTCTTCAAACGTATACCTCCGAGTGGACGTGGCCTTGTAGAAGAGAGTTTTGAAACTCTTCACTCCGGCTTCCCATAGGCCTCCCATGTGTGGAGCTCCTGGTGGGATGAAGCGCCACGAAACCCGCTGATGGCTATACGCATCAGTCACCGAGTCCTTAAACGCGTCAAGGAAGTCACTGGAAAGCAGGGTTGCTGCACCAACGAAAGTTTTTCCATTATCTGAATGGATACGCTGTGGACATCCGCGCCTTGCGACGAAACGAGCGAAGGCGGCGAGAAATTTTTCGGTGGTGAGGTCGGACGTGGGTTCTAAATGTATCGCCTTTGTGGAAAAACACACGAATACGCACACATACCCCTTCGTGATCAGACATGCTCTCCCTGTATAGTTCCGTATTTCGAAAGGACCCGCGTAATCAATCCCTGTATGCGTAAACGGTCTGGAAAAGGACGACCGCTCGGTTGGGAGATCTCCCATCATTTGGGTTTGCAACCTTCTTTTGTGAATAACGCAGACCTTGCAGGAGTTCAAAACCCCCTTCATAAGCCTTTGAACCTTTGGAATCTAATACTTTGATCGAATGAGGCGCACCATCAAATGGTTGCCGCCATGAAGAGTTATCCGGTGTGTAAATTGCGCGAGAAGGCGAGACAATCGAAAATTATATGGGAGAATGATTGGATGTCGTTCGTCGTATCTTAGCACTTCAGAGCCTGCGACACGGCCGCATGCTCTGATCAACCCATGGCGGTCTAGGAAAGGGTTCATGTTCAGGATAGAATTTGACCTTGGCGTTGGCCGCTTACCGCTTAGGCAGCGATACTCCTCGGGGTATTCTCTACGCTGGGTCTCTAGGATAAGAGTTTTTTCAGCTTCGGTAATTTCGCCGCTCGTAAGATGGCCCTTTTGCGCGGTGGCTAACTTCCGGCAGCGCTTGGTAAAGCGCAGGATATATGCTCGGACTCGTAGAGCTCTCTCCAGATTGGAGAATCGTTCGAGGAAGTCTTCGGCTGGGTTGAGTGCGAAATGGGCTTTTACAGTTCGCTGCTCTAAGGTCATAACGGGGGAGTTATTAATTGGTGCCGGCCATTGATCTCGGCCCTTCTGCAGCCAAGTTGGTCCGTGCCACCAGAGTTGGTTCTCCACCAACTCCTGTAACGGCACGCCTCTGCTGGCTAAGTCCGCGGGGTTCTGTTCGGATGGAACGTGGCACCACTTCTCAATACCGGTCGCTTGAGATATCCTAGTCACTCGGTTGGCCACGAACGTGGTCCAGTGACACGCGGGCTTTGCCAGCCAGGCGAGGACTATGGTGGAATCGGTCCAGCAATAGCAGCTCGTACTTGCTGTTGGCATATTCGGCAGGATAGCCGTCGCCATTTCGGAAAAAAGCACTGCCCCGCAAAGCTCTAACCGGGGGAGCGACACGGTTTTCACGGGTGCGACTCGCGTTTTCGCTGTGAGAAGCTGCACCTCGACCAAACGGTCAACCTCAATGCGGACGTAGATGGCGGCACCGTAAGCCCTCTCGGATGCATCGCAGAACCCATGATGTTCGACTTTTACCGCTGGCCGGGAGCCGACCCATCTTGGAATATGGATTTGGTCGAGAGCGGAGTAGCTCCGCAGGAAACTTTGCCAGCGCTGGCGCATCTTGCTTGGAAGCTCATCGTCCCATCCCAGGTCCTGCAACCAGATTTCTTGCATGAAGATCTTGGACCGAACAATGAATGGGGCCAACCACCCCGCGGGGTCGAACAGCCTTGCGATCTGGGACAGAACTGCTCGCTTGGTGTATGACGACTCAGGCGCTAACTCGGGAGGGACAAAAAAAAACTCGTCTGAAGTCGCTTTCCAGCGAATCCCGAGAGTCTTAGCCGTGCTCTCTTCCTCCATCTCCAGAAAATCTGTGTGGAGACGATGTGCACTCGGAATTCCTGCCAGAATAGCTTTGTGGTTTGAAGTCCACTTCCGCAGCGGAAAACCTGCAGAGCTAAGTGCGGCCTGCAACTCGCGGATCGTTAGTCGAGCCTCATCGGTAGAATCCGCTCCGGCTAGGACATCTTCAACATACATGAATGATCGGATAATGCGACTTGCTTTCGGAAATCTGGACTGGACGTCGCTTGCTAGCTGTTGCAACACTCGGATGGCAAGAAAAGGAGCGCAATTGACTCCGAAGGTTACGGTCTTAAGTTCATAGTCGCGGATGAGTCCCTCCTTGTTTCGAAATAATATTCGCTGGAAAGGGGTGTGTTTCGGGTCAACCCAAATTTGGAGATACATCTTGGTGATGTCCGCGTTGAAAACGTACCGGAAATAACGCCACTTCAGGATCTGGAGGGTCAAGTCAGATTGGAGGACCGGGCCGGCGTGCAGAAGATCATTCAAACTCACACCGTTGGTCGACGGGCTGGATGCGTTAAATACCACGCGGACCTTCGTGGTAGTGCTCTCAGGCTTGAAGACAGCGTGGTGCGGAAGGTAGTAGGTTGAGGACCCATGAGTCGGAGGAACTTCTGTCATATGTTCAAGCTCTAGGTATTCTTGGATTACGGTGTCGTACTGCTCTTGTAGGGGACCGTTTCTTTTCAAGCGATTTTCGTTTCTTAGGAACTGGGCCAGCGCGGCTGCCCTTGAATACCCCAGATCTGATCAGAGATGATCTGGGTCGCAAAACGGTAACGTGACGACGTATTTCCCGCTTGGCGTTCTTGACGTAGTTCGGAGGAAATTTCTTTCGCAGTACGAATCCGACTCGCTTTCTATTTTAGTAGGAATGTCCTCCACCTCCCAAAACTTTGTGAGGAGTTTGTCCAACGGAGTCTCTAGCTCGGTGGAAATTTGCGTGGAGAAGGATGCGACCCGGCCTTGTACCGTGTTTGGCACTGGGCCTGTAAGAACCCACCCGAAAATGGTTTCCTGTCCGAGGAGAGATCCACAGATGTTCGTCTGTGAGCCGCTCAAGAGGATGGATGGAAGGATGTCGGCACCAATCAGGACATCTATTTGTGAGCTTTCGTAAAATGTCGGATCTGCCCATGGCAGGTTCGGCAAGTCTCGCAACGAGTGTTGCGGGATCGGATGGGAGGGAAGGCTGCCTGATAGTTCCGGCAGGACATAGGCTGTGGCGTCCAATTGTAAGCCCGGCTTAGTCGGGGAACGGATGGAAAAATGGCAGAGTTTCTTGGACTGAGCGGATATTGTCTGATTGAGGCCCGAGACCTGTGCCTGGTCGAGTCGGAATGGCAACTTAATGATCTGGAAGAGACGTTCCGTAATGAACGTCGCCTCGGAGCCCGGGTCGATTAGAGCGCGGGCGCGAAAATTTGTCCCCAAGTGGCAAATATTAATAATAGCCGTGCCTAGGAGTACCGCCCTCTTGCCGGAGGCGAAATAGTTCTGAACGCTAGGCTGAGCTTCGGCAGGAGTCGGAAGTGGTACGGAATTGGGCACGGATTGGCTGGAAACTGGAGTGCCACGGTGCAGCAGCGTATGATGCCGATCTCCACACGTGTTGCAGTTGTGGGCGCTTTGGCATTCACGAATCTGGTGACCTCTTGCGAAACAGTTTAAGCAAAGCATTTTTTGCTTAATATAGCTGGAGCGAGCATCAGGTCTCATCTGAAGGAATTGAGGGCATACCCGGATCGGATGGTTCTCTTTGGAGCAAAGATCACACGCTCTCCGCTTCGGATCCACAGTTGTTCCGAAAGAGTGAACCCGCCTTGCAACAGGGCTCCCTTGGGAACGGAAAGGGTTGGGATTGCCCTTTGACCTCTCTGACATGGGTAGACTCGCCCTGGAGTGGGCCTGAGTCTCCATGCCTGGATGGCCGTCCTCGGTCACCTCGACGTCACCCGTGTGTCACGGACTGCTCCCAAAGCTCCAAAGTCGTTTTCGGCAACTTCGCGGATATGAGGTACACTAACACTCCGTCATCTGGTCTGATGAGCTTGTGAGGTAGCTCAAAGGGGGCCTAGCTGAGGCCACCGGACGGGTCGCGGGTTGCGGATAGCGAACGGCCTACCTCGGTAGGTCAGCTGCGAATAAGCGGGCATCCCTCACGGGAGAGTACCGAAATAAGCAGTCCCGGACAGCCAGCGGGTGTTCGCGAAGCAGCAACACTGACGATGCGCTTGTGGTGCCGCCTCAATAAGTAGCTCACACACTCCCATCCATACACAATACCTACCCATATCCCAACCCCCACATCCACCTCACACCGGGCCGGACTAAGTGTGTTACTCGACCCGTGCCGAGAGTCAGCCTGGCTGGGGGCCCGGTATAAAAAATAGCGCAGTCTCTAACGGAGGGCTCAGGGACTTGGCAGCCCCCTGTTCTAATGATGCCTTACCCGGGCAACGTGGATCTCTGCCCGGGCTGACCTTTCCCTTTCTCTGTATCTCGTGGGAACAAGATGTATAAAAATAAAAACAAAACTAACAAAAAAACAAATGAGTGCGGCGCTCCCCAAATGCCAACTGGGAGCAATCCCAAGCTCGGGAAGGCAGCGGCCCAAAGGCCTGGCCCAACCGGCTCTATAGTGGGGAATACCCACAAGGTGGAAGGTGCCTGTGCGAACCCGAGGGGGTCCCATCCCGAATCCGGTGTGGGTGGCAAGG
This sequence comes from Drosophila pseudoobscura, assembly GCF_009870125.1. Lineage (NCBI taxonomy): Eukaryota > Metazoa > Arthropoda > Insecta > Diptera > Drosophilidae > Drosophila > Drosophila pseudoobscura. The sequence continues at coordinate 35,428,398 of NC_046683.1, read as the reverse complement.
TAACTCCCGAAGCTGACACCTTGGAAGGGAAGCTAAGCAATATTGCGGCTGCCCGACCTTCTGGTAAAGCGGAGGGGGTTGACTTGCCGTCGACAAGTGCCCAAGCCAGACGATACTCATATGCCGAAAAGAGGAGTGCAGGGCACATACTCCGTCGGCAACACGCCAGCAGTGAAGCCAGCCCATCAGCCGAATGGCTGAAGAAGGTGGAATGGGCTTCGGCCGTACTTCCGGAGTTCACCTTAGAACAGAAAAAGGTGGCTCCCCAAGCCAAGAGGCAGCGCTCGCAGGAGACACCGGGACCGGTAGCAAAGCGCTCCAGAGTGCTGCCAAATGTCTCCTTTGCGCAGATTGCCAAGGAAAGGACGCTAATTGGTGTCCTCGACAAAGGCAGCGCAGAGGGGAGAATCCCAAGGAGTCAGTGGAAGTGGGTGGAAGCGGCATTGGCCGACCGCTGCTTCGAACTCCTCGACCAAGACCCTGGACCTCCGCCAGTCTGCAAGGACATGGGGTGGTTCCAGGGCAATGTAAAGATAATTGCCTGCGAAGACGAGCGCTCTGTGAAGCTGTACAAAGCGGCGGTAGCGCAGGTCGGCGAGGTGTATGCTGGGGCGAAACTCGTCGCAGTCGACTGGAGCGAGGTGCCCAGCAGACCAAGGGCCAGAATTTGGGTGCCGGCTACCTTTAAGGAGCCAGAACGCATCCTCAAGATGTTGCAGAGGTGCAACCCAGGACTACCAACCTCCGATTGGAAGGTAGCCAAAGTTGAGACGACACAAGGGCCGACTAACCAGGCAGTTCTCGTTCTCAATAAAGAGTCGCTGGCCCCGATAGAGGCAGCAAAAGGAGAGCTAAACTTCGGCTTCAGCTCGGTCACCATCAAGGTGTACAAATCGGACGCGGCGGCCGCGGCGCTTCCTGTCGTCAACCCAGACGTGCAGGATGTCGTTGCGGAGATCGAAGCGCCTGACGACGAGCTGGAGCCAGACCAGGAAGGCTTCTCCTCAGATACGGAATTGATGCTCGACTTCGAGTCAATGTGCCGAGAGAGAGTCTCAGACGACTCGGACGCGGACATCACGGTGGTGGAGAATCTTGAAGATGGTCCTAAGGGTCCTTCAAATAAATCTCCACCACTGTAAAGCAGCATCGGCTGCTCTCATACTCCGCCTAGACGCAAGCGGAGCCGACGTAGTCCTGATCCAGGAGCCTTGGGTGGTAGGAGGCAAGGTCTGTGGATTGGGGACGAGGGAATACAAGATCATTGTATCCCAAAATGAAGGTAAAATCCGTACCTGCATACTTGCTAGAAAGCACCTAAATATCTTTCTGCTCCACAATTATAGCGATGGAGATAACACGGCGGCAAGCCTAGAACTAGGAGGTCATCATCTCAGGCTGGTGGCATCCTATATGGCCCACGAGGAGGATGATCCTCCGAGCGACCTTTTTCGCAAAATAGCCAGCGACAGCGAAAGGACGGACAAAGACCTACTTATAGGTTGCGATGCCAACGCCCACCACACCCAATGGGGGAGTTCGGACACGAATGTAAGGGGTGAGTCACTGTTCAGCTTCATCCTGAACTCAAATTTATTCATATGCAATCGGGGTAATGACCCCACTTTTATAATTAAAAATCGGCAGGAGGTCATTGACCTCACGCTAGTGTCAAGCAAACTGCTGGACACAATCAAGAGCTGGAGAGTCCTAGGAGACCACTCCTTCTCGGACCACAGGTATATCGAGACGATATTATCCTTCGATATTCCCAAACCAACAGACTATATCAACCCCAGAAAAGCCAACTGGGAAAAATATAGCACAACGCTGGAGGAGCTACTCCCTCCTAACGCCCCTACCTGCCCGAACACTGAAGACAACCTAAACCGTCTTGTGTACAGGTTTACGGATGCGTGCAACAAAGCCTTCAAGGCAGCATGTCCCTCTACCAGACCAAGGGGAAAAAAGAAACCCCCCTGGTGGTCCAAGCAACTAGACACCCTTCGTAGAACTTGCAGGACTCTATTCAACAGAGCCACAAGAACTAAGGAGGATACTCACTGGGCAGACTATAAAACCAGTCTAGCACTATACAAAAAGGAAACGAGGAAGGCTAAAAGAGCCTCCTGGCAAAAATTTTGCTCCGAAATCGAGGAAACCTCGGAGGCCGCAAGACTCCGGAAAGTTCTCTCAAAAACCACCCCCTCGGTAGGGTACCTCAAAAAGAATGATGGCACGTGGACCAACTCTAGTGAGGAGTCCCTGCACATTTTACTCGACACGCACTTCCCCGGATGCACATCCACCGAGCCGTCTCACCTCCCAAGAGAGGGATCGGTAGAATCGATGGACCATATCCTTACAAAACGGAACATAAGTTGGGCAGTAAACAGCTTCAACCCGTTTAAATCGCCAGGCCCGGACCAGGTAATCCCGGCCCAGCTTCAGAGGGCCGGGGAGACGGCCATCAACTGGCTACATAGTATCTTCAGGAAGATACTGGCGGTATGTACAATACCGCAAGCGTGGCTTAAGGCTAGGATAGTTTTCATCCCTAAAGCAGGCAAAGCCTCACACTCAACCCCAAAAGACTTTAGACCAATCAGTTTATCGTCTTTCCTACTCAAAACCTTTGAGAGACTTATCGGGTTACAATTACGGACCACCATAAGTCCCCAGCTGTACTCAAGTGCGCAGCATGCCTACCGGAAAGGAAAATCCACGGAAACGGCACTTCACGAAGTGATCTCGAGTGTAGAAAAATCCCTGCATCTCAAAGAATACTCACTAATAGCTTTTCTCGATATCGAGGGAGCCTTCAACAACGTCACACCGGGCGCCATTACAGAAGCCCTGACTGACCTGGGGGTGGACCGTCACTTGGTGATGCTCATTGATCAATTGCTCATACGCAGGACGGTGACATCATCGATGGGATCGTCCACCCAGTCAAGGTATGTCAACAGAGGAACCCCGCAAGGGGGAGTTCTGTCTCCTCTTCTATGGAACATTGCAGTCAATAAGATTCTTTGCGACCTGGAAGAGGGGGGCTGTAAAGTAGTGGCATACGCGGATGACGTTGCAATTATCTTTGCGGGGAAATACCCCCAAACACTATGCGACCTAATGACCGCAAAGCTTGCTCGATTGTCCCAATGGACAGAATCGCGCGGATTGGGACTAAATCCCTCGAAAACGGAACTAGTGTTATTCACAAAAAAATACAAGGTCCCGCCCCTCAACCCACCAACACTAAACGGATACAGGCTCTCCTTCAGCGACAGTGCCAGTTACTTAGGGTTGGTAATTGACAAAAAGCTTAGCTGGAACCTGAATGTCAAGGATAGAGTGAGGAAGGCAACGACAGCACTCTATACTTGCAAAAAAGCTATCGGCCTAAAGTGGGGCATGAACCCAAGCATAGTCCGATGGATATATCTGGCAATAGTCAGACCTATAATACTCTACGGAGTTACTGTCTGGTGGCCTGCCCTAGCGAAAAGGACAATAACCAATCAGCTGGGCAAGGTTCAGCGAACAGCCGCCCTCTGCATCAGTGGAGCTCTTCGAACTACACCAAATGATGCGCTAAACGCCATGTTATGCCTTCAGAGCCTTGACTTTGCAGGAAAGGAGCGGGCAGAAATGGCAGCAATACGTCTTAGGGACTCTGAACAATGGGTACCCCAGAACATAGGTCACTCATCTATACTAAACAAAAACAACAAGGTCCCAGCAAGAACGGACTATCAAGTTCCAATGGAGCACACGGAGACTCCATTCAGCATAATCATCCCTCATAGAGACGATTGGCTCGAGGGACCCCCCGGCCCAGACGGGGCCATAAGCATCTTCACGGATGGCTCAAAACTGGACGGCAGGGTTGGAGGAGGAATCTACTCTGAACAACTTAACATAAGGCAATCCTTCAGGCTTCCGGATCACTGTAGCGTCTTCCAAGCGGAAGTTACAGCAATCAGGGAGGCTCTGTACTGCCTTCATACGGTTACCACCACGGCAACCAATCTAAACATCTACAGCGACAGCCAAGCTGCGATCAGATCACTTAACGCGATCTCCTCGAACTCGGCTACTGTGGCGAAGTGCCGCAGATCTCTTCACGAGATGGCTCAGCAATTTGCTATCAGCCTTATATGGGTCCCGGGTCACCGGGATATCGAGGGCAACTGCATAGCGGACGAGCTGGCCAGATCTGGCACTACAACCCCCCTTCTCCAAGATAAGGAGGATATTTGTATGCCTATGGCCACCTGCAAGCTCATCATAAAAGAGCAGTACACGCTACTGATAGACAACAAGTGGCAAACAGGGCCACGTTGTCGCACAGCTCGGCAAACATGGCCGACCATAGACAAGAAGCGCACCTCAGAGCTCTGCAAACTAGGCAGGGAAAGGTGCAGCGCAGTCATACGTTCCCTCACAGGACACTGGCTAGTAGGCACCCACGCAAACAGGCTGGGTGCCCCATACAATGATTTCTGCCGCAGCTGCAGAGACGAGGACGAGGAGGAAACAGTGGAACACCTGTTCTGTTCCTGTCCAGCTCTCAGCAGAAGGAGGCTGCATTACTTGGGCTCTGCCTTTCTGAACGACATCTCGGAGATGTCCACGCTATGTCCCAGAAAGATCGTCAACTTTATAAGGGCATCTGGATGGGACAACTGTTGACATGAAGTCTCATCTGCAGGGAGGGAATGATCCCAAACGGTATCACAACGGGCCGAAACCGGCCTATGTGTGCTGGGCTCCGAGCGAGCTTGGCGGCCGTCTCTACCTAACCTAACCTAACACTCCGTCAGCAAAAATGCTGTCTGTGGAGACCTCGGAGTGGTTGAGTGTCGTAAGGCACTTGTGGACGGCCCTCTGAAGCTCTTTTAGCGCTGCAGCTGACTCGGTGCGGATTTGGGGCAGACTGAAAAGGATCTTCAGCTGGGCTTTGAGTATCCGCGTCTTGTTCTGGAAACGCTCACGGAGGGCGCTCCATGCGGACGCGAAACCCTCGTTCGTAAGTGGAGCCTGTGCCCCTATGTCGTGGGCTTCACCGCTGGTCTTTTTGTTGAGGTGGAACAGTTTTTCCACTTTAGCCAACCTTGGGTTTTCTATGTAGATGGCGGTGAACAGGTCTACGGTTCACCTGTACGGTCTACAGGACTACGTGGGCCACTGCTGGTAGTCCCCACTGAAAACTTCAGTGTCACATGGAGGGAGGCGGCAACCGCCGGTTGTCGGCACTTGAACGGCCAGTTGCGGCGTGTTAGGGACAGTCGGGGGCTCGAGCTGATCGTTTAGTTCGGCCAGGCATTGCGAGTAGACCGCGTAGCAGTCATCGTACATCTCTTAGACATCAGCTACACCCTCTGGATCCTCTTCCGCCATCATCAACAGTCCGCGAACTCCGCGTCCACCTTTGCCCACAGGCTTCGGAGTTGTTCTCGATGGACTTGGGAGAGCGAGCGGGTTGGTGTGCTAGCATCTGGAGCGCTGAGCTTCTGGTCGAAGCGGGTCAGTCTGCTTGCAGCCAAGGCAAACTTAGACTGTGCGGAGCTGGCGGCCATAGTGCTAGGAGCCGTGCGAGGGGGTCCCGAGGGGAGCAACAAATCCTCGAAGGCATGTGGTGCGTGAGCCCTGGACGTGGTCGGACCTCGCTCAGGTGGGGCTGGACGGGAAGATGTAGGCGTAGTGACTGAGCCGTTGGAGCTGGGTGGATGGGTCAAACTCAGCGAACTCCCCCCGCTTAAACTCCTTGCGAGATTTCTTCTCAACAGTGGGCATGTTTTGCTGATGGATCTGTGATAACGCGTATTAGAGTCTCAAAAGTAGGTGAGCGGAAATGGCGACGTGGAAGTTCAGAACTACGAACCGTAGATATGTGGTTTTGGTGGAATTTATTGCGAGTATTTAAATTATGGAAATATTACACCGTGGCTGGAATATATAGATATAAATACTACGATCAACAAACAAATGTCCAACCAAGAACGAAAATTGAGGATGGACGATAATATTGAGGCACGAGGTACCAATATACCAATGTATAGAGTCGGTTGAAAACAATATACTCTCGAAATGCAGGGTAGCGCGTCACTTGGCGTTCCGTTACGGTCAAGCGCGGCACCGAAAAATATTCTCCCAACAACTACAACGCAGGCAAACGGTGGAGAAGCGAAAGCGAAAAGAAAAAACGAAAAGAATGCACCCTGCTGCTGCTTGTATGTGTGTATGTATGACTGTAAGTGCTATGTAGCGCGGCTTGGGTTGAAGAGATGTCAAACAACGGGTAAAACGGTGGATAACCGTTTTACATACAATATGTATATTATATAGATGTGCAAGAATATGCTTATTTAAAATGCGTACGTATAGATATGTAAGATAAATACATATGTATGTGCCGTATGTATGGATCGTTATTTTGTTGGTAGTATAATTAGTTAAATAAGGAGGCGCAGTGATTTGTTATTTTATTTCCTTATAAAACCGACAAACTATGGAACGTTGAGCATGTAACAAAAAACAACAAAAATAATTGCAAGAATATGCCTTGATGTTTGTTCCAGCCGCTTGGATTGCGTTACGATGTGTACATACTTGTATGTATGTATGTTAGCAACGAAAGCTCAGCTGGTAGCTGGGAGAGGTAAGAATATTATTTACACTGGATCGGAAGCTGAACGCAGAAGTTAGCTCGGATCAAATTAAACCTTTGGAGTAGTTGGAGGCCACAGCCGTTGGCAGAACGAAGTATGGTTTAATTTGGAGCTAGAGCGAGAAATAAATACATACATATGTATGTACATATGTACATGTACATATGTACATATGTATGTACATATGCCACGGGAACTCGGACAGAGATGGAAAACACGCACAAAATCACTGCACTGTTGTTAGGCACAATCGAAGAGTACTTATCTTGAACTTGGAGTGATCCGCCGATGCTGGCTGGGGTGAGATTCTCCTTATGGGGAAGGCGAAGATCCGGCTCGAAGGACCAATGTTTGTAGGGGGGCGGACGTGAAGCTCAAGTCTCCAACGACGATATGGATGATGTAGTGAAACCTCCTGTAGCCGTCGCAAGAAAAGAAAATGCCGTGGTGCTTTGTGGTAAATGGGTATTATTTATTTCGGGGGGTCGGGTATTTCGGTAGGAGAGCCTGTAACCATTTCGTCTTGGGGTGTTGAGGGGCGGGACCTTGTATTTATTTGTGAATAACACGAGTTCCGTTTTCGAGGGATTTAGTCCCAATCCGCGCGATTCTGTCCATCCAGACAATCGAGCAAGCTTTGCGGTCATTAGGTCGCATAGTGTTTGGGGGTATTTCCCCGAGAAGGTATTCGCAACGTCGTCCGCGTATGCCACTACTTTACAACACCCCTTTTCCAAGTCGCATAGAATCTTATTGACTGCCATGTTCCACCGAAGAGGAGATAGAACTCCACCTTGCGGGGTTCCCCTGTTGACATACCTTGACTGGGTGGACGATCCCATCGATGATGTCACCGTCCTGCGTATGACCAATTGATCAATGAGCATCACCAAGTGATGCTTGGTGTCCCCCAGGTCCACCCTCAGGTCAGTCGGGGCTTCTGTAATGGCGCTGTTGAAGGTTCCCTCGATATCGAGAAAAGCTATAAGTGAGTATTCTTTGAGATGCAGCGATTCTACACTCGAGATCACTTCATGAAGTGCCGTTTCCGTGGATTTTCCTTTCCGGTAGGCATGTTGCGCGCTTGAGTACAGCTGGGGACTTATGGTTGTTCGTAATTGTAACCCGATAAGTCTCTCAAAGGTTTTGAAAAGGGATGAAAACTATCCTAGCCTTAAGCCATGCTTGCGGTATTGTGCATACCGCCAGTATCTTCCGGAAGATACTATGTAGCCAGTTAATGGCCGTGTTACCGGCCTTCTGAAGTTGGGCCGGGATTACTTGGTCCGGGCCTGGCGATTTAAACGGGTTGAAGCTGTTTACTGCCCAACTTATGTTCCGTTTTGTAAGGATATGGTCCATCGGTTCTACCGATCCCTCCCCTTGGAAGTGTGTCGGCTCGGTGGTTGTGAATCCGTGTGCGTGTCGAGCAGAATGTGTAAGGACTCCTCACTGAAGTTGGTCCACGTACCATCATTCTTTTTGAGGTAACCTACCGAAGAGGTAGTTTTTGAGAGAACTTTCCGGAGCCTTGCGGCCTCCGAAGTTTCCTCGATTTCGGAGCAAAATTTTTGCCAGGAGGCTCTTTTAGCCTTCTTTTTTATACCCGATACTCAAAATGAGTATTGGTTTATATTAGATTTGTGGTAAAAGTGGATGTGTGTAACGTCGAGAAGGAATCGTTTCCGACCCCATTAAGTATATATATTCTTGATCAGCATCAATAGCCGAGTCGATTGAGCCATGTCTGTCTGTCCGTCCGTCTGTCCGTCCGTCTGTCCGTCCCCTTCAGCGCCTAATGCTCAAAGACTATAAGAGCTAGAGCAACGATGTTTTGGGTCCAGACTTCTGTGATATGTCACTGCTACAAAAATATTTCAAAACATTGCCCCGCCCACTTCCGCCCCCACAAAGGGCGAAAATCTGTGGCATCCACAATTTTAAGCATACGAGAAAACCAAAAACGCAGAATCGTAGAGAATGACCATATCTTTTAGACTGCGGAATCTGAAGTGGATCGTATTATTATTATAGCCAGCATCAAGAAAACAATTTCATTTTTTCTCGCCCTGTCTCTCTCTAACACACAGGTTTCATTGTCGGTTTTGACAATTGCAAAATATGAGTACACGGATCTCAGAACCTATAAGAGGCAGAGCAACCAAATTTGGTATCCACACTCCTGTGATATCGGACCTTGACCGTTTCGTGTCCAAATCTCGCCACACCCCCTTCCGCCCTCGCAAAGGCCGAAAATCTGGGGCAACCACAAATCTCAGAGACTATTAAGTCTAGGGTAACCAAATGGTATACGCACTTCTGTTAGATCTCACTATAAAACGTATATCTCAAAATTTCGCACCACCCCCTTCCGCCCACACAAAGGACGAAAATCTGTTGCATCCACAATATTGCAGATTCGAGAAAACTAAAAACGCAGAATCATAGAGAATGACCATATCTATCCGGTTGCTGAATCTGGATCAGATCGGATCATTTTTGTAGCCAAAAGCAAGAAATCAATTTGCAGTGGCTACGCAGCGCCCAACGTCACGCTCAGACTGATTTTCTGTCTCTCTCGCACGCACTCTTTGTCGTGTCGTTTAATATTAGCGGCGTCTGCCGGAGGAGAGCCATACTGACTTAGTACCGGGTATAACTGTAGAGTTGCGTTGTCCGCAGCAACTCACAACGTTCCCCCTCGTTTAGGTTACATTATAGAGAAATAAGACCATCTCAAAATAAAACTTCGGCAGTTGAAAATTTTCCAATTCCGAGAGACAGAATACAAGTGCAACGCTATTTTAGCCTAACTTCCTATTTCACTGACCACTGACAAACTTGATGAAAAAGGATGTTTCTTTCAAAATGGGTGAAGAAGAGTTGGCAGCATTTAATCAGTTGAAAGTTTATTTATCCTTTTCTCCTGTTTTAAAGTTGTTTAGTCATAAAGGCAAAACTGAAGTTTACTGCGATGCAAGTATGTATGGGTATGGAGCCATACTTTTGCAAATGGACTCAGAGGATCAATGTTTCCACCTGGTTATGAATTAGTGGACTGTATAATCGTTTATATCTTGAGCTTATTTATTATTTATTGATTATTTAATATTGGTGGTTATAGTACAATTATATTACAAGAATAGCGGGGGGTTCGATTCTGCGGCGGTACAAACTATGTGTGCGGGCGGCTTCGTCTCGAAGTTTCTACTGCATCAACTCCGCGAAAAGAAGTCGAGCAAAAGGGAATTGAAAGATCACGCGATAAGACTCGACGCGACGGTTTCAATGCAAAACAACGGAACGCATCGCTGTGTGCGTGTGCAGCTGCGGGTCTGGCCATGCGTGTGAGAACATTACAGCTATGTTCTGGACCCGAGTAAACAACAACACAGCTATGCGCGTAAAAATAGTTACTTAGGCGGTGTACTACAATCATGAGCGTGTAAATAGGTCAATCGCAATATACATGAACATTGAATTAAAAACTACGAGGCTCATTTCTCACCATACCGGCCCCCCTGAACGACTGTTCAGAACAAGGGAAGCACAGCAAGTTTGGTAATAGGCCTCTTGTACACTCCTCGGGCGGTTTTGACGGTGACCACTCGAACCCTCTCGTCTTGGCCAGGATGAAGTTCGGTGATTCGCCCAAGCAGCCACTTGCTAGGCGGTTGATTTGGCTCCTTCAGTACCACAAGAGTGTCCACGGTTATGTCGTTGGACTCCTGCTGCCATTTCGTGCGAGGTTGCAAGGAAGTAAGGTATTCCAGATTCCAACGTTTCCAGAATCCTTGAACCTTGGCTTGCAGTTGTCTCCAACGCTGCAGTCTGTTAATGTTGACGTCTAACAAGGACGGCTCCGGCACCGACATGTGAGGTTGACCTGTAAGAAAATGAGCGGGGGTAAGGGGATCCAAGCTGTGATCGCTAGGCGCACACAGTGGGCGAGAGTTGAGTAACCCTTCAATCTGAGTTAAAATTGTTGAATATTCCTCGAAGGTTAACGCACTGCTACCAATTACTCGGCGAAGGTGGAGTTTGATAGATCGTACGCCTGTTTCCCAAAGACCTCCAAAGTGCGGGGCAGATGGCGGAATGAAGTGCCAGTTGATGTCCTGACTCGTCAGAAAATTAGCAATTTCCTCGTCTGGACTTTGAGATACAGCTATCCGTTGCATCTCCGTTAGCTCCTTTCTGGCTCCATGGAATGTTGTGCCATTGTCCGAGTACAAGTCGGATATAGGGCCACGTCGAGACCAAAAACGTTTGAAAGCGGCGATAAATGCAGGAGTCGTCAAATCACTGACGAGCTCGATATGAAATGCTTTGGTGGACAGACAAACAAAGATGGCAAACCAAGCTTTGCCAAACTTCGGTGTCCGACCTGCTGATGTCTTGATGGTAGCTGGTCCAGCGTAATCCAATCCAGAATGTAGAAAGCAGCGTGTGGTCTGAACGCGAACGGCGGGAAGATCAGCCATGAGCTGCGTACTCGTTCCTTTGCGCTGGAGGAAGCATATCTTGCAGTTGAATACAATTTTGCGGACTATGTTACGGACTCCCAGGATCCAATACTTCTGTCTCAACGTGTGAAACATAAACTCGACTCCAGCGTGTAACGATGTGACGTGCTGGTGTCTAGCTATTAAAACAGCGACTGGTGATTCCTTTGGAAGAAGTATGGGATGTTTTGCGTCATAGGTTGTCATCGAGTTTCCAATGCGTCCTCCTACGCGCAGAATTCCTTGGTCGTCAACAAATGGAGTGTAGTGAATCAACTTGGAATTTTGAGAAAGGGCTTGTCCAGTGCTCAGCTGTCTGTACTCCACTTGGAAGAACTCCATCTGGACATGTTTGATTACCCTAGAGCGGACATATTGAAGCTCCCATGACGATAAAAATGATGACAGGCGGTCCTTGCAACGAAGACGATGTACGAACCGAAAGCAATAGCTAAGTGTCCGCAAGAGATGTGACCAGGAGGACGCTTTGTTGATCATACAGTTAAGATCATTTCCTTCATTGGAAATGTGTAGATTAACTTGGGGCTTGACCTTTACTTCCATCCGCTCAGCGTCCTCAGTCGACAGTGCGAACTTGGCCTTAGCAGGTGGCCAATTGCGATGTGATTGGGAAAGCCACGGTGGTCCATTCCACCACAGTTGATGTTCCACCAGATCCTTTGGTAGAAGTCCGCGTGATGCACAGTCCGCGGGATTGTCCTCAGTGCGAATGTGGGCAGCTACGTGGGCAAGCTTCTAGAATCTCAGCCGTGCGATTACAAACATAAGTGTTCCAAGTCCGTGGGGGTGATGAGAGCCAATGTAGTACAATTTCGGAGTCTGACCAACACGAAGTATCGAGCCGTGGGATGGAGATAGGTTTGATGGGTGCCACCCGGGTTTTTGCGGCGATCAGTGTTACAGCGTAGTCATTATTGACTCTCACGCGACTGTAGATGACAGCGGCGTATGCATGAGATGACGCATCGGCGAATCCATGCAGCTCCGTTGCTTGAAGTGGCGAGGATAGGTAGCGGGGTATGCGACAGCTTTCCAGTAAATGAACTTCGGCTACAAACTGTTGCCACCGTGCGCATAGCTGCGCGAGTAGTGGTTCGTTCCAGTCGACCGAGCTCAGCCAACTATAAATGTCCTGTGGCAGTGTGGACCCCATCGGAGGGGCAGATTCCTTGAACGGGTATTGGACGATGTACACGCCATCGTTTCTGCGGGCGTGCGTATGAACGAAGTGTTGCTCAGCGGGATCACTAGCATCAATGGTAGCGTCACTTGGTTGAACTCGTTCCATGTCCATGAACGATCGAACCAAAGTGTCCAGATCCTCGTGCGCGTGATGTGCTAGTGCGTGGTTGTGAGCATCACTACTGAGATGGTAGCTGCCTGTAATGACCCAACCAAAATTAGTATGAAGTGCAATAGGATATTCAGAACCAAACTCTTTGCGTTGTCCAGTGTACAAGTTCCAAAGCTGATCAGCTCCTAAGATCACGTCGATTTCGCCTGGTTTACCAAATGTAGGGTCCGCTAAGGGTAGATCACGAATCCTTTTCCACAGGAGGTTAAAGTGTTCATAATCAGACCTGTTACCACCACTGAGGCCGAGCTTGTGCGGGAGAGCAGCGTGAATGTGGCGCGACCTCTAGTAACCCCAGCAGGATTTGCGCCTAGACCAACCACTGGTATACGAGCGTGGGTGTGCGGCAAACCAATTCGTTGAATAAATGATTCGGCGACCATCGTTATAGTCGAACCAGTATCCAACAGTATCCTGCAGGTGGTCTCGTTGCCCCAGGAGTCGACTATAGTGGCCAAAATCGTTGGCAATATGGCCTGACTCTTGGCCACGAATTTCCTCTCCAATGTATGATGGCTGACCACGGCAGGATCAGCGTCAGCAGGGAAACTGGACGAGCGGAAGGGTGAGTCAGCGGAGTTGTTGACATCAGCGGAAGCCGTGACAGAGCGTATGTCCTCTGGATGAACAAGAGTGTGGTGCCTCAGCTTACACAGACGGCAAGTGTTTGTGGAATTACACTTCTTGACTTGATGATATCGGCTTAGACAATTGAAGCACAAATGACCATCCCTTGCGAACTTGCGGCGGTCCACAACATCCAGAGCCTTGAATTGAGTGCACGCATAAAGACTGTGTTGCTCGTGACAATATACACAATCACGAGCAGACGTATTTGGCACGTCCACATGATGAGAAATTGCACGACGTTTATTCAGCACCGTGTGTGTATCCTGGATTAGCTTTGGATCTTGACAAGACTCAAGTGCATCGCAACGGGCGAAGACAAAGCCGAACAGGTCATTTATGGTCACATTTTCCTTGCACGATTCACTGGAGGTGGCCCACGCTTCCTTGCATTCCGGGTCTAACTTTGAGAGCAAGATATGGATTAGCCACACATCGCGGCTGTCGCAGCTCAGCGCATGTAGACCACGTATACTTTCGTCAGCGGTGTCAACTATCTTACGCAACTCGGCGATGTTTGAACCCTTTGCGGTTGGCAACGAAAGAAAGTTTTGAATGAACGAACGAGCAATCAGTGACTTCTTGTTGTAGCGATTTTCGAGCCTCTCCCATGCGTCCTGGTAATTGGCATCCGATACGGGAATATGTTTTATCAGAGACAACGCTTCACCATCCAGATAGGATTTCAAATAATGAAACTTTTGGCACTTGGACAGACTACTCTTCTTGTCGACTGAGCCTAAGAACAAGTCACTAAACTGACACCAATCCTCGTATCTGCCCGAAAACGTCGGAATGCGTATTTTCTCGAACTGCAGCTCTGTAGTTCCCGATGAGTCCCGAATCCTCTCCAGAAGTTGAGTTTGTCCCTCAAATAAGCGTTCCACAGTGGTCGATAGCAGTAGATTTGAGTTGTCGTGCTCAGTCTCGTGACTGCTCCGGTCACGTATGGCTTCAGTGAAGATACTATGCGCACTAAAGAACCTTTTCTCATATTCGGGGATGTCCAAATCCGGATCCACGTATTCCTCTTCATCATTATATTGGACCAGCTCTTCAGACAGCTCCATAAAGCGGTTGAAAGTTGCAACAAGTCGGTCCAACTTGTGCTCTAATGTTTGCACAGAAGTACATGACTGTACAAACTCTTGAGCCTCCGCAGCCACGCGAGTTAATTGGGATTTGCAGGCCCCACGTTGCTGAATTAGACGATGCACTAGGGCCTTCATGGCAAACAGCGGGTAACGGTATCACTCAATATGTATCTAAATAAACTCAAACGCGGGGATCCGGCTCGAAGGACCAAAATTTGTTATGGTTATGAATTAGTGGACTGTATAATCGTTTATATCTTGAGCTTATTTATTATTTATTGATTATTTAATATTGGTGGTTATAGTACAATTATATTACAAGAATAGCGGGGGGTTCGATTCTGCGGCGGTACAAACTATGTGTGCGGGCGGCTTCGTCTCGAAGTTTCTACTGCATCAACTCCGCGAAAAGAAGTCGAGCAAAAGGGAATTGAAAGATCACGCGATAAGACTCGACGCGACGGTTTCAATGCAAAACAACGGAACGCATCGCTGTGTGCGTGTGCAGCTGCGGGTCTGGCCATGCGTGTGAGAACATTGCAGCTATGTTCTGGACCCGAGTAAACAACAACACAGCTATGCGCGTAAAAATAGTTACTTAGGCGGTGTACTACAATCATGAGCGTGTAAATAGGTCAATCGCAATATACATGTAAAAACTACGAGGCTCATTTCTCACCACCACCCGAAAAGTATCCTTCATACGAGCTTAAAGTACTCGCTATAGTACAGGCTTTAAAGAAGTGGAGAGTGTATTTTCTTGGGAGAAAGATACAAATTATTACTGACTGTAATGCTTTTGCGTTAGCGATGAGGAAACAAGATGTTTCATTGAAGGTATCTCGTTGGGCCATATTTTTTCAGGACTTCGATTATGAAATTGAGCATCGTTTAGGGACAAAGATGAAACACGTCGATGCATTGAGTAGAGTGCATTGTTTGTTGTTGGAAGATTCACTGAGACATCGAATAAAGCAAGCTCAACGTCAGGATATTTGGATATCAGCAATTTGTAAAGTGCTAGAGTCGGGTTCTTACGATGACTTTTATTTGAAGTATGACATTTTGCACAAGGATCCAGCTAAAGAGTTGATCGTAATAACATCTGGGATGGAAAGCGAAATCATAATGATTGCTCATCGTCAGGGTCATTTTGGTGTCAAAAGAACTATCGATTTAGTGCAGCGCGAATACTTTATTCCAGATTTGTTAGGGAAAGTGGTTAGGATTGTTAAGTCGTGTGTGGAGTGCATTGTGATCGACGCAAAATTTGGAAAGAAAGAGGGGTATTTGAATGTAATTGAAAAATCTGATGAGCCTTTGCAAACGTATCATATTGACCATATTGGACCGATGGAGTTGACTAAGAAACAGTATAACCACGTCCTAGTAGTTGTCGACGCTTTTTCTAAATTTGTCTGGCTTTATCCAACAAAGAGTACAGGCGCTGATGATGTGGTTGATAGATTGCAGAAACAGGGCGAAGTTTTTGGAAACCCGAAGCGTGTGATCACAGATAGAGGCATTGCATTTACTGCTATTGTTTTCGAGGAATATTGTAAGGAACAGGATATCCAACATTTGCTGATAGCGACAGGAGTGCCACGTGGTAATGGACAGGTAGAACGAATTAATAAGGTCGTTACTACTATGTTAACAAAGCTTTGCGCAGAAGATCCGAAAGCCTGGTATGCTTTGTATGCTTATTCGGGCGAAGCCCGAGTGTAAATTTAGTACCATCTTTCTATTGCCTATCAATTCACTTTCTGTACCTTTGCCTTTGCTCGCTCAGCACCATGCTCTCATCTCATCATCTATTCATTATGTATGCTCGCTCTTGTTATCTTTTCTATCCTATGCTGTCGCTAAGCCGTCAGCAGCTGCGCATGCTCTTTTTTAGTTACCACTTGATGTAGTTGGAGAACATACCTTTTTTGTTCCCAATCTATTACGTTGGCTCGAGATACGCTCGCTTACCAAATTTATAACTCTTCTATAATATTTGTAAAAGTCTCTGGCATCTTCGGCTACCTTGTAGCGCTTGTAGCAGGGAATGCTGAGTTTTTTGTGACGCCATCTGATGCTCAGAGTGGCTGGCGAACGACAGGTCAAGGGAGAACCAAAAAGACGGTAACAGGTCAAAACGTCAGGCTATCTCTGTTGAAAATGCATCCAGGGACATGTTAGAGGATTTGCCGCCAGAACGTTGGCGTCCCTATTTGCTATTCCCTCGTGAAAGTCAATGGAGTCGGTTGCGTATCGGTCCGACGGAAGGGAAAAACCAAGAATTTAGTGAAGAGAAAAACTCTAGGGAATCTAAATAGCTAAATCCAAGATTCGACTGCGAGATTCTTGGTTGAAGGCGAGTGGGCTATTCAGTCGTCAGAAGCCGTATAACGCTGAGTCCGGTTGGGGTAAGTGCTGCGGAGGAGAAGAGAAGGGCTAACGGAGAATAAAGAGTTGTCCCATTTGTAGTCTTGGCGCTTAGTAAATCGAGGTAATCAGTGCGGATTCGATCGTCCAAGGAAGGCAGCCAGCAGACAACAGCAGCCGCAAGCCTGACAAAGTGGCGTTTAAACTTTTGGGACTGTCTGGAAAGCGCTCAGCCATCGGAGAAGCGAGCGTGGAAGCAGAGGGAGAAGACATTTGGGGAACGCTCGGTCCCCCCAAGCGGCTAGCTTCCCGAGGCGTTGGCGTCGGCACTTTAGTAGTCGAGCGCGACGCGGCAGATAAGGAGGGCCCGTCCCTTGGTCGCGAGCAGATCGGCGGAGAGAAAGTGTTAATCTAGCACCGTCGGAGATTGGCCGTTTGGCCTTTTCTTTGCTTTCGCGTACCCTTCACCTGCAGAAGCAGGGGAAAGAATTTGTGCTGTTCCCTTTCGCCCAGGAGGTGGAAAGAATAGAAAAAAAAGAGGAAGCAACGGATTGACGGAGTAATTGTATTCGTGTTCGTAAATGTGTAATTAATTTTGATCTCGGTGCGTAGTTAATTAGGAGAGAATTAGATTTGATGCCGGTAGTGGCTTCTCGTGACTCTCGCCGATCTGCAATTATGATTTCCCCCTACCTTGTGCCATTTTAAGTGTTCTTCCACCACAGCAGCTTTAGGTATTCATCGAGGAAAGCGCTTTCGCCGATGGAGCCATAAACTGGAGAAAAGGTATGAGTGGACTTAAATTCTGTTATTAATAAAGTACAACTTGAAACAAGGGAATTAGGGCCGGTCGGTGAGTGGGAGGGAGAAGGGCCCACTCGAATTGGCTTCTTAACATTACGGAGTCAGCAAGCAAGTTAGTTTGTCCATTTCGGACTTATTTAGTATATCGTTTGTATGACACATAGCCAAGTATTTGTACTTTTATACATACATACATATAGTTAAATATCCGCAACTCGATTTTAAGTTTTTAACAAAGACTTTTATTTTACAACTTAAATATCTTTATGTCACAAGATTTAAATGAATTCCCCGACTTGACTTTCGGTCTGCTTGTCTCAAACGGAACTGATCTCTCTGCTGCTGGCTAGTTTCCATGAGCCCTTCTCTTGGAACTCCCGACTCTGGCTTCGGGCGTTGCTTTCCTCGGCTGCATCTTCGTGTCGGTGGCGTACGTGCCTGGATCGATATTTGGGGATGCGTCGGCTTTGATGAAAGGCATCCACTGCTGGCGATCGGTGTTGCATTACATGACGGAGCTAGGAATGTGATACTCCTTGGTTTTATGTCTAGCTTTGATTGGTCCTCATGAGTGGCGTGATTCTAAAGAATCGATTTCTCGAGAGTGGCGTGATTCTAATGTTGCTGAAACAATGTGGTCCATTGTTTATATTATGGGGGGCCCTAGCTTGGAGTATGGGAAGAAACAGTTATTGATTCTTGAGTGGGGTCCTGTTACTTGTGTGGATGGGGTGGATGAATTGTACATAAACATAATGTGTATGGGATGTGGGGAATTATGGATATGTCACTCCGATTACCCTCGGGTATAGTGACGGGGTGTCAAGTGCGGTGGCTGAGGTTGGTTCCTCTTCTGCTTCTATTATAGGGTTTATACATTTAACCGTGACTCTATTAGAAGTTTTCGTAAATTTAACAGCTACATAACTTAGTAGTACTAATATAATTATGACAAATGAAATTAGTAGACTTATTTGTAATAGGTTACTATATGTGGTGTATTGCATAATTATTTCATTAGTTTGGACATACGACAGTGGTTTTATTTTAGTTATGTTGTTGTTGACATAAACATTCTGGGCAAAATCTAACATTGTGTTTGATATTGTAAATTCATTTAATTGGATTGAACAGTTGTAGATTTTTATAATGGTATTTCCTTCCGCTATGATTTCTTGGTTTACACAATTCTGATTTAGCGTTGTTTTTGGAAGATTCCACGTGATTAGTATATTGGGTTCAATAAAGTTTATTTGAAAGTTTTGAAATGTTTTGGAATATGGACATTTAGTGGGAGTTTGCATTAAAATTCCTTTTATACAATTGTCATTGGTTTTCAATCTAGTTTCTTTAACAAATACTTCTTCATTTTTTATGTAGTACTTGTCGTATGTCATATCTGTTAACATGTTATTTAATTCGTCTAGATACGGAACGATTTTATAGATTGGTACTTTTGTAATGTCTTTGGGAATGTTGGAAATTATTAGAATTTCGTTGGTATCGGATTTTAGCCATGTGGAGGTTTTTATATTTAGTATTTTCTCAGAATTTATTTGTTCCAGGTAGTCTTGTTTTAATAATTTTGGATTAAATATACCGAGCCTAGTTAATTGCATACCTAGTTCTATATCTTCGATATATTCTGTGAAATGTTGTAGATTGAATATCAAAATTTCTATTTGTTGATTCCGTTAACTTCCTCGGTTTCTCTGGAATTATTATATTTGCTTCTATTAGATTTCTTCTTTTTCTTGAATTTTGATTTATAATGAGTTATTTTCCTACCCCTATTCTTTTCTTCATAATGTTTTTCGTCTACCTGTCTAATTTCACCCGTCCTTTTGAAAGGATTTGTTACCTTAGACTTAACTAGAGGTGATAGTTTATAACGGGTATCTACTTCATACTCTATGCGGTTTTTATTTAATTGAGTGATTTTATTCACTTTATTTAGTTGTGTGTCATAATCAGGTGAGCCTGCATAAATGAATATATCAGCTGGTGTCCTATTTGTGGTATTATGTTTGGTTTTATGATTATAAGTATAAAGAATTAATTCAAACTTCGTGAATCTATCTTCTGTGTTATCCTCGCTAGATATTATTCTTAATTTTTCATTTACTGTTTTATGAAATCTTTCTACGTCAGATATTCCATTTTTGCTGGAAGTGATCTCTATTTTGACGTTTTCCGCATTCAGCCATGCTTGCAATGCTGTGCACATAAAAGCTGAATCTTTATCGGCTTTGATTTCAATTGGTTTGCCCATCTCGTTAAAAACTTTCATGATGGCTCTTTTTGCTTCTAACCAGTCACGACTTTTTACTTCTACAAGAGTGGCAAACTTCGAGTATACGTCAATACATGATAGGAACTGTTGGTTACCAACCATATAGAAATCCATGACGTATTTCTCTCTGATGTTCAGTATTTCCGGTGTAGTTTCGAATGCCAACTTCGTATTTCTATGCTCTGTTTTGGCAATATTACAAGTAGGACATTCGTTTATGATGTTTTGGATTAGTTTTTGATAATCCGGGTAATAGTATTTTCCCCTAAACCAATTGACGGTTTTCTCTATCCCTGGATGGAGTAAGCCTTTATGATTCTTTAATATGGTTTCTTTAAATTCAGCGTAATTCTGAATATCTAGGAGTTTCGTGCTTGATTTAATAGCTTTGGTTATATTGTTAGAATTAATGATTTCTAAATAGGCTTTTTGGAATGGAGGAAAATCTGTTTCGTTATGGAAATATAATGCGCTCTTTTTGGTGCATAGATATTCCTTTATTATATCCTTCGCTAAGGTGTTAGTCATTTCCTTATACGTGATCTTGATGATTAGCTTGTGAAAATAACGAATTGTTTCTACCTTATCTTCATTGCCTTTTATTAACTCAATTTGCCGATTGTAATAGTTAATTGGTCTTTCCGTGATAGCAATGTGATTTAGATTGTCTTCCTGTGCGCTATGTACAGTCGCACCAACGCTATTGGAAGCTTCTCCCAGGAGATTTTCATTAATCTTTACCCTTGATAAGGCATCAGCTACATGATTTTCTTTGCCTGGTAGATATTTCATTTTAAAATCAAACTCATTCAGTTTTATTTTCCACCTTTGTAATTTCATATTTGGCTCCTTGAGGTTGTTCAACCAAATCAAGGGTTTATGATCGCTTTGTATCTCGAATGTTCTACCGAACAGGTATGAACGGAAATACTTGGTTGCCCATACGATCGCTAATAATTCCTTTTCGATGGCTGAATAGTTTATTTCATGTTCATTTAGGGTTCTGCTAGCGTAGCAGATCGGTTTGTGTTCTTGTGACAAAACCGCTCCCAATGCCATGTTACTAGCGTCGGTTGTTACCGTGAACATTTTGTCAAAGTCTGGGAACGCAAGGATAGGGTCTGAGGTGATGAGTACTTTTAGTCTCTCAAATGCCTCGACGTACTTTTCTTCCTTGGGGTCTATGACAGCTCCTTTCTTTAGTTTGAGTGTCATGGGTTTTGCTATGTTTGCAAAATTAGGAATGAATTTCCTGTAGAACCCGCACAGACCTAAGAATGACTTTATTTGTTTAGTCGTTTCTGGTATTGGAAATTTGACAATGGCAGAGATTTTGCCTGGATTTGGTACTATTCCTTCAGTAGTGACTACATGACCTAGGAATTCAGTTTCCTTTTTCATGAATTCACATTTATCCATTTGTAGCTTCAAGTTGGCGTCTCTCAACTTTCCAAATACTCTCCTTAGTGACAACAAGTGTTCTTGCAATGAAGTGGAAAATATAATGATGTCATCTAAGTATACAAAGCAATCTTTGAAGATTAACTCTTCTAGCAGATTGTTCATACATCTTTGGAAGGTAGCTGGGGCAGTGGTTAGCCCAAAGGGCATACGAGTGAACTCGTAATGTCCATGCTTAGTGGAGAACGCAGTTTTGGGGATTGAGCTAGGTTCCATGGGTATTTGATGGAAACCTTTTGCTAAATCGATTGTCGTAAAATACTGACATTTACCTAGTTTGTCTAGGATTTCATCCATTCTTGGAGTTGGGAATTTGTCCTTAACTGTTATTTCATTTAGACTTCTATAGTCTACTACCATTCGATATTTTTGCTTTCCTGAAGCATCTATCTTCTTCGGAATAATAGATATGGGCGAGCAGTAAGGAGAATTCGACTTTCGAATTATTCCCTGCCTGATCATATCTTTGATTTGCTGGTTTACCTCCTGATCATGTATCTGAGCATATTTGTATGGTCGTCTGTAGACCGGGTCTTCATGTTGAGTTTTGATCTCGTGCTTGATTGTACTTGTGAAAGTCAAATTGTCACCTTCTCTGTACTGCACATCCTTAAACTCATATAAGACCTTCTTTAACTCTTCCCTCTCTTCGTCGTTTAAGTGTTCCAATCTTAATTGATTACATTCCCTTAATTCACTGTCTAGAGCGGAAGCGAAGTATTGATCTCCCTCTGGAGATGGGTCAAGGCACTTAGGTGCGATCTTCTCTTCTTTTGTAGAGGGATCAGTGCACTTGGGTTGACCTAGCTCCTAGTGTTACAGTGTCATTTCTGTAATCGATGACGGCTTTACTTGCCATCAAGTATTCTCTTCCTAATAAAATATCATAATTTTCGGAAAAGTTATGTATGTAGAACTTTTGTTCGGACGGACATGTTTTGTTCGCATTCCTCATTATACTCTTAGTTAAACGGACAGGTCCATTGATGGTATGGACCGTAAGGTTATCGTCTTTTATCTCGGAATCTGTGTAATTTTCTTTCATGATGTTGATCGATGATCCCGAGTCAGCGATACACCTTAATATTCTTTTATTAATGGTAATGTTTATATAGGGTCCTCCTCGGTTTCTTCCGAGGCGGCTTGATGAAAATTTACGTCCATCTTCGTTTGGCCACTCTGGCTCTCCCTCCCTCTTTTAGTAGGTTGGTTGGGTCCACTCCCACTAGCTTGGTTTTGAAATATTTGCTGATTGAATGGATTCTGAGCCCTCCCTTGATTCAAGGAAATTTTGAACTCATTGTATAATCCAGGATTTTGGGAATTTTGATTTTGATTTGTTCGATTCGTCTGACCTGTTCCAGATGAACTCTGAGTTTGATTGTGATAGTTAGTAGTATTATAATTTGGATAATAGTTTCCAACATTCTTTCGATTTGATTGAGACGATTTCGATTGATCTTTATTTGTACCTGAATCTGTTGTACTAGATTCGTACAATCCTTCTTCTTGTGCTGCCTTCTTAAGATTAGACAATGTGGTAATATCTTTTCTGTCAGGAAGTTTTCGAGTAATGACATCTTTAATTGTGTTGTTCAAAGCGTTTTTATAAATGACATTATTTTCTGGTATGTTTTCTAAGTTTAGCTTATTGTTTATTAATAATGCTTTTATCTCTAATTCTTCTATAAACTTACGAAGACTGCCGTTGAATCTGGTGGTGTATAGTTGTCGTAAGAGTTCTTCATATGGTGTGTGATTTTTGAACTCGTTGATCAGCGCCGTCTTCAGTTCGAGCCACGTGTTGGGTTGTATCATTTGCGATATGCGTTGTGCCTCTCCTGACAGTTGGATCTCGGTCGCTCCAAATAGGATCCTTTGTTGGCGAAGATCTTCAGTTGGATATAATCCGCATACATATTCGATTCGTTTGATAAATGAGCTTAGCTGTCCAGATGAACCGTCATAGGCAGGTATTTGTCGGATCGACAGCAGTGCCTGGTTCAAGTGGATTTCGCTCAATGATAGTGGTGGTAACGCCATGTTGTTGGTGTTGATTGGGTTTTGTTTTGTTGTAGTTTTTAACTTTATTTTGGTTCACTTGTAAGTTTTTTTGATTTTGTATTAAGTGTTTCACTGTCCTTGGTGATTCACTATCTCCGCTTACTTCAGTTCACTTACATAGGTTCTTTGGCGGATTTCACAATTTTATTAACAATTCCGGGATTACGTGATCACAGTAATTATAAATTACACAAGCTGACCATTACCGAAATATAGGTGTTAATTTTAAACGAAATCCTACCGACTGCGCCAGTTAAATATCCGCAACTCGATTTTAAGTTTTTAACAAAGACTTTTATTTTACAACTTAAATATCTTTATGTCACAAGATTTAAATGAATTCCCCGACTTGACTTTCGGTCTGCTTGTCTCAAACGGAACTGATCTCTCTGCTGCTGGCTAGTTTCCATGAGCCCTTCTCTTGGAACTCCCGACTCTGGCTTCGGGCGTTGCTTTCCTCGGCTGCATCTTAGTGTCGGTGGCGTACGTGCCTGGATCGATATTTGGGGATGCGTCGGCTTTGATGAAAGGTATCCACTGCTGGCGATCGGTGTTGCATTACATGACGGAGCTAGGAATGTGATACTCCTTGGTTTTATGTCTAGCTTTGATTGGTCCTCATGAGTGGCGTGATTCTAAAGAATCGATTTCTCGAGAGTGGCGTGATTCTAATGTTGCTGAAACAATGTGGTCCATTGTTTATATTATGGGGGGCCCTAGCTTGGAGTATGGGAAGAAACAGTTATTGATTCTTGAGTGGGGTCCTGTTACTTGTGTGGATGGGGTGGATGAATTGTACATAAACATAATGTGTATGGGATGTGGGGAATTATGGATATGTCACTATATACATATACATTTTATACATATATTTCATTTAGCTACTCTTTAAATGTGGGTGATTATATTATGGTATTTGCGGGTAATATTATTGTTTTAGCCAGTAAGTGAATAAACTTTATAATGTATTAATCTACCGTTTTGCTTACGCTGGCGAATTCCCCATGTAGGACGCCCCGGACAAAGGGGCCATTCCGTCATTAAATCGAACGACACGACCTCGACAACACCAGAGGCGGAGTTGAGATACCCTTCCAGCACACATCCACAATTCTATCCAGGGATAAACAGTGTCTCCCGGTTAAGCATTTTCGTCGTGACACGCTACTTCATTCGCGGTATAATGCGTATAGGCCACCAGCAGGAGGGGGGGCAAGAACATCACTCCAATAGCCGACGAGCAGAGGCCGGAAACACAAAGCGTGTGCTCCCCTTCGCTGAATAACAGCTAGCCTGGCAGGATTTATATACACAGACGTGCGTAGGGGACACGTTACAACCTACAGTAAAATTTATAACGTTTTCCGAAATAATTAATTTGTGAAATTTTGTAACAATTGTAGTCTGCGAAAAAGTTCGTTGTCTCAACAACGCTAAGGGTTAAGAATATATACAAAAATTCGTCAGTGAACAACCTTCCGCATCCACTGACGATAGCGGACAACACGAACGAACTTCGGCTCCCGACGAAAACACCTTATATTATTCCATCATGGGCAGAATCAGATTGCAGGTGCGTAACTTTTCGGCTGATCTAATTGCTGAAAGCTGAAAGCTCTTGCCACCCTTTATCTCTCTCCTTAAGTGGCATCAAATCTTATCATTATAATTATTATTATTAATTAATTATAACATCACTACAAGTACAGTAGCCAAGCGGAGGTTTTTTTAATTTTTTTTTCCGTGTATTTCAACCACATTTTTGTTGTGTATTTTATTCGTATTACTTCTATTTTATGAAATATTATTATATTTTTTAATTATTAATTTTTTTTTTAATAAAAAACATTGTGTTGTCTTTCGAGCGTTTACTGTACTTGGGGACATAGTATACTATATTTATTATTGACATATAAAAAAGGTCAATAATAAAACTTTTTTCCCAATTTATCTGATATTGCCTTCCAGAAAATAAATTATAAATTAAACGATTTGAATGAATTTAAATAAACCTGCTTATTTCCCCAAAATCAGCAAACAGCTTGCTGAAAAAACAAACATGCTTGTCGATCAAACTAAGCTGAGTTAATTTCAGCGAGCTTTTTCATCTTCCAGTTCAGCTCGGTCTGCAATGTGCGCACTTGCATCGGTGCAGTCTTCGTTTTTTCAGAGCTTCTGCTCCGATTTCAGCTACAGTCTCCCCGAGCCCTTATTCTTAGAAAAAATGTTTTCGGCTCTGAGGAACAAATTCCATTTCAATATTCGTTCGACGCCTCATGGTACACGCGCACGTACTGGTACGTCAGTTCTCTTTTAGGCGAAGGATAGTCTCTAACCTGCTATTCGGCTTAACCAATTCGTCAATGCCTGGGCAGCTAATTCATCCCAAAATTCATCAACAAATACACAGTCTTTGGTGATGCACAGATTATCCCAACCTTAAAGCAAATATGTCTCGTCATGCCCAAGACTATTTGTAATTGTGTAATTGGACATTCCGTTTTGAACTATTCGCTTGTGCGAGGGGACCGTCTTTTGCTCGTTACCAAAGATACAAAAATACCTGAACGATAAGCATATCGTTTCTACGCCTTTGTATTTGTTGTAGGATTTTAGGACCAGACGAATCTGAGTAGTTAGCGCACCGCGGTCAGAGACGTAGCATAGGTAAAAAGAGAATTGAAACCCCTCGCGCGCTCTCTGTCTACAGGGCGTAACTAAAAAAACCCGCCATAGCACAGCTTTTTGGTCCCTCATGCAACATCTTGGTATTGTATATTCATTGGAACTAGGCTTAATTCAGAATTGGAAAACTTAATTATAATAAGCTAGACTGGACTGGACATTGGTACCACTAGATAATGAATTAGAAATCGCTCCCTCAGACAGGGCTTGCGAGAAAAGGCGAGCACGAGGCAGGTGAAGTCTACCACAGTAATTTTTTTTTTCATTCTGAATTCTGCATTCTAGTACGAATATATATGTATAATATATATATAAGTTTTCTCACATTCACGACCATCCACCATCCATTTCGGGGATGGTCCGTAAGATTTTGCAGCTCCGAAAATTTCCCAGTTAGTCCACCATCCTTTTTGGATATTCCTAAACCCCACGTTTCTATGCAATAGTTAGCCGATGGTTTTCAAATGCAATGGTGAGTAAATGGCAGACGACTAGTGTTGTGTTGCTCATGAGTGAGTGAACAAAAAAGAGTTGTTCACTTAAGGGGGCGAGTGGGCTATTCAGTCGTCAGAAGCCGTATAACGCTGAGTCCGGTTGGGGTAAGTGCTGCGGAGGAGAAGAGAAGGGCAAAAGGAGAATAAAGAGTTGTCCCATTTGTAGTCTTGGCGCTTAGTAAATCGAGGTAATCAGTGCGGATTCGATCGTCCAAGGAAGGCAGCCAGCAGACAACAGCAGCCGCAAGCCTGACAAAGTGGCGTTTAAACTTTTGGGACTGTCTGGAAAGCGCTCAGCCATCAGAGAAGCGAGCGTGGAAGCAGAGGGAGAAGACATTTGGGGAACGCTCGGTCCCCCCAAGCGGCTAGCTTCCCGAGGCGTTGGCGTCGGCACTTTAGTAGTCGAGCGCGACGCGGCAGATAAGGAGGGCCCGTCCCTTGGTCGCGAGCAGATCGGCGGAGAGAAAGTGTTAATCTAGCACCGTCGGAGATTGGCCGTTTGGCCTTTTCTTTGCTTTCGCGTACCCTTCACCTGCAGAAGCAGGGGAAAGAATTTGTGCTGTTCCCTTTCGCCCAGGAGGTGGAAAGAATAGAAAAAAAAGAGGAAGCAACGGATTGACGGAGTAATTGTATTCGTGTTCGTAAATGTGTAATTAATTTTGATCTCGGTGCGTAGTTAATTAGGAGAGAATTAGATTTGATGCCGGTAGTGGCTTCTCGTGACTCTCGCCGATCTGCAATTATGATTTCCCCCTACCTTGTGCCATTTTAAGTGTTCTTCCACCACAGCAGCTTTAGGTATTCATCGAGGAAAGCGCTTTCGCCGATGGAGCCATAAACTGGAGAAAAGGTATGAGTGGACTTAAATTCTGTTATTAATAAAGTACAACTTGAAACAAGGGAATTAGGGCCGGTCGGTGAGTGGGAGGGAGAAGTGCCCACTCGAATTGGCTTCTTAACATTACGGAGTCAGCAAGCAAGTTAGTTTGTCCATTTCGGACTTATTTAGTATATCGTTTGTATGACACATAGCCAAGTATTTGTACTTTTATACATACATACATATAGTTAAATATCCGCAACTCGATTTTAAGTTTTTAACAAAGACTTTTATTTTACAACTTAAATATCTTTATGTCACAAGATTTAAATGAATTCCCCGACTTGACTTTCGGTCTGCTTGTCTCAAACGGAACTGATCTCTCTGCTGCTGGCTAGTTTCCATGAGCCCTTCTCTTGGAACTCCCGACTCTGGCTTCGGGCGTTGCTTTCCTCGGCTGCATCTTCGTGTCGGTGGCGTACGTGCCTGGATCGATATTTGGGGATGCGTCGGCTTTGATGAAAGGCATCCACTGCTGGCGATCGGTGTTGCATTACATGACGGAGCTAGGAATGTGATACTCCTTGGTTTTATGTCTAGCTTTGATTGGTCCTCATGAGTGGCGTGATTCTAAAGAATCGATTTCTCGAGAGTGGC
Organism: Drosophila pseudoobscura; assembly: GCF_009870125.1. Classification (NCBI taxonomy): domain Eukaryota; kingdom Metazoa; phylum Arthropoda; class Insecta; order Diptera; family Drosophilidae; genus Drosophila; species Drosophila pseudoobscura. The sequence goes on along the minus strand of NC_046683.1, from coordinate 35,400,475 downwards.
GTGATTCTAATGTTGCTGAAACAATGTGGTCCATTGTTTATATTATGGGGGGCCCTAGCTTGGAGTATGGGAAGAAACAGTTATTGATTCTTGAGTGGGGTCCTGTTACTTGTGTGGATGGGGTGGATGAATTGTACATAAACATAATGTGTATGGGATGTGGGGAATTATGGATATGTCACTCCGATTACCCTCGGGTATAGTGACGGGGTGTCAAGTGCGGTGGCTGAGGTTGGTTCCTCTTCTGCTTCTATTATAGGGTTTATACATTTAACCGTGACTCTATTAGAAGTTTTCGTAAATTTAACAGCTACATAACTTAGTAGTACTAATATAATTATGACAAATGAAATTAGTAGACTTATTTGTAATAGGTTACTATATGTGGTGTATTGCATAATTATTTCATTAGTTTGGACATACGACAGTGGTTTTATTTTAGTTATGTTGTTGTTGACATAAACATTCTGGGCAAAATCTAACATTGTGTTTGATATTGTAAATTCATTTAATTGGATTGAACAGTTGTAGATTTTTATAATGGTATTTCCTTCCGCTATGATTTCTTGGTTTACACAATTCTGATTTAGCGTTGTTTTTGGAAGATTCCACGTGATTAGTATATTGGGTTCAATAAAGTTTATTTGAAAGTTTTGAAATGTTTTGGAATATGGACATTTAGTGGGAGTTTGCATTAAAATTCCTTTTATACAATTGTCATTGGTTTTCAATCTAGTTTCTTTAACAAATACTTCTTCATTTTTTATGTAGTACTTGTCGTATGTCATATCTGTTAACATGTTATTTAATTCGTCTAGATACGGAACGATTTTATAGATTGGTACTTTTGTAATGTCTTTGGGAATGTTGGAAATTATTAGAATTTCGTTGGTATCGGATTTTAGCCATGTGGAGGTTTTTATATTTAGTATTTTCTCAGAATTTATTTGTTCCAGGTAGTCTTGTTTTAATAATTTTGGATTAAATATACCGAGCCTAGTTAATTGCATACCTAGTTCTATATCTTCGATATATTCTGTGAAATGTTGTAGATTGAATATCAAAATTTCTATTTGTTGATTCCGTTAACTTCCTCGGTTTCTCTGGAATTATTATATTTGCTTCTATTAGATTTCTTCTTTTTCTTGAATTTTGATTTATAATGAGTTATTTTCCTACCCCTATTCTTTTCTTCATAATGTTTTTCGTCTACCTGTCTAATTTCACCCGTCCTTTTGAAAGGATTTGTTACCTTAGACTTAACTAGAGGTGATAGTTTATAACGGGTATCTACTTCATACTCTATGCGGTTTTTATTTAATTGAGTGATTTTATTCACTTTATTTAGTTGTGTGTCATAATCAGGTGAGCCTGCATAAATGAATATATCAGCTGGTGTCCTATTTGTGGTATTATGTTTGGTTTTATGATTATAAGTATAAAGAATTAATTCAAACTTCGTGAATCTATCTTCTGTGTTATCCTCGCTAGATATTATTCTTAATTTTTCATTTACTGTTTTATGAAATCTTTCTACGTCAGATATTCCATTTTTGCTGGAAGTGATCTCTATTTTGACGTTTTCCGCATTCAGCCATGCTTGCAATGCTGTGCACATAAAAGCTGAATCTTTATCGGCTTTGATTTCAATTGGTTTGCCCATCTCGTTAAAAACTTTCATGATGGCTCTTTTTGCTTCTAACCAGTCACGACTTTTTACTTCTACAAGAGTGGCAAACTTCGAGTATACGTCAATACATGATAGGAACTGTTGGTTACCAACCATATAGAAATCCATGACGTATTTCTCTCTGATGTTCAGTATTTCCGGTGTAGTTTCGAATGCCAACTTCGTATTTCTATGCTCTGTTTTGGCAATATTACAAGTAGGACATTCGTTTATGATGTTTTGGATTAGTTTTTGATAATCCGGGTAATAGTATTTTCCCCTAAACCAATTGACGGTTTTCTCTATCCCTGGATGGAGTAAGCCTTTATGATTCTTTAATATGGTTTCTTTAAATTCAGCGTAATTCTGAATATCTAGGAGTTTCGTGCTTGATTTAATAGCTTTGGTTATATTGTTAGAATTAATGATTTCTAAATAGGCTTTTTGGAATGGAGGAAAATCTGTTTCGTTATGGAAATATAATGCGCTCTTTTTGGTGCATAGATATTCCTTTATTATATCCTTCGCTAAGGTGTTAGTCATTTCCTTATACGTGATCTTGATGATTAGCTTGTGAAAATAACGAATTGTTTCTACCTTATCTTCATTGCCTTTTATTAACTCAATTTGCCGATTGTAATAGTTAATTGGTCTTTCCGTGATAGCAATGTGATTTAGATTGTCTTCCTGTGCGCTATGTACAGTCGCACCAACGCTATTGGAAGCTTCTCCCAGGAGATTTTTATTAATCTTTACCCTTGATAAGGCATCAGCTACATGATTTTCTTTGCCTGGTAGATATTTCATTTTAAAATCAAACTCATTCAGTTTTATTTTCCACCTTTGTAATTTCATATTTGGCTCCTTGAGGTTGTTCAACCAAATCAAGGGTTTATGATCGCTTTGTATCTCGAATGTTCTACCGAACAGGTATGAACGGAAATACTTGGTTGCCCATACGATCGCTAATAATTCCTTTTCGATGGCTGAATAGTTTATTTCATGTTCATTTAGGGTTCTGCTAGCGTAGCAGATCGGTTTGTGTTCTTGTGACAAAACCGCTCCCAATGCCATGTTACTAGCGTCGGTTGTTACCGTGAACATTTTGTCAAAGTCTGGGAACGCAAGGATAGGGTCTGAGGTGATGAGTACTTTTAGTCTCTCAAATGCCTCGACGTACTTTTCTTCCTTGGGGTCTATGACAGCTCCTTTCTTTAGTTTGAGTGTCATGGGTTTTGCTATGTTTGCAAAATTAGGAATGAATTTCCTGTAGAACCCGCACAGACCTAAGAATGACTTTATTTGTTTAGTCGTTTCTGGTATTGGAAATTTGACAATGGCAGAGATTTTGCCTGGATTTGGTACTATTCCTTCAGTAGTGACTACATGACCTAGGAATTCAGTTTCCTTTTTCATGAATTCACATTTATCCATTTGTAGCTTCAAGTTGGCGTCTCTCAACTTTCCAAATACTCTCCTTAGTGACAACAAGTGTTCTTCCAATGAAGTGGAAAATATAATGATGTCATCTAAGTATACAAAGCAATCTTTGAAGATTAACTCTTCTAGCAGATTGTTCATACATCTTTGGAAGGTAGCTGGGGCAGTGGTTAGCCCAAAGGGCATACGAGTGAACTCGTAATGTCCATGCTTAGTGGAGAACGCAGTTTTGGGGATTGAGCTAGGTTCCATGGGTATTTGATGGAAACCTTTTGCTAAATCGATTGTCGTAAAATACTGACATTTACCTAGTTTGTCTAGGATTTCATCCATTCTTGGAGTTGGGAATTTGTCCTTAACTGTTATTTCATTTAGACTTCTATAGTCTACTACCATTCGATATTTTTGCTTTCCTGAAGCATCTATCTTCTTCGGAATAATAGATATGGGCGAGCAGTAAGGAGAATTCGACTTTCGAATTATTCCCTGCCTGATCATATCTTTGATTTGCTGGTTTACCTCCTGATCATGTATCTGGGCATATTTGTATGGTCGTCTGTAGACCGGGTCTTCATGTTGAGTTTTGATCTCGTGCTTGATTGTACTTGTGAAAGTCAAATTGTCACCTTCTCTGTACTGCACATCCTTAAACTCATATAAGACCTTCTTTAACTCTTCCCTCTCTTCGTCGTTTAAGTGTTCCAATCTTAATTGATTACATTCCCTTAATTCACTGTCTAGAGCGGAAGCGAAGTATTGATCTCCCTCTGGAGATGGGTCAAGGCACTTAGGTGCGATCTTCTCTTCTTTTGTAGAGGGATCAGTGCACTTGGGTTGACCTAGCTCCTAGTGTTACAGTGTCATTTCTGTAATCGATGACGGCTTTACTTGCCATCAAGTATTCTCTTCCTAATAAAATATCATAATTTTCGGAAAAGTTATGTATGTAGAACTTTTGTTCGGACGGACATGTTTTGTTCGCATTCCTCATTATACTCTTAGTTAAACGGACAGGTCCATTGATGGTATGGACCGTAAGGTTATCGTCTTTTATCTCGGAATCTGTGTAATTTTCTTTCATGATGTTGATCGATGATCCCGAGTCAGCGATACACCTTAATATTCTTTTATTAATGGTAATGTTTATATAGGGTCCTCCTCGGTTTCTTCCGAGGCGGCTTGATGAAAATTTACGTCCATCTTCGTTTGGCCACTCTGGCTCTCCCTCCCTCTTTTAGTAGGTTGGTTGGGTCCACTCCCACTAGCTTGGTTTTGAAATATTTGCTGATTGAATGGATTCTGAGCCCTCCCTTGATTCAAGGAATTTTTGAACTCATTGTATAATCCAGGATTTTGGGAATTTTGATTTTGATTTGTTCGATTCGTCTGACCTGTTCCAGATGAACTCTGAGTTTGATTGTGATAGTTAGTAGTATTATAATTTGGATAATAGTTTCCAACATTCTTTCGATTTGATTGAGACGATTTCGATTGATCTTTATTTGTACCTGAATCTGTTGTACTAGATTCGTACAATCCTTCTTCTTGTGCTGCCTTCTTAAGATTAGACAATGTGGTAATATCTTTTCTGTCAGGAAGTTTTCGAGTAATGACATCTTTAATTGTGTTGTTCAAAGCGTTTTTATAAATGACATTATTTTCTGGTATGTTTTCTAAGTTTAGCTTATTGTTTATTAATAATGCTTTTATCTCTAATTCTTCTATAAACTTACGAAGACTGCCGTTGAATCTGGTGGTGTATAGTTGTCGTAAGAGTTCTTCATATGGTGTGTGATTTTTGAACTCGTTGATCAGCGCCGTCTTCAGTTCGAGCCACGTGTTGGGTTGTATCATTTGCGATATGCGTTGTGCCTCTCCTGACAGTTGGATCTCGGTCGCTCCAAATAGGATCCTTTGTTGGCGAAGATCTTCAGTTGGATATAATCCGCATACATATTCGATTCGTTTGATAAATGAGCTTAGCTGTCCAGATGAACCGTCATAGGCAGGTATTTGTCGGATCGACAGCAGTGCCTGGTTCAAGTGGATTTCGCTCAATGATAGTGGTGGTAACGCCATGTTGTTGGTGTTGATTGGGTTTTGTTTTGTTGTAGTTTTTAACTTTATTTTGGTTCACTTGTAAGTTTTTTTGATTTTGTATTAAGTGTTTCACTGTCCTTGGTGATTCACTATCTCCGCTTACTTCAGTTCACTTACATAGGTTCTTTGGCGGATTTCACAATTTTATTAACAATTCCGGGATTACGTGATCACAGTAATTATAAATTACACAAGCTGACCATTACCGAAATATAGGTGTTAATTTTAAACGAAATCCTACCGACTGCGCCAGTTAAATATCCGCAACTCGATTTTAAGTTTTTAACAAAGACTTTTATTTTACAACTTAAATATCTTTATGTCACAAGATTTAAATGAATTCCCCGACTTGACTTTCGGTCTGCTTGTCTCAAACGGAACTGATCTCTCTGCTGCTGGCTAGTTTCCATGAGCCCTTCTCTTGGAACTCCCGACTCTGGCTTCGGGCGTTGCTTTCCTCGGCTGCATCTTAGTGTCGGTGGCGTACGTGCCTGGATCGATATTTGGGGATGCGTCGGCTTTGATGAAAGGTATCCACTGCTGGCGATCGGTGTTGCATTACATGACGGAGCTAGGAATGTGATACTCCTTGGTTTTATGTCTAGCTTTGATTGGTCCTCATGAGTGGCGTGATTCTAAAGAATCGATTTCTCGAGAGTGGCGTGATTCTAATGTTGCTGAAACAATGTGGTCCATTGTTTATATTATGGGGGGCCCTAGCTTGGAGTATGGGAAGAAACAGTTATTGATTCTTGAGTGGGGTCCTGTTACTTGTGTGGATGGGGTGGATGAATTGTACATAAACATAATGTGTATGGGATGTGGGGAATTATGGATATGTCACTATATACATATACATTTTATACATATATTTCATTTAGCTACTCTTTAAATGTGGGTGATTATATTATGGTATTTGCGGGTAATATTATTGTTTTAGCCAGTAAGTGAATAAACTTTATAATGTATTAATCTACCGTTTTGCTTACGCTGGCGAATTCCCCATGTAGGACGCCCCGGACAAAGGGGCCATTCCGTCATTAAATCGAACGACACGACCTCGACAACACCAGAGGCGGAGTTGAGATACCCTTCCAGCACACATCCACAATTCTATCCAGGGATAAACAGTGTCTCCCGGTTAAGCATTTTCGTCGTGACACGCTACTTCATTCGCGGTATAATGCGTATAGGCCACCAGCAGGAGGGGGGGCAAGAACATCACTCCAATAGCCGACGAGCAGAGGCCGGAAACACAAAGCGTGTGCTCCCCTTCGCTGAATAACAGCTAGCCTGGCAGGATTTATATACACAGACGTGCGTAGGGGACACGTTACAACCTACAGTAAAATTTATAACGTTTTCCGAAATAATTAATTTGTGAAATTTTGTAACAATTGTAGTCTGCGAAAAAGTTCGTTGTCTCAACAACGCTAAGGGTTAAGAATATATACAAAAATTCGTCAGTGAACAACCTTCCGCATCCACTGACGATAGCGGACAACACGAACGAACTTCGGCTCCCGACGAAAACACCTTATATTATTCCATCATGGGCAGAATCAGATTGCAGGTGCGTAACTTTTCGGCTGATCTAATTGCTGAAAGCTGAAAGCTCTTGCCACCCTTTATCTCTCTCCTTAAGTGGCATCAAATCTTATCATTATAATTATTATTATTAATTAATTATAACATCACTACAAGTACAGTAGCCAAGCGGAGGTTTTTTTAATTTTTTTTTCCGTGTATTTCAACCACATTTTTGTTGTGTATTTTATTCGTATTACTTCTATTTTATGAAATATTATTATATTTTTTAATTATTAATTTTTTTTTTAATAAAAAACATTGTGTTGTCTTTCGAGCGTTTACTGTACTTGGGGACATAGTATACTATATTTATTATTGACATATAAAAAAGGTCAATAATAAAACTTTTTTCCCAATTTATCTGATATTGCCTTCCAGAAAATAAATTATAAATTAAACGATTTGAATGAATTTAAATAAACCTGCTTATTTCCCCAAAATCAGCAAACAGCTTGCTGAAAAAACAAACATGCTTGTCGATCAAACTAAGCTGAGTTAATTTCAGCGAGCTTTTTCATCTTCCAGTTCAGCTCGGTCTGCAATGTGCGCACTTGCATCGGTGCAGTCTTCGTTTTTTCAGAGCTTCTGCTCCGATTTCAGCTACAGTCTCCCCGAGCCCTTATTCTTAGAAAAAATGTTTTCGGCTCTGAGGAACAAATTCCATTTCAATATTCGTTCGACGCCTCATGGTACACGCGCACGTACTGGTACGTCAGTTCTCTTTTAGGCGAAGGATAGTCTCTAACCTGCTATTCGGCTTAACCAATTCGTCAATGCCTGGGCAGCTAATTCATCCCAAAATTCATCAACAAATACACAGTCTTTGGTGATGCACAGATTATCCCAACCTTAAAGCAAATATGTCTCGTCATGCCCAAGACTATTTGTAATTGTGTAATTGGACATTCCGTTTTGAACTATTCGCTTGTGCGAGGGGACCGTCTTTTGCTCGTTACCAAAGATACAAAAATACCTGAACGATAAGCATATCGTTTCTACGCCTTTGTATTTGTTGTAGGATTTTAGGACCAGACGAATCTGAGTAGTTAGCGCACCGCGGTCAGAGACGTAGCATAGGTAAAAAGAGAATTGAAACCCCTCGCGCGCTCTCTGTCTACAGGGCGTAACTAAAAAAACCCGCCATAGCACAGCTTTTTGGTCCCTCATGCAACATCTTGGTATTGTATATTCATTGGAACTAGGCTTAATTCAGAATTGGAAAACTTAATTATAATAAGCTAGACTGGACTGGACATTGGTACCACTAGATAATGAATTAGAAATCGCTCCCTCAGACAGGGCTTGCGAGAAAAGGCGAGCACGAGGCAGGTGAAGTCTACCACAGTAATTTTTTTTTTCATTCTGAATTCTGCATTCTAGTACGAATATATATGTATAATATATATATAAGTTTTCTCACATTCACGACCATCCACCATCCATTTCGGGGATGGTCCGTAAGATTTTGCAGCTCCGAAAATTTCCCAGTTAGTCCACCATCCTTTTTGGATATTCCTAAACCCCACGTTTCTATGCAATAGTTAGCCGATGGTTTTCAAATGCAATGGTGAGTAAATGGCAGACGACTAGTGTTGTGTTGCTCATGAGTGAGTGAACAAAAAAGAGTTGTTCACTTAAGGGGGCGAGTGGGCTATTCAGTCGTCAGAAGCCGTATAACGCTGAGTCCGGTTGGGGTAAGTGCTGCGGAGGAGAAGAGAAGGGCAAAAGGAGAATAAAGAGTTGTCCCATTTGTAGTCTTGGCGCTTAGTAAATCGAGGTAATCAGTGCGGATTCGATCGTCCAAGGAAGGCAGCCAGCAGACAACAGCAGCCGCAAGCCTGACAAAGTGGCGTTTAAACTTTTGGGACTGTCTGGAAAGCGCTCAGCCATCAGAGAAGCGAGCGTGGAAGCAGAGGGAGAAGACATTTGGGGAACGCTCGGTCCCCCCAAGCGGCTAGCTTCCCGAGGCGTTGGCGTCGGCACTTTAGTAGTCGAGCGCGACGCGGCAGATAAGGAGGGCCCGTCCCTTGGTCGCGAGCAGATCGGCGGAGAGAAAGTGTTAATCTAGCACCGTCGGAGATTGGCCGTTTGGCCTTTTCTTTGCTTTCGCGTACCCTTCACCTGCAGAAGCAGGGGAAAGAATTTGTGCTGTTCCCTTTCGCCCAGGAGGTGGAAAGAATAGAAAAAAAAGAGGAAGCAACGGATTGACGGAGTAATTGTATTCGTGTTCGTAAATGTGTAATTAATTTTGATCTCGGTGCGTAGTTAATTAGGAGAGAATTAGATTTGATGCCGGTAGTGGCTTCTCGTGACTCTCGCCGATCTGCAATTATGATTTCCCCCTACCTTGTGCCATTTTAAGTGTTCTTCCACCACAGCAGCTTTAGGTATTCATCGAGGAAAGCGCTTTCGCCGATGGAGCCATAAACTGGAGAAAAGGTATGAGTGGACTTAAATTCTGTTATTAATAAAGTACAACTTGAAACAAGGGAATTAGGGCCGGTCGGTGAGTGGGAGGGAGAAGTGCCCACTCGAATTGGCTTCTTAACATTACGGAGTCAGCAAGCAAGTTAGTTTGTCCATTTCGGACTTATTTAGTATATCGTTTGTATGACACATAGCCAAGTATTTGTAGGAATTTTATACATATATTTCATTTAGCTACTCTTTAAATGTGGGTGATTATATTATGGTATTTGCGGGTAATATTATTGTTTTAGCCAGTAAGTGAATAAACTTTATAATGTATTAATCTACCGTTTTGCTTACGCTGGCGAATTCCCCACGTAGGACGCCCCGGACAAAGGGGCCATTCCGTCATTAAATCGAACGGTTTGGAATGGCCATGGTAGGGTGGGCGACACGACCTCGACAACAACAGAGGCGGAGTTGAGATACCTTTCCAGCACACATCCACAATTCTATCCAGGGATAAACAGTGTCTCCCGGTTAAGCATTTTCGTCGTGACACGCTACTTCATTCGCGGTATAATGCGTATAGGCCACCAGCAGGAGGGGGGGCAAGAACATCACTCCAATAGCCGACGAGCAGAGGCCGGAAACACAAAGCGTGTGCTCCCCTTCGCTGAATAACAGCTAGCCTGGCAGGATTTATATACACAGACGTGCGTAGGTGACACGTTACAACCTACAGTAAAATTTGTAACGTTTTCCGAAATAATTAATTTGTGAAATTTTGTAACAATTGTAGTCTGCGAAAAAGTTCGTTGTCTCAACAACGCTAAGGGTTAAGAATATATACAAAAATTCGTCAGTGAACAACCTTCCGCATCCACTGACGATAGCGGACAACACGAACGAACTTCGGCTCCCGACGAAAACACCTTATATTATTCCATCATGGGCAGAATCAGATTGCAGGTGCGTAACTTTTCGGCTGATCTAATTGCTGAAAGCTGAAAGCTCTTGCCACCCTTTATCTCTCTCCTTAAGTGGCATCAAATCTTATCATTATAATTATTATTATTAATTAATTATAACATCACTACAAGTACAGTAGCCAAGCGGAGGTTTTTTTAATTTTTTTTTCCGTGTATTTCAACCACATTTTTGTTGTGTATTTTATTCGTATTACTTCTATTTTATGAAATATTATTATATTTTTTAATTAATTAATTTTTTTTTTAATAAAAAACATTGTGTTGTCTTTCGAGCGTTTACTGTACTTGGGGACATAGTATACTATATTTATTATTGACATATAAAAAAGGTCAATAATAAAACTTTTTTCCCAATTTATCTGATATTGCCTTCCAGAAAATAAATTATAAATTAAACGATTTGAATGAATTTAAATAAACCTGCTTATTTCCCCAAAATCAGCAAACAGCTTGCTGAAAAAACAAACATGCTTGATCGATCAAACTAAGCTGAGTTAATTTCAGCGAGCTTTTTCATCTTCCAGTTCAGCTCGGTCTGCAATGTGCGCACTTGCATCGGTGCAGTCTTTGTTTTTTCAGAGCTTCTGCTCCGATTTCAGCTACAGTCTCCCCGAGCCCTTATTCTTAGAAAAAATGTTTTCGGCTCTGAGGAACAAATTCCATTTCAATATTCGTTCGACGCCTCATGGTACACGCGCACGTACTGGTACGTCAGTTCTCTTTTAGGCGAAGGATAGTCTCTAACCTGCTATTCGGCTTAACCAATTCGTCAATGTCTGGGCAGCTAATTCATCCCAAAATTCATCAACAAATACACAGTCTTTGGTGATGCACAGATTATCCCAACCTTAAAGCAAATATGTCTCGTCATGCCCAAGACTATTTGTAATTGTGTAATTGGACATTCCTTTTTGAACTTTTATACGTATTAATAATAATGTAATAATGTGCGTTGGTTAATCGTGTGTTGATTTCTGTAAGTACGCTCACGCTGACTTTAGCCCGCTCTTATCCCGTAGCCTTTGCTTTAGCTAAAAAAACAACTGTGGGATTTGGTGGGAGGGCAACAGAGTCTGTAGAGATAACAGAGGAAGTAACAGAGAGAGAGACTAGAAGCGGCCGTCGAACAAAGAGAGGAGAGAACACAGCCTCAACGATCGACGCCATTTAATTCGGTGCCAAAGTCTCACTCAGCCACACGCAAATTACGAGCGCAAATATCTGTATTAATCAAAATATACTTAAAGCACAGCGACAGTTGTAATCATAACTAATCTTAAATAATATTCATAAATAAAGACTAATTATAATAAAACCTGGCATCCTGGACTAAAGTACAACTACGGAAAATCCGGTGCCACACAACTGTTCTTTCACGCTCGCTCTTTAACTTTCTGAGCAATAGCGCTCTATGTTTAGTAGCTCTTACTTTAACCGCTCTCCTCCCTGCTCTTTTTTTTACTTATTCCGCTTTGAGCGTTGTCTGGCACATTGGTCTAATAACAATTTGTTTTGAAATTTTTGTTGCAAATTTTGTAAATAAATAAATAATAAATATGGAATTCGCTGTGGTGTGCGCCAAAAAAACTTGTAAGAAGCAGATCACCAACGATCAGCCGAATGCTCGCTCTGCGACAGCGTAGTGCAGGCCTCGTGAGTGATGCTATAGACAAACGTAATGGGTTGCATTACAGTTGCGAGGCATGCCGTGCGGTGGAGAATGATATGGTGGCTTTTATGAGGCAGACGCGGAAGGGATTTAAGCAGCTAATTGGCAGTACGATCGGCTCCTAGCCATGGAGTCTCAGTTTGGCAGTTTGCAACTGCTGAATGAGTCTCCGAGGCGTAAAAGGGTCACTCCGCGGGATCTGCAAATGCCAGCCGTTACTCAGCCGTTCGCCGCCGAAAAACTGACTCCGACCACTCCAAGTATGCAGCAGTTGATCTCGTTTGCCACTCCAAGGGAAACGACAGCTGCTGGGGATGCAGATTCGGTAGCAGAATTCATCGCTTCGGAGAACGTGCAGCCAAGTACGTCTGCAGCGTCCGTGTCCGTGGTGTCCGCAAGCTCGCAAGCTGTCCCGTCGATCCCACCAGTGATCAGAAGTTCCGGACCTCCGGATATTGCCACCACAGGTACTAGGCCTCTGTTGCCTAAACCACTGGTGGGAGTCCCACCAAAAAGACCAGTTTTTGTTTCACGGCTGGCCCCTGACCTCACATCTAATGATGTAATTGCTTTTATTCAAAGCAAAATAAGCATTTGGTGGTGAAGAAGATTAAGGCTAATAAGAAGAATAGGCCCCCCATAACCCTTACAAGTCAATCTAGTGTTCCACCCTCAACCTCAACTTCCTCTTCCTCATCTTCCCGTCGTACCCTTCCAAAAAACTAACTTCTCTTTTAGTAACCTATCAGAATGTAAGAGGCTTGCGTAGTAAGCTCAGCATACTTTTCCGGGATAGTGTTGCATTTGCTTCCCACGTTATTGTGTTTACTGAAACCTGGTTAAAGCCGGACATTCTTAGTTCCGAGGTTTTGGCAGGTCGGTACACAACTTTTAGAAAGGACCGTTCGTCTCGACGTGCAGGAGGGGTTCTAATTGCAGTGGACTCTTACTTAACGTCAGAACACTTCACAGTCCAAGTTCAACAGGAACTGGAATTCCTGTGTGTAAAACTGATTCTTCCCGCTTTCGCTATATTCATTACTTGCTCGTATATCCCACCTTCTTCGGATATTTCAATTTATGAGCAGCACTTGTCCGCTTTAACCGCTGTTGCTTCCTCGCTATCTGATAAAGATCGTATGATAGTTCTTGGTGACTTCAACTTGCCAGGAACTGTTTGGTCTTCGGTAAACGAGTCCAGTATCCTAGTGCCCATGTCACGACATGACTTTGTTGACGGCTTGCTTGACCTGTCCCTGTCTCAAGTCAATCATGTGAAAAATTCCTTGGGTCGATTGCTTGATCTATGCTTTGTATCGGATCCGACCATAGTGTTGTTAACCCGAGCCCTTCCGCTCACTATACCTGAAGACGCCTACCACCCTACTTTCGAGGTGTCGCTAGACATAGGACCAACTGTATTGGATCGGTCGAGTAGACTACCTGAACGTGTCCGCTGCTTTCGTAAAGCCGAGTTTGCGAAGCTTAATAAACTAATTAGGGATTTTGATTGGTCCGCTTTGTACTTGTGCACTGATGTCACAAAAGGCACAACCATTTTGTGGAGATAATGTTTTTTATCCCCAATCGGCCGACTAATTATTTCAATTAAATAAAACTCGGCGCAGAAATAAAATTGCGATATGTTCTTTAATGCGTGACATCCAAATTGCAAGTGTGGCTTGCCTGCTCTTTACATTGCCGCTCCGATCGCTAAGCGCAGCTTCGCTCGGCCGACGTCGGTAGGCAGACGCAAAGCGGAGATAGCGAAGAGCGAGCTGGCAGAGAGCGTTTAGCAGGGCAAGCAAGCGCAATGCTTTAACAAACAAATGAGTGACATAGACATAAGTAACAAACAAAATAAGCGGCTGAGGGCCAAGAATTAGGTGCTATTTGGTAAGCGGCTAATCGGCTGCGTTCTGCTCCGAACACATTTTTTACAATGCTCTTGGCACATTTTTTGATTCTTGTGTCCCGCTTTCTTGTCCGATTAGATCTGGAAAACCCCCTTGGTTTACCAAAGAGTTATCCAGTCTAAAAAACTTAAAATCAAGACTTTATAAAAAATTTCAAGAAGTGGGTTCTCCTACTTCTCACTCTCGGTCAAACTTTTCAGTTCTTAATGCTCAATGCTATAAGAACTACCTATCTCGTTGCAGGATACGTTTTTCTCAGGACCCTAAACAGTTTTACTGCTTCGTAAACAGTAAGCGTAGAACGTCCGCACACCCATCCTCGCTATCATTTTGTAATACGTCGGCAAATAATGATCAGGCAATTGCCGATCTTTTTGCCCAGTTTTTCCAAACCACCTATTCTAAGGAACGCTACTCTGGTCAACCGTACCCATACGGATTACCGAGGTCGAACGGCATCTTCAGTCCCTTGTTAAATGAATATTCCCTACTTCAAGATCTTCGACTAGTTAAGCCGGTGTTTTCACCGGGTCCAGACGCGGTTCCAGGTTGTGTACTCAGGTACTGCGCCGAGGCTCTGTGTGGACCATTGCTTAAAGTACTCACCCTGTCCATTGATTCCTCTTGCTTCCCCCCAATCTGGAAGGAATCGTTTATAATTCCTCTCCATAAAAAAGGTAGCAAGTCTGATGCAAAAAATTATAGAGGTATAGCAAAGTTATCCGCTATTCCCAAATTGTTTGAGAAGGTTTTAACTCCGCACTTGCAACATCTCTGCAAGTCACTTATATCTCCAACTCAGCATGGATTTATAAGACGGCGATCAACCACCACGATCTTGTTAGAGTTTACCTCTTTCATTATTAAAGGCTTTCAAGGTAACTTACAGACGGATGTTATTTACACCGACTTTAGTAAAGCATTCGACTCTGTAAACCATTCTCTTTTAGCACATAAACTTGACCTTTTAGGGTTTCCGCCCAACCTCCTGAGATGGATTTCTAGCTATCTTTGTTCTAGGTCTCAAAGAGTCCTCTTCAAAAACTCCCTCTCTTTACCAGTAAAGGTTTCTTCGGGAGTACCACAGGGCAGCCATCTAGGCCCCTTACTCTTCACACTCTTTATTAATGACTTGCCTTCAGTATTAACATACTCTCGAGTACTTATGTATGCGGATGATGTTAAACTCTGTGTCCAGTACAAGGACATTTCATTTCATTCTTGCTTGCCATCCGATCTCAATAGCTTTCAGTCATGGTGTTGTGCAAACTTGTTACACCTTAATGCCTCGAAATGCAAAGTTATGACATTTCATCGATCTAACCCTTTGTTGGCTCCCTACACCCTATTTGGGGGTTCTCTTGAGAGAATTACCCTGGTGGATGATCTGGGTTTTATGTTAGACCCCAAGTTAAAGTTTTCCGAACACATTTCTACCATGGTAAATAAGGCCATGGGCGTGCTTGGGTTTATAAAGAGGTGGTCAAAGGAATTTGACGACCCCTATATAACAAAGACTCTCTATACCTCGCTTGTTCGTCCGATCTTAAAATACGGCTCCTGTGTATGGTGCCCTCAGTACAAAGTACACCAGGACCGTATAGAATCAGTACAAAAAAACTTTTTACTCTTTGCTCTGCGGGGCCTTAACTGGGATGCGGGTGTAAGACTCCCATCTTACTCTAGTAGACTATTATTAGTAAACCTCCCATCCTTAGTTAACCGTAGAAAAATGCTTGGTGTTATATTTATGCACAACTTGATCAGGGGTGACATAGACAGCCCTGATCTGTTGAGCCGCATAAACTTCACGATTCCTATTAGACTGACTAGAAACTTTATACCGTTGTTCCTTCCACTTTGTAGATCGAATTATTCCTTGCATGAACCGTTTAGGGTCTTATGCTCGGATTATAATTCCCTCTACCATATTATATCCTCCACTAATTCTCTTCCTCTTATTAAATTACTAATCCTTACACACCTTTCTAGTAATTAGTATTTGTAGTGGTATTTGTATTTTGTATTTTATTGCATGCTTAATTTCTTAATAAGTTTAGTGCTAATTTTCCTCGAATGTTAGTCTAATATCTATCTTTCTTGCATGCTCGCGTTTGGTTCGGCTACGCACCGCGCGTCATGCGGCAGCGCCCCTCGGTCGGTTGGGCGGGAGGAGGGCTGCGTTTTGCCTGGGATCCGCGCGTAACAGCCTTCTGCTGGTGTCACACGGGCCACTTGACGGTGCAGTAATTGCATCGCCTCTTGATAGATGCAGTCATTGCATGTCAACGTCCATAAAAAAAAAAAGACACATTAGTAACGATCTTGGAACGGGTGAGAGGCACATTTAAGACATTTGAAATTGCCGCCCGGTTACATAGTCTGGTGAGGCTATGTTGATCTAAGGACAGATTCACCTTCGAGTTCAGGCTTGAATTCGGACCGGAGCGTAGAGCTTTCATACAGTGCATATTTTGGAAATATTTCCGTCGGTCAGGAGACCGTTCGAGAACTTCTGCGGAGGGAGCTGGAAGGAAATTGCTGTCGTAAAAAGACCCCGAGTCTTCTACCAGTGTGATAGGTCGTCTGGAAATTTGACTCGAGAACGATGAGATTTGATCCATCACCTGAGGCACTGGACCTGTGAGTACCCAGCCGAAAATGGTCTCCTGCCCGAGGAGAGAGCCACAGATGTTGGTCAGTGAGACACTTAAATGAATGGACGGAAGGATATCCGCTCCAATCAGGACATCTATTTGTGAACTCTCATAGAAGGTCTGATCCGCCCATGAGAGGTTCGGCAGGTCTCTCAAGAACCCTACCGAGATCGGATGCGATGGAATATTCGCGGCCAATTCCGGAATAACGTAGGCTGTGGCATTTAGTTGTAAGCCCGGCTTAGTCGGAGAACGGATGGAAAAACTGCAGAGCTTCTTTGACTGAGCGGATACGGAATTACTTAGACCGGAGACCTGTGCCTGGATACGTTGGAATGGCAATTTGATCATGTCCACAAGGCGTTCTGTAATGAACGTCGCCTCTGAGCCAGAGTCGATCAGAGCGCGGGCGTGGAAAGTTTTTCCCAGGTGGCAAATATTAACGATGGCCGTGCCTAGAAGGACAGCACTCGTGCCCGAGGCGAAATACGACTGAACGAACTTGGATATTGTACGCTTGGTACTCGTAAATGTAGCTCGGGCCACGCTAAGGAATTTTGTGCCGTTGTGCAAATCGCCTCGCTGGAGTTTGCTGGATTGCTACGGTGTAGAAGCGTATGGTGCCGGTCTCCACAAATTATGCAATTGTGGGCGCTTTGGCATGCTCGTATCTGGTGGCCCCTTGCAAAGCAGTTCAAACAAAGCTGCTTTTGCTTAATGTAGTCGGAGCGAACGTCAGCGGTCATTTGAAGGAAGTAAGGGCATAACCGGATTGGATGATACTCTTTGGAGCAGAGTTCACACGTGCTCCTCGTTTGATTCACTGTGGTCTCGAACGAGTGGTCACTCCTAGGATAAGGACTTCCTTGAGACCGAAACGGATTGCTTCTCGAATTGTCTGAAGTGCGTATGCTCGCCCTGGAGTGGATCTGAGTCTCTATGCCTGGATGGTCGTCCTCGGTTACTTCGAGAGACAGGTACCACTTCGCCAGGAACTTGTCCATGGCGTGCAAGGTGGGAATTTCGGACTTGTGCGTCACGGATTGCTCCCAAAGCTCTAAGGTCGTCTTTGGCAGCTTAGCGGAAATGAGGTACGCTAAAACTCCGTCAGCGAAAACGCTGTCTGTGGAGACCTCGGAATGGGTGAGTGTCGTGAGGCACTTGTGGACGGCCCTCTGGAGCTCTTTTAGCGCTGCTGCTGACTCGGTACGGATTTGGGGCAGACTGAAAAGGATCTTCAGCTGGGCCTTGAGTATCCGCTACTTGTTTTGGAAACGCTCACGGAGGGCGTTCCATGCGGACGCGAAACCCTCGTTCGTAAGTGGAGCCTGTGCCCCTATGTCGTGGGCTTCACCGCTGGTCTTTTTGTTGAGGTGGAACAGTTTTTCCACTTTAGCCAACCTTGGGTTTTCTATGTAGATGGCGGTGAACAGGTCTACGGTTCACCTGTACGGTCTACAGGACTACGTGGGCCACTGCTGGTAGTCCCCACTGAAAACTTCAGTGTCACATGGAGGGAGGCGGCAACCGCCGGTTGTCGGCACTTGAACGGCCAGTTGCGGCGTGTTAGGGACAGTCGGGGGCTCGAGCTGATCGTTTAGTTCGGCCAGGCATTGCGAGTAGACCGCGTAGCAGTCATCGTACATCTCTTAGACATCAGCTACACCCTCTGGATCCTCTTCCGCCATCATCAACAGTCCGCGAACTCCGCGTCCACCTTTGCCCACAGGCTTCGGAGTTGTTCTCGATGGACTTGGGAGAGCGAGCGGGTTGGTGTGCTAGCATCTGGAGCGCTGAGCTTCTGGTCGAAGCGGGTCAGTCTGCTTGCAGCCAAGGCAAACTTAGACTGTGCGGAGCTGGCGGCCATAGTGCTAGGAGCCGTGCGAGGGGGTCCCGAGGGGAGCAACAAATCCTCGAAGGCATGTGGTGCGTGAGCCCTGGACGTGGTCGGACCTCGCTCAGGTGGGGCTGGACGGGAAGATGTAGGCGTAGTGACTGAGCCGTTGGAGCTGGGTGGATGGGTCAAACTCAGCGAACTCCCCCCGCTTAAACTCCTTGCGAGATTTCTTCTCAACAGTGGGCATGTTTTGCTGATGGATCTGTGATAACGCGTATTAGAGTCTCAAAAGTAGGTGAGCGGAAATGGCGACGTGGAAGTTCAGAACTACGAACCGTAGATATGTGGTTTTGGTGGAATTTATTGCGAGTATTTAAATTATGGAAATATTACACCGTGGCTGGAATATATAGATATAAATACTACGATCAACAAACAAATGTCCAACCAAGAACGAAAATTGAGGATGGACGATAATATTGAGGCACGAGGTACCAATATACCAATGTATAGAGTCGGTTGAAAACAATATACTCTCGAAATGCAGGGTAGCGCGTCACTTGGCGTTCCGTTACGGTCAAGCGCGGCACCGAAAAATATTCTCCCAACAACTACAACGCAGGCAAACGGTGGAGAAGCGAAAGCGAAAAGAAAAAACGAAAAGAATGCACCCTGCTGCTGCTTGTATGTGTGTATGTATGACTGTAAGTGCTATGTAGCGCGGCTTGGGTTGAAGAGATGTCAAACAACGGGTAAAACGGTGGATAACCGTTTTACATACAATATGTATATTATATAGATGTGCAAGAATATGCTTATTTAAAATGCGTACGTATAGATATGTAAGATAAATACATATGTATGTGCCGTATGTATGGATCGTTATTTTGTTGGTAGTATAATTAGTTAAATAAGGAGGCGCAGTGATTTGTTATTTTATTTCCTTATAAAACCGACAAACTATGGAACGTTGAGCATGCAACAAAAAACAACAAAAATAATTGCAAGAATATGCCTTGATGTTTGTTCCAGCCGCTTGGATTGCGTTACGATGTGTACATACTTGTATGTATGTATGTTAGCAACGAAAGCTCAGCTGGTAGCTGGGAGAGGTAAGAATATTATTTACACTGGATCGGAAGCTGAACGCAGAAGTTAGCTCGGATCAAATTAAACCTTTGGAGTAGTTGGAGGCCACAGCCGTTGGCAGAACGAAGTATGGTTTAATTTGGAGCTAGAGCGAGAAATAAATACATACATATGTATGTACATATGTACATGTACATATGTACATATGTATGTACATATGCCACGGGAACTCGGACTGAGATGGAAAACACGCACAAAATCACTGCACTGTTGTTAGGCACAATCGAAGAGTACTTATCTTGAACTTGGAGTGATCCGCCGATGCTGGCTGGGGTGAGATTCTCCTTATGGGGAAGGCGAAGATCCGGCTCGAAGGACCAATGTTTGTAGGGGGGCGGACGTGAAGCTCAAGTCTCCAACGACGATATGGATGATGTAGTGAAACCTCCTGTAGCCGTCGCAAGAAAAGAAAATGCCGTGGTGCTTTGTGGTAAATGGGTATTATTTATTTCGGGGGGTCGGGTATTTCGGTAGGAGAGCCTGTAACCATTTCGTCTTGGGGTGTTGAGGGGCGGGACCTTGTATTTATTTGTGAATAACACGAGTTCCGTTTTCGAGGGATTTAGTCCCAATCCGCGCGATTCTGTCCATCCAGACAATCGAGCAAGCTTTGCGGTCATTAGGTCGCATAGTGTTTGGGGGTATTTCCCCGAGAAGGTATTCGCAACGTCGTCCGCGTATGCCACTACTTTACAACACCCCTTTTCCAAGTCGCATAGAATCTTATTGACTGCCATGTTCCACCGAAGAGGAGATAGAACTCCACCTTGCGGGGTTCCCCTGTTGACATACCTTGACTGGGTGGACGATCCCATCGATGATGTCACCGTCCTGCGTATGACCAATTGATCAATGAGCATCACCAAGTGATGCTTGGTGTCCCCCAGGTCCACCCTCAGGTCAGTCGGGGCTTCTGTAATGGCGCTGTTGAAGGTTCCCTCGATATCGAGAAAAGCTATAAGTGAGTATTCTTTGAGATGCAGCGATTCTACACTCGAGATCACTTCATGAAGTGCCGTTTCCGTGGATTTTCCTTTCCGGTAGGCATGTTGCGCGCTTGAGTACAGCTGGGGACTTATGGTTGTTCGTAATTGTAACCCGATAAGTCTCTCAAAGGTTTTGAAAAGGGATGAAAACTATCCTAGCCTTAAGCCATGCTTGCGGTATTGTGCATACCGCCAGTATCTTCCGGAAGATACTATGTAGCCAGTTAATGGCCGTGTTACCGGCCTTCTGAAGTTGGGCCGGGATTACTTGGTCCGGGCCTGGCGATTTAAACGGGTTGAAGCTGTTTACTGCCCAACTTATGTTCCGTTTTGTAAGGATATGGTCCATCGGTTCTACCGATCCCTCCCCTTGGAAGTGTGTCGGCTCGGTGGTTGTGAATCCGTGTGCGTGTCGAGCAGAATGTGTAGGGACTCCTCACTGAAGTTGGTCCACGTACCATCATTCTTTTTGAGGTAACCTACCGAAGAGGTAGTTTTTGAGAGAACTTTCCGGAGCCTTGCGGCCTCCGAAGTTTCCCATAAGAGGCAGAGCAACCAAATTTGGTATCCACACTCCTGTGATATCGGACCTTGACCGTTTCGTGTCCAAATCTCGCCACACCCCCTTCCGCCCTCGCAAAGGCCGAAAATCTGGGGCAACCACAAATCTCAGAGACTATTAAGTCTAGGGTAACCAAATGGTATACGCACTTCTGTTAGATCTCCCTATAAAACGTATATCTCAAAATTTCGCACCACCCCCTTCCGCCCACACAAAGGACGAAAATCTGTTGCATCCACAATATTGCAGATTCGAGAAAACTAAAAACGCAGAATCATAGAGAATGACCATATCTATCCGGTTGCTGAATCTGGATCAGATCGGATCATTTTTGTAGCCAAAAGCAAGAAATCAATTTGCAGTGGCTACGCAGCGCCCAACGTCACGCTCAGACTGATTTTCTGTCTCTCTCGCACGCACTCTTTGTCGTGTCGTTTAATATTAGCGGCGTCTGCCGGAGGAGAGCCATACTGACTTAGTACCGGGTATAACTGTAGAGTTGCGTTGTCCGCAGCAACTCACAACGTTCCCCCTCGTTTAGGTTACATTATAGAGAAATAAGACCATCTCAAAATAAAACTTCGGCAGTTGAAAATTTTCCAATTCCGAGAGACAGAATACAAGTGCAACGCTATTTGAGCCTAACTTCCTATTTCACTGACCACTGACAAACTTGATGAAAAAGGATGTTTCTTTCAAAATGGGTGAAGAAGAGTTGGCAGCATTTAATCAGTTGAAAGTTTATTTATCCTTTTCTCCTGTTTTAAAGTTGTTTAGTCATAAAGGCAAAACTGAAGTTTACTGCGATGCAAGTATGTATGGGTATGGAGCCATACTTTTGCAAATGGACTCAGAGGATCAATGTTTCCACCCGAAAAGTATCCTTCATACGAGCTTGAAGTACTCGCTATAGTACAGGCTTTAAAGAAGTGGAGAGTGTATTTTCTTGGGAGAAAGATACAAATTATTACTGACTGCAATGCTTTTGCGTTAGCGATGAGGAAACAAGATGTTTCATTGAAGGTATCTCGTTGGGCCATATTTTTTCAGGACTTCGATTATGAAATTGAGCATCGTTTAGGGACAAAGATGAAACACGTCGATGCATTGAGTAGAGTGCATTGTTTGTTGTTGGAAGATTCACTGAGACATCGAATAAAGCAAGCTCAACGTCAGGATATTTGGATATCAGCAATTTGTAAAGTGCTAGAGTCGGGTTTTTACGATGACTTTTATTTGAAGTATGACATTTTGCACAAGGATCCAGCTAAAGAGTTGATCGTAATAACATCTGGGATGGAAAGCGAAATCATAATGATTGCTCATCGTCAGGGTCATTTTGGTGTCAAAAGAACTATCGATTTAGTGCAGCGCGAATACTTTATTCCAGATTTGTTAGGGAAAGTGGTTAGGATTGTTAAGTCGTGTGTGGAGTGCATTGTGATCGACGCAAAATTTGGAAAGAAAGAGGGGTATTTGAATGTAATTGAAAAATCTGATGAGCCTTTGCAAACGTATCATATTGACCATATTGGACCGATGGAGTTGACTAAGAAACAGTATAACCACGTCCTAGTAGTTGTCGACGCTTTTTCTAAATTTGTCTGGCTTTATCCAACAAAGAGTACAGGCGCTGATGATGTGGTTGATAGATTGCAGAAACAGGGCGAAGTTTTTGGAAACCCGAAGCGTGTGATCACAGATAGAGGCATTGCATTTACTGCTATTGTTTTCGAGGAATATTGTAAGGAACAGGATATCCAACATTTGCTGATAGCGACAGGAGTGCCACGTGGTAATGGACAGGTAGAACGAATTAATAAGGTCGTTACTACTATGTTAACAAAGCTTTGCGCAGAAGATCCGAAAGCCTGGTATGCTTTGTATGCTTATTCGGGCGAAGCCCGAGTGTAAATTTAGTACCATCTTTCTATTGCCTATCAATTCACTTTCTGTACCTTTGCCTTTGCTCGCTCAGCACCATGCTCTCATCTCATCATCTATTCATTATGTATGCTCGCTCTTGTTATCTTTTCTATCCTATGCTGTCGCTAAGCCGTCAGCAGCTGCGCATGCTCTTTTTTAGTTACTACTTGATGTAGTTGGAGAACAGACCTTTTTTGTTCCCAATCTATTACGTTGGCTCGAGATACGCTCGCTTACCAAATTTATAACTCTTCTATAATATTTGTAAAAGTCTCTGGCATCTTCGGCTACCTTGTAGCGCTTGTAGCAGGGAATGCTGAGTTTTTTGTGACGCCATCTGATGCTCAGAGTGGCTGGCGAACGACAGGTCAAGGGAGAACCAAAAAGACGGTAACAGGTCAAAACGTCAGGCTATCTCTGTTGAAAATGCATCCAGGGACATGTTAGAGGATTTGCCGCCAGAACGTTGGCGTCCCTATTTGCTATTCCCTCGTGAAAGTCAATGGAGTCGGTTGCGTATCGGTCCGACGGAAGGGAAAAACCAAGAATTTAGTGAAGAGAAAAACTCTAGGGAATCTAAATAGCTAAATCCAAGATTCGACTGCGAGATTCTTGGTTGAAGGCGAGTGGGCTATTCAGTCGTCAGAAGCCGTATAACGCTGAGTCCGGTTGGGGTAAGTGCTGCGGAGGAGAAGAGAAGGGCAAAAGGAGAATAAAGAGTTGTCCCATTTGTAGTCTTGGCGCTTAGTAAATCGAGGTAATCAGTGCGGATTCGATCGTCCAAGGAAGGCAGCCAGCAGACAACAGCAGCCGCAAGCCTGACAAAGTGGCGTTTAAACTTTTGGGACTGTCTGGAAAGCGCTCAGCCATCAGAGAAGCGAGCGTGGAAGCAGAGGGAGAAGACATTTGGGGAACGCTCGGTCCCCCCAAGCGGCTAGCTTCCCGAGGCGTTGGCGTCGGCACTTTAGTAGTCGAGCGCGACGCGGCAGATAAGGAGGGCCCGTCCCTTGGTCGCGAGCAGATCGGCGGAGAGAAAGTGTTAATCTAGCACCGTCGGAGATTGGCCGTTTGGCCTTTTCTTTGCTTTCGCGTACCCTTCACCTGCAGAAGCAGGGGAAAGAATTTGTGCTGTTCCCTTTCGCCCAGGAGGTGGAAAGAATAGAAAAAAAAGAGGAAGCAACGGATTGACGGAGTAATTGTATTCGTGTTCGTAAATGTGTAATTAATTTTGATCTCGGTGCGTAGTTAATTAGGAGAGAATTAGATTTGATGCCGGTAGTGGCTTCTCGTGACTCTCGCCGATCTGCAATTATGATTTCCCCCTACCTTGTGCCATTTTAAGTGTTCTTCCACCACAGCAGCTTTAGGTATTCATCGAGGAAAGCGCTTTCGCCGATGGAGCCATAAACTGGAGAAAAGGTATGAGTGGACTTAAATTCTGTTATTAATAAAGTACAACTTGAAACAAGGGAATTAGGGCCGGTCGGTGAGTGGGAGGGAGAAGTGCCCACTCGAATTGGCTTCTTAACATTACGGAGTCAGCAAGCAAGTTAGTTTGTCCATTTCGGACTTATTTAGTATATCGTTTGTATGACACATAGCCAAGTATTTGTAGGAATTTTATACATATATTTCATTTAGCTACTCTTTAAATGTGGGTGATTATATTATGGTATTTGCGGGTAATATTATTGTTTTAGCCAGTAAGTGAATAAACTTTATAATGTATTAATCTACCGTTTTGCTTACGCTGGCGAATTCCCCACGTAGGACGCCCCGGACAAAGGGGCCATTCCGTCATTAAATCGAACGGTTTGGAATGGCCATGGTAGGGTGGGCGACACGACCTCGACAACAACAGAGGCGGAGTTGAGATACCTTTCCAGCACACATCCACAATTCTATCCAGGGATAAACAGTGTCTCCCGGTTAAGCATTTTCGTCGTGACACGCTACTTCATTCGCGGTATAATGCGTATAGGCCACCAGCAGGAGGGGGGGCAAGAACATCACTCCAATAGCCGACGAGCAGAGGCCGGAAACACAAAGCGTGTGCTCCCCTTCGCTGAATAACAGCTAGCCTGGCAGGATTTATATACACAGACGTGCGTAGGGGACACGTTACAACCTACAGTAAAATTTATAACGTTTTCCGAAATAATTAATTTGTGAAATTTTGTAACAATTGTAGTCTGCGAAAAAGTTCGTTGTCTCAACAACGCTAAGGGTTAAGAATATATACAAAAATTCGTCAGTGAACAACCTTCCGCATCCACTGACGATAGCGGACAACACGAACGAACTTCGGCTCCCGACGAAAACACCTTATATTATTCCATCATGGGCAGAATCAGATTGCAGGTGCGTAACTTTTCGGCTGATCTAATTGCTGAAAGCTGAAAGCTCTTGCCACCCTTTATCTCTCTCCTTAAGTGGCATCAAATCTTATCATTATAATTATTATTATTAATTAATTATAACATCACTACAAGTACAGTAGCCAAGCGGAGGTTTTTTTAATTTTTTTTTCCGTGTATTTCAACCACATTTTTGTTGTGTATTTTATTCGTATTACTTCTATTTTATGAAATATTATTATATTTTTTAATTATTAATTTTTTTTTTAATAAAAAACATTGTGTTGTCTTTCGAGCGTTTACTGTACTTGGGGACATAGTATACTATATTTATTATTGACATATAAAAAAGGTCAATAATAAAACTTTTTTCCCAATTTATCTGATATTGCCTTCCAGAAAATAAATTATAAATTAAACGATTTGAATGAATTTAAATAAACCTGCTTATTTCCCCAAAATCAGCAAACAGCTTGCTGAAAAAACAAACATGCTTGTCGATCAAACTAAGCTGAGTTAATTTCAGCGAGCTTTTTCATCTTCCAGTTCAGCTCGGTCTGCAATGTGCGCACTTGCATCGGTGCAGTCTTTGTTTTTTCAGAGCTTCTGCTCCGATTTCAGCTACAGTCTCCCCGAGCCCTTATTCTTAGAAAAAATGTTTTCGGCTCTGAGGAACAAATTCCATTTCAATATTCGTTCGACGCCTCATGGTACACGCGCACGTACTGGTACGTCAGTTCTCTTTTAGGCGAAGGATAGTCTCTAACCTGCTATTCGGCTTAACCAATTCGTCAATGCCTGGGCAGCTAATTCATCCCAAAATTCATCAACAAATACACAGTCTTTGGTGATGCACAGATTATCCCAACCTTAAAGCAAATATGTCTCGTCATGCCCAAGACTATTTGTAATTGTGTAATTGGACGTTCCGTTTTGAACTATTCGCTTGTGCGAGGGGACCGTCTTTTGCTCGTTACCAAAGATACAAAAATACCTGAACGATAAGCATATCGTTTCTACGCCTTTGTATTTGTTGTAGGATTTTAGGACCAGACGAATCTGAGTAGTTAGCGCACCGCGGTCAGAGACGTAGCATAGGTAAAAAGAGAATTGAAACCCCTCGCGCGCTCTCTGTCTACAGGGCGTAACTAAAAAAACCCGCCATAGCACAGCTTTTTGGTCCCTCATGCAACATCTTGGTATTGTATATTCATTGGAACTAGGCTTAATTCAGAATTGGAAAACTTAATTATAATAAGCTAGACTGGACTGGACATTGGTACCACTAGATAATGAATTAGAAATCGCTCCCTCAGACAGGGCTTGCGAGAAAAGGCGAGCACGAGGCAGGTGAAGTCTACCACAGTAATTTTTTTTTTCATTCTGAATTCTGCATTCTAGTACGAATATATATGTATAATATATATATAAGTTTTCTCACATTCACGACCATCCACCATCCATTTCGGGGATGGTCCGTAAGATTTTGCAGCTCCGAAAATTTCCCAGTTAGTCCACCATCCTTTTTGGATATTCCTAAACCCCACGTTTCTATGCAATAGTTAGCCGATGGTTTTCAAATGCAATGGTGAGTAAATGGCAGACGACTAGTGTTGTGTTGCTCATGAGTGAGTGAACAAAAAAGAGTTGTTCACTTAAGGGGGCGAGTGGGCTATTCAGTCGTCAGAAGCCGTATAACGCTGAGTCCGGTTGGGGTAAGTGCTGCGGAGGAGAAGAGAAGGGCAAAAGGAGAATAAAGAGTTGTCCCATTTGTAGTCTTGGCGCTTAGTAAATCGAGGTAATCAGTGCGGATTCGATCGTCCAAGGAAGGCAGCCAGCAGACAACAGCAGCCGCAAGCCTGACAAAGTGGCGTTTAAACTTTTGGGACTGTCTGGAAAGCGCTCAGCCATCGGAGAAGCGAGCGTGGAAGCAGAGGGAGAAGACATTTGGGGAACGCTCGGTCCCCCCAAGCGGCTAGCTTCCCGAGGCGTTGGCGTCGGCACTTTAGTAGTCGAGCGCGACGCGGCAGATAAGGAGGGCCCGTCCCTTGGTCGCGAGCAGATCGACGGAGAGAAAGTGTTAATCTAGCACCGTCGGAGATTGGCCGTTTGGCCTTTTCTTTGCTTTCGCGTACCCTTCACCTGCAGAAGCAGGGGAAAGAATGTGTGCTGTTCCCTTTCGCCCAGGAGGTGGAAAGGAAACATAGATAACAGTCGGGAGAAAGAGAATAGAAAAAAAAGAGGAACAACGGATTGACGGAGTAATTGTATTCGTGTTCGTAAATGTGTAATTAATTTTGATCTCGGTGCGTAGTTAATTAGGAGAGAATTAGATTTGATGCCGGTAGTGGCTTCTCGTGACTCTCGCCGATCTGCAATTATGATTTCCCCCTACCTTGTGCCATTTTAAGTGTTCTTCCACCACAGCATCTTTAGGTATTCATCGAGGAAAGCGCTTTCGCCGATGGAGCCATAAACTGGAGAAAAGGTATGAGTGGACTTAAATTCTGTTATTAATAAAGTACAACTTGAAACAAGGGAATTAGGGCCGGTCGGTGAGTGGGAGGGAGAAGTGCCCACTCGAATTGGCTTCTTAACATTACGGAGTCAGCAAGCAAGTTAGTTTGTCCATTTCGGACTTATTTAGTATATCGTTTGTATGACACATAGCCAAGTATTTGTAGGAATTTTATACATATATTTCATTTAGCTACTCTTTAAATGTGGGTGATTATATTATGGTATTTGCGGGTAATATTATTGTTTTAGCCAGTAAGTGAATAAACTTTATAATGTATTAATCTACCGTTTTGCTTACGCTGGCGAATTCCCCACGTAGGACGCCCCGGACAAAGGGGCCATTCCGTCATTAAATCGAACGGTTTGGAATGGCCATGGTAGGGTGGGCGACACGACCTCGACAACAACAGAGGCGGAGTTGAGATACCTTTCCAGCACACATCCACAATTCTATCCAGGGATAAACAGTGTCTCCCGGTTAAGCATTTTCGTCGTGACACGCTACTTCATTCGCGGTATAATGCGTATAGGCCACCAGCAGGAGGGGGGGCAAGAACATCACTCCAATAGCCGACGAGCAGAGGCCGGAAACACACAGCGTGTGCTCCCCTTCGCTGAATAACAGCTAGCCTGGCAGGATTTATATACACAGACGTGCGTAGGGGACACGTTACAACCTACAGTAAAATTTATAACGTTTTCCGAAATAATTAATTTGTGAAATTTTGTAACAATTGTAGTCTGCGAAAAAGTTCGTTGTCTCAACAACGCTAAGGGTTAAGAATATATACAAAAATTCGTCAGTGAACAACCTTCCGCATCCACTGACGATAGCGGACAACACGAACGAACTTCGGCTCCCGACGAAAACACCTTATATTATTCCATCATGGGCAGAATCAGATTGCAGGTGCGTAACTTTTCGGCTGATCTAATTGCTGAAAGCTGAAAGCTCTTGCCACCCTTTATCTCTCTCCTTAAGTGGCATCAAATCTTATCATTATAATTATTATTATTAATTAATTATAACATCACTACAAGTACAGTAGCCAAGCGGAGGTTTTTTTAAATTTTTTTTTCCGTGTATTTCAACCACATTTTTGTTGTGTATTTTATTCGTATTACTTCTATTTTATGAAATATTATTATATTTTTTAATTATTAATTTTTTTTTTAATAAAAAACATTGTGTTGTCTTTCGAGCGTTTACTGTACTTGGGGACATAGTATACTATATTTATTATTGACATATAAAAAAGGTCAATAATAAAACTTTTTTCCCAATTTATCTGATATTGCCTTCCAGAAAATAAATTATAAATTAAACGATTTGAATGAATTTAAATAAACCTGCTTATTTCCCCAAAATCAGCAAACAGCTTGCTGAAAAAACAAACATGCTTGTCGATCAAACTAAGCTGAGTTAATTTCAGCGAGCTTTTTCATCTTCCAGTTCAGCTCGGTCTGCAATGTGCGCACTTGCATCGGTGCAGTCTTTGTTTTTTCAGAGCTTCTGCTCCGATTTCAGCTACAGTCTCCCCGAGCCCTTATTCTTAGAAAAAATGTTTTCGGCTCTGAGGAACAAATTCCATTTCAATATTCGTTCGACGCCTCATGGTACACGCGCACGTACTGGTACGTCAGTTCTCTTTTAGGCGAAGGATAGTCTCTAACCTGCTATTCGGCTTAACCAATTCGTCAATGCCTGGGCAGCTAATTCATCCCAAAATTCATCAACAAATACACAGTCTTTGGTGATGCACAGATTATCCCAACCTTAAAGCAAATATGTCTCGTCATGCCCAAGACTATTTGTAATTGTGTAATTGGACATTCCGTTTTGAACTATTCGCTTGTGCGAGGGGACCGTCTTTTGCTCGTTACCAAAGATACAAAAATACCTGAACGATAAGCATATCGTTTCTACGCCTTTGTATTTGTTGTAGGATTTTAGGACCAGACGAATCTGAGTAGTTAGCGCACCGCGGTCAGAGACGTAGCATAGGTAAAAAGAGAATTGAAACCCCTCGCGCGCTCTCTGTCTACAGGGCGTAACTAAAAAAACCCGCCATAGCACAGCTTTTTGGTCCCTCATGCAACATCTTGGTATTGTATATTCATTGGAACTAGGCTTAATTCAGAATTGGAAAACTTAATTATAATAAGCTAGACTGGACTGGACATTGGTACCACTAGATAATGAATTAGAAATCGCTCCCTCAGACAGGGCTTGCGAGAAAAGGCGAGCACGAGGCAGGTGAAGTCTACCACAGTAATTTTTTTTTTCATTCTGAATTCTGCATTCTAGTACGAATATATATGTATAATATATATAAGTTTTCTCACATTCACGACCATCCACCATCCATTTCGGGGATGGTCCGTAAGATTTTGCAGCTCCGAAAATTTCCCAGTTAGTCCACCATCCTTTTTGGATATTCCTAAACCCCACGTTTCTATGCAATAGTTAGCCGATGGTTTTCAAATGCAATGGTGAGTAAATGGCAGACGACTAGTGTTGTGTTGCTCATGAGTGAGTGAACAAAAAAGAGTTGTTCACTTAAGGGGGCGAGTGGGCTATTCAGTCGTCAGAAGCCGTATAACGCTGAGTCCGGTTGGGGTAAGTGCTGCGGAGGAGAAGAGAAGGGCAAAAGGAGAATAAAGAGTTGTCCCATTTGTAGTCTTGGCGCTTAGTAAATCGAGGTAATCAGTGCGGATTCGATCGTCCAAGGAAGGCAGCCAGCAGACAACAGCAGCCACAAGCCTGACAAAGTGGCGTTTAAACTTTTGGGACTGTCTGGAAAGCGCTCAGCCATCAGAGAAGCGAGCGTGGAAGCAGAGGGAGAAGACATTTGGGGAACGCTCGGTCCCCCCAAGCGGCTAGCTTCCCGAGGCGTTGGCGTCGGCACTTTAGTAGTCGAGCGCGACGCGGCAGATAAGGAGGGCCCGTCCCTTGGTCGCGAGCAGATCGGCGGAGAGAAAGTGTTAATCTAGCACCGTCGGAGATTGGCCGTTTGGCCTTTTCTTTGCTTTCGCGTACCCTTCACCTGCAGAAGCAGGGGAAAGAATTTGTGCTGTTCCCTTTCGCCCAGGAGGTGGAAAGAATAGAAAAAAAAGAGGAAGCAACGGATTGACGGAGTAATTGTATTCGTGTTCGTAAATGTGTAATTAATTTTGATCTCGGTGCGTAGTTAATTAGGAGAGAATTAGATTTGATGCCGGTAGTGGCTTCTCGTGACTCTCGCCGATCTGCAATTATGATTTCCCCCTACCTTGTGCCATTTTAAGTGTTCTTCCACCACAGCATCTTTAGGTATTCATCGAGGAAAGCGCTTTCGCCGATGGAGCCATAAACTGGAGAAAAGGTATGAGTGGACTTAAATTCTGTTATTAATAAAGTACAACTTGAAACAAGGGAATTAGGGCCGGTCGGTGAGTGGGAGGGAGAAGTGCCCACTCGAATTGGCTTCTTAACATTACGGAGTCAGCAAGCAAGTTAGTTTGTCCATTTCGGACTTATTTAGTATATCGTTTGTGTGACACATAGCCAAGTATTTGTAGGAATTTTATACATATATTTCATTTAGCTACTCTTTAAATGTGGGTGATTATATTATGGTATTTGCGGGTAATATTATTGTTTTAGCCAGTAAGTGAATAAACTTTATAATGTATTAATCTACCGTTTTGCTTACGCTGGAGAATTCCCCACGTAGGACGCCCCGGACAAAGGGGCCATTCCGTCATTAAATCGAACGGTTTGGAATGGCCATGGTAGGGTGGGCGACACGACCTCGACAACAACAGAGGCGGAGTTGAGATACCTTTCCAGCACACATCCACAATTCTATCCAGGGATAAACAGTGTCTCCCGGTTAAGCATTTTCGTCGTGACACGCTACTTCATTCGCGGTATAATGCGTATAGGCCACCAGCAGTAGGGGGGGGCAAGAACATCACTCCAATAGCCGACGAGCAGAGGCCGGAAACACAAAGCGTGTGCTCCCCTTCGCTGAATAACAGCTAGCCTGGCAGGATTTATATACACAGACGTGCGTAGGTGACACGTTACAACCTACAGTAAAATTTGTAACGTTTTCCGAAATAATTAATTTGTGAAATTTTTTAACAATTGTAGTCTGCGAAAAAGTTCGTTGTCTCAACAACGCTAAGGGTTAAGAATATATACAAAAATTCGTCAGTGAACAACCTTCCGCATCCACTGACGATAGCGGACAACACGAACGAACTTCGGCTCCCGACGAAAACACCTTATATTATTCCATCATGGGCAGAATCAGATTGCAGGTGCGTAACTTTTCGGCTGATCTAATTGCTGAAAGCTGAAAGCTCTTGCCACCCTTTATCTCTCTCCTTAAGTGGCATCAAATCTTATCATTATAATTATTATTATTAATTAATTATAACATCACTACAAGTACAGTAGCCAAGCGGAGGTTTTTTTAATTTTTTTTCCGTGTATTTCAACCACATTTTTGTTGTGTATTTTATTCGTATTACTTCTATTTTATGAAATATTATTATATTTTTTAATTATTAATTTTTTTTTAATAAAAAACATTGTGTTGTCTTTCGAGCGTTTACTGTACTTGGGGACATAGTATACTATATTTGTTTGAGATGCCAAGCTTTTTTGGCACCTATGTATTTCACAATAAAAAGAGATTTGGGTTAAACTTTATAATATATAATATATTTAATCTTGGTGGCTTAGCGGAAGCCGATTGCTTGCTATTGCCAGATGTACTTTATGCGAGATCGATATGCAACCAATGCGCAGAGGGGTTAGCATAGAACTAAACTATAGACGACGGCGTTAGATCAAAGTGACTGCCGAAGTGGCGGCAGCAGATCAAAGTAGTTGCCGAAGTGGCGGCGGCAGAGAGCCCCTTTAGCGAGAGAGCGCAGCAGCTCTGCAGAAAGTCAACGTTTTACAACATATGTAGGCGGCTCTCTATGCTCATACAATAATAATGCTAAAGTTACGGTTATTCCTCAGCGGCTGGCCCGAACATACTCCCCCCGTTGGGAGCTAGTCTCTCAACAGATTCCTTAAGGGGCAGCAAACATAGCCGAGTGACGGCCCTCCTGATGTTTCCTGAGGATGTCTTCAGGTCAGCGACGCGACACACTCCGTCCTTGCCGAAAACGACATCGACCACTCTAGCCAGTGGCCAACGCATTGGAGGAAGATTTTCGTCCTTCACCAGAACGAGGTCGTTCTTGCAGATGTTTTGCGCGGGGGTGCGCCACTTCGCGCGCTCTTGCAAAAGAGTGAGATACTCTTCGCGCCAACGGCTCCAAAATATTTGTTGTAGTTGGGTGACCCGCTGCCAGCCATCCAGACGATTGTAGTTCAGCTTCGTTAGGTCAGGCTCGAGGATTTGCTCATGGGGGCCGCCTAAAAGCAGATGAGCAGGAGTCAAAACGTCTAAATCATCAGGATTTTCTGAAAGCGAGAGCAAAGGGCGAGAGTTAACAATTGCAGTGATCTGACAGATCAGAGTGCGCAGCTCTTCAAAGCTAAGCACAGATGGTCCAACTGAGCGGTACAGGTGATATTTTGCGGTCTTCACGGCCGCTTCCCACAACCCGCCAAAATGCGGAGAGCGAGGT
Source organism: Drosophila pseudoobscura (assembly GCF_009870125.1). Lineage (NCBI taxonomy): Eukaryota > Metazoa > Arthropoda > Insecta > Diptera > Drosophilidae > Drosophila > Drosophila pseudoobscura. The sequence goes on along the minus strand of NC_046683.1, from coordinate 35,367,059 downwards.
GGAATGAAACGCCAGTCGATCGAGTCAGCCAAGCAGGATTCGTGGACCTCCTTCATATGCGGTTCGCTCAGACAGAGCTTCTTTAGCTCCAGAAGCTCGTTCTTGGCGCCAACGAAGTTTGTCGCATTATCCGACCAAATTTGACTTGGCCTTCCTCGAGTGGAAGTAAAACGCTTTAGTGCGCCTAGAAACGATGCAGTGGTCAAATCCTTTACGAGCTCCATGTGTATAGCCTTGGAAGTGAAGCAGATGAATACGCTAATGTAGCACTTGATCGGAGGCCTTGTGCGGATTTCTGATCGGTAGAAAAAAGGTCCACAGTAATCTACTCCAGTGACTTCAAAAGCTCGAGATCCTTCCAAACGCTCCTTAGGTAGGTCTCCCATGATGTGTTCGACCATGCGCGGCCTAGTCCTGAAGCATCTCACACATCTGCTGACGACCCTTGACACTGCCTTGACACCTCCAATGGGCCAATATTCCAGCCGAATTTTGGATAGCAAGGCGCGAGGTCCGGCATGGAGGTTTCTTTCATGGTAATGTCTTATCAGCGCAAAGGTAATGGAATGTCCCTTTGGCAGAATGAGCGGGTGCTGAGCATCAAATCCTAGCGATGAGTTGCCAAGACGACCTCCAACTCTAAGTAGTCCAGAATGATCGATGAAAGGGTTGAGCGAACTAATAGAACTGGATTTAATGACTTGACCATTGCGCCGAATCTCCTTTATGTCCATCCACAAATTTGCCAGCTGAATGTGTCGAATTAGAAGATGCGTTCCTTGCCGAATATCAGAAACGGTGAGTCCTGGATGCCTAAGACGATGTATAAATTTATGCATGTAGGCGAATGTGCGCTGCATGCGAAAGAATGAATTCGCAAATTTGCATCCGGACGTGAGATCGGCATGTGGAGACGTGATTAGCAATCCTCTCTTGCGAAGCTCCAAAGTTGCTATGTTGTTAGATGGAGATACAGGCCACTTATCCTTGGAGCATAGCAAAAAGGATGGGCCGTGAAACCATAGCTCTGACTGGATAAGATGGTTGGGAAGCGAGCCTCTCGAGAGAATATCAGCAGGATTTAAAGATGTGGGAACATAGCGCCATTCCATGTCTGCCGTCAACTCCTGAATTGATGCCACTCGATTTGCCACGAAAACTTGAAATTTAGCTGGCTCGTCCCTAATCCAAGATAATGCTGTTGACGAATCCGACCAGCAATAGAACCGACCTGTAAAGATTCCCATGTCCTTTACATTCTGCATGATTTTCGCAAGCAAATGGGCTCCACTTAATTCCAGCTTAGGAATCGATATAGTCTTTAGCGGCGCCACTCGCGACTTTGAGCACAAAACGTGGCTCGAAGACTGGGCTTCCCTGGACACGATATACACGCAAGCGCCATATGCTTCTAAGCTGGCATCACAGAATCCGTGAACTTCTGTAGCCACACTAGAACGAAGAACCAAGCGAGGAAATGAGATCCGAGAAATGCTTGCCAAACTATTTCTCAAGTCCATCCAAGTTGAATGCAACGCTGAGGGTAGGCTTTCATCCCAATCCAAATTTTCTCTCCAAAGCTGCTGAAGGAAGATTTTGCACCTGACAATGACTGGATTTATCAATCCAAGAGGGTCGTAGAACCGCGCAATCGTAGATAAAACCGACCGCTTTGATGGCTTTGAGGTTGCGTCCAGTGCGGACAAGGCAAAAAGCAGCTGATCCGAAGCAGGGTCCCACGCTAAGCCGAGAGTTTTGGCTATGTCGCTTCCATCATTAAACTTTAGGAACTTCTCTATGTCATCTTCAGGGGTTCCCTCAAGTACTTCCTGGTGACTGGAGCACCATTTCCTAAGTCTAAAGTTACCACGGGACAGTAAAGCTGATGTTTGGTGCATCTTTTCCATGACCTGTGCGACCGAATTACCGCCCGAAATAAGGTCATCCACGTAAAACTCCTGCCGCAGAGCAGCTGAGCCAAGAGGGTAGGATTCACCTTCGTCGATGGCCAGCTGGTGCATTGCGCGGACCGCTAAAAATGATGCAGCCCTCGTCCCGTATGTGACGGTGTCTAATGTGTAGACTTGAACCTCGGACTCGATGGAATCTCGCCATAGGATGCACTGATACAAATTGTCGGGTGGAGACACTCGTACGCAGCGGTACATTTTACAAATGTCCCCAGTGAGAGCGACTGGATATGTTCGAAAGCGAATCAATATGTTGAACAATGCAGGCTGAATAACAGGGCCTGTCATCATCACATCATTTAGAGAATATCCAGTTGATGTAGCTGCGGATCCATCGAAAACGACACGGAGTTTTGTCGTCGTACTGTCCTCCTTTAGGACACAGTGATGAGGCAAGAAATATTTGCAGAGGCTACGGGAATCAGGGTTGACTTGGTGCATATGATGCAAATCAATATACTCCCTCATAAAGGCGGAATACCGCTCCTTGAGTGTAGGATTACGCTCCAGTTTTCGCTCCAGACTGATGAACCGTCGATAAGCCTGAGCATAAGATTCTCCCAAACGATCAGAATTGTTATTTAGCGGTAGACGAACTGCATACTCCCCGGATGGCAACCGTGAAAGGTGGCTTACGAAATGTGCTTCACAATCGTCTTCTTCTTTGGTATTCAACCCAGCCTCCACACAATCCTCGACTTCCCAAAACATACGAAGAGTTTTATCCAACCTTGCTTCCATCTCAGCTATCGAATCTGGACAATTGTGCGTGGCCAAAAGCGCCGAGCTTGATACCTTCTGTCCACCACCAGATACGATCCACCCAAGCCGGGTCTTCTGCAGAAGAGGCAGTCCATCAGTGAGTTTGATTTGCCCTACGCAGAGGAGATCATAAAAAACGCTCGCACCAATGAGAAGATCAACCCGTTGAGGATTGAAAAATGCAGGATCAGCGAGCTGAATGTTAGATGGAATACGCCAATCGGATACATTTACTGCCATACTTGGTTGAGAATCGGTAATCGTGGGGGCGATGAGAGCAGTAAGTGTAGTTGTGTAAGCAGAGGTGCGAGAATGCATACAAATGCTTATGGTGGATCCCTCAGTAGAAACGCTGGTATCGCCCAGCCCAGACACAAGTGCAGACGATTGAGTTCTCCTAAGCTGAAGCTGCTGGGCGAACCTGGATGTGACGAGATGCAGCTGCGATCCTGAATCTAAGATGGCACGACAAGGAACTAAAACGCCAGACCGATTCTTCACGAGAACCACGGCTGTAGCCAGAAGCACGACATCAGAGTGAAGACCTTGGGCAGCAAGAGAGGTAGACGAAGGTAGAGACGAGCTGCTAGCAGAATTTTGAGCAACGGAAAGAGTGTCCGGTTGAACGGCCAGATCGGGAGGAGTAATACCTGGGCAGCCTTGTGTTGTGGGCTGCATACTAACGAAGTGCAACAAACTATGATGCCTACCGCCGCATACTCGACATTTTCCACTATTGCATGCGCGGGTCCGGTGCCCCGGTTTTAGGCAATTGAAGCATAGGGAAAGCTTCTTCACTTCTTTGTGGCGCAGCAACGGTGAGAGATTTTCGAATATCTTGCACGAGTATATTCCATGGCCCGCTGAGTGGCAAAAGACGCATACAGACGGGTCGGCGGAAGAGTTGGAAGCTACAAACGTTTTCTTAACATGCGTATATGAATGGTTTTTTCCCACCTGATCGCTACTAGCGTGTGTCGCTGTAGCATATTCCAATCGCTCCATTTTCTGGCAGCGTTGCTGCAAGAATTCGAAGAATTCCTCTGCGGTAGGTATAGCATCCGACGATGTGTGCTCCTCCCATTTGGTTTGCGTCTTCGAATCCAACTTCTGCAGCAGCATGTTGATAACCATGAATCCCGAAATCTCCTCAGCAGTTCCCAATGTCTGCAACGCTCGCATGTGTAAATTGACTGCATCCGAAAACTCCCGAAGCCTTTTAGCAGAAGGCGATACCCTCTTTAGCCCAAGAATCTTCTTGATGTGTGCCTGGAAAACAAGTCTTTTGTTATTAAAGCGTTTATTAAGTATATCCAGAGCCGCACGATAATTGGCACTGGAGAGCTCCAACGATCGAACCGAATCCAAAGCCGCATCAGCGAGGCAAGAGCGAAGGTGCTGGAATTTCTCGATGTCACTGAGATCCGCATCCGCTTCAATCACCGATTTGAACATTGCCATAAAATCCGAGAACTCGACGTATCCACCAGAAAACTTCGGCACCTTCAGCTCAGGAAGTCGCTGCTTGTGAGCCATGATGATGGTACTATGTCCGGAATGGCTTGGCAGAGTCGTAGAATTGGCAGCGGCGTGTGACTGGCCTACTTCAACAGCAGCCAGCAACTCAGCTTTCAACGATATGAAAAGAGTATCGAAGATTTCGCGCAGCTCACTCCCAATCTCGTTTTGATCGAGAGCCTCCAACTCATTATGGGCCTTATTAAATTCCGCTCGAATTTCTGCCAACATATCAAGGCGCACCTCGACTTCCGCGGCGGTCAGCTTGTCGATTTTATTCCCCGCGAAGGATTCGCCAAGCCTGTGCAATCGATCATATAATGACTGACTTTTACGTTTATACAGACTCAGTCTGGAATCAGCCACCACAATATTTCCGCCCGCGCCTGTATTTGGATCGTTGTCCATGTTAACCGTTGTGCAATCGACACAACAACGGAAAATGAAATACCGCTTAAGCGACGATGTATAGACGCGAGAGCGAGAATGCAAGACACGAAAAGTCAAGAACCGCGGCTGTAGCTGCGCAGAGAATGAGAGATTCGACGCTTAAAGTACCGGAATTTGTCTATAAATATTCCAGCCGCACTCTCACTGAATTTGCACTTTAAACTGTTTTTAATGTGCACACAAATGTATTTGTTGGTAGTTAAACTACCCAACAACACAATATTGTATAATTAATAAGTGTTTTAACGGAACGCGATTAAGCAATGGTTTTATATCACGTCGGGGGGTCACCAATGTTTGAGATGCCAAGCTTTTTTGGCACCTATGTATTTCACAATAAAAAGAGATTTGGGTTAAACTTTATAATATATAATATATTTAATCTTGGTGGCTTAGCGGAAGCCGATTGCTTGCTATTGCCAGATGTACTTTATGCGAGATCGATATGCAACCAATGCGCAGAGGGGTTAGCATAGAACTAAACTATAGACGACGGCGTTAGATCAAAGTGACTGCCGAAGTGGCGGCAGCAGATCAAAGTAGTTGCCGAAGTGGCGGCGGCAGAGAGCCCCTTTAGCGAGAGAGCGCAGCAGCTCTGCAGAAAGTCAACGTTTTACAACATATGTAGGCGGCTCTCTATGCTCATACAATAATAATGCTAAAGTTACGGTTATTCCTCAGCGGCTGGCCCGAACAATATTTATTATTGACATATAAAAAAGGTCAATAATAAAACTTTTTTCCCAATTTATCTGATATTGCCTTCCAGAAAATAAATTATAAATTAAACGATTTGAATGAATTTAAATAAACCTGCTTATTTCCCCAAAATCAGCAAACAGCTTGCTGAAAAAACAAACATGCTTGATCGATCAAACTAAGCTGAGCTAATTTCAGCGAGCTTTTTCAGCTTCCAGTTCAGCTCGGTCTGCAATGTGCGCACTTGCATCGGTGCTAGTGTTGTGTTGCTCATGAGTGAGTGAACAAAAAAGAGTTGTTCACTTAAGTGAGCAACTGAACATGTTCCTTCCAAGTTGTTCTTTTTTGTTCACTTGTTCTTTGTTGTTCACTTGTTCTTTTTTGTTCACTTGTTCTTTTTTGTTCACTTGCTCTTTTTTGTTCACTTGTTCTTTGTTGTTCACTTGTTCTTTTTTGTTCACTTGTTCTTTGTTGTTCACTTGTTCTTTTTTGCTCACTTGTTCTTTGTTGTTCACTTGTTCATTTTTACTCACTTGTTCATTTTTACTCACTTTTTGCGCAATTTTACTCCTCAAAGGGCTTTTTGCGATCTGGTAGCTTTGCTTATATTTGCGTTTACTTCACACTTTTTATATTACGGGCAAAGCTGTTTACAATTTTGAAAAATTCACTATGTCGCTAATTCGGAAGTACAGTGAGATTTGGAACCATTTCGAGGAAGTTGGAAGCCAGGAAGCCAAGTGCAAGTATTGCAAATCAATTTTGAGTTGCAAATCTTAAAGCAACTTAAGCCGCCATTTAAAGAGCAAGCACCCGGCGTCTATGGAGCCCGTTATCCGGCAAAACACCGATGGCCCGATTTTTGTGCAAAGTGCGCAACCAAAAATAACAAGCTTTGCTGAAAGGCCTGTACCAGCGAGCAAAGCGCAGCAGATTGATCTGCAACTTGTACGGATGATCGCCAAGGGTCATCACGCCTTGCGCTTGGTCGAAGAACCAGAATTTAAAAAATTTATTCACGATGTGTCGCACGCCCCAAACTATAAGCTTCCGACGAGGAAAACATTAACCAGCTCCTTGATTCCCAAAATTCGTGACGAGTACAATGGGACGATAATAGAAGAACTACGTGCGGCCACAGCGGTGTGCTTAACTACGACGGTTGGACATCTATAACCAACGAAAGTTATCTGGATGTCACAGTACATTTTATCGATGAGGAATCAACGATGCTGACCTCCTATAAAATTGCTTGTCAGGCCTTTGAAGCGTCGCACACTGCTGCGAATCTGTGCAGCTTTTTGGAAAAAATTGTGAATGAATGGGATCTCAAAAACAAAGTCGCAGCAATAGCATCCGATAATGCACACAACATTGCTCTTGCTATTAGAACCGGCAATTGGAGTCATATACGGTGTTTTGCTCATACCCTAAATCTAATTGTCCAAAAAGCTCTAGATAAAATGAGCAGTGTGCGCAGAAAAGCTAAAGCTATATGCGAATATTTTCATCGCAGCTCATCAGGCTTAAAAAAGCTTAAAGATATGCAAGCGCTGCTTAAGTTGGCTGACCTCAAACTAACACAGGATGTGCCAACACGTTGGAACTCAACGTACAAAATGTTTGAACGGCTGTCTATCCTGAAGGAGGCAGTCGTGGCAGCTCTGTCAACAAGGACAGATTTAATTTTGTCACCAGAAGACTGGGATGTCATTGATGGAGTGCTTACCGTATTAAAGCCATTTTATGAAGTTACAGAAGAGATCTCAGCTGAAATAAACGTAACATTATCAAAAATAATTGCTTTGACTGGATTACTTCAAAGAAAAATGGCTCAAATATATCCAACAGTTAAAAATAACCTAGTTGCCGAAGTAATCAATGAAATCATAAACGAGATGGACGGCAGGTTTAACGATTTCGAGGCTAATATTTTGTATGCGGAGAGCACTGTTCTGGATCCCAGGTTCAAAGGACGCGCATTTAAATCTGCGGAGGCCTTTAAAAAGTCAGTAGCGGATATCAACAAAAAATTGGCTCAAACGATACGGTCACTCCCAGAACCTCCACAAGAAGCTATAAGCAACAAAAAACAAGAAGAGGACACAATATGGGCTGAATTTGACACCACTTTTCAGCAAGTAAGCCAACCCACCAACAATACGGCAGCATCCATAAGAGAAATGGATAAGTACCTGGCTGAGGAGTACATCAGCCGAAAAGATGATCCATTGGTATGGTGGAATCAGCGGAAAGCGCAATACCCGCTACTTTATACCTATATGCTGAAGCGCCTCTGCTTAGTCGCCACCTCAGTGCCATGCGAGCGCATATTTTCAAGTGCAGGCGAAACCATACGTAAAAGGCGATCCCTTTTAAAGTCAACAACCGTTGAAAATTTAATTTTTTTGCATAACAACATGCAAATCGGAATGCTTGTTTGCTTGATTAACATTTTTTTCTCTTATAGCGCTAAAATGAAGAAAACGAAAAGTATAAGAATTCCTATTAAAGGATCCTTATTTTTATGTTAGTATAAGAATTCCTATGAAAGGAAATAAAAAGTTTGTTTTTTTGTTATATACATTTTTTGTTTGTTTTTAGTTATGAATCTTTGATGAATATTGAAATGTAACGTATTTTATTTGTTTAAAAGTCTGTGGTGCTTAGGGTTCTGTGCATGAATAGTGAACAACTGAGCAAGTCAGCAACTGAGCAAGTGAACAACTGAGCAAATGAACAAGTGAGTAACTGAGCAAGTGAACAACTGAGCAAGTGAACAAGTGAGTAACTGAGCAAGTGAAGAACTGAGCAAGTGAACAAGTGAGTAACTGAGCAATCTAAGAGAGCAAGTGAGCAATATGAGTGAGTTGACTCACTTACTAAAAAAGAACAAGTGAACATGTTCACCAAAATGAGCAATGTTTACGCAACACTACAGACGACTGACAACATAGAACAAATATTTCTATGCTCTGTAAATGCTTTATGTTATGCATAATTTATTCTTCAATAATGAGTTTTTTGCGGACATTATGGAGTTGGATCTGGATGGATCATGTAGCTCCAGTACCTTTTCTGGCAACAAGGGCCCCGCCACAGCGAACCAAAAAAGACGACACTTCTTGGATGGCAGAGATAGCCAGAGAGCGACTCGAAGAGCAGAAGGACCTTCAAAGGATGAAGGAAGAACATGAAATGAGGCAGGAAAAGATGGTCGAGGACCTCATCAGCACGCAAATTTGTTTGCATATTTTGCTGTTGAACCACGGCCGAAATAACTGCTAGATCTTCATCATCCATTATAAGAACAAAAATTAATAAATCTTCCGCGCAAATTTGATGCACTTGTTATTGGCATCAGCTGTTTTTGACGGATGGTGGATGGTGCCAGTGTGAATCGGAGTTTCACATCTGTCAAAAAATCCCACCACTTCCCCGGGATGGGCTCAGTGTGCACAGCCTATTAGCTAATACCAGATTAAATTATTTAATTAAGAACATGTTGAATTAAAATCGTTTATAGCGGGATTTAACAGGGAGCCTTATTTTACGAAGACCATTTTATGTATCGCAAAGTAAAAATTGCACTACGTCACTTATCAGTTGACATCAAGGTCAGTGATGATCGACAACTATATATACATACATATATATATGTACATACAGTGGGGAGAAAAAGTGAATATGTACTCATAATCACTGACTTTAGCCGCCCATAACAAACAAACGAACAAAACCAAGCAAACCAATTTTTTTCCCCATATAAATACTTGTATTCTTAACAAAATAAACAATAATTACAAGAATGAATAAGAATTTTTCAAAGAAATAAAAACAAAAAAACTCGCATGTACTTTGCACTTTTTATAAAAATTTAAGTAAATCTTAATATTAACATTTTGTGCATAGACCCATATTAGGTATTACGTATTGAATACGGTTTGGAATTCTCTATCAAATTCCCAAAAATATCTTTTGGAGTACGATTGCATTTCGCATCTACATGTCTTCAGAGATCGCCGAGGTTAGATGGTGCTGATTACTTCTGCCCAAGCCGTCGTTTCACGATTGACCTTAGATTTTCAATCGGATTAAGTTCGGTTCTTTGAGATGGCCACTCCATCAACTTCGGATCCCTGTCTTGTTAAAAAGTTATTTAAATTCGGGATAAATGCACAAAATGTTAATATTAAGATTTACTCAAATTTTTATAAAAAGTGCAAAGTACATGCGAGTTTTTTGTTTTTATTTCTTTGAAAAATTCTTATTCGTTCTTGTAATTATATATGATTTTATGATTTTCTTTAATTTTTTCTATAAAGTGCAAAAGTAGTGAGTATTTATATGGGGAAAAAATTTGGTTTGCTTGGCTTTAGTCAGTAGCGAAAGTCAGTGATTATGAGTATGTACTCAATTTTGCTCCCCACTGTTCATATGTACCTACATACATATGTATGTTGTATATATACGATTGTGTGTTTAGAAAGACGTGAACACCGGGAGTGATCGACGTAGTAACATTAAAAATTGTGCGCTAGACTCGCGAGGTGGCTTTTTAAAGAGTGATTCGAGTGATCGCGAAAAAATGTCCGAGTTTGATTTAAACAATCTTAATGAATGCTTGGAGAAGTACTTGCCAATTGATAAACTAACCGAGGTCAAACGAATTTTGTATGGTCTTGAAGAAGAGTGAGTACATCTTAAAAACAAACCTTTTAAGCAGGACGAAAATAAATTAGACGAGTACATCTTGAAAAAAAACAGGATGAAAATAAATACAGTGAAAAATAGTGCATAAACTGTTTCCTCCAAAAATATTTAGGCGTTAAAGTAATTTACATATGTACATGTTACGTCCAGATTTTTTTGATTTCAAACTTACATACATCTATACATGTACATACATACATAAATATACATATGCCACAGATAGGCATTCCAACTGTAGTTCGTTCTGTGCAACCCCCGCATATGTATCTTTATAAATAGAGATGTGTACAACATAATTTTAATTATAGAACTAGCATAAACGTATGTACATATGTACATATGTAGATAGTTGGATTTGTTCGTAAGTATACACATATGTATGTACATACATATCATATATAAATACAGTAACGAACTTAAGTATTAGCACAGCAATACAATTTTTTTTACTGCTGTTTTAATAGCTTTCTCTAGCAGACTCCGGTTTTCACTTACTATTGAGTTCGGCGGTTTCCGCCACAACCAATCGATATTTTTTTAATATATCATCATATCTTGCAAAGAAAAACATCCGACTCCGTTGTTTCGTAAAAATCCAGAAAACGGCCAAAACGAGCTTTAATTTTTTGAACTGCTTGTTTTGAAGCAAAACGACAAGACATCTCATATGCAACATCTGTGTGTTTAGCATGTCTGGCCAACGTGTGAAACAGTTGAAAATTAAATTGCTGATGGTATGAAAATTAATTTTTTGCACTTACATTTTGAATTAAATATGGCGGGAAACAGCTGTCTTTACCCAGTTATTCTGTTTCACGCATGTCACGAGAAAAATCTGAGCTCTTACGAGCACACTTGTGCTGTTATGAACAAAATTCAGAGCCAAATTTAAGAGGGAGCCTGATGTAGCGAAATAAAAAAGTAGCTTACAAATGTAAATGGAAATAAATATTCTAAAATTAAAATAAAATTGGTCTTTAGGTAGAGAAGGAATAAAAGAAGTTCAAGAATTTACCTTAGAACATAGGTTCCTCTCTTTCTCTTCAGCTTACAAGCTGAAAATTAAGGTTACGTTGGCTGTGGTACGAAAAATCTCAACTCCCCAAATTAAACAAACTAAAAGTTTACCAGAGCTTACTCAGAGTCCGTCAGACCTGTTTTGGCTGAACACGTAATTCGTAAAAGTAAGTGAAAACCGGAGCCTGCCAATTTTTATATGTTACATCAATTCATATACCGAACAACCGTTTGACCAAACCTCTTAGGGCTCGCGCACACTGTAGCTGAAAGCGGAGCTGAAATCAAAGCTGAAAGCTCAGCTGATCTGAGAGCTTTTCTCAGGCAGAATCAGCTTGCAGGTGCGTACATTGTCGGCTGATCCGATTGCTGAAAGCTGAAAACCACTGCCTCCCTTTGTCTATCTCCTTAAGTGGCATCAATAGATATCATTATAATTATTATTGTTATTTTGTAAATGAATTATTACTTCACAGCACGTACAGTAGCCAGACGTACAGTAGCCAGACGGAAGTTTTCGTATTACTTTTTTTTTTACGAATTATTACATTTTTACATTACATTGGTAATGGTAAATATTAAAACTGTTTTGCCCAATTTATCGCCTTCATAGAAATTATAGAAATAAAACTATTATTCAAATATTTTTAATAGTCCCGCTTATTCCCTAGCGATGGGTTAACCGTAATTTCGCTTAAAAATGTTTTGCAGCCCATTTTCGATCACTTATGAACCAATACACTTGAACAAAATCAGCAATCAGCTTGCTGAAAAAACAAACATGCTTGATCGATCAAACTAAGCTGAGCTGATTTGAGCGAGCTTTTTCAGCTTTCAGCTCAGCTCAGTCTGCAATGTGCGCACTTGCACCGGTGCAGTGTGTTTGTTTTTTCAGAGCTGAAAAATAAGCTTTCAGCTCCGCTTTCAGCAACAGTGTGCGCGAGCCCTTAATGCCGCATTTTGCCGTTAAATTCCATTTAGTTCTTTGCCAAATGCCATTTTACCGTTAAAGACTAATTATTTAAATACAAACTTATGGTTATTTTTGTATAAAATGAAAGGGCTGTATTTCGAGTAGCGGAATTTTATCCATACATTTTTACAAAAAATACTTTAAAGACTATTGAATGTACCTGTACATATACACCAAAAACACAAGGAATGAATAAATAAAAAAAAAAATAAATAAATAAACCAGATTTTAAACATTTTTTTCAAATAAACTAAACCTTGAAAAAAAAGGTAATACAAAATTTTAAAAAACCAAATCTATAAAAATAAGTCTCTTTGCTTCACAGCGTCAAAAATAAGTTCAATTTTCTAAGTTCAATTGCCTAATTGTAATTTGTGTCATTGCACACTGGGCGGAATTCCCAAATAAGTGGCATAAAGTCGAATAAAGCAGATATCGAGCTGAAACTTGGTGTATTTAATAAATATAGCACTCTAAATATTTGAACAAAATTTTAAGTTCATCTGATCACGCCTACCGCAATAGCCAATATATGGCAACAAGGCGTATACGTGATCACAAGGGAAAGTCATGAGAGCTATAAAAAAGTACTAAAATTTTAAAGGAATTTATTATTCTGTTGTAATTTTGATGTAATAGTGGTAAATATAAAAATATAAAACAAATTTGTTGATAAACAATTCTTATTATGATAAAATTCTTTTTGTACTATTTAACTATTTCTAACAATTTAGCTGATCTAAAAGTTCAAAGTACCGCCAGAGCCGCAAAAAGCCGCAAACCGGATTATTACTTTATTTTTCTACTTTATTTTAACATACATTACATAACGCACAAACACGCAGAAGGTTAGTTTTTACTCCACACAAGACGAACTCATTGGTTTGGTTTTCTTTTTTTTTGGACAATACAAAACAATTAACCTATATAACATATAACACATTTTAACACAAAATGTTTTTTGTTATTCAATCTACATACCCTGGCCTTTAAAATCCATATTTCACAATATTTTATTTTTGCAATGTGTGAATTTGCCAAGCGCTCAAAGTGAATAAAAATTTCCCGCCAATTTTGTCGCAGGAATCATCTGACTAATCAACTGACTTTGAAGTTTGATCAGAATGACAGGGTTGCATTTTTAGCAAAAAAATTTATTGATTTGTAATATATAGGGATTCTACTTTCAATATTTTGAAATATAATTAATTCGCTTCTAGCTCTTGCTTAAGCCGGTTGTGTTTTTTTTCTTGCTCCCGCATTCTCCGCCCTTTGCCTAAATATCATACAACATTGTTGTGACTTTGTTTTGATATATTATCGCATCTCTTTAATTTGATTCTACTTTGTGTTAACCACCAGTGTTTTGTTAGTAAACAAGTGTTTAATATAAATTCAATATTGCAATCGTAACGCATCGGACTCGTGCAGGCAATTTGTTATTGTTTTTTTGCTCAGTCTGCTTTTCGTTATCGCTTCTTCGGTGTGCACTGTTCTCGCGCATCAGCGTTTGCATCGCCCACACTCTCTCGTGAGCATAAGCGGGCTGCTCGCATTGTTGCTCTCCCTCTCTGTGGACTTTTCTTTTGTGTCTCTGCTTTGGTGAGTTTACTGCTCGTTTTCTGCACTTCGTTGGATCATCTGTTTTGAATTATTGCTGCTGCAGCTGATTGTCTGGCTCGCTCTGCTGTCTGCTCTCCTACTTTACCTGCGATCTAACTCCGCTCTTTTATTATTCGTGCACAGTGATTCTACTGCTGTCAATAATGGCAATCGTTTGTAGTGCAAAGAAATGTGAATTCGGTGGTGTTATCATTGGTGATTCATTTCTTAGCTGCTGGCTGTGCGACAATTTTGCCCACATAAAATGTGCTGGTGGTGGAAATTTTGGCCGGTTGAATGATCTAATCTCGAAACGCATGGGCCTATCTTGGTCATGTCTGGCTTGTCGGGAGATTGAGGCCGAAATGCGCACATTTATGAGACAGACTCGAACTGGGTTTCTGGATGTCCGGAAACAATTTGTTGCTCTCAACGAGAATTTTCTTGCCCTTGAATCACAGTTTCTTGGGCTCAAACTCTTGAGCGAATCGCCTAGACGGAAAATTCCGCATAATGATACCAATCTCTTGCAATCTAATCCGATTGGTACGCCTGCCTCCCACCTTAATCCATCGGCAGCATTTCCGTGTAGTCATGCCACGCCGTTGTCTGTAAATCCGCCAACGGTGGCTCCGGAGTTCTTTACACCGAGCAATGTGGCCGTCATTTCTGACGCGGTGAGTGCTCCTAGTGCGGGTGTGCTGGTTGCTGACGACGTCTTGCCAACTCCTGCTCCAATTCCTGCTCCAATTCCTGTTCCAATTCCTGCTCCAATTCCTGCTCCAATTTCTGCTCCAATTCCTGCTACAACCATTGCTGCCAATTCCTCTGCCCTTGGACCGAGATCTCTTTTAGGAGTGGCTCCACCATCTCGATCTCGCTCGGGACTTCAACTTAGAGCAGTGGTCCCTCGGAAAGCAATATTTGTTTCTCGTCTTATTCCTGAGGCTACAACAGAGGATGTTAAACAACATCTCTCCTCTAAACTTAACACCTCGCCTGTTGATATAGTTGTGACTAAATTTACATTTAAACATAAGCGCAACATATCATCATTTAAAATTCTTCTCCCTGATTCTTTACTATCCAGTTCTCTAAAACCGTCAATATGGCCTGAGCATACAATTGTGCATGAGTTCCTTCTCAAAGATTCGAACTCGAATCCTAGAATAACTGAACATGCTCCAAAAAACTGAAGTACTATTTTTCCATGCACTATCAGAACGTTCGCAGTTTGCTGGGAAAATTGCGTCAAATTCATACTAATAGCGCGTCCTTTGATTTCGATGCCATCGCGTTTACCGAAACCTGTCTTAACTCCTCTGTCAATGATCATGAAATTTTCATTGATAGTTACACTATTTATAGAATGGACCGCCCATCTTTTGCAGGTGGGGTTCTGATTGCAGTTAAATCTGTTTTCTCATCTGAGTTATTCCCATTTAATAACATTCACGGAATTGAATTTGTTGCAGTAAAAGTTCGTGTTGGCTCCGCATTTTTCTATTTAACCTGCTCTTACATTCCTCCCAGGTCTGATGCTGAGCTTTACTTACACCACCTCTCAGCAATTAATATTGTTGTTTCTGCATTAGGGTGCCATGATCGAATTATTGTCATGGGGGACTTTAACCTCCCATTTCTTTCTTGGCTGCCTTGTGATGACGCTAACCTATTGTTTCCCAATTGCCATAATGACTTTATCAATGGGCTAACGGATAGTTCCCTTGTCCAAATTAATGCCGTTAAAAACATGAGGGACAGACTTCTTGACCTCGTTTTTGTTAACGATGGTTCTCTTGCTACGGTATCTAGAGCAAGTCCAATATCTCTCCCTGAAGATCCTTACCATCCAACTTTGTTGATATCACTGGAGCGTACACAATCTGGATGTGTTGACAGTTCCATGGCTCCTTGTCACATAAAGTGTTTTCGCAAAACAAACTTTATCGATTTAGATCTACATCTCTCGCGTGTTGATTGGTCGTTTCTTTATTCATTACCGAACATAGATGCAACTGTTGACTCGTTTTATAGTTCTATTTACTCCGCCCTAAATACGTTTGTTCCTGATATCACTGTACCTGTATCGTCCAAGCCTCCTTGGTTCTCCAAGTATTTATCATACTTAAAAAATAATAAATCCCGGCTCTATAAAAAGTACCAGAAGTCGGGCTCCACGTTGGCTTTAGCTCTATACTCCTCCGCTCGCTCTCTGTTCCTTGCCGTCAATAGTCAGTGTTATAATCATTACCTTTCACAATGTAGTAGAAACTTTCGTAGTGATCCTAAAAAATTCTATTCGTTCGTTAACTCTAAGCGCAAGTCAAACGTTTTTCCTCCGTCCCTTCATTACCAGAACAAAACAGAAGCTTCTGCTGTTGGTATTGCAAATTTATTCGCTAACTTTTTCCAAACAACGTACTCGTCTCATATTTACAACGCATCCACTCCGTATCCGTACCAGCTACCTCAAGCTAACAGCATTTTTCTGCCCTTTTTCGAGGAAAGCGTTGTTCTGGAAGGTTTGTCATCTATGGACATATCGTTTTCTGCGGGTCCAGATAAGGTACCAAGTTGCATCTTAAAACACTGTGCCCAGTCCCTTTATAAACCCTTGACCTTTCTCTTCAACCTCTCTTTGGAACAGTCTTGTCTCCCAGTAATTTGGAATGAGTCCTATATCATTCCGCTTCACAAAAAAGGTTCAAGATCAAACATTGAAAACTATCGTGGTATCGCAAAGCTTTCCGCCATCCCGAAGCTTCTTGAGTTCCTGGTCACCCGGCAACTGCAACATCTTTGTTGCAGCCTGATATCTCCGTCGCAACACGGTTTTTTCAGACATCGTTCAACATCGACTAACCTTCTTGAGTTTTCTAACCTAATCCACCGTGGTTTTCAAATTGGTTCGCAGACGGATGTAGTTTTTAATGACTTCAGCAAGGCATTCGATTCTGTGAACCATGCTCTGCTTATTCACAAGCTCTCTTTATTAGGGTTCCCAACGAATCTTCTAGATTGGATTTTGTCCTATCTCTCTAACCGCACTCAACGTGTTTTGTTTTCTAACGTGTTGTCAAATACTGTAAATGTTACTTCAGGTGTGCCACAGGGAAGTCATCTGGGCCCGCTTCTGTTCATTTTATTTGTGAATGACCTTCCTCAAGTCATAACATACTCTACTGCACTAATGTATGCTGATGATGTCAAAATCTGTCTTTCTTACTCTGATTGGTATTTGCACACACGCCTTCAACTTGATCTAAATGAACTACTATTGTGGTGTTCAACTAATCTTCTTTTTCTGAACCTTTCCAAATGCAAACTTATGACATTTTATCGTCGCGCTCCTCATTTTGTCCCATATGTTCTAGGAAATCATGTCCTTGAACGAATTTCGAGTTCAAATGACCTCGGAGTCCTTTTTGATCATAAGATGTGTTTTAACGCCCATATAGCTGCAACTGTAAATAAAGCTAAGGGTGTTTTAGCGTTCATCAAGCGTTGGTCCAAGGAGTTTGACGACCCGTACGTTACAAAACAACTGTACATCTCGTTAGTACGTCCTATATTGGAGTATTGTTCTTGTGTGTGGAGCCCGCAGTATAAAGAACAGCAGGCTGTTATTGAATCCGTGCAAAAGCAATTTTTAAATTTTGCCCTTCGGAACTTTAACTGGGACTCAGGTAGAATCTTGCCACCCTACCGGTCTAGGCTAAATCTTATTGACCTGCCGTCGTTGCACCATCGCAGAATATGCAATGGCGTAATGTTCGTGCACAAGCTCCTTCTTGGGACTGTTGACTCCCAAACTCTCTTGGGTCAGATTGACTTGGCCGTTCCATCTAGACCTACCCGTACTTTTAGGCCTATCCGTCTACCCATATGTAGATCTAATTATGCTGATCATGAACCTTTTAGGGTTTTATGCCATAATTATAACTCCCTCTGTCAAACCCTATCCCCTGAACTGTCTCTTAAACTAATTGCATGCAATATTTATAATCATTTAAATTTAGCTAACTTTTAACTTATCTTTTTCCGCCTTTAGTAACTAAGTACCATTATTAACAGATAATTGTTAATTAAATAAATAAATAAATAAATAAATAAATAAATAAATAAATAAATATTTGCTTCGACAGAATTTTCGACTTTATGCCACTTATTTGGGAATTCCGCCCAGTGTGCATTGGTCAGTACAATAACATATTGCGTTTTCCTGGCAACAGCTGACCCAGCCCTATTGTACTTATAACATGCGCGTAACAGAACTTATGGGTAAAGGCAAATGTTTCCCTCCAGCTTCAAAATGCAACAAATTTATTTTTTAACCATTAGCAATTCACGATGATAATGATAAAATTAAACATATTGATGACAAAACTTTGTGAAAACAGAAGCACCTAAATATGAAAACGAAACGTTTTGACTGTAAACGCAAAATGCAAAAGTAAGTATAAAACCAGAGCCTGCCTGATTATGTCATTAATATGGAAATCATCTATTTTTATTATCTAGTGTTGTGGGCCATTGTGATAGTCAGCAATTACACCAGTTTTTTGAGGAACAATCGCATTTTCAGAACAATTCGGTTATTATTGACTCAGCTTTAGAGCTGTGTGTATAGTGTGTTCTGTTAAATGGGAAACCTTTCTTATTTTCGTAATATAACTTACATATGTATAATTCTGTCACTGAATATTTACTGCATAGGCATTAATCTGATAGTGCCGCACTGTGATGAGATGGTATGGCAACTCTTGATGATTGATTGAAGATAGTCTGATGTCTGGTTCTTCTGTTGCAACATTGGTGGCTCCGGTGATGTCACCGAATCGAATGGATTTAACTCACTGATTTTGATGCTGGTAGTTGACGAAACTCACGCAAAATTCGCTGGCTTTTCGGTACTCGGGAAACGTATTGCATACGTATTTGCATTACAGTTGTGAAGCATGCCGATGGTCATATTTATGGGGCAGACACGAAGGGGCTTTAATGAGCTGACCGTTGGCTTCAAAAACCAATACGATCGGCTCTTAGCCACGGATACCTATTTTAGCGATTTTTAACTGCTGATCTGCAAATGCTAACAGTCACTCAACCGCTCGTTGCCGTAAAACTGACTGCGACCAATCAAAGTGTGCAGCAGCTGATGTCGTTTGCCACTCCAAGGGCAACGACAGATGATACAAATACGGTAGCCGACTTCATCACCTCGGCAGCATGCACACAGAAACGTCATTAGCGTCCGTGTCCGTCAAGTCCGCCAACTCCATAACTCTCCCATATTAAAATAAGACAAATGTGCCATCCTCATTTTCCCGTGCTACTTTCACCAGTTCAAAAAACTAACTTCCTCTCTTGTTGTACCTTTTCAGAATGGTAGAGGATTACGCAGTAAGCTCAGCACTCTTTTTCGGGAAAGTGTCGCATTTTCATCCCACGTTATTGTCCGAAGTTTTGGCAGGTCACAACTTTTAGAAATGAACGTTCGACTCGACGTGCTGGAGGGGTTATCATTAAAGTGAACTTAAGCTTTACGTCAGAACATTTCACAGTCCAGGCTAACAAAAAACTGGAATTCCTGTGTGTACGATTGATTCATTATTTGCTCGTATACCACCTTCAATTTCTTCTCAATTTCTCAACCTTCTCAACTTACGAGCAGCATCTGTTTGTTTTAATAACTGTTTCTTCCCCGCTATCAGGTAAAGGTCATATGATAGTTCTTGGTGACTTCAGCTTGCCAAGTACTGTTTGGTCTAAACGAGTCTAATAACCTAGTGCCCTTTTCACGATATGACTTTGTTGACGGCTTGCTTGACCTGTCCATGTCTCAAGTCAACCATTTAACAAATTCTTTGGGTCGATTGCTTGATCTGTGCTTTGTATCGGATACTTCCATAGTGTCGCTCACCGGAGCCCTTCCGCTCAATATATCAAAGACGCCTACCATTCTACTTTTAAAGTATCGCTTGATAAAGGACCAACTGTATTGGATCGGTCGAGTAGGCTATCTGAACGTGTCCGCCGCTTTCGTAAGCTCGAAGCTTAATAAGCTTAATGTGAAACTTAATAACTTTATTACGGATTTTTATTTGTCCGATCTGTACTCGTGTACTGATGTTTAGAGAGGCACACACAATTTTTACAGTGTACTTAACACATTTTTGTGTCCCGCTTTACTGCTCGACTAGATTTGGAAAACCCTCTACACCAAAGAGTAATCCAGTCTAAAAAACTTAAAATCGAGACTATCTCGCTATATAAAAGCTCGGTCAGACTTTTCAGTTCTTAGTGCTCAATGCTATAAGAACTACCTATATCGATGCAGGGTAAGTTTTTCACAGTACCCAAAACAGCTATTGCCGCGCCGGGCAACGCCTTCGAATCCGGGGCCGTACGTTTGATAAGCCTCCCGCGTTTATTCTTCAAGTTTAGCTTTATTCAGGTGTTTCATTTACAAGAATCGGGGTAGGGGTATTAAAGTGTGGGGAGAGCGAGCTAAAAAACTTTTCGCCGCTTCCTCTCTTTTCGTTCTTGTTCTTCCTTGCCTTGCTTATGTCTGCCATTCGTCCACATTAACTTTGCTTAGTGCTGTGAATGTATGTGCTTACTCTAGTACTCTAGTAGACTGCTATTAGTAAACCTCCCATCCTTAGTTAATCGTAGAAAAATGCTTGGTGTTATATTATGCACTTGTTCAGGGGTGACATAGACAGCCCTGATCTGTTGAGCAGCATAAACTTCATGGTTCATATTAGACTTACTAGAAATTTTACACCGTTGTTCCTTCCGCTTTGTAGATCGAATTATTCCTTGCATGAACCGTTTAGGGTCTCATGCTCGGATGATAATTCCCTCTAGCTTATTATATCCACCACTTAATCTCTTCCTCTTATTAAATTACTGATCCTTACACACCTTCCTAGAAATTAGTATTTGTAGTGGTATTTGTATTTTGAATGCATGCCTAGTTCTCTTATTAATTTTAGTGCTAATTTTCCTCGAATATTAGTTAAATAGCTATCTTTCCTGCATACTGCCTTCTGTGCAGTAATTGCATCGCCTCTTGCAAGATGCAGTCTGACTAATGTAACAAAGCGTAGATATACGAATTTGAGCCTTTAAGAGATACTTCCTTCTGAGTTCCAAAGTATTCGTCTTCATAAACACTATTCAGTAAGCAAAGTTTGTTTTTTCATTGTTGGGACAGAAATATAAATAGCAACTTTGTGAAATAGGAAGGCCGTCGGAATCGGCCGATTATATAGCCATATCATATAGGTTCTACCTTTTTCCTGATATATATATCATGCTCTAAATTTATTCAGACTTAACTAACTTAAACAATTGATATATCATTTTGTTAAATTTGATGTAAAAACTATTATTGCCGCGCTGGGCAACGCCTCCAAATCTTGGGCCGTACGTTTGTTAAGCCTCCCGCGTTTAATAGGCCTCCCGTTGTTTATTCCTCAAGTCTTGGTTTTATTCAGGTGTGTTCAGTTACAAATATCGGGGCAGGGTATTAAATTAGCGGGGGAAGCGGGCTAAAAAACTAGTACCGCTTCAGTTTAGCTTTTCGCCGCTGCCTTTCTTTTCGTTCTTGTTCTTCCTTGCCTTGTCTATGGCTACCATTCGCCATGGTTAAGCCTTTGCTGAGTGCTATTAATGTTTGTGCTGTTAGGCGCAGTGATATTTAGAGCTGCCACTGCGGTTTCTGCCGTAACATTCCCCCCTTCGCAAACTTCGTCGCTTTTCGTGATGTTTGCCAAACTTCTGGTTAAGCCTTGGTTCATGGGTGGATTCGTTGTCTTCACGTCTAAATTGGAATGTTTAACTATCTGGACTGTTAGATGCAGTGCGGATTACCACGCTGCGGACGATCCCGTCCTTGGCTACTCGAAGGTCCATCATGATGCCTTTCCTCCACTGCACCTTGGGGCTTGTTTCGTCCGCTAGAACTACGACATCTCCGAGTTGGCTAGGGTTGATTGGAGATCCGTGCCATTTGGTTCGTGGCGTCAGGCACGGTAGGTATGCCATCAGCCATCGTTTTCTGAAGCTGTCCACGATCTGCCTTGCACGTTGTCGGACACGATTCTCTTGGGGACTCCTCGACGGGCATGAAGGCGTCTGTTGACTGGGAGTTTGCCAGCTCGATGTGTACTGCTCGCACGGTGAGGCACGTGAATAGTACTTCCCATCGTTTTTCGCGTGGTCTTCTTACGTTTACCTGCAGTGTTCCAAAGTAGTCGATACCTGTGTTCGTGAATGACAGTGTTAAGACCTTAAAAGAAAAGTTTAGAAATTTGTGAGTTAAGTTGTAAATTCAAACTAAATTGTATTCTTAAAATCAGAGGTAGGAGGTACAATTTGGTAGTCTATAATTATCGTTAGACCTACGCAGAGGATACACTTTACTGAGGGTGTCTATTTGAGTACATGCTTACATTAATTTTATTTTAGGACCGCATTTGTTAAGTGTTTTCTCCACTTGTGTTTTGTTGTCGTATTAATGGGTTACAGATCTCTGTTTACACCAGTGCAGTCATAACTTGTCTACTTTATGTTATTTCTTTAGAGATCGGTGTAGTTACATGAGTTTATGTGTACAATAATCTATTTATATTTAAACGTTCTGCAAGGGGCCGAAAGTGGCATTGTATTGACGATATGTTCATGTTTGAACATTCTGCAAAGGGCCGAAAGTGGCATTGTTTGTATTTTGATTCTTGTGAACCTTTTTGTGCACATTTTCTTTATAGCTATAATTACAATTAAAGATAATCATTTACAGTCTATTACAGTGGGTAGGGAAGTGCTATCGCTTGCAGTCTTCGTGCTACTTTAATTCTTCTTATGGCATAGATTATTAATATTATCATTATTATGATTCCGATAATCAAGGCCGCATGTCCAGATACATGATGGAACTTAAGTCCTTTTAAGTCATGATGACCTTCTTTTAACAATTTTATTTCGTTTCTTAACTTATCCATTTCTTCTGTATGGTTAATTAATGGTACTGTTAATGGATTCCAAACAATTTTTTTACTTATATAAAGGATGAAATTGGCTCGTAGCTTTCTGTTTAAATACTGTGATGAGGTACTAGTAGCCCATAAACTCATAGCCCATAAACTCATAGCCCATAAACTCAAATGGTGCTCGCTTCTTTCTTTTATTATCCTGAGTCATGAAAAGTTTGTTATTTTCCTCCAGGTCTGCAATTTGTCTTTCCGTATTATCTAAGACATTATTGCATTGATCTTCAAAAGTATAAAGTTTACAACACACAACTCTCATTTTCCCAATCAATTCTTTCCTCTTTTTTAACATTTGGAAATACGGGTCCATGTTATAATAAACAATTAAATCCCAGGATGAGGCGACTATTTCAACATCCCCCATCGGGTCCAAATATATCGAAGTGAAACTGTTCATTTTTATAATTGACCACTTCGCCGTTCCTCTAGCAGCAATGTTTGCATTTGAAACTTGGCAACATAACACAAGCATTAACAATGCTGCCATCAGTCCTAGCTTGGACATTCGAGGTCTACTACGCGTACTTCTGGTCTCTTTTGGAGTCATTCCTGAGTCTTGCTCTTCAGACTCAATTCCAGCTAATGGACAAATTTTAGTTATAGGTCGTTTTATCAACCCGTCTTGATGTTTTATAGTTACTACTCTGACTCTATCGTCCCTACCTTTATGTATTTCTTCTATTTTTCCCAAGGGCCATCTAGCTGGGTGACAGGTTTCATCTTTTATTAATACAATCTGTCCTGTTTTAATATTCTGCATTCCTATTTTCCATTTATTTCTTTGTTGCAGTGTGTGCAAATAATCTTCTTTCCATTTAATCCAAAATTCTCTTTTCATTTTCTGAATTAATCTCCATCTATCCAGATTCCCGATTTTTTCCTCTGAAATTGTCTCCATCGGGCCAAATATTGGCCTTCCAATTATAAAATGACCTGGTGTTAATACATCCAGATCGTCAATATCATTTGTAGCTGTATACAAAGGGCGTGAATTTAGTACCGCTTCAATTTGACATAATAGAGTTGCCATTTCCTCATAGGTCAAATTATTGTCCCCAATTACCCTTTTTAAGTGATATTTCACTGATTTTACCCCAGCTTCCCAAATACCTCCGAAGTGAGGTCCTGCCGGGGGAATAAAATGCCACTCGATCTGTTCTCTTTCCAATATTGGAACCACTTTTATGTTGTCTTTGAGGGCTTTTTGGTAATTAATTTTCTTGATAATTAAAGACGTCAAGTGACACTTATCTAAAATCAAGGGATGTTTAATCTCAAATTCCGCGTTGGAGTTTTGCAATCTACCTCCAACTCGTAACAATCCGTCTTTATCTATGAACGGATTTAAGCTTAATAGTTTATTTTTTTAACCGATACTCAAAATGAGTATTGGGGTATATTAGATTTGTGGTAAAAGTGGATGTGTGTAACGTCCAGAAGGAATCGTTTCCGACCCCATAAAGTATATATATTCTTTATCAGCATCAATAGCCGAGTCGATTGAGCCATGTCTGTCTGTCCGTCTGTCCGTCCCCTTCAGCGCCTAATGCTCAAAGACTATAAGAGCTAGAGCAACGATGTTTTGGATCCAGACTTCTGTGATATGTCGCTGCTACAAAAATATTTCAAAACTTCGCACCGCCCACTTCCGCCCCCACAAAGTGCGAAAATCTGTGGCATCCACAATTTTAAAGATCTGAATTGGATCGTATTATTATTATAGCCAGCATCAAGAAAACAATTTCATTTTTTCTCGCCCTGTCTCTCTCTAACACACACGTGGCATAGGCGTCTTTGCTTAGAGTAAAACATTAGCGCCTAGATCTCAGAGACTATAAAAGCTAGAGCAACCAAATTTGGTATCCACACTCCTAATATATGGGACCGAGACGAGTTTGTTTCAAAATTTCGCCACACCCCCTTCCGCCCCTGCAAAGGAAATTCTTTCTTTTTTGTAATAATTCACAAAAAATGTTATTTTTTGCTATTACCATTGTTGTGCCAACAACTAATTTTTCTTAAATTTCCTCTTTTGGCCAATGTTCCTTAGATTTCGCCAACCATTGAGGCCCTTTCCACCAAATCTTAAAATCTTTTAGCTTATCTGCACTAATGCCCCTTGATGCTACATCTGCTGGATTGTCTTCAGTTCTAACGTGTCCCCATTTAGTTTCTTTAATCTTTCTTACTTCGTTAGTTCGACGCCTGATAAACTTGTCTTTATTGGCTCCATTCTTAATCCAGGCTAGAGTAATAGTAGAATCACTCCAGGCATAACACTCTACATTACTTCCAACCGCTACTTTCACCCGTTGAATTAATTTTTTCCAGAAGATGTGTTGCACAAAGTTCTAATTTTGGAATAGTTTTCCGATTCTTCTTTGGATTAACTTTGCTTTTGCTGGCTATTATAATTGTAGAACTATCTACCTTGGCATACACTACGGAAGCATAAGCCTTTTCGGATGCACCGGCAAACCCATGAATTTGCATCGACTTATTGTGCTGAGAATTTAGCCATCTCGGTATCCGAATGCTCTCTAACTCTGTTAAACTATTTTTAAACGAATTCCATTCCTGGAATGGATATCCTGTTCTGATAATTCTTCATCCCAATTGTTGTCTGCTAGCCAAAGTTTTTGAATAAACAATTTTCCGACAAGTGTCACTGGAGACAACCAGCCTAAGGGGTCATATATGTTGGCTAAGGTAGATAATACTATTCTTTTGTTATTTTTCTTAATTGGTTCATAGTGGAAATTGAACCTAAACTCGTCTTTAACCGGTTCCCATTGTAGTCCTAATGTTTTGACGGATTCATTCTCCTCAATGGTTAATACTTTATTTTCTTGGTCATCTCTAATACCTTCTATAATTTCTGGGATATTTGTTATCCACTTTCTCAAGTTAAACCCAACCTTATTAAACTCCCGGGTAACTTCCTTTCCATGCTTTTTAGCATCCAGTATCGTGTCGGCACCTGTCATCAGGTCGTCCATATAAAAATCATTCTTTATGATTTCCCTAATTGCTGGATTTTTGCAATTATCTGCTATTGCAACAAGCACCCTGGTTGCTAAGTAGGGTGCTGAAGCTGTACCGTACGTAACGGTTGTAAGTTTATAATCTTTTAACTTTTCTTTTGGATTATCTCTCCAAATTATATGCAAATATTGTTGATCGTCTTTATCAACATTAATTTGCCGGTACATTTTTTCAATGTCCGCAGATATTACAAATGGCCATTTACGCCATTTCACCATAATATCGAAGATATCTTTTTGGACCCTTGGTCCAACCCACATGATATCATTTAAACTTTTATTGTTTGTGGTTTTTGCTGAAGCATCGAAAACCACCCTCAGCTTTGTCGTTAGACTGGAATCTCTTATGACTCCTTGATGGGGTAAATAATATTTCCCATCTTCTTTGGACTCTACCATATGTCCTAAGATTTTATATTCATGCATGAACTTTACATAATTTTCTTTTAATGTTTTATTATTGCTGAGCTTTCTTTCTAAACTATAAAATCGCGCTATAGCTTGGGGTTTTGAATCTCCTAGATCCTTTTCTTTTTTAACTACATATTTTTATTATTATTATTTTAACTACATACCTACCATTCTCATCTATTCTTGTTGTTTCCAAGAAATGCTCCTCGCACACATCTTCTTCTACGTCATTCTTTTCACTTTCCAATTCCCAGAACCGCTCTAAGTCCCCAACTTCAATTGTTGTCGCCACAATAAATTGATCACCTTTTGATTTGGTGCAACCGGATATAATTCATCCGAATTCTGTATTTTGTCCAAGTAGACCGTCTATTTTTACTACTCCGTCTTTTAAAATATGGGTATACAAATCTATCCCAATTATTACATCTACCCTACTTGGTTTGTTAAAGTTAGGGTCTGCCAACACATAATCTTTCCACTTAGTTTTATCAATATTGAAAGACTTTAATGGTAAAGCTTTCATCAATTTCTGAAGAATAATCGCTTCAACATTTAGAGGACCTTTATTATAATTACGAGTTTTTACCGATAAAGTAACTTTGTACTTTGTCGTACTAAGTTTAATATTTGCGCAGCTTCTTCTGAAATTATGGTAAATTCGACCCACAATCAATGAGAGCTCTAAGGTTTTGATAGCCACCATTCCTTGCCCTTACTTTTATAAGTGCTGTGGCTAAGAACGCTTGTTCTTTTGTCAAGCAAGTGTTAACATTTTCCCTCTTTTCGTAGGGAATATGGAGCATCGTATGATGAGGTTTTTTACAAATCCCACATACAATTTCAGAAAAGCATTTCTTATACATATCATGCCTACAGCATTTTGTGCAAAGGCGCTGTTTTTTAATAAACTGGCCTCTATCTATCGGACTCATTCCCTTAAACTTATAGCAGTGAATTATGGTATGTCCTGCCATTTTACATAACGGACAATTTTCTTTTATTTTACCATATTGCACTACTTTTTTCAACGGTTTCCACTCTTTATCCTGCGACGTGTAACGAGAAGTGTACTGTTGTTCTAAAAATTCCATCACATCTGGCAATGCTTGGATCTGTTTTGTCCTTTTTATATGACTTTCATATAATTGTAAGGTATCTTTGTTGAATTTTTTCAACACAATGTGCGCGAAAATCACATCAACTTCTTCTGTTAAATGTGACTTTAATTTAATTAAATGTATTGAATCATTTATAGAATCAGAAAACCATTTAATATGTTTCGCTGAATCGTGATCTAGCATTGGTAAGTCTAGTAAACGATTCAGCTGATCCGAAAAAATGTTTCGCTTATTTTCATACCGCTTGGTCAACAATTCCCAAGCGGCATTATAATTCTCCAGCGGCCCAGTTAAAAGGTGAGCTACCATACTGCGTGCCTCACCCTTTATCGCGATTTTCAAATAATTCAATTTTAGAAATGTACTCAGACTATCTCTGTTATGAATTAATTCACAAAATATTTGTGAAAAGCCGTCCCACTCTTTTTCTTCGCCTGAGAATGTGGGTACCTCCACTTTCGAAAGATCAGGCAAATCGATATCTTCTTTTTTTACCGTTGCCCTTTTAGTATCCATGCTGTTTTCTTCAGCAAATAGGTTGCTCAACATGCTTTGAATATCAAATTCCAAATCTCCGATCTGATTGTCGAAGCTGTCGTTTGTTTCATAGCTATGATAATACTCCTCAATTTTTGAGCTCAGTCTTTTACTGAGGAACCCATTTTTTTCTTTTCTCATTCTACACTCTCCCATTTTAGCCTGATCAAACCTCTGCATGGTTTGCTCTAAATATGTCCTCAGGTTTTCCAATATTCTGACGATTTCCTCAGATACTTTTTCTATGCTATTGTTAATTTTGGGCTCTATGTCTTCCTTCAAAGTTCCAGTCTCCACTGATTGTAACTTTGTTTTTTCTACCTTCCCTTTCGTTAATGTTTCATTATTTTTTGACTCTACATACTTTTTATGTATGTCCTCTATATTTTTAATCATTTTTTCGTACTGCTGTCTCTTATTGTAGTCATGATCGACTACTCCATATGTTAACAGTGCAGTATTATTGCCTGTAACTTTGTTTTTAAGGTCTCCTAACTTTTGGATTACATCGCTGGTCAAATGACCAGCTTCAATCTTTTTAATCTCCCTTGATATCGCTGCTTGAGCCTCTAATAGCTTAATTATTTGTTCCGACAACATCTTAGTTTAATTTTTTTTTTACTTTTACTTAATTAGGCTTAAAAACAATTTGAAATATGAGACTTAGCTGATGAATTCTGCTTCTGCTGTTGTTGTTACTGCTGCCTCTGAAGTCGCTGCTGCTGATACCGCTGTTGCTGCTGCTGGTGTTGCCTCTGCTTAAGTCGCTGCTGCTGATATCGCTGTCGCTGCAGTTGTTGATGCTGGCACAATGGGCACACACACAATGGGCACCATTTATATATTTCTTTTTTCACAGTCACAGTTATTTGCCACTTTTTTTTTTCAAGTCTAGCCATTAAGCACTTTCGATGTTTCGGATTATTTTTTTTTTTTCTCTTTCGATGTTCCGGCCTCGAAAACGCCACCGTCGCGAAAAATTTTTATTTTTCAATTACAATAGATATACATATTTCGTTATCTATTAAAATACAGCCTGTACAGCTCGTATTTTTCAAAATTATTAATTGAAACTTTCGTTTCATTAATTTATTTTATACTCTGTTCCTTCCTATAGGAGGGAAATCAAAGTTTTTTATTTTGCTACCTTTAGCTGTCAGTGGACTAGACACTTGTTCAGTCTCAAGGAAGCTGGTTTAACTCCGTGCTCTTACCACAGGGGGGAAACAACGGAGAGTCTCGAAGGACCAAAATGTTAAGACCTTAAAAGAAAAGTCTAGATATTTTCGAGTTGAGTTGTAAATTCAAACTAAATTTTATTCTTAAAATCAGAGTCTTATATGTGATTTGACAATGAGGTAGGAGGTACAATTTGGTAGTCTATAATTATCGTTAGACCTACGCAGAGGATACACTTTACTGAGGGTGTCTATTTGAGTACATGCTTACATTAGTTTTATTTTAGGACCGCATTTGTTAAGTGTTTTCTCCACTTGTGTTTTGTTGTCGTATTAATGGGTTACAGATCTCTGTTTACACCAGTGCAGTCATAACTTGTCTACTTTATGTTATTTCTTTAGAGATCGGTGTTGTTACATGAGTTTATGTGTACAATAATCTATTTATATTTAAACATTCTGCAAGGGGCCGAAAGTGGCATTGTATTGACGATAATATGTTCATGTTTGAACACCAATATAATTTTTTGCGTCAGACTTGCTACCCTTTTTATGGAGAGGAATTATAAACGATTCCTTCCAGATGGGGGGGAAGCAAGAAGAATCAGTGGGCAGGGTGAATAGTTTAAGTAAGGGTCCACACAGAACATCGGCGAAGTACCTGAGTACACAACATGGAACCCCGTCTGGGCCCGGTGAGAGCACCGGCTTAGCTAGTAAAAGATCATGAAGTAGAGAACATTCATTTAACAAGGGACTGAAAATGCCGTTCGACCTCGGTAAACCGTGGGAGTACGTTTGTTCAGAGTAGCTTTCCTCAGAATATGTGGTTTGAAAAAATTGAGCAAAAATGTGAAATTGAAAAGTACCTTCTTGAAATTTTGTAGAAAGCCTTGATTTTAAGTTTTTTAGACTGGATAACTTTTTGTTTAACCATGGGGGCTTTCCAGATCTATTCGCAGAAGAAAGCGGGCACAAGCGGGGAATTCTAGTTGCTGTTGAAGTTACTGTTACAAAAGTATTTCACAATTTCGCCCCACCCCCTTCCTTCTGTAGCACCTACAACTTTGAAAAAAAGAACAATTTAATTTGCAGTGGCTACGCCGCGCAACTCCCGCACACAACGTTCCCCCTCGTTTTTAAATTGAATAGGTACTCGTCGCGAACGTACGATTTTTCAAAGTTTTTTTTGTTTATTTTGATCTCCTAACATTCTAACATAAATCCGAACAAATTTGTTTAAAAACAAGTTAGTTGGCTTTTAAGAGAGACTTGTAGGAAAAACTTTTATAAAGAATCATCTTTCTTATTGGAGTAAGTAGTTAAGGAACCCATGACTATAAAAATACCGAAAAAGCGATCTTTTGATCGTTATGTGGTTATGAATTAGTGGACTGTATAATCGTTTATATTTTGAGCTTATTTAGTTTTATTGATTATTTAATATTGGTGGTTATAGTACAATTATATTACAAGAACATCGGGGGGTTCGATTCTGCGGCGGTACAAAGTATGCGTGCGGGCGGCTTCGTCTAGAAGGTTCTACTGACTCAACTCCGCGAAAAGAAGTCGAGCAAAAGGGAATTGGAAGATCACGCGATCCGACTCGACGCGACGGTCTCAATGCAAAACAACGGAACGCATCGCTGTGGGCGTGTGCAGCTGCGGGTCTGGCCATGCGTGTGAGAACATTACAGCTATGTTCTGGAAACGAGCAAACAACAACACAGCTATGCGTGTAAAAATAGTTACTTAAGCGGTGTACTACAATCATGAGCGTGTAAATAGGTCAATCGCAATATACATGAACATTGGATTAAAAACTACGAGGCTCATTTCTCAACAAGATGTAATATATATAATATAATATAAGAATATAGTATAAAATTATGTGTTTTTATTGACTTTTAATTTTTTTTCCTCGGTTGACATTTCCATGGAATATTTCCTGTATATAGAAATATGCATGTGCCTTAGAAAAAAATATCAAAAAATCTAGCTGTTAGAAAAACGATAATAGACAAACTTTTTTAATTTGAATTAAACTCAACAGTATCATGTCTTTTCCACAGATTACACTAATTTTATAAATAATTGTTTGGCCCAGGAACCATTGATCCGCAAGGGTATCAGAGGCCGGGTCCGAAGCTGGTTTTCCTTTTTTTTATGATTTTAAATTCACTGTTGCCTCTACGTCATATGCATCCTAATTATTTCTTATAGCCAAATACTTGATCTGTCCGATAGTGCAACAGCAATAGCACAGAAGCATGGATTTGAAATTAAGGGCTATCGGTTTACGGCACGAGAGGAGCAAATACGTAAGCCACGGGTGGTGCGAGTCGGCGCCATTCAGAATTCAATAGTGTTGCCCACTACAGCACCGATTGAAGATCAACGCACTGCGATCTGGAACAAGGTGACAACAATGATAAAAGCGGCAGCAGCGGCTGGATGTAATATTGTGTGTACCCAAGAAGCTTGGAGTAAGTATCTAATCGAATCTTTAGCTAATTCAAGGACTGCCACTATTTTAGTTTTGTGCAGCAATGCCGTTTGCCTTCTGCACACGTGAAAAATTTCCCTGGTGTGAATTCGCCGAAGAGGCTGAGCATGGCCCGACGACAAAGATGCTCGCTGAGCTGGCTAAATCCCACAATATGGTTATTATTCACTCAATCCTGGAACGAGACATAGAACATGGTGAGACCATTTGGAATACGGCCGTAGTTATCTCAAACAACGGACGATACTTGGGGAAGCATCGTAAGAACCACATTCCCCGAGTGGGAGACTTCAATGAGTCGACCTACTATATGGAAGGTAATACCTTTCATCCGGTGTTCGAAACCGAGTTCGGAAAGCTGGCTGTCAACATCTGTTATGGGCGCCATCATCCACAGAACTGGATGATGTTTGGCTTAAATGGCGCAGAGATTGTGTTCAATCCCTCTGCTACAATCGGTAGACTCTCTGAGCCACTATGGAGTATTGAGGCACGGAATGCAGCAATTGCCAATAGTTACTTCACGGTTCCGATCAACCGAGTCGGCACAGAGAAGTTTCCCAACGAGTACACGTCGGGAGACGGTACCACAGCTCACAAAGAGTTTGGTCCCTTTTACGGTTCATCGTATGTTGCTGCGCCGGACGGCTCCAGAACACCGGTAGGTCATATCAAAAA
The DNA here is from genome assembly GCF_009870125.1 of Drosophila pseudoobscura. Taxonomy (NCBI): domain Eukaryota; kingdom Metazoa; phylum Arthropoda; class Insecta; order Diptera; family Drosophilidae; genus Drosophila; species Drosophila pseudoobscura. The sequence goes on along the minus strand of NC_046683.1, from coordinate 35,334,818 downwards.
AAAACTTCGTCATTATCATAACAACATTTTTACAGAGTTTATCGCGAGACAAAGATGGCTTGCTGGTGACTGAGCTTGATCTCAACCTCTGCCGTCAGATTAAGGACTTCTGGGGATTCCGAATGACACAACGCCTTTCCCTTTACGCAGAATCTTTTCAAAGAGCATCGAAGTCGGACTTCAAGCCGCAAATTATCAAAGAGTCTTCAAAATTAAAAGATTAAAGAGACTAAAAAGATATTCTTTGGGATGTGAAAGGTGACTAGCGCAATAAACATAAGTGTAAACTTGTAACGCTAGGATAAAGCATGAAAAAAAAAGAAGGAATCAAAAGCTGATTTCATGGGTTTTCCTATTCATCCAATTTATTTTTGTCAGTGTGAAATTTAAGCACATTGGTTAGTCTACGTCTTACATCTTTTAGTCGGTGCTTTGTACAAAAAATACGCGGTATTTTCTTTACTCTTAAACAATTTTTCTATTTGGCTTTTGAAATTTTTTTTTTCTAATCGGGTTCAAGTCATTTTTTTTGTACATGTGCTGCGGCAAGTTCAGATGCTTCGATATCTGCTGGAGCAATATATTAACTATAAACTATAATTTTATACTGTTCATTAAATTAAATTATTTTTATATTGTTGATTAAATTAAATTTTTTGTAATTGTGTTTGTTTACAGCTTCAAGATTCCCTTATATAATTTAACAGAGCACATCTAGATGTGCTTTACAATCAAATGTAAGCGTTTCCGTCGAAACGTATATACTGTTACTGATGACAGCTATTATACTGTTTAGAAGCAAAGCTATGATCGTAGCGGACGCTCAGGAGGAGGGCGACTGTTGGAAGCTGCCGAGCTTTTTCGGCAACTTTGACTCCTCATTTACAAATTATAAAATTTCTCCGTTGTTAAGGTTAAAATTTTGCGTTTATTGTTCGATGTTGTCTGTCTGATTTTGCTAGAAGCCGTGGCCGTGAACTTAGATTTAGGTGTTAGGCAATTCGGCGATGAAGAGGACTGTCCGACTGACTGACGGAATGCTCAAAGCAGTGGACTATAAGTAGTATCAAAGACTATAGAATACGAAGATGTTTTAATGAGCGACCAAAAAGCTGTTCTATGGCGGGTCCTAACATTAGAACCCAAAAGGCACGAGGGAGCGCGCGGGGTTTCAATTCCCTTTTCGCCTGTACTTCGTCTCTACCGCGACCCCGCTGCCCATCGGTTTCGTCTGTTCGGCAATTCTGGACTCTCGAGCCTCAGCATCGTCGAAGCGGTGGTCGCGGATCGCCGATGTCTTTGGAGCGGCACAGTGGGACCTTTGGCCGTCTCAGCTTGCTAAATTAGTTAGTGAATATGAGTTCAATAAATATTTGCATTGAGTACTTACATATATATAAACTTTGAGTGCTTATATCTCCTAAACTAAAACTATCTTGAAAATTTTATTGGAAAATTCTCTATTAGATGCGTACATTAAATTTATCTAAAGCACTCATACAATTTTTTTACTATTTCGTCCCCACTGTGCCGCGCCAAAGACATCGCGACTACGCTGCCCTACGGTTTCGGCACGCAGACGATTCATATTTTGTTTTTGTATTCTTTCTCTCGAGACACACCGACTCGACGCTGACCGAGGCATTGACGAAGCCGCGTAGCGTAAAAGAGAATTGAAGTAATAGCCCCGCGCGCCCGTACCATGAAGCGTCAAACGAAAATTGAAAAAGAATTTGTTCCTCATGCAACATCTTGGTATTGTATAGTCTTTGGTAGTATGAACGTTAAATATGTGTATGCGCTTATTCACTGAGAGCGTACATGGGATGAGCGCGATAATAAACAACTTAAGAGGGAAGTTCTTGACGTGACTTATTATTAACGACTAGCTATTAACGACTGCTGTTCCGAGCAGCGACGCAGCATAATAAAGTCACTTATAATCAAAGCTCGCAAATAACTGTTGACACTTTCGGCGTTTTTGATAAAAACCTCTCATTGACGGACACATTGAGAAAATGGACTGAAAAGACCCGATCAAATCTGTTTTTGCTATACTCGCCCTTCGCTCAAGCAAAGACCGATTTTTTCACTTCTCTTTGGTTCCTGTTTTTCACTGAGCATCTTGTCGCGAGCGAACGAACAAAGTGTCTTTTGTGTCTGTATGCGTGCTTGTACGTGTGATGCTTATGGCAACTATCAATTTTTGTAAATTCTATAAGGTTTGACTATTGGAGCTTAAAATTAATCGTGAAAAGCAAAACGAAAACGTCCGTTTGCCAATTTCGCAAATAAATATACATATTACAATACAATAGCCCAAAAGATGCGGAAAACATGAATAAATAAACATATACACGAAAAAAAACTAAAAACACTTTACTCAGACACTTTTTGGTTCTGCTCATCTAAAGACACTTTTGCTGTGAGCGCTTGAGCAAAGTGTCTCTCTAAGTTGTTATTGTTAGACACGATCGTGTGTCGGGCTCACCCGAAAACCCGAAACACATAACAGAAGCGAAGAGACAAAAAGTGTTCTGCTCAGTGAGAGACCGTGTCTTTGTGGTCTTTTTCGGTTTTGTCAGTGACGAGACAGCAAAGGAAAAAAGTGTTGACCGTCGTTTGCGAGCTATGCTTATAATTGAAAGTCAAAGTTGCGCACAAGTGTTTTCCGTCGGTCTATCCGGTTTTCTTGAGTCCCGCTTTCTTGTCCGATTAGATTTGGAAAATCCCCTTGGTTTACCAAAGAGTTATGCAGTCTAAGAAACTTAAAATCAAGACATACAAATTTCACGAAGTTGGTTCTCCTACTTCTCAATCTCGCTATATAACAGCTCGGACAAACTTTTCAGTTCTTAATGCCCAATGCTATGAGAACTACCTATCTCGATGCAGGATACGTTTGTCTCAGCTTCGTAAACAGTAAGCGTAGAACGTCCGCACACCCATCCTCGCTATCATTTCGTAATACGTCGGCAAAAAATGATCAGGCAATTGCCGATCTTTTTGCCCAATTTTTCCAAACCACCTATTCTGAGGAAAGCTACTCTGGTCATCCCTACCCATACGGTATACCGAAGTCGAACGGCATTTTCAGTCCCTTGTTAAATGAATATTCCCTACTTCAAGATCTTCGACTAGTTAAGCCGGTGTTTTCACCGGGTCCAGACGGGGTTCCAGGTTGTGTACTCAGGTACTTCGCCGAGGCCCTGTGTGGACCCTTGCTTAAACTATTCACCCTGTCCATTGATTCTTCTTGCTTCCACGCGATCTGGAAGGAATCGTTTATAATTATAGAGGTATAGAAAAGTCATCCGCTATTCCCAAAATTTTTGAGAAGGTTGTAATTCCGCACTTGCCAAGTCTCTGCAAGTCACTTATATCTCTAGCTCAGTATCGATTTGTAAAGCGGCGACCCACCCCCACGAACCAACATCCTGAGATGGATTTCTAGTTATCTTTGTTCCAGGTCTCAAAGAGTCCTCATCAAAAACTGCCTCTCTTCACCACTAAAGGTTTCATCGGGAGTACCACAGGGTAGCCATCTAGGCCACTTACTCTTCAAACTCTTCAACATACTCTCGAGTACTTATATATGCGGATGATGCTAAACTTTGTGGCCAATTGAAGGACATTTCATTTCATTCTCGCTTGCAATCCGATATCAATAACTTTCAGTCATGGTGTTCTGCAAACTTGTTACACCTTAATGCCTCGAAATACAAAGTAATGACGTTTCATCGTTCTAGCCCCTTGTTTGCCCCGTATACCCTATGTTGTGGTTTCCTTGAGAGAATTACCCTGGTGGATGATCTTGGTGTTATATTAAACGCCAAGCTAAAGTTTTCTGAACATTGCTACCATGGTAAATAAGGCCATGGGCGTGCTTGGGTTTATAAAGAGGTGGTCAAAGGAATTTGACGGCGCTTTTATAACAAAACCCCTATACCTCGCTAGTTTATCCGATCTTAGAATACGGAGAATGTGTATGGTGCCCTCAGTACAAAGTACACCAGGTACACACCACCACCGTATAAAATCAGTACAGAAAAACTTTACTCTTTGCTCTGCGGCGCCTTACTTTAGTACACTGCTATTAGTAAACCTCCCTTAGTTAACCGTAGAAAAATGCTTGGGGTGATTTTTGTGCAAAACTGGATCAGGGGTGACATAGACAGCCCTGATCTGTTGAGCCTGTAACGAACCTAAAAGGGTTCGATGCAATCCTTCCCCAAACGTATAATAATCATAAACATACTACTAAGTTACAACGCCTCTCCCAACATAGATTAATGCGTATATTACTTACACACGAACACCCCCCCTCCACACATAACTACTCGAGACGCGCCGACTCCAACAACGCTGACCAAACCAGGTCACGCGGACTTCCCCCACTCCAGACCAAGCGCCCGATCCGGTGCCATCGACCAAGAAAAGATGACACTGCGGAAGCTCGCGACGAACGCCAACGGCAAATACGCCAAGTAGCCAAACCACAAGAAGTAACGCCAGCTCAAACCACGATCGCCGAATCGGCGAAAAGCGAGCCCTACGTGGAAGTGCATTTTGGATCCCGCTAACAAAGCAATAACAGGCGTATAAATAGACGCCGGCCAGAACCAGAAACCCGACTTCGAGTACGGACGTTGGATTGACCCCTGGACGTGACTGAGCTTACCTCAGCCTGAAATAGGACCATCACAAATGGCGCCCAAGCAGGGACCTGAGGAAACGTCGACAAGGGTTTGTGGACTAAAGACCCACGGCCGCTAGAGTACCAAGAAAACAACACGAAAAAAACCCCGACCTCGCGCAATTTTCAGCAGTGCGGGTTGCGTAACGAGCCTACGAAAGCGCGGCGTAGCGACAGAGAAATTCGAAACGACCGTAGCGATGCTCGACCCAGTGCCTCAGTGCCGGAAAAGCGCAAGCCAAACGAAATAGCAAACGCGAGTAATAAGCGGAGAAATGGAATCCTATATAGAGGAACAGCCCGGCGAGTACTACCCCGGAGAATTTTTCGCTAACCCTGGGGTGAGTACCGGCTGGATACATAAACGGCGCCGAGTGGAGCTAGAGTCCTTCGCGGATGAATTCGGATTCAGCGGAGAAGCTGACCTCGCCTGGCCGACGGTTCAGCACGCGATATAGCTCAGATCTTGCTATCGCGCGTACGACTAGACGAGCGGAAGGTGCAGATGCCGCTCTTAGTATTACCGAATATGCTAGAGCAAGTCATCGTGGGGATGGATTTCCTATGCGCCATCGACACAACGATACAGTGTGGCAAGACACGCCTCCATCTTCAAGGTCACCAACGCCCCCAAACGCGCCGGTGATCACAGCCAGCCAAGTACACGCCCCCAGGACCCACGAACTCGAGACCCCGCCGCCAACGAATCCTCCGACACGACACGAGCACAACGAACAAAGGACACAGAACCCACGGCCACGACGAGGACCAGCCTCCGGCCCACACCCAGAAACCCAAAACCAAGCAACGCAACGAAGAAAGCGAGCTGGTCCTCTGAGGGCACCGACGCGGTTCCACCAACGAAGGGAAAGGAACCCAGGTCGCCCCTCCAGAAGACGGTACGGCCCCACCGGTAACAACCGCCACGCAGCAGCCAGACGCTCGAGGTACCAACTCCGACCGCCACCCTGGCCCAGGACTGCAACGACAACGCCATTGACACAAGTACGACCTCTACGACGGATTCCGACCAGCTGCTCCCGCGTCCTCTCAGGCAGGAACCGGGAAAGGCGACCAACTCCACACGAGGCGCCAATCGGAACCCCGATGCACCTGGAGCTAACACGCCATCGATCGTCGCCGACATCATGGAACGCCTCCCAGGCAACCCCTCGCTCAGCGCAGGAATGCGGACCAGCCTGGAGCCATGTCCGAAACTTTCATCGCCCAAACTAGCCGTCGCTTCAACACTAGGATCACCACCGAGACCCACACGGGCACCCCACCCATGGTCGACAAACCCGCGGTAGCCACCCACATAAGCGAATACACTCGCGATGTCGAGCGCACTCGACACAACGATTCTCCCCGAGAACCCCGACAGCACTAGTAACCTAGGAATTGACAAACAGCACGAAAATGATCCGGAACGAGTCCCCGACCCGTGGCTTCCCGACATCGCGCCAGGAATTCAGGAATGTCTGGACGAGGCGAGCCAACACTCGCAGACCTTCGACAGAGGCTCAGCTTACCATTATTACGAGAATTGAGCTTGAAGAATATCACCCACATCAACGACCTGAGGGAATTCCGCGATCACGAGCAAGAAGATCCCAGTGACCTACCAAACAGCGCTGACGCCAGCAAGAGAAGTAACTTAACGCTCACTTGACGTCACGACCACTCGCCCCACAAATTAGCTGACGAAGCGAAGAGAACGCGAAAACCCCAACGCAGACCACAGAAGAAACATGACACCGAGCCACAACGAAGCCTTCTTTTTAAAACAAGAAAAGGTCACGCGGATGACCCAACGTCGCACCCATAATGCGACGTGGAAGAAAAGCTTGCTTCGCAAGTATAGACTCGAAAGGCGATTTCATTGATCATGTTACGTTCGCCCTCACTAGAAAAAACTACCAGAGCCCGACCAACAGCCCACGAGTCTTCGTAACTCTCGCCGGGGAAGAAAGGGGAGGGTGTAACGACCCTAAAAGGGTTTGTTACAATCCTTCCCCCAACGTATAACAAGCATAAACCTACTACCAAGTTACAACGGCTCTCCCAACATAGATTAACGCGTATATTACTTACACATGAACACTCCCCCCACACATAACTACTCGAGACGCGCCGACTCCAACAACGCTGACCAAACCAGGTCACGCGGACTTCCCCCACTCCAGACCAAGCGCCCGATCCGGTGCCATCGACCAAGAAAAGATGACACTGCGGAAGCTCGCGACGAACGCCAACGGCAAATACGCCAAGTAGCCAAACCACAAGAAGTAAGGCCAGCTCAAACCACGATCGCCGAATCGGCGAAAAGCGAGCCCTACGTGGAAGTGCATTTTGGATCCCGCTAACAAAGCAATAACAGGCGTATAAATAGACGCCGGCCAGAACCAGAAACCCGACTTCGAGTACGGACGTTGGATTGACCCCTGGACGTGACTGAGCTTACCTCAGCCTGAAATAGGACCATCACAAATGGCGCCCAAGCAGGGACCTGAGGAAACGTCGACAAGGGTTTGTGGACTAAAGACCCACGGCCGCTAGAGTACCAAGAAAACAACACGAAAAAAACCCCGACCTCGCGCAATTTTCAGCAGTGCGGGTTGCGTAACGAGCCTACGAAAGCGCGGCGTAGCGACAGAGAAATTCGAAACGACCGTAGCGATGCTCGACCCAGTGCCTCAGTGCCGGAAAAGCGCAAGCCAAACGAAATAGCAAACGCGAGTAATAAGCGGAGAAATGGAATCCTATATAGAGGAACAGCCCGTTGAGTACTACCCCGGAGAATTTTTCGCTAACCCTGGGGTGAGTACCGGCTGGATACATAAACGGCGCCGAGTGGAGCTAGAGTCCTTCGCGGATGAATTCGGATTCAGCGGAGAAGCTGACCTCGCCTGGCCGACGGTTCAGCACGCGATATAGCTCAGATCTTGCTATCGCGCGTACGACTAGACGAGCGGAAGGTGCAGATGCCGCTCTTAGTATTACCGAATATGCTAGAGCAAGTCATCGTGGGGATGGATTTCCTATGCGCCATCGACACAACGATACAGTGTGGCAAGACACGCCTCCATCTTCAAGGTCACCAACGCCCCCAAACGCGCCGGTGATCACAGCCAGCCAAGTACACGCCCCCAGGACCCACGAACTCGAGACCCCGCCGCCAACGAATCCTCCGACACGACACGAGCACAACGAACAAAGGACACAGAACCCACGGCCACGACGAGGACCAGCCTCCGGCCCACACCCAGAAACCCAAAACCAAGCAACGCAACGAAGAAAGCGAGCTGGTCCTCTGAGGGCACCGACGCGGTTCCACCAACGAAGGGTAAGGAACCCAGGTCGCCCCTCCAGAAGACGGTACGGCCCCACCGGTAACAACCGCCACGCAGCAGCCAGACGCTCGAGGTACCAACTCCGACCGCCACCCTGGCCCAGGACTGCAACGACAACGCCATTGACACAAGTACGACCTCTACGACGGATTCCGACCAGCTGCTCCCGCGTCCTCTCAGGCAGGAACCGGGAAAGGCGACCAACTCCACACGAGGCGCCAATCGGAACCCCGATGCACCTGGAGCCAACACGCCATCGATCGTCGCCGACATCATGGAACGCCTCCCAGGCAACCCCTCGCTCAGCGCAGGAATGCGGACCAGCCTGGAGCCATGTCCGAAACTTTCATCGCCCAAACTAGCCGTCGCTTCAACACTAGGATCACCACCGAGACCCACACGGGCACCCCACCCATGGTCGACAAACCCGCGGTAGCCACCCACATAAGCGAATACACTCGCGATGTCGAGCGCACTCGACACAACGATTCTCCCCGAGAACCCCGACAGCACTAGTAACCTAGGAATTGACAAACAGCACGAAAATGATCCGGAACGAGTCCCCGACCCGTGGCTTCCCGACATCGCGCCAGGAATTCAGGAATGTCTGGACGAGGCGAGCCAACACTCGCAGACCTTCGACAGAGGCTCAGCTTACCATTATTACGAGAATTGAGCTTGAAGAATATCACCCACATCAACGACCTGAGGGAATTCCGCGATCACGAGCAAGAAGATCCCAGTGACCTACCAAACAGCGCTGACGCCAGCAAGAGAAGTAACTTAACGCTCACTTGACGTCACGACCACTCGCCCCACAAATTAGCTGACGAAGCGAAGAGAACGCGAAAACCCCAACGCAGACCACAGAAGAAACATGACACCGAGCCACAACGAAGCCTTCTTTTTAAAACAAGAAAAGGTCACGCGGATGACCCAACGTCGCACCCATAATGCGACGTGGAAGAAAAGCTTGCTTCGCAAGTATAGACTCGAAAGGCGATTTCATTGATCATGTTACGTTCGCCCTCACTAGAAAAAACTACCAGAGCCCGACCAACAGCCCACGAGTCTTCGTAACTCTCGCCGGGGAAGAAAGGGGAGGGTGTAACGACCCTAAAAGGGTTTGTTACAATCCTTCCCCCAACGTATAACAAGCATAAACCTACTACCAAGTTACAACGGCTCTCCCAACATAGATTAACGCGTATATTACTTACACATGAACACTCCCCCCACACATAACTACTCGAGACGCGCCGACTCCAACAACGCTGACCAAACCAGGTCACGCGGACTTCCCCCACTCCAGACCAAGCGCCCGATCCGGTGCCATCGACCACGAAAAGATGACACCGCGGAAGCTCGCGACGAACGCCAACGGCAAATACGCCAAGTCGGCAAAACACAAGAAGTAACACCAGCTCAAACCACGATCGCCGAATCGGCGAAAAGCGAGCCCTACGTGGAAGTGCATTTTGGATCCCGCTGACACAGCAACAACAAGCGTGTAAATAGACGCCGGCCAGAACCAGGAGACAGCTTACCCGGCTCTGAGTACAGACGTTGTACCACAGCTTACGCACAAACCCGGCTCTGAGTACAGACGTCGTATTAATCTAAGAATTTAAAAGTGCTAAAGTATTTGTAATAAAGTGTCTAATTATCTAAACAGTATCAAACTGCGTAACTTCATTCCAAAAAGCCGAGAACCCGACACTACCCCACCCCGCATCCACATACACCATTTAATACATCACGAGCATCACTCGTCCTAGCCCCGATCCCGACGTCTCCCTCAAAGTTCCATATATTTCTATAATTTTTTTGTGGATTGACCCCTACGTGACTGAGCTTACCTCAGCCTGAAATAGGTCCATCATAAGCCTCATAAACTTCACGATTCCTATTAGACTCACTAGAAATTTTATACCCTTGCTCCTTTCTTTCGAATTATTCCTTGCATGAACCATTTAGGGTCTTATTGTTACATAAGTACGTATCGGCGACCATCTATTGTTAATAAGTTTAAAGACCCCGATCTGCAGTAGGTACAATCGTATCTTCCTGTCCCAATTTGTCTTCGCTTGTGTGAGCAAGTATGTGGTTGTGGTAGCTATTGTTTCTCTATCTAAATGTATTTGGGGAATGGATACACTTGCAAGTCTGCACCCATGTGCGAGAACGCATGTGTACCTTGAGACTCGACTTTCCTTTGAATGATTTCGAGCAGTGAGCGCAGGTGTCAGGTCGTTCACCTGTGTGACTACGGGTGTGTATAAGATATTTAGATTTATCGCTGAGAGATTGTATGCAAAAAGAACACTTATTCGGTCTTTCCTACGGAGTACGGATGTGTTCCTGGAGATGAGATATTTCTTGATATGACTGCGAGCAGTAGGTACACTTATATGGTGTTGATGGTCGTATTGGTATTTATTTATTTATTTCCAGAAAGTGGCGGTGCCATCCTGTTAGCGGGCACGGAAGATGGGTCCAGAGGAGGGTCAGCCACATCCAGCTGAGTCAGAGGAGCGAGGCCCATGCTTAGAGCCTGCCTAAGCTTCGAAGTCCGAATCAGTAGCACATCATACTCGTCCAGAAAATAGGGCAGGGAAGCAGCCGTGAGAGCCAATCTAGGCGACGACGCTGAAGAGAGTGTTCCACATAAGAGCGCACGACGGCCTGCTTACTCTTCCCAAATCTCGAGAGTAGCGACGCGTCGCTGGAGGCTGCGGACGTAGTGCTTCGACCAGACTTGTCAGAACCGCCGTTTGAGCTCTGAGAGCAGTTGCCACCTCTTGGTATAGGTGGTACCGTTGCTCCGTGCGTCTGCCTCGAACCCTTGCGGCAGCGAGCGAAGGGCCTGGCCGATCAGCAAGTAGCCTGGCGTGAGTACCTCTCCGTCGTTGGGATCTGTGCTGGCCAGAGTGAGTGGCCTGGAGTTCAGTATAGCCTCTGCTTCGGCCAGCACCGTCCGAAACTCGCTCTCCGTGAGCGCGGCGCGCAGTGGCGATTTCGACGAAAAGAGGTGGCAAAAGTCGGAGATTTTTTTTTTAGCGCTTTGGATGCAATGAATATAAGCATCTAATGGAAAACTTTCAAGAACTTTTAAAAATCAAACTTTCAAAAAATTCGGACTTTTAGTTTAGAAGATATTTATTTATAACATTATGAGCACTCAAAGTTGAAAATTGTTTCAGTGCGCACAATTGTTTTAACTTTTATTTAAATACTGCATCTTTCAGGTGGAAAAACGGTAAACTATGTAACGTATGATTCTGTTTTTGGTATCTTTTATTTGTTGCATTAATTCTTAAGAAAACTTTTTAAAAATATGGTCAGTTACATAGGCAGTTGTTTAGAAAAACTTGTTTTGCCAACCATCTAAAATTTATGCTATTTTTCAACTTTGACTGGACTTTTAAAAAATATATCCTTAAATTTTCCCGAGATTTTGTTTATATGTTCCTTGAACTATTTATTACCTAATTCTAAAAGCCCTTTCTGCGCTTCGGAGCCGTTTGGCTTCTATACCGATTTACCTGTCACAACCTCGCGCGAAACTGCAAGGAACAAAAAATACCCGCAGGTTTGGTGAATATGCCTCGAAGACTTCTGAGCTGTTACTGGAAAAATATCCTGAAAAGAAGCTAGCTCCCAAACTTCATAAAATTCTGGCACATGGTCAAATTTTAATAGAACATCAGAGCCTACCAATTGGAGAGATGTCAGAAGAAGCCCAGGAAAGGAGAAACAAAGATTACAAAAAATACAGGAATATGAATACGTGCAAGACATCACGAATTAAGACCATAACCAAGACCTTTTCAACATGTTGGCAGCCTCTTTAGATCCATATATTTCATCCATTAGATATGTGAGATCACAAATTAAATTGGAAAGTAGTTATTCTTCAGAAATGATAAGTTTATTAGATATTCCTCCCACTAACCAGGAAGTGGAGGAATTTTTTGCAGAAACAAAAAGAAAATTGTTTTTATTTAAATTTTTTAATATTAGGTTAAGTTAAAAATTAAATAAAAAAATAATATTTTATAGTAAAAGCCAGCATGATTGATAAAAATAAATAAAAATAGGAAAATATGCACCGGCAACAAAGTTCAACTTTAACTCATTATTGTGAAGTTTTAGACACTGTAGAATAATTGACTTAAGCACATTAAATTTTGAAAGATTTTTCTTTCAAACGCAGTTTGTTTCATAAAGATATCTTTATTTGTTCAGAAGTTATTAATTTAGCAAGCTGAAACGGCGGAATTCGCCACTGTGCGCCGTCGGCGATCTGCCGGACGACGATTTGTTTCGCCGACTTGACCGACCCCCCTCGCAGGGGAATGAATTTCCACTGCTGCTCCTCGAACGCTTCCTGCAGCTTCCTCAGCTCGTTCCGGGCCCCGACGAAGTTGGTCGATTTTGACGGGCGGACACGTCCTCGAATCCGAGGCAAGACGTTAATAGGACCACAAAAATCCACCCCACAAATCAGGAATGGAGGACCTTCTCTAAACCTGTCTGCCGGCAGATTTCCTATGATCTGACTCATCAATTTTGGTTTGTAGCGAAAACAATGGATGCATCTCCTAACTATCCGAGTACATTCCCGACGTGCATTTACAAGCCAAATCTCCTATAAATTCCTCAAAAACAGTTCGACTAAGTGACTTTTGGCGGGCAGTAGAATTGGAAACTTGGCCTCAAGTGGCACGGGCGCATGCAACAACCTGCCTCCCACCCTGATAAGCGAACAGATGTCTCTTTTTCGGACATCTTTTGGATATATTTGGCCATCATTTGCAGGCTTGGCGGCAGAGCCTGTCTCTTTTTCAACGGTTTAAACTCCTGCGGAAAGACATTTCGTTGAACCAGCTCCATCAATTTGAGGGAAGATTGCTGCAACAACTTTACAGTCAACTCCGTCGATGTTTAAAAATCGGTACACATAGGCAAATACGCGCAAACGAGCAAATATCTGATATCGGTGTCAGAAGAACTCTGCGTGGAGGTCAGGGATCTCGACAGCCTGGTCGAGAAGGAGGACATCGCAGCAGCGATAGCTGCATCGATAGACGCCCCCAGCGTGGACACCAGCGCCATAAAAAGCCTGAGGCCATCGTTCGCTGGTACGCAACTGGCAGTTGTGTGCCTGCCGCCCGTGCAGGCAAGAGCCCTGCTCATGGTGGGCAAACTTAAAGTCGGATGGACAAGCTGTAGGATCCGGGAGCGGACAGCTCAACGACGATGCTACAGGTGTCTGGAGTTTGGGCACCTAGCAATTAGGTGCAAGAGCGCGGTGGATCGCACCGGATGCTGCCTCAGATGCGGCGGGAACGGGCACAAGGCGGCAACCTGCCAAAGCGATCCGCGGTGTTTCATCTGCACCGCTAACAATAGCAATGAGACGAAACATTATGCGGGTAGCAGGAGATGTCCAGCAGCCAGGAGCGTGCCCAGCTTGACGGCCCTATAATGAAGGTTATGCAGCTCAACCTCAACCACTGCGCTGCGGCTCAAGACCTGCTGAGCCAATCCATAAGAGAATTGGCAATTGACCTAGCCATCCTCAGCGAGCCATATCAAACTAGGGAGTCCCCTGGGTTCATCTTGGATGCCACCAAAAAGGCCGCGATATGGCTATGCGGGGCCACGCCACTACAGCTTTCCCTCTCAAGCGCTGCTGCTGGGTTTGTGCGCGCCAAGGTCGGAGGTGTGTGGATTTATAGCGTCTACCTTGCCCCTAGCCTGACGCTCTCCGAGTTCGCAGGTACTCTAGACAACCTAGCGGCGGATGCTAGAGGACGTCACCCAGTAGCCATTGGGGGGGACTTCAACGCGTGGGCTGAAGAGTGGGGAAGCGTGGCGACGAATGCGAGAGGTAGAGCTCTGCTGGAGATCATTGCGCCCCTAGACATCGCGCTCCTCAACGAGGGAAACCAGCATACCTTCTCCAGAGCAGGAATAGGATCGGTCATCGACCTTACATTTGTCAGCAGCTCACTTTTTAATTCATCGGGCTGGAGCATCAGCAACATCTACACAGGGAGCGACCACAGGGCAATTATATGGGATACAGGCCAACAGATGTCTAGCGTAGAGTCAGCTGCGCCCAGATGGAGATGCTATCGCGCTGAAACGCTCAATACGGTCCTGTTCATGGAGCTTATGTCCAACCTCACGGCGAATGGAAATGCTGAATGCATGGCCAACCATGTCATGGAGCATCTGGAGGCAGCATGCAATGCCACCATGGCGCAGAGGAAGAACTACGGTCGCCACCACCAACCTGTGTTCTGGTGGAACGAGGACATTGCCGCGCTACGCCGGGAATGCAACCAAGCCCGACACCGCTACCAGCGCTCGCGCGGAAGCAATGCCTTTCCGCAATGGCAATCCACGTTTAGGGACTGCAGAAGGGCCCTCAAGGCGGCCATTAGGGATAGCAAGCGCCAGTGCTTTCTCAAGCTATGCGACTCTGCGGAGCAGGACCCATGGGGAAGGGCGTACAAGTTGGTGACGAACAAACTTTGAGCCAAGAGGCAGGCACCCCCATCGGACACCGACACGACACGATCCATCGTGGAGGAACTGTTTCCGCACAGGGCTGACCACATCGGGGATGCCCGTTGCCTCACACTGCAACCGCACAGTCAGGCACACATCGAGGAGGTGTCAATCGAGGAAGTCGAACGCGCAGCCAGGAGCATCAGCCCGAACAAGGCTCCTGGGCCGGACTCTATCCCGAACAGAGCCCTCTTGCTCGCCCTCTCCACGCGTCCGGACATCTTTGCGAAGCTGCTAAATCAGTGCCTTCGCGAAGGAGTGTTCCCTGTGAGGTGGAAAAGGCAGAAGCTAGTGCTTATTCCCAAGCCAGGCAAGCCGCCGGGGACAGCGTCGTCATATAGGCCTATCTGCCTGATCGACACCGCGGGTAAACTGCTTGAGAAGGTGATTTGCGCGCGACTGGAACGCTCCATCGCGGAGGCTGGCGACCTCTCACCGCACCAATACGGCTTTCGCAAGGCCCGATCCACAATAGACGCCGTTCGTAAGGTGGTGGACATTGCCTCCGGTGCAATTGCCGGCACTCGGTGGAAAGGCGGCGGGAAAGAGTATTGCCTAGTAGTCACTCTGGACATTAAGAACGCGTTCAACACGGCGAGGTGGAGCTGCATCCTAAGGGCGCTGGAGAGCTTCGACACACCCAGGTACCTGCAGCGGATGGTAAAAAGTTACTTTGAGAGAAGGCTGCTTTTGTACGACACGCAGGCTGGCACGGAGGAATACGAGGTATCGGCAGGCGTCCCGCAGGGTTCAGTGCTTGGCCCCACTCTGTGGAACGCAATGTATGACGGCATCTTGCGACTCAGCCTCCCCCACGGAGTACACATGGTGGGTTTTGCAGACGATGTGGCTGTCCTAGTGGTGGCAAAAGACCTGTCCGTCGTGGAAACGACCTGTAACCAAACGATAGCGCGCATTCAACAGTGGCTGGACCTGGTCGGGCTCGAACTCGCACCCCACAAAACAGAGGCAGTGTTGGTATCCAGCCGGAAGAAAGTTGAGACGGCCAACATCTCAGTGGCAGGTACCCTGGTCTCGTCTAAGCGCGCTATTAAATACCTTGGTGTCCTGGTGGACACACGTCTCTGCTTTCGGGAGCACTTGGCCTACATGGGCACGAAGGCGGCGACCACCAACGGTGCGCTCTCGAGGCTAATGCTGAACACCCGAGGACCAAAGCAATGGCGGCGACAACTGCTAACGAGTGTCACGAGATCGGTGATGTTATATGCGGCGCCAATCTGGGCAAAGGCCCTTCGAACAGCGAGCTACGCACGGGGTCTGGCAGCCACGCACCGCCTCTCTTCGATTCGGATCACCAGTGCCTTCCGAACGGTCTCGGACGAGGCAGCACACGTGATCGCGGGCATAGCACCCCTGGAATTCCTGGCGGAGGAACGGTCCACATACTACCAGGAAACACATGGCAGAGGAATGGACGCGGCGGCGAAAAGGCAGATACGCTCGGCGTGCAGACAGGAGAGTCTCAGAAGGTGGCAACAGCGCTGGGACGCGACCACTAAGGGGCGCTGGACCCACCAGCTTATCCCGTCCATCGACGCGTGGGTAAGCAGGAAGCACGGGCAGGTCAACTTTTACCTGACTCAGCTACTCAGTGGGCACGGCTGCTTCCGAAGCTACCTTCATCGCTTCGGACACGCGGACTCCGCAGAATGCTCTTGGTGCGGGCACTGCGTGGAGGAGGATGCCGAGCATGCGATATTTTCGTGTGGCAGGTTCGCAGCGCAGCGTCAGCGGCTAGAAGAAGCGCTGGGTGGAGCCGTAGTCAAGCAGATCTTGGTGCCGTGCATGCTCCTGTCCCCGGAAAACTGGGAGGCGACGAGCTGCTTCGCGGCGTCCATTATGAGGGAACTGCGCGCTGTTGAGCAACAGACAAGAGTCCAGTTAGTCTAAACGAAGCCTGCTCATGTGTGAAGCATTGCTTCACGGCCGTACCACACATGTTGGGCTTGCATAGCCTAACCTTTAATATAGTTCGCTTTAAGTATAAAATAAGATGTAAATACGAGCAATTAAATGGAATTAAAAAAAAAATATCTGAATGGGAAATGAGTTCTCAATTAAAAACTGGGCGGACTTTTTTACCTAAAAATCCCTTACATCGGCTGAGATGTTAAAATGGGAGTTTTTTGGCCAACAGTGCTCAGGCTCACATACAAATTCAGAACCATCTAGCCAAATTGACTCAAGGAGTTCAGGAATGTCGTATCCACGAGAAGCCAAGTCCGCTGGATTTGACAGCGAAGGCACATGACCGGATTATATCCCTACTGATAGCTCTTGAATTGTGGCTACACTATTTGACACGAAAACAGAAAGCGAATATGGCGGAGTCTTTATCCAATGTAGCGTTATTTTGAAGTCCGTCCAGAAATAAACTCTCTCGATTCTGCTTTTGTCAAGAACTTGTTTGACGTAGGACCAAAATAGAGCCCAGAGAGGGACGGTGCATAATTCAAGCCTTGGTATGGTTTTCGTCTTTAGTGGAGCAACTCTAGCTTTTAATGCCAACAATCGACAACAGACTTAATCACTTTCGATTGCTCGAATATAAAGGCAACAGCTGATGCTTTACTAGAAGCGTCTGCTAAACCGTGAACTTTAACAGCTGAGCATCCACTGCCAAAAGTATACCTTGGAATGGTCACTGCGTGAAAATTACGCAAATTGTTCTTCAAGACTTCCCAACCTAAATGCAATTCCATCGGAATCGCTTCATCCCATTCCAACTGCAGTTGCCAAAGTCTTTGGAGGAGAATTTTATGCTAATGCTTTGGTCGAATCGGCATCATTGAAATTAAGGGATTTTTCCATGTTGATCCCTTTAGCTAGTTGTGGATGGTTTAAAAACCATTTAGACAGCCGGAATCCAACGTGATTTAGGATTTCGGGCACTTGACTGCACATCACATTCAACGTGTCAATCTCATCGGCTCCAGTAAGCATGTCGTCCACATAATAATCGTTACAAATTATGTCGGAATCGATCTCATGTGCGTTTCTATGACGAACTCCAAGTTCTTGCAAGCAACGGATGGCAAGAAATGGATCTGAAGCCGTTCCGTAGGTGACAGTACTTAAACGAAAAATCTGTACCTCATCAGATGGATTCTCTCGCCATAATATGAGCTGAAAGTTGCGATCGTCTTCAGTCATAGTCACTTGCCTGTACATTTTCGAGATATCTGCTGTTAAGGCAAAGCGATTCAAACTAAATCTGACGAGAGATAATACCAATTCCCTCTGAATAGTGGGTCCCACTATTAAAATGTCGTTTAATGACTGCGCCGAAGTAGTCTTCGTTGACGCGTCGAACACGACTCGAAGTTTGGTTGAGGTATTATCAGGCCTCAGGACGTATTGATTTGGTATGAAATAGTGCGGTCCTGTAGGAGTAATATTGGCTGTTGGAGACATATGAACGAGCTCGAGGTACTCCTTCATTAAAACAACGTATATTTCGTGAAGCGAACTGTCTTTCAGACTTCTACGCTCTAACGAAAAGAATCGGTGCTTAGCCACATTGAACGAAGATCCCAGCATATGGGGATCAGATTTAAAGGGCAGGTGAACTTCGAACCGCCATAAATTTAAATTAGAAACACTTTTCACAAAGTGTTCCTCACCAGAAATTTGTTCTGCTGAATATTTTGTTAATTCTATATTCTTTGAAACTATCTATCTAACTATCTAGCTCCCAAAGCCTTTCAACAAGGCCTCCCAGCTCCATGTCTTCCTTTGACGAAGCTGCGACACAACACGCAGCTTCTTATTGTTGTTGCTTACATCGCTCAGAAACTACCCATCGCCCGGAGCACAACAACTTGAAGAATGAGTCTGATCCAAGAAACATATTTATCTCTTGGGGTCGATGGAACGCTGGATCTGCTAACTCCACGCTCGCCGGAATTTTCCACTGGGAAGAGTATATTGTAGTCGACACTTCACTCCTTGAGACCGAGCTTGATTTTTCTACCGATGTTACTGTCAGCCAACGACACCCTTGACGATCTTAGAGACTGCGCCAGGCTTTCTGTCATGAAATTGACCTGCGAGCTTGAGTTCCACCTGACCTTGCGAGTCTGAGCTCTGATTTACACTCGAAACGCCATATCTGTGCAATAGTGAGTGGTAGCCTGTGAACAAACTCTGCACCTAGAGGATGTGCACCGGGAAACCCTATTCACAGATTTAAAGCAATTAATACACAGCTGCTTGCCGTTTGCGAAGACGAGCCCCAAATCCATGACAATTTACAATCGAATGGTTGTAGCCACAATATACACACTTGGGCTCGATAAATTTTTCAGCCCTTGCGAAAGAAAAAAACGACCTTTGCAGTATTCCTCTGCTGAAAGGTGTTGGTGTCGCCTATGTAACGTTTTTTCGCAATCAGATCAGATGAGCTTCCTCTCATCATAATCAGCTCCTCCTTATATTTCGATTTTGTCATGGCGTTAGCCACCTCACGCTCGTCTCCTAATGATAAAAGTGACTCAAAAATTGCTGTCACGGAATCTATAACTAATCGCAGAGAAGAGGCGGACGGCTTTGTCATGGCCGGGATTTCAAACAACTTTGCAAGTGTAGTATGCACACATAAAAAGTACATACTTTACCTAGTTTTTGTGGAAGAACATACATTGTAATACGACGTAATACGATCACACGAATATGCCTCGATCTATCATAAGTGGAGCCGTTAAGTTTACATAACTCGACGGCGCAAGGGATATGACCTACTGCATGTGTATACGACATTCTTTCTTACGCTCATCAAGCATATACATAATGCGGCCGCTCCGCTGCCGGCGGCTCTGGCAGCGGAGCTACGCGGCCTTAGCCAGGTAAGCGCCAAATTATAAGATTTCAGATCAGCCAATAAAGAACGGTAAAATAATTACATGGCGACCTTGACTCGCGAGTAAAGTGAGCCAAGAAAACGACAACAATACCCCTCCCTCTGCATTTGGTTCTCGACCCTACAGCGGGTCAATGAGCTTAATCATTTTCATGTGAACCAAATACAGCACATACCTCATCGCGTAACAGAACACGAGAGTTGCAGTGTTGACAAAGACACTTGTCCAGACAGTCCAACAACAACTATGGGGCCGTGGAACGTGGAAACTGCCGCTGCTCAACATAACACCTGCGCGTGTGCCATGTCAGCAGATTAATGCACCGGCGACTGCGCAGCCGGCGGCCGGGGACTTAACATAAAGACTTTAATTTGTGTGTATATTCAGATTCTCTAAGACCTTCAACGAGGAACAATAAATTTCGCTTTAACGGAATAAATAATAAATATTACAATAAACGTCGATTCTACTTTACTGGCGCCCAACGGAATTTTACCCAACGCGAGAGAATATTTAAAAAAAATTAGTAATCTAATGCTTCGAGTTCAACAAAAATAAAAGTAACATAAAGAGTGTTTACCCAATGCGAGTTTTTACTGTTATTTGCCGGCAATCCCTCGCCTCAAAAAGTAAAAACAATAAGCTGAAGGGCAAACCCCTTGCTGACGGTTAAAAAAAACCACACCCGGAAGAAGCTGAAAGGCAATCCATCGCTCCCGCATCAACATCTACAGAAGGAAAAACAGGCTGAAGGGAAATCCATCGCCTCAAGAAGTAAAAACAACAAGCTGAAGTGAAATCCCTCGCTTCCCACATCCACGCCCAAAAAGGAATTAAGAATTGAAGGACACTAATAATTAGATCAAATAAAACACGGTATAAGCCGCAGAAAAAAATGTAAGTGAGCTCTTTTCGTAAAATTTTATTCAAGCATTTTGGTGATCCCGACCCAATAAAAATAAAATAATACTGAGCTCAGATATTTAAAAACAAAATCAAATTCATTAAAAAAGAAAATAAATAAATAAATGAAAATAAAAAATTCAAATAAAATAAGAAGTTGCTAATGGGCGATAGCCCTAGCAGTTCCAATAGTGACCTCAAGTCCTCAAGTCCGCAAGCGGTCCGATAGCTTAGTTTCACTGTGTGGGGACCTGCCCAGGGGATAGCAAGCAAGAACAATCCAATAGCGACGATAGTTTACTTTTGTGAAAGCAACGACCGTTTCCTTGACATCATGGATCCGACAACTTTCGCATCGGCTATAGAGGCCACACTACAAAATAAGGCCTTACAGGCCTGCTGTAAGACCAGGTTACAGCAATTACAAGCCGAGATTGCTCAGTCGAGCACAGGTACGGCTGCCCCGAAAGTTGAAGCGTACAAGGAGATTGCAATAAATCCCGATGTACAGTGTGATTAGCCATTGGACATGGTTAAGTCCGTCCTCGAGTTCGACGGAAAACAAGAAAATTATGTCGCTTGGCGCCAGGCAGCGCTGCCGGCATATACAATTTTGGAGCCCTATGAAGGCATCGCTAGACATTACATGGAGGCAGGCATCATCTGGAATAAAATAAAAGGTCCCGCAAATAACGTCCTGACATCTTTCAATACAGTCTTAAATTTCAAGCCAATCTTGAATAGATTGGATAGTTCGTATTCCGACTGAAATTTTAGAATAGTTTTTTTAAATATGAAATACCGAAAACTTTGGGTGGTTGCGATTTTACGACGATTTAATGTATTTTACGACGAAAAAATAATGGTGCGTGCGTTCGTTTTCAATAGATTTTGTCGACTGTCTATATTCAAAGAATATAGAATTGTCTATCGTACCTACGGTGGCAAAGCGGGGCCAATTCGCCAAGAGCGAGAGAGCGAGCTTTTATTGCGTTCCCGCTTTGCCCTAGCCTAACTTACACTAGACTTCATCAAATTCGATCCTAATCTTATTCTAGTACAAATTATAAGCCAAATGGCGATACACCGGCCCGTTGAAGGCCTGGAAGGCTTCAAGCCAGTGGCAGAAGCGCCAACTTGTGGATTGGCCTCCTGAACGTGGCTCCGCTGCTTGTCCTTAGGTCGACCGCTCTGACCCTTCCGTCCTGCCCTGCGGTTGTTCCGACCACCCGTCCGAGGAGCCACTGTTGAGGGGGCAGGTTGTCCTCGGCGACGATTACGAGGACGCCTTCCTTGATGTTGGGTTCCTCCTGGTGCCACTTGCATCTTATCGCTGCCAGAACATTTGCCTGGCTGACGAGACAAGCCGCCATCGCTTTAAGCAGCTCAGACCCTCCTTGTCCGGGGTCCTGGGTGCTGGGGGTGCGATGAGCGGCCCGCCTGTCAGCAGGTGCCCGGGAGTCAGCGCGTCTCCGTCGCTTGGGTCTGGGCTTAGGGATCCTAGCGGGCGCGAGTTGAGTACCGCCTCGATCCCGACCAGCACGGTCTCCAGCTCCTCTGCGGTGAGGAGAGCGCTTCCAACTGCCCGTAGGAGTAGGCCCTTGGCAGACTTCACACCGGCCTCCCAAAGTTCGCCCATGTACGGTGCTCGAGGCGGTATGAAGGCACACTCGCACCCGCTTCTTGACGCGAATTCGCGCATCGTGTCCGCTTCCGCCTCTATCTTCCTCCGCAGTTCGCTGAAGTGGCGACTTGCTCCGAAGAAATTTGTCGAGCTGTCGCGTTCACGCGTTGCGGACATCCTCGACGACCGACGAACCTTTGGAATGCCAACAAGAAGGAATTAGTTGTCAAATTGGAGACAATTTCTAAATGAACCGCCTTAGACGCAAAACAGACAAATAACGCTATGTTGGACTTATAAGGGGGCCTTCCACGAATTTTCAGAGTCGTATAGACTGGGCCACAAAAATTAACGCCACATACTGAAAATGGGCGGAGAGCACGGAGCCGGTCTGCGGGTAAGTTGCCCATCATTTGGGTCTGGAGTAGAGGCTTGCATTTAAAGCAACGAATGCACGACCTAACTGTCGCCCTGCAGACCGCCTGAGCAATCACTATCCAAATAAGCTGTCTAAGGATACTCACGAGTGCTCGTGGGACGGCATGAAAATTCGTTTTGTGCAGATAGCGAACGTATGTCTGCACAAACTGCGAGCGTTTTGTCAATAACAAAGGAAACTTGGCATTATATGACATAGGAGCGTTAACTAGTCGCCCCCCAACTCGCAACAACGAAAAAAAGCACCAAGTCCCAGCCTCTTCATGGTTGAAGGGATTCAAACGCTGAAGACTGGGGCCTAACTTGGTGCCTTTACGAACCCTTTCAATATCTTCTTGAGACTCATTTTTCTGTGTTATTTTGACTACAGATGACGGAATTTTTTCAAAGCTGAGACTTTTGTCTATGCATTTTCGTATGAAGCGGAACACGAAAACGAACACTCTTAGCAGTTTGAGGTGTGACAAGTATCCCTCGATTACATCGACTAAATAAGCGGTGAGCGGCACATAACTCAAGCCTTGGGAGCGTTTTCGTCTTGAGCGTCTGCTTTCGTCATTGCAGTCAACATGGAGACCTCGAAACGTTCTGCAGTCTTTCTACGGATATAGACGCAGGCCCCATAAGCTCTCATGGATGCGTCGGCAAAGGCATGTACTTGAATCGGTGACATGGGATCAGTATGCACAAATCGAGGTATGGTAATCTTCTCCAACTGTCCCAAGGATTCTTTTAATAAGTTCCATTCTGTTTCCAAGTTCATTGGAATTGACTCATCCCAATCTAGCTTGTTAAGCCAAAGCTCCTGCAGTAGGATCTTCCCCTTAATTACTAAAGGACTTAACAAGCCAAGGGAGTCAAACAGCTTTGATGTCACCGATAATATGTTCCGTTTTGTCGTTCGGAGACCCATAGGTTAGGTTAGGTTAACCCGGACGGCCGTCAGCGGGGCCACGCATATGCCAATCTGGCCCTTAGTTATCCGGATAGGGGGGTGTATGAACCGTCGCGGGAGTGTTTAGGTGGTTTTAAAGTCCCCGAGAATCGAGGTGTTTTTATCATAGGCCAGCAGTTCCTGTGGCGTCCTTTTGGAGGCATCTTCCAGTGATGCCAGCACTGGGGCGCCCAGGTATCTCCTCCTTGCCCTTGAGAGAGCCGGACAGTAGCAGATGAGATGTTCCAGGGTTTCGATAGCCCCAGGCTCATCACATTTCCTACAACTGTCTCTGTTGGACATGCCTAGCTTAGCTGCATGTGCAGCAGCCAGACAGTGACCTGTAAGTATTCCCACTTGCAATCTACAGTCTTTTCGTGGTAGGTGCAGTAGGTAGTGGCTAAGTTTCTCGTTGCGTTCCTTGCGCATTATCTTTGAGGTTCTGCAGGTGGTGGTACTGTTCCACCTGCTATCAGTCTGTGTTCTAGCCTGCTTCTCTAGATCGCCTTGCAGCGGTCTAAGGGAGACAGGCACCTTCTCGGTTCTCCTATTCTCCAGCCCGACGCCTTCCTTAGCTAGTACGTCCGCCGCTTCGTTTCCTTCGATGCCCTGGTGGCTGGGAACACAATAGATCCGCACTGACTTTGTCGTGCTTAGGATGTCTAATGCCTCCCTGCTCGCCAAGACATTTCTGGAACTGACTGCGGACGACTGCATGGATCTTATCGCCGCTTGGCTGTCGACGAATAGGTTGACCGCATCGTGTGCTCCTCCGCTGCCTTCCCGATGGCAAAAACGTCTGCCTGGAATATGCTGCATTGGTCCGGTAGCTTATACGACAGCCTTATCTCAGGGTCTGTACAGTATAGTCCCGCTCCTACTCCTCCGTCCATCTTGGAGCCGCCTGTGTATGTATTGAGGTGCTCCGTTTGGTCTCTTCCGATTTTCCAGTCTTCAGGTCCCAAAGATGCAGTTGTTTTTACGTCGAGGCTTGTTTGGGGGGTCATGTAATCAGTTGATCTGTTCATTTCCCTTCCAATTGAACTATGCCCGTATTCTTGTGGCGACATATTTCCTGAAGCGATGAGGCGTTGTGCTGCCTTTCCTGCAGTCAGACGGGCGTGGATGTTTAGGGGTTCGATTCCAAGTAGGGTTTCGAGTGCTTTTGTTGGGGTTGACCTCAGCGCCCCTGTAATACAGAGCAAAGCCTGTCGCTGAGTCCTTTCCATAAGCTTATGATACGTTTTCTTTCCAGTAGCTTGCCACCACGCTAAGACTCCATACAGCAGAGTTGGTCGCAACACCGATATGTAAATCCAATGCATCAGAGCCGGAGACAGGCCCCATGTGCTGCTGAGCATCTTCTTGGATGCATAAAGCGCAATGGTGGCCTTCTTCACCCTTTCCATTGGGTTTCCATGCCAGTTTACTATCCAGTACTGTAGGTAAGATAGGCTAAGAAGAAATTTTTTTGAACACATTGGGGAAAACGAAAAAATCTATTGAAACGAACGCACGCGCTTCTTTTTTTTCGGCGTAAAATACAATAATTTGCAGCCACCCAAGTTCTCTGTTTTTTCATATTTAGAAAAACTATTCTAAAATTTCATGGCGCCCCCGGGTGGACGCGCTTCTTTTTTTTCGCCGTAAAATACAATAATTTGCAGCCACCCAAGTTCTCTGTTTTTTCATATTTAGAAAAACTATTCTAAAATTTCATGGCGCCCCCGGGTGGACTCGCAGATTAAACGTATCAATAAAAAGTTGAAAGCAAAAGTGACAGTGACACGAGTGGAGAAAAGATCAAAAAATAAAATCTATCATACCTATGCATGCATATGTACTACACCTAAATTGCCAAATTGACCGCGACGTGTGTGCAAAGAATACAGCAAACAAACTGTGCAAAAATTGAAAGCTCGAGTGAGGACGCGAAGATTAAAAAACTCGCAATTATTGTCTTGGGCTGAAACAATTGAACCTCGCTTTTAATTCTTGGCACATACGTATGACATAGTAGAGCTAGATTTGCATGCTGTAGTTAGAGTTGAGCATATATATTAATACATATATACATACGCCTAACCATCTTGGACGCAACACATATAACTCATTTTTAACTGCAATCGCTGTCACTCCTTCCCCTTTCTCGTTTTCGTTGTGTCAAATATATAGTTGGGTCATTGGCCAAGCACGCATACCAATACGCAGCAGCAGTGGTGAATTTTTTCGTGTTTCTTTCGCTCCTCACCGTTGCTCATCGCTGTTTTTTTTTTGTTTGGCGCGCTTGATCCAAACCAAACACCAAGCGACGCGCTACCCTGTTTTCGTCGGGTATATTCGCTCTTACACAACGCTATTACACAACGCTCTACCCTAAATTTGTCAGGTATATTGATTTTTTACCTCGTTTGGGTACAATTACCCAATATTTCATTGACTGCCTCGGCATTAAATACGATTATTAGAATCGACCTTTCGCTTTCAGTTGCTTGTATTGAGAATGAATATGACCTGAAAAGCCAACAATATCTTCCTTGAAGAGCTGAAGAAAAAGCGCAGTTGCCGTGTCAAAGGCATTCGTTTATTAGCGGACCGTTAAGAAGCGGGGTACTCCGCTGGAATTGACGGAGCTCGAGTGCAAACTCGAAACGCTGATGCGTAGCATTGACACGGCACGCGAACTTCAAGAGAAGATTGAAGATATAGACATTGACGATGAATTTGGAGTCGAGTTGGAAGAACTCTCAATTGTCAAAAAGGCACAATGACGAAAGCATTCCAATTATCGAAAAGTTCAACCATTTGTTTTGTGTCTCTCCGGTGAAGCGTTGGGAACAGTTAGGGCTTTCCAAGTAACCGAGACCAACTATGAGCAATGGCTAGCTTAAAACGAGTCTACGATAATGATTTTCTGATCTTTAAAAATCACATTGATGCCCTATTTAATCTTCCCAAAATGACCCAGCAATCAGCATCGTCCTTAAGGAACCTTATCGATACCGCCTAATCCATATATGGTTCATTGTTGTCGATTGGCGATGATGAAAAGATCTCGAATGCGATGGTTATTCATCTCGTCTTGAGCAGAGTCGATCCGATGACCAAAGAGAAATGGGAAGAACAGCTCGATTATGAGAAGCTGCCACTTTGGGCTGACTGCGAAAAGTTGCTTAATCGCAGACATCAGCATCTTTCAGCCGAAAATTCGGACAAACCAAAGCAGGAGCAGAAAGCTGTGCCTGATTCGCGTGTTCAACCGCGAATACCAAAAACCAACAATGCAGCTACTGCAATGCGAAAGACCATTTGTTGACAGATGGCAGTCCATTTGGTCGGCTGGAAGTAATGCCAAGGTTCGAATTCGCAAAAACTGCATCCCTGTACATCAATTGTCTGCAACAAGGCCACTCTATAGTACGATGCAAAGCTAAGAAGTGTCGAGTGTGTGGCTGCTCACAACATACCTTATTGCATAGGTACGCAGTGGCGAATGAAAGTCTGACGTTACCATCACCCCCAGAGAATTCTTCTCCTCCTCCCAATCAGAATCAACTTTCCACTTCGCATGCTCTCCATGCGACAGCTATGGATAGAGTTATTCTGGCTACGTCAATCGTAGGTTAGTTTAGGTTCAGGCGGTAGCCTGGGGAGTGATGAAACCCTCCCAAGCTCACTTGGACCTGTAGAAGGTCCGTTGTGGTGCCGCATGGGCGTGTGCCCCTTCCCAGTGCCTAAAAACCGTGGAGAAACAGGCTATTGCAAATTAAGGGCAGTCCCATCCGGAGGCTTGGATGAATCTGGACAAGGTCCCCGGTTTGATTTCGGACAGGTCCGAAATGTCCGTGAGGAAAGCGGCCCCGAGAATACGAAGACGACGATTTCCAAGGGCCGGGCAGTGGCAGAAGAAGTGGGGGACCGATTCCTCCTCTTCCTCGCGGCGACAACTTCTGCAGAAGTCGTTATGAGGGATTGACAGTCTAGAGGCATGAGTGCCGATCTGCCAGTGTCCCGTAATGGCTCGAGTAACTGCAGAGCACTGTGCTCTGCTGAGTCTATACAGCTCGGCTGGGCGCTTCTTCGATCGATATGGCCATATCAATCTTGAGATTTTACAGGAAACGTTTTGCTGCCATCTCCTATTGGCATTTTGCTCGAACGATTCGTGCGTGAGGAGCCTGCACGTAGCCAGAGGCATCGCTACCTGCTTCGTAGTACCCTGATCGTTCCCCTCGATGTCCCTGTGGCCTGGGACCCATATAAGGAAGAGATCTAACTGCTCTGCGATCTCGTGCAGAGACCTGCGGTAGTCATTTACAGTCGCTGTGTTCGACGATATTGAGCCTAAAGCTTTAATAGCTGCTTGGCTGTCCGAGAAAAAGCACACTAAGTGCGTGTCTAGAAGTTGGTGCGTTAGACCACTGTAGTGGTCCGGGAGCCTGAAGCAATGACTGATGTTCAGCTCGCTGCAGTAGACTCCGCCATCAGTGTAGAAGTCATCCCTAGGTGGGATTGATACCTGGAAAGGCGTCGACAGGTGATCACTAGGGACACAATAATCTGTCCTCTCTGGTGCGGGTGTCTCGTCAGGATTCCCGAGTGCCCAACCGCGGACGCTTTCCACAGTTTGGCTTCTCTCATTCTGAGTGCGGAAAGTGTTGCCACTTTCTTTCCCATGAGGTCTATGGGGAGGAGGTCCAGCACAGTATCCAGGGCTTCCCCTGGAGTAGTGCGTAGCCCGCCAGTTATGCATAGCTCTGCCATGCGTTGAACTCTGCTGAGTTTATTGAGGCATGTCCTTTTGTCTAAGGCTGGCCACCATACCACCACTCCATAGAGCATGATCGGTCGTATGATGGTGGTGTAAAGCCACCGAACTATATAGGGGGTCATTCCCCATTTTAGTCCGATGGCTTTCCTGCAAGTATAGAGGGCTACTGTGGCCTTCTTTACTCTATCCTCTATGCTCAATTTCCAATCGAGCTTTCTATCGAGAATTAGACCAATATACTTGGCGTTGTTGCTGAAGACTAGCGCTTCCCCACATAGTCTTGGGGGAATCAGTGCCGGAACTTTGTACTTCCTAGTGAAGAGCACCAGTTCCGTTTTAGACGGGTTGACGCCTAGACCGCATTTGTCTGCCCATTTTGACATCTTCATGAGTGTGCTTGTCAGGCACTCACACAGCAGTCTGCGGGAATTTACCCGAGAATGCTATAGTAACATCGTCCGCATACGCCACCACGCGGCAGCCACCCCCCTCTATCTCCCGCAGCAGTTCGTTCACTGCCACGTTCCATAGGAGGGGGGAGAGGACTCCGCCCTGCGGGGTGCCTCTACTGACAAATCTGGTGGACGTTGACGTCCCGAGTGATGCCTCAACCGTCCTGCATTGTAGCATCTGATCGATCAGGCTCACCGTCCGGGAGTCAACCCCCAGTTCCGTCAGTGCACCCGTGATGGCGGTCGGGAGGATGTTATTAAAGGCGCCTTCTATGTCGAGGAAGGCTACCAGGGTGTACTCCTTACAGTTTAGGGACGCTTCTATGATCGATGTGATCGTGTGTAGGGCCGTTTCGGTGGATCTTCCTTTCCGATAGGCATGCTGGGAGTCTGAGAATAGACTAGGCGGAATATTTACCGTGAGATGCATCCCCAAAAGCCGTTCCATCGTCTTCAGAAGGAAGGACGATAGACTTATGGGTCTGAAATCTTTGGGGGCAGTGTGCGAGGGCTTGCCTTCCTTGGGGATGAAGACGACTTTGGCATGAAGCCAGGTTTCCGGGATATATCCATGGGAGAAGATTCCCTCGAAGCTTTTTATTGCCCAGGAAATGTTCTCCTGGCTTAGCAGGTTCATGATAACACTTGAGGCAACGGAGGGAGCCGCGATGTAGTGTGGTCTGTTTTCATCGCAGCCAGGAAAGTGGGTGTTAAGGAGAAGATTTAGCGACTCATTGCTGGACGTTGTCCATGATTGGTCGGCGTTCTTCAGGTAGCCCAGAGTGGGTGTAGTCTTCGAGAGAACTTTGCGCAAGCGCGAGCCTTCCGAGTTATTCTCAATGTCGCTACAGAACTTACGCCATGAGGCGCGTTTGCCTCTCCTCAGTTCTTTATTTTAAACTGACAGACTGGCCTTGTAATCGGCCCAGTTCTGCTCAGCGTTTTCAGCCTGAGTTTTATTGAAGAGTCTCCGGGAGGCTTTCCGGAGTTCCCTCAGTTTCGGATTCCACCATTCAGGTTTCTTCCGGCCTCTGCTCTTGCTAGAGGGGCAGGATTTATCGAGCGCCTCATTGCAGGCGTCGGTAAATAGTTTAACAAGATGAGTCGTGGCTTCCCTGGAAATCTCCTCCTCAGGTGCAGTCTCAGGGAGAACACGACAGAGGTGGTCTGAGTACCGAGCCCAGTTTGTCCGCCTAAGGTTCCGAAATTGAGCTGGTCTCGGTAGTAAAAAGAGAATACGGTTTCCACTTACCTGTGGTCCGAGAAGGAGTGCTCTTCCAGGACCCTCCAGGATACGATGTTCCCATGTAACTCATGAGAGGCAAGTGTAAGGTCCAGGACCACCTTGCGGTTTTTAATAATGAATAATGATCACTCCCCCTATTTAAAAGGACCATCTGAGTGGTCAGTAGATAGTTGAAGAGGTACTCACCCCTTTCGTTGGTGTCAGTGCTTCCCCACTGGCAGTGGTGTGCATTACGATTAGGCCGGTGTCCTTGGCCTCGCAGTCGAGATTAGCGCCCTGAGCGCCTGTGGGGGGGGTCTGGTTGGTCGTGACCCATGTACGTGGAGCAGATTCTCGGTGAGCACCCCTGGCCTTCGAGGCTCACTGCTGTTTGGTCTTCATTGCTGAAATTTGGGAGCAAAAATAAGTGCAAATCTCTTTTTGCAAGGATGCAGGTGCGAGTTTTACCTGCGGAGTCAGCTACGTATAGCTTATAGTCAGGAGTCCTCAGACCAGAGACCCTGTTTCCGAGGATCCAGGGATCCTGAATGAGGACTATGTCGGCTCCACCCTTGGCTAGGTGGAGCAAGAGAGCAACGCATGCTGCCTTACAATGGTGGAGGTTTATCTGCAGGAGTATCAGTGACATTCCTGAGGTTCACCTCCACCATTGTCCTGTCGTGGTCGCTCTCCGAAGAGTCCTGGTGAACATTTTTTGGCCCGAGCTCTGCTTGACTCGGGGTCTCAAACCAATTTTATAACTGAGGACTTTGCACAGCGCTTACAGATCCGTAGGGAGGAGTCGTGTATCAACTTGCTTGGGATTGGTGAATACAATTCACAAGTCAAGAAAAAGATACACACGTTGGTGAAGTCGCAAATTACTGGTAGTGAGTTTTCGGTCGATTTCTGGATTTTAAGGTCCATTTCGGGGTATCACCCTGATCAAACACTTAACGTGAATGACTGATTATATATTATAGAAGGACTACTCAGGTTGTGCCTTCAGGTCGGTTTGAAATAAAACTGCCGTTCAAATCAGATCCCAGTGTCTTAGGCATCTCCTTTGAAGTGGCTAAACGGCGGTTTTTATCGCTTGAAAAAAAGATTGTTTCGTGACCCCAAGTTACAGAAAATGTACTTGGAGTACATGGAAGAGTACGACTCTTTGGGTCACATGTCTACCACAGACAACACAATCCCTAAAACTACACATTCAGCCAGGCTCCGTTTTTCACATTCACAAAAGTTTTCCGATTTACTTTTGAAATCACATAAATTGGGGCTCTCTTTTTCCCATTCCGCAAGATTTCTTCGTTTTCAAAACGAAAACATTTTCGTTGACGAAATGAAAAGTAAACGGCTTTTTATACAACAAAACGAACCTTAATTGCAAAAGGAACAAAATAGATGACTTATTGATGCATTAACATAAACTTGATACCTATATCAGGGTAATTTAACTTGTGCTTTCTTTATAAATAATTTTATTTTAACCCAACCTAAAATTTTGCTCGGAAAAAATTGGCCACAGCAACAACAAATTTCGTTTTGGTGTAAGCAGCTGACGCATTCCGATTTGGTTATCGGAACGTTGGC
This sequence comes from Drosophila pseudoobscura, assembly GCF_009870125.1. NCBI lineage: Eukaryota > Metazoa > Arthropoda > Insecta > Diptera > Drosophilidae > Drosophila > Drosophila pseudoobscura. Next base: position 35,303,358 of record NC_046683.1, on the reverse strand, counting down.
AATTAATAAATTTTTGCATATAACAGCACAAATGTGCATGTAACAGCTCAGACTGTGCTTGTAACATGCGCTTAACAGAACATCTGGGTGAGCACAGCTGTTTCCCGCCCAATTTAATTCGGACTTCAAAATGTAACATATCGATAAAAAAAATATGTGAAAAATGGTACACCTTAAAACGAAAACGAAACGTTTTGGCTGAAAACGTAATCCGCAAAAGTAAATGAAAAACGGAGCCTGCCTGATTATTTCATTCCACATCAGTGTGTGTTGAGGTCCCAAAGCACGTCGACCAAGCTCCGTGTCGTTTTCGATGCGTCTTATAAAACGTTCTCTCAGGTGGCCTTGAACGACATATTGATGGTCGGTCCTACGAGACAGAATGAGCTGTATTCGACATTGCTCCGATTCAGACTACACAGGTACGCCTTGACAGCCGATGTCAAGAAGATGTATCGTCAAGTCTTGGTCGCTGATGCGGATAGACAATTCTAGCTCATATTGTGGAGAAGAGACCCGTCTGAGTCCTTGAGAATATACCAGCTCAACACCGTAACATATGGGACTGGACCAGCCCCATTTTTGGCTATTCGGTGTTTGAAGAGGTTGAGTGAGTCTGCAAAACTTTCATTCCCTAAAGCGGGTGAAGTTATTGACTCCGATTTCTATGTCGATGACATGTTGACTGGTGCTGGTTGCGTAGAGGGGTTAAAGACAATTAATTGGGTTTGAATTGATTAAATGGTTTTCCAATCAGAGAGCACAGTTAAACCCATAAAGATCTCGGACTGCCACACGAAGACTTCTTTAAGTTCCAAATTGACACGTCAGTTATGGGTCTCCGAAGCTGGCAAAAACCCTATAGCTGAACCCTCCACGAGGGTGCCGGCTGGGCAATGGACACTGCATTATCCCGGGCGAGGATAATGCACTGTCGCTTGGCCTGCCCGGGGTAATGCAGTGCTAAGGCTATGGTCCATCGTCTTCCCGATCTAAAGTCGGGGGAACTGAACCAAGGCCATGGCTAGAGGTGCCTGGCGGCCAGGCATAAAATGCTAGGGGGTGGTCCCCCCGAAAAACATTAACCGGTATGGACATTCGGGCCAAATATGGAGGCAGATAAGGAGCAAGCACGGGTTGGGATGTCAACCCAAACGTCGGTGGAAAGCGTGACTTCTACCACCGGCGGGAACGGGGAGGAGCAATCCTCTCTTCGTGTCGCCAGCGGTCACACCTCGGGCATGGCGGGAGCAGGTCATGTCAGCAGTAATACGACTGCCACTAAAACGACGCGTTGCAGGGTGAGCCACGCGGGTGCCGTTGTCGATGCAGACTCGGACCTGGAGAGCGTGCTATCCCTTAGCAGACCGAAGAGGAAAGCCTTCTCCGCTCGCCGGAACCAGGTACCAGCTCCCTGCGTAGGGAAGGGCCGAAGCTTTCCAGGGAGGGGATGAAGGCAAAAGCTCAGTATAAGGCGGCCCTCAAGTTACTGAGCCGGCTCCGGGGTAAGGCGGATATCTCCCAAGAGGAGAAGTCCAAGCTAGCCTGGGCTGAGCAACGGGTACAGGTGGGCCGCGAACACTACGCGCAGTTGCCGCAGATGAAGGCAACAAACGGTGGATTCGCCAACAAGGTGGAGGAGATGTTGGCCGCCAAGAGGCAATGCTCGATCGAGAGTGCTGCCAAAGACACTCCGGCGAGCAAGCGGCAACGCGGGCCCAAGGTGGCCACCCCCCAGCCGAAGACGAGAAAGCCGAGACAGAAGGCCATGAGCGATGTGTCCAAGAGACATCTCATTGTGGCCTGGATCGATCGCAGCGACGAGAACGGGAAGATGACGGCGGCGCAGTGGAAGTTAGTCCACGCGCAGCTCGTCGAGGCACTGTTCTCGCGAATGGAGGAGGACCCTAGCGCTCCCATGCCCACGTTCGATGGACCCGGATGGCTGAACGGGGTCAAAATCCTCAAGTGCAACGACGACCCAACGCGGCAGTGGCTGGTACAGAAGGTGCCCCTACTGGAAGCTCTGTGGGAGGGGGCCAAGCTGGAGGTGGTAGACAGGGAGCTGATCCCGTCCATACCAAAGGCGAAGGTGCTCTTCCCCATTGCTGTCCAGGGGGAGCGAGCACTGAAGCTGCTGCAGAGGCAAAATCCGGACGTGCCAACGGCTGATTGGAAGGTTCTGCTTGCCGGTAGCCCACTACCCAACGAGGGGGGCCAGCACGTTATCCTCCAGATCAGCAAGGTGGCGGAGGACATCCTGTATCCCAAGTTCGGGAAGATGGCGTGGGGCGTATGTAGCGTATACCTACGGCTGAAAAAGCGCCACCCTTGGGATAAAGATGCGCACACCTTCCAGGCAGGCGAGGTCGAGAAGGCCGCCCAGGGTCTTGCGCTGGACGACTCGGAGGAGGAGGAGGACGGTGACCTGACAATCATAGTCAACCCGTCGTGCGAGGTTGAGTTAGCCACCCATGACACTAAGGGTGCTGCAACTCAATCTCCATAAAAGCAAGGTAGCGTCGGCAGAGTTCCTCATTGCCATGGAGCAAGGGCCCCCCAACATAGCTTTAGTCCAGGAGCCGTGGATTGCGTCAGGTAACTCTGTGGCCGGACTAAAGTCCTCAAATTACAGCCTTCTCTACGCAACATCGGTAAGCAGGAACAGAACCGCCGTACTCGTACGGAAGGGAATCCACGCTCATCTTATGTCTCATTACAGCACGGATGACCTGACAGTGGTGATGCTGGAGAGCGAGGAAAAGCGCCTAATGCCAGGCCCGCCCCCCCGGAAGAACTTAGGAGTCTGGTAACAGAAGCCGGCTCCAAAAATCTCCAACTCCTCATCGGAGCAGACGCCAACGGCCATCACAATGTGTGGGGAAGCCCCGACATAAACTATAGAGGTGAGTCACTCCTAGACTTTATCTTATCCACTAACTTAGACGTAGCAAACGTGGGGGAGGAACACACCTTCGTGGGTCCCACCTCGTCAAACGTGCTAGACCTAACTCTTGTCACGGGAAAGAGTACTACGGTATCTGACTGGAGAGTCCTCGAAAGACCATCCTTCTCAAACCATAAGTACATTCAGTTCAAGTCCGAATTCAAACACTCTTCGAAGATATCAGTCTATAGAAACCGCCGGAACACAAACTGGGCAAAGTTTAAAAAGACAGGTACTTCGAAGCTCGCAAATCCGGGCTCAATGAAATCCGCTGAGGATATAGAGAAGTCCCTAAAGACCCTATCCAACGAGTTACTGAACGCCTACCATGCATCGTGCAAACCCTCGAGAACGAAGAGGAGATCCAAGCCACTCTGGTGGAACCGAGATCTCTCTCTCCAAAGGAACAACCTCAAGATCACCAAACAAGCGAACGAATTGATTGTCAATGAGGAATATAAAATCCTACTTAGGAGCTACAAGAAGGAAATACGTAAGGCACAAAGGAACTCGTGGAGAAACTTCTGCTCCGACATCGAGAAAGTGCCCGAAGCCGCTAGGCTCCGGAAGCTGCTTTCAAAGCAGCCCACAGTACAGAGCCAACTAAAACTAGACAACGGACAGTGGACAGAGGGCAGTAATGAAGCCCTAACAGCACTAATGGAGGCGCACTTCCCTGGATGTACCGAGGTCACTGACGCCAAGGAGCATCAGGACCTAGCAACCGAGGAACAGCACCCCGCAATAGGTCTGTTAACCACTAAGAGAATCCACTAGGCCATAGACTCCTTTGCGGGTATAAACACCCCATGACTGGACGGGATATTCCCACCCATGATTCAATTGAACAAAGAGGTTATTACCCCATGGCTCTTCGCAATATACTCAGCATGCCTAAGTACGGGCTATATCCCCATCCAATGGAGAACCTCGAGAGTTGTCTTCCTCCCTAAGGCAGGAAAGTGCAGCCACGTGAGTCCCAAGGATTACAGACCGATAAGCCTTTCCTTTCTTATACTAAAAACACTAGAAAAGCTGTTCGATTTGCACATCAGGAATGAGGTAGGGGGACTGATGTCAACAAACCAACACGTCTACACCAAAGTGAGTGGGCGGAAGAGGTAGGACTCAGTATCAACGCGGACAAGACGCACATCATCCTCTTTACCAAGAGGTACAAGGTACCGATACGCTCGCCTGATTGCGGGAAAGGCAGCACAACGCCTCATAGCATCAGGAAATCTATCGCCACAAGGATACGGGCATAGTTAAATCGGCAGGGAAATGACCAGATCAACTGACTACATGACCCCCCAAACTTGCCTTGACGTCAAAACAACCACATCTTTGGGACCTGAAGACTGGAAAATTGGAAGGGACCAAACTGAGCACCTCAATATATACACAGACGGCTCCAAGATGGACGGAGGAGTAGGAGCGGGACTATACTGTACAGACCCTGAGATAAGGCTGTCATATAAGCTACCGGACCATTGTAGCATATTCCAGGCAGAGGTTATTGCCATCAGGAGAGAAGCAGAGGTCGCTCTTCTCACTGAAAGAGCACACGATGCGGTCAACCTATTCGTCGACAGCCAAGCGGCGATAAGATCCATGCAGTCGTCCGCAGTCAGTTCCAGAAATGTCTTGGCGAGCAGGGAGGCACTAGATACCCTAAGCACGACAAAGTCAGTGCGGATCTACTGGATTCCCAGCCACCAGGGCATCGAAGGAAACGAGACGGCGCACGTACTAGCTAAGGAAGGCGTCGGGCTGGCGAATACGAGAACCGAGAACGTGCCCGTCTCCCTTAGAACGCTGCAAAGCGATCTAGAAAAGCAGGTCGTATCACAAACCGAAAGTAGGTGGAGGAGTACCACCGCCTGCAGAACCTCGAAAATCATATGCAAGGACCGCAATGACAAACTCAGCCACTACCACTCAGCTGCACCTACCACGGAAGGACTGCAGATTATTAGTGGGAATATTAACGGGCCACTGCCTGGCTGCGGCGCATGCAACAAAGCTAGGAATCACAAACAGAGACAGTTGTAGGAAATGTGACGAACCTGGGGCAACCGAAACCCTAGAACACCTCGATTCTCGGGGACTTTAAAACCACCTAAACACTCCCGCGGTTCATACAGCCTCCCTATCCGGACAACTAAGGGCCATACTGGCCTATGTGGGGCCCCCTCTGAGGGCCGTCCGGGTCAACCTAACCTAACCTATCTTACCTACGGTGGTAAAGCGGGGCGAATTCGAACCATTATAATACAGATCATACGCCAAATGGCGATACAGTATTTTATATTCAAATAATACAAACCGGTTCTAGGCCTGTGGTGGCTAAACCACTGGTGGTAGTCCCACTAAATTGACAAGTTTTTGCTTCACGGCTGGCCCCTGACCTCACACCTAATAACGTAATTGCTTTTATTCAAAGCAAAATAAAAGCCGTGGATTTAAGGGTGGAGACGTTTAACTTCCCTTATGCCAGATAGCCTCGTTTAAGATAAGCATCTCCCCAACTCAATTTGGCCGGTGGCCATTTGGCGACCAAATGGTGGTGAAGAAGTTTAAGGCTAAGACGAAAAAAAGCCCCCCATAACTTTTACAAATCATTCCAGTGTGCCATCCTCAACTTTCTCTTCCTCATCTTCACGTCCTGCTTCCACCCTTCCAAAAAACTAACTTCTCTTTTGGTAACCAATCAGAATGCTAGAGGCTTGCGTAGTAAGCACAGCATTCTTTTCCGGGATAGTATTACATTTGCTTCCCACGTTATTGTGGGAGGTTTATTACCGAGGTTTTGTCAGGTCGATACACAACTTTTAGAAAGGACCGTTCGTCTCGACGTGCAGGAGGGGTTCTGATTGCAGTGAACTCTAACTTCGCGTCGGAACACTTCACAGTCCAAGTCCAACAGGAACTGAAAACTGATTCTTCCCGCTTTCGCTATACCTCGCTTATTCGTCCGATCTTAGAATACGGCTCCTGTGTATGGTGCCCTCAGTACAAAGTACACCAGGACCGTGTAGAATCAGTACAGAAAAACTTTTTACTCTTTGCTCTGCGGGGCCTTAACTGGGATGCGGGTGTGAGACTCCCATCTTACTCTAGTAGACTGCTATTAGTAAACCTCCCATCCTTAGTTAACCGTAGAAAAATACTTGGTGTTATATTTATGCACAACTTGGTCAGGGGTGACATAGACAGCCCTGATCTGTTGACCCGCATAAACTTCACGATTCCTATTAGACTGACTAGAAATTTTATACCGTTGTTCTTTCCACTTTGTAGATCAAATTCTTCCTTGCATGAACCGTTTAGGGTCTTATGCTCGGATTATAATTCCCTCTACCATACACACCCCCTTCCGCCCCCGCAAAGGACGAAAATCTGGGGCATCCACAAATCTCAGAGACTAAAAAGGCTAGAGCAACCAAATTTGGTATCCGCACTTCTGTTAGATCTCACCATAAAACGTATATCTCAGAATTTCGCCCCACCCCCTTCCGACCCCACAAAGGACGAAAATCTGTTGCATCCACAATATTGCACATTCGAGAAAACTAAAAACGCAGAATCATAGATAACCACCATATCTATCAGATTGCCGAATCTGGATCAGATCAGATCATTTTTATAGCCAAAAGGAACAAATCAATTTGCAGTGGCTACGCAGCGCCCGACGTCACGCTCAGACTGATTTTCTGTTTCTCTCGCACGCACTCTTTGTCGTGTTGTTAAATATTAGCGGCGTCTGCCGGAGGAGAGCCATACTGACTTAGTATGGGGTATAACTGTAGAGTTTCGGTGTCCGCAGCAACTCACAACGTTCCCCCTCGTTTTCTCTGTGTTTCTCGCCTTATATGACTGTTGTGAAATTGAGATATACACCTCTCACTGCATTAACAACCAAATCAATCCGTCTCTTTTGCGAACAGCGATAAAAAAAACTATACCAACTCCGGCACTTACGTATAATTACGTTTAAAATATATTGAATACGTTACATAAATTATAAGATTACATATACATTGCCTTGGTATCCGGTGTATTGGTCCTTGCCGCGGATCACAACGTACCCGATCGTTACATTTTGTTTTAGCTCAGGCAATTAATTTAAATTTAAGTTAAATAAATACAAATTTAAACGAGGGTTAAAACCTGGTTAAAGCCGGACATTCTTAGTTCCGAGGTTTTGTCAGGTCGATACACAACTTTTAGAAAGGACCGTTCGTCTCGACGTGCAGGAGGGGTTCTGATTGCAGTGCACTCTAACTTCACGTCGGAATACTTCACAGTCCAAGTTCAACAGGAACTGGAATTCCTGTGTGTAAAATTGATTCTTCGCGCTTTCGCTACATTTATTACATGCTCATATATTCCACCTTTTTCGGATATCTCTATTTATGAGCAGCACTTGTCCGCTTTAACCGCTGTTTCTTCCTCGCTATCAGATAAAGATCATATGATAGTTCTTGGTGCCTTCAACTTGCCAGGAACTGTTTGGTCTTCGGTAAACGAGTCTAGTATCCTAGTGCCCATGTCACGACATGACTTTGTTGACAGCTTGCTTGACCTGTCCCTGTCTCCAGTCAATCATGTGAAAAATTCCTTGGGTCGATTGCTTGATCTATACTTTGTATCGGATCCGACCATAGTGTTGTTAACCCGAGCCCTTCCGCTCACTATACCTGAAGACGCCTACCATCCTACTTTGGAAGTCTCGCTTGATATAGGACCAACTTTATTGGATCGGTTGAGTAGGCTATCTGAACGTGTCCGCATTTTTTGTAAAGCCGAGTTTGCGAAGCTTAATAACCTCATTAGGGATTTTGATTGGTCCGCTTTGTACTTGTGCACTGATTTCATAAAAGGCACAAACATTATTTACAATGCTCTTGGCACATTTTTTGATTCTTGTGTCCCGCTTTCTTGTCCGATTAGATCTGGAAAACCCCTTTGGTTTACCAAAGAGTTATCCAGTCTAAAAAACTTAAAATCAAGACTTTATACAAAATTTCAAGAAGTGGGTTCTCCTACTTCTCACTCTCGGTGTGTAATAGCTCGGTCAAACTTTTCAGTTCTTAATGCTCAATGCTATAAGAATTACTTATGCAGGATACGTTTTTCTCAGGACCCTAAACAGTTTTACTACATCGTAAGCAGTAAGCGTAGAATGTCCACACACCCATCCTCTCTATCATTTCGGAATACGTCGGCAAATAATGATCAGGTAATTGCCGATCTTTTTGCCCACTTTTTCCAGACGACCTATTTGGAGGAAACCTACGCTGGTCATCCATACCCTTGCGGTTTACCGAAGTCGAACGGAATTTTACGTTCCTTGATAAATGAATGTTCTTTACTTCATGATCTTCGAGTAGTTAAGCCCGTGTTTTCACCGGGTCCAGACGGGGTTCCAGGTTGTGTGTTCAGGTACTGCGCCGAGGCACTGTGTGGACCCTAGCACATAAACTTGACCATTTAGGGTTTCCGCCCAACCTTCTGAGATGGATTTCTAGCTATCTTTGTTGGCTCCATATTCCCTATGTGGTGGTTCTCTTGAGAGAATTACCCTGGTGGATGATCTTGGTGTTATATTAAACGCCAAGCTAAAGTTTTCTGAGCACATTTCTACACATTTCTAAATAAATACATTTCCACCATGGACATAGGCGTGCTTGGGTTTATAAAGAGGTGGTCAAAGGAATTTGACGACCCCTATATAACAAAGACTCTCTATACCTCGCTAGTTTGTCCAGTAAAAAGTACACCAGGACCGTATAGAATCAGTACAGAATATTCCGTTGCTCCTTCCACTTTGTAGATCGAATTATTCCTTGCATGAACCGTTTAGGGTCTTATACTCGGATTAGAATTCCCGCTACCATATTATATCCACCACTTATTCTCTTCCTCTTATTAAGTTACTAATCATCGCACACCTTTACAATAATCAGTAATTGTAGTGGTATTTGTATTTGTATTTTGAATGCATTCTTAGTTTCTTAGTAAGTGTACATTTTCCTCGAATCTATCTATCTTTCCTATCTTTCCTGCATGTTCGCGTCATGCGGCAGCGCCCCTCGGTCGGTTGGGTGGGAGGAGGGCTGCGTTTTGCCTTGGATCCGCGCGCAACAGCCTTCTGCTGGTGTCACACGGACCACTTGACGGTGCAGTAATTGCATCGCCTCTTGTAAAATAGTCATTGCATGTCAACGTCCAATACAATCATGTTTGTACTGTGCGAACCGATAATAAAATACTAATACCTCATCACAATATTCAAACAGAAAGCTACGAGCCAATTTCATCCTTTTTTATAAGTAATATAAGTAAAATACCAAAAATTGTTTGGAATCCATTAACAGTACCATACATTAACCACACAGAAGAAATGGATAACTTAAAAAACGAATTAAAATTGTTAAAAGATTGTCAACACGATTTAAAAGAACTTAAGTTACATCATGTATCTGAACATGCGGCCTTAATTATCGGAAGCATAATACTAATAATATTGACGAGGGGGAACGTTGTGAGTTGCAGCGGACACCGCAACTCTACATTTATACCCGATACTTAGTCAGTGTGGCTATCCTCTGGCAGACGCCGCTTATTTTAAACGACACGACAAAGACTGCGTGCGAGAGAGAGAGAGAAAATCAGTCTGAGCGTGACGTCGGGCGCTGCGTAGCCACTGCAAATTGATTTGTTCCTTTTGGCTATAAAAACGATCCGATATGGTCATTCTCTATGATTGGGCGTTTTTATTTTCTCGAATCTGCAGTATTCTGGATGCAACAGATTTTCGTCCTTTGTGGGGGTGGAAGGGGGTGGGGCGAAATTCTGAGATATACGTTTTATAGTGAGATCTAACAGGAGTGCGGATGCCAAATTTGGTTACTCTAGCCTTAATAGTCTCTGAGATTTGTGAATATCCCCAGATTTTCGTCCTTTGCGGGGGCGGAAGGGACTGTGGGGAAATTTTGCGGCAAACTCGTCTCGGTCCGATATCTCAGGAGTGTGGATACCAAATTTGGTTGCTCTAACTTGTATAGTCTTAAGTAAAGCCGGCTATGCTACGTGTGTGTTAGAGAAAGATAGGGCGAGAAAAAATTAAATTGTTTTCTTGATGCTGGCTATAATAATAATACGATCCAATTCATATTCTGCAGTGTAAAAGATATGGTCATTCTCTACTATTCTGAGTTTTCAGTTTTCTCGTATCTTTGAATTTGTGGATGCCACAGATTTTCGTCCTTTGTGGGGCGGAGCACAGTTTTTAAAAATACTTGTAGCAGTGACATATCACAGAAGTCCGGATATGAAACGTCGTTGCTTTAGCTCTTATAGTCTTTTAGCACTAGGCGCTGATAGGGACGGACAGACGGACGGACGGACAGACAGACAGGGCTCAATCGACTCGGCTATTGATGCTGATCAAGAATATATATACCTTATGGGGTCGGAAAAGATTCCTTCTGGACGTTACACACATCCACTTTCACCACAAATCTAATATACCCCAATACTCATTTTGAGTATCGGGTATAATAATCTATGCCATAAGAAGAATTAAGGTAGCACGAAGATTGCAAACGATAGCACTTCCCTACCCACTGTAATTGATCGTAAATGATTATCCACATTTTTAATTATAGCTATATATCTATATAGCCATAAAGAATATGTACACAAAAAGGTTCACAAGAATCAAAATACAAAACCATGCTTTTGGCCCTTTGCAGAATGTTCAAACATGAACAAATTACCGTCAAAGCCATGCCACTTTCGGGTTTTTGTAGAATGTTCAAACATAAACATATTATTGTACACATTCACTCATGTATCCAAATAACTGATCTCTAAAAAATAACATAAAGTAGATAAATAATGACTGTTGGGGTGTAAACAAAGATCTGTAACCCATTAAAAGATACTGCAACAAAACACAAGTTGAGAAAACACTTAACCAATTCAGTCCTAAAATAACACTTAAATAAACATGCACTCAAATAACCACCCGAAGTAAAATGTATCCTTTGCGTCGGTCTAAGATAATTATAGAATAAGAAGTTGTACCTCTTGCCTCATTGTGAAATTACATATAGGGCTCTGATTTTAAGAATAAAATTCAGTTCGAATTTACAACTCAACTCGCAAATGTCTAGCCAAACGAAAAGATTAAGCAACAACAACAGCGACAAGCAACGCTGACGAGCGAAAGAGAATATTGTTCCAGTCCCACCTGAACGATAGGTGGCCAGGGCTGAGGGCGACGCGCCATCTAGCGGAAGTCCAGGGAGGTGTATGGGGACATCGGGAGGAGCTGGAGCCGTTACTGGGGATATGAGGAATAGGATAGGATTAGTTATATGTATTAGTAAGGGGATATGAGGAATATAATAGGATTAGTTATATGTATTAGTAAGGGAAAAAGGTATAAATAGGAGTGAAAATATTAGAAAACGTGGAGTGGATTATGGAAATCGTAGATCGTGGACGGAAGAGTAACGTCGAATCAGCCCCTCTGAAATTTTGTGCTTAAAACAGAAAATTTGAAGTGAGTACAGAAAAAGGCGGTCGAGCAAATAGGTTGCAATGCAGGAAATTTGACTCACAGCCGGAAAGGAATACAGCCACCAGAACCGAACCAGAAGGCTTCCTGGAGAGGAACACTGGAGTTCGAGATAGTCGACTGCAGTGAAGAAGACTGTCCAACGTGAACCTGAGTGATTTCATTCCAGTTGCGCGTGTGTGAGCCAAGAAGCGCGCGACGTATGAAGGGGGGGTGGAAGAGGACGATTTAGCTGCCAGGGCGATCCTAGCCACATCGCACGATCGTTGCATCGCCTTCCAGTGCGTGCCACACGTTTGGTCTCATGCACCACGTAGAAACCCCGAAACCCTATTTACGAACACACACGCGCACACATATACACGGACCTATATAAATTTAGGGCTGACCGGCCACGGCCAGCGATTGCCCACGTCGTTTGAACTTACTTAAAACATTATCCACACTCCAAACACCTTCCACATTAAATGTTATTTTGTTCTGTGTGTTGTCCTTTATATAGTATTTAGTATTTATTATTAGCTTAAACCGTTTAACGTAACATCTTGGCCATTGAACTAAATATGTAAAAACACCAACACCTTTCACGAACACAAATCTGCAATCAGCTAGCTGTTCAGTTCCAGCAGATTAACCCTTAGTGGGTGACGCGGGGGTCCCGTCAGTCCACCGTAGTTGGTCGAGCGATTTGGGGAAATCTCCTTATTGTTTATTGTTTATGTTCCGGGGACCCTTAACAAAACTCTTGGTAGGTTAAGTCTCCGTAAAGGCCCGAGTTAAATTAACTCACGTAAAACTGGATCCACCCGTCTACACATGTTCCATTACGTATGGGTGAGGATATTCCTGTTGGTTGAACAAAATTTCAGCAGTTATTTCCTTGTTTGCCTTTGTGTCGAACGTTTTGGTGTTTCTTTTTGGTTAGTGATAATTTTGAGTGTATCTATTTATTTATGAGAAAGATGAAATTGTCAATTTATAATTATTAAAGCTTGGATATATATTGAAACATGATGCAGTAAATTAAAATAGAGGGAGGACGCGTGGCGTAAGCCATGGATTAGGCCAGCCGCAGCCGTTCCAGTAGGGGGTGGCCAAAATGAACGTTGTGTTTGGTCACAGGTAGGGCGGGCGCGCGAAGTGATAACACCCAAGCTTCACCCACTTGATAGCCGTCTGTTTATGATTTTCTTTGTCTTTAGGTTGTTGTTAGTTTTGATGTCCCGAGAAGTTAGATGTCTCCTTTTTTTGTCTACATTTGGCGGGCAAGGGGAACTACCCAGCCCTGGGGTCGACAGCTAGCCGGCATTGCCCCCTGGGAAACAAGCCAAGTGTAACAAATGGCGCCCAATTTATTTTCGAATCCGCATGCATCTGGACTGACGCAGGTTCGGGTGGTATTACAACAAAAGTCACTCGGGCTGGTAAAGGCAGATGCGGGGAATGAAAAAAAAAAATAAATTTTGTGGAGAAGACGACAGCTTGCGAAGTGCAGTTTAGCTGTCCCGGCAGAAGTCGCTGCTGCAGGCTTAAGGTGAGCGTAAAGCTGGTCCTTAATGGCGCGGGGTGATTGATGCTAGGGATGGATAGACGGAGGCAGTTAACGGAAATATAAAATATGTGATAGGGACTTACGAATTACAGTTGAACATTTTGTCGCTATTCGATGTCGCAAGTGAACGTAAGTCACTGCCGTTCAACAAAAAAATGGACAGGGAGTTTGCGGCGGACACATTGCCTGGTGGACTGTGATATCGAATAAATCTGTGATGGAATGTGATATTGGAATAAGTTAGAGTAAGTCATGTAGGTAAATGTTCATTTTAGTTTCGCACCTGTTTGTTTAAAACAAAGCCGCTTTCGTGTTTTGAACCTGTTGTCTGTCTGCCGAGATGTGGTGAGGAGTAGGTGGCCCGAGAGTCGTTAAGACAACCCGCGATGCATCTGTTGTCATGGCAGATCGGTATTATGGATGACAGGAACAAATCACAAGCAAAGTGAGCTCATGCACCGTGAGGCTTCTCGTTTATCGGCCATCGCTTAGAGCGATGACTAGAGTAGATGACAGGCCACACAAAGGTGGTGTTCGTAATTGTAGGATATCCGTAGGGCGATTGTCAAGTGGAGCGCAGAAACTGGAGCAGTTACTGGTCCCGGCTAGTCACGTGTCCCCCCTTAATGGGTCTTGTAAGAAGAAGAAGAACTGTTAGGAATTTTTGTTGTTAGGTTTTGTGTTGTGTTGAATGTGCTTGAAGTTTGAGTGTCGTATGTTATTATTTATTTATTCAAATATTTAATTGCATATATCTCGTTAACGGCGCTAGTTGGCGCAATATTTATATCGGTATTTATTTATTTATTTATCGGAGTATTTATTGGTCCGAAGCGTGGTGTTATTTATTTTTGCTAGTTATTTCTTTGGGTATTTATTTGTTTATTTATATATATTATCTTAGTTTAGGAGTTTGCTTTTTTGTAGGATTGGTGTTGCTCGGTGCAGATGCCACAAGAAGGGGGTAGTCGACAGTATCATACGCGATCACGCGTAAACAAAACAGTGGACCAGATAGGAGAAGTGTCAGGGGCGTTGTTTGATCAAGATCGGGAGGAACTTGGAGCTGTGGGTGGGTTGCCGAGAACACCGGTCCAGGCCAGGTCAGAAGAATGGCCAATGTCCGATCCTACACCCACGCTTGCTTCCGAACTGGCATCAGCAGTCAACGTATCGTTGGCTCAGGCTCATGCGACACACAGGGCAGCGAACACTGACTCGATTAGTCGGGTGTTGCAGGAGGAGTTGCGAAAGAGGTTTATCGAGATGATGCACCAACTCAACGAGGTACTCCAGCCGGTTAGACAGCTGCAGCAGCAGAATGAACCGCAGCGGGAGGAGGTTCACCGCGAGCAGGAGTATCGAGGAGCAATCCCGAAAAGGAAGCCGTCTAGCACGACTGATGCGCCGATTCCGCCACCAAAACCACATTTGGCTCGCTCGGGGCGAGGTGGTATTGGTCCGGAACCGTCTTCAGGAGTAGGACCGACCGCATCCAGTGAGCAGCATCAACGGGGTGGGCATCAAGCGCGAAATTGGCGAAACCCGATAACACTCAGACACTCGGGTCAGGGTCGTGGCGAGAGTAGGAGAGCTGGTGGGATTCCTCGAGAAGATCCGCATCCAAATCCCTCGGGTTATAGACCTTGGCCACGGTGGGGCCGAGTCGAAAAATGGGACGTGAGGTTCGACGGAGACAGCAACAAAATGACGGTCGAGGATTTTGTGTTCCGAATTGAATTCCTACAAGCCCAATGCCGCTGTCCGTGGGATGAAGTTCTTAAGGGGTTTCATCACCTGGTTACAGGAAACACGTGGGAATGGTACTGGCGGTACATCCGCGACCAGAGCGGTGGTGTTTGGCAGGAACTAAGGGGCGAAGTTTCCGAGGCACGGCGTCCGAGTTCGACCGCATGAGAGAACTGCGAGAGAGAATGTAGCGGTCAAACGAGAGTGGGGAAGACTTCTTCCATGTCATGAGAAAGCTCGCTTCGAGCTTGGAGATGCCACCACCTGAAAAGAAGATGGTAAAAATCGTCAAAAAGGCACTCACAGATAAGATAGCGAGTTTCGTCTACGGCGCACGGGTTTATTCCTTAGACCAACTGCGGGATGAGTGCATGGAAATAGAGGCACATCTGATGAGGAAGGCTCGATCTTCGTGGCGAGGAGCACCCAAAGCCACAAACTATGGCCGCGGGGCGAATGCGAACGTCAGCGAGGTCGCGCAGGATCGGTCGATTAGCGATGAAGAGGCAGAAGTCATTGAGGAAGCCCAAGTGAAACAGCGTGTTCCACAGAAGTCGATTTGCTGGAAATGCGGGCAGACCGATCATGGCTTTAGGGACTGTATGGCATCGGAGAGGCGAATTTTCTGCTACCGGTGTGGAAAGCCCGATGCATATTGTCCGACCTGTCCGAATTGCGCGGGAAACATGAAGAGGAGTGCGATCCAAGCAGGCGAATCACGCTCACAGAAGGGGGCTGCGGAGAGACAGTAGAAGAGAATAAAAATTAATTAGATAGACGTAATTTGCATGCTAGGTTAAGAAACTTATCATATGAATAGCGCTTAAGAAATTATTTAGAAACCCGAAATAGAATATTTTCTGTCGGTTCGGGTGAGAAAGGCGAGATCCCGGTTTAAGCAAAGGCGAGCTATGAGGAGGCAGGTGATTGCTTCAGTAAAGCATTGTTGCAAGAAAGACCCGAGAGTTTTCGCAGAAACCTCTAAAATGGGCGAGTCCGTGCGAGGCCTGTTGGATTCAGGCGATATACACAGCATTCTAGGGTGTAATGGTCAGAAATTCCTGGAGAAGCTGGGCGTGGAGGCTCGTAGGTATTCTTCTATAGTGAAGGTAGCGAATGGGGAAGATCGCTCAATCGTTGGCCGAGTAGAATTACCGTTTTTCGTATGCCTTTTCTTGGAAAAGGAAATTTACTTGGGGGTAGACTTTTGGCGGGTATTCTCATTGGCTCCTGAGGTGATGGGAGAAGGTCCAGTAGGGCCATCTCACAGATTAGTGGAAGAAGTGCTGGCTGATCAAGTCGCTCACTATGTGGAAGGCCCGGAGAAGGAGATAGTGCAGGAAGAATGGGAGTTGTCAGAAGAGCAAAAGGCAGCCTTGGATCAGGTGAAGGCAGAGTTTCTGACTTTCGAAGCCGTAGGCCTGGGGAGGACGTCGAGAGAGACTCACAAAATTCAGTTGGTGGAGAAGGCCGAGCCTGTGAAGGATCGACATTACCCGCTGTCGCCAGCGATGCAGGAAGTGGTGTGTGGGGATGTGGACAAAATGTTGGCTTTGGGAGTCATCGAGTCCGTGGAGCAACCGTACCACCGTGGTGCGAAGGCCGGGCAAAAATCGTTTCTGTCTCGATGCCCGAAAGCCAAAGTAACCATCAAGGACGCTTACCCATTTCCTAGCATCGAGGGGATTTTGTCGCGTTTCGATCAGACGATATATATCTCCAGCGTTGACTTAAAATTCGCTTTTTGGCAAATCGAGCTGGACTAGGAGAATATACGGCGTTCACGGTGCCGGGACGGCCTCTGTACCAGTTCCGTATGATGCCCTTTGGTCTCTGCAACGCCGCACAACGCCTATGTAGACTGGTCGATAAGGTGATTCCGGTTGAGATGCGTTCAAACGTCTATGCGTATCTCGACGACTTGCTGATGATAGCTGAGGACTTCCAAACGCACGTGAAGATTCTGCGACAGGTTGCCGAGCGTCTACGAGAAGCAAATTTAACGATAGGGCTGAGCAAATCTCATTTTTGCTATAAAAACATTAAATACCTGGGATTTATAGTGGGAGGAGGAGCGCTGAAGATGGATCCGGATCGTGTGTCGGCCATTTTACGCCTTCCCGAGCCGCGATCTGTTCGAGAATTGCGTAGTTTCCTGGGAACTGCGGGCTGGTACCGGCGCTTTATGAAAAACTATGCTGAGATGGCCGGTCCGCTCACAGACGCCCTGAAAAAGTCGGGAAATGGAAAGTTTAAATTGACGGAGGAGGCAAAACGAGCCATGGGGGAGCTAAAAGCTGCACTCACCTCGGCACCAGTCTTGGTACACGCGGATTTCAAGCGGCACTTCTACATACAGTGCGACGCCTCACATTATGGGGTTGAAACCGTACTCTTCCAACTGGATGACGAGCAGAACGAGAGGCCCATAGCGTTTTTCTCTGCCAAACTAAATTGTCAGCAAAAAAACTACTCGATGACAGAGAAGGAGTGTCTCAGGCAGCCCTAATGGCGATCCTAAAGTTCCGTCCACACGTAGAGATTATGCCGTTTACAGTCATTGCTGACCACGCCAGTCTCATATGGCTCATGACCATGAAAAACCTGGATGGTCGCTTAACTCGTTGGTCCCTTCAACTGCAGGCCTTCGATTTCGGCATAGAACACCGAAAAGGAGTGGACAATGTAGTGGCAGATACATTGTCGCGGAGTATTGAAGAGCTTGAAGTGGATCCGAGTAATATCCTGGGTTTTGAAATGGTGGAGTTTGAATCTGGGGAATATCAGGAGTTAAGGAAGGAAATCACAGAGAATCAAGACCGCATACCTGATCTCCAGATTGTTGATGGCATGATATTCAAGCGCCTGCGATGTGAACGATTTGACGATCAACTGGAGGGCTCCGTCTGGAAATTGTGGGTTCTGAGTTCGTTGACGGCCGCGTTGATAGACAAAGCACATTCGGAAGAGAAGACAGCGCACGGAGGAATCGCGAAAACCTTGCACTTATTGCGTAGGCAGTTTTACTGGCCGAACATGGCGATAGAGGTGCGGGATTATATCCGACGGTGCACCGTGTGCAAGGAGTCGAAAGCGTCGAATTATCGGATGCAGGCCGGGATCCCGTTCCAAAAACTTTATATGGATTTTTTGGGCAAATATCTGCGGTCAAAGAACGGTCAGGCGTGGATATTTATTGTAGTTGACCAGTTCTCTAAGTTCACATTCCTAAAGACCATGACCAAGGCCACAGCAAAGAAATTTGTAAGATTCCTCGTTCACGAGGTGTTTTACAAGTTTGGAGTTCCGGAGATGATTCACTCGGACAATGGGGCTCAGTTCGTCTCAAAAACTTTTAAGGAGATGATCGATGCATTCGGAGTCACTCATATGAGGACGCCAGTGTATTCTCCGCAGAGTAACGCAGCCGAACGCGTAAATCGCACAGTACTCAGCGCGATTCGGGCGTATCTGGAGGACGATCACCGGGATTGGGATGCGCATCTGCCGGAGATAGAACTGGCTATTAGGAACTCGGTTCACGAGGCGACAGGCGTAACACCAATCTTTGCAGTCTTCGGGCAGCAAATGTATTTGCATGGGTCATGCTACAAGCTGGCAAAGCGACTGCGGTCAATCGGTGAGCATGACATATCGCTGCTGGAGGGTCAGGACAAGCGACAACTCATCCAAGAGAGGATTCGTGATAGTTTACATCAGGCATACGAGCGTAGTAGGGTAAGGTATAACCAGCGAGCTCGGGTGTTCTACGCGAGGCCGGAACAAGAGGTATTCCGCCGAAATTTTGTCCTTTGTGACTTCGGCAAAGGCTTTAATACCAAGTTCGCGCGCAAATTCATCCGATGCCGGGTAGTGAACCCAGTAGGAGAGAACGCGTATGCTCTGGAGGACTTTAACGGCCGTCTCACAGGAGTGTACCATGCCAAAGACCTGAGAATGTAGTTAGGTGTGGGTGTGGCCTACGTTGGGCGTGGCAGAAGAATGCAGGGCACGCCGGCGTGTTTGAAATTCTGTGCTTACAACAGAAAGTTTGAAGTGAATACAGAAAAAGGCGGTCGTGCAAATAGGTTGTAATGCAGGAAATTTTACTCACAGCCGGCAAGGAATACAGCCACCAGAACCGGGCCAGAAGGTTTCCTGGAGAGAAACACTGGAGTTCGAGAAATTCGACGACAGAGAAGAAGACTGTCCAACGTGAACCTGAGTGAGTTCGCTCCAGTTGCGCGTGTGTGAGCCAAGAAGCGCGCGACGTGTGAAGGGTGGTGGGGGGGGGGGGGGGGGGGTGAAAGAGGACAATTTAGCTGCCAGGGCGATCCTAGCCACATTGCACGATCGTTGCATCGCATCATGCACCACGTAGAAGCCCCGAAACCCTATTTACACACATGCACGCGCACACGTATACACGGGCCTATATACATTTAGGGCTGACCGGCCACGGCCGGTCTTTTGAACCTACAAAAAACATAATCCACACTCCAAACACCGTTCCACATTAAATGTTATTTTGTTCCGTGTGTTGTCCTTTATATATTTATTATTTAGTATTTATTATTAGCTTAAACCGTTTAACGTAACATCTTGGCCATTGAACTAAATATGTAAAAACACCAACACCGTTCACGAACAGAAATCTGCAATCAGCTGTTCAGTTCCAGAAGATTAACCCTTAGTGGGTGACGCGGGGATCCTTAACAAGAGCTCTTGGTAGGTTAAGTCTCCGTAAAGGCCCGAGTTAAATTAACTCACGTAAAACTGGATCCACTCGTCTACACATGTTCCATTACGTATGGGTGAGGATATTCCTGTTGGTTGAACAAAATTTCAGCAGTTATTTCCTTGTTTGCCTTTGTGTCGAACGTTTTGGTGTTTCTTTTTGGTTAGTGATAATTTTGAGTGTATCTATTTATTTATGAGAAAGATGAAATTGTCAATTTATAATTATTAAAGCTTGGATATATATTGAAACATGATGCAGTAAATTAAAATAGAGGGAGGACGCGTGGCGTAAGCCATGGATTAGGCCAGCCGCAGCCGTTCCAGTAGGGGGTGGCCAAAATGAACGTTGTGTTTGGTCACAGGTAGGGCGGGCGCGCGAAGTGATAACACCCAAGCTTCACCCACTTGATAGCCGTCTGCTTATGATTTTCTTTGTCTTTAGGTTGTTGTTAGTTTTGATGTCCCGAGAAGTAGTATGTCTCCATATTTGTCTACATTCGGTGTGCAAGGGGAACTACCCAGCCCTGGGGTCGACAGCTAGCCGGCGTTGCCCCCTGGTAAACAAGCCAAGTGTAACAATATTTATATGCAAAAACTAACAATTTCAGGCGAATCTAATGGGAATCTACTTCTATTCCAATCTTTTCAGGTAAAAACGGGAGCACCAATTTTTGTGTGTTTCAAAAGCCGGACAATTTTGTGCAAGTGAGAATAAGTGAATAATTGTGAGCTTTTTAATCGTCTCGTCTTCACTCGAGCTTTCGATTTGCATAAAAATACCATTGTTTTGGAACGAATTTCCAGGTATTCCAAATTTATCTTTCTCTTTAATTTTGTCGTCTGACCATGTGCTTTTCCAAAGAACTGCAGAACTTTTTGCACACACCCACGAGATGCGGTCATTTTGGCAATTTGTTGTACATATGTATGTAGACATATGGATGCGTATATATTTTTGGTGAGAAGTGAAATTTCTCACCTGTGTCACTATCAATTATCAATTTTGCTCAATTATGTATAGTGACATATCTATAGTCCATGCTCCGCATACCCTTGTCTATGTCTATTACCCTGCACCCACAATACTATAAACAATCCGACACTACTATAAACAATCCGACACTCTCAGCTTCGAAACCACATAAACAATCTCACGCTCGAAATGGACCACGCGTAGCCGATTGCAGGCAATGTAAACAAACACCCTAATCTAGAAGTGGAACATAAAACAATAGATGCCGCAGTGGAATCCAGCCGCACTAGAATCACGCCACTCTTCAGAGATCAATTACTAATCGATTCTCAAGAACCACGCCATCGTAGCTGACCAATCAGAGGCCCTATTCTCAGCCACCCCCCAAGTAATGCAACACCGATCATACGCAGCGGAAGCCTTTCATCAAAAGCCGCCTTTCCCACATATCGATCGGGTCACGAACCCCATCTCCGAAGCCGAAATCGAAGCCAACGCCTCCGAATCCCAAGCCGAGCATCATGATATAAATAGTCTACATTTAAGAAGGCAAATCAGTTCTGTTCAAGACAAACGTCAATTGCGACACCGTCGGAGAATTCAACAAAAGTTAATTCCATTCAAGACACCGGACATCAGTCATCGTCGGGTAAATAACTAATCAATGTGCACTAAATTTAAGTGAAAGAATAAAATCTTTTTTAAAACGCCAACTGTGGGTCCATCAAAGATGGAAAATGGATACAGCAAATCAATCGAAGACGACAAGAAAAACGGCACACAAGAGAGAACACAACAATACCGACAGGAAGGGATAAGAACGGACGAATGCACCGATCACGAGAGGGGATAACACAACAAGGGGCAAGGTGCCGTTACAGAGCGCAGCCGGTAGAGAGACGATGCTACGGGCGGTGAGTCGTGAGCCCAACAACCGTTATAACCATGCGAGAGAGGTCAAAATGCGAAGCACGATCACAGTTAAGAGGAACGATTGGCAATGCAACGCGTGTATAAAGGCAGGTGGGAAACGGGGCGACGAACACTTTGCGGTAACACACGGTACACTCGGTGAGCACAAACTCAGAACAAAACCAGTGGGAACGTTGTGAGTTGCTGCGGAGACCACAACTCTACATTTATATCCGATACTTAGGGCTCGCGCACACTATAGCTAAAAGCGGAGCTGAAATCGGCGCTGAAATCGGAGCTGAAAGCTCAGCTGATCTGAGAGTTTTTTTGTCGCCTGATCTGATTGCTGAAAGCCACTGCCTCCCTTTGTCTATATCCTTAAGTGGCATCAATAAATATCATTATAATTATTATTATTATATTGAATTAATGAATTATTACTTCACAGCACGCACAGTAGCCAGACGGAAGTTTTCTTCGTTTTTTTTTTTAATTCCGTGTATTTTAACTACTTTTCCGTTGAGTTTGTATTCTGATTACTTTTATTTTACGAACTATTATTAAATTTTTTAAATATTATTTATTTTGTATAATAATAAACATTGTGATTGCCCCGATTGTGAGGAAAATAGAGAGCGCGCGCAAAAGCGGGCCTTTTGAATCGGGACCACCCACTCCGCCGATGAGGAGAAAGAGGGGAGTGTGTGGAACCAGGGTTCTCACAGACTAAACTCGGCTGAAGCACAGCTGGATAAGGCTGGCGGCTGGGCGGATAAGGCGAAGATCAGACCGGATTCCACGGATATACGGATGCGGCGAAATGGCCGAGGGTTCCCAGAGAGGATGGGCCTCCGCTCTCTGAGAGGAGGATAAGAACAGGCAGAGGAGATGGTGGGATCATGGGATCACGCCACTGGCCCTTTCCCGGTGCGAATGTCGTGGAAAGCGCGAGACGAGGATGGAAAAGTGCCGACGCCGAGTGAAGGTCCCGTGAAGGAAGGGTTATAAAAGGAGGCTGCACCTTCGGAGAGAGGTCTTTTTCGTGTGAGTCGAAGTGCGTGCACATTAAATCTCGTCTTGCGCGGAATATCAAACCCAGAACCAAGCCTGCCCATCAGAGTGAGTTGCATTAAGTGGGGATCCATATCCACCGGCGAAAGATTATAAGGAAGTGCGAGTCGCAGTGTGCGCTGAGGTCAATTTGCTCCTACGCTGACACCCCAGAGGTAGCCCCGAATAGTTAAGCCAACATTATCAGCCCTAGCTGACATAGCTAGCTAAATAAAGCATACGAATTCCATACTGAAAAAAGTTGTTGTTATTTGTCGTTGGGGCAACAAGATAACTTCGTTGTATCGAGCCTGCCAACCGCTGAGTGAGCCCAGCCAACTCAAGCGGCCAAAAGAAAATTTCGCCCCACTCCTTTCCGGCCCCGACCCCTTTCTTCAAAGTTTGTAGTTTATAATCAAATAATATAAACAGGTACTAGACCTGTGGCTTTTAAACCACTGGTAGGAGTCCCACCAAAACGACACGGCTGGCCCCTGACCTCACATCTAATGATGTAATTTCTTTTATTCAAAGCAAAATAAAAGCCGTGGATTTAACGGTGGAGACGTTTAGCTTTCCTTATGCCAGATAGCCTATGTTAATGTGTGTGTGTGTGTGTGTAGGTAGCTGGGTTGCATACGGTACATAAACCGTCTACAGTTTGGTCGTCGCAACTAGAACTTGAACCAGTTGGACTGCGGAGTGGGTATCCTACGGTGCGCAAGGGAGGGTCTGAAGACACGGCGACAGCCTCTGATGATTGCGATGGAAGATGACAGGCAGTTATGGTACTGTTTCTGATACTGATTATATTGATAAAATTGATTCTTATTTAAAGGTAACAAAAGGTACAAAAGTGCTGAGTCTGTATAATATATGTTTTGAGTATTATGGATAATTTTAGTGTCTGGTGGGCAATTGCGACATTTTGATGGTCAGCAACTGCACCGCTGTCTTCGCCCTCTGCGGAGAGAGTGCATTGTCAGCAGAATTCACTGCAGTGGCTAGTGTGTTGTAGTGAGGTATTATATTACATGTTAAATAGAACACTGTGTCACGGCGTCACTGTGTTATGCCGACGGTTATTATAAACTATTACTTAAGCATACTTAAGCAACCAACGCTCAAGTCGACGGCAAATCGGCGTGCAAGGGGGATAGGGGGTGATGACACGGCTGGATCGGGATTTGATGGCCTTGGTTTCCATAGTTGATACTTCTTCCAGCAAATGTAGGCAATGATCAATAGAATTGATATTACTAGGCCTGCATAGGCAGGGAGTTGATGGTGCTGCAAGGTGGTGAGATGCTGTGGCAGCTCGTGACGATTGATGGCTGATAGTTGCTGGCGAAGATCATCAAGTTCTTGTAGATAGTCTGATGTCTGGTTCTTCAGTTACCACATTGGTGGCGAGGGTGATGACTCCGGTGGGCTTACGTCATCAAACCGAGTGTAAGTCGATTTTACTTCGCTGATTTTGGTGCTGATGCTTACATCAGTATTGCGAGCAGTGCAACCAGGGGACATGGAGAGTAGACCTTCTAGTGTTCTGGTTGACGGAACTCCGTTGCATACTGCTTGAAGTTTAGTTGTGGAATGCGATGCGAAGATCCATTTATTTGGATGCTGAGTTTTTAGCCACACCATGTCAGCCTTTGTGTGTGTTACCTGACACAGTGTTTCTGTTTTATTGTTAAACAGCTGAAACTCACAGCGATTGTCCACATTGAAGATCGTCTGATGGTCAAAGCAGATGAACTCCTCGTTGTGTACTTTAAGATAACTCTTCTTGGGTAGTGCCCATGAACTGGTCTCGGTGGATGTTCACAGTTACTATGGTGGTTTTGAGGTCAAATAGACTTCAGCTTGTACGATCCCAAAACGGAATTGGGATGATGCTAAAGATTTCGATGCAGTCGGGGTTCCTTCGGCTTGCATGATTCTGTATAGTTGAATCACTTCTTTCGTTGTGACCGGCAGCATTTGATATTGTGGCAAATGATCCCGTACCTGGTCTGGTTGGTCTCTTAATTGCTCGGGAGACATCAACGAGGGGCTTATTCTCCGATGATGAATCCCAATTAGGACATCAGATATTTCGGATTGCGTTCGTTGGAGAGTTGTTGTGAGCAGGGTTAATTGTGCTAACTTTTTTTTTTCTTGGACGTTGACATGCAATGACTGCATCTTTCAAGAGGCGATGCAGTTACTGCACCGTCAAGTGGCCCGTGTGAAACCAGCAGAAGGCTGTTACGCGCGGATCCCAGGCAAAACGCAACCCTCCCCCCGCCCAACCGACCGAGGGGCTCTGCCGCATGACGCACGGTGCGTAGCCGAACCGAACGCGAACATGCAAGAAAGATAGCAATTAGACTAATATTCGAGGAAAATTAGCACTAAACTTACTAAGAAACTAAGCATGCAATCAAAATACAAATACCACTACAATTAATAATTACTAGAAAGGTGTGTAAGGATTAGTAATTTAATAAGAGGAAGAGAATTAGTGGTGGATATAATATGGTAGAGGGAATTATAATCCGAGCATAAGACCCTAAACGGTTCATGCAAGGAATAATTCGATCTACAAAGTGGAAAGTTAGGTTACGTTAGGTAGAGACGGCCGCCAAGCTCGCTCGGAGCCCAGCACACATAGGCCGGTTTCGGCCCGTTGTGATACCGCTTGGGATCATTCCCTCCCTGCAGATGAGACTTCATGTCAACAGTTGTCCCATCCAGATGCTCTTATAAAGTTTGCGTCCTTTCTGGGACATAACGTAGACATCTCCGAGATGTCGTTCAGAAAGGCAGTGCCTAAGTGTTGTAGCCTCCTTCTGCTGAGAGCTGGACAGGAGCAGAACAGGTGTTCCTTTGTCTCCTCCTCGTCCTCGTCTTTGCAGCTGCGGCAGAAATCATTGTGTGGGGCACCCAGCCTGTTTGCGTGGATGCCTACTAGCCAATGTCCTGTGAGGGAACGTATTACTGCGCTGCACCTTTCCCTGCCTAGTTTGCAGAGCTCTAAAGGTGCGCTTCTTATCTATGGTCGGCCATGTTTGCCGAGCTGTGCGACAACGTGGCCCTGTTTGCCACTTGTTGTCTATCAGTCGCGTGTACTGCTCTTTTATGATGAGCTTGCAGGTGGCCATAGGCATACAAATATCCTCCTTATCTTGGAGAAGGGGGGTTGTAGTGCCAGATCTGGCCAGCTCGTCCGCTATGCAGTTGCCCTCGATATCCCGGTGACCCGGGACCCATATAAGGCTGATAGCAAATTGCTGAGCCATCTCGTGAAGAGATCTGCGGCACTTCGCCACAGTAGCCGAGTTCGAGGAGATCGCGTTAAGTGATCTGATCGCAGCTTGGCTGTCGCTGTAGATGTTTAGATTGGTTGCCGTGGTGGTAACCGTATGAAGGCAGTACAGAGCCTTCCTGATTGCTGTAACTTCCGCTTGGAAGACGCTACAGTGATCCGGAAGCCTGAAAGATTGCCTTATGTTAAGTTGTTCAGTGTAGATTCCTCCTCCAACCCTGCCGTCCAGTTTTGAGCCATCCGTGAAGATGCTTATGGCCCCGTCTGGGCCGGTGGGTCCCTCGAGCCAATCGTCTCTATGAGGGATGATTATGCTGAATGGAGTCTCCGTGTGCTCCATTGGAACTTGATAGTCCGTTCTTGCTGGGACCTTGTTGTTTTTGTTTAGTATAGATGAGTGACCTATGTTCTCGGGTACCCATTGTTCAGAGTCCCTAAGACGTATTGCTGCCATTTCTGCCCGCTCCTTTCCTGCAAAGTCAAGGCTCTGAAGGCATAACATGGCGTTTAGCGCATCATTTGGTGTAGTTCGAAGAGCTCCACTGATGCAGAGGGCGGCTGTTCGCTGAACCTTGCCCAGCTGATTGGTGATTGTCCTTTTCGCTAGGGCAGGCCACCAGACAGTAACTCCATAGAGTATTATAGGTCTGACTATTGCCATATATATCCATCGGACTATGCTTGGGTTCATGCCCATCTTTAGGCCGATAGCTTTTTTGCAAGTATAGAGTGCTGTCGTTGCCTTCCTCACTCTATCCTTGACATTCAGGTTCCAGCTAAGTTTTTTGTCAATTACCAACCCTAAGTAACTGTCGCTGAAGGAGAGTGTTTAGTGTTGGGGGGTTGAGGGGCGGGACCTTGTATTTTTTTGTGAATAAAACGAGTTCCGTTTTCGAGGGATTTAGTCCCAATCCGCGGGATTGGTCCATTCGGACAATTGAGCAAGCTTTGCAGTCATTAGGTCGCATAGTGTTTGGGGGTATTTCCCCGCAAAGATAATTGCAACGTCATCCGCGTATGCCACTACTTTACAGCCCCCCTCTTCCAGGTCGCAAAGAATCTTATAGACTGCAATGTTCCATAGAAGAGGAGACAGAACTCCCCCTTGCGGGGTTCCTCTGTTGACATACCTTGACTGGGTGGACGATCCCATCGATGATGTCACCGTCCTGCGTATGAGCAATTGATCAATGAGCATCACCAAGTGACGGTCCACCCCCAGGTCAGTCAGGGCTTCTGTAATGGCGCCCGGTGTGACGTTGTTGAAGGCTCCCTCGATATCGAGAAAAGCTATTAGTGAGTATTCTTTGAGATGCAGGGATTTTTCTACACTCGAGATCACTTCGTGAAGTGCCGTTTCCGTGGATTTTCCTTTCCGGTAGGCATGCTGCGCACTTGAGTACAGCTGGGGACTTATGGTGGTCCGTAATTGTAACCCGATAAGTCTCTCAAAGGTTTTGAGTAGGAAAGACGATAAACTGATTGGTCTAAAGTCTTTTGGGGTTGAGTGTGAGGCTTTGCCTGCTTTAGGGATGAAAACTATCCTAGCCTTAAGCCACGCTTGCGGTATTGTACATACCGCCAGTATCTTCCTGAAGATACTATGTAGCCAGTTGATGGCCGTCTCCCCGGCCCTCTGAAGCTGGGCCGGGATTACCTGGTCCGGGCCTGGCGATTTAAACGGGTTGAAGCTGTTTACTGCCCAGCTTATGTTCCGTTTTGTAAGGATATGGTCCATCGATTCTACCGATCCCTCTCTTGGGAGGTGTGACGGCTCGGTGGATGTGCATCCGGGGAAGTGCGTGTCGAGCAAAATGTGCAGGGACTCCTCACTAGAGTTGGTCCACGTGCCATCATTCTTTTTGAGGTACCCTACCGAGGGGGTGGTTTTTGAGAGAACTTTCCGGAGTCTTGCGGCCTCCGAGGTTTCCTCGATTTCGGAGCAAAATTTTTGCCAGGAGGCTCTTTTAGCCTTCCTCGTTTCCTTTTTGTATAGTGCTAGACTGGTTTTATAGTCTGCCCAGTGAGTATCCTCCTTAGTTCTTGTGGCTCTATTGAATAGAGTCCTGCAAGTTCTACGAAGGGTGTCTAGTTGCTTAGACCACCAGGGTGGTTTCTTTTTTCCCCTTGGTCTGGTAGAAGGACATGCTGCCTTGAAGGCTTTGTTGCACGCATCCGTAAACCTGTACACAAGACGGTTTAGGTTGTCTTCAGTGTTCGGGCAGTTAGGGGCGTTAGGAGGGAGTAGCTCCTCCAGCGTTGTGCTATATTTTTCCCAGTTGGCTTTTCTGGGGTTGATATAGTCGGTTGGTTTGGGAATATCGAAGGATAATATCGTCTCGATATACCTGTGGTCCGAGAAGGAGTGGTCTCCTAGGACTCTCCAGCTCTTGATTGTGTCCAGCAGTTTGCTTGACACTAGCGTGAGGTCAATGACCTCCTGCCGATTTTTAATTATAAATGTGGGGTCATTACCCCGATTGCATATGAATAAATTTGAGTTCAGGATGAAGCTGAACAGTGACTCACCCCTTACATTCGTGTCCGTACTCCCCCATTGGGTGTGGTGGGCGTTGGCATCGCAACCTATAACTAGGTCTTTGTCCGTCCTTTCGCTGTCGCTGGCTATTTTGCGAACAAGGTCGTTCGGAGGATCATCCTCCTCGTGGGCCATATAGGATGCCACCAGCCTGAGATGATGACCTCTTAGTTCTAGGCTTGCCGCCGTGTTATCTCCATCGCTATAATTGTGGAGCAGAAAGATATTTAGGTGCTTTCTAGCAAGTATGCAGGTACGGATTTTACCTTCATTTTGGGATACAATGATCTTGTATTCCCTCGTCCCCAATCCACAGACCTTGCCTCCTACCACCCAAGGCTCCTGGATCAGGACTACGTCGGCTCCGCTTGCGTCTAGGCGGAGTATGAGAGCAGCCGATGCTGCTTTACAGTGGTGGAGATTTATTTGAAGGATCCTTAGGACCATCTTCAAGATTCTCCACCACCGTGATGTCCGCGTCCGAGTCATCTGAGACTCTCTCTCGGCACATTGACTCGAAGTCGAGCATCAGTTCTGTCTCTGAGGAGAAGCCTTCCTGGTCTGGCTCCAGCTCGTCGTCAGGCGCTTCGATCTCCGCAACGACATCCTGCACGTCTGGGTTGACGACAGGAAGCGCCGCGGCCGCCGCGTCCGATTTGTACACCTTGATGGTGACCGAGCTGAAGCCGAAGTTTAGCTCTCCTTTTGCTGCCTCTATCGGGGCCAGCGACTCTTTATTGAGAACGAGAACTGCCTGGTTAGTCGGCCCTTGTGTCGTCTCAACTTTGGCTACCTTCCAATCGGAGGTTGGTAGTCCTGGGTCGCATCTCTGCAACATCTTGAGGATGCGTTCTGGCTCCTTAAAGGTAGCCGTCACCCAAATTCTGGCCCTCGGTCTGCTGGGCACCTCGCTCCAGTCGACTGCGACGAGTTTCGCCCCAGCATAAACCTCGCCGACCTGCGCTACCGCCGCTTTGTAAAGCTTCACAGAGCGCTCGTCTTCGCAGGCAATTATCTTAACATTGCCCTGGAACCACCCCATGTCCTTGCAGACTGGCGGAGGTCCAGGGTCTTTGTCGAGGAGTTCGAAGCAGCGGTCGGCCAATGCCGCTTCCACCCACTTCCACTGACTCCTTGGGATTCTCCCCTCTGCGCTGCCTTTGTCGAGGACACCAATTAGCGTCCTCTCCTTGGCAATCTGCGCAAAGGAGACATTTGGCAGCACTCTGGAGCGCTTTGCTACCGGTCCCGGTGTCTCCTGCAGGCGCTGCCTCTTGGCTTGGGGAGCCACCTTTTTCTGTTCTAAGGTGAACTCCGGAAGTACGGCCGAAGCCCATTCCACCTTCTTCAGCCATTCGGCTGATGGGCTGGCTTCACTGCTGGCGTGTTGCCGACGGAGTATGTGCCCTGCACTCCTCTTTTCGGCATATGAGTATCGTCTGGCTTGGGCACTTGTCGACGGCAAGTCAACCTCCTCCGCTTTACCAGAAGATCGGGCAGCCGCAATATTGCTTAGCTTTCCTTCCAAGGTGTCAGCTTCGGGAGTTACCTTGCCACCCACACCGGATTCGGGATGGGACCCCCTCGGGTTCGCACAGGCACCTTCCACCTTGTAGGTATTCCCTACTATAGAGCCGGTTGGGCCAGGCCTTTGGGCCGCTGCCTTTCCGAGCTTGGGATTGCTCCCAGTTGGCATTTGGGGAGCGCCGCACTCATTTGTTTTTTTGTTGGTTTTTTGTTTTTGTTGTTATACATCTTATTCCCACGAGATGCAGAGAAAGGGAAAGGTCAGCCCGGCAGAGATCCACGTTGCCCGGGTAAGGCATCATTTGAACAGGGGGCTGCCAAGTCCCTGAGCCCTCCGTTAGAGACTGGGCTATTTTTTATACCGGGCCCCCAGCCAGGCTGACTCTCGGTGTAAGGTGGATGTGGGGGTTGGGATGTGGGTAGGTATTGTGTGTGGATGGGAGTGTGTGAGCTACTTATTGAGGCGGCACCACAAGCGCATCGTCAGTGTTGCTGCTTCGCGAACACCCGCTGGCTGTCCGGGACTGCTTATTTCGGTACTCTCCCGTGAGGGATGCCCGCTTATTCGCAGCTGACCTACCGAGGTAGGCCGTTCGCTATCCGCAACCCGCGACCCGTCCGGCGGCCACAGCTAGGCCCCCTTTGAGCTACCTCACAAGCTCATCAGACCAGAAAAGTGGAAGGAACAACGGTATAAAATTTCTAGTCAGTCTAATAGGAATCGTGAAGTTTATGCGGCTTAACAGATCAGGGCTGTCTATGTCACCCCTGATCAAGTTGTGCATAAATATAACACCAAGCATTTTTCTACGGTTAACTAAGGATGGGAGGTTTACTAATAGCAGTCTACTAGAGTAAGATGGGAGTCTTACACCCACATCCCAGTTAAGGCCCCGCAGAGCAAAGAGTAAAAAGTTTTTCTGCACTGATTCTATACGGTCCTGAGGGCACCATACTCAGGAGCCGTATTCTAAGATCGGACGAACAAGCGAGGTATAGAGAGTCTTTGTTATATAGGAGTCGTCCAATTTCGGAAAACTTTAACTTGGGGTCTAACATAACACCCAGATCATCCACCAGGGTAATTCTCTCAAGAGAACCACCAAATAGGGTATAGGGAGCCATGATTTGGCTTGTTGATTTGCATGAGGCATCGAATACTACCCAAAGCTTTGTGGTGGTGCTCTCAGGTTTGAGTACACAATGATGTGGAATGAAGTAGTGCCTTTTGGGAACTTTTGATGCTGGCACAATCTTCATATGTCCTAGTCCTTCATACTCTTCCATGAAGTCCAAATAACCCTTCCCAGCTTCTGTTGAGCTTCGCCGCTCCAACGCTAGGAATCTTTTTGTTGCGGTTTCCAACGACTCCCCCAGGGCTGAAGGGTGTTCGGAAAATGGGAGCTTTACAATAAACCGGCCGTCTGAAGCTGTCTGAAGAATTTCTATAAAATGAGCTTCGTACCGTGCTTTGTGGTTTGTCTTCCGTCTCTAGATTGTCCAGAGTCCAGAATCTTCCCATGAGCTCGTTTACTCCCGTTGCACAAATGGGTGAGGAATTGTGGGCAGGTTTGACTTTTCCTGCCACAAACCATCCCAGTTTCGTGCTTTTAGCAACGGGCCTCCTGTCGTTAGCTGCTGTTGATCTGGTAGCAGCAGCGAGTAGTAATGCTCGGCTCCGATTAGCATGTCGATTTTGCCTGGCTTATGAAAGTTTGGATCTGCCAGTGAGATCTTGCTTGGAACGTTTAAGGTCCCTGAATCGAGTGCCTGAGCTGGTTGATCAGCTGTTATCTGTGGTAATACGAAAGCTTCAATTCTTTGCGTAATACCATTGTGAAGGGATTTCATGAGCACATTTACTCGTGCTCTGCTAGTCTTTGATTGCACTCCAATTCCTTCGATCCGTAATGTTGTGTCTTTTAGTTTCAATGACAAAATTGATGCCATTTGTTCAGAGATCAAGTTTATCTGTGATCCTGAATCTAGCAGTGCTCTGAAGTTAGCAGCCTGCCCGTTGTTGGCTTCTGCTGCCCCCTTTGCTGTGGCCAGTAGATTGTAACTGTTGTTACTTGCTGCACCAACCGTCGGGCCTCTTGATTCTGTAGCTGCGCCCGATGCTGTTTCCAAATGTAGCATCGTGTTGTGCTTGTTGTCATAATTGAAGCAGTTTCGACCTGGGCATGCGTTTGTTTTGTGATTTGTTCTAAAGCAATTAACGCACATTTTTTGTTTTTGTACCCAATTCAGTCGTTCTGATGGAGATTTGGACGAAATTGAGTTGGGGAGATGCTTATCTTAAACGAGGCTATTTCCCTGGCATAAGAGAAGTTGAACTTCTATACCTTTAATCCCACGGCTTTTATTTTGCTTTGAATAAAAGCAATTACATCACTACATGTGAGGTCAGGGGCCAGCCGTGAAACAAAAACTTGTTGTTTTGGTGGGACTCCCACCAGTGGTTTAGTCACCACAGGCCTAGTACCTGTGGTGGCAATATCCGGAGGTCCGGAACGTCTATTTACTGGTGGGATCAGGATAGACGGGACAACTAGCGAACTTGCGGACACCACGGACACGGACGCTGCAGACGTACTTGGATGCACATTCTCCGAGGCGATGAATTCGGCGACCGAATCTGCATCGCCAGCAGCTGTCGTTGCCCTTGGAGTGGCAAACGAGATCAACTGCTGCACAGTTGGAGTGGTCGGAGTCAGTTTTAGGGCGGCGCACGGCTGAGTGATGGCACTTGCAGATCCCGCGGAGTGACCTTTTTGCGCCTCGGAGACTCATTCAGCAGTTTTAAACCGCTAAACTGAGCCTCCATGGCTAGGAGCCGATCGTATTGGTTTTTAAAACCAACAGGCAGCTCCTTAAAGCCACTCCGCGTCTGCCTCATAAAAGCTACCATGTCTTTCTCCACCACACGGCATGCCTCGCAACTGTAGTGCAAGCCATTACGCTTTGAAATGGCATCACTCACAAGGCCAGAAAATCCAGCGCATTTTGCGTGCACTACGCTGACGCAGACTCAGCAGGGGATAATCGGCGGATCGTGAGTGATCTGCTTATTGCATGATTTTTTGGCACATACAACAGAAAACTCCATAATACAAAATTTGAACAAAATTAAAATCAAATAATATTTTAAAACAAATGGCTATCAAACCAGTGTGCCAGACAAACTCTAATAGGAGGAGAGGAGAACAGTTTCAGCAGCAGCTAATGAGAGAGAGAGAGAGAGCTACTGAACAGAAAGTTACGAGAGCGAGAGAGAAAGAACAGTTATTTAAGTTTAGGTGATAGGGAGAGAGTGATAATACAACAAAAGCTACCAGATGAGAGCGGACTGCAATGCAATGTAATGCGTACTCACTCACTGCAACAACACAAACACGACAAGCCGACGCCAAAAAATAAAAAGTTAAATAATGTTTCATCACAAATCAAAAGGCATGCACTTGCGGAATAGAATAGGTTTCCAGATTGTTGGCTGGTTAGGAAGTTAATTAAAGTTTATTTAAAACAAAAGGAAAAAATGCGGAGCGCAAAACAAAAACATGTCTGATCACTACGAAAGAGAACGAACGATTAAGTCTAATATGCAATTTTTTGTTTTCTTTCCATTTTAGACAAACATATGGACGATTTTATATCTATAAAAGGCAGGACATCATTTGATCGCCTTAAAATTGATGACGGTTTTCTGAGCCTGTGACCTTTATCATGGAACAGTAAGCCATCTTACTTAAAAAGCAAGAAGAGTCTCTCATTACTTAAGGCAGTAAATGAAATTGATGCAAGACATTCACGGCCGTCGAACAGTGGATGTGGAACATAGAATATAGAAAAGTGTACCCGTATTGTAAAAAGGAGACTTTAAAAAGAAAATATTCTCAATAAAATATTAGAACTGCGTGATTAAAATTGTATTATTGTAAAAATCGGGGACTAAGTAATATTTCTCAAAAGCCTTTCACATATGTAAAACTTTGAGTGTGATTCGGCATGGGTTAAGGACAAAATTTTCAAATAATATTTTAAACACATATACTTTAAGGCAAAAAGAAAAAAATAAGAGGGTAAGCGTGAATGAATTCGGAAAAAAAAAATTTCCCCCCATATAACGGACACGCTAATATGTATATAGAATTGAAGGGTTGACATGCAATGACTGCATCTCACAAGAGGCGATGCAATTACTGCACCGTCAAGTGTCCCGTGTGACACCAGCAGAAGGCTGTTACGCGCGGATCCCAGGCAAAACGCAGCCCTCCTCCCGCCGAACCGACCGAGGGGCGCTGCCGTATGACGCACGGCGCGTAGCCGAACCAAATGCGCACATGCAGGAAAGATGTTAGACTAATATTCGAGGAAATTAGCACTACACTTACTAAGAAACTAAGCATGTGCTAATATGTGTGTATGTAGGAAACTCTGTTGCATACGTTACATAAACCGTCTACAGTTTGGTCGTCGCAACAAGAACTTGAACCAGTTGGACTACGGAGTGGGTATCCTACTTTGGGTGGGTCTGAAGACACGGCGACAGCCTCTGATGATTGCGATGGAAGATGAGTGACAGGCAGCTATGGTACTGTTTCTGATACTGACTTTATTGATGAAATTGATTCTTATTTATAGGTAACAAAAGGGATGAGTCTGTAAATTTCAATGTCTGGTGGGCAATTGCGACATTGTGATGGTCAGCAATTGCACCGCTGTCTTCGCCCTCTGCGGAGAGAGTGCATTGTCAGCAGAACTCACTGCAATGGCTAGTATGTTGTCGTGAGGTATTAAATTACATGTTAAATAAAAGACTGTGTCACGGTGTTACTGTGTTATGCCGACGGCTATTATAAACTATTGATTAACCATATTTCTGCAACTGAACAGCATGCTTTCAAAATACACTTACAAATACCACTACAATTACTATTTACTAGAAAAGTGTGAAAAAATTAGTAATTTAATAAGAGGACGAGAATTAGTGGTGGATATAATATGGTAGAGGGAATTATAATCCGAGCATAAGACCCTAAACGGTTCATGCAAGGAATAATTCGATCTACAAAGTGGAAGGAACAACGGTATAAAATTTATAGGAATTTTTTTATACGAAATATTTATTTATTTATATATATATATATATATATACGAAATAGGGTATAGGGAGCCAACAAAGGGCTAGAATAGAATAATATAATCCTAAATACGCTTGAGTCAGATTATCGTTGTGATATGACCCTCTTTCTCGGTTGATAGTAGTCAATTGCTGTTCCAAAACTTTTACGCGATTATCCGTGGATACTTTGTCTTTTTTGAGTACGTTTATTGTAGCGTGGACAATTGCTGTTTGATTTTGAAGCAGATGTAGTAGGAAGTCTTCATTGATTTTAACTTTTTCAATTAATTGAGTCATCTCCTCAGCGTATTTTGAGTCGAGAACACAAAAAAACGGGTTACTACATTTCCTATGATATCCAGCGGTGATCTGCGCTTTCGACAATTTTTCACTAAAACGTTTCCTGTTTTTAGCTCGTTATAGACATGTTGAAAGTGTTGAACTATGGAGTTGCATGCCGGAATATTTTTTAGTTCAGGGCACATGTGTCGTAATTCTGACATTCCAGCAGACATTAGTGGCATACCCTCCAATATGGGTCCAAGTCATAGTATAAGATCATGGTCCAACCAGAAGTTGCTATTCTTGATGTTCCAAGCTCCCCATAGAATATTACAGGCTTTATTGCGAGTTTATTGACTGTGACAATGCTAATGGAAGTAT
Source organism: Drosophila pseudoobscura (assembly GCF_009870125.1). Taxonomy (NCBI): domain Eukaryota; kingdom Metazoa; phylum Arthropoda; class Insecta; order Diptera; family Drosophilidae; genus Drosophila; species Drosophila pseudoobscura. The sequence goes on along the minus strand of NC_046683.1, from coordinate 35,267,678 downwards.
GAGCAACATCACTAATAATGTTGTTGTAGGTAAAAATATTCTTGTTTGCTGTTTAAGTGGCTCATCATTTTCCGTGATGTCATTGATCACGTTGTTGGAATGTTTGATTGCCACATCTTCTGGAAATAGCGGAGCTAGACAAGTCATCGGGCGCTTGTTTACGCCAAATGCTGTCTTAACATCAACCACTCTTACTTGGTTGTCCTGTCCAGGATATGTCTTAATGATGCGACCCATTGGCCACTTCAATACTGGAAGGTTTTCTATCTTCACCAAAACTAATAATCCTTCAGGTACGTTTGGTAAAGCGGTCTTCCACTTATGCCGAGCTTGCAATTTTTGGAGTTATTCCGTAGACCATTGTTTCCAGAATGAATTTTTTCAGCGCGATACCAATTCACAGCGCTTTAACAATGTTTTTCCATGATAATCAGTGTTGACATCGGGTCAAAATGTATCCTGGAGTGAGCGCTGTTGGATCAGTTCGATCATTTGGCATTGTAGTAATTATTCGAGAATTGAGAATCGCTGCAATTTCGATCATCACTGTGCTTAGTTCTTCAAATGGCAAGAAGGTTGTGTTAATGAATGTTATTAGAATCTTTTTTGCTGATTTTACCGCCGCTTCCCAGAGGTTGCCAAACGACGGAGCTCTAGGGGAATGAATTTGAATTCTACTTTTTTGTGTGGCAATGATTCGTGATCAGAGCAATTGCCTTTGAGCTTGATATAGCTTCTACTAATTCTTTGAGCTGGTTATTTCCACCCATTGCATTGTCGCATTGAATAATGTGACTGTAATGCTTAAGAGTCGACAAAGGGCTGCCAAGAATGCATCTGTGGTCAGGTCGCTTACCAGCTCCAGGTGCACTGCCTTTGTGGAAAAGCAGCAGAGCACGGCGATATATGCTTTACCTGGTCTTATCTTATGGTGGATCGAAATTAGTCAACAGTAATCGACGCCTGCATTAAGAAATGGGCGTGCTTGTTTGACTCTTGCTGCTCTTTGCTGGCCGATAGCACGTGACGCCATTGTAACTGGTTTGTGAACGCCTGGATTTTGCCTATGCGAGTATGGTATGTTCATAATGATGTGTTTATCCAGGATAGCACAATGGTGGAATCACTCCAAAAGCATCCTGGAACCGTGTTAATGTCCATGTGCAGATCCTGTCGGACTCGGTTTGTGAGTTCGGAACCAAAGACTGCACTGTTGCAAAGACAAGACTGTTGTGGAATAGTGTTTGCTGCAGTTAAACAGTCGTCAGCGTACAAATCGTTTTTTAGTGTTGATGATCCTACTGGATGATGACGTTGCTAGAAACGTAGCAGCTGTTGTCCCATATGTGACTGTTTTCAGGCGATAGTACCTGAGATCTTCGGAAGGGTTGTTTCTCCAGACTATCATCTGATGGAATTGATCCTCCGGACTCATCCACAATTGTCAGTACATCTTTTCTATGTCCGCTGTGAATACGCACTTAAGAGTCGAAATCGTAGCAAAACATAAGTCCGCTCTGAACTGTGGGTCCAGCATGCAGAATGTCGTTCAAAGATTTCCCGCTTGCTGATTTGCATGAGGCATCGAATACTACCCGAAGCTTTGTGGTGGTGCTCTGAGGTCTAAGTACACAGTGTGGTATGAAGTAGTGTTTTTTAGGAATCTGTGATGCTGGCACCATCTTCATTTGTCCTCGTCCTTCATATTCTTCCATGAAATCCACATAACTCTTCCAAGTTTCTGTTGAGCTTCGCCGCTCCAACGCTAGGAATCTTTTTGTTGCGGTTTCCAACGACCCCCCCAGGGTGTTCGGAAAATGGGAGCTTTACAATAAACCGGCCGTCTGAAGCTGTCTGAAGATTTTCTATAAAATGAGCTTCGCACCGTGTTTCCAGTGCGTGGTTTGTCTTCCGTCTCTAGATTGTCCAGAGTCCAGAATCTTTTCATGAGCTCGTTTACTCCCTTTGCACAAATGGGTTGTCAAACTGTTGGCAGATTTGACTTTTCCTGCCACAATCCATCCCAGTTTCGTGTTTTGTAGCGACGGGCCTGCTGTCCTTAGCTGCTTTTGATCTGGTAGCAGCAACGAGTAGTAATGCTCGGCTCCGAGCTGTGGCCAGTAGATTGTAACTGTTGTTACTTGCTGCACCAACCGTCGGGCCTCTTGATTCTGTAGCTGCGCCTGATGCTGTTTCCAAATGTAGCATCGTGTTGTGCTTGTTGTCACAATTGAAGCAGTTTCGACCTGGGCATGCGTTTGTTTTGTGATTTGTTCTAAAGCAATTAACGCACATTTTTTGTTTTTGTAGCCAATTCAGTCGTTCTGATGGAGATTTGGACGAAATTCTTCGAATGTCCTTTGAGCTTCCCAATGATTGCTCATACAAGGCCTTATTTGTAACAACCAGTTTGTTGCTGATAATGGCAATCAATATTGGATCCCATGTATATATATTGATGGACAATCCCTTTAGTGATGCAAGGGATTCTATGGTTGTTATGTACAACACATTTAATGGCTTGGGATCGTCATTAGTTGTTTGATGATTTAGGAAGCGGTTCAGTACTGTATTCGAAACATCTCTGGGATTGTTGTATGCGTCAACTAGTATTTCTCAAGCGGCTTCATAATTTTTTTCCTTTAGATCGATATGTCGAATCAATCTTTCTGCCTCCCCGATTTGAATAAATCCCCATCAAACTTTGAGATGCTGCTGCGTGGAAGCTGCACGTTATCCGTGTTTGGTGTGGCTGATTTTGCCCATGCTTTTTGGACCTTACTTTCCAGTGTTAGGTAGGATACCATGTCCTCCTTCCACTGGGTCCTCGTATTCCTCATGAATTGTGAAGTGGACTTCCTGTGCTTGAGTCCATAGTGATTGTATCAAATCACTTGATGTGCGTCCTTCCGCCTCTGAAAGTTGTTTCACTACTATGGCCTTTTGTCTGCGACATATCGAAAGCAGTTTGCTGTAATCCTTCGAGGACTGCTGGATCAGACCGCTTTCTTTGGGATCTACTGGAGGATTCTCATGCTTTTCTTTAAAGACGATTTGACGTTCCCCACGAGCACTAGACGTCTGTGATAGCTTATCCATGCATTCGGTAGAGATCGCAATGTGTTGCTTACATGTTGTACGTAAGTTTTCACGGAATTTTACGTATTCATCCGTTTTGTCTGTATCGCGAAGTTTGGAGTCGTTTTTGTTGAAGCGATTCCACGCATTTTCAGTGCTGATATTTTGGCTTGAAAATAAGAGGCCGTTTGCTTTCGTTCTTGGGAATCTTTTTTAAAGTTCCGAATGCACCTCGATATTTCCTCACCAATCTCTTGCTGCACATCCATTGCCATTGTAGCGGCAGCTTCTGCCTCCATATGTGTATCCATTCTATCTGTTTGTACTTATTACTTTTTGACCCGTTGGGAGTGTTTTATTTGCTTTGCAGCTGGATACGCTCCGAATCGCAACCATTGTTGGTCAGAAAGGTAATAGTACAGGTGATGTGTTGGATGGAGGGATTTGTGCTGTTTCCAATTTATGGAACGCACGGAACAACAAAAATTGATTACCTTGGTGGTAATCGAATTCTATAGCTGTTTTTCTGTTGGCTGATAACCTGAATATGTCAGATTTGCCAAAGTGATACTTATTGGTAGGAGATGCTATTTTTTATTTTTATTTTTATCTATCTATTTTTATTGAAGATGTCCTGTTGACTGCTTCAATCTGATGTCCAGATCGAATCCTTTCACTGTAGCTTGTTATACAGTTTGAAAGGATGACCAAGGTCCGGGGGTCACCAAATGTTAATGTGTGTGTGTGTGTGTGTAGGAAGCTGGGTTGCATACGGTACATAAACCGTCTACAGTTTGGTCGTCGCAACTAGAACTTGAACCAGTTGGACTGCGGAGAGGGTATCCTACGGTGCGCAAGTGAGGATCTGAAGACACAGCGACAGCCTCTGTTGATTGCGATGGAAGATGAGTGACAGGCAGCTATGGTACTGTTTCTGATACTGATTTTTATTGAACAAATGCATCTCCTTATATAGCTAACAGTGGTACTCTTATTCTATGGGAAGGAACGCACAGGCTCCTTGTGAGTGTATTTTTAGATTGGGTACACTTACTCTGTGCGGGGTTATATTTCAGTGTATTTACTTAGGTACTTGGCAGCAATAAAGTAGATAGTTTATTGCTTGATCCCTTTTGGTGGGTTCGAGTTTACAAGTGCTATTGTCTATTCTTAGTTGCTAATGTATTTTTCGTGTCGCCATATTCAGTAACATGAAATGACATGAACAATTTTATTTATGAGTATTTGTGTATGAGATTGAACTGTATATTCCTAATATTCATTAAATACATGTCTGTGGCTGAACAGGAACTATTCGGTATATTGTCAAGATAATGATTATATGCTACTTCACCCCGTTTATCACAAATTTTCTATTTAATTCATCTATGTCTACATCAATTTTGGTGTTATTTGTCCTCTTCCCTATTCCCAAGTCTTTGAGCTCCCTCCATGTCCTTCTTGTTAATATTGCACTTTGAAAACTTACAGAATAAAAAGATTTTTTAGCTGTCAGTATTAATAGGTTGGTTTTTTTCCTTAAAGTTTTAAATTCTTGATACTGAACAGACGTTCTGTAGCGTTTCCATTTGTTATATGCTTTGATTGAACCATGGATTTTTCTTTGGTGCAATCTTTAATTTACGCAGCGGTACGAATTTTTCATAAAGACATGTTATGTGAGCTCGTAGTGGTTCTACTTGAGAATTAACATCATCCATGTTAAATATTATATTCCAGTCATATGTATTGAATTCTTCATTAAGTTTGGTAATGTCAATTCTCTTAAAATTTCGGTACCATATGTCGTCGTCAATCTTTTTACAATTAAAATCATAAGTCAGGAAAAGTAGGTCGTGTCTGGAAAATGTTGGGACAGATAACTGATCATAAAGAACTATTTTTTCTTTATCATTGACAAAACAAAGGTCCAATAATGTACTTGCAGTGTTTGAGAAATGTGTTGGTCTACTATTATTGACTAGATGCAAGCCTAACGATGCCATCGCTGACTCCATATGTCGTTCCTTCAGTATATTGCTATTAAAATCCCCGATTATAATTACGACAGTATAGCTTACAGATAGGTCTGAAATTGCATCAATTACTTGTTAGTAGATTGTATTGCGGTGTAGTCTGTACAAACAGCCAAATATTAATTTAAGAGAACTGTTAGAGGCCGATAATTCTATAAAAAGATATTCTATTGCACTTTCTGGACTGTGCTTGCATATTAATTTGGATTTGAGTTTCTTGTTTATGTATACAGCAACACCCCCACCATTTCCTTCCCGATCAGATCGGTATAGATCAAATCCGGTACACAAAATGACATTATCACATAGATGCGGCATGAACCACGTTTCCGAAACACAAACTACATCAACATTCGATTGTTCAAACATATATCGGAACTCATTAATCTTACCACACAGACTCTGAGCATTTATATGACAAATATTTATGCCATCTTTTTTCCTACTATTCGTTGGAAGTCTATTCATATTATGGACCATTTAAAAGTTACTAAATAGCATATTAGCAGCACACGCAATATACACAAATCACTTATAACTATATAAAAACATAAAACCTTAAACTTCAACATTATATTACTATGGCTAAGGGATTTTTTACTAACGAAAAAGGTTATTCTGGTCTGTCTCAGCTGGCCTGTTAACTGCACCTGGATCACCTGCTGAAAGCTCATCCTCGGATGTATCCCGCAGTATTTGTAGGTCATGCTTGGTCTCCACTCTAAAAATCTCTCCAGCTGGATGCTTATTAACATGCACGATCGCGCGACGAGTGAAAACAGCTCATAATGTTTTTCCTTTTTTCATTTTCACCGCCTCTTTGAAAACAGCCAGATTCTCTTTAGACAGCTGCTCATTAATATAAAACGCAGCATGCCAGTCGAATTCCATGCGATAATTGCCAACAGCTCGCAACAACGCCGCCTTCTCTCTCACACTCTCTAGTCGCAGGATTATCACTGGATTACATTTAGGAGATTACCTCACCCGCCTTTTCCAATTGCAGGACACGTTTAGTAAGTCTCTTCACATCTTCTGCCATACCAATAACTTGATTGCACATAGCTGTGAAATTATCCTCTTTGGCCTGCAATACACCCTTAGACTTTTGCGTATTTGCCGTGATTAGTTTGGTTCTGTATATTATATGGTATTTCTTCAGAACTCTTCTAACCCATGAGATAAGTTCGAGATTGTTCTCTCAGACGTTTTGATATGGTACTGCTTGACAGAGGTTTACACTGCATTGATTACTTTGAAATACTGCTTTATTAACGGATTGATATACTTCTTTGCCGACTCTTTTACTATGCGTTGCCAATCGCTTTGCCGTTTTAATAGGTATGGCTACGTTATTCTCTCAGTGACTCCGAACTGATCAAATGCTGGTTTACTGAGAGTGGTTCAGAACAATATTCTTATTAAACAACACAACCAATAACAAATACATATATTCCACTGTAATTTATTAAAATTGGCGTTCTAGTATTTCCTTCAATTATTTCCACATACAATTGCTGTCTTTCAATGCGGACACAGTTTATGATGTGAAAAAATCAATCTGTTTAATAAATAATTGTGTATCACTCGAGTTTTTCACGATTTTGTTTCTCTGTATGTTGTGCACGACCTGCTTGCTTGCTTGCTGATTTCGTTCGTTGAGTCGGTAGTAAAGACAAGGTCTAAAACCATACGTATGCTATTGCATATGCCGTTTACCCGTTGACCCAATGATGAGTCGGGCAGAGAATCAACGAAATCGTGCTGCATGAATGGGAACATCTGGTTGGAGTCTTCGGATGGAGAAAGAGTAAAGTCTCTAAGGACGATAAGACAATCGGACTCTCTAAGTTGGCGCGCAACAGTTTGAAAATGGGCTGCGTGGAGCATGAAAATTCAGTGGAAGGTGGGATGTAAGCGCACGATATATATAAATTTATCGAGAAGAGTTTAACTACTATTATTTCAATATTGTTATGACCTTCGACAGAAAAAAGTTATGTCAGAACGGACAGCAATCAGGACACCGCCACTACGAGATGGACGATCCGATCTATATATATTAAGTTTTTCTATAAAAACCCCGGAATAAGAAATTGAGCCATGTTTCGAAGAATCGATAATATCGGCCTATCAGTATGTAACTTTTTGAGTTTGCTGCCCAAACCACGAACCTCTGATAGGCAATCTTTACCGTATCAGGAGAAAGTAGTTTTTTGCTACTGAAGGTGTAGCACACGGAGATGGAGTTGGAAGAATACCAACTCGATGTTCAGGGCTAGTGGGACGATTTGTAAACAGCTGACAAATCGTATGCACCGGCCCGGAAAAGCGGTTAAGCAAGCTATGGACATGCTTATCCGGGACGAGAATTTTAAAAGAGGAGATGTAGAGGTTGAAGGAGGCTCAACAACGCTATAAACTTATCCTGTAGCATTTTGAATCCGGAGTTGAGCGCAGCGAATTCAGTATGAGTCTCTCTAATAAAAACCCGCATGTCGTTATCAATAGCTCTGCAATACCAACAGGTCCAGTTGAGACCGCCGTGTGGCATCCGAGCGGAAGCGTTTAGCACAACAAGTAATCATTATGAAAAGATGAGGTAAGAGAAATATAAACGAGGGGGAACGTTGTGAGTTGCTGCGGACACCGCAACTCTACAGTTATACCCGATACTAAGTCAGTATGACTCTCCTCCGGCAGACGCCGCTAATATTAAACGACACGACAAAGAGGCGAGCGAGGGAGACAGAAAATCAGTCTGAGCGTGACGTCGGGCGCTGCGTAGCCACTGCAAATTGATTTGTTCCTTTTGGCTATAAAAATGATCTGATCTGATCCAGATTCAGCAATCTGATAGATATGATCATTATCTATGATTCTGCGTTTTTAGTTTTCTCGAATCTGCAATATTGTGGATGCAACAGTTCATCGTCCTTTGTGTGGGCGGAAGGGGGTGAGGGAGATATTCGTTTGATAGTGAGATCTAACAGGAGTGCGGATACCAAATTTGGTTACTCTAGCGTTAATAGTCTCTGAGATTTGTGAATATCCCCAGACTTTCGTCCTTTGCGCGGGCGAAAGGGGGTGTGGCGAAATTTTGAAACAAACTCATCTCGGTCCGATATCTTAGGAGTGTAGATACCAAATTTGGTTGCTCTAGCTTTTATAGTCTCTGAGATCTAGGCGCTAATGTTTTTCCTATTCTGGACGTTGACATGCAATGACTGCATCTATCAAGAGGCGATGCAATTACTGCACCGTCAAGTGGCCCGTGTGACACCAGCAGAAGGCTGTTACGCGCGGATCCCAGGCAAAACGCAGCCCTCCCCCCGCCCAACCGACCGAGGGGCACTGCCGCATGACGCGCGGTGCGTAGCCGAACCGAACGCGAACATGCAAGAAAGATAGCAATTAGACTAATATTCGAGGAAAATTAGCACTAAACTTATTAAGAAATTAAGCATGCAATAAAATACAAAATACAAATACCACTACAATTACTAATTACTAGAAAGGTGTGTAAGGACTAGTAATTTAATAAGAGGAAGAGAATTAGTGGAGGATATAATATGGTAGAGGGAATTATAATCCGAGCATAAGACCCTAAACGGTTCATGCAAGGAATAATTCGATCTACAAAGTGGAAGGAACAACGGTATAAAGTTTCTAGTTTCTAATAGGAATCGTGAAGTTTATGCGGCTCAACAGATCAGGGCTGTCTATGTCACCCCTGATCAAGTTGTGCATAAATATCACACCAAGCATTTTTCTACGGTTAACTAAGGATGGGAGGTTTACTAATAATAGTCTACTAGAGTAAGATGGGAGTCTTACACCCGCATCCCAGTTAAGGCCCCGCAGAGCAAAGAGTAAAAAGTTTTTCTGTACTGATTCTATACGGTCCTGGTGTACTTTGCACTGAGGGCACCATACACAGGAGCTGTATTCTAAGATCTGACGAACAAGCGAGGTATGGAGAGTCTTTGTTATATAGGGGTCGTCAAATTCCTTTGACCACCTCTTTATAAACCCAAGTACGCCCATGGCCTTATTTACCATGGTAGAAATGTGTTCGGAAAACTTTAGCTTGGGGTCTAACATAACGCCCAGATCATCCACCAGGGTAATTCTTTCAAGAGAACCCCCAAATAGGGTGTAGGGAGCCAACAAAGGGCTAGACCGATGAAATGTCATAACTTTGCATTTCGAGGCATTAAGGTGTAACAAGTTTGCACAATACCATGACTGAAAGCTATTGAGATCGGATTGCAAGCGAGAATGAAATGAAATGGAAACAGAGTTTAACATCATCCGCATACATTAGTACACGAGAGTATGTTAATACTGAAGGCAAGTCATTAATAAAGAGTGTGAAGAGTAAGGGCCTAGATGGCTGCCCTGTGGTACTTCCGAAGACACCTTTACTGGTGAAGAGAAGGAGTTTTCGAAGAGGACTCTTTGAGACCTGAAACAAAGATAACTATAAATCCATCTCAGGAGGTTGGGCGGAAACCCTAAGAGGTCAAGTTTATGTGCTAAAAGGGAATGGTTTACAGAGTCGAATGCTTTACTAAAGTCGGTGTAAATAACATCCGTCTGTAAGTTACCTTGAAAGCCTTTAATAATGAAAGAGGTAAACTCTAACAAGTTCGTGGTGGTTGATCGCCGCCTTATAAATCCATGCTGAGTGGGAGATATAAGTGACTTGCAAAGATGTTGCAAGTGCGGAGTTAAGACCTTCTCAAACATTTTGGGAATAGCGGATAGCTTTGCTATACCTCTATAATTTTTTGCGTCAGACTTACTACCTTTTTTTATGGAGACGAATTATAAACGTTTCCTTTCAGATGGGAGGGAAGCATGAAGAATCGGCGGACAGGGTGAAAAGATTATGCAATGGTCCACCCAGAGCCTCGGCGCAGTACCTGAACACACAACCTGGAACCCCGTCTGGACCCGGTGAAAACACGGGCTTAACTACTCGAAGATCATGAAGTAAAGAACATTCATTTATCAAGGGACGTAAAATTCCGTTCGACTTCGGTAAACCGCAAGGGTATGGATGACCAGCGTAGGTTTCCTCAAAATAGGTCGTCTGGAAAAAGTGGGCAAAAAGATCGGCAATTGCCTGATCATTATTTGCCGACGTATTACAAAATGATAGCGAGCATGGGTGTGCGGACGTTCTACGCTTTCTGTTTACGAAGCAGTAAAACTGTTTAGGGTCCTGAGAAAAACGTATCCTGCAACGAGATAGGTAGTTCTTATAGCATTGAGCATTAAGAACTGAAAAGTTTGACCGAGCTATTACATAACGAGAGTGAGAAGTAGGAGAACCCACTTCTTGAAATTTTTTATAAAGTCTTGATTTTAAGTTTTTTAGACTGGATAACTCTTTGGTAAACCAAAGGGGTTTTCCAGATCTAATCGATTAAGAAAGCGGGACACAAGAATCAAAAAATGTGCCAAGAGCATTGTAAAAAATGTTTGTGCCTTTTGTGACATCAGTGCACAAGTACAAAGCGGACCAATCAAAATCCCTAATGATGACATTAAAACTCGGCTTTACGAAAGCAGCGGACACGTGCAGGTAGTCTACTCGACCGATCCAATACAGTTGGTCCTATGTCTAGCGACACCTCGAAAGTAGGGTGGTAGGCGTCTTCAGGTATAGTGAGCGGAAGGGCTCGGGTTAACAACACTATGGTCGGATCCGATACAAAGCATAGATCAAGCAATCGACCCAAGGAATTTTTCACATGATTGACTTGAGACAGGGACAGGTCAAGCAAGCCGTCAACAAAGTCATGTCGTGACATGGGCACTAGGATACTAGACTCGTTTACCGAAGACCAAACAGTTCCTGGCAAGTTGAAGTCACCAAGAACTATCATACGATCTTTATCAGATAGCGAGGAAGCAACAGCGGTTAAAGCGGACAAGTGCTGCTCATAAATTGAAATATCCGAAGAAGGTGGGATATACGAGCAAGTAATGAATATAGCGAAAGCGGGAAGAATCAGTTTTACACACAGGAATTCCAGTTCCTGTTGAACTTGGACTGTGAAGTGTTCTGACGTGAAGTAAGAGTCCACTGCAATTAGAACCCCTCCTGCACGTCGAGACGAACGGTCCTTTCTAAAAGTTGTGTACCGACCTGCCAAAACCTCGGAACTAAGAATGTCCGGCTTTAACCAGGTTTCAGTAAACACAATAACGTGGGAAACAAATGCAACACTATCCCGGAAAAGAATGCTGAGCTTACTACGCAAGCCTCTTACATTCTGATAGGTTACTAAAAGAGAAGTTAGTTTTTGGGAAAGGTGGAAGCAAGACGGGAAGTTGAGGAAGAGGTAGTTGAGGTTGAGGGTGGTACGCTGGAAAGATTTGGAAGCGATATGGGGGCCTATTCTTCTTCTTAGCCTTAAACTCCTAAACCACCAAATGCTCCGGCCAAAATTTGGTGGAGCAAATGGTGTCAAATTGAGTTGGGGAGATGCTTATCTTAAACGCGCTATCTCCCTGGCATAAGAGAAGTTAAATTTCTCCACCTTTAAACCCACGGCTTTTATTTTGCTTTGAATGAAAGCAGTTACATCATTAGATGTGAGGTCAGGGGCCAGCCGTGAAACAAAAACTTGTCGTTTTGGTGGGACTCCCACCAGTGGTTTAGTCACCACAGGTCTAGTACCTGTGGTGGCAATATTTGGAGGTCCGGAACGTCTATTTACTGGTGGGATCAGGATAGACGGGACAACTAGCGAACTTGCGGACACCACGGACACGGACGCTGCAGACGTACTTGGCTGCACATTCTCCGAGGCGATGAATTCGGCGACCGAATCTGCATCGCCAGCAGCTGTCGTTGCCCTTAGAGTGGCAAACGAGATCAACTGCTGCACCCTTGGAGTGGTCGGAGTCAGTTTTTCGGCGGCGCACGGCTGAGTGACGGTTGGCACTTGCAGGTCCCGCGGAGTGATCTTTTTGCGCCTCGGAGACTCATTCAGCAGTTTTAAACCGCTAAACTGAGCCTCCATGGCTAGGAGCCGATCGTATTGGTTTTTGAAACCAACGGTCAGCTCCTTAAAGCCACTCCGCGTCTGCCTCATGAAAGCCACCATGTCTTTCTCCACCGCACGGCATGCCTCGCAACTGTAATGCAAGCCATTACGTTTGGCTATAGCATCACTCACGAGGCCAGAAAATCCAGCGCATTTTGCGTGGACTACGCTGTCGCAGAGCCAGCAGGGGACATTCGGCTGATCGTGGGTGATCTGCTTCTTACAGCTTTTTTTGGCACAGACCACAGCGTATTCCATTTTATTATTTATTTATTTACTATTATTTGCAAAACAAATTGCTATCAGACCAATGTGCCAGACAACGCTCAAAGCGGAATTGGTAAAAAAAGAGAGCAGAGTGGAGAGCGGTTATAGCGAGAGCTACTAAGCAGAGAGCGCTATTGCTCAGAAAGTTTAAAGAGCGAGAGAGAAAGAATAGTTATTGAAGTTGAGGTGATAGCGAGAGAGTGATAAGACAACAAAAGCTACCAGACGAGAGCGGACTGCAATGCAATACTCACTCACTGCAACAACACAACACAACACAAGCCGACGCCGAAAAATAAAAAGTTAAACAATGTTTTAACACAAATCAAAAGGCATGCACTCGCGTAAATGAATAGGTTTTCAGATTGTTGTCTGGTTAGAAAGTATATTTAGAATTTAGTTAGGAAAACACCGGCTGTTTATTCAAAACAAAAGGAAAAAATGCGGAGCGCAAAACAAAAACACGTCTGATCACTACCAAAAATAATCGGATGCTTACTCTAAGCAAAGACGCCTATGCTACGTGTGTGTTAGAGAGAGACAGGGCGAGAAAAAATGACTCTGATTCTGTTTCAGATTCTGCAGTCTAAAAGATATGGTCATTCTCTACGATTCTGCATTTTTGGTTTTCTCATATCTTTAAAATTATTTTCGTCCTTTGTGGGGGCGGAAGTGGGCGGGGCACAGTTTTGAAATATACTTGTAGCAGTGACATATCACAGAAGTCCGGATATAAAACGTCGTTGCTCTAGCTCTTATAGTCTTTGAGCATTAGGCGCTGAAGGGGACGGACAGACGGACAGACAGACATGGCTCAATCGACTCGGCTATTGATGCTGATAAAGAATATATATACTTTATGGGGTCGGAAACGATTCCTTCTGGACGTTACACACATCCACTTTTACCACAAATCTAATATACCCCAATACTCATTTTGAGTATCGGTTAAAAAAATAAACTATTAAGCTTAAATCCGTTCATAGATAAAGACGGATTGTTACGAGTTGGAGGTAGATTGCAAAACTCCAACGCGGAATTTGAGATTAAACATCCCTTGATTTTAGATAAGTGTCACTTGACGTCTTTAATTATCAAGAAAATTAATTACCAAAAAGCCCTCAAAGACAACATAAAAGTGGTTCCAATATTGGAAAGAGAACAGATCGAGTGGCATTTTATTCCCCCGGCAGGACCTCACTTCGGAGGTATTTGGGAAGCTGGGGTAAAATCAGTGAAATATCACTTAAAAAGGGTAATTGGGGACAATAATTTGACCTATGAGGAAATGGCAACTCTATTATGTCAAATTGAAGCGGTACTAAATTCACGCCCTTTGTATACAGCTACAAATGATATTGACGATCTGGATGTATTAACACCAGGTCATTTTATAATTGGAAGGCCAATATTTGGCCCGATGGAGACAATTTCAGAGGAAAAAATCGGGAATCTGGATAGATGGAGATTAATTCAGAAAATGAAAAGAGAATTTTGGATTAAATGGAAAGAAGATTATTTGCACACACTGCAACAAAGAAATAAATGGAAAATAGGAATGCAGAATATTAAAACAGGACAGATTGTATTAATAAAAGATGAAACCTGTCACCCAGCTAGATGGCCCTTGGGAAAAATAGAAGAAATACATAAAGGTAGGGACGATAGAGTCAGAGTAGTAACTATAAAACATCAAGACGGGTTGATAAAACGACCTATAACTAAAATTTGTCCATTAGCTGGAATTGAGTCTGAAGAGCAAGACTCAGGAATGACTCCAAAAGAGACCAGAAGTACGCGTAGTAGACCTCGAATGTCCAAGCTAGGACTGATGGCAGCATTGTTAATGCTTGTGTTATGTTGCCAAGTTTCAAATGCAAACATTGCTGCTAGAGGAACGGCGAAGTGGTCAATTATAAAAATGAACAGTTTCACTTCGATATATTTGGACCCGATGGGGGATGTTGAAATAGTCGCCTCATCCTGGGATTTAATTGTTTATTATAACATGGACCCGTATTTCCAAATGTTAAAAAAGAGGAAAGAATTGATTGGGAAAATGAGAGTTGTGTGTTGTAAACTTTATACTTTTGAAGATCAATGCAATAATGTCTTAGATAATACGGAAAGACAAATTGCAGACCTGGAGGAAAATAACAAACTTTTCATGACTCAGGATAATAAAAGAAAGAAGCGAGCACCATTTGAGTTTATGGGCTATGAGTTTATGGGCTATGAGTTTATGGGCTACTAGTACCTCATCACAGTATTTAAACAGAAAGCTACGAGCCAATTTCATCCTTTATATAAGTAAAAAAATTGTTTGGAATCCATTAACAGTACCATTAATTAACCATACAGAAGAAATGGATAAGTTAAGAAACGAAATAAAATTGTTAAAAGAAGGTCATCATGACTTAAAAGGACTTAAGTTCCATCATGTATCTGGACATGCGGCCTTGATTATCGGAATCATAATAATGATAATATTAATAATCTATGCCATAAGAAGAATTAAAGTAGCACGAAGACTGCAAGCGATAGCACTTCCCTACCCACTGTAATAGACTGTAAATGATTATCTTTAATTGTAATTATAGCTATAAAGAAAATGTGCACAAAAAGGTTCACAAGAATCAAAATACAAACAATGCCACTTTCGGCCCTTTGCAGAATGTTCAAACATGAACATATCGTCAATACAATGCCACTTTCGGCCCCTTGCAGAACGTTTAAATATAAATAGATTATTGTACACATAAACTCATGTAACTACACCGATCTCTAAAGAAATAACATAAAGTAGACAAGTTATGACTGCACTGGTGTAAACAGAGATCTGTAACCCATTAATACGACAACAAAACACAAGTGGAGAAAACACTTAACAAATGCGGTCCTAAAATAAAATTAATGTAAGCATGTACTCAAATAGACACCCTCAGTAAAGTGTATCCTCTGCGTAGGTCTAACGATAATTATAGACTACCAAATTGTACCTCCTACCTCTGATTTTAAGAATACAATTTAGTTTGAATTTACAACTTAACTCACAAATTTCTAAACTTTTCTTTTAAGGTCTTAACACTGTCATTCACGAACACAGGTATCGACTACTTTGGAACACTGCAGGTAAACGTAAGAAGACCACGCGAAAAACGATGGGAAGTACTATTCACGTGCCTCACCGTGCGAGCAGTACACATCGAGCTGGCAAACTCCCAGTCAACAGACGCCTTCATGCCCGTCGAGGAGTCCCCAAGAGAATCGTGTCCGACAACGTGCAAGGCAGATCGTGGACAGCTTCAGAAAACGATGGCTGATGGCATACCTACCGTGCCTGACGCCACGAACCAAATGGCACGGATCTCCAATCAACCCTAGCCAACTCGGAGATGTCGTAGTTCTAGCGGACGAAACAAGCCCCAAGGTGCAGTGGAGGAAAGGCATCATGATGGACCTTCGAGTAGCCAAGGACGGGATCGTCCGCAGCGTGGTAATCCGCACTGCATCTAACAGTCCAGATAGTTAAACATTCCAATTTAGACGTGAAGACAACGAATCCACCCATGAACCAAGGCTTAACCAGAAGTTTGGCAAACATCACGAAAAGCGACGAAGTTTGCGAAGGGGGGAATGTTACGGCAGAAACCGCAGTGGCAGCTCTAAATATCACTGCGCCTAACAGCACAAACATTAATAGCACTCAGCAAAGGCTTAACCATGGCGAATGGTAGCCATAGACAAGGCAAGGAAGAACAAGAACGAAAAGAAAGGCAGCGGCGAAAAGCTAAACTGAAGCGGTACTAGTTTTTTAGCCCGCTTCCCCCGCTAATTTAATACCCTGCCCCGATATTTGTAACTGAACACACCTGAATAAAACCAAGACTTGAGGAATAAACAACGGGAGGCCTATTAAACGCGGGAGGCTTAACAAACGTACGGCCCAAGATTTGGAGGCGTTGCCCAGCGCGGCAATAATAGTTTTTACATCAAATTTAACAAAATGATATATCAATTGTTTAAGTTAGTTAAGTCTGAATAAATTTAGAGCATGATATATATATCAGGAAAAAGGTAGAACCTATATGATATGGCTATATAATCGGCCGATTCCGACGGCCTTCCTATTTCACAAAGTTGCTATTTATATTTCTGTCCCAACAATGAAAAAACAAACTTTGCTTACTGAATAGTGTTTATGAAGACGAATACTTTGGAACTCAGAAGGAAGTATCTCTTAAAGGCTCAAATTCGTATATCTACGCTTTGTTACATTAGTCAGACTGCATCTTGCAAGAGGCGATGCAATTACTGCACAGAAGGCAGTATGCAGGAAAGATAGCTATTTAACTAATATTCGAGGAAAATTAGCACTAAAATTAATAAGAGAACTAGGCATGCATTCAAAATACAAATACCACTACAAATACTAATTTCTAGGAAGGTGTGTAAGGATCAGTAATTTAATAAGAGGAAGAGATTAAGTGGTGGATATAATAAGCTAGAGGGAATTATCATCCGAGCATGAGACCCTAAACGGTTCATGCAAGGAATAATTCGATCTACAAAGCGGAAGGAACAACGGTGTAAAATTTCTAGTAAGTCTAATATGAACCATGAAGTTTATGCTGCTCAACAGATCAGGGCTGTCTATGTCACCCCTGAACAAGTGCATAATATAACACCAAGCATTTTTCTACGATTAACTAAGGATGGGAGGTTTACTAATAGCAGTCTACTAGAGTACTAGAGTAAGCACATACATTCACAGCACTAAGCAAAGTTAATGTGGACGAATGGCAGACATAAGCAAGGCAAGGAAGAACAAGAACGAAAAGAGAGGAAGCGGCGAAAAGTTTTTTAGCTCGCTCTCCCCACACTTTAATACCCCTACCCCGATTCTTGTAAATGAAACACCTGAATAAAGCTAAACTTGAAGAATAAACGCGGGAGGCTTATCAAACGTACGGCCCCGGATTCGAAGGCGTTGCCCGGCGCGGCAATAGCTGTTTTGGGTACTGTGAAAAACTTACCCTGCATCGATATAGGTAGTTCTTATAGCATTGAGCACTAAGAACTGAAAAGTCTGACCGAGCTTTTATATAGCGAGATAGTCTCGATTTTAAGTTTTTTAGACTGGATTACTCTTTGGTGTAGAGGGTTTTCCAAATCTAGTCGAGCAGTAAAGCGGGACACAAAAATGTGTTAAGTACACTGTAAAAATTGTGTGTGCCTCTCTAAACATCAGTACACGAGTACAGATCGGACAAATAAAAATCCGTAATAAAGTTATTAAGTTTCACATTAAGCTTATTAAGCTTCGAGCTTACGAAAGCGGCGGACACGTTCAGATAGCCTACTCGACCGATCCAATACAGTTGGTCCTTTATCAAGCGATACTTTAAAAGTAGAATGGTAGGCGTCTTTGATATATTGAGCGGAAGGGCTCCGGTGAGCGACACTATGGAAGTATCCGATACAAAGCACAGATCAAGCAATCGACCCAAAGAATTTGTTAAATGGTTGACTTGAGACATGGACAGGTCAAGCAAGCCGTCAACAAAGTCATATCGTGAAAAGGGCACTAGGTTATTAGACTCGTTTAGACCAAACAGTACTTGGCAAGCTGAAGTCACCAAGAACTATCATATGACCTTTACCTGATAGCGGGGAAGAAACAGTTATTAAAACAAACAGATGCTGCTCGTAAGTTGAGAAGGTTGAGAAATTGAGAAGAAATTGAAGGTGGTATACGAGCAAATAATGAATCAATCGTACACACAGGAATTCCAGTTTTTTGTTAGCCTGGACTGTGAAATGTTCTGACGTAAAGCTTAAGTTCACTTTAATGATAACCCCTCCAGCACGTCGAGTCGAACGTTCATTTCTAAAAGTTGTGACCTGCCAAAACTTCGGACAATAACGTGGGATGAAAATGCGACACTTTCCCGAAAAAGAGTGCTGAGCTTACTGCGTAATCCTCTACCATTCTGAAAAGGTACAACAAGAGAGGAAGTTAGTTTTTTGAACTGGTGAAAGTAGCACGGGAAAATGAGGATGGCACATTTGTCTTATTTTAATATGGGAGAGTTATGGAGTTGGCGGACTTGACGGACACGGACGCTAATGACGTTTCTGTGTGCATGCTGCCGAGGTGATGAAGTCGGCTACCGTATTTGTATCATCTGTCGTTGCCCTTGGAGTGGCAAACGACATCAGCTGCTGCACACTTTGATTGGTCGCAGTCAGTTTTACGGCAACGAGCGGTTGAGTGACTGTTAGCATTTGCAGATCAGCAGTTAAAAATCGCTAAAATAGGTATCCGTGGCTAAGAGCCGATCGTATTGGTTTTTGAAGCCAACGGTCAGCTCATTAAAGCCTTGAGCACTAGGCGCTGATAGGGACGGACAGACAGACGGACGGACGGACGGACGGACGGACGGACAGACGGCCAGACGGATATTACTCACAGCCGGCAAGGAATACAGCCACCAGAACCGGGCCAGAAGGTTTCCTGGAGAGGAAAACTGCAGTTCGAGAAAGTCGACTGCAGTGAAGAAGACTGTCCAACGTGAACCTGAGTGAGTTCGTTCCAGTTGCGCGTGTGTGAGCCAAGAAGCGTGGGACGTGTGAAGGAGGGGGTGAAAGAGGACGATTTAGCTGCCAGGGCGATCGTAGCCACATCGCACGATCGTTGCATCGCCTTCCAGTGCGTGCCACACATTTGGTCTTATGCACCACGTAGAAACCCCGAAACCCTATTTACACAAACACACGCGCACACGTATACACGGACCTGTATAAATTTAGGGCTGACCGGCCACGGCCAGCGATCGCCCACGTCGTTTGAACTTACAAAAAACAACTTGGCCATTGAACTAAATATGTAAAAACCAACACCGTTCACGAACAGAAATCTGCAATCAGCTGTTCAGTTCCAGCAGATTAACCCTTAGTGGGTGACGCGGGGGTCCCGTCAGTCCACCGTATTTGGTCGAGCGATTTGTGGAAATCTCCTTATTGTTTATTGTTTATGTTCCGGGGACCCTGCACAAGAGCTCTTGGTAGGTTAAGTCTCCGTAAAGGCCCTAGTTAAATTAACTCACATAAAACTGGATCCACTCGTCTACACATGTTCCATTACGTATGGGTGAGGGTATCCCTGTTGGTTGAACGAAATTTCAGCAGTTATTTCCTTGTTTGCCTGTGTGTCGAACGTTTTGGTGTTTCTTTTTCCTTAGTGATAATTTTGCGTATATCTATTTATTTATGAGAAAGATGAAATGGATATATATTGAAACATGATGCAGTAAATTAAAATAGACGGAGGACGCGTGGCGTAAGCCGTGGATTAGGCCAGCCGCAGCCGTTCCAGTAGGGGGTGGCCAAAATGAACGTTGTGTTTGGTCACAGGTAGGGCAGGCGCGCGAAGCGATAACACCCAAGCTTCACCCAATTGATAGCCGTCTGTTTATGATTTTCTTTGTCTTTAGGTTGTTGTTAGTTTTGATGTCCCGAGAAGTAGTATGTCTCCATATTTGTCTACATTTGGCGGGCAAGGGGAACTACCCAGCTCTGGGGTCGACAGCTAGCCGGCGTTGCCCTCTGGGAAACAAGCCAAGTGTAACAAATGGCGCCCAATTTATTTTCGAATCCGCATGCATCTGGACTGACGCAGGTTCGGGTGGTATTACAACAAAAGTCACTCGGGCTGGTAAAGGCAGATGCGGGGAATGAAAAAAATAAATAAATTTTTTGGAGAAGACGACAGCTTGCGAAGTGCAGTTTAGCTGTCCCGGCAGAAGTCGCTGCTGCAGGCTTAAGGTAAGCGTAAAGCTGGTCCTTAATGGCGCGGGGTGATTGATGCTAGGGATGGATAGACGGAGGCAGTTAACGGAAATATAAAATATGTGATAGGGACTTACGAATTACAGTTGAACATTTTGTCGCTATTCGATGTCGCAAGTGAACGTAAGTCACTGCCGTTCAACAAAAAAATGGACAGGGAGTTTGCGGCGGACACATTGCCTGGTGGACTGTGATATCGAATAAATCTGTGATGGAATGTGATATTGGAATAAGTTAGAGTAAGTCATGTAGGTAAATGTTCATTTTAGTTTCGCACCTGTTTGTTTAAAACAAAGCCGCTTTCGTGTTTCGAACCTGTTGTCTGTCTGCCGAGATGTGGTGAGGAGTAGGTGGCCCGGGAGTCGTAAACCCAACCCGCGATGCATCTGTTGTCATGGCAGATCGGTATGATGGATGGCAGGAACAAATCACAAGCAAAGTGAGCTCATGCACCGTGAGGCTTCTCGTTTATCGGCCACCGCTTAGAGCGATGACTATAGTAGATGACAGGCCACACAAAGGTGGTGTTCGTAATTGTAGGATATCCGTAGGGCGATTGTCAAGTGGAGCGCAGAAACTGGAGCAGTTACTGGTCCCGGCTAGTCACGTGTCCCCCTCTTAATGAGTCTTGTAAGAAGAAGAAGAACTGTTAGGAATTTTTGTTGTTAGGTTTTGTGTTGTGTTGAATGTGCTTGAAGTTTGAGTGTCGTATGTTATTATTTATTTATTCAAATATTTAATTGCATATATCTCGTTAACGGCGCTAGTTGGCGCAATATTTATATCGGTATTTATTTATTTATTTATCGGAGTATTTATTGGTCCGAAGCGTGGTGTTATTTATTTTTGCTAGTTATTTCTTTGGGTATTTATTTGTTTATTTATATATATTATCTTAGTTTAGGAGTTTGCTTTTTTTTTAGGATTGGTGTTGCTCGGTGCAGATGCCACAAGAAGGGGGTAGTCGACAGTATCATACGCGATCACGCGTAAACAAAACAGTGGACCAGATAGGAGAAGTGTCAGGGGCGATGTTTGATCAAGATCGGGAGGAACTTGGAGCTGTGGGTGGGTTGCCGAGAACACCGGTCCAGGCCAGGTCAGAAGAATGGCCAATGTCCGATCCTACACCCACGCTTGCTTCCGAACTGGCATCAGCAGTCAACGTATCGTTGGCTCATGCGACACACAGGGCAGCGAACACTGACTCGATTAGTCGGGTGTTGCAGGAGTAGTCCGTGGAGCAACCGTACCACCGTGGTGCGAAGGCCGGGCAAAAATCGTTTCTGTCTCGATGCCCGAAAGCTCAACAAAGTAACCATCAAGGACGCTTACCCATTTCCTAGCATCGAGGGGATATTGTAGCGTCTCGATCAGACGATATATATCTCCAGCGTCGACTTAAAATTCGCTTTTTGGCAAATCGAGCTGGACTAGCAGAGTCGAGGATATACGGCGTTCACGGTGCCGGGACGGCCTCTGTACCAGTTCCGTATGATGCCCTTTGGTCTCTGCAACGCCGCACAACGCCTATGTAGACTGGTCGATAAGGTGATTCCGGTTGAGATGCGTTCAAACGTCTATGCGTATCTCGACGACTTGCTGATAATAGCTGAGGACTTCCAAACGCACGTGAAGATTCTGCGACAGGTTGCCGAGCGTCTACGAGAAGCAAATTTAACGATAGGGCTGAGCAAATCTCATTTTTGCTATAAAAACATTAAATACCTGGGATTTATAGTGGGAGGAGGAGCGCTGAAGATGGATCCGCATCGTGTGTCGGCCATTTTACGCCTTTACGAGAATTGCGTAGTTTCCTGGAAACTGCGGGCTGGTACCGGCGCTTTATGAAAAACTATGCTGAGATGGCCGGTCCGCTCACAGAGCCCTGAAAAAGTCGGGAAATGGAAAGTTTAAATTGACGGAGGAGGCAAAACGAGCCATGGGGGAGCTAAAAGCTGCACTCACCTCGGCACCAGTCTTGGTACACGCGGATTTCAAGCGGCACTTCTACATACAGTGCGACGCCTCACATTATGGGGTTGAAACCGTACTCTTCCAACTGGATGACGAGCAGAACGAGAGGCCCATAGCGTTTTTCTCTGCCAAACTAAATTGTCAGCAAAAAAACTACTCGATGACAGAGAAGGAGTGTCTCAGGCAGCCCTAATGGCGATCCTAAAGTTCCGTCCACACGTAGAGATTATGCCGTTTACAGTCATTGCTGACCACGCCAGTCTCAAGTGGCTCATGACCATGAAAAACCTGGATGGTCGCTTAACTCGTTGGTCCCTTCAACTGCAGGCCTTCGATTTCGGCATAGAACACCGAAAAGGAGTGGACAATGTAGTGGCAGGTACATTGTCGCGCAGTATTGAAGAGTTTGAAGTGGATCCGAGTAATATCCTGGGTTTTGAAACGGTGGAGTTTGAATCTGGGGAATATCAGGAGTTAAGGAAGGAAATCACAGAGAATCAAGACCGCTTACCTGATCTCCAGATTGTTGATGGCATGATATTCAAGCGCATGCGCTGTGAACGACTTGACGATCAACTGGACGGCTCCGTCTGGAAATTGTGGGTTCCGAGTTCGTTGACGGCCGCGTTGATAGACAAAGCACATTCGGAAGAGAAGACAGCGCACGGAGGAATCGCGAAAACCTTGCACTTATTTCGTAGGCAGTTTTACTGGCCGAACATGGCGATAGAGGTGCGGGATTATATCCGACGGTGCACCGTGTGCAAGGAGTCGAAAGCGTCGAATTATCGGATGCAGGCCGGGATCCCGTTCCAAAAACTTTATATGGATTTTTTGGGCAAATATCTGCGGTCAAAGAACGGTCAGGCGTGGATATTTATTGTAGTTGACCAGTTCTCTAAGTTCACATTCCTAAAGACCATGACCAAGGCCACAGCAAAGAAAGTTGTAAGATTCCTCGTTCACGAGTTGTTTTACAAGTTTGAAGTGCCGGAGATGATTCACTCGGACAATGGGGCTCAGTTCGTCTCAAAAACTTTTAAGGAGATGATCGATGCATTCGGAGTCACTCATATGAGGACGCCAGTGTATTCTCCGCAGAGTAACGCAGCCGAACGCGTAAATCGCACAGTACTCAGCGCGATTCGGGCGTATCTGGAGGACGATCACCGGGATTGGGATGCGCATCTGCCGGAGATAGAACTGGCTATTAGGAACTCGGTTCACGAGGCGACAGGCGTAACACCAATCTTTGCAGTCTTCGGGCAGCAAATGTATTTGCATGGGTCATGCTACAAGCTGGCAAAGCGACTGCGGTCAATCGGTGAGCATTACATTACGCTGCTGGAGGGTCAGGACAAGCGACAACTCATCCAAGAGAGGATTCGCGATAGTTTACATCAGGCATACGAGCGTAGTAGGGTAAGGTATAACCAGCGAGCTCGGGTGTTCTACGCGAGGCCGGGACAAGAGGTATTCCGCCGAAATTTTGTCCTTAGTGACTTCGGCAAAGGCTTTAATGCCAAGTTCGCGCGCAAATTCATCCGATGCCGGGTAGTCAAGCCAGTAGGAGAGAACGCGTATGCTCTGGAGGACCTTAACGGCCGTCCCATAGGAGTGTACCATGCCAAAGACCTGAGAATGTAGTTAGGTGTGGGTGTGGCCTACGTTGGGCGTGGCAGAAGAATGCAGGGCACGCCGGCGTGTTTGAAATTTTGTGCTTAAAACAGAAAGTTTGAAGTGAATACAGAAAAAGGCGGTCGTGCTAATAGGTTGTAATGCAGGAAATTTTACTCACAGCCGGCAAGGAATACAGCCACCAGAACCGGGCCAGAAGGTTTCCTGGAGAGAAACACTGGAGTTCGAGAAATTCGACGACAGAGAAGAAGACTGTCCAACGTGAACCTGAGTGAGTTCGCTCCAGTTGCGCGTGTGTGAGCCAAGAAGCGCGCGACGTGTGAAGGGTGGTGGGGGGGGGGGGGGGGGGGGTGAAAGAGGACAATTTAGCTGCCAGGGCGATCCTAGCCACATTGCACGATCGTTGCATCGCATCATGCACCACGTAGAAGCCCCGAAACCCTATTTACACACATGCACGCGCACACGTATACACGGGCCTATATACATTTAGGGCTGACCGGCCACGGCCGGTCTTTTGAACCTACAAAAAACATAATCCACACTCCAAACACCGTTCCACATTAAATGTTATTTTGTTCCGTGTGTTGTCCTTTATATATTTATTATTTAGTATTTATTATTAGCTTAAACCGTTTAACGTAACATCTTGGCCATTGAACTAAATATGTAAAAACACTAACACCGTTCACGAACAGAAATCTGCAATCAGCTGTTCAGTTCCAGAAGATTAACCCTTAGTGGGTGACGCGGGGATCCCGACAGTCCACCGTCTTTGGTCGAGCGATTTGTGGAAATCTCATTATTGCTTATTGTTTATGTCACGGGGACCCTTAACAAGAGCTCTTGGTAGGTTAAGTCTCCGTAAAGGCCCTAGTTAAATTAACTCACATAAAACTGGATCCACTCGTCTACACATGTTCCATTACGTATGGGTGAGGGTATCCCTGTTGGTTGAACGAAATTTCAGCAGTTATTTCCTTGTTTGCCTGTGTGCGAACGTTTTGGTGTTTCTTTTTCGTTAGTGATAATTTTGCGTATATCTATTTATTTATGAGAAAGATGAAATGGATATATATTGAAACATGATGCAGTAAATTAAAATAGACGGAGGACGCGTGGCGTAAGCCGTGGATTAGGCCAGCCGCAGCCGTTCCAGTAGGGGGTGGCCAAAATGAACGTTGTGTTTGGTCACAGGTAGGGCAGGCGCGCGAAGCGATAACACCCAAGCTTCACCCAATTGATAGCCGTCTGTTTATGATTTTCTTTGTCTTTAGGTTGTTGTTAGTTTTGATGTCCCGAGAAGTAGTATGTCTCCATATTTGTCTACATTTGGCGGGCAAGGGGAACTACCCAGCTCTGGGGTCGACAGCTAGCCGGCGTTGCCCTCTGGGAAACAAGCCAAGTGTAACAAATGGCGCCCAATTTATTTTCGAATCTGCATGCATCTGGACTGACGCAGGTTCGGGTGGTATTACAACAAAAGTCACTCGGGCTGGTAAAGGCAGATGCGGGGAATGAAAAAAATAAATAAATTTTTTGGAGAAGACGACAGCTTGCGAAGTGCAGTTTAGCTGTCCCGGCAGAAGTCGCTGCTGCAGGCTTAAGGTAAGCGTAAAGCTGGTCCTTAATGGCGCGGGGTGATTGATGCTAGGGATGGATAGACGGAGGCAGTTAACGGAAATATAAAATATGTGATAGGGACTTACGAATTACAGTTGAACATTTTGTCGCTATTCGATGTCGCAAGTGAACGTAAGTCACTGCCGTTCAACAAAAAAATGGACAGGGAGTTTGCGGCGGACACATTGCCTGGTGGACTGTGATATCGAATAAATCTGTGATGGAATGTGATATTGGAATAAGTTAGAGTAAGTCATGTAGGTAAATGTTCATTTTAGTTTCGCACCTGTTTGTTTAAAACAAAGCCGCTTTCGTGTTTCGAACCTGTTGTCTGTCTGCCGAGATGTGGTGAGGAGTAGGTGGCCCGGGAGTCGTAAACCCAACCCGCGATGCATCTGTTGTCATGGCAGATCGGTATGATGGATGACAGGAACAAATCACAAGCAAAGTGAGCTCATGCACCGTGAGGCTTCTCGTTTATCGGCCATCGCTTAGAGCGATGACTATAGTAGATGACAGGTGGTGTTCGTAATTGTAGGATATCCGTAGGGCGATTGTCAAGTGGAGCGCAGAAACTGCAGCAGTTACTGGTTACGTGTCCCCCTCTTAATGAGTCTTGTAAGAAGAAGAAGAACTGTTAGGAATTTTTGTTGTTAGGTTTTGTGTTGTGTTGAATGTGCTTGAAGTTTGAGTGTCGTATGTTATTATTTATTTATTCAAATATTTAATTGCATATATCTCGTTAACGGCGCTAGTTGGCGCAATATTTATATCGGTATTTATTTATTTATTTATCGGAGTATTTATTGGTCCGAAGCGTGGTGTTATTTATTTTTGCTAGTTATTTCTTTGGGTATTTAATCGTTTATTTATATATACTATCTTAGTTTAGGAGTTTGCTTTTTTTTTAGGATTGGTGTTGCTCGGTGCAGATGCCACAAGAAGGGGGTAGTCGACAGTATCATACGCGATCACGCGTAAACAAAACAGTGGACCAGATAGGAGAAGTGTCAGGGGCGATGTTTGATCAAGATCGGGAGGAGCTTGGAACTGTGGGTGGGTTGCCGAGAACACCGGTCCAGGCCAGGTCAGAAGAATGGCCAATGTCCGATCCTACACCCACGCTAGCTTCCGAACTGGCATCAGCAGTCAACGTATCGTTGGCTCAGGCTCATGCGACACACAGGGCAGCGAACACTGAATCGATTAGTCGGGTGTTGCAGGAGGAGTTGCGAAAGAGGTTTATCGAGATGATGCACCAACTCAACGAGGTACTCCAGCCGGTTAGACAGCTGCAGCAGCAGAATGAACCGCAGCGGGAGGAGGTTCACCGCGAGCAGGAGTATCGAGGAGCAATCCCGAAAAGGAAGCCGTCTAGCACGACTGATGCGCCGATTCCGCCACCAAAACCACTTTTGGCTCGCTCGGGGCGAGGTGGTATTGGTCCGGAACCGTATTCAGGAGTAGGACCGACCGCATCCAGTGAGCAGCATCAACGGGGTGGGCATCAAGCGCGAAATTGGCGAAACCCGATAGCACTCAGACACTCGGGTCAGGGTCGTGGCGAGAGTAGGAGAGCTGGTGGGATTCCTCGAGAAGATCCGCATCCAAATCCCCCGGGTTATAGACCTTGGCCACGGTGGGGCCGAGTCGAAAAATGGGACGTGAGGTTCGACGGAGACAGCAACAAAATGACGGTCGAGGATTTTGTGTTCCGAATTGAATTCCTACAAGCCCAATGCCGCTGTCCGTGGGATGAAGTTCTTAAGGGGTTTCATCACCTGGTTACAGGAAACACGTGGGAATGGTACTGGCTGTACATCCGCGACCAGAGCGGTGGTGTTTGGCAGGAACTAAGGGGCGAAGTTTCCGAGGCACGGCGTCCGAGTTCGACCGCATGAGAGAACTGCGAGAGAGAATGCAGCGGTCAAACGAGAGTGGGGAAGACTTCTTCCATGTCATGAGAAAGATCGCTTCGAGCTTGGAGATGCCACCACCTGAAAAGAAGATGGTAAAAATCGTCAAAAAGGCACTCACAGATTAGATAGCGAGTTTCGTCTACCGCTTACGGGTTTATTCCTTAGACCAACTGCGGGATGAGTGCGTGGAAATAGAGGCACATCTGAAGAGGAAGGCTCGATCTTCGTGGCGAGGAGCACCCAAAGCCACAAACTATGGCCGCGGGGCGAATGCGAACGTCAGCGAGGTCGCGCAGGATCGGTCGATTAGCGATGAAGAGGCAGAAGTCATTGAGGAAGCCCAAGTGAAACAGCGTGTTCCACAGAAGTCGATTTGCTGGAAATGCGGGCAGACCGATCATGGCTTTAGGGACTGTATGGCATCGGAGAGGCGACTTTTCTGCTACCGGTGTGGAAAGCCCGATGCATATTGTCCGACCTGTCCGAATTGCGCGGGAAACATGAAGAGGAGTGCGATCCAAGCAGGCGAATCACGCTCACAGAAGGGGCCTGCGGAGAGAAAGTAGAAGAGAATAAAAATTAATTAGATAGACGTAATTTGCATGCTAGGTTAAGGAACTTATCATATGAAGAGCGCTTAAGAAATTATTTAGAAACCCGAAATATAATATTTTCTGTCGGTTCGGGTGAGAAAGGCGAGATCCCGGTTTAAGCAAAGGCGAGCTATGAGGAGGCAGGTGATTGCTTCAGTAAAGCATTGTTGCAAGAAAGACCCGAGAGTTTTCGCAGAAATCTCTAAAATGGGCGAGTCCGTGCGAGGCCTGTTGGATTCAGGCGCTACACACAGCATGCTAGGGTGTAATGGTCAGAAATTCCTGGAGAAGCTGGGCGTGGAGGCTCGATATTCTTCTATAGTGAAGGTAGCGAATGGGGAAGATCGCGCAATCGTTGGCCGAGTAGAATTACCGTTTTTCGTATGCACTTTCTTGGAACAGGAAATTTACTTGGGGGTAGACTTTTGGCGGGTATTCTCATTGGCTCCTGAGGTGATGGGAGAAGGTCCAGTAGGGGCATCTCACAGATTAGTGGAAGAAGTGCTGGCTGATCAAGTCGCTCACTATGTGGAAGGCCCGGAGAAGGAGATAGTGCAGGAAGAATGGGAGTTGTCAGAAGAGCAAAAGACAGCCTTGGATCAGGTGAAGGCAGAGTTTCTGACTTTCGAAACCGTAGGCCTGGGGAGGACGTCGAGAGAGACTCACAAAATTCAGTTGGTGGAGAAGGCCGAGCCTGTGAAGGATCGACATTACCCGCTGTCGCCAGCGATGCAGGAAGTGGTGTGTGGGGATGTGGACAAAATGTTGGCTTTGGGAGTCATCGAGTACAGTGATAGTCCGTGGAGCAACCGTACCACCGTGGTGCGAAGGCCGGGCAAAAATCGTTTCTGTCTCGATGCCCGAAAGCTCAACAAAGTAACCATCAAGGACGCTTACCCATTTCCTAGCATCGAGGGGATATTGTAGCGTCTCGATCAGACGATATATATCTCCAGCGTCGACTTAAAATTCGCTTTTTGGCAAATCGAGCTGGACTAGCAGAGTCGAGGATATACGGCGTTCACGGTGCCGGGACGGCCTCTGTACCAATTCCGTATGATGCCCTTTGGTCTCTGCAACGCCGCACAACGCCTATGTAGACTGATCCGGATCGTGTGTCGGCCATTTTACGCCTTTACGAGAATTGCGTAGTTTCCTGGGAACTGCGGGCTGGTACCGGCGCTTTATGAAAAACTATGCTGAGATGGCCGGTCCGCTCACAGACGCCCTGAAAAAGTCGGGAAATGGAAAGTTTAAATTGACGGAGGAGGCAAAACGAGCCATGGGGGAGCTAAAAGCTGCACTCACCTCGGCACCAGTCTTGGTACACGCGGATTTCAAGCGGCACTTCTACATACAGTGCGACGCCTCACATTATGGGGTTGAAACCGTACTCTTCCAACTGGATGACGAGCAGAACGAGAGGCCCATAGCGTTTTTCTCTGCCAAACTAAATTGTTAGCAAAAAAAACTACTCGATGACAGAGAAGGAGTGTCTCAGGCAGCCCTAATGGCGATGCTAAAGTTCCGTCCACACGTAGAGATTATGCCGTTTACAGTCATTGCTGACCACGCCAGTCTCAAATGGCTCATGACCATGAAAAACCTGGATGGTCGCTTAACTCGTTGGTCCCTTCAACTGCAGGCCTTCGATTTCGGCATAGAAAACCGAAAAGGAGTGGACAATGTAGTGGCAGATACATTGTCGCGCAGTATTGAAGAGTTTAAAGTGGATCCGAGTAATATCCTGGGTTTTAAAACGATGGAGTTTGAATCTGGGGAATATCAGGAGTTAAGGAAGGAAATCACAGAGAATCAAGACCGCTTACCTGATCTCCAGATTGTTGATGGCATGATATTCAAGCGCATGCGCTGTGAACGATTTGACGATCAACTGGAGGGCTCCGTCTGGAAATTGTGGGTTCCGAGTTCGTTGACGGCCGCGTTGATAGACAAAGCACATTCGGAAGAGAAGACAGCGCACGGAGGAATCGCGAAAACCTTGCACTTATTGCGTAGGCAGTTTTACTGGCCGAACATAGCGATAGAGGTGCGGGATTATATCCGACGGTGCACCGTGTGCAAGGAGTCGAAAGCGTCGAATTATCGGATGCAGGCCGGGATCCCGTTCCAAAAACTTTATATGGATTTTTTGGGCAAATATCCGCGGTCAAAGAACGGTCAGGCGTGGATATTTATTGTAGTTGACCAGTTCTCTAAGTTCACATTCCTAAAGACCATGACCAAGGCCACAGCAAAGAAAGTTGTAAGATTCCTCGTTCACGAGGTGTTTTACAAGTTTGAAGCGCCGGAGATGATTCACTCGGACAATGGGGCTCAGTTCGTCTCAAAAACTTTTAAGGAGATGACCGATGCATTCGGAGTCACTCATATGAGGACGCCAGTGTATTCTCCGCAGAGTAACGCAGCCGAACGCGTAAATCGCACAGTACTCAGCGCGATTCGGGCGTATCTGGAGGACGATCACCGGGATTGGGATGCGCATCTGCCGGAGATAGAACTGGCTATTAGGAACTCGGTTCACGAGGCGACAGGCGTAACACCAATCTTTGCAGTCTTCGGGCAGCAAATGTATTTGCATGGGTCATGCTACAAGCTGGCAAAGCGACTGCGGTCAATCGGTGAGCATTACATTACGCTGCTGGAGGGTCAGGACAAGCGACAACTCATCCAAGAGAGGATTCGCGATAGTTTACATCAGGCATACGAGCGTAGTAGGGTAAGGTATAACCAGCGAGCTCGGGTGTTCTACGCGAGGCCGGGACAAGAGGTATTCCGCCGAAATTTCGTCCTTAGTGACTTCGGCAAAGGCTCAACCCGCGATGCATCTGTTGTCATGGCAGATCGGTATGATGGATGACAGGAACAAATCACAAGCAAAGTGAGCTCATGCACCGTGAGGCTTCTCGTTTATCGGCCATCGCTTAGAGCGATGACTATAGTAGATGACAGGCCACACAAAGGTGGTGTTCGTAATTGTAGGATATCCGTAGGGCAATTGTCAAGTGGAGCGCAGAAATTGAAGCAGTTACTGGTCCCGGCTAGTCACGTGTCCCCCTCTTAATGAGTCTTGTAAGAAGAAGAAGAACTGTTAGGAATTTTTGTTTTTATGTTTTGTGTTGTGTTGAATGTGCTTGAAGTTTGAGTGTCGTATGTTATTATTTATTTATTCAAATATTTAATTGCATATATCTCGTTAACGGCGCTAGTTGGCGCAATATTTATATCGGTATTTATTTATTTATTTATCGGAGTATTTATTGGTCCGAAGCGTGGGTGGGCATCAAGCGCGAAATTGGCGAAACCCGATAGCACTCAGACACTCGGGTCAGGGTCGTGGCGAGAGTAGGAGAGCTGGTGGGATTCCTCGAGAAGATCCGCATCCAAATCCCCCGGGTTATAGACCTTGGCCACGGTGGGGCCGAGTCGAAAAATGGGACGTGAGGTTCGACGGAGACAGCAACAAAATGACGGTCGAGGATTTTGTGTTCCGAATTGAATTCCTACAAGCCCAATGCCGCTGTCCGTGGGATGAAGTTCTTAAGGGGTTTCATCACCTGGTTACAGGAAACACGTGGGAATGGTACTGGCTGTACATCCGCGACCAGAGCGGTGGTGTTTGGCAGGAACTAAGGGGCGAAGTTTCCGAGGCACGGCGTCCGAGTTCGACCGCATGAGAGAACTGCGAGAGAGAATGCAGCGGTCAAACGAGAGTGGGGAAGACTTCTTCCATGTCATGAGAAAGATCGCTTCGAGCTTGGAGATGCCACCACCTGAAAAGAAGATGGTAAAAATCGTCAAAAAGGCACTCACAGATTAGATAGCGAGTTTCGTCTACCGCTTACGGGTTTATTCCTTAGACCAACTGCGGGATGAGTGCGTGGAAATAGAGGCACATCTGAAGAGGAAGGCTCGATCTTCGTGGCGAGGAGCACCCAAAGCCACAAACTATGGCCGCGGGGCGAATGCGAACGTCAGCGAGGTCGCGCAGGATCGGTCGATTAGCGATGAAGAGGCAGAAGTCATTGAGGAAGCCCAAGTGAAACAGCGTGTTCCACAGAAGTCGATTTGCTGGAAATGCGGGCAGACCGATCATGGCTTTAGGGACTGTATGGCATCGGAGAGGCGACTTTTCTGCTACCGGTGTGGAAAGCCCGATGCATATTGTCCGACCTGTCCGAATTGCGCGGGAAACATGAAGAGGAGTGCGATCCAAGCAGGCGAATCACGCTCACAGAAGGGGCCTGCGGAGAGAAAGTAGAAGAGAATAAAAATTAATTAGATAGACGTAATTTGCATGCTAGGTTAAGGAACTTATCATATGAAGAGCGCTTAAGAAATTATTTAGAAACCCGAAATAGAATATTTTCTGTCGGTTCGGGTGAGAAAGGCGAGATCCCGGTTTAAGCAAAGGCGAGCTATGAGGAGGCAGGTGATTGCTTCAGTAAAGCATTGTTGCAAGAAAGACCCGAGAGTTTTCGCAGAAATCTCTAAAATGGGCGAGTCCGTGCGAGGCCTGTTGGATTCAGGCGCTACACACAGCATGCTAGGGTGTAATGGTCAGAACTTCCTGGAGAAGCTGGGCGTGGAGGCTCGATATTCTTCTATAGTGAAGGTAGCGAATGGGGAAGATCGCGCAATCGTTGGCCGAGTAGAATTACCGTTTTTCGTATGCACTTTCTTGGAACAGGAAATTTACTTGGGGGTAGACTTTTGGCGGGTATTCTCATTGGCTCCTGAGGTGATGGGAGAAGGTCCAGTAGGGGCATCTCACAGATTAGTGGAAGAAGTGCTGGCTGATCAAGTCGCTCACTATGTGGAAGGCCCGGAGAAGGAGATAGTGCAGGAAGAATGGGAGTTGTCAGAAGAGCAAAAGACAGCCTTGGATCAGGTGAAGGCAGAGTTTCTGACTTTCGAAACCGTAGGCCTGGGGAGGACGTCGAGAGAGACTCACAAAATTCAGTTGGTGGAGAAGGCCGAGCCTGTGAAGGATCGACATTACCCGCTGTCGCCAGCGATGCAGGAAGTGGTGTGTGGGGATGTGGACAAAATGTTGGCTTTGGGAGTCATCGAGTACAGTGATAGTCCGTGGAGCAACCGTACCACCGTGGTGCGAAGGCCGGGCAAAAATCGTTTCTGTCTCGATGCCCGAAAGCTCAACAAAGTAACCATCAAGGACGCTTACCCATTTCCTAGCATCGAGGGGATATTGTAGCGTCTCGATCAGACGATATATATCTCCAGCGTCGACTTAAAATTCGCTTTTTGGCAAATCGAGCTGGACTAGCAGAGTCGAGGATATACGGCGTTCACGGTGCCGGGACGGCCTCTGTACCAATTCCGTATGATGCCCTTTGGTCTCTGCAACGCCGCACAACGCCTATGTAGACTGATCCGGATCGTGTGTCGGCCATTTTACGCCTTTACGAGAATTGCGTAGTTTCCTGGGAACTGCGGGCTGGTACCGGCGCTTTATGAAAAACTATGCTGAGATGGCCGGTCCGCTCACAGACGCCCTGAAAAAGTCGGGAAATGGAAAGTTTAAATTGACGGAGGAGGCAAAACGAGCCATGGGGGAGCTAAAAGCTGCACTCACCTCGGCACCAGTCTTGGTACACGCGGATTTCAAGCGGCACTTCTACATACAGTGCGACGCCTCACATTATGGGGTTGAAACCGTACTCTTCCAACTGGATGACGAGCAGAACGAGAGGCCCATAGCGTTTTTCTCTGCCAAACTAAATTGTTAGCAAAAAAAACTACTCGATGACAGAGAAGGAGTGTCTCAGGCAGCCCTAATGGCGATGCTAAAGTTCCGTCCACACGTAGAGATTATGCCGTTTACAGTCATTGCTGACCACGCCAGTCTCAAATGGCTCATGACCATGAAAAACCTGGATGGTCGCTTAACTCGTTGGTCCCTTCAACTGCAGGCCTTCGATTTCGGCATAGAAAACCGAAAAGGAGTGGACAATGTAGTGGCAGATACATTGTCGCGCAGTATTGAAGAGTTTAAAGTGGATCCGAGTAATATCCTGGGTTTTAAAACGATGGAGTTTGAATCTGGGGAATATCAGGAGTTAAGGAAGGAAATCACAGAGAATCAAGACCGCTTACCTGATCTCCAGATTGTTGATGGCATGATATTCAAGCGCATGCGCTGTGAACGATTTGACGATCAACTGGAGGGCTCCGTCTGGAAATTGTGGGTTCCGAGTTCGTTGACGGCCGCGTTGATAGACAAAGCACATTCGGAAGAGAAGACAGCGCACGGAGGAATCGCGAAAACCTTGCACTTATTGCGTAGGCAGTTTTACTGGCCGAACATAGCGATAGAGGTGCGGGATTATATCCGACGGTGCACCGTGTGCAAGGAGTCGAAAGCGTCGAATTATCGGATGCAGGCCGGGATCCCGTTCCAAAAACTTTATATGGATTTTTTGGGCAAATATCCGCGGTCAAAGAACGGTCAGGCGTGGATATTTATTGTAGTTGACCAGTTCTCTAAGTTCACATTCCTAAAGACCATGACCAAGGCCACAGCAAAGAAAGTTGTAAGATTCCTCGTTCACGAGGTGTTTTACAAGTTTGAAGTGCCGGAGATGATTCACTCGGACAATGGGGCTCAGTTCGTCTCAAAAACTTTTAAGGAGATGACCGATGCATTCGGAGTCACTCATATGAGGACGCCAGTGTATTCTCCGCAGAGTAACGCAGCCGAACGCGTAAATCGCACAGTACTCAGCGCGATTCGGGCGTATCTGGAGGACGATCACCGGGATTGGGATGCGCATCTGCCGGAGATAGAACTGGCTATTAGGAACTCGGTTCACGAGGCGACAGGCGTAACACCAATCTTTGCAGTCTTCGGGCAGCAAATGTATTTGCATGGGTCATGCTACAAGCTGGCAAAGCGACTGCGGTCAATCGGTGAGTATTACATTACGCTGCTGGAGGGTCAGGACAAGCGACAACTCATCCAAGAGAGGATTCGCGATAGTTTACATCAGGCATACGAGCGTAGTAGGGTAAGGTATAACCAGCGAGCTCGGGTGTTCTACGCGAGGCCGGGACAAGAGGTATTCCGCCGAAATTTCGTCCTTAGTGACTTCGGCAAAGGCTCAACCCGCGATGCATCTGTTGTCATGGCAGATCGGTATGATGGATGACAGGAACAAATCACAAGCAAAGTGAGCTCATGCACCGTGAGGCTTCTCGTTTATCGGCCATCGCTTAGAGCGATGACTATAGTAGATGACAGGCCACACAAAGGTGGTGTTCGTAATTGTAGGATATCCGTAGGGCAATTGTCAAGTGGAGCGCAGAAATTGAAGCAGTTACTGGTCCCGGCTAGTCACGTGTCCCCCTCTTAATGAGTCTTGTAAGAAGAAGAAGAACTGTTAGGAATTTTTGTTTTTATGTTTTGTGTTGTGTTGAATGTGCTTGAAGTTTGAGTGTCGTATGTTATTATTTATTTATTCAAATATTTAATTGCATATATCTCGTTAACGGCGCTAGTTGGCGCAATATTTATATCGGTATTTATTTATTTATTTATCGGAGTATTTATTGGTCCGAAGCGTGGGTGGGCATCAAGCGCGAAATTGGCGAAACCCGATAGCACTCAGACACTCGGGTCAGGGTCGTGGCGAGAGTAGGAGAGCTGGTGGGATTCCTCGAGAAGATCCGCATCCAAATCCCCCGGGTTATAGACCTTGGCCACGGTGGGGCCGAGTCGAAAAATGGGACGTGAGGTTCGACGGAGACAGCAACAAAATGACGGTCGAGGATTTTGTGTTCCGAATTGAATTCCTACAAGCCCAATGCCGCTGTCCGTGGGATGAAGTTCTTAAGGGGTTTCATCACCTGGTTACAGGAAACACGTGGGAATGGTACTGGCTGTACATCCGCGACCAGAGCGGTGGTGTTTGGCAGGAACTAAGGGGCGAAGTTTCCGAGGCACGGCGTCCGAGTTCGACCGCATGAGAGAACTGCGAGAGAGAATGCAGCGGTCAAACGAGAGTGGGGAAGACTTCTTCCATGTCATGAGAAAGATCGCTTCGAGCTTGGAGATGCCACCACCTGAAAAGAAGATGGTAAAAATCGTCAAAAAGGCACTCACAGATTAGATAGCGAGTTTCGTCTACCGCTTACGGGTTTATTCCTTAGACCAACTGCGGGATGAGTGCGTGGAAATAGAGGCACATCTGAAGAGGAAGGCTCGATCTTCGTGGCGAGGAGCACCCAAAGCCACAAACTATGGCCGCGGGGCGAATGCGAACGTCAGCGAGGTCGCGCAGGATCGGTCGATTAGCGATGAAGAGGCAGAAGTCATTGAGGAAGCCCAAGTGAAACAGCGTGTTCCACAGAAGTCGATTTGCTGGAAATGCGGGCAGACCGATCATGGCTTTAGGGACTGTATGGCATCGGAGAGGCGAATTTTCTGCTACCGGTGTGGAAAGCCCGATGCATATTGTCCGACCTGTCCGAATTGCGCGGGAAACATGAAGAGGAGTGCGATCCAAGCAGGCGAATCACGCTCACAGAAGGGGCCTGCGGAGAGACAGTAGATGAGAATAAAAATTAATTAGATAGACGTAATTTGCATGCTAGGTTAAGGAACTTATCATATGAAGAGCGCTTAAGAAATTATTTAGAAACCCGAAATAGAATATTTTCTGTCGGTTCGGGTGAGAAAGGCGAGATCCCGGTTTAAGCAAAGGCGAGCTATGAGGAGGCAGGTGATTGCTTCAGTAAAGCATTGTTGCAAGAAAGACCCGAGAGTTTTCGCAGAAACCTCTAAAATGGGCGAGTCCGTGCGAGGCCTGTTGGATTCAGGCGCTATACACAGCATGCTAGGGTGTAATGGTCAGAAATTCCTGGAGAAGCTGGGCGTGGAGGCTCGTAGGTATTCTTCTATAGTGAAGGTAGCGAATGGGGAAGATCGCGCAATCGTTGGCCGAGTAGAATTACCGTTTTTCGTATGCCTTTTCTTGGGAAAGGAAATTTACTTGGGGGTAGACTTTTGGCGGGTATTCTCATTGGCTCCTGAGGTGATGGGAGAAGGTCCAGTAGGGGCATCTCACAGATTAGTGGAAGAAGTGCTGGCTGATCAAGTCGCTCACTATGTGGAAGGCCCGGAGAAGGAGATAGTGCAGGAAGAATGGGAGTTGTCAGAAGAGCAAAAGGAAGCCGTCGATCAGGTGAAGGCAGAGTTTCTGACTTTCGAAGCCGTAGGCCTGGGGAGGACGTCGAGAGAGACTCACAAAATTCAGTTGGTGGAGAAGGCCGAGCCTGTGAAGGATCGACATTACCCGCTGTCGCCAGCGATGCAGGAAGTGGTGTGTGGGGATGTGGACAAAATGTTGGCTTTGGGAGTCATCGAGTACAGTGATAGTCCGTGGAGCAACCGTACCACCGTGGTGCGAAGGCCGGGCAAAAATCGTTTCTGTCTCGATGCCCGAAAGCTCAACAAAGTAACCATCAAGGACGCTTACCCATTTCCTAGCATCGAGGGGATTTTGTCGCGTCTCGATCAGACGATATATATCTCCGGCGTCGACTTAAAATTCGCTTTTTGGCAAATCGAGCTGGACTAGCAGAGTCGAGGATATACGGCGTTCACGGTGCCGGGACGGCCTCTGTACCAGTTCCGTATGATGCCCTTTGGTCTCTGCAACGCCGCACAACGCCTATGTAGACTGATCCGGATCGTGTGTCGGCCATTTTACGCCTTTACGAGAATTGCGTAGTTTCCTGGGAACTGCGGGCTGGTACCGGCGCTTTATGAAAAACTATGCTGAGATGGCCGGTCCGCTCACAGACGCCCTGAAAAAGTCAGGAAATGGAAAGTTTAAATTGACGGAGGAGGCAAAACGAGCCATGGGGGAACTAAAAGCTGCACTCACCTCGGCACCAGTCTTGGTACACGCGGATTTCAAGCGGCACTTCTACATACAGTGCGACGCCTCACATTATGGGGTTGAAACCGTACTCTTCCAACTGGATGACGAGCAGAACGAGAGGCCCATAGCGTTTTTCTCTGCCAAACTAAATTGTCAGCAAAAAAACTACTCGATGACAGAGAAGGAGTGTCTCAGGCAGCCTTAATGGCGATCCTAAAGTTCCGTCCACACGTAGAGATTATGCCGTTTACAGTCATTGCTGACCACGCCAGTCTCAAATGGCTCATGACCATGAAAAACCTGGATGGTCGCTTAACTCGTTGGTCCCTTCAACTGCAGGCCTTCGATATCGGCATAGAACACCGAAAAGGAGTGGACAATGTAGTGGCAGATACATTGTCGCGCAGTATTGAAGAGTTTGAAGTGGATCCGAGTAATATCCTGGGTTTTGAAACGGTGGAGTTTGAATCTGGGGAATATCAGGAGTTAAGGAAGGAAATCACAGAGAATCAAGACCGCTTACCTGATCTCCAGATTGTTGATGGCATGATATTCAAGCGCATGCGCTGTGAACGACTTGACGATCAACTGGACGGCTCCGTCTGGAAATTGTGGGTTCCGAGTTCGTTGACGGCCGCGTTGATAGACAAAGCACATTCGGAAGAGAAGACAGCGCACGGAGGAATCGCGAAAACCTTGCACTTATTGCGTAGACAGTTTTACTGGCCGAACATGGCGATAGAGGTGCAAAATAGTGTGCAAGGAGTCGAAAGCGTCGAATTATCGGATGCAGGCCGGGATCCCGTTCCAAAAACTTTATATGGATTTTTTGGGCAAATATCTGCGGTCAAAGAACGGTCAGGCGTGGATATTTATTGTAGTTGACCAGTTCTCTAAGTTCACATTCCTAAAGACCATGACCAAGGCCACAGCAAAGAAAGTTGTAAGATTCCTCGTTCACGAGGTGTTTTAAAAGTTTGGAGTGCCGGAGATGATTCACTCGGACAATGGGGCTCAGTTCGTCTCAAAAACTTTTAAGGAGATGACCGATGCATTCGGAGTCACTCATATGAGGACGCCAGTGTATTCTCCGCAGAGTAACGCAGCCGAACGCGTAAATCGCACAGTACTCAGCGCGATTCGGGCGTATCTGGAGGACGATCACCGGGATTGGGATGCGCATCTGCCGGAGATAGAACTGGCTATTAGGAACTCGGTTCACGAGGCGACAGGCGTAACACCAATCTTTGCAGTCTTCGGGCAGCAAATGTATTTGCATGGGTCATGCTACAAGCTGGCAAAGCGACTGCGGTCAATCGGTGAGCATGACATATCGCTGCTGGAGGGTCAGGACAAGCGACAACTCATCCAAGAGAGGATTCGCGATAGTTTACATCAGGCATATGAGCGTAGTAGGGTAAGGTATAACCAGCGAGCTCGGGTGTTCTACGCGAGGCCGGGACAAGAGGTATTCCGCCGAAATTTTGTCCTTAGTGACTTCGGCAAAGGCTTTAATGCCAAGTTCGCGCGCAAATTCATCCGATGCCGGGTAGTGAAGCCAGTAGGAGAGAACGCGTATGCTCTGGAGGACCTTAACGGCCGTCCCATAGGAGTGTACCATGCCAAAGACCTGAGAATGTAGTTAGGTGTGGGTGTGGCCTACGTTGGGCGTGGCAGAAGAATGCAGGGCACGCCGGCGTGTTTGAAATTCTGTGCTTACAACAGAAAGTTTGAAGTGAATACAGAAAAAGGCGGTCGTGCAAATAGGTTGTAATGCAGGAAATTTTACTCACAGCCGGCAAGGAATACAGCCACCAGAACCGGGCCAGAAGGTTTCCTGGAGAGAAACACTGGAGTTCGAGAAATTCGACGACAGAGAAGAAGACTGTCCAACGTGAACCTGAGTGAGTTCGCTCCAGTTGCGCGCGACGTGTGAAGGGGGGGGGGTGAAAGAGGACAATTTAGCTGCCAGGGCGATCCTAGCCACATTGCACGATCGTTGCATCGCATCATGCACCACGTAGAAGCCCCGAAACCCTATTTACACACATGCACGCGCACACGTATACACGGGCCTATATACTATATACATCATAGCTCGTTCTCTTTCGTAGTGATCAGACGTGTTTTTGTTTTGCGCTCCGCATTTTTTCTTTTGTTTCGAATAAACAGCCGGAGTTTTCCTAATTAAATTCTAAATATACTTTCTAACCAGACAACAATCTGGAAACCTATTCATTTACGCGAGTGCATGCCTTTTGATTTGTGTTAAAATATTATTTAACTCTTTATTTTTCGGCGTCGGCTTGTGTTGTGTTGTGTTATTGCAGTGAGTGAGTATTGCATTGCAGTCCGCTCTCGCCTGGTAGCTTTTGTTGTCTTATCACTCTCTCGCTATCACCTCAACCTCAATAACTGTTCTTTCTCTCTCGCTCTTTCAACTTTCTGAGCAATAGCGCTCTCTGTCTAGTAGCTCTCGCTATAACCGCTCTCCACTCTGCGCTCTTTTTTTTCTTACCAATTCCGCTTTGAGCGTTGTCTGGCACATTGGTCTGATACCAATTTGTTTTGGAAATTTTTAATTTTTTTGATTTTAATAAAATATTTGAATAATAAAAATAAAATGGAATTCGCTGTGGTCTGCGCTAAAAAAACCTGCAAAAAGCAGATCACTCACGATCAGCCAAATGTCCCCTGCTGGCTCTGCGACAGCGTAGTCCACGCAAAATGCGCGGGATTTTCTGGCCTCGTGAGCGATGCCATAGCCAAACGTAATGGCTTGCATTACAGTTGCGAGGCATGCCGTGCGGTGGAGAAAGACATGGTGGCTTTCATGAGGCAGACGCGGAGTGGCTTTAAGGAGCTGACCGTTGGTTTTAAAAACCAGCACGATCGGCTCCTAGCCATGGAGGCTCAGTTTAGCGGTTTAAAGCTGCTGAATGAGTCTCCGAGGCGCAAAAAGGTCACTCCGCGGGACCTGCAAGTGCCAACCGTCACTCAGCCGTGCGCCGCCGAAAAATTGACTCCGACCACTCCAAGTGTACAGCAGTTGATCTCGTTTGCCACTCCAAAGGCAACGAAAGCTGCTGGCGATGCAGATTCGGTAGCCGAATTCATCGCCTCGGAGAATGTGCAGCCAAGTACGTCTGCTGCGTCCGTGTCCGTGGTGTCCGCAAGTTCACTAGTTGTCCCGTCTATCCCGATCCCACCAGTAAATAGACGTTCCGGACCTCCGGATATTGCCACCACAGGTACTAGACCTGCGGTGACTAAACCACTGGTGGGAGTCCCACCAAAACGACAAGTTTTTGTTTCACGGCTGGCCCCTGATCTCACATCTAATGATGTAACTGCTTTCATTCAAAGCAAAATAAAAGCCGTGGGTTTAAAGGTGGAGAAATTTAACTTCTCTTATGCCAGGGAGATAGCGTCGTTTAAGATAAGCATCTCCCCAACTCAATTTGACACCATTTGCTCCACCAAATTTTGGCCGGAGCATTTGGTGGTGAAGGAGTTTAAGGCTAAGAAGAAGAATAGGCCCCCCATATCGCTTCCAAATCTTTCCAGCGTGCCACCCTCAACCTCAACAACCTCAACTTCCTCTTCCTCAACTTCCCGTCTTGCTCCAACCTTTCCAAAAAACTAACTTCTCTTTTAGTAACCTATCAGAATGTAAGAGGCTTGCGTAGTAAGCTCAGCATTCTTTTCCGGGATAGTGTTGCATTTGCTTCCCACGTTATTGTGTTTACTGAAACCTGGTTAAAGCCGGACATTCTTAGTTCCGAGGTTTTGGCAGGTCGGTACACAACTTTTAGAAAGGACCGTTCGTCTCGACGTGCAGGAGGGGTTCTAATTGCAGTGGACTCTTACTTCACGTCAGAACACTTCACAGTCCAAGTTCAACAGGAACTGGAATTCCTGTGTGTAAAACTGATTCTTCCCGCTTTCGCTATATTCATTACTTGCTCGTATATCCCACCTTCTTCGGATATTTCAATTTATGAGCAGCACTTGTCCGCTTTAACCGCTGTTGCTTCCTCGCTATCTGATAAAGATCGTATGATAGTTCTTGGTGACTTCAACTTACCAGGAACTGTTTGGTCTTCGGTAAACGAGTCTAGTATCCTAGTGCCCATGTCACGACATGACTTTGTTGACGGCTTGCTTGACCTGTCCCTGTCTCAAGTCAATCATGTGAAAAATTCCTTGGGTCGATTGCTTGATCTATGCTTTGTATCGGATCCGACCATAGTGTTGTTAACCCGAGCCCTTCCGCTCACTATACCTGAAGACGCCTACCACCCTACTTTCGAGGTGTCGCTAGACATAGGACCAACTGTATTGGATCGGTCGAGTAGACTACCTGAACGTGTCCGTTGCTTTCGTAAAGCCGAGTTTGCGAAGCTTAATAACCTAATTAGGGATTTTGATTGGTCCGCTTTGTACTTGTGCACTGATGTCACAAAAGGCACAAACATTTTTTACAATGCTCTTGGCACATTTTTTGATTCTTGTGTCCCGCTTTCTTGTCCGATTAGATCTGGAAAACCCCCTTGGTTTACCAAAGAGTTATCCAGTCTAAAAAACTTAAAATCAAGACTTTATAAAAAATTTCAAGAAGTGGGTTCTCCTACTTCTCACTCTCGTTATGTAATAGCTCGGTCAAACTTTTCAGTTCTTAATGCTCAATGCTATAAGAACTACCTATCTCGTTGCAGGATACGTTTTTCTCAGGACCCTAAACAGTTTTACTGCTTCGTAAACAGTAAGCGTAGAACGTCCGCACACCCATCCTCGCTATCATTTTGTAATACGTCGGCAAATAATGATCAGGCAATTGCCGATCTTTTTGCCCAGTTTTTCCAAACCACCTATTCTGAGGAACGCTACTCTGGTCAACCGTACCCATACGGATTACCGAGGTCGAACGGCATTTTCAGTCCCTTGTTAAATGAATATTCCCTACTTCAAGATCTTCGACTAGTTAAGCCGGTGTTTTCACCGGGTCCAGACGGGGTTCCAGGTTGTGTACTCAGGTACTGCGCTGAGTCTCTGTGTGGACCATTGCTTAAACTATTCACCCTGTCCATTGATTCCTCTTGCTTCCCCCCAATCTGGAAGGAATCGTTTATAATTCCTCTCCATAAAAAAGGTAGCAAGTCTGAAGCAAAAAATTAAAGAGGTATAGCAAAGTTATCCGCTATTCCCAAATTGTTTGAGAAGGTTTTAACTCCGCACTTGCAACATCTCTGAAAGTCACTTATATCTCCAACTCAGCATGGATTTATAAGGCGGCGATCAACCACCACGAACTTGTTAGAGTTTACCTCTTTCATTATTAAAGGCTTTCAAGGTAACTTACAGACGGATGTTATTTACACCGACTTTAGTAAAGCATTCGACTCTGTAAACCATTCCCTTTTAGCACATAAACTTGACCTTTTAGGGTTTCCGCCCAACCTCCTGAGATGGATTTCTAGCTATCTTTGTTCTAGGTCTCAAAGAGTCCTCTTCAAAAACTCCCTCTCTTTACCAGTAAAGGTTTCTTCGGGAGTACCACAGGGCAGCCATCTAGGCCCCTTACTCTTCACACTCTTTATTAATGACTTGCCTTCAGTAATAACATACTCTCGAGTACTTATGTATGCGGATGATGTTAAACTCTGTGTCCAGTACAAGGTCATTTCATTTCATTCTCGCTTGCAATCCGATCTCAATAGCTTTCAGTCATGGTGTTGTGCAAACTTGTTACACATTAATGCCTCGAAATGCAAAGTTATGACATTTCATCGTTCTAACCCTTTGTTGGCTCCCTACACCCTATTTGGGGGTTCTCTTGAGAGAATTACCCTGGTGGATGATCTGGGTGTTATGTTAGATCCCAAGTTAAAGTTTTCCGAACACATTTCTACCATGGTAAATAAGGCCATGGGCGTGCTTGGGTTTATAAAGAGGTGGTCAAAGGAATTTGACGACCCCTATATAACAAAGACTCTCTATACCTCGCTTGTTCGTCCGATCTTAGAATACGGCTCCTGTGTATGGTGCCCTCAGTACAAAGTACACCAGGACCGTATAGAATCAGTACAGAAAAACTTTTTACTCTTTGCTCTGCGGGGCCTTAACTGGGATGCGGGTGTAAGACTCCCATCTTACTCTAGTAGACTATTATTAGTA
Source organism: Drosophila pseudoobscura (assembly GCF_009870125.1). Taxonomy (NCBI): domain Eukaryota; kingdom Metazoa; phylum Arthropoda; class Insecta; order Diptera; family Drosophilidae; genus Drosophila; species Drosophila pseudoobscura. Next base: position 35,223,529 of record NC_046683.1, on the reverse strand, counting down.
AACCACCCATCCTTAGTTAACCGTAGAAAAATTCTTGGTGTGATATTTATGCACAACTTGATCAGGGGTGACATAGACAGCCCTGATCTGTTGAGCCGCATAAACTTCACGATTCCTATTAGACTGACTAGAAACTTTATACCGTTGTTCCTTCCACTTTGTAGATCGAATTATTCCTTGCATGAACCGTTTAGGGTCTTATGCTCGGATTATAATTCCCTCTACCATATTATATCCTCCACTAATTCTCTTCCTCTTATTAAATTACTAATCCTTACACATCTTTCTAGTAATTAGTAATTGTAGTGGTATTTGTATTTTGTATTTTATTGCATGCTTAATTTCTTAATAAGTTTAGTGCTAATTTTCCCCGAAGGTTAGTCTAATATCTATCTTTCTTGCATGCTCGCGTTTGGTTCGGCTACGCACCGCGCGTCATGCGGCAGCGCCCCTCGGTCGGTTGGGCGGGAGGAGGGCTGCGTTTTGCCTGGGATCCGCGCGTAACAGCCTTCTGCTGGTGTCACACGGGCCACTTGACGGTGCAGTAATTGCATCGCCTCTTGTTAGATGCAGTCATTGCATGTCAACGTCCAATAGAATACATTTAGGGCTGACCGGCCACGGCCGGTCTTTTGAACCTACAAAAAACATAATCCACACTCCAAACACCGTTCCACATTAAATGTTATTTTGTTCCGTGTGTTGTCCTTTATATATTTATTATTTAGTATTTATTATTAGCTTAAACCGTTTAACGTAACATCTTGGCCATTGAACTAAATATGTAAAAACACTAACACCGTTCACGAACAGAAATCTGCAATCAGCTGTTCAGTTCCAGAAGATTAACCCTTAGTGGGTGACGCGGGGATCCCGACAGTCCACCGTCTTTGGTCGAGCGATTTGTGGAAATCTCATTATTGCTTATTGTTTATGTCACGGGGACCCTTAACAAGAGCTCTTGGTAGGTTAAGTCTCCGTAAAGGCCCTAGTTAAATTAACTCACATAAAACTGGATCCACTCGTCTACACATGTTCCATTACGTATGGGTGAGGGTATCCCTGTTGGTTGAACGAAATTTCAGCAGTTATTTCCTTGTTTGCCTGTGTGCGAACGTTTTGGTGTTTCTTTTTCGTTAGTGATAATTTTGCGTATATCTATTTATTTATGAGAAAGATGAAATGGATATATATTGAAACATGATGCAGTAAATTAAAATAGACGGAGGACGCGTGGCGTAAGCCGTGGATTAGGCCAGCCGCAGCCGTTCCAGTAGGGGGTGGCCAAAATGAACGTTGTGTTTGGTCACAGGTAGGGCAGGCGCGCGAAGCGATAACACCCAAGCTTCACCCAATTGATAGCCGTCTGTTTATGATTTTCTTTGTCTTTAGGTTGTTGTTAGTTTTGATGTCCCGAGAAGTAGTATGTCTCCATATTTGTCTACATTTGGCGGGCAAGGGGAACTACCCAGCTCTGGGGTCGACAGCTAGCCGGCGTTGCCCTCTGGGAAACAAGCCAAGTGTAACAAATGGCGCCCAATTTATTTTCGAATCCGCATGCATCTGGACTGACGCAGGTTCGGGTGGTATTACAACAAAAGTCACTCGGGCTGGTAAAGGCAGATGCGGGGAATGAAAAAAATAAATAAATTTTTTGGAGAAGACGACAGCTTGCGAAGTGCAGTTTAGCTGTCCCGGCAGGAGTCGCTGCTGCAGGCTTAAGGTAAGCGTAAAGCTGGTCCTTAATGGCGCGGGGTGATTGATGCTAGGGATGGATAGACGGAGGCAGTTAACGGAAATATAAAATATGTGATAGGGACTTACGAATTACAGTTGAACATTTTGTCGCTATTCGATGTCGCAAGTGAACGTAAGTCACTGCCGTTCAACAAAAAAATGGACAGGGAGTTTGCGGCGGACACATTGCCTGGTGGACTGTGATATCGAATAAATCTGTGATGGAATGTGATATTGGAATAAGTTAGAGTAAGTCATGTAGGTAAATGTTCATTTTAGTTTCGCACCTGTTTGTTTAAAACAAAGCCGCTTTCGTGTTTCGAACCTGTTGTCTGTCTGCCGAGATGTGGTGAGGAGTAGGTGGCCCGGGAGTCGTAAAGACAACCCGCGATGCATCTGTTGTCATGGCAGATCGGTATGATGGATGACAGGAACAAATCACAAGCAAAGTGAGCTCATGCACCGTGAGGCTTCTCGTTTATCGGCCATCGCTTAGAGCGATGACTATAGTAGATGACAGGTGGTGTTCGTAATTGTAGGATATCCGTAGGGCGATTGTCAAGTGGAGCGCAGAAACTGGAGCAGTTACTGGTTACGTGTCCCCCTCTTAATGAGTCTTGTAAGAAGAAGAAGAACTGTTAGGAATTTTTGTTGTTAGGTTTTGTGTTGTGTTGAATGTGCTTGAAGTTTGAGTGTCGTATGTTATTATTTATTTATTCAAATATTTAATTGCATATATCTCGTTAACGGCGCTAGTTGGCGCAATATTTATATCGGTATTTATTTATTTATTTATCGGAGTATTTATTGGTCCGAAGCGTGGTGTTATTTATTTTTGCTAGTTATTTCTTTGGGTATTTAATCGTTTATTTATATATACTATCTTAGTTTAGGAGTTTGCTTTTTTTTTAGGATTGGTGTTGCTCGGTGCAGATGCCACAAGAAGGGGGTAGTCGACAGTATCATACGCGATCACGCGTAAACAAAACAGTGGACCAGATAGGAGAAGTGTCAGGGGCGATGTTTGATCAAGATCGGGAGGAACTTGGAACTGTGGGTGGGTTGCCGAGAACACCGGTCCAGGCCAGGTCAGAAGAATGGCCAATGTCCGATCCTACACCCACGCTAGCTTCCGAACTGGCATCAGCAGTCAACGTATCGTTGGCTCAGGCTCATGCGACACACAGGGCAGCGAACACTGAATCGATTAGTCGGGTGTTGCAGGAGGAGTTGCGAAAGAGGTTTATCGAGATGATGCACCAACTCAACGAGGTACTCCAGCCGGTTAGACAGCTGCAGCAGCAGAATGAACCGCAGCGGGAGGAGGTTCACCGCGAGCAGGAGTATCGAGGAGCAATCCCGAAAAGGAAGCCGTCTAGCACGACTGATGCGCCGATTCCGCCACCAAAACCACTTTTGGCTCGCTCGGGGCGAGGTGGTATTGGTCCGGAACCGTATTCAGGAGTAGGACCGACCGCATCCAGTGAGCAGCATCAACGGGGTGGGCATCAAGCGCGAAATTGGCGAAACCCGATAGCACTCAGACACTCGGGTCAGGGTCGTGGCGAGAGTAGGAGAGCTGGTGGGATTCCTCGAGAAGATCCGCATCCAAATCCCCCGGGTTATAGACCTTGGCCACGGTGGGGCCGAGTCGAAAAATGGGACGTGAGGTTCGACGGAGACAGCAACAAAATGACGGTCGAGAATTTTGTGTTACGAATTGAATTCCTACAAGCCCAGTGCCGCTGTCCGTGGGATGAAGTTCTTAAGGGGTTTCATCACCTGGTTACAGGAAACACGTGGGAATGGTACTGGCTGTACATCCGCGACCAGAGCGGTGGTGTTTGGCAGGAACTAAGGGGCGAAGTTTCCGAGGCACGGCGTCCGAGTTCGACCGCATGAGAGAACTGCGAGAGAGAATGCAGCGGTCAAACGAGAGATCGCTTCGAGCTTGGAGATGCCACCACCTGAAAAGAAGATGGTAAAAATCGTCAAAATGGCACTCACAGATAAGATAGCGAGTTTCGTCTACGGCGCACGTGTTTATTCCTTAGACCAACTGCGGGATGCGGGATGCGTGGAAATAGAGGCACATCTGAAGAGGAAGGCTCGATCTTGGTGGCGAGGAGCACCCAAAGCCACAAACTATGGCCGCGGGGCGAATGCGAACGTCAGCGAGGTCGCGCAGGATCGGTCGATTAGCGATGAAGAGGCAGAAGTCATTGAGGAAGCCCAAGTGAAACAGCGTGTTCCACAGAAGTCGATTTGCTGGAAATGCGGGCAGACCGATCATGGCTTTAGGGACTGTATGGCATCGGAAAGGCGAATTTTCTGCTACCGGTGTGGAAAGCCCGATGCATATTGTCCGACCTGTCCGAATTGCGCGGGAAACATGAAGAGGAGTGCGATCCAAGCAGGCGAATCACGCTCACAGAAGGGGCCTGCGGAGAGAAAGTAGAAGAGAATAAAAATTAATTAGATAGACGTAATTTGCATGCTAGGTTAAGGAACTTATCATATGAAGAGCGCTTAAGAAATTATTTAGAAACCCGAAATAGAATATTTTCTGTCGGTTCGGGTGAGAAAGGCGAGATCCCGGTTTAAGCAAAGGCGAGCTATGAGGAGGCAGGTGATTGCTTCAGTAAAGCATTGTTGCAAGAAAGACCCGAGAGTTTTCGCAGAAATCTCTAAAATGGGCGAGTCCGTGCGAGGCCTGTTGGATTCAGGCGCTACACACAGCATGCTAGGGTGTAATGGTCAGAAATTCCTGGAGAAGCTGGGCGTGGAGGCTCGATATTCTTCTATAGTGAAGGTAGCGAATGGGGAAGATCGCGCAATCGTTGGCCGAGTAGAATTACCGTTTTTCGTATGCACTTTCTTGGAAAAGGAAATTTACTTGGGGGTAGACTTTTGGCGGGTATTCTCATTGGCTCCTGAGGTGATGGGAGAAGGTCCAGTAGGGGCATCTCACAGATTAGTGGAAGAAGTGCTGGCTGATCAAGTCGCTCACTATGTGGAAGGCCCGGAGAAGGAGATAGTGCAGGAAGAATGGGAGTTGTCAGAAGAGCAAAAGACAGCCTTGGATCAGGTGAAGGCAGAGTTTCTGACTTTCGAAGCCGTAGGCCTGGGGAGGACGTCGAGAGAGACTCACAAAATTCAGTTGGTGGAGAAGGCCGAGCCTGTGAAGGATCGACATTACCCGCTGTCGCCAGCGATGCAGGAAGTGGTGTGTGGGGATGTGGACAAAATGTTGGCTTTGGGAGTCATCAAGTACAGTGATAGTCCGTGGAGCAACCGTACCACCGTGGTGCGAAGGCCGGGCAAAAATCGTTTCTGTCTCGTTGCCCGAAAGTCAAAGTAACCATCAAGGACGCTTACCCATCGAGCATCCTAACATCGAGGGGATTTTGTCGCGTCTCGATCAGACGATATATATCTCCGGCGTCGACTTAAAATTCGCTTTTTGGCAAATCGAGCTGGACTAGCAGAGTCGAGGATATACGGCGTTCACGGTGCCGGGACGGCCTCTGTACCAGTTCCGTATGATGCCCTTTGGTCTCTGCAACGCCGCACAACGCCTATGTAGACTGATCCGGATCGTGTGTCGGCCATTTTACGCCTTTACGAGAATTGCGTAGTTTCCTGGGAACTGCGGGCTGGTACCGGCGCTTTATGAAAAACTATGCTGAGATGGCCGGTCCGCTCACAGACGCCCTGAAAAAGTCAGGAAATGGAAAGTTTAAATTGACGGATTAGGCAAAACAAGCCATGGGGGAGCTAAAAGCTGCACTCACCTTCGCACTTCTACATACAGTGCGACGCCTCACATTATGGGGTTGAAACCGTACTCTTCCAACTGGATGACGAGCAGAACGAGAGGCCCATAGCGTTTTTCTCTGCCAAACTAAATTGTTAGCAAAAAAAACTACTCGATGACAGAGAAGGAGTGTCTCAGGCAGCCCTAATGGCGATGCTAAAGTTCCGTCCACACGTAGAGATTATGCCGTTTACAGTCATTGCTGACCACGCCAGTCTAAAATGGCTCATGACCATGAAAAACCTGGATGGTCGCTTAACTCGTTGGTCCCTTCAACTGCAGGCCTTCGATTTCGGCATAGAACACCGAAAAGGAGTGGACAATGTAGTGGCAGATACATTGTCGCGCAGTATTGAAGAGTTTAAAGTGGATCCGAGTAATATCCTGGGTTTTAAAACGATGGAGTTTGAATCTGGGGAATATCAGGAGTTAAGGAAGGAAATCACAGAGAATCAAGACCGCTTACCTGATCTCCAGATTGTTGATGGCATGATATTCAAGCGCATGCGCTGTGAACGATTTGACGATCAACTGGAGGGCTCCGTCTGGAAATTGTGGGTTCCGAGTTCGTTGACGGCCGCGTTGATAGACAAAGCACATTCGGAAGAGAAGACAGCGCACGGAGGAATCGCGAAAACCTTGCACTTATTGCGTAGACAGTTTTACTGGCCGAACATGGCGATAGAGGTGCAAAATAGTGTGCAAGGAGTCGAAAGCGTCGAATTATCGGATGCAGGCCGGGATCCCGTTCCAAAAACTTTATATGGATTTTTTGGGCAAATATCCGCGGTCAAAGAACGGTCAGGCGTGGATATTTATTGTAGTTGACCAGTTCTCTAAGTTCACATTCCTAAAGACCATGACCAAGGCCACAGCAAAGAAAGTTGTAAGATTCCTCGTTCACGAGGTGTTTTACAAGTTTGAAGTGCCGGAGATGATTCACTCGGACAATGGGGCTCAGTTCGTCTCAAAAACTTTTAAGGAGATGACCGATGCATTCGGAGTCACTCATATGAGGACGCCAGTGTATTCTCCGCAGAGTAACGCAGCCGAACGCGTAAATCGCACAGTACTCAGCGCGATTCGGGCGTATCTGGAGGACGATCACCGGGATTGGGATGCGCATCTGCCGGAGATAGAACTGGCTATTAGGAACTCGGTTCACGAGGCGACAGGCGTAACACCAATCTTTGCAGTCTTCGGGCAGCAAATGTATTTGCATGGGTCATGATACAAGCTGGCAAAGCGACTGCGGTCAATCGGTGAGCATGACATATCGCTGCTGGAGGGTCAGGACAAGCGACAACTCATCCAAGAGAGGATTCGCGATAGTTTACATCAGGCATATGAGCGTAGTAGGGTAAGGTATAACCAGCGAGCTCGGGTGTTCTACGCGAGGCCGGGACAAGAGGTATTCCGCCGAAATTTTGTCCTTAGTGACTTCGGCAAAGGCTTTAATGCCAAGTTCGCGCGCAAATTCATCCGATGCCGGGTAGTGAAGCCAGTAGGAGAGCTTCACCCACTTGATAGCCGTCTGTTTATGATTTTCTTTGTCTTTAGGTTGTTTGTTAGTTTTGATGTCCCGAGATGTTAGATGTCTCCTTTTTTTGTCTACATTTGGCGGGCAAGGGGAACTACCCAGCCCTGGGGTCGACAGCTAGCCGGCGTTGCCCTTTGGGAAACAAGCCAAGCTTGGGTGTTATCGCTTCGCGCGCCTGCCCTACCTGTGACCAAACACAACGTTCATTTTGGCCACCCCCTACTGGAACGGCTGCGGCTGGCCTAATCCACGGCTTACGCCACGCGTCCTCCGTCTATTTTAATTTACTGCATCATGTTTTAATATATATCCATTTCATCTCTCTCATAAATAAATAGATATACGCAAAATTATCACTAACAAAAAAGAAACACCAAATCGTTCGACACAAAGGCAAACAAGGAAATAACTGCTGAAATTTCGTTCAACCAACAGGGATACCCTCACCCGTACGTAATGGAACATGTGTAGACGAGTGGATCCAGTTTTACGTGAGTTAATTTAACTCGGGCCTTTACGGAGACTTAACCTACCAAGAGCTCTTGTTAAGGGTCCCCGTGACATAAACAATAAGCAATAATGAGATTTCCACAAATCGCTCGACCAAAGACGGTGGACTGTCGGGATCCCCGCGTCACCCACTAAGGGTTAATCTTCTGGAACTGAACAGCTGATTGCAGATTTCTGTTCGTGAACGGTGTTGGTGTTTTTACATATTTAGTTCAATGGCCAAGATGTTACGTTAAACGGTTTAAGCTAATAATAAATACTAAATAATAAATATATAAAGGAAAACACACGGAACAAAATAACATTTAATGTGGAACGGTGTTTGGAGTGTGGATTATGTTTTTTGTAAGTTCAAAAGACCGGCCGTAGCCGGTCAGCCCTAAATGTATATAGGCCCGTGTATACGTGTGCGCGTGCATGTGTGTAAAAAGAATTTCGGGGCTTCTACGTGGTGCATGAGACCAAACGTGTTTCACGCACTGGAAGGCGATGCAACGATCGTGCGATGTGGCTAGGATCGCCCTGGCAGCTAAATCGTCCTCTTCCACCCCCCCTTCATACGTCGCGCGCTTCTTGGCTCACACACGCGCAACTGGAATGAAATCACTCAGGTTCACGTTGGACAGTCTTCTTCACTGCAGTCGACTATCTCGAACTCCAGTGTTCCTCTCCAGGAAACCTTCTGGTTCGGTTCTGGTGGCTGTATTCCTTGCCGGCTGTGAGTAATATTACCTGCACTACTGCATTACCACGTTTTTTAATATTTTCACTCCTATTTATCCCTTTTTCCCTTACTAATACATATAACTAATCCTATTCTATTCCTTATATCCTTTTACTAATACATATAACTAATCCTATCCTATTCCGGATTCAGGAACACTAGTGAGCACACGTCGGCGTGCCCTGCATTCTTCTGCCGCGCCCAACGCCACACCCACACCCCACTACTGTCTCAGGTCTTTGGCGTGGTACACTCCTATGGGACGGCCGTTAAGGTTCTCCAGAGCATACGCGTTCTCTCCTACTGGCTTCACTACCCGGCATCGGATGAATTTGCGCGCGAACTTGGCATTAAAGCCTTTGCCGAAGTCACTAAGGACAAAATTTCGGCGGAATACCTCTTGTCCCGGCCTCGCGTAGAACACCCGAGCTCGCTGGTTATACCTTACCCTACTACGCTCATATGCCTGATGTAAACTATCGCGAATCCTCTCTTGGATGAGTTGTCGCTTGTCCTGACCCTCCAGCAGCGATATGTCATGCTCACCGATTGACCGCAGTCGCTTTGCCAGCTTGTAGCATGACCCATGCAAATACATTTGCTGCCCGAAGACTGCAAAGATTGGTGTTACGCCTGTCGCCTCGTGAACCGAGTTCCTAATAGCCAGTTCTATCTCCGGCAGATACGCATCCCAATCCCGGTGATCGTCCTCCAGATACGCCCGAATCGCGCTGAGTACTGTGCGATTTACGCGTTCGGCTGCGTTACTCTGCGGAGAATACACTGGCGTCCTCATATGAGTGACTCCGAATGCATCGGTCATCTCCTTAAAAGTTTTTGAGACGAACTGAGCCCCATTGTCCGAGTGAATCATCTCCGGCACTTCAAACTTGTAAAACACCTCGTGAACGAGGAATCTTACAACTTTCTTTGCTGTGGCCTTGGTCATGGTCTTTAGGAATGTGATCTTAGAGAACTGGTCAACTACAATAAATATCCACGCCTGACCGTTCTTTGACCGCGGATATTTGCCCAAAAAATCCATATAAAGTTTTTGGAACGGGATCCCGGCCTGCATCCGATAATTCGACGCTTTCGACTCCTTGCACACGGTGCACCGTCGGATATAATCCCGCACCTCTATCGCCATGTTCGGCCAGTAAAACTGCCCACGCAGTTGATTTCCTGTGATTTCCTTGCTAAACTCCTGATATTCCCCAGATTCAAACTCCACCGTTTCAAAACCCAGGATATTACTCGGATCCACTTCCAGCTCTTCAATACTGCGCGACAATGTATCTGCCACTACATTGTCCGCTCCTTTCCGGAGTTCAATGCCGAAATCGAAGGCCTGCAGTTGAAGGGACCAACGAGTTAAGCGACCATCCAGGTTTTTCATGGTCATGAGCCATTTTAGACTGGCGTGGTCAGCAATGACTGTAAACGGCATAATCTCTACGTGTGGACGGAACTTTAGCATCGCCATTAGGGCTGCCTGAGACACTCCTTCTCTGTCATCGAGTAGTTTTTTTGGTGGCAATTCAGTTTGGCAGAGAAAAACGCTATGGGCCTCTCGTTCTGCTCGTCATCCAGTTGGAAGAGTACGGTTTCAACCCCATAATGTGAGGCGTCGCACTGTATGTAGAAGTGCGAAGGTGAGTGCAGCTTTTAGCTCCCCCATGGCTCGTTTTGCCTAATCCGTCAATTTAAACTTTCCATTTCCTGACTTTTTCAGGGCGTCTGTGAGCGGACCGGCCATCTCAGCATAGTTTTTCATAAAGCGCCGGTACCAGCCCGCAGTTCCCAGGAAACTACGCAATTCTCGAACAGATCGCGGCTCGGGAAGGCGTAAAATGGCCGACACACGATCCGGATCCATCTTCAGCGCTCCTCCTCCCACTATAAATCCCAGGTATTTAATGTCTTTATAGCAAAAATGAGATTTGCTCAGCCCTATCGTTAAATTTGCTTCTCGTAGACGCTCGGCAACCTGTCGCAGAATCTTCACGTGCGTTTGGAAGTCCTCAGCTATCATCAGCAAGTCGTCGAGATACGCATAGACGTTTGAACGCATCTCAACCGGAATCACCTTATCGACCAGTCTACATAGGCGTTGTGCGGCGTTGCAGAGACCAAAGGGCATCATACGGAACTGGTACAGAGGCCGTCCCGGCACCGTGAACGCCGTATATCCTCGACTCTGCTAGTCCAGCTCGATTTGCCAAAAAGCGAATTTTAAGTCGACGCTGGAGATATATATCGTCTGATCGAGACGCGACAAAATCCCCTCGATGCTAGGAAATGGGTAAGCGTCCTTGATGGTTACTTTGTTGAGCTTTCGGGCATCGAGACAGAAACGATTTTTGCCCGGCCTTCGCACCACGGTGGTACGGTTGCTCCACGGACTATCACTGTACTCGATGACTCCCAAAGCCAACATTTTGTCCACATCCCCACACACCACTTCCTGCATCGCTGGCGACAGCGGGTAATGTCGATCCTTCACAGGCTCGGCCTTCTCCACCAACTGAATTTTGTGAGTCTCTCTCGACGCCTCCCCAGGCCTACGGCTTCGAAAGTCAGAAACTCTGCCTTCACCTGATCCAAGGCTGCCTTTTGCTCTTCTGACAACTCCCATTCTTCCTGCACTATCTCCTTCTCCGGGCCTTCCACATAGTGAGCGACTTGATCAGCCAGCACTTCTTCCACTAATCTGTGAGATGGCCCTACTGGACCTTCTCCCATCACCTCAGGAGCCAATGAGAATACCCGCCAAAAGTCTACCCCCAAGTAAATTTCCTGTTCCAAGAAAGTGCATACGAAAAACGGTAATTCTACTCGGCCAACGATTGCGCGATCTTCCCCATTCGCTACCTTCACTATAGAAGAATATCGAGCCTCCACGCCCAGCTTCTCCAGGAATTTCTGACCATTACACCCTAGCATGCTGTGTGTAGCGCCTGAATCCAACAGGCCTCGCACGGACTCGCCCATTTTAGAGATTTCTGCGAAAACTCTCGGGTCTTTCTTTCAACAACGCTTTACTGAAGCAATCACCTGCCTCCTCATAGCTCGCCTTTGCTTAAACCGGGATCTCGCCTTTCTCACCCGCACCGATAGTGCTCGCATACCATCCACTCGTAGTTCAGAAAATATTTTATTTCGGGTTTCTAGATAATTTCTTAAGCGCTCTTCATATGATAAGTTCCTTAACCTAGCATGCAAATTACGTCTATCTAATTAATTTTTATTCTCTTCTACTTTCACTCCGCAGGCCCCTTCTGTGAGCGTGATTCGCCTGCTTGGATCGCACTCCTCTTCACGTTTCCCGCGCAATTCGGACAGGTCGGACAATATGCATCGGGCTTTCCACACCGGTAGCAGAAAAGTCGCCTCTCCGATGCCATACAGTCCCTAAAGCCATGATCGGTCTGCCCGCATTTCCAGCAAATCGACTTCAGTGGAACACGCTGTTTCACTTGGGCTTCCTCAATGACTTCTCCCTCTTCATCGCCAATCGACCGATCCTGCGCGACCTCGCTGACGTTCGCATTCGCCCCGCGGCCATAGTTTGTGGCTTTGGGTGCTCCTCGCCAAGAAGATCTAGCCTTCCTCTTCAGATGTGCCTCTATTTCCATGCACTCATCCCGCAGTTGGTCTAAGGAATAAACCCGTAAGCCGTAGACGAAACTTGCTATCTTATCTGTGAGTGCCTTTTTGACGATTTTTACCATCTTCTTTTCAGGTGGTGGCATCTCCAAGCTCGAAGCGAGCTTTCTCATGACATGGAAGAAGTCTTCCCCACTCTCGTAACAATATTTACAACGCACAACAATATTTATATGCAAAAACTAACAATTGCAGGGGAATCTAATGGGAATCTACTTCTATTCCAATCTTTTCAGGTAAAAACGGGGGCACCAATTTTTGTGTGTTTCAATAGCCGGAAAATTTTGTGCAAGTGAGAATAAGTGAATAATTGTGAGCTTTATAATCGTCTCGTCTTCACTCGAGTTTTCGATTTGCATACAAATACCATTGTTTTGGAACGAATTTCCAGGTATTCCAAATTTATCTTTCTCTTTAATTTTGTCGTCTGACCATGTGCTTTTCCAAAGAACTGCAGAAAGTTTTGCACACACCCACGAGATGCGGCACTTTGGCAATTTGTTGTACATATGTATGTAGACATATGGATGCGTATATATTTTTGGTGAGAAGTGAAATTTCACACCTGTGTCACTATCAATTATCAATTTTGCTCAACTATATATACATTTAACTTGCAAGTCCAACCGGGACGCCAAATACCGAGTGTTTGGTGGCTGAAAAATAATATACATATATCTTAACGACGAACGGTGGGAAGCGTTGTGAGCCGCGGCGAAAGCCTACTACTAGGCAGACCTCTACTCTTATACCTGGTACTCAGTCAATATATATGTGATCTTCTACATGAATATATATAATACATGAATCTTATGTGTTGTTTGGTGTTCGCATAATGTTACACTTGGCTTGTTTCCCAGGGGGCAATGCCGGCTAGCTGTCGACCCCAGGGCTGGGTAGTTCCCCTTACCCGCCAAATGTAGACAAAAAAAGGAGACATCTAACGTCTCGGGACATCAAAACTAACAACAACCTAAAGACAAAGAAAATCATAAACAGACGGCTATCAATTGGGTGAAGCTTAGGTGTTATCGCTTCGCGCGCCTGCCCTACCTGTGACCAAACACAACGTTCATTTTGGCCACCCCCTAATGGAACGGCTGCGGCTGGCCTAATCCACGGCTTACGCCACGCTTCCTCCGTCTATTTTAATTTACTGCATCATGTTTCAATATATATCCATTTCATCTTTCTCATAAATAAATAGATATACGCAAAATTATCACTAACGAAAAAGAAACACCAAAACGTTCGACACAAAGGCAAACAAGGAAATAACTGCTGAAATTTCGTTCAACTAACAGGGATACCCTCACCCATACGTAATGGAACATGTGTAGACGAGTGGATCCAGTTTTACGTGAGTTAATTTAACTCGGGCCTTTACGGAGACTTAACCTACCAACAGCTCTTGTTAAGGATTCCCGCGTCACCCACTAAGGGTTAATCTTCTGGAACTGAACAGCTGATTGCAGATTTCTGTTCGTGAACGGTGTTGGTGTTTTTACATATTTAGTTCAATGGCCAAGATGTTACGTTAAACGGTTTAAGCTAATAATAAATACTAAATAATAAATATATAAAGGACAACACACGGAACAAAATAACATTTAATGTGGAACGGTGTTTGGAGTGTGGATTATGTTTTTTGTAAGTTCAAAAGACCGGCCGTAGCCGGTCAGCCCTAAATGTATATAGGCCCGTGTATACGTGTGCGCGTGCATGTGTGTAAATAGAATTTCGGGGCTTCTACGTGGTGCATGAGACCAAACGTGTTTCACGCACTGGAAGGCGATGCAACGATCGTGCGATGTGGCTAGGATCGCCCTGGAAGCTAAATCGTCCTCTTCCACCCCCCCTTCATACGTCGCGCGCTTCTTGGCTCACACACGCGCAACTGGAATGAAATCACTCAGGTTCACGTTGGACAGTCTTCTTCACTGCAGTCGACTATCTCGAACTCCAGTGTTCCTCTCCAGGAAACCTTCTGGTTCGGTTCTGGTGGCTGTATTCCTTGCCGGCTGTGAGTAATATTACCTGCACTACAAGCTATTTGCTAGCCCGCCTTTTTCTGTTCTCACTTCAAATTTTCTGTTTTAAGCACAAAATTTCAGAGGGGCTGATTCGACGTTACTCTTCCGTCCACGATCTACGATTTCCATAATCCACTCCACGTTTTTTAATATTTTCACTCCTATTTATCCCTTTTTCCCTTACTAATACATATAACTAATCCTATTCTATTCCTTACATCCTTTTACTAATACATATAACTAATCCTATCCTATTCCGGATTCAGGAACACTAGTGAGCACACGTCGGCGTGCCCTGCATTCTTCTGCCGCGCCCAACGCCACACCCACACCCCACTACAGACGGCGGTTAAGGTCCTCCAGAGCATACGCGTTCTCTCCTACTGGCTTCACTACCCGGCATCCGATGAATTTGCGCGCGAACTTGGCATTCCTTTGCCGAAGTCACTAAGGACAAAATTTCGGCGGAATACCTCTTGTCCCGGCCTCGCGTAGAACACTCGAGCTCGCTGGTTATACCTTACCCTACTACGCTCGTATGCCTGATGTAAACTATCGCGAATCCTCTCTTGGATGAGTTGTCGCTTGTCCTGACCCTCCAGCAGCGATATGTCATGCTCACCGATTGACCGCAGTCGCTTTGCCAGCTTGTAGCATGACCCATGCAAATACATTTGCTGCCCGAAGACTGCAAAGATTGGTGTTACGCCTGTCGCCTCGTGAACCGAGTTCCTAATAGCCAGTTCTATCTCCGGCAGATGCGCATCCCAATCCCGGTGATCGTCCTCCAGATACGCCCGAATCGCGCTGAGTACTGTGCGATTTACGCGTTCGGCTGCGTTACTCTGCGGAGAATACACTGGCGTCCTCATATGAGTGACTCCGAATGCATCGGTCATCTCCTTAAAAGTTTTTGAGACGAACTGAGCCCCATTGTCCGAGTGAATCATCTCCGGCACTTCAAACTTGTAAAACACCTCGTGAACGAGGAATCTTACAACTTTTTTTGCTGTGGCCTTGGTCATGGTCTTTAGGAATGTGAACTTAGAGAACTGGTCAACTACAATAAATATCCACGCCTGACCGTTCTTTGACCGCGGATATTTGCCCAAAAAATCCATATAAAGTTTTTGGAACGG
This sequence comes from Drosophila pseudoobscura, assembly GCF_009870125.1. Classification (NCBI taxonomy): domain Eukaryota; kingdom Metazoa; phylum Arthropoda; class Insecta; order Diptera; family Drosophilidae; genus Drosophila; species Drosophila pseudoobscura. The sequence continues at coordinate 35,208,360 of NC_046683.1, read as the reverse complement.
GATCCCGGCCTGCATCCGATAATTCGACGCTTTCGACTCCTTGCACACGGTGCACCGTCGGATATAATCCCGCACCTCTATCGCCATGTTCGGCCAGTAAAACTGCCCAATCAGTTGATTTCCTGTGATTTCCTTGCTAAACTCCTGATATTCCCCAGATTCAAACTCCACCGTTTCAAAACCCAGGATATTACTCGGATCCACTTCCAGCTCTTCAATACTGCGCGACAATGTATCTGCCACTATATTGTCCGCTCCTTTCCGGAGTTCAATGCCGAAATCGAAGGCCTGCAGTTGAAGGGACCAACGAGCTAAGCGACCACCCAAGTTCTTCATGGTCATGAGCCATTTGAGACTGGCGTGGTCAGTTATGACTGTAAACGGCATAAGCTCAACGTACGGACGGAACTTTAGGATCGCCATGAGGGCTGCCATCCTTCTCTGTCAATGAGTAGTTTTTTTGGTGGCAATTCAGTTTGGCAGAGAAAAACGCTATGGGCCTCTCGTTCTGCTCGTCATCCAGTTGGAAGAGTACGGTTTCAACCCCATAATGTGAGGCGTCGCACTGTATGTAGAAGTGCGAAGGTGAGTGCAGCTTTTAGCTCCCCCATGGCTCGTTTTGCCTCCTCCGTCAATTTAAACTTTCCATTTCCCGACTTTTTTAGGAGACGCTGGAGATATATATCGTCTGATCGAGACGCGACAAAATCCCCTCGATGCTAGGAAATGGGTAAGCGTCCTTGATGGTTACTTTGTTGAGCTTTCGGGCATCGAGACAGAAACGATTTTTGCCCGGCCTTCGCACCACGGTGGTACGGTTGCTCCACGGACTATCACTGTACTCGATGACTCCCAAAGCCAACATTTTGTCCACATCCCCACACACCACTTCCTGCATCGCTGGCGACAGCGGGTAATGTCGATCCTTCACAGGCTCGGCCTTCTCCACCAACTGAATTTTGTGAGTCTCTCTCGACGTCCTCCCCAGGCCTACGGCTTCGAAAGTCAGAAACTCTGCCTTCACCTGATCCAAGGCTGCCTTTTGCTCTTCTGACAACTCCCATTCTTCCTGCACTATCTCCTTCTCCGGGCCTTCCACATAGTGAGCGACTTGATCAGCCAGCACTTCTTCCACTAATCTGTGAGATGCCCCTACTGGACCTTCTCCCATCACCTCAGGAGCCAATGAGAATACCCGCCAAAAGTCTACCCCCAAGTAAATTTCCTGTTCCAAGAAAGTGCATACGAAAAACGGTAATTCTACTCGGCCAACGATTGCGCGATCTTCCCCATTCGCTACCTTCACTATAGAAGAATATCGAGCCTCCACGCCCAGCTTCTCCAGGAATTTCTGACCATTACACCCTAGCATGCTGGGTGTAGCGCCTGAATCCAACAGGCCTCGCACGGACTCGCCCATTTTAGAGATTTCTGCGAAAACTCTCGGGTCTTTCTTTCAACAACGCTTTACTGAAGCAATCACCTGCCTCCTCATAGCTCGCCTTTGCTTAAACCGGGATCTCGCCTTTCTCACCCGCACCGATAGTGCTCGCATACCATCCACTCGTAGTTCAGAAAATATTTTATTTCGGGTTTCTAAATAATTTCTTAAGCGCTGTTCATATGATAAGTTCCTTAACCTAGCATGCAAATTACGTCTATCTAATTAATTTTTATTCTCTTCTACTTTCTCTCCGCAGGCCCCTTCTGTGAGCGTGATTCGCCTGCTTGGATCGCACTCCTCTTCACGTTTCCCGCGCAATTCGGACAGGTCGGACAATATGCATCGGGCTTTCCACACCGGTAGCAGAAAATTCGCCTCTCCGATGTCATACAGTCCCTAAAGCCATGATCGGTCTGCCCGCATTTCCAGCAAATCGACTTCTGTGGAACACGCTGTTTCACTTGGGCTTCCTCAATGACTTCTGCCTCTTCATCGCTAATCGACCGATCCTGCGCGACCTCGCTGACGTTCGCATTCGCCCCGCGGCCATAGTTTGTGGCTTTGGGTGCTCCTCGCCAAGAAGATCTAGCCTTCCTCTTCAGATGTGCCTCTATTTCCATGCACTCATCCCGCAGTTGGTCTAAGGAATAAACCCGTAAGCGGTAGACGAAACTTGCTATCTTATCTGTGAGTGCCTTTTTGACGATTTTTACCATCTTCTTTTCAGGTGGTGGCATCTCCAAGCTCGAAGCGAGCTTTCTCATGACATGGAAGAAGTCTTCCCCACTCTCGTAACAATATTTACAACGCACAACAATATTTATATGCAAAAACTAACAATTGCAGGGGAATCTAATGGGAATCTACTTCTATTCCAATCTTTTCAGGTAAAAACGGGGGCACCAATTTTTGTGTGTTTCAATAGCCGGAAAATTTTGTGCAAGTGAGAATAAGTGAATAATTGTGAGCTTTTTAATCGTCTCGTCTTTACTCGAGCTTTCGATTTGCATACAAATACCATTGTTTTGGAACGAATTTCCAGGTATTCCAAATTTATCTTTCTCTTTAATTTTGTCGTCTGACCATGTGCTTTTCCAAAGAACTGCAGAAAGTTTTGCACACACCCACGAGATGCGGCACTTTGGCAATTTGTTGTACATATGTATGTAGACATATGGATGCGTATATATTTTTGGTGAGAAGTGAAATTTCTCACCTGTGTCACTATCAATTATCAATTTTGCTCAACTATATATACATTTAACTTGCAAGTCCAACCGGGACGCCAAATACCGAGTGTTTGGTGGCTGAAAAATAATATACATATATCTTAACGACGAACGGTGGGAAGCGTTGTGAGCCGCGGCGAAAGCCTACTACTAGGCAGACCTCTACTCTTATACCTGGTACTCAGTCAATATATATGTGATCTTCTACATGAATATATATAATACATGAATCTTATGTGTTGTTTGGTGTTCGCATAATGTTACACTTGGCTTGTTTCCCAGGGGGCAATGCCGGCTAGCTGTCGACCCCAGGGCTGGGTAGTTCCCCTTACCCGCCAAATGTAGACAAAAAAAGGAGACATCTAACGTCTCGGGACATCAAAACTAACAACAACCTAAAGACAAAGAAAATCATAAACAGACGGCTATCAATTGGGTGAAGCTTGGGTGTTATCGCTTCGCGCTCCTGCCCTACCTGTGACCAAACACAACGTTCATTTTGGCCACCCCCTAATGGAACGGCTGCGGCTGGCCTAATCCACGGCTTACGCCACGCGTCCTCCGTCTATTTTAATTTACTGCATCATGTTTCAATATATATCCATTTCATCTTTCTCATAAATAAATAGATATACGCAAAATTATCACTAACCAAAAAGAAACACCAAACGTTCGACACAAAGGCAAACAAGGAAATAACTGCTGAAATTTCGTTCAACCAACAGGGATACCCTCACCCATACGTAATGGAACATGTGTAGACGAGTGGATCCAGTTTTACGAGAGTTAATTTAACTCGGGCCTTTACGGAGACTTAACCTACCAAGAGCTCTTGTTAAGGGTCCCCGTGACATAAACAATAAGCAATAAGGAGATTTCCACAAATCGCTCGACCAAAGACGGTGGACTGTCGGGATCCCCGCGTCACCCACTAAGGGTTAATCTTCTGGAACTGAACAGCTGATTGCAGATTTCTGTTCGGCCAAGATGTTACGTTAAACGGTTTAAGCTAATAATAAATACTAAATAATAAAAAACAAAATAACATTTAATGTGGAACGGTGTTTGGAGTGTGGATTATGTTTTTTGTAAGTTCAAAAGACCGGCCGTGGCCGGTCAGCCCTAAATGTATATAGGCCCGTGTATATGTGTGCGCGTGCATGTGTGTAAATAGGGTTTCGGGGCTTCTACGTGGTGCATAACGTGTGCAAACGTGTGGCACGCACTGGAAGGCGATGCAACGATCGTGCGATGTGGCTAGGATCGCCCTGGCAGCTAAATCGTCCTCTTTCACCCCCTCCTTCACACGTCGCGCGCTTCGTGGCTCACACACGCGCAACTGGAGCGAACTCACTCAGGTTCACGTTGGACAGTCTTCTTCTCTGTCGTCGACTTTCTCGAACTCCAGTGTTTCTCTCCAGGAAACCTTCTGGCCCGGTTCTGGTGGCTGTATTCCTTGCCGGCTGTGAGTAAAATTTCCTGCATTACAACCTATTTGCACGACCACCTTTTTCTGTATTCACTTCAAACTTTCTGTTTTAAGCACAAAATTTCAAACACGCCGGCGTGCCCTGCATTCTTCTGCCACGCCCAACGTAGGCCACACCCACACCTAACTACATTCTCAGGTCTTTGGCATGGTACACTCCTATGGGACGGCCGTTAAGGTCCTCCAGAGCATACGCGTTCTCTCCTACTGGCTTCACTACCCGTCATCGGATGAATTTAAGCGCGAACTTGGCATTAAAGCCTTTGCCGAAGTCACTAAGGACAAAATTTCGGCGGAATACCTCTTGTCCCGGCCTCGCGTAGAACACCCGAGCTCGCTGGTTATACCTTACCCTACTACGCTCGTATGCCTGATGTAAACTATCGCGAATCCTCTCTTGGATGAGTTGTCGCTTGTCCTGACCCTCCAGCAGCGATATGTCATGCTCACCGATTGACCGCAGTCGCTTTGCCAGCTTGTAGCATGACCCATGCAAATACATTTGCTGCCCGAAGACTGCAAAGATTGGTGTTACGCCTGTCGCCTCGTGAACCGAGTTCCTAATAGCCAGTTCTATCTCCGGCAGATGCGCATCCCAATCCCGGTGATCGTCCTCCAGATACGCCCGAATCGCGCTGAGTACTGTGCGATTTACGCGTTCGGCTGCGTTACTCTGCGGAGAATACACTGGCGTCCTCATATGAGTGACTCCGAATGCATCGGTCATCTCCTTAAAAGTTTTTGAGACGAACTGAGCCCCATTGTCCGAGTGAATCATCTCCGGCACTCCAAACTTTTAAAACACCTCGTGAACGAGGAATCTTACAACTTTCTTTGCTGTGGCCTTGGTCATGGTCTTTAGGAATGTGAACTTAGAGAACTGGTCAACTACAATAAATATCCACGCCTGACCGTTCTTTGACCGCGGATATTTGCCCAAAAAATCCATATAAAGTTTTTGGAATGGGATCCCGGCCTGCATCCGATAATTCGACGCTTTCGACTCCTTGCACACGGTGCACCGTAATACGTGCAAGGTTTTCGCGATTTCTCCGTGCGCTGTCTTCTCTTCCGAATGTGCTTTGTCTATCAACGCGGCCGTCAACGAACTCGGAACCCACAATTTCCAGACGGAGCCCTCCAGTTGATCGTCAAATCGTTCACAGCGCATGCGCTTGAATATCATGCCATCAACAATCTGGAGATCAGGTAAGCGGTCTTGATTCTCTGTGATTTCCTTCCTAAACTCCTGATATTCCCCAGATTCAAACTTCACCGTTTCAAAACCCAGGATATTACTCGGATCCACTTCCAGCTCTTCAATACTGCGCGACAATGTATCTGCCACTACATTGTCCGCTCCTTTCCGGAGTTCAATGCCGAAATCGAAGGCCTGCAGTTGAAGGGACCAACGAGCTAAGCGACCATCCAAGTTCTTCATGGTCATGAGCCATTTGAGACTGGCGTGGTCAGTTATGACTGTAAACGGCATAAGCTCTACGTACGGACGGAACTTTAGAATCGCCATGAGGGCTGCCAGACACTCCTTTTCTGTCACCGAGTAGTTTTTTTGGTGGCAATTCAGTTTGGCAGAGAAAAACGCTATGGGCCTCTCGTTCTGCTCGTCATCCAGTTGGAAGAGTACGGTTTCAACCTCATAATGTGAGGCGTCGCACTGTATGTAGAAGTGCCGCTAGAAATCCGCGTGTACCAGGACTGGTGCCGAGGTGAGTGCAGCTTTTAGCTCCCCCATGGCTCGTTTTGCCTCCTCCGTCAATTTAAACTTTCCATTTCCTGACTTTTTCAGGGCGTCTGTGAGCAGACCGGCCATCTCAGCATAGTTTTTCATAAAGCGCCGGTACCAGCCCGCAGTTCCCAGGAAACTACGCAATTCTCGAACAGATCGCGGCTCGGGAAGGCGTAAAATGGCCGACACACGATCCGGATCCATCTTCAGCGCTCCTCCTCCCACTATAAATCCCAGGTATTTAATGTCTTTATAGCAAAAATGAGATTTGCTCAGCCCTATCGTTAAATTTGCTTCTCGTAGACGCTCGGCAACCTGTCGCAGAATCTTCACGTGCGTTTGGAAGTCCTCAGCTATCATCAGCAAGTCGTCGAGATACGCATAGACGTTTGAACGCATCTCAACCGGAATCACCTTATCGACCAGTCTACATAGGCGTTGTGCGGCGTTGCAGAGACCAAAGGGCATCATACGGAACTGGTACAGAGGCCGTCCCGGCACCGTGAACGCCGTATATGCTCGACTCTGCTAGTCCAGCTCGATTTGCCAAAAAGCGAATTTTAAGTCGACGCTGGAGATATATATCGTCTGATCGAAACGCGACAAAATCCCCTCGATGCTAGGAAATGGGTAAGCGTCCTTGATGGTTACTTTGTTGAGCTTTCGGGCATCGAGACAGAAACGATTTTTGCCCGGCCTTCGCACCACGGTGGTACGGTTGCTCCACGGACTATCACTGTACTCGATGACTCCCAAAGCCAACATTTTGTATACATCCCCACACATCACTTCCTGCATCGCTGGCGACAGCGGGTAATGTCGATCCTTCACAGGCTCGGCCTTCTCCACCAACTGAATTTTGTGAGTCTCTCTCGACGTCCTCCCCAGGCCTACGGCTTCGAAAGTCAGAAACTCTGCCTTCCCCTGATCCAAGGCTGCCTTTTGCTCTTCTGACAACTCCCATTCTTCCTGCACTATCTCCTTCTCCGGGCCTTCCACATAGTGAGCGACTTGATCAGCCAGCACTTCTTCCACTAATCTGTGAGATGCCCCTACTGGACCTTCTCCCATCAACTCAGGAGCCAATGAGAATACCCGCCAAAAGTCTACCCCCAAGTAAATTTCCTGTTCCAAGAAAGTGCATACGAAAAACGGTAATTCTACTCGGCCAACGATTGCGCGATCTTCCCCATTCGCTACCTTCACTATAGAAGAATATCGAGCCTCCACGCCCAGCTTCTCCAGGAATTTCTGACCATTACACCCTAGCATGCTGGGTGTAGCGCCTGAATCCAACAGGCCTCGCACGGACTCGCCCATTTTAGAGATTTCTGCGAAAACTCTCGGGTCTTTCTTTCAACAACGCTTTACTGAAGCAATCACCTGCCTCCTCATAGCTCGCCTTTGCTTAAACCGGGATCTCGCCTTTCTCACCCGCACCGATAGTGCTCGCATACCATCCACTCGTAGTTCAGAAAATATTTTATTTCGGGTTTCTAAATAATTTCTTAAGCGCTGTTCATATGATAAGTTCCTTAACCTAGCATGCAAATTACGTCTATCTAATTAATTTTTATTCTCTTCTACTTTCTCTCCGCAGGCCCCTTCTGTGAGCGTGATTCGCCTGCTTGGATCGCACTCCTCTTCACGTTTCCCGCGCAATTCGGACAGGTCGGACAATATGCATCGGGCTTTCCACACCGGTAGCAGAAAATTCGCCTCTCCGATGTCATACAGTCCCTAAAGCCATGATCGGTCTGCCCGCATTTCCAGCAAATCGACTTCTGTGGAACACGCTGTTTCACTTGGGCTTCCTCAATGACTTCTGCCTCTTCATCGCTAATCGACCGATCCTGCGCGACCTCGCTGACGTTCGCATTCGCCCCGCGGCCATAGTTTGTGGCTTTGGGTGCTCCTCGCCACGAAGATCGAGCCTTCCTCTTCAGATGTGCCTCTATTTCCATGCACTCATCCCGCAGTTGGTCTAAGGAATAAACCCGTGCGCCGTAGACGAAACTCGCTATCTTATCTGTGAGTGCCTTTTTGACGATTTTTACCATCTTCTTTTCAGGTGGTGGCATCTCCAAGCTCGAAGCGAGCTTTCTCATGACATGGAAGAAGTCTTCCCCACTCTCGTTTGACCGCTGCATTCTCTCTCGCAGTTCTCTCATGCGGTCGAACTCGGACGCCGTGCCTCGGAAACTTCGCCCTTTAGTTCCTGCGAAACACCACCGCTCTGGTCACGGATGTACCGCCAGTACCATTCCCGCGTGTTTCCTGTAACCAGGTGATGAAACCCCTTAAGAACTTCATCCCACGGACAGCGGCATTGGGCTTGTAGGAATTCAATTCGGAACACAAAATCCTCGACCGTCATTTTGTTGCTGTCTCCGTCGAACCTCACGTCCCATTTTTCGACTCGGCCCCACCGTGGCCAAGGTCTATAACCCGGAGGATTTGGATGCGGATCTTCTCGAGGAATCCCACCAGCTCTCCTACTCTCGCCACGACCCTGACCCGAGTGTCTGAGTGCTATCGGGTTTCGCCAATTTCGCGCTTGATGCGCACCCCGTTGATGCTGCTCACTGGATGCGGTCGGTCCTACTCCTGAAGACGGTTCCGGACCAATACCACCTCGCCCCGAGCGAGGCAAAAGTGGTTTTGGTGGCGGAATCGGCGCATCAGTCGTGCTAGACGGCTTCCTTTTCGGGATTGCTCCTCGATACTCCTGCTCGCGGTGAACCTCCTCCCGCTGCGGTTCATTCTGCTGCTGCAGCTGTCTAACCGGCTGGAGTACCTCGTTGAGTTGGTGCATCATCTCGATAAACCTCTTTCGCAACTCCTCCTGCAACACCCGACTAATCGAGTCAGTGTTCGCTGCCCTGTGTGTCGCATGAGCCTGAGCCAACGATACGTTGACTGCTGATGCCAGTTCGGAAGCCAGCGTGGATGTAGGATCGGAACAGGACAACAGGTTCAAAACACGAAAGCGGCTTTGTTTTAAACAAACAGGTGCGAAACTAAAATGAACATTTACCTACATGACTTACTCTAACTTATTCCAATATCACATTCCATCACAGATTTATTCGATATCACAGTCCACCAGGCAATGTGTCCGCCGAAAACTCCCTGTCCATTTTTTTGTTGAACGGCAGTGACTTACGTTCACTTGCGACATCGAATAGCGACAAAATGTTCAACTGTAATTCGTAAGTCCCTATCACATATTTTATATTTCCGTTAACTGCCTCCGTCTATCCATCCCTAGCATCAATCACCCCGCGCCATTAAGGACCAGATTTACGCTCACCTTAAGCCTGCAGCAGCGACTTCTGCCGGGACAGCTAAACTGCACTTCGCAAGCTGTCGTCTTCTCCACAAATTTATTTTTTTTTTTCTTCCCCGCATCTGCCTTTACCAGCCCGAGTGACTTTTGTTGTAATACCACCCGAACCTGCGTCAGTCCAGATGCATGCGGATTCGAAAATAAATTGGGCGCCATTTGTTACACTTGGCTTGTTTCCCAGAGGGCAACGCCGGCTAGCTGTCGACCCCAGAGCTGGGTAGTTCCCCTTGCCCGCCAAATGTAGACAAATATGGAGACATACTACTTCTCGGGACATCAAAACTAACAACAACCTAAAGACAAAGAAAATCATAAACATACGGTTATCAAGTGGGTGAAGCTTGGGTGTTATCGCTTCGCGCGCCTGCCCTACCTGTGACCAAACACAACGTTCATTTTGGCCACCCCCTACTGGAACGGCTGCGGCTGGCCTAATCCACGGCTTACGCCACGCGTCCTCCGTCTATTTAAATTTACTGCATCATGTTTCAATATATATCCATTTCATCTTTCTCATAAAGAAATAGATATACGCAAAATTATCACTAACCAAAAAGAAACACCAAAACGTTCGACACAAAGGCAAACAAGGAAATAACTGCTGAAATTTCGTTCAACCAACAGGGATACCCTCACCCATACGTAATGGAACATGTGTAGACGAGTGGATCCAGTTTTACGTGAGTTAATTTAACTCGGGCCTTTACGGAGACTTAACCTACCAAGAGCTCTTGTTAAGGGTCCCCGTGACATAAACAATAAGCAATAAGGAGATTTCCACAAATCGCTCGACCAAAGACGGTGGACTGTCGGGATCCCCGCGTCACCCACTAAGGGTTAATCTTCTGGAACTGAACAGCTGATTGCAGATTTGTGTTCGTGAACGGTGTTGGTGTTTTTACATATTTAGTTCAATGGCCAAGATGTTACGTTAAACGGTTTAAGCTAATAATAAATACTAAATAATAAATATAAAAAGGACAACACACGGAACAAAATAACATTTAATGTGGAACGGTGTTTATGGATTATGGATTATGTTTTTTGTAAGTTCAAAAGACCGGCCGTGGCCGGTCAGCCCTAAATTTATACAGGTCCGTGTATACGTGTTTGCGTGTGTTTGTGTAAATAGGGTTTCGGGGTTTCTACGTGGCGCATTAGACCAAACGTATGGCACGCACTGGAAGGCGATGCAACGATCGTGCGATGTGGCTAGGATCGCCCTGGCAGCTAAATCGTCCTCTTTCACCCCCCCCCTTCACACGTCGCGCGCTTCTTGGCTCACACACGCGCAACTGGAATGAAATCACTCAGGTTCACGTTGGACATTCTTCTTCGCTGCAGTCGACTATCTCGAACTCCAGTGTTCCTCTCCAGGAAACCTTCTGGTTCGGTTCTGGTGGCTGTATTCCTTGCCGGCTGTGAGTAATATTACCTGCACTACAACCTATTTGCTAGCCCGCCTTTTTTCTGTTCTCACTTCAAATTTTCTGTTTTAAGCACAAAATTTCAGAGGGGCTGATTCGACGTTACTCTTCCGTCCACGATCTACGATTTCCATAATCCACTCCACGTTTTTTAATATTTTCACTCCTATTTATCCCTTTTTCCCTTACTAATACATATAACTAATCCTATTCTATTCCTTATATCCTTTTACTAATACATATAACTAATCCTATCCTATTCCGGATTCAGGAACACTAGTGAGCACACGTCGGCGTGCCCTGCATTCTTCTGCCGCGCCCAACGCCACACCCACACCCCACTACTGTCTCAGGTCTTTGGCGTGGTACACTCCTATGGGACGGCCGTTAAGGTTCTCCAGAGCATACGCGTTCTCTCCTACTGGCTTCACTACCCGGCATCGGATGAATTTGCGCGCGAACTTGGCATTAAAGCCTTTGCCGAAGTCTCTAAGGACAAAATTTCGGCGGAATACCTCTTGTCCCGGCCTCGCGTAGAACACCCGAGCTCGCTGGTTATACCTTACCCAACTACGCTCATATGCCTGATGTAAACTATCGCGAATCCTCTCTTGGATGAGTTGTCGCTTGTCCTGACCCTCCAGCAGCGATATGTCATGCTCACCGATTGACCGCAGTCGCTTTGCCAACTTGTAGCATGACCCATGCAAATACATTTGCTGATATTCCCCAGATTCAAACTCCACCGTTTCAAAACCCAGGATATTACTCGGATCCACTTCCAGCTCTTCAATACTGCGCGACAATGTATCTGCCACTACATTGTCCGCTCGTTTCCGGAGTTCAATGCCGAAATCGAAGGCCTGCAGTTGAAGGGACCAACGAGCTAAGCGACCACCCAAGTTCTTCATGGTCATGAGCCATTTGAGACTGGCGTGGTCAGTTATGACTGTAAACGGCATAAGCTCAACGTACGGACGGAACTTTAGGATCGCCATGAGGGCTGCCATCCTTCTCTGTCAATGAGTAGTTTTTTTGGTGGCAATTCAGTTTGGCAGAGAAAAACGCTATGGGCCTCTCGTTCTGCTCGTCATCCAGTTGGAAGAGTACGGTTTCAACCCCATAATGTGAGGCGTCGCACTGTATGTAGAAGTGCGAAGGTGAGTGCAGCTTTTAGCTCCCCCATGGCTCGTTTTGCCTCCTCCGTCAATTTAAACTTTCCATTTCCTGACTTTTTCAGGGCGTCTGTGAGCGGACCGGCCATCTCAGCATAGTTTTTCATAAAGCGCCGGTACCAGCCCGCAGTTCCCAGGAAACTACGCAATTCTCGAACAGATCGCGGCTAGGGAAGGCGTAAAATGGCCGACACACGATCCGGATCCATCTTCAGCGCTCCTCCTCCCACTATAAATCCCAGGTATTTAATGTTTTTATACCAAAAATGAGATTTGCTCAGCCCTATCGTTAAATTTGCTTCTCGTAGACGCTCGGCAACCTGTCGCAGAATCTTCACGTGCGTTTGGAAGTCCTCAGCTATCATCAGCAAGTCGTCGAGATACGCATAGACGTTTGAACGCATCTCAACCGGAATCACCTTATCGACCAGTCTACATAGGCGTTGTGCGGCGTTGCAGATACCAAAGGGCATCATACGGAACTGGTACAGAGGCCGTCCCGGCACCGTGAACGCCGTATATGCTCGACTCTGCTGGTCCAGCTCGATTTGCCAAAAAGCGAATTTTAAGTCGACGCTGGAGATATATATCGTCTGATCGAGACGCGACAAAATCCCCTCGATGCTAGGAAGTGGGTAATCGTCCTTGATGGTTACTTTGTTGAGCTTTCGGGCATCGAGACAGAAACGATTTTTGCCCGGCCTTCGCACCACGGTGGTACGGTTGCTCCACGGACTATCACTGCACTCGATGACTCCCAAAGCCAACATTTTGTCCACATCCCCACACACCACTTCCTGCATCGCTGGCGACAGCGGGTAATATCGATCCTTCACAGGCTCGGCCTTCTCCACCAACTGAATTTTATGAGTCTCTCTCGACGTCCTCCCCAGGCCTACGGTTTCGAAAGTCAGAAACTCTGCCTTCACCTGATCCATGGCTGCCTTTTGCTCTTCTGACAACTCCCATTCTTCCTGCACTATCTCCTTCTCCGGGCCTTCCACATAGTGAGCGACTTGATCAGCCAGCACTTCTTCCACTAATCTGTGAGATGGCCCTACTAGACCTTCTCCCATCACCTCAGGAGCCAATGAGAATACCCGCCAAAAGTCTACCCCCAAGTAAATTTCCTTTTCCAAGAAAGGGCATACGAAAAACGGTAATTCTACTCGGCCAACGATTGCGCGATCTTCCCCATTCGCTACCTTCACTATAGAAGAATATCGAGCCTCCACGCCCAGCTTCTCCAGGAATTCCTGACCATTACACCCTAGCATGCTGTGTGTAGCGCCTGAATCCAGCAGACCTCGCACGGACTCGCCCATTTTAGAGATTTCTGCGAAAACTCTCGGGTCTTTCTTGCAACAACGCTTTACTGAAGCAATCCACTCGTAGTTCAGAAAATATTTTATTTCGGGTTTCTAAATAATTTCTTAAGCGCTATTCATATGATAAGTTCCTTAACCTAGCATGCAAATTACGTCCATCTAATTAATTTTTATTCTCTTCTACTTTCTCTCCGCAGGCCCCTTCTGTGAGCGTGATTCGCCTGCTTGGATCGCACTCCTCTTCACGTTTCCCGCGCAATTCGGACAGGTCGGACAATATGCATCGGGCTTTCCACACCGGTAGCAGAAAATTCGCCTCTCCGATGCCATACAGTCCCTAAAGCCATGATCGGTCTGCCCGCATTTCCAGCAAATCGACTTCTGTGGAACACGCTGTTTCACTTGGGCTTCCTCAATGACTTCTGCCTCTTCATCGCTAATCGACCGATCCTGCGCGACCTCGCTGACGTTCGCATTCGCCCCGCGGCCATAGTTTGTGGCTTTGGGTGCTCCTCGCCACGAAGATCGAGCCTTCCTCTTCAGATGTGCCTCTATTTCCATGCACTCATCCCGCAGTTGGTCTAAGGAATAAACCCGTGCGCCGTAGACGAAACTCGCTATCTTATCTGTGAGTGCCTTTTTGACGATTTTTACCATCTTCTTTTCAGGTGGTGGCATCTCCAAGCTCGAAGCGAGCTTTCTCATGACATGGAAGAAGTCTTCCCCACTCTCGTTTGACCGCTGCATTCTCTCTCGCAGTTCTCTCATGCGGTCGAACTCGGACGCCGTGCCTCGGAAACTGCGCCCCTTAGTTCCTGCCAAGCACCACCGCTCTGGTCGCGGATGTACCGCCAGTACCATTCCCACGTGTTTCCTGTTACCAGGTGATGAAACCCCTTAAGAACTTCATCCCACGGACAGCGACATTGGGCTTGTAGGAATTCAATTCGGAACACAAAATCCTCGACCGTCATTTTGTTGCTGTCTCCGTCGAACCTCACGTCCCATTTTTCGACTCGGCCTCACCGTGGCCAAGGTCTATAACCCGGGGGATTTGGATGCGGATCTTCTCGAGAAATCCCACCAGCTCTCCTACTCTCGCCACGACCCTGACCCGAGTGTCTGAGTGCTATCGGGTTTCGCCAATTTCGCGCTTGATGCGCACCCCGTTGATGCTGCTCACTGGATGCGGTCGGTCCTACTCCTGAAGACGGTTCCGGACCAATACCACCTCGCCCCGAGCGAGGCAAAAGTGGTTTTGGTGGCGGAATCGGCGCATCAGTCGTGCTAGACGGCTTCCTTTTCGGGATTGCTCCTCGATACTCCTGCTCGCGGTGAACCTCCTCCCGCTGCGGTTCATTCTGCTGCTGCAGCTGTCTAACCGGCTGGAGTACCTCGTTGAGTTGGTGCATCATCTCGATATACCTCTTTCGCAACTCCTCCTGCAACACCCGACTAATCGAGTCAGTGTTCGCTGCCCTGTGTGTCGCATGAGCCTGAGCCAACGATACGTTGACTGCTGATGCCAGTTCGGAAGCAAGCGTGGGTGTAGGATCGGACATTGGCCATTCTTCTGAACTGGCCTGGACCGGTGTTCTCGGCAACCCACCCACAGCTCCAAGTTCCTCCCGATCTTGATCAAACAACGCCCCTGACACTTCTCCTGTCTGGTCCACTGTTTTGTTTACGCGTGATCGCGTATGATACTGTCGACTACCCCCTTCTTGTGGCATCTGCACCGAGCAACACCAATCCTACAAAAAAGCAAACTCCTAAACTAAGATAATATATATAAATAAACAAATAAATACCCAAAGAAATAACTAGCAAAAATAAATAACACCACGCTTCGGACCAATAAATACTCCGATAAATAAATAAATAAATACCGATATAAATATTGCGCCAACTAGCGCCGTTAACGAGATACATATATGCAATTAAATATTTGAATAAATAAATAATAACATACGACACTCAAACTTCAAGCACATTCAACACAACACAAAACCTAACAACAAAAATTCCTAACAGTTCTTCTTCTTCTTACAAGACCCATTAAGAGGGGGACACGTGACTAGCCGGGACCAGTAACTGCTCCAGTTTCTGCGCTCCACTTGACAATCGCCCTACGGATATCCTACAATTACGAACACCACCTTTGTGTGGCCTGTCATCTACTCTAGTCATCGCTCTAAGCGATGGCCGATAAACGAGAAGCCTCACGGTGCATGAGCTCACTTTGCTTGTGATTTGTTCCTGTCATCCATAATACCGATCTGCCATGACAACAGATGCATCGCGGGTTGTCTTAACGACTCTCGGGCCACCTACTCCTCACCACATCTCGGCAGACAGACAACAGGTTCAAAACACGAAAGCGGCTTTGTTTTAAACAAACAGGTGCGAAACTAAAATGAACATTTACCTACATGACTTACTCTAACTTATTCCAATATCACATTCCATCACAGATTTATTCGATATCACAGTCCAGTAGGCAAAGTGTCCGTCGCAAACTCCCTGTCCATTTTTTTTTTTTGAACGGCAGTGACTTACGTTCACTTGCGACATCGTAAAGCGACAAAATGTTTAACTGTAATTCGTAAGTCCCTATCACATATTTTATATTTTCGTTAACTGCCTCCGTCTATCCATCCCTAGCATCAATCACCCCGCGCCATTAAGGACCAGATTTACGCTCACCTTAAGCCTGCAGCAGCGACTTCTGCCGGGACAGCTATACTGCAATTCGCAAGCTGTCGTCTTCTCCACAAAATTTATTTTTTTTTTTCATTCCCCGCATCTGCCTTTACCAGCCCGAGTGACTTTTGTTGTAATACCACCCGAACCTGCGTCAGTCCAGATGCATGCGGATTCGAAAATAAATTGGGCGCCATTTGTTACACTTGGCTTGTTTCCCAGAGGGCAACGCCGGCTAGCTGTCGACCCCAGAGCTGGGTAGTTCCCCTTGCCCGCCAAATGTAGACAAATATGGAGACATACTACTTCTCGGGACATCAAAACTAACAACAACCTAAAGACAAAGAAAATCATAAACAGACGGCTATCAATTGGGTGAAGCTTGGGTGTTATCGCTTCGCGCGCCTGCCCTACCTGTGACCAAACACAACGTTCATTTTGGCCACCCCCTACTGGAACGGCTGCGGCTGGCCTAATCCACGGCTTACGCCACGCGTCCTCCGTCTATTTTAATTTACTGCATCATGTTTCAATATATATCCATTTCATCTTTCTCATAAATAAATAGATATACGCAAAATTATCACTAACGAAAAAGAAACACCAAAACGTTCGACACACAGGCAAACAAGGAAATAACTGCTGAAATTTCGTTCAACCAACAGGGATACCCTCACCCATACGTAATGGAACATGTGTAGACGAGTGGATCCAGTTTTATGTGAGTTAATTTAACTAGGGCCTTTACGGAAACTTAACCTACCAAGAGCTCTTGTTAAGGGTCCCCGTTACATAAACAATAAGCAATAATGAGATTTCCACAAATCGCTCGACCAAAGACGGTGGACTGTCGGGATCCCCGCGTCACCCACTAAGGGTTAATCTTCTGGAACTGAACAGCTGATTGCAGATTTCTGTTCGTGAACGGTGTTGGTGTTTTTACATATTTAGTTCAATGGCCAAGATGTTACGTTAAACGGTTTAAGCTAATAATAAATACTAAATAATAAATATATAAAGGACAACACACGGAACAAAATATCATTTAATGTGGAACGGTGTTTGGAGTGTGGATTATGTTTTTTGTAGGTTCAAAAGACCGGCCGTGGCCGGTCAGCCCTAAATGTATATAGGCCCGTGTATACGTGTGCGCGTGCATGTGTGTAAATAGGGTTTCGGGGCTTCTACGTGGTGCATGATGCGATGCAACGATCGTGCAATGTGGCTAGGATCGCCCTGGCAGCTAAATTGTCCTCTTTCACCCCCCCCCCCCCCCCCACTCACTCAGGTTCACGTTGGACAGTCTTCTTCTCTGTCGTCGAATTTCTCGAACTCCAGTGTTTCTCTCCAGGAAACCTTCTGGCCCGGTTCTGGTGGCTGTATTCCTTGCCGGCTGTGAGTAAAATTTCCTGCATTACAACCTATTTGCACGACCGCCTTTTTCTGTATTCACTTCAAACTTTCTGTTTTAAGCACAAAATTTCAAACACGCCGGCGTGCCCTGCATTCTTCTGCCACGCCCAACGTAGGCCACACCCACACCTAACTACATTCTCAGGTCTTTGGCATGGTACACTCCTATGGGACGGCCGTTAAGGTCCTCCAGAGCATACGCGTTCTCTCCTACTGGCTTCACTACCCGGCATCGGATGAATTTGCGCGCGAACTTGGCATTAAAGCCTTTGCCGAAGTCACTAAGGACAAAATTTCGGCGGAATACCTCTCGTCCCGGCCTCGCGTAGAACACCCGAGCTCGCTGGTTATACCTTACCCTACTACGCTCATATGCCTGATGTAAACTATCGCGAATCCTCTCTTGGATGAGTTGTCGCTTGTCCTGACCCTCCAGCAGCGATATGTCATGCTCACCGATTGACCGCAGTCGCTTTGCCAGCTTGTAGTATGACCCATGCAAATACATTTGCTGCCCGAAGACTGCAAAGATTGGTG
The DNA here is from genome assembly GCF_009870125.1 of Drosophila pseudoobscura. Lineage (NCBI taxonomy): Eukaryota > Metazoa > Arthropoda > Insecta > Diptera > Drosophilidae > Drosophila > Drosophila pseudoobscura. Next base: position 35,190,519 of record NC_046683.1, on the reverse strand, counting down.
TTACGCCTGTCACCTCGTGAACCGAGTTCCTAATAGCCAGTTCTATCTCCGGCAGATGCGCATCCCAATCCCGGTGATCGTCCTCCATATACGCCCGAATCGCGCTGAGTACTGTGCGATTTACGCGTTCGGCTGCGTTACTCTGCGGAGAATACACTGGCGTCCTCATATGAGTGACTCCGAATGCATCGGTCATCTCCTTAAAAGTTTTTGAGACGAACTGAGCCCCATTGTCCGAGTGAATCATCTCCGGCACTCCAAACTTTTAAAACACCTCGTGAACGAGGAATCTTACAACTTTCTTTGCTGTGGCCTTGGTCATGGTCTTTAGGAATGTGAACTTAGAGAACTGGTCAACTACAATAAATATCCACGCCTGACCGTTCTTTGACCGCGGATATTTGCCCAAAAAATCCATATAAAGTTTTTGGAACGGGATCCCGGCCTGCATCCGATAATTCGACGCTTTCGACTCCTTGCACACGGTGCACCGTCGGATATAATCCCGCACCTCTATCGCCATGTTCGACCAGTAAAACTGCCTACGCAATAAGTGCAAGGTTTTCGCGATTCCTCCGTGCGCTGTCTTCTCTTCTATCTTCTTCTATCTTCTCTTCTGTCTTCTACGTTAAACGGTTTAAGCTAATAATAAATACTAAATAATAAATATATAAAGGACAACACACGGAACAAAATATCATTTAATGTGGAACGGTGTTTGGAGTGTGGATTATGTTTTTTGTAGGTTCAAAAGACCGGCCGTGGCCGGTCAGCCCTAAATGTATATAGGCCCGTGTATACGTGTGCGCGTGCATGTGTGTAAATAGGGTTTCGGGGCTTCTACGTGGTGCATGATGCGATGCAACGATCGTGCAATGTGGCTAGGATCGCCCTGGCAGCTAAATTGTCCTCTTTCACCCCCCCCCCCCCCCCCCCCCCCTTCACACGTCGCGCGCTTCTTGGCTCACACACGCGCAACTGGAGCGAACTCACTCAGGTTCACGTTGGACAGTCTTCTTCTCTGTCGTCGAATTTCTCGAACTCCAGTGTTTCTCTCCAGGAAACCTTCTGGCCCGGTTCTGGTGGCTGTATTCCTTGCCGGCTGTGAGTAAAATTTCCTGCATTACAACCTATTTGCACGACCGCCTTTTTCTGTATTCACTTCAAACTTTCTGTTTTAAGCACAAAATTTCAAACACGCCGGCGTGCCCTGCATTCTTCTGCCACGCCCAACGTAGGCCACACCCACACCTAACTACATTCTCAGGTCTTTGGCATGGTACACTCCTATGGGACGGCCGTTAAGGTCCTCCAGAGCATACGCGTTCTCTCCTACTGGCTTCACTACCCGGCATCGGATGAATTTGCGCGCGAACTTGGCATTAAAGCCTTTGCCGAAGTCACTAAGGACAAAATTTCGGCGGAATACCTCTTGTCCCGGCCTCGCGTAGAACACCCGAGCTCGCTGGTTATACCTTACCCTACTACGCTCATATGCCTGATGTAAACTATCGCGAATCCTCTCTTGGATGAGTTGTCGCTTGTCCTGACCCTCCAGCAGCGATATGTCATGCTCACCGATTGACCGCAGTCGCTTTGCCAGCTTGTAGCATGACCCATGCAAATACATTTGCTGCCCGAAGACTGCAAAGATTGGTGTTACGCCTGTCACCTCGTGAACCGAGTTCCTAATAGCCAGTTCTATCTCCGGCAGATGCGCATCCCAATCCCGGTGATCGTCCTCCATATACGCCCGAATCGCGCTGAGTACTGTGCGATTTACGCGTTCGGCTGCGTTACTCTGCGAAGAATACACTGGCGTCCTCATATGAGTGACTCCGAATGCATCGGTCATCTCCTTAAAAGTTTTTGAGACGAACTGAGCCCCATTGTCCGAGTGAATCATCTCCGGCACTCCAAACTTTTAAAACACCTCGTGAACGAGGAATCTTACAACTTTCTTTGCTGTGGCCTTGGTCATGGTCTTTAGGAATGTGAACTTAGAGAACTGGTCAACTACAATAAATATCCACGCCTGACCGTTCTTTGACCGCGGATATTTGCCCAAAAAATCCATATAAAGTTTTTGGAATGGGATCCCGGCCTGCATCCGATAATTCGACGCTTTCGACTCCTTGCACACGGTGCACCGTAATACGTGCAAGGTTTTCGCGATTTCTCCGTGCGCTGTCTTCTCTTCCGAATGTGCTTTGTCTATCAACGCGGCCGTCAACGAACTCGGAACCCACAATTTCCAGACGGAGCCCTCCAGTTGATCGTCAAATCGTTCACAGCGCATGCGCTTGAATATCATGCCATCAACAATCTGGAGATCAGGTAAGCGGTCTTGATTCTCTGTGATTTCCTTCCTAAACTCCTGATATTCCCCAGATTCAAACTTCACCGTTTCAAAACCCAGGATATTACTCGGATCCACTTCCAGCTCTTCAATACTGCGCGACAATGTATCTGCCACTACATTGTCCGCTCCTTTCCGGAGTTCAATGCCGAAATCGAAGGCCTGCAGTTGAAGGGACCAACGAGCTAAGCGACCATCCAAGTTCTTCATGGTCATGAGCCATTTGAGACTGGCGTGGTCAGTTATGACTGTAAACGGCATAAGCTCTACGTACGGACGGAACTTTAGAATCGCCATGAGGGCTGCCAGACACTCCTTTTCTGTCACCGAGTAGTTTTTTTGGTGGCAATTCAGTTTGGCAGAGAAAAACGCTATGGGCCTCTCGTTCTGCTCGTCATCCAGTTGGAAGAGTACGGTTTCAACCTCATAATGTGAGGCGTCGCACTGTATGTAGAAGTGCCGCTAGAAATCCGCGGGTACCAGGACTGGTGCCGAGGTGAGTGCAGCTTTTAGCTCCCCCATGGCTCGTTTTGCCTCCTCCGTCAATTTAAACTTTCCATTTCCTGACTTTTTCAGGGCGTCTGTGAGCAGACCGGCCATCTCAGCATAGTTTTTCATAAAGCGCCGGTACCAGCCCGCAGTTCCCAGGAAACTACGCAATTCTCGAACAGATCGCGGCTCGGGAAGGCGTAAAATGGCCGACACACGATCCGGATCCATCTTCAGCGCTCCTCCTCCCACTATAAATCCCAGGTATTTAATGTCTTTATAGCAAAAATGAGATTTGCTCAGCCCTATCGTTAAATTTGCTTCTCGTAGACGCTCGGCAACCTGTCGCAGAATCTTCACGTGCGTTTGGAAGTCCTCAGCTATCATCAGCAAGTCGTCGAGATACGCATAGACGTTTGAACGCATCTCAACCGGAATCACCTTATCGACCAGTCTACATAGGCGTTGTGCGGCGTTGCAGAGACCAAAGGGCATCATACGGAACTGGTACAGAGGCCGTCCCGGCACCGTGAACGCCGTATATCCTCGACTCTGCTAGTCCAGCTCGATTTGCCAAAAAGCGAATTTTAAGTCGACGCTGGAGATATATATCGTCTGATCGAGACGCTACAATATCCCCTCGATGCTAGGAAATGGGTAAGCGTCCTTGATGGTTACTTTGTTGAGCTTTCGGGCATCGAGATAGAAACGATTTTTGCCCGGCCTTCGCACCACGGTGGTACGGTTGCTCCACGGACTACTCCTGCAACACCCGACTAATCGAGTCAGTGTTCGCTGCCCTGTGTGTCGCATGAGCCAACGATACGTTGACTGCTGATGCCAGTTCGGAAGCAAGCGTGGGTGTAGGATCGGACATTGGCCATTCTTCTGACCTGGCCTGGACCGGTGTTCTCGGCAACCCACCCACAGCTCCAAGTTCCTCCCGATCTTGATCAAACATCGCCCCTGACACTTCTCCTATCTGGTCCACTGTTTTGTTTACGCGTGATCGCGTATGATACTGTCGACTACCCCCTTCTTGTGGCGTCTGCACCGAGCAACACCAATACTACAAAAAAAAAGGGAATACCCAAAGAAATAACTAGCAAGAATAAATAACACCACGCTTCGGACCAATAAATACTCCTGTTCAGGCCAGCAGTATACAGTTTCCGCGCACTGTGCCGGCTCCGCGCGCCTCGGGCCCGGCTCGCTCTGGCGCTCTCCACCCCCCTCCAAACATTGGTCCTTCGCGCCGGATCTTCGCCTTCCCCATAAGGAGAAGCCCCCCAGCCAGCATCGGCGGATCACTCCAAATTCAAGATAAGTAAGCCCAACACCAGTGAAGTGATTTTGTGCGAGTTTTCCATCCCGGTCTGAGTTCCCGTGGCATATGTACATACATATGTATTCATTTCTCGCTCTAGTTCCAAATTAAACCATACTTCGTTCTGCCAACGGTTGTGGCCACCTACTTCTCCAAATGTTTAATTTGATCCGAGCAAGCTCCTGCGGTCAACCTCCGATCCAGTATATATATTCCTACCCCTCCCAGCTACCCGCTGAGCTTTGGTTGCTGACATATGCACATGCATACAAGCACATGTATACACCGCCATATATATAGAGAACCCGATGTTGGCTTCAGTAGAAAAACTGTTCCACCTCAACAAAAAAACAAGCGGTGAGGCCCACGACATAGTGGCACAGGCTCCACTCACGAACGAAGGGTTCGCGTCAGCATGGAGCGCCCTCCGTGAGCGTTTCCAGAACAAAAGGCTGATACTCAAAGCCCAGCTGAAGATCCTTTTCAGTCTGCCCCAAATCCGCACCGAGTCAGCTGCAGCGCTAAAAGAGCTTCAGAGGGCCGTCCACAAGTGCCTTACGACACTCAACCACTCCGAGATCTCCACAGACAGCATTTTCGCTGACGGAGTGTTAGTGAACCTTATATCCGCGAAGTTGCCGAAAGCGACTTTGGAGCTTTGGGAGCAGTCCATGACACACAAGTTCGAAATTCCCAGCTAGCACGCTATGGACCAGTTCCTGGCGGAGCGGTACCTGTCTCTCGAGGTGACCGAGGACGGCCATCCAGGCATGGAGACTCAGGCCCACTCCAGGGCGAGTCTACCCATGTCAGAGAGTTCAAAGGGCAATCCCAACCCATTCCGTTCCCAAGGGAGCCCTGTTGCAAGGCGGGTTCACTCGTTCGGAACAACTGTGGATCCGAAGCGGAGAACGTGTGATCTTTGCTTCAAAGATAACCATCCGATCCGGGTATGCCCTCAATTCCTTCAGATGAGACCTGATGCTCGCTCCAGCTATATTAAGCAAAAAATGCTTTGCTTAAACTGTTTCGCAAGAGGTCACCAGATTCGTGAATGCCAAAGCGCCCACAACTGCAACACGTGTGGAGACCGGCATCATACGCTGCTGCACCGTGGCACTCCAGTTTCCAGCCAATCCGTGCCCAACTCCGTACCACTTCCGACTCCTGCCGAAGCTCAGCCAAGCGTTCAGAACTATTTTGCCTCCGGCAAAAGGGCGGTACTCCTGGGCACATTAATGGGCATTATTAATATTTGCCACTTGGGGACACATTTTCGCGCCCGCGCTCTAATCGACCCGGGCTCCGAGGCGACGTTCATTACGGAACGTCTCTTCCAGATCATTAAGTTGCCATTCCGACTCGCCTAGGCACAGGTCTCGGGCCTCAATCAGACAATATCCGCTCAGTCCAAGAAGCTCTTTCTATCCGCTCTCCGACTAAGCCGGGCTTACACTTGGACGCCACAGCCTATGTCCTGCCGGAACTATCAGGCAGCCTTCCCTCCCATCCGATCCCGCAACACTTGTTGCGAGACTTGCCCAACCTGCCATGGGCAGACCCTACATTTTACGAAAGCTCACAAATAGATGTCCTGATTGGTGCCGATATCCTTCCATCCATCCTCTTGAGCGGCTCACAGACGAACATCTGTGGATCTCTCCTCGGACAGGAAACCATTCTCGGATGTGTTCTTACAGGCCCAATGCCAAACACGGTACAAGGCAGGGTCGCATCCTTCTCCACGCAAATTTCCACCGAGCTAGAGACTCCGTTAGACAAACTCCTCACAAAGTTTTGGGAGGTGGAGGATATTCCTACTAAAATAGAAAGCGAGTCGGATTCGTATTGCGAAAGAAATTTCCTCCGAACTACGTCAAGAACGCCAAGCGGGAAATACGTCGTCAAGTTACCGTTTCGCGACCCAGATCATCTCTGATCAGATCTGGGGTATTCAAGAGCAACCGCGCTGTCCCAGTTCCAAAGAAACGAAAATCGCTTGAAAAGAAACAGTCCCCTACAAGAGCAGTACGACACCGTGATCCAAGAATACCTAGAGCTTGAACACATGACAGAAGTTCCTCCGACTCATGGGTCCTCAACCTACTACCTTCCGCACCACGCTGTCTTCAAGCCTGAGAGCACTACCACGAAGGTCCGCGTGGTATTTAACGCATCCAGCCCGTCGACCAACGGTGTGCGTTTGAATGATCTTCTGCACGCCGGCCCGGTCCTCCAATCGCACTTGACCCTCCAGATCCTAAAGTGGCGTTATTTCCGGTACGTTTTCCACGCAGACATCACCAAAATGTATCGCCAAATTTGGGTTGACCCGAAACAAACCCCTTTCCAGCGAATATTATTTCGAAACAAGGAGGGACATATCCGCGACTATGAACTTAAGACCGTAACCTTCGGAGTCAATTGCGCTCCTTTTCTTGCCATCCGAGTGTTGCAACAGCTAGCAAGCGATGTCCAGTCCAGATTTCCGAAAGCAAGTCGCATTATCCGGTCATTCATGTATGTCGACGATGTCCTAGCCGGAGCGGATTCTACCGAGGAGGCTCGACTAACGATCCGCGAATTGCAGGCCGCACTTGCAGCTCTGCAGGGTTTCCGCTGCGGAAGTGGACTTCAAACCACATAGCTATCCTAGCAGGATTTCCGAATGCTCATCATCTCCACACCGATTTTCTGGAGATGGAGGAAGAGGGCACGGCTAAGACTCTCGGGATTCGCTGGAAAGCGACTTCAAACGAGATTTTTTTGTCCCTCCCGAGTTAGTACCTGAGTCGTCATACACCAAGCGAGCAGTTCTGTCCCAGATCGCAAGGCTGTTCGACCCCGCGGGGTGGTTGGCCCCATTCATTGTCCGGCCCAAGATCTTCATGCAAGAAATCTGGTTGCAGGACCTGGGATGGGACGATGAGCTTCCAAGCGAGATGCGCCAGCGCTGGCAAAGTTTCCTGCGGAGCTACTCCGCTCTCGACCAAATCCATATTCCAAGATGGGTCGGCTCCCGGCCAGCGGTAAAAGTCGAACATCATGGGTTCTGCGATGCATCCGAGAAGGCTTACGGTGCCGCCATCTACGTGCGCATTGAGGTTGACCGTTTGGTCGAGGTGCAGCTTCTCACAGCGAAAACGCGAGTCGCACCCGTGAAAACCGTGTCGCTCCCCCGGTTAGAGCTTTGCGGGGCAGTGCTTTTGTCCGAAATGGCGGCGGCTATCCTGCCGAATATGCAACCGCAAGTACGAGCTGCTATTGCTGGACCGATTCCACCATAGTCCTCGCCTGGCTGGCAAAGCCCGCGTGTCACTGGACCAAGTTTGTGGCCAACCGAGTGACTAGGATATCTCAAGCGACCGATATTGAGAAGTGGTGCCACGTTCCATCCGAACAGAACCCCGCGGATTTAGCCAACAGAGGCGTGCCGTTACAGGAGTTGGTAGATAACCAACTCTGGTGGTTGGTTATCTACCAACCGGTGGCCGGCACCAGTTAGTAACTCCCCCGTTATGACCTTAGAGCAGCGAACTGTAAAGGCCCATTTCGCACTCGACCCAGCCCAACCTTCCTCGAACGATTCTCCAATCTGGAGAGAGCTCTACGAGTCCGAGCATATATCCTGCGCTTTACCAAGCGCTGCCGGAAGTTAGCCACCGCGCAAAAGGGCCATCTTACGAGCGGCGAAATTACCGAAGCTGAAAAAACTCTTATCCTAGAGACGCAGCGTAGAAAATACCCCGAGGAGTACCACTGCCTAAGCGGTAAGCGGCCAACGCCAAGGTCAAGTTCTATCCTGAACATGAACCCTTTCCTAGACCGCCATGGGGTGATCAGAGCATGCGGCCGTGTCGCAGGCTCTGAAGTGCTAAGATACGACGAACGACATCCAATCATTCTCCCATATAATTGTCGATTGTCTCGCCTTCTCGGGCAATTTACACACCGGAAACTCTTCATGGCGGCAACCAATTGATGGTGCGCCTCATTCGATCAAAGTATTGGATTCCAAAGGTTCAAAGGCTTATGAAGGGGGTTGTGAATTCCTGCAAGGTCTGCGTTATTCACAAAAGGAGGTTGCAAACCCAAATGATGGGAGATCTTCCAACCGAGCGGTCGTCCTTTTCCAGACCGTTTACGCATACAGTGTTTGATTACGCGGGTCCTTTCGAAATACGGAACTATACAGGGAGAGCATGTCTGATCACGAAGGGGTTTTTTTTTTTTTTATTGGGAAAACAATTTATATTTATAAAATAACAATTATGGCTAGTGAGGGGGGTGGGTCCGCTCCCGCGGGACTGCCGCTAGGCATTACTTCGCGGTGCGGGCTGTGGGGTCATCTTTCTGGCTTAGTTTGTCCGTCTTCGCTCCAGCCTGCGCAGCTCCTTGATCACGCTTGCTGCCATGTAGGCGACCGCGTTCCAAGATTGCTCATCGGCTAGCATCTGGTCGGTGAGGGTGTCCACACTCACCTCTGCAAGGGTCTCCCCTAGCCTCGATCGTTCTTGCGAGAAGCGGGGGCACACAAAGAAGACGTGCTCTGCATCCTCGTCGACTCCAGGCCCGCAGCAGCTGCAATACGGGTCGTCAGCACGCCTAAAGCGGTACAGGTACTGCTTGAAGCAGCCATGCCCCGTTAGCAGTTGGCCCAAATAATGGTCCATTTGGCCGTGCCTTCTTCGCAGCCATGGGCTAAGCTGGGGAAGGAGACGTCTGGTCCACCTCCCTTTTGCCGCTTGGTCCCAGCGCCGTTGCCACTGGGCTATAGTGCGCTCTCGCCGCTCGCTGGCTACCTCCACTCCGCTCTGTCGCTCTGCTGCCAGGAGATCCAGCGGGAACATGCCTGCCACAATAAGTGCGGCGTCTTCAGACACCGTCCGGAAGCAGCATGTAACCCTCAGGGCACAGCGTCGGTATGCGCTTCTGCAGTCTCTGCTGTATGTGGAAACCATCATTGCTGGTGCCCACACTGCTGATCCATATAAGATTATGGAGGTGACCACCCCAGCGATGAGCTGCCTGCTACGCTGCCGTGGTCCCCCTGTATTGGCCATCATCCTGCTTATGGCCGCCGTTGCTGCAGTCGCTTTTGCGCTGGCATATTCCAGGTGGGCCTTGAAGTTCAGCCTCTGGTCCATCATTACCCCTAGGTATTTTAGCGCAGGCTTGGTCCTGATGATCGTGCTGCCGACTCTAACGCTTGCCTGCTCGACCTTTTTCCTGCTGCTCATTAGCACAGCCTCCGTCTTCTTCTCCGCCAATGCTAGCCCGTTGGCTGCGAGCCAGGCCACTATCATCCCGACTGCTACGTTGGCTTTCTCCTCTGCGTCTCTTACGTGTTTCGACACTGTCACCAGTGCTATGTCGTCGGCGAAGCCTACCAGGGTGCACCCTTCCGGTAATGTAAGCCGCAGGATATCGTCGTACATCACGTTCCACAGTATCGGCCCTAGGACCGAGCCCTGTGGGACGCCTCCGGTGATTTGGTGATATTCTGATCCTTCTTCCGTGTCGTAGATCAGGACGCGGTCCGTAAAATAGCTTCGCAGAGTCCGTGTGATTTGCTCAGATATGCCCCTCCTGGTCAGGGCCTCTAGGATGCTCTTCCAGCTGGCAGAGTTGAAGGCGTTTCGTACGTCTAGTGTACATACTAGGCAGTACTTTTTGTCGCCTCTAGCCCATCGCGTTCCTGCCATGGCTTCCCTGGCAAGGTTTGTCACCATCTCGATGGCGTCAGTGGTGCTCTTCTGCTTGCGGAACTCGAATTGGAGGTCGGAAAGTCCGCGACGCTCAGCCAGTTCCGCCTCCAGTCGGTTGCATACCATCCTCTCGAAAATCTTGCCCATGGTATCCAGCATGCACAGCGGCCGGTATGACGATGGGTCGTTGAGCTCTTTGCCTGGCTTGGGTATCAGAACCAGCCTTTGACGTTTCCATGCTCGTGGGACTGTCCGCTCCGCTAGGCACTGGGTGTACATGGTGGCGAATGCTTCCGGGTGGGCTCTAATTATGCATTTTAGTGCTGCATTAGGGACTCCATCTGGACCTGCCGCTTTCCCGATCTTCAGCTTACCCGTGGCCTCCAGTACTTCTCTGGCAGTGATGATGGTGGTGGTGTCCCTCAGGCTAGCTCCTTCTACCCTAGCTTCCTCTTGTAAGGGTGGTTGTCTAGGGAAAAGGGTGCCGACTATATCTCTCATATGCACCGGATCCTTGGGCATAGGCTGTCTGTTTAATCTCCCCATGACTAGCTGGTAGGCACGCCGAGCTGCGCAGCACTCCCTCCTGGCCTTGGCAATGTGCTCATTCCACCACGGTACTGGCCGGTGCCTGCTTCCTCCGATCTTTCTTTTTTTCATGGCTGCATCACAGGCCGCTTTGACGGTCCTGTACACGGCAAGCGCGGATGCTTCAGCATCCCCGGCGGCGCTTAGGTTTTCTGCTGCCGAGAGGAGCGCGGATCTGCTCAGGCTTTCCTCCTTGTACCCGGCCTGGAGCGCCCGCTGTATCCTTGTTGTGTTCCTGGGTGCAAGGGTTCCCGTCATTACGGCTAAGTGGTCGCTATGGGTGTAAGCACTCAGCACTTGCCACTTCGCGTGGCGTGCGAGCTCTGCACGATCACGAAGGGGTATGTATGCGTATTCGTGTGCTTTTCCACAAAGGCGATACATTTAGAACCCACTTCCAACCTCACCACCGAAAAATTTCTCGCCGCCTTCGCTCGGTTCGTCGCAAGGCGGATGTCCACAGCGTATCCATTCAGATAATGGAAAAACTTTCGTTGGTGCAGCAACCCTGCTTTCCAGTGACTTCCTTGACGCGGTGACTGATGCGTATAGCCATCAGCGGGTTTCGTGGCGCTTCATCCCACCAGGAGCTCCACATATGGGAGGTCTATGGGAAGCCGGAGTGAAGAATTTCAAAACTCTCTTCTACAAGGAGGAGCTTTGAAGAGCTTACTACGCTGCTCGCGAAGATTGAAGCGTGCCTCAATTCCAGGCCGCTCTCACCGATGTCCGATGAACCGACGGAGCTGCTAGCCCTCACTCCCGGGCACTTCCTTATTGGGGGACCCTTAATGAGTACGGCTGAGCCCGAAATAAAGGGGAACCTTAATTCGATCATCAATCGGTGGCAGCACTTGAAGGCCCTCAACTAACAGTTCTGTCAAAGGTGGAAGGAGGAATACCTCAAGGAGCTCCACAAGCGGACTAAGTGGCATACGCTGACGCCAAATCTGCAGGTTGGCGATATGGTGGTCATCAAAGTGGATAACCTGCCGTCCAACGAATGGCGGCTCGGAAGGATAACTTCCGTGTATCCCGGTGCCGACGACAGGGTCCGTGTGGTGGATATCCTTACTGCCCGTGGTACCCTCAACAGACCGGTTGTAAAGGTCGTTCTCCTGCCAGTAGAACCCCGTAGTTCCATCCAACAATAACGTGAATTTGCACTTGTCCCATTCACAGCTCCGCACTAATACTTCTTCGACTTCTCTATTCCATCCTAGTTCCATCCTCATCCAGACATGGCCCCACGGATCCGCGCCAGCCGCACCATGGAGAGCCGTCGTGATCGAGGGATCAACTCGTACCGTTGCCGGGTCTGCCGAGGAGTTCATCCGCTGCGGACCTGTCACCATTTCCCTCGCCTGAGCCCTGAGAAGAGACTCCGAGCTGTCCTCGTTAACAAATATTGCGGGAACTGCCTGGCCCTCCAACACTCCGGCCAGGATTGTCGCAGTGGCGGGCTGTGCCGGGTGTGAGCCGCCCCGTGGCAGGGACCCCGGCACCATCCGTCGACTCACTTCTACAACATCGAAGCCTCATCATCCTCCCGACGGCGCTGATGGTCTTGGATACGGGTTCCAAAAACTTCGAGACGGCGGCGCTCATCGACCCATGCACGCCGGTGAGCTGTATTGACGAATCCTTGGTCAGCGCCTTCAAGTTGCCCACCACTTGTGTGGGGGACGAGAAAGTGTGTACGGCGGTGATCCGCGCCAAAATGGGCGACTTCCAGTTGGATACGATGCTCAAGGTCCAGCCCCGTTTGCGCATCCACACGCCTACCCGACAGCTGAGCGATTCCGTCCGGGCGCGTTTCGGTGACCTGAGGCTTGCCGATGAACAGTTCCATCGACCGCCCACAATCTCGCTCATCTTGGGAGCAGATGTCTACCCGAAGGTGATCCAGCCCGGGTTCCTTGCGCGTGAGTACGGCCTGCCGGTGGCCCAGAGCACCGTTTTTGGATGGATCGTGTCGTTTGCATGATACTTTGCAATCCTGCAAGGGGGGGGGGGGGAGGATGTTCAGGCCAGCATTATACAGTTTCCGCGCACTGTGCCGGCTCCGCGCGCCTCGGGCCCGGCTCGCTCTCGCGCGCTCGGAGGGGCGCTCGGATCCACAATGTACGATCCACACGGCGCTCACGGCAGAAAAAGCACCATAAGTAGTAGTTACGTTTTCACCCCCACTGCAACCGGTACATACCGCGCGAATACCCAGAGAATAAACTGGAACCTACACCTCGCCGTTGGAAATTGAACCTCGATCCGCCACCATCCAAACAACTCCGATAAATAAATAAATAAATACCGATATAAATATTGCGCCAACTAGCGCCGTTAACGAGATATATGCAATTAAATATTTGAATAAATAAATAATAACATAAGACACTCAAACTTCAAGCACATTCAACACAACACAAAACCTAACAACAAAAATTCCTAACAGTTCTTCTTCTTACAAGACTCATTAAGAGGGGGACACGTAACTAGCCGGGACCAGTAACTGCTCCAGTTTCTGCGCTCCACTTGACAATCGCCCTACGGATATCCTACAATTACGAACACCACCTTTGTGTCATCTACTCTAGTCATCGCTCTAAGCGATGGCCAATAAACGAGAAGCCTCACGGTGCATGACCTCACTTTGCTTGTGATTTGTTCCTGTCATCCATAATACCGATCTGCCATGACAACAGATGTATCGAGGGTTGTCTTTACGGCTCCCGGGCCACCTACTCCTCAACACATCTCGGCAGACAGACAACAGGTTCAAAACACGAAAGCGGCTTTGTTTTAAACAAACAGGTGCGAAACTAAAATGAACATTTACCTACATGACTTACTCTAACTTATTCAAATATCACATTCCATCACAGATTTATTCGATATCACAGTCCACCAGGCAAAGTGTCCGTCGCAAACTCCCTGTCCATTTTTTTGTTGAACGGCAGTGACTTACGTTCACTTGCGACATCGAATAGCGACAAAATGTTCAACTGTAATTCGTAAGTCCCTATCACATATTTTATATTTCCGTTAACTGCCTCCGTCTATCCATCCCTAGCATCAATCACCCCGCGCCATTAAGGACCAGCTTTACGCTCACCTTAAGCCTGCAGCAGCGACTTCTGCCGGGACAGCTAAACTGCACTTCGCAAGCTGTCGTCTTCTCCACAAAATTTATTTATTTTTTTCATTCCCCGCATCTGCCTTTACCAGCCCGAGTGACTTTTGTTGTAATACCACCCGAACCTGCGTCAGTCCAGATGCATGCGGATTCGAAAATAAATTGGGCGCCATTTGTTACACTTGGCTTGTTTCCCAGGGGGCAATGCCGGCTAGCTGTCGACCCCAGGGCTGCGTAGTTCCCCTTGCCCGTCGAATGTAGACAAAAAAAGAAGACATCTAACGTCTCGGGACATCAAAACTAACAACAACCTAAAGACAAAGAAAATCATAAACAGACGGCTATTAAGTGGGTGAAGCTTGGGTGTTATCATTTCGCGTGCCTGCCCCATCTGTGACCAAACACAACGTTCATTTTGGCCACCCTCTGCTGGAACGGTAACGGCTGGCCTAATCCATGGCTTACGCCACGCGTCCTCCCTCTGTTTTAATTTACTGCATCATGCTTCAATATATATCCAAACTTTAATAATTATAAATTGACAATTTCATCTTTCTCATTAATAAATAGATACACTCAAAATTATCACTAACCAAAAAGAAACACCAAAACGTTCGACACAAAGGCAAACAAGGAAATAACTGCTGAAATTTCGTTCAACCAACAGTGATACCCTCACCCATACGTAATGGAATATGTGTAGATGAGTGGATCCAGTTTTACGGGAGTTAATTTAACTCGGGCCCCTACGGAGACTTAACCTACCAAGAGCTCTTGTTAAGGGTCCCCGGGACATAAACAATAAACAATATTTTTCCACAAATCGCTCGACCAAAGACGGTGGACTGTCGGGACCCCCGCGTCATCCACTAAAGGTTAATTTGCTGGAACAGCTGATCGCAGATTTAGGTTCGTGAAAGGTGTTGGTGTTTTTACATATTTTGTTCAATGGCCTAATTTAACGTTAAAGTACGTCACATTTAACGATTATTTTTTTCTTCGTATAAATAGCTCTTTGGTCTTACTTACCCACGGTGGCGAAGTGGGGCGAGTTCGCCAAGAACGAGAGATAGCTTTAATATGCTGCCGCTTCGCCCTAGACTATCTTACACTATACTTAAAGAAAATCAAATCGATCTGGTGTAACTTAAAGTTACAACGGCAAATAAGAGAGCACTATATAGCGCTATATGTATGTGTTAAAAAGTTAAATGTTGTAAAAACTAATTTTAAAAAAAAAAACAAATTAATACTAGTTGTTAGAATACCACTATTATTTGGACTCTGCACTTATAAAAAAATACTGACATATGCATACGCATGCTAAGAAGTTGTATATCTCATTATCAATCCTTATTCGGTCGGCACATTAATTTGTTACTCATATTTTATAATGTTCCAACGGTCTTTTAAATATTATAAAGCGAAATGTACTACACCAGATCTAAACAATGTTATTGATTTTGATTGCTGTAGCAATGAGGTTACGGTTACAGAACAACGGATATTACAAAATAGTATGCGTGTACGTACATCTACATATTCGTATGTTGGTACATGTGTCGGTCCATATGGTTTTGCCGCATATGTTTAGCAATGTATTAACAGTTAATTCTCCCTATATTCTCAGATGGTTGCAATGACCTTAAGAAAGCATCTCGGAATCTATATTTTATGATTGATGTGCAGTTATTCTAGATTAGGTTGACTAGCCTAGTCGGTAAACCATCCTGTTTTTTTAATGAAAAAACTTAGTCGCTCAGTTTTCAAGATATCTTTTTCTAATATTGAGCATACATTGTCTCTCAGTTGTGTAGGAATACGGCTGTCCGAGCCGAGCGCCAAGTGCTCAAAGACTATAAGAGCTAGATAAACATTTTGTATACACACTTCTGTGATATGTCACTGCTACAAGAATAGTTCAAAACTTCGCCCCGCCTACTTCCGCCCCCACAAAGGACGAAAATCTGTGGCATCCACAATATTGAAGATACGAGAAAATTAAAAACGCACAATCAAAAAGAATGACCATATCTACCAGATTGCCGAATCTGGATCAGATCGGACCAAAAGGAACAAATCAATTTGCAATGGTTACGCAGCGCCCGACGACATGTTCAGACACGTTTTCTGTCTCTTCCGCTCGCACTTTTTGTTGTTCAAGGTAGCCATACTGACTATGTATCGGGTATAAATGTAGTGTTGCGGCTTTAATTCCGCCAGAGAGGCCGTTCCGCCCACTGTGAAGTGGTGCGCCTCTTTGTGATGTTTCGGCCATGTTTGCCGAGTTATGCGAAAAAGTGTCACTATTGGCCACCCATTAGTCAATTAGTCGCTTGAATTGCTTTTTTATAATGAGCTAACAGGTGGCCATTTGCATTCGATCATTCTCCTAGTCTTGGGGAATTGGGATTTTAGTCAGTGATCTGGAAACCTTGTCTGCTGCGATTCATCTGTGAAGATGTTTATGGCCCCATCTGGACCTGGAAGTCCCTCGAGCCATTCGTCTCTGTGAGGGATTATTAAGTTTAAAGGAGTATCGGGGTATATCTCGGCATTCCATTTTTGGGACTATATTGCTATTGTTTAGTATGGATGAGTGACCTGTGTGCTGTGGTACCCATTAGTCGGAGTCTCTCAGACGTATTTCTGCCATTCTTGTCTTTTTTTTGTCGAGTCTTCTTCAATATCGCGTTTGCTGATTCTCAAAACACCTCCTCAAAAGGTACATCAATGAATTTAAATTTAAATACAAAATATTATGTCGTATACTGGGGAATACAACGATTGTAGTCCAGCATTTTTTTTAGGAATTTTTCTGGGTTTCGACCAATCAAAATTATAAAATTCACTTATTCAAGCAAGCTCCGATTTTCATTTACTTTTGCGGATTACGTTTTCAGCCAAAACCTTTCGTTTTCGTTTTAAGGATCTCCAGCTTTTAAATATTTTTGCTGTTTGCACCAAAACGAAAATTGTTGTTGCCCTGGCCAATTTTTTCCGAGCCACATTTGAGGTTGGGTTAAAATAAAATTATTTATAAAG
Source organism: Drosophila pseudoobscura (assembly GCF_009870125.1). Lineage (NCBI taxonomy): Eukaryota > Metazoa > Arthropoda > Insecta > Diptera > Drosophilidae > Drosophila > Drosophila pseudoobscura. The sequence continues at coordinate 35,173,870 of NC_046683.1, read as the reverse complement.
AAAGCAAAAGTTAAATTACCCTGATATAGGATATAGGTGTCAAGTTTATGTTAGTGCATCAATAAGTCATCTATTTTTTTCCTTTTGCAATTAATTCCGTTGACTTTTCATTTCGTCAACGAAAATGTTTTCGTTTTAACAACGAATAAATATTGCGGAATGTGAAAACGGAAGCCCCAATTTATGTGTATTCAAAAGTAAATCGGAAAACTTTTGTGAATGTGAAAAACGGAGCCTGGCTGAATGTATCGAAATAACATTTTTAAGTTCAGTAATTAATAAATCTTTATAAGAAATTTATTTTAAGTTAATTCATTTCAATAATTTAAATTGAGCAAATTAAGTTAATTTTTAATGAAGTTGTTACGAGGTGGTTTTATTCTGTGAGTCCCAATTGGCGTCTTAAAGTGAGGAATCTAGCCACTGGTATCGGTTTCGTCAAAACATCAGCCAACTGATCATATTTTCTAGAAATTAGTTTGAAATTAGTTTCTTTTCAATATGTTCTCGAGTGAATTTTAAATGGCAATTGGTTCGAAAGTCGCCTACGATTTTATGGCAGGGTTCAAGAGCTAAGGCTTCATAGTTTAGTTGTCTTGGTGTGGTGTACTGGACTACAATTTTCCATATTCAATTTTCTTAAAACATTTATTTCAACTGACTGATTGAGATAAAGTTGATACCTATGCCTATCCTAGTATGGACCCTCACACCCTCTCCCTGCTTCAGGGGGCCCGTAAGCGAATTGTCACTTTGTTCGTCTTGCTGATGTGGACCTGGAAGAAGGTGTCGGCCGCCTCTGGCTATAATTGGACATCTTTACGCTGCGGGTTGTCGAGTTGTGTCAGGAGCCGGGCTTTCGGGCGTTCGTACTCTCCATTCCGCCTCTCCGGTTACCCAATCGACAGTTGGGGTTGGGCTCGCCGTTGGGGGACGTTGAGTGGGCGAGCCTACTAGCAAGTGGCCCCCGCGCACTTATAGGCCTGGTGTCGACACTCTACTTCTGGCGTGGTCCTCTTGGTACAATCAGTGTGATCGCGGGTCGACCTTGGAGGAGCAGCCACGGACGCCTCTTTCGGTGCGTCGTTCCTCGCAAGATATCCTGGTCCCTGAAGCGGATGCCTCCAGGAGAAGCGGACACGCATGTCTCGTTCGATGTGTCGTTCCTCGCTGGTTACTTCTGCTGGTTTGGTGCCCGGGTTTGTTGTCGTCCCCCTGTTGCACTATGGTCGCGATGGGGTTTCGCACGGGGTCACTCGTCGCCCTGGGTGCAAGTGTCGTGGTCGTCGTCTCTGTGTCACATACGGGGATGTTAGTGTTCCGGGGTGTAAACATCGTTGTGGTCAGTAGAGTAAATACGCATTGTAGTCAGGATTGTGGATCGGTCAGGGTCGTCGACACTGTCTGTCCTGATCTGGTTAGCTTCTTCGTCCGTTACGTCTTCGTCGGTGGTCGGGTAGAATGCCCTCAGGTCTTTCAAACTGGCTGAACGCTGTTTACGTCTGTTTAAAACCTGCAATTGAACGAGATTCAGAGAGAGAAACTTGTTTGCCCGGTAGGGTCCCTCGAATTTCGAGGACAATTTGGATGTGAAGCCTTCGGATGTTTTGGACAGATTGTGGCGTCGTAAGAGTACTTGGGATCCGATAGCCGGCTTGCACTCCCTACGGCAGAGTTTCTCTTGTCGCTTTTGCTACTCTGATGCTTTGTCCCAGGTGGTTTTTATACCCGATACTCAAAATGGGTATTGGGGTATATTAGATTTGTGGTAAAAGTGGATGTGTGTAACGTCCAAAAGGAATCGTTTCCGACCCCATAAAGTATATATATTCTTGATCAGCATCAATAGCCGAGTCGATTGAGACCTGTCTGTCTGTCCGTCCCTATCAGCCCCTAGTGCTCAAAGACTAGAGCTCGAGCAACGACATTTTATATCCCGCCCGCCCACTTCCGCCCCCACAAAGGGCGAAAACCTGTGGCATCCACAATATTGAAGATACGAGAAAACTAAAAACGCACAATCATAGAGAATGACCGTATCTATGAGATTGCTGATCTGGATCTGATCATTTTTATAGCCAAAAGGAACAAATTAATTTGCAGTGGCTACGCAGCGCCCGACGACATGTTCAGACACGTTATGTCTCTCCCGCACGCACACATTGTCGCTGAATATAGCCATACTGACTTAGTATCTGGTATAACTGTAGAGTTTCGGTCTCCGCAGCAACTCACAACGTTCCCCCTCGTTACTATCTGGAACACCTCTCTTATCTGTTGTTCCTGTTCTTGGCGTAAGCTCGTCATCCAAGGTGCCTGGTAGTCTTGGTTCGCGACCTTAGATCAAAAACGCGGGTCTGAATCGCGTTGAATCGGACACGCTAGAGTTAATCGCAAGCGTGATTTCTGGCAAGAGCTCGTTCCAAGTGTTCTGCTTTCCGTCGATGTATTGCTCGGTTCGCGCGTTCCTTTGGGTTTCGTAGGGGAGTGTACGGGGCAGTGTTCTGAAGCTTCATTCCTAGTCTATTGCGGGAATCCTTTAAAGAATCAGCTGGTGAACTGTGTCCCATTGTTGCAAACGATGGTACGAGGGGTACTAAAGCGGCTGAGGAATCTTTCTCGGAATGATCTTTCCAGGTGTGGCGTAGTTGCCATACGAAAAGGCACCAGCTCAACCCACTTACTAAATGCGTCGAAGAAAACGAGGAGGACGTCGTTTCCGTGCTTGGAGCCGGGTAATGGCCCAACAAAGTCGGCGCATAGCACGCTGAAGGGTTCGTCAACTTGTCTGGTGAATATTTTCCCCCCGGCTTGAACTGGCTCGCTTTGTATTTTTGGCACACTACGCACTGGCGAACGTATCTGGCGACTTCTCGGAACAGGCCTGACCAGAAGTACTTTTGAGCGACTCGTGTGCTTGTTTTTCGGATTCCTAAATGAATCATAGCATTCTTTCAGCACGCGTCGTCTGTGTTCTGTAGCGACGCAGAGTTTTCATGGGGTGAAAAGGCATGGTGCGCAGGCGTCGATACAGTTGTCCACTCTTGCTTCGGTAGTCTTCATATTTGCCGGCTGCTGCCTGATTCTCACCAACATTTTCCTGATCCACTGACACTGTGACTCTTCCTCCAGAGCTTGATGTAGTAACTTCAATGTTTGGAAGGAAAGTGCGTCTGCTACCACGTTTTTCTTCCCTCGACGATAGTGGATATCGAATTGGTACTGTTGAAGCTCCAAAGCCCAACGTGCTATCCGTCCAGTGGGGTTGTCGATCGAGTTGATCCATTTGAGGGCGAGATGGTCCGTGATCACGTCAAATCGGTATCCTTCCAAGTAACAGCGCAGCTTGCGGATTGCCCACACTATTGCCAAGCATTCCTTCTCAGTAACGGAGTAGTTCTCCTGGAAAGAAAACAAAAAATTGCATATTAGACTTAATCGTTCGTTCTCTTTCGTAGTGATCAGACGTGTTTTTGTTTTGCGCTCCGCATTTTTTCCTTTTGTTTTGAATAAACAGCCGGTGTTTTCCTAACTAAATTCTAATTATACTTTCTAACCAGACAACAATCTGGAAACCTATTCATTTACGCGAGTGCATGCCTTTTGATTTGTGTTAAAATATTATTTAACTTTTTATTTTTCGGCGTCGGCTTGTGTTGTGTTGTGTTGTGTTGTTGCAGTGAGTGAGTATTGCATTGCAGTCCGCTCACGTCTGGTAGCTTTTGTTGTCTTATCACTCTCTCGCTATCACCTCAACCTCAATAACTGTTCTTTCTCTCTCGCTCTTTCAACTTTCTGAGCAATAGCGCTCTCTGTCTAGTAGCTCTCGCTATAACCGCTCTCCACTCTGCTCTCTTTTTTTTCTTACCAATTCCGCTTTGAGCGTTGTCTGGCACATTGGTCTGATACCAATTTGTTTTGGAAATTTTTAATTTTTTTTTTGATTTTAATTTTTCTTTGCAAATTTTCTTAAGAAAATATTTAAATAATAAAAATAAAATGGAATTCGCTGTGGTCTGCGCCAAAAAAACCTGCAAGAAGCAGATCACTCACGATTAACCGATTATCCCCTGCTGGGTCTGCGTCAGCGTAGTGCACGCAAAATGCGCTGGATTTTCTGGCCTTGTGAGTGATGCCATTTCAAAGCGTAATGGCTTGCACTACAGTTGCGAGGCATGCCGTGTGGTGGAGAAAGACATGGTAGCTTTTATGAGGCAGACGCGGAGTGGCTTTAAGGAGCTGCCTGTTGGTTTCAAAAACCAATACGATCGGCTCCTAGCCATGGAGGCTCAGTTTAGCGCTTTAAAACTGCTGAATGAGTCTCCGAGGCGCAAAAAGGTCACTCCGCGGGACCTGCAAGTGCCAACCGTCACTCAGCCGTGCGCCGCCGAAAAACTGACTTCGACCACTCCAAGTGTGCAGCAGTTGATCTCGTTTGCCACTCCAAAGGCAACGAAAGCTGCTGGCGATGCAGATTCGGTAGCCGAATTCATCGCCTCGGAGAATGTGCAGCCAAGTACGTCTGCTGCGTCCGTGTCCGTGGTGTCCGCAAGTTCACTAGTTGTCCCGTCTATCCTAATCCCACCAGTAAATAGACGTTCCGGACCTCCGGATATTGCCACCACAGGTACTAGGCCTGTGGTGACTAAACCACTGGTGGGAGTCCCACCAAAACGACAAGTTTTTGTTTCACGGCTGGCCCCTGACCTCACGTGTAATGATGTAATTGCTTTTATTCAAAGCAAAATAAAAGCCGTGGGTTTAAAGGTATAGAAGTTCAACTTCTCTTATGCCAGGGAGATAGCCTCGTTTAAGATAAGCATCTCCCCAACTCAATTTGACACTATTTTCTCCACCAAATTTTGGCCGGAGCATTTGGTGGTGAAGGAGTTTAAGGCTAAGAAGAAGAATAGGCCCCTCATATCGCTTCCAAATCTTTCCAGCGTGCCACCCTCAACCTCAACTTCCTCTTCCTCAACTTCCCGTCTTGCTCCAACCTTTCCAAAAAACTAACTTCTCTTTTAGTAACCTATCAGAATGTAAGAGGCTTGCGTAGTAAGCTCAGCATTCTTTTCCGGGATAGTGTTGCATTTGCTTCCCACGTTATTGTGTTTACTGAAACCTGGTTAAAGCCGGACATTCTTAGTTCCGAGGTTTTGGCAGGTCGGTACACAACTTTTAGAAAGGACCGTTCGTCTTGACGTGCAGGAGGGGTTCTAATTGCAGTGGACTCTTACTTCACGTCAGAACACTTCACAGTCCAAGTTCAACAGGAACTGGAATTCCTGTGTGTAAAACTGATTCTTCCCGCTTTCGCTATATTCATTACTTGCTCGTATATCCCACCTTCTTCGGATATTTCAATTTATGAGCAGCACTTGTCCGCTTTAACCGCTGTTGCTTCCTTGCTATCTGATAAAGATCGTATGATAGTTCTTGGTGACTTCAACTTGCCAGGAACTGTTTGGTCTTCGGTAAACGAGTCTAGTATCCTAGTGCCCATGTCACGACATGACTTTGTTGACGGCTTGCTTGACCTGTCCCTGTCTCAAGTCAATCATGTGAAAAATTCCTTGGGTCGATTGCTTGATCTATGCTTTGTATCGGATCCGACCATAGTGTTGTTAACCCGAGCCCTTCCGCTCACTATACCTGAAGACGCCTACCACCCTACTTTCGAGGTGTCGCTAGACATAGGACCAACTGTATTGGATCGGTCGAGTAGACTACCTGAACGTGTCCGCTGCTTTCGTAAAGCCGAGTTTGCGAAGCTTAATAACCTAATTAGGGATTTTGATTGGTCCGCTTTGTACTTGTGCACTGATGTCACAAAAGGCACAAACATTTTTTACAATGCTCTTGGCACATTTTTTGATTCTTGTGTCCCGCTTTCTTGTCCGATTAGATCTGGAAAACCCCCTTGGTTTACCAAAGAGTTATCCAGTCTAAAAAACTTAAAATCAAGACTTTATAAAAAATTTCAAGAAGTGGGTTCTCCTACTTCTCACTCTCGTTATGTAATAGCTCGGTCAAACTTTTCAGTTCTTAATGCTCAATGCTATAAGAACTACCTATCTCGTTGCAGGATACGTTTTTCTCAGGACCCTAAACAGTTTTACTGCTTCGTAAACAGTAAGCGAAGAACGTCCGCACACCCATCCTCGCTATCATTTTGTAATACGTCGGCAAATAATGATCAGGCAATTGCCGATCTTTTTGCCCAGTTTTTCCAAACCACCTATTCTGAGGAACGCTACTCTGGTCAACCGTACCCATACGGATTACCGAGGTTGAACGGCATCTTCAGTCCCTTGTTAAATGAATATTCCCTACTTCAAGATCTTCGACTAGTTAAGCCGGTGTTTTCACCGGGTCCAGACGGGGTTCCAGGTTGTGTACTCAAGTACTGCGCCGAGGCTCTGTGTGGACCATTGCTTAAACTATTAACCCTGTCCATTGATTCCTCTTGCTTCCCCCCCAATCTGGAAGGAATCGTTTATAATTCCTCTCCATAAAAAAGGTAGCAAGTCTGATGCAAAAAATTATAGAGGTATAGCAAAGTTATCCGCTATTCCCAAATTGTTTGAGAAGGTTTTAACTCCGCACTTGCAACATCTCTGCAAGTCACTTATATCTCCAACTCAGCATGGATTTATAAGGCGGCGATCAACCACCACGAACTTGTTAGAGTTTACCTTTTTCATTATTAAAGGCTTTCAAGGTAACTTACAGACGGATGTTATTTACACCGACTTTAGTAAAGCATTCGACTCTGTAAACCATTCCCTTTTAGCACATAAACTTGACCTTTTAGGGTTTCCGCCCAACCTCCTGAGATGGATTTCTAGCTATCTTTGTTCTAGGTCTCAAAGAGTCCTCTTCAAAAACTCCCTCTCTTTACCAGTAAAGGTTTCTTCGGGAGTACCACAGGGCAGCCATCTAGGCCCCTTACTCTTCACACTCTTTATTAATGACTTGCCTTCAGTAATAACATACTCTCGAGTACATATGTATGCGGATGATGTTAAACTCTGTGTCCAGTACAAGGTCATTTCATTTCATTCTCGCTTGCAATCCGATCTCAATAGCTTTCAGTCATGGTGTTGTGCAAACTTGTTACACCTTAATGCCTCGAAATGCAAAGTTATGACATTTCATCGTTCTAGCCCTTTGTTGGCTCCCTACAACCTATTTGGGGGTTCTCTTGAGAGAAATAACCTGGGAAATGATCTGGGTGTTATGTTAGACCCCATGGAGCCATGGAGGCTCAGTTTAGCGCTTTAAAACTGCTGAATGAGTCTCCGAGGCGCAAAAAGGTCACTCCGCGGGACCTGCAAGTGCCAACCGTCACTCAGCCGTGCGCCGCCGAAAAACTGACTTCGACCACTCCAAGTGTGCAGCAGTTGATCTCGTTTGCCACTCCAAAGGCAACGAAAGCTGCTGGCGATGCAGATTCGGTAGCCGAATTCATCGCCTCGGAGAATGTGCAGCCAAGTACGTCTGCTGCGTCCGTGTCCGTGGTGTCCGCAAGTTCACTAGTTGTCCCGTCTATCCTAATCCCACCAGTAAATAGACGTTCCGGACCTCCGGATATTGCCACCACAGGTACTAGGCCTGTGGTGACTAAACCACTGGTGGGAGTCCCACCAAAACGACAAGTTTTTGTTTCACGGCTGGCCCCTGACCTCACGTGTAATGATGTAATTGCTTTTATTCAAAGCAAAATAAAAGCCGTGGGTTTAAAGGTATAGAAGTTCAACTTCTCTTATGCCAGGGAGATAGCCTCGTTTAAGATAAGCATCTCCCCAACTCAATTTGACACTATTTTCTCCACCAAATTTTGGCCGGAGCATTTGGTGGTGAAGGAGTTTAAGGCTAAGAAGAAGAATAGGCCCCTCATATCGCTTCCAAATCTTTCCAGCGTGCCACCCTCAACCTCAACTTCCTCTTCCTCAACTTCCCGTCTTGCTCCAACCTTTCCAAAAAACTAACTTCTCTTTTAGTAACCTATCAGAATGTAAGAGGCTTGCGTAGTAAGCTCAGCATTATTTTCCGGGATAGTGTTGCATTTGCTTCCCACGTTATTGTGTTTACTGAAACCTGGTTAAAGCCGGACATTCTTAGTTCCGAGGTTTTGGCAGGTCGGTACACAACTTTTAGAAAGGACCGTTCGTCTTGACGTGCAGGAGGGGTTCTAATTGCAGTGGACTCTTACTTCACGTCAGAACACTTCACAGTCCAAGTTCAACAGGAACTGGAATTCCTGTGTGTAAAACTGATTCTTCCCGCTTTCGCTATATTCATTACTTGCTCGTATATCCCACCTTCTTCGGATATTTCAATTTATGAGCAGCACTTGTCCGCTTTAACCGCTGTTGCTTCCTTGCTATCTGATAAAGATCGTATGATAGTTCTTGGTGACTTCAACTTGCCAGGAACTGTTTGGTCTTCGGTAAACGAGTCTAGTATCCTAGTGCCCATGTCACGACATGACTTTGTTGACGGCTTGCTTGACCTGTCCCTGTCTCAAGTCAATCATGTGAAAAATTCCTTGGGTCGATTGCTTGATCTATGCTTTGTATCGGATCCGACCATAGTGTTGTTAACCCGAGCCCTTCCGCTCACTATACCTGAAGACGCCTACCACCCTACTTTCGAGGTGTCGCTAGACATAGGACCAACTGTATTGGATCGGTCGAGTAGACTACCTGAACGTGTCCGCTGCTTTCGTAAAGCCGAGTTTGCGAAGCTTAATAACCTAATTAGGGATTTTGATTGGTCCGCTTTGTACTTGTGCACTGATGTCACAAAAGGCACAAACATTTTTTACAATGCTCTTGGCACATTTTTTGATTCTTGTGTCCCGCTTTCTTGTCCGATTAGATCTGGAAAACCCCCTTGGTTTACCAAAGAGTTATCCAGTCTAAAAAACTTAAAATCAAGACTTTATAAAAAATTTCAAGAAGTGGGTTCTCCTACTTCTCACTCTCGTTATGTAATAGCTCGGTCAAACTTTTCAGTTCTTAATGCTCAATGCTATAAGAACTACCTATCTCGTTGCAGGATACGTTTTTCTCAGGACCCTAAACAGTTTTACTGCTTCGTAAACAGTAAGCGAAGAACGTCCGCACACCCATCCTCGCTATCATTTTGTAATACGTCGGCAAATAATGATCAGGCAATTGCCGATCTTTTTGCCCAGTTTTTCCAAACCACCTATTCTGAGGAACGCTACTCTGGTCAACCGTACCCATACGGATTACCGAGGTTGAACGGCATCTTCAGTCCCTTGTTAAATGAATATTCCCTACTTCAAGATCTTCGACTAGTTAAGCCGGTGTTTTCACCGGGTCCAGACGGGGTTCCAGGTTGTGTACTCAAGTACTGCGCCGAGGCTCTGTGTGGACCATTGCTTAAACTATTAACCCTGTCCATTGATTCCTCTTGCTTCCCCCCCAATCTGGAAGGAATCGTTTATAATTCCTCTCCATAAAAAAGGTAGCAAGTCTGATGCAAAAAATTATAGAGGTATAGCAAAGTTATCCGCTATTCCCAAATTGTTTGAGAAGGTTTTAACTCCGCACTTGCAACATCTCTGCAAGTCACTTATATCTCCAACTCAGCATGGATTTATAAGGCGGCGATCAACCACCACGAACTTGTTAGAGTTTACCTTTTTCATTATTAAAGGCTTTCAAGGTAACTTACAGACGGATGTTATTTACACCGACTTTAGTAAAGCATTCGACTCTGTAAACCATTCCCTTTTAGCACATAAACTTGACCTTTTAGGGTTTCCGCCCAACCTCCTGAGATGGATTTCTAGCTATCTTTGTTCTAGGTCTCAAAGAGTCCTCTTCAAAAACTCCCTCTCTTTACCAGTAAAGGTTTCTTCGGGAGTACCACAGGGCAGCCATCTAGGCCCCTTACTCTTCACACTCTTTATTAATGACTTGCCTTCAGTAATAACATACTCTCGAGTACTTATGTATGCGGATGATGTTAAACTCTGTGTCCAGTACAAGGTCATTTCATTTCATTCTCGCTTGCAATCCGATCTCAATAGCTTTCAGTCATGGTGTTGTGCAAACTTGTTACACCTTAATGCCTCGAAATGCAAAGTTATGACATTTCATCGTTCTAGCCCTTTGTTGGCTCCCTACAACCTATTTGGGGGTTCTCTTGAGAGAAATAACCTGGGAAATGATCTGGGTGTTATGTTAGACCCCAAGTTAAAGTTTTCCGAACACATTTCTACCATGGTAAATAAGTCCGTGGGCGTGCTTGGGTTCATAAAGAGGTGGTCAAAGGAATTTGACGACCCCTATATAACAAAGACTCTCTATACCTCGCTTGTTCGTCCGATCTTAGAATACGGTTCCTGTGTATGGTGCCCTCAGTACAAAGTACACCAGGACCGCATAGAATCAGTACAGAAAAACTTTTTACTCTTTGCTCTGCGGGGCCTTAACTGGGATGCGGGTGTAAGACTCCCATCTTACTCTAGTAGACTATTATTAGTAATCCTCCCATCCTTAGTTAACCGTAGAAAAATGCTTGGTGTGATATTTATGCACAACTTGATCAGGGGTGACATAGACAGCCCTGATCTGTTGAGCCGCATAAACTTCACGATTCCTATTAGACGGACTAGAAACTTATTTACTTAATTGAAATTAAATTTACTTAATTTACTTACTTAATTAAATTACTAATCCTTACACACCTTTCTAGTAATTAGTAATTGTAGTGGTATTTGTATTTTGTATTTTATTGCATGCTTAATTTCTTAATAAGTTTAGTGCTAATTTTCCTCGAATGTTAGTCTAATATCTATCTTTCTTGCATGCTCGCGTTTGGTTCGGCTACGCACCGCGCGTCATGCGGCAGCGCCCCTCGGTCGGTTGGGCGGGAGGAGGGCTGCGTTTTGCCTGGGATCCGCGCGTAACAGCCTTCTGCTGGTGTCACACGGGCCACTTGACGGTGCAGTAATTGCATCGCCTCTTGATAGATGCAGTCATTGCATGTCAACGTCCAATTAATTACTCGTTCCTCGTCGCGTATCTTTTGTGTAAGAACGGCTCCCAATCCTTGTTTGCTAATGTCGGTTTGCAACGAGAATATTTCGTGAAAATCAGGGCAAGCGAGAGCCGGCGCTTCGGTTAACCTGATCTTCAACCCCTTCGAGGCTTTTTCCTGTTCTTTCGACCATTTCTATTGATGATCCTTCCTTAATAGCGCAGTCATGGGTTCCACTATTTCGGAAAGGTTGGTTACAAATCGACGGTACCAGGAGGCCATACCGATGCATCGGCACCCAGCTGGCTGCGTCTGAAGAAGCTGCATTTGTCCTTGTTGAGTCGAAGATTGGCTTTGCGCAGCCGCTGTAAAACTGTCCTGAGATGCTGTCCTCACAAGGTCCTCCACCGTAGGCCCGATAACGATAATATCATCAAGATAGTCATGTGGTTTCATGTCGGGGCCAATCAAGCTATCCAGTGCCAGAAGGCCAAAGGGCTTCACCTTCCAGTGGCTGTGCAGTCGGGGCTAGCTGGGGCAAGCGGGATTTGCCAGTAGCCGTTCTTCAGATCCAGGGTCGATATGTACTCGGCATCTCTCAGGTGCTCCAATATGTGTTGAATCCTAGGGAGGGGATACGCGGGATTGATCGCGCGTTGAATTGTCGGAAGTCTGCACATCGTGATTTCGCCTGTCTTCTGGCCCACGAGGAGGATTGGGGCGCTATGTGGGCTCTTCGAAGGTTCAATTTGCTAACGTTGTTGTATAGGCTTGTTGTCACGCATCACGATGGTGTGCTCTGCAATGTGGGATATCCCGCTGAGGCCGTCGAATTGCTTCAGTTCTGGTTGCAACCATTCAGTGATCCAGGGTTACAGGGGTTTGTCGTCTTCGGGCTCAGATCCAGGGGTCGAAGTATCGAATAATTGGGGTATACTCACGGTGGCCACTGTTGATCCTTGCCTTCGTTGCCCTTCACCGGTGCTCCTCCGCTGAGTTCCGTTGTCGTCAGTGTCGGGTTCGAATCGCACTCGTTTCTTGGATCGCTGCTGTATCCCGTGTATCCGGAAGGGGTTTTTCTGCATGGCTCGAGGCTGGGGAGTGCTGATGTCCACCCGGGTTGGTGCCCTGCCGGGATCGAGGCCTTGTACGAATTCTTAGAATCCCTTGAAGGAACAGCCACGCGCATCTCGTACCGTGCGTCGTCCCTCGTAAGTTTTTCCCACCTCACCATCATGGATCCCGGGGGTCGGCCACGTACTCCTCGTTTGGTACGTCGTTCCTCGATGTGGCTCCTATGTCTTGGGTACTGTTGTCATGGCCGTGCATAAATTTCAGGCGCGAGGGGACTCCCTCACACTGCAGGGTCGCGTCTATCCCGCATAGAAAATCTGTTCCGAGGAGGACGTCGTCCAGCACGTCTTTCATTTTCAGCACCGGCATCTTTACTTGTTGATCCGCTAGTCGTATGTCTGCCATCAGCGCCTGAGTCAAATCCCAGCGCTTCGTGTAACGCCTGTGTCCAGAGCAGCGAGCAGATCCTCTCCTTCCATGGTTACTCTCGCCCGAATTCGTCTTCTCTCCAGCCGTTGGTGCTGGAGTTTCCCGGCGACGGGTGTCGTGCGCTTGGTTTGCGTATCCTGTCAGTTCCGATGGTACGGTGTCACGCGTCACCTAGTTGCGTCAGTTCGGAGGGAAATCATTAGGCGTATGTCCACGAGATACGTCTTAAATACCTCTTTTGGTCGTTGAACATGGGTTCAGATTTCGTCGTATAGCCGATGAAAATACCGGGGCGGCCAAAACTCTGAAAACTCTTTGCGGAAATGGTCTCATGGTTGTCCACAGAGGCGTTTCGTTCGAAACCAACTCTCGGCTCGACCGGTTAACAACACCAGGATTCCTTACGATAACTGCCGCAGATCTATCCTATAAGTGGCTGCCCTCTCTTGCACATGCTCAAGGAATCTTAGCGGATCGCCGGACACGTCAAACACGATTCTCCAGCGAACCATTTGGACCAGGTGGGTCCATTCATTGATGGGTCCTTGCTACTGTGCAGGTTTCTCTGCGTGGCACCGACGTTGATACCGTGGAGCAGGCTCTCTAAGAGGAGTTAGTGGTTTAACCTCTGGAGTCACGGCGACTCTGTACTGGGCCTCCAATTCCTTCAACCGAGAGCATACCGTACCCGGTAAATCGGCCGAGTTTGCGAAGGTCGCGAGTCGACGTCTCAACTCTTCGACCGTTCCAGCACAGTCTTACCCAAGCTCCGCGGTAATCATCTCCAACTCGTTCTTGCGCCTGATCGGAATGCAGTTGACTCCCATGTTGAGTTGGCCCGGGTAACTGCTGCTGCACGTGATCTATGATCAAATGTCAAGGGCGGCACCCGAGGAATCGAACAACGTGGACCCGCCTACCAGAGCTAATGATACGGCGAACGATTGGGCTCTGTAACTTTAAAAGGCGTGGACGCGGGTGAGGTTGTTCGCGGGTGGTCTAGGGGTTGAATGTTCAGTTGGACAGTCCAAATTTATTATCCTGGCTTTTCCCGCGGTCCCACCTACTCCCTCTCCTATCTTGGCCATCGGCCAGCTCACCCGCGGATTTGCCACGATGTTCCGTCTTCCTTCGCTTCTCGAATTGTACTCTTGCTCTCGCCACGGTCGCTCGACACTCTGTCCACGCCTGGCGCTCTCTGTTGCCGGATGATCGCAGCTCTTTATTTGTATTTTATTAATTTTTATACCCGATACTCAAAATGAGTATTGGGGTATATTAGATTTGTGGTAAAAGTGGATGTGTGTAACGTCCAGAAGGAATCGTTTCCGACCCCATAAAGTATATATATTCTTGATCAGCATCAATAGCCGAGTCGATTGAGCCATGTCTGTCTGTCCGTCTGTCCGTCCGTCTGTCCGTCTGTCCGTCCCCTTCAGCGCCTAATGCTCAAAGACTATAAGAGCTAGAGCAACGATGTTTTGGATCCAGACTTCTGTGATATGTCACGGCTACAAAAATATTTCAAAACTTCGCCCCGCCCACTTCCGCCCCCACAAAGGGCGAAAATCTGTGGCATCCACAATTTTAAAGATACGAGAAAACAAAAAACGAATTGTAGAGAATGACCATATCTTTTAGACTGCAGAATCTGAATTGGATCGTATTACTATTATAGCCACCATCAAGAAAACAATTTCATTCTTTCTCGCCCTGTCTCTCTCTAACACACAGGTAGCATAGGCGGCTTTGCTTAGAGTAAAACATTAGCGCCTAGATCTCAGAGACTATAAAAGCTAGAGCAACCAAATTTGGTATCCACACTCCTATTATATCAGACCGAGACGAGTTTGTTTCAAAATTTCGCCACACCCCCTTCCGACCATATCTATCAGATTGCTGAGTCTGAATCAGATCAGATCATTTTTATAGCCAAAGGAAACAAATCAATTTGCAGTGGCTACGCAGCGCGTGACGTCACGCTCAGACTGATTTTCTGTCTCTCTCGCACGCACTCTTTATCGTGTCGTTTAATATTAGCGGCCTCTGCCGGAGGAGAGCCATACTGACTTATTATCGGGTATAACTCTAGAGTTGCGGTGCCCGCAGCAACTCACAACGTTCCCCCTCGTTTTAAATTTATTATGTTTATTATTTTTATTGCCGCGCCGGGCAACGCCTCCAAATCTGGGGCCGTACGTTTGATAAGCCTCCCGTGTTCAGTAGGCCTCCCGTGGTTTTGTTATTCAAATCGGTTTTATTCATTTGTTTGTTTCATTCATTTATTCATTTACAATGTCGGGCGGGTGTTAAACTACGGGGCTAGAGCTAAAAAACTTGTACCGCTTCCGTGAACTTTTTCCGCTGCCTTTGTTTTCGTTCTTCCTTTTCCTTGCCTATATCTGCCGTTCGCCCTGATTAACCCTTTGCTCGGCGCTGTTAATGTTTGTGCTGTTAAACGCAGTGATATTCAGGGCTGTTAGGCGCAGTGATATTCAGGACTGTTAGGCGCAGTGATATTTAGAGCTGCCGCTGCGGTTTCTGCCGTAACATTCCCCCCTTCGCAAACTTCGTCGCTTGTCGTGATGTTTGCCAAACTTCTGGTTACGCCTTGATCCATTAGTGCGTTCGTTGTCCTCACGTCTAATTTGGCCAGTTTAACTATTGGCCGAGTTAGCAGTCCAGATGCAGTGCGGATCACCGCGCTTCGGGCGATCCCGTCCTTGGCTACTCGAAGGTCCATGATGACGCCTTTCCTCCACTGCACCTTGGGGCTTGTTTCGTCCGCTAGAACCACGACGTCTCCGAGTTGGATAGGGTTGGTTGGGGGTCCATGCCATTTGGTTCGTGTCGTCAGGCACGGTAGGTACTCCTTCAGCCATCGTTTTCTAAAGCTGTCCACGATCTGCCCTGCAATGCGAAAACTCTTACCAAGCATAGCTCCTATTGCGCTGCTGTCGCTCTTTGCTGCCATCGAGCTAGTCTCTGCTCTCAGAAAGTGATTCGGTGTAAGTACGTCGGCTTCCGGACACTCCAACGGCACGTAAGTCAGGGGTCGGGAATTTAGCATATTTTCTATCCTTGCTAGTGCTGTTCTCAGCACTGGTTCTTGTACGTGCGTCTCCTCTAATATTTCGGCTAGTATGGATTTCACCGATCTGATCATTCTTTCCCACGCACCTCCCATGTGGGGTGCTCCTGGGGGTATGAAGGACCATTCTATTTGCGGGTACTTGGTTTCCAGTTCGTTCGGTAGTCTTCCTTGTCGTAGAAGAGCCATTTCTTCGGAGTAAGCCTCTTCTTGGACCATCCGGTATATAACGATGTTGACATCTTCCATGTTGCGAAAGCGTGCGGCTAAATTTGCCTCCTCTGATGCGAAATCTCTTTTGCGTATTTTGTCCAGAAATCTCATCACGCATCTCAGGGCTCCCGTGAACTTTTCCCATTTGCTAAAGCGACATACATTTGGGAATATGCTACTCAGCTTTGATGGAGGTTTCGGCGTATCTGTCCATTCGTGTACGTGTATCCGTTCCAGGTTACTCGAGTTGAGCTGTGTAGTTGGCCAGTGTTCTTCCTCGTCAAATAGGAACGGCGGACCGGAGAACCATCTCGCTTCCTGTTGGAAACTCGACTCTTTGGTCCACTTCGTTCCATCGTCTGCTACGTTCAGAGCGGATGGAACCCATTTCCATTCTGATATGTCCGAGGTTTCCAAGATCTCTCCAATTCGGAGCGCGACGAACTGATGGTACTTTCGGGCGTCTGAACATATCCAATACAACACGTTCTTGGAGTCGGTCCAAAAAACACGTCGCTTGACCTCGACGGAGAGCTCCTGTGTTATGAGTTTAGCTAGTCGTAGCCCGAGGATCGCTGCCATAAGCTCCATCCTGGGAATCGAAATTGGTTTCAATGGTGCCACTCTTGTCTTTGATGCGAGTAGTGTGCATCTGACTTCTCCTCTTTGTTCGATCCTTATGTAGGCGACGGCTGCAAAGGCGTTTGTGCTCGCGTCTGTAAAGATGTGTAATTGGATATTAGATGTTTCTTTCGTTAGACCGAGATATCGTGGAACCCTTAATTCTTCGATGTTTTGTAGTTGCCGTGCCCATATCATCCCACGTTGACGTTCGCTTTCTTCGACCTGTTCATCCCAGCCTACGGCCGACCTCCACACGTCCTGCAGTATTATCTTTGCCTGTATAATATAGAACCCCAAAAGTCCTAAGGGATCGAAGATGGTCATGACTGTACGTAGAATTGACCGCTTCGTCACAGTTTTCGTTTCGTCGTATATGTTATTCGGAAACTTATTGACGAAGGTGAAGTAATCATTCCTTGGATGCCACCACATACCAAGCACTCGTTCTCGTCTTGTCGAGTCCGTCATCTCGATGGGTCGTTCTTGATGATCTCCATCTCCTGAGAGCGCTCTCATCACGGTGCTCGAGTTAGATATCCATCCTCTCATCTCGAAGCCTCCTTCTTTGTGTATGTTCCTCACTGCCAGCGCTAGACGGACCATTTCGTCTTCTGAGTCACAGCTTTGGAGCCAGTCATCTTTGTTCCTCGATGAACCTTTCTGCGTTCCTATCTCTCACGTAGGTCGCTGCTGCTGGGGAACAAGAAGCACCAAAGGTCATTACGCTCATTACGTACCTATCCGGTTCTCGACCGGTGTCACCATATCTCCAGAGAAACTGCTGTGAGCTTTGATCCTCCGAACGTATCCTAACCTGGTGAAACATTTCTCTAATATCTCCGCAGATGCCAATAGACTTCTCTCGAAAGCGCGATATTACTCCTACCAGCGATGGCAATTGGTCGGGGCCCTTTAGAAGCATTAAATTAAGAGCGATGCCTTCCACTTTGGCTGCTGCATCCCATACGAGTCTTAATTTGCCTTTGTTCGGGTTCTTAGTCACGAATACGGGCAGATACCAGGAGCGTTTGCCTTCGACCATTTCATCTTTTTCCAGTTTTCGGACGTAGCCGATGTCTTCGTACCTCTTAATCTGTTCGATTACGAACTCTCGTAGCACCTTATCGCGTGTCATACGAGATTCTAGGCACCGAAGTCGTCGCATTGCCATCTCTCTGGAGGAAGGAAGTTCCACGTTGTCGTACCGCCAGAGGAGTCCTGTCTCCCATCTCTTCATTTCGCTGCTAAGCCTCGTGAAATTTTCCAGTATTTTTTTTGCTCTTTCGTCCTCTTTGGACCTGAGTGTGCTCTTCGCCATGTTTATGCCAACCGAGTCTAATGAGAAACTCTCTTTTACAAGAGTGTCCAGCTGTGGGTGTTTATTACATTCGCATGGACTGCATTACCCGCGGACTCGCTGGCCCGTCGCCCTTTCTGCGGCCATAAACAGACCACCCCAACCTGGACTTGGCGGCGATAAATTCGGAATTCTCGCGTTCTTTGACAGTCAGTGGCACTCCAAGTTTCACGTTGTCCAATCCGATGATCAATGACGCTATCACGTCCTTGTAGCTGAGTATCGGTAGCTTTTCCAGGTGCGAATGGGATTTTACGATTGAGTCGTCCAGCGTCTGCTTCGGCAGATCCAGGTCTGCGAGCCACGTTGTCCCTTGGAGAGATCGCTAGGCTTATCCATTTGGATTGAGATTCTCTCTGCGTGATGTCTCCAGTCCAGCGTAGGCATAACTCGTCCGAGGGGCCATCGATACCTAGTTTTTCCGTTTTCTCCGTCTCGATTAGGGTACAGGCGGATCCTTCGTCTATCAGTGCGAACACTTGCATTTGGCCGTTCGGTCCATACAATGTTAAGGGGACATATCTAAACAACGCAGCTTCGTTCTGCATCGTGTGCAGTACCGTAGTGCTTTCCTTCGGCCTATTCTCTACCCTAGAGCTTTGCTGGTTACTGTTGTGGAGGAGGAAATGGTGCTTTCTCGAGCATCCGTCGACGGAACATACTCTTGTTGACTTACAGTGCTTTATAAAGTGTTTGCCAAGGCACCTCCAGCATAGCTTATTTTCTCTGACGAAGTTTCATCTACCTGGCCCTTCTAGCTCCAGGAACTGCTTACAGTCCTCCAATTTGTGGGCCCCATTGCACCTACGGCAGGGCGGTTGTGCGCTGCTATCATTGTGCACCATAAGCCGGATTCTTGGGTTCTTCTCCTTCGTGCAGACTTCTTTCTCGGGTGCTACTGGCATCACGGTGCTTGCGCACGATGCGACTCGGAATAGCCAATCGTCGAAAACAGCGATATTTACCCTCGGAAGTCCAGCGCTTTGTCTGGCCCAATCCAGTTTCAAGTCGAATGGGAGTTTCTCCACAAGGTCGCGAAGTAACATTGGGTCATTCAGATAGGCGGACAGTCCTATCGCGTCAACAGTAGCGCGATAATTTTGCACCGACAGCGCCAGGCGCACTAGGCTTTCGATGCTGCTCGATTTCACGGACGGCTCCATTCTTAGCTTCGTCTGCAGGGTGTGATATATGGCCTCTGGTCGGCCGTATAGCATTCGAAGAGTCTCGATGACTAGTCGGACTGTTGCGGGCATCATTAATTTTCCTCGTACTGCTTCCAAAGCAGCACCTTTCAGGCACCTTTGCATCCTCATGAGATTCTCTTGATCGCTGAGTCCGCAGCGTTCTGTAGATTGCTCGAAGTTTACTATGAACATGGGCCATTCCTCGGGGTTTCCAGAAAAGCATGGTAGATCCTTGTTGATGACTTGTCTTGCGGCTATCTGGGATGCTGTCAAGCATCTCTCTGCCCCCGCTGGCGCGACCGCTTGATTACTCCCGCACGCGTACGGGTCCGAAATATTTCGACTCGTACTTGGGTAATACTGTGCAGTCGGGGCGCGAATGAAGGGGTTTTGCCCATGCAGGTTGGTGCCCAGCGCCGGTGCGGCCATTGGATGCCACATAGCGCCGACTGGCATTGTCTCGTTCGGATTCAGCCCAGTAGGCATTCCAATCCGCGTTGCTTCCGTGGGTCCTGACATGTGGACTCCGGTCCAGTTGGGAACTGCTCTGTCCCAGCCTCCGTTGATTACCGTGGAGCTCATGAGGCCTCCTGCTTGAGGCAGTCTGGAATGCGTCGGGATGGAGCGCATTTCCTCGAAGGCCGTGGCGTACGTCGGCCTTCCTAATGCATCCGCTCTCTGCTGAGCGAACGTTTCCCAGCTATCTAAAAGGCTCGTTCTTGGTGAAAAGGCTTGATCCACCCCTCCTCCTTGGTTGGTATGCTCTGGTGCTTGATGGCTCGTTGGGGCTGTGGTGGACACGTTAGGTGTGGCCGTTTTTGCCGCCGAGATCACATCTATATATGTATCCCTAACGCGATGAGTTTCCCTTGCACCTCCCTCAGTCTCAGAACACGCACCAAGCATCTTTTCCGGCACATTTATTTCTCCTAATCCACACGGGGTCTCACCGCCAGATTCCGACTGCTGACCTTTGACGCCGTCCATTTTATTCCGGTTTCTTTTTTGTACAGTCCTGGTTTGTGGTTATACACGAACCACGTGTCGCTCGAATGTAAGAGATTAGCCTTTCTGTCCAACTGTATGAGGATATCTCACCTGCAAAGTCGAATCCCTCGTGACGCAGCTGACTGCGTCGCACGCCGATCTTCTTTCTGTCGGTCGTAATTATTCGATTTGCTCGCCGTACGTTTGATAAGCCTCCCGTGTTCAGTAGGCCTCCCGTGGTTTTGTTATTCAAATCGGTTTTATTCATTTGTTTGTTTCATTCATTTATTCATTTACAATGTCGGGCGGGTGTTAAACTACGGGGCTAGAGCTAAAAAACTTGTACCGCTTCCGTGAACTTCTTCCGCTGCCTTTGTTTTCGTTCTTCCTTTTCCTTGCCTATATCTGCTGTTCGCCCTGATTAACCCTTTGCTCGGCGCTGTTAATGTTTGTGCTGTTAAACGCAGTGATATTCAGGGCTGTTAGGCGCAGTGATATTCAGGACTGTTAGGCGCAGTGATATTTAGAGCTGCCGCTGCGGTTTCTGCCGTAACATTCCCCCCTTCGCAAACTTCGTCGCTTGTCGTGATGTTTGCCAAACTTCTGGTTACGCCTTGATCCATTAGTGCGTTCGTTGTCCTCACGTCTAATTTGGCCAGTTTAACTATTGGCCGAGTTAGCAGTCCAGATGCAGTGCGGATCACCGCGCTTCGGGCGATCCCGTCCTTGGCTACTCGAAGGTCCATGATGACGCCTTTCCTCCACTGCACCTTGGGGCTTGTTTCGTCCGCTAGAACCACGACGTCTCCGAGTTGGATAGGGTTGGTTGGGGGTCCATGCCATTTGGTTCGTGTCGTCAGGCACGGTAGGTACTCCTTCAGCCATCGTTTTCTAAAGCTGTCCACGATCTGCCCTGCAATGCGAAAACTCTTACCAAGCATAGCTCCTATTGCGCTGTTGTCGCTCTTTGCTGCCATCGAGCTGGTCTCTGCTCTCAGAAAGTGATTCGGTGTAAGTACGTCGGCTTCCGGACACTCCAACGGCACGTAAGTCAGGGGTCGGGAATTTAGCATATTTTCTATCCTTGCTAGTGCTGTTCTCAGCACTGGTTCTTGTACGTGCGTCTCCTCTAATATTTCGGCTAGTATGGATTTCACCGATCTGATCATTCTTTCCCACGCACCTCCCATGTGGGGTGCTCCTGGGGGTATGAAGGACCATTCTATTTGCGGGTACTTGGTTTCCAGTTCGTTCGGTAGTCTTCCTTGTCGTAGAAGAGCCATTTCTTCGGAGTAAGCCTCTTCTTGGACCATCCGGTATATAA
Organism: Drosophila pseudoobscura; assembly: GCF_009870125.1. Lineage (NCBI taxonomy): Eukaryota > Metazoa > Arthropoda > Insecta > Diptera > Drosophilidae > Drosophila > Drosophila pseudoobscura. The sequence goes on along the minus strand of NC_046683.1, from coordinate 35,152,565 downwards.
CGATGTTGACATCTTCCATGTTGCGAAAGCGTGCGGCTAAATTTGCCTCCTCTGATGCGAAATCTCTTTTGCGTATTTTGTCCAGAAATCTCATCACGCATCTCAGGGCTCCCGTGAACTTTTCCCATTTGCTAAAGCGACATACATTTGGGATTATGCTACTCAGCTTTGATGGAGGTTTCGGCGTATCTGTCCATTCGTGTACGTGTATCCGTTCCAGGTTACTCGAGTTGAGCTGTGTAGTTGGCCAGTGTTCTTCCTCGTCAAATAGGAACGGCGGACCGGAGAACCATCTCGCTTCCGGTTGGAAACTCGACTCTTTGGTCCACTTCGTTCCATCGTCTGCTACGTTCAGAGCGGATGGAACCCATTTCCATTCTGATATGTCCGAGGTTTCCAAGATCTCTCCAATTCGGAGCGCGACGAACTGATGGTACTTTCGGGCGTCTGAACATATCCAATACAACACGTTCTTGGAGTCGGTCCAAAAAACACGTCGCTTGACCTTGACGGAGAGCTCCTGTGTTATGAGTTTAGCTAGTCGTAGCCCGAGGATCGCTGCCATAAGCTCCATCCTGGGAATCGAAATTGGTTTCAATGGTGCCACTCTTGTCTTTGATGCGAGTAGTGTGCATCTGACTTCTCCTCTTTGTTCGATCCTTATGTAGGCGACGGCTGCAAAGGCGTTTGTGCTCGCGTCTGTAAAGATGTGTAATTGGATATTAGATGTTTCTTTCGTTAGACCGAGATATCGTGGAACCCTTAATTCTTCGATGTTTTGTAGTTGCCGTGCCCATATCATCCCACGTTGACGTTCGCTTTCTTCGACCTGTTCATCCCAGCCTACGGCCGACCTCCACACGTCCTGCAGTATTATCATTGCCTGTATAATATAGAACCCCAATAGTCCTAAGGGATCGAAGATGGTCATGACTGTACGTAGAATTGACCGCTTCGTCACAGTTTTCGTTTCGTCGTATATGTCATTCGGAAACTTATTGACGAAGGTGAAGTAATCATTCCTTGGATGCCACCACATACCAAGCACTCGTTCTCGTCTTGTCGAGTCCGTCATCTCGATGGGTCGTTCTTGATGATCTCCATCTCCTGAGAGCGCTCTCATCACGGTGCTCGAGTTAGATATCCATCCTGTCATCTCGAAGCCTCCTTCTTTGTGTATGTTCCTCACTGCCAGCGCTAGACGGACCATTTCGTCTTCTGAGTCACAGCTTTGGAGCCAGTCATCTTTGTTCCTCGATGAACCTTTCTGCGTTCCTATCTCTCACGTAGGTCGCTGCTGCTGGGGAACAAGAAGCACCAAAGGTCATTACGCTCATTACGTACCTATCCGGTTCTCGACCGGTGTCACCATATCTCCAGAGAAACTGCTGTGAGCTTTGATCCTCCGAACGTATCCTAACCTGGTGAAACATTTCTCTAATATCTCCGCAGATGCCAATAGACTTCTCTCGAAAGCGCGATATTACTCCTACCAGCGATGGCAATTGGTCGGGGCCCTTTAGAAGCATTAAATTAAGAGCGATGCCTTCCACTTTGGCTGCTGCATCCCATACGAGTCTTAATTTGCCTTTGTTCGGGTTCTTAGTCACGAATACGGGCAGATACCAGGAGCGTTTGCCTTCGACCATTTCATCTTTTTCCAGTTTTCGGACGTAGCCGATGTCTTCGTACCTCTTAATCTGTTCGATTACGAACTCTCGTAGCACCTTATCGCGTGTCATACGAGATTCTAGGCACCGAAGTCGTCGCATTGCCATCTCTCTGGAGGAAGGAAGTTCCACGTTGTCGTACCGCCAGAGGAGTCCTGTCTCCCATCTCTTCATTTCGCTGCTAAACCTCGTGAAATTTTCCAGTATTTTTTTTGCTCTTTCGTCCTCTTTGGACCTGAGTGTGCTCTTCGCCATGTTTATGCCAACCGAGTCTAATGAGAAACTCTCTTTTACAAGAGTGTCCAGCTGTGGGTGTTTATTACATTCGCATGGACTGCATGGACTGCCCGCGGACTCGCTGGCCCGTCGCCCTTTCTGCGGCCATAAACAGACCACCCCAACCTGGACTTGGCGGCGATAAATTCGGAATTCTCGCGTTCTTTGACAGTCAGTGGCACTCCAAGTTTCACGTTGTTTAATCCGATGATCAATGACGCTATCACGTCCTTGTAGCTGAGTATCGGTAGCTTTTCCAGGTGCGAATGGGATTTTACGATTGAGTCGTCCAGCGTCTGCTTCGGCAGATCCAGGTTTTTTACTGTTCTCACGTTTTGAAGCGTGAATCTGCGAGCCACGTTGTCCCTTGGAGAGATCGCTAGGCTTATCCATTTGGATTGAGATTCTCTCTGCGTGATGTCTCCAGTCCAGCGTAGGCATAACTCGTCCGAGGGGCCATCGATACCTAGTTTTTCCGTTTTCTCCGTCTCGATTAGGGTACAGGCGGATCCTTCGTCTATCAGTGCGAACACTTGCATTTGGCCGTTCGGTCCATACAATGTTAAGGGGACATATCTAAACAACGCAGCTTCGTTCTGCATCGTGTGCAGTACCGTAGTGCTTTCCTTCGGCCTATTCTCTACCCTAGAGCTTTGCTGGTTACTGTTGTGGAGGAGGAAATGGTGCTTTCTCGAGCATCCGTCGACGGAACATACTCTTGTTGACTTACAGTGCCTTATAAAGTGTTTGCCAAGGCACCTCCAGCATAGCTTATTTTCTCTGACGAAGTTTCATCTACCTGGCCCTTCTAGCTCCAGGAACTGCTTACAGTCCTCCAATTTGTGGGCCCCATTGCACCTACGGCAGGGCGGTTGTGCGCTGCTATCATTGTGCACCATAAGCCGGATTCTTGGGTTCTTCTCCTTCGTGCAGACTTCTTTCTCGGGTGCTACTGGCATCACGGTGCTTGCGCACGATGCGACTCGGAATAGCCAATCGTCGAAAACAGCGATATTTACCCTCGGAAGTCCAGCGCTTTGTCTGGCCCAATCCAGTTTCAAGTCGAATGGGAGTTTCTCCACAAGGTCGCGAAGTAACATTGGGTCATTCAGATAGGCGGACAGTCCTATCGCGTCAACAGTAGCGCGATAATTTTGCACCGACAGCGCCAGGCGCACTAGGCTTTCGATGCTGCTCGATTTCACGGACGGCTCCATTCTTAGCTTCGTCTGCAGGGTGTGATATATGGCCTCTGGTCGGCCGTATAGCATTCGAAGAGTCTCGATGACTAGTCGGACTGTTGCGGGCATCATTAATTTTCCTCGTACTGCTTCCAAAGCAGCACCTTTCAGGCACCTTTGCATCCTCATGAGATTCTCTTGATCGCTGAGTCCGCAGCGTTCTGTAGATTGCTCGAAGTTTACTATGAACATGGGCCATTCCTCGGGGTTTCCAGAAAAGCATGGTAGATCCTTGTTGATGACTTGTCTTGCGGCTATCTATCTATCTATCTATCTATCTCACCGCCAGATTCCGACTGCTGACCTTTGACGCCGTCCATTTTATTCCGGTGTCTTTTTTGTACAGTCCTGGTTTGTGGTTATACACGAACCACGTGTCGCTCGAATGTAAGAGATTAGCCTTTCTGTCCAACTGTATGAGGATATCTCACCTGCAAAGTCGAATCCCTCGTGACGCATCTGACTGCGTCGCACGCCGATCTTCTTTCTGTCGATCGTAATTATTCGATTTGCTCGCCGTACGTTTGATAAGCCTCCCGTGTTCAGTAGGCCTCCCGTGGTTTTGTTATTCAAATCGGTTTTATTCATTTGTTTGTTTCATTCATTTATTCATTTACAATGTCGGGCGGGTGTTAAACTACGGGGCTAGAGCTAAAAAACTTGTACCGCTTTCGTGAACTTTTTCCGCTGCCTTTGTTTTCGTTCTTCCTTTTCCTTGCCTATATCTGCCGTTCGCCCTGATTAACCCTTTGCTCGGCGCTGTTAATGTTTGTGCTGTTAAACGCAGTGATATTCAGGGCTGTTAGGCGCAGTGATATTCAGGACTGTTAGGCGCAGTGATATTTAGAGCTGCCGCTGCGGTTTCTGCCGTAACATTCCCCCCTTCGCAAACTTCGTCGCTTGTCGTGATGTTTGCCAAACTTCTGGTTACGCCTTGATCCATTAGTGCGTTCGTTGTCCTCACGTCTAATTTGGCCAGTTTAACTATTGGCCGAGTTAGCAGTCCAGATGCAGTGCGGATCACCGCGCTTCGGGCGATCCCGTCCTTGGCTACTCGAAGGTCCATGATGACGCCTTTCCTCCACTGCACCTTGGGGCTTGTTTCGTCCGCTAGAACCACGACGTCTCCGAGTTGGATAGGGTTGGTTGGGGGTCCATGCCATTTGGTTCGTGTCGTCAGGCACGGTAGGTACTCCTTCAGCCATCGTTTTCTAAAGCTGTCCACGATCTGCCCTGCAATGCGAAAACTCTTACCAAGCATAGCTCCTATTGCGCTGTTGTCGCTCTTTGCTGCCATCGAGCTGGTCTCTGCTCTCAGAAAGTGATTCGGTGTAAGTACGTCGGCTTCCGGACACTCCAACGGCACGTAAGTCAGGGGTCGGGAATTTAGCATATTTTCTATCCTTGCTAGTGCTGTTCTCAGCACTGGTTCTTGTACGTGCGTCTCCTCTAATATTTCGGCTAGTATGGATTTCACCGATCTGATCATTCTTTCCCACGCACCTCCCATGTGGGGTGCTCCTGGGGGTATGAAGGACCATTCTATTTGCGGGTACTTGGTTTCCAGTTCGTTCGGTAGTCTTCCTTGTCGTAGAAGAGCCATTTCTTCGGAGTAAGCCTCTTCTTGGACCATCCGGTATATAACGATGTTGACATCTTCCATGTTGCGAAAGCGTGCGGCTAAATTTGCCTCCTCTGATGCGAAATCTCTTTTGCGTATTTTGTCCAGAAATCTCATCACGCATCTCAGGGCTCCCGTGAACTTTTCCCATTTGCTAAAGCGACATACATTTGGGATTATGCTACTCAGCTTTGATGGAGGTTTCGGCGTATCTGTCCATTCGTGTACGTGTATCCGTTCCAGGTTACTCGAGTTGAGCTGTGTAGTTGGCCAGTGTTCTTCCTCGTCAAATAGGAACGGCGGACCGGAGAACCATCTCGCTTCCGGTTGGAAACTCGACTCTTTGGTCCACTTCGTTCCATCGTCTGCTACGTTCAGAGCGGATGGAACCCATTTCCATTCTGATATGTCCGAGGTTTCCAAGATCTCTCCAATTCGGAGCGCGACGAACTGATGGTACTTTCGGGCGTCTGAACATATCCAATACAACACGTTCTTGGAGTCGGTCCAAAAAACACGTCGCTTGACCTTGACGGAGAGCTCCTGTGTTATGAGTTTAGCTAGTCGTAGCCCGAGGATCGCTGCCATAAGCTCCATCCTGGGAATCGAAATTGGTTTCAATGGTGCCACTCTTGTCTTTGATGCGAGTAGTGTGCATCTGACTTCTCCTCTTTGTTCGATCCTTATGTAGGCGACGGCTGCAAAGGCGTTTGTGCTCGCGTCTGTAAAGATGTGTAATTGGATATTAGATGTTTCTTTCGTTAGACCGAGATATCGTGGAACCCTTAATTCTTCGATGTTTTGTAGTTGCCGTGCCCATATCATCCCACGTTGACGTTCGCTTTCTTCGACCTGTTCATCCCAGCCTACGGCCGACCTCCACACGTCCTGCAGTATTATCATTGCCTGTATAATATAGAACCCCAATAGTCCTAAGGGATCGAAGATGGTCATGACTGTACGTAGAATTGACCGCTTCGTCACAGTTTTCGTTTCGTCGTATATGTCATTCGGAAACTTATTGACGAAGGTGAAGTAATCATTCCTTGGATGCCACCACATACCAAGCACTCGTTCTCGTCTTGTCGAGTCCGTCATCTCGATGGGTCGTTCTTGATGATCTCCATCTCCTGAGAGCGCTCTCATCACGGTGCTCGAGTTAGATATCCATCCTGTCATCTCGAAGCCTCCTTCTTTGTGTATGTTCCTCACTGCCAGCGCTAGACGGACCATTTCGTCTTCTGAGTCACAGCTTTGGAGCCAGTCATCTTTGTTCCTCGATGAACCTTTCTGCGTTCCTATCTCTCACGTAGGTCGCTGCTGCTGGGGAACAAGAAGCACCAAAGGTCATTACGCTCATTACGTACCTATCCGGTTCTCGACCGGTGTCACCATATCTCCAGAGAAACTGCTGTGAGCTTTGATCCTCCGAACGTATCCTAACCTGGTGAAACATTTCTCTAATATCTCCGCAGATGCCAATAGACTTCTCTCGAAAGCGCGATATTACTCCTACCAGCGATGGCAATTGGTCGGGGCCCTTTAGAAGCATTAAATTAAGAGCGATGCCTTCCACTTTGGCTGCTGCATCCCATACGAGTCTTAATTTGCCTTTGTTCGGGTTCTTAGTCACGAATACGGGCAGATACCAGGAGCGTTTGCCTTCGACCATTTCATCTTTTTCCAGTTTTCGGACGTAGCCGATGTCTTCGTACCTCTTAATCTGTTCGATTACGAACTCTCGTAGCACCTTATCGCGTGTCATACGAGATTCTAGGCACCGAAGTCGTCGCATTGCCATCTCTCTGGAGGAAGGAAGTTCCACGTTGTCGTACCGCCAGAGGAGTCCTGTCTCCCATCTCTTCATTTCGCTGCTAAACCTCGTGAAATTTTCCAGTATTTTTTTTGCTCTTTCGTCCTCTTTGGACCTGAGTGTGCTCTTCGCCATGTTTATGCCAACCGAGTCTAATGAGAAACTCTCTTTTACAAGAGTGTCCAGCTGTGGGTGTTTATTACATTCGCATGGACTGCATTACCCGCGGACTCGCTGGCCCGTCGTCCTTTCTGCGGCCATAAACAGACCACCCCAACCTGGACTTGGCGGCGATAAATTCGGAATTCTCGCGTTCTTTGACAGTCAGTGGCACTCCAAGTTTCACGTTGTCCAATCCGATGATCAATGACGCTATCACGTCCTTGTAGCTGAGTATCGGTAGCTTTTCAAGGTGCGAATGGGATTTTACGATTGAGTCGTCCAGCGTCTGCTTCGGCAGATCCAGGTTTTTTTACTGTTCTCACGTTTTGAAGCGTGAATCTGCGAGCCACGTTGTCCCTTGGAGAGATCGCTAGGCTTATCCATTTGGATTGAGATTCTCTCTGCGTGATGTCTCCAGTCCAGCGTAGGCATAACTCGTCCGAGGGGCCATCGATACCTAGTTTTTCCGTTTTCTCCGTCTCGATTAGGGTACAGGCGGATCCTTCGTCTATCAGTGCGAACACTTGCATTTGGCCGTTCGGTCCATACAATGTTAAGGGGACATATCTAAACAACGCAGCTTCGTTCTGCATCGTGTGCAGTACCGTAGTGCTTTCCTTCGGCCTATTCTCTACCGTAGAGCTTTGCTGGTTACTGTTGTGGAGGAGGAAATGGTGCTTTCTCGAGCATCCGTCGACGGAACATACTCTTGTTGACTTACAGTGCCTTATAAAGTGTTTGCCAAGGCACCTCCAGCATAGCTTATTTTCTCTGACGAAGTTTCATCTACCTGGCCCTTCTAGCTCCAGGAACTGCTTACAGTCCTCCAATTTGTGGGCCCCATTGCACCTACGGCAGGGCGGTTGTGCGGTGCTATCATTGTGCACCATAAGCCGGATTCTTGGGTTCTTCTCCTTCGTGCAGACTTCTTTCTCGGGTGCTACTGGCATCACGGTGCTTGCGCACGATGCGACTCGGAATAGCCAATCGTCGAAAACAGCGATATTTACCCTCGGAAGTCCAGCGCTTTGTCTGGCCCAATCCAGTTTCAAGTCGAATGGGAGTTTCTCCACAAGGTCGCGAAGTAACATTGGGTCATTCAGATAGGCGGACAGTCCTATCGCGTCAACAGTAGCGCGATAATTTTGCACCGACAGCGCCAGGCGCACTAGGCTTTCGATGCTGCTCGATTTCACGGACGGCTCCATTCTTAGCTTCGTCTGCAGGGTGTGATATATGGCCTCTGGTCGGCCGTATAGCATTCGAAGAGTCTCGATGACTAGTCGGACTGTTGCGGGCATCATTAATTTTCCTCGTACTGCTTCCAAAGCAGCACCTTTCAGGCACCTTTGCATCCTCATGAGATTCTCTTGATCGCTGAGTCCGCAGCGTTCTGTAGATTGCTCGAAGTTTACTATGAACATGGGCCATTCCTCGGGGTTTCCAGAAAAGCATGGTAGATCCTTGTTGATGACTTGTCTTGCGGCTATCTGGGATGCTGTCAAGCATCTCTCTGCCCCCGCTGGCGCGACCGCTTGATTACTCCCGCACGCGTACGGGTCCGAAATATTTCGACTCGTACTTGGGTAATACTGTGCAGTCGGGGCGCGAATGAAGGGGTTTTGCCCATGCAGGTTGGTGCCCAGCGCCGGTGCGGCCATTGGATGCCACATAGCGCCGACTGGCATTGTCTCGTTCGGATTCAGCCCAGTAGGCATTCCAATCCGCGTTGCTTCCGTGGGTCCTGACATGTGGACTCCGGTCCAGTTGGGAACTGCTCTGTCCCAGCCTCCGTTGATTACCGTGGAGCTCATGAGGCCTCCTGCTTGAGGCAGTCTGGAATGCGTCGGGATGGAGCGCATTCCCTCGAAGGCCGTGGCGTACGTCGGCCTTCCTAATGCATCCGCTCTCTGCTGAGCGAACGTTTCCCAGCTATCTAAAAGGCTCGTTCTTGGTGAAAAGGCTTGATCCACCCCTCCTCCTTGGTTGGTATGCTCTGGTGCTTGATGGCTCGTTGGGGCTGTGGTGGACACGTTAGGTGTGGCCGTTTTTGCCGCCGAGATCACATCTATATATGTATCCCTAACGCGATGAGTTTCCCTTGCACCTCCCTCAGTCTCAGAACACGCACCAAGCATCTTTTCCGGCACATTTATTTCTCCTAATCCACACGGGGTCTCACCGCCAGATTCCGACTGCTGACCTTTGACGCCGTCCATTTTATTCCGGTTTCTTTTTTGTACAGTCCTGGTTTGTGGTTATACACGAACCACGTGTCGCTCGAATGTAAGAGATTAGCCTTTCTGTCCAACTGTATGAGGATATCTCACCTGCAAAGTCGAATCCCTCGTGACGCAGCTGACTGCGTCGCACGCCGATCTTCTTTCTGTCGGTCGTAATTATTCGATTTGCTCTCCGTTGCGCAGGAAAAGTTTTTTAGAATATTGCCGCGCCGGGCAACGGCTCCAAATCTGGGGCCGTACGTTTGATAAGGCTCCCGTGTTCAGTAGGCTTCCCGTGGTTTTGTTATTCAAATCGGTTTTATTCATTTGTTTGTTTCATTCATTTATTCATTTACAATATCGGGCGGGTGTTAAACTACGGGGCTAGAGCTAAAAAACTTGTACCGCTTCCGTGAACTTTTTCCGCTGCCTTTGTTTTCGTTCTTCCTTTTCCTTGCCTATATCTGCCGTTCGCCCTGATTAACCCTTTGCTCGGCGCTGTTAATGTTTGTGCTGTTAAACGCAGTGATATTCAGAGCTGTTAGGCGCAGTGATATTCAGGACTGTTAGGCGGAGTGATATTTAGAGCTGCCGCTGCGGTTTCTGCCGTAACAATTTGTATGTATTATTTATATGCCTGGGCCCGTAACCTATTATATTATCGCAGTAGGCAAACTAATGTTCCAAATAATAAGGCTTTGTTAATTTATATATTATTATTCTTGTTTATTTTAACTTTTTCACTGCACGCACTCGGTGCTTAGAAAAAGTGAACGCGACTGACGGGAGAGAAGCAAACAGCGCAAAAATGAGTATATGACGCCATTGCAAAATTTGGCTTCTCTTCTCTTTTGTGTACGGCTTCTTCGTATGTTTGTCGAGTCTTCTTTAATGTCTGTTCGGAGCAGCAGCCGTTAATAGCTCTTAAGCTTTCGGTCAGTCCTCTTAAAGACAACCGGTCAGACCTCTTCATCGTCGAAGCGCCTAACACCTAAATCTAAGTTCAGGCCACGTTCTCCTTAACAACGGAGCAATTTTAAATTTGTAAATGTGGAGTCAGAGTTGCCGAAAAAGCTCGGCAGCTTCCAACAATATCGTTTTTGCTGTTCCTCAACAGTAAGGATGTGCGCCATCGAAGTTACCAAGACTTCACTAAGGAGGTGTGCCGGTTCGATGGTGCAGTGACTGTGCAGTGACTCCTCACTGAAGTTAGTCTGCGTACTGTCGATTCTTTTAAGGTACCCCACCGAGGGGGTAGTTTTTGCGGCCTCTGACGTTTCCTCAATTTCAGTGGACGGTTTGTGTGAGAGGCACACTGCCGTGAAGGACTTGTTGCTTGCTTCAGTGAACCTGTTCACTAGACGATTATGTCGTCCTGAGTTTCCAGGCATGTAGGGTTGTTCGCCCAAATGAAACAGAAGAGGGACTTGTCCATTATTTGTGTGTGTGAGATGCCCCATTTAATGTGGTGACCGTTGGCGTCGTAGCCTATTAATAAGCCTATGTCCGACCTCGCGCTATCTCTGGCAAGTTGGCGAACGAGATCACTTGAAGGATCACCTTCCTAGTGAACCCTGTAGGACGACATCAGTCTTAGATGTGTCCATTTTAGCTCTAGGCTTGTCGCCGTGTTGTCGCCATTTGCTAAGGTTATGGATCAGAAAGAAATTTAAGTGCTTTCTTGCAAGAATGCAGGTGCGGGTTTTACCTTAATTTTAAGCTACAATCAGCTTGTACTCCTTCTTCGATAGTCTACAAATCTTGTCTCCCACTATTCAAGGTTCCTGGACTGGGACAACGTCTGCTCCGCTCTCGTCCAAGCGGAGTATTGGAGCAGCAGATGCTGCTTTATAGTGAGGCGTCTCAGGAATATCTGCCGAGTTTCTTACCACTGTAATGTCGGCGTCCGAATCTTATGGACGATGACAGTTAAATTGGACTCTAAAACATTACCCGGCCCTCAGTTTTATTCCAAAGTTAAAACTGGGACTATTGACGAGTCGGTGTCTACAATTCGAGTCGATAGATTTGGATAGAAAATGCTGATACGGCAGGCCATTTCCACCTATGGTGATCAGATCTAGCGTCCGCGCACTATGCCCGCTCAACTTTAACGTTACTTGACTCAAAATACATAAATTTCGTATCGAGGAGAACCCACCAAATTGTCCAGAGCTCCGGCCAATTAAGCGATATTAGTCGTTAGTTAAACGAAAGTAAAAGAAGGATGGTAGTCTCTCCGAAAGCATGGCAGAAATGAAAAAAGCTGGATGCGTGCCAAAGAGTGTGTAAAAATTCAAATTTGTCGATTGCCGCAATATTTTCCACTGTAAACGATAACCCCCTTTAACTTGTGCAGTTATAGGCTATTCACACTTACGACCATTAATCATCCACCATTCATTTCGGGGATGGTCCGCATGGTTTTGCCGTTTTCCGAAAATTTCCCAGTTAGTTTCCCATCCATTTTGGATGCTCCTAAACCGGACGTTTCTACGCGATAGTTAGTCGATGGTTTTCAAATGCAACTCTGAATAATTGTTATTCACAACGAAAAAATGGTATTCACTGCAAAAACGTAAGAAATTATTGCGAAAAAATTTAAAAAAAAGGGTGGGGGGGGGGGTGTTGGCAAAGAAAACCAAAAAGGATTAAATTTCTTGTCTGTCAGAGATCACCACAGACTGTTCGAAGAACAGAAGGGCCACCATAGAAAGAAGGAAGAGCACGACATGACTCAGGAGAAGATGGTGTACTTAATCAGCACATAAAAACAAAAAAATAAAATTTATTAATTTGTATTGCTGCGTACACAATATTTTGCGATTGCAGATCGTATCTGTTCTTCTAACTGTTTAGAGTTAGAACTCATGCTGCTATCGGGCTGTTTGCGCTTATTTGTTGCAAGCTCCCAGTTTTCATTATTCGCCCTGTTGTGCATATTTTATATACTATTCAGGCAGGCTCCGTTTTTCATTTACTTTTGCGGATTACGTTTTCAGCCAAAACGTTTCGTTTTCGTTTTAAGGTGTTCCATTTTTCACATATTTTTTTATCGATATGTTACATTTTGAAGTCCGAATTATATTGGGCGGGAAACAGCTGTGCTCACCCAGATGTTCTGTTAAGCGCATGTTACAAGCACAGTCTGAGCTGTTACATGCACATTTGTGCTGTTATACGCAAAAATTTATTAATTGCCAACGTTCCGATAACCAAATCGGAATGCGTCAGCTGCTTACACCAAAACGAAATTTGTTGTTGCTGTGCCAATTTTTTCCGAGCCAAATTTTAGGTTGGGTTAAAATAAAATTATTTATAAAGAAAGCACAAGTTAAATTACCCTGATATAGGTATCAAGTTTATGTTAATGCATCAATAAGTCATCTATTTTGTTCCTATTGCAATTAAGGTTCGTTTTGTTGTATAAAAAGCCGTTTACTTTTCATTTCGTCAACGAAAATGTTTTCGTTTTGAAAACGAAGAAATCTTGCGGAATGGGAAAAAGAGAGCCCCAATTTATGTGATTTCAAAAGTAAATCGGAAAACTTTTGTACATGTGAAAAACGGAGCCTGGCTGATTCTGTAAAATACAAAAAAAAATATGGCGCTATTATTTTTGTGGTGGCTGTCAAGACCTTTTCCGATTAATTCTATACGCCGAAATAATTGCTATATCTTCATCGTCCATTATAAGACAACACGAGGGGGAACGTTGTGAGTTGCTGCAGAGACCGCAACTCTACATTTATACCCGATACACAGTCAGTAAGGCTACATTAAACGTGCGTGCGAGAGAGACAGAAAATCAGTCAGAACGTGTCGACGGGCGCTGCGTAGCCACTGCAAATTGATTTGTTACTTTTGCCTATAATAATAATCCGATCTGATTCGGATTCGGCAATCTGGTAGATAAGGCCATTCCCTATGATTGTGCGTTTTTAATTTTCTCCTATATTCAAAATTGTGGTCGCCACAGATTTTTGTCTTTTGTGTGGGCGGAAGGGGATGGGGCGAAATTTTGAATCACACTTGTAGCAGTGAGCTCTCTACAGTGAGCAAAACGAAATAAACACGAAAATAAACGAAAAAATTACAAATAGTTTTGTAACAGTGAGAGCTCTACAGTCAGGTCTAATAGTCTGAGATTTGTGGATTTCCCAGATTTTTGTCCTTTGCGGGGGCGAAAGGGAGTGTGGCAAAATTTTGAAGCAAACTCGTCAAGGTCCGATATCTCAGGTGTGTGGATACCAAATTTGGTTGCTCTAACTTGTATAGTCTCTGAAATCTAGGCGCTAATGTTTTACGCTAAGCAAAGCCGGCTATCCTACGTGTGTGTTAGAGAGAGACAGGGCTTTAAAAAATGAAATTGTTTTCTTGATTCTGGCTATAATAATTATACGATCTTGTTCAGATTTTACACTCTAGAACATATAGTCATCCTCTTCGATTCTGCGTTTTCAGTTTTCTCGTATCTTTAAATTTGTGGATGGCACAGATTTTCGCCTTTTGTGGGGGCTGAAATGGGCGGGGCAAAGTTTTGAAATGTACTTGTAATCTATTGATCTTTGATCTAGCTCTTATAGTCTTTGAGAACTAGGCGCTAATAGGGACGGGCAGACAGGGCTCAATCGACTCGGTTATTGATGCTGATCAAGAATATATATACTTTATGGGGTTGGAAACGATTCCTTCTGGACGTTACACACATCCATTTTCACCACAAATCTAATATACCCCAATACTCATTTTGAGTGTCGGGTATAAAAATTAATAAATCTTCCGCTCGAATTGAATGTACTTGTTAGTGGCATCAGATGATTTTGACGGCTGGTGGATGGTACCAATGTGAATCGGAGTTTCACATCTGTCTAAAAATCCCACCATACCCCCCGGAATGAGCTCAGTGTGCAGAGCCTATTAGTTAAAAGAGACAATTTGATTTCATATTAAAGATCCATATTTAGATTGGTTAAAAAAAAAATACTCCATATTTTAACTCTTGTTTACAATTAAAAATGAACTGACAAAGAAAGCTTTCTTTGCACAAAAATAGTTTGTACAGGCTTACGTTTCATAGCATAATTGAAAAATATGGCTAAAAAAGAGTTATGTAAGCCCTCTTCAGCCTTAAGGTTGGAAGCTGCCGAGCTTTTTTGGCAACATTCACTACATTTACGACAAAAATTTCTCCGTTGCTAGATGTTTATAGGTTAGGTTAGGTTAACCCGGACGGCCCTCAGCGGGTCACGCATAGGCCAATATGGCCCTTAGTTATCCGGATGGGGGGGTGTATGAACCGTCGCGGGAGTGTTAATATGGTTTTAAAAGTCCCCGAGAATCGAGGTGTTTTTAGCATAGGCCAGCAGTTCCTGTGGCGTCCTTTTGGAGGCATCTTCCAGTGATGCCAACACTGGGGCGCCCAGGTATCTCCTCCTTGCCCTTGAGAGAGCCGGACATTTGCAGATGAGATGTTCCAGGGTTTCGATAGCCCCAGGTTCCTCACATTTCCTACAACTGTCTCTGTTGGTGATGCCTAGCTTTGCTGCATGTGCAGCAGCCAGACAGTGACCTGTTAGTATTCCCACTATCAATCTACAGTCCTTTCGTAGTAGGTGCAGTAGGTAGTGGCTAAGTTTCTCGTTGCGCTCCTTGCACATTATCTTCGAGGTTCTGCAGGTGGTGGTACTCCTCCACCTGCTATCAGTCTGTGCTCTAGCCTGCTTCTCTAGATCGCCTTGCAGCGTTCTGAGGGAGACAGGCACGTTCTCGGTTCTCCTATTCTCCAGCCCGACGCCTTCCTTAGCTAGTACGTCCGCCGCTTCGTTTCCTTCCCAATAGATCCGCACTGTCTTTGTCGTGCTTAGGATGTCTGCTCGCCAAGACACTTCTGGAACTGACCGCGGACGACTGCATGGATCTTATCGCCGCTTGGCTGTCGACGAATAGGTTGACCGCATCGTGTGCTCGTTCTGTGAGGAGAGCGACCTCCGCTGCTTTCCCGATGGCAAAAACTTCTGCCTGGAATATGCTGCATTGGTCCGGTAGCTTATACGACAGCCTTATCTCAGGGTCTGTACAGTATAGGCCCGCTCCTACTCCTCCGTCCATCTTGGAGCCGTCTGTGTATATATTGAGGTGCTCAGTTTGGTCCCTTCCAATCTTCCAGTCTTCAGGTCCCATAGATGTGGTTGTTTTGACGTCAAGGCAAGTTTGGGGGGTCATGTAGTCAGTTGATCTGGTCATTTCCCTGCCGATTGAACTATGCCCGTATCCTTGTGGCGATAGATTTCCTGATGCTATGAGGCGTTGTGCTGCCTTTCCCGCAATCAGGCGAGCTTGAATGTCCAGGGGGTCGATTCCGAGTATGGTTTCGAGTGCTTTTGTTGGGGTTGACCTCAGCGGCCCTGTAATACAGAGCAGAGCCTGTCGCTGAGTCTTCTCCATAAGCTTATGGTATGTCTTCTTTTCAGTAGCCTGCCACCACACTAAGGCTCCATACAGCAGAGTTGGTCGCACCACCGAGATGTAGATCCAGTGCATTAAAGCAGGTGACAGGCCCCATGTGCTGCTGAGCATCTTCTTGGATGCATAAAGCGCAATGGTGTCCTTCTTCACCCTTTCCACTACATTGGGCCTCCATGCCAGCTTGCTGTCCAGTACTGTGCCTAGGTATTTCACCTGTGATTTTGGGGTCAGCCTAGTTTGGTCAATTTTCGGGGGGGTCCATATCGGTACCTTGTACCTCTTGGTAAAGAGGATGAGGTCCGTCTTGTCCGCGTTGATACTGAGTCCTACCTCTTCCGCCCACTCACGTATCTCCCTGAGTGTACGTTCCATTAAGGAGCTGAGGGTCGATGGACATACACCCGTAATAAGTATGCTTATGTCATCTGCATAGGCTGTTATTTTTGGGGCCTTCCTTTCAAATCTCTTAATGAGGTCGTCGACCACCAAATTCCACAGTAGTGGCGACAGGACTCCACCTTGAGGTGTGCCTCTGTGTGCCCCCTTTACCATGGAAGCGGTGCCCCACTCCGATTGCACCCGTCTACAACTTGGGAGGTTTTTGATCCAGACGTTGATTGCAGGGTGTATGTTATTCGCTTCTAGGCGACTTGTTATTGTTGCCACGTTGTTGAATGCTCCTGAGATGTCCACAAATGCTCCCAAAGCATACTTTTTGTTGTGAAGGGCGCTCTCGATGGTGGCTACTAGCGAGTGTAGTGCCGTCTCCACTGATTTCCCCTTGGTGTAGGCGTGTTGGTTTGTTGACATCAGTCCCCCTACCTCATTCCTGATGTGTAAATCCAACAGCTTTTCTAGTGTTTTTAGTAGAAAGGAGGTAAGGCTTATCGGTCTGCAATCCTTGGGACTCACGTGGCTGCACTTTCCTGCCTTAGGGAGGAAGACAACCCTCGAGGTTCTCCATTGGATGGGGATATAGATGGGGCATGCTGAGTATATTGCGAAGAGCCATGGGGTAATAACCTCTTTGGTCAACTGCATCATGGCTGGGAATATCCCGTCCCGTCCTGGTGCTTTTATGCCCGCGAAGGAATCTATGGCCCAGTGCATTCTCTTAGTGGTTAACATACCTATTGGGGGGGTGCTGTTCCTCAGTTGCTAGGTCCTGATGCTCCTTGGCGTCAGTGACCTCGGTGCATCCAGGGAAGTGCGCCTCCATTAGTGCTGTTAGGGCTTCTTGACTGCCCTCTGTCCACTGTCCATTGTCTAGTTTTAGTTGGCTCTGTACTGTGTGCTTCTTTGAGAGCAGCTTCCGGAGCCTAGCGGTTTGGGGCACTTTCGCAATGTTGGAGCAGAAGTTTCTCCACGAGTTCCTTTGTGCCTTACGTATTTCCTTCTTGTAGCTCCTAATTAGGATTTTATATTCCTCACTGACAATCTCCTCGTTCGCTTGTTTGGCGATCTTGAAGAATTCCTTGAGGTTGTTCCTTTGGAGAGAGAGATCTCGGTTCCACCAGAGTGGCTTGGACCTCCTCTTCGTTCTCGAGGGTTGCACGATGCATGGTAGGCGTTCAGTAACTCGTTGGATAGGGTCTTTAGGGACTTCTCTATATCCTCCGCGGATTTCACTGAGCCCGGATTCACGAGCTTCGAAGTAACAGTCATTTTAAACTTTACCCAGTTTGTGTTTCGGGGGTTTCTATAGACTGTTATCTTCGAAGAGTGTTTAAATTCGCCCTTGAACTGAATGTACTTATGGTCTGAGAAGGATGGTCTTTCGAGGATTCTCCAGTCAGATACCAAGGTACTCTTTCCCGTGACAAGAGTTAGGTCTAGCATGTTTGACGAGGTGGGAACCACTTTATCCTAAGATAAAGTCTAGGAGTGACTCACCTCTATCGTTGGTGTCAGGGCTTCCCCACACATTGTGATGGGCGTTGGCGTCTGCACCGATGAGAAGTTGCAGATTTTTGGAGACGGCTTCTGTCACCAGACTCCTAAGTTCTTCCGGTGGGGCGGGCCTGTCGTGTGCCATGTAGCAGGAAGCTGCCATTAGGCGCTTTTCCTCGCTCTCCAGCATCACCACCGTCAGGTCATCCGTGCTGTAATGAGACATAAGGTAAGCATGGATTCCCTTTCGTACGAGTACGACGGTTCTGTTCCTGCTTACCGATGTTGAGTAGATCAGATTATGATTTGAGGACTTGAGCTGCAGCACACTCAGCATGGGTGGCTGGCTCACTTGCACCTGACGGGTTGACTACCAGCGTCAGATCACCGTCCTCCTCTTCTTCGTCTTCAAGCGTGAGACCCTGGGCGGCCTCCACGATGGACTCGAGACCTAGGTCCTTTTCCACCTCGCCTGCCTGCAGGGTATGCGCGTCCTTCTTCTCAGGGTGGCGCTTTTTGAGGCGCAGGTAGACGCTACCCATGCACCACGCCATCTTCCCGAACTTGGGGTATAGCAGATCCTCTGCTTCCTTGTTTATTTGGAGGATCACACATTGGCCCCCCTTGTTGGGTAGTGGGCTACCAATGTGTAGGATCCTTCAATCGGCCGATGGCACGTCCTCGTTTTGCCGCTGAAGGAGGGTTGTGATTGTGATGGGGAAGAGTACCTTCGCCTTAGGCTTGGACGTGATAAGCTCCCGGTCCACAACCTCCAGCTGGGAGATGTCTTCTTTACCTTGCAGCCGGCTTTTTATGTTGAGGGCCGCTTTGTATTGCGCTTTGGCCTTCATCCACTCCTTGGAACGCTTCGGCCCTTCCCTACGCAGGGAGCTGGTGCCTGGTTCCGGCGAGCGGAGAAGGCTCTCTTCATCCGTCCTGCTTAGAGAGAGCACGCTCTCCAGATCCGTGTCTGTATCGACTACGGCATCTGTGCGGCTCAACTTGCAGGCTACGGAGTGAGTTGTTTTTGTTGTTGTTGTTGTGGCAGTGTGGCTTTACAACTGACCTGGCCTGCTCCCGCCAAGTCTGAGGTGTGACCTCTGGCGACACGCAGAGAGGACTGCTCCTCCCCGTGCCCGCCGGTGGTAGCAGTCACGCTTTCCACCGACGTTTGGGTTGACATCCCAACCCGTGCTTGCTCCTTCTTCGACTCCATAGTTGGCCCGAGGGTCCATACTGGTTAATATTTTTCGGGGGGACCACCCCCTAGCGTTTTAGGCCTGACCGCCAGGCACCTCTAGCCATGGCCCTGGTTCGGTTCCCCCGACTTTGAATCGGGAAGACGCCGGACCATAGACCATAGCCTTAGCTAGACACTGCATTACCCCGGACAGAGCAAGCGACAGTGCATTACCCTTGTCCGGGGTAATGCAGTGTCCATTGCTCAGCCGGCACCCTAGTGGAGGGTTCAGCTAGAGGATTTTCGTCGGCCATAGATGTTTATATAATGGTTTATTGTTTGCTAGTTCTTTTTACAAAGTCTAGAGGCCGTGGCTGTGAACTTCGATTTTGCAAAACTGTGAAACTGTACAAGTTTGTGAAAAATTCCGTTCTACCCTGACTTTGATGATATTTTTACTTACCAAGAAACGAGCGAAATACTGCAATATAAGCAGCAAGAAGTAAGAAAAGGCTTGCGTCTATGCATTGAGAGCGTAATAGACAATAGATAATTTAAAGGAATTTGAATAAGAGATGCTAGAAAAAATTATTTAAATTTTTGTTCTTTCTGTTTTCGACTGTGGATAGCCATGTTTCTTCGATGTTCGAATCCAATTAGGGAGAAACATTTTTATTCAGACCAAGAAATTAGCCTGTGGATAACCATCTTTTATTATAAGCAAAAGGCGTCGCACAGTGTGACATTCCGCTTTTTAACTTGCTTAATTGATAACTTCTGAACAAATAAAGATATCTCCATGAAACAAACTGCATTTGAAAGAAAAATCAATGTGCTTACGTGCTAAAATGTCTTAATGCTTCACAATAATGGGTTAAAGTTGAACTTTGTTGCTGGTGCATATAAAATATTTTCGTAATTAAATTTTGAACTTAACCTAAATTAAAAGAAACAAATTTTTTTAATCTGAAAGTTGGTGAATTTTTTTGTTACTGTAAAATAATCCTTTAATTCCTGTTTTGTGGGAGGAATATCCAATAAACGTATCATTTCTGAAGAATAACTGCTTGCCGATTTATTTTGTTATCTAACATATCTAATGGTTGAAATTTATGGATCTGAAGAGGCTGCCAACATGTTGAAAAGGTCTTGGTTTTGCTTGATTCGTGATGTCTTGCACGTATTCATACTTCTGTATTTTTTGTAATCTTTGTTTCTTGTCTCCTGGGCTTCCTCAGACATCTCTCCAATTGGTAGTGTTCGGTCAATCTGTTTTAACGAAATAAACTACTCGAATGACCCCTGTAAAATAGATAGCCCACGCTCACTTTGTGAACTTACTCTCACAATCATTGCAAAAAAAAGCACCACAGAGTCTCTCTTATGCCCAATGATCAAGCGCTAAGATTTGTAATAAATAGTTATTGCCTAACGTTCAAACGCATCCATCGACTTTTCTTGCACGGCTAACGTATATACCAAATTTAATTCGTTTACTAAAAACTAACACCCCTATCCGTGAATAAACATTAATGCGGAAAACGCTCCGTGCTTAAACATTTTGGCGCCCAACGTGGGGCATGTGTGTAAATTCTTCTGTGAACAATTAAACTAATCGCAATCTGCAAAGGCAACAGTTACAACATTCGCTCGTCTCACAGCTGCAAACGAAAGTTCCGAAAACCGTATCAGAATTGTTAATCTCAAGCGCGGGTTCATTTTCCTCGCTTTGCTTTTGCCGTTCTTGCTTAATTTCATCATTTACTTGTCACCCACAACGGATTCAACGGCGCTTGCATTCTCGGTTCGTTCGCTTTGCATCTACCTGCTTGGGTCCATCGATCAACGCATTCCTTCTATTGGATTTCCACCGCTTCATTTTCGTTTTGCTTTCGTTGCCGCTGCTGGAACTTTCGCTGACTTTCCGCTTTGGAACTGTGCTCATCTTTGCCGCCCTCGCTCTCACCGTTGGATTTGTGCTCTAGTTGCTGCTGCTTTGCTGCGTTTTTTTTTTGTTGTTTCCTGTGTTATTTTTGGAAGCTTTAGTTCTGTGTCAGCGTTATTACACTACACAACAAAATGACGACGCTCGAAGATTTAAAACGGCAACGGAGCAATATAAAACGCAATATAACTCGGATCAAATCTGTGGTTGATGCTAAATCGGAAACCCCGATATGCAATGATGAGCTTCGCCATCGGTTGAACATCTTAGAACGTATTTTAAGAATGTTTTTAATGTCCAAATAATATTGAAGACCTTAATCCGAGTGATGAAGGACGTGCAGATTTGGAAGATACATACAAGTAAATAATATGTTTTCGGGTTATTTGGAATAATATGACGAACACTTTATTCGTAATTATGAGTTGTTATAAACCACAAGGCTAACACCGAAAAATGTAATTGCCACTCGGCGGATCAATATAAAAGTAAACTTAATGTACCCAAACTCCCGGTCTCGAGCCCTCGCTCATCGTCCGCCGTGCCCGTTGCAGTTCATCAGAAACGCTGACATTGCGCCTCGTGTCTGGTGTCCGATGCAGGCTGGCATCCGGCGGTGTCGGCGGCCGCGCTCCCACGGTCAGCGAATCTGCCTACTCAGTGATCTTGCAGAAATCGCTCCGACCAGTGGCCAATTTGGTTAAGGTTTGTTAACTACTCCCTCCTTCAAGACTTGGCCGTCCTCGGTCAAGCCCAAGTTCTTCAGCACTTGGAAGATTCCACTTCAGAAGATTCCAGCTATGATGGCGCATATGAGTACGCCTACGGCTACGGCTATCACGGGTCCGGTGACAAGGCCCGTCTGAACTTCAGCGATGCGTTCTAAATGTTCCTCGCTGAGTTTGTGGAGGTATGGCAGGCTCAGTAGAGTTTGGTGCCGGGTGACGTTGATTGTCGTGGCCACTGTCACACCTGGGAGCCTTTTCGGCACGCTATTGAAGTTGGTGTGCGTAGAACCATTGATGCAGGCGACCTGGTCAAAAGTTACCAGGTACGTTCCCGTAATTCGGCGTTCCGGGCCATTGTCAATGGTCACGATGGCATGTGCGGCGTTGATTATTACCACGCCCTCATCTACTTCGACGATCGGGGCAGATCGTTGGGTTGTGTGTCGCAGTGGGCTACTGCGACGGAGTGCAGCTCTTGGTCACAGTTGTTTGTCGGTGCCGCCTTGCAAAAGGCAAGATTTGGGAGCCCTTTCCATGACGTGACTGCAATGAGCTTGCTGTCGCACTCCGCTACGATGTTCTCTGGCACTCGGATTATTACCCCGCTATGGTCGACAGGAAACATAGTTATTTTCTTACAAATGTAATTAGGTCTAGGCATTTCGATTACGAATATTATTAATTCTTTGTTAACTAAGGCCCTCACATTGGCAGCGCCCATTAATTGGGTTACGTTTATCGGTAGAACTTTTATTCAAAATCGCCTCAAAATCATCGCTATCAATGATAGCCGGGTTAGGTTAGGTTAAGTTCAGGAGGTAGCTTGGAGCAGTGATAAAACACCCCTAAGCTCACTTGGACCTGTAGAAAGGTCCGCTGTGATGCCGTATGGGGGTGGGCCCCTTCACAATGCCTTAAAACCGTGTAGAACAAGCTGTTGCAAACATTAAGGGCAGTCCCATCCGGAGGCTTGGATGAATTTGGACAAGGTCCTTGGTTTGATTTCGAACAGGTCCGAAATGTCCGTGAGGAAAGCGGCCCCGAGAGTACGAAGACGACGATTTCCAAGGGCCGGGCAGTGGCAGAAGAAATGGGGGACCGATTCCTCCTCTTCCTCGTCGCGACAACTCCTGCAGAAGTTGTTGTGAGGGATTGACAGTCTAGAGGCATGAGTGCCGATCTGCCAGTGTCCCGTAATGGCTCGAGTAACTTCAGAGCACTGTGCTCTGCTGAGAGCTTCTTCGATCGATATGGCCATATCAATCTTGAGACTATACATTAGACGGTTTGCTGCCATCTCCTATTGGCATTTTGCTCGAACAATTCGTGTGTGAGGAGCCTGCACTTTGCCAGAGGCATCGCTACCAGCTTCCTCTCCGATAGGAGCGGAGTCGTAGTACCCTGCCTGGCCAGCTCGTCGGCGGCGTCGTTCCTGTCCCTGTGGCCTGGCACCCGTATAAGGAAGAGATCTAACTGCTCGGCGATCTCGTGCAGAGACCTGCGGTAGTCATTTACAGTCGCTGAGTTCGACGATATTGAGCCCAAAGCTTTAATAGCTGCTTGGCTGTCCGAGAAGACGCACACTAAGTGCGTGTCTAGACGTAGTTTGGAGACTATAGAAATGGCCTCCTTGATGGCTACAACCTCCGCTTGGAACACACTGCAGTGGTCCGGGAACCTGAAGCAATAACTGATGTTCAGTTCGCTGCAGTAGACTCCGCCTCCCACGCGGCCGTCTAACTTTGAGCCATCAGTGTAGAAGTGAACCGCATTTGCGGGTCCTGGTTCGCCCATCTCTCAGTCCTCCCTAAGTGGGATTGATACCTGGAAAGGCGTCGACAGGTGATCACTAGGGACACAATAATCTGTCCTCTCTGGTAATTGCGGGTGTCTCGTCAGGATTCCCGAGCGCCCAACCGCGGACGCTTTCCACAGTCTGGCTTCTCTCATTCTGAGTGCGGAAAGTGTTGCCACTTTCTTTCCCATGAGATCTATGGGGAGGAGGTCCAGCACAGTATCCAGGGCTTCCCCTGGAGTAGTGCGTAGCCAGCCAGTTATGCATAGCTCTGCCATGCGTTGAACTCTGCTGAGTTTATTGAGGCATGTCCTTTGTCTAGGGCTGGCCACCATACCATCACTCCACAGAGCATGATCGGTCGTATGATGGCGGTGTAAAGCCACCGAACTATATAGGGGTTCATTCCCCATGTTAGTCCGATGGCTTTCCTGCAAGTATAGAGGGCTACTGTGGCCTTCTTTACTCTATCCTCTATACTCAATATTCAGTCGAGCTTTCTATCGAGGATTAGGCCAAGATACTTGTCGTTGTTGCTGAAGACTAGCGCTTCCCCACATAGTCCTGGGGGAATCAGTGCCGGAACTTTGTACTTCCTTGTAAAGGGCACCAGTTCCGTTTTAGACGGGTTGACGCCTAGACCGCATTTGTCTGCCTATTTTGACATCTTCATGAGTGTGCTTGTCAGGCACTCACACAGCGTGCCATCTGGCCCCGCAGACTTGTATGTTTTAAAGCTTTTGATTGCCCAGGAAATGTTCTCCTGGCTTAGCAGGTTCATGATATCAGTTCAGGCAACGGAAGGAGCCGCGATGTAGTGTGGTCTGTTTTCATCGCAGCCGGGAAAGTGGGTGTTAAGGAGAAGATTTAGCGACTCATTGCTGGACGTTGTCCACGATTAGTCGGCATTCTTAAGTTAACCCAGAATGGGTGGAGTCTTTGAAAGAACTTTGCGCAAGCGCGAGGCTTCTGAGTTATTCTCAATGTAGCTACAGAATTTACGCCATGAGGCGCGTTTGGCTTTCCTCAGTTCTTTATTATAAGTTGACAGACTGCCCTTGTATTCGGCCCAGTTCCGCTCAACGATCTCAGCCTTAGCTGTGTTAAAGAGTCTCCGGGAGGCTTTCCGGAGTTCTCCCAGTTTAGGAGTCTACCATTCAAGTTTTGTTCCGGCCTCTGCTCTTGCCAGAGGGGCAAGATTTATCGAGCGCCTCATTGCAGGCGTCGGTGAATATATTAACAAGATGAGTCGTGGCCTCCCTGGAAATCTCCTCCTCAGGTGGAGTCTCAGGGAGAACATGACAGAGGTGGTCTGAGTACCGAGTCCAATTTGTCCGCCTGAGGTTCCGGAATTGAGCTGGTCTCGGTTATGAAAAAGAGAATACGGTTTCCACTTACCTGTGGTCCGAGAAGGAGTGCTCTTCCAGGACCCTCCAGGATACGATGGTCCCATGTATCTCATGAGTGTAAGGTCCAGGACCTCCTTGCGGTTTTTAATAATGAAGGTGGGATCACTCCCCCTATTTAATAGGACCATCTGGGTGGTCAGTAAATAGTTGAAAAGGTACTCACGCCTTTCGTTAGTGTCAGTGCTTCCCCACTGGCAGTGGTGTGCATTTGGCGTCGCACCCTGCGATTAGGCCGGTGTCCTTGGCCTCGCAGTCTGAGATTAGCGCCCTGAGCGCC